>NC_090934.1:84080506-86673839 GCF_040938575.1 Ambystoma mexicanum
CGTATGACCCTCAAGGGGCCACACCCTCAGGTTCCTCTGATCCTATCCCCCCAAGTAAAAAGGCCCGGTTCGAAAGACCTGAACCCTTCGAGGTGCAGCCTTACTCTACTCCATACTCTACTCCACACCCCATGTACCAAGGACAGCCTTTCCCTGAGGGGGACCAGGAGTTTGAAATTATGGAGGAACAAACCGGGACTCAATACTATGCGGATGATGAGGACCAGGAGGAGGGAGAAGATGAGCAGGAAATTTACAGAGTAGATTCCCCGGTAGAGAGCGAAGCCCCAGTTACCGACTCACCAGTTGATAACCAGCCCCTCCTTAATGAGGTTCTCGCTCGCGCGGCAGAACATTTTCACATCGACACCCACGGTGTACAGGAGGAAAGGGACTTCGCGGAAGAGTTGGTGGGAGAGAGGAAGCCGGTCGCTCAGACCATCCCTATCCTTAAATCCATCCAACGTAGAATAGATCCGTCCCTGGTGAACCCTAACCTCACCAGAGCAGTCAACCCCAGAGTCGAAAAACTTTTCCGGCCAGCCCAGTCTGACCCTCTTTATATAAGAGGACATCTTAAACCAGACTCCCTAGTTGTTACCAACACTCGGAAGAGGGCTGGAACACCCTTATCGTCGTCAGAAGCTCCTCCCGACAAGGAGAGCAAGAAACTGTACGGGTTTGGCAGAAAGGTAGCCTCAACGTCCGCCTACCAAGCAAGAATTGCTAACTCCACCACCCTGTTGGCCAGTTACAACTGCCATCAATGGGAAGAGGTCGCGGCACTCATAGCATCTGCTCCTGAACCGTTAAAGGGCCAGTTGGCTCGGATCTCGGCAGAAGGGAGAGCCGTGTCTGGTTGCATATTAAAAGCAACTTTCGACGCCGCGGACAACGCAGGAAGATTGATAGCAGAAGGTACTGTTCTCAAAAGACATGCGTGGCTACGGCAGTCGGGGTTCAAAACAGAAACTCAGGCTTCATTAATAGACAAGCCGGTGGAACCCGATCTATTGTTTGGGAAAGCGGTCGAAGACGCACTTAAACGCCAAAGACGAATACGAAACACTGAAATCCCTTGGCCAACTAACCAACAAACCCCCTAACCAGAGGGGGAACAGTAATTTTCGTCGCCCACGCGGCCAAAATTCACAGAGGCAACTATGCCCAGGGACAGGGTACACAGTGGAACAACAGCCAGCAGTCTACCCAAAGTTATGGCAGGGGTAACAAAAGAGGTTGTGGGAGAGGCAGAGGCAGCCCCAACAAGGGAGGTGGCACGCCTCCACCAAAGCAGTGACGCTCAGTTCAGGGTCCCTTCTCATGCAACCCCAGTAGGGGGACGCATTTCCAACTTCACCCAAGCTTGGGAAGGGATCACCTCAGACAGATGGGTGCTGTCAACAGTGTCCACAGGATATTGTATAGAATTACTGCAGCGTCCCCGGAACCATCCTCCACGACAAAGAGTACACTCCTTAGAACATCAGAAGATCCTTCTCGAGGAGATCGCCATTCTGCTAGAAAAGGACGCGATAGAACTCGTCCCAGGACACCAGGTAAACAAGGGTATCTATTCAACTTCTTTCCTTGTGCCAAAGAAAGAATTGACAATGCGCCCAGTATTGGACTTACGACCTGCCAACAAGTATGTCAAGCCCCAAAAATTCTGTATGACCACGCTACAAGAAGTAATCCCCCTCATAAAAAAGCGGGATTACATGGCAACCTTGGATATGAAAGATGCTTATTTTCATATTTCCATGCTCCCGGCGCACAGAAAGTACTTGCGCTTCAAGGTGGACAGTCGCCACTACCAATTCAAGGTACTGCCCTTCGGGATAGCTTCAGCACCAAGGGTATTCACCAAGGTACTGGCGGTGGCAGCTGCACACCTACGCAGGTAGGCAATCCCAGTGTACCCTTATCTGGACGACTGGCTCATAACGGGGGAAACCCCAGGAATTTGCAGGTCAAACATTCAGAAGACTATCAACCTCCTCCACGAATTAGGCTTCTCAATCAACGAGAAAAAGTCAAGCCTGGTGCCAAGCACCTCAAAACAGTTCCTAGGAGCAATCCTAGATACTCAGAAAGGGTTGACCTTCCCCTCGGAAGAGAGAATTCGGAATATACTACTGCAAATTCCACATTATCAGTCAGGTCAACAAATAACGGTACGCAAAGCAATGCAGTTACTGGGCATGATGGCGTCATGCATTTACCTGGTCCCCCACGCGCGTCTGCGCATGCGTCCCATGCAGGAATGGTTGGCGAAACAGTGGTCTCAGGCAAGTGGTCAGTGGGACGATCTAGTGGTCGTTTCGCCAACACTTGTACAGAGCCTACACTGGTGGACAAAAGAGAATCTCGCAAGGGGAAAACCCTTTTACGATCCCGAAGTACAGGCAGTGGTGACTACAGATGCATGCCTGACTGGGTGGGGAGCTCACCATCTCCACCACACAGCTCAGGGTCTCTGGTCTCACTCAGTAGCCAAGAACCACATCAACCTGCTAGAGCTTCTGGCAGTATTCCGAGCGCTTCGCGCGTTCGAGCCCCATCTACTGAACTTGTCGGTGCAGATCCGGACGGACAGCACAACAGCCATGTTCTATCTGAACAAGCAAGGAGGGACTTGTTCGCCAAATCTGTCCAAGCTTGCCCAGAAAATCTGGATATGGGCACTCAGACGGAACATCTTCCTGTCATCACAACATGTTCCAGGGGAGCTCAATTCCCTAGCGGATGCTCTAAGCAGAGACTCCCTCCCAGAAGAACACGAATGGGTCCTTCACAGAGAGATCGTAGAAGATCTCTTCTCTCAGTGGGGTTTCCCCACTATAGACTTATTCGCCACAAGCGAAAACAAACAATGCCCAGGATTTGCATCCAGGTTCCCCCAGCCAGACTCCCAAGGGAACGCCCTGTGGATGAACTGGTCAGGGATGTTTGCGTACGCTTTTTCCACCAACTCCTCATCAGGAAAGTGGTGTACAAGATGAACAAGGAATCGATGACGCTCATCCTTGTTGCTCCCATGTGGGCGAGACAACCGTGGTTTCCACACCTACGCAGGATGGCGGTGTGCGAGCCCATCAAACTTCCAGCCTGGTACAACCTACTGTCCCAGCAACAAGGTCAAACAGTGCACCAGCAACCCAACTCAATGAACCTGGCAGCATGGCTCCTGAGGTCATAGAGTTTGGACATCTCAATTTGCCACAGAGGTGTATGGACATCCTAAAAGAATCCAGGAAACCAAACACAAGGCACTGTTACTTTGACAAGTGGAAGAGATTCGTTATTTGGTGCCAGAATTAACAAATCAACCCTGTTGATTGCACTCCTTCCAACGTTGTGACATACATGCTCCACCTGCTGGATGCAGGATTGGTTTTTAACTCTCTGAAAGTACACCTGGCATCCCTCTCGGCTTACACCACATCCCATAACAAGGTGTCGTGGTGGAAAGTACCAGTAGTTAAAGCCTTCATGGAAGGAGTAAAGAGACTTCACCCTCCTATTTCGAACCCACCGCCAGGATGGGACATTAATGTGGTGCTAGCTAAGCTCATGGGCCCCCCTTTCGAACCCATGCATAAAAGTAGTCTCAAACACCTGACTTATAAAACGGCCTTCTTAGTAGCCATTACCTCTATAAGAAGGGTCAGTGAAATTCAGGCTCTGTCAGTGCAGGATCCTTTCTTTACTATCCACAAAGACAAACTGGTTTTACGCACACACCCTAGGTTCTCATCTAAATTTATATCAAAGTTCCATGTAAACCAGTCCATCGAGCTTCTGGCTTTCTTCCAGAACCCGCAAAGCTCGGCTGAGGTGAAACTACACACCCTAGATGTGCGTAGGGCGGTCCTCTACTATGTAAATAAGACCAGACCGCTAAGGAAAACAGATCAACTGTTTGTCTCCGTAGCTACAGGCAGAGAGGGAGATCGCGTCTCTAAAGACGCTATCTCGAAGTGGATTATCAACTGTATACAGCTGTGTTACTCTCTTTCTGAAAAAACTCTGCCTTTTACGCCAAGGGCCCACTCCACTAGAGGCATTGGGACCACTCTGGCTTTCATTGCAAATGTTCCCCTCGACACCATTTGCAAAGCAGCTACTTGGAGCTCTATTCACACTTTTACTCAGCATTACTGCATTGACACTCATTCCAAGACAGATACACAAGTGGGACAAGCGGTTCTAAGACACTTGTTTGCTCATGACCCTTCTCACATCCCACCTCCTTCTTCTGGTACTGCTCGCTAATCTATGCACAGCATGTGATCTAAGCAGATTCCACAAGCCTCAGAAGGGATACATTACTCACCGTAATCGTATTTCTGATGCTTGTATCTGCTTAGATTCACATGCAACCCACCCTTCCTCCCCTCCGAGAGAAGGCTCATGATTGCTTGTAGTCTTACCTTTCTGTCTATCTGCTTGGATTATCTGTACTCGCGCTACTCCTCATGCTTCCTCATGTCAGAAAAAATACAATCTGAGGATCCTAGACGTGTGAGGGATCTTGGGTACAGTGGACGTCACACTAGGGATAGTATTACTGGCACACCTGTGTCGACGCCCATTTTCGAGTTTCGAAAAACAAACTGTAATACTCCGCAGCTTCCACTAGATGTCGGCCTATGCACAGCATGTGAATCTAAGCAGATACAAGCATCAGAAATACGATTACGGTGAGTAATGTATATATATATATATAATACGAACGGTATCAACAAACTGTTCAGGCGAGCAGCACTCCACGAGCAAAGCGTGTTCCAATGACTTGATAATCACGGAAAACCAACAGCAATCACTGCAACTCCGGTTGTATTGTATGAAACAACCTTTATTTTTTAATTTACAGCAATTTAAAAAGAATCTCCCAGTAAAAGTTTTCTAGCCAGACGGCAGCCTGAAGCGTTTCACTACTACCCAGTGGCTTGTTCAGTCACTTATCACCAACAGGAAATTGTATTTTATAAAACACACACCCACCTCAGTAAGAAACATAGAAAAAGTGACTTAAAGACCCAAAGAAATGGCAGTTAGCCATCTTGGCTTGGGCTACTGATTCATATTGCCAATAACATGAGCATTCGTTTTGCAGACAAAACCTGGCTTTTACACCATAGCGAGGCAAATACAATTAATAGCATTGCAATATTGATATTGTTTTTAAATTGAGCAGTCATATATAGCACAGTTCATAATTGGAAAAACAATACTTAAACATCCGTGCTGCCATATTATTAGCATAATGTTATGGACTAGATTTTTTGTAAAAACCAAAAATAAGGAAAGTAGCTCCTATTTGGAAACCAAGAACACATTAGCCAATTTCTATACAGTAAATGCATTCCTCATATCTCATAAATATAGAGAAACGAAAACATTCGCCAAGTGCGTGGGCATGGAGCAATCTCTTCCCTTAGAAATACCAAAGCAAGGATAACATAATCCTAAAACGTCTACAGAAAATGTCTGCAGACCGAGGTAGTCACTATAAATACATATCATAATTAGGATGTATGCAAATAGAATTGGTTTCGCACTAAGTAAGTAGTGTTGTAAGAATATAAAGTGCGTTGTGCTTATGTGCAAAAAATGCATTCCTATGATATGGATAGTTTCACAGTTAAAAGAGCAATATTGTCATATTATAAAGTGCATAGTGCAAACTACTGACATTCTCTAAAATACTTCAATACAATAAAAAGATTTTTCTCTTGCAGAATACAACACAAAGAACCAGATATCTTACAATATCACATACTGATAGTCTACATCAAATAATAACTTTGTGAGGATATATTCCTATATTTACTATCTTTCGACTTAATAATGTCAAAAATAGATATAAGGGAGAGAGATGCTCTAAAATGCCAAATGCATACACAAAACAAGGAGTATCAGAATCCCAACACTGAACTGAATTTATAATCGCACTATTATAAAAACATCAGATGTCTAAAAAATTTATAAATATACCATTACTCAAATATCTTGCTAAAATAGGTTTGTCATCAAATAAAGCCTCCTTTAGCCAAATCGGTTCGGAATTTGAGTCAAATTGAAAGTCACCATAAAAAAGTGAAAGATTAAAAGTGATAAGTAAAAAAGGAAACCAGAGAAAACATGCCCAACAAATAAACATATAAAGTTATAGTATAAGGTCATTGAAATGGATGAGCTACTTGGGGTACTATATCATATAGGAACACATCAAGTCTTTGACTCAGTGTTTCTGACTATAATTCGTCAATTTCCTTCATAAAAAAACGGAACCGCAATGTCCACTTACTGGATTTTGGCCTTTAAATGGTGCACTGACTGCCATTCCAAAATGTTGGTGACCGACCCGCACGACATTTGTCTGTGGTAACCAGGTACGGATCTCGACAGTGGAATGTGCATTGTGCTCCAAGATGCAGTCGAAATCCATTCATGAGATAGCCGCCAAACTTGCTTTGGGTTGACTGACCCTGAAAACCCCAGCACATTCCCTCGTCCGGTCCTCCAAAGCCAAAGACGGATGGGCCCACCCCAAAGGAGAATGAAACGTATCAGCGGAAGGCCAAAAAGCAGTCACATTCGAGGAACCATTCGTCCTCCTCTTCATCACTTAAGAAAAAGAGTCGCCAGTGACACAAACCCAGCTCGTCGTCGGGAAAATGTAAGCCCTGGGCTGAGCCCACCACTCGACAAGAGTGGTCCAATAAAAAAAAATAGAAGTTGTACATGTTGAAAACACAGCTTGGCTCCTGCAGGTGTGGGTATTGCCCCGAACAGCAAGTCTCGGCTGCATAAGCGGTGCTCGGGAATCCCGAGCCCACAAATGCCAAAGCATTGACACCCTGTCCTTCTCAAGAGTGTCGACAGCCTGATGTTCCTGACCTCACAGTAATAGCCAAGCCTTGACTGGTGCTGACCGCCGTTCCATCTGTGTCGAAAGAAAAACCCTTGGCGCCGACTTTCTGCGACAGAACCTTTGTCCCGGTCTGTATTCTTGAAGTCTATGGCATCGTTTTTCTGTGCCAACCAGGGCGATGACCAGGAGGACATCGATCCGATGTATACAGGGTTGTGAGGTGTCGATTTATTTTCATTTCAAAGACCAAGCAGACCTGTTGGCATTAGCCCAAAGTTTACATTAGAGAGCTCATTAGTTCCTCAGAAAACACACCAATAGCCAATAGCAGTAGACGTGGTGTATAACCGATTGATCAAGCATAATATCACACTACACAGGCTACAGAATATTGCAACAAAAAATGCAAGGACAAACACTTATTTGATTTCTGGTGGGCTGGGCTGTACGATCTGTACTTGCTGTGGCAAGATGGAAAAGAGGAACAGGGGTTCAATCGATGCTTTGACAGTAAATAGAAATTGATATCGGCATGGGAATGGCAGAGATCTGGATGTGTGGCGCAGGCAAGGATACTGGATATGGGGAAATGTGAGGTGCAAGCGCAACACTTGGAGGGCATCTAGCAGATTACTATTGTGATGCTGGAAATGCATCAGAGGGACAGGGCCTCTGAATCCTTGTCCTTTACTGCTTTTTATCATGTGTTCTGTCGTGTTTTCTGCCCAGGAGCCCATGTGGGACTCCTGGCAGTGCAGCTCTCTTTTGGTTTGGTGAACAGACCCATGGGATACCCTTATGGCACCCATGGGTAGGGCTACAACCCTGTGCCCTAGTGTATGTTTTTGGACACCTGTGGGTGGCCCACAGAGCAGGGTATGGGCTGGTGGCAGCTCCATGCTGAATTTGACAGGTGCTCTGGGTGTCCTCCATTTTGGGATACCCAGGCCCTGCCATTGAGATCAGTTGATTCCTGATAGGAAACAAGATGGCCCCTGTGGCCTCTTGCTTTCTATTGCCTGTTACCTTGTTTCCCCAAAGTCCTGGGAAGCCCTGACTCTGTCCCTTCCCCCTGACTGGCTGTTGCGTGGAAGTTCCATATATGGTGTTGTTGTGAAGGCCCAGCTAGACTGACTGGAGCCTTCCCAGTGACTGTATGTTGTGGGTACCTCCTGTGGGTGGGACCTGGGTGAATGGAGTGTGTGACCAATATACACTCCTTGTTGTGGTTGTCTGGTTTCTGGCATGTGAGACAAAGACTGAGACAGCCCTGCCCGAAACTGGCCTGAATGCAGTGGGTAGTGTTGAATGGCTGGGTACTTGTCCCAATCCACATTCCTTGTTGTGAGTGTCTGAAAGGGAGGAGTGTGGCCTGAATGCACTGGGTGCCTGATTGGCTGACTGACTGCATGAATGCCCTTCTGTGTGATTGGCTGCTGTGTGTGTGCCAGCAGTGTGGATGAGAGACAGAATAGTATATCTGGGGACCTCTCACCACTGGAAATTGTTCAGAAGCGTTCAGAAGCTGAGTCTCCACTCAAGAGTAACTGGAATTGCTGATCCTCGACGTCCAGCTGGAAGAAGACGACTTGCTGTTGCATTTCCTTCGACAGATCTGAAGGTTGCCGAATTCGTCGAGGACTGACCCGAGAGAGGACCTGGTAAGGCGCCCTCTTCCCGTGCTCCGAGGGATCATCGATAACCGCTACATCTTCGCCGAAGCGCCCTGGAAGTCAGACCCTCGAAAGGCTGCCGACCCAAGACGGGACCGCCGAGGAGATCGAAGTGTAGCACCCGGACATCGCCGCCGTCGAAGTCCATTGCCGTCGACCAGGGTTCGCAGGTCTGTGTAACCGCTGGAGGCCCGTCGAAGTTGTGTTGCCCAGCCGTGGGGACCACTTGACGCCGTGCCGCCGACGACCGGAGCCGTCTGCTCCTTGCCTAAGAACATTTGAATGAAAGGACTCCCTCGTCCGCACCGTCGACCGCTTTATCCTGCCGGAGAAAGTCGAGGACGACCAACGCGCCGAGGAGAAACCTGCCGGTGGGTTTCCCGCCACCCGAAGACCACAAAGACTCGAACGACTCGACGCCCTTGCTGGGCCCCCGTCCTCACAACCTTTGCGGTCCAGAACACTTGTCATCGAGGTGCCCCGCACGCCTCCGCCTTGCAGGTCGCCAACGCTCCGTCGTCGACGAGCACCGCTTGGATCGAAGCTGCCGCCTCATCGACGCCGTTCTACCCTGTTCGTTGTCGGACGTTCGACGCCCCGTGTCTCCCGCTTGAAAGGGAAGGCATTCAAGGAGGGCCGTCGATTCCCCGACGCCGAACGCCGAGTTCCTCGACGCCTCTCGACGATCCGTGACTCCCGCTTGAAAGGGGGTCGCTCAAGAAGGATCGGTCGACGCCTCTTCGAAGAACTCGACTCCACCAGGTACATTGGGGGGGTAAAAACATTATAGGAGGGAATAAGACTTGCAGAACAATACATGGACTGGACTTGTGCTATATCTTTATTTTACAGGTTGCCCAGGTGGGGGGGATCTCCACACAGAACTGTGTCTAGTAGTAGGGGCCAGTATTCTGCCTATGGTTCAACCACCTTATTTTCTCCCTTCTCTCTATTGCTGGTTTCACTCTATTGATCTGTGTGACATGATTACAGTATTGTTGATGCACTTTTCATGAGATCTAATACAAAGGGTGGTACCACTTTAGAACTGTATATATTTGCCATTGTTGATTTTCCTAAGTACAAAGTGAGTTATGATAAGTGTACATAACCTTGAATATTGATTATATAAAGACTGTGTTCTAACCAATACAGTGTGTGGACATTCCTTTGTGGGGGCTTGGGGACTACACTGTACTTAAGAACCAGCCTGCATCACCTCCTGAGAAGCTAGGCCTTGATTGCTCGTCCATTGCTACCGTAATAGAGAATCTTGGCTGGGGTCTTCTGTGCCTCTCTTCTACCATATAGGGAGCAGAAGTACAGACACCCCCTACCAGTCTTTACAACTATTGCATGCAGTTTGCATTGCAGTGTTGCCCTTTCAACTCAAAGTTGCAATTTAAAACACAATTTACCACGCACAATTGGGCAGAAAGCAGAAGCAATGCTTAAAGTCACAAAGAGCATGCAGTTTTTTCCAAAAGCACAAAGGGGGCAGGGGGGTCGGGGGGATTAGAGCCGGTTGGGGGTCTCTGGAGTGGCTAGACCATTTTCCAACTCTGTGTCTCAAATGGTTTCCACAGAACACAGGTAGTGCCTCAGATAACCGTAGGTAACACTCCCTCCTAATGCTGAAAGCATTACTTCATGAAAGTAAATACCCATGCTGCGTACAGTGCGTTTTACCATCTTCTGAATATACGAGCCTGCGTGCCCATTTGGTGCACTGCCTTTTACCTCTTCCCAGTCACCACAAGCAACCTAATAAGATCCTGCTTAAAGGTGGTTCTCTCCTCCCCACAGTATGTCTCTGGCTTGGATGTCAGTGCTCTGCCATACATTTTGCTTCCTTCCCATGCTGGTGTTGGCCGGGCCGGGTACCCAACAATCCCACCCAGACCATGGCCAGTGACACCTGCCTTTTCTAAAGAAATTCATCCCTGGCTGCATGGGAGCCATTCCATGATGCACTTTATATTCCCTTACAAGCTGAATATTTCCTCCAGTAAATGGGCAGGAGCTGTATATCCCCCACAGCACCAGCAGGCAGCTACCACACCGCCTACCCAACCCCCCCCACCATGCCATATGGGGTGACTATCATCATGGCATCCTGGACCAGGATACAGCCTGAGCTCCTGCGATTCCAACTCTCGGCCTCCACCACCCCCACCCTTCAAACGGGTCCCGTTAATACACAGCATTCCTCGTGTTTCCAACTCCATCATTAATTTGTGACTTAAGGGGATAGCAGAGGTAGTGTAAAGCAAGGTGTGGGAAAAGGAAGGGGACAAATAGTACACTAGTGCTCCTCTTATTCGCAAGTAATTGCCAGAGAGAGAGAGTGCAGCAGATGAATGCGTGCGCTCAGCGCAGTACTCACCTCACTTGTCCCAGGCAAAGGGTTATGTAACGGGCATTGCCGGGCCACTGTAGTGCTGCTCAATGGCAGTGTCCAGTCGCGTATGGGCCTGAAAAAAGTCTGGCGCACCAGAGATCAGTCACCACACCAGAGAGCTCCAACCAAGGTGCGAGGTCGGACTTGAGGGGGAGGGAGCAACCGTGTTTGATTGGCTGTAGCAGCGCCGCACATGCTGGCAAACACTGCTACCGCCAAATGCCAATCCTATTACAAGCATGGTGTGAGAGTGACTGCAGAAGTCCCTGATTGGATGAAGTATACATAAAGTATACACATTGTAATTCAATGATAAAGAAGGGAAGGCAGCGCAGGAAAATTAACGTGCGCGGTAAAGAAAACAATGTGCGGCTTCAGAGTTAAAGGTGCGCGACAGCACATCAGTGCGGCTTACTGGGGACATTGGTCAGCGGTAGTGTTAAGAAGACAAACCGTTCTTAACCTCTGGCTTCTCACCGAACGTCCAGAATAGGCTACTGAACATGCCTTTCGAGGGAAAGTTTCTCTTTGGCCAGAAAGCTGAAGACTGTTTGGAAAAGTTTAAGGAGTCTAAATTAGCTGCAAAATCGCTGCCCTATCTGTGCAGCCGGCCAAACCTGCCTTCAGCTGACCTCTAAGGGCAGAGGCTACAGATGCTATGTGCCTTACGGCTGGACTGCTCAGCTCCCGCAGGCCAGGCAGAAACGTTTCTCGTGCACCGGAAGGGGCAGAGGGACTTCCAGAGGCTAGCAAGCAGCGGCAGCACCGCCCTCTTAAGCCTCTTTGATTACCCTTCCCACAACATACCGGTTGCTGGACGGTTGGCAGAACATTGGCCGAGTGACAGGCAATCACCTCTGATGCCTGGGCCCTCAGCTCATACAGTGGGGTTATCTGCCCTTCTTAAGAAAACCACTGGACAGACCCACACTGTCTCCAATCCAACTGGGACAGGAGCTCCAAGAAGAACTCTGAGCCCTGTTGTTGAAGGGTGCCTTAGACGAGGACCTTCCAATCAAAAGAGCTTCGGGTTGGTATTCCTGGTAATTCCTGGTACCCAAGAAGGGAGGAGGTATCCTTCCTAATCTGGACCTCAGGTCCTTGAAGAAGTTCCTGAGGAAAGACAAATTCAGGATGATGATATTGAGAGAAATTCTCTACGCTCTCGAACCGCAGGACTGGCTGGCGTCACTAGATCTGCAGAATGCTTATTTCCATGTGCCGGTTACATCAAAAGCACAGGAAGTTCCTGCGGTTCCTCATAGGGGTCAAGCACTATCAGTTTAAAGTGCTTCCCTTTGGGTTGATCTCCGCTCCAAGGGTCTTTGCCAAGCTCATGGCGGTAGTCGCGGTTCACTTTTAGAGATCTGCTGTCCATGTATTTCTGTACCTGCCCAACTGGCTGATCCGAGGGAAGTTAGCAGGGCAGGTCTCATCTTGAGGACACCTGCCTGCTACTACACAGGCTGCGCTTCTCCATTAACTCATAGAAGTCCCATATGATGCCAGTACAAAAACTAGAGTTTATCGGAGCAGTCCTAGACACCTAGGTACGGAAGGTCTTCCCTCCTGAGGAGAGAGCAGACAGCCTAGCGCAGATGGTTCATTTGTTTCGGAATCACGCCACTTTACCAGTGGCGGCCTTCCTCCGTCTCTTAGGCCTCATGGCCTCAAGTATTTTTCTAGTGCCAGAGGCCAGTCTGCGCATGAGATCACTGTAGTGGCTCCTAAGAGGTCAGCGCTCCCAGTACCTCGGAGCGCGGACGGATCCCCTCAAAGTGTCTAAGCGAGTGTTCCACAATCTCAGCTGGTGGACCGACCGCAGCAATCTTATGTCGCTGGAACCCTTCTGGCCTCCTTGGCCTCAGACCCGAATGATCATGGATGCATCTCTGAAGGGTTGGGGGCGCTCAATGCGAGGATTTACAGGTGAGCAGCCTTTGGTCAGTGACGGAAGCCAGGTGGCACGTTAACAGGCTGGAGTTGCGAGTCATCAGGCTATCCGAGGGCTTCACTTCGTCTCTCAAGGGAAAACGTGTCCTCATCGTGACACCACAGTGGCCATGCACTTCCTGAACAAGCAGGGTGGTGTGCGTTCTTCCCTCTTTGCAGAGAGGTGATGCAGCTGTGGTTTGTTTGCTGGAGAATCAAGTCTCGGTCTCAGCAGTTCATCTGGCGGGGCCAGAGAGCAGCTTGGTGGATACTCTGAGCAGGCAGAGTACTATCTTGCACGAGTGGGAAGTGTGCCAGGAAGTCCTGGAAGAGGTCCTTTTTCTCTGGGGTACCCTAACAGTGGATCTGTTTGCCACCGAGTCCAACAGGAAGTGCAGACAGTTTGGCTCGCAGGAGTTCCCAGCGAACGGTGCACTGGGGGATGCGTTCCTGGTATGTTGGACCATCCCTCTTCACTAAGTCTTCCCCAAACCCCTGCCACCCTCCCGATACCCGTCATCCAATGGGTTCTCAGGAGGTTGAAGAGGTTTCGAGCGACCATGATCTTGATCGCCATGGACTGGGCGAGGAGAATTTGGTACTCCGATCTCTTGGATCCTACCCTCTGTCCTGCCTCACAGGTTGCCTCCTTACCCAGATCTCCTGACCCAGTCGGAAAGGCTGGGTACGCCACCTGAACCTGGAGTCCCTCAACCTAAATGTGTGGCTCTTGAGAGGATGAGGTATGATGACTGGGACCTCTCAGAGGAGGTACTCTAGGTGTTGCTGGCTGCATGCAGACCATCTACAAGATCTCTGTGTGCAGGTGGATAAGATTTGAGGCGTGGTGCAGGGAATGCAAGATCAATCCCATCTCTTGCCCCTCCATTACAGTGATGGAGTTCCTTCTGTCACTGCCCTCAGCAGGCCTTCAGGTTACCACAGTCAAATGATATTTGGCAGCCTTGTCTGTGTTCAAAAGGTCCCTGGATCAAGGTTCCTTCTTTACTATCCAGGTTATGGCCCAATACCTGAATGATTGGCAACACGTTTCTGCCAATTCCCTTTGTTGTCCCAGATTGGGATTTCAATCTAGTTCTAACATTCTTGATGGCGGCTCTGTTTGAGCCCATGTATTCCTGTTCTTTGATGCTGCTTTAGTTGAAAACAGCTGTTTTGATTGCGATCCCATCAGACAGGAGTGTTAGTGAGTTTCAGGCCTTGTGTTGAACGGCCCCATTACTGCATTTTTCTTGGGAAAAGATTTCCTTCGAAGTAAGAGCTGGCTTTCTCCCGAAAGTGGTTTGCGTTCCACCTTTCCCAGTTCATAAATTTACCGGTCTTCTACCCCCACTTCATCCCTTTAAGGAAGAGGAGCGTTTGCACTGCTTGGAGCTCAAGAGAGCCTTGAGCTTTTATGTTGCTAGGATGTCTGCATTCCGAAAACTCGACCAGCTGTTGGTGGCCCATTCATTATCCCGCAACGGTCTAGCAGTAACCGAGCAGACTCTGTCGCAATGAATTGTCCTCTGTATCACAGAATGTTACCAGTCTGCAGGCACAGAGCTTCCTCTCAGGATCAGGTCACGCTCAACGAGAGGGGTCTCGACTTCCACAATCCTGCAGAGGGAAGTTCCCATTAGAGACATCTGTCGTGCGACCACATGGTCGCCCACTGGCACGATGCCTGCCCCCATACATCAGGAGCAGACCAGTCTGCTCAGAGTACGGGCCCCAAAGGATTGCCTAAGGGCTTTCTGGACTCAGTCCTGGCGCCGTTGGCGCCAGGCTCATATTACCTTTTCAGGCAAATCAAGTTATCAAGTGGTGAAACCATGTACAGCCCACCTTGAGGCTGTTTGAAGGGATTACTTAATTTAAGGGACTATTTCATTGCGTGTGGTACAGGGACTACTTTTCCTGCGAACTACTTCTGGGAGGCTGTTTAAACCACGCCCAGAGAACAGAACACGCTTTGCGTTATTCTGCTCTCCTGCAGCGTAACGCTCACCGAGCCTGCAGCTCCAGTCCAGTCTTCCGCCACGCCTGTCCTGTTTTCACAATCCGAACCTGCAAATGAAGAAAAGGAAACAGATTAGAACAAGAGCCTTACCAGATTCTCCATCGCAATCAACCGGGAGTCTCCGCACCTGCAAGGAAAGGAACACCAGTTACCCGCGCTATACAAGATGGCGTAAGCGCCGCCTGATGCTCACCGATGCTCCGTTCGTCCACGCGATCCAGCGAGGCCCTCTAACGTGATCGCCGCCCAGAGCAGCCACATCTGCAAAAAACAAGAAAAGATAACAGGTGAGCTGCGCCACGCTAAGACATTCAACCTCGCGCCACAAGATACTTACCCGAGGCAGTATTCACTCGTGGTCTCGCGAATCACCATCACACGTACTTCGCTCCGGGGAAGTGCTGCACCTGCAGAATAAAGGGAGGACAATTGATTAATCACGCAAATGAACAATATCGCATGCTAAGACTTTTTTTCTTCGCTTCGTGCAATTACTGACACTAACCTTGGCATTTACTTTGTTTCTCTCGGAGACGAGACACCTGTCTTCAGCAATTCTGCAAAGGAAAACAACTATAAAGAAATGGTACGAGAGTGGACTATAAGACAACCAGAACTCTAAAGCATTGCATGCTACTTTGGATTGGCATAAGACTTACATCAGAGTCATTGTTGTCTGGAACTCTGCCATAAGATTACGGGATCAGTGAAGTTAACTGGATACCCGAGTCTCAACGCACCCCTGCGTACAGACGCAGGATGGAGAGCCCATCCTTCTTAAAAATAAAGTGAGACACAGTAAAGAGAACACAAGGAGGTTACTGAAGCAGAAGTAAAACCTCCTCCTATCGGTCAGCTAACTTGCCATTTTTACCACTCTAGGAAAATCTTCCTACGTGCCAGGCAGATGAAACTAAGTGGGCAGCTGCAGTCGCTCATCACTTCACTACGAGTCCTGCTGGTGGAGACCGTTGCAGTCCACTTTCGTTCGGCGCCCCTGTGGAATCCAGGTGAGCGTAACACCCACAGGGCTGATGCACGTTTTGGTATGGCAGTTCTGCATAATCTGCTACTGTAACACTTTCTGCCCACCTCTGGCGTCCTAACTGCTTGCAGAGTCTTATCAGTTGGGGAATAACCTGCAAGACTGCTGAAGTTGAGGCGAAGTTGGTCTGGGCAGAGGCAGGTTATACTTGGTAGCAGTCGGACAACTAGAAGTGTCAAAGAGGCTCTCCTTTTGATGGAGTCCAGAAAGGAGGAGTGCCTTGCCTACCTATAGAGGTCGAAGTGCCTTGTCATTCAGTGCCTAATAATTCTGAAGTACAAGACTGAAAGAGAAGTATCTGAACTGTTGTGTAATAAACTGTCAGTGGATGTTAGTGAAGTGGTTTGGAGTAGTAGCAGGCTGTGAGACAAAGCGATTGTTCTCATGGTAACAATAATAGAAGGTTGGTTGTTAGGAGAGAAGCAAAAACCTAAAGGGAAGCATCCTGGCAATTATACCAAGTGTACTGCAGAGGTATTAACTAATTGTAAAGTTAATGAAGATATTCTATTCTATTTGAACTGTTAACCAGCATTGAATAGAAGATATCTAGGATTACCATTGGGGCTATTTTCTTGGCTGGAATTGGAAAGGTATCCTTTTAACCAAAACCAGAGAATTCTTTGATAAACCTTTGTTTTGAATTAAAACAAATTAAAACTGACAGGAACGGGTTCAAGATTAGTTTTCTTTTGAAAATTATGAAGTTGACTTTAAAATCCTAGGGAAGGTATTATCCAAGGACAGGTGAAGGTCATCCAGATAATGTTCAATTATTGTTTTATGTTGCTTAATTATTCTTTAAATGTATTGTTTAAAGGGAGGGACAGTTTACCCATGTTAGTTTCCTTATCCTTTAGAATAGGTAGGGAACCCCTGATAGAGGAGGGCAAGCAGGGCTCTATTTGAAAGCTTTTTCTTAAATAAAATGTTTAATCTTGAGAAAACTACAAGCAGTTGTCCACCTCGCATTACTGACCCCTTGGACATTCCAATAGATAAACACAAGTGAAACATTGTTGAAATGGCTTTTCAGAATCCGATCTGTGGACAGATTCTGAATGGCCACCTGATTCTGGTGAAGAGGTCTAGACTCTAATGTTCTAGCCAATCTCTATCTGGGTACTGTGACGGAGCAGCAAGGCTTAGATTTAGGACGCGAGTGTGTGGTGGGGTCACTTAAGCACAGACGCAGCCCTCCTAATAATACTGTTTAGGCAGAATGTTTAAAAATATAGTTGGTTATTTAGGCCTTGGACAACTCTTCTCAATGAAAAAACAGAAGTAACACACAAACATTAATTACTAATACATACACATACTCCTAATTCCTGTCCCCTTTCCTCCATACTTGTGGGCCATTCCGTCCTTTGGGATAGGACCGGAGCACTTTTGTCAAAGCATCAAAAATTAATTTGTCTTTTATTTTTACGTGGGGCCACAGCACGTGGCTGTATCCCTGCCCACCTGAGCTCTGCCTGTAAATCGCCCGTCGGTCCTTTTCTCTGTGCGGTCGGGACTAGACGCACTAGCATCTCATTGAATGTTTCTTTTTATTCCTTGTCCTTCCTTCCTGCTCTGGTTCCACGGTCATCTTGTCCTCCGTCTATGCTGGAGCGTCTGGGATTCGTGTCCTGCTCATTTCGCGAACGTCGTTTCACAAGGTTGGATCCCCACTCTCTCTTCCTGGAGTGTCTAGGGCCAGAACACTGTTGGGTCTCGTGCTTATATTGCGACTCCCTCTCCGACTGGGCACTCCAGCGTCGTCTTGTCCGGTGGTGTTTCAACACGTTCCTCCACCACATTCACAGCTCTTTATTGACGAGAACACCCAGTGAGTTCTTTCCTTTTTAGGACGCCCCGGCTAGGGCACTACTTACAGGGGTTTTACAGGAGTGAGAGGGGCTCAAGTAGCTCTTCTGCCAGGGGTATCCCTGAGGTGTCCCGCAAGGGGCCTAATAGGCTCACCAGAGCTTCCTCCGAGGGTCCCTGTAGTGGGCCTGCCAAAACCGGACATTCTTCCAAGGTTCCCCGTTAAGGGGCTAAAGTTGAGCCCAGTTCATCTGTGGCTCTGGGTACCGGGGTTCGCCATGAGGTCTGTTTCTGGAGCTTTGCACACCGAGTCTCGGCTCGAGGCCCCTCTTGAGGTACCATGTTCCACCCCGAGGTTCCCCTCCTTGGGGCTAAATCCAATTCCGGCAGAATTGAGGATCCTCTTCGAGGTTCCTCGCAGTGAGATCTATCCCTCAACATTCCTACGCTCAGGGGCGTGGTAATACCAGTTCTGTCGAGGGGGCAAAAGAAGGCGGTCACGCCCCACAGACCTTCTAGGACCGGCTCTGCTGAGGTTCCTCCACTGGAGGCTAATTCTGGGTCAGTCCCTAACGTGTCCAGTAAACACCCTAGATCTGTCAGTATCCTTGCTTCAAGGCTAAAATGTCACATAAGACCCCTGACTCCACTGAGGAGATTATTGCCTCACTTTCTCCTGTGACGCAGTTCACTTCGGGTGTCGACAAAATGGCGGCCCAACCTCTGCAGACCATGTCAGCCATTTTGACTACCTATCTTACACGAACGTTCACTACGGCTGGTGCTGGGGGGACTTCTTTTGGGGCAGAGCAGCTTTTTCCATGCCATGTGGACAACAAGAACCCGTTCTGCCCTTCAGTGGATTGTTATGCTCGAGCGCCGCTGCCTCATACAGTCTCGCTCCCTCCTGGCTGCGTACCCCTGATCTATGTGGACACAGTTGGTGGAGGTCCTTCCTGGCAACCATCCTCATTGCGTTCATGGGGGTATGCCCCTTTGAGCGGCCTCTGCCCACTCCAGCGCCTAGACCTTCGTCCGAGGGTGCGTTCTTTTGGGAAATTTCAGACGCTCATGCATTCTGATCCCATGAATGCGTACTTTAAGGATTTGTTTAGGGGAATCTACCCTAGACCCCCCGTACCGCCTCCTGCTCTGTCAGATCCTACGCAGGTCCTGGTGGTGCCACCTCCTCCACCTCTTCCTTCTGGACCTCTTCCACCACCTCCTCCACCTCCGCCTCCACTTTCCCTGATAGGAAAGACATTGGGTGCTCTGCCAGACAACACTTTAGGACCTGAGGCGCCACATGCAGCGGATCAGTCTTGTCCTCCCGCTTCACGGGATGAGGATCAGGCGGACCAGGACAGCCATGAACAGCTCCTGCCTATTAGAGCATTTCATGACCGGGGGCTGGACATGATGGCCCTGCTTGACATTCCAGCACCCGAGGTCCTCACTCCGCAGGAGGGGGTGCTTTCTGGAGCCTTTACTCTATCGCCTCAGGAGCGCACCGGCCAGTTCCTCCAGAAGGAGGTCTTGGCTAAGGCCCTCAAGGTCTGGGAAAAACCTAATTCCGGGTAGCATCTCAACAAGAGGATTGATGCTCGATATAAGTTTCATACCTCAGAAGACCAATATCCACTCCCGTCGTCTACGGTAGTGGCAGCAGCCACCCTCTAGTCCAAGCCGGCCTCTACATCCTCCACTGCAGGGGCCCAAATCCTCTCCAAGGAGGACAAACTTCTTGACGCCATTGGCAAGAAAGTCTTTTCCAATTTGGCGCTCCAATTTCGTCAAGCTAATACCGAGCTTATCCTGGCAGCGGCCAATGTCAAGCTGTGGAGGGAGCTAGCCGATTTCCAGGAATGTATACCTGCGGATAGGCTAGAGGACTTCAAAGCCGGTTTGTTGGACGCCAGAGTGTTTGGTCCTCGACCAACAACCTTTCAGTGGGGGCCTCCTTCCAGGAGACCTGTCCACAAGTGGCGGTTACTACAGACTCCTCCCTTCTGGGGTGGGGAGCGGCGCTGCGTCACCTCGAAGTTTTCAACCTGTGGAGGCCTCAGGACAGGCAGTTTCATATCAATTACCTGGAACTCCTGAATGTGTTTCTGGCGCTCAAAGCTTTTCAACCGCCTATCACCAACAGGGTAGTCTGTATTTGCACAGACAATTCTGTGGCGATGTTTTACATCAACAAGCAGGACGGTACCAAGTCACCTCTCCTTGTGGATCTTGCCATTCAAATTCGGGACTTGGCCATTCAGCACAAGGTCTGGCTAGAGGTTGTAAACATCCCGGGTCAAAACAAGTGTAACTGCAGATTCACTCAGTCGTCAGTCGGCAGCCAGTTACGAGTGGGAAATAAAGAGAGATGTACTCTCCATAATGGGTCTGGCATGGATTCACATGCTCATGAATATTCCCCGTCGTTAGGCTGTGAATCCTCGATAAAAGAAAAAATCAGTTTCAGTTTCATTTCTGAACTCTCTCCTAACAACCAATCCCTGAGCTCTGGGTCATACTGCCCCCATCCAATGACTGCCCTCTACCTAAGCCCCTCCTGTGGCAGCCATCTTCAGATTTTTACTGCACGTTCAAGTGTAGGGAGTCCTCGTGCTTGGCTCTCGAGCTTTTACTGTGTTTTTTGCTTTTTGGTAGAGTTACTCTACTTTTCAGTCAATCGAGCGCCTGTGCTCCATCGAGAAGGATTCTTCCCCCTCTCTTTTCAAGCTTTGTACCCACTACAGTCTGCAGAATGTTTTTATGGACGATGAATATTCCCAGTGCCTCTACTGCCTGTACCTGACACACAAGGGGGAAGACTGTGCTTTTTGCCGTGACCTCTCGACACGCACGTTGAAGGATCTCCGTAAGCGGTCCCAGGAGCATGCTTCTGCCGGATCCGGGAAAGCTGAGCTGGCTTCTAAGTCCGTTGAGAGCGCCCCTCCCACGGGGTCCCAACAAAAGGCCAAGCACCGTGAGTCCACTGCCACCGGGAGCGCCGTTGCAGCAGGCTCCTCGCGGGTCAGGGAGCATCCGACGTCTTCAGCTACTTTGGTCACCAGACAACCCTCAGCATCTTCATCCAAGAGGAAGTCGGACCATCCGGGCAAACTCAAGGTGGCCCAGGAGATGGAGAATGTCAAAGGGGACGGAGGCTGCGACCCGCCCCCAAGGAGAAGTCCAAGCAGGACAAGGTATCGGTCCTGACTGTGAAGGCCCAGGTACACCCGACAAAGGCTCAGCCTTCCATCAAGGTGGTGGTGGCATCCCTTTCGAAGGGTGTGCAGGCGGACCCGCAGGGTGCCCTTCCAAAGGCAAGCGTGTCCCTCCCTGCCCGGAGGGAGTCTACATTCCAGCCCATTGAGAAGACCCCAGAGAAGACGTCGGTCATCTCCCCGAGACCGTCCCCTCTGGATGGGAAGAAACGGGGGGAGGTGTGGTGGTCCTCCAGGGCACGGATATCTCCTCTGAGGAGGAGCTGGTCTACCTTCAGACCATCCAGGAGGGCGATGACGACGAGGGAACCGTCTGGGTCACAACCTACGACGAGGATGAAGGCGACAAAGATACTGTCGAGGAAGAGCCTCAGGATGACTAGGACCTTGGCTCTCTTCCTGCGCCCCAGCTTCCCATTTGCCCTACGCCTCAGCTGCCCCCTAGAGACCTCTCAGTGGACATTCTCTCGACTTTGCATACACTAGTATCCGAGATACAGAAGAGGATGCCGGCTACGCTGACTGCACTGCCCGCAGCTCCGGTAACGGCCGACCCTCTGGCAAAGAAGGAACCTCCGGCCAACAAGAGGAAGAGGCACCCATTGCCTACTTTCTACCCTCTCCTCCCCTGAGGGATGAGACAGATCCTGACACAGCGACGATGACTGGCACAGACGACGGTGGGATGAGGGTCCTCCCGTCGCCTCCGCCCAGATCCTCCCCGCCGGATGAGATGGGCCTATTCCATGTGATGATCTCCAGAGCTTTGTTAAGGCTGTAGATGAGTCTCTACAGGCCATCAAGGTGGACACAGAGACGGCACATGCCCTGGGCATACTACAGCAGCGACCTGCTGTCCTTTCGGTACTCGGGAGGCAAGTCTTCCTGATCTTCCAAGGGTTACGGCGGGGGCTCCTCTTCTTACCGCCAACCCTCCCGCTCCTCAGCCCAAGATACCAACAGGGGCCGTTCCAAGGCCTTCGGAGCAGGATGTCATCGCCAGTGACCCCAAGGCGGCCCGTCGACATTCAAACAAGAATGAACTGGACGTGATGTCGGGCCCCAACCCATGCACCCCGGTTGGAGGCTCACTGGTGAACTTCGTCAGCGTGTGGAAGACTATCTCCACCGACCGTTGGGTGCTGGACGCTCTCGCCCACGGGGACACTCTGGAGTTTAAATGGAAGTGTCGCCAAATACCACTGGTGGCCCGGCCGGGCAGGAAATCCACGTCCCTCAGCTTCTGCTGGAGGTTCGGGCCATGCTAAAGAAAGGGGTGATAGAGCTCGTTCCAAAGCAACTCCGGGGCTCCGGAGTATACTCGAGGTACTTTCTTGTGAGAAAGAAAACCGGAGGCTGGAGGTCCATTCTCGACCTTCGACTAAACAAATGCATCTAGTCCCAGAAGTTCTGAATGGTCACTCTTCAACACAACCCAATTCACAAGGGACACTGCAAGGTTCTGCTCTTCGTTGTTCAGGGGAAGCATTAACAATTCAAGGCCCTACCCTTCGGATTGAAGTCGGTGCCCAGAGTCTTCGCCTTGCGCTGGTGGCGGCATATGTGCGACCGCAAGGGATCCACGTCTACCCTTACTTGGACGACTGGCTCATCCAGGCCAGCTCAAGCTGCATTGCCGTCGACCACACGGCGAGGACCGTCTACCTACTGATGGATCTGGGGTTCTCAGTGAATTATGCAAAGTCCTGCTTGACTCCATCGCAGGATGCGAGGTTCCTGGGATCCCGGCTCAACACTGTCATGCCTGGCGTCACTGTCGGAGGAGAGAGTGGTGGCCATCCTGGGCAAGGTGCAGCAGCTGCTCGCTCTGAAGAAAGCCACAGTGAGGGCCATCAAGTCTCTGCTCGGCATGTCGTCATGCATTCATCTCATCTGACTCTGCAGGCTACGGATACGGCCACTGCAGGAGTTGGATTCAGGTGTCCGGAAGCTTCCAGTACAAAATCGCTCTCGTCTAGGGCTTCCGTCAGACGATAAGATGGTGGGACGTGCGCGCTCATCTGACCGGGGGTGTGGATTTCCAGGCCCCACCACATCAGGAGACAGTAACGACGGAGGGCCACTCAAGTTCTGCACGACGAGTGGGGAGATGCAGGCCCTCTCCTGTAAACCACCTTACTTGACTTTCCATGAGCCGAGGCTGGTGCTGCGGATGCACCCCTCCTTCATGCCCAAGGTGCCGTCGGACTTTCATCTAAACAAGCCCTTGATGTTACCTGTGTTTTTTCCAACGCCTTTGGCGCCGGCTGAAAGGACTTTGCACTCGCTGGATGTGGCTAGAGCGCTGAAGTTTTATGTGGGGTTATTGGGAGAAGTGCCCCTGTAAAAAATAACTCTAAAGCCAGGTGCTATATTGCCTAGAGTTACACAATACCCACTGTCTAGGAAAGCCGAGGAAGGAATTCGAGATACTGAGTGCACTCCTACAAGGCATAATTGTCCCCTCAAATTCACCATGCAATACAGCCGTGTACCCCATTAAGAAAGCAACATGGTGGCCGTGGCATATGATTCAGGACAGCATGGAGTCCACAGTGGCCCACATAGATACCTTTTGCTGGGCCATCTGCATCGCCACGGACATGAGGACTGCCTGGCTTCGGGCTACTAAGTTGAATCCGACGTTCAGGATCGCATATTGGACCTTCCATTCAAGGGTAGTGACCTCTTCCACTACCAACGAGGAATTGGATAAAAAGAACAGCTTGCAAAATGCAAAGTCTTTATCCTGCCGAAGGCCACGGTCAAGGCGTACGCCCAGTCGCATCAACGCTCCGACAAGGGGCGGGCTTTTGGTGGGTTCTCGAGATTCCAGGAACAGAGGAAGAGGAGACATGATCGTTCGCTGAGTCAGCACCAGCGCATGCAACAAAAAGGGGGGGGGGCAAGGGCTTCTTCCAATCCCAATCCTCAGCAGCGGCCTCAGAATAAAAAAGGCTTGACGTGTCCCTCCGGGTCCACGTGTCTCCAGTGGGGGGCAGGCTAGCCTTTCACGTGTATTTCTGGCAGCAGAGCTTTGCGGACCCTTTTATCCTCTCTGTAGTATCCACAGGGTACCGCCTACTTCTCCAGCATGGGGTCTGGCATGGATTCACATGCTCATGAATATTCCCCGTCGTCATGCTGGGAATCCTCGGTAAAGAAAAAACCAGTATCAGTTTCGTTTCTGATCTGTCTTTCGTAGTAGTAACCAATCACTGGTCTCTGCGTCATACTGACCACAGCCAATGACTGCCCTCTACCTAAGCCCCGCCTCTGGCAGCCATCTTCAGATTTTTACCGCACGTTCATGTGTTGGGATCCTCGTGCTATTGCTCTCGAGCGTTAGTGCTATTTTTTCGCGCTTTTTCACAAAAACTTCGATTTTTTTTCGGTCAAAAGAGCCTCAAGCTCCACCGATCCTACATCCGATCAACGGGGACCCGTGTCGTATTCGTCTGCGCCCCTCAAGGGTGAAGATTTCGTCGAGCTACGCTTCGGAGGACTCCAGAAGCTTCTCAGGCCCGGTCTCGGAGATGGCCCAGGAGAAGGGAAGCTCGACGCCCGGAAAGCTGTTCAGGGTCTGCCCTGGATGCCAGCTGCAGAACGTCTTCAAGGAGGACGAACACTCTTTCTGCCTTTACTGCCTTCATGAGGACAAGACGCACGTGGAGAAGGACTGTGCGTTTTGCGGCAACATGTCGGAACGGACCATGAAGGACCGCCATCAACGTCTCGCCAATTGGCTGGAGGGTAAGAGCCCGTCCGGCGAGAAGAAGAGGAAATCCGAGCGGTCTTCTAAGACCTTTGAGGGCGCCCCGGCGACGGGGGCCCAACATAAGGCTAAGCACCGCGAGTCCGCTGGCACCGGGAGCGCCGAACGGTCGGGCTCTACGGGCGCCAGGCAGGGCGCACCCTCCCCGGCACCATCAACCACGAGCCAACGCTCTGGGTCGGGTAAGAGGAAGGCCGAGCACCCGGCGAAGCTCCTGGAGAGGCCCCGGTCGAGCTCTAAGGCAGAGGAGGAGCGTGGCAGTGCCCCCTCCCTCAAGGATAAGGCGGTGATCGCACCTAAGGTGGTGAAGGCCTTGATCCATCCGACCAAGCCCTCTATCGAGAAGGTCGCGGCGGCCCTGGCTCAGCCTGTGGAGGCTACACCAGTGGTGGCGACCTCGGGGCCCAGAATCTCCCTGCCTCCTCGGAGGGAGTCTTCTTTTGTGCCCATCGACAGAACCCCCGTGAAACCCCCCGTGGGGAAGAAGGGGGGGCAGGGCGTCGTCGTAGATTCGGCCTCAACCTCAGAAGAGGAGCTGATCGAGGTCTTAAGCCACGGCCTAGGCGTGGAGGAAGACCAGCCCGTCGGAGTGGACCCCGACGCAGGTGACGACGACGACCTCGTCGAGGATACCGACGGGGCCCCTGCTCGCCCGTCGGATTCCCCTCTGCCAGCGCCGCAAGACAACTCGGCGGCCATTTTGTTGGCCATACAGTCCTTATGCTCCGAGATAAGGACGAGGCTACCGTTGCCGACGGAGGAACCTCTCCCGTCGGGGGATCCAGAACCGGGACTTTCTGGTGTTCCCCCTACCAAGAAAAGAAGGATCCATCCTCCACCTCCTTTTCAGCCGTCGCACCCCGTCCAGCCCTCCTCCCCGTCCACCCGAGGGGATGATACGGGGACTGACACGGCAGCGACAGGTACGGACGACGAGGCATACGACGAGGATATTCCGTCGTCGCCTCCCGCCAGGGCTTCCCCGCCCGGCGAGATCGGATCGTTCCACTCCATGATCTCCAGGGCTTCCGAGCTTTTCCAACTCTGCCCTGAGGAGAAGAAAAAGGAAGGCTTCCTTTATCAGCGGCGCGAGGCCAAGAGGAAGACGGTCCTCGCAGTGCCTCTATTGGACGACATTTGCGATGAGGGCCTTACCCTCCTCAAGAATCCTTCCACGACGCCAGCTAGAAGAGACCGGTACGAGAAAAAGTACCGGGTCCCGGACACGGCCCCCCCCTGTGCCTCCGGGCTCAGCCTACCCCGGATTCCGTCGTCTCCGCGGCGGCCAGGAAGAAAGCAGGGGGGGGTGCGGCCTCCACATCGACTTCCCCGCCGGACGGCGAGGGAAAGAAATTGGATGCGATGGGACGCAGAGTCATCTCGTCGGCGGTGACGACGATTAAAGCGGCCAACGCCTTGGCGATCGTGGCTCGCTACGACAGGGAGCTCTGGTTCAAGATGGCTCCCCTGCTGGATTTTCTGCCGGACGACAAGAGGGCGGAGGCCCTGGAGATCCTGCAGGAAGGTGAGGTGGCCTCGGACCACGCCATCACCGTGGCGACGGACATCGCCGACACTGGGTTCCGCCAGTTGGGCAACAGCGTTTGCCTTCGACGTCGTGGATGGCTCAAAGCTACGGACTTCCGACAAGACGTCCAGACCAGAGTCCTGGACATGCCCTTCGACGGGAACAACCTGTTTGGGAAGGCCGTGGACGATTCCCTTCAGGCCATTAAGGCGGATACTGAGACGGCCCGGGCCCTTGGAGTCCTGCAGCAACGACGGACGCCCTTTCGGAGCAGCGGAGGCAAGGGCGCCTCCAAAGGTTCCGGCAGCGGTTTCGCTTCCTACCGTCAAGCGGCCCGCTCGTCGTCGCAAGAGGCCTACAGAGGACGAGGCAAGTCTAGCGGACCCCGCCGTCGTCGCCAAGGAGGTCAAGGCGGCAAGGCCGCGTCCAAGCAGGATTGAACCGGCCGTGGGGTCGGGCCCCCACCGAAGCACCCCGGTGGGAGGCCGGCTGGCGAGCTTCGTCAGCGTGTGGGAGTCCATCTCCACCGACCGTTGGGTGCTGGACGCTCTGGCCCGGGGACACGCACTCGAGTTTCAGAGAAGATGCCCGCGCGTACCCCCCGTGGCCAGGAAAGAACTTCACGTCCCTCAAATTCTTCTGGAGGTAAAGGCGATGCTCAGAAAGGGCGCCATCGAACTCGTCCCAAAGAGGCTCCGGGGCTCCGGAGTTTACTCGAGATACTTCCTCGTGAAGAAGAAGACGGGAGGATGGCGCCCCATCCTAGACCTGCGACGTCTGAACAAGTTCATCAAGGCGCAGAAGTTCCGGATGGTCACCCTCCAGCACGTCCTAGGGCAGCTGGAGGAAGGAGACTTCCTATCGTCGTTGGACTTGGAGGATGCCTACTTCCACATTCCCATCCTAAAGGGGCACCGAAAATTCCTCAGGTTCGTGGTCCAAGGGCGCCACTACCAGTTCAAGGCCCTCCCCTTCGGACTACGGTCGGCACCCAGGGTATTCACCAAGTGCCTCGCACCGGTGGCGGCGCAGCTGCGCCGCGAGGGGATCCACGTCTACCCCTACCTGGACGACTGGCTCATCCGCGCCGAGACGAGGGAGCTCGCCGTGGCCCACACGGCAAGGACCGTCCAACTTCTCACGGACCTGGGATTCTCCGTGAACTACGCCAAATCCCACCTGGTGCCCGCGCAAGACGCACTGTTTCTGGGGGCGAGGCTCAACACAGTGTCCCTTCTGGCCTCCCCGTCGGAGGAGAGGACCAGGACCATCTTGGGCAAGGTGCAACGGATGTTGGTGTCCGACGCGGCCAAAGTGAGGTCCGTCAAGTCCCTCCTCGGGATGATGTCTTCCTGCATCTACCTCGTTCCCATGTGCAGGCTCCGGATGCGCCCGCTGCAAGAATTCTTGGATGCGCGTTGGATCCAGACGACGGGCAGCTTCGAGGAGAGGATCAAGCTCGTCGAGAGCTTCCGACGAGCGATACGGTGGTGGGGCACCCGCGCGCATCTGACGGCGGGCATGGACTTCCAGACCCCAGCCCACCAGGAGACAGTGACCACGGATGCCTCCCTGGAAGGGTGGGGAGCGCACACCAAAAATCTGCACGCAAGAGGACTTTGGCTCCCGACGGAGAAGTCCCTGCACATCAACGTCCTGGAGCTCCGTGCAGTGTTTTGGGCCCTCAGGTCCTTCCTTCCGTCCCTCAAGGGCAAGGTGGTGAGGATCTTCACGGACAACACCACCACCATGTTCTACATCAGGAAACAGGGCGGAACCGGGTCCCCAGCGCTGTCCAAGGAGGCGCAGGACCTGTGGCATTGGGCCATCGCCCAAGGGATATTTCTGGTGCCGTTTCATCTGGCAGGGATAAAAAAACACCATCGCCGACTCACTCAGCAGGGAGCTGCGCTCGTGCCACGAGTGGGAACTACGGCAGGATCTAGTGGATCGCCTCTTCCGACGGTGGGGCACACCCCAGATCGACCTGTTCGCGACGGCGAAGAACACCAAGTGCCGGAGGTTCGCCAGCAGGTTTCCCCAGGCGAGGAGCATGGGCGATGCTTTCTCGTTCCCCTGGGAGGGCCTGTTCCTCTACGCGTTCCCTCCCCTGCCTCTGCTAATCCGGCTCGTCAACCAGCTCAAGAGGTCACGGTGCAGGATGATCCTCGTCGCACCTGCGTGGCCGAGGCAGATTTGGTTCCCGGACCTTCTGGACTTGTCAGCGTCCCCGCCAATCAAGCTGCCGGCGGACGCGGATCTACTCTCCAGGGAAGGAGGCGCCATCCTCCACCACGACCCCAAGTCACTGAACTTGCAGGCCTGGCTCCTGCAGCGCTAGAGTTTGGAGGATACGACATACCGGCCGACTGCAGAGAGGTTCTTGCAAAGGCCAGGGCGTCCTCGACTCTTAAATGCTACGGACACAAATGGAAGAGGTTCTCTGTCTGGTGCCGCGCACAGAAGATTAACCCTCTACGGATTACGGCTCCCCAAGTACTGCCGTACCTGCTGACGCTGGCCAAGGCTGGGCTGGCACACGCGTCCATCAAGATTCATCTTGCTGCGATCTCCCGTTACACCAGAACCACGGGGCGGACGTCCTTGTGGTCTCATCGTCTGGTGAAAGAGTTCATGAAGGGACTATTCAGATCGTTCCCGCCGGTGAAGGCTCCGGCCCCGGCGTGGGAGCTCAACGTGGTGCTGACAAAGCTCATGGGACCTCCGTTCGAGCCTTTACACTCGGCTCAGTTAAAGTTTCTGTCGTGGAAAACAGCGTTTCTCGTGGCCATAACCTCCGCACGACGGGTGGGAGAGATCCAGGCCCTTTCCTGCAAGGCTCCATACTTGACTTTTCACGACACGAGGGTAGTGCTCAGGACACACCCCTCCTTCATGCCCAAGGTACCGTCGGACTTCCATCTCAACGAACCCTTGGTGTTACCTGTGTTCTTCCCGTCGCCTTCGTCGCCGGCTGAGAGGACTTTGCACTCGCTGGATGTGGCTAGAGCGCTGAAGTTCTACGTGGACCGCACGAAGTGTTTTCGGAAGACGTCACAACTCTTTGTAAACTTTGGACCTGTCAATCAGGGGAAGGCTCTCTCGAAGGCTTCCATTTCCAGATGGCTCTCCGGCTGTATCATGTACTGTCACCGGTTGGCAAACCGACCGCTGCCTGGCCGTCCGAGAGCCCATTCCACCAGAGCGATCGCAGCTACCACGGCGTTCCTATCTGGTGTGCCCCTGCTGGACATATGCAGGGCTGCTACGTGGAGGTCGACGCACACCTTCACGAAATTCTACTGCGTCGATCGGGATTCCAGGGAGGAGTCCAGGGTCGGCCAAGCAGTGCTGCGCAACCTGTTCGCCTGAGGTGAGCCTGGTGAGGAGGTAAGATGCTTAATGTTGAGTTTGATGTGATGCTTAATGTTGAGCCTTTGCCACCTCCCGTGGTTGTGCATGTGTGTACTGCTATGTATTCTTTATTCATGAGCATGTGAATCCATGCCAGACCCCATGCTGGAGAAGGAACAAGTTACTTACCTGTAACTGTTGTTCTCCAGCATGGGTCTGGCATGGATTCACATGCGAACCCTCCCGCCTACCCCTCTGCGGCTCTTCACTTGGTCATACTGCCACTTCACGTGCTTCCAAATCTGAAGATGGCTGCCAGAGGCGGGGCTTAGGTAGAGGGCAGTCATTGGCTGTGGTCAGTATGACGCAGAGACCAGTGATTGGTTACTACTACGAAAGACAGATCAGAAACGAAACTGATACTGGTTTTTTCTTTACCGAGGATTCCCAGCCTGACGACGGGGAATATTCATGAGCATGTGAATCCATGCCAGACCCATGCTGGAGAACAACAGTTACAGGTAAGTAACTTGTTCCTTATACCTCACACTCCTCCTTCCTCACCCACAGATTCGGACGTCAACTCTGTTGGCCGAGATCCGGTCGCTCGTCGATAGCCAGGCAGTGGAAGATGGGGCTTAGGCTTGTATTCCAGGATTTTCACCATACAAAAGGACCGGGCTGGCCTGAGAGATATGTTGGACATACCCACCCTCAACCTTTTCTCCCTCTTCAAAAATGCAAGACGGTTATGCCAGCACTTACTGCAGAGACACTAGACAAGGGAGATTGGATGTGTTCCCTGGATCTGAAGGACGCCTACCTACACATCCCGATTTGGCAGCCCCATCTCTCCTTCCTACGCTCCAGGATCATGAGCTGTCATTTCCAGTACAAGGTGCTACCCTTTGGCCTCAACTCAGCCCCCAGGGTATTTACCAGACTCGTGACCTGGACGACTGGCTTGTCGGGGCGAGATCCGCGGGGGGTGTGGTTCACACTTCCTCCGCACTTATGAGTAAATTCCATGACCTGGTGTTTACCATCATCCTCAACAAGTCTCAGCTGCAGCCCACGCAGGTCCTCACCTTCCTGGGCCTCATCTGGAATACCAGTTCCGAGAACGTTTTTCACTCGGAGGACAAGATTACGGCTATCAAGAGGACCTCTATGCACTTCCTGACCAGACCAGTGACTTTGGCTTGGTGGTACCAGCATCTACTGGGTATCATTGCAGCTCTCCTCTTGACCATGCCGCACAAGAGGCTCCGAATGAGGAGAGTATAGCTGCACTTCTCAGCCTCATGGAATCAGGAGAAGGGCTCCCAAGCGGAGCTGGTTAGCATACCGCCTTCTCTCCACTCGAACCTCACATGGTGTTCCAAGGACTGCAATCTGCAGACTGGCAGGTCATTCCGGCAGCCAGCTCTTCAGCTCTTCATTACTACAGACTCCTCCCTAGAAGGGTGGGGAGCCACTCTGGACAGCCCCAGCGTCCACCGAGTCTGGACCCGGCAGGAATCGCTGGAGCTCAAAGCCATCTGGCTAGCCCTCAAGGCCTTCCTTCGTCTTATCGGTGGTAGGACTGCCCTGATCCAGACCGACAACTCCACCAGCATGGCGTCCGCGGACCTCAAGCTGGTCACCATTAAGACAGCTTTGCTAGTAGGACTCACCTGCGCTCGCAGTGTCAGCAAGATCCTGGCTCTGGTGGATTCAGAGCCGTATACCACTTTCCACAAGGACAAGGTGGTCCTACAGACAGTGTTCCTACCGAAGGTATCCTCCGCTTTCCATCTGAACGAGGAAATGGTATTGCCTGCTTTCTCTGCGGATCCCAGGGATGAGGCTCAGAGTCTTACACTGTCTGGATGTCAGACGTGCTCTGAAATTCTATCTGGATCGGACCAAGGGCTTCCGCAAGTCGGACGCACTTTTGTCACCTTTGGGGGCTGCAGACCCGGTTTTCAGGCATCCAAGGCTTCATCGCAAGGTGGATGGTTGCGGGCATCACGGAGGCCTATGAGGGTCAGCACAAGCCGCTGCCAGCCAACATGCACGCTCACGCAGTCAGAGCCAAGGCCACGGCCATTGCCTTTCAGCGGCAGGTCCCGTGGCAGGTCAAAAGCAGGGCAGCTACCTGCACCACCCCTTCAGCTTTCTGTAAGCATTACTGTTTGGACACCGGCTCCAAATCGGACGCGCCCTTCAGACAGGCGGTTCTGAGGGACTTGTTTGCTTAAGGAGGGTCTCCTCTCCACCCTGGGGCTACATTCAGTTGTAATCGCCCATACAGTAAGGAGGAAAGGGGACGGGACGTAAGAGTAATTACAAGTTACTCACCGTGGTGACTAAAGTACTCTGTCCTTCGTCCCCTTTCCGCCATATGTCCCAACATCCTCCCGCCTAATAATATTGGTGTCATTAGGCAATGATAGATCTTGTCGATGCGTCAATGGGGACTGAGGAGGAAAACCAGTGGGTGGAGTCAGGGTAGGGCATGCTCCCAGGGCCCCACCCTCCTCTAAATTTAAAGGGTGTCACGATGTCCAGAATCCAAGGCGCAGGAGCGACACAGTACCAACCACCCCCACTTTGGTCGTGGAGCCCGCAAGTCAGGGCTTACACGGGTTTCCTGGACCAGAGCAGGGAAGGAGGGTTAGGGTCTCGATGGTTGGATAGGTAGAGGGAATTAGGTAAACCAGATTGAGGGTGAGGTAGAGGTTATGGGTGGGAATGGGGTATTTTGCAGGGAAAGATTGGTTGCTGCGCACTTTTGTTCTGGTGTCCTCAGCCCTTACTAACTACTTGTACATAAGCACCAATTTGCACATAAGAACATTCTTACACTGCCTAACCCTAAGTCATCAGATCAGTACAGTAGTTAGCATGCAACTTAGCTCTGGTCTTATGTGTCTTGTCCATGAAGAGCAGTCGCGTCCTTGGCACGTCTGAAGGGTTGTTTTCAAAGGTCCAAGCTCGTGTGGGCGAGGGGCCGGGCTGCTGCTCGGGTGGGGCTGGGCCCCTCGCGTGTTGTTTCGCTGGAGCTCCGGTCCAAACGTCTTGTCGGCATGGAGTCTCAAGCGCAAGCCCCGTGCTCGGGGCTCTGCGCATGCGCGATGGGGCGGCCGCGCCCTTCCTGGTCCCCGATTGGTCCAAAACGTCCCTGGGCATGCTGGGGATTGTAGTCCTTTGGCGCCGGCTGCTGGGAAACGCAGTCTTTAGCCTTTCTCCTGCACATGGGGCAAAGCAGCCTTTTGTATGGTTGCATCTTTGTTTGTCTCTCCCCACCAGTGCCCACAACAGTACCCACAACACCCCTGCGCCCAGCCTGTCCTTGTCTCTGCCTACCTGAGTCCCTGACAAAGGGGAAGAAGGTTTTTCTGGTGAAAAAGGTTCTGTCTCCCGTCCCTAGGAAGGGATGCTCGTACAGTATGGAGGAAAGGGGACTATGGACTAGTCACTACAGGTGAGTAACTTGTAATTTCTCCTTCCTCCATTCTTACTACTGCTACCACATCATGTTTCTCACCGGTTACTTGGCAAATGGATGTTGATCCATCCACGAAGAACACTTCTCCCCCCTGTAGTGCACTTTCCCGTGCTATAGGAATATTGTCTCCTTCTCCCTTATTTGTGGCACAATCATGCTCTTGCATGTCTTGCACAGTGCATGGCTCTGTGAGGAACGTTGCTGGGTTTACTGATTTACATCTTACCACATGAATATTGGTGCTTGAGAGGATGATCTCTTAGGCCAACGCCCTTTGTGTAGTGAGCGTGAATTTTGATGTTTCGATTATGGCAAACGTGCAGTGTTCCATGTACAGGGTGATGGAACACCCCATGACTTTTGAGCTTTTTTCGATAGCAAAGGCAGCAGTTGCAAGAGCCTGTTTGCAAGCAAAGTGACCCTGCATTATTGAATCAGATGTGCCACTGTAATATGCCAGAGGTTTGTGACCCACGGATGTCTTCTGTGTCAGTACGGCTGTTATTTGGGTCCCATTTGTATGCAAGAACATCTAAAACTCTTGCTCATAATCTGGTGTCGCTAGGAATGGGGCTGTGTGGATCAATCCTTTCACGCTGTTGAATGCTGTCTGCGTTTCTATGGTCCTAGTTATGTGTGTCTTGTCTTTCTGTGCTTCCTTTAGGTCTGGCAAGAGGGGCCTTGTGTATGCTGCATAATCGAATATCCATGCTCTATAGTAATTGCATATTCTGAGGAACTTCTGCATGTCTTTTACTGTGTGGGGTCTGGTTGAGGCATGTGCTTTTGCCGCACTTTAGGGTATTATTCTTTTGCCATCTTTTTAAATCAATTGGCCCAAGTACAGGACCTCAGTCAGACAATTGGCCACCTTGTACCCCTTTTGGGCGAGTAACTGGAGGACGACAATAGAATCTCTTCGACTGTCTTCACTTTCACTGCACACTAGGAGGTTACCTACATACTGAATGATGGTGCGTGGCACTTCGATATTGCCGAGGTGTTCATGCAGTATCCTGTTGAATATGCTTGGGTTTTCACAGTACCCCTGGGGCAGTAGACGGTGTTCATATATCCTCCCACCCAGTGTACATGCTCTGATGGAGAGCCTGGATCAAGGGGCACAGAGGAACACATTCTTTTAATTAGACTACAGTAAAGTGAATGGCCTGCTTTGGAATGCTACACAAAATGGAAGCCGGATTTGGAACAAGACGGAACTCTTTCTGGACTGTCGTTTAGTGGGCGAAGGTCCTGAATCATACGCCACGGCCACACTGTTGCTTTCTTGATGGGGTACATGGCTGTATTGCATGGTGATTTTGAGGGGACAATTATTCCTTGTAGGAGTGCACTCAGTGTCTCTTGAATTCCTTCCTCGGCTTTCCTAGACAGTGGGTATTGTGTAACTCTAGGCAATATAGCTCCTGGCTTTAGAGTTATTTTTTACAGGGGTCACTTCTCCCAATAAGCCCACATCATGGGGGTTTGTAGTCCACAAGTGGGAGGCACTTTTTGCATATCTGTGTCATAAAAAGGTGGTCTATTGATGACCGCCATAAGGGGGCTCTGCACTTTTCTGTACTGTACCATTACCTCACAGGGGTTACTTATTTCTAAAATGATTTCCCCGTCATTGTTATTGTCAGCGAACAGTTCTTCGTCAGTTTACGCTATGGTATATTCTGGTCTATGCATAGCACTGTGTGCTATTCACATCATGGCTGTACATTCCTACTAGTCTCTTTGCAGACATATGTATTCCTTCTACCTCTAGGGACAGTATCGTGCCAGCACCCATCTAGGGGGACAGCTACGTGGCTGAATACAAAATCAGAGGGTACTCTCCACTCCTTCCTGGTGAGTTCGGGCACTGCCCTCGCCAATACTCTGATCCCGTACACAAACATGTCGGGATTTACTGGTATTACCCTCACCTTTAGTGCATTGGCCATGCTGTTTATTAACAGCATTGCTCGAAGGGAGCACATGCCTTGGGTAGATTAAACAATTCCTCTTCCAGTAAATTGACAGGGGAACTTTCATAGTAAAGTATGAGTGCTTGCACTGTTTTCCTCCCTATCTTGACATTCAAATCTTCTGTCTGTCTAAGGAACTGCAACTACAGCCCCAGAGGACCCTTGCATCTTCAGTGTTTGTCCAGATAACGGAAAATCACCTTCACATATGCATGGTTTCTCAACCCCAGAGTCCACCATAATGATGAATAGTTTATTCCCTTTCTCTGCCCCACCAGTGGTTCCTCTTCTGGATGCAAGATAGTGTATAGGACTGGACCGCAAGTGCTCTCTGTTTGGATGTCCTACTCTGGATGAGCGTCTGTCCCTGGGCAAGAGAAAATATTTTCACTGAGCACACATGCCCCCTGGTAGGGTGCTTGTGCACCGTTCGGAGTAGTGGCGAAAGGATTGTTGTGGTTCGGAGTGGTGGCGAAAGGATTGTTGTGGTGTTGGGCTAGTTGATTGGGGTGGCTTTGCTGTGTTTCCATGAGATCGGGGGGAGGGTACGTTGTAACCCGGTGGTGGAGGGGATTGCTGTGGATATTGCGGGGGATGCTGGATGCTCATTACTGCGATAAGTGGATCCACCTCCCACACGACCAGCATTACCCTGGGTTCCCTCCTCTTGGCCCCTGTCCCCCATATCGCCCTCCCCTCTGTCCTCAAAACCCACCTCATCCTCTTGCAGGGCTTCCTTGCCACTGGGGTCCCATGTATTGTTGCTATCCTCCCCACTGTTTTTGCCCATTGTCAGTCCATACTGATACCCCACTCCTCTCCTAGCTGCTCTGATGGCAGTGCTGCTGTGACTGCCGCGACCTTCACCAACTTAGTCTGCACCAGTTTCGCTTCTTCAGCTTATCTCCTCTGAATTGTTTTTTTCCCTTTCTTTGATCCTCCTACAATGGTGCACTATAATGCTCTGAATTTCGGGCCAACCCTTGGCTTCTATCCAGCTATGTTGTCAAGGGTCTTCTGTACTTCCTTCGTGAGGCCTTGCTTAATGTTGAAATAAAATAGTGAGGTAGAGTGAGCCCATGCGATGCCTGTCTCCGCGCGCCACATCTTCTGTCCCCTAAGAATGAACTGCACAGCATCTTCCTCATCCTCCATAGTGCACTGCATTATGGAATGCAAGTCGGGATATCGGGGAAGGTTCTCTGCAGGGTATCCCACACTTGTGCTCGAACATTATTAAATGACGCTCCATCATGGGTGTTGTTACTTAGTCACACCCTGAAATCCTGCTTTCACCCACACTACGTCTGTGTGATTTCCTACTGCTGATACCAAGCTGCTCTTAATTTCTACAATAGCCAGGTGCACACCTGCAGTGTTTTTCTCAAAGGCATAGATCCATTTTCCCGCGCCCGATGAGAGTGGGGGGATGGACTTGAGGATGTTGTTTTTGTCTAGCTGTGCCCAAAGGACATGGTGGGGCCGCCCTGCTCCCTTTTGGATAAGGGGCATCTGTAGTTCTGATTTCGCCTTCCCACCGTTCACCCGTTCCCTTCCTTTTTCCTAGAGCCTTCCTTCCAATTCTGTTTCGGAGCCACCCCTCCCATGTCTCTCCCACTCTAGGGGTGGCCCACTGTACCTGCTGTATCCCTCCTACGGCACCTTCTTCTGATTTGTCGAAATCATTCCAATACTCCTCGTCCCTCACTGAAGCCACAGTCTCATACCCTAAACTATCAGTTTCCCCTTCCCATTCTACAGGTACTGCCCATATGGGTGTACTGGAAGTCTCCTGATTTTCCATTCATCTTCTGGTATGGGAGGGGTACCTCTTGATGGTTGAGTCCCTTCCTCTAATCCTCACGCTTCTTCACAAATAGCTCGTAATCGAGCCAGTTCTGTATGGGTGGGGGTTAATGCCACCTCAAGATCTTGGGTGGTGGTCGATGGGTCGTAATGTCGGGGGCAGGGCAGTACCGGGTGTAGTTGGTGCACTTCCCCCTGAAACATGCATTGGATTTGTATATCCCTCTGCTGGCTTTGTAAGCAATCAGTATATGCTCTTGGGTTCCTACTCCCCCTTTTCCTTTTCTCCCTCCCCCTCCTTTGTTACAATTTGGGCTTCTGAGCGTTTTTCTTCGAACATCCTCAACAGATCTAACACCTCCCTTCTGTTTTGAAGCTTCTTCCCTTTGTATTTGGCTGTTGGGTACGTGATAGGTGCTCTAACGTTCCCTTATCAAAAGACCCATCTTCTGGCCAAGCATGTGACAGTCCCTCCCCCTTTGTTTCTGTCACCCATAGTCCATGGTATTTCTGAATTCCTTAATTCCTATAATTCCAGGGGGAGGTGTTTGCAAATATGTGACACTAGAGTATCCATTCCCATCACCAAGACCTTTTACTTTGGGTGTTTGATCCCTTCCCTAGTGCCTGTGGAGGCCTTTCCCCTTCGTTATCCTTTCCGCCTGGGGCTTTTGTTTTGGACAATCAATGCACTTCTATCTCAGCTATCTCTACTACCAATATTCAGTACATAAATGCATACAAAAAAATTAACATTTTAAATCACCAAAAACAACAATGTAACAATCACAAAAAAACATATACCTTGTATCCCCTGTTTTTAGAGCAATATCCCCTTTCTCACTTACTCAGCATTCTCATCATGGTTGCCCCTCCTAGGCCCTTCTCCACATATATAAAAACACTGAAAATAATAAGCTAAAATAAGTTAAAACAAAAACCACTACATATTCCTGAGCCCACTAATTATACAGGACCCCTACTTTTGTCTCTATATGTATTCTTCCGCACTGGGCGAAACAGTGCAACTCAGCACCGCCCTCCAACCCTTTTCAGACCCATGTTCCTGTATCTCCTCTGTATTTACTCCTACTAAAAACAAATGGCCATAAAAAAAGGAAAAAGCGCTTTGTTTCAAACCATCATTCATGCCATTCATATTCAACCCTTGCGTGTTCCCTTCAATCGCACTGCTCTATATTCCCCAAATCCCATTTGTCCTTGTAATTTATACTCACGTGCCTGTGCTCTTCCAAGAGCCTCTGTTTGCGGTCTATCCTTTTTCCTCTGCATACGTGTTTTTGGGGACTGCTCAGCCATAGGTGGGTGCAGCATTTCAGGAGAAGCCATGGGTCTCGCCGTAGGTACAGGGGTCTCGAGGAAATCACGCTAAGGGGTCACCAAATGAAGGCACCCACTCACACGTGTCCCAAGAGAAATACAAAATAATAAAACACCTCCCGTCAGGAAATAAGAGACAAGTTGCAAGGATAACAAACTTTATATAATATAAAGTATGCCAGCAAAGAACTCTGCTGCTCGAGAGCACTCTGCCAAAACTTAGACGGGCTGCACATTAAAAAGGCACCATCCGTCATACATGATATCATACGTAGGTGACACATCAGCATAGTGGATTGGCTGGGAACATATACTAAACCCACCTCTATATGGGATGACTGGGTTCCATTGGTTGTTGCTTCTCAGTCGATCATGGTGCACATGGTCAGCTGGGCTCATCGTCGCGTTGAAAGTCAGGGCACATAGGAGGGCAGAGAGGTGTTACAATGCTGACTATCTAAGGTAATCAAAAGGAACTAACAAATCACAAATAATGGTGACCACTTGATAATCACATGAATGTGTGTGCTTAGGAAAAAGAATATATGGGCAAACCGACCTACACATTCAGGGCTCCTTTGATAGTGCTTTTACTGCTTGCAGGTGCCCACCCCAGGGGCTTGATCTACAATCTGCTTTTCCTGGTGCCTCATGATACGACAAGACGGTTGTTGTTTTTAGAGGAATATATTGCCGCACAGGATTAGGTCTATGGTGGGTGTTCTAGAATGGTCAGAGCGAGGTTGTCGGATGTGTATCAACATGAAAGGGATTGGGTGGTCGGAGAGCACATTCTGTGGAAATGATACTAAACATTTGCAACAATAAATGCCTGGACTTCGGTGAGAACAAGGCTCGTGCGGAGCTGGCAGGGGGAGGCGATGTCTTGGGCTGTCTGTGCGAGGGGCTGTAGGTGGAAGAGCGGAGTCTTGCAGAGGAATGATTTTTGGGCCTAGTAAAAAAGATAGCGTTTAGTCCAGTACAAAATGGTGTCTCCGGCCTGGGACAGGTGCCATGTTATTCGTGGGATTGCTTATATTTTCTCGTGCGGATGAGGGCCACGGGGGTAGGGGCTTCTCCCACCTTGGCTGACACGTGATTTGGTTACCGAGTGGGGGGGGGGGTTGCGTTAGGATAGTCTCCTACCCAAAAAGCGTGCGTGCGTGCGTGTGTGTTAGGTAGATTTATAATTTTTATGCTTCATCCCCTCTTCTAGTGAGGCCCCCAGCTCTTTCTGCTGGACCTCTGGACCTTCTTCTGAAATCCTGAATCGGTGGAGCCTTTTCCACCCATTCATTCTTATGGGCTCTGTCTTTTGGAATTCTGTTCTGTGTTTTACCTGTCCTATGCAGTCTACTTTCCTCCATACCTCTTTAAAGCATATGTATTTTACTATTGCAGCACACAGCTCCTTATGAGGAGTGTTTCTGGGGGACCCTTTGGGTCCTCCTTAGTGATGGTGCTCTTTGTCCTAGAGTAACTACAGTTTCGAGGGGATTGGGTTCTCCGACGTATTCCAGATCTATGACAGTAATCACCACAGCTGTGCTGCTTCGTAAAATCTTTCGGCGTCTGCGTCCTGCATCAATGACGTCGATACGCCGCCCTCGAGGCCCTCCTCCGACGCCCGACGTCACTGGATGTTATAAGTAGGACGCACGACGCCCGTAGCCTCAGTTCTGTTTTTCCGCGAACGTGTTCGCTTCAGGAATCTCGGCGCGCCTCGACTCTTTGGAGTTCATGTTGCTTTCTCGGTTCTTCGAACCTGTTTGTGAAATATTTCTTCGTGAAGATGTCTACCTCGTCTTCCAAACCGTGTCCGGGCTTTAAGAAGTGCGGGGACTGTGGGTCCAAGATGTCGGTCGCATATTTGCACGACGCCTGCCTCTGGTGCCTCGGGGAGGCCCATGAAACGGATGACTGTCAACTGCCAGTTGCTCACGTCGAAAGCCTTGCAAGAGCGCAAGAAGAAGTTATCGGTAGGTAAGGTGTCCAAGCCGGAAGTCGAGGTCTGCGGGGCTTTCGACGGACGACTCGAGGGGCGACTCTCTGCGTCGTCGTCGGAAGTCCAGTGGGTCTCGGTCCCGGAGTAGATCTTGCCACTCCTCTGCCTCTTCGAGGCACTCCCGGAAGCGCCGTCATTGGTCGCCTTCCCCCGTCCTCATCAGAGGACCCGCCCGTCGGCGGGTCGCTTACCCCACCAAGCATGCGACACCGGAGGAATGGGCTTCCTTCGGGAAGAAAATGTTGTTGATTTTCGAATCGCAGGGCACTGGTCCGTCCGCGCCTCCGAGTGGGGTCGGTCGTGATCAGTTGAGAAACGCCGTGCGCATGCCTTCAGGCTCGGGTGGTCGTTACGATTCGCGGGAAAGGTCCCGCTCGGACAAGGGGAATCGTTCTCGTTAAGCCTGGTCCAGGTCCCGGTCCTCGACGCGCTCGAGACCGCGTGAAGCTGTGAAGTCTTCGAGGAAGACCTCGACGCCTGTGGCGCCGAGTTCGTCGACGACAGACTCTCGAGGCTCTGCCTCTGAGGAAGTCGTTGACGCCTTCGGCACCCAGGATGTCGAGGCACACTCTCGGGGCTCCGCCTTCGAGGCCTGTGTTGATGCTGTCGGGGCCGCGTCTGTCGCCGCCGCTGATTCACTCAACGCCTTTCGGGGCTGTGTCGACAGGGGTACCCAGTGGCTCGGGGAACCATCTAGAAAGGCTATGTCCAAGGTCAAGCATGGCTTTGGTTCCAGTTCTGTACCTTCTTACCGCCATCTGGAGTTCATTTCAGAGGTGGATGAGGGCTCTGTTGATGGCATGGTGCCTGACACGGTGCCTGACGAGATTCTCTCGGGCCATAGCCAGTTTGAGGACCTGAGGCAGTCCCTGCATGATGCTAGGCACTCATGCCGATTCTTCGTACCAGCGCCTTATGTCACGGGTCACCGAGTACTTAGGATCGTCTGCTCCCCCAGGAGAGTTTGTTCAGGATGACCTTACGGATATCCTCGACATTGGTCCACCAACTGACCCGGTACTGCTGTTTCATATGGCTCTACAGAGGAGGGTGGCGGCGGCTTGGACTGCTCCCGAGAGTCTCCCCGCAGTGAGCAAGTCTTTGCCGGGAAAATACTGCCCAGCCAGTAGTGACCCCTGCTATTTGTCGAAGCACCCTACCCTGGAGAGTTTTGTGGTGCAGGCGGCTACGGCCCCGCCAAAGCAGGCGTCGTACCCTACCATCCCTCCTGATGGGGACAAGCGTCTTGACGGCTGGGCGACGAAAGTGTTTTCTGCAGGGGGTATGGCGCTTCAGGCGGCCAACTCCATTTGTGCCTTGTCTCGTTTCACGAACACTCTGTGGAACTGTTTCCTTGGCGGCTGAACATATTCCTGAAGGGGATGGTTTCCTTGCCATGGTTCAGGATGGCAAGGATGCTATGTGTGAGGCCGTTCAGTTGGGTTTGGACATGGCAGATTGCGTCAGCCGGTCCATGCTGGCGAGCACTGTGATACGCATGTTTGCGTGTTTGCGGAAGTCGGGGTTTGCTCCTGATGTGCAGGCCCGGCACCTCAACATGCCCTTTGACGGGGAACATCTTTTTGGCAGCAAGGCTGACGAGAGCCTTGAGAGGTTGCAGACCTCAAAAGCTGCAGCAAAGTCGTTGGGCGCTGCAGTTCGGCAACCTCCGCCTTTTCGTCCTAGGGGACAGCAATGGAGGGGAGGGAGGTTCCTTTTGTTATTACTCATCTTTTCCTAAAGTGAGAGGAGCTGCCAGTCAAAGGGGCCACCGTAGGAGTGGCAGAGGTGGAAAAGAAGGTACTCGAGGTGCCAAGGCCGCTCGAGCTGTTGCTTCTTTGCCCTCAGGCAACGCCGCTTCAGCTCAGTCATGAGGCCATGTCCCATGGTTCGCCGGTTGGGGGAAGGCTGGCGCAGCATCTTGCAGAGTGGCGTGCCATTACTTAAGATGTGTGGGTTCTGGAGATCATAACCCACGGCTACTGTCTTCCGGCAGAGTCCTCAAGACAATTCACCGGGGAATCTCTCTTTTAAGAGTCTGGATCCGCTCCTTGTGCAGAAAATGCAGTCCCTGCTGGAGAAAGGCGCCATAGAACTGGTGCTTGTAGCGGAGAGCAACAAGGGATGGTATTCCCCTTATTTTTTGATTTCCAAGAAAGACGGGGGATTTAGACCCATAATGGACATGCGTGGTTTGAACAAACTCCTCAGGAAGGACAAGTTCAAGATGGTTACTCTTTCTCAAGTCCTCCTGGCCCTTCAACTTCAGTACTGGTTGGTGTCTCTCGACCTCAAGGACGCTTATTTTCATGTGCCGATCCATCTGAAGCACAAGAAGTACCTGAGGTTTGCGGTTGGCGACTCGCACTTTCAGATTCGGGTCCTGCCGTTCGGATTGACCTCCGCCCCGAGGGTCTTCACCAAGCTCATCGTAGGGATGGCAGCGCACCTCAGGAAAGGCAGGATTCACGTCTACCCCTACCTGAACGATTGGTTGATCAGGGTGCGCTCTCCCGAGCAAGTCCTGGATCATCTGTCAATCACCTGCCACTCCCTCTACAAGCTGGGCTTCTCCCTCAACTTAAAGAAGTCCCATTTGACACCTACTCAGAGGCTCCAGTACATTGGAGCGGTGCCTAGACACGTCCCTGGGCAGTGTTTTCCTCCCCAGGTGAGGGTACATCACATTCTGCAGATGGTGCACAAGTTTCAACTTGCCCAGACTCTCCCAGCGTTAAGAGTTCTTGAGACTGCTCGGCCTCATGGCATCCTGCAGTCTTCTGGTGCCAGAGGCCAGGTTCCGGATGAGATCTTTGCAATGGGCACTCGAGCTCCGGTGGGCTCAGTCCTCCGGCAGGATGTCGGACCCTGTTCAGGTGCCGTCTTCGGTCGACCGGGACCTTCTGTGGTGGGCCGACGAAGGCAATCTGATGAGGGGGGCTCCATTTTGGCTGACCTGATCGGAGGTGACGATCGTGACGGACGCATCCCTTACGGGATGGGGAGCTCATGCCAACGAGTTCACAGGCAGCGGTCGTTGGTCTCCATCGGAGTCCAGACTCCATATCAATCTGTTGGAGCTGAGGGCTGTCAGGCTAGCTCTGAAGGCTTTTCTGCCGACTGTGCGAGGAAAGAATGTTCTGATCCTGACGGTGACTCTGTTTTCTATGTGACAGAGGAACTCAGAGGGGACGACTCCTTCCCTTTGACTGGTGGGAACAACCAGTCCCAAGACTAACTTGAATTTGAGTCCTCTAAGCCGAATGCGGAGACGAGGGCAACGCGTATGGCTACACTGTTTCTGCTGCTTTTGTGCTGCTGTGCTGGGAGTTCTTTGAAGTTTACAGTGCATGTGAAAGCGGAAGAGCGGAGCTGCTTTCTATGAATGGTAGTCTGAGACTCTGAGTGACAGAACCTACAGGATTGTGCATTAGTTATAACGAAGAAAGAGCAGACTGCAAATAACTTTAATTACGTTTAACCCTTAAGATTACGCTTGTTGCTTTAAGGGGAGTGGAGTGGCTGGCCACGCCCACCAGGAAACCAGCTGTCTTAAGGAAGGCCACGTGTCTTAAGGAAGGCACGTGACCCTTGCAGCGCTAAGACCGAACGCGGAGACAAGGGCAACGCGTCTGGCTACACTGTTTCTGCTGCTGTGCTGGGAGTGTGTGGAGGAGGGGGCGCCCCTGCGAATTCACTCGACCTAAAGCACTGGAGCTGCCGAGACTGAGGGGCGGACCGCCTTGCCATAAAATCCCCCAAAAGACATGGTAAGGTTTGTTTTCATTTCCTTATACAGACTCTTTGATTGGGAACCGCGAGAGACTGTTGGAGTTCGCTCCTTTGATCTCATGGTCCCTGAGCTGTCTGGCCGGGATATATGCGGCTATAATAGTTTTTACTGTGAACAAGTAAAAATTGAAACTCTTTGAAACGCCACGATCATCAGGCGTGAGAGATTTTTGAGCCCCACCTATTTGAACATCTGATCGAGGACTGCAGGTCTAAGACCTTTGACTCGGTTGGATCCGGCGAGGGTTATCTTCATGTACAACTTGCAGAGTGGCCCGATGCCAGATAAATTAATGCTATTGGATCCACAAGCGAACTCAACTCCTGTGGGCCGACAAATTCTGTCAGCAAAACCCCTGTCTATCTACTCAAATCCGGGGTGAGGCCGGTTTCTACCACCAAACAGCACGTTCCCAGAGGATCGTGAAGTTCCGACAACTTCTGGTCTAAGTATAATCAAGACAGTGAAAGAAAAGGACTTAAATCGAAGCCTTGCCCCTAAACACTACTGATAAAACCACTCTAATGTCCAACTTAAATTATATGGTTACAGTCGCCACGATGAAAAACACCATTGAGGACCATTTTCCAAGACCCACTGAGGCTGTATCAAAAGACTCCATATCTATGGTAACCGAACAAAGATCCCAATGCCAAGAATCCTTAAACAGTTCCATCAATCTAATTGACCAGATCTCTCACCCCTCGATTGCTCCTATAGGTCTACAAAATCTGGATCTTTCTATGGAACCGAACCCAGACATGGAAGTCTGGCCAGTTGTTCAGGGAAACGGCTCTTTGCGGAATGATGAGCCAAATTTAGCAGCAGCGAGTGGGGGCGGGGGAGACCTGGCTCCCCCCACTATTGCAGCTCTGAACTTTGTACTAAGCTCGCTGGTGAAGGTTTTTGAAAACATCAAATCAAAAGTGGAAATGTACTCTGGAATTTTGGAACTGTGGATTCAAATATGGTGGCCTTAAATGAGGAGAGTACTGCTGCAACAAATTTATGGAAATCTTTTCAGGAAGCTCAATTAAGTAGAATGGAATCTATATATTCACAAGGTGCTGAACTAAAACAGGATTTAGCTCTCCTGAAAGAAAAGTGGGAAATGGGCCCAAAAAGTCCAGGCCAATCTGTCGCTCCAAAAACCTTGGAGGAAGGTCAGGTGACGTTTGACTGGGAAGATACACCACTATCTTCCTCTACCATAGAAGAATTGATGCGCCTTCCTCAACTAGCAGAGGACGAAGCCGCCCCAAATGAGATCAAATATAAGTTACAACAACCTCACTTGTCTGAAGTATAGACAGGCAAACCGGAATCTCTGGAGAAAGCAACAAAGAAGTCGAATGGGAAAACAAACAAAAAAAGAAACGGGAAAGTTGAAGAAACTCAAATTGAACAAAGGAAAATCAAGATGAAAGATGAGGTCGAACCCCATAATCAAAATACAAAGCAGTCTGTTAAAAACCTGAAGAAATTGTCCTTACTGGGTGGAGAGAAGAATAATTTGAAAGACCCAAGGCCGGGCTCGAATAACAATCGGAAATTGAAAGCGACAGAGTCGGAATTAGCTAAGAATTTGGATGAGGCTCCCCCTGTGATTATTAAAGCAACAGTGAGCAGTCAGATTTTCTGGCTCCCCCAAAGAAAATTGCCCCAATTATCCTTCATCCAAAACAAAAACTGAACCCTATTAAGCATTGTTAGGGAGAATTCTCATTGATCTTTCCCTCACCTAGTGATTCCCCCAGCAGCTTTGCTAGACTTCTGGAGTTTGTTTCCACTTGGTAAGAGTTTGAGCTTTTCCCCCACTCTTACCTATGTTTTGCCATGTGTATTTCCTCTGTTTTTGTGATGGTGGACTCTGGAGTACACCACTTCAGTAGCCCCCTTCTTTTGTGTGTCACACAGCACCTTCAGTGCAGTGGCACAGGGTTGTCTTTGAGACTTCCCACCGACTCCATTTCTGAGGCTGACTACCGTCCCCCAGAAAAGGGTAAATTTGCCATTAACTTTAGTCAATCTACCACAGATCCAGTACACCCCATCTTCCATGGAGTACTGGAAAGGGTTACTTCGTGTCCCTTTTTATCTGTACCTCCTAGAGCATTGTTTCGCTCTTTTAACATTTAGACTTGGCTGGTGGCAGTGGCATCTACCCTAACTTTTCTACTGCTATTATATTAGATAAACATGGTATTTTTTTAGGCTATTATATTAGCCTCAAACATAAACCCGCTTGACCAAATTGTCTGTCTCTTGGTTCCGGTCGGGTTTATTCGCCATTTCTTTTTGTTAAAGTCCTTCTTGTGTTTTACTTTGCACGGCAAACCAGGTACGCCTTCTTTGTTCACTGTCTTTTGGCGGGCTTCTGCCCAGAAGCCCTCCTCTTGGTGCCTGGGTGTCTAGGAGGGCTGAATGTGAGGGAGGGGTGTAGTCATCCCCTGCACAGGGTATCCTAGGAAACCCAAGTCGCACTTTGCCATGATTGGCTGAGGTGGTTGTCCAGGCTGGACAACCCCCCTGCTGGGTGATTGACAGCCAGGCTGTGTGAATGGGGGTTTTGCGCATAAAAGGCAGGTCTCTTGGGCTAGAAGTCAGTCGCCACTGGAACTACAAGGAACCGAAGAGAAGCGGAGAGAACGACAACTGCTGCAACTATCCCATCCCAGTGAAGCCCTGCTGCAGCCCTGAGCTATCTCTCCTTCGTCGACCAGAGAAGATCCAGTCCGGAGTCGTCTTCCTTTGAGCTTGGTGGGGATAACCAGCTCATCTTCTAGAGCCAGAGGATCCCCTCGCTGCACACTGCTGTAGTGGTCCGGATAGCCATCTGAAGAGCCTCTCCTGTTTTTAAGGAGCGCACCTTTTATTCACCGTCGCTGCTGCCGGCCTCATCCCTGTGTGGTGCAGACCCCTTCAGACGTCCTCCTTCACCTCAAAGCTCCAGGAACCGTGGGACTGCGGGAAACCAATAGGAACAACTGCCAGGGCACCAGCTGCACCATTGGAATAAGGTACTGTGCCCTGCTTGAGGAAACGGGGTGAACCCCTTTTCTTCATCTCCAAGGCTTGCCCTCGTCTTCCCTCCTTATAACTTTTGCTTCCGAACATTGACAATATCAAAGTACTCTTGGCTATGTTGAATCGTGAACTGTCTGACTGTGTGATCCTCGACAACAGGCCCCCGGTGTCACTTGACCCTGGTTTCGGCCCTTTGACTCTTGAACTCCTGTCAACGAGTGATTCTCGATTCTGTCTGCCCAACTAAAATATTGTCTATGATTTTTGCCTCCAACTCCCTCTGGGTATCTCAGGTTCTAAGTGTGTTTTTGCCCCGGTAGCATTTCATGTTACGGATACGCTTTTATTCAGTAGACCGAACTGTCAAAAAGTGATCGCAATTGTATTCCCGGTAACGTCTTTTTGTTGATAACACCGGTCCATTCAAACACTGGGTACATACCTTAAGACATACTGTACAAAGTGAACTGGTTAGTTGTAGTATATTTTTCGCGTGGTTTTAAATTTAATAGAAGTGTCGTGTTTATAACAAATGGTTTAAAAATAAATGTACTTATATTTTTCTACCTGAAACCTTGAGTAGGTGTTTGCTTGAGTCACAGTAATTGTGATCTATTTGTGTAATCTCTGCTACTGCTCATATACTCTTGAGATAAGCCTGGCTGCTCCGCCACTGCTACCACTCTGACATAGTAGTACAGGCTTGTACCAAAGGTAAAACTTGTATTGCCACATGTAGTCTTAATGGTGTGTAGTGGTCCCTAAGGGCACTGCGCAGGATTCTACCTAACATGCCTGCTTTGAAAATTGCTCCTATATTTTTAAAGCACACAAAGGACAATGACTTGCATAATCCCAATAAACCAATCATGGGAACTAACAGCTCAACCATGAATAAGAAGGTTACGTATAAAGGTTGAGAAATGGAGGAAGAGAAGAGGGTAACTGTGGAAGATATGTATGCTAAAGCACAGCTCGAGAAGATGGATCGAAGGACTCCTAATCCAGTGCCTAAAATGACCTTTAACATGCATTCTAAAATCCCTCCTGGTCATATAGGTAAAATTGGAGCAACCAACTGCTTGTCTCAGAGGATATTCTTATCGAAGTCCCAAGAAAACAAATCGAGGAGCCCAATCAATCGACCAATATCTTGGAAGAGATGAAATCGAATTTATTGAAATTCCTCACCTCCAGCGATATTGATCGTGGAAACTTTCCAGATTACCCGAACATTGCCTCAACTGAAGTTCTAATCAAATCAAGAATAGCTTCCGAGTCCATGCTGGAGTCAAAGGAGTAATGGCTAAATAGAGGCTATATTGTATCTAGAAATAATCCCAATATTGCTGTAAATGCCTCTTCTGAGAAGGATCTTGCAAAGAAGGGGGGATCTGGAAATATATGGGAAATTGTCCCTGAAATCATTGCGCAAGTTTTCCAGAAAATGGGCCTGCCTGAACAGAGGCTCTTGCCAAACAGGAACTTAGATGCCCATCATGGAATTCCAGAGGTTACAACTCCTTCGCAGGAGACGACCAGAGAGACTTTATTTTTCTGAATTTTGGTTTGATTTCCCTTCAAGAAACCTGGTTAGTTGAAGCTGTGGACATCGAGGGTTTCTGTTTTCCACAACTCGCTGAATACAGAGGGGTGTGTCGTCCGAGTGGAGGTCTCATGTTAGCGTGAAAAAATAGTTATTTTTTTAAGGAAGGTACTTTGTTATCAAACACATTCCAAGGACTCTTGGTGGTCAGAGTCCTGATTAAAGTTGATCTGATTTCTGCTCACTGGTTTATAATTACAGTTCATTGGAATCCGGAGGTGGGTGCACTTGGCTTGGACTTTTTCTGCACCATCTGTCCGATCTATTGGTTAAAGTTCTACCACAATTGCCTTTGGATGAACTGATAATATTGGGCATTTCAACTCGGTGTGTTAGTACAGAAGTAACATCATTTCTATCTAAAAATAAATCATCGAATGGGTATGCGTGGGAGGAGTTTGTGCTGGAATGGAACTTAACCATATTAAATGGAAATCTGAAGGGGGATATCCCATGTGCACCTTCTTGGGCGAGAGGGGATTCCTTCTCTACTATTGACTGCGTTTTCGTCTCTGGTAATATCTTTAAGAAATGTGTAATTCTGAAGCTGACCCATACTTCGCACAGTGATCATGCAATGTTAGATTTTGTCATGAGAATTGATCCTACATTACTAGATCTGTACTATCCACATCCCCTGGAGGTGAATGCTGGGTTTAATAGAGTTGTAAAATTTGAAAAGGGGGGGCCAAATACTGAATGATAATTTGGGGAAAGCTATTGGCAGGTTATCGACCGAAGAACTGAGAAACAACTGTAAACCCACTAATTATATTGGGTTCACGTGGTCCCTGAATCCACCAATCCTGGGAAAGGATAAACCTAACAAAACACATTAATATAGCTTTGATAACAAGATTCATGAAAAAAGAAACAATTAAAAGCTGAAGAAAAAAGAGAAAAAAAACCAGTAAAAACTGAAAAGTTATGCTTAGACCAAATCAAACGAAAAAAATCAATCTAAGAACTGGGGCAGAACCCATAGGTTTATGATACTCCAAAATGACGGGAAAAAAATACTGAAGGCAATATCCCTTCAAAACTCGAGAAGCTTCTGGTCAATTATCAACGCAGCACAACCCTCTAGTAATCTAACACTAGTCATTCATTGATGAAAAGGCATGGGTGGCTCATTTTCTGAAGGTTTATGCCCCGGTTATCTCTGAATCTTATTATTATCAGCAAGACGCAAACTGGACTCTGTAATTTGAGGTAGAGGACATTGAGCGCCTGATGATAAAGAAATCCTCTAACTCAAGGGCTCCAGGGCCTAACAGCTTATCAAACACAGTTCTGAAAAATAATTATTCTCCAGCATGGGGTCTGGCATGGATTCACATGCTCATGAATATTCCCCGTCGTCAGGCTGGGAATCCTCGGTAAAGAAAAAACCAGTATCAGTTTCGTTTCTGATCTGTCTTTCGTAGTAGTAACCAATCACTGGTCTCTGCGTCATACTGACCACAGCCAATGACTGCCCTCTACCTAAGCCCCGCCTCTGGCAGCCATCTTCAGATTTTTACCGCACGTTCATGTGTTGGGATCCTCGTGCTATTGCTCTCGAGCGTTAGTGCTATTTTTTCGCGCTTTTTCACGAAAACTTCGATTTTCTCGGTCAAAAGAGCCTCAAGCTCCACCGATCCTACATCCGATTAACGGGGACCCGTGTCGGATTCTTCTACGCCCCTCAAGGGTGAAGATTTCGTCGAGCTACGCTTCGGAGGACTCCAGAAGCTTCTCAGGCCCGGTCTCGGAGATGGCCCAGGAGAAGGGAAGCTCGACGCCCGGAAAGCTGTTCAGGGTCTGCCCTGGATGCCAGCTGCAGAACGTCTTTAAGGAGGACGAACATTCTTTCTGCCTTTACTGCCTTCATGAGGACAAGACGCACGTGGAGAAGGACTGTGCGTTTTGCGGCAACATGTCGGAACGGACCATGAAGGACCGCCATCAACGTCTCGCCAACTGGCTGCAGGGTAAGAGCCCGTCCGGCGAGAAGAAGAGGAAATCGGAGCGGTCTTCTAAGACCTTTGAGGGCGCCCCGGCGACGGGGGCCCAACATAAGGCTAAGAACCGCGAGTCCGCTGGCACCGGGAGCGCCGAACGGTCGGGCTCTACGGGCGTCAGGCAGGGCGCACCCTCCCCGGCACCATCAACCACGAGCCAACGCTCTGGGTCGGGTAAGAGGAAGGCCGAGCACCCGGCGAAGCTCCTGGATAGGCCCCGGTCGAGCTCTAAGGCAGAGGAGGAGCGTGGCAGTGCCCCCTCCCTCAAGGATAAGGCGGTGAGCGCACCTAAGGTGGTGAAGGCCTTGATCCATCCGGCCAAGCCCTCTATCGAGAAGGTCGCGGCGGCCCTGGCTCAGCCTATGGAGGCTACACCGGTGGTGGCGACCTCGGGGCCCAGAATCTCCCTGCCTCCTCGGAGTGAGTCTTCTTTTGTGCCCATCGACAGAACCCCCGTGAAACTCCCCGTGGGGAAGAAGGGGGGGCAGGGCGTCGTCGTAGATTCGACCTCAGCCTCAGAAGAGGAGCTGATCGAAGTCTTAAGCCACGGCCTAGGCGTGGAAGAAGACCAGCCCGTCGGAGTGGACCCTGACGCAGGTGACGACGACGACATCGAGGATACCGACGGGGCCCCTGCTCGCCCGTCGGATTCACCTCTGCCAGCGCCGCAAGACAACTCGGCGGCCATTTTGTTGGCCATACAGTCCTTATGCTCCGAGATGAGGACGAGGCTACCATTACCGACGGAGGAACCTCTACCGTCGGGGGATCCAGAACCGGGACCTTCTGGTGTTCCCCCTACCAAGAAAAGAAGGATCCATCCTCCACCTCCTTTTCAGCCGTCGCACCCCGTCCAGCCCTCCTCCCCGTCTACCCGAGGGGATGATACGGGGACTGACACGGCAGCGACAGGTACGGACGACGAGGCATACGACGAGGATATTCCGTCGTCGCCTCCCGCCAGGGCTTCCCCGCCCGACGAGATCGGATCGTTCCACTCCATGATCTCCAGGGCTTCCGAGCTTTTCCAACTCTGCCCTGAGGAGAAGAAAAAGGAAGGCTTCCTTTATCAGCGGCGCAAGGCCAAGAGGAAGACGGTCCTCGCAGTGCCTCTATTGGACGACATCTGGGATGAGGGCCTTACCCTCCTCAAGAACCCTTCCACGACGCCAGCTAGAAGAGACCGGTACGAGAAAAAGTACCGGGTCCCGGACACGGCCCCCCTGTGCCTCCGGGCACAGCCTACCCCGGATTCCGTCGTCTCCGCGGCGGCCAGGAAGAAAGCGGGGGGGGGGTGCGGCCTCCACATCGACTTCCCTGCCGGACGGCGAAGGAAAGAAATTGGATTCGATGGGACGCAGAGTCATCTCGTCGGCAGCGACGACGATTAAAGCGGCCAACGCCTTGGCGATCGTGGCTCGTTACGACAGGGAGCTCTGGTTCAAGATAGCTCCCCTGCTGGATTTTCTGCCGGACGACAAGAGGGCGGAGGCCCTGGAGATCCTGCAGGAAGGTGAGGTGGCCTCCGACCACGCCATCACCGTGGCGACGGACATCGCCGACACTGGGTTCCGCCAGTTGGGCAACGGTGTTTGCCTTCGGCGTCGTGGATGGCTCAAGGCTACGGACTTCCGACAAGACGTCCAGACCAGAGTCCTGGACATGCCCTTCGACGGGAACAACCTGTTTGGGAAGGCTGTGGACGACTCCCTTCAGGCCATTAAGGCGGACACCGAGACGGCCCGGGCCCTCGGAGCCCTTCAGCAACGACGGACGCCCTTTCGGAGCAGCGGAGGCAAGGGCGCCTCCAAAGGTTCCGGCGGCGGTTTCGCTTCCTACCGTCAAGCGGCCCGCTCGTCGTCGCAAGAGGCATACAGAGGACGAGGCAAGTCCGGCGGACCCCGCCGTCGTTGCCAAGGAGGTCAAGGCGGCAAGGCCACGTCCAAGCAGGATTGAACCGGCCGCGGGGTCGGGCCCCCACCGAAGCACCCCGGTGGGAGGCCGGCTGGCGAACTTCGTCGGCGTGTGGGAGTCCGTCTCCACCGACCGTTGGGTGCTGGACGCTCTCGCCCGGGGACACGCACTCGAGTTTCAGAGAAGATGCCCGCGTGTACCCCCCGTGACCAGGAAAGAACTTCACGTTCCTCAACTTCTTCTGGAGGTAAAGGCGATGCTCAGAAAGGGCGCCATCGAACTCGTCCCAAAGAGGCTCCGGGGCTCCGGAGTCTACTCAAGATACTTCCTCGTGAAGAAGACAGGGGGATGGCGCCCCATCCTGGACCTGCGACGCCTGAACAAGTTCATCAAGGCGCAGAAGTTCCGGATGGTCACCCTCCAGCACGTCCTAGGCCAGCTGGAGGGAGGAGACTTCCTGTCGTCGTTGGACTTGGAGGATGCCTACTTCCACATTCCCATCCTGAAGGGGCACCGAAAATTCCTCAGGTTCGTGGTCCAAGGGCGCCACTACCAGTTCAAAGCCCTCCCCTTCGGACTACGGTCGGCACCCAGGGTATTCACCAAGTGCCTCGCACCGGTGGCGGCGCAGCTGCGCCGCGAGGGGATCCACGTCTACCCCTACCTGGACGACTGGCTCATCCGCGCCAAGACGAGGGAGCTCGCCGTGGCCCACACGGCAAGGACAGTCCAACTTCTCACGGACCTGGGATTCTCCGTGAACTACGCCAAATCCCACCTGGTACCAGCACAAGACGCACTGTTTCTGGGGGCAAGGCTCAACACAGTGTCCCTGCTGGCCTCCCCGTCGGAGGAGAGGACCAGGACCATCTTGGGCAAGGTGCAACGGATGTTGGTGGCCGACGCGGCCAAAGTGAGGTCCGTCAAGTCCCTCCTCGGAATGATGTCTTCCTGCATCTACCTCGTTCCCATGTGCAGGCTCCGGATGCGCCCGTTGCAAGAATTCCTGGACGCGCGTTGGATCCAGACGACGGGCAGCTTCGAGGAGAGGATCAAGCTCGACGAGAGCTTCCGACGAGCGATATGGTGGTGGGGCACCCGCGCGCATCTGACGGCGGGCATGGACTTCCAGACCCCAGCCCACCAGGAGACAGTGACCACGGATGCCTCCCTGGAAGGGTGGGGAGCGCACACCGAAAAGCTGCACGCAAGAGGACTTTGGCTCCCGACGGAGAAGTCCCTGCACATCAACGTCCTGGAGCTCCGTGCAGTGTTTTGGGCCCTCAGGTCCTTCCTTCCGTCCCTCAAGGGCAAGGTGGTGAGGATCTTCACGGACAATACCACCACCATGTTCTACATCAGGAAACAGGGCGGAACCAGGTCCCCAGCGCTGTCCAAGGAGGCGCAGGACCTGTGGCATTGGGCCATCGCCCAAGGGATATTTCTGGTGCCGTTTCATCTGGCAGGGATAAAAAACACCATCGCCGACTCACTCAGCAGGGAGCTGCGCTCGTGCCACGAGTGGGAACTACGGCAAGATCTAGTGGATCGCCTCTTCCGACGGTGGGGCACACCCCAGATCGACCTGTTCGCGACGGCGACGAACACCAAGTGCCGGAGGTTCGCCAGCAGGTTTCCCCAGGCGAGGAGCATGGGCGATGCTTTCTCGTTCCCCTGGGAGGGCCTGTTCCTCTACGCGTTCCCTCCCCTGCCTCTGCTGATCCGGCTCATCAATCAGCTCAAGAGGTCACGGTGCAGGATGATCCTCGTCGCACCTGCGTGGCCGAGGCAGATTTGGTTCCCGGACCTTCTGTACTTGTCAGCGTCCCCGCCAATCAAGCTGCCGGCGGACGCGGATCTGCTCTCCAGGGAAGGAGGCGCCATCCTCCACCACGACCCCAAGTCAATGAACTTGCAGGCCTGGCTCCTGCAGCGCTAGAGTTCGGAGGATACGACATACCGGCCGACTGCAGAGAGGTTCTTGCAAAGGCCAGGGCGTCCTCGACTCTAAAGTGCTACGGACACAAATGGAAGAGGTTCTCTGTCTGGTGCCGCGCACAGAAGATTAACCCTCTACGGATTACGGCTCCCCAAGTTCTGCCGTACCTGCTGACGCTGGCCAAGGCTGGACTGGCACACGCGTCCATCAAGATTCATCTTGCTGCGATCTCCCGATACACCAGAACCACGGGGCGGACGTCCTTGTGGTCTCATCGTCTGGTGAAAGAGTTCATGAAGGGACTATTCAGATCGTTCCCGCCGGTGAAGGCTCCGGTGAAGGCTCCGGCCCCGGCGTGGGAGCTCAACGTGGTGCTCACCAAGCTCATGGGACCTCCTTTCGAGCCTCTACACTCGGCCCCGTTGAAGTTTCTGTCGTGGAAAACAGCGTTTCTCGTGGCCATCACCTCCGCACGACGGGTGGGAGAGATCCAGGCCCTTTCCTGCAAGGCTCCGTACTTGACTTTCCACGCCACGAGGGTAGTGCTCAGGACGCACCCCTCCTTCATGCCCAAGGTACCGTCGGACTTCCATCTCAACGAACCCTTGGTGTTACCTGTGTTCTTCCCGTCGCCTTCGTCGCCGGCTGAGAGGACTTTGCACTCGCTGGATGTGGCTAGAGCGCTGAAGTTCTACGTGGACCGCACGAAGTGCCTTCGGAAGACGTCACAACTTTTTGTAAACTTTGGACCTGTTAGTCAGGGGAAGGCTCTCTCGAAGGCCTCCATTTCCAGATGGCTCTCCGGCTGTATCATGTACTGTCACCGGTTGGCAAACCGACCGCTGCCTGGCCGTCCGAGAGCCCATTCCACCAGAGCGATCGCAGCTACCACGGCGTTCCTATCTGGTGTGCCCCTGCTGGACATATGCAGGGCTGCTACGTGGAGGTCGACGCACACCTTCACGAAATTCTACTGCGTCGATCGGGATTCCAGGGAGGAGTCCAGGGTCGGCCAAGCAGTGCTGCGCAACCTGTTCGCCTGAGGTGAGCCTGGTGAGGAGGTAAGATGCTTAATGTTGTTTGATGTAATGCTTAATGTTGAGCCTTTGCCACCTCCCGTGGTTGTGCATGTGTGTACTGCTATGTATTCTTTATTCATGAGCATGTGAATCCATGCCAGACCCCATGCTGGAGAAGGAACAAGTTACTTACCTGTAACTGTTGTTCTCCAGCATGGGTCTGGCATGGATTCACATGCGAACCCTCCCGCCTACCCCTCTGCGGCTCTTCACTTGGTCATACTGCCACTTCACGTGCTTCCAAATCTGAAGATGGCTGCCAGAGGCGGGGCTTAGGTAGAGGGCAGTCATTGGCTGTGGTCAGTATGACGCAGAGACCAGTGATTGGTTACTACTACGAAAGACAGATCAGAAACGAAACTGATACTGGTTTTTTCTTTACCGAGGATTCCCAGCCTGACGACGGGGAATATTCATGAGCATGTGAATCCATGCCAGACCCATGCTGGAGAACAACAGTTACAGGTAAGTAACTTGTTCCTTCTGTGGGCTCGGATACTGAAGATCTTGTTTTACAATATTATTGCCTCTAAAACAACTCCGGTCTCATGGAAGCATGCAACCATCATTCCGGTTATCAAAAATGGGATCGCTCTCTGGCAATCAATTATAGGCCAATGTCCTTACTGGATGTCAACATTTTCAGTGGTCTAGTGCTAGTGGAACACTGGGCGACATCCAAGGGTATAATCCCTAGGGAACAGACAGGCTTTCCGAGAGGTTTATCAAACACTCTGAACATATTAATCCTCACCTGTATTACATCCTCATCTTTTGTCAAAGCAGGCCTTCCGCTTTTTGCTGCCTGGGTGGATCTCTCCCAGGCGTTTGATACTATAAATAGGAATAGGCTGTGGCTCAAATAAAAAATAAAAAACTGGGGACTACCAGATGGCATCCTAAATATTCTGATACATCTTCATCAAGGCTCAGCTCTTAGAGTGAGGCTTAAAAATCTGGGCTACTATCTACTACCATCAAAACAGAGAGGGGGGGGGGGTTTGTCAGGGTTGTCTGTTGGCTCCCTTTCTGTTCATTCTGTTCATGGCGGATCTTTCTCAATTGCTGTTGGAGAAAGGGTTGGTGGCTCCAAGGATTGGCGGTGTTCAAACATATTGGCTTGCCTATGCAGACGATATTGTGGTAATGGATCATACCCAAGTCGGACTGCAGCGGATATTGATAGCTCGGTCTATGCTAGCCTTAATGACTTGACTATAAATCCAGCAAAGTCAAAGATTGTAATCTTTAAACACCCTCACAAAATAACAAAACCATATGTATGGCATCTGAGTAATATAGTGGTACCGACAAAGAGGTTACCTATTTGGGGTGTCAGATTCTTTCTTACCCATCCATGTCGCACCTTTTGACAACAATCGAACCCAAACAAAGAAAATTGGGAGTGCAAATGAAGAGTGCTCAGTAAGTAGTGTACATTTGACCAGGCTCATGGGGGGGCCCCATTCGAACCTATGCATTCAGCTTTGCTTAAGATCCTGTCGTGGAAGACCGCTTTTCTCGTGGCCATCACCTCTGCAAGACGAGTAGGTGAGATCTAGGCCCTATCATGTAAGCAACATTACTTGACTTTTCACGAGATGAGGGTGGTGCTGCGGACGCACCCCTCCTTCATGCCCCAGGTCCAGTCGGAATTTCACCCCAACAAGCCCTTGGTGTTACCTGTCTTTTTTCTGACGCCTTTGTCACCGGCTAGGAGGACTTTGCACTCGCTGGATGTGGCTAGAATGTTGAAGTTTTGTGTGTCAAAGTTTCTGGAAAACTTCTCAACTTATTTTGAACTTTTGGTTCTGTGAATCATGGGAAGGCCCTGTCAAAGGCTTCCATTTCCCAGTGGCTTGTGTGTACTGCTATGTAGTCTTTATACTCCTACGTCCCGTCCCCTTTCCTCCACACTTATGAGACATTCCTCCGTTCTGTGGGAGGGGACCGGAGCACTTTGAAAAAGCATAAAAAATGTTGCAAACATTTTTAGTCCTTCCTCTCTTTCTGCGCGGGGCACAGCACGCGGCCGTAACCTCGCCCATCTCGGCTCCGTCCCGCTCATCGCCCATCAGTCCTTTTCTCCGCTCGTTCGGAACTGGACGCACTTGCATCTGCGGAAGAATTTCTTCCTTTTTTCCTCCTCTCTGGCTCTCGCTAGCGATCGCGTAATAGTCAGTCTATGTCGTTTAAACTAGACTTTCCAGATTGTTCCTTGTGTCATCGACGCTTCGCGAGGGCGGATCCCCATCCTCTTTGTTTAGTGTGTTTGGTTCCGGATCACCATTGGGACTCCTGTTTTTATCGTGATTCCCTTTCGGTCCGGGCACTTCAGCGTCAGAGCATTGGGAGGAGGTGTTCCAGTGTACTCCTCCTTCGCATTTTCAATCTTTCATCGACCTTCCCGGGTTCTTCCCGGTCCGGGAGGAGCGTCGACCGCACTTTCCGGGGCTTGCCCCGAGGTGCCTTCTGGGCCTAGTAAGTGTACCAGAGTTTTCTCCGAGGGTCTTCGTAAGGGGCCTGTGGATACCAGAGTACGCTTTGAGGCCTCTCCTGTGGGGGCTGATTGTAGACCAAGTTCTACTGAGTCGTGGGGTACCGGAGCTCGCTCTGAGGCCTCTTTATCGGATTCCCTCAAAAGTACCGGGATGCGCCCCGAGGCCTCGGCTGGGCTTGGTGTTACCGAACGCAAGTTCGAGGCCGGCGGTGGAAAGGCTGCGATCGGACTTGGGTCCGAGATCCCTCTTACAGAGGCTAAGGAAACCAACATACCAACATTTCTGAGAGGCCTGAGAAGGCCTTATCAGTGAAAGCTGTTTCTCACTGTTCCCGCTCTTGTGGCGACGCCAGAACTGTTGAGGGGGTAAGGAGTGGAAGTTCCTCCTTTACCGGCAGTGCCGAGGTCCTTCCTGTGACGGCTAGTTTGGCTATTGGCATGTCGCAGAAACATTCCAGGCCACATAGTACCGGCTCAGCTGAGGTTCCTTGTGTAAAGGCTAAAATGAAGACCCGCCTGATCCACCGACGGGGCCCCTGCCTCACTTCCACACGTGCAGCAGTTCCCCTCAGGTGACAGCAAAATGGCAGCCTTTCCCACCACGACCACGGCAGCCATTTTGGGCGCTTCTCCCATAACTACACCATCAGCCTCGGGTGTGGGGAGCGGTTCTGTAGGTGAACATAAGGTTCCGTTTGCGCTCCCGTTCCGTCCAATTTACGACTGGAACTCTCGGATGCCCCTTCCGCATAACATCTTGCTGCCTGTGGGTTTGGCACCCTTGAATTATGTTGACACCTCAGGGGGTGGGCCGGCTTGGCAACCCTCCCCTCTGCGTCTGTGGAATTATCCCCCTCATGAGCTCCAAAGCTTTCTCCGAAGGATGCTTTTTTCGGCAAATTTCAGGTACTCGTGCGTACTGACCCCATGAGGGAGTATTTCAAGGGTCTTTTTAAGTAGATATGCCCGCCTGCGCCTCCGGCTCCACTCGCGTCTCCGGTGGTTCCGCCAGCGCCGCCATTGCCTCCATTGTCCCCCGTGGACAAAGCGGTGCCTGACACGGTTCAGCAGGAACCTGACCTGTTGGATGATGCGCAGGGCGATCAGGACAGCGAAGACCAGCCCCGCTCCATTAGAGCTTTGAACGACCGGGCACTGGACATGATGTGCCTATTGGAAGTTCCAGTGCCTGAGGCACCCTCTCCGCGGGAGGGAGCGCTTTTGGGGGTGTTCACCTTGTCTCCTTCGGAGCGTACCGGCCTGTTCTTGCAGAAGGACGTTTTGGCCGAGGTCCGTAGAGTCTTGGAAAAACCGCACTCTGGACTTTTCGTCAATAAGAAAATTGACGCGCAATACAGGCTGCATTCTTCGGAAGTGGTGGCCCTTGCATCTTGTCCGCCCCCCTCCTCCACTGTGGTGGCTGCGGCCACTTTACAGTCCAGGCCTGCAGCATCCTCTTCTACGACGGCTACTCGGGTCAGGGGGAAAGAGGACAAGCTTCTAGACTCCCTTGGGAGGAAGATTGTTGCTAACCCGGCCCTGCAGCTCCGGCAGGCCAATGTAGAACTGGTGTTTGTGGGGGCAAATATGAAGATGTGGATAGGTCTGTCGGAGTAAGAGTAGTTCATTTCGGTCGAGAAGCTGGAAGACTTTAAGGTGGGATTGTCCGATGCCAGGGTCTTGGCCCAGGATCTGCTGGAGGCCGCGGCTCATCACGTCGACAATTCGGCTCAGGGCCTTATGCTGGGAGTTGATACCTCTTGAGAGGCATGGTTGCATGCCACCAAGGAGGTGCAGGACAAGGTGTTGGACTTGCCGTTTGACGGTAAGGAGCTTTTCCATTCCACAATGGATGTGGAGCTGACCAAAACAAAGGACAGCACCCAGACAGCTAAATCCTTGTCCGTCCTAGTTACAACTCCTTTTAGAACCCAGAGACCGTTGTCGCAAAGCCGGCCTTCCTCTGGTTTCAGAGGGTTTCTAGATTGGAAATCCCGCAGAGTGGATACCTCTTCGGGTAATTCTCACCGGAGGCAGCAGCGGACCCTGTTTTTCTCCCGCTCCTCAGCCTCCTCCTCAGGTTCAGGTGGTAACACCACTGAAAAGCCTGGCAAATGAGGGTTCTCCGCGCTTGCACGAGACCCCGGTGGGGGGACGCATTGCGTCTCATTGGGAGGCGAGGCAGACCATCACAGAGGACAGGTGGGGTCTTGTCAGTCGCTCGGGCGGGCTTCCGCTTACCCCCTGCCCCACCCTTCAACCCTCCTTTCCAGCAGTCTGGATTGTCCTCCCTAAAAGCCGAGGTTCAGAAACTGCTGGACCTCAGAGCTGTGGAACCCGTTCCCCTTGGGGAGCGAGGGGAGGGCTTCTACTCCCGGCTGTTTACAGTGCCCAAACCCAACAAGGCTGGCCTGCGCACCATCCTAGACCTTTCCCAGTTCAATCTTTTCCTACCCCAAGAGAAATTCAAGATTATCACGCCCGGCCAGATGCAGTAGTCCTTGCAAATGGGCGATTGGCTCAGCGTGGTGGACCTTCAGGATGCATACATGCATATTCTAATCTGGAATCCACACAAGATATCTGTTTCTCTGTTGGAGAGGAGCACTTGCAGTTTCGAGTGCTTCCTTTTGGCCTCAGCTCGGCACTGCGTGTCTTCACGAAGATGATGTCGGTGATTGCGGCCTACCTCCGTCTGTAGGGTATCCATGTGTATCCGTATTTGGACTGGCTGTTACGCAGCCCTTGCCCGTTGAAAGCCGCGTGCAATCTTCAGTCTCTCCCTTCAGCTCCTGTTCCATCTTGGGCTGTCAGTGAACTGGCGGAAATCTTTCATGACAGTCTCGCAGGACTTGATTTTCCTGGGTTTTCGGTGGAACACGATCGACTGTAGAGTGTAACTGACTGGGGACAGAATGGTGGATCTGTTGACCACGTGTCAGATGTTTGTGCAGTCGGAGAGCATGTCGGCCTGGTGGTTCCAGAGGCTTCAGGGCCTCGTGCGTATTGGCTCTTCCTCTTGCTCGTCTCAAGATGAGGCGGACTCTGATGGCTCTTCGGAGTTCTTGGCGTCAGGCTGTGGATCCGGACTCAAAGTTGATAATGTTTCCGGCTTCCATGAGAGCGGACCTGGAGTGGTGGTCGTCTCTCAGCAACCTGCCGATGGGGGCGGGTTTTCAGGACCCAGACCCTATGGTAACGGTCACGACGGACTCCTCCCTTCTAGGGTGGGGTGCGACGTTGGATGATCTTCGGGTCTCGGATCTTTGGTCGCCTCAGGACAAGCTCCTCACATAAATCTGGAGCTTCTGGCGATCTTCCTAGCGCTCAAGGCGTTCAGACCGATCATTGCCAACAAAGTGGTCCGTATCCGCACGGACAATGTGGTGTCAATGTATTACATCAACAAGCAAGGGGGCACCAAGTCTTCCCATCTCGTGGACCTGTCAATCCAGATTTGAGAGTGGGCAGTTCGTCATGGTGTCTGGCTAGTTGCAGTACACATACCGGGCCAGCTGAATGTCACGGCAGATGCCCTCAGTCGGCGGACGAAGGTCAGCTACGAGTGGGAATTGAAGGCGGAGATCCTCTTGTGGATTTTCCTGCGTTGGGGCACTCCGGAAGTGGACCTCTCAGCGACAGCAGCAAACAAGAAGCTCCCTCTGTATGCCTCCAGAAACAGGCTGGGAGGCTCCTCTCTGGGGGATGCTCTCTAGATTCCATGGCACAACATGAGGGCTTATGCTTTCCCGCCTCTGCCTCTGATTCATTGGACGATTTGCAAGCTGAAGAACACAGTGAACTGTTCCCTTCTACTCATAGCCCCGTGGTGGTCGGCCAGGTTTTGGTTCTCGGAACTTCAACACCTGTCGGTGTATCCACCAATCAGGTTACCAGTGAGTCCCGATCTTCTTCACCAGGGGGATCAACAGCTGTGGCACCCCTCCCCACAATCGTTCAGCTAGGCGCCATGGTGCCTGAGTTCAGGTCTTTAGAACATCTCAATCTGTCTGCAGATATCATGCGCATTATTCTGGCAGCCAGGAAACCCTTGACTAGGTCTCAGTACAGAAGCAAATGGCTCAGGTTCTGTCATTGGTGTTTACACAAACAACTGGACCCAAGGGCGGCTATGATTGACACTGTACTGTCCTTTTTATCCCACCTAGCAGAGTCGGGAATTCACTATCTGTCATGCAGAACCTACCTTTCGGCGGTATCCGCCTACCTATCTACGGACCAATGCTCTTACTCTGTCTAATCTAGTGGTTAAGAGACATTTTTGCAGGTTTGACACTCCTTTATCCCCCGGTTCGTAATCTGCACCCGTCGTAGGATCTAAATATGGTCCTTACGGCGTTGTGCCATAAACCCTTCAAACCAATGGCCACGGTGGACCATAAGCACCAATCGTGGAAGATGTCCTATTTGGTTGCCGTTACCTCAGCGAGGCGTGTGAGTGAGCTCCAGGCTTTGTCGGTGGAGCATCCCTTCTTGGTTTTTCACAACGATAAGGTGGTCCTATGGACAAACCCTTCTTTCCTGCCGAAGGTGGTCTCTGATTTCCAGCTAAATCAGTAAGTCTCCCTGCCGGTCTTATTCCCCATCCTGCTTCAGAAGTGGAAAGGGTTCTGCACTGCTTGGATGTTAGAAGTGCTCTTAAGTTCTACCTGGACAGAACTTCCCAATTTAGGAGCTCTTCTCAACTGTTGGTGACCTTTGGTAATCCACAAGGTAAGCAGGCCTCTAAGGCGTCTATCTGCAGATGGATCACTGCCTATATTACAGAGTCTTACACTGTCCAAGGACTGCAGCCTCCTAAAGGTATTCATGCACCCCTGGTGCGGGGCAAGGCAGCTGCAGTTGCCTTTCAGAAATATGTCCCCTTGGAGACCTGAGCTCCAGATCTGATGCTCAGTTCGGCCATGCTGTGCTGAAGAACCTTTTTCAGTAGGGGGTTTTCCATCCACTCGTAGTTCCTGTGAGGAGTGCTTGGGAATCTCCCATAAGTATGGAGGAAAGGGGACGGGACGTAGGAGTATAACCAGGTTACTCACCGTCGTGACCACCTTACTCCTAGTCCATAGTCCCTTTTCTCCAGCATGGGGTCTGGCATGGATTCACATGCTCATGAATATTCCCCGTCAGGCTGGGAATCCTCGGTAAAGAAAAAACCAGTATCAGTTTCGTTTCTGATCTGTCTTTCGTAGTAGTAACCAATCACTGATCTCTGCGTCATACTGAACACAGCCAATGACTGCCCTCTACCTAAGCCCCGCCTCTGGCAGCCATCTTCAGATTTTTACCGCACGTTCATGTGTTGGGATCCTCGTGCTATTGCTCTCGAGCGTTAGTGCTATTTTTTTCACGTTTTCTCTCAAAAACTTGTTTTTTCGGTCAAAAGAGCCTCAAGCTCCACCGACTCTCCATCCGATCAACGGGGACCCGTGTCGGATTCGTCTACGCCCCTCAAGGGTGAAGATTTCGTCGAGCTACGCTTTTGGAGGACTCCAGAAGTTTCTCAGGCCCATCTCGGACATGGCCCAGGAGAAGGGAAGCTCGACGCCCGGAAATCTGTTCAGGGTCTGCCCTGGATGCCAGCTGCAGAATGTCTTTAAGGAAGACGAACACTCCTTTTGTCTTTGCTGCCTACATGAGGACAAGACGCACGTGGAGAAGGACTGTGCGTTTTGCGGCAACATGTCGGAGCGGACCATGAAGGACTGCCATCAACGTCTCGCCAACTGGCTGGAAGGGAAGAGCCCGTCCGGCGAGAAGAAGAGGAAGAAATCCGAGCGGTCTTCTAAGACCTTTGAGGACGCCCCGGCGACGGGGGTCCAACACAAGGCCAAGCACCGCGAGTCGGCTGGCACCGGGAGCGCCAAACGGTCGGGCTCTACGAGCGCCAGGCAGGGCGCAGCCTCCCCGGCACCATCAACCACGAGCCAACGCTCTGGGTCGGGTAAGAGGAAGGCCGAGCACCCGGCGAAGCTCCTGGAGAGGCCCCGGTCGAGCTCGAAGGCCCCATCGGAGGGGGAGCGAGGCAGTGTCCCCTCCCTCAAGGAGAAGGCGGTGAGCGCACCTAAGGTGGTGAAAGCCTTAATCCATCCGGCCAAGGCCTCTATCGAGACAGTCGCGGCGGCCCAGGCTCAGCCTGTGGAGGCTACACCAGTGGTGGCGACCTCGGGGCTCAGTCTCCCTGCCACCGCGGAGGGAGTCCTCTTTTATGCCCATCGACAGGACCCCCGTGAAACCTCCGGCAGAGAAGAAAAAGGGGGGGCAGGAGGTCGTCGTGGATTCGGCCTCAACCTCTGAGGAAGAGCTGATCGAGGTCTTAAGCCACGGCCTTGGCGTGGAAGAAGACCAGCCGAGGGATCCCGACGCAGGAGACGACGATATCGTCGAGGGTGCCGACGGGGCCCCTGACCGCCCGTCGGATTCCCCTCTGCCAGCGCCGCAAGATAACTCGGCGGCCATTTTGTTGGCTATACAGTCCTTATGCTCAGAGATAAGGACGAGACTACCGTTACCACCAGCGGAGGACCCACTCCCGTCGGGGGACCCAGAACCAGGACCTTCTGGCAGCCCTCCCCCCAAGAAAAGGATTCACCCTCCACCTCCTTTTCAGCCGTCGCGCCCCGTTCAGCCCTCCTCCCCGTCCACGACTCGAGGGGATGATACGGGGACTGACACGGCCGCGAAGGGTACGGACGACGAGGTGTACGACGAGGATCTGCCGTCGTCACCTCCCACCAGGGCTTCCCCGCCCGACGAGATTGGATCGTTTCACTCCATGATCGCCAGGGCATCCGAGCTCTTCCAGCTCTGCCCTGAGGAGGAGAAGGAAGGTTTCCTTTATCAACGGCGCAAGGCCAAGAGGAAGACGGTCCTCGCGGTACCTCTACTGGACGATATTTGGGTTGAGGGCCTCGCCCTACTCAAGAACCCATCCACGACGCCGGCTAGAAGAGACCGGTACGAGAAGAAGTACCGGGTCCCGGACGCGGCCCCCTTGTGCCTCCGGGCACAGCCTACCCCGGACTCCGTCGACTTCCCCGCCGGACGGCGAGGGAAAGAAATTGGACACGATGGGACGCAGGGTCATCTCGTCTGCAGCGACGACGATTAAGGCGGCCAACGCCTTGGCTATCCTAGCCCGCTACGACAGGGAGCTGTGGTACAAACTGGCTCCCCTGCTGGACTTCCTACCGGACGACAAGAGGGCGGATGCCCTGGAGATCTTGCAGGAAGGTGAGGTGGCGTCGGACCACACCATCACTATTGCGACGGACATCGCCGACACTGGATTTCGCCAGTTGGGCAACGGCGTGTGCCTTAGGCGGCGTGGATGGCTCAAGGCTACTGACTTCCGTCAAGACGTACAGACCAGAGTCCTGGACATGCCGTTCGATGGGAACAACCTGTTTGGGAAAACAGTGGACGATTCCCTTCAAGCCATTAAAGCGGAGACGGCCCGGGCTCTCGGGGTTCTGCAGCAACGGCGGCCGCCCTTTCGGAGCGGCAGAGACAAGGGCGCCTCCAAAGGTTCCGGCGGCGGATTTTTGACCTACCGTCAAGCGGCCCGTTCGTCGTCTCAGGAAGCTTAAAGGGGGGACGAGGCAAGTCAGGCGGACCCCGCCGTCGTCGCCAAGGTCAAGGCGGCAAAGCCTCGTCGAAGCAGGATTGAACCGGCCGTGGGGTCGGGCCCCCACTGAAGCACCCCGGTGGGAGGCCGGCTGGCGAACTTCGTCAGCGTGTGGGAGTCCATCTCCACCGACCGTTGGGTGCTGGACGCCCTAGCCCAGGGCCACGCGCTCGAGTTTCAAAGAAGGTGCCCGCGCATCCCCCCTGTGGCCAGGAAAGAGCTTCACGTCCCTCAGCTTCTCCTGGAGGTAAAGGCGATGCTCAGGAAGGGCGCCATCGAACTCGTCCCAAAGAGGCTTCGGGGCTCCGGAGTTTACTCGAGATACTTCCTCGTGAAGAAGAAGACGGGAGGATGGCGCCCCATCCTAGACCTACGACGACTGAACAAGTTCATCAAGGCACAGAAGTTCCGGATGGTCACCCTCCAGCACATCCTGGGTCAGCTGGAGGAGGGCGACTTCCTGTCGTCGTTGGATTTGGAGGATGCCTACTTCCATATTCCCATCCTAAAGGGGCACCGAAAATTTCTCAGGTTCGTGGTCCAAGGGCGTCACTATCAGTTCAGAGCCCTTCCCTTCGGACTACGGTCGGCACCCAGGGTATTCACCAAGTGCCTTGCACCAGTGGCGGCGCAGCTGCGCCGAGAGGGGATCCACGTCTACCCCTGCAGCTTCGAGGAGAGGATCACACTCGACGAGAGTTTCCGACGAGCGATCCGGTGGTGGGGCACCCGCGCGCATCTGACGGCGGGCATGTACTTCAAGACCCCAGGCCACCAGGAGACAGTGACCACGGATGCCTCCCTGGAAGGGTGGGGAGCGCACACCGAAAATCTGCACGCGAGAGGCCTTTGGCTCCCGACGGAGAAGTCCCTCCATATCAACGTCCTGGAGCTCCGTGCAGTGTTTTGGGCCCTCAGGTCCTTCCTTCCGTCCCTCAAGGGCAAGGTGGTGAGGATCTTCACCGACAACACCACCACCATGTTCTACATCAGGAAACAGGGTGGAACCAGGTCCCCAGCACTGTCCAAGGAGGCGCAGGACCTGTGGCATTGGGCCGTCGCCCAAAGGATGTTTCTGGTGCCGTTTCATCTGGCAGGGATAAAAAACACCATTGCCGACTCACTCAGCAGGGAGCTGCGCTCGTGCCACGAGTGGGAACTACGGCAGGATCTAGTGGATCGCCTCTTCCGACGGTGGGGCACACCCCAGATCGACCTGTTCGCGACGGCGACGAACTCCAAGTGCCGGAGGTTCGCCAGCAGGTTTCCCCAGCCGAGGAGCATGGGCGATGCTTTCTCGTTCCCCTGGGAAGGCCTGTTCCTATACACGTTCCCTCCATTGCCACTGCTGATCCGGCTCATCAACCAGCTCAAGAGGTCACGGTGCAGGATGATCCTCGTCGCACCTGCGTGGCCGAGGCAGATATGGTTCCCGGACCTTCTGGACTTGTCAGCGTCCCCGTCAATCAAGCTGCCGGTGGACGCGGATCTGCTCTCCAGGGAAGGAGGTGCCATCCTCCACCACGACCCGAAGTCGCTGAACTTGCAGGCCTGGCTCCTGCAGCGCTAGAGTTTGGAGGATATGACATACCGGCCGACTGCAGAGAGGTTCTTGCAAAGGCCAGGGCGTCCTCGACTCTTAAATGCTACGGACACAAATGGAAGAGGTTCTCTGTCTGGTGCCACGCACAGAAGATTAACCCTCTAAGGATTACGGCTCCCCAAGTACTGCCGTACCTGTTGACGCTGGCCAAAGCTGGACTGGCACACGCGTCCATCAAGATTCATCTTGCTGCGATCTCCCGATACACCAGAACCACGGGGCGGACGTCCTTGTGGTCTCATCGTCTGGTGAAAGAGTTAATGAAGGGACTGTTCAGATCGTTCCTGCCGGTGAAGGCTCCGGCCCCGGCGTGGGAGCTCAACGTGGTGCTGACCAAGCTCATGGGACCTCCGTTCGAGCCTCTGCACTCGGCCCCGTTGAAGTTTCTGTCGTGGAAAACAGCGTTTCTTGTGGCCATCACCTCCGCACGACGGGTGGGAGAGATCCAGGCCCTTTCCTGCAAGGCCCCGTACTTGACTTTTCACGACACGAGGGTAGTGCTCAGGACGCACCCCTCCTTCATGCCCAAGGTGCCGTCGGACTTCCACCTCAACGAACCCTTGGTGTTGCCTGTGTTCTTCCCGTCGCCTTCGTCGCCGGCTGAGAGGACTTTCCACTCGCTGGATGTGGCTAGAGCGCTGAAGTTCTACGTGGACCGCACGAAGTGTTTTCGGAAGACGTCACAACTTTTTGTGAACTTTGGACCTGTCAATCGGGGGAAGGCTCTCTCGAAGGCTTCCATTTCCAGATGGTTCTCCGGCTGTATCATGTACTGTCATCGGTTGGCAAACCGACCGCTGCCTGGCCGTCCGAGAACCCATTCCACTAGAGCGATCGCAGCTACCACGGCGTTCCTATCTGGTGTGCCCCTGCTGGACATATGCAGGGCTGCTACGTGGAGGTCGACGCACACCTTCACGAAATTCTACTGCGTCGATCGGGATTCCAGGGAGGAGTCCAGGGTCGGCCAAGCAGTGCTGCGCAACCTGTTCGCCTGAGGTGAGCCTGGTGAGGAGGTAAGATGCTTAATGTTGAGTTTGATGTAATGCTTAATGTTGAGCCTTTGCCACCTCCCGTGGTTGCATGTGTGTACTGCTATGTATTCTTTATTCATGAGCATGTGAATCCATGCCAGACCCCATGCTGGAGAAGGAACAAGTTACTTACCTGTAACTGTTGTTCTCCAGCATGGGTCTGGCATGGATTCACATGCGAACCCTCCCGCCTACCCCTCTGCGGCTCTTCACTTGGTCATACTGCCACTCCACGTGCTTCCAAATCTGAAGATGGCTGCCAGAGGCGGAGCTTAGGTAGAGGGCAGTCATTGGCTGTGGTCAGTATGATGCAGAGATCAATGATTGGTTACTACTACGAAAGACAGATCAGAAACGAAACTGATACTGGTTTTTTCTTTACCGAGGATTCCCAGCCTGACGACGGGGAATATTCATGAGCATGTGAATCCATGCCAGACCCATGCTGGAGAACAACAGTTACAGGTAAGTAACTTGTTCCTTCCTCCATACGCCCGCCCGCCGTCCCCTCTAATAAGGTTCCTCTGTTATTGCTTAAAGGTCTCTGGCCTGGCGATAGAAAAGGACTGATGAGCGATGCGTGGAGCCGAGATGGGCGGGGTTACGGCCGCGTTCTGTGCCCCGCGCAGAAATAGAGGAAGGACTAAAAAAATGCAACATTTTGGATACTTTTTCAAAGTGCTCCGGTCCCGTCCCACAGGACGGAGGAATGTCCCATAAGTATGGAGGAAAGGGGACTATGGACTAGGAGTAAGGTGGTCACTACGGTGAGTAACCTGGTTATTCATGAGCATAAGAATCCATGCCAGACCCCATGCTGGAGAAGGAACAAGTTACTTACCTCTAACTGTTGTTCTCCAGCATGGGTCTGGCATGGATTCACATGCGTACCCTCTGCGGCTCTTCTCTTGGTCCTACTGCCGCTTTATATACGACAAAATCTGAAGATGGTTTCCCGATGAGGGGGTAGTATGACCCAGAGCTCAGTGATTGGTTGTTAGGAGAAAGACAGTTCAGAAATTAAACTGAAACTGATTTTTTTCTTTTTCCGAGGATTCCCAGCCTGACGACCGGGAATATTCATGAGCATGTGAATCCATGCCAGACCCATTTTGGAAAACAGTTACAGGTAAGTAACTTTTCCTTCTGTGCCAATTCATTTTAATCTGAGAGCCCCAGCACTCTTGCTGGACTCTGGACTCTTAGGTTAATCTCTTGAGTCAGTGGAACATTTAACCACTCTCCCATTCTTTTTCTCTGACTGAAATCTTTATTTTTACTGTTTTATTGGGTCTGGTAAATTCCATATGTTTAATACAGGCATCTTCTTGTTACTTTGTGACAACCAGCACGCTGTGCAGTGTCACTGAAACGTCCCTTGGCCTTCTCTTAGTATTTAAATACCTTTTCTTGTGAGAACTTCAGTTCTGAAGAATAGTAGAATAACTTTTTTCTTGCCTTTTCTTTTGTGCTTCCAGTGCACACCACCCAATGTGGGGTGCTGGGGGGTTACATTGTAACTCCTCCCACTTCTCATGTAACTTTGTTTTAACTGACTAACTTAAATGGCTGGTGGCAGTGGTTACTTCTTACTACCTTTTTGTGCAAGTTAGTAGCAGGCTGATTTCTCACCTGCAGTGCAGCACCCATGGGTGACCATTTGCTCAAAACGGCCCTGTGTTTTTTCACCATTTTTCGACCTGGATAGCTGACTGTCCTGGAGGACCGCCATCCCCCAGGTGATTGACCGATCTGAGTGTATGGATGACTGGGATCCAGCTTAAAAGCCGAGGATTTCGGAACTGCAGACAGTCGATCACTGGAACAAGGAATCCGAAGCAGAAGACGAGCAGAGACGCCAGCAGCAACTTCCAGGACCGTAAAGGCGCTGGTGAAGCCTTGCAGCTATGCTGACCCACGTTTTCACATAGACAGGGAAGACACGCCAAGGATGACGTCCTCCCTTAAGGCTGTGGGACCAACTAGCCTCAAGACATTCTTCATTTTGGGCCATCCCCCGAGTTACTGTGACTTTCCTGAGCTGCAGACTCCCAATGCCCGGGGTAACTGGACCTTAGAGTGCATCATCTTCCGAACATCGAATCTGGCTGAAATTTTGCATGCATCCATGTGGACCCCGAGAGGCAGGAATTCCTCACCAAAAGACCCCTCAGCAAAGTTCAGGAACAAGTGATCGGGGGGCATCTGAGCATGATATTAGTTCTTCTTGGCGCTAAAACACTAAAAACATAGAGCGTCTGGAGTGAACTGAATCCCTTGCTGCCAACTGCTTCTCCTAACTGCTGCTGCAGAAGCCCGCCAGTGGTCCCCCCGCTTTCCTCACCACGAGCAAGGAGCAGGAATCTGTGGTCTACAACATTGCACCTAGAAGGAAGCCAGCTACAATGTCTTTACTTTCATGGTACTGTGAGGGTTGGGTTGTAATTACCTTGTGCCATTTCGGTGCGACCTTGCTTGGGAAGTGCCGTTCTCTTAAAGTAAGAGTTGATCTCAACTCCTTTGTGCAGCTTGTGCACTATTAGGTAGGCTCCCCTTGAGCTCCTGTGTTTCTTCAAGAACACTGACTGGTTAACTAACTTTTCCTCTGAATAGCTTCATCAGGACTGGAACTGGCCATTTGACTTTGGCTGTTCTGGTTTCCCAAAGGTCCATCTTCTGATCCTATTGGCTTTGACACTGCTGGTTCCTCCATAGGTTTTAATTGTGAATGCTTTTATTGCTAGGAAACAGACTGCCTATCTCCCTCTGTGAGAGTATATTTGTTAGTAACAGTTGCTAAAGTGTGGTCTACTTAACTCTGTTAAACTTTCCCTCCCAGCTCAGTTTTGTAAATGTGATATATACAAGTGCTGATACTGACCTTAATTGACATCACTGCTGTATATGTTAAGCATAGAAAAAGTTACTGATCTGCATTATTGTTTCTTATATTAATTCCATTTCACATTGAATGTTAATTGCTGCAGTTTAGATTTGCTTGTGAGCCTTGGGTATATAGGAATACATATATTTTAATATAACTTAAGTGTGTAAGTGTTTACTTGGATATCTGTGTGAACTGATTTCATTGTACTGCTCTACGGCGCACATTAGCCCCTCCTAAATTGAGCCTGGCTGCTCAGCCAATCTAACGACTTGTGCAGTACAGGCCTACATGAAGAGTTGGGTCCCTAATTTCAAGAGATAAGTCTTACCAAGTTCCACACCAGTTGCACTTTAGAAAGACTTATCCAACACCATGTATTTCTGCTTCCCTAAGATGGTGGTCCAAGTAGCAAACCACTACAGGAGTTGTACTACTTGTCAGTTATCTGGCAAACTGGTACAAAGATCCAGGCTCTTTCGGTACCCCTCCCAGTAAGAGGGTATACCATTTGAGAGGTTAGGGATTGTCATCGTTTGTCCCCTTGACCCTCCTACTTTCTTTGGCAGCACGTTTATCCTGGTGTTTATGGACTATGCCCCCAGATATCCTGAGGCCATCCCACTCAAAACAGTAACTGCCAAGTCAGTTGCGACAGCATTTATTAGGCTTCTTTACTGGGGTTGACTTCCCTAAAGAAGTTGGGTCTGACATAGGCAGCACATTTGTCTAATTATATGCAGGCCATGTGGGAGTGTGTTACTTTAGCCCTTTTGAACTTTCTTGTTCACCCTGTCAGGCGCTCTTTGGCCATTTTAGAAGGAAGGGTGTGAGACACAGTATACTTCAGCTGCCTTAAATGTGGTAGACTATCTTCTTGAATTAAGAAAGAGGTTGGCTCTTCTGATGGCAATGGCCAATGACAAGTTGTAGGCTGGTCAAGCACTGGTTAAAAACTGGTAAGACCAGAACGCTTCCCTTGTACGTATTACACCTGGCCAAGAAATCCTGATCATGGACTCCATATGGCGTAAAGCAACGGTCTGGAACCTCTGACTCTCCAATTCTTTTGGACTAAAACTTCGCTTCTACAGCATGTTGTCTGGCATGATTTCCCATGCTCATGAATATTCCGTCGTCAGGCTGGGAATCCTGGGTAAAAGGAAAAAAACTGTTTCAGTTTCGTTTCTAAACTCTCCTATAAACCAATCACTTAGCTCTGGGTCATACTGCCCCCAGCCAATGACTGTCCTCTACCTAAGCCCCTCCTCTGGCAGCCATCTTCAGATTTTTACCACACGTTGAAGTGTTGGGAGTCCTCGCATTTCGCTCTTCAAGCTTTTGTGCATTTTTTCACTTTTTTGATAGGAAATCTCTGTTTTCAGTCAATCAAACCCGTGTGCTCCATTGATTATCCTTCCGATTAACATTGTTACGTTTTTTGGCATCTTTCACACCCCTCAAGGGCAGAAATCGTTGAGTGTTCTTCTTGGAAGCTTTCAGAAGTTAGTCAGGCCTACACCGCGCGGATGTGAAGGACAGCGCTGCCCTCTTCAAGCTGTACTTCATCTATGGTTTGCAGAATGTGTTCACGGACAAGCATTCCCAGTGCCTGTTTGCCTACACCTGACAAATGAAGAAGATTGTGAGATCTGCTTTGGCTTCACTAAGCGCACAATGAAGGATTGCTGTGTCCGGTTGGCGACGTAGCTCAAGGCCTGGGACTCTGCACAGGTGATTCACAGGGGCATGCCTCCTTTGGATCCCGCCAATCTGAGTGGGCTCCAAAGTCCTTTGAGGGCGCTCCATCCATGGGGGCCCAACACAAGGCCAAGCACTGCGAGTCCGCTTCCATCAGGGTTGCCGCTCTTGCGGGTCCTGCAACGGTTAGTGCGCGTTCGTCTCCGTCCGCATCAGTGTCCAGCGTGGGGACTCAATGTGGTGCTGACTATGCTCATGAGGGCTCAATTCGAACCTATGCATTCAGCTCCTCCGCTCAAGTTTCTGTCATTGAAGACGGCTTTCCTCGTGGCCACTACCTCTGTAAGAAGAGTATGTGATCCAGGTCCTGTCCTGCAAGCGGCCTTACTTGACTTTCCACTAGACAAGGGTGGTACTGCGGACGCCCCCCTCCTTCATGCCCAAGGTTTCATCAGAATTTCACCTAAACGAGCCCTTGGTGTTTCCTGTGTTTTTTCCAATGCCTTTGTCGCCGGCTGAAAGCACTCGCTGGATGTGGCTACAGCGCTGAATTTGTATGTGGCCCGCACAAAGTTTCCGGACAACCGCTCAGCTTTTTGTGAACTTTGGGCCTGTGAACCATGGGAAGACCCTGTCCAAGGCTTCCCTTTCCAGGTGGCTCTCCGGCTGTATCACTCACTGTCACTGGTTGGCAAACCAACCGTTGCCTGGCCGTCTGAGAGCCCATTCTACCAGAGCGATCGCTGCTACGTGGAGGTTTACGCACACCTTCACTAAATTCTACTGCGTCGACAGGGATTCTTGTGAGGAGTCCAGAGTCGGCCAAGCATTGCTGCGCAACATGTTCGCTTGAAGTTGAACCTGGTGATGAGGTAAGAGATTGCTTCTGTTGAGCCTTACCACCTCCCGTGGTTGTGCATGTATGTACTGCTATATATTCTTTATTCATGAGCATGTGAATCCATGCCAGACCCTATGCTAGAGAAGGAACAAGTTACTTACCTGTAACTGTTGTCCTCCAGCATGGGTCTGGCATGGATTCACATGCGAACCCTCCTGCCTGCCCCTCTGCAGCTCTTTCTTCTTCTATTCCTACTGCCACTTTACGTGCTACGAAATCTGAAGTTGGCTACCAGAGGATGGGCTTGGGTAGAGGGCGTCATTGGCTGGAGGCAGTATGACCCAGATCTCAGTGATTGGTTTATAGGAGAAAGACACTTTAGAAACAAAACTGAACGTTTTTTCTTTTACCAACCGAGGATTTGCAGGCTGACGGGGAAAATTCATGAGCATGTGAATCCATGCCAGACCCATGCTGCAGAACAACAGTTACAGGTAAGTAACTTGTTCCTTATTGTTTACTTTTGGTTATGCTGGCTTGGGCTGATGGGATTTGTAGTCCAAAACATCTGGAAAGCCAAATGTTGCAGAATCCTGACTTGGAGCCTTACACAGGACAAATGCACAGGTCCTTTCCGAATTGTTGAAAGAGTAGTTGAGGTAAATTTATTTAGTGGAGCTGGGAAGACCCAAATAGCCTCCTAATGTGTTAATGTGAACGGATTGAAGGTTTCTGTCCCAAGAGATGAAATGGGAGCTATGCCACTGGCTTTGGATAGGGTAGAAGCAGTATAGACCTCTTCCTGAACTGTTCCAAGGCAACCCTTCAGAGGACTTCATTGATGGTGTCAAGTTGTCCCCTCACCTGACTCTGCAACAGCAGGGTGAGGTGCAAACTTTGGTTAGGAAATTTGCCCCCTATTAGTCTATTCCATTCCTGACAACTTGGTGTCAGTATGACGCTCACTGGCGAATAGTGTGCCTACCAAAAGTAGGTGTTACAGAATGTCAGATAAGATCACACCAAGTCATAGGTTACAAAGATATTGGCTCTTGGGTGATTGTGCTTTCTAATAATGCATTGTCCAATGGTTCTGTTAACAAAAGCAGGCATCACAGATTTGAGACTGTGTACAAACCTTGTAGCTCTTAATGCGGTCACCAAGATAGATGTGTATCCCCTTCCCATGAACTGATAAGTTATTGGACAAACTGGGTGCTGCCAAGTATCTCTGTATTTTTTTATGTCCCTTCAGGGTATTGGCAAATATCCCTGACGTAAAATGCGAAGGAGAACACTGCATTTTGTACACCCAAGTGACTTTGCCAGTTCAGGGTAATGCCTTTTTGGTTAAAGAATGCACCTGCCACTTTTCAAAGGTTGACCAGTATCAAGAAATAATCTCTGCCGGTCTGGTGCAGGATCTTCACTGCGCTTTCTCTGGAGTGGTGGGACTGGGAAAGAAACCTTGCTGAACTTCACTAACCTTGCAAACACTCATCTGCAACCTATTGACACAATCTAATAGTAAACCTACCTGGACAGTGTTTAGTTGACAATATCTCACACGACAGAAACAGGACTGTGGTTATTACTAAAAATGTGTCTTGCTGGCAATACTAATATTGTTACCTTTTTGAAAAAAAACAGATGTTGCAGCCAATGTCGGCTTGGGTTCCTATCTAGAGCGAAGCCTTTGTGCCTCTCTGGTTCCTTTCTCAGATGGCCAAGGGTCTGCACCAGGGGTGCCTGTATTGTGGCTGCAGCAATATATGTACAATTCCGAAAAATAAAGTTGGTACCCTTTAGTGCGCTCCTTGGGAAGAATTACTCAATCACTTGGTTATGTTGATTCCAATTTGTTTATTCAGTATGGGGTCGTTACATAGACGATATCCTTGTGATATGGCATGGAAACAAAACAAGCCTCCTGAAATATATTGCTTATCTTAATGACAATAATCATAATATCAAATTCACAGAAAAAATCAGCTCAGAAGAAATAGAATTTTTAGATCTACAACTGTACACAGATGGTGACAAGATACTAACAGACTTGTATATCAAACCCACAGCAGTCAACAACAAGCTACATGCACAAAGCAACCATCCAAAACACACCATAAAGAACATCCCATATGGAGAAATACTTAGAATAAAACGCAATTGCAGCTTGGATACCAGGTACCAAAAACATCTAACAGATCTAAAAGAAAACTTTATACAGAGAGGATATAAAGAAGACTCTCTTAACCATGCAATTCAGAAAGCAGAAAAAGTAACAAGAACCAGCCTATTAATTGAAAAACGGAAAGTAAAGAATAAAGAAATGAAAACCCATTTCATTACAACATTCAGTAGTGAAATATACAACATAAAGAAAACTTTGAATAAACATTGGAACATTCTATTCACAGATGATACACTCAGCACTATTATTGAAGAAAAACCATCAATGGTATTTAGAAAAGCTCCAACTCTGAAAAAGAAATTAAGTCCGAGTCATCTAAGGAACCCAGTAAAGGACTCCTTGAGTAGTTTTTTGAAAGTGCCGGCACCAACAGGATCCTACAAATGCAGCAAATGTTCAATTTGTTCACACATGATAAATGGAATCAAACAAATTAAATTACCCACTGGAAAAATGATTGACATCAAACAATTTATAAACTGCAGAAGCCAATATGTAATCTATGCTATACAATGCATTTGCAACAAGAAATACATCGGAAGCACGATAAGAGAAATTAGAATACGGATATTGGAACATCTTAGAGCAATCAAGAACGGGGATGCAAGGTACCCAATGGCCATACACTTTGCAAAAGAACACCAACAATCAGACATCAAGTACATCAAAATCATTGGACTGGAAAAAATCGAGCAACCTGAAAGAGGAGGAGACAGAGAACTTATATTAAGGAGAATGGAGTCAAAATGGATTTGTATAATGGATACATGCCAAACTGGTCTAAACACAGATCCAGAGATGGCAAACTGGTTATAAAAACACTATTGATTGTATATGTGTATCATCCTAAGTACCTCTCTGTCTACCACTGAAAGCATGTATAAGCAACTTGTTGTTCATTTATACATAGAGCCTATACACTGTATACCACATACACTGAAATATAGTAAATGGAAAGCTGGATCCAACGTGTTGATGCCATCACATACGCATAGATACAACAACATTTAGAGACACAAATAAATTAAAGAAGATATTAGTGTTAGCTTAGGGGTTCTTTGAAAATAAACCCATTCTTTTGCAAAATAGCAATGCAACCTGAAAATTATTTGTACAAAAATGAAGGCTACAACATAGAAACACAATTTAAATTAAAAAAAAAAAAAAAATCCAAGATGGCCGCCGCACGTTTTTTGACGCGTATGACGTCATCGCGGCACATTACGCGATGACGTCATCACGCGACGTGCTCCGCGATATATAAACAGAAGCAGAATTGAGGTAAGATGCATCCGGGAACCACGGATGCACAGAGGCAATCGTACCGAGAGAAAGGAACATCTTTGAATCCACAATAATCTACACACAAGGTAAACTCTATAGCAATTCAAAATAATTTTTTCTAGAAATGTAAAGGGCTACCTCATAGAGGGTGCATAAATTCAATCATAAACTGAATACCAATGCAAATGCAGAATTTATACTAGTTATAATGGACTAATGCTAAAATGCCATTCCATATAGGCTAGGAAGGACACAGCACACTGTATAGGACAGCAAAGACTGCTTTGCTGTTCAGAAATATAACACATTAATAGCCAGTATTAGAATGTGAACCAAAGCATATGAGCTTTGTGCATTTTTCTTATAGAAAAAAAGAAAAAAAGAAAAAAGGGAAAAAGAACAAAAGGAAGACAAATAGAGAGCCGATGAGAGAGAAAATTGAATACCAATCAATACTGAATCAGAATTATGAGAAACATGACAAGGGTGAGTGTATGTCCTCTTCTCAGATAGAAGTGGTTATGAAACTAGAGGTTTAATGCACTTAAGTCTCTGTTTATATACATAGAATGTATGAATTTGGGTTCTTTTTTCATTTTAGAATCTCCCCTGAGGAACCGTGGCTAAAGTCATGGGGAAACACGTGTTGGGAGACAATTTGGGAGACAAAGTTTGTTTATTGAAACTTTAAGTGTATGGAGTATCCAGAACCTATACTGAATAAACAAATTGGAATCAACATAACCAAGTGATTGAGTAATTCTTCCCAAGGAGCGCACTAAAGGGTACCAACTTTATTTTTCGGTAATATTGTTACCTATTCTGGCCAGAAGAACACCCTTACCCTGCAGCGTGTTCTGTCCCTAGTTTGAAAGTGGAGTACCGCCTATCTAAAAGAGAATAGATAAGGAGGGATAACTGGCCCTAATGCTACAATGGGTTATTGATCAGTATTGCCAGAATGTTATAAGGCTTTCCCAAAAAGGAGCCTACAAAAGGCTTAAAAAATGAGTGTACTTGGGAGAGCATACAACGGGGGGGATTTCAGGTACTTTATTCACCCTCTGTAGTGTGTGATGTCCCCACCCATCTATATACTTGCATAAGGCAAGTGTAAATGAAAAAACAAATGATAAAAATATCAAGTATTCATTGCATTCCTGATGTCTCAGCTGTATCTGTATCACCATCTTTTTGTCAGGAGACCTCTTTTAGACTTTGTTGCGGAAAACTTTTCATAAAACTTGATCTACTGAATAGAGAAAGCCCTTATTGCATCATGTAGATCATAGGCATTTAAAAATGAGTTGTTCTTAGCATGTGTCTCCTATGTGTTCGAGACATCCATGAGTTCTGAGGTCGACCGGTTTCAATGATGTATATGTTTCAAATCATCATCTTCAGGACCAATTTCGTATCCTGCGAGTCAATCTTCTATCCACCCGATGTGATGGTAGCCCATATCCCACCTAGGGAATATAGAAGCCTATTTCAGGGCCAGGTTCAAATTGACAATGTCATCTTATTTAACTGTCATGAGCGATTAATGCTAAACACCCATTAGGTTGTGCATTGTCAATGGTAGCCCTGCTCCTGTCGTGTGAAGCACACACCACACCCATAGTGCATCTCTCCATTCATTTCATAAGTATGAGTGTGGATGGGGTTGCATGCTGCCCGGGCCCCAGGGTGGAGGAGAAAGAAGCAGGGCGAAACCCCTTTGTCCACACACATGTGGTATCACGTATAACCAGACCATAGTTTGTTTGGTAAATACCTTAAATTCAGATCTTTTGTAATGTCTTGGAAATTGACTTTCTCCATTTCATTTCTTGATGGTAACAGCTATATGGTTACGAGCACCAAATTTGTTCATGCAGGCTCAATTGCTGTCCACAGTGGGCTATAAAGGAGAGAGAACGAAGAAAGAAGAGTTGGCTTTCATCTCAAAGTCTGTACTTACATATTATTGGTTGTGTATTCTAGAATGGTAGCCAGCTATTAAGATCTTTTAGATAACCTCCATATTGAATGGAGGCATAAAACTTGTGTGCTGTAAAACATTGGTCATTTGTAAAGTAGCCGAAACTACATGAAACCCGGTTTCTCCGCTTCATGTGTTGTTAATGAGATCATAAAGACAGCTGGAACGCTACACTGAATGCCGTAATGTATAATCAACAGTCCATACTGGAAACCCTATTTCTTGCATGCGGTAATGTGTGATTCTTTTTTTTTTTTTTTTGCCTTACTTAGGTTTCCTGGATGGAATATCACACAAAGGAAGGACTTTCCATTAGAGTCCCTTTCGCGCCGGCCATCTTGAGATGGTCTTATGTATATAGTAATGGGACTGTTGAACTGTACCCATTCGATTAAGGGGGACTGGACAAGGGAGGTGCTACAATGTTTTGTTACTGTTAATTAAGTCACACGTTGTACACAGCACTGTAAGGCATATAGAACATAAAAAAATGTGTGTGTGTATATATATAAATATATAAATATATATAATGACCCAGAATGCCAAAGGTACTACTGGTCTCTAGGTTCGAATTACGTACCCCAATGGTGTAATGCTGCAATTGTTTTGTAAGTAATTTTATGAACGCCAGCTCATTCCATTGTATTTACTAGTTTAGACGGTTGTTTAGTGTCCTGGTGGAAAATCCAGTTCTGTTCCCTTTTGAGGAGGATGTTATTGAAGTTGCCACCCTTAAGGGGCCGTTTAATTTTCTCTAGGATAGTCCAGCTGAATTCTTCTGCTGTGATTTTTGTTAATGAAATGAGCCACCATTGGTGCAGTGACTTTGTTTGTACAGATGCATGATTTATGTTCAATTGGTCGTTTTTTTTACTGCTCTGCATGTCATGCTAACGTACTGTAGATTGCAGGGGCAAGTGATGAGATGAATTACCCCTTGCCAATGGGTCTTCCACCAAATTTCTACACTACGACTTCTGGTAGTTTGTGCACACATCACGCATGCCCCGCCGGGGGAATGCCCAGATGGTATTGTGGTCCCCCATAGGGTGTTGTGATTTTCTTCATGCCTTGATTCTTTCAATGTGTGAAAAAGCCTGTCTCTAATGTTCGTCCTTCTTTTTATTGCGAAAAGCGGTAAGGGTAACGTTTGCTTGCCTGTGTTGAGAATTGGCCATAGCTTCGTAATCTCTTTCTTGAGTATGTTGAAGGCAGGCGAGTAGCTCAGGACTGCAGTGATCTTGCCCGAGGTTGTCTCCTTTTCGTGATGTTCTAAGGTAATGTCTTTTCCGTGTATCATTAACAATCTTCTTTGGATACCCCCTGGATATCAATTGGTTCTTTAGGCCTGTTGACTGCATATGAAAGTCTCTCATCTTAGTGCAAGTGCGGCGGTGACGTAGAAACTGCCCAAATGGTAGAATGTCCCGAAGGGCCCGTGGATGATAGCTGGTGTATGCGAGCAGGGCATTACGGTCTGTTCTTTTTGTACATTTTGAGGTCAGGCGCCCCTCCCGTGACGTAAGTTGTAGGTCCAGGAAATGTTTTCTTTTTTTCTGATTCCATCGTGAACATTAAATGTTGATTCCGTCCGTTGATCCATGGAGTGAAGGCTTCCAGAGCTAATTGGGTGCGCTCAAAAGCATGAAAATGTCATCTATGTAACGCTTCCATGTTTTTTTATGTCCTCGGAATGGGTTTGTGATGGAGTATATATGCTCAACATAGAGGTTCGCCAGGTTGGGTGCAAAAGTCACACCCATCGCGGTCCCTGAAATTTGTTGGTAATATGTGTCATTGCATATAAAGACGTTCTTGTCAGGGCGATTTCCGTAAGTTCTGTGATGAATGTCATTTTTCCCCTGGGTAGATTTTTGGCCTCCAGGTGTCTCCGGACCATCTCTATGGTTTCCTGTTGTGGTATACTAGTGTAGAGTGCCTCTACATCTAAAGTGGTAAACCACTGTGTCTCTTCATTGAAGGCAAGTGAATCATCCAACACTAGCATAGCTGTTGAATACTTCATATTATTGCATCTTAGGTATATCATCCCTAAGGAATGAATCCACAAATTGTGAAAGTGGTTCTAAGATGGATTGTATTCCTGAGACTATTGGTCTTCCTGGGATGGGTGTCAACCCCTTATGCACCTTGGGGAGAGCATAAAATGTTGGGAGTCTAGGATAGTCGGGCATGAGGAAAGCAGCTTTGTGTGCTGAAATGAGGCCCTCTGCCTCCGCTTTGTCAACCACTGGGGCTATCAAAGGTCGAATAGAAGCTGTAGGATCTGCTGATAAACGTCTATAGGATTTATTATCCGTTAGCAATGTGTTCACCATTTGTTTGTATTCAAGTTTGTCCATAATGACAGTTGTTCCGCCCTTGTCAGCCAGTTTTATGATTCATAATTTTTTGCTAGCGAGTCAATGGCCTCAAGTTGTTCCTTGGTGCAGTTATCGTGGGTAAAGGGAAGTCTCATCTCCACTTCTTACAGCTTCTTCAAAATTGCCTGTTCAAAAGTCGTCGATGCCACAGTATGACTATATGATGGATGGAGGAAGGAAATGTTAAGCCAGTTCCTGTGTTAGATGTTTCAATTGGTTGTTCATCGAAGAATTGTTTGAGCTTTATTTTTCTTATCAATTGAGTTAGCTCGATGCGTGTCTGGAAGGCATTGTACCTAGCTGTACTGACAAAAGACCGTCCTTTTTGAAGGATCTGTGTTTCTGCTTTGGTCAAGGAATGTTGCGAAAAATTCATAATTAGTGAAAGTTCGGTTGAGGGAGGGATTGACCCTTGCTCTGTGTGTTCCTGGGGGAGAATGTTTGCCATCTCCGCTGTCCTCTGTTTCCTCCGCGTTGGCCTAAAAAATGCTGTTGTTGCTGATTGGCCCCCTGGTTGCGCATGTATTGCAGCGAAGTGTTAAAGCGTGCTTGTTGTCTCGGGCGGGGAAAGGTTCCTGTTTGTCCAGTCCCGGATCTCGTACCATCGCCTGATCCCCCCCACTTGAATTGTTTGAGGAGCCCGAACTGGCGTTCCCAAAGGGTCTTAGCCCCGTTTGTATGCTTGGTTGGTCTGCATCGTGCTTTTTCTCTGTTATTGGAACCCAAAGTTGAATGTTTATATGTATTTGATGGTGATTAGTGTATCTTAAAGGCCATTCCTTAGTGTTATCTTAAGGACCTAGTAAATAAATGTATGTTTGTGTATATCTTGAGTTATTGGTGTGATCTTTGTCTTATTGTAGCCCTAGACCAATCACACATCTCCTGATTGTAAGCCCTACCACTCTGCCATTCTATCTTCATTGTGTTTGGCTAAACTTGAGTGTCTTTCTGGTACACCCATTTTTGTGAATGGGAACAAAGGTTTCTTCTCTGTAAGTTTGCATTAAAATGGCAACTTGGTTTTGTAAGTCCCCTGAGCAAGGATAGAAACAAGTGGAGCTCCCAGCCTTAAAGATAGACTAGGCTGGGAGCTCAGTCTAGCCAGATTATAGCTGAAATGTACCCAAATCCTAATGCTGTTATGCGCTAATCATTTAAATTGAACTTTGACACTCAATATTAAAGTTAATGTTAATCCGGCTCTTGTATGAAAGACATAATATAAGAAATAAAATCATTCAATGAGTAAGGATATAAACATAAGAAATAAAATCATTCAATGAGTAAGTATATCCTTACTCATTAAATGATTTTATTTCTTATATTTTGTTTTAATAGAAGAGTCTAATTAACATCCACTTTAATATGGAGTTACTCGGTTCAATTGAATTAGCGCAAAACAAGCGTCGGGATTTAGTAAATTTCTCACTGAGCTACAAACTTGACAGGTTTATCTTCTCAGGCAGGTCTTCAGCTTTTCACTGTAAAACTAGTAATTTTAAATTTAAATGCTGAATCACGCAATTATATCTACATAATAAGCACACCATGATCTCTATTAGCGTACCAATCTAGTTTTTCATTCTCTCACAAAAGCTAGTCAGATGTATGAATGGGTATTTGGGATACCCTTGGTGTTTGCCCTGGGTCATCATTCCTGATTGGGTGGCTGCAAAGTGATTGCAAGTTGCAGTGTGGCTGATTGAAAGCTGCATGTGCATCCTATGAGTTTAGTAATAGGATTATCTTCACTATGCTTTGGCCAAATATTAAGACTTATCCTGGCGCAGCTGTAAGACGGATTTACCGAAGGCTAAGGCTCTACTACTGCATTCTCCAATCAGGCAGTGAAGTACTGCTGGAAGCTGTGTGCCAGATGGTACTCTGGGATTTGAAACACCAGGCACCCTTCCCTTGTCTTCCTGGCGGTTTAATTGCCCAACACCAGGTGTCAGTCCCTCTGATTTGAAAATGTCTAGTCTAAATTGTTTAATATGCAGTGTATTTTTTCTTTCCATTTTCTAAAATCTGATAAAGGTACTAGTTTGCTTCATTTAAACTAAATACAAAATAAAATGGCAGTTAAACCTTATGGCAAATTCTCAGTTATTTCTAGTTTAAAAGTATCCTGGGCTCCAACTCGTGCATGGAGATGATAAAATATCTATATTCTAGAACTAGGATCACAAGTAACTTTTTTCTTGGCCACAACTCTTTGCTCACCCAAAGACCCTTTTTTTCCTCTACAAACTGTTTTTCCCTCTACAAACTGTTTTCCCCATTGGCCTCTGTGTGTCACGACAGATCAGTTTTTAGTTTCTAAAGGAAAAATGTGCATTCACACTCCCACAATCTATGTGAGCAAGTTCTTAGTGTGCATCTGATTTCATTTTCTGGACATATGCAATCTTCAATTTCTCTGATTTCTTTAAAGGTGCTGTTCCTACGGTGACTGCAAAGATTATTGGGGACGTGAGTATTTTCTTTTATCAACCTTTCAGTGCAATGACTTATGGTGATAAGAAAATTCTGCTTTTAAATTTGCAAGCTCAGTAACTGGAAATTGTCAGAGGTTGATCTTTCATAGATTCACATGGGTTGATATTCCCGTTTGTTTGTTCTGGGAGTCTTTGGTATAGATCGAACAGTTAAGATAAAATACTTGGTGCAGTTTATCAACCTCAAACCCATACATCCCGTCCCCTTTCTTCCATCCTTGTGGGAGTCACCCAACTTGGGCACGTTACCAGAACCTTGGGCAGTGACATTTTAGCTTTATTTTTAAATGCGGTTTTGAGGGGATTGGGTCCTCCGACGTATTCCATATCTTTGACAGTAATCACCACAGCTGTGCTGCTTTGGAACATTTTTGGCTCCTGCGTCGATGACGTCGATGCGCCGTCCCCGAGGAGCTCCTCCGACGGCCGACGTCACCCGATGTGATAAGTAGGACGCACGACGCTCGTAGCCTCAGTTCCGTTTTTTCTGCGAATGTGTTCGCTTCGTGAATCTCGGTACGCCTCGACTCCTTGGAGTGTCTGTTGTATTCTTCTCGGTTCTTTGAACCTGTTTGGTTTTTGTGAAAAGCCTGTTCGTGACGATGTTTACCTCGTCTTCAACCCCGCGTCCGGGCTTCAAGAAATGCGGGGACTGTGGGTCCAAGATGTCGGTAACGGACTCGCACGACGCCTGCCTCTGGTGCCTCGGGGAGGCCCACGACACGGACTGTGTCGACTGTCAGTCGCTCACGGCCAAGGCCTTGCGGGAGCGCAAGAAGAAGTTGACGGTAGGTATGGTGTCTAAGCCCCAGAAGTCGAGATCTGCGGGGCTTTCGACGGATGATTCGAGAGGCGACTCTCCGCGTCATCGTCTGAGGTCCAGTGGGTCTCCTTCCAGGAGTCGGTCTCGCCACTGCTCTGCCTCTTCAGGGCATTTCCGGAAGCGCCGGCATCGGTCACCTTCCCCGTCCTCTTCTGAGGACTCCGCCCATCGGCGGATCGCTTATCCCACCATGCAAGCGACACCGGAGGAATGGGCTTCCTTCGGGAAGAAGATGTTAGCGATTCTCGAATCGCAGGGCACCGTTCCGTCCGCGCCTCCGAGTGGGGTCGGTCATGATCGGTCGAGAGACACCGCTCGCATGCCTTCGGGCTCGGGTGGTTGGCATGGTTCGCGGGAGAGGTCCCACTCGGACAAGGGTAACTGTTCTCGCCATGCCCGTTCCAGGTCCCGGTCCTCAACGCGCTTGAGACCGCGTGATCCTGTGCAGTCTTCGAGGAAGACGTAGACGCCTGTGACGCCGAGGTCGTCGACGACCTCTCTCGAGGCTCTGCCTCCGATGGGGCTGTCGGCGCCTAGGTCGTCAAAGGACACGCTCAAAGCTCTGGCTTCGAGGCCTGTGTTGACGCCACCGATGCTGTGGCTGACGCCGATTCGCTGGACGCCGACTCGTTCGGCGCCCTCGACGCCTTTCGAGGCGGTGGTGTCGGAGGGGCCCTGTGGCACGGGGGTAGCACCTAGAAAGGCTCTGGCTAAGGTCAGGCATAGCTTTGGTCCCCAGGTGTCTTCCTCTCACCGCCTGGAATACATTTCAGAGGGTGATGAGGGCTCTGATGAGGGCTTGGTTCCGGTTACGGTGCCAGATGAGCTTCTCTCGGGCCATAGTCAATTTGATGACCTGAGGCAGTCACTGCATGATGCCAGGGGACTGGACACCTCTTCGGAGGTGGAGTTTTGTAGGCCTGAGCCTGGCACTCATGCCGATTCTTCGTACCGGCGCCTTATGTCTCGGGTCACTGAGTACTTGGGATGGTCGGCTCCCCCAGGGGAGTTTGTTCAGGATGATCTCACGGACATCCTCGATCTTGGTCCCCCCACTGACCCGGTACTGCCGTTACATATGGCTCTGCAGAGAAGGGTGGCGGCAGCTTGGACTGCTCCGGAGAGTCTCCCGGCAGTGGGCAAGTCTTTGTCGCGAAAATACCGTCCAGCCAGTAGCGACCCCTGCTACTTGTCCAGGCACCCCACTCCGGAGAGTTTGGTGGTGCAGGCGGCTACGGCCCCGGCAAAGCAGGCGTTGTATCCTACCATCCCTCTGGATAGGGACGACAAATGTTTTGATGGCTGGGCAGAGAAAGTGTTTTCTTCAGGGGGTATGGCGCTTCAGGCGGCCAACTCCGTATGTGCCTTGTCTTGTTTCACACATACTCTGTGGAACTGTGTTGCATTAGCGGCTCAACATATTCCCGAAGGGGACGAACGGGATGGTTTCCTTGCTATGGTTCAGGATAGCAAGGATGCCATGTGTGAGGCCGTTCAGTCGGGTTTGGACATGGCAGATTGTGTCAGCCGGTCCATGGCGGCGAGCACTGTAATATGCAGATTTGAGTGGTTGCGGAAGTCTGGGTTCGCTCCTGACGTGCAGTCCCGGCTCCTCGGCATGCCCTTTGACGGTGAACATCTTTTTGGCAGCAAGGCTGACGAGAGCCTTGAGAGGTTGCAGACCTCCAAATCTGCAACAAAGTCGTTAGGCGCTGCAGTTCGACAACCTCTGCCTTTTCGCCCTAGGGGACAACAATGGAGGGGGAGGTTCCTTTTGCTATTACTCTTCCTTCAGTAAAGCGAGGGGAGCTGTCAGTCAAAGAGGCCACCGAACAGTTAAGATAAAATACTTGGTGCAGTTTATCCACCTCAGACCCATACGTCCCGTCCCCTTGTGCCAGAGGTGGAAAACAGGGTACTCTAGGTGCCAAGGCAGCTCGGGCAGTTGCCTCTTTGCCCTCAGGCAACGCCGCTACCACTCAGTCATGAGGCCAGGTCCCATGGTTCGCCGTTTGGGGGAAGGCTGGCACAGCATCTTGTAGAGTGGCGTGCCATTACTTCAGATGTGTGGGTTCTGGAGATCATAACCCACAGCTACTGTTTTCCCTTTCGGCAGAGGCCTCACGACTATCCACCTGGGAACCTCTCTTTGAAGAGTCCAGATCCGCGCCTTGCGCAGGAAATTCAAGCCCTGCTGGAGAAAGGCACCATAGAACTGGTGCCTTTAGCGAAGAGGAACACCCTTATTTTTTGATTTCGAAGAAAGACGGGGGATTGAGACCCATCATGGACTTGCGCGGTTTGAACAAACTCCTCAGGAAGGACAAGTTCAAGATGGTTACTCTCTCTCAAGTCCTCCAGGCCCTTCAACTTCAGGACTAGTTGGTGTCTCTCGACCTCAAGGACGCTTACTTCCATGTGCCGATCCATCCCAAGCACAAGAAGTACCTGAGGTTCACGGTTGGCGACTTGCACTTTCAGTTTCGGGTCCTGCCGTTCGGATTGACCTCCGCCCCGAGGGTTTTCACCAAGCTCATGGTGGTGGTGGCAGCGTATCTCAGGAAAGGGGGGATTCACGTCTACCCCTACCTGGACCGATTGGTTGATCAGGGGGAGCTCTCCTGAGCAAGTCCTGGATCATCTGTCCGTCACCTGCCACTCCCTTCACAAGCTGGGCTTCTCCCTCAATTTAAAGAAGTCCCATTTGACGCCAACTCAGCGGCTCCAGTACATCGGAGCAGTGCTCGACACATCCCTGGGGCTGTGTTTTCCTCCCCAGGTGAGGGCTCTTCAGATTCAGCAGATGGTGCACAAGTTTCAACTTGCCCAGATGCTCCTGGCGTTCGAGTTCTTGAGGTTGCTCGGCCTCCTGGCCTCCTGGCATCCTGCATTCTTCTAGTGCCAGAGGCTCGTCTGCGGATGAGATCTTTGCAGTGGGCACTCAAGATGGTATCCGGTATTAATATCGCCACATATATGGTCGCCGTAAATAATATCGCCGGGAAAATGTCGTGGCGATATTATTTAGGTGACCATATATGTGGCGATGGGGGCAACAACATTTTTTTTTATTATTTGGGGGTTGCGGGTGTGTCCCCCGCATGTTCCATGCAATAATGTTACCACAAAAAACGACTATTTTACGGCGATATTTTTGTGGCGACATTATTAAATGGAACCCTCAAGATGCAGTGGTCGCACTCTTCCGGCAGGATGTCGGACCCTGTTGAGGTGCCGCCCTCGGTCGCCCTGGACCTTCTGTGTTGGGCCGTTGGAGGCAATCTGATGAAGGGGGCCCCATTTTGGCTGCCCTGGCCGGAGATGACGATCGTGACGGACGCATCCCTCACGGGATGGGGAGCTCATGCCAACGAGTTGACCATCAGCGGTCGTTGGTCTCCGTCGGAGTTCAGTCTCCATATCAATCTGTTGGAGCTGAGGGCCGTTAGGCTTGCCCTGAAGGCTTTTCTGCCGACTGTGCGAGGAAAGAGTGTCCTGATTCTAACGGACAACACCGTGGCCATGCACTACCTCAACAAAAAGAGGGGGTGGGGGGGGTCAGGGTCACTTCCTCTGTGCAGGGAGGCGATGCATCTCGAGTTCTGGGCCATCCAGCAGAAAGTTTCGATCTCGGCTGTCCATCTGGCCGGAGACGACAACGAAACGGCGGATGCTCTGAGCAGGCAGAGCACGATCTCTCACGAGTGGGAGCTGGCTCAGGAGATTCTACTGGAGATCTTCGCCCTTTGGGGGACCCCTCAAGTGGATCTGTTCGCCTCCAGTGTCAACCGGAAGTGCGAAAGGTTCTGCTCGCGGGAATTTCCTCCAAAAGGAGCCTTAGACGCGTTCGTGGTGGAGTGGTCATTCCCACTGCTGTACGCGTTTCCTCCAGTCCCCGTCATCCCGCAAGTACTGCGGAGGTTACGGAGGTTCGGTTCCCGGATTATCCTCATTGCTCCGGCGTGGGCCCGGAGGACGTGGTACCCAGACCTTCTCGACTTGTCCATTTGCCCTCCACGTCTTCTTCCTTACCGAGACGATCTGCTCTCACGGGAGGGGGGGGGGGGTCAGGTTCTCCATCCAGAGGTCAGATCCCTCAACCTTCACGCTTGGCTTCTGAAAGGTTGAGGTATAAGGATTGGGACCTCCATGAAGACGTGTTGGAGGTGTTGCTCTCGGCCAGATGGCCGGCAACAAAGTCTCTGTACCATTGCCGTAAATTCTGTGACTGGTGCAGAGTTAAGAATGTGGATCCTTTTTGAGTGCGACATTCCCATGGTTCTGTCTTTTTTGCTTTCCTTGGCCCACAGGGGCTTGCAAGTGGGTACCATTAAAGGTTACCTAGCGGCGCTGTCCATATTTAAGCGCTCGTCTGAAGATTGTTCCTATTTTAAGATTCCTTTAATTTCTCAGTTTTTGAAAGGGCTCACTAATGTGTTCCCTCCGTGTCCTTTTCTGGTGCCCGGTTGGGATTTGAACCTTGTTCTTAAGTTTCTTATGGGGGCTCTGTTTGAGCCTTTGCATTCTTGCCCTTTGAGACTGTTAACTCTTGGTTGCGGTTACTTCCGCTCGCAGAGTGAGTGAGATACAGGCACTTTCAGTTAAGCCACCCTTCACTGTGTTTCATAAGGACAGGGTTGTCCTTCGAGTTAGTCCTTCCTTTCTTCCGAAGGTGGTTTCGGAATTTCATTTGGGCCAGAAGGTTGTTCTTCCGGCATTCTATCCTCCTCCGCATCCTGGTAAGGAAGAGGAGAGGCTCCATAGGCTTGATCCTAGGAGAGCGTTGAGCTTTTATATTTCAGGCATGTCCCGGGTCAGAGTGGACGATCAATTCTTCATTGGTTACGCTGGAAAGCGTTTGGGACAAGCTGTGACGAAACAGACTTTGTCTCGTTGGATTATTTTGGCTATCTCCGAGTGTTACTGCTTGGCGGGTAAGGACCCACCAGCTGGCTTGCAGGCCCATTCTACCAGGGGTATGGCTGCATCTACTGCCCTACAGAGGGGTGTTCCTATTCGTAACATCTGTGATGCAGCCACCTGAGCTTCTCTACATACTTTGGTACGTCACTACACCCTTGATTCCATCCGAGGACAGGATCTGGCCTTTGGCAAGGCAGTCCTTTATTCTGCAATTTGATTGGGCATGCTAAATTTGTGTTCTAAATTCTTTTCCCACCTCCTTGCTTTGGTACTGCTTTGGGAGTCTGTCAAAGATATGGAATACGTTTGAGGACCCAATCCCCTCGAAGAACAAGTTACTCTCTTACCTGGTAACATTCTTTCGATGGGATGGTCCGACGACGTATTCCATATCGCTCCCTCCCTACCTTCCCCCGCTGCAGAATTTCTTATGCAATTGCAGCTTTTGTTTCCGGAAGGCCTTGTGTGTCTGACTGGCAGAAGACTGGTGTCACACGTTCTGGGGGAAAAAACTACAACTGAGGCTATGGGCGTCGTGCGTCCTACTCATCACATCGGGTGACGTCGGCCGTCGGAGGAGGTCCTCGGGGACGGCGCACCAACGTCATCGACGCAGGACGCAGACGCCGAAAATTTTCCGAAGCAGCACAGCTGTGGTGATTACTGTCAAAGATATGGAATTCGTCATCGGACCATCCCATCGAAAGAACGTTACCAGGTAAGAGAGTAACTTGTTCTTCTGATGCTTGTTAATCTGCTTAGAATCACGTGCTGTTCATATAGTCTGACATCCAGTGGTAACAGAATATTTTATGTTGTCTTTCGAGGATGGGCGTGCCTATAACACTATCCCTAACGTGACATGTAGTGTACTCAAAATACCTTGCGCGTCGAGTGCCCTTAGATTGTTTTTTTCCACCTAGATAACTGGTCGCCCTAATGCGGAGCGCTTGAAAAAGAGATTGCGTTATTCTTATAATTATCAACTTTGGTAGTTTATTCCCTTACATCACTTCGACGATTGAATCCTGTGCATCACTGAAGACTACTGCAGAATTTCGACGGCCTGTTGATCCGGCAGCGCTGCCGTCCACGTGGTCGGGCCCTCTGGCTGGCCCTTACAGTAGGCTGAGGTGGTCATATTCTTTCAAGTATGCCTTTCCTCTATCACCCTCCTTGTACCCTGGGTTTTGTCATTGCTGTACCTGTCTTGCTCTATGGACAAGACTCCATTTAGGTTTTGCCCCTTGTGTGGGGCCAAATACCTGTGGAAAGACGAGCACCATCAGTGCAACAACTGTCTTCCTCTCAACCACAACGAAGCGGCTTGCACGGCTTGTAAACTCCTGCGTCGAAAGACAATTCAGGAGCGCCGCTTAAAGCGGTGGGCAGCCTACGGCATGTCGCAGGCCGGAGTTCTTAACCCGCAGCTGCCAAAAGTGATGGGTTGGACTAGCAATGACCAGGCCTCCGTATCGGAAGCCATTGACCTAACGGCAGAGAGTTCTCGATCCGCAGCGTCTGTCCCAGACCCCGTCGGGCACGACGCAAGTCATGCTATGGGGAAAAAACCCGGCGACAGGGACGCACAAATTGTATACACCAAAGACACAACCCAATTTTCTGCTCCAGCGGCACACTCTTAAGTGCGCCAAATGACCCGTCAAACTTTGACGGGATCCGCTGATCTTGATGACCGGCAGCCTTCACCGCATCAGCGGCCTGTGACTGGGCATTCTAAGACAAAGGGCACTAGCACTACAAAGCATGCATCGGTCGAGACGCTCCAGGAGGCCACGCGGACACCGCTTGAGGCCATGGTGGCATCGGAATCGACTGCGCAGCCTCCGGCTCGCCCGGCACATCTCCCCACCACCTCGAACATCGGCGATAGCATCGCTAGGATTGCTTCGGCGGTAAGTCCGAAAGAAAGGTCGAAAGATGTGGCGAAACATGTGGAACGACCGAAGGACATGTCGAGACACACGGAACGGCCGAAGGACGTGCTGAAAGACGCGCCACAGCTTCCAGAACCCTGCAAGGGCTATTCTGAGAGTCCTCTGCCCCTATCCAGCATGCTAGGGGCTACATCTCGACGTCCCAGAGAGGAAAATTGGCCCTTTCCTCCCCCAGACCTCTGGTTCATCTCCATGGACCAGGGAGAAGTTTGAGGGGTGCATGGAGAGACTAGAGAAATGTCTCTTATTCTGAAAAGCTTGCTCCCATAAAGCTAATGGAGGACCTTCACTTTACACCTATGGCCAAGTTTCCACTGACTTTTGACGATCATGAGAAATACACCTATGACCTCACTGATGAGGTCCAGGTGGACACGTGCAAGATGATGCCCCCTTCAGGACAATTACAATATGCATCACCCTGCAGATCCTATGGACAATTGGGATGACAGCCGCCAGGTTGAGGCTCAACCTTGACCGTCCCCTGTTACAACCCCAGACCCCGATGCCCTGTGCATGGATTCACCCCCCTCCACTCCAGTCTGCAAAGCCTCCTCTGTGCATGATCAAAAGGAGTTTAATGCCATTTTGAAGAAGGCGGCTGAACATTTTCAGATCGCCACACAAGAAGCTGTGCCGGATTCTGATTTTGTGGAGGAAAATGCTCAGAGAAAAGCCCCCTGCCAGCCAGGTTATTCCTTTGTTAAACTCTATCAAGAAAAGATTGGCACCCTCATTGTTGACACCAGCTCAAACTAGAGCAGTGAACACCAGGGTGGAGAAATTGTGCCGACCGTCTCCTACTGACCCTGCTTACATTAAGGGCCAAACTACTCCAGATTCTTTAGTGGTTACCACGACTAGAAAACGGGCGGGTTTACCCAGTCTACAGAAGAGGCAACGCCCGATAAAGAGTCCAAGACGCATTGGTAAAAACGGTCACAACTGCTGCATTTTCCACCCGAATAGCCAATACCACCTTATTGGCTAGCTATGCAGATGTCTAGTGGAACTTGCTGCAAGAAGGCCTTAAACAAGTACCAGAATCCTTGCGGGCTAAGTTGCGCGCCGCTGTATCAGAAGGCAAGCAGGTGAATCGGAATGTGCTTAAGAACACTTTTTACGCTGCTGAAACAGCAGGCAGAAACTTGGCACAAGGTACCTTGCTCAAGAGATATGCCTAGCTGAAGAACTCCAGGTTTAAACCGGAGACCCAGTATGCCTTGATAAACAAACCCGTTGAAGAAACCAACTTTTATGGCAAAGCAGTGGACGACGCACTTGAAACAGCCAAGAAAGAACATGAGACACTCAAGTCCCTTCAGCAGATTACCCAGAAACCTTCTCAACAGAGAGGGGCAGCTCCCGCCGGTCCTTTGGCGGGAAATCCCGCTCACCTCAGAACCAGTACAGTTCTGGAAATAACTGGAACTCGGCACAAGGATCTAATACCACCACCACCGATCCACCTAGAGGACAGCAGCGTGGAACGGGTAGAGGCTGTGGTTCCACCCCCAGAGGCTCCCCGGCCTCCGGTCAGAAATGACCATTGGATCTGAGTCCCCTCCCATGCCACCCCGGTCGGGGGGCGTCTAACATCTGGCCTTCAAGCACAGGAGCGGATAACGACAGACCAGTGGGTACTCAAGACTGTGGCCCATGGGTACTGCATAGAATTTTGCTGACCCCCTCAATTCAGACCACCAAAATCACGACGCTTGACTACAGAACACCTGCGCATCCTTCTGCAAGAGGTGGAGATCCTTCAAGAAAAGGGCGCCATAGAAGTCGTCCCGATTCTACCGGTAAACGAGGGTATTTATTCAGTGTACTTCCTTGTACCCAAAAAGGATCTAACCATGCGCCCTGTGCTAGACTTGTGCCCAGCGAAAACAAATTTGTCAAACCTCAAAAGTTTTGTATGGTCACTTTACAAGAAGTAATCCTGCTGCTGAAACGGGGGGGATCACATGGCAAAACTGGACATGAAAGATGCATAGTTTCATATATCAATGTTGCCAGCGCACAGAAAATACCTAAGGTTCATGATAGAAGACCAGCACTATCAGTTCAAAGTACTTCCCTTTGGCATTGCTTCGGCGCAAGGGTGTTTACGGAAGGTACTGGTGGTGGCAGCAGCGCACCTGCGCAGACAATCCGTATCGGTTTACCCTTACCTCGACGACTGGCTCATAATAGGGGAATCCTACAAAACATGCCTATTGTTAGGGAGAATTCTCAGAAATTAGCTAATTCCTTCAACTTTAGAGACCCCCAGCAAAGATTTTTAGGACATGTTTTTTTTAATCTGGAGAGAGTGAGACCCTTTTTCCCACTCTCTGATGTATTTTAATGTGATTTTGAACACTGTTTCTTTTGGTTGTGGAGTCTGACAAACGTCATAGACATCATCTTTTACATTGGGTCACACATCACCTTTAGTGCAGTGGCCCAGGGAAGTCTTTCCGATTTCCCAAAGGTTTAAATACCTTCTCTGGTATAAACTGTTTCCCAGAGCAGTTAAGTGAAATTGACTTTACTTACCCTTGTAACTTTCTAGACCCAGCACACACTAACTTACAATAGAGTGCTGAGGGGTTACCTAGTATCCCGTTTGTCTAGCTTCTCATGTAACATTTTTGTTACCCTTTTCTCACTGAATGGTTGGTGGCAGTGGTTTAGTTTTAACTACCATGGTGTGCCTTAACCGCGGGCTGTGTTCGCAGCTGCAGTAAAGCACCCACGGGTGCCTTTTTTGTCAAAATGGCTTGGTTTTTCTTCGCCATTTTTTTGTGGAAAGATCCTTCTTGAGATTCACTCTGCACGCCAAACCAGGTTTGGTCTCTTTGATCATTTTTCCTTTGGCAGGATTCACAAATGAAGCCTGCCTCTGGCTCCATGGTGTCTGGGGTAGTTAGGAAGTGAGGGAGGTGCCCGAAACTACCTGTGCTTAGTCTCCTAGGAGACCCAAATGCACTGTGTGGTGATTGACTGCCTGACTGTCCGGCAAGGACAGCCACCCTGTTGGGTGACTGACAGCTAGGCTGGGATGAATGGGCGAGAACTGAATAAAAGGAGAGTACTGTGGCTTGGAAGGCAGGGTCGACAACTGGACGAAGGAACCGAAGAAGAACTTGAAGAGGCCGTCTGCTGCAACTCCTGGACCGTTGGTTTGCCCGGTGAAGCCCTGCTGCAGTGCTGAAACGCCAAGTTTTTCTCGACAGAGAAGCCCCAGCAAGGACTGTTAGGCAAAGTTTGTATGCAGTACCCTTTGGGAACACTACACACAACTATGACTACAGGTGCAAGCAAACCAACCTTTGGTGTAAGTCTGTACTACAGTTTTGGTAGCGTGGTGAGCAGCCAGTCTTATCTCAAGAGGGGAAATGTGAGCAGTAACAATGTTACACAGAGGTCTACATTCACAGGTGTTCAAATAAACTCTTACACTCAATGATTCTTTGATAAATACTTATTAATGTATTTGTTAGCTATAAAACATTCAATAGAAGGAGGCAATCATAAAAACACACAAATATACTTCAATACTGTACACTAAGTTTCTGAATCAGATAAGACCCTTTTGGGATGGCCCACAGACACAACCACAGATAACAACTTTAGTAGCAAGGGTACTGGGGACATGAATATCTTACTGTTGGCATTCAGAATGCTTTCCAAGAGGAGTAAAAGGCAAAGGTTATTAGAACATAAAAAGGTTACAATTATTCTTAGACAGTGTAGATATTTTGAGTTCACCAGAAGAGTCAATTCAATAGGCCAAAATCAATGGGCTTAAGGCTTTGATAGGATAAAGCGGTTCTGGTAGTGAAACGGAAAAGTCTCTGCACAAGTTCTTAGGAGTAGTTTGTAGAAAGAAGAATCATTGGTTGGGTCACAAGCTTTTTAGGCCTGTGAGTTGCAAAGGTTCCAAGCACTTTCACCGCAAGAGGTAATGGTGGTACCGTATTGGCAGTTGTTGGTCAAAGCAGGACTGGCCCATGCTTCCATCAAAGTTAATCTGGCGGCTATCTCCTGCTACACCATATCTCCAGGACAGTCGTCGCTATGGTCACACCGTTTGGTTAAGGAGTTGGTCAAAGGACGGTTTTCTTCGTTCCCGCCGGTGAAGGCTCCAGCCCTGACATGGGAACTCAATGTGGTACTGACTAGGCTCATGGGCCCTCCACTCAAACCTATGCAGACAGGTCCACTGAAGTTCTTGTAATGGAAAAACGTGTTCCTTGTGGCCATCACATCTGCACGATGAGTGGGTGAGATTCAGGTCCTGTCCTGTAAGCCACCTTATTTGACTTTTCACGACACAAGGGTGGTGCTGCGGACGCACCCCTCCTTCATGCCCAAGGTGCCGTTGGACTTTCATCTAAACAAGCCCTTGATATTGCCTGTGTTTTTTCAGATGCCTTAGTCGCCTGCTGAAAGGACTTTGCTCTCGCTGGATGTGGCTAGAGTTCTGTAGTTCTACGTGGACCCCACAAAGAGTTTCTGGAAGACGTTGCAACTTTTTGTGAACTTTGGCCCAGTGAACCATGGGAAGGCCCTCTCCAAGGTTTCCCTTTCCAGGTGGCTATCCGGCTGCATCACCCATTGTTTTTTTTTTTTTAACTTCTTTTTATTGGTTTTACAACATAAAAGGAATGGGAGAGAACAGACAAAACAGAAACAAAAGTCACCCTCCCATTTTCCTTTCCCCCTTCCTCCCCCCCTCCCTCTCCCCAAAGGCTGCCGCAGTATGTTCGTGGTCCGTTGCCGCCTCGGGGCCGGCGCCGGCCGTTGTCAAGTTCGTAGCGGAGGGGCCGGTCTCCCAGTGGCCTCCCTCCTTTCCCTGGGAGTTTCCTCGGCCTCGTCTTTGTATGTGTTTGCTGGTCTTTCCCGGTTGGATTTGCACTGTTCAGAGTCCGCGCTGGTCACGACCTCGTCCCTTTCTTCCAGTTAGATCTCTTCCTCTGAATTATGTAGTGCCTCCCGACGTGGGCGGTTCAATTTCCTCGTTTCCTGAGTCGCCTGGGTCGCTATTGTCAGTCGTATCATCCTCGCCTCCGCTGCCAAACAGGTCTTGCACCAGGGAGTTCCATGCTTGTAGTTTGGCTCCGCTGTCGCTCTCTCCCCTTTGTGTAGCTCTCGCCCAGACTGCTGTCTCTGCTATTGCCCTTTTCTGTAGGTCGGCCCACCATCCTTCCTTCGAGGGGCCTTCGCTCTTGTTCCATGCCATCGCTATGCGGCGTTTCGCTAGTATTGTCATTAAATCCTTCATTTTTGCCACGTGTATCATCTGCCGGTGCCCCCTTGGGAACAGGCCCAGTAGGTATGTTGCTGGCGTTCTTGCTGGCATCCGTATGTCTGCTGTCAACGCCTTTTCTCTCACCGTGTTCCAGAAGTCTGCTAATTGCGGGCACGACCAGAACATGTGCACCATGTCGGCCTGTTCGTCTCCGCACCGCGGGCAGCTCCGGGTTTGCCCTTCTCCCATCTTCGACACTCTCTTGGGAGTTAGATATGCTCTGTGTACTATGTATATCTGCAGTTGTCTGAACCTGGCGTTTCTGGACACCTTTTTGGTGTACATGAGGACTTTATTCCATTCCTCGTCTTCGAAGGGTTGTTGCAGTTCCTCTTCCCACTTCATCCGTGCTGTTAGTGTCTTTTTGTTGGTGTGTCCCAGTATTCGCTCATAGAGTCTGGACACCGTGTGACCACCTTCAGATATATCGTACCATGCCTCTAGTTCCCCGTCAATGTCCTCGGGCTCTGGCATAGTGCTCCACCTCTTCTTTATTGTCCGAACTAGGCTGTTGTGCAGGATGAATTGGCCTCTGTGTACATCTTGTTCTTCCATCAGGGTCTGGAATTCAACCCACTGTCCGTCACGCCACAGGTCCCCAATTTGGGCCACACCTTTGTCTTCCCATTGTGCCCTGTACGTGGTCAGGCTGGCCACTCGGGTGTCCACCAGCCCCGCCAGTGGGATATGTCTTGAGCAGGGGTCTCGTATGCCTTGTGTCTTCCAGGCTCTTTTCCATAGTGTTCGGCCTAGTTGGGCTATTTTGGGTAGGTCTTTGGCTTGGGCGGCATTGATCCATAATAGTTCTCTCAGGTGGTACCTCCGGAGTGTTGGCCCAATAATTATTGCGTCTATTGAGGTCTCCTCGCCCAGCCATCGCACCACAAATTGGAGTTGTGCTGCCAAGTAGTAATATTCAAAATCTGGGAGTTTGATGCCCCCCCACTCATAGCTTCTCTGTAGCGTGCTTAGTGCCACCCTGTTTCGCCCCCCTCCCCATAGGAAGGTTCTCGCCATAGTGTGTAGGCGCCTGAAAAAGTGCCCCGGTATGTTGTATGGGATGTTCGTGAAGTAATATAAGAGTCGGGGTAGGACTGTCATTTTTAGTAGTGCCGCCCGACCTATCATGCCCAACGGTAGCGTCTGCCAGAATTTCATAGCCTTTTCAATTTTGTCTAAAGCTACTTGTGTGTTACCTGCGTGTGTCTCCCTGGTGTCGCGATAGATGTCCACTCCCAGGTATTTGAAGGTGTTCGGGGCCCATGTGATGCCCAGAGGCGGTAATTGATCTAACGGCACTGCGCGTAGGCCTGCCAGGGGAAACAGCAAGGATTTTTCTCTGTTGACCACTATTCCAGATAACCTGCCAAACGCGCGCAGCGCCTCTAGTAGGTCCTGCAGGTGGGTGCGTGGGTTCTGTATGTAAAGGAGTATATCGTCTGCGTATATGGATATCTGGTGTGTTTCCCCGTCTATCTCTATGCCCGTGTCTTTGTAATCCGTTCTTAGGAATACTGCGAACGGCTCCAGGGCCAGGATATATAACATTGGGGACAGGGGGCATCCCTGTTTTGTGCCTCGCTCTATGCTCCATTCCCCTGAAACTTGTCTACCCGTCTTGACTCTCGCTCTCGGGTCTTTGTATAGTAGTTCTATCCATCTTATAAACCCTTGTCCAATCCCATAGTGGGTGAGCGTTCCCAGGAGCCAGTCCCATCCCACCGAATCGAATGCTTTGATTGCATCCAGTGAGGCTACTGCACACTCCCCTCCCTCCTGGTTTGTCCTTTCTATAACATAGTGGAGTCTGCGCAGGTTCCAGGACGTGTTCCGTTCTGGCACGTACCCTGTCTGGTCCGTGTGGATCAGGGTGGGTAGCACTCTTTTCAGGCGGTTGGCTAGTGCCGCCGTCAGGATCTTGGAGTCCTGGTTTATTAGGGAAATCGGTCTGTAGGAACCACATTCAAGGGGGGGCTTGTCTGGTTTAAGGATCGGAATTATTATGGATTTTGACATACTACTCGGGAGTCTTCCTTTCTCATATGCTTCTTCTAGTGTTTCCAGTAGTCTCGGGACTATGTCATTTTTATATTGTTTGTAGAATTCTCCCGGGAGCCCATCTGGCCCCGGAGATTTCCCTGTCGGGAGCTGGGCAATTACCTCCGTTAGTTCCTCTATAGTGAGAGGGGCGTCTAGTATTTGGGCCTGCTCCTCTGTCAATTGTGGGAGTCTGATTTCCGCGAGGGCTTCCTTCAGGTCTCCCTCCTCTGCCTCCTGGACCCTGGAGTATAAGTTCTCGTAAAACTGCGAGAACACCTCGTTTATTCCCTCTTGGGATCTTATCACCTCTCCCTTTCTGTTCTGAATTTCATTAATTGGCTCCCGCTTAGTCTCCTGCTTGGTTAGCCAGGCCAGGAGTCTGCTAGGCTTGTCTCCCTCTGCATGTAGTTTCTGTATATATTTCCCATAGTCTAGCCGTCCCAGTCTTTCCCAGATCTCCACGCACTGTTGTCGCAGGGCGGTGAGGTTCTCTTGTTCCGCCCTCTCCTCCCCCGCTTGTCTCTCAGCCTTCTCGATTCTCCTTTCTAACTCATCTAGTTGTGCTAGGGTTTCTCGTCTGAGACCTCCCATTTTCCCCATCGCCTCCCCTCTGACTACCACCTTGAGGGCCTCCCAGACCGTTCCTGTGCTTTCCACACTACCCTCATTATGTTCAAAATAATCTTCTATTACGCTTTGGATGTGTTCCTGGAAGCCCGCGTCCAACAATGCCTCTGCCCTCAATCTCCATGTTGGTATAGGGGCTCTCCTGTGTGTGTGCGCCCATGTGATCGTCTGGGGGGCGTGGTCGGATAGGGTTCGCGCGTGTATGTGTGCCTCAGTGAATTCCCCTAGTGTCTCCTTGCCCGTAAACAGGTAGTCTATCCGCGTGAATGTCTTGTGTGGGGCACTATAATGCGTGTATCCCCTCTCTTCCCCATGTACCTTCCTCCAGATGTCCTCGAGCCCGAGCTGGTCCAGTATCTGTTGTAGTGCTCTCGCTGGCGGCGCTGCTCTCTTGTGCTTATTGTCCGACCTGTCCAGCCGGGGGTCCAGTGTGCAATTGTGGTCGCCTGCCCAGATCATCGTTGCGTTCCTGTACGGGGCCAGCCTAGGCGGGAGCGTCCTGAAGAAGGGTGTAGCATCGTGGTTGGGGGCATAGGTGTTCACGAGGCATATCTCCCGATTTTCTAGCATCCCATGGACTACCAGGATTCTCCCTTCCGCGTCCTTCTCTTGGTTGATGAGCTGGAATGGGACGCCCGGGGCGACCCAGGTTATGACTCCTCTAGCGTAGTTGGAGTATGTTGCACTATACATCTGGCCTCCCCATTTTTTCTTTATTTTGGCCTGTTTTTCCGCCGTCAGGTGCGTCTCTTGCAACAGTGCAATGTGGGTCCTTGTTTTATTCAACCAAGTATAAATCCTTAGCCTCTTGACATATGCGTTCATCCCCCTGACATTCCACGTGACAATTCTTAGGACATCTCGGTCGTTGTGGGGGCTAGCGCTTGCGGCCTGTTCTTTCCCATGGGCTCGCTCAGTGTCTTAGTCTCTCGGTGTATCCCAGCCGGGGATCTGTGTCCCTTCTTCCGGCTGTTGAGTTTTGAATCATCCGTCCGTTTTCTCTCTCGGGTCGTTTCTCTCTCTGTTGGCCGCTCTTTGTTGTGGGCGGTCTTGCTTCGTGCTTTCCGCCAGCTTTTTGTTCGTGGGTACTGTCCCCTGAATTTGTTTTCCTTGCCGATTCTTTGTGTGTGACAACTATTGGTTCCTTTTCCGCTCTCCTCCTTTCTTCGCGGGCTTTGCCTTAACTTCCCAACTGTTATAACTGTTAACCCAAATAACGTCAACAAACGCCCAGCCTCCCCTCCTCCGCTCGGGCTCCACCGCTTTCCAGGTGCCGCTTTTTCCTCCTCGGCCTCGCCTGTCGCGGCGTAGTGTCTTGAAACTGACACTATAAACATTGTTTTTGCTGGGGCTTCTCTGTGGGTCTTGGCGGTTCCCCCTCCCCGAGTCTTATGCTCCCTTTGTAAGTCTCATTACTGTAGGCTTTTCAACTTGGAGGCTGTCGGTTGCTCCTTTCCGTTACTTCCCGATAGGGCATCTCTACCGTCTTGTTCCTGTTCCTGTAGCGTTGGGTGGACTTGTCGTGCCCGGTTCTAGTCTCTATTTTGCCGGGGGTGGTTTCTGTTTCGCTCGTTCCTCTCTGCCGACTGTGGAATCCCACGCTGGTCCATCCACTCCTGGGCGTCGGTCGTTGTCTCGAAGATCTGTGTTTTTCCGTCGTGCAGTATTTTTAGTTTGGCTGGGTACAGCAGCATGAATTTCACCCCTGCCGCTCGAAGGCGCTCTTTGGTCTGCCAGAACTGGGCTCTCTGCTTTTGCACAAGTACCGTATAGTCTGGATATATCGTTATCCTGGCCCCGTTCCTTGTGATGTTCCCTCCTTCTCTCGAGAAGGTCAGGATTTTTTCCCTGTCTTTAAAGTTCATAATTTTTGCGATCATTGGTCTTGGTGGTGCTCCTGGGCGCGGTCTTCTGGTCAGCGCCCGGTGCGCCCTTTCTACCACGAAGCCTTGGGATAGGGTCTCTGCTCCCACTTCTTGGATCAGGAGGTTCTCTATGTAGTTCGTGGGGTCCCTTCCTTCCTCCCCCTCTGGCAGTCCCACTATTCGTACGTTATTGCGCCGGGCCCTGCCTTCTGCGTCTTCAGCTCTGCGTTCTAGTAAATTGATTCTTTCCAGTGCTTCCGATATTTGTGTTCGCGAGGCGGACACTTCCACTGTGTTGCTCTGTGCTTGTTGTTCCACTGTTGTCATCCTTTCCGCCAGGTTTCTCGTATCTTGTCTAAGGAGTCCCACATCTACCATCACTGCGTCCAACTTGCCTTCTATCGACGTCTTTAACGCCCCTATGGCTTCCAGTATGCTGCTTTCCACTTGCCTGATCTCTCCTTGCGTGGCGTATGACTCCGGCGTGTCTTTCTCCCCAGCCTCTGGCTGCTGGTCGTCGTTCTTTCGGGTGAATGTCTCCATGACTGTTTGTCTCCCTCTGCCGCTTTTAGGCTTGTCTGGCATGTTAGTACCCACTGCTCTTAGCCTATAGTTGGGTCCTGTTCAGTCCGGTTTCGTTTGTGCTTCAGTGGGTCCTTGCTCAATTTTCACACTAGCTTCCACTCTGTCCTACGTGTGTTGCCTTTTTAAAGCGATTTCTCTCTGTGTCTTTACCCTCGTTGTCCGTTTGCCGTGTCTCTCTCCGGTGTTCTCTTCCCTCTCGCTTTTGGGCGGTTAGAGTCTGTGCCTTGCGTGAGGCGGCTCGTCCCCCAGTTTCTGCCTGTGTGGGGGGGATCTGTTCGTGTTGGATGAATTTGTGGTACGTTATGACTGTTATGTTCTCACCCCCGCTTGCTGGTTATCTGTGAGGCAGCTGGTTGGGGTGGTGTCCGGGTCTGTGTGTACTTCTTTGCCCTCCTCGTTTCGACGGCGGCTACCTTTCTTCTCTTATGTCGTCTCTGTTAGGTCTCGGCTCTCCTGACCTGCCCCACGGTCTGTCTTGTTCCTAGACCTGGTTCCTGCGCCCCGGCGTTGTCTCCTTTCTCGGGATCTCCCGCTGCTTTGCCGGTTCTTCGCTGCTGCTGGTCACCTCTGTGTCGGCAGGGAAGGGATCTTCTTTGGTCCAATCTGTGGGCCGCTTCCTGTCCGTGGGTCTCGACGCCTTCTTCCTTCCCAATTCGGTGTCACGCTGCTTCTGTGGTGCTGTCTCGGGCTTCTCTTCCTGTTGCTGCCGCTGGTGCCTTGTCTCGCTGCCGGTCGGGTGATGCTCCGGTCCTGCTTGGGCTGGGCGTTGATCTGCTGTCTCCCTCGGTTCTGCTCTGGACTGGCAGGTAAGGGCTCTTCTTCAGCGATTCGGTCTGTGGGTCGCCTCGTATCGGGTCCGCTGCCGCTGCGCACCTCCGCGTTGGCCGGGGAGGGTTCTTCTGGGTCCGTGGGCCTCCTCTCGTTCTCCGTTCTCCGCTGTCTCTCCTCTCGAGGTCCTCCGTTGCACTGCTGGGTCTCCGTTGTTGCTGGCGACTTCCGTGTCGGCCGGGAGGGGCTCTTCTGTGGTCTGGCCTGTGGGTCGCTCTTCGTTCTCCGTTGCCTCTCGTTGTGGGATCCCTCGTTGCTCTGCTGCGGCTCACCTCCGCTTCGGTGTGAGGGAATCTGCCTCGGTTCGGTCTGTGGGCCGCTTTCGATCCGTTCCGCCTCGCCTTCCGGGTTCTTCGATTGTTCTGCTGGGCCTCCGCTGCTCCTACACTCCTCCGCGTCGGGGGAGGGCTCTCTTGGTCTGGTCTACGGATCGTCTCCCGGTCTCCGCCGCCTCGTCTCTCGGGGTCCCGCGTCGCTCTGTTGGCTCTCCGCCGTTGCCGCTCACCTCCGTTCTTCTGAGGCTCGGTCTATGGGTCGCCCCTCGTTTTCGCTGCCTCACCGCTCAGGTTCTTCTGTTGTTCCGCTGGGCCTCCGTTGCTGCTGCTCGTCTCCGCGTCGGCTGGGGAAAGCTGTTCTCCGGCCCCAGTCCGTGGGCCGCTTCCTGTCCTTGAGCCGCGCCGTCCTCACCTTCTCTGGGTCGGTGTCACGCGGCTATCCCGCGGTTGGCGTCCCGGATTTCTGCTCCTCTGGTGGTACTTCGATCTTGCCTGGGCCGAATGTTGATCGGCTATCTCGCCCGGTTCTACTCCTTCCCTTCTGCTTCGGCCTTCTTCGTGTGTAGAGGTGCGGGTCTCATTTCCAGCGTTGCGCGCCCGCCATTTTGTCGGTGGTACCACGCGTCTCTCCCTCTCCTCGTTTCCGCTCTTCTGGCCTCCGTTTTCCCTCGGGTCTTCTCCCGTTTGTGCCTTGGGTCTTCCGACGCCTTTTCCTGGCGTTTGTTCGGGTTTATTTTGTCTTGATATACGCCTTTCTCAGGATCTTTGGTCGGATCTGGTGGGAGCTTCTCGGAGTCTGCTCACGCTCGCATGGCCGCCAAGCCACGCCCGCATCACCCATTGTTAGGCAGAATCCTATGCAGTTCCCTTAGGGAGCACTACAGAAGATTAGGACTACAGGTATATGCAATATATCCCCTTTGGTATCAGTCTGTACCACACAGATTTAATTGGTAGCTGTGGCTGAGCAGTCAGACTTATCTCAAGAGGGAGATGAGCAGTATTCAGGGTTTACACAATAGGACTACAGTACTGTGGGACAAGGAAACACTGACCAAAGCTTTGTATCAAAAAGAATATATATATTTATTTTACACACTCTTAACTCAACACACAAATCACCATCATTAAAGCAAGTTAAAACAGTCAAGAAAAGTATACACAACTCTCTTTAAATTGTAGACAAGTTTGAGCAAGAGTGAAAACTGAGCAAAAATTGCACAGTGTAAACTAAGCAAAAATGGCACTCTAACAATTTCTTCAGAAGGAGGGAAAGGTTAGGTTATACAGGGTTAGACTTTTAAACACACCAGCAACACTTCCCAATGGATTGTGAACAAGTTAGGCAAGGTAGTACTTTAGCACAAGCAATACTTTAACAATATATAAAGGGGAAGGAAAGGTGGTTATAAAAGTTTAGGTGCACCAACACATTTCTTGATGAGAAGCAATCTAGAGAAGGCAGTTGTAACAGAATTAGCCAGAGTCAATAGGCCTGTGCCAGAGTCAGTGGTACAAGGCAAAGTACCCAGGTTCAAACGGTTCTAGTAGCTGTAGTCAAGTCTTTAACGGTTGAAACGGAGGGTGCAGAAGGTAAAAAGATAATGTTAGACGATGGGGACGGCCAGCCCAGAAGGTAAGTAAAGGATTTAAAACCCCTTTAGCAGTACCCAACGAAACGGGAGGCCGGGCGGAACAATGTACCTTAAAAGTGGAAGAGGCTCCTGTGGTGTCCGGTTGTTCCTGGCAGTTCTTGCATTTCGGGAGATCCAGCCGAGGAAGAGAGGTGCTCATCGTGGAGGAAGGTTCGAGTTACTGCACTGCCCAGGGATGAAGCCAGCCACGGTGATGCCGAAACGGAATAAAAGGTACGCTTCTTTAAATCGCGGTCGTGGTGGACGGGTGCCTGGCTATCTGGTCTCCTAGTGCTTGGCACTGGTGATTCGACCAAGGCAGGTCCTGAAAGGCGATTGGCGAACTGGTTGGCCCCACCATCTCAAGGGAAGAAGGCTCTTGGAGGCGAAGTCTTCTCTTGTCGTTGGAGAAAAGTGGTGAGGAGCTGCAGCAGGGCTTCACCAGTGGTTCAGTCGCTGCAGATGTCTTCGGCTTCTCTCCTCTTCGGATTTCTTGGGTCCAGTGGCCACGTCTCTCTTCCAGTCTGCAGGTCCCTGCTTTTATGCAGAAAACCCCCCCATTCATACAGCCTAGCTGTCACTCACACAGTGGGGTGGTTATTCCTGGCGGGATAACCCCCTAGCCTATCAGGGCAGAGTGCAATTTGGGTTGCTTAGGCAACCCTGTGCAGGGTGCCTATTTCCCCCTCCCACACTTCCTGTCTACCCCAGCCTCATTGGCGCCTAAAGGAGGGCTTCTGTCCAGAAGCCCGCCAAAAGGATGAACAAAGGGTCCCAACCTCGTTTGGATTACAGAGAGAGAAATATTAAAGATCTGGCCAAAAAAAACACAGGAGTAAAGTTAATAAAATAATCCGGCGGTATGTTAGAGGCTGTCATAAAAAGTGTAGTCTCGAACAATGGGAAAATCCCATAGGAAAATATTTGCGGTCGAATATTTATGGTAGTAACCACTGCCACCATCCAGAAACTTTGGAGAGGGGGACTGGACAGTACCCTCTCGAAAATGAACACCAGGTAAAAACTATTAACCCTTCCAGTACCTCCATAGTAAGATGATTTGTAGTGGTTTTGTTCATAACTATTGACTAGTAAAGTCTATGGTAACTTTACAGGCCCTGGGAGACAGTAGTCAGTCCCAGGGTATGGTGTCTGTTTGGGAGTCACTGTGACACCCCTGTGTTGCTGCACTGAGGGTGCTGTGTAACACAAATGTTAAAAGATGATGCCTATGGAGTGAGAAACTCCATAGCCCATAAGCACAAAAATAGCCTAAAACACACATCACACATATGCCTAAGAGTGGGAAAAAGAGTCTCACTCTAAGCAGAAGTAAAAAATAAACCCTGGAAATCCAGCAAAGCAGCTGAGGGACTCTATAGGTAAGGGAAATTAGCCTTCTAAGAGAATTTTCCCCAACACCCATTGTCACCGGTTGGCAAACCAACCGTTGCCTGGCCATCAGAGAGCCCATTCAACCAGAGCGATCGCTGCAACTACGGCGTTCGTCTGGTGTGCCCCTGCTGGATATCTGCAGGGCTGCTACCTGGAGGTCGATGCACACCTTCACAAGATTCTACTGCGTCAACAGGGATTCCAGGGAGGAGTCCAGAGTCGGCCAAGCAGTGCTGCGCAACCTGTTGGCATGAAGGTGAGCCTGGTGAGGAGGTAAGAGATGCTTATCCCGTGGTTGTGCATGTGTGTACTGCTATGTATTTATTCATGAGCATGTGAATCCATGCCAGACACCATGCTGAAGAAAGAACAAGTTACTCACCTGTAACTGTTGTTCTCCAGCATGGGTCTGGCATGGATTCACATGCGAACCCTCCCGCCTGCCCCTCTCCAGATCTTCTCTTGGTCCTACTGCCACTTTACGTGCTACAAAATCTGAAGATGGCTGCCAGAGGAGGGGCTTGGGTAGAGGGCAGTCATTGGCTGGGGGGTAGTATGACCCAGAGCTCAGTGATTGGTTGTTGGGAGAAAGACAGTTCAGAAATGAAACAAACTGATTTTTTCTTTAACGATGATTCCCAGCCTGATGGGGAATATTCATGAGCATGTGAATCCATGCCGACCACAGCAGTTACAGGTAAATAACTTGTTCCTTTTCACTACAGCACCGCTACTCTCGCTTCCTTCATTTACTTTTACGGCCTTCTCTACTACAAAAGTCTTTCCTTGACTAGGAAGTTGTTATGCTCACCTGGTTCCCACAGGGGCATCTGTCGGACCCGGACAGCTGCGGTCTCCACCCATGTGATGCGTAGTGCAGTGATGACTGACTGGATCTGCCCTCCTAATCTTGTCTGCTTAACCCGTAGAAATATTTTCCTGCAAGTGGAGAGATGTATTTAGCCACTTGTGGATTCAAGTGATGGCACCCCCACAGTCCTCCCCAACTAATCGCCTCCGAAATGCCCTCACAGCATTCTCACCTTATATTCTTGAAAGATGATCTATCCATCCTGCGTGGATTTGCAGGGGCGCGTCGATTCAAGTGACTTCACTGGTTTGAAGGCTCGGGAGAGCTCCGGAGAGTATTGGCTCCGAGGTTCCTGGTGAGGACCAGTAAGCATTAAGTTCATAGAGTTCAATATGTCCGATGTTCACTCTTGTTCCCCCCCCTTCCTTTCTTGTCTTGCAGCTTCCTCGTGAAAAGATGCTGTTGTGGCAGCTGGTGGCGCTCAGGTAAGAGTCTGTATTACCCGGCGCTGTCTGGTAAATGTTGCATGCGGAAAACGTGTTTTGTCTCTCTTTACAGATGCGGCACGTGAAAATATGGAGAGTCACAAAAGGATGCCTCCAGTGGTAAATCAGGTAAGTCTATGGTGGTAAGAATTCTATTTGTTGGTTCCCTCGGCTCACCTTGTGGTTTTCTTTTGTCTCCTAGGTGCCAAAGTTCGGCGAAGAAATGATGGAGGCAGCGCCGACCCGAAGGATGCTGTGAAGACTGATGAGTATGGCGCTGCAGCTGATGGTGCGGCGCGTGTAGAAATTAGGCTCTTTACAGGTCCGTAGACCAGATGGATCCAGAATCAGGTGTGGAATAGAATTAAGTTTGTTTTCTAACCTTGTCCCTTTCTTTCCTCTTTGTTTTAGGCGCTCCAGATTCGAGGCGGGCGTGGCAGAAGACTGGATGCAGGCTGCAGGCACGGTGAGTGTTACGCTGCTGGATGCAGAATAACACAAAGCGTGTGTTGCTGGTCGGGCGTGGTTTAAATAGCCTCAAAAGTAGTCCCAGGTAAGAAGTCCCTAGAACCACACCCGAGTAAAAAATAGTCCCTGTAGAAAGAGTCCCTTTCAGGCTTCATGTTGGATTGTAGTCATTTGCAGCATGGTCTGCCTGAGGTAAGTAATGACTATGAGCCTGGAGCCATAGGTGCCAGGACTGATTCCTACTATGAGCCTAGCGCCAGGACTGAACCCAGATAGCCCCTAGCTGGGGCTGCTGAGGTTTTACTAAATGTCTAGATGTCTGCTCCCGGGGCTGATGGGCTTGGTCCGGATGCCTGGGTGTAGGCATCATGACAGAGGTGTTGCAGTCACTATTTCGACTAACCAAGAAATGTAACGCAAGTGCTCCACCCGCCCAGCCAATACACTGTGAAAACTGCCAAAGGTATACATCAGAAAGGTATCTATGGTTGGATTGACCTTAAGATGCTACTTCACCTTCAGTTGAGAACTCCAGCCAATCAGACGAGCAAACTAAAGGGTATCACGACAAACATCACAATGACTGTACTGATTAGGATACCACCTCAACCTCTAAAATAAACTAGGTAAAAATGATATACAAGGCACTTGCAACACAGAAAGGTTCAATCACACCTTCAAAACATTCACTTTTCCGATCCATACAACTTTGATTAATTCCGTACCCCTGTATTCCAAACCCCTTAAATCAAAAAGAAAACAACCATCTTTTCCTCCTTGATTGACCCCCAAAAGTACTCACATGACCCGAAGCGCTTTGATGTGGTGCTCCTTAAAATCGCCCTGCACAGCTGGACCATAGCACCATGCCTCTGAGGGGGCAGACAACCAATATGGCGTCTGCTGACCTCTTTCACTGTCCACAGAAGACTGGTCCCTGCAGTTAGGTGCTCCAGTCGAGTGGTTCAGTCGAAGCACCCCCCACACCCAACATCCCGAAAAGCCCGGGCGTCCCTTAGTGGTTGCCAAATTTGTTGGGGCGGATCCCCAATTACCTCGGCGCAAATCGGGTCCAACACTTATGAAAGGAGTGCAGGTTTTGTACGTAAAGCAAGTTCATTGTACAATCACCCAGGGAGCAGTGAGATGGCCCTACAGGGTCGAACTAACCCAAGTATCAACGAACCACATCAATTGATACATTTTTATAAATTATTGCAACAGTTGAAACACTCCCAGATACTTTATTACAGCCACCCCTCACACAATTGGACAACACATATACAAAGCTGATCCATCTTCCTTAGTTTCTTCTCTTCTTATTCGTCATCACCAATCTTTACTCCCATCTTCAGATCATGATCGAAGTCCAATTGTGCTGGTGATTTTTCCATGGAAGGTCGTGACATCATGACAAAACATTCACATACAAATATAATTCATTACTAGTAACAACTGGCCTGAAGCCCCTTGACCTTTAAGTATGATTGCACATAATATTGCACGGATATCTTGAGGAAAAGCTGAATAAACAGGATCTCTTTGAACTATCATGATGAAAGTCCGACGGCACCTTGGACGTGAAGGAGGGGTGCTTCCGCAGCACCACCCTTGTGTCGTGAAGTCAAATGTGGCTTACAGGACAGGGCCTGAATATCACTCACTCGTCGTGCAGATGTGATGGCCACGAGGAACGCTATCTTCCACGACAAGAACTTCAGTGGAACTGTCTGCATAGGTTTGAATGCAGGGCCCATGAGCGTAGTCAGTACCACATTGAGTTCCCACGCCGGGGCTGGAGCCTTCACCAGCGGGAACAAACGAAAGTCCTTTGACAAACTCCTTAACCAGACAGTGTGACCATAACGACAACCGTCCTGGCAATCTGGTGTAGCTGGAGATAGCCGCCAGATTAACTTTGATGGAAGCATGATCCAGTGCTGCTTTGGCCAACAGCAAATACAGTAGCACCTGCTGAGCCGTGACTAGTAGAGGGTCGATCTTCTACTTGCATTCTTTTAAGTAAATACCATATATAAGACATCTAGAAGATTGCTCTGTCTCTTCTTAAACAACATAGGTGGATACTCCACTTTATAAAAAATCTTCTTTGTAACTTGGTCTATGATCTATAGAAATATTTGTTTTTTACAAAACCATGAGTGTGCATGGGTCGCTAGTGTTCCACAGACAACAAACCCTTCTGCGTGACATCAATGCAATGGGCAATATTACATCTGTTCCCTGTGGAACTCCTAAGCCATAAACCACTGTGTACTGTTCGATGGCTGACCTACTGAATGACTCATTATTCCTCCATCAAACCTCTTAGCCTGCAAAACCAAAACTTCACAGTTACCTGAAATGCATTGTGCAACTGCTAGCTGCAATGTCCCAATAAATTCATAAAACCCCACTATATGCAGACTTACCTAAAACTCCTTATATCCTCCTCTTACGTTATTCCGTATGTATGTCTTGTATTCTTTCTTCTTTACTGCTGTGGTAGTTCCCGGACAGACCCCCCTTCGCATGCGCTAAGCCCCCCGTCTGTTTCTATACTCCCGAGCACACAGTGTATGAATCGTGTACGTTATATTTGGCGGTTTTAACATTTTATGTCTACGCGCATGCAAATCTAATATGCATCATTTCTAAACAAAAAGTAACACTAAAAGTTACATCTCCCATCCGTAATTAGCTACACTAGATACATATGAAATTGCAACATTATGCCAAGTTTGCTGTACCCCCACTCATCAGTATAGCGCATGCAACATACACACCTAGTGATCGTGGAGACCCTTCCCTATTACCCCAACAAATGTGGGGCTCGACCAGAACAACAGTTGGATTCGGGTGCCAGCCCTCTTCAGTGTGTCTCAAGATCGTCATTTTGTTCTGCTCGTCTCTTAAGGATACTTGGTTACATCTGCAGGTCGGTTCTGACCTGTTGAAGATCTCCTGGAACGAATGCTGGACCGCTCTGGCATGTATTCATATGTTCATGAATATTCCCTGTCGTCAGGCTGGGAATCCTCGGTAAAGAAAGAATCAGTTTGTTTCATTTCCGAACGGTCTTTCTCCTAATAACCATTCACTGAGCTCTGGGTGAATCTGCCCCCAGCCAATGACTGCCTTCTACCTAATCCCCTCTTCTGGCAGCCATCTTCAGATTTTTACCGCACATTCAAGTGTTGGGAGTCCTCGTGTTTAGCTCTCGAGCTTTTGCTGCATTTTTTCGGAAGGGTTTTACTCTATTTTCCGGTCAATCAAGCTTTGTGCTCCATCAATCAACCCTCCGATTAACGGGGACCCGTTTTTCGGATTCTTCAGCGCCCCTCCAGGGCAGATTTCGTCGCGTTTCTTCGTGGAGGATTCCAGAAGATTCTTTAGGCCTATTCCACGTGGACCTTGTCTGAGGAGAAGGATTCAGCCCCGATTTTCAAGCTTTGCTCTGACTGCAGCCAACAGAATTTTGTTTCGGACGACAGGCATTCCCAGTACCTTTACTGCATGTACCCGGCGCACAAGGAGGAGGATTGTGCGTTTTGCCAGGAGATGCCACCTCGCACGCTGAAGGATTGGCATAGGTGGCTGAAGGAGTGGCTACCGGTCACCAGCCAGCGTTCAGGATCGTCGGCCAAGAGGAAGTCGGACCATCCGGGCAAACTCGAGGAGAAGCCCAAGACCGACCTGCTGCAGAAGGCCAAGGGTGATCGGGGCTCGGACCCCACGCCTTAGGAGAAGGCCAAGCAGGACAAGGGACCTGTTCTGACCGTGAAGGCCCAGGTACACCCGGCCAAGGCCCTGCATTCCATCAAGGGGGTGGTGGCGTCTCTCGCTAAGGCCGCCATGACGGCTACGCCAGGTGCAACCCCGAAGGCGAGGGGTATCCCTTCCTCCCAGGAGGGAGGCTGTGTTGCGGCCGAAAACACCAGAGAAGATGATGCTGGTCATCTCCCTGAGACTGTTCCCTCTGGAAGCGAAGTGGTGGGGGGGGGGCCCTCCAGGGTACGGATATCTCCTCTGAGGAGGAGCTAATTTACCTTTTTGAACCATCCAGGAGGAGGAAAACATAGGGAACAGGCCCTACGACGAGTGTACCGAAGAAGGCGACGACTGAGAGGATACCGTCGAGGAAGAGCAGCAAGGCGATGAGGGCCTGGGCACCCTACCAGTGCCCCAGTTACCTACTCCATCTCCCCCCTCAGCTGCCACCCCGCCTCAGCTGCCACCTAGAGACCTCTTGGTGGACATTCTCTCTGCACTGCATACTCTGGTCTCTGAGATATAGACTAGGATGCTTATTGTGCCAGCGGACCTGCCTGTGTCGCTGGCCGACCCTCTGGCGCCAAGGGGAACCGCTGGCCATGAAGAGGAAGGAGACACTGCCTCCTTGCTACACATCGCCCCCCTCTACCCCTGCGGGGGATGAGACTGACCCGGATACGGCGACGATGGACATGGATGACAGTGGGATGGGGGAACTTCCGTCGCCTCCTCCCAGATCCTCGCCGCCGGATGAGATTGGCTCGTTCCTTATGAAGAACCCTTCTACGGCCCCGGCGAATAGGGATTTCCTTGAGAAGAAGTACAGGGTGCCGGACTCTGCGCCCAAGTGCTTACGGGCCCATCCGTCGCCGGACTCCGTGGTATCGGCAGCGGTCAACAAGTCGTCTGGCACTTCTTACTCGTCAGCGTCCTCCCCTCTGGACAGCGAGGGGAAGAAGGGACGGGTTATCTACTCTGCAGCCACTACCATCAAGGTCGCCCTCGCCATCGTAGCACGCTACGAATGAGAGCTATGGTTCAAGATCACTCCCATCCTGGACCTCCTTCCCGACAAGAGGTCGGAGGCGTTGGAGATTCTGCAGGAAGGCGAGGTGGCATGTGACCACGCCATCACGGTGGCCACGGACATTGCCGCACTGGGTTCCGCCAGATGGGCAACAGCGTTGGTCTTCGTCGTCGTCGTGGCTGGCTGTTAGGCAGAAACCTGTGCAGTTCCCTTGGGGAACACTGCAAAAGATTTAAGACTACAGGTATAGCAGTAAACCCCTTTGGTAGCAGTCTGCACCACCCAGATTTACCTGGTAGCTGTGGCTGAGCAGTCAGACTTCTCTCAAGAAGAGTTAGGCAGTATGCAAAGTATACACCATAGGTACCAAAACACAATAGCACAAGTAAACACTGACCAGAGCTTGGTTTCAAAAAGAATATAGTTATTTATTTAAAAACACACTTAAGTAAAAACATTCTAGCAAAGAATATGGTAAGCACACTTCAACACAGTTATAAAGAAAGTAGATTCAATCCTTTCTCCTATCTAGACAACTCTAGGTTAACACCACTTAATTAAAACAGAGGTGAGTGCTTAACGTTAGATGACACTCTAGTAGTTTCCAAGAAAGGGAGAGAAAAAGCAGAAATAGGTTTTAAACACCACTCTAAGGTCCAGAACACTTGCAATAGGCTTAAAGAAGAACAAAGTCACAGGTGAGCAAAAGTCACTAGGCAGGGCCCACTCTTAGAGCAGCCGGAGCGAAAATGTGCCCAAGATCACACTGTTAGTTAGGGATTCAAAGTCTTGCAAAGAGTCAAAAAGAGTTTAGAGTGGCTCAGAAAGTTTAGCCAAAGTGTCCCAGGCACTCCCAGGTTCGAAAGCCGGGGACTAAATCTACCCCGTACAGTCGGTGGCAAGGGAAGCCAGGCGGAACACAGTACCTTAAGCGGAAAGGATCCTCCAGCGGTGGCAGTTGTTCCAGGCAGTGACAGCAAGGCTCGACGTCGGTCAGGGGAGAAGAATATCTCGCTGAAGAGCAGAAGAGAAAGGTCGTAGCACTGCCCGGGAAGAAACCAGCCGCAGAGTCCTCCGGTTAAAGGGTTGGTACCGACTTTCGCGGTATGGGGGTAAAGTGTGGTATTCCGGTTGCCGGGGTGCTTGGCACAGGCAAGGCGGCCACGAGATACCTCAAAGAACGGAAAGAAGGCGAAAACTGGTTGTCCCCACCAGTCAAGGGAAGGAGCCACTCCGTTAAGAGTTCTCCTCGGTCGTTGGGAAAAGTGGTGAGACGGTTCAGCAGGGCTCCACCGGTTGGTGTCGTCGAAGCAGGTCGGCTCAGCTCTTCCCTCGTCGGATTCTTGGTCCTGTGGCGACTTCTGAAGTTCCAGTCCCCAAAGCCCTGCTTTTATGCAGCAAACCCCCATTCACCCAGCCTAGCTGTCACTCAAACATGCTAAGTGGTGAGCCGGGCGGCTCACCACTTGGGCCAATCAGGATGGAGTGCGACTTGAGTTACCAAGGTAACTCAGTCCAGGGTGCCTAAATTCCCCTCCACCCCTCCTAAGTACCCCAGACAGAGTGGCACCACTTTGGAGGGCTTCTGTGGAGAAGCCCGCCAAAAGTGGAACAAAGGGCTCCACTTTGGGTCAGAATTACAGAGGTGAACACCAACGCCATTTTAGGATCAAGTTTTGGCAAAATAACCCGACCGGAGTTATAATAATAAATATATAAACCGGCGGTATGTTTAAGGCTACCGTAAATAAATAATTAAATGTGTTAGCCTAAAACAATGGGAAATCCCATAGGGAAATATTCGCGGTCGAATATAAAAAGTAGTTTCCACTGCCACCAGCCAAAACTCGATCAGGGGGGACGGAGACGTGCCCCCTTGACTAACAGACCCTGGGGCAATCGAATTGCCCCAGCCAGTACGTCCACAATATGATGGTTTGTACTGGTTCTGTTCAGGATTCAAGACTAATAAAGCCTTTTGTGACTTTACATGCCCTGGGAGACAGTAGTCAGTCCCAGGGTATGGAGTCTATGTTGGGGAGTCCCTAGGACACCCCTGGGTTACTGCACAGAGGGTGCTGTGTAACCCACATCGCAAAAATACATGAGGCCCTATGGAGTAAAAGACCCCATAGCCCATTCAACACAAGGTTTGTCCAAGATCACACAGTTCAACATGTCCAAGAGTGAGGGTTAAAGAGTCTCACTCTTGGCAGGAGAAAAAAAATAAACTCCAGAAATCCAGCAAAGCTGCTGGGGGACTCACTAGGTAGGGAAATTCAGCCTAAACAGAGAATTCTCCCTAACACTGGCTCAGGCCCACCAACTTTCGCCAGGATATTCAGACGAAGGTTTTGAACATGCCCTTTGACTGAGACAACCACTTTGGGAAGGCCATAGATGAATCTCTACAGGCCATCAAGGCGGACATGGAGACGGCACGTGCTCTGGGCACTCTTCAACAGCGGCGGCCATCCTTTCGACTCTCAGGAGGCAAATCCCAAGGATCTTCCTAAGGTTTTGGTGGGATCTCTTCTTCCTACAGCCAGCCCTCACGCTCCTCGGCCCAGGAAACCAACAGGCGCTGTTTCAAGGCTTTCGGAGGAGGTCGTCTGACAGGGACCCCAGGGCAGCCCTTCGACATCCAAGCAGGATTGAACCAGCCGTGGCGTCGGGCACCCGGGAGGGGGGGCGGCTGGCGAACTTTGTCCGCGTGTGGAAGACCATCTCCACCGACCGTTGGGTGCTTGATGCTCTCGCCCACGGACACACCCTGCAATTACAACGGAAGTGTCCCAGAATACCACCTGTTGCCCGGTAAGAAAACCACATCCCTCAGCTGCTGCTGGAGGTGCGGGCCATGCTCAAGAAGGGTGCGATAGAGCTCATCCCAAAGAGGCTCTGGAGGGTACTCTAGGTACTTCCTTGTGAATAAGACCGGGGGCTGGAGCCCCGTCCTCAACCTCAGACGACTGAACAAATACATCGGGTCCCAAAAGTTCTGCATGGCCACTCCTCCGCACGTGCTTGGACAGCTAGAAGAGGGAGACTTTGTCGTCACTGGCCTTGGACGATGCGTACTTTCAATTTCCAATCCACATGGGACACCACAAGTTTCTGCGCTTCCTCGTTCAGGGGAAGCATTACCAATTCAAGGCCCTTGCCTTTGGACTGAAGTCTTCACCAAGTTCCTGGCCGGTGGCGGCACATTTGCGGCTACAAGGGATTCAAGTCTACCCTTACTTGGACGACTGGCTCATCCAGGCCAGTTTGAAGGTCATCGCCGTCGACCACACAGCAAGGACTGTCCGCCTACTGATGGATCTGGGGTTATCGGTGAACGATGCAAAGTCCTGTTTGACTCCATCACAGGACGCGCTGTTTCTGGGATCCCGACTCAACAGGGTGTTGTGCCTGGCGTCACCGTCGGAAGAAAGGATAGCGGCCATCTTGGGCAAAGTGTAACAGCGTTTGGCACTGATGGTTGCCACGTTGAGGACCAAGTCTCTACTCGGCATGATGTCATCATGCATCTACCTCATCCGACTGTGCATGCTATGGATGTGTCCATTACAAGGGTTCCTCGACGACCATTGGATACAAGTGTCAGGAAGCTTTCAGGACAAGATAACACTCGACGAGAGCTTCTGTCAAACGATAAGGTGGTGGGGAGTGTGCTGTCATCTGTCTGGAAGCGGATTTCCAGACCCCACCGTACCAGGAGACGGTCACGACGGACGCCTCCCTAGAAGGATGTGGAGCTCACACTGGAAGTCTTCACGCCAGAGGCCTTTGGTTGCCAGAGGATAAGTCGTTGCATATAAATGTGCTAGAGCTTCGAGCAGTGTTTTGGGCCCTCACGTCCGTCCTTCCGTCCCTCAAGAGCAAGGTGGTGCGGTTCTTCCATGAACAATACCACCACAATGTTTTACATCTGGAAACAGGGGAGCACCAGATCCGCAGCGCTCTCCAAAGAAGCGCAGTACCTATGGCGCTGGACCGTCGCTTAGGGGATGTTCCTCATTCCATTTCATCTGGTAGGAGTAAAGAACACTGTCGCCAACTCTCAGCAGGGAGCTACGCTCGTGCCACGAGTGGGAACTTCGGCAGGACCAAGTGAACCACCTGTTCTGCAGATGGGGCAATCTCCAGATCAATCTATTTGCGACAGCGACGAACACCAAGTGCTGAAGGTTCGCCAGCAGGTTTCTCCAGCCCAGGAGCATGGGGGGGGGCGCATTCCCATTCCCCTGGATCAGCCTGTTTCTTTATGCATTACCGTTGCTTCTACAACTCATAAATCAACTCAGACGGTCCCAGTGCAGGATGATCCTCGTTGCACCGGCGTGGCCGAGGCAGATCTGGTACCCGGACCTTCTCAGCATGTCAGCGGCCCCTCCAGTCAAGCTTTCGGTGGTCTCAGATCTCGCCTAGGAAGGAGATGCAATTCTTCACCACGAACCAGGGTCGCTGAACCTGAAAGCCTTGCTCCTACAGCGTTCGTTTGGGGGCTACAATCTCCCAGCGGGCTGCAAGGAGGTGCAGGCCAAGGCATAGTCTACTCAAATGCTGTGGACATAAATGGAAGAGGTTCGCCGTCTGGTGCCATGCACAGAAGATAGACCCTCTACGAGTCACAGCTCCACAGGTACTACTGAATTTGCCATCCTTGGCCAGAGCAGGACCTGGCCCATTGCTCCATCAAAGTTCATCTGGCGGCTATCTCCCGCTACACCAGATCTCTGGGACGGTGGTAGTTATGGTCACACCGTCTGGTTAAGGAGTTTGTCAAAGGACTGTTCCGTTCGTTCCTTCCAGTGAAGGCTCCAGCCCGGTGTGGGAAATCAATGTGGTGCGGACTAGGCTCATGGGCCCTCCATTCGAACCTATGCAGACAGTTCCACTGAAATTCTTGTTGTGGAAGACTGCGTTCCTCATAGCCATCACCTCTGCACGACGGGTGGGTGAGATTCAGGCCCTGTGCTGTAAGCCACCTTACTTAACTTTTCACGACACAAGGGTGGTGTTAGGCAGAATCCTGTGCAGTACCCTTAGGGACCACTACACACAATTAAGACTACAAGTGGTAATACAAGTTCACCTTTGGTACAAGCCTGTACTACACTGTTAAAGTGGTAGCAGTATCGGAGCAGCCAGACTTATCTCAAGAGCAAATGAGCAGTAGTAGAGATTACACAAAGGACTAAAATTACTTTGACTCAAGCAAACACTGACTCAAGGTTTTTGGTTAAAAAATAAAAGTACATTTATTTCTAGACCATCTGTTTGCAAAACACTTCACTTCTATTAAATTAAAACCACACATAAAATACACTGCACACAACCAATTCACTTTGTGCAGCACAATTCAAGGTAAGTACCTTTTGGTTTTGACAGACCGGTGTTGTGAAATAAAGACATTACCAGGGGGGGACAGATGCGATCACTTTTTGACAGTAATGACAGTTCAGTCTTACCAAAGATGCGCGTACCCGCGGGGAGAAATGTTACCGGACTTAAAACACACTTAGCACATGAATCAACACCAGAGAGTTGGGGATAAAAATCATAGGCAGTACTTTTGTCAAGGCAGATAGAATCAGAGGACACTTTCCTACAAGTGAATAAAAGTCAAAAGGCCTACGCCAGTGTCAAGCGGAACAGGGTTCCTGTTGTCGAGGATCACACGGTTAGTACAGTTCACGATTTGAGATTGTCAGGAGTACTTGGATATTGTCAAAAGAGGAAGCAAAAGTTATAAGAGGGAAGGAAGATGAGGGCAAGCCTTTACTGAGGAGAAAGGGGGTTCACCCAGTTCCTCGAGGTTGGACACAGTACCTTATTCCAAGTGAATAAGAGTTGGTGCTACAGCAGTTGTTCCTGGTAGTTCCTGCAGACTCACGGTTCCTGTGGCTTCAGTCGTGGAGACAAGAAGGACGTCGTCTGGAGTGATCTGCACTACCTACCCAGGGATGACGCCAGCAAAAGCAACAGTGAATAAAAGGTGAGCTCCTTTAAAATAGGAGGGGCTCTTCAGGTGGCTATCCGGACCACTACAGCCGTGTGCAGCGATTTCGACCAAGAGGATGATCCTCTGCCTGTGGAAGAGGAGCTGTTTGATCCCACCAGGCTCAAGGGAAGAAAACTCCGGACTGGATCTTCTCTTGTCGTTGAAGGGTAGATAGCTCAGGACTGCAGCAGGGCGACTCTGCCTTCTAGCCCAAGAGCCCTGCCTTTTATGCGAAAATCCCCCATTCACACAGCCTGGCTGTCAATCACCCAGCAGGGGAGTTGTCCGGCCCGTACAACCACCTTAGCCAATCATGGCAAAGTGCGACTTGGGTTTCCAAGGATACCCTGTGCAGGGGGTGACTACACCCCTCCCTCACATTCAGCCCACCTAGACACCCAGGCGCCAAGAGGAGGGCTTCTTGAGAGAAGCCCACCAAAAGACTGTGAACAAAGAAGGAAAACCGGGTTTGCCGTGCAAAGTAAAACACAAGAAGGACTTTAACAAAAAGAAATGGTGAATAAACCCGACCGGAGCCAAAAGAAAGAGTATTTGTCAAGCAGGTTTAGGTTTGAGGCTACTAAAATAGCCTGGAACAGTACCATGTTTATATAATATAATCGCAGTCGAAATGTTGGGTAGATACCACTGCCACCAGCCAAGTGTAAATGTTAAGAGCTAAACAAGGCTCAGAGAGGCAGACAAAAAAGGGATAGGAATGAACCCTTTCCAGTACTCCCATGTAAGATGGGGTGCACTGGGTCTGTAAGTTTAAATGACTACATAAAGTAAATGGCAACTTTACCTGTTTCTGGGGAACAGTAGTCAGCCCTAGAAGAATGGAGTCGGGGGGAAGTCTCAAAGACAACCCTGTGTTACTGCACTGAAGGTGCTGTGTAACGCACATAAAAAGGCAGGCTCAGAGAGTGGTGTACTCCAGAGCCCATAATCACACCAACAGTAGAATTACATCTGGCAAAACACATGTAAGAGTGGGAAAAAGGCTCACACTCTTACCAAGTGGAAAAAATAAACTCCAGAAATCCAGCAAAGCTGCTGGGGGACTCACTAGGTGAGGGAAATTAGCCATAGAATGAGAATTCTCACTTACAGGTGGTGCTGCGGACGCAACCCTCCTTCATGCCCAAGGTGCCGTCGAACTTTGATCTAAACAACCCCTTGGTGTTAACTGTTTTTTCTGATGCCTTCGTTGCAGGCTGAAAGGACTTTGCACTCACTGGATGTGACTAGAGCGCTGAAGTTCTATGTGGACCGCACAAAGAGTTTCCGGAAGACGTTGCAACTTTTTGTGATCTTTGGCCCTGTGGACCATGGGAAGGCCCTCTCCAAGGCTTCCCTTTCCAGGTGGCTCTCCGGCTGCATCACCCATTGTCACCGGTTGGCTAACCGACTGTTGCCTGGCCGTCCGGGAGCACATTCGACCAGAGCGATTGCTGCTACTATGGCGTTTCTGTCTGGTGTGTCCCTGCTGGACATCTGCAGGGCTGCTACGTGGAGGTCGACGTACACCTTCACGCGATTCCAGGGAGGAGTGCAGAGTCGGCCAAGCAGTGCTGCGCAACCTGTTCGCTTGAAGGTGAGCCTGGTGAGGCGGTAAGAGATGCTTATGTTGAGCCCTGCCACCTCCCGTGGTTGTGCATGTGTGTACTGCTATGTATTCTTTATTCATGAGCATGTGAATCCATGCCAGACCCCATGCTGGAGAAGGAACAAGTTACGTACCTGTAACGGTTGTTCTCCAGCATGATTCTATCATGGATTCACATGCAAACCCTCCGCCTTCCCCTCTGAGGCTCTTCTCTTGGCCTTACTGTCACTTTACGTGCTACCAAATCTGAAGATGGCTGCCTGAGGAGGGGCTTAGGGTAGTCACTGGCTTGGGGCATTGTGACACAGAGCAGCTCAGCGATTGGTTTATAAGAAAAGACAGTTTAGAAACGAAACTGAAACTGTTTTTTCTTTTACCGAGGATTCCCACACTGACGGGGAATATTCATGAGCATGTGAGTCCATGCCAGACCCACGCTGTGTTAGGGAGAAGTCCCCCAGCAGCTTTGCTGGATTTTTGGGGTTTATTTTTTTCTCCTGCTAAGAGTGAGACTCTTTTTCTCCCACTCTTAGGCATGATTTGAGAATGTCCTTTGACTATGTAATGTGTTTTATGTGCAATGGGGTCTTTTACTCCATAGGGCAATATGTGTTTTTGGTATGTGTTACACAGCACCTTCAGTGCAGTAACACAGGGGTGTCATAGTGACCCCCAAACATAGACTCCATACCCTGGGACTGACTACTGTCTCCCAGGGCATGCAAAGTCGCCATTGGCTTTACTAGTCTCAAATTGTGAACAGAACCAGTACAAACCATCATATTGTGGAAGTACTGGTAGGGGTAATTTGATTGCCTCTGGGTCTGTTTTCCAAGGAGGCACTGTACAGTCCCCCCCCCGCCCCCCCCTTGTCGAGTTTCTGGCTGGTGGCAGTGGATATCACGCAAAATATTCCACCAGAATATTTCCTATGGGATTTTCCCATTCATTTTAAACGCACCACTTTTTGGTGCAATGTTAAAGATCCCGCCGGGTTATTTATTTAATATTTGTTCCTCGGTTGGGTCTTTTTGCCAGGACTCTGTTTTAAAATGGTGTTTGTGTTCGCCTCAAACTCTAACCCAAGTCGAGCCCTTTGTTCCACTTTTTGGAAGGCTTCTCCACAGAAGCCCTCCAAATGGTGCCACTCTGCCTGGGGTCATAGGATGTGTGGGAGGGGGATTAGGCACCCTGGACTGAGTTGCCTTGGCAACTCAAGTCGCACTCTTGTGTGATTGGCCCAGTGTTGAGCCGCCCGGCTCACCACATATCATGTTTGAGTGACAGCTAGGCTAATGAATGAGGGTTTTGCTGCATAAAAGCAGGGCTTTGGGGACTGGAACTTTAGAAGTCGCCACAGGACCTAAAGAATCCGAAGAGGGGAGAAGCTGAGCCATCTACAAAGACGACACCACCGGTGGAGCCTTGCTGTATGAACTCGCACTTCCCAGACGACAGGGGAGATATTCTTCCAGGAGAGTCTTTTTCCCTTTGAGCTGGTGGGACCAACCAGTTCGCCTTTTTCGCCTTCCTGGATCGTCTCGTGGTCGAATCGCCGTGCCAAGCACCCCGGCGGCCGGATAGCCACGCTTCACCACTACCGCGAATAAAAGGGTTGTACCTTTTAACCGGGAAACTCTGTGGCTGCTTTCTTCCCTGGCAGTGCAACGACCTCCAGCTTTCCTCCACGTCGAGATCTTCTCTTCCCCTGGACGAAGCCCCGACTTGCACCCGCTGCCAGGAACAACTGCCCCCGCTGGAGCTTTCTCACCATTTCAGGTACTGTGTCCCGCCTGGTCTCCCTTGCAACAGATTGTCCAAGGTGTCCTGGAAATCCTTGACTCTCTATCCTGGGTGACCTCGGACCTGCTTACTTTACCTTTCTGAACTGATCCAACCTCTTTTGACTTTTCTGCAAAGACTTTGAGTGCATTTCCACTGTGTGATCTTGGGCACATTCCGCCTCTCGCTCTCCAAGTGTGGGCCTGGCCTATGAACTTTTTGCTATACAGTAGACCCTGCCTTTCTTGACTTGCTGTGGTTCCTTAAAAGTGTTGGTACTGTGTTATTTTCCTATTTCTGCCTTTGCTCTCCCTTTTTAAACAAATTATTGGAGTGCCATCTACGGTTACATGCTCACCTCCTGTTTTGCTAAATAAGTGGTGTCTTAACCTAGACTTGTCGAATAATTAACTAGGGAGGTGTATATACTTATAGTGACTGTGTTTGAACTTGCTTGACATATTGGTGCCAGTGTATTTTTAATAAAATATTATTTATTTGTATTTATTTTTTGTTTATTTAATCACTTCGAATTTTTTAACAAAGCAGTGGATTGAATTGAATTTTTCTTCTAGTCCGAAGGCCAAACAAGGAAGATAGCAGATTAACGAGTTTTCTTCCGTCGGGGACGTGAAGGATCAGGTTATGTGTATCTCATGAGATCCTTTTAGATTAGTTAGTCGTAATGGGGAGAGTGTTCGGAATGTGGAGTGGAAGCTTCACGTTGATGATATATTGCATAATGTTTACAGTCTCCAGGGCCCAGCCTGGTTTGTCGCCAGCGATCAGCTTATTCCAGCAATTTTCCTCGTCTAGTGAAGAAAGGTCAGAGATGTTGTTCTTCAAGTAGGTGAAGCGGATGTCGTGTGTCTCTGGGCAGTTCAGGAGGAGGTGGCGGATTGTTTCTCTTTCTGCAGTGGATTTGCAACAGCGGCATGTGTTTGTTGGTGTTAAGCCTCTAATAGCCAAAATTTCGTTTGTTCTCAAGAGGTTCAGTCGAATTTTCAAAAAGTAGAGTCGAGCTGATCTACTTGGGAAAAGTTTGAGGTATGTTTGCAAAGTGTCCAGTTTGTTAAAGAATGGTGGGAGGTAGCTGGTCAATTTGTATTTATTTGCTGTTTCTAGGGTTTTTATCAAATCCCACTCTGATTTTTTTAGAGGTTTTGACTGGATTGGTTATCAGTTCATCCTTGCAGCTATCCACTGAGTATAAAAGGTTGAGCATCTTGGATTCCCAGTTCTGGAGTGTTTTGCATGATTTCAATTCCAGTTCTTGATTTATCAGACGGTAGGCGTACGGGGATTCTGGCATGATACATTTCCTATATAATAGGATACTGTTTAACGCTACTGTGGTTCCCAAGGATAGAAGGCCTAGTTCTCTCCTGATCGAGGCGATCGGGGTCGATTTTGGGAGGCCAAGAATTCTTCTCCAAAAAGAGGCTTCCAATTTAGGCCAAAGCTCTGGTGGGAGGTTTGGCATAGCGTCCGTCCCGTAGGTTAGCAATGGTATTACCTTTTTTTTTAAATAAAAGTCTCTCACTGGGATTAGCGAATAACGTCCAAATTTGATGTCTATAGCCTTCCCCTGTATGGATAGCTTCTTAGCTTTCGCGATGAGAACTTCTTGCATAGCTTTTTCTTTTAAGGAGCTGTCTAACGTGACACCCAGGTATTTAAAGTTAGTCACGATTTCGATTTGGGTCGGACCGAAATGGAGGCAAATCTTTTCCTTCGATTTAGATGTTTTTTGGAGCACCATCGTTTTTGTTTTTGACTCATTGATCTCCAAGTTGTTTTCGGCCATGTATCTTTGCAGGTTATTCAGTTGTCGTTGGAGACCTATTGGGGTGTGATCCAATAGGATCAGATCGTCTGCATACAGCAGGCGACTGATCTGAGCTCCTCCTAACTTAGGTGGAAATGAATGGATTAGTTTTTCTGAGTCTTGAAAATCACCTAGGTAGGTCCAAAATAGGGCAGGTGCCAGCGAGCAGCCTTGTTTTACCCCTCTGGCTGTTTTTATCACCCCAGATAGGGTCCCTTGTTGATTTAACCGGACTCTCATTGACGTATTGGAGTATAGAGCCTTGATTGGATTCAGGAGCTCGGGAGGGCATTCCCATTGAGTTAGTTTCTGCAATAGTCTTGCACGATCCACTTTGTCGAACGCCTGGGTTAGGTCCACGAACGTGATGTATAGGTTGGGTTTGCCTTCCAGGATCTTATTTTTCAGTGTATTCAATATTAGGATGTTGGCGTTCGTGCCTAAGTTCTTCTTGCAGCCGGTTTGAAGGTTGTCTTGACAAGGGGTGTTGTTTGCCCACCTGGTGAAGTGTTGCAAGAGAAGGGAACCAAAAAGTTTGCCTATTGGATCCAAAAGGGTTATGGGGCGAAAGTTTGCTGGATCAGCCCTGTTTCCTTTTTTATAAATCGGGACAATGTTCGCGCAGGTCCATGATGGTGGAATAGATTTAGAAGTCGAGCAGCGGATGAAGATTATGCTCAGGAGTGAGGACCACGCTTCCGGATGTGATTTCAAATCAAAGTTTGTTATGCCGTCCGGTCCAGGGGCACGAGATGGTTTTAATTTTCTTATTTGAATTTGGAGGTCTTCAGGGTCATCTAACTTGATCCATGGGGAGTCAGTGCTGCTCGCTAAATCCTGAGTGGTGGCTGGTTGTTGGAATAGGGCTTCAAAATAGGTCTCCCAAACTGCAGCAACGATTCCGTTAAGTTGGCAAGGGAGGGCTCCAGGTGTAGCTGAATGGATGAGAGTCCAGAAGTCCCTCGCGTGGTTGCCGTTTATCGCCGTGAGAATGTTTTCTGCGTCCTGTTGATAGAGGTTGTGGCGATGGCCTTTCAGCCAATGTTTGTAGGCTTTGACTGCTGTTGTAATGACAGTTTGCGCTGATTGGGGATTAATTTTCCATGCTTGTCTTTTTGCTCTTTTTAGCTCCCTCTTCTTTTCTGAGATTAGTTTATCGAAAGTGTGCTTCTGTTGGGGTCTAGTGTGGTTATTCTTTCCACTTGGGAATCTGAATATAGTCAACAATGGAGTATAGTCGACCAACGAAGGCTGATTGTGTGTAGTTAGATCTTTATAGGTTACCGTCAAGGTGCTTATTGCTCTTTCGTTCATTCTCAGTCTTGTGCCTTGTGTTGTTGGTTCTATATTGGTTAGCATCGAGATGTTTTTAAGCGGGGCCGAAGACCAGGTGGTTTCTAAGAGGTTGTGGTCACTCTCTTCTGTTCTTATGACGTTGAATGATGTTACTAGATTTAATAATGGCCGAGAGACGAAGATGTGGTCAATTATTGATTTAGAGTTTGCTCTCTCCCAGGTTGGACATCTTTTTGGGTCGTAGAAGACGTGGTCAAGGTTGAAGAATGCTCTGGAGTCCATGAAGTTCAACCATTTGGATACCCTTTAGTCTGTTGGTGGTCCTTTGGATTTTGAAGTAGGAGGGTCAGCAAGGTTTTGACAACTGATGTTGAGATCCCCGCATATGAGTATGTGGTCTACTTGCTGGTTTAGATAAATCCAGTCAATTTCTCGTTCCAGTACCTTGATGAATTTTTGGGTATTTATTGTGGCCGGGTTCCAGTATATGGTGATGATAATCATTGACTTTGTCTGGAGTGTGTTAGTCTCCGTAGCAGGTGACCAGTTTAGCTTCACCATTAACATGTAGTGGGTCTCTTTTAATTTTTTGATGTTTGTTAGGCCACGGCCACTTCGGATTGCCACGAGTAGGCCGGCAGTCGGCCTTCCTGTTGAGCCTTTTTTGGCTGCAACTAGGTTTGTCTCGTAGCCATCGATAATCGGGGGTTGAAGAAGCCAGGTCACTTGGAGACAAATAATATCGTATTTGTTCCAATTTATTGAACCCGAGGAGGTTAGGTGTCGGAAGCCTCTGGTGTTCCATGATCAAACCTTTATTTGGTCGTGCTTCAGAGTTTGTTGATCTTCGTTCGTGTCGCAGTAGGTCTTGTACTTGAGTGGCTATTTTTGGCGTTTAGGCTTCAGAGCCTTTGGCAGCCATGAACACATTGTCTCAAGTGTGGACGCTGGAAGAGATTTTACCACGTTGGAGTAAGTCTCCTTTTGAACCATCCTTTGTATTTTCTGTGGGCTTCTCATTTGGCGTTGTTCCCGCTTATCTCTTTGTGGTGCTGGAGAGGGTGGAGTATTTTGGGGTTGATCACGAGATAATAAGTGTTCATCAGATGGTTTTATAGATGACGTCGGGTCTTTCAAGTCGGGTTTTCGGGCTCTTTCCGCGTTTGAATAACTCAGGATCTCTTTGTGGAGCAGTGTTGTTTTTGAGAGGCTTGTGTCCTATCCGTATTTCCCTTTGAAGGGTTAGAGCGCTCTTCTGAATCTGAGGGTTTGAGTATTTTTATTTTTATTTGAGTTTCAGTTAGGTTATAGCCCATCGTTAACAAGTCTTCTGCGGCTGATCTTAGTATTTTGTTTGTAGTTGAGGATGAGATGTAGAGGTGAGAAATCGCCTTAAGATTGATATGGCTTGGGTCCACTGTCTGGAGATCAGCGGACTTCACCGCACACAGTTTCGGGATGTAACTAAACAGGTCAAGAACTGTTCCTATGTTTAAAGTTACATTATCCCGGTTGCCTGAAATTTGCTCTAGTTTTAGGATCCATCTAATTTGAGGTCTTTTGCGGAGGTGGTCTAAGAGGGTTTTTCGGCTTGCAGTGAATCTATTAGTAGTTCTTTGCAAGCAGTCTTTTGATCGTCGGACGTCAGATCTGAGGCGTTGAGTTTCTTCGTTGCGTCCTTTCAAGTTGTGAGAGCGGTTTTCTCGCGTTCTTACTCCATGTGTTTGGTGAGTTGGTCTTTTCTTTGAATTATGATTCGATCGATGGGGTTCAGGTTTCCGCAAGTCCTCATGATTCCTGGTGGCTCTCCTTCTACGATTTTCAAGGGTGAGAAATGGAGACTCAGGCCCTGACTCTTCGGCGTTGGATCCTGTTTGTAGTTGAGCTAATGATTTGACTGTTTCTGGCGTGAGTTTGTCGTTTAATGATTGAGGTGTTGTCGAGTCCGTTAGATGTTGTGAAATGTTCATCAAGTCCTCGTTATTTAGGAAGGCCTCGACCCCTCTTGGTGAAAGGTTAATAGGGTCACTTTCATCCGATATTACTCTTTGCTTTTCTTTTGCTGCAGACAATTGGGTAGGATGGGTTGCTGGAATTTTTAGACGCGGCAGGAGTTTGCCCTTTGGGGCGGCTTGATGTTGAAATATTGATGCGACGGTTGTGATTATTCTGGATTTTGAGATGGCCTCTAATGGCTCTTCTACGTTCTTTTCTGTTGCTGTTAGTGCAGGAACCGATGTTGTTAAGTCAATAAATGATGTTGTTTGGGTCCCCTTGGATTCGTGTGGTATCTCTGCTTGCCACGAGGAATCCACACTCTCGGGACAATTTACAGTTGTGCCAGATGAAACAGGTTGCTGAAGCCGACGACTTTCAGTGTGTTTTTGTTTCGTATCAAGAGCCATTATGTATCCTTCTAGGAAGGTCAATTTGGTTGACATGGACGCTTGAAATGAGATCTGGTCTTTCAAGGTGTCTCGGATTGTTTCGTAAAGTTTGGTGAATGGAGCAAGGGCGATCGTTCAAGCTGCCACAGTATCAGCGACAAGAATCAAAAAGAGAACAACAAAGAGTCACTCATAATAGGGGAACAATAACGAAAGCAAACAGTAATCATGATAAAAGGCGAGACCAACCAGAGAAAAGATCCACGGCAGCACAAGGTGCGACCACTCGTAATATAAGGCAGGGGAGAAGAATAGATGAGGACATCGAAAATGTCAAAACAAACAATAAAAGAGAGTGCAGATGGATGATCAAAATAACACAAAGAAGTTGCAACAAAGAAGAGGTCATTCTAAATAGAAGAACAATTTTGGACATATTACATCAAATGTGTGACCTACGATGCATAATATCAGAAGACATACAAATTGTGGAACCTTGGCATACCAGAAAGGGGGCAGCAGCATTGTTATATCTTAATTCCAGTACGATATGCCGAATGATTGGGAAACATCACGATGATTTCTATAATCATGGATATCACATAGAAGAAATCACGATAAATAAACATCAAGCAAATATAGAAGCACAGATGAACAAATCGGAAATCAAAAGAGAAAATAAGAAAATCGAAGCAGGTAACAATATGTGTACCGACCAACAAAGAGTGGAGAACTTGCAAAAAGAACACAAAAGAACACAGGCCTATAAAGTGGCACAAAGTCGATGCGTAAGGGATCATAGAACACAGAACAGGGAAAGTGAAATGAACAAACATGCCCCAACGCAAAGTAGAACAGGTGAGCAATACCATACGACAAAGGTACAAAGAAGTCAATCTGACGAGAAGGTGATAACAAGATCGGTGACACAAAGAGTAGACAAAAGTCCGTCCACACAGAAAAAAGAAGCTCCACAGAACATCAAAACAGGACTATGGGGTTGGATACCGAAAGCACTGTCTCGCCGACACAATAAATAGCCATTCTGGCAAGACAAGACGGCAACAAGCGACCAGAACAACGAGCGGGGCGAAACAGTAAAGTCATGGAATACGAGAGGACATTCCCACTTAACCACACTAGGAGACCCCAATCTAGGAGAATTTGATATCATATGTCTCCAAGAGACATGGCTGCAACAAACTCCAACGATGGAAGGCTACCAGATCATTCTGGCACCTGCAGCAAGGGGAATTAAAGGACGTCCAACCTCAGGACTGATGATAGCATGCCGAAACGGATGTGGAGCATCAATGGAAACAATAATAACCTCCAACCAGTCAATCCTAGCAGTAATATTCACCGGGGGTCAGGAAAGCAAACAAAAAGTGAAAAACAAAAAAGTTATTATAATCAACACTTACTGGAATCCAGCAACAACAAGTGCAAAAAAACTCAATGCAATGTGCGATGAGGCAATAGAGGTAGCAATGCGTGAGTATCAAGTATCAACAATACTCGTGTGCGGAGACCTGAATGCCAGCTGTAAAACAACACAAAAGGCAAGCAAAACCATAGCACTGCAAGCCGCAGAACAACGCGGCAAAGAATGGCTCAAATTCACCGGTATGCATGGACTTCACAATGTAGACGAGGCTTTCCCAGTAACAAACAGAACACCAACATGGGAGCATGCGCCTTTGGCAACCACGATCGACTAAATCTTTGTATCACAATCACTACTGCATGACATCAAAGAGTTCAATGTGCGACGCACGTCCATGAGTGATCACAACATGCTGGTAACATCATGGCTGGCAGAGAACAACAAAAGCGGCCAAAAGTTGCAAGTCGAACCTAATGCACAAGGTACACGAATAAAAATAAGTGCGAATGAGATCATCAAAGCGACAGCAAAATACGAAGCAGACGCACTGACATCAACAGTGCCCGACATTGATTATCAACCACTGCTAATTCCGCATATATGTCCGACAAAAGGAAGAGGATACATGATGAAAACTGACACAAAACATGCATATAATAAAGAACTTACTGCAAAAAGACGTGAGTACAGAAAAGCGCTACGTAAAGCACGCAAAAAATCCATCAATGAAACACCCGCAAATATCAGGAATATTAAATCAAGATACAAAGCATGGGTAAGAGCCCATAGATATAAATTGTATCAAGCTGATGCGGAACAAATTATCAAGGCTCTCATTACAAACAACAGCAGACATTTCTGGACTCTATTAAGAGACACAGAGCAAACCCTTGAGAGACAAATCTTGAATAACATTAGTCAACATGCGTGGGAAAAACACTTTGAAACAGTTTTCAAAGCAGAAGTAACAGAAACTAGCATTGAGACACAATCGAAAGCACTAAATTGGGTCAATGTAGAAAATAAAGAAGACATTTTGGATATAATCAAGAACTTAAAGAACTCCAGAGCACCTGGTCCAGACGGCATTACCAACGCCGAACTAAAAAAAATATTCAAATGAATGGACAAGCTTCATAAGTGCCATATTTCGACGCTGCACAGAACTAAAGTCTATACCTGAATCATGGACAAAAGCCATAATAGTTCCGGTCTACAAAAAAGGGAACCTCACTGATCCAGCAAATTTTCGTCCGATTGCGTTATTGGACGTGATAGGTAAGGTATACGCAACGTTACTAATGAAAAGATTTCAAATATGGGCTGCATCAGCAAAATGCAATGATGAATATCAAACTGGCTTTAAAAAAAATGCAGGAACCACGTGCAACATTCTGGCGTGTAACATTTTAAAAAGCAAAGCATTGCAACATAAACGGCGTCTATTCGTAGTCTTCATTGACTTCACTCAAGCTTTCGATCGCATTGAAAGACCGCTGCCTATGGAGAAAACTAAAAGAATGGAATTGCCCTGAAGACATATTAGCCCCGATACAGGCTCTGCATCATGAAACCAAAATGCGAGTACGTCTCAGCCGAGAAGGGGCCCTGTCAAACGAAGTCAAAAGCACCCGAGGAGTAAAGCAGGGATGCCTGTTGGCTTCAGCGCTGTTTATTACCTACATTGGGGATATTCAAGACATTGGGAAAACAATAAGGGTATTCCCGCCAAAAATCGGAGCCACAGAAATCGGCCATCTCCTATATCCGGACGTTCTAACTTTTTTTGATCAAACACAAATAGGTCTGCAAAGGAAGTTAAGTGCCCTACAGCAATACGCAACAAGCAACCACCTGGAAATAAATATAAGTAAAACAAAAGTTATGATCTTCCAAAATCGTGAGAAAAAAAACATCAATTTCAGATGGCGGCTGGGCCATACCGAAATCGAGTCTGTCACCTCATTCAAATATCTTGGAGTATTCCTAGACAGCTCACGCCAAGAAAATACAATGCAAGCGGAACTGTTCGGAAAGATAGACAAACTAGCAGCCCAAGCAAAAGCTATCGATGGAAAATTTGGGAAATATTCACTTGTCCCAGTTTTAAATTTCTATAAAATGAAGGTTGTACCTACCTTGACATATGGGATGGAAGCGATGCCCATGATGCCAAAGCAAATATGGGCAAAACTGGAGGCCCGATTTTGGCGAAAGGTATTGAAATTACCCCAATCGACATCAGGGGTGGCCATACGTCGAGAACTCAGCCTGCAATCTCTAAAATGCACAGTGGTGTGCAACACCATAATGCTTTTTAGGAAAAGCAGAATGGACACCAGCAATAAAATCTTTAATATGATCAAATGCGAAATGGATGCCAGAAATTGCCAGATGCTAATAGCATGGCAAGAGGAAAACCTAGGTGTACTATGTGACATAGCATCGGATGAACAAGAACTGATTGAAAATCCATGCAAAGTCCTACAAAAAATTAAAGATGCAGACTGGGCAATGACGATCGACGTTACAACAAGATCGCAACTCATGGCTCACTTACCATATAATATATTGAAACGAAACGAGCTGCAAGGCTTCATAAACCAATTTCCAAACAAAAAGGCGCAAAATTTAATCTTACGAGCACGACTCAATATAATGAAAACAAATGAGATACTGCATATTAGAGGACAAACAGCAACTAATGAATGTTGATTCTGCGACAATGCCAGCCACCCTGTTAAAGAAACAATAAGACATCTGCTCATGTCATGCCCAGCAACGAATCTTATTAGACAACAGTATCTGTCACACATGCCCGCCTTTAACATATTACACGAGGAAAATACATGGTGGTGCAGGCTCATTGGGGGTGATAAAATCACATGGCAAGTTGCAGTAGCAAAAATGTTAGAATACATCGACCAACAACTACTCAACTACAATGGGTGTCACCAAGAACAAAGACAATCGTGACCGCAATATCTAGCAAACGAACCGTCAAAACTATGAACTGCACATAGAAAGCGACAAACTGACCAGATAAATAATCGTATGAAATAATGAGAAAATCTGTATTGTAAAAATCCAATGTGATTAAACAATAAAAAAAAAATAAAAAAAAATAAACTGACATCAGGGTGCACATGTCTAGTTTTTTTGGTAAAGGGTCTTTTGGGGTTGTTGAGCTTTGAGAAGAAAGTCTATTTCGTGGGGGGGGGGGACGATAAGCGAATTGGGGTATGCCCCATGGTGGACGTTCTAGAGGGGTGGTCTAATGAATGTCTTCTTTGGTTATTATAGTTATTAAGGTTTGAGTAAAGGGAATCCAGGGTTCTCTCAAACTGTGGGTTAGGTTTGGGCATTGAGGGTAACTTGTTGCTCCGTTTGCTTCCTGAGACTTGTTTGCTTGCTGATTTAGGCTCGTCCCACCCCACGAAAGGAGGCGTTGCCACTAGATCTTTTTCGCTGGCATAGGTATCTGTTAAGGTGTCTTGAGCATGCGTTGGTATCGCCTCTTGAGGAGAGTTTGGTCTAATTAACAGGCTTCTACCTATACAGGCTGAACTTTGGCTTTTCGTAGCGGCGCTCAGCGTCGTCGTTTGAAGGTCATTGTCTGACTGAGTCAGGGCCCGCGACACCAGTTCGTGCTCTGACAGTCGACATTTCTAGGTTCTCCTGGGATGAAGCCAACGCTTCTGTCCTGACAGCTGTAATCCTTGTCGGCAAAGAGGCTGAAAGAGTGATAGCAGCTTCATCTTGGACGGGTGCTTGTTCCCTAGGCTGTAAGGCAGGTTTTGTCGAAGAGATTGATGGTGTAGGTTTGTCTGCGAATTGCCAGTTGTCTTTGTTTGTTATGGGAGAGGTAGCCTGCCCTTCTTAGTGGGGGCGGTGAGAGGTTTCTTAGCGGAGGCACCAGCCTACGCTGTTTTCGAGGGGGGGTGTTTTCGTTTACAGCTTCCAACATTTCCGCATCTGTTAGTTCTTGACATTTATCTTGAATTTCCTTGGAATGTTTGCGGAAGAAGTCTGATAATAGCTTCAAAGGCGATTGTGGTTTCTTTATCGCCCTTTTTGAATTTTTTTTACCCACGCAGGTTTTCTTGTTCGCTTTGCCCTGATTTACATTTTCTCCTTGTTTGGGCAGTGGGGTTGGTGTCTTCTTTTGGTCTTTTTTATCGTGTTTTTTTTTTTTTTTTGTTTAATAAGGAAGTCTCCTGCAGTCCGTAATCTTTTTCTCAAATTTGTCGAAGTTAGGTTCACTTCTAGGACATTAGGTGGTTGAGTCGAGGAATCGACGTCGATTGGGGACTGTAGTTCGTCCACTGAGCTGACGGTGCGTTTAGCACTTTGATGGACCTGTGCAACTGCCATTATTACGGTCGGGGGCGGGGCTGTAGGCGGCTGGAGTGGTTTCAGTCTCCGCTGACTCTGGTGTATGCGCTGCCTCTTGCGTCCCCCAGGCCCTGGGGGCGATCTGGCAGCCCACTTCTTCCTCGTCGGAGCCCGCCCTCGCTAAGAGGGTAGGCGCGACCTCCACCCCCCTCTGGGACGCAGGTCCGCCGAGTTGCAGCGCGCCTACGCATACGCCAAACAGCCCGACCGGAGGACTCAACGCCGTCCCCCCTCCGGGGGGCAGCAGAGCTTCGGTTCTGGCTGGAGGAGCCTGCGAGCAGGCGGGAGCCACAAGAGCCGCGGAGGACAATCGAGGCACGTCGCTGCGGCCGTCCAAGGTAGGAGATTCAGCTCCATGGGGAGGTTGAGGGATATGATGTAGATGAGGGTTGCTGGGTGGTCTGGGTTTTCTCTTTTCGCAGCCGAGCAAGGGTAGAACGGTAGGTGAAGGCACCCTTTGTTGGTCGGTGCGGCGTGATCACAGGATTGAGAAGACCGGGAAGTTGGTTGTGTTCAGAAGGTGTTTGTGCTTTCTGGTGCAGAGTTATTTCTTGAACTTCTTAAACAACGGCCCGTTTCTTCTTCCTGGTCGACGTGGCCGGCCGGTAGAGTGGCGGTCTTAGCAGTCATTGCCAGTTTGCCTGGCATGACTGCAGGACTGCCACTCACCGCCACTCCGCGTCCGCTCCGCGGAGTCAATGAGGTTTTGAAGGGTTGGCTGGAAACACTCCTCCCAGCAAAGGTAGACACTGAAGAAACACTGGAAACACTGGAATGGGGGTAGCAGACTGCAGGACTGCCACTCACCGCCACTCCGCATCCGCTCCGCGGAGTCGATGAGGTTTTGAAGGGTTGGCTGGAAACACTCCTCCCAGTAAAGGTAGACACTGAAGAAACACTGGAAACACTGGAATGGGGGTAGCAGACTGCAGGACTGCTATTTTTAGTGTGCTAACTTTAGCACAGTTGAGTTGGAAACTGCTGTTTGGCTGGAAACTTTCTGTGCTCCTGACTGCGTCCCGGACTTTGCTTTGCAGCCAGTTCCAGTGCCTCAGTCGGCAAGAGGAAGCACGATCCGCTGCAAAGGGGGCGAAATACGTTTATTGGACTCTTGGTAAATACTGTCTACATTACTTAGGTGTGACTTTGTATACTTTTGACTTTAAATACTTTTATACCAAACCTCTGGTCAGTGTTTGCTTGTGCTACTGTATTTTTAGCCCTATTGTGTATACACTATATACTGCCTAACTCTTCTTGAGAGAAGTCTGACTGCTCAGCCACAGCTACCAGGTTAATCTGGGAGGTGCAGACTGCTACCAATTGGGTTTACTGCTTACTCCTGTAGTCTTAAACTTTTTGCAGTGGTCCCTAAGGGAACTGCACAGGTTTCTGCCTAACACGCTGGAGAAATTGAGTTACAGGTAAGAAACTATTCCCTTGTTCCTTATACGCAGATTTAAGAAGTTGCGGAAGTCTGGGTTTTCGTCTGATGTGCAGTCTAGACTTCTCAAATTGCCCTTTGACGGCACTCAAGTATTTGTCAGTAAAACTGATTAGTTCCTAGATCTAGAAATATTAGACCTCAAAAGCAGCAGCCAAGTCACTCAGCACCACCATCAGGCGACCTTTGCATCCCACGGCACAGGTTTGGAGGCATAGGGCCTTCTGCTGCTACTACTCCTCATTTGGAAGAGCGAGAGGACCGACCAGTCAGAGGTCAAAGGAAATTCCTTCATGGTTGACAAGGACGAGGTGCCAAGCCTGTCCAAGCAATGGTTTCTCTACACTCAGCTGCTGCTTCACCTGACTCAAAGCCACAAGACCCCGGTGGGAGGCAGATTCACTCAGCATCTGCAAGAATGGCAGGGCATTACTTCAGATGCTTGGGCATTGCAAACAGTAGTGCAGGGTTACTGCATCCCCTCTTTAAGGCGGCCTCGGGATCACCCACTGGGGATCCATTCTTAAAAAATGTTTTTTAAAAACTCTGGGTCCATTGCACTTGCAGGAAATTTAAAGGTGCTATAGAACTAGTACCGGTGACAGAGATGAACAAGAGGTGGTACTCTCCTTACTTTTTGATTTCCAAGAAGGACGAAGGATTACGATCCATTTTGGACTTGAGATGCTTGAACAAGTTCTTCAGGAAGTACAAGTTCAAAATGGGTATCGTTTCTCGGATTCCTTAGGTAGACACTCCAGCTTATAGTAATTTTGCGAACCCGCCAAATCGTTCGAAAACTGGTGTTTAAAAAAAAAATGTCACATAAACGGCCGATTTCACTAAACCACCCATGAAAACTGACGTGTTTGCAAAAACAACTGTTTAAAAAAAATAAGACGCTAGGGGCAAGATTCTAAACTTTTTTATGACACAAGAAATGACAAAGAAAGCGCATCTCGTCGCTTGTGCCAAAGAAAGCAGCCCAATACTCCATGGCATCAAAATGCACGCATCTTATATGCGCCCATTCAGATGACCTTTTTCTGCGCTTTACGCAAATCAGGGTGCGTTTCTGCACATTTTAAAGGGCATCCCAAATTTCCAAACAAGATGAGCTTTTAAATGTGTACAAATTGTAGGGAACCCTATGCGCCTGCTTCGACTAGGCACACAGTGGGTGCCACAGCATGATAGGATCTTTCCTGACCTGTTCATGTAATTTTCATTTTTTTATTTTATTTAAGTGTGACAGCAGAGTTATAATCCGCTGTTGTCTCACTTGCATTTCTGTTCCTTAAATGGAATAGAAATGTTTTTTTTGGGTCACATTTTACAGTGGCAGGCCCCTTGAAGGCACGTCACGTAGAAATGCACTGGGATCCTGTAGAACATTATCGGGAGAGTGCTAGCCAGCCGCCTTGAATGCATTTGTGTTGCATCATTTGCGCTACAGCTCAGCCCTATGGAAATGGGTTATCTAAAAATAGCATATCCTCTGCTCTATTTTTATTTGCCCCATTAACAAATGGTCACAATATGAGAGGCACATGAGAGATAGAGGAGGGCGATGGGTGAGATGAGTGGTAGTCAAGAAAGGAGAGGACGAGCAATGGGTCAGAGGGGAAAGCATTGGACAAGAGAGCAGAGAGGAAGCAGTGGGTACTGGGCCAGACATCAAAGAGGGAGCGGCGGGCCGGAAAGGGGCAGTGAGCTGCAGATTGGGAGAAAGGATGAAGGAAGATTGTGATGAAATGGTTAAAAGGATGCACGATGCAGAAGTAGCTAGAAGGAATGACCGACTGTATACTGCGGGAGGAATTGAGGAGCGTCAGGTGTGAGTTGGGAGTATGATTTGGAGTGTGGCGGGGATTGGGGAGTGCAATTTGTGACTTGGCATTGTCACAGAGCATGCAAGTATGTGCATGATTGAGAGAGAGATTCAGGAATTGTTGGGAAGGAGCTAGCTCTTTCCTTCATTCCCAAGTGCTTTAGTATTAGGCAGTACTTCTGTTGACTGTTTCTAGGCACTACAAAAGATCAGGGAGGAGGAGGAGCACTTGGAGCTTTTTTCATGCAAATATAATCACACACACACACAGACATGAGTCGGCACTAAGAGAAGGCAGTTATTTAAATATAAGGTGCAAATAACTATTAGATGAAAACATTTCTAAATGTTAAAACCTATGTAGTTCTTAGCACGGTATGAGTCAAAAATACTCCCCCACCGCCCTCCCTTCCTGGAAAGAATGCAGCCTGTGCTAAAGAATGGACTACATGCATTGCTGTGGTGTTCACTAGCTCTGGCAGAGCAGCACGTAACACAGCAGCTGTTTGCTGTCTGTCAAAGCCCATGCATGCTAAATGGGTATTTTAACATGCTTAATGCAGAATTATGGAAAACAAGCGTTTAAGGGGAATTACTGGACCAGGTAAAAATTTGAGGATAATGAATGAAATAGGAAGAGCATGACGGGGATTTTTTCTAATATATATAAAACTTCATAATGTAGCAAAATGAAAAACATGGGCTACAGTGTATTCCTGCATAGGCTAGCAATATGTTTAGTATGTCATAAAAAGAAATCTGACGATGACAAGAGGAAGACTGGAGCATCCCTAGAGCCCATATCCAGAGATGCCACTAGAGCAAGTTAAGAGTATCTAAGCTCCTGTCTGGCTCCAGTCTGCAGGAGAAAGTGACAGTTGAGGTACACCATTCAGGCAGTAGAGTTCTTTGCTCCTATCCCCATTTCTGTAAAGAATACATTTGTTATCCTTGCAAGATAGACTCTTGGCCATACTTCCCTAGTGGGGCGTACTTTACTCTGGTGTGAACGTGATTAGGGGTAGCCATATAATTAAGGGGTACCCCTGTAAATTGGGCTACCCTTACAGTGGTGACGTTCCCGGCATGCTCCATTTTTCCCCTGTACTATGCGAAGCCCTAGGCCAGTCACCAGGAGTCAAGGCCACCTGCAGATACCGGTCCTCCAAATAAAATAAACATGTGTATCCTGAGCGGTTTTAGAAGAAGCCATTATTTTTAAAATCTCTCCGCTCACTGAAGCAGGGCGTGGCTCCAGAGAGAAAGACAGGCCAGCTTTGTAACAGAGGAAACTCGAGTGAACGCTCATGTGAGTATACTCTTTCGAGTGATAACATGGGAATATGTATGTATGATAGTATGGTGATGTGGATGATGTAGGTGGTCAATTGAATAGAATGAATATGACTTTTGGTGATGTGTTAAGGAGTAGATTGGCTAGGAGGTGGGTTATGTATTGAAATTGTCAAGTGTTTTACTTTTTCTACTTTATATAATGGAAAAAGGGAACCTCTGTGTATAAAGACTGAGAGGAAAGGGAGCCCCAGCGTATAAGGACTGGGAAGTAAGGGATCCTCAGCAATAATAGGTTGAGAAGGTAGTACCACGCATTATTCTTGTAGGAGGATAAAAGCAATGGGATCCTCAGCATATTAAAAAATGCTGGTAAGGTGGTATTTTTGTATATTTTCTCTTGCTGTCTTCTGTGGTAAAAAAGGAAGGAAGGTGGATGAGTCGCGGTGTGTGTGAAATCAAAGTGGAAAAGAATCAAAAGGGGTGTGGGGGGAAGTGGATTGATCTGTATTTTTGTGTAACAAGCAGCAGCGTGCGCAGCATAGTACTAAGGTCTAAGTGAAGCATTAGGTACGCGCGCAACATTATGGGAGAAGAAACTCCAATAAAACTCATGCATAGGGTCCTGCCACTGTATTGTGACAGGATAGATAATTATCACAAACAATGGGTAGTGGAAACAAAGGAGGGGGGGGCTGTCCTGCTCCAGGCCAGACCAGGGCTCCCATAACAGAAACATGCTAGAAAAAATGTCATCGTTTAAGCAGCAAAATATAAAGGAAAACCATTCCCAAAAGGAAAATATTTTAGTTCTCTGGCAATATTTTGAGGGTATGGAAGATCCGAAGATGAAAGAGATACAATGTAAGGGGATATACTCCGTAACGCACATGGGCATACAAACCCAGTCTATAAGCCTCCAGTGGTAGAGAGAGTGTCAACAGCAGGATTAGCAACTAGGGGGGGGGGGGTGGACGCAAGAGCTTTTGCACTTCCATCTCCATATAACCCATCCACAAGCGCTGATATGCCCATAGCATCAGTGTAAACATAGGGTCCACAAGTAGATATAGACAATGAGTTGGTAACGTTGCTACAAAAGTTAGTCAGTTTATAAGAACCTGAAGAAGTATCACCAGAAATAAGGATTGCGGTGCAGAAAATGGGGGATTGGAAGTCAGGAGATTTTTTGTTTGTTTTTCAGATTCAACCCTGGGGCAATAAGAAATGTTTGTGTTGATGAAGATGATGGGCAGAGGGTATGGACGGTCCTGGGATAAGAAGTAGAACAAGCAAGGTACAATGGAGGGGAAGATTAAGGTGGTAGAAATAATGAAGAGGCAGGGCAAGAAGGAGATCAAGGAGAAGTAACCGCGAGAAACCCGTCCCCGCCACAGGAGGCAGTGAGGAGGGATAGACCACATTTAATGGTGGTAGTACAAGATCGGAAAAATACTAAAGGGGGTAGAAAACAAAATAGATATGTGGATGCCTCTTATACGTAAAGGAGTAGGTATAGCGCAGCATGTACCATAGCCTCAAATGGACAAAAATAATTTGTTTAAAGTTCTTCCCAGATTATAGCCAATGGATCTATGAATTTGAAAAACAGCAGGGGTAGCCTTAGCACTAGGAGACCTTAAGAGTTTACTGGTCGCCATAGATGGGGATCAGGTTGTGGACATATGGACAAGGGCTCGGTGCTCTGAGGTAAGTCTTGCAGATAATGAAAATGATGGAGCAGCCTTTAATGAGGTACGGGCAAGGCTATGGGATGCACTACAAAGGATGTACCAGATACCCCTGACTTACATTCTTTAATGTAGTGCGCAATGGGTGATGAGTACCCAGTAACTTTTATCCTTAAGTTACATGAAGTGCAGAGAGTTGAGACAGTGGGGCAATGGGAACACCCGGTACCATTTTTCTATTTTTATCGTAAAGAGGGGCTTACCAAAAGAGGTCCAGAAGGCAATAGATGAAATTGTGGGAATTGAAGCCAAAGGGTGAGCAGAGATTCAAAGTATAATCCATCATTGTAAGAGAATAAAGGAGCGGGACAGTTGGACAGCCCAGAAGTGGCAAATTGACGAAGAAAAACTAGTGGAAAAGAAACTAAATAAGGTTGTCGGCTGTTGGGGAGAATTCTCAGAAATGTTCTAATTCCCTTCTACATGGAGACCCCCAGCTCTTTTGCTCTACTTTAGGACTTTTTTTTTTTTTATCTTTCATGTAATTTTAGTGTGATTTAATTTGTGTTCTTTTTAACTTTGGAGTCCAGCAAACTCCATGGGCATCATCTTTACATTAGGTCACCCAGCACCTTCAGTGCAGTGGCACAGAGAAGTCCCTTGGATTTCCCAAAGGTTTAAATACCTTCAGTGCTCTTGGAAATAGTAGTTTCCCCAAGAGAAGTGAAATTGGCTTCACTTACAATTTGTAACTTTCTAGACCCAGCACACAGTCTTACCATAGGGTGATGGAGGGGTTACTTAGTATCCCCTTTGTGTCATGAGGGGCCTGAGGGTAGAGGCGTGCCCACTAAGCTAAAGGGAGAAAGGCACCCAAGAAGCTGGACTACAAGGAGTCCTGTAGACAAGGAAAGGCACAGAGGCTGTGAACAAAAAGGGGCAGGGAATACACAGATACAAACACGCTGGGTTCCCTCTTGGGGTGTACGCAGAATGGGGAAAGAGTGTTCCACAGACCTTTGGAAACTCCAGCCTTCTGCTTAGATTGCTATTACGGGGGCCCACTCTGAATGCTCATGGCTGGGAGCAACAGCAGTGGGTGTCTGTACCTGAACCCTAAGGCACGAACAAGGTAACAATACTCACAAGACTGAAGCCTGTACAGGTCCAGCAGGAACCGAACAATGACTGCTTCCTGAAACCGGAACCAGTACACTGTAAACAGTGGCACGAAGTACAACACTGAAACGCGACCAGGGAAGGGGCAGAGATTGCTTGCTGGAATCCAACAGTCGAACTCTGTACATGGGATTTACATAAAACCAGTGAAGACAAGAACAGAAATATCCAGGGAAAAGGAAGTCAAAGAGAGCAAGGTTCAGAATAGAGAACCAGAAGGGCAGAAACCTATTATCTAAATGCAGGGAATGGCGACCGGAAACTGTACACGGGAATCAAGAAAAGTAACTCAGGGCTGGAAGGACAAGAGAAAGCTAGCAGAGGGAAATTAAGGAAACAGTATAACTGACGTGGATAACCAAAGGGGAGGACTGAAGACTCAAGGAAGACAAGGACAGGAATCCTGAACAGAGGGCTGCAGGCAAGGAAGAGAGGAGTAGCCAGGAAACGCGGGGCTTTAAATAAGGGAGCAAGGGGGCTGTAGCCAGGGAACAGAGGGCTGCAAACAAGGAAACAGGGCTGCAGTATGGAAGGCACAGAGGTGCAGGCAAAAGGCAGGGGCGAGAGTACTGAGAAGCAGGGCAGCAAGGCAGGAAGCACAGGGCTCTGGAACAAGAGCAGGAACTGGAAGCCACAGGACACAGCAAATATCCAAGGAACAGGGCAACACAGGGCTGGTAGAAAGCTCAATGCAAGAGGCATGTGCTCCTGCAGGCAGCTGCTTAAATACTGAGCTGCCCTGTGCTGAAGTAGGCTCATTAGCAGCACCTGGAGCAGCACACCTGAATGTAATTGGCCTCTGCCCTCTTGCCTGGGAAAGTGAAAGCTGCACTGTTCTCCGAGGCTTCTGGGGATTGTAGTGCTAGAACTGCTGTATAGGAATAGCCAGGAAATGGGAACTGCCACATGGTGCATTATGGGACATGTAGTTTGTAAAAGTAAATACCAAAGTTCCAAAGCCTTGGTAACGGAAAGTAAAGACAATAATATGAATAGGTGTTGTCCAGGGAGTATTACGGAAACAGTGGAGTCCCAAATAGTCCACGATGGGTGCCAATTGGTGCGCCAGTGGCACAATCGTGACACTTTGTCTAGTTTCGCATGTAACATTTTTTATGTTACCCTTTCTACAGTTAATGGCTGGTGGCAGTGGTTTACTTTTTACTTCCATTTTGTGTTTTTACCGGAGGCTGCCTTCGCAGCCACGATAAGGCACCCATGGGTGCCCATTTCATCAAAATTGCCCGGTCTTCTTTTTTCGCCATTTTCTGACTGGGTTTGGTCTCTTGGTTCGTTTTTATCTTTGGAGGGATTCACAAGTGAAGCCCGCCTCTGGCACCAGTATGTCTGGCAGTGGCAGGAAGTGAGGGAGGTGCCCAAAACTCCCTGTGCTTAATCCCCTTGGTTACAGGAATGCACCCAAAGCTGATTGGCCGGCTGGCTGTCCAGCAAGGACAGCCACCCTGCTGTGTGATTGGCAGCTAGGCTGGAATTAATGGGAGAAAACGGCATAAAAGGCAAGGCTTTTTGGCTTGGAAGGCAGAGTCGACCACTGGACGAAGGAATCCGAAGAAGAACTTGGAAGAGACACCTGCTGGAACTCCTGGACCGTTGGTTTGCCCTGTGAAGTCCTGCTGCTGTGCTGCAGCTCCAAACTTGCCTCGACTAGAGAAACCCTGCACGGACGACTTCTCCCTTTGGGTTGGTGGGCCAATTAACTCCAAAGTAAGCCTGTCTGGACATCCTCTCGAAGCTGGTTGCATTTCCACTGCAGTTGCTGCTGGAACCGAAGAGTCAGGGAGAGGAACACCAGATTGTGTGCGTTGCTTCTAAGTAGGACCCGTACGCTAGGAAGATCCTCCGGACTTCCCTGATGCAGGACTGACCAAGCCTGAGCCACCTAAACAGAGTGCTGGACCCCAGATGCGAGGAAAGTCAGAAGTAGTATCCGAGAACTGCGGTGTTGCCATTTGCTGTCAAACACGAGGGGCTGAAACGCTGAAGGACGGCTGAATTGATGATTGCCCATGAGTCCCCAGATGTCCTCCCTCTTGTCCCCACGACTGAAGCACAGGAATAGCAGGATCTGCAGAGCTGCACAGGAACAGAAGGCAGCTGGAACCATTTCTTCTAACCAGATGTACTGTTCAGTCTAAGAGAACTTACCTCTTGTTGTGTAGCCTTACTCGCTCTCAGATCTTTCTTGGTTACTTTGCAGAGTTGCTAAAGCTTTGCCCTAAACAAGCCTCCCAGCTTGTGGCCCTTCAAGTGTTCTATTTTCTACAAACATATCTACAAACATTGTGCAAGACCTTTTACCTACCTGCAAAGAAGATCTTCAGCTCCCCTTGACATTGTGAAATTAACATTGGCTGTCCTGGCTCCCTGAGAGACTCCCATTTACCTCTCACTTTGTGCTTTGGAAGGTGTTTAAAAGTACTTGCCTATTTATGAGTTATTTGTTAACCTTTGTTTTATTCCTCTATTCTAACGCAGTATTGCTCTAAATGTACCAGTGATAAATCAATGTCCACAGTGTCCTAGCTATTTGTCACCTGAGCGTGTACGAAGTGTCTGTGTGCCATCCCCAATGGGTCTCATCTGATTTAGAGAAATTGAGTGTGTTTTGAAGTATATAGTGTTACATGGTTTGCTTCCTTTCTGAAGAAGGCTTATATAACTAACTGTGAAATAAATACATTGTTTTATCAGGAAACCTTGAGTGCAAGTGTTTATTTGGATAACTGTATTGTGAAACTCTGTGTCACCACCATACTGCTTGCATTGACCCCTCTTGAGATAAACCTGGCTGCTCGACCACACTACCAACCTGTGTAGTTCAGAGTTATAGCAAAGGTTTGGTCCCTATTGCCAGGAAGTCAAGGTTGTGTTGCACCCACAGAGTACTGCATACAATCTTGCCTAACATCGTCCAAGCACCAGTGACGGCACCGGTTGATGAAGGAAAGGACAGGAGACACTCCAACAAATTGTGACTGCCACAATTGTGGCACTATGGGGTGTAGGAGGATAGGGACAATGGGGTAGGGGAGGACAGTACCCCAACCCACAGTGGTAGTAAAAAGGAGCACCAAGGGGAAGAGGAGGATTTTGAGGAGCAAGAGCTTGAGGCTTTGGGAGGATAGGGCTCTGGGGAGGAGGATTGGGAACATCACAGTGCTGGTGTTGCGGGAGATGGGGGCATTTCGCAAGGGAATGCAGGAACAGGCCTGGGATGGGATTTAATTAAGGGCCGTCACCTCTAGGGCAGAGATTCCAAGGGCCTCAAGGAATAGGACAACAGCAATTTGGGCAAGGCGGTCAAAATCCGTTCCCTTATGGGGCTTACAGGCAGGGAAAACGTGGGCAACAGCCACAGCAGGGCGAAGGAACACAGTTTAGGATGGCGGTGGAATATGCGCCCCATTCCAAGGAGTTACAATTGCGGGGGGCAACCCTTTTTCATTCCCCAGGTCAAATACATATTCTGAATTGGACAGCACAAAGAAAGCACTCGCGTGTCTAATCATATTGACAAACGCACACCCTGAAGAGGAGCCCTTGGTGGAGGCAGAAATAAGAAACAGGCAATTTACGTTTATGGTGGATTCAGGTGCAACTAAATAATGCATTATGGAGGGGAATTTTGCATTATCAGGTAAACCTATTGACACGCAGGGATTCTCTGGGGCTATTTCGGCGGTTTCATACACTGAGGAGTCGGATATAAAAGTGGAAGCGAAGGTAGTACGAGCCACCTTGTTATATTCAGAGAGTTCCCCAGTGAACCTATTGTGTAGGGATCTGCTCAGTAAACTAAATAGAACTATATAATTCACAGATCATGGGGTAGTGTGTTCCACTTCAGGGATGTGTGTAGCTTGAGCAATGGTGGTAATCCATGAAATGGCAAGGAAGTCTGTAGTCGGTGGGGTTCCTGTGGTCCCGGACATTTTTTCTATGATATCAAGGTATTAGTAAAATCAGTTCCTCAAATTGCGACAGTGTTGGCAAGTGCCCACAGATTTTATTTTCCGACCCATGGTGCCACCCGAGATGGTGGCCAGGGACAATATTGTCATTAGATTTAGAAGGACTAGTCGTGTCAGACAAAAGAGTAGTCCTGCTTGGAACAGACCAGGTTGGATGCGTGTGGCTGCAGTATTGTGTAGACCCGACAGTACAATTAAAGGAAATGACTGAGTTATTTGAGGACAGTGAGTAAAATGGGGAGATCATTTTGAAATCTGCATCCCCTGTGATGATATAGTGCAGTATAGGAAGGTACAGAGCCCTCTGATGGCAGTGGTGATCCAGTCGTCTTTATTCTTTGAGGACATGCAATATGTGCCACCACAATTATGGACTGTTAATCCACGTGATCCGGTTTACTGAGAGATGTGACCCAGTACAGATTACATTGAAGTCAGGTGCCTAGCACAATCAACCAGTATGTGGATGATCTGCTGGTATGTAGTGAAAATGAACCACAGTGCAGGAGGGATTCTGTTGCATTATTGCAATTGTTGGCTCACTAAGGGTAGAAGGCAGATAAAAAGAAGCTACAATACTGCCAACAGGAGGTACTACTATACTTGGGACAACTCTGCAAATGGGAAAATAATATTACCAAATAGGGCGACAGCAGTACGCGCCACCCCTTGGCCCAGTAATGTCATGTAAATGCAACAATTTTTGGGCTTATGTAATTATTGTAGGGCATGGATCATAGACTATGCAGTCTACTCAAGGCAGCAAAGTCTCAGTGAAGAAAAGAGGACTGGAAAGTAAATTGGAATGGACTGACAAAATGACTCGACAATTTGAGGACTTAAGCTATTTGCACGTCCCCTGGTTTAGCAACCCTGGATTATACACACGTTTTTATTTATTTTCCCACTGTTCGGAACGGCTCATGCATTGACGGAAGGAGACATAGTATATGTTGATGGGTCATAAATAATTGAACAGGAGATAGGACGGAGGCACATGGGCAGTAGTGGTGCACGGTAAAGGGGGGAGAAATAGTGACCACCCGCTGTAGAAAGCGAGACTACAGTTCCATACACAGCATTTCCCATGTTACAACTGGACCATTATTACCCGGGGAACTGATCAGCCCCAGGTTTCAAGGTCCATATGAGGTGGTTTTCTGTACTTCTCTTGCTCTCCGTATGAAGGAGTTAAAATATTGGGTGCATCTCTTGGATGTCCGAAGAGCACCTGAGACGAGGCCAAGCTCAGTAAGGACCTTGCAAAAGAAGATATTTCAAAAGGATCCATTCCAGGGTGGTGTGGAGTGGCACACGCCTCATTTTTCTTTTTTTCATTAGTTTATTTAGTATCTTTTTTCAATGTTTCAATTCTTTTGAAGGTCCTGAACCCGGTCGGCCCTGGTGGAAAAAGGCCCTCTCACTTTCCCTTTCCCTCTTTCTCCTTCTCCCTTTCCCTCTTTCTCCTTCTCCCTTTCCCCCTCCTTCTCCCTTTCCCCCTCCTTCTCCCTTTCCCTCTTTTTTGTTCTCTTTTTCGTTCTTTGTTTCTCTTTCTCCCTTTTTCTCCTCCAGGAATAAGCAAGGATGTCTGTCCGACGTGTTCAAACCTCTGTTATGTAAGGATAAAGTTAAGATAAGTAATTTGTTCTAGAAATTGTGCAGTATATCTTTTTAGTATTATATTGTTTTGTGTGATACTGGTCGTGGTTGTTGGAATGGATGAAGATATGTCTGTTGTATGGGGTGGCCATAAAAGGGGGGGTGGACAGTTGGAAAATGATGCTGGTATGAATAGGTCTATGAAACAAAAAAACAATAAAAAGTCTCACTTTTTGCCGGCCACCCGTACAAGTTTTCTTAGACAAATGAAACTGGGAAGTACGAATGACGTATGCTTTATATAAGGGGTTGAGCTTTGACGCCATTTCTGACATCCAGCATTTAGAAACATTGAATAGCTGGTACTCTGATATGCCCACTGCAGGAAGAAATGTGATAAATGAAAGCTGTTACGTGTGTGCTCTTATCCCGCAAGCATCTGGGGCTCCTAAGGTTTTAGTTCCACATCCAGTCCCAATTACAGAGGCACAATGCCTGGTACGTCCTGCACTACGAAGGATAAAGGACACAATCCAGGCATACAGCGTGCAGTTGACGAGCATTGATCTAGACCCAGCGTTATGCAATGGCAACACGAAATACCGCAATTGTCTACAAGTACTGTATTTACTCTTACGTCCCGTCCCCTTTCCTCCATACTGTATGGGCGTCCCTTCCAAGGGACAGGAGACGCAACATTTTTCACCAGAAAAAACGTTCTTACCCTTTAAATTTAGAGGCGTGCGTGGGCACGGCCCAGGGACCATGCCCTGCCCGACTCCAGCGCCACAAATCAGTCCCCTTTTCCACGTCGACGGGAACGGGTGGAATTCACCAGCGCTCCTGGATTTGGCTTCGACCATGTAATTCCACGCGCAGATACTTCTTCTTTGTCTTTGTTTTGTCTGATCTTCATTCAGGTACTCGGTCCTCAGGCGTCACGCTCCTCCCCGGCGCATGTCGACAGGGTTCAGCAGGTGTCCATCCTGCAACAGGCTCTTCCCTACTTCAGACCCCCACGCCCTCTGCCTAGACCACGGTTGGCAATCATGTTCGGCATGTGACTCGCTATTCTTGATGGCGCTGAAGAACAGACAAGCCAGGTGGAAGGAGCTCTTCCAGAGTTCGCCTCCAGAGGATCTCAAGAACTTCGTGAAGCATCGAACCAGGCCCATGGTAGGGCCGATATTTTCTAGTGCCCCTGGCAAGGGAGAATCCTTCCCAGGGACACTCTCGCGCGGAGGAACCGGCCAGGTCCTTCATGCACCGAGGCTGCTATAGATACTGGCCTTCGGGTCGAGGGATCATCGGATCCTCCCGGGCGCAGTGTCGAGGGACCGAAAGGTTCTTGTACTGGGTCCACACCCGAGGGGCTATGCCCTTTTACAGGCACAATGGCCGATGGGCTACGCCCTAACACCGGCAATGCGTCCGATGGGCTACGCCCTAATTCCGGCAGTACGTCCGAGGGGGATGCCTAAACGCAGCTCTACTGACCCCCGGGTCAAAGGTGTCGCGCCTACCGGGCCGAGGAGCAGGGTAGGCCCAGCGGGCTGAGAAACACGTGGCAGGCAGCTCGACGAAATAGCCTCAGCGCCAGAAAGGGGCACCCATCCAACGCCATTTGGCGAAGAACGAGTGTCGAAGTGGGACTGGCTTCAACCAGGTACGTGGCCTACAGTCTACCCTTCATTTGCGCAGGGCAACTTTCCTTTGCGTCCATATGGACAGGGTATGCAGCGGCCCCAGCAGCCCCCCACTACCCCGTCAGAACCCCCTGCCACCTCTTTGGCCAGTGAGGAGGTGCTCTTGGAGAAGTTTCTCGTCCTCATGAGGTCTCCTCAGATGGGGGTTATCATCAAAGACGCAGCCAGGGAAGTCCTCGCCGCCATGCTAGAGGCACCACATACGCCTCCATCGGGCCCCCAGACCTCGGAGCAGCCGCCTCCTCCGTCTCCACAGCCAACTCTGCAACCTCTGCCTCCTCCTCAGCCTCCGGCTGCTGTCCCTGTACCCCAGCCTCTGGCGCCATCTACTCCTCATCCTCATCCTCCTCCTTCACAAGATCCACCAGATCCGCAGGATACGGACGAGGAGGAGGATCCGGACATGCCATCCTCAGCCAGGGCCTTCCATGAACATCTTGCCGGCCTGAGGGAGTACCTGGGCCTCCCCCAACCTGAGTTCGAACAGCCGGCAGAGGGGGTTCTAGCTGAAGTCCTCACAGGGGTTCCACTGCAAACCAATGTAGTCTCCCTGGTCAAGAAGGGTTGGCTCAAGCCCCACTCGGTCCAGCCAGTCAAACGACGCCTGGATGCCAAGTACAGGCAGATGGAGGGGGTGATACACTCTTACTTTCTACCCATCCTCAGCCACACTCCTCTGTGATCGCTGCTGCATCGCTATACTCAGAGCCTCAGTCGTTGTCCTCCTCTGCGTCACTGCTAGGCAAGGAGGAGAAGATATTGGAGGCATACGGCGAGAAGATCTACTCCAACGCCTCTTTGCACCTGTGTCAGGCCAACGCAGAGGCCATGCTGGCTGCCGCCAACCAACGGTTATGACGGGAAATTGTGGACTTTCTCCCGGAACTCCCCACCCAATGCCAATCGCGCTTTAAGGCGGGGATAGTGGAAGCCAAGCTTGTGGCGCATGACCTCATGGAATCCACAGTGGCTCATATCGATACCTCAGGCCGTGCCATTTGCATTGCCACGGACATGAGAACAGCCTGGCTCCAGGCTACGAAATTCAACCCGGATGTCCAGGAGCGCATTCTAAATCTACCGTTTGAGGGGAGGGACCTCTTCCACTCCTCTACGGACGAAGAGCTGGACAAGAAGAACAGCTCACAAACGGCAAAGTCTTTATTCTTACAAGGACCACACCCAAATTGTACACCCAATCTCAGCAGTGCTTGGAAAAGGGTCGTACATATGGAGGGTTCCACGGCTTCCAGTAACGCAGATCCAGACGGCCGGACCGCTCTCCTTCTCCGATCCATTGCAAACAACAAAAGGGGGTTTAGGGGGATTAAGGGCTTTTTGCAGCCCCCCTTCTCAGCGTCAGCCTCCGAGGGATAGAAGGCATGACATGCCCCTTCGGGGTCCACGTATCTCCGGTGGAGGGCAGGCTTACTCTCCATGCACAATTCTGGCACCAGAATTTTGCGGACTCCTGGTAGTATCCACGGGGTAACGCCTTCCTATCCCAGCCTCTCCTCCCGCCTCCCCTACACTCCCACAGGTTGGGACAGCAACTCTAATGCCGGTGATCCGGTCGCTCGTAGAGAGCCATGCAGTGGAGGAAGTCCCAGCCTCCCAGCAGCAAGGCTTTGGCTTCTACTCCAGGATTTTCGCATTCAGAAGAAGAACCAGGCGGGCCTGAGAGTTGTGCTGGACCTTTCCACACTCAACCTCTCCCTACCCTTGCAAAAATTCAAGATGGTTACGCCAGGTTTTATAACTGAAACATTGGACAAGGGAGACTGGATGTGCTCCCTGGAACTGAAGGACGCGTACCTACACGTCCCGATTTGGCAGCCCCATCATTCTTTCCTATGGTTCAGGATCATGGGCTACCATTTCCAATACAAAGTCCTTCCATTTGTCCTCATCTCGGCCCCAAGGATCTTTACCAGACTCATGAACGCAGTGGTGGCCCTCTTTAGAGTGCAGGGCCTCCACATCTACCCATACCTTGTCAACTGGCTCGTCACCGCTACATCTCCGGAAGCGGTTCGCCACTCCTCCCATGCCCTTATGAACACACTGCACGATCTGGGGTTATCGCTCAACCTCAAGAAGTCACTGCTGCAGCCTAGGCAGACTCTGAAATTCCTTGGACTCATTTGGGACACGCGCTCCGTGTGGGTTTTCCCGCCAGAGGACAAAATCTCAGCCACAGCACCTGGACTCGGCAGGAACAGAATACCACCAATTGGTTGGTGCTGAACGCCACTTCTCAAGGGCAAGGTTGTCCTCATCTAGACAGACAACTCGACCAGCATGTACTATGTCAACAGGCAGGGAGGCACCAGATCCCCCTCCTCTGTGCAGACTGGCGATCAGCATGTCTGAATGGGCCTGGAAAATGACACTTTCCTCTCGGTAGTCCACCTCCCGGGGGAATCCAAACTGGAGGCGGACAGGCTCAGCAGGCTGGGAGCAGACAATTATGAGTGGCAGCTAAACACCCTCTTTATTCAGGCGATCTTCAACAGGTGGGGTCATCCCCAAATGGATCTTTGCCACCTAGCACAACATGAAGTGTCCCCAGTTCCCATCTTGGCAGGGTCCGGGCCCCGGCTCTCTGGGCAACGCATTTCATCTCCAGTGGACCGGTATGAATGCCTACGCCTTTCAGCCCACTCCCCTGATCCACAGGGTAATTTGCAAAATCAAGGAGTCTCGCTGACTCCTCGTCATTTTGATTGTTCCATGGTGGCCGACCAGGCCATGGTTTTCGGAGCTTCTCAGGCTATCGGAGGTGCCACCTAGACACCTCCCGATGGGCCTAGCACTTTTTCTGGCTCAGCAGAGGGGCAGAATCATCCATCCCGTGCCAGGGAATCTAGCCCTCACAGCGTGGTAACTGAGCAGGTAACGCTTCGGCACCTTAGCCTCTCGCAGACCAATCTGGAGATCATACAGGTCTCCAGGAGCAAAGTCATCAGGGCCCAGTACAAAAGCAAATGAACCAGATTCTGCCACTGGACAGACTGTAAGGGAATTGACCCCTTGGCCTGCAATGTGGACGGCATGCTCTCCTTTTCGGCACACCTCGCTCATTCAGACGTACAGGTGGACACCTGCCGTACCAACCTTTCAGCCATTGGGGCTTACAGGAACTCGGAGGAAGGCATTTTTCCCTCCTCCAACCCTATCGTCAAACATCTGACTGGTCTCGCTAGGCTCTACCCACCCGTCAAGAGACCGCACCCTGTGTGGGACCTTAACATAGTTGGGTGCCCTGGCGCACAAACTATTCGAGCCAATGGCGTCTGTGGACATTAGGCTGGTCACCATCAAGACAGCCTCACTAGACGGTCTTAGCTCGGCTCGCAGAGTCAGTGAGATCCAGGCGCTGGTCGCCTCTGAACCATATACAACCTTTCACAAGGACAAGGTAGTCATGCGGTCGCACCTGGCATTTCTGCCCAAGGTTCCATCTGCATTTCACTTGAACGAAGAAATAGTTCTTCCTACGTTCTTTCCCGATCCTCTGGACGATGCACAGAGAGTGCTGCACTGCCTGGATGTCAGGCGACCATCCAGCCCTAAAATTCTACTTTGACAAGACCAAGGGCTTCCTCAAGTCGGACGCCCTGTTTGTCACTTTCGGAGGCTCATGGCCAGGTTATCAGGCCTCTAAGGCCTCCATATTCCGGTGGATGGTCTTTGCCATCAAAGAAGCGTATGAGGGCCAGCACAAGCCGCTCCTGGCCAACATGCATGCCCACCCTGTCAGGGCCAAGGCAACGGCCATCGCATTCCAGCACCGTGTCCCTTGGCAAGTCATAAGCAGGGCGGCCACTTGGGCCTCTCCCTCAGCTTTCTGCAAGCATTACTATTTGGATGCTGGCTCTAGATCTGATTCGGCTTTTGGACAGGCAGTTCTCAGGAACCTATTTGCTTGGGGAGGGTCTCCTCTCCACCCTGGGGTTGCAATCAGTTGTAATCGTCCATACAGTATGGAGGAAAGGGGACGCGACTTAAGAGTAATTATAAGTTACTCACTGTAGTGATTAACATACTTAGTCCATAGTCCCCTTTCCTCCATACGTCCCACCAACCTCCCCCCTATTAATACTGGTGTCATTGGGCAATGTTAAATCTATTGTCGACCCGTCAATGGGGACTGAGGTGTGGTGGCGGAGTCGGGGCAGCGCATGCTCTCTGGGCCGCACCGGTAAATTTAAAGGGGAAGGTGTTTTTTTCTGGTGAAAAAGGTTCGGTCTCCCGTCCCTTGGAAGGGACACCCATACAGTTTGTTGGAGGAAAGAGTATGTTAGTCACTACAGTGAGTAACTTATAATTTTCCTTTGGAGGTTACTTGCATGTCAACAACAAATGGTAGGGCACTGCAGTGCCATGCCCGGCAGATGGACTGATCGAGTACAGCAGAGAAGCAATAGCCCAAGTAGGGACTGTGTGCGCAAATATGGTCCCAATACATTGCAACAATGGAGAAGCCAGTGCGAATACATAGAGACATAGACTATGAACTTTGTTTTAGCAATGAAGGAACAGTTCCTGTTGGCGCAAACGCACAGTGCAACCACACTCTTGTGATCCCTGATCTGTCGAAAGGTACATCAGTGATGATAGATTACTACTGGGTTTGTGGCCAACAAGCCTACTTGCACATCCCACCATCCTGGGGGGCAAGTGGTCATTGGCCACCATGCACTCAGTGCTACTAGTAATCCCGGAAGAACACCTGAAGGGAGAAGAAATGCCTATCAAGGTGCCAACAGCCACTCCAGCACCTAAAGAAGCAGAAAGAAACTTGCACATCGCGCAAGATTTTGGTATGCTGCCAGATAAGGGATGATTTCAACAGCGGGGAAGAAAGGAAATTGAACTGTGTCTCAGAGAAATACCTGATGAGTATCGACTTTTTAGCTCAGCAGATACTTTTTTTCATCTTTTTTTGGCTCCTGGGGTACAAGCAGGTGCTGCACTTTTGTACCCCCAGAGGATGCTGAGACTGGGTCACTATCCCACGTCATTGAGTCAGTGCCCAATGTAGGTGTTCAAAATAAGAAAGAAGGTGGCGTTCAGAACACAGATTGGCTATCGCTTGCCTTTGATTGGCTGGGTTCCGCCATCGCTGGGGGCAGCAGTAAAAATAATGGTTCCTGTTATTGTATTCTTCTTGGTCGTCATCTGCACGTGCCAATTGGGTCTCCGATGTTGTGTTAATATAGTCCCTAGTAGTGCAAAGATAATGGTATCAATTGGGGGGGGGGGATCTAAAACACCTTGCCATACATTAAACCGCGAAACTTAAACTAATATTTCTGTGGTTGTATATATGTCAGGTAGGGATGAGTTTGTTACTGTAGAAGTAACGAAAGGGGGGAATGTTGGGAAGTAGCTAGCGCCTTCCTTCATTCCCAAGCGCTTTACAATTAGGCAAGACTTATGACTGTTTCTAGGAACTACAAAAGACAAGGGCGGAGGAGGCGCACCGAGAGCTTTTTTCATGCAAATATAATCGCACACACAGAAATGGGTGGGCACTAAGAGATGGCAGTTATTTAAATATAAGGTACAAATAACTATTAACTGAATACATTTGTAAATGTTAAAACCAATATAGTTCTTAGCCCGGTATGAGTCAAAAATATTCCCCCTCCCTTCCCGGAAAGGATGAAGCCTGTTCTAAAAATGGACTACAGGCATTGCTGTGGTGTTCGCTAGCCCTGGCACAGCAGCACGTAACTCAGCAGCTGTTTGCTATCTGTCAAAAGATCATGGATGCTAAATGGGGATTTTAACATGCTCAATGCAGAATTATGGAAAACGAGGGTTTATTGGGAATTATTGGGCCAGATGAAAATAAGGAGAGTGAATGAAATAGGCGGAGGATTACAGGAAAATTGTTTTTATATATAAAAGTTCATAATGTAGCAGAATGATGAAAAACATGAGCTACAGTGTATTCTTTCATAGGCTAGCAATATATTAAGTAGTATGTCCTAAACCGAAATCCCACCATGAAGAGAGGAAGACTGGATCATCCCTTGGATGGAAGCAGGATGAGATGGGGTAAAGCCATGCCAATATCCAGAGATGCCACTACAGCAAGTTAAGAGTATTTAAGCTCCTGTCTGGCTCCAGTCTGCAGGAGAATGTTACAGTTGAGGAACAACGTTCAGTCAGCAGAGTTCTTTGCTCCTGTCCTCATGTGTGTAAAGAATACATTTCTTATCCTTGCAAGATAGACTCTTGGCCATACTTTCCTAGAGGGGCGTACTTTACTCACCCGTATAATTAAGGGGTACCTCTGCAAGTTTGGCTACCCTTACAGAATGCAAGTTGTGATGTGGAATTGGTGAGGCGTGTGAGGTGTGGTGGTAAGAGAGGTGTGTGGCTGGTTGGGGATTGGAGAACACAAAAGGAGAATATTTTCAGCATGACAATGGATAACGTTCAAGACTATTAAATATACATGCACATTAAATCAAAGACCTAGCCAAACCAAACACTGTGCTGGCAAGCCAGGGATATCTGGCACTCTCCCTATTAAATTGATACCAGCGGTACACATAACTGGCTCTTGTAGCCTTGCACACTGCTTCTTTCCTGCAATTTGCCAATATCACACCCTCCAGTGAATAAAAAAAAGTGCCATAAAAATAAATGTTTTGTGCGGCAAAATTTCCTATTTGTATTTTTTTGTTTATTATTCGTATCGCGCACCGAATCCTGAGGTAACTGGGCGGTTGAGAAACTTGGGGTGGATACATACAGAAAATGCAGGCATATTTCAATCCAATGTAGTGACAAGAATGAGGGACCCTGGTTACAGGTGGGTCAGGAAGGAGAAAAAGCATAGTATCTAGTATGACCAACAAAAGATGAGAAAAATCATAAATAGACAGTGGTCAGTTTACATGGTAGAGTCCGCTTAGTGGAGAGATTTGTTGCTCAGCCAGCTTTTAGTATTGGCTTTGTAGGTGAGGAAGGAGGGTTCCTGTCTGAGGGGGATGGGAATGGAGTTCCATCGTTTGGCAGCTTGAACTGGGAAGCTGGCTTCTCTGGCTGTTTCTAGATTGAATTTCATGAAGCATTATCCTGGAGGGTCTGTTCATGTACTCCAAACTTCAGGATTGGATGGTGTCATTGAACCTTCAGGATGCTTGCTTTCATGTGCCTATCCATCACAAGCACAGCAAATGCCTGAGGTTCGCTGTTGGCGCTTCTCATTATCTGTTTCGAGTTCTGCCATTCGGGCAGACCGCCGCCTGAGTGTTTTCACCAAGTTGATGGCAGTTGTGGCAGTGAGTCCCAGGAGAGTAGGGGGATGTGGATTTGTATCTACCCCTACCTGGAAAATAGGCTAAGAAGTGCCGTTCTCCTGAACAGGTCCTGGAACATCGCTGCATAACATGCCACTCCCGCCACCGACTGGGCTTCTCCCTCAATTTCAAGAAGTCCCACATGATATCTTCTGAAAAGCTCCAGTTGATTGGAGTGGTCCTGGATGCGTCCTCGGAGCAAGCCTCGCCACCCGAGGTGAGGGCTCAACACATTCTACAGATGGTCACCAAATTCCAGAATGCCCAAATTCTTCTGGCCTTGGACTTTTTAGCGGGGTTGTTCAGCCTTATGGCATCCTGCATTTTACTTGTGCCAGAGGCTTGTCTGAGAATGAGATCCCTCCAGTGGGTTCTCAGGTTCCAGTGGTCTGTTTTCAGGCGGATGTCGGATCTACTTCAGGTTCCGAGCACGGTCACACAGGCTCTCCTGTGGTGGGCTTGCGATTACAACATTCTGAAGGAGGAACCTTTTTGGCAGCCTTGGCCAGAGATGACCGTAGTTACGGACGCCTCACTCATGGGACGGGAAGCTCATGCCACTGATTTGCAGTCAGCGGTCGTTTGTCTCCATCAAAGTCCAAACGACACATCAATCCTTTGGAGCTGTAGGCGATCAGACAAGCGCTGAAGGCCTTTCTGTCCTCGCTACAGGGAAAGAATGTCCTGATAATGATTGACAACACAGTGGCCATGTACTACCTCAACAAGAGAGGTGGTGTAGGGTCACTACCACTGTGCAGAGAGGCAATGCAGCTCTGGGTCGGGGCAATTGAAGAAGGAATCGCCCTAGCAACACTTAACCTGGCCGAAGAGGAGAATACAGCGGCAGATGTGCAGAGAAGGAAGAGGCACAGTCTCCTACGAGTGGTAAATGGCTCAGAAAGTCCTTCAAGAGATCTTGGCCCTTTTGGGTACCCCTCGGGTACATCTGTTTGCATCCAGTGCCTACCCGAATTGCAAGCTATTCTGCTCCAGGGGAATTTCCCCCTAAGAGGAGCTCTAGGAGACCCAGTCGTATAGGACTGGGAGTTTCCACTCCTGTGCACCTTCCTTCCAGTCCCTGTCAATCCTCAATTCAGGAGGTCGAGTAAGTTCAGTAAATCCATGATTCTAATTGCTCCGGATTGGGCCAGGAGGACGTAGTACACAGACCTTCTGGACATGTCCAACTGACCACCAATTAGTCTTCCACAAACAGAGGACCTCCTCTCGAAAGAGGAGGGTTGGGTTCTCCATCCAGATGTCAAGACTCTCAACCTTCACGGACGGTTTCTGAGAGTTTGAGATGCAGGGATTGGGACTGCCTGGAAGACGTGATGTTTTGCTTTTGGCCAGAAGGCCATTAACAAAGTCTCTGTATCGCTGCGGTCGGAACAAGTTCAGCAGCTGGTGCAAAGATCAATACGACACGCCTATGTTCTCATTCCGGCTGCATCTAGCTAATCTGGGCTTCCAGGTCGCCACTGTCAAGTGTTAGATTTTTAATTGCACATCTGAAGAAACCTCTTCCTTTGGGATGCTGCTAATTATTCAATTTTTAAAGGGGCTCACAAATGTGTTCCCTCCGGTCCCATTTGTAGTCCCCGTTTGGGACTTAAATCTAGTATTAAAAGTTCCCCATGTGTGTTCCTTTTGAGCCTCTTCCCTCTTGTCCGTTGAAGCTACTGACACAGAAACAATTCTGTTGATGGTTTTAACATCCACCTGCAGAGTGAGCAAATTACAAGCTTAATCATGCAAGCCACCATTCACAACCTTTTACAAAGACAGTTGTCTTGAGAGTTAGACCTACCTTTCTATCGAAAATGGTGTCTGATTTTTATATTTCACAAAATGTTTTGCTAACTTTTCCCCTCCTCCACACCCTAGTAAGGAGGAAGGAAAGACTGCACAGACTAGACCCTAATAAAGTTCTGGGTTTCTACATCTCATCTTGTTAAACTAAGGCAGGATGGACCACCTTTTGTCGATTACACCAGGGACATAAATTGGGTCTGGCAGTCACTTAACAGACTTTATTCAGTTAGATAATTCAATGCCTCACAGAATGTTATAGACTAGCAGGGAAGGAAGACACAGTAGGTTTACAAGCTCACTCCACAAGGGGCATGGCTACTTCTACCTTACAAAGAGGGGTGCCTATTCAGGTCTTCTTTGTGGCAGCCACTTGGTCGTCTGTTCATACCTTCACAAAGTATTATTGCTTGGACTCTGCTTCAGGCCAAGCAGCAGGATTTGCAAAGGCTGTTCTACACTCCATTCATGACACACTGATATTTATTATTCTTTCCCGAAAAAATTCATACTCCCTCCTCTAATTTCATACTGCTTTGAGAGTCTATCTAAAGATGAGCAATACGTGAGAGGAAGCAATCTATTCGAAGAACAATTTACTTGGCCCTGGTAAAGTTCTTTCGACTGGATGTTCCTCCCACGTATTCCTCATCGCCCCTCCCAGCCTACACCGCAGTACAATTTCCGTGTTTTACATCATGCGTTCCTTGAGCATCTGATCTTGTTTGTCTACACGAATGCTGGTTATCCTGTGGGAAGAAGGCGAAAAGGCTGAAATGAAGTAATGGGTGCGGTGCGTGCTATTTATACGATCGATGATGCCATGATCGAAGGGAGGCTGAGGCCTTCTAGGGACATAGAGTTGACGATGATGACGCACAGCACCCTCTGCCTAAATTATTTTTCCGAATGCTGGAAGGGAGAGGACTAAAGATGCAGCCTCCAACACTAGGTTATAGGCCCTGCACCCACCTGCAAGCACTGTGCCTGCCTATTGACTGATGCTTGAATCTCTGGAGCCGAAGCCCTGGATCCAGAAGGCAGAGCCGGCATCACCCGAAGGCAACAACCTAAGACTTCTACCTGTCTTGGTCATTCCCGTTGCCCCCTGCTCAGGAGAATGATCCTCTTGGGCTCCTCAAGAAGATTCCTCAACATGCCCGCATTCGTAAGTCTCCAGATCAAGATGGCCGACGCTATACCTGCAGCCTCCAATACTAGGCTATTGGCCCTACAGCCACATTCAAGCACAGTGCCTGCCGATTTGGCATCACACAAAGGCAGCAACCTAAGTCTTCGACTTGTCTTGGTCTACCTGGGTCATGGATGGGCCCTACACTGGGCATTTACTGTTGCCTCAGCCGTCACTGCCTTGCTCTGCAGTTAAGTCTGCCTTTGTGCAACATATCCCTCCCGAGTGCGCCCAGACTCTCATAACGTAGTTGCCGCCACCCGCTGCACTGGGTAATCTCATCCCTGCTCCGCCCATTTACACTATGCTGTTAATCTTTCCTGCGCAACTGATCTTTGTCCCACTAATGCTGGTTAGGGCTCATTCTTCTAACTCTGTTTTCTACCTTGGCCACTGTAAAAGGAACCCCAGATCGCTGCTTCCTAGGACTACCAGCTTTATGCGGCATTCATAATATGCCTGCTTCTATCCTGATTTGACTTGACAGGTAATGTGTCTTGGCCCACAACGTACTCACTGCCTTTCTAGCCCTGTGCTGAGTTCTGTATTTACCAGCAACTTAGACTTTGTCCCCCAGTCTCACGTTGCATGTGTATTGACCGCAACCTACCTATTTTTGACCTTCCATACCCACCTGTTTGACTCCTCCAGCCTGACGCTGCCATGATATGTGCCTGTAACACACTCAACTTGACAATTACAGCCTTGTCCTTGTATGATTCCTCTGATTCCTGCTGAACTTTTAAGTATTGCAAGTAACTTGTTTTGATTTATGTATACATGATGTAGCTCCCATTCCATGAGGAGTGGCTTTGCCAGACTACATACCTACTTGATTGTCCTTTTTAGCCTCCCTCCCTTTTTTGTTTGGTGCGCTGCTATAAATGCCAAAAATAAATAAATAGGAACATGTGGAACGAACATCCAGTCGAAAGAACTTTACCATGGGTAAGTAACTAGTTCTTCTCTCTGCACCTGTAACTTTTCATTACAGTGACAAGCCTATAGTTATGGCTGGTGGCAGTGGACTTGTTCTACCGACTTTTGTGCATTTTTCTACCGCAGGTTGTATTCACAGCTGCAGTTATGCACAGGAGGAACACCTTTATTCTAACATGGTGGCTTCTTTTTTTTGCAATTTCTTGTATGATTTTCCTTTGTTAGCCCTTGGGAGAGGGGAGGTCTGAATGTTAGTTTTGTCTTTGGCAGGAATACTTTGTGTAGCCCACCAAGGCTCTTAAGTGTCTGCGAGGACAGGAAGCAGGGGAGGAGACCGAAACTCCCTCGACTTTTTTTGACTGCTGGTGTGCTTGAATGGGACCAATTCCTACAGGGGGGCTGATTGGACACCCCCCCCCCCCCCGCACCCCTTTTTTCCGTAAACTCTATGGAGACTTTGCAGAGGAATTAATGGGAAATCCTGATAAAAGGTGAGGTTCCTGAGGCAATCCGACCACTGGAAGATCCGAAGCAGAAGATGACCAGAGACGGTGGCAAACCCTTCCAGTAACCGCAACGAGGCAACTGCTCTCCTGACCCCATTTTCTAATCGACGGATGAGCTCCGAATCAACAACTCCTTCCCTTTGGCTGGTGGGACCTACTAGCCATAGGATGAGCTGCAGAACGAGCCATACCTGACGTGCTTTGACCTTCCAGGGCTGCAAACCGCCAATACAAGGGGTCCTCGATCCCAATTGCAGTGCATTGTCTTCCAGTGCGCGAATCCTCCCAGAACTTTGGTGAGCTCCAGTTGGACCTCAAGAGGCAGGATCCCCCTCTCAAAGTCCCCTCACCAGAGTGCAGGACTGCAGAATCGGCGGATCGAGCAGGGGGTAACCGTTGACTATTGGAGCTTGTAAAAAGGTGCCAAAATGTCAGACCAACATGAGTCCGAAAAATTCCTTGCTGAGGGTCCTTTCTCTGCAACATCCTTTCCAAAGTCTCTCCTTTCATCACCAGACCAAGGAAACAAGAGACGGCATCCATCGGTGCACCACAATAAAGAATTCTGCTGCATTTTCTTGAATACTCCTAAGTTACTGTGGGTCTCAAGGTAGTACTTTCCTCAAGTCGATTTGTCACTCTCTTGTCACTGGAGTGCTATATTCAGAGGTTGGGTATTCAATGATACCCCTTTCCCAGGTCTAGCAGCTTGTGCTTCCATAGGGCGTGCTTTCCACGGTCACTAACTTTTTTTCCACTAAAGCATCCTACTTGAAAGTAACTGTGGAGCCTTGCTTTTCTGCTGTTACATGACTTTTGCACCCTCCTCAACTGACTTTGAAGAACTCTTAACTAGTCGGGGAATGGACTGTTAAAGTATTAGAATCATTGAAAAGTATTAGAAATTAGTACATTGCTGCTGCTAGTGCTGAATAAACTTTTCCTTACAAACGAACTTTACTATTGAATGGAACTGTCATTTAACTGTGTTAATTGCCGGTGAAAGCCACTACTATTGAAGCAGTCACCTGAAAAAGTGTTGCTTATGTTTCCTATTTGTGGTTAGTCTAAATATTATTTATCTTTGCCTTGTGTATATAAAATACATGTATATTCTATTATAACTACAAGTGTGAGAGTTTCTTTGGGCTGATGTATTTATTGGGTTAATTGCACTTACTTACAGCTCACATCCTCCTCATAACGGGGCTGTATACATAGGCATAGTTTTGAGTCTCACCTGTTGGTAGACTTTAGGAAAACTTGCCTAACAGGTAATGCTGGAGAACTATACTTATGGGTGGGTAGCTTGCTTCTCCTAGCTGTTTGAACAGCCGACTTCTTTCCATGGGGATGTCTACATTTAGCCACACCAATTCTTTAGTTGACACTGCAGGTCATTCTTACTGGATTTCTAATCTTTTTAAACAGGCTAGTACGCAGACTGACGCTCTGAAACTACCTCCACACCCACCTAGACTTCTCAAGAACAAAGCGCTGCTCTGCAAACCCATCACTCAGACGAAAGCCACGTCCTGCAAACCTCATACGCAACACAAGGAATGTCAAACAGGTAAAAATGCTGCTCTTCTAACCGTAGTGCATTTGTTTTATCCTGTCCTCGACCTCTTGTACCAATATCAGAATAGTATTTGCCTAAAATATATTTGTGCAATATGCACTGCCAGCTTTGCTGTCTAATCGAGGTGATTCTTGTTGTGGCATGGGCACAAATGGAAATCGGTTTTATTTTTTTGTTTAGTCAGAAATCTCAAATACTTGCTGTTGATTAGAATTGATAATGTCCTGTTTGTTGTGATGACTTGCTTCTCTGTCCTAAGATAGCCATTAATTACTTGTAAACACGCTTTGTCCCTGGCCACGGTCTTGGAATACTTTCAATGAAAACAGGTTTTACCATTTCAAAGTACTTTCTTTTTAGATGCATGCATTTGTTTTCTTTGAAGCATGAATCCGATGTGTCCTGTTTTAGCTCAGCACTTCCCATTTCAGTGCGACCACAGTGACTCGGAGGCCAACCCTGCGCTTATTTGGCAAAGGTGCCTTTGGTGCAGCTGCTAAGATTTTTAACTGATTTCTAATTCACCACGTATCAAATAAGGGCCGGTTTTCGAAACCCTCTTGTGGCGATCATATAGAAGGCAGCTGCAGGGGTTCTGTGGCTCCTCCATCCGATTCAAACTTCCGAGCAATTTCACATGGCTCCAACTTTACCAAAGAAAGCACTGTTTACCAGTTTCTGTTGATGAATAATATCATTCTTTTATGAAAAACTGATTGTGCTCCATTAGAGATTGTGCTAATGTAACAGGTTTAAAAAAAATTCGCCCAGGGCGCTGCTACCCCTAAGGCCGACCCTGCCTTGCTCTGTGTAAATCGGTGCTCAGTTCGCTAGTTGTGCGCACAAGTAGCGATCGGTGCAAATGATCAAATCTAAATCTGGTGACAGGAAGCCAATCAATTGCTTTTCATTTTCAAAAGGTCATGCAATCAAAATTGCTGTATTATAAACATATTTTAATCCTGAGGACACATTAAAGCACACCTTTTGTATTCCTTGAAGCCAGTCTTTGTGGCAGACATTGCCACAAATGTACTTTCATGAGAACAGAGGAAATGCTTCACAAGTGAAACTGGGGTACACTCTGGCACACCAGATTCATTTAACTGTTAAAAATCTAAAGCAACTGATGCACTTGTTATACTAACTACTGTACAACAATCTTACATAGTTAAAGACATGATTGATTCCTGTGGAAAATTCCTCCGTCAGACTAAGTGTAAGTAGCTCTGCGATAGTCTCACCAGAGGAACACCACACCTAGGAACAGGGCCCACTAAACCTGTTGTTTTCTTAGGCTACATTGTATTGACAGATGGCTGTCTGGAAGAATGCTCCTGTTATATACGTTACTCTCCTGTACCTTTCCTCCCTACTGATGAGATACCTCGTCCCACAGGGACTGGACTGGAGCCTTTTTCGCACTGGAATAAAACCTTTAAATGAAGGCACACAGGGCCTGCTGGGTATGCCCACCCATGCTAATGTTGCCCTCATTCCTCACACACTAGTCCTTTTTACTACTGACGCCTTGGAGTTTTTTATTTTGTCGCTACTTTCCACAAGTAGTTTTCTTTTGCTGCACACTAGCCTACCTCACTGTCATACACGCGTATGTCGCTGATAATTGTTTTTTGTTCCTGCTATAGAATGAAGTTTTCTTAAGTCACCCATAGTCTCTGCTTGAGTGTTTGGGCCATTCCCATCTGTGGGGCTCCTGTTTGCCTATGCAGTGCTTGTTTCCCGGGTATTGCGAACCACCTGAGTCGTTGGCAAGATCTCTTCGACTCTCCTCCGCACTGTATTAAGGTCTTTATGGCGAAACAAAGTACCTGATCCTCGTGCCCACTGTTAGGACATGTTTTTCTGAAGTCCAACTAAGGGCTTAGTAAAACCATTCAACTGAGGCAGTACAAGACTCCACTCTTGGTGTAAGGCTGTACCACCCGAGTTCATGGTAGCATAGACAGAGCAGCCAGGCTTATCTTAGAAGAGAGAGAGGGCTGTAGAATCAGTAAACATGAAATTGTAATAAAAAAGATCCAAAGAAACATTGAAACATTTTGTATTGTAAAAATAAAGGATTTGTTTAAATACAGGTAGGCCTAGATAAATCTAAGGGGTAAGTAAGTACAAACACATTATATGAAATCGCAATTTATAAAAGCAACACTATACCTGAAGGTGCACAGACCCAAGTATAGACCTTATTTGAACTAAAAGTAGTTCTAGGGAAGTCAAAACCTTTTCATACACATTCAGTATAGGTCACACCTATTCTTGGGGAGTAAAATCCAATGGTTACTTTTTACAATTACATTCATTAATCCAAGGGCAGTAGACCCTTACAGCTTTATAATGATTCTCAGTACAAACCACTTAATCAGTCAACTGGACAATATACTTTTGGTGAATAGTGTAATACTTATTCGAGGGGATTGGGTCCTCCGACGTATTCCATATCTATGACAGGTAATGTCCACAGCTGTGCTGCTTCGGAAAATCTTTGGCTCCTGCGTCGATGCGCCATCCCCGAGGACCTCCTCCGACGGCCGACGTCACCCGATGTGATAAGTAGGACGCACGACGCCCATAGCCTCAGTTCCGTTTTTTCCGCGAACGTGTTCGCTTCGTGAATCTCGGTACGCCTCGACTCGTTGGAGTTGCTGTTTTCTTTCTCGGTTCCTTGAACCTGTTCGGTTGGTGTGAAGACCTGTTTGTGGCGATGTCTTTTTCATCTTCGACCCCGTGTCTGGGCTTCAAGAACTGCGGGGACTGTGGGTCCAAGATGTCGGTCACGGACTCGCACGACGCCTGCCTCTGGTGCCTCATATCTGCCGTCACATCTGTGATGCAGCCACCTGGGTTTCATTACATACTTTTGCACGTCACTATTCCCTCTATTCCATCAGAGGGCAAGATCTGGCAGTTCTCTATTCCGCAATTTGATTGGGCATGCTAAATTTGTATTCTAAATTCTTTCCCACCTACTTGCTTGATACTGCTTTGGGAGTCTGTCATAGATATGGAATACGTCGGAGGACCCAATCCCCTCGAAGAACAAGTTACTCTCTTACCTGGTAACGTTCTTTCGATTGGATGGTCCGACGACGTATTCCATATCGCTCCCTCCCTGCCTTCCCCGCTGCAGAATTTCTTTTGCGATTGCAGCTTGCGTTCCGCAAGGCCTTGTGTGTCTGACTGGCAGAAAACTGGTGGCACACGTTCTGGGAATAAACTATAATTGAGGCTATGGGCGTCGTGCGTCCTACTTATCACATCGGGTGACGTCGGCCGTCGGAGGAGGTCCTCGGGGACGGCGCATTGACGTCATTGACGCAGGACGCAGACGCCAAAGATTTTCCGAAGCAGCACAGCTGTGGACTTGACCTGTCATAGATATGGAATACGTCGTCGGACCATCCCATCGAAAGAACGTTACCGGGTAAGAGAGTAACTTGTTCTTCTAGGTGCACTAAAAACCTATAACTACTTTTGTGATGAAACAGTTATACTAAGTGAGTAAAACCCAAGGATGTAATATACAATTCTGATGCTTGTTAATCTGCTTAGAATCGCATGCTGTGCATATGGCCCGACATCCAGTGGTAACCGCAGAGTATTGCATCTTGTCTTTCGGGGACCGAAAGGGGAAGGGGGGTCAGCATAGGCATATATGTAACACTATCCCTATCGTGACGTGTAGTGTACCCAAAATCCCTCACTCACCGAGGTCCCTCGGATTGGTTTTTTCCACCCAGATAACTGGTCGCCTCAATGCGGAGCTCTTCATAAGAGACATTGTTTATCCTTGTTTACCGACTTTTATTTATTTATTGGTTGTTTTGTAATGGACCCGTAGCTCGCAAGCTTCGGGGCGCAGAGACATGAACACGGAAAGACAACATGTGAACATCAAAGGCACGAGACAAGAGACGACAGCTGAGAGCAGGGGCGAGAACTAGAAAGTCTTAGTTGAAGATGTGGGTATTCAATAATTTGCGGAAGTGCAAGTAGTTTGCTTCCATCCGTATGTGTGGGGAGGTTGTTCCATAAGACGGTGGCTAAGACTGGGAAGGATTTGCCTGCTCCATTTTTGCACTTGTGAATGGCCACTGCTATCATACCTAGATTGGCCGATCTCAGGTTTCTGTTGGGCACATATAAGACTAGTTTGGATTTTAGGTATGCCGGGGTCTTTCCAAAGATGCATCTGTGCACCAATGTCGGAGCCTTGAATTGGACCCTATCTTCAACTTTTAACCAGTGGAGGTCTTTCCGGGCTTCACTGATGTGTTGGGTTCTGGTCTTTTTTTAAAATAATTCTTACAACATTGTTTTGGATGACTTGGTAGCCGTGTAAACATTGGTTGTTGGATCCTAAAATAAGTGCATTGCCGTAGTCAAGTCGTGATAAAATAGCCCTTGCAATGGTTGCACAGTTGTCTTCTGACAGATAAGGTATTTTGGCTTTTAGCTGTCGGGTGGTATGAGCACGTTTATTTTTTTTTAATGTATTGGGCTTGTGCTTCGGACCCCAGGGATGCTTCCAGCATCATGCCAAGGGTTTTAACCTTACCCAGGACTTGAATTGGGGTCTCTAGTATCTTAAATGAGCTGTAGGATGTGTCTAGCTTCATTCTGGCTCAGGGTGATCTGAATACTATAAGCTTGTTTTTTTTGCCATTTAGACCAATCCAGTTTTTGTCCATCCATTGTTCTACACTGTTGTAGACCATGGAAAGTTGCTTGCTGTCTTTCTGATGATCCCCACGCATTTGATCACCAGCTGAGTGTCGTCAGCGTAATTGGTGAAAAGAGTGGTGTTAAGAATTAGGCAGAGGTATCTCAGATACAGATTGAAAAGGAGTGGGGACATGCTGGCCCCGTGTGGTACGCCACATGTGATCTCTTTTTCCAGGGAGAATGTGTCCCCCCCCAGTGAACTATGGACATCCTATTTTTAAGAAAGGACATTATCCATCCTCGTCTGAGCAGTTTGCAGTTTTTTTTTAGGGATGTTTTAAGTAAGTTGTGGTCGAGCAGGTCGAAAGCAGCGCTCAAGTCTAGTAAGATAAGAAGGCCGGCTTTCCCCTTGTCTATGATGCTAAGCATTTTGGTCTGTGCTATGGTGGAAGCCCGATTGTTGGTGTTGCAAGGACTCGGCTTCTTCCACATGGGCTTGGAGCTGCATTGCAGCAATCCTGTCCATGATCTTGAGAATAAAATTGCACTTGGTAATTGGTCGAAGGTTAGGGTCCCTCTGGTCCAGGTTTGGTTTCTTAACTAATGGTGTTACTCTGACCCTTTTTATACTTTCTGGCACTTTTTGGTCTCTGAAAGAGGTGTTGATTACTTTGATCCGGATTGGAGTGAAGATGTTGGGGTTGTCAAGGATTATCTTGGGTGGAAGAATGTTTTCGGTGCAAGTAGTAGGTTTCATAGTGGCCAACACTTTCGTCATGTTGCCAATGGTGATTTGTGCGAACTTGAAAGGAGCTGAGGAGTGGATTATTTCCTCAACAGGCAATGCTGCAGGTGCCTTTCTTGTAGCTTGGGACATGGCTATGATGTCCCTGGATTTAGCAATTTTATTAAAGAAGGTGATCTGTGTAGTATCGCATTCTTCCTGAGAGGGTGAGAAAGGGGGGTAAATTTCCTTAGGTTTCTCGACTGATTTCGGGATATTGAATAGTTTGCTGGTGGAGTTAGCTACAGAGGTTATTTGTTCGTTGTAGATGTTTTTCTTGGCATCTGTTATCATGTTTTTATAGGTTTTCTCACGGTCTTTCCATAGTGTCTTTTTCGCTGGGGTGTTTTTTTGTTGTTGCCTTTTTTCTTTTTTTTGTTCAAGGAGTTCTCTCGTGAACCATTGTTTTTTAATGTTGGATCTGATGGTCTTTGTTATTGGTGGGGCCTCCTGATCCGCCAATTTCTGAAGGTGGCATAGAAGGTGAAGGCGAGTGTCCCCAGATAGCACGACCCTACCCGCAGTGAGAGGCAAGAATGGACTCTTCCCACGAATGTAAATAAGGCTAGGACCAAGTGCGGGTGAGCTTAAGGGAAGCTTTATCTAAGTCAAAATAGGGCATGCAAAGAACTCTGCAAACTCTGAGAGCGCTCTGTCTGACAATCGCAAAGACAGGCGTTTATATTTACAAAGTGTCATAGGCACCTACACACTATAGGGGGCACATGTACATGGGGATTGGGTGGCGTCGACTAACTATATGTGCAGCTGTGATGCGTCGCTCTGTGGTTGGTGGACACCGCCGGGTGCCTACGTGGGGTGGGCAGGTCAGCTGGGCTCATTCGGGAGGCGCTGTCCCGTCAGGCGTGGTCAGTGTCATTGATAGTAGTCTTTCTTGGCTTTCTGCCCTAAGGGCCAGGCACACCCCATTCATTCAATGCTGCAATGTCAGTTGCCCTGTAAATCCTACAATAGGTTATTCTACAGGTTAATACAACACAGGAGGAATGCGCATTAGATGGGGTACTGTGGCGATGCATCAATACAGGGTTGCTGTTAACCTGTTGACTAGGTATCATAGGCCACGGGGTAAGCTGTCCGAGCTTTGGGTCTCGTTAGAAGTCAAGACGGATGCTTTTCAACAATGTTGGTGCAATATTAGGTGTCTTCTTTTACAAGCGTCATTAATTTGGGGTGACCTGGTGGGTTGTGGAATTTTGCTGCTGAGCTGTAAATAATTCAGGTGGCTGTTTGTGGCCATGTGAGCTGCGGGGGAATCATGAATGCCTGAAGCGGCTCCAGCCGAATTGGCGGAGGTGAGGCAGTGTAGCTCGGGCCTTTGCTTTCTCTGGCAGGCTTCAATGAGAAGGGAGGGGAGGTGGCCTTGGATATGCCCACAATGATGGTCTTCTTGCAAGCTGCAAATTGTATTGAAAACGAAGGGATTCGTATAATGTAAAATGGCTAAAGGGTTACACGTCTATAGTCTTTACATCAGTACACAGTCATTTCATAACACGTTAACTATATTAACAGTTCTATTAGTCTCTACAGGGTAAGTATTTGCAAGATTAACAGCGCTAGCATCATATTGTAAACATGATACGTGAGGTAGCATTAGGGTTGGTGGAGCACGCAGGAGCAACAGACCAATACGGTTGACAGCAGGAATACATGTTAAACTCGTACATTCACATTGGATGGCATTCTATGTATCTCATTAAACAATTTACAAGAGCTCACAATACTGTCACGCTTGTGTTCCTTTGCACTCTAGCAGCATCAGGGTAGTAATGGCATAAGGACTCGGTATCACTCTCTTTACATTACCCCTAGAGAAGCACATAGTAGGAGGCCAGGGGCCCTGAGTGTGTGCGCATACTGAGGGGGTTGAGTATCGTGACCATGTGGTCACACAATGACACATTCTGCAGTTTGAACAGTGTTTGTAGACTTTTGGCACGGGGGTCGTGCAGAATACCATTGGAATGTGATTGATATATATATATATATATATATATATATATATATATATATTTCTGAGGCTTGTGGAATCTGCTTAGATCACATGCTGTGCATAGGCCGACATCTAGTGGAAGCTGCGGAGTATTACAGTTTGTTTTTCGAAAGTCGAAAATGGGCGTCGACACAGGGCGTGCCAGTAATACTATCCCTAGTGTGACGTCCACTGTACCCATGATCCCTCACGCGTCTAGGATCCCCAGATTGTTTTTTTCCGCCATTCTGGTCGGAAGCACTTCATCGGAGTTCCCTGGCTTTGCCATATTTTCACTCTAAATTAATTCTAATTTGCCCCGTTTTGTCAACCTTTCGTCGATCAACATCTCGACGCCGAACCGGGGAGGAGATCAACGTCGAATACCCGACGGATTGGGCCTTGAGGCTTCCGCCTCGGCTCGGGCCTGGGCCGCTGGCCTCCGCCCTACAAGTAGGGAGAGTGGGGGGTGGTACACTTCCACACTCGGCTATATATATATAATCATATAGACACCTTATTACCTACACACACTTGCCCGCTGCCCACAGGCACGTATGGAGGGTACGCCCTTTCAGTTTTGCCCCAAGTGTAATAAGAAATACCCTTGGGTAGATGAGCACGCTACGTGCAACCTTTGCCTACCCAGAGACCACCCCGAGGCGGGTTGCAGGGCCTGTAGTAGGTTTAAGCCCAAAACTCTTAAGGACCGCTCCACCAAGCGTTGGGCCCACCACGCCAAGCTAGCAGCTATGGAGGCGGAGGGTACCTTCAGCGACGGCAGCGACGCCGAACTTTCGGACGGCGAGGGCACCAAGGCGTCGAAAGACAGCCGAACGCACATCCCCGGCCTCGGAAGGTCGTCCGTCCCGGCGACTATGGGGAAGTCCCCCGGCGACAAAAGCGTTACACATACACACGCTAAACACAAAAAATCCACCCGAGATTCGACGTCGTCGAAACCTCGGAAAGAGGCACAGAAGGAGCGGTCCGAAAGGACGTCCTCTGGGCGGTCCCGGTCGAGGTCGCCGCACGACGTCAGGCAAGCCTCCACACTTGCACATAGTGCCTCGACCATTAACATCACGGAAGATCAATCGTCCGGAGACGAACACGACTTCCATCCCCAGCCTGCACCCCAGGAAAAGGGTACATCACTTGGGAGTAAGGAGGGCCCAGTTTCGAAGGCTAGTTCGAAAGACAGGGATTCCACCTCCGATCCTCGACGCCAGGCGACGAAAGATAAGGGAAATGGTAAACACACTTCCACCCACGGGGAGGGGGGTAAGCAGCAAAGGAAACAACCCTTGCAATCCTCCACAACAAAAGAACTGACTTCCCCGTCCAAATCTTCTCAGGGCCAGTCCATAGGAAGTTCCAGCAAGGTCACCCCAAGCTCCAAACTCTGGTCATGCGAGGACATTGACAGAGTAATGTCAAGGATGTCTTCCTTGGCAAATTTCTTCGAAAGACACCCTGAACAACTCCTAGCTTTAAACCCTCAGGAAGATTCTCCCTCAGGTTCAAGGGACCCTATCCCTTCAAATAAAAGACCCCGGGTCGAGACACCATTTAGGTCTTCAGACCCCTTCGAGGTCCAACCCTATTCTTGCCTCTTCCCTACAGACCAAGGAAACTCTTCCCTTATAGAGGGTCAGGAAATTGACACGCCAGAAGATCTCGCAGGGTCAGATTATTACGGGGAAGACGAAGACGAGGATGAGCCAGAAAATAGCCCAGATATTTTCCGAATGGACTCACCAGTCGAAAGGGAAGCCCCAGTGTCTGATTCCCCAATAGATAATCAGCCCCTCCTGAATGAACTGCTCTTTCGGGCAGCTAACCACTTCCACATAGACACACAAGGTGTCCAGGAAGAGAGGGACTTTGCGGAGGAACTAATAGGGGAAAGGAAGCCAGTAGCCCAGACCATTCCCATCCTGAAATCTATTCAACGCAGAATAGCACCATCCCTTGTCAACCCAAACCTGACAAGACCTGTGAACCCGAGGGTGGAGAAGCTGTTTAAAGCAGCCCAGTCAGACCCTCTATATATTAGAGGTCAACTTAAGCCAGACTCTCTAGTCGTAACCAACACCCGCAAGAGAGCTGGTACCCCATTATCTTCCTCTGAGGCTCCCCCGGACAAGGAAAGTAAGAAACTTTATGGTTTTGGCAGGAAAGTAGCTTCCACGGCAGCCTACCAAGCCAGAATCGCGAATTCCACCACACTGTTGGCTAGCTACAACTGTCATCAGTGGGAAGAAGTGGCAGCACTAATAGATTCTGCTCCCGAACCCCTTAAGAGCCAGCTAGCTCGCATTTGTGCAGAGGGAAGAAACGTCTCAGGCTGCACTTTAAAGGCAACTCTGGACGCCGCAGACAATGCGGGTAGACTTATAGCAGAGGGGACTGTCATCAAAAGACATGCTTGGTTGAGGCAGTCGGGATTCAAAGCAGAAACACAAGCTGCACTCTTAGACAAACCAGTGGAGAGTGATCTCCTGTTTGGGAAGGCAGTCGAGGACGCTCTAAAAAACGCTAAGGAAGAATTCGACACCCTCAAATCCCTTGGCCAGTTAACTACCAAACCACCGAACCAAAGAGGGAACGGCAATTTTCGTCGCCCCCGCGGCCAAAATTCCAATAGAGGAAATAGCTATTCCCACAACCAGGGTACACAGTGGAACACCAACTCAAAACAGTCTACCCAGGGGTATGGTAGGGCTAGTAGAAGAGGACGTGGTAGAGGCAGAGGCAGCCCCAGTAAAGGAGGCAGCACGCCTCCACCAAAGCAGTGACGCTCAGTTCAGGGTCCCTTCCCATGCAACCCCAGTAGGGGGACGAATATCCAGCTTCACCCAGGCATGGGAAGGGATAACATCCGACAGATGGGTGCTGTCAACGGTATCCAATGGGTACTGTATAGAACTACTGCAACGTCCCCTAAACCATCCTCCAAGACAAAAGGTCCACTCTTTACAACATCAGAAGATCCTCCTCGGGGAGATCGCCATTCTGCTAGAAAAGGACGCGATAGAACTCGTCCCGGGACACCAGGTAAACAAGGGTATCTATTCAACTTACTTCCTTGTGCCAACGAAAGATTTAACAATGCGCCCAGTTTTGGACTTACGGCCTGCCAACAAGTATGTCAAGCCCCAAAAATTCCGTATGACCACGCTACAAGAGGTAATCCCACTCCTAAAAAAGGGGGATTACATGGCAACCTTGGATATGAAAGATGCCTATTTTCATATTTCCATGCTCCCGGCGCACAGAAAATACTTGCGCTTCAAGGTGGACAGTCGCCACTACCAATTCAAGGTACTGCCCTTCGGGATAGCTTCAGCACCAAGGGTATTCACCAAGGTACTGGCGGTGGCAGCTGCACACCTACGCAGGGAGGCAATCCCAGTGTACCCTTATCTGGACGACTGGCTCATAACGGGGGAAACCCCAGGAATCTGCAGGTCAAACATTCAGAGGACTATCGACCTCCTCCACGAATTAGGCTTCTCCATCAACGAGAAAAAGTCAAGTCTGGTGCCAAGCACCTCAAAACAGTTTCTAGGAGCTATCCTAGATACTCAGAAAGGATTGACCTTCCCGTCGGAAGAAAGAATTCGGAATATACTTCTGCAAATTCCGCATTATCAGTCAGGTCAACAGATAACAGTACGCAAAGCTATGCGGTTACTGGGCATGATGGCGTCATGCATTTACCTGGTCCCCCACGCGCGTCTGCGCATGCGTCCCATGCAGGAATGGTTGGCGAAACAGTGGTCTCAGGCAAGTGGTCAGTGGGACGATCTAGTGGTCGTTTCGCCAACACTCGTACAGAACCTACACTGGTGGACAAGAGAGAATCTCGCAAAGGGGAAACCCTTTTACGATCCCGAAGTACAGGCAGTGGTGACTACAGATGCATGCCTGACTGGGTGGGGAGCTCACCATCTCCACCACACAGCTCATGGTCTCTGGTCTCACTCAGTAGCCAAGAACCACATCAATCTGCTAGAGCTTCTGGCAGTATTCCGAGCGCTGCAGGCGTTCGAGCCCCATCTACTGAACTTGTCGGTGCAGATCAGGACGGACAGCACGTCAGCCATGTTCTATCTGAAAAAGCAAGGAGGGACTCGTTCGCCAAATCTGTCCAAGCTTGCCCAGAAAATATGGATATGGGCACTCAGACGGAACATCTTCCTGTCATCGCAACATGTTCCAGGAGAGCTCAATTCCCTAGCGGATGCTCTAAGCAGAGACTCCCTCCCAGAAGAACACGAATGGGTCCTTCACAGAGACGTAGTAGAAGATCTCTTCTCTCAGTGGGGTTTCCCCACTATAGACCTGTTCGCCACAAGCGAAAACAAACAATGCCCAGGATTTGCATCCAGGTTCCCCCAACCGGACTCCCAGGGGAATGCCCTGTGGATGAACTGGTCAGGGATGTTTGCGTACGCTTTTCCACCAACTCCTCTCATCAGGAAGGTGGTGTACAAGATGAACAAGGAATCGATGACGCTCATCCTAGTTGCTCCCATGTGGGCGAGACAACCATGGTTTCCACACCTACGCAGGATGGCGGTGTGCGAGCCCATCAGACTCCCAGCCTGGTACAACCTTCTGTCCCAGCAACAAGGTCAAACAGTGCATCAGGAACCCAACTCTATGAACCTAGCAGCATGGCTCCTGAAGTCATAGAGTTTGGACATCTCAAATTACCACAGAGGTGTATGGACATTCTAAAAGAGTCCAGGAAACCAAATACAAGGCACTGTTACTTTGACAAGTGGAAAAGATTCGTTATCTGGTGCCAGAATAAACAAATCAACCCAGTTGATTGCACTCCTTCCAACGTTGTAACATACATGCTCCACCTGCTGGATGCAGGGTTGGTTTTTAACTCTCTGAAGGTACACCTGGCAGCCCTCTCGGCTTACACCACATCCCATAACAAGGTCTCGTGGTGGAAAGTACCAGTGGTTAAAGCCTTCATGGAAGGAGTAAAGAGACTTCACCCTCCTATTTCGAACCCACCGCCAGGATGGGACCTCAACGTGGTGCTATCTAAGCTCATGGGACCCCCCTTCGAACCCATGCATAAAAGTAGTCTCAAACACCTGACTTATAAAACGGCCTTCTTAGTAGCCATTACCTCCATAAGAAGGATCAGTGAAATTCAGGCTCTGTCAGTGCAAGATCCTTTCTTTACTATCCACAAGGACAAACTGGTTTTACGCACACACCCTAGGTTCTCACCAAAATTCATATCCAAGTTCCATGTAAACCAGTCCATCGAGCTTCCGGCTTTCTTCCAAAACCCACAAAGCTCGGCTGAGGTGAAACTACACACCCTAGATGTGCGTAGGGCGGTCCTATACTATGTAAATAAAACCAGACCGCTAAGGAAAACAGATCAACTGTTTGTCTCCGTAGCTACAGGCAGAGAGGGGGATCGCGTCTCTAAGGGCGCTATCTCAAAGTGGATTATCAACTGTATACAGCTGTGTTACTCTTTCTGAAAAGACTCTGCCTTGTACGCCAAGGGCCCACTCTACTAGAGGCATTGGGGCCACTCTGGCTTTCATTGCAAATGTTCCCCTCGACACCATTTGCAAAGCAGCTACTTGGAGCTCTATTCACACTTTTACTCAGCATTACTGCATTGACACTCATTCCAAGACAGATACACAAGTGGGACAAGCGGTTCTAAGACACCTGTTTGCTCATGACCCTTCTCACATCCCACCTCCTTCTTCTGGTACTGCTCGCTAATCTATGCACAGCATGTGATCTAAGCAGATTCCACAAGCCTCAGAAGGGATACATTACTCACCGTAATCGTATTTCTGATGCTTGTATCTGCTTAGATTCACATGCGACCCACCCTTCCTCCCCTCCGAGAGAAGGCGCATGGTTGCTTGTAGTCTTACCTTTCTGTCTATCTGCTTGGACTATCTGTACTCACGCTACTCCTCATGCTACCTCATGTCAGGAAAAACACAATCTGGGGATCCTAGACGCGTGAGGGATCATGGGTACAGTGGACGTCACACTAGGGATAGTATTACTGGCACGCCCTGTGTCGACGCCCATTTTCGACTTTCGAAAAACAAACTGTAATACTCCGCAGCTTCCACTAGATGTCGGCCTATGCACAGCATGTGAATCTAAGCAGATACAAGCATCAGAAATACGATTACGGTGAGTAATGTATCATATATATATATATATATATATATATATATATATATATATATATATATATATATATATATATATATATATATATATATATATATAAAAAAGCAGTTTCTTTGTGTGGGATTTAAGGCTTTTGTTTCATCGCGGACAGTTTACAGTTATTTTCCAAGCCAGCCCCGCTGTCTGGGTCACGCTGAGGATAATGATGCACTGCAGAAGGTGAAAGATAGTGTTTACTCTAACACTAGCTCATGTCCGACTGCTCGTGGGAACAGGCTTTCAGCGGATTTCAGGGAGCGGAGGCAACAGGGGTAGGCAAGGACTCTGAAGATGGGGGCTGTGCTGCAGCGCACGAGGAATCATGTCTTAAGATGGCATTCTGGTTTTCAAAATGGTTTCCGGGGCCTAGCCTAATACAGTATGTTTGGTCAATGTGTCGGCCAGTGGTCCACCCACCACCTGGGCCTTGGTGGCAGGGGGTCCCCTGACGAGCCATAGACATCCCAAGGAGGGGACTGCAGGGGAGGTCGTCTTTGACCTGTCCTCCCATACAAAGGTTTGTCAGTAGGGACTCACATGAGTCTTCCTTTCTTTCAAGGGTTTCGACATTGTTTGGGCAATGTTTAAGTTGCTCTATGTTGTTTTTAAAGTTCTGCTGAGTTACTTTAATTGGAAGATTGGGGTTTTGGCATAGGCAGTGAGATGTAGAAAGTGACGCTGTAGTGGTCGGACCATATGCATGTGTTGGTTTTGAAATTTTGTGAGAAGAGAGGTTGTTAGTAACAACCCAGTCCAATAAATGTCCGTTATCCATGGTGGGTTCGAGATTTGCTACTTTATAGTCTGTTATTAAAGAGTTTCTCTAATTTAATGGCTGCCTTGTCTCTAGGGTCTCCTTGCCAACAGTAGTGCTGCAGTGTTGGGCCCTTTAAGCATGTTTAAGTAATGAGTTATTTCTTCATTCAAATCCGGTTTTGATGAGGGCGGCCTGTAGACTACAATTATGTTTAAGCTACTGTTGTCTTTGGGAAGGTGTTTGAGATGCATACACATTGTGTGTGAGCGTGTATTTAGTAAACTGATCTTTAGGTCCAATGTAGAATGAACATTCTGTTTGTTTAATTGTGGCGCATTAGAGAGTTGCCTTTCTTTTTTTTTTGTCTTTCGATTGCGAGGGCTTCCTTTGCAGAGTTTTGTTCTTGACTAGTTCTGTCTAAAGTTGCTTCACTAGCTACTTTTGCTAAGTTTGTGCATTGGTGTTTGTGTAGTTCTCAGATCAGTAGGTCTAGCGGTAGCAGGCCCATGGTACCTGTTTGTGTTCTGTGGGCTTTCGGGCAGCGTGTTGTGTGCCGACGCCGTGGATGGCGAGGTCCGGCGCAAGACCGGCTATGCTTCTGAAGCGCCGGCACTGAAGCGCCTGGCGTTTCCCTGAGGAGTGCGCCGGTGCTTCTGGGAGTTGTGGTCCCGGAGTACTAGTTGGCCAATGCTATTGGCTGTTAACTCTGTCGGTTATTTCCACTAAAGTCACTTCGACGGTGCTTCAAATACTACGTCGAAGACTGCAGGAACTTTCGACGGCGGTGGACCTCGACGCCTAACATCCGGCGGCAGAGTCATCCATGTGGCCGAGCCCTCTGGCCGGCCTACACAGTAGGGAGAGTGGGGTTGGGATGGTCATATCTTTCGCTATGTCTCTCCTATTTCAGCCTCTTTACCCTCTAATTCTGGTCATCATCTCCATTACCTTTCGCTATGGAAAGGACACCATTTAGGTTTTGCCCCTCTGGCAGGGTTGATACCCGTGGAAAGACGAGCATGATGAGTGTAATAGTCGGCCCATTGACCACAACGAAGCGCGGTGCGCGGCTTGTAGACTCCTTCGACCTAAAACATTTAAGGAGCTCTGCGTTAAACGGTGGACCTCCTACGGCATGTCGCGGGCTGGATCTTCTTGCCGCACTCGCTGAAAGTGATGGGGGAACTAGTGATGACCAAGCATCTGTATCGGATGCCATCGACCTTCTAAGTCTGCCACACCCGTCCCCAACGCCTCCAGGCCTCACGCAAGTCACGCTACGGGGACCAAACTCGGTGACAGGGGCGTACAAACTCACTAATCGCACAACCCCTTCCCCTGGACTAGATGGTTTCGACGAAACTGGTGAAAGCGCCAACAGGACAGCCGAAACATTTCGACAGAATCCTCTGATCTTGAAGATCAACATCCTTCCCCCTCATCCGCAGCAGTGGCTCGCGACTGGGCCTTCGAAACTTAAGGGCACTACCTCAAAATCACATTTGGCCGGCGAAGTGCGCCCAACTGACGCTCCGACACCCCCTAGGGCCTCGGTAGTACATAAATCTACCACTAGTCGTCCTAGTGAATCGGTAGGCGAAAAATCTACCGCTAGGCCTCCTAGTCGTACAGCGCGCCCCTATTCGCCGAACATCGACGAAAGCATTGCGAGGATTACTTCAGCAGTTGGGTTGATGCGTTTCGTCGACTCTTTAGGCAAGGAGCGTGCCACAGACACGTCTAAAGATGCGCCAAAGCAACCCGATGCTCGAGAAGACTATGAACATAGTCGAGAGCCTTTGTCTAGCACTATCGGTAATAAATTGCGGCGCCAAAGGCAAGAAAATGAAGATTTTCCACCTTTTGCACCTTCTGGTTTGTCTAAATGGACCAGGGAAAAATTTGAAGGGTGCATGGACTGTTTGGAAAGGATTGTCACTTTCAGAGCACCCTACACCCAAGAGACCTCGGGAGGATCCTCTTGCTGTGTCAACTTTACGGTTTTCTGGAAATTTAGAATCTTCTTGGGACCATTTCACTTCTATCCACCCTGAAGATGAAATTCAAATGGACACACATCAAGACATTTATGATGAGGAAGAAGATACTACCTTCCTACAGGACTTTACTGCAGATGACCAGGCGGATGCCACAGACCACTGGGGGGACACTCATCAAGTTGAGACGGAGCCATGGGCACTCGCTACTCACAATCAGGACACGGATGTCCTGTGTGCGGACTCCCCTCCTTCCACCCTGGCCCACCAGGCTTCACCAATAGACGATCAAATGGCCTTTAATGCCATCTTAAGAAAGACAGCCGATTACATTCAGATCGCCACCCAAAAAGCTGTACCTGAACAAGATTTCCTGGAGGACATTCTTAAGGAAAGAAAAACCCTCCAGTCAAGCCATTCCTCTCCTAAACTCTATTAAAAGTAGATGGCTCCTTCTCTTGTCACACCAGCCCAGATCAGGGCAGTAAACCCATGGGTGGAGAAATTATTTCGCCCTTCGCCTTCTGACCCTCAATATATTAAAAGGCACTCCACTGTAATTCCCTAGTGGTTACCACCACCCGGAAATGGGCGGGAATACCCCTTGCTACGGGAGAGGCAACGCCCGATAAGGAGTCAAAAAGATTATATGCCTTGGGTAAACGTATTCCCACGGCAGCTGCCTAGACCACGCGTATAGCAAACACCACGTGTCTTGCCAGTTATGCTGATGTGTAGTGGAACCTTATACAAGGTCTCCAGGAGGTGCCTGAACCCGCAATAACTAAATTGCTCGCTATCGTGGCCGAGGGCAGGTAAGTCAACACAAATGTAATAAACACCCTGGATATTGCAGAGACGGCAGGAAGGTCCCTAGCTCAGGGCACCCTGCTCAAAAGGCACGCTTTGCTCTGAAACTCGGGCTTCAAGCCGGAAACCCAAACGGCCCTTATAAATAATCCTATTGAGGAATAAAACCTCTTTGGTAAAGCAGGCTCTAGAGACTGCCAAAAAAGAGCATGAGACTCTTAAGTCTCTTCAACAAATCACTGAGAAGCCCTCCCCCCAGAGGGGAAGCGGTTCCCGTCGGTCCTTTTGAGGCAAATCCCGTTCCTCACAGAATATGTACAACACAGGGAAACAACTGGAACTCAGGGCAGACATCAGCACCCCCGCCAACTATCCACCTGGGGGTCAGCGGCGTGGGAAGGGTAGAGGCAGAGGCACCAACTCTAGGAGAGCCACAGCCTCGGGTCAGAAATGGCCTACGGATTGAGGTCCCCTCAGTCGGGGGGTGCTTATCTTTCCTTTCAGCATGGGAGGGAGTTACATCCGACCAGTGGGTTTTAAAGGCGGTCGCCCACGGGTACTGTGGAATTCGCCCAATCCCCCCTCCCCCCGATGTATTCAGTGTACGTACTTGTACCCAAAAAGGACCTCACCATGTGCCCTGTACTAGACTTCCGCCCAGCAAACAAATTTGTCAAACCTCAAAGGTTTTGTATGGTAACTCTGCAAGAAGTAATCCCACTGTTGAAGCGGGGGGATTACATGGCAACACTGGACATGAAAGATGCATACTTTCATATTTCAATGTGGCCAGCGCACAGAAAATATCTAAGATTCGTGGTAGAGGACAAGCACTATCAATTCAAAGTCCTCCCCTTCGGCATTGCTTCAGCGCCAAAGGTGTTTACAAAGGTACTGGCAGTAGCGGCAGCACACCTGCGCAGGCTATCTCTCCCGGTTTACCCTTACCTCGACGACTGGCTCATAACAGGGGACTCTTACGAAACATGCCTATTGAATACTCAGAAGACAATAGACGACCTGCTCAATCTGGGATTCTCCATCAACGAGTAGAAATCCAGCTTAGACCCCCAGTCAAGCAATTTCTAGGGGCTCTAATCCGGACAAAAGACAGCCTCGTCTTCCCCTCCAACGAGAGGGCTCACAACCTGCTTTCTCAGATCCCTCAATATGTAGCCAGTCGGGAAGTTTAGTTTAATTTGTTAAGCGCAGCCGAACCCTGGGGTAACTGGGCGCTTTGTCTTTAGGATCAGCAATGGTTACAGAGAGTTGCAAATACAAGGACAGGCGAAGATGATACAGTACATTCTCCAGCATGGGGTCTGGCATGGATTCACATGCTCATGAATATTCCCCATCAGGCCGGGAAGCCTCGGTAAAGAAAAAATCAGTATCAGTTTTGTTTCTGATCTGTCTTTCTTAGTAGTAACCAATCACTGATCTCTGGGTCATACTGCCCCCAGCCAATGACTGCCCTCTCCCTAAGCCCCTCCTCTGGCAGCCATCCTCAGATTTTTACCGCACGCTCAAGTGTTGGGAGTTCTCGTGTTTAGCTCTTGAGTTTTTTACTGCGTTTTCACGTTTTTTCAGGAGAATTTCTCATTTTACGGTTTAATCGAGCCTCAAGCTCCACCGTTTCTACTTCCGATAACGGGGACCCGTTTCGGAATTCTTCTACGCCCCTCAAGGGTGAAGTTTTTGTCGAGTTTACACTTCTTGGAGGATTCCGGAAGATCTGCGGCCCACCTCAACGGACATGGCCCAGGACAAGGGGAGCTTGACGCCCGGATCCAAGCTGTTCAGGAACTGCCCTGGATGCGGATTATATAACGTTTTCAAGGAGGACGAGCATTCGCAATGTCTCTATTGCCTCCATGGGGACAAGAAAGACGCACGTGGAGAAGGACTGTGCGTTCTGCAAGAACCTTTCGGAACGTACCAAACAATATCGTCGTTCCCGCCTCCCCTCCTGGCTGGAGAAGGGCACAGCAGGTGAGAAGGCGAAGAAGAAGTCTGAGCGGGCTTCTAAGTCCTTTGAGGGCGCCCCGGTGACGGGGGCCCAACAGAAGGCCAAGCACCGCGACTCTGCGGGCACCGGGAGCGCCGAAAGGTCGGGCTCTTCGGTTGCCAAGCAGGGCGCTGCTTCCCCGGCACGTTCGACCACGAGCCAGCGCTCTGGTTCGGGGAAGAGGAAGTCTGAGAACCCGGGTAGGCCGCTGGAGCGGACCCGGTCGATCTCGAAGTGGGAGCGAGGCGCTGACCCTCCCCCCCCCAAGGCGAAGGCCCCGGATGCACCTAAGGTGGTGAGGGCTTTGATCCACCCGGCTAAGGCCTCTACCGAAGTGGTCGCTGCGGCTCTGGTAGAGCTGGCTGAGACTACGCCAGTGGAAACGGCCTCTGGGCCCAGAGTATCCTTGCCGCCGCGGAGGTAATCCTCTTTCCAGCCCATCGCTAAGACCCCCGTGAAGCCCCCGGCTGAAAAAGAGGGGGGGGGGCGGTGGCCATTACAGACTCAGAATCAACCTCTGAGGAGGAACTGGTGGAGACCGAGAAGGGCCTCAACGAAGGGTCCAAAGGCCTCAACGAGAAGTTCGCAAAGGTTCGATCCCAGGGGACGGTCCCTGCTGACGTGATCGAAGATAGCGACGATGACGATGAACAGGGCCCAGTGGAGCGGCCATCCCGTCCGTCGCAGCCATTGCCCGAGCCCCAGGATAGCTCGGCGGCCATTTTGTTGGCAATCCAATCCTTATGTACCGAGATAAGGACGAGATTACCATGCACCCCGACGGAGGAGCCAGAACCAGGCCCGTCGGGAAGCCCTCAGAACAAGCGGAGGAGAGTCCACTCCGCTCCGCCCTTCGTGCCTGCGAGACCGGTGGACCCCTCATCCCCCTTGCCGGATCCCAGAGAGGATACAGCGACGGGCGATGGCGGCAATGACACAGCAGACAACCCCTCGTCACCCCCCGCGGGCGTCCCCAGCCGACGAGGTTGGCCCTTTCACATTGAAACTAACAATTCTGTTACAGTGACAAGCTTACCTTCAATGGCTGGTGGCAGTGAACCTTTAAGTCCGTTGTGGAGTGAAGGGCGTTTGGACAGCACTATTTTCGGCTGGTTGATGGAAAACACCCGGCCCCCAAACGTATAGCCGGTACCCAAGCCCGTGTGAGAGCCGACATTTCATTCCCTGACCCTGTCATCCAAGACGGAGTCTGACGAAGAGCCACATCCATGGTGAGTGAGAAGATATGCAGGTGTCGGGACCTCTAACACGCCAGAAGCTCCTCTTACAGCAACGACAATGTAGCCTTGTAAATGCCAGCATGATCAGTAACGTTATCGACATCGAAATTGACGCGGCCGTGTGCAACAAAGGTGAGTGCAGTGTTCGTAATTCGACATCAAAAGTGCCGAATCCTAGCGAGTACCGGTCTTTACCCACTTCACTTGCCATTAGCACTGCTGGGCCCACCTTGTTTCACGAAGAGCCTTGTTTGGCTAGCAATGATCTAGCAGCAGCAAGTCAAAGCACTCCTGGCCCACCAGCAGTAAACACGCATGCGAATGCAAATATAATAGATGCTGACTTGCACTAGCATTCTGCACTTATAACATCCCCACATCTGTCCAACCAGACTCCGTCAGAACTACAACCTGCTGCTGCTGGCACTGTGATCTCGGATGTTGAACTGCTTGAAATAAGCAATATTATTTAAGTGGCGCCATTACAAACACACGTCTGGAGTGATTGTGATACTCAACTGACCTCTCACATTAACGAAATGCCATACTCCAACAATAAGACACCACGAACGAACTGTATGGCCCAAGCTCCAACATAAATTGAGCCCATGCCCTTCTAATTGAGTGAAGGATACAGATAGAACCAACAGTATAAATGTTGAGAGTGGCAGTGAGGATACCCACCAGTCTCTGGCTCCGGAAGCGTGCGTGTGGCCTTATTGAAAAAGCTCCAATTGTGAACACTGATGTTGACTCTGGCACAACGAATTCAGAACTGAGCCAAATCCAGCTTGCAGCCATAAAAGACCTGGCAACTGACATGTCGATCTCTCTCCGCAGCAGGGGCCTCCCTCTGGAACAGCCTTCCTGCCTCCCTGAAACTTGAGGAGAACCATCTCCGGTTCAGGAAGCACCTCAAAACCTTCCTCTTTGCTTCTGCTTTCTCTCCCCCTCTCCCCTGCTAATTACTGAAACTGCACTGAATCTGCAACTGGGTTACTCATCGTCTTGGTCCTTGGCCCAGCCACTCTCCCCTGTACTGCCTCCCTGGCAACCCCTGCATTGTGGGACTGTCTCTGTATCCCTACAGCCCCCCTTCCCAGCACTTGTCTGCACTTACCTTGCCACCAGCGGGAACTTACTATTTATCTTGTATTCTACCAGACCAACACTTGTCTGCACTTACCTTGCACTTGCCACCAGCGGGCCCTTATTTTTTATCTTGTATTCTACCAACCCTGTACTGAACTTCCCCTCTCCCTTCCCCTTGCACTTTTCCCTTCCCCTCCACCCTTGCACTTGCGTGATCTGAATGACACCTGGCCTAGTAGGATCGTTGTTTGTCTCCCCTTGTTCCTCCTCCCTGCCTTGTCGCGCCTTGAAACACTTGTGTATAGGTGCGTTACAAATGCCATATCATGTCCTCTCGTTTTGGGAATTGCAGTATGAGCTCAGGGAACCCTAGTAGTACTGAGTCCACGGCTGCAAACTCGCCCAAAGTGAGGGCTGACGACAAGAAGTTGAGAGTTCACTTTGTAGATGCAGCCGCACGAGAGGCTTGTTTGGCTGAACACCTGAAGGCAGACTTTATGCAAATCAGGCAATCCCTAATGAGGCCTAGTGCTCCTGCAACAAAGTGCAACGAGCCTGACAAATTGGGAATGACTCCTCACAGCTCCTTCCTAAAAATTCCTGCCATTGGAAATTATAAGAACTGTGACTCGACTGTTCTTGGAAGTGGTCACCCTTCGATTGACTTGACAAGTACGCCAATGAATGTAAAGACAGCAGGAGAATAAAAAAAACATCGAGAAACAACCAAAACACTCCTTCGCTGCTGAGAAGGCGTCATCTACAACTGGCCCGCAGGGCCCATATGAAGACTGGCCAGAGAACTCAAACACACGCCCAAAGACACTGCTTGCGCTGATACTGAACAGGAACAAGTGAACAAACATCTTTCGGTGGCAGCTGGGTTACAAATTTACAATAATGTAATGGCTGCAACCTCAACTGCCCTGAAACCGTTCATGAAACTATATGAAACCCTACATGAAGTTCTGAACCAGAAAGCCCTTCTAGCAGTGGTAAACGCGAAGATTTCAACTATTGAATCTTTCGCTAAACAGACCTCGAGTAGGCTTGCAACGAAGCTGAGAAGTCGCCCAAATGGGAAAACAGGCTGAGTGACTTGGCCCAGAACGAACTATGCCAGAAAACGGAGCTCATTAATGCTGTATTACAATGCGGGAAATGGATGCGCTCACACTCTTAACAAGACTCTCCCTTCAAAGAGTTGGGTCGTTGTCTCTGTGACTTTAACCCCACACTGAGGCATCCAGTAAGAAACCAGTCAAGTGCGACCCAAACTGATCAGATAACAAGTGCGATTAGTTCCAACGCACACCAATTGGGTGCTCAACCAATAAGGCCTTTAACAGACGACCTTGCTAAGCACTTTCCATGCGCAATGGTACAATTGAATGCCACAACAGCTGCAAAAGTGCAGACATCAACCTTGAATCTCCTGCCCACCTGTACAAGTCAGGCGTCCATGCTTGTCATGCAATCAGGAAATGCTGCGACGATCCAAGCCCCTCAAGAAGAAGTGGAAATGATGAGTGGACCGGCCCTCCTCTGAACTTCATCAACCGGGCAAAAGGTGGTCTCCTTTGGAATCTTTAATGATGCAAAAAGTGCGGCTTTAGGGAAGCCTAGTAGCAATATTCAAAAATCTAAAGCAAGTGCAAAAAAAAGACTCAAGTAAAGAAGGCCAGCGGCCCTCCAAAATCGAATTCATCAAAGAAATTCATTAGGAATCGTTCTCCTACTCCTCCGGTGTTGATGTTTAAACGATCAGAGAAATCTAAATCCACAATCAACAAATCTGAGAATGAGTGTCCAACGAACAAGACTGTGGTGACCCAGTCTTGATTCAGACGGCTCAAATGAACCAGTGTCCTTTACATCTGAAGACCTTGCTAATCTCTCAACTTATTCTGCGTGCGAAGAGTCCTCAGATACCATTAATGTTGGATCTTCTGACGAGGAGTCCGAGAATGAGGAATGTGAAGTGTTGCCTGTTAAAGAAATCTAGGAGACTCAACAAAATCAAAGGCCACAAATAAGACACACGCGACTGAATCTCATCGATAAATACGATCGCCAATAAACAAGACTCAAGAAACAAAAGCAAGCGCTTACAAACGCCCAACATTTGGCTTGATGCTTAATCCCAAATGCACTTTTCAGTGACAAAAACATCATGAAATTGCTGAACCGTATCCCTGCCTTAGTCCAAATTGAATCCGACGACATCCAAATAGTCGAATATAAATACGAACACCGCTCAGATTGGGTTATACTTCATGTGCAATCTCGTCTGGTGGCAAACATCTTAAGGGCTGCAAAAGACGAGCTCCTAGCATTTGGATATGCATTAAGCAATCCCACATGGTCCAGACACCAATCGAAAGTAGAAACTACAACCAAACCTTCCTTCAGTCCACCCCAGTCTTCACAACATGGGAATAGAAGGCAAACTCTTCAAAATTCCTCTGGACGAGGAAGAGCTGAACCGGCTCAAAGGGTGTCTGGGAATGACCGGTACGCCCACTCCTCTCCCACAGGTGGTACTTCTTCAAAGCATCATTAGCTTCTTGGCCATGGTGAGCCACAATATTGCTTGCTGATCTCATGGAACACCAGAGGTTTTCTACATCTATTTCAGGACAACGAACTGACAAGTGGGGGCCACAATTTGATTTGTCTGCAGGAGACGTGGATAAGGACAAAACCCACTTGTGAAGGATACTCTGATATTAAACCCAGCCCAGAAAAATGCTACTGGTTGCCTCTTCTTGGGCCTTTTAACCTTGGAGAAAAACCTTCCTGGGTGGCGAGTAGGCAGAATAATGCATCCAAACATCTTTGTGGAGGGAACCATCATAGAGATTACAGACGATGATGGGTCAGCTGAATTCCTTCTTTTAATAAATGTATACTGGAACCCAGCAAAAATAGTGGTTCGATCCTTTATTTCATCAGTCACAGGGATGATAGACAGACACATTTATGCTGGACTTCCAGAAATACTCTATCATTGTATGTGGAGACTTGAATCATTCTTGGATTAATCCTGATGGGCAAGTGATGAAGATCCAAGATAAATTACATACTACATGCAGTACTATTTGGTGGACACAAATGACCGAAAGAAACTGATGTTGAATGGCCAATTAACGGAGACATTCCTGCAAAGGCTACTTGGCATGGGAATCAAACCCACAAAACAATTGATTATATTTGGTCCTCCTTGGAATTTACTGTTAAGATCAAGACCCTGGAGGTCCTTAAAATGCGCAACAGCGACCATGATGCAGTCAAACCTTGAGTGGTCAATAAAGGAAAGCATTCCAATTGATACCTACAAAGATCGCGTAGAGATAAATCAAGGTCTCAATCGCCTACGCTTGAGACCCTTGGAGATCTCGAAGCTCACAGAATCATTGGGATTGGGTCTTGTACACGAAAGCCCCCAGGTCGAGTATGCCCTTCTGTTGACACTATTTATTGAAGTGCTGCTGATTGATTCTACCCCCATCAGTCTCCAGACACTTAACAAACCTGGGCATGTACTTATCCTCACTTGGCATGGAAATAAATACAGATAAGTCTAAGATTATAGCCCTGGGTCCTCAACATGGGACCAGAAACAAACAATTCAGGTGGTTAGTCGATCAGAAACCACTAACCAGAACGGATAACACCAGGTATCTTGGTGTGATTTTTAATAAATCCATCAGAGAATGGAATTGGACTGAAGATCTCAAAGTGAGGATGAATACATTTGCACTGCAGGGTGCAAAATAACATTGAGAATTTTGCAAATTCACCATGCTGCCAGTCATTCTGTTCTACCGACAAAAGGTGGTTCCAGCGATCACTTTTGGAGGCGAGGCTGGCTTTAACATCAAACCCAGAATTTGGGATAAGCTTGAAGCACAATTCATACGAAAGGTGCTAAGACTTACAAAATGTTTTTCTATAACCGCAATTCGGTTCGAACTTGGTCTGCAATCCATGAGCGCACCGATCCTATGGAAATCTTTTTCACTTTTCAGGAAACCCGGATCGATAGCTCCTTGCAACATCCTGAAAGAAACTGACTAGATCCTACAATGGCCTACTCCAAATCTGGTCTGAAGTTGTGTTAACAAACCTTGACCATGTTGGTGCATCAACAGAACTTTTGTGTAATAACCCCTGTGCAGTGAGTAATCAGGACTGGAGCAACACCATTGACAACCGTTGGCCGCTGAAATCAAGTTCAATTCAAAATTATGAAATGCGCGCAGCAAACCAGGTTCCGAAGTATCTTCAATTCTTTCCGTCCAGGTACCATCGAGATATGTTTCTTCGGATGAGGCTCAATGTGCTACCGACTAAAGAAATGTTGTTCCTTATAACACTTTAAATAACATCTACCGATTCTGTGTTAAAGGTGTAGAATCACTTCGACATTTGGTCATCGAATGTCCGGAACTAACTATGGAACGATCAACTGCGTTGGGGTCCTTTGTCTCACACAATATCAATACCGAAGATTGGTGGTCCTCATTCATTGCTGGGCGCAATTACATGTTAATAAGTGCAACTATTAACTATCTGGACAAATTTATAGGATCTGAAAGAATGAGCTAAGAACTGTTTTGAAATGAAGCTGCAATTTTTGGTCAAAGTACAACAGATTTACAGATGAGAAATGCATTGACGATAAGTCGATATGATGTGAGGAAGGACTCCTTTTTTTTGTAAAAGTTTTGTATGAAACTATGATCGATCAATAAAAAAAATATGGTGCCCTTTTACCGCAGGCTGTGTTCAGAGCTGCAGTAAAGGCACCTAAGGGTGCTCATTTTTACCAAAATAGCTGTGATCTTCTTTTTTTGCCATTTTAGTGTTTCTTGTTGTTTCTTCCTTCCCCTGACATCCAGGGCAGGAAATTTCTTTGTGTGATTTTTGTCTTCGGCGGGAGTCCTGTGGGCTCCGCGCCGAGGCTCCGGTCTGTCTGTGAGAGCAGGAAGTGAGGGAGGAGTCAAAAATGCCCCAGCCCTTTGTCTTGCGCCTTGCTTGAATGGGACAAATACCAGTGGGGGGCTGGCTGTCCTGATTGGACAACCAGACCGCCCCTTCTTGTAAAATGCTGGGAGAGAATGCAGAGGTTGTGCGGTAGTTCCTGATAAATACTGCGAACATGGAAGCTGAAGAAAAGTCGACCACTGGAACCAAAACCTAAGAGGAAGATGATGGAAAAATGGCTGGAATGATTTCCAGCGACCGTAGAGCCTGCTGTGTAACCGTAGCATGCTGTAGCCCTTCCTTCCAATCGACCGGGGGGGACTCATGAAACGACAACCCAGACCCAGAGCTTCGTGAGACCAACTAAACTCAAGAAGACCTGCATTTTGAGCCATCACACGCTTTTCTGCGACCTTGCGTTATTGCACTACCCCAATACCCTGGGACCTCGAGCCATCGTGGGGTGCACGGTCTTCTGAATTCAGAATCTCGCTGCAACTTCGTAGACATCCTGGTGGATCTCCACAGACACTAATAGTCTGAAAAGTTGCCTCACCAGAGTGCTGGACCTTTAAAACGACGATAATTCAACCACGATTTGCTGTCTTCTTCTGTGCTTCTTGAAAAGGCGCCAAATCGCAGAACTGCATTCAGCCGCGAGGGAAACCTTGCTGCCTAGAGCGTTCATCTATCCCTGCTGCAAAGTCCCTTCTGAGGTCTTGTTCTCAGTCACCACGACAAGGAATCCACTGACCGGGTATTTGGCTGCAGACCCTGAAGTTCTCCTGCGGCAAAATCTTCAATGCTGATGTACTGTGTTGGCTGGGGTATGTACTTACCTTAAGCCTGTTAGGATTTCTGTGTAGCTGTGGGTTTTCTTCTGTGATGGGGAGGCCTCTCCTCCAGTGCACCCAGTCCCACTGCTAGAATCCTGCTAGGGTGTCTTCTGTGAAGCCCCTGGACCCTCTTCTAACTCTAAAGTAAAGTAATTACCTATTTGCCCAGTTTTCCTAAGGAACTCTGACTTTTGCTACTAAAGAACCTATTCTGACACTGCCTGTTGGCCACTAGTCCTAGTTAACCCCCCCACCCCCTTCTGCCAATGAGAACTCTCATGCTCCAAGAATAAGGGAAAGAATTTCATGGGATTGGGACTTCTGCCTAGAAAAGATAAATAAGTGTTTAAAAGCTATTTACTTGTAATGAGTTGGCTGGTAACTGCAATTCCAAGAGTGAACAGTTACAAAAGTTCTTACTGATCTTGAATGTGTGATGCACTATTCTTAAAAGTAACGTTAACATCTTTTCTTCCATAGCAACAAGTGTTTTGCCAGTCTAAAACAAAGTAGATGTGAAGGTATTTTACTCTTCTGTGATTAGGTTGTGCCTCTTCCCAAAAGTAAAGTGTTGGTATTATATCACCAGATTAGTCTTTCTAGGATAATTGTAGGAGTGTCCCCCAACTGGGTCTTGCTTCCCCTGACTTGCTGCTAGCCTGTCCAGAAGAAGTCTGTATTAGGTTGTTGCCTACCTAGAATAACTGAGTCATTCAGTAAAGCGTGACACTGGGTTTTACTTTCCCCTTCATTCTAAGGTTAAAAAAGTATGTGGGTTTTACTTCCCTTGTGTTAGCTGTGTCATCCAAAATAAGTTACAAGAGTTACTGCTTACCTCAATCTGGTGTTCCCTGATTTCAAAAGCACCTGTAAGACATGCATTTCTCACTGTAATAGCATTTCTGATGATTGTATCTGCTTAGATTCACATGCTGTGCATATGGTCCAACATCCAGTGGTAACCGTGGAGTATTGCATCTTATGTTTCGGGGACCGAAAGGGGACTTCGGCATAGGCGTGTTTGTAACACTATCCCTATCGTGATGTGTAGTGAACCCAAAATCCCTCACGCACAGAGGTCCCTCAGATTGTATTTCTTCTGCCATGAGGGAGTCAAGGCTATTGTGAGTGAGTACATAAAGGGAGAAAGTAGTAAGACATCTATGCTCCTCCTATCCGAGCAGGGAAGAAGGGTGGGCGTATGTGAATCTAAGCAGATACAATCATCAGAAAAGCTATTACGGTGAGTAATGCATGTCTTCTGATGCCTGTTAATCTGCTTAGAATCACATGCTGTGCATGGACTAGCGAGCAGTACCCGAAGTTGGGGGTGGGTTGTGAGGAGTAACAGTAGTGAAAAGATGTCTTGTCCCACCTGAGAATCAGATCTAGAATGAGTGTCTAGGCAATAGTGTTTTGTAAAGGTGTGTACAGAACGCCAGGTTGCCTCTTTGCAAATGGACTCGAGGGGAACATTTGCAATGAATGCTATAGAAGCCCAGTGCCCCGAGTAGAGTGTGCTCTAGGCTTGAAGGGCAGTTCTCTCTTAGCCAACAGTGTGATGCATTTGACAATCCTCCTTCAGATAGCTGATTTAGAGACAGGGTCCCCTACTCTACCAGCTGCCACTGAAACAAAAAACTGGTTATTTTTTCTCAGTGGTTTCGTTCTTTCCAGGTAAAACATGACTGCCCTGCACAAATCTAGTGTGTGTAGGCTTCTTTCGGCCATGCTAGTGGGATTCTGGAAGAAGAACAAGTTACTTTCTTACCTTGTAACGTTCTTTTGATGGGATGTTCCTCCGACGTATTCCTTATCTTTGATGTTACCCATTCCAGCTTGCTGTCCTCGGAAAACTTTTCAGTAGAGGGCGCTGCACGTCGACGTCCTTCGAGTCTGTGTCCCTCGACAGCCTCCGTATCGGCGCTGACGTCATCATGCGTATAAATAGACTCGCGCAGCGTCCGTTGCTCAGTTCCGTTTTGAAGCTTAAATTTGCTTGGTTATTAACTTGAAGCGTAAACTGCAACTACATGGGAAGTTTTACTGCAGAGATGGATGGGAGGGGCGATAGGGAATATGTCGGAGGAACATCCCATCGAAAGAACGCGACAAGGTAAGAAATAACTTGTTCTTCTTAGGTAATGTGTCCTCCGACGTATTCCTTATCTTTGATAGACTCCCATAGCAGCAGTGCAAAGAGGAGGTGGGAGTAAAAATGAAATATTTCCCTTTAAGAATGTACAGAAGGCAACACAGCTTTCCCAAATCTTGTCGCTGGCTAGGGGAGGAATCCAGGCTGTAAAATTCAGTACAGGTATGTGCGGACGACCATGTGGCAGCCGCACATATGTCTCTAATTTGATCCCCTCTTTGGAGAGCCAAAGAGCATGCGATACCCCTTGTTGAATGAGCCCTAAGATGTTGAGGGGGTTCTTTTCCTGCCAATTTGTAGCATTCTAGAATGGTTATCCACCTTGAAATGGTCTGTTTCGTGATTGGCAATCCTAATTTGTGTCCTGTGTATCCTACAAACAGTTGGTCTGCTTGCTTTATCCTAGCAAGTCTGGTAATATAAAAACTCAAGGCATGCCTTGGATCCAGCTTGTGTAATCTTTCTTCCTCTTTCCCTGCATGGAGAGGAGGATAGAACGAAGGTAAAGTTATTTTCTGAGTAATGTGGAATTCAGAAACCACCTTTGGGAGAAAATTAGGCTTCAAGGTAACTCAGTCCAGGGTGCCTAAACCCCCTCCCACACCCCCTGTGCTACCCAGAGTGGCACCACTTTTGGAGGCTTCTGTGGAGAAGCCCGCCAAAAAGTGGAACAAAGGGCTCGACTTGGGTTGGAGTCACAGAAGAGAACACAAACGCCATTTTAGAATCGCGTCCTGGCAAAAAATACCAACCGGCGAATTAATATATAAACCGGCGGTATGTTCGAGGCTGAGAATTAAATAATTAAAGTTGGTAGCCTCGAACAATGGGAAAATCCCATAGGGATATATTCGCGGTCGAATATAAAAAGTAGTTTCCACTGCCACCAGCCAAAACTTGATCAGGGGGGACGGAGACGTGCCCCCTCGACTAACAGACCCCGGGGCAATCGAATTGCCCCGACCAGTACGTCCACAATATGATGGTTTGTACTGGTTTCTGTTCATAATTTGGGACTAGTAAAGCCAATGGTGACTTTAAATGCCCTGGGAGACAGTAGTCAGTCCCAGGGTATGGAGTCTATGGTGGGATGTCACTATGACACCCCTGTGTTACTGCACGGAGCATGCTGTGTAACACACATAGTAAAAACACATGAGACCCTATGGAGTAAAGGAGCCCATAAAACACATTAACAGTCAAAGGAACACCATAAATCATGTCCAAGAGTGGGAGAAAAAGAGTCTCACTCTTGGCAGGAGAAAAAAAAAAACTCCAGAAATCCAGCAAAGCTGCTGGGGGACTCACTAGGTTAGGAAATTCAGCCTAAAGAGAGAATTCTCCCCAACGACGAAATTCTTTTAAATTGAACCGTGGAGTTGAAGTTTCGGATGAAGAAGCCATCGAATTAAGGTAGTAATCTTCGAAGAATAAGGTTTTTCCTGAAGAAAGCAACTGAGAGTTACGTTTCCGAGGCCCACGAAGATGTGGATCCCCTGGGTGCCGACTTTAGTCCTAGTGATTTAAATCAACTCAGGGTGTAGGAAACATCTGTGTGCCATCCCAAATGGGTACTTGAGAAACTAAGTGTGTATTTTGAAGTGTTTTTTTTTTGTTACATATATTTTTCTCCCTTCTGAAGGCTTATTCAACTGACTGTTAAATAATTGTGTAATCTAGAACCCTTGAGTGTAAGAGTTTATTTGAATACTTGCCACTGTGAATCTCTTGGTAAAAACCCAACTGCTCACATTGTGACCCCTCTTGAGATAACCACTACCAAAGCGTACTGCACACAATCTTGCCTAACAAATGCCTTAATGACTGGGACTTTTCACCAGGACACCTTGCCTTCGAAGTTTTATACGCCGACCTTGGAGTTAAATACTAGCCCGGAGTCTAGTAAGTGGAGCATGTAATGACGAATGTGTGATGGAGGACATCCAATTGGGTTTACATTTCTTTTGACTGGCACAGTATTACTGATCTTTTCCATTTGTTAAAGTAACAGTGTCAGTGTTTGGTTTTCGTGCTTCCTTGAGGATTTCCATACACCTTTTGAGGTAGTTTTAGATGAGGATGTGGGTGGAGCGTAGTCCCCCCCCCCCCCCCCGTGCTGTGTGAGCATGTTGTAGGGGCACAGGAGTTTGATTAGATCGCACATCGCCAGTTTGCACAGATGTGGAAACCACGGTCGTCTCGCCCACGTAGGAGCAACTAGGATCAGTGTTACTTGTTCCTGGTGCATTTTCTTCACTAACCTGCTCAGTAGCGGTGTTGGAGGAAGAGCGTGGGCAAATATCCCTGACCAGTTCATCCACAGGGAGTTCCCCTTGGATGCGTGTTGGGGACACCTGATTGCAAAGTCTGGGCATTTCATGTTTTGGCTTGTGGCAAACAAGTCTAAATGGGAATAACCCCATCAGGAGAAGATATAGTCTAAGATATCTTTGATGACTTGACTCTCATGCTCTTCGGTTAGGGAGTCTCTGCTTAATGAGTCTGCCAGCTAATTGAGCTCCCCTGGAAATGATGCAATGTTAGGAACATTCCCTGCTTATGTGCCCACTTCCAGATTTTATGTGCTAGCCTGGACAGATTTGGAGAATGTGTGCCCCCCCCCCCCCCTGCTTGTTATGTAAAACATGGCAGTGGTGCTGTCCGTGAGGATTTGTTCTGTCTGTCCTGACAGGTGCTCTTGGAAAGCTTGTAGAGCTTTTAGTACTGCTAGCAGTTCCAAAAGGTTTTTGATTTTGGGCTGTGATCTGTGTCCACAGGCCATGCGCTGTTTGGTGAAGGTAATGTGCTCCTGGATGCGGCCACTGCAAGAGTACCTCGACGCCTGTTGGATCCAGGTGTTGGGAAGCTTCGAGGACAAGCTCTCTCTCGACAAGATGTTCCGTCGAGCGATACGGTGGTGGGGTGTCATCGTGCATCTGTCGGCGGGCACAGACTTCCAGACACCACCTCATCAGGAGACGGTCACGACAGGCTCCTCCCTGGAAGGATGGGGTGCGCACACAGGTCGTCTCCACGCAAGAGGCATGTGACTGCCGGAGGAGAAGTCGTTGCATATCAACATTCTGGAGCTACGGGAACTATTTTGGGCCCTCAAGTCTTTGCTTCCATCCCTCAAGGGCAAGGTGGTATGGGTCTTCATGGACAACACCACCACAATGTTCTACATCTGGAAGCAGGGGGTGGTCAGGTCACCAGATCCCCAGCACTCTCCAGAGAGGCACAGGACCTATGAAACTGGGCTGTGGCCCAGGGGATATTCTTTGTCCCGCTTCATCTGGTGGGAGTGAAGAACATCATAGCCGACTCCCTCAGCAGGGCGTTGCGCTCGTGTCACGAGTGGGAGGTTCGGCAGAATCAAGTGGATCTTCTGTTCCGACGATGGGGCAACCCCGACATCGATCTGTTTGCAACGTCGACGAACACCAAGTGCCGGAGGTTCACCAGTAGGTTTCCCCAGCCGGGGAGCATGTGGGATGCGTTTTTCACCCTAGTACAGCCTGTTTCTCTATGCGTTCCCTCTGTTGCCTTTGCTTCTGCGACTCATCAATCAACTCAGATGGTCCCAGTTCACGATGATCCTCACCGCCTGGTCATGGAGTTCTTGAAAGGACTTTTCCGCTCGTTACCGCCGGTGAAGGCTCCTGCCCCGGTGTGGGAGCTCAATATGGTGCCGACGAGGCTCAGGGGTCCTCCGTTCGAGCCTTTGCATTCGGCGTCACTGAAATTCTTCTCGTGGAAGACAGCGTTTCTTGTGGCCATCACCTCTGCACGATGAGTGGGAGAGATCCAGGCCCTCTCCTGTAAACCTCTGTACCTACCTTTTCACAAAACAAGGGTAGTGCTACGGACGCACCGCTCCTTCATGCCCTGGGTGCCGTCGGACTTTCATCTGAAAATACCCTTGGTGTTACCGTTTTTCTTCCCGATGCCTTTGTCGCCGCCTGAGAGGACTTTGCACTCGCTGGATGTGACTAGAGCACTGAAGTTCTACGTGGACCGCACAAAGAGTTTTCAGAAGACGTCACAACTGTTTGTGAACTTTGGCCCTGTGAACCAAGGGAAGGCCCTCTCCAAGGCTTCCATTTCCAGGATGCTCTCCGGCTGCATCACCCATTGTCACAGTTTGGCAGACCGACCGTTGCCAGGCCGTCCGAGAGCCCATTCGACCAGAGCGATTGCTGCAACTACGGCGTTCCTGTCTGGTGTGCCTCTGCTGGACATCTGCAGGGCTGCTACGTGGAGGGACACGCACACCTTCACGAGATTCTACTGCGTCAACCAGGATTCCAGGGAGGAGTCCAGAGTCATCCAAGCAGTGCTGTGCAATCTGTTTGCTTGAAGGTGAGCCTGGTGAGGAGGTAAGAGCTGCTTAACGTTTAGATGTTGAGATGCTTATGTTGACCCTTGCCAACCACAGTGGTTGTGCATGTGTGTATTGCTATGTATTCTCTTTTCATGAGCATGTGAATCCATGCCAGACCCCATGCTGGAGAAGGAACAAGTTACTTACCTGGAACTGATGTTCTCCAGCTTGGGTTTGGCATGGATTCACATACGAACCCTCCCACCTACCCCTCTGAGGCTCTTCTCTTGGTCCTATTGCCACTTTACGTGCTACCTGTTAGGCAGAATCCTGTGCAGTGCCCTTAGGGACCACTACACACAATTAAGACTACAGGTGGCAATACAAGTTTTACCTTTGGTACAAGCCTGTACTACTATGTCGGAGTACTACTATGTCAGAGTGGTAGCAGTGGCGGAGCAGCCAGGCTAATCTCAAGAGTATTAGAGCAGTAGCAGAGATTACACAAAGGGACCACAATTACTGTGACTAAAGCAAACACTGACTCAAGGTTTTAGGTAGAAAAATATAAGTACATTTATTTTTAAACCATTTGTTGTAAACGCGACACTTCTATTGGATTTAAAACCACACGAAAAATATACTACAACTAACCAATTCACTTTGTACAGTAAGTCTTAAGGTAAGTACCCTGTGTTTGAATAGACTGGTGTTACGAACAAAACATGTTACCGCGGATATGATTGCGATCACTTTTTGACAGTTCGGTCTAATCCTTACTCGTATCCGTGACATGAAATGCTACCGGGACAAAAACACATTTTGCACCTGAGAAACCCAGCGGGAGTTGGAGGCAAAAATCACAGGCAATATTTTGATTAGGCAGACAGAATCGAGAAACACTGACAGGAGTTCAAGAGTCAAAGGGCCGGAGCCAGGGGTCAAGTGACACCGGGGACCTGTTGCCAAAGATCACACAGACAGTTCACGATTCAATGTAGCCAAGAGTAATTCGATATTGTCAAGGTTCGGAAGCAAAAGTTATAAGAAGGAGGGAAGCCAAGGGCAAGCCTTGAAGATGATGAAAAGGGGTTCACCCTGTTTCCTCAAGCAGAACACAGTACCTTATTCCAATGGTGCAGCTGGTGCCCTGGCAGTTGTTCCTGTTGGTGTCCCGCAGACCCACCGTTCCTGGAGCTTCGAGGTAAAGGAGGACGTCTGAAGGGGGTCTGCACCACACAGGGATGAAGCCGGCAGCAGCGACGATGAATAAAAGGTGCGCTCCTTAAAAACAGGAGAGGCTCTTCAGGTGGCTATCTGGACCACTACAGCAGTGTGCAGCGATTTCGACCACGAAGGCAACCTCTGGCTGAAGATGATGAGCTGGTTATCCCCACCAGGCTCAAGGGAAGAAGACTCCGGACTGGATCTTCTCTAGTCGTCGAAGGGTAGATAGCTCAGGACTGCAGCAGGGCTTCACCGGGACGGGGTAGTTGCAGCAGTCGTTCTCTCTGCTTCTCTTCGGTTCCTTGTAGTTCCAGTGGCGACTCTGACTTCTAGCCCAAGAGACCTGCCTTTTATGCGCAAAACCTCCATTCACGCTGCCTGGCTGTCAATCTCCCAGCAGGGGGGTCGTCCAGCCTGGACAACCACCTCAGCCAATCATGGCAAAGTGCGACTTGGGTTTCCTAGGATACCCTGTGCAGGGGGTGACTACACCCCCCCTCCCTCACATTCAGCCCACCTAGACACCCAGGCGCCTGGTGGAGGGCTTCTGGGCAGAAGCCCGCCAAAAGACGGTGAACAAAGATGGTGAACCTAGTTTGCTGCGCAAAGTAAAACACAAGGAGGACTTTAACAAAAAGAAATGGCGAATAAACCCAACCAGAGCCAAAAGAAAGACAATTTGGTCAAGCGGGTTTATGTTCGAGGCTAATATAATAGTCTAAAACAATACCACTTTTATCTAATATAATCACGGTAGAAAAGTTAGGGTAGATGCCGCTGCCACCAGCCAAGTCTAAATGTTAAAAGAGCGAAACAATGCTCTAGGAGGTACAGATAAAAAGGGATACAAAGTAACCCTTTCCAGTACTCCATGGAAGATGGGGTGTACTGGATCTGTGGTAGATTGACTAGGTAAAGTTAATGGTAACTTTACCCTTTTCTGGGGGACTGTAATCAGCCTCAGAAATGGAGTCGGGGGGAAGTCTCGGAGACAACCCTGTGCCACTGCACTGAAGGTGCTGTGTGACACACAAAAGAAGGGGGCTACTGAAGTGATGTACTCCAAAGTCCACAATCACAAAAACAGAGAAATACACATGGCAAAACACAGGTAAGAGTGGGGGAAAAGCTCACACTCTTAACAAGTGGAAAAAAAATATACTCCAGAAGTCCAGCAAAGCTGCTGGGGGACTCACTAGGTGAGGGAAATTAGCCAACAATGAGAATTCTCCCTAACACTACCAAATGTGAAGATGGCTGCCAGAGGAGGGTCTTGGGCAGAGGGCAGTGGTCTCTGGGTCATACTGCCCCTAGCCAATGCTGTGGTCCGTATGACCCAGAGACCAGTGATTGGTTGTTAGGAGAAAGACAGTGCAGAAGTGAAACTGAAACTTATTTTTTCTTTACTGAGGATTCCCAGGCGGACGACTGGGAATATCCATGAGCATATGGTGAATCCATGCCAGACGCATGCTGGAGAACAGTTACAGGTAAGGAACTTGTTCCTTCTCCACCATGGGGTCTGGCATGGATTCACACTGTATGTTTCGGAGGCATTTAAACTACTTTCAAGGATGAGTAAAATGGCATTCAGAGTACTTTGAAGTAGGCGCAAAAAGGAATAGGTTAACGAAAAGAAGATAGTTACTCTTTTGACAGAGTAAATAGTTTGAGTTCACTAGAGGAGCTGATTCAATGCAATAGGTTAGGCCAAAGTCAATGGGCTATAGTATTGTATAGGATAAAGCAGTTCTTGTAGTTCAACGGAAAACTAATTGCCAAAGTTCTCCGAAGTAGTTCGTAAAAGAAAAATTCATATGTTGGGTCACAAGCTGACTAGGCCTGCAAGTTGCCAAAGTTCCAAGCACTTTCGCAGTGAGAGGTAAGTTCTCTCGGTCGAGTTATCACAGTACCTTACAATGAAGAAAAAGATGCAGCTGAAGACGTCTGTTCCTAGCAGTTCCTGCAGATCTCACTGTTCCTTCCATCGTGGGGACAAGAGGGAGGCCGTTGGGACTCCTGCGCTGGGACTGGTCAAAGCTGACACTTGTCAAATCTTCAATTCCGGAAGCTGTAGTCAAGCACACAAATGAGTGTCCCTCTCCCTGGTTATTTGATATCCTGCAGCACTCTGAGGAAAATACAACCAGCTCCGAGAATGGTATCCAGGTGGCTTACGAGTTGATTGGTCCCACCAACTCAAAGGGAGAAGTCGTCCTTGCAGGGCTTCTCTGTCGAGATGAACTTGACGATTCGGACCTGCAGCAGGGCTTCACCGGGCAAACCAACGGTCCAGTAGTTGCAGCAGCCGTCCTCTTCAAGCTCGTCTTCGGTTCTTTCGTTCCAGTGGTCGACTCGGACTTCCAAGCCAAGAGACTCGCCTGTTATTCAGTTCTCTGCCATTCATTCCAGCAAAGCAGTCACTCATCCAGCAGAGTGGCTGTTCTTCCCGGACAGTCAGCCAGCCAATCAACAAGAGTGCATTTGGGTCTCCTAGGAGACTAAGCACAGGGAGTTTTGGGCACCTCCCTCACTTCCTGCCCACCCTTGACACTCAGGCGCCAGAGGCGGTCTTCACTCCTGAAGCCCGCCAAAGGCGGATGAACAATGGAACCAAACCTGGGTTGGTGCGTAGAGCAAAACTATAGAAGGACCTTTCCACAAAGAAATGGCGAAAAAAGAAGACCTGGGAGTTTTTACGGAGGGGGCTCAGACTCCATCTTGAAAAACATCGCTCCTGCGATTTAACGCTACCATAGTTCACGGTTGGGAAAAATCCTGGTAGTTCGCTGTAAAACCACTGCCACCATTCATTTCGAGAGGAAAGGGTAGCATTTGACTGCTACATGAGTATCTAGACACAGGGGATACTAAGTACCCCTCCAGCACTCTATTTAAGATAGGGTGTGCTGGGTCTAGGAATTTAAACGACTAGTAAAGTCAATTTCACTTTACTTACTCTGGGAAACAGTAGTTTACCCCAGAGAGGGTATTTAAACCTTGGGAAAGCCTGGAAAGGATTCCCTGTGCAACTGCACTGAGGGTGCTGTGTGACACACTGATAAAGATAATGCCTATGGAGTTGTCTGAAACTCCATAACCAAAAAAAAAAAAAAGAGAAAGTTTTCAAAACACATGAGAGAGTGGGGAAAAAGGGTCACACACACTCCAGCTTAAAAAAATCAAGTCCCCATAATCCAGCAAAGTTGCTGGGGGTCTCTAAGTTGAAGGGAATGGGCACATTTTTTAGAATTCTCCCTAACAGTTATCTACCCTTGTTTGATAGGCTGCCAATGAAGCCACCTTCCTGCCCAGGGTGTACATTGCCAAAGCCCCTCCGGACAAAGAGTAAAACAGAGGCCAGAGGGGTTCCCTCTTTCTTACTCCTACGTCCCGTCCCCTTTCCTCCATACTGCATTGGCGTCCCTCGCTAGGGTTGCGAGACAACCTTTTTCACCAGAAAAAACCTTTTTCCCCTTTAAATTTAAAGGCGAGGCCATGGGACGTTTCAAGGTGGGACTGGCGGAGGCTAAATTGGTGGTGCAAGACGACATGAAGTCAACCGTGGCCCTCATTGACACCTCTGGCCAGGCCATTTGTATTGCCGTGGACATGAGGATTGCCTGGATTCGGACTACGAAATTCAATCCAGTCGTCCAGGAACGCATATTGGCCCTTCCATTCGAGGGTGGTGACCTCTTTCACTCCACCACCGATGAGAAGCTAGATAAAAAGAAAGAGTTCCAAGTTTTTATCCTTACGGAGGCCACACGCCCAAGGTGTACACCCAGTTGCATCCATGCTCCAATAAGGGATGGCCGTTTGGCGTGTTCCAGGGTTTCCAATAACAGAGGTCTAGGCAGCCTGACCGTTCTCTTGGTGCAAACAACAAAGGGGGGGGGGGGTGGGGAGGCAAGGGCTTCTTTCAGTCTCCCTTCTCAGCAACAGCCTCGGAGCGAAAGAAGGCATGGCGCACCGCTTCAGGTCCATGTGTGTCCGGTGGGGGGCAGGCTTGCCCTTCACGCACAGTTTTGGTGTCGGAAGTATATTTTATGTAAATATGTGCTCTGTAAAGCGCTTTGGATTAAGGTGCTATAAAAATAACACATCAATATCCTTAGTATCCACATGGTACCGTCTACCGATTCCTACCTCTCCTCCCTCCTCCCCTCCACTCCCACCGGTTGGGACAGCATCTATGGTGGAAATTCGGTTGCTTGTCAAGAGCCAGGCAGTGGAAGAAGTCCCAGCCTCCTATCGAGGCTTGGGCTTCTACTCCAGGATATTCGCCATGCAAAAGAAGCAGCAGGCTGGCCTGAGTTTTGTTGAACCCCTCCACCTCTCCCTTCCTCTTCAAAAATTCAAGATGGTAACGCCAGCACTGATTGCAGAGACACTGTGCAGGGGAGACTGGATGTGTTCCCTGTAGCTGAAGGCTGCTTATCTACACGTCCCGATTCAGCAGCCTCATCGCTCTTTTCTGCGTTTCAGGATCATGGGATGCCATACAAGGTTCTCCCCTTCAGCCTCAACTTAGCCCCCAGGGTATTTATCAGACTGATGAATGCAGTGGCAGTCCTCCTCCGGGCCCAGGGCCACCACATCTACCCATACCTGGATGACTCGTCAGGGCGAGATATCAAGAGGCGGTTCATCACATTACCTCTGCTCTTATGAACACTCTCCACGAGCTGGGATTTTCGATCAACCTCAAGAAGTCTCAGCTGCAGCCTACACAGAACCTGACCTTTCTGGGCCTCATCTGGGACACAAGCTCCAAGAGAGTTCTCCCCTTGGAGGACAAGATCATGGCCATCAAGAGGGCCGCAACTCACTTCCTCAGCCGAGAAGTGACCTCGGCCTGGTGGTACAAGCATTTATTAGGTATCATGGCAGCGGTCCTACTGGCCCGTATCCCACATGAGACTCCAGATGAGATTACAGCGGCACTTCGCAGCCTCATAGAATTAGGAGCTGGACTCCCAAGCAGAGCTTGTCAGCATTCCTCCATCTGTCCACCCAGACCTCATATGGTGGTCCAGGGACTGCAACCGGCAGGCGACCCCGCAGGTCACCATCACCACAGATTCCTCCCTGGAAGGCTGGGGGGCCATGCTGGACAACCAGTGCCCATGGACTCTGGTCCCTTCAGGAGCAGGAGTCTCATATGAACTGGCTGGAGCTGTAAACTATCTGGCTATCTCTCAAAGCTTTCCTACCGCTCATTGGGGGCAAGGTAGTCCTCATCCAGCCGGACAATGCCACCAGCATGTACTATATCCACAAGCTGGGTGGCAACAGGTCCCGTCCACTGTGCAGCCTAGCGGTCAACATGTGGGAATGGGTCCTGGAGAACAACCTCTACCGGACTGCCATTCACCTCCTGGTGGAGACCAACCTGGAAGCAGACAGGCTCAGCAGACTAGGAGTAGACAATAACGAATGGCAATTGAATGATCAGGTCCTGCTCGGGATCTTCAGCAGATGGAGGCATCCTCAGATGGATCTTTTTGCTTCCTGGGCCAACCAGAACTGCCACCAGTTCACGTCCAGGCTGGGGCATGGCCCCAGCTCCCTGGGCGACGCATTCCAGATACAATGGAATGGCATAACAGCATATGCATTTCCTCCCACACCCCTGGTCCACAGGGTGATCTGCAAGATAAGAGAATCCTGTCACCTGCGCATCATTTTGATAGCTCTGTGGTGGCCAGCAAGACCATGGTTCTCGGAACTCCTCAGCCTCTCGGACAGGCCACCCATTCACTTGCCGCTGGGCCCAGCTCACCTTCTCTCGCAGCTGGGGGGCAGGATCATCCACAGCCATCACAGAAATTGGCCCTCACAGCGTGGTTCCTGAGCAGGTCACACTGAAGCATCTGAGCCTGTCACATACTAATCTAGACGTCATACAGGGAGCTACGAGCAAGGCTACTAGGAGCCAGTTCAAGAGTAAATGGAATAGGTTCTGTCACTGGGCAGACTCTAAGGTGATCAGCCCCCCCCCCCCCCCTTACTTGCACATTGGACGATGTGCTCTCCTTCTCTGCACATGTCGTGCATTCAGGGGTGCAAATAGACAAATGCTGCACCTACTTGACAGCCATAGGTGCGAGGGGGTGGTCTCCTCTTCCAACCCGGTGGTTAAACGACATCTGGCGGGCCTCACCAGGTTCTACCCGCCCATCAAGAAACCACACCCTGTGTGGGATCTCAAAATAGTGTTGGGCGCTCTGGCGCACAAGCCTTTCGAACCATTGGCATCCACGGTCATCAGACTGGTCACAAAAACAGCTCTATTGGTGGGTCTCAACTCTGCTTGTACAGTCAGTGAGATCCAGGCACTGGTGGCTTCAGAACCCAATACTACCTTTCACAAAGATTGGGTGGCCTTGAGAACGCACCCCGCGTTCCTACCCAACATAGTCTCTGCCTTTGATCTAAATGAAGAGCTAGTGTTGCCTACATTTTTGCTCATAGGCTCTTTCACTGTCTGGATGGCAGACGCGCTCTAAAATTCTATCTGGACAGGACCAAGAGCTTCCGTAAGTCGGACGCTCTATTTGTCACCTTCAGTTAGTCAAGGCCCGGGTGTCAGGCATCCAAGGCCTATTTAGCATGGTGGATAGTTTCGGCCATCAAGGAAGCCTATGAAGGGCGGCACAAACCACTTCCAGCTAACATGCATGCCTACGCTGTCAGAGCCAAGGCCACGGCCGTCGCATTCCAGAGACCGGTTCCGTGGCAGGTCATCAGTAGGGCGGCCACACTTTGGGCTTTCTGCAAGCACTACTGTTTGGACGTCGGCTCTAAGTCAGGCGAGACTTTCAGACAGGCGATTCTAAGGAACTTATTTTCTTAAGCAGGGTCACCTCTCCACCCTGGGGCTACATTCAGTTGTAATCGCCCATGCAGTATGGAGGACAGGGGACGGGACGAAGGAGTACTTAATAGTCACTGTAATGACTAATGTACTCCTAATCCATAGACCCATTTCTTCCATATGTCCCACCATCCTGCCCCCCTAATAATACTGGTGTCATTAGGCAATTTTATTTTTGTCTGCATCAATGAGGACTGAAGAATGGCACCGGTGGGCTGAGTCAGGGGAGCGCACGCTCCAAGGGCCACGCTTCCAAATTTAAAGGGGAAGAATGTTTTTTCTGGTGAAAAAGCTTCCGTCTCTGTCCCTAGCAAGGTACGCCCATGCAGTATGGAGGAAAGGGGACTATGGAATAGGAGTAAGTTAGTCACTACAGTGAGTTACTATTCATTTACGATTAAAATAGAAAAATGGTACCGAATGATCCCATTGCTCTCCTGTCTCAACTCTCCAGGTTGCCTGTAACTTAAGAATAAGCCTAACTGGGTCCTCGTCACCCATTGTGCACTGCATTAAAGAATGCAAGTCGGGGGGGTATCTGGGTACATCCTTCATAGGGCATCCCATACCCTTGTGCTTACCTCATTACAGGCTGCTCCATCATGTTCATTATCTGCAAGACTTACTCCAGGGTACCCAGCTTTTGCTCATATGGCCCCAGCCTGGTCCCCAACTATGATGACCAGTAAACTCTTAAGGTCTCCTAGTGCTAAAGGTACCCCTGCTGTTTGGTTCTATGAATTTGAAAAACACTTACTGGTGCCGGCTGTCAGCTATGGGAGAGCTTTAATCAAATGTGTCTATTTGAGGCCATGGCACATACTGCATTATCCATATTCCTTTATGTATAGTTTTTAAATAAGCATTCTTTAAAAAAAGCAATATATGCAGCAATCCAATACACTTCAAAGGACTTTCTAAGAATCGAGACAAAGCAAGTAGATAATCTTTAGAGATGCTTCATACACAATTCCTACACCCTGAGGTGACTTCACTAACTAGGACAGTAATGGCATTTATATATCACTTGTACACTTTTGGATTCAGAGGTTTTGTAGAAAGGAAAATTTAGAGGAAGGAAAAAGGTTAAACAGGTTCTTGGAGCAGGTGAGCACTTTGAATCTTCCAATCAAATCTAGATCAAAACCTTTCCCAGTAATATTAGTTTACAACCAATGCATCACCTATGAGGTGCAGTAGGAATCCAAGTCAAATGGAATAGAAGGGAGCCAGGACAGCCAAAGTCAATTGGAGCCTAGTCTATAGAGCGGAGGCACTTCTTCGATAGAGAACGTCTTGCAAAAAGTTGGTTTGTTGAAGAAATCATTGTAGGGTCACACGCTGTTACACTTGTGAAGGTTAGAGCGGAGATCAACTCTGCAAAATCAGCTACTGCAAGTCTAACTGAGAAGAGCAAAGCTACAGACAATGAGGTAAGTACCCCAAGTCAGAACAGTATCTTAGGTTAAAAGAAGAATGGTCCAGCTGGCTTCTGTCTGGTTGCAGCGATGCAGATCGTGTGTTCCTGGGCCTCAGTCGTGGGGACCAGAAGGGGGATGTCTAGGGACTCTTGTGGCAGCAATTTGAAGGTCGGCGGCAGCTACATTCTATTTTCGGATTAGCAGCAGTTCGCGGTTTCAGCCCTCGGTGTACAGCACCACCGCAGATCTTGACTACCGGTTGGGCTTCCTTAACTCCTTGAGTCCTGCACTCTGGTGAGGTGACTCGAGCTCTAGTCGTCCTGCTTCTGGAGGGTCATGGGGAGACTCCTGGAGCTTTTAGCCGGACAGACGTTACTCGTCTATGGATTTTTCGACCCGTGGCACTCTGTTCCTGCAGCAGCAAAGAAGTACAGCCAGTTGGGGGGTGGGGGGATGTTCCAGTAGAGTTTGTCTCAGGGTTAATTGGTCCCACTAACCCAAGGGAAGAAGTCGTCCCTGTTAGGCAGAATTGCATGCAGTACCCTCTGGGACCACTACACACAATTAAGACTACAGGTGTTAGCCAAATCAACCTTTGGAGCAGCCAGGCTTATCTCAAGAGTGAATGTGAGCAGTACAAGTAGTTACACAGAGGACTTTCAATTACAGTGGTTCAGGTACACACTTATGTTATTTTGCATTTATTTAGCGCCTTATATACCATTGGTATGGTCTGAAGGCGCTCGTAGGTTGAACGCCCTTGGGAACCGAAGTTCATATCAGTAGAGGGAGTAGAGAGAGTCAAAGGTGCGTGTGGGCACCAGGTATGTGTGCAGCTTGTGCGGTATTCATGTAATAGCTGCTTCTTAGTGGTAGGTGTGGTGGTTGAGGGATCAGGGGTATGTGTTCGTTCTGGCAGGATTTATCCAGACCGGATGTGGCTGCGTTAGGCCTGAGGAGAACGCCTGGCTGGGGGTGTGTAACCAGCAGTGTTTACATAGTGATGTGGAGTATGTGGCGGATGTTGGTATGAGAACAGTTATACCGAATGGTGTATCTCTGTATTCTAGTTGAGTGGTGGTGTTGAGTGGTGGTGTAAGGAGAGAGTAAGCATATGATGGGTTATATGGTCATTCAAACGTTTTCTGCATTCCAAACCATACTATGTACTTCACGCAATTCAGTACGCTCCAGTCTGTTCCCTGCACTCCTATCCACTCCATGCACCTGGTCTGTTCCCACATTCAGGCGTTTGTCCATACTTTAACCCCTCGCGTGCACTACACCTTCATCTGCTCTACGCATTCACCCACCCTACGCAATCATCTGTTCACCCGCTCCCTGAATTCATCAGCTCCCCGCGCGCATTTACTCCACACCCTCATCAGCTCCCCGCGCGCATCCGCTCCCCACCCTCATCCGCTCCCCGCTCTCACCCGCACTCATCAGCTCTATGCATCTGCTCCCCGTGCTCTTTAACTCCCCGCGCTCGCCCACTCTCCGCGCCCATCTGCTCCATGCATCCGCTTCCCGTGCTCATCTGGTCTAAGTGCTCATCTCTGTTCCGCGCTCATCCCCGTCCCGTGCTCTTCTGCTCCCCGTTTTTCTGTCTAGATTTGATGCGGGCTAAGCTTGAGAATTCCATCTAAGTGTGGCACATGCTAACAATCACATTTCTGTCTAGATTTGGCGCGGGCTAAGCTTGTGGTTGTCTCCGGGTATGATACTAGTTAATATTATACTGCAGGCAATGTTTGTTGTACAGCTATGAAGAGCTTTAGGCTGGTGGTCATATATCTTTCTAATAATGCGTGATGTAATTCTGTAGCAGTCTAGGCCATTGAAAGGTAAGTTAGAGTGGTAGGAGCTTTCTGGAGTAGAGTAATTGCTCTACCCCCTACCCATGCCAACACTTAGTTTTGTCAGTATCTGGTGGCTTCGTTGGCTTCCCCTGCTGACACCTGCAGACACATCTTGGAACCGCCAATGTGGGGGCCGCCCTTATCCTTGGGCCCTTAGCCGCAGGGGCTGCCGGGCAGTGGGCTGCCCAGGGAGGAACAGGTAAGGCCAGGGAGGCGACCAATCACTGGAGGGGGAGGGCTGGGAGGTGGCCTTGCACTGAGGGCGGCGAGTCACCAGGCTCCAGTGGGGTAGGGGATATCAGCCAATCGGGGCGGGGGGCGGGCTTACATAGCAGGAAGGAGCAGGGATGGAAAGCACGGCACACAGGGCCTGCGGGCAAAGTTAAATTACATTTTGGGCCAAAATGGGGTCGCAGGACCCTACAGGGCTCACCAGCGTCGTGGATGGAATGGGCAGCAGCTGAGCGCGGCGAGTCACCAGGCTCCAGTGGGGTCGGGGATATCAGCCAATCTGAGCCGGTGGCAGGCCTACATAGCAGGAAGGAGCGGGGATGGAAAGCACGGCACGCCGGGCCTGCGGGCAAAGTTAAATTACATTTTGGGCCAAAATGGGGTCGCAGGACCCTACAGGGCTCACCAGCGTCGTGGTTGTGGTCTTCTGTCGCAAGTGGAATCGCACTCTGAATGACTGATGTCATATTTGGCATCAATGCTAGTGAAGTGTTATTTATTTTTTGAGAGATTACATCTCTATTTTCTCGCAGGGTATCGAGATTAAGAGCTCCAGTTTGCTGCATGTTTATCGTGGGGGCTTCACTAAGCATTTTTTCCTGTATAGTAATGTTTTGTATGCTAAGGTTAACCTCAGAATCCACAATGGCATTTTGTCCCATATTAGACAATTGATTCATACACTTGATCATAGTTTCCATTAGTACTTTCTTTTCCAGAATGTCAGTCACGGCTATTTCATTGTCTATTATGCCATAGTGTTGAGGCTTCATTAGCCAGTCGACCTTCTAGCATGGTGTGCAAGCTTTCCATTTTTGTTAACTTTTCATTTAGTTGCCCTACCATTGCCCCGTTATTTTGTACCGCTTCATGTAAGTTTTCATAAAGCTTGGTAAATGGAATGAGTGCCAATGATGTCACTGCTAATACATTGTTATGGATTTGAATAGCGGCTGCTGCCGACAGATGAATTTAATAGCAGAAGATACCTCTTTTAGAGCAGGTGTGCAATCATTTTCATTGCTCATGTTACACTGTTCGAATTCTTTTTGGACCTCCAGTCTCTGAAGCCCCTGCAACCGCTGGTTGGAGTCATTCAAGTTTGGCTGTGTCTTTGGGGTAGAAAAATGGGACATGTGCTTTGCTGATAAGAATTTTTCTTTAATATTGTGAGGGGGCTCATTGTCTGTTATTCACTGCTTTAGTATTTGAGCTTTGTTCAGGGAATTTACTCAAGGTTTCTTGGTAAAGCACTTATTAATTTATTGCACAATCATTTAGGAAACTATTTCACTATAAGCAGACAACTTAATATTATATACTGTTAGGGAGAATTCTCTGTTTAGGCTGAATTTCCTAACCTAGTGAGTCCCCCAGCAGCTTTGCTGGATTTTTGGGGTTTATTTATTTCTCCTGCCAAGAGTGAGACTCTTTTACCCTCACTCTTGGGCATGATTTGAGTGTGTTTCTTTGAATCTAGATGTGTTTAATGGGCTATGGGGTCTTTTACTCCATAGGGCTTCATGTGTTTTTGTGATGTGTGTTACACAGCACCCTCAGTGCAGTGACACAGGGGTGTCATAGTGACCCCCCCAGTATAGACTCCATACCCTGGGACTGACTACTGTCTCCCAGGGCATGTAAAGTCACCATTGACTTTACTAGTCTTAAATTCTGAACAGAACCAGTACAAACCATCATATTGTGGACGTACTGGCTGGGGCAATTCAATTGCCCCGGGGTCTGTTAGTCGAGGGGGCACGTCTCCGTCCCCCCTGATCGAGTTTTGGCTGGTGGCAGTGGATAGTACTTTTTATATTCAACCGCGAATATTTTCCTAGGTGATTTCCCATTGTTTTAGGCTACTACCTTTATTTAATTATTTACGGTAGCCTCGAACATACCGGCGGTTTAAGTAATATTAATTCTCCGGTTGGTATTTTTTGCCAAAACTTGATTCTAAAATGGCGTTTGTGTTCTCTTCTGTGACTCCAACCCAAGTCCAGCCCTTTGTACCTCTTTTTGGCGGGCTTCTCCACAGATGCCCTCCAAAGTGGTGCCACTCTGTCTGGGGTACTTAGGAGGGGTGGAGGGGAATTTAGGCACCCTGGACTGAGTTGCCTAGGCAACTCAAGTTGCACTCCGTCCTGATTGGCCCAAGTGCTGAGCCGGCCGGCTCACCACTTAGCATGTTTGAGTGACAGGTAGGCTGAGTGAATGGGGGTTTTCTGCATAAAAGCAGGGCTTTAGGGACTGGAACTTCAGAAGTCGCCACAGGACCTAAGAATCAGACGAGGGAGAAGCTGAGCCGACCTGCCACGACACCACCACCGGTGGAGCCCTGCTGGACCGTCTCACCACTTTTCCCAACGACAGAGGAGATCTCCCGCCGGAGAGTCTTCTTCCTTTGACTGGTGGGGATAACCAGTTTCACCGTCTTTTCGCCTTCCCGACGTACCTCGTGGCTGCCTTGCCTGTGCCAAGCACCCCGGCAACCAGGATACCACGTTTTACCGCGAACAAAGGTACCACCTTTAACCGGAAAACTCTGTGGCTGGTTTCTTCCCTGGTAGTGCAACGACCTTCATCTTTCCTCCATGCCGAGATCTTCTCTTCCCCTGGACGACGACGCGACTTGCACCCACTGACAGGAACAACTGCCACCGCCTGAGGATCCTTCCCACTTAAGGTACCGTGTCCCGCCCGGCTTCCCTTGCTACCGACTGTACAGGGTAGATTTAGCCCCTGGCTTTCGAACCTGGGTTAGCCTGGGACACCCTGGCTAAACTTTCCTAAAGCCTCTCTAAACTCTTTTTGAACCCTCTGCAAGACTTTGAAAGCCTAGTGTAACTGTGTGATCTTGGGCGCATTTGTGCTCTGCTCTCTCTGAGTGGGCCCAGCCTTTGGACTTTGGCTCACCAGTGACTTTTGCTCTTCTGCCTTGCTAACAGTGTTCCTGAATCGTAGAGTGGTGTACCTTTCCATATTCTGTCTTTTCCCCCCCCCCTTTTCTCACAAACTTATTGGAGTGCCATCTAGTTAAGCGCTCACCTCTGTATGACAATAAGTGGTGTTTTACTAAGACTTATCTGATGAGGAAAAAGGGGTGTATATATTACAATAGTAACTGTGTTTAGAATATTTTACAATAAGAGTGCTGAAGTGTTTCAAACAGTGTGTTTTTAAATAAATAATTATATACTTTGATACCAGAGCTCTGGTCAGTGTTTGCTTGTATTGGTGTGTCTGAGTGCCTATTGTGTATACTTTGCATACTGCCCAACTCTTCTTGAGAGAAGTCTGACTGCTCAGCCACAGCTACCAGGTAAATCTGGGTGGTGCAGACTGCTACCAAGTGGGTTTACTGCCAACACCTGTAGTCTTAAATCTTTTGCAGTGTTCCCTAAGGGAACTGCACAGGTTTCTGCCTAACATATACCAATACACTTTCATACAAAACTCCAAGATTTTGAGACGGTTTGAGCTCCCCTGAAATAGGAGCCAAATGGTGGCAGTTCAGTTACTTAGAAGTGAGCAAAAGGGACAAGGTAAGTAGTATAGATCACATATACTTTTTAGACAGTGCAAATAGTTTCAGTTCACCAGAAGAGTTCAATTCAAGTCAATAGGTCAGGCCAAAGTCAATGGGCTAGTGTTCTGGATAGGAAAGAGCAGTTCTGGTATCAAACGTTAAAGTCTTTGCAAAAGTTCTCAGAAGTAGTTTAGGCGAAAAAGAATCATATGTCGGGTCACAAGCTGATTAGGCCTGTAAATTGGGGAAAGTTTCACAAACTTTCACCGCAAGAGTGGCATTAGCTCAATCTGGTTGGCGCACAGTACCTTAGTATGAAGAACAAAATGCAGCTGAAGACGTTGGTTCCTGGCAGGTCCTGCATATCTCACTTTTCCTGAGCCTAAGTTGTGGGGACAAGAGGAAGGACGTCGGGGGGGGGGGGGGGGGGGGGGACTCCTGCACTGTACGGGATTGTCGAAAAAGCAAACACGATGGAGTCACTTCAGTTCCAGTAGCTGTAGATTCAAACGCAAAAGCTGGTATCCCTCTCCCTGGTTAATCCTAACCAACCTTGAGAATGGTATCCAGGTGGCTTACGAGTTGATTGGTCCCACCAACTCGAAGGAAGAAGTCGTCCTTGAAGGGGCTTCTCTGTCGAGATGAACTTGGCAATTCGGACCTGCAGCAGGGCTTCACCAGGAAATCCAACGGTCCAGGAGTTGCAGCAGCCGTCCTCTTCCAGCTCTTCTTTGGTTCTTTCGTTCCAGTGCTTTCCAGTCCAAGAGACTCGCCTTTTTAAACAGTTTTCTCCCTTTCATTCCAGAATAGCTGCCACTCAGGTGCTGTGTGTCACCATACAAAAAGTAGATGGCTAATGGAGTTTGTTTGACTCCAAAACATAGGAAACAAAGAATTAAAATCCCATGAGAGAGAAAAAGGGCTCACTCACACCAGGGTCAAAATTAAAGTCATAAAGGCCAGCAAAAGAGTTCAGGGTCTCTAAGGTTGAAGGTAATAAACACAGAAATGAGAATTCTCCCTACCATTCGCATCTCAAAGCTTTGGACAACAAATATAAAGTGTGTAAGGAAGAGCCTTTCGTACTTGTTAGGACAGTTTTTCTGAAGTCCAAGTAAGAGCTTAGTAAATCCATTCAACTTAGGCAGTACAAGACTCCACTCTTAGTATAAGGATGTACCACCTGAGTACATGGTAGCGCAGACAGAGCAGCCAGGCTTATTTTAGGAGGGAGAGAGGGCTGTAGAATCAGTACAAATGAAATTGTAATAAAAATTATCCAAAGAAACACTGGAACACTTTGTAAAAAATAAAGGATTTATTTAAATACAGGTAAAACAGATAAATCTAGGTGTAAGTAAGTACTAACACATTATATGAAATAAGATTCTTAAAACAAAATATCCAAAAAGAATCTCAAACACGGAACTAGGCGAAGGAGATGAAAATTAGAGACCTTCTCCAGGTAAGTGGGGATTTAGATGGTGCTCCAACTTGGGCTTCTTATAATTCAACAGCAACGTTGGACTACTTTTTTGTGGATCGCCAAACCTTCAAAACATCTTGACTAAAGATATTAGTAACAACAAAGAGCGACCACAGTATTCTCATTCTCACTTGCACTGACTAAATCAAACAAGGCTATGATCAAATAAAATATTTGGGCATATGTTAATGTAAACAATGGTCTAAATAGACTGTCAACAAAAACAATACCAACTCTCTCAAAAAGTATAAAGAATTGGCAGGAGTCAACAGGAACAAGTGTTGAAGATGAAACATGCTTAACTGTTTTTAGAGAAATAAAGGGAGACAATATGAAGGCTAAAACAATAAGGCTGCATCAATTCAAACCAGAGCTGGCAGTAAAGAAACGGCAACTGGCAAAAGATCTGAAGGCGCTAAATACACAAATGGATCAGAGCAAGATAACTAAAAGGAAAACACTAAGAAAAATGTATCGGAACTGGGAAAAGACGCACACAGCCCAACTATACCAAAAAGATTCGGAGCCAATGCTGATGGAGACTTGCAACAAAAACGCCAAGTTTCTCTGGTCACTGTTAAACCAAAATCTGAGCCTTCAGGGAGCTGAGCAGATTAATCCCATTCATGAAGCACAATGGGTGCAATACTTCCAAGAAATCTATGGTCAGCCAAATATTAATGTTAATGCACCTCAATGAAGTTCAACAAAGAAAGCGTGGGACATAGAATTCAAGAAGATCGAAATTTTGACATTAATCAATAAAGCCAGTGCATCTCGTGCCCCAAGCCCCGGCGGCCTTACCGACGCAATATTAAAACAATCGCCGGAAGTGTGGCCGGACATGTGCTATGAGCTATTCACAAGAACCAACGGTAGACTGATACCGGAATCATGGACAAAAGCGATAACCATCCCAATATTTAAAAAAGGGGATAGAACAAGACCTGAGAATTATCGCCCAATATTACTACTGGACGTGATGGGAAACTTTTTTGCAGGTTTTCTACTGAAAAGGCTGAAAGAATAGATAGTAACAACTGGAACTTAATACCATAGGCAAGCTGGATTTGTAGAAAGAGTAGAGTGTGGTCTAAACCTGCTGATTCTCAACTTGCTAAAGATGAAATTCCTACACGAAAATGAAAAGCTGTTTTTAGCTTGCCGCTGCCTTCGATTGAGTAGATCGTCGGATCCTGTGGGCCAGAATGGAACAAAGGGGTTGCCCGACAGATTTGGCGGCAGCAATTAAAGCCCTTCATACTGGCACGTCATCCATGTACGTCTAGACCAAAAGGGCAATCTAAGTCAGCCAATAACAGAAATGAGACTGAAACAAGGGTGTCTCTTGGCGTCTGTGCTCTAGAATTTCTATATTCTGGATATAAAAGACCGGCTCGAGCCCCCAAGATCATGCACGCCGTGTCTTGCTGAGATTGCCATAGGGCACCTGCTCTATGCCGATAACCTTATCCTCCTGGATACGACCTCCCTGGGTCTGCAGAGAAAGTTGGATGCGCTTGAGAAATAAGTTTAAGAATACAAACAAAAAATAAACTGATAAATCGGAAATTCTAATAATAAAATAAAACACAAGCAAAAGTACAAAAACCTTTTAAATGGTGTGTAGGTAACAAACCCATCCCAACAATAAAAAGCACTAAGTACATGGGAGTGATAATTAGTGCAGATTGGGGTGATAAATCATGGATAGAGAATCTGCAACCCAAAATGGACCAGTCAACAGCACACACGTTAATACTAAAAAGGAGATTTTGCAAATTTCGGCACAGCCTTTATTGGATTTCTACAACGCAAAGGTAATTCCAACAATAACTTATTCAGGACATCCAGCATTGAGAATGCCCTGGGAAACATGGGACAAGCTCGAAACCAGGTTCTGGAGGAGAGTTCTCGGAATGCCAAACTGCGTACCGATGAACGTGATACGCCACAAACTGGGTCTACACGTGATGCAGGTACATGTGGTATGGAAAGCCTTATCTACATATAGGAAAGTAGAATCAGCTGATTGCCTGTCGCAATATCATATTATGAAAGCAAAAAACGAGAGACTGCCATTTTGGCCACTGATTGCATGGAGAAAAAGGTGCATTGAGATTCTGCAAAATTTTTATATAACGGCAGACTTTCTTCGCAATAATCCAATGCAGGTCAAAAGATCACTTGTCTGTAGGTGGGGCGCAAACGGAAAGTGATTGTTCCTCTTCGAAATTCCATACTCTTTCTACGAAAATAACCATTTTGCCTGAAACTAGACCAGGATATTTGAGAGAGAGCGCGAACCATAAACATAGGGATTTGATTCTACGATTTAGGCTCAATATTCTAAGAATGAAAATGAACCTAAAGAAATACCGTCTAGCGAGTGATGACATCTGTCGGCTGTGCAAACAGGACGAAGAATCATTGCAGCACCTAATCCTCTTTTGCACAGAATTCAAAACAGAAATAGTAAAATTGCTACATACGACGCTAACGCCATCGTGTGATTTAGACTGACTTGTGTCAGACCGGCCGTATATGATGATCCGAATCAGAAACCAACCAGAGCACTAGGCATATTTCTGGAAATTATGTTAGACTGTCAAATGGGAACACAAATTCCAAAAGAATGAACTTCTAAAAATGAAAACCGACTAAGGAAGCTTTTCTATTTGTCTTGTTACTTTGGGGCTGTTTACATATTGCCAAAACTATAATATATTGGATAAAAATGACTTGAGGGAAATGCCATTTGGACCTTGTCATTTCGAACAGAGGTGGAAATATCAGGAGTGGGGATTGGCTATGTAATAAGGTCGCAAAATTTTAAAGCAAAAAGTTTGTATTTATTTACACTGAAGGAATGGGCTTCCTTCGGGAAGAAAATGTTAGCGATTCTTGAATCGCAGGGCACCGGTCCGTCCGCGCCTCCGAGTGGCGGACGGTCGTGAGACACCGCTCGCACGCCTTCGGGCTCGGGTGGTCGGCACGATTCGCGGGAGAGGTCCCGCTCAAACAAGGGGAATCGTTCTCGTCATGCCCGGTCCAGGTCCCGGTCCTCGACGCGCTCGAGACCGTGTGAACCTGTGGTGTCTTCAAGGAAGACGTCGACGCCGGTGGCGCAGAGGTCGTCGATGGACTCTTTCCAGGCCCCGCCTCCGAAGAAGTCATCGGCGCCCAGGCTGTCGAGGGACACGCTCGGGGCTCTCCGGGCACGGGACCTGTGTCGATGCCATATATGCTGTTGATGCCGCGTTCGACGCCGATTCACTCAACGCCTTTCGAGGCTGTGTCGACAGGGGTACCCCGGGGCTCGGTGGAACCCCCTAGAAAGGCTCTGGCCAAGGTCAAGCATGGCTTTGGTTCACATTCTGTGCCTTCTTACTGCCATCTTGAGTTTATTTCAGAGGTGGATGAGGGCTCTGATGATGGCATGGTTCCTGATACGGCGCCAGACGAGATTCTCTCGGGCCATAGCCAGTTTGAGGACCTGAGGCAGTCCCTGCACAATGCGAGTGGGCTGGACACCTCTCCAGAGGTGAGTTTTGTAGGCCTGAGCCCGGCACTCATGCCGACTCCTCGTACTGGCGCCTTATGTCGAGGGTCACAGAGTACTTGGGATGGTCTGCTCCCCCAGGGGAGTTTCTTCAGGATGACCTTACGGATATCCTCGACCTTGGTCCACCAACTGACCCGGCACTGCCGTTTCATATGGCTCTACAGAGGAGGGTGGCAGGGGCTTGGACTGCTCAGGAGAGTCTCCCGGCAGTGGGCAAGTCTTTGACACGAAAATACCACCCATCCAGTAGCGACCCCTGCTACTTGTCCAAGCACCCCACTCCGGAGAGTTTGTTGGTGCAGGCGGCTACGGCCCCGGCAAAGCAGGCGTCGTAACCTACCATCCGTCATGATGGGGACGACAAGCGTTTTGACGGCTGGGCGAAGAAAGTGTTTTCTTCAGGGGGTATGGCGCTTCAGGCGGCCAACTCTGTATGTGCTTTGTCACGTTTCACGCACACTCTTTGGAACTGTTTCCTTAGCGGCTGAGCATGTTCCCGAAGGGGACGAACAGGATGGTTTCCTTGCCATGGTTCAGGATGGCAAGGATGCCATGTGTGAGGCCGTTCAGTCGGGTTTGGACATGGCAGATTGCGTCAGCCGGTCCATGGCGGCGAGCACCGTGATACGCAGGTTTGCGTGGGTGCGGAAGTCGGGGTTTGCTCCTGATGTGCAGGCCCGGCTCCTCAACATGCCCTTTGACGGGGAACATCTTTTTGGCAGCAAGGCTGACGAGAGCCTTGAGAGGTTGCAGACCTCAAAATCTGCAGCGAAGTTGTTGGGCGCTGCAGTTCGACAACCTCTGCCTTTTCGTCCTAGGGGACAGCAATGGAGGGGAGGTTCCTTTCGTTATTACTCATCCTTTGGTAAAGCGAGAGGAGCTGCCAGTCAAAGGGGCCACCGTAGGAGTGCAAGAGATGGAAAACAAGGTACTCGAGGTGACGAGGCTGCTCGGGCAGTTGCCTCTTTGCCCTCAGGCAACGCCGCAGCCGCTTCAGCTCAGTCATGAGGCCATGTCCCATGGTTCGCCGGTTGGGGGAAGGCTGGCGCAGCATCTTGCAGAGTGGCGTGCCATTACTTAAGATGTGTGGGTTCTGGAGTTCATAACCCACGGCTACTGTCTTCCTTTCCGGCAGAGGCCTCAAGACAATCCACCGGGGAATCTCTTCAAAGAGAGTCTGGATCCGCTTCTTGCGCAGGAAATTCAATCCCTGCTGGAGAAAGGCGCTATAGAACTGGCGCCTGTAGCGGAGAGGAACAAGGGATGGTATTCCCCTTATTTTTTGATTTTCAAGAAAGACGGGGGATTGAGACCCATCATGGACTTGCGCGGTTTGAACAAACTCCTCAGGAAGGACAAGTTCAAGATGGTTACTCTCTCTCAAGTCATCCAGCCTTTCAACTTCAGGACTGGTTGGTGTCTCTCAACCTCAAGGACGCTTATTTTCATGTGCCGATAATACATCCAAAGCCCAAGAAGTACCTGAGGTTCGCGGTTGGCGACGCGCACTTTCAGTTTCGGGTCCTGCCGTTCGGGTTGACCTCCGCCCCGAGGGTCTTCACCAAGCTCATGCTAGTGGTGGCAGCGCACCTCAGGAAAGGGGGGGGATTCACGTCTACCCCTACCTGGACGATTGGTTGATCAGGGCGCGCTCGCCCGAGCAAGTCCTGGATCATCTGTCCGTCACCTGCCGCCCCCTCCACAAGCTGGGCTTCTCCCTCAACTTGAAGTCCCATTTGACACCGACTCAGAGGCTCTAGTACATCGGAGCAGTGCTCGACACGTCCCTGGGACAGTGTTTTCCTCCCCAGGTGAGGGCTCATCACATTCAGTAGATGGTGCACAAGTTTCAGCTTGCCCAGAGTCTCCCAGCGTTCGAGTTCTTGAGATTGCTCGGCCTCATGGCATCCTGCATTCTTCTGGTGCCAGAGGCCAGGTTGCGGATGAGATCTTTGCAATGGGCACTCAAGCTCCAGTGGTCTCAGTCCTCCGGCAGGATGTTGGACCCTGTTCGGGTGCCATCCTTGGTCGCTCAGGACCTTCTGTGGTGGGCTGATGAAGGCAATCTGAGGGGGGCTCTATTTTGGCTACCCTGGCCGGAGGTGACGATCGTGACAGATGCATCCTTCACGGGATGGGGAGCTCATGCCAACGAGTTGACAGTCAGCGGTCGTTGGTCTCTGTCGGAGTCCAGACTCCACATCAATCTGTTGGAGCTGAGGGCCGTCAGGCTAGTCCTGAAGGCTTTTCTGCCGACTGTGCGAGGAAAGGATGTTCTGATCCTGACGGACAACACGGTGGCCATGCACCTCAACAAAAAGGGCGTCATCCCGCAAGTACTGCGGAGGTTCGGTTCACGGATGATCCTCATTGCTCCGGCGTGGGCCCGGAGGACGTGGTACCCGGACCTTCTCGACTTGTCCATCTGCCCTCCACGTCGTCTTCCCTACCGAGACGATCTGCTCTCACGGGAGGGGGGGTCAGGTTCTCCATCCAGAGGTCGGATCCCTCAACCTTCACGCTTGGTTTCTGAAGGGTTGAAGTATAAGGATTGGGACCTCCCTGAAGACGATATGGAGGTGTTGCTCTCGGCCAGACGGCCAGCAACAAAGTCCCTGTGCCGTTGCCGTAACTTCTGCGACTGGTGCAGGGTTAAGAATGTGGATATTTTTGCATGTGACATTCCCATGGTTCTGTCTTTTTTGCTTTCTTTGGCCCACAGGGGCTTGCAAGTGGGTACCGTTAAAGGTTACCTGGTGGCGTTGTCCATATTTAAGCGCTCGTCTGAAGAGTGTTCCTATTTTAAAATTCCTTTTAATTTCTCAGTTTCTGAAAGGGCTCACTAATGTGTTCCCTCCGTCACCTTTCCAGGTGCCCGGTTCGGATTTGAACCTTGTTCTCAAGTTTCTGATGGGTGCTCCGTTTTAGCCTTTGCATTCATGCCCTTTGAGACTGTTAACTCTTAAAACTGTATTTTTGGTTGCGGTCACTTCCGCTCGCAGAGTGAGTGAGTTACAGGCACTTTCAATCAAGCCACCCTTCACTGTGTTTCATAAGGACAGGGTTGTCCTTAGAGTTCGTCCTTCCTTTCTTCCGAAGGTGGTGTCGGAATTTCATTTAGGCCAGAAGGTTGTTCTTCCGGCGTTTTATCCTCCCCACATCCTGGTAAGGAAGAGGAGAGGCTCCATAGGCTTGATCGTAGGAGAGCGCTAAGCTTTTATATTGCACGCATGTCCCGGGTCAGAGTGGACGATCAACTCTTCATTGGTTACGCTGGAAAGCGTTTGGGACTAGCTGTGATGAAACAGACTTTGTCTCGCTGGATTATTTTGGCTATCTCTGAGTGGTACCGCTTGGCGGGTAAGGACCCACCGGTTAGCTTATAGGCCCATTCTACCAGGGGTATGGCTGCCTCTACTGCCCTACAGAGCGGTGTTCCTATTCGGAACATCTGTGATGCAGACACCTGGGCTTCGGTACATACTTTTGTACGTCACTACTCCCTCGATTCCAACCGGGGGCAGGATTTGGCCTTTGGCAAGGTGGTCCTTTACTCCGCAATTTGATTGGGCATTCTAAATTTCTGTTTTCTAAATTCTGTTCCCACCTCCTTGCATTGGTACTGCTTTGGGAGTCTGTCATAGATCTGGAATACGTCGGAGGACCCAATTCCCTCGAAGAACAAGTTACTCTCTTACCTGGTAACCTTCTTTCGATGTCATGGTCCGACGACGTATTCCATATCGCTCCCTCCCTGCCTTCCCCGCTACAGAATTTCTTATACGATTGCAGCTTACGTTTCCGCAAGGCTTTGTGTCAGACTGGCAGAAGACTGGTGCCACACGTTCTGGGAAAAAACTACAACTGAGGCTACGGGCGTCGTGCGTCCTACTTCCAACATCTGGTGACGTCAGCCGTCAGAGGAGGTCCTCGAGGACGGCGTATCAACGTCATCAACGCAGGACGCAGACGCCGAAAGATTTTCCGAAGCAGCAGAGCTGTGGTGATTACTGTCATAGATGTGGAATACGTCGTCGGACCATCCCATCGAAAGAACGTTACCAGGTAAGAGAGTAACTTGTTCAACTACTTTTGTGATAAAACAGTTATGCTAGGTGAGTAAAACCTAAGCATGGAATATTCAATTGCTGGTGATTTTGAAATCGGAGAACCCCAGATTGAGGTAAGCAGTAACTCTTGTAACTTATTTTTGGGAAGGCACACATCTAACTCAAGGTTGGTAAAACCCATATACTTTTTATATCTCGGAAGCAGTCCAGCTCAGATCTTTCCCAGCTATGAGGATAATTGAAGTAATGCTTATCACGGACAGTTAGAACCACAGACTGTAGGTTAGATAGCACAGGGAAAGTAAAACCCAATGTTACACTTTACTGAATGACTCAGTTATTCTAGGTAGGCAACAATCTGATGCAGACCTATTCTGGACAGGCTAGCAGCAAGTCAGGGAAACCAAGACCCAGTTGGAGGACACTCCTACAATTACCCTACAGGAATAATCTGGTGAAACCATAATTTTACTTTTGGGAAGAGGCACAACCTCATCACAGGAGAGTAATATATCTTCACATCTACCTTCTATTAGACTGGCAGAACAGTTTCTAAGGAAGTAAAGATGTTAACCATACTTTTAAGAATAGTGCATCACACATCCTAGGTAAATGAGAACTTTTAGAACTGTTCACTCTTAGAATTACAGTTACCAATCGACTCTTTACATGTAAGTAACTTTTAAACACTTATTTTCTTTTCTAGGCAAATTCCTTAAATGTCTTTCCCTTATTCTTGGAGCATGAGTGTTCTCAGTGGCAGAAGGGGGGTCACTCAGACTAGTGACCAACAGGCAGTGTCAGAATAGGTTCTTTAGTAGCAAAAGTCAGAGTTCCTTAGGAAAATTGTGCAAACCGGTGAGTACTGTACTTCTGAGTTAGAAGTGAAGAGGTTCCAGGGGCTTCGCAAAAGACCCCCTAGCAGGATTCTAGCAGTGGGGCTGGATGCACAGAATGAAAGGCCCCCCCAATCACAGAAAACAACCCACAGCTACACCGAAATCTTAACAGGCTTACGCGAAGTACATACCCAAGCAAACACAGTACCTCAGGATTGAAGAAAAGTTTACAGCAGGAGGACTTCAGGGTCTGCAGCCTAATACCCGGTCCGTGGATTCCTTCTCGTGGTGACTGAAAACAAGACTTCAGAAGGGACTTTGCAGCAGTGATCGATGAAGAAGGCTCTAGGCAAGGTTTCCGTCACTAATGTGGTTCGGCGGATTTGGCACCTTTTTAAGCACTGAAGAAGACAGAAAATCTCTTTTGAATTCTTGTCGTTACAAAGTTCCAGCGGTGTGTTGAGGGGACGTGTCTAAAAATCCACCAGGATGGCCATGAAGTTTCAGAGAGATTCGGAAGACTGTGCGCTGCACAGTGGTTCGAGGTCACAGGGTATTGGGGTATTGCAGCAACGCAAGGTCGCAGCAACGCATGGGATGGCTCAAAATGCAGGTCTTCTTGAGTCTAGTGGGTCTCAACAGGCTCTAGTTCGGGGTTGTCGTTTCGGAGTCCACAGGTAGATTGTAAGGAAGGCCTACAGCAGGCTCCGGTTACACAGTAGGCTCTCTGGTCGATGGAAATAGTTTCTGCCTCTTTTCCCTCGTCATCCTCTTCAGTTTCGGTTCCAGTGGTTGACTTCCCTCAACTCCCAGATTCGCAATAGTTATCAGGAACTACAGCCCAACTTCTGCATTCTCTCCCTGCATTTTACAAGAAGGGGCGGTCTGGTTGTCCAATCAGGACAGCCAGCACCCCACTGGGATTTGTCCCCATTCAAGCAAGGCATAAGACAAAGGGCTGGGAAGTTTTGGACTCCTCCCTTGCTTCCTGCCCTCACAGACAGACTGGAGCCTGGGTGGGGAGGTCAGGGGTCTCCCACCGAAGACAAAAATCACACACAAGAATTTCCCGCCCTAGATGTCGGGGGAAGGAGCACGAAACGACAAACACTAAAATGGCGAAAAAAGAAGACTGGGCCCATTTTGTTAAAATTAGCACCCCTAGGTGCCTTCACAGCAGCTGTGAACACAGCCGGTGGTAAAGGTGCACCAAATTAATACGGTATCACTACCACCAGCCATTGAAGGTAAGCTTGCCCTTGTAACAGAATTGTTACAGTTTTAATGTGAAAGGGGATACATTGCATCGCCCCAGCACTCCACATGTGGTGGGCTGTGCTGGCTTCACAGAAATAAATGTAAATGGGATCCAAAGATCCTTTCTACCCTTGGGAACTGTAGTTCTTTGAAGGTTAGCAAAAGAAAGATAAAAGGGGAGCCACTAGGGCAACCCAGCAACAGGCACTTAATGCCAAAAGGTTTTTAAAGAGGATAACTTTAAAAAGACACTATGGAGAAACCCATAAAAAGAGTTGATGATTCTGTGAGTGTGGAAAAAGGTTCCCACTCACTGAGGTATTAAGGAAAAATATCCCACTAAGCAAAAAGTTCTGGGGTTGACCCAGGTCAGGGGGATTTACCAGTTCTGTGAAAATCTTACCTAACCGTACTCATGGGAAATCTTCCAACACAGTCTGTGGTAGTTTCAGCTGCCCTAAGCAACAAGGGCAAAGGTCTTTCTCCATCTGGCCTGGTTGACCTCCTTTTGCACCGACCAATCCTCTCAGGTCCAACTGGAGTCTTTCCTCTTATCTCTCTCTCTCTACTTGTGGTGTTCAGGCTCCCCTCAGCCACCTCTGCTTCTTCTCTCATGCCAGACTGTCTGGTTGTATTTCTGGAATGGCGTGCTGCCAATGATCTCTGCCTTAATGCCAGTAAGACTGAGATCCACCTCATTGGTCACCTCAGACAAAGCGTCAGCCACCCCCTCCCCAATCAACTGTGGAGTACCACAAGGGTCCTGCACCTCCCCGACTCTATACATCCTATTCACACTCCCACTATTAAACGACTTAGAAGAATTTAGTATAACGTTCACCAACTATGCCGACGACACTCAAATCCCTTCTCCCACTAACTGCTGACTACGAGCAAGACCTGAAAACCCTACAAAACCCTCCATAACTTGGACTACATGTCAGACTAACCTCTTGACCCCAGCATGATGGACTGCTGCCAGCTCACTTTGTAATTCATTGTATCTTTGTATGCACCTTCTATATTATGTTTGTTCCTAACTGTAACTGCATTGGAACTTTTTGCTGACTGCATTGCTTGTACCTTCCTGTAACTGTAACGCAACTCTTTAACAAACTTACGCGCCCTTATGCCTCCGGGCCTGGTTGCGCTTTATAAATAAATACAAAATACAAATTATGCCATCATCCAGGCATGGATGGCAGCCAATGGCCTCTGTCTCAATGGAGACAAGACAGAGATCCTACTAGTGGACCCTAAAGAAACGCTCAACAAGCTAGACAATAAATACAGTACTTTCCTCATCGAGAACTCAGTAACCCTGCATCCTGCTCCAGGATTGGTGCAAACCGGCAATACATCCTGCCCCCAATCACCGACAGGCGAGAGCAGGCCAACGAGGTAAGGCCTAGAGAGAAGGCCACCCCCCTGACTGAGCTGACCGAGCGCAACCAGGCGCATCTGCGCGGAACACTGAAAGTCAGCCCCTCATCACCGTCTCACCATTACAGTCAAGGTAACCTTACTCCCAGCCCTCGTGAAGGCTCGCAACACAGGCACCCACGCCCTCGCACTCCAAAATAGACTTAATGCCTATAACGCTGTGGTCCATGCGCTTGTAGTATAACCTGTTCATTTGATCCTCTGTTGCACCTCTTGATCGCATAAGTGTCACCAACTAGTAGAAAACCGCCCTATGACTGATGTGTATGCTCCACTCCTTTCATATGACCTCCTTTGAACTAGCACCCTGCAGACCAGCAAACCAAACTGTGGCCAATGATAGTGCATGAACCATCTGTACTGCTAACTACACCTATCCCATGCATATTACTTGCCACTTATGGCACATGACACCGTGATAGACCAGTCCTACATGCAAGTAAACAATATGTGGTTTTAAGAAGTGTCATTCTAGCATACTTCAGCCTACTATCTTGCATTAGTGACTCTGCACCTAGCATCTTCTTTGTCCCTTCCGACCTTTGCTGATAGGAAACACCCCTGCTAGCCCGTTCTTGCTCCCACCACTCCTGTCATTGTACGTACTGCCTCGATGTGTTCCATGTACCCGCCTAGCATATACCCCCAGCTGCTACCGCACGGCATTTATTTGTATTCAAATCTACCTCATTGTAACCTAGCCCAAGTGTGCACCAGATTTGCATTGCGCAGCTGCGCGTCCAGACCATGATCTCCTGGCTCACTCTCACTCTCACCATGTTCCCTTTCTGCATCATACCGGACAATGTACACTGTACCAGCAATATCTTCATAACCGTCAACAACGGCTTAGCCAATCTAGGTTGCCCTAGGCACTACCCGATCCCCTGCCCCACGCCCTTCCTACCCTCCCATCCGCCTTTCCCACCTAATCACCACTCTCACCGCACCTCCTCCGTAGACAACCGCTCCCCTGCAAATACTACCCCTAACAAAACTCCCAATCACAGTACACTTAGTGCTCCATGTCTCTCGGTGGCACCCGCATGAAAATCTCCAGAACCCCTACTTTCTACCAACCCTGACCTCTCTACCCGCAACAACAGACTAGGCACTAGGCTGCCCCTTACAATTAGCATCCACCCTGCCAAACTCAAAACCAAAGCCAAAAACAAATTAAAGACCCCTAATGAGCCCGTCCCACTCCCCCTAAAAGGAGCTTTACTCAATACCAGATCCCTGCCCGCTCACCCCACAGAAATTGCCGACACCATTCTAACATATGATCTTGACTTCCTTGACCTAACGGAAACATGGCTACACGAGGCCTCAGGACCACACTTGTCGTTAGCCATTCCTGCCAACTACTCCATCCTCAGAGCCGACAGACCCAATGGTAAAGGAGGAGGCGTAGCGTTCATCTCAAAATCGCCACTAGGCTGTAGATTAGTATCCACCATTTCAATTAAATCCTGCGAGTTACTCACAATCAAGTTACAAACTTCCCCCACAAATACGATCACACTACACCTTATATACAGACCTCCAGGAACTTTTGAAGAAGACATCACAGCGCTCATCACTGAAAATTCCAAGCCACTAGCACAAACCATCATCCTCGGCGACTTCAATCTGGGGTATTACGACCCCAAGGACGCACCAGCCGCATCCTTAGCAAACGCCCTCACTGAGCACGGTTTCGCACAACTTAGTATCTCACCGACCAGAAAGGCAGAATTCTCGACTGGGTAGCAACTCTCAACTGCAACACCACCTGCAAGGCCCCCCAACCACTTACATGGACAGATCACTACCTTTATCCCACTCGAAATTCACACCAACCGGGCCACGCCTAAGAAACGCCCCCTGGCTCCAGCTTGCCCAAACAGAAACAAGCGCAACATTACCCCCGAAGCCTTACTACCTCTGGTCCTACCCACCCTTAACGCTCTACCGGACAAGGCTGACCTTAACCTACTAGTTGACACCTTCAACAATTCCATGGCTACCGCCATTGAAACCATTGCCCCTTTGAAACTACGCAAAAGCAAACCAATAAACCACCTGAACTCGTGGTACACTCCCGAACTCAAACTACTCAGGAAAAAGAAAGCTAAACTAGAGCTATTATGGAAAACCAACCCATCACCTGAAAACAAATCCAATCTCAAAAACATCTCCACGCTATACAAAAGCGAGATAATTCGTACCAAAAAAGATGCCTATAACATCAGGATTGACCAGGCAGGCTCCTCCACCAAAGAACTATTTAAAATTCTAAAGGAGCTAGAAAACCCCAATCCCCCTCCAGACAACTGCTCAAAAGATAAACCCTGGTGCACCAGCATCCAGAATGCCCTCAACAATAAAATCACAGGGCTCCAGACCAAAATTGAGAACAAACGTCAACAACTCCTCAGCAACAAAACCACCAACCCCAGTTTAAGCCCACCGACACCCAACAAAGCCAACATAGACTTCACCTTTAAGAAAGTGACTAGCCTAGAAGTCCAAAAAATCATTACTTCCCTAAAACCTTCTAATTGCAAAGGGGACAGTTGCCCTGCCCAAATAATAAAAGACGCGGCCAGAGACCTCTCCCCTTTTATCACCAAGCTAATCAACCTCTCATTCGATAACAATTCTGTCCCCAACAACCTAAAACAATCCTGGGTACTCCCTCTCCTAAAAAAACAATCACTAGACCCAGCCATACCAACTAATTATAGACCAATCACCACTGTCCCTTTTCTGCTAAAAATCTTGGACAGAGTCGCCTACATCCAGATTCAGGAGTACCTGGAATCTAACCAACTGATAGGTATGCGTCAATCTGGCTTCAGACCTCAACATGGTACTGAAACCGCTCTGGTTGACCTCAAAAGTCAGATTGATGAAATCAAAGACAAAGGCAATGCAGCAATCCTACTTCTTTTAGATCTCTCAGCGGCCTTCGATTTAGTTGACCACGAAATACTATGCAACCACCTATCTATCGTAGCCCACTTCTCCTCCTCTGCCTCTGCATGGATACAATCCTTCCTAGCAAATAGAACCATGCAAGTTTTCTCCACCACAGCTGCTGCAGACCCGATCCCCATCACCTGCGGAGTCCCACAAGGCTCCTGTGTCTCCCCCACCCTGTATAATATATTTACGAAGCCTCTATTTGACATATTGGACCGTCTGGGTGTCACCTACACCAACTATGCAGATGACACCCAGATTCTCCTCACCATCTCAGGCAACTACAATGCGGAGGTCATCCGGATCAATGAAATCTTCTCCATCATTCAGGCATGGATGGCCACCCACGGCCTCTTCCTGAATGATGAGAAGACGGAGCTTCTATTGGTCGGCTCTCCCAATAACCTGTCCAAACTCAGTCCCAGCTACAAGAACCTTATCATAGACGGTAACACCATCCCTATTGCTAAAAGTGTGAAAACCTTAGGCTTCCACCTTGATGCCAACACCAACCTTGTCAAACAAATCAACTCAACTGCCTCGGGCACTGCCTATACAGGTAAGCTAATCAGGGCTAGCAGACCCTTCCTATCCCCCGACAGCTGCCTCACTCTGGCCAGAGCTCTCATCCAATCCAAACTAGACTACTGCAACAGCTTGTACCTAGGAGCCAACCAAGCCGTAACCAACAAACTCCAGGTTCTCCAAAACAATGCTCTACGTGCAGCACTCAACATCCCAAGGCGTGAGCACATCTCCACAACCAGGAAAGCGTGCAAATGGCTCTCCATACAGCAAAAAATTGACCTCAAAACTATCTGCCTCACTTACAAGGCATTAAACAATCTAGCCCCACCGTACATCTCCAACAAATTCACCTTAAAACCTACATCTAGAACCACTAGATCGTCCAACTCCTTATGCCTGCTACTGCCCAGATTTGCCTTAAAAAGAGCAGGAGGCACGAGCTTCACTGTGCTAGCCTCCCAACTCTGGAACACCATACCACTCATAATTAAAACCAATTAATCCTTCCCGATCTTTAGGAAACTTGTTATTGGCTGGTTACTGAACAATGAGTAGCATTTACCCCCACCTCTAATAAGCTAACAGCCGCAACCATACTTGTATTATATGTAAATTGTTGTATGTAAACCATTGCTTTGTAAATTATTGTACTTTGTAAATGTAATGTATATGTTATGCCTGTAACCGCCTTCTTAAGCGCCCTTCTACCCACGGGTCCGGAGCGCTCTACAAATAAATAAAACAAACAAACAATCCCCGTCTCCCCGGCTGTAAAAACACTGGAGGTATGCCTAGATTCACCCTGTCCATGGACAGACATGTCCGTTACATCTCCTCCTCAGCAGCTCAACCAAGATAATCAATGCAGTAAAGCCTCACATGTCCACCACAAACCGCCTCAACATCGCCAGAGCCACCATATGCGCGAAACTGGACTACTGCAACGTCCTCCTGCTAGATACCTCGGCCAAAAACATGAATAGACTCCAGATTGCACTAAACAATGCTCTGAGAGCAGCCCTCAATATACCAAAGAGAGAACACATCACCCTAGCAAGACAAAATGCCCACTGGCTCCCAGTTAAAGAGCGCATCCAGTTCAAGACTCTAACAATTACACATAGATGCATATCCCAAACTGGCCCTAACTACCTTAATGAACGGATACAACCAGTCCAATCACTCGGACCTAAAAGGGACCTATATGCCAACCAACTTGCAATCCCTAACTTCACTAGAGTCAAAGCTGGCGGCTCGAGTTTTGAAGTCCTAGCACCAAAAGCCTGGAACTCCCTACCGCTGAAACATCCCACACAGCTTTCAGAAAAGCTCTGAAAACCACCCTATTTAAGTGAAACCCATTTCAAATTCTATCGCATACAACAATGTCTGTAAATTACAACTGTATCTTGATTATGGTTCCCATGTTACCTTGGAACCACAGCCAATCCTATAACCGAATCAAAATGTCAAGTACACTTTCTTGTAACAGCGCCACGATGCCCCAGGGCAGCTGCTGCGCTTTAAAAATGCAAATAAATAAATAAATTGGGACACCCGCTCCCTCCTTTCCTCTCTCTCTGGCCACCCCCTCTGTGCCCTTTTCCTACTCCTTCCTGAGAGGCTAAGAACCTTGATGTCGTTTTCGACTCCACCCTCTCCTTCTCTCCTCACATCTGACGTCTCTAAGAAGTCAAACTATCAGACGCACCTCCTCAGATGTATTTTTCCTTTTCACATCACATTTTCCCCTAGAATCTCACTGTCTTCAGAGCTCCGGTCCCCTCTGGGCTGGACTGTTGCAACAGCCTCTTTCTAAATCTTCCTGCCTCTACTCTTCTACCTTTACAACTTATCCAGAGCAGGACTGCAAGACTTGTCCTTGACCTCAAGTCCAGGTATCGCATCTCTCCATCTCTCAAATCTTTTCACTGGCTCCCTGTGGCTGCAAGGATCAACTTCAAGACCCTCTGCATCATCCACAAGGCTTTCTGGGGCCTTGGACCACTCTACCTCCCACTTTCTTTTCCAAAACCTCTTCCTTCTCGAGCTCTCTGCTCATCCACCTCCAACTCTGAGGGTCAGATGCTTCTCCAAGCAGAGAGTCCATGTCAGATCTATCTCGTCGGCTGGGGCCTCCCTCTGGAACAGCCTCCCTGCCTCTCTCAAACTTGAGCAGAACCCCTTCCGGTTCCGGAAGCAACTCAAGACCTTGCTTTTCACTTCCCCTTTCTACCTTTCCCCTGCTGTTGCACCTGACTGTTCCACACACTGGTCACTTGGTCACCCCTTGAACTCTGGCCCAGGCTCCTACATGTCCAGTTGCCCTTGCATCGCATCCGGGCTCCTCAGCGCTTAAGGGTCTGTATTTGCAACCCTACAGTCCCTTCTCTCTGCACTTATGAGCCACCCGCTGGCTGCACTTGTGAGTTAACTGCACTTCTCCCTCCCCCTGGCACTTCTCCCCTTCCCTCTTCCCTGCACTTGCGCAATCTGAATGACACAAGGCCTCGTAAGATCGTTATTTTGTCCTCCCTTTGTTCTCCCCCAGCCCCTCCTCCTTGTCTTGTCGTCTTAGGAACATTTGTGTACAGGCGCTTTATAAATGCCACAACATATCCTATATCTCAATCTTCTCTTCTAGATAGGAATGTAAAAGCCTGGGAGGCAGAAGGTAAAACGTCTTACAGTAATGCTACCCAGCAACTCATGCAAGTAAACGCTGCTACGGCTTTAAGTCTTTAATATCCTTAATTGGGAGAACCTGGAGCGCTTTACTGATCTTCTCCCTCAGGAGGCCGCTGATGAGTTTTCCTTTTGGATTTCAGAAGGTAAAGAGGAGACTATCCAACAGCTTCAAGTTGTTGAGGACCTTGATACAACAGCAAGAACAGTCACTAATGCAGTCTGCATGCGTAGACATGCCTACTTATCAGCCTCTTCTCTACACTAGGATATTCAAGAGAAAGTTCTCGACCTTCCTTTTGACGGCAAAACCGCTTTTTGATCCCTTTACTGATGAGGTCCTTCAAAAATGTAAATCCAGTGTCACTTCTGCTAAAACCCTTAGCTCAATTTCGGTGAAACGACTGCATCATCAAAATATGAAATCATTCAAACCACGTCCTCAAGGGAATTGTGGTCTTTCTACATCTAGAAAATAATAGAACTCTTCTAAGAAAAGAAGATATAGACCTAAATCAAAGTCAGGGCCCACCCTTTCTTCAGATTCTTCACAAGATCAAAAGAAGTCTATTTGACTTCCTCCCAGGAATGTACAAACCTTCAGCTCCAATTATTATCAAGGAACATACATCCCAGGTAGCAGGAAGGATTTCCAACTTTCTTCCTCATTGGGAAAGCACCACTCAAGAAGAATGGGTTTGAAATATTATTCGACATGGTTACCATCTTGCCCTTCCTGCTATTCTCCCCTCCTCTCTTCCAAAGTACCAAAAATCATCCCCGGAGATCCTGGTAGAAATACAAAAACTCTTATACATGGGAGCGATGGAATTGGTACCTCGAAGAATTAGGTTGGGTGTTTTATTACCATTAATCCCGAATTGCGAAGAAAACTGGCGGGTTTTGGCCAATTCTAGATCTCTCAGATCGCAACCAGTTTAATTGAACCCCTCCATATGGTTGCCATTCATCTGATTCTAGCCTCTCTTAAACGATTGGATGGCATTTAGATCTACAAGATGCTTATTTTCACATTCCCATCTTCAAAGATCACCGTCAGTTCCTGAGGTGGTTCACAGGAGGGTATCCTTACCAGTTCACATGTCTGCCCTCAGGACTCAATTCTGCACCCAGGGTATTCACAAATGTTCTGGCAACAGTGGCAGCATACCTTCGGTTAAGGACAGTAAATCTATATCATTACCTAGACTGGCTTCTGTAGGCCCGGTTGCTGGAGGAATTGCTTTCAAAGATGCAATTAACATGCAGCACTCTTTTCAACTTAGGGTTTTCGATTAATGTGGCAAAATCCAAACTCGTCCCTTCGCAAAGGATCCAATTTCTAGGAGCAGTAATAGATGCTACTCTACAGAAAGCCTTGCCTCACCCGGAAAGGTTTGTAGCAATCCAGCAAGTCATCTCGGTGTTCCAAGCACATCAGCTTCTAACAGCTTGGCGGTTACAAAGGCTCTTGGGGCTAATGGCCTCTTGTATAAACCTTGTTCCCTTTGCAAGGCTCCATATGAGAACAGTTCAGTGGTATCTTGCCTGCAACTGGGACCAACTAATACATTCTCTTGAAAATGAAGCTTCAAATTCCAAAACAAGTTCAGGACTCACTAACCTGGTGGAACTCCCCAGAAAACCTGGGTCTCCTTTTCAGCTTCCCCTTCGCCAAATAGTTATTACAGCAGGCTCATCGGAGTACGATTGGGGACCCCATGTACCGTACATGGCCTTTGGTCTTCTCAAGAAAAAAGGGACCACATAAATGTTCTGGAACTTGGGTTTTGCTCTAAAATCATTTCTTCCTCCCTTCAAGGAAAGTTAGTGAAAATTCTTCTCACGGAAAATTCCACTGCAATAGTCTATCAACAAGCAGGGGGGGTGTACTTGTTCCCTTCCCCCGTGTCTCCTTGCGGAGAAGATTTGGTATTGGGCCATTTTCTTGTTGGCGTCCCATCTGGAGGGAAAGAAGAAAGTCCTAGCCGACAAACTAAGCAGGTTACAATCTGCTCTGCACGAGTGGGAGCTGAAACCGTCAATAGCAAAGCCGATATTTCAGACGTGGGGCCATCCAGCAGTAGACCTCTTTGCCAATCAGCCCAACACTTGATGTCCTCAGATTGCGTCAAAGCATGGTCTGGATCTTCAGTCCCTGGGAGATGCCCTACACCTAGATTGGTCGACCCCAGCACGCTTTTCCACCTCTCCCATCGATGCACAAAACATTACTCAAATTCAAGATGTCACAGAATCTAAATATGATTCTTATAGCTCTCTTCTGACCTCGCCAGATAAGGTTTCCAGACCACCTGGTGTTAGCAGGGACTTCCAAATTGGATCTCCCATCATTGAGGGATCTTTTGTCTCAAACGAAAGGGAAGGTTCTTCACCCCTCCCCTCAATTGCTGAACTTGAAGGCTTTGTTCCTGAAAAATATTTCTTCTCCCATTTACAATTGTCAGAGAAAAATCTAACAATCATGTGAGCCTCCAGATAAGCTTCTACAAGGAAGCAATATCGAAGCAAATGGTAATGATTGGAGCGTACCTAAACCAAGAGCATAAGTCCTTTTCTCTCTCAAACAAAGCTATTTGTAGGCATGTTAAGGGCCTACTGCCTTTACATCCCCCTGTTCGTGAACCTCCACCTCAGTACGATCTTAACATAGTTTTGTCAGCTCTAATGCAAAAACCATTCGAGCTATTGGGGAAGGAGCTAGCACCTTCCTTCATTCCCAAGCTTCCCAAGCGCTTTAGAATTAGGCAGGTCTTTTTTTTAACTTTTTCTAAGCACTACAAGGGTCCAGGGGGGAGGAAGGGGTACTAAAAAGAAGGCAGTTATTTAAATATAAGGTCTAAATAAGTATTAGCTGAAGACATTTGTAAATGTTGTTCTATTTAGTTTTAAAATCTCAACGCACGACAGAATCGGGCTCTCTGCCTGGAAGGAATGTAGCCTGCGCTAAAAATTGATCGCAAAGCATGCAGTGTTGGGTCACTGAGACTAAGCTCTGGTAGAGCACACAAAGTGGCTGCACAGCTATTTGTGATCTGTCAAAAGCCCATGCATACTAAATGGGGATTTTAACATGCTCTATGCAGAATTATGGAAAACAAGTTTTTTTGGGGGGAATTGCTGGACCAGATAAAAATATTAGTCAAATGAATGAAATATGGAGAACATGACGGGAAAAATGTGTCTATATATGAATGTTCATGTAGCAAAATGATGAAAAATGAAGCTACAGTGTATTCTTGCATAGGCTAGCAGTATGTTGTAGCATGTCCTAAAACGGACATCACCGGCCATGAAGGAAGGAAGGAAGGAAGGACTGGAGCATCGCTTGTATGAAAGCAGGACAAGTGCCACTACAGCAAGTTGAGTATATAAGGCTGATGCCTGACACCACTCTGGGGGAGCTTGAAACGGAAGGACAAAAGGCCATTCTGGGAGCAGAGGTTTTTGACCCCCATCCTCATTTCTGTAAAGATTAAACTTGTTATCCTTGCAAGATAAGACTCTTGGCCTTTATTCCCTAGAGGGGGGAACTTTAATCTGGTGTGAGCGTGATTAGGGGTACCCGTATAATTAAGGGGTACCCCTGTAAATTGGGCTACCTTTCAGAGCCTATGGCATCATGTGATTTAGAACTTTTAACCTGGAAAACAGCCTTTTTAGTAGCCATTACTTCTGCTAGAAGGATTGGAGAACTCAAAGCTCTCTCCTTAAAGAAACCTCCTATAATTGTCCATAAGTGTAATCCTTCGTACGGTCCCCTCCTTTCTACCAAAGATGGTTTCTGATTTGTGTTTGAATAAAGAAATGTCTTCCTGTTTTTCTTCCTATGCCTCATGCTGTCACGGTCGAGGAAACATTACATAAGCCAGGTGTTGTAAGAATTCTAACATTTTATTGAGGACCAAATCCGTTCAGGAAAGCAGACAAGCTCTTAATTACTTACGGTGGTCCCTCTCCTGGCAATAAAGCAGCTAAAGGCTTATGATATGAAAGGGCTTGCGACTCCGCAGAGACTTCGGGCTCATTCCACAAGAGCCAAGGCAGCATCCGTAGCCTTTACTAGGCATGTTCCCATTGCAGAACTCTGTGGAGATGCTACCTGGGATACCCCTCTTGCCTTTTGTAAGCACTATGCTATGGATACATCCACTAGAAATAATGCTAAATTTGGCCAAGAGGTGCTCCGCAACCAGTTGCTTGAATTCTGTATATGCGGTCTCCTCCACCGTTGCGTGTTTTAGGGCTTTTTAGTCTGCTCCCGACCAGTTGGGGGGAAAAAGGGAGCGCCAGGACAAAAGAGAAGTGAAGAATTACCTTCATGGTGATTTAGGTTCTCATAGTCCAGGCTCTCCCTCCTTCACAACACCCACCCAGCCATCCCCTATGGTAAGCATATACTTAAATTCTACTGGCATTGGCGGAAACAGGAACTGGGTGTGGAACGCTGGTGACAGAAGGGTAAGGTCTACCCGGCACATGGAGGGACGCACGCGTGACTTGGGCCTTACACCTTCAATTTTCTTAGAGCGACCGCAGCTATCTTTTGCAGCCAGGTTTTTCCGGCCTGCCTGCGGATGCAGGCGTACCCAAACAGTTGTGAAGGAGGGAAGAGCCTGGACTAAGAGAACCTGAATCACTGTGAATGTAATTTTTCATATATTATATTTACACCAGAATCACTTTAAAAAAAACTTGTATGTTTACACTAGGACACTTCAGAATACTTTAGGATATGCTTCAAAGGACACTGTCACCTTTGTGTTTGTTGGTGGTTACATTTGTTGCAACTTTAAAAAGGGAAAATACAATCCTATCCTATTATCGGTAATTATGCGCACATGCAGTTCTTAGCAGATCTATGGTAAAACGTTTACTCGGCAAGCACACATAAGAAAGTAACTTAAATGAAGGAAACGGGTTAGTTAGAGCAAGACTAGTCAGGTTCAAGGTTCTAGAGAGGGTTTCTTCGCACATCGAGAATTTTAAGTCCAAAAACGCAACCCTAGCCAAAGGCAGTTCGGAGAGTGCTCAAAGTCTTGCCAAGCAACAGAATACAGAGTTCCTGTGGATGTCTTCAAGTCTCTAGTCTTTTTAAAAGCAGCAAGTTCTAACTAACAATGGAGACAAAATAGGACTCGATGAAGGGACATAAGCAGCATCTTGAGTCAGAGGTAAGAGGGGGTTGCCCTGGACACATATATGTGCACTCCAACGCTCTGGAGCGACTTTCTGGAATCACGTAAGCAATACCTTTTTTCTCCACAGTACCTTAAGTTAGAAGAACATTTTCGTGCTGGATGCTCCGTGATGTTACATTGCTGGACCCGACCCCCAGATTCCTTCGTCTGATGATTGAAGGCAGGACAATGGACGGGGTCTCTCAGCAGCAGTTCTCAAGGGAGGACCCAGGGCACGACTTTCAGCAACTTCTTTGTTCACTCTGCGGTTTTGGCGCCTTTTCTGCGGCACCAACAAAGAACGTGATTCGCCCGGCTGATCTTCACTTCTTGCACTCTGATGAGGGGGTCTGGCCGAGTTGGATCGGATCTCTGGAGTGTCGTTGAGGGCCAAGCCAAGAGTTGGACGGATTCAGCCTTTCCACGATGATTCACTCGAAATGGGCAGCAGAACTCCTGGTATTGGGGTTCCGCAGCTCTGGAAACTCCTAGGATCTCAGAAGATGGCTAAATTCAAAGTTCGCCATGGGACTGGTTGTTCCCACCTGCCAAAGGGACGGGGTCCTCCTCTTCGGAGCTCCTCTGTCGCACAGAAAACAGTCAGGACAGCAGTGGTTGATTCACAGTTTTGCAAAGAGTCTGCAGACGTCTCTGGTCGTCTTCGGTTACTTCAGCTTCCACTGGTCGACTTGCTTTTCACTCCAGAAGCCTCACCCTTCATACAGTTCCAGCACACACTCCTCTGCAATCTCTCTAAGTATTGTACAGAAAGGTGTCTTTGGCTGTCCAATCAGGACAGTCAAAACCCACTGTGGGAGCTGGTCCTATTCAGGCACTCTGGCAAACAAAAGACAGGGGGTAGGGTTGGGGGGGTGGAGGTCAAACTCCTCCCCCCACTTTCTGCCTGCCCAGACACTCTGGAGCCTAGGCAGGGACACCCAAGTTTTCCCGCCAAAGGAAAAACGCACAGATTGACCTCCTCGTCCCAGAATAGAGGCTGACGAAGAACAAGCTAGTAATGGCAAAAAAAGAAGGGAGGCCCCAAGTTGGTACTTGGTTGCCCCGTTTGTGCCCCACGAGGCTATGTTGGTAGAACACGTCCACTGCCACCAGCCATAAATAGGAGATTGTCTGCGTGACTAAAATGTCACAGGAGCAGAGAGAAGGGGGATACTAGGTATCACTTTGGCATGCCACATGATGTGGCGAGGGCCAATCTCGACGGCTATACGGTTTTGGGAGGGGAAATGAATCCCTCTATGCTTCTTGTTGGGGAGAATTCTCATAAATGGTCAATTTCCCTTACCTACTGAGTCCCCCAGCAGCTTTGCTGGATTCCTAGGATTTTTTTTCACTTTTCTCACCTGGTAAGAGTGTGAGCCTTTTTTCCCACTCTTGTGTTTTGCTATGTGTATTTCTACTTTCTGTGTGATCTTGGGCACTGGAGCCTCACCTACTCCATGTACACCACTTACTGTGTGTGTTAAACAGCACCTTCAGTGTAGTGACACAGGGTTGTCTTTGAGACTTCCCACTGACCCCATTTTTCTGGGGGCTGACTACTGTCCCCCAGAAACAGGTAAAGTTGCCATTAACTTTATATAGTCAATTTAAACTGCAGACCCTGTACACCCCATCCTACATGGAGTACTGGAAAGGGTTAATTCTTATCCCTTGAAGCCTTGTTTTTCTCCCTTAACACTAAGACATGGCTGGTGGCAGTGGTATCTACCCTAACTTTCCTACCGCGATTATATTATATAAACGTGGTATTGTTCAGGCTATTATAGTAGCCTTGAACATAAAACCTGCTTGACCAAATACATTTTATTTTAGTTCCGGCTGGGTTTATTCACCATTTCTTTTTGGTAAAGTCTTTCTCGTGTTTTTCTCTGCGTGCCAAACCGGGGATGATTCCTTTGTTCGCTGTCTTTTCGCGGGCTTCTACACAGAAGCCCTCCTTAAGGCGCCTGATAGTCTAGGTGGGCAGGATGTGAGGGAGGGATCTTCGGACCACTGCCATGGGTTGCCTTAGTAACTCAAGTCGCACTCTGATCTGATTGGTTAAGGGGACTGGCCTTGCCAGGCCAGCCACCCTGCTGTGTGATTGACAGCTAGGCTGTATGAGTGGGGGAAAACTGCATAAAAAGCCAGTCTCTGGGACTGGAAGAGCAGAGTTGCCACTGGAACGAAAGAACCAACGAGGAACTGGAAGAAGAGGACCCCTACCACGACTGAACCTCCCGGTGAAGCCCTGCTGCAGGTCCGAATCCGACGACATAGAAGTGTTAGGCAGAAACCTGTGCAGTTCCCTTGGGGAACACTGCAAAAGATTTAAGACTACAGGTATAGCAGTAAACCCACTTGGTAGCAGTCCGCACCACCCAGATTTACCTGGTAGCTGTGGCTGAGCAGTCAGACTTCCCTCAAGAAGAGTTAGGCAGTATGTAAAGTATACACAATAGGTACTGAAACACAATAGCACAAGCAAACACTGACCAGAGCTTGGTTTCAAAAGTATATAGTTATTTATTTTAAAACACACAAGTTAAAAACACTCTAGCAAAATATAGTAAAACACTTCAAACACAGTTATTAGGAAAGTAGTTTCAACCCTTACTCCTATCTAGACAACTCTAGGTTAACACCACATAATTCAAACAGAGGTGAGTGCTTAACGTTAGATGACACTCTAGTAGATTCAAGGAAGGGATAGAAAAAGCAGAAAATAGGTTAAACACACCACTCTAAGGTTCAGATCACTTGCAATAGGCTCAAAGAAGTACAAAAGTCACAGGTGAGCAAAAGTCACTAGGCAGGGCCCACTCTTAGAGTAGCCGGAGCGAAAATGTGCCCAAGATCACACTGTTATTAGGGATTCAAAGTCTTGCAAAGAGTTAGAAAGAGTTGAGAGTGGCTTAGAAAGTTTAGCCAAAGTGTCCCAGGCACTCCCAGGTTCGAAAGCCGGGGACTAAATCTACCCCGTACAGTCGGTGGCAAGGGAAGCCAGGCGGAACACGGTACCTTAAGCGGAAAGGATCCTCCAGCGGTGGCAGTTGTTCCAGGCAGTGACAGCAAGGCTCGACGTCGGTCAGGGGAGAAGAAAATCTCACTGAAGAGCAGAAGAGGAAGGTCGTAGCACTGCCCGGGAAGAAACCAGCCGCGGAGTCCTCCGGTTAAAGGGTTGTACCGACTTTCGCGGTTTGGGGGTAAAAGTGTGGTATTCCGGTTGCCGGGGTGCTTGGCACAGGCAAGGCGGCCACGAGATACCCCGAAGGAGCGGAAAGAAGGTGAAAACTGGTTGTCCCCACCAGTCAAGGGAAGGAGCCACTCCGTTAAGAGTTCTCCTCGGTCGTTGGGAAAAGTGGTGAGACGGTTCAGCAGGGCTCCACCGGTTGGTGTCGTCGAAGCAGGTCGGCTCAGCTCTTCCCTCGTCGGATTCTTGGTCCTGTGGCGACTTCTGAAGTTCCAGTCCCCAAAGCCCTGCTTTTATGCAGCAAACCCCCATTCACCCAGCCTAGCTGTCACTCAAACATGCTAAGTGGTGAGCCGGCCGGCTCACCACTTGGGCCAATCAGGACGGAGTGCGACTTGAGTTACCAAGGTAACTCAGTCCAGGGTGCCTAAATCCCCCTCCACCCCTCCTAAGTACCCCAGACAGAGTGGCACCACTTTGGAGGGCTTCTGTGGAGAAGCCCGCCAAAAGTGGAACAAAGGGCTCCACTTTGGGTCAGAGTTACAGAGGCGAACACCAACGCCATTTTAGAATCAAGTTTTGGCAAAAAAAAACAACCGGAGTTATAATAATAAATATATAAACCGGCGGTATGTTTAAGGCTACCGTAAATAAATAATTAAATGTGTTAGCCTAAAACAATGGGAAATCCCATAGGGAAATATTCGCGGTCGAATATAAAAAGTAGTTTCCACTGCCACCAGCCAAAACTCGATCAGGGGGGACGGAGACGTGCCCCCTCGACTAACAGACCCTGGGGCAATTGAATTGCCCCAGCCAGTACGTCCACAATATGATGGTTGGTACTGGTTCTGTTCAGGATTTAAGACTAGTAAAGTCTTTGGTGACTTTACATGCCCTGGGAGACAGTAGTCAGACCCAGGGTATGGAGTCTATGTTGGGGAGTCCCTAGGACACCCCTGGGTTACTGCACAGAGGGTGCTGGGTAACCCACATCACAAAAGTACATGAGGCCCTATGGAGTAAAAGACCCCATAGCCCATTCAACACAAGGTTTGACCAAGAGAACACAGTTCAACATGTCCAAGAGTGAGGGTAAAAGAGTCTCACTCTTGGCAGGAGAAAAAAAAGAAACCCCAGAAATCCAGCAAAGCTGCTGGGGGACTCACTAGGTAGGGAAATTCAGCCTAACCAGAGAATTCTCCCTAACAAGAAGATCCTTCAGGAAATTTCTTCCCTTGAGCTGGTGGGACCAACCAGTTCACCCAAAGTTCAAGCCAGGACCCCTCCTCGGGTCGAATTCGCTGTACAGAGCTACAGTGGGCCGGATATCCAGGAAGGTCGGACCCTGCTTGGGTTTTAAGGAGCGCACCTTTTATTCGTTGTTTTGCTCTGCTGCTGGCTTCTTCCCTGGGTGGCGCAGGACCCTCCAGTCTTCCTACTTCTGATCAGTCCGACAGTCGCTGCAGGAACCACCAGGAAAGTTCGCCTCAGCTACAGCTCCCTCTCCGTTTTAAGGTACTGTACAAATCCGGTTGTCCGTTTCGTTCAACCGCGGTGAAAGTGTTTGAAATCTTTCTCCAATCCGACGGCTTGTCCTTCTCTTCTCTTTGAACTAACTTTTCTACCAACCAACCTCGTCCGGAATCTGTGCCACACACTTTACCACAAACGGCATTGAACCTATTATCTTGAGCAAAAGACTTTTTGAACCATTGACTTTGGCCCTAAGCCTTTTTCTATCTGATTTTAACCGTATAGTCTCTCTTGTTCAAATTGCTCAGAGTACTTACCTGTTGGTGTTGCCTAATTTCTAATAACTGTCTTTCCCTCCCTTTTAAATTGCTGGAGTGCCATTTTGCTCCCACTTCATTTTGTGAGCTTAACTTGTCTGGAATTTAAGGGAAGTGGTGTGGTGTATTTATGATTGTGATTTTTAACTTGCTTAGAATAGTGAAATGTTATACAACTGTTGAGTAAATAAATATATATTCTTTTACTTAGAAACCTTGAGTCAGTGATTGCCTGAATCATAGTAATTGCTGTCCTTTGTGTAACCATTTGTGCTGCCCACTTACTCTTGCGATGAGTCTGGCTGCTCCACTACTGCTACCACTATAACTGTGTAGTACAGGCTTTTACCAAAGGTGAAATTGTACTGTCACTTGTAGTCTTAATTGTGTGTAGTGTTCCCAAAGGGTACTGCATATATTTCTGCCCAACACTTCATAGTTAATGAAGGATATTAGAAAATAACCTGAAAGGAGGACCTTAAGGGTCCCCAGCAGCACTGCCCATAAAGCGCTGTGTGCTGCAATAGGAAAATAGAGATGCCTTTAAGAGCTATGGAGCAAACGGACTCCATACTACAGGTAGAATATAAAGAATGCAGTTACAAAAGACAGAGCCCACAAGAATGGATGAGTGGAAAAAGGCTCCACTCATTCAGGCTTTCAAGAAAAAGGTCCAGAGGTCCATCAAGAAGTGCTAGAGGTCTCATGAGGAGAGGGGATGTAGCATAAAAATGAAAATTCTCCAGCATGGGGTCTGGCATGGATTCACATGCTCATGAATATTCCCCGTCGTCAGGCTGAGAATCCTCGGTAAAGAAAAAATCAGTATCAGTTTCGTTTCTGATCTGTCTTTCGTAGTAGTAACCAATCACTGATCTCTGCGTCATACTGACCACAGCCAATGACTGCCCTCTACCTAAGCCCGGCCCCTGGCAGCCATCTTCAGATTTTTACCGCACGTTCAAGTGTTGGGATCCTCGTGCTATTGCTCTCAAGCGTTAGTGCTATTTTTTCATGTTTTTTCTCAAAAAACTTCTATTTTTCGGTCAAAAGAGCCTCAAACTCCACCGTTTCTTCATCCGATCAACGGGGATCCGTGTCGGATTCATCTACGCCCCTCAAGGGTGAAGATTTCGTCGAGCCACGCTTTTGGAGGACTCCAGAAGTTTCTCAGGCCCATCTCGGACATGGCCCAGGAGAAGGGAAGCTCGATGCCTGGAAAGCTACAGAATGTCTTTAAGGAGGACGAACACTCCCTTTGTCTTTACTGCCTACATGAGGACAAGACGCACGTGGAGAAGGACTGTGCGTTCTGCGGCAATATGTCGGAGCGGACCATGAAGGACCGCCATCAACGTCCAGCCAACTGGCTGGCTGGGAAGAGCCCATCAGGCGAGAAGTAGTAGTCTGAGCGGTCTTCTAAGACCTTTGAGGACGCCCCGGCGACGGGGGTCCAACACAAGGCCAAGCACTGCAAGTCCGCTGGCACCGGGAGCGCCGAACGGTCGGGCTCTACGGGCGCCAGGAAGGGCGCATCCTCCCCGGCACCATCAACCACGAGCCAACGCTCTGGTTCGGGTAAGATGAAGGCCGAGCACCCGGCGATGCTCCTGGAGAGACCCCGGTCGAGCTCGAAGGCCCCATCGGAGGGGGAGCGAGGCAGTGACCCTCCCCCCAAGGAGGAGGCAGTGAGCGCACCTAAGGTGTTGAAAGCCTTAATCCATCCGGCCAAGGCCTCTATCGAGACAGTCGCGGCAGCCCTGGCTCAGCCTGTGGAGGCTACACCAGTGGTGGCGACCTCGGGGCTCAGTCTCCCTTCCACCGCGGAGGGAGTCCTCCTTTTATGCCCATCGACAGGACCCCCGTGAAACCTCCGACGGAGAAGAAAAAGGGGGGGGGGCAGGAGGTCGTCGTGGATTCGGCCTCAACCTCTGAGGAAGAGCTGATCGAAGTCTTAAGCCACGGCGTTGGCGTGGAAGAAGACCAGCCCGTCAGGAGGGACCCCGACGTCGGAGACGACGATAACGTTGAGGGTGCCGACGGGGCCCCTGACTGCCCGTCGGACTCCCCTCAACCAGTGCCGCAAGACAACTCGGTGGCCATTTTGTTGGCTATACAGTCCTTATGCTCGGAGATAAGGACGAGACTGCCGTTACCACCAGCGGAGGAACCGCTCCCGACGGGGACCCGGAGCCAGGCCCTTCTGGGAGCCCTCCCCCTAAGAGAAGAAGGATTCGTCCTCCACCTCCTTTTCAGCCATCGCGCCCTGTTCAGCCCTCCTCCCCGTCCACGACTCTTGGGGATGATACAGGGACTGACACGGCCGCGACGGGTACGGACGAGGTTTACGACGAGGATCTGCCATCGTCACCTCCCACCCGGGCTTCCCCGCCCGACGAGATTGGATTGTTTCACTCCATGATCGCCAGGGCATCCAAGCTTTTCCAGCTCTGCCCGGAAGAGAAGAAGGAAGGTTTCCTTTATGAACGGCGCGAGGCCAAGAGGAAGACAGTACTCTCTGTACCTCTACTGGACGATATTTGGGATGAGGGCCTCGCCCTCCTCAAGAACCCATCCACGACGCCGGCTAGAAGGGATTGGTACGAGAAGTACCGGGTCCCGGACGCGGCCCCCTTGTGCCTTAGGGCACAGCCGACCCCGGACACGGTCGTCTCCGCGGCGGCCAGGAAGAAAGCGGGGGGTGGGCGCGGCCTCTACGTCGACCTCCCCGCCGGACGGCGAGGGAAAGAAATTAGATACGATGGGACGCAGAGTCATCTCGTCTGCAGCGACGACGATTAAGGCGGCCAACGCCTTGGCTATCGTAGCCTGCTACGACAGGGAGTTGTGGTACAAACTGGCCCCCCTGCTGGACTTCCTACCGGACGACAAGAGGGCGGAAGCCATAGAGATCTTGCAGGAAGGAGAGGTGGCGTCGGACCACGCCATTACGATTGCGACGGACATTGCTGACACTGGATTTCGCCAGTTGGGCAACGGTGTGTGCCTTAGGCGGCGTGGATGGCTCAAGGCTACTGACTTCCGTCAGGACGTGCAGACCAGAGTCTTGGACATGCCGTTCGACGGAAACAACCTGTTTGGGAAAACAGTGGACGATTCCCTTCAAGCCATCAAGGCAGACACGGAGACGGCCCGGGCTCTTGGGGTTCTCCAGCAACGGCGGCCGCCCTTTCGGAGCGGCGGAGGCAAACAGCGTGCTTCCAAAGGTTCCGGCGGCGGATTTTCCACCAACCGTCAAGCGGCCCGTTCGTCGTCGCAGGAAGCTTACAGGGGACGAGGCAAGTCGGGCGGACCCCGCCGTCGTCGCCAAGGAGGACAAGGCGGCAAAGCCTCGTCGAAGCAGGACTGAACCGGCCGTGGGGTCGGGCCCCCCACTGAAGCACCCTGGTGGGAGGCCGGCTGGCGAGCTTCGTCAGCGTGTGGGAGTCCATCTCCACCGACCGTTGGGTGCTGGACGCCCTAGCTCAGGGTCACGCGCTCGAGTTTCTAAAGAGGTGCCCGCGCGTCCCCCCTGTGGCCAGGAAAGAACATCACGTCCCTCAACTTCTCTTGGAGGTAAAGGCGATGCTCAAGAAGGGTGCCATCGAGCTCGTCCCAAAGTGGCTTCGGGGCTCCGGAGTTTACTCAAGATACTTCCTCGTGAAGAAGAAGACGGGAGGATGGCGTCCCATCCTGGACCTACGACGACTGAACAAATTGATCAAGGCACAGAAGTTCCGGATGGTCACCCTCCAACACGTCCTGGGTCAGCTGGAGGAGGACGATTTCCTGTCGTCGTTGGATTTGGAGGATGCCTACTTCCATATTCGCATCCTAAAGGGACACCGAAAGTTTCTCAGGTTCGTGGTCCAAGGGCGTCGCTACCAGTTGAGAGCCCTTCCCTTCGGACTGAGGTCGGCACCCAGGGTGTTCACCAAGTGCCTCGCACCGGTGGCGGCGCAGCTGCACCGAGAGGGGATCCACGTCTACCCCTACCTGGACGACTGGCTCATCCGAGCGAAGACGAAGGAGCTCGCCGTGGAGCACACGGCAAGGACCGTCTAACTACTCACGGACCTGGGATTCTCCATAAACTACGCCAAGTCCCACCTGGTGCCCGCGCAAGACGCACTGTTTCTGGGAGCGAAGCTCGACACAGTGTCGCTTCTGGCCTCTCCGTCGGAGGAAAGGACGAGGGCCATCTTGGGCAAGGTGCAGCGGATGCTGATTGCGGACGCGGCCAGAGTGAGGTCCATCAAGTCACTCCTCGGAATTATGTCTTCTTGCATTTACCTCATCCGCCTGTGCAGGCTCTGGATGCGCCCGTTGCAGGAGTTCCTGGACGCGCGCTGGATCCAGACGACGGGCAGCTTCGAGGAGAGGATCACACGACGAGATGGTGGGGCACCCGCGCGCATCTGACGGCGGACATGGACTTCCAGACCCCCGGCCACCAGGAGACGGTGACCACGGATGCCTCCCTGGAAGGGTGGGGAGCGCACACCGAAAATCTGCACGCGTGAGGCCTTTGGCTCCCGACGGAGAAGTCCCTCCATGTCAACGTCCTGGAGCTCCGTGCAGTGTTTTGGGCCCTCAGGTCCTTTCTTCCGTCCCTCAAGGGCAAGGTGGTGAGGATCTTCACCGACAACACCACCACCATGTTCTACATCAGGAAACAGGGCGGAACCAGGTCCCCAGCCCTGTCCAGGGAGGCGCAGGATCTGTGGCATTGGGCCGTCGCCCAAGGGATGTTTCTGGTGCCGTTTCATCTGGCAGGGATAAAAAACACCATCGCCGACTCACTCAGGGAGCTGCGCTCGTGCCACGAGTGGGAACTACGACAGGATCTAGTGGACCGCCTCTTACGACGGTGGGGCACACCCCAGATCGATCTGTTCGTGACGGCGACGAACTCCAAGTGCCGGAGGTTCGCCAGAAGGTTTCCACAGCCGAGGAGCATGGGCGATGCTTTCTCGTTCCCCTGGGAGGGCCTGTTTCTATACGCGTTCCCTCCATTGCCATTGCTGATCCGGCTCATCAACCAGCTCAAGAGGTCACGGTGCAGGATGATCCTCGTCGCACCTGCGTGGCCGAGACAGATATGGTTCCCGGACCTTCTGGACTTGTCAGCGTCCCCGTCAATCAAGCTGCCGTGGACGCGGATCTTCTCTCCAGGGAAGGACGCGCCATCCTCCATCACGACCCGAAGTCGCTGAGCTTGCAGGCCTGGCTCCTGCAGCGTTAGAGTTTGGAGGATACGATATACCGGCCGACTGCAGAGAGGTTCTTGCAAAGGCCAGGGCGTCCTCAACTCTTAAATGCTACGGACACAAATGGAAGAGGTTCTCTGTCTGGTGCCACGCACAGAAGATTAACCCTCTACGGATTACGGCTCCCCAAGTACTGCCGTACCTACTGACGCTGGCCAAAGCTGGACTGGCGCACGCGTCCATCAAGATTCATCTTGCTGCGATCTCCCAATACACCAGAACCACGGGGCGGACGTCTTTGTGGTCTCATCGTCTGGTGAAAGAGTTCATGAAGGGACTGTTCAGATCGTTCCCGCCGGTGAAGGCTCCGGCCCCGGCGTGGGAGCTCAACGTGGTGCTGACCAAGCTCATGGGACCTCCGTTCGAGCCTCTGCACTCGGCCCCGTTGAAGTTCTTGTTGTGGAAAACAGCGTTTCTTGTGGCCATCACCTCCGCACGACGGGTGGGAGAGATCCAGGCCCTTTCCTGCAAGGCCCCGTACCTGACACAAAGGTAGTGCTCAGGACGCACCCCTCCTTCATGCCCAAGGTGCCGTCGGACTTCCACCTCAACGAACCCTTGGTGTTGCCTGTTTTCTTCCCGTCGCCTTCGTCGCCGGCTGAAAGGACTTTGCACTCGCTGGATGTGGCTAGAGCGCTGAAGTTCTATGTGGACCGCACGAAGTGTTTTCGGAAGACGTCACAACTCTTTGTGAACTTTGGACCTGTCAATCAGGGGAAGGCTCTCTCGAAGGCTTCCATTTCCAGATGGCTCTCCGGCGGTATCATGTACTGTCATCGGTTGGCAAACCGACCGCTGCCTGGCCGTCCGAGAGCCCATTCCACCAGAGCGATCGCAGCTACCACGGCGTTCCTATCTGGTGTGCCCTTGCTGGACATCTGCAGGGCTGCTACGTGGAGGTCGACGCACACCTTCACGAAATTCTACTGCGTCGATCGGGATTCCAGGGAGGAGTCCAGGGTCGGCCAAGCAGTGCTGCGCAACCTGTTCGCCTAAGGTGAGCCTGGTGAGGAGGTAAGAATTGCTTAATGTTGCGTTTGATGTAATGCTTAATGTTGAGCCTTTGCCACCTCCCGTGGTTGTGCATGTGTGTACTGCTATGTATTCTTTATTCATGAGCATGTGAATCCATGCCAGACCCCATGCTGGAGAAGGAACAAGTTACTTACCTGTAACTGTTGTTCTCCAGCATGGGTCTGGCATGGATTCACATGCGAACCCTCCCGCCTACCCCTCTGCGGCTCTTCACTTGGTCATACTGTCACTTCACGTGCTACCAAATCTGAAATGGCTGCCAGGGGCGGGGCTTAGGTAGAGGGCAGTCATTGGCTGTGGTCAGTATGACGCAGAGATCAGTGATTGGTTACTACTACGAAAGACAGATCAGAAACGAAACTGATACTGATTTTTTCTTTACCGAGGATTCCCAGCCTGACGACGGGGAATATTCATGAGCATGTGAATCCATGCCAGACCCATGCTAGAGAACAACAGTTACAGGTAAGTAACTTGTTCCATCTCCCTAACACCCATGTCTGGACAATAGCCACAGTTGGTTGCCAAACACGGTAAAAGTTTAAGGCTAACGTTAATTACATCAAGAAATAGCAACAAGTAACTGCTACTACCAGCTTGTCTCTGAGGCACACCTAAAGTAACCAAAAATCCTCTGAGTGTTCGTCTAGGGCAAACAAAGTGTATCCCATTGTACTGCATTGTAACATGCATTGCACAATAATAAAAAGTTACCAAAGTGATAACCAGTTTCCGAAAGTGGCAACAAAGTAACAAGACTAAGGGGAAAAGTGTTTCCAAGTACTAACCACCTTGATGACATGTCTGTTCCCCCATGACCAATGAACAAAAGCCAGTGTAGTAAAGCTTAAGCCTTCACTGCACTGCAAAAAGAGCATGTCTGAATTAAAAATAAAAGCTTAACGTTTAGGGGTCCATAGAAATGCATGTAGAGGTGCTGTAAAGAGATTTCTGATGCTTGTTAATCTTCTTAGAATTGCATGCTGTGCATATGGTCCGACATCCAGTGGTAACCGCAGAGTATTGCATCTTGTCTTTCGGGGACCGAAAGAGGATGTCGGCATAGGCGGGTCTAACACTATCCCTATATTGAGGTGTGTAGTACCCAAAATCCCTCACGCGCCGAGGTCCCTCAGATTGTTTTTTTTCCACCCAGATAACTGGTCGCCCTATAGCGGAGCTCTTACTAGAGACATTGTTTAGGTTTACCGAATTGTCGGTTTATTCCCCGTTAAGTCACTTCGCCCAATAAGAACATCTTCGACAAAGACTATGGGGGAATCGTCTACGGCTGTGGATTTCGGCGTCTAAGATCCGGCGGCCGGATTTTCCACGTGGTCGGGCCCTCTTGCCGACTTATACAGCAGGGAGAGTGGGGTCGGGGTGGCCCTATTGTTTAGTATGTCTTTCCTCCTTTCCCCTCTTTAACCTTTTGGTCTGGTCATCCTTCCCTTTGGCTATGGAAAGGACTCCTTTTAGATTCTTCTCTAAGTGTAGGGTGAGATATCCTTGGAAGGACGAACACAGGACGTGTAACGCCTGTCTCCCCCTAGAGCGCAACGAGAAGCGGTGTGCGGCGTGCAAACCCATTTGGCCGAAGACCCTTAAGGAGCGTTGTGTAAAGGGGTGGGCCGCGTACGGTATGTCACGCATGGAGCCCCATTGCCCTCACCGCCACGCCAGCTGAAAGTGACGAGCGTACCTCGGATGACCAAACGTCCGTTTCGGATGTTTTAGACCTTGAGGTGAACTCTTCTAGGTCCGCCACGCCTGTCCCCGACCCTTTAAGGCTCGACTCTGGTCTTGCTCCAGGGACTACACCCGGCGACGGGGGCGTACAAGCGGATCACACTAAGCACACAACCCCTACGCCAATTGCGACGCCTTCGTCAAAAAAGGCGAAAGCGCCAACGGGGCAGCCGAAAACTTTGCTGGTTCCCTCGGATCGTTCAGATACAAAGCATTCACCGCATCCACAGCAGCATTTTGCGACTGGGCAATCTAATCAAACGAAGGGCGCTACTCAGAAACCTACACACTCGAAGTGCGGGAGCCTGACGCTTCGACGACTTCTAAGGCCTCAGTAGGCCCGAAAACTAGGGCTAGGACTCTACCCGGAAAACCGACCGCTGGGCCCTCTAGCGCCGCGGACGGTATTACAACTGCTGATAAATCATCAGAGTGTTTGTCTCACGACGATTCGGCGACTATCGAAAGTAGCATCGGAAGAATTACGGTGGCGGTGGGCCTTACTCCGGTTCCGCTTAAGGTTATGGGACAAGCTGCGGAAAACATTTCGGCGGATTGTGTTCCTGATTCCAATGAGGCTTACGAAGATAGCAGAGAGCCTCTTTCCGACACCCTGAGAGGTTCCTTTCGACGTCACAGTGCGGAGAACGTAGTTTCTCCTCGCGTAGGCCCGTTTGGGTCCTCTAAATGGACTACAGAAAAATGTGAAGGGCGTATGGATCGGCTTGAGCAGATTATCTGTTCTTCTGATCATCCTCCCCAAAAAGGGCTTGGGTAGACCCTAACTTCCAAATTCAGTAAGGGTCAGTCTTATGTTTTTCAACAGGAAGACGTGGTCCAGATGGACACTTATAGAGACATCTATAATGAAGAAGAAGCTTCTTTTCTCCAACTATGAGGAAGATCAACAGGACACTATGGACAACTGAGAGGAAACCCAGCAGGAAGGTCAAGACTCGTGGACACAGCAAGATCAGGACACTGATGTTTTGTGCCTAGACTCTCCTCCATCCACCCCGGCTCGCCAGGCCTCTCCTGTAGATGACCAAATGGCATTCCAACTCCATGTTGAAAAAAGCAGCTGAATACTTCAAAATTGCCACTCAGGAGGTGGTACCTGAGCAGCATTTCGTGGAGGATATTAAAGAAAAACCTCCGGCAAGTCCATCCATCCCCCTCCTTAACTCTGTTAAGAGACGGGTAGCTCCCTCATTGGTGTCACCTGCTCAAACACGGGCAGTGAACCCAAGAGTCGAAAAATTATTTCGACCTTCTCCTTCCGACCCTCTATACATCAAAGGGCACGCCATCCCAGATTCACTGGTTGTGACTACCACTTGAAAGAGGGCAGAGGTACCCCTTGCCGGACAAGGAGTCTAAGCGGCTGTATGCCCTGGGCAAACGTGTCACATCTGCAGCTGCATACACCCTACGAGTTGCTAATAATACTACTCTATTAGCAAGCTATGCTGATGACCAATGGAATTTGCTCCAGGAAGGCCTCCAAGAGGTTGCCGAACCTGCCAAATCAAAGCTTCTCGCCATTGCAACGGAGGGAAGACTGGTTAACCGGAATGTGGTGAAGAACACCCTGGACACTGCGGAAACTGCAGGCAGGTCTCTTGCTCAAGGGACCCTTCTAAAAAGACACGCTTGGCTGCGTACATCAGGATTTAAACCTGAGACTCGGGCCTCCCTCATTAATAAACCCATTGAGGAGACTAACCTCTTCGGGAAAGCGGTGGATGAGGCTTTGGAAACAGCCAAGAAGGAGCATGAGACTCTAAAGTCTCTGCAACAAATTACACAGAAACCCTCCTCCCAGAGTGGTAATAACTCGAGAATGTCCTTTCGAGGGCAAGCCCGTGCTGGTCAAAACAACTAAGGCACGGTTAACTTCAACACAAATCAGACATCTGGAAGCCCCACTTACTACCCCTCAAGGGGTCAGTAATGCGGCAAAGGTAGAGGCAGAGACCCCAATCCCAGAGGAGCCACGGCCTCTGGTCAGAAATGACCACCAAGTCCAGGTCCCTTCCCATGTCACCCCGGTCGGGGGGCGATTAACATCTTTCCTCATGGCATGGGAGGGGATAACTTCCGACCAGTGGGTCTTAAAGACGGTCGCCCACAGTTACTGCGTGGAATTCGCCCGACCTCCACAGTTCAAACCAGCGTGCTCACAGCGCCTTTCACAGGACCATCTGGAGATCCTGATCCAAGAGGTGGAAGCACTGCTGGGAAAGGACGCCTTCTCCAGCATGGGGTCTGGCATGGATTCACATGCTCATGAATATTCCCCGTCGTCAGGCTGGGAATCCTCGGTAAAGAAAAAATCAGTATCAGTTTCGTTTCTGATCTGTCTTTCTTAGTAGTAACCAATCACTGATCTCTGGGTCATACTGCCCCCAGCCAATGACTGCCCTCTCCCTAAGCCCCGCCTCCGGCAGCCATCCTCAGATTTTTACTGCACGCTCAAGTGTTGGGAGTACTCGTGTTTAGCTCTCGAGGTTTTTTTTTTTGTACTGCTTTTTCATGTTTTCAGGAGAATTTCTCATTTTTTCGGTTTAATCTAGCCTCAAGCTCCACCGTTTCTACCTCCGATAACGGGGACCCGTTTCGGAATTCTTCTACGCCCCTCAAGGGTGAAGTTTTCGTCGAGTTTACACTTCTTGGAGGATTCCGGAAGGTCTGCGGCCTACCTCAAGACATGGCCCAGGACAAAGGGAGCTCGACGCCCGGATCCAAGCTGTTCAGGAATTGCCCTGGATGCGGATTATATAACGTTTTCAAGGAGGACGAGCATTCGCAATGTCTCTACTGCCTCCATGGGGACAAGACGCACGTGGAGAAGGACTGTGCGTTCTGCAAGAACCTTTCGGAACGGACCAAACAAGATCGTCGTTCCCACCTCGCCACCTGGCTGGAGAAGGGCACAGCAAGTGAGAAGGCCGAAGAAGTCTGAGCGGGCTTCTAAGTCCTTTGAGGGCGCCCGGCGACAGGGGCCCAACAGAAGGCCAAGCACCGCGAGTCCGCGGGCTCCGGGAGCGCCGAAAGGTCGGGCTCTTCGGTTGCCAAGCAGGGCGCTACTTCCCCGGCATGTTCGACCACGAGCCAGCACTCTGGGTCGGGGAAGAGGAAGTCCGAGAACCCGGGTAGGCCGCTGGAGCGGTCCTGGTCGATCTCGAAGGGGGAGCGAGGCGCTGACCCTCCCCCCAAGGCGACGGCCCAGGACAACCTAAGGTGGTGAGGGCCTTGATTCACCCGGCTAAGGCCTCTACCGAAGTGGTCTCTGCGACCCTTGCGGAGCCAGCTGAGACTACGCCAATGGTAACGGCCTCTGGGCCCAGAGTATCCCTGCCGCCGCGGAGGGAATCCTCTTTCCAGCCCATGGCTTCACATGCTCATGAATAAGATTACACAAAAGTACATATACACCATCACCAGAGGTGGCAAGGCTCACAAGCAATACTTACCTGCCCTGCAGACTCACCTCAAGCAAACAGGTTGTGTATCACTGTTTGGCTGATCCGGGATGCCTCCCTGGAATGCCTGTCGACACAGTAGAATTTTGTGAAGGTGTGGGCCAACCGCCACGTGGCAGCCCGACAGATGTCGAGCAGGGGAACACGAGAGAAACTCTTTTGTTGCTGCAATGGCTCTGGTGGAAGGGGCTCTTAGCCAGAGAACCACCTGGGGATGGAAGTCTCAGATAGGGCCTTCCTGTGTCCCACAGGTCCAAAACTGAAGAAAAGCTGAGATATCTTCTGTAGGTCTTTTGTGTGTGTCACATAGAACTTTGGGGCATGAGCAACATCCAGCAACTGCTAAGCCCTTCCAGCAGGCGAAGACGGGTTTGCGAAGAAAACTGGTAGAACCAAAGGCATGTTGAGATGAGTCCGACGGAACTGTCGTCATGAAGGTAGGATGAGTGCGCAGAACCACTTTAGTGGCGTGAAAGGATGAGAGGACTTGTATCTGCTCGACCCGCCTGGCCGAGGTGATGGCTACCATGAAGGCGGTCTTCCACAACAGAAACCTTCAAGGGGCACAATGCATTAATTCAAACAGAGGCCCCATGAGCTTAGACAGGACCACATTCAGTTCCCAAGCCGGGGCAGGAGCCTTCATCTGCGGGAAAGTCCTGCAGAGACCTCTGAGGAACTACTTAACGAGCCTGTGCAACCACAGGGAGAGTTTGCCCCAGAGCCTGTGTGTACTGGGATATGGTGGCCAGGTGGTCATTGATGGATGCATGGGCAAGACCAGTCTTGGCCACCGAGAGCAGGTACGGAAGGAGCTACTGAGTAGTGATGTGCATCATTGCAATTTTCTGCACCTGCACCACACTGTGAATCGCTTCCAGTTGTGGCTGTAGCAAGTCAGCCTAGAATGGTCCCTGGCCAGGATCTTCTTGCATTCCAAGGGCAGCGACCAGTGTGCAAAATTTAAGGATACAGGAGCCAGTCCGTGAGGCTCATTGACACCGGATTCTGGTGCAGGATTGATCCCCCTTCTCTAGAGGTTGGGAAGTGGAGGCAGTTGGATGGCGGAACTACCGACAGATGGAGATGGTCCAAGTACCAGATGTGCCTCGGCCAAACCGGCACAATGAAGATCATCCTGCAGTGGCAATGTCCCAAGTGTGTTAATCACTCATAGCAGAAACGGAATAGACAGGAAGGCATACATCAAAAGCCCCTCCCAAGGGAACGCAAAGGCATCCTCCAGACTCTTTGGCTGGGGAGATCTGTTGGCAAACATCTGACACTTGCAGTTGGAAGCCGTCGCGAAGAGGTCGATCTGAGGAAGACCCCACTTGCTGAAGATGCACTAAACGTGCGCTTGCTGAAGCTCCCATTCGTGGCAGGACCTTAACTCCCTGCTGGGAGAGTCCCAAATTGTGTACTTGACGCCTACCAGGCGAAGTGGGAACAAGAAACGCGCGTTTAAGAATGGCTCAGTGCCATAGAGACTGGGCTTCCAAGGAGAGAATGTTGGGGTGCGTCACGTCCTGTTTGCTGATGTAAAAAATAATGGTGATGTGGTCCGTGAAGATCACACCACCTTTCCCTGCAGCTGAGGCTGTTTTGCACTCAAAACGTATGTCTGCCATGCAAGGTTTTTATCAGTGAACTTAAAAAAAGAAATGTAGAATTTCAGGTTAACCATAACTGTATTTTTATGCGCTTATTTGTGGTGTTATGTATATAGTTGTATTCTAGTTAATTAGTTTTGAACTATTCAAAAATATATTTCACTTAGATTTTCTGACATACTGCCCACAGGGGTAGCTCTTTTACTGTTCATAAACTTAACTAAGCTATCCATTACATACCATTTTATTTTCCATGTTGTAATTTAATATAAAATACAGGAAGCAATGAACAAGTTGTGTAAGGCATCTTTTGAAAATCATGCTGATATGCCCAAAGCTATAAAACCCCCTTTTTGGCATAGAGAATGAACGCAAGTTAAATTGTTTTTAATGTTCTGAAGTGTTTGTTTTAAAAATATTTCTCCAGCATGGGGTCTGGCATGGATTCACATGCTCATGAATATTCCCCGTCAGGCTGGGAATCCTCGGTAAAGAAAAAACCAGTATCAGTTTCGTTTCTGATCTGTCTTTCGTAGTAATAACCAATCACTGATCTCTGCGTCATACTGACCACAGCCAATGACTGCCCTCTACCTAAGCCCCGCCTCTGGCAGCCATCTTCAGATTTTTACCGCACGTTCATGTGTTGGGATCCTCGTGCTATTGCTCTCGAGCGTTAGTGCTATTTTTTCACGTTTTTTCTCAAAAACTTCGTTTTTTCGGTCAAAAAGAGCCTCAAGCTCCACCGACTCTCCATCCGATCAACGGGGACCTGTGTCGGATTAGTCTTCGCCCCTCAAGGGTGAAGATTTCGTCGAGCTATGCTTTTGGAGGACTCCAGAAGTTTCTCAGGCCCATCGCGGACATGGCCCAGGAGAAGGGAAGCTCGACGCCCGGAAAGCTGTTCAGGGTTTGCCCTGGATGCCAGCTGCAGAATGTCTTTAAGGAAGACGAACACTCCTTTTGTCTTTACTGCCTACATGAGGACAAGACGCACGTGGAGAAGGACTGTGCGTTTTGCGGCAACATGTCGGAGCGGACCATGAAGGACCGCCATCAACGTCTCGCCAACTGGCTGGAAGGGAAGAGCCCGTCCGGCGAGAAGAAGAGGAAGAAATCCGAGGGGTTTTCTAAGACCTTTGAGGACGCCCCGGCGATGGGGGTCCAACACAAGGCCAAGCACGGCGAGTCCGCTGGCACCGGGAGCGCCGAACGGTCGGGCTCTACGGGCGCCAGGCAGGGCGCAGCCTCCCCGGCACCATCAACCACGAGCCAACGCTCTGGGTCGGGTAAGAGGAAGGCCGAGCACCCGGCGAAGCTCCTGGAGAGGCCCCGGTCGAGCTCGAAGGCCCCATCGGAGGGGGAGCGAGGCAGTGTCCCCCCCCCCCCTCAAGGAGAAGGCGATGAGTGCACCTAAGGTGGTGAAAGCCTTAATCCATCCGGCCAAGGCCTCTATCGAGACAGTCGCGGCGGCCCTGGCACAGCCTGTGGAGGCTACACCAGTGGTGGCGACCTCGGGGCTCAGTCTCCCTGCCACCGCCCATCAACAGGACCCCCGTGAAACCTCCGGCGGAGAAGAAAAAGGGGGGGCAGGAGGTCGTCGCAGATTCGGCCTCAACCTCTGAGGAAGAGCTGATCGAGGTCTTAAGCCACGGCCTCGGCGTGTTAGAAGACCAGCCCGTCGGTGATGGATCCCGATGCATGTGACAACGACATCGTCGAGGGTGTCGAAGGGGCCCCTGATCGCCCGTCGGATTCCCCTCTGCCAGCGCCGCACGACAACTCGGCGGCCATTTTGTTGGCTATACAGTCCTTATGCTCGGAGAGAAGGACGAGACTACCGTTGCCAGCGGAGGAACCACTCCCGTCGGGGGACCCAGAACCGGGACCTTCTGGCGTTCCTCCCCCCAAGAAAAGAAGGATTCACCCTCCACCTCCTTTTCAGCCGTCGCGCCCCGTCCAGCCCTCCTCCCCGTCCACGACCCGAGGGGATGATACGGGGACTGACACGGCCGCGACGGGTACGGACGACGAGGTGTACGACGAGGATCTGCCGTCGTCGCCTCCCACCAGGGCTTCCCCGCCCGACGAGATTGGATCGTTCCACTCCATGATCGCCAGGGCATCCGAGCTTTTTCAACTCTGCCCTGAGGAGAAGAAAAAGGAGGGATTCCTTTATCAATGGCGCGAGGCCAAGAGGAAGACGGTCCTCTCGGTGCCTCTACTGGACGACATTTGGGATGAGGGCCTCGCCCTCCTCAAGAACCCTTCCACGACGCCAGCTAGAAGAGACTGGTACGAAAAGAAGTACCGGGTCCCGGACGCGGCCCCCCTGTGCCTCTGGGCGCAGCCTACCCCGGACTCCGTCGTCTCCACGGCGGCCAGGAAGAAAGCGGGGGGGGGGATGCGGCCTCCACGTCGACTTCCCCGCCGGACGGCGAGGGAAAGAAATTGGACACTATGGGACGCAGGGTCATCTCGTCTGCAGCGACGACGATTAAGGCGGCCAACGCCTTGGCTATCGTGGCCCGCTACGACAGGGAGCTATGGTACAAACTGGCTCCCCTGCTGGACTTCCTACCGGACGACAAGAGGGCGGATGCCCTGGAGATCCTGCAGGAAGGTGAGGTGGCGTCGGACCACGCCATCACTATTGCGACGGACATCGCCGACACTGGATTTCGCCAGTTGGGCAACGGCGTGTGCCTTAGGCGGCGTGGATGGCTCAAGGCTACGGACTTCCGTCAAGACGTACAGACTAGAGTCCTGGACATGCCGTTCGATGGGAACAACCTTTTTGGGAAAACAGTGGACGATTCCCTTCAAGCCATTAAAGCGGACACGGAGACGGCCCGGGCCCTCGGGGTTCTGCAGCAACGGCGGCCGCCCTTTCGGAGCAGCGGAGGCAAGGGCGCCTCCAAAGGTTCCGGTGGCGGTTTTTCCACCACCATCAAGCGGCCCGCTCGTCGTCGCAGGAGGCCTACAGGGGACGAGGCAAGTCTGGCGGACCCCGCCGTCGTCGCCAAGGAGGTCAAGGCGGCAAAGCCTCGTCGAAGCAGGATTGAACCGGCCGTGGGGTCGGGCCCCCACCGAAGCACCCCGGTGGGAGGCCGGCTGGCGAGCTTCGTCAGCGTGTGGGAGTCCATCTCCACCGACCGTTAGGTGCTGGACGCCCTAGCCCGGGGCCACGCGCTCGAGTTTCAGAGAAGGTGCCCGCGCGTCCCCCCTGTGACCAGAAAAGAACTTCACGTCCCCCAGCTGCTCCTGGAGGTAAAGGCGATGCTCAGGAAGGGCGCCATCGAACTCGTCCCAAAGAGGCTTCGGGGCTCCGGAGTTTACTCGAGATACTTCCTCGTGAAGAAGACGGGAGGATGGCGCCCCATCCTAGACCTACGACGACTGAACAAGTTCATCAAGGCACAGAAGTTCCGGATGGTCACCCTCCAGCACGTCCTGGGTCAGCTGGAGGAGGGCGACTTCATGTCGTCGTTGGATTTGGAGGATGCCTACTTCCATTTTCCTATCCTAAAGGGGCACCGAAAATTTCTCAGGTTCGTGGTCCAAGGGCGTCACTATCAGTTCAGAGCCCTTCCCTTCGGACTACGGTCGGCACCCAGGGTATTCACCAAGTGCCTTGCACCAGTGGCGGCGCAGCTGCGCCGAGAGGGGATCCACGTCTACCCCTACCTGGACGACTGGCTCATCCGAGCCAAGACGAGGGAGCTCGCCATGGAGCACACGGCAAGGACCGTCCAACTTCTCACGGACCTGGGATTCTCCGTGAACTACGCCAAGTCCCACCTGGTAACCGCGCAAGACGCACTGTTTCTGGGAGCGAGGCTCGACACAGTGTCCCTTCTGGCCTCCCCTTCGGAGGAAAGGACCAGGGCCATCCTGGGCAAGGTACAGCGGATGTTGGTGGCCGACGCGGCCAAGGTGAGGTCCATCAAGTCCCTCCTCGGAATGATGTCTTCTTGCATCTACCTCATTCCCCTGTGCAGGCTCCGGATGCGCCCGTTGCAGGAGTTCCTGGACGCGCGCTGGATCCAAACGACGGGCAGCTTCGAGGAAAGGATCACACTCGACGAGAGTTTCCGACGAGCGATCTGGTGGTGGGGCACCCGCGCACATCTGATGGCGGGCATGGACTTTCAGACCCCACCCCACCAGGAGACAGTGACCACTGATGCCTCCCTGGAAGGATGGGGAGCGCACACCGAAAATCTGCACGCAAGAGGCCTTTGGCTCCCGATGGAGAAATCCCTACATATCAACGTCCTGGAGCTCCGTGCAGTGTTTTGGGCCCTCGGGTCCTTCCTTTCGTCCCTCAAGGGCAAGGTGGTGAGGATCTTCACCGACAACACCACCACCATGTTTTACATCAGGAAACAGGGCGGAACCAGGTCCCCAGCGCTGTCCAAGGAGGCGCAGGACCTGTGGCATTGGGCCGTCGCCCAAAGGATGTTTCTGGTGCCGTTTCATCTGGCAGGGATAAACACCATCGCTGACTCACTCAGCAGGGAGCTGCGCTCGTGCCACGAGTGGGAACTACGGCAGGATCTAGTGGATAGCCTCTTCCGACGGTGGGGCACACCCCAGATCGACCTGTTCGCGACGGCGACGAACTCCAAGTGCAGGAGGTTCGCCAGCAGGTTTCCCCAGGCGAGGAGCATGGGCGATGCTTTCTCGTTCCCCTGGGAGGGCCTGTTCCTTTACGCGTTCCCTCCATTGCCACTGCTAATCCGGCTCATCAACCAGCTCAAGAGGTCACGGTGCAGGATGATCCTCGTTGCACCTGCGTGGCCGAGGCAGATATGGTTCCCGGACCTTCTGGACTTGTCAGCGGCTGCCGGTGGACGCGGATCTGCTCTCCAGGGAAGGAGGCGCCATCCTCCACCATGACCCGAAATCGCTGAACTTGCAGGCCTGGCTCCTGCAGCGCTAGAGTTTGGAGGATACGACATACCGGCCGACTGCAGAGAGGTTCTTGCAAAGGCCAGGGCGTCCTCGACTCTTAAATGCTACGGACACAAATGGAAGAGGTTCTCTGTCTGGTGCCACGCACAGAAGATTAACCCTCTACGGATTACGGCTCCCCAAGTACTGCCGTACCTGCTGACGCTGGCCAAAGCTGGACTGGCACACGCGTCCAAGATTCCTCTTGCTGCGATCTCCCAATACACCAGAACCACGGGGCGGACGTCCTTGTGGTCTCATCGTCTGGTGAGAGTTCATGAAGGGACTGTTCAGATCGTTCCCGCCGGTGAAGGCTCCGGCCCCGGCGTGGGAGCTCAACGTGGTGCTGACCAAGCTCATGGGACCTCCGTTCGAGCCTCTGCACTCGGCCCCGTTGAAGTTTGTCGTGGAAAACAGCGTTTCTTGTGGCCATCACCTCTGCACGACGGGTGGGAGAGATCCAGGCCCTTTCCTGCAAGGCCCCGTACTTGACTTTTCACGACACGAGGGTAGTGCTCAGGACGCACCCCTCCTTCATGCCCAAGGTGCCGTCGGACTTCCACCTCAACGAACCCTTGGTGTTGCCTGTGTTCTTCCCGTCGCCTTCGTCGCCGGCTGAGAGGACTTTGCACTCGCTGGATGTGGCTAGAGCGCTGAAGTTCTACGTGGACCGCACGAAGTGTTTTCGGAAGACGTCACAACTCTTTGTGAATTTTGGACCTGTCAATCGGGGGAAGGCTCTCTCGAAAACTTCAATTTCCAGATGGCTCTCCGGCTGTATCATGTACTGTCATCGGTTGGCAAACCGACCGCTGCCTGGCCGTCCGAGAGCCCATTCCACCAGAGCGATCGCAGCTACCACGGCGTTCCTTTCTGGTGTGCCCCTGCTGGACATATGCAGGGCTGCTACGTGGAGGTCGACGCACACCTTCACGAAATTCTACTGCGTCGATCGGGATTCCAGGGAGGAGTCCAGGGTCGGCCGAGCAGTGCTGCGCAACCTGTTCGCCTGAGGTGAGCCTGGTGAGGAGGTAAGATGCTTAATGTTGAGCCTTTGCCACCTCCCGTGGTTGTGCATGTGTGTACTGCTATGTATTCTTTATTCATGAGCATGTGAATCCATGCCAGACCCCATGCTGGAGAAGGAACAAGTTACTTACCTGTAACTGTTGTTCTCCAGCATGGGTCTGGCATGGATTCATATGCGAACCCTCCCGCCTACCCCTCTGCGGCTCTTCACTTGGTCATACTGCCACTTCACGTGCTTCCAAATCTGAAGATGGCTGCCAGAGGCGGGGCTTAGGTAGAGGGCAGTCATTGGCTGTGGTCCGTATGACGCAGAGATCAGTGATTGGTTATTACTACGAAAGACAGATCAGAAACGAAACTGATACTGGTTTTTTCTTTACCGAGGATTCCCAGCCTGACGACGGGGAATATTCATGAGCATGTGAATCCATGCCAGACCCATGCTGGAGAACAACAGTTACAGGTAAGTAACTTGTTCCTTTTCTCTGATTTCATCAATAATACTAAATAGGCTTTTAGCAGGACAAGTTTGCTCTGATTGATTGATTGATTACTAAACTGTCTGAACGTCATGTACATCATCCGGAATGCTTTTGTACTTGCATTTACTGTGTTATCACCTTTCATCCATAGAGGAAGAAGAGGCCCCTCCTCCCCCGACCCCTCCGCCGCCACCGGTGCCGCAGATCTTGGTGGTGCCTGTTCCTGTGCCAGTCTTTGTGCCTGTGCCCATGCACCTCTTCAGCCAATATGCGCCAATTCCGTTTGGAGTGCCATTACCTGTAAGTTGCTTCTGGAGAACTGATCGAGAAATGTTTGTTTGTTCAGGGCATCAACTCTATGTGCATGACTGTTTAGGTAATGACTCGAACTACATATACATAGGAATACTTTTACTTTTCTGCCAGCCATTAAATATGTAAACCACTCGGGACTTGCTTGGTACATTGGGTCGGATAGTGTGATAAATGCCCCCATCTATGCCTCCTTTGTTATACTCCAACCCAACCACTAGATGGCAGCATATGTAAAGTTATGTTATGTTAAAGGTACTTGCACCAACGGAATCGGTCCCCAGGCGCTCTGGCGGATCTGTAAACAAGGATACGGGCGCGTAGGGTTAGTCGGGTGGAGGGTGGAGTAGGAGAGTGGGAGAAGTGGTTTGCTATCGGCAGCTTCATCTCGGTATGCACCGTGCGCTGAGCTTTGGTGCAAGTGATGGATCGGGCAAACCTTGTGTGCTGTAGGTGCTGTTTGTGTGTTGATGCAGTGTTGTAAAGTGCGTGCGGATTGCTGGGAGAGAGATGGTTGTGTGAGTTTTAGGTGGGATGAGTGTGCAGAGATGTGAAAAGTATGTAATACTACCAGATGTGAGCCACAGAAAGATTACTGGTAAGTTATATTCACTGTGTGTTCTACAGTGCGGATGCATTTGCCACAACCAAATTTACCACTTTTTCAATTTTGTGTAGACAAAAACACGGTACAGCTGTAGATCTGTAGTAGAAGAGTTTAAGTGGCACTCAAGTTTCTTTGGGTGCATGCCACAGTGTTAACTGATTAAAGACCTTTTTGTGATTGCCCTTTTCTTGCTTCCAAATGCCCAGGTACCTGTTCCTATGCTTATTCCAACGACTTTGGATAGTGCCGATAAGATCATTGAAACTATCCAGGATATCAAGGAGCAGATTCCTGCTGATCCTTTCGAAGCTGACCTCCTCCAAATGGCAGAGATGATCGCTGAAGATGAGGAGAAGGAGAAGACGCAGTCACACGGAGGTAGATGAAGGTGTTAGTTTGCATGGATGCATTAACAAGATGAACTTGCTGAAACAAGTTAAAAGTTGCTCACCACCATGTTGTTAAAAGAATGTCCCCAAACCCAAGGTTCATGTAGACATTTCCCCACATAGGCTTCCCATTAGATTGCCTAGTCACCCAATCCTAAACTTGTCTGAGCCTACTCTCTTTGAAGGGGAACTAGGTGGTGAAAATACATTGAAACATAGAGCAAGGTACAATAAAGGGGTGATCACACAATATATTAGAAAACTAGTTTGCTTATATAGGATTAATGCAGATTAGGAAATGGTGTTGTACAAATAGGTAATTGTTTTAGGTAATGGTACCTTGGATTATCTTGCGCTTGAGTCACAAAGTTTAGCATTCAAATATATCCAATGCAATAGGGTTTTAAGCACGGAAGCAACATTTCATGTAATCCAGTTAAATAAAATCAAAATAAAATTCTGTGCTTACAAGCATACAAATTTTGACATTTTTTAGGTTTTTACTAGATCCCACTTTATAGTGCATGGACTTCCATCCACAGTTAGGTTGCAGGACACATATGCCTGACTCTGCTCATTGTGTAAGCACATAGCAGAGCTGTAAAACGGTACAGGGTAACGTATAAAAAGTGAAGGGCCGTGCCACAGAGGATGTTGAAGATATTGGATATCTTTACTTCACCATCTATTTGCGTTGTCACTTTTGCTTCTTCAGTCCTTTACTTCTCCTGTTTTCACTTCTCCTAGCAATCACTTCATCATTACAGTGGGAGACCCTCTGTACCCCCTTTTTTTATCCCATATTCGTCCCCTCCGCTACCCCCTTAGCCCCATCCCCAACCTATCCGTAACCACAAATCCACCTTCACATCGTGAATATGCAGACAAAGTAAAGGCATGAAGTGTATTTCTGATGAAGTGAATGCAGAAACGCGAAGCGCAGGCGTCGTTTTCTTGAAGTAAAGGGGCAAAGTTAAACTAAGGAGTGATGGCTAGAATGTTTAGAATCCATCAGGCAAGTTGTCTGGGTAACCCTCCAGATCATCCTTCCTAGCCTGCCAAGCCATTATAGAAAAGAAGGAAACCATATGCAAATCGGGCTTATCCCATCACCAAAGGGACAGTCCAGCCATAACTGCTAGGTCACTTCCCTTCTGCATGAGAACACAAGCAACCCCAGACATGTTTCAGTAATTAAAGGGGACATACAGAAGAAAAAGTGTTTTGGGGGTTTTTCTTTAGGCACAGTATTGGGAAAGATGCTCCTTTTTGCTGTGTTACCTCCATGCACCTAAATAAGACACCATGCCGTGCTCTATTGTCCACTTATCCTGACATTCTGGAGTTAAGTGAAGCCTGTTTGCTCTGCTTACCTTGGTAAGCTCAGTTTTGGGGGCACTGATCTGACTCTATACGCTATCAGAGCAGGATAACTTTCTCCATAGTACAAATCCTTGTTTTTATCTGCACTAAGCGCCTTCTGTGAAGTGTGGTATAGACACAATGTGATTCTATAACTTTGTAGTTACTTGCATGATGTGTCCAGGATGGGCTGGTGGCAGTAAATACTTTTATGGTCTTTTCTTTATGTCTAGTCTCGTGCACTTTTGCGTTTTGCTGGTTAATTCCAACTGGAGTACTGTATACTATAATATAGCGGTGCCATGAGATATTCGCCTGTTCTTTGATCATCTTGTAGCTTGACCACCTTTCTGCCCTGGAGTGGGACACATTTTCCATATATGGTTAACCCTTTCCCAGGGAAAGCTCCAGTTTTCGGATGGATGGGTGGATGGATGGGTGGGTGGGTGTTTTTGTGGGGTCTAAGTCGGTCTGCACCCAGTTCACATTTGTGCCAGAGTATGTCTGTTGCGGGGCAGGATTGGACAGCCACTGCCATGTTTGAATGGTGCAGATCCTATCAATGGTGCTACGTAATTCTGTAGGTTTGCTAATTAAATTGGTACTTGTGTAGCACAGCTGGCAATTTAAATTACCCTGTTCAATGAAAGCACAGTTAATCCTGCATTTCCCTTGCCCCTAGCTCTCCATGCCCGCTTTTCTCCGTTTACTGCAAGTTCAAAGGGGCTAATGGAAAGAGAGTGCAGCAGTTATCTCCACTCTTAAAAGTGCTAAAGGCCTTGTGGAAGTGATAGCCAAGGTTCTTTCAAATATTTGTAAACCAGAAGTAATCTAGATGATACTGTCAATACTGTCAAGATGTAACTGTAGGATCCTGCAGGAGTGAAGCTGTCCCACCAGACCCCCTAAACCTGCTAGCCCAACAATCCTGAAACTTTAAAACTATTGGACAGGCGAACCCAAAGGGAAAGGGGAATGGAGAAAATAATAAACTCAGGATCTTCTACTGCTTGTATCTTCTGCCTGTCTTCACTGGATTTGGCCTGGTCAGTAGATGTCCTAAAGTAAAATGCAATATACATATATTGTTAACTCAGCTGACCTCTCTAAGAGAAAACTATTTCATTTCCCAAACTAAATACCTCTTTACTTGTAGCCTAATCTGTATTGCTTTTAGGCTGCTCTGGTGAAACTCTTGAGCTGACTGAAGACAATTACTTTTCTCTCTCTACTTGCTCAATGCTGAAATCTCCTCTAGTGTCTTCCTCAAATCTCTCTTCCTCACAGATTACCTTCAATTGAATTGCCCAAAAGATATTACTTTGCTAGTCAGAATTACTCTACGTGTTTATTCAGTTGCTTATTCAGCTAGGATATTCAATGTACCTCACACGGCAGCTGTGAAGTCTGTCTCTTCCTTATTTTCAGTTACTGCTGATCTTTCCAAATTAATTTTCTCTGCTTCTTTCAAAAAATCCAAAATGCGAAACGACTTTTCAATTAATACAGTCTGAAGTCTTACAAAAGCCCTCATCGCGAAGCACAAGGAAAAAATAAACAAAACGTTGTATCCAAAATGGGTGCGACGCACGCGCTACGTCGCTCGGTCCCTTTCTCTAATTAGCGCATTAACATGAATCCTTCAGTCTCCGGAACAAACCCCGAAGCAACGTTAGTACTTGTTATTATTTGTTAATAACTTTTAAAACACAACGATTAACGTCCGCTCGCCCAGTTATTAAATGTGAACTTTAAAACGTTACAAGCGCAACAAAAATGTAATGACACACGCTTCTACTTTTTACTGCTCCTTCCACTGAATGCTGATTCTTCCACAAACGACTACTGAAAACTCGTCTCAAGTTCATTTAAACAGTCTCTCACAAAGGAAATGATTCAGTAGACAAAACAGTTCTTCTTTTCTCAAGACTTAGTAAATCTTCTTTTAAAAACGTAGCACACTTGGCTTAATCTGGTCTTTGAGGTCACTGTAGATCTGCTTACTCTGCCATTCAAGTTTCTTCAGAAAACTTCTGCTGCTGACTTCTTTATTCACCTAAACTAGGATTTGAGCTTAAACTTGCAAAAACAAAAGCTCTAAGACTTTTAGAAACTTAAACTATTTATTAACTGGAGCTAACAATATTATGACCTACTCAGATGAAAACTAAAATAAAAGGCAGTTTAGAATTTCACAGAGGGTTCCAAGTGGCAACACAATGTCTGAACCAATCACTGCTGTAATGTAAATCCACCATCTTGGCTAGGGAAAGCTAAGACTTCCTGAATAATAAAAAAGTTGAGTAACAAACCTTAAACCTAAACTGCTACCCAGAACTCAACTCTCTCAACCCAACCTAGTTCTTAAACAAACCTACCCTTCTACTTCTCCAGAATGAATGCCTGAAGCGCCCACATTTTCAGAAACCCTGAGAATGTGAAGGACTTAATGTGGAAACCTGACATACTCCTATTAAGGTAACTTTAGTCTGATTGGCAAAGACAAGTCAGTGTATGTTAATATTCGTTAGAAAGATAGTCCTATAATCCATTCCTACATATGTTACATAATGCATAATTGCACTACTTCTACTGTAAAACACTGCATTGTCTGTTTTTCAGTAAAGGTTAGGTTTGTGTATCTAAGTCTGTGTCAACTAGATTTCATTTTGAAGGTTGAAGGGGCATCATATTGACGAGTCAACATGATCACTCAGCCAATTGCTTTTGATGAGAAACGTAGTTATGTGACCTGCTGGCTGCATACATCCGTGCAACTGGTGCTCAACCCATGTGTCGATTACAAATGTTACGTTATCACCCTGTACTTTGTACAAGCTACACTGAAAGGGAGATGTCTGCAAACTAAAATATTCCAACTAGTTTGCCCAGTTCTGACTGATACGCCATCCACTTTGTTTAGTCTCTTACTTTCTTTCCTCTTGCATAAGAAATACACAAATGGAACTAGATATTTCCGTCTGTACATCTACAGACCTACTGCAATACCTGTTGAAATGTATTTCTAAAATCAACGCTTGTGGGCAGATTTTAGGAGGCCACCCTTGTTAGGCTGAACAGGGAGAGACTGAGAGTTTAGCCAAAACCCAATCAAGGTAGCACTGCAGAGCAGTCAATAATTCAGCTTAGACAGATTGTTATAAAAATAGTTACTTATTTACACTTTTAAAGAGAAATGAAACTAGCAGGTACTAATATCACACAATACATATAACACAAATATATATATTCATCAGTAAGTTCACTTAGAATACATCACTAAACTAACCAGGTGAAACAGGTCCTCCGTAAATAAGAACCTTTACTTCAGATGTCAGGCCTTACGATGTATGGGGCCTATTGTGGGCCTGGTGCCCAAAAGTCAGAGGTTCCAATATAAGGTTTTACTCAGGAAGGTATTCTCTATAGTGATGCGATGGGCTTGTGGTGGTGATTCAAAACTGTCCAAAACAATTTAAAAGTTCAACAGCTATTTGTCAGAGTTCTCTCTCTTCCAGACCCAAGCTAATCCAGGGGCAGGTTACATGACCGAGGTTCGACGACCAAAGTTAAGAGGGTGATGGGAGACAAAGGGCTTTGAATCCAATGGGATCTGATGGAGGACAGGAGGGGTACGCACACAGATATGCTTATCGCCCGAAATCCCCCGGCTCTGATTTTCCCTGGGGTCTTGATCATTGTCACAGTAATGCCCACAGCAGAGAAAACTAAGCCTGCCCTCTCTACCAACCCCTATGTACACAGCTACACAAGACAACAGCTCTTCGCTAGCGCCATTTCAGTGGCATTAATATGGCATCACCAACCCCATTCCAAGCGCACCCTGTTCTTTTGAACGCAGAAACTCCACACTCTGCCTTCGAACTTCATACCTTGTGCGCGCCAATGCCAGACCAAGTACCCAAACCACCTCTTGCAGGACCAGGCCCCACAAGCCCAACAATACAAGCTCTACACCTTCCCCACATAAGCCAGTCCACAGTTATCTGCCCCGCCAATCAGAAAGCACTCATCTTATGGAGCTCTTATTAATGCCAGATCCCTAATAGCGCATGCACTTGACATAGCCAACTTCATATCATCCAACAATCTTGATTTTCTAGCAGTCACCGAAACATGGCTACAACCAGCAGCAGGTCCCTCACTCATGCTCCCGTGCCAGAAAACTACACTATCCTTAGAGCTGACAGAACAGCCATTAAGGGGGGTGGGGGGGGGGGGGTGTTGCATTCATTGCCAAAACCCAACTTGTCATGAGAGAATTTGCTCACCACTCCTTCTCCTCTGGAGAGCTCCTCTCTGTCAAACTTCCAATATCACCCGAACTTTAGTTACTCATACAACTGATATAACCAACCTACTCACACTCCACACCAAACCCAATTCCCAAATACTAGTACTAGGTGATTGCAGCTTGGGCTTTCACAACTCTCAAGACCCCAACACCTAAGCCATAGAACACTAATTGCAAGAACTAGGTGTTAGGGAGAGTTCTAAAAAATGTGCTAATTCCCTCTACCTTAGAGACCCCCAGCAACTTTGCTGGATTTTGAGGACTTGATGTTTTTAACCTGGTGAGAGTGAGACCTTTTTTTTCCCACTCTCTCGTGTATTTTATTGATATTTTATTTCTATCGTGCGCATACACAAGTGTTTCAGAGCGCGACAAGGGAAGGGGAACAGGGGAGATCAAAAACAACAATCTTACTAGGCCCAGTGACATTGAGAACGCACAAGTGTAGGGTAAAGGGGGAGGGGTCAAATGCATGGAAGGGGGAACAAAGAGTGCGGAGCGAGGAGGAAAAAACATAATAAATTAATAAATAAAAAATAATAAATTAATAAATAAAAATACAACAAACAATGGGAGTGCACTCAGTAAGTGGCAAGTGCTAGGTTTAAGGCAGCAGGCCAGGTAGGTCTGATAAGTGCAGGAAGAAAAGGGGAGGGCTGTAAGGGTACAGATACAGACCCCAGTGCAAGGGGTGGCCCGGAGGCAGTGCGTGAGGGTGGCAAGATGAGCAGGTGCATGGTGCCGAGGGAGAGTAGAATCAGCAGGGGAGAGGAGGGGAGAAGGCCGAAGCAAAGAGGAAGGTTTTGAGGTGCTTCCGGAACCAGAGATGGTTCTCCTCAAGTTTTAGTGGCAGGTAGGCTGTTCCAGGGGGAGGCCCCAGCCGAAGACAGAGATCTACCCCCAGCTCTTTTCTTTGAGAAACGACTGACCCTGAGGGAGTTAGAGATTGAGGAGCGGAGTGCTCAAGATGGGAGGTATTTACAGAGGGATAGATGAAGGTATGTTGGACCCAGGCCCCAGCAGAAAACCTTGTGGACAATGCAGAGGGTTTTGAATGTAATCCTTGCATCCACTGCGAGCCAATGGAGCGATACGATCCCAGGGCTTGAGGCCAAGGATAAGTCTCGCAGTCCTGTTCTGGATAAGTTGCAAAGCGCTGAGAGTAGAGGCAGGTAGATTAAGAAAGAGGCTGTTGTAATAGCCCAACCTAGAGAGAACCAGAGCTTGGGAGACGGTGAGCTTCTGGGGGAATGAGAGGAAAGGAAGAGTACCTGTGAGGAGGTGCAGTAGGAAGTTTGACTTTTTTGATACATCAGCGATGTGGGTGGAGAAGGAGAGTGTGTAATAAAAGGTGAAACCAAGGTTCTTGGCCTCGCAGGTGGGGATAGGAGGAGGGCCAAGGGAGGCCGGCCAGAGAGTGTGAGGAAAAGGTGATGGTGTGCCAATGAGGAGGATCTCAGTCTTGCTGGCATTCAGACAAAGATCGCTGGCGGCACTCCAATCTTGAATGGCAGTTAGGCAATCAGAGATGAGGGAGGTGAAGGTGGTGGCCGAGGACAGCCTGAAAATGAGTGTCGTCCGCATAGCACTGGAAGTTTGAGCAGAAAATGGCAATACAGCAGGCGAGAGTTGCCAGGTATCGGTTGAAAAGCCAGGGTGAGAGATTAGACCCCTGGGGAACACCACATATATGTGATGTTATACACTGTTTCGTTTTGGTTATGGAGTCTATCCAACTCCTTAGGCATCATCTTTTACAATTGTCACAAAGCACCTTCAGTGCCGTGACACAGGGAAGTCTTTCAGATTTCCCAAGGTTTAACTACCTTATCTGGGATAAACTACTGTTTCCCAGGGTAAGTGAAGTGAAATTGACTTTACTAGTCTTAAATTCCTAGACCCACCACACCCTTTCTTACAATAGTGCTGAAGGGGATTACTTGGTATCCCCTTTGTCTAGATACTCATGTAGCATTCAAATGTTACCCTTTCATTTCAGAATGGCTGGTGGCAGTGGATTTACAGCGAACTACCATGATTTTTCCCGACCGCAAACTATTCATAGCTATGGTAACGTTAAATCGCGGGAGCCGTGTTTTTCACGATGGTGCCCGGCCATCTTTGCTAAAATGGTTCCCGGTCTTGGTTTTTTGCCATGTCTTTATGGAAACGTCCTTCTAGAGTTTTTCTCTGCGCACCAAACCAGGTTTGGTCTCTTTGTTCATTTGCCTTTGGCGGGCTTCAGGAGTGAAACCCGCCTCTGGCTCCAGAGTGTCTGGGGTAGGCAGGAAGTGAGGGAGGTGCCTGAAACTCCCTGTGCTTAGTCTCCTAGGAGACCAAAATGCACTCTGTGATGATTGGCTGGCTACTGTCCGGCAAGGACAGCCACCCTGCTCGGTGAGTGGCAGCTAGGCTGGAATGAATGGAAGAGAACTGAATAAAAGGCGTGTCTCTTGGCTTGGAAGGCAGAGTTGACCACTGGACGAAGGAACTGAAGAAGAGCCTGAAGAGGATGGCTGCTGCAACAACTGGACCGTTGGTTTGCCTGGTGAAGCCCTGCTGCAGAACGGAATCGCCAAGTTCGCATCGACGGAGAAGCCCTGCAAAGGACGACTTCTCCCTTTGAGTTGGTTGGACCAATCAACTCCCAAGTAAGCCACCTGGACACCATCTCGAAGCTGGTTGCATTTCCTCAGAGTGTTGCAGGAAACCGTAGAGCCAGGTAGAGGGACACCAGATTGTGTGCGTTGCTTGTAAGCTGGCCGAAAGCATTTGGAAGAAGATTCGGACTCCCACGATGTCGGTCCGACCAAGCCTGACCCCCCTCGCTGAGTGCAGGACCTCAGAAGCAAGGACCGTTCACCTTGATGGCCAGGACCAGCGTTGTTACCAGTGCAGTAGCTGAAATGCGAAACGGCCACTGAAATTGAAGTTTGCCGGTTGCAAGCTTTTGACCGTCCCAGTGCAGTGCAGGAGTCCCCCGACGTCCTCCCTTTTTTTCCCCCACGACTGAGGCGCATGAACAGCGAGATCTGCAGAAACCGTCTCACAGTGAAAGTGCTTGAAACGTTTGCAACTCACAGGCCTAATCAGCTTGTGACCCTACATTTGATTCTTCTTTTTACAAACTGCTTCTAAGAACTTGTGCAGAGACTTTTTCATTTACTTACCAGAACCTCTTTATCCTATCCAAGACTTTAGCCCATTATTTTTGCCTAGCCTATTGAATTGACTCTTCTGGTGAACTCAAAGTATTTACACTAAGAATAATTGAAGTCTTTCATGTTCTGATAACCTTTGCCTTTTATTCCTCTTAAAAAGTATTTTGAATGCCAACAGTAAGATATTAATGTCCCAGCACCCTGGTTACTAAAGTCACCTATGTGTGTAGGTTGTGTCTGTGGGCCATCCCAAAGGGGTCTTGTCTGATTCAGAAACCTAGAGTGTACAGTATTGAAGTATATTTGTTTGTTACTATTTGATTGCCTCCTTCTAATGAAAGTTTTATAACTGACTGATAAATAAATTGTTTATGCAAGAAACCTTGAGTATAAGAGTTTATTTGAATACCTGTAACTGTGAATCTTTGTTTAACCCCACTACAACTCACATTTCCCCTCTTGAGATAAGCCTGGCTGCTCAACATGCTACCAAAACTGTGTAGTACCAGCTTATACCAAAGGTTGGGTTGCTTATACCTGTAGTCAGTTGTTTGTAGTGTTCCCAGAGGGTACTGCTTTCAAACTTTGCCTAACACTAGGCTTTACCCAGCACACAGAATCTACACACAAAGGTAGAATCCTGGGCTGGATTGCTGACCTAAGTTGTAACATCGAAATACTCTCAAACACTCTGTGTGCATGGTCAGACCATCGCATCATTCAGTTTGAGCTTAAGACTCTCAACCAGTCTACCAGAATTACGCCACAAGTACCATCTTCCACGACTAGAAATTGTCGGTTGATCAACATGGAGAACTTACTGCCTCTGATCCAACCCATCAATCACCCTATGTCCCCCAACTTGGACCCTGCGATCCTTGGTGACTCCTATAGTCTCAATCTGCTTCTAGCTCTAGACCAACTGGCTCCTCTCTAAACCAGAAAAGCTAAACGGCCCAGTCACCTAAACAAATGGTTCACATCCGATCTCAAGGACCTGAAGTCTAAAAGACACGCGGAATCCAATTGGAGAAAGAACCCTTCACCGCAGAACAACAAACTTTTTAACATCTCAGCCCATACCTACCAAAAGGCTATTTTAAAAACCAAAAGTGACACCTTTAACAATAGAATTTCAAACGCCAAATCCAGTTCCAAAGAACTCTTCACCATTCTAAAAGAACTGGAAACCCCAGTTCCACACCAGACAGCATGCAACAAAGATGCCTGTGGTGCGCGAACATTTTGAAGTCATTGCTATATAAAATAGCACTACTTCAGGATAAAATAGCTACCGGAAGACTCATCCTTGCTCAAAGTTAAACCCAATTCCATCAAGCACCACCTACCCACACCTAAGACAGATAAATTATTAGAATTTTTACCAGTCACCACTAAAGAGATGGGGGCTATAATAACCAGCCTTAAACCCTCCAAATGCCAGGTGGAATATCTGCCCATCCACTGTCATTAAAGAAGGAGCTAAAGAATGTGCGCCCTTCATCACCTCATTCATCGATTCCTCCTTCGCTTCATGCTCTGTACCCAAGAACCTGAAGGATGCTACTCATCAAAAAGCCCTCTCTCGACTCCCAATGTCCTTACAAACTACCGACCAATTACTTCAGTTTCTTCTAAAAAATATTAGATAAAGCAGTTCACATCCAAATACATAACCACCTAGAAGTAAACAATCTGTTAGGCCTTCGCCAATCCGGATTCAGGCCCAAACATGGCACAGAAAGAGCTCTCCTGGATCTCAAAATCCAGATGGATGAAGCTAAAGACAAGGGTCACCCAACCCTACTACTATTACTTGATCTCTCTGCTGCTTTTGATTTGGTGGATCACAGCATTCTGACCACACACCTAACATCATCCGCGTCATTCTCACCCAAAGCAGCGAAATGGATCCAATCGTTCCTATCTGACAGATCCATGAGGGTCTTCTCGGCCTTGGCAGATCCTTCACCCATCACCTGCGGAGTCCTCTTGTGTCTCCCTAACGCTATACAACATCTTTACAAAGATGCTGTTTGATCTACTTGATGACATGAAAATCCCATATACTAATTATGCGGTGGATATGCAAATTCTCATCATGCTCACAGGGTCATATGAGCAAGACTCTGCCTGACTAAAAGAAATATACAGTAATATCCAAGACTGGATGGCCAAACACAGCCTCTGTCTAAATGATGAGAAAACTGAGCTCCTACTCATTGGCACTAGGCAACGCTTAAACATACTGAACCCACAATACAAGTCCTTTAACATTGACAGAAACCTCATCAACATGTCCAAAGGTGCAAAAACTCTGAGTCTACCTAGACTCTACCCTCTCCCTTTCAAGACAGGTCAATGCCACAGCATCATCTACGGCTTACATCTCCAAACTTAGAACTGCCTGCAAACATTTCTTGTTGGCCCCAAGCTGCATCACACTGGCCAGAGCTTTGATACTCTCCAAATTGGGCTATTGCAACACCTTATACCTGGGCACAAGTAAACAAAACCTTCACAAGATCCAAGTGCTGAAAAACAATGCCCTCCATGCAGCACTAAACATACCACGCCCAGACCACATTTCTCAATCCATTCGAAAAATGCCAAATGGCTTCCCTACATGACAGAATCACCTTCACTCACAAATGCCTATCCAACACAGCTCCCAAATACATTGCTGATAAAATCTGCAGAAAAACCTCCACCAGACCAACCAGATCCAACTACTCTCACTGCCTTACTATTCCCAAATTCAGGCCACAAAACTCAGGCGGCTCCAGCTTCCCTGTCCTAGCAGCCAAAACCTGGAACGCGCCCCCCCCCCCCCCCCCCCCCAGGCCTCAGAGACAAACCTTCCTTGCGCTTCAGAGTCGAATCCTGGCTCATGTCGGAAAACCCGCCATAAGGATCCTATACCACAGACACTCTGTAAATATCTCTCCTCCTGTGCTTACTTTATATTTTCGAATCCGCTTATGTATATTTTGATTATATGTCTGTATTCTGCTTGCCGTCAGGCTTATGCTCATATTGTACATTTTCTGTTTCATCTGTAACATAACTCTAGTTTATATTGTACACGATCTGTATCCTCTGTAACATAACTCTTGTTTATAATGCACATTATCTGTAACCAAAATTCTATATGTAAGAAGTCTATGCCTTCAAGTCAAGCAACTCCAGGTTCGGGGCGCTATACAAGCAAATAAACTAATCTAGACAACTCTGAGTCAAAACCAAACCATTTCAAGGTAGCAGTGATGAGCGGTCTAGGCTAAGTCTCAAGAGGTGGTGAGCTTGTAAAGGGTCCACAATGAGTACACACAATGGGACTCACAAATTACACTTAGACATTATGTATAAAAATAGTTATTTATTTATGGCCATATATCATAATGAAAAATGACTACAGAAGTGGCAGTCAGAGCGGCTGTGTGGCTTGGACGATCTCCCCTGAGTATTGCCTATGAGAAGAGAATTCTCAGTGTTGAACGCACGCTATCTCACGCTGAGAGGGCCCCTCCACTAAGATATCTGAGTCAGAGGTGAGGAAGCTGTGACCTCCCTTGCAGGGCCCGTTTAGTGTTTTCCTCTGCGATGGGGCGGAATATTCTAAGGCCGTATCTAGATCGTGTCTAGACGCGGTGCCCCACGGAGCTCCCTCCTGAGTCAATAAAACCACCAGCCTTCGCAAATCCGGCCGCAAACCGGTGCAACTAGCAGTTTGTGCTGGTGCTTGCAGTGCCGGTCTTGTAGTGTCGCAAGAGTGTTCGCCGTGTTCCTTGGGTTTCCCAGATTGTTGGCTGGACTTATTCCAGGAGTAGGTGCAGCAAGGACGGTATTTGTATTTGTAACGCGCACCTAACCCTGAGGTAACTGGGCGCTGGAAAACTTAACATGTTATAGCCTAACATAATAACATGCATAGGAAATCAACAGGTGGGTCGACCAAGGATACAGGTAGGTCTGGCAGTCAATATATACAGATAAGGGCATAGCGATCGGAGCAATGAAGACCAAATACAGATCCACTGGCAGCCTGAGACTTGGTTGTTAGACTTGTCAGTGAGCCAGAACTTAACTCTGGTTTTGAAAGCACTGAATTAAGGTTCCATTCTAATGGTGTGGGGTAGAGTTCCAGGACTTGGCTCCTCCTGCAGTTTTTAGGTTAAACATAGGAATTAGGAGGAAGTGTGTTTGGGAGGATCTGGTAGGTCGGGCTGATTGGTATTTGGATTACTTGTTTGACTTTGTCGGTGAGAGGGCATTGACTGCATCCATACCAACTCGCCCACATTGAAGTAAGCATCAACCTCTCCAAACATCGTAGTTGGCAGGGTGTGACTGCCTTAGTCTCGTGACCAACTGCACTATTTGTACCAACTCTATGGCAACTGCTAAACTTTGTAGTGGCAGAATGCTTATTACCGCAAAGGGATTGGCTGCACTAAAGGACATTGAAGATAAAATGGAGATGGGGGGGCTGCGGAGGGACAGACTCATCCTCCATCGCTCAAATATCACAAGATGGTGCAGAAAGAGTGGGATTGACTTTGATGGAACCATCCCCAGCCCACTCACTTTCTCTGACGTAGTGGGGTGAGTCATGGTAACTGTAACGGATAGGGTGAGCCCTGGAAGAGCCCCCCACTTCCCCTTGCCGAGGGCCAATTCTCTTTGAACGCCAGTTTCTTTGGCAACGAACGGGCATTGTAGAAGTCTACCTCCACTCTGCAAGAAAGTCCTGCAGCCTCATGTACACACCTGGAGTTGCAGGCGCAACAAGAAGCAGTATTAAGAGGGTGTAAACGGTCTTTGGTAGGCAGAATTGCATGCAGTACTCTCTGGGACCACTACACACAATTAGGACTACAGGTGTAAGCCAAACCAACCTTTGGTATAAGTCTGTACCACACAGTTTTTGGTAGCGAGCTGAGCAGCCAGGCTTATCTGAAGAGTTAATGTGAGCAGTACCAGTAGTTACACAGAGGACTTTCAATTACAGTAATTAAAGTAAACACTTATACTCCAGGTTTCTTGGTAAAAACACTTAGTAACTTATTACACAATCATTTAGAATACATTTCATTTGCAGAAGGCAACTTAATAGTATTTACCAATACACTTCAATACAAAACTAAGTTTTTGAGACAGTTTGAGCTCCCCTGAAATATGAGCAAAATGGCAGTTCAGTTACTTAGCAGTGAGCCAAAGGACAAAAGTAAGTAGAACAGATCACATATACTTTCTAGGCAGTGCAAATAGATTCAGCTCACCAGAAGAGTTGAATTCAAGTTAAAAGGCCAGGTTAAAGTCAATGGGCTAGTGTTCTAGATAGGAAAGAGCAGTTCTGGTATCAAACAGTAAAGTCTTTGCAAACGTTCTTAGAAGTAGTTTAGGCGAAAAAGGATCATACGATGGGTCACAAGCTGATTAGGCCTGTAAGTTGGGAATGTTTCACAAACTTTCACCGCGAGAGTGGCGTTCTCTCTATCGTGTTGACACACTACCTTTTTATGAAGAAACAAATGCTGCTGAAGTCGTGGTTCCTGCCAGGTCCTGCAGATCTCGCTGTTCCTGAGCCTCAGTCACAGGCACAAGAGGGAGGACGTTGGGGGACTCCTGCACTGCACGGGATCTTCGAAGAAAGCAAACAAAATGGAGTCACTTCAGTTCCAGTAGCTGTAGATTCATGCACAAACTGGTGTCCCTCTCCCTGGTTAATACTTACCAGCATTGAGAATGGTATCCAGGTGTCTTATGCGTTGATTGGTCCCACCAACTCAAAGGAAGAAGCCATCCTTGAAGGAGCTTCTCTGTCGAAATGGAGTGTGACAATTCGGACCCGCAGCAGGGCTTCACCGGGCAAACCAACGATCCAGGAGTTGCAGCAGCCGTCCTCTTCCAGCTCATCTTTGGTTCTTCCGTTCCAGTGGTCGACTCTGCCTTTCAGTCCTGGAGACTCGCCTTTTAAACAGTTTTCTCCCTTTCATTGCAGCCTAGCCGGACAGTCAGCCAGCCAATCATGCCAGACTGCATTTGGGTCTTCTAGGAGACTAGGAACAGAGTTTCGAGCACCTCTGTCACTCCCTGCCCACCCCAGACACTCAGACGCCAGAGGCGATCTTCAGTCCTGAAGCCCGCCAAAGGCACACGAACAAAGGGACCAAACCTGGTTTGGCGCGCAGAGGCAAACACTAGAAGGACCTTTCCAAAAAGAAACAGCAAAAAAAGACGACCGGGATCTGCTTAAACAAAGGGGCTTAAGGCGCCATCTTGAAAAACATGGTTCCTGTGATTTTTAGCTACCGGTGTTCGCGGTCGGGAAAAATCATGGTAGTTCGTTTTAAAACCACTGCCAATAGAAAAGTATAGCATTTGACTGCTACATAAGTATTTAGACACAGAAGATACTATGTAACCCCTCCAGCACTCCATTGTAAGATGGTGTGCGCTGGGTCTAGGAATTTGGAAAGACTAGTGAAGTCAATTTCACTTTACATTCTCTGGGAAACAGTAGTTTATCCCAGAGAAGGTATTTAAACCTGTGGGAAGTCTAAAAGACATCCCTGTGTCACTGCACGGAGGGTGCTGTGTAACGCACATGAAAAGATTATGTCTATGGAGTTATCTAAAAACTCCATAATCAAAGAACACCAATGTAAAAAACACATCAAAATACATGAGTGGGGAAAAAAAAGGCTTGCACGCTTTCCAGGAAAGAAATCAAGTCCACAAAATCCAGCAGAGTTGCTGGGGTCTCTAAGATAAAGGGAATTAGCACATTTATGAGAATTCTCCCGAACACAAAGCTGGCGGCAAATGCAGCGACTGACACATCATCGGTCAAATGTCTGAGGAGGAGACTGGCAGTGCGGGCAGAGGCCTTGCCCGGGGACCAGGGAGCTCAAGGTGGGGGGAGAGGAAGGAGTGGTCAGTTCAGGAGAGAGGAGTAGTTAAAGGGTTGGAGAGAGGGATGTCTGAGATGAGAGCATCCAGGGTGTGTCCGGCAGAGTGGGTTGGGCCGGAGAGCCAAGATGGATGTTGAAATCCCCAAGGAAGAGAAGATTGGGGGAGGAGGCCAGGAGAGAGGAGGAGAGGTCTGCCCATTCAGAGCGTAAAAGGGTGATAGTTCCGGGGCGCCTGTAGATAGAGGCGAGAGGGTGGGAGAGAGACAGCTTACAGACGAGGAGTGGGAATGATGGGGGCTTGAACCCACTCATGAAAAATGATGGCCACCCTGAACCAAAATGGGTGGGCCTGGGGTTGGACAAGATCTTGTCACTTTCAGGGAGAAGGGTTTAAAAAACAGTGCCAAAGCTGGCCTTGAACCACATATCCGTGATCACAAGGACGTCTAGGTCAAGGTCTTCTAGGAACTGGCAAATGTCTGAGGGGTGTTTGACAGTGGAGCGAGATTTGAGGGTAGCGAAGTGAAGCAGGTTGCCCCCTTTAAATGTTTCTTGCAAAACTTTCCCACACCTTGTGGGATTGCATTTCTATGGCAGTTGAACACATTCCTGAACATTGTGAAGGATTCATTTGTAAAGCGCCTAATACCAGGAGTGGTTTCTAAGCGCGGGATCAGTATTCAAACGTGTGTTTTCTTTCTTCCAAGACAAATGCGTTGCCTCTGAGCTATCCTTCCTGGAAAAGACGCTATGTGTGAGTCTCTCCAGTCATGTCTGGACTCTGCTGATGGTGTTAGCAGAGCTATAGCGGCGATTACAGTTATGTGCAGATTGGCGTTGTTGAAGTCTGGTTTTGCACCTGATGTTCAGTCCAGCCTACTCCGTGTACCCTTTGATGGCACTCAATTGTTTGGCAGCAAGGCTGATGAGAGCCTTAAGGAATTGCAGAACTGTGGCCAAGTCACTTAGTGTCCCTATCGGGCAGCGGCATACATCGCACCCCACAATTCAGGCTTAGAGGGAGAGGACCTTTTGGAAGAGCAAGAGGGCTGTCCGATCGAAGAGGTCCGTGAAGATTTCCGCGTGGTGATTGAGGAAGAGGTACTAAGTCTCCCCAAACATCAGCTTCTATACCCTGAGCCGGTGCTTTAGCTGCCTCAAAACCACTCTGAGGACTTAATCCACAGGACCCCGTGGGAGGCAGGCTCACTCAAGAATGGAAGAATGGCGTGGCATTATTTCTGATGCTTGGGCCTGTTAGGACAGTTTTTCTGAAGTCCAACTAAGGGCTCACTAAATCCATTCAACTGAGGCAGTACAAGACTCCACTTTTAGTATAAGGCTGTACCACCTGAGTATATGGTAGCGTAGACCGAGCAGCCAGGCTTATCTTAGGAGGGAGAGATGGCTGTAGAATCAGTACAAGTGAAATTGTCATACACATGAGCCAAAGAAACACTGAAACACTATGTATGTAAAAATAAAGGATTTATTTAAATACAGGTAGGCCCAGATAAATCTAAGGGTAAGTAAGCACTAGAACATTATAGTACCTAACAGTAGTTCTAGGGAAGTCAAATCCTTTTCATACACATGGAGTATAGGTCAAACCTATTCTTGGGGAGTAAAAACCAATGATTACTTTTTACAATTACATTCAGTAATGCAAGGGCAGTAGACTCTTCCAGTTGTATGATTTTCAGTACAAATCACTTAATCAGTCAACTGGACAGAATACTTTTGGTGAATAATGGAACACTTATTCTAGGTGCAGTAAAAATCTATAACTACTTTTGTGATAACAGTTATACTAGGTGAGTAAAACCTGTGGATGTAATATACAATTACAGGTGCTTTTGAAATCCGGGAACCCCAGATTGAGGTAAACAGTAACTATTATTGTAACTTATTTTTGGATGGCACACAGCTAACACAAGTTAAGTAAAACCCACATACTTTGTTTAACCTCACAATGAAGGAGAAGTTAAAACCCAATGTTACACTTTAATGAATGACTCAGTTATTCTAGGTAGGCAACAACCTAATACAGACTTATTAAGGACAGGCTAGCAGCAAGTCAGGGGAAGCAAGACCCAGTTGGAGGACACTCATACAATTACCCTGCAGGAATAATCTGGTGAAACCATCATTTTACTTTTGGAAGAGGCACAACCTAATCACAGGAGAGTAAAATACATTCACATCTACTTTCTATTAGACTGGAAAAACAGTTGCTAAGGAAGAAAAGATGGTAACCATACTGTTAAGAATAGTTCATCACACATTCACGATCAGTAAGAACTTTTGTAACTGTTCACTCTTACAATTACAGTTACCGACCAACTCTTTACAAGTAAGTCCCTTTTAAACACTCATTGTCTTTTCTAGGCAGAAGTCCCAATCCCTTAAGTCTTTCCCTTGTTCTTGGAGCATGAGTGTGTTCAGTGTCAGAAGGGGGGGGGTCACTAGGACTAGTGACCAAAAGGCAGTGTCAGAATAGGTTCTTTAGTAGCAAAAGACAGAGTTCTTTAGGAAAAATGGCCAAACAGGTAAGTACTTTACTTTAGAGTTAGAAGAAGGTCCAGGGGCTTCACAGAAGACACCCTACCAGGATTCTAGCAGTGGGACTGGGTGCACTGGATGAGAGGCCTCCCATTACAGAAAACAACCCACAGCTACACAGAAATCCTGACAGGCTTAAGGTAAGTACATACAAAAGCCAACACAGTACCTCAGCATTGAAGAAGATTTTGCAGAAGGAGAACGTGAGGGTCTGCAGCCAAATACCTGGTCAGTGGATTCTTTGTTGTGGTGACTGAAAACAAGACCTCAAAAGGAACTTTGCGGCAGGGATCGATGAAGAAGGCTCTAGGCACGGTTTCCATCGCAGCTGAATGTCGTTCTGCGGATTTGACACTTTTTCAAGGAACACAGAAGAAGATGGAAAATCACAGTTGAATTCTCATTGTTTTAAAGGTCCAGCACTTTGGTCAGGGGCCTTTTTGGCCTCAATTTGTGTCTCTGTAGATCCACCAGGAGGCCAACGAAGCTTCAGCGAGATTCGGAATTCAGAAGTGATAGGGAGAATTCTCAGAAATGTGCTAATTCCCTCCACCTTAGAGACCCCCCAGCAACTTTGCTGGAATTTGAGAACTTGATTTTTTTTAACCTGAGGAGAGTGTGACCCTTTTTCAAATGCTCTCATGTATTTTATTGTGATTTTGAGCACTGTTTCTCTTTTGGCTGTGAAGTCTGACAAACTCCATAGGCATCCTCTTTTACATTGTCACACAGCACCTTCAGTGCAGTGGCACAGGAACGTCTTTCAGACTTTCCAAAGGTTTAACTACATTCTCTGGGATAAACTACTGTTCCCCAGAGCAGTAAAGTGAAATTTACTTCACTTACCATTGTAACTTTCTAGACCCAGAACACCCTATTTTACAATAGAGTTCTAGAGGGGGGTTACCTACTATCTGCTTTGTCTAGTTTTGCACTGAATGATGGCTGGTAGCAGTGGTTTAGTTTGAACTACCATAGTGTGCCATACAGCGGGCTGCGTTCCCAGCTACAGTAAAGCGCACACGGGAGCCATCTTTATCAAAATGGCACCCGGTCTTCTTTTTTCACCATTTCTTTGTGGAAAGGTCCTTCTTGAGATTTGCTCTGCGCGCTAAACCAGGTTTGGTCTCTTTGTTCATTTCTGTCACGTCCCCGGTCACACATCGCACTACCACCATGTCCCCATGTAATTCCCGACAGCGGTTGGACGACAGCTCATGTCGGCATAGCAAACGACTCAAGAGAAACTCCTTTCCGTCACGAGCCCCTTACCTCCAGTGGCGGTAACCATGGAGACTGTCCACGCCACTTCATGGTCTTCGGATTGGTTTTGGGCCCCGTCGCGTTAAGCGACACGTGAACAGGAAGTGACAGGCTCGATTGGTTACACGAGACGAGGAGCACGCATCGTGATCAGGAAGGAAGCATCGACGCGCTCACGTGACACGGAGCGTAACACGTGACGCGCTCACATGACTTTTTTGCCTTTCAAAAGGTTCGAGCAAACGCTCACACGTCGCTTCACAGCTGCTTATGGCAAGTTTTGTAGAGCGCTTTCCCTGCTTCTGTTCCTTGGAATCCTTGATCACGGACTGCCTTCACGGACCTGCTCTGCTTCTCCTCGGTACCTCTGCTTTGGCGCTCTTTCCTGGATCAAAATACGAACTTGGTTTTTCCCTCGGATTTGCTTTTGGATCATCCATTGTTATTGTCGTGATCGGCCGGTTTTCTGACCACGGACTTCATCTTGGACTGATTACGGATTTCCCATCACAGTACTTTGCTCACGTTTCTTGGCAAAATCGGGTGTTTCTTTCCATCGAGAGTGCCACATTACCATCTGCTGCCTACCGCTGTCGACCATAATAGAATCCTGCCCAGTACTTCATCCAGGGTATCTGACCACTGCCATTAGGGTAAGAAAGTGTGTTTACTTGTCCTTGTAACCATTCGCTGTCTTGCCTTGCTTTCTCTAACCTAGTTGCTTGCCTTACAGTGGTCAGGGGGTTCACTTCTGGCGTTCCTGGTTCCAGGCTGACGGTACTCAACACCTGTGGCCCCAAAGATTGCACGGTCAGTTATATTTTATACTTGTCCGTGTGGTACTTGGGGACGGAGGTTTCATCATCTACACGACCATCAAGTCTTGACAATTTCGCCTTTGGCGGGGTTCAGGGGTGAAACCGCCTCTGGCTCCAGAGTGTCTGGGGTAGGGAGGAAGTGAAGGAGGTGCCCGAAACTCCCTGTGTTTAGTCTCCTAGGAGACCCAAATGCACTCTGGTGATTGGCCGGCTGTCTGTCTGGCAAGGACAGCCACCCTGCTGGGTGACTGACGGCTAGGCTGGAATGAATGGGAGAGAACTGAATAAAAGGAGTGTCCTTTGGTTTGGAAGGCAAAGTCAACCACTGGACGAAGGAACTGAAGAAGAACTTGAAGAGGACGCCTGTTGCAACTCCTGGACCGTTGGTTTTCCCGGTGAAGCCCTGCTACAGGGCCGAAACGGCAAGTTCAAATCGACAGAGAAGCCCCTGCAAGGATGCCTTCTCCCTTTGAGTTGGTGGGACCAATCAACTCCAAAGTAAGCCACCTGGACATCCATCTTGGAGCTAGTTGAATTTCCACAGAGTTGCTGCTGGAAACCGTATAGCCAGGGAGAGGAACACCAGATTGTGTTCGTTGCTTTTAAGCTGTTCGTAAGTAGTTTTGGCTTTGCTGGTCCAGTCTGTCAAGGCGACATATAAATTATAGTCACAATTATACTTTTTCCAAGTATGTTATGTGTCGCGTCTTGCTGAGTTGTGGTTAAAAAAGCCAATTAAACCACTACAAACGTTAGTTGATCCCAAATTACTCAAGATGTAAGACCGCGCCAAATCCAGTTTTTTCAAAAACAAAAAGGTTACTTTATTATTATATTGATGACACGTGTTTCGGCTATTGCTAATTAGCCTTTTTCAAATCGGGGTCTAATCACTCCTTATTTGTACAGTCTTTTAGCAAAAAAAAAGGCGATATAATCATAATGAAATCAACCACCGTAACAGCAGCGTGTAGTGCATTAGTCAACATATAACAAACATTATGTTGGTAAACCTACCACACCGCAAAGTAAATAAAATTAAAGGCATGAAAAAGTCCAGGAGTGGGGTGTGGAAAGGGGGTTGGAAGGAAGGAGGAGTTTTTGGTAATATATTAAAGGGTTAATCCCAATCATTGTAAAAATGGTAAGTACGTATATGTAAATACACAGTCACAGAGAAACAAGGGTTGGTATTGGGGAGGATTCATAGGGCATAGAGAACAGAGCATGTCAAAAAAGTGCCACAAATTAAGCAAAGAAAAATAATAAAAGTAATACATTAGAAAGGGGGAGACAAAGGAAAAATGAAAAAATGAAATTAGTCCATGCCCTTGAAAGTATATTACATAAAACGTGACTTGTATTTCATGAAGTATGGAAACATTCTTGTACCTTATACATGCATGTTCCCACATTTTCATTAGTCTGGTATCTCGTAAATAAATGGGTTCAATCCCTTAAAAATAAATGTGATAATTTATAACCTTAATTATTGTTGATTAACAATAAATCTTCTGATGCCGAAAAGGAGACATTCATTTTAGTTGTGGACTGCATATACTACTTGTCATATTTTCTTGGTTTGAATTATAGATTGCAGATTACTCATAAATTCGAGACTCCATTAGTTCTATTAGTCGCACATGTAGGGCATTGTTTGCTTTCTTTTAAGTTCTATGGCCACTAAATTCTAAACTGCCCACGTGTTGTATCCAGATTACCCGCTCGTGTTCCGTTTCAGAACTTAGTTATAACATTGTCCACACAAAGCTGCTCTTTCTCCAGCATGGGGTCTGGCATGGATTCACATGCTCATGAATATTCCCCGTCGTCAGGCTGGGAATCCTCGGTAAAGAAAAAACCAGTATCAGTTTCGTTTCTGATCTGTCTTTCGTAGTAGTAACCAATCACTGATCTCTGCGTCATACTGACCGCAGCCAATCACTGCCCTCTACCTAAGCCCCGCCTCTGGCAGCCATCTTCAGATTTTTACCGCACGTTCATGTGTTGGGATCCTCGTGCTATTGCTCTCGAGCGTTAGTGCTATTTTTTCACGTTTTTTCTCAAGAACTTCGTTTTTTCGGTCAAAAGAGCCTCAAGCTCCACCGACTATCCATCCGATCAACGGGGACCTGTGTCGGATTCGTCTACGCCCCTCAAGGGTGAAGATTTCGTCGAGCTACGCTTTTGGAGGACTCCAGAAGTTTCTCAGGCCCATCTCGGACATGGCCCAGGAGAAGGGAAGCTCGACGCCCGGAAAGCTGTTCAGGGTTTGCCCTGGATGCCAGCTGCAGAATGTCTTTAAGGAAGACGAACACTCCTTTTGTCTTTACTGCCTACATGAGGAGAAGACGCACGTGGAGAAGGACTGTGCGTTTTGCGGCAACATGTCGGAGCGGACCATGAAGGACCGCCATCAACGTCTCGCCAACTGGCTGGAAGGGAAGAGCCCGTCCGGCGAGAAGAAGAGGAAGAAATCCGAGCGGTCTTCTAAGACCTTTGAGGACGCCCCGGCGGCGGGGGTCCAACATAAGGCCAAGCACCGGGAGCGCCGAACGGTCGGGCTCTACGGGCGCCAGGCAGGGCGCAGCCTCCCCGGCACCATCAACCACGAGCCAACGCTCTGGGTCGGGTAAGAGGAAGGCCGAGCACCCGGCGAAGCTCCTGGAGAGGCCCCAGTCGAGCTCGAAGGCCCCATCGGAGGGGGAGCGAGGCAGTGTCCCCCGCCCCCCCCTCAAGGAGAAGGCAGTGAGCGCACCTAAGGTGGTGAAAGCCTTAATCCATCCGGCCAAGGCCTCTATCGAGACAGTCGCGGCAGCCCTGGCTCAGCCTGTGGAGGCTACACCAGTGGTGGCGACCGCGGGGCTCAGAGTCTCCCTGCCACCTCGGAGGGAGTCCTCTTTTATGCCCATCGACAGGACCCCCGTGAAACCTCCGGCGGAGAAGAAAAAGGGGGTGCAGGAGGTCGTCGTGGATTCGGCCTCAACCTCTGAGGAAGAGCTGATCGAGGTCTTAAGCCACGGCCTCGGCGTGGAAGAAGACCAGCCCGTCGGGATGGATCCCGACGCAGGTAACGACGACATCGTCGAGGGTGCCGACGGGGCCTCTGACCGCCCGTCGGATGTCCCTCTGCCAGTGCCGCAAGACGACTCGGCGGCCATTTTGTTGGCTATACAGTCCTTATGCTCAGAGATAAGGACGAGACTACCGTTGCCAGCGGAGGAACCACTCCCGTCGGGGGACCCAGAACCCCCAAGAAAAGGATTCACCCTCCACCTCCTTTTCAGCCGTCGCGCCCCGTCCAGCCCTCCTCCCCGTCCACGACCCGAGGGGATGATACGGGGATTGACACGGCCGCGACGGGTACGGACGACGAGGATCTTCCGTCGTCACCTCCCACCAGGGCTTCCCCGCCCGAGGAGATTGGATCGTTCCACTCCATGATAGCCAGGGCATACAAGCTTTTCCAACTCTGCCCTGAGGAGAAGAAAAGAAGGTTTCCTTTATCAACGGCGCGAGGCCAAGAGGAAGACGGTCCTCGCGGTGCCTCTACTGGACGATATTCGCCCTCCTCAAGAACCCTTCCACGACGCCGGCTAGAAGAGACCGGTACGAGAAGAAGTGCCGGGTCCCGGACTCTGTCGTCTCCGCGGCGGCCAGGAAGAAAGCGGGGGTGGGGGGTGCGGCCTCCACGTCGACTTCCCCGCCGGACGTCGAGCGAAAGAAATTGGACACTATGGGACGCAGGGTCATCTCGTCTGCAGCGACGACGATTAAGGCGGCCAACGCCTTGGCTATCGTGGCCCGCTACGACAGGGAGCTATGGTACAAACTGGCTCCCCTGCTGGACTTCCTACCGGACGACAAGAGGGCGGACGCCCTGGAGATCCTGCAGGAAGGTGAGGTGGCGTCGGACCACGCCATCACTATTGCGACGGACATCGGCGACACTGGATTTCGCCATTTGGGCAACGGCGTGTGCCTTAGGCGGCGTGGATGGCTCAAGGCCACGGACTTCCGTTAAGACGTACAGACCAGAGTCCTGGACATGCCGTTCGATGGGAACAACCTGTTTGGGAAAACAGTGGACGATTCCCTTCAAGCCATTAAAGCAGACACGGAGACGGCCCGGGCTCTCGGGGTTCTGCAGCAACGGCGGCTGCCTTTTCGGAGCAGCGGAGGCAAGGGCGCCTCCAAAGGTTCCGGCGGCGGTTTCTCCTCCTACCGTCAAGCGGCACCGCTCGTCGTCTCAGGCCTACAGGGGACGAGGCAAGTCTGGCGGACCCCGCCGTTGTCGCCAAGGACAAGGCGACAAAGCCTCGTCGAAGCAGGATTGAACCGGCCGTGGGGTCGGGCCCCCACCGAAGCACCCCGGTGGGAGGCCGGCTGGCGAGCTTCGTCAGCGTGTGGGCGTCCATCTCCACCGACCGTTGGGTGCTGGACGCCCTGGCCCGGGGCCACGCGCTCGAGTTTCAAAGAAGGTGCCCGCGCGTCCCCCCTGTGGCCAGAAAAGAACTTCACGTCCCCCAGCTTCTCCTGGAGGTAAAGGCGATGCTCAGGAAGGGCGCCATCGAACTTGTCCCAAAGAGGCTTCGGGGCTCCGGAGTTTACTCGAGATACTTCCTCGTGAAGAAGAAGAAGACTGGAGGATGGCGCCCCATCCTAGACCTACGACGACTGAACAAGTTCATCAAGGCACAGAAGTTCCGGATGGTCACCCTCCAGCACGTCCTGGGTCAGCTGGAGGAGGGCGACTTCCTGTCGTCGTTGGATTTGGAGGATGCCTACTTCCATATTCCCATCCTAAAGGGGCACCAAAAATTTCTCAGGTTCGTGGTCCAAGGGCGTCACTATCAGTTCAGAGCCCTTCCCTTCGGACTACGGTCGGCACCCAGGGTATTCACCAAGTGCCTTGCACCAGTGGCGGCGCAGCTGCGCCGAGAGGGGATCCACGTCTACCCCTACCTGGACGACTGGCTCATCCGAGCCAAGACGAGGGAGCTCGCCGTGGAGCACACGGCAAGGACCGTCCGACTTCTCACGGACCTGGGATTCTCCGTGAACTACGCCAAGTCCCACCTGGTACCAGTGCAAGACGCACTGTTTCTGGGAGCGAGGCTCGACACAGTGTCCCTTCTGGCCTCCCCGTCAGAGGAAAGGACCAGGGCCATCCTGGGCAAGGTACAGCGGATGTTGGTGGCCGACGCGGCCAAGGTGAGGTCCATCAAGTCCCTCCTCGGAATGATGTCTTCTTGCATCTACCTCATTCCCCTGTGCAGGCTCCGGATGCGCCCGTTGCAGGAGTTCCTGGACGCGCGCTGGATCCAAACGACGGGCAGCTTCGAGGAAAGGATCACACTCGACGAGAGTTTCCGACGAGCTATCCGGTGGTGGGGCACCCGCGCGAATCTGACGGCGGGCATGGACTTCCAGACCCCAGTCCACCAGGAGACAGTGACCACGGATGCCTCCCTGGAAGGGTGGGGAGCGCAAAACCGAAAATCTGCACGCGAGAGGCCTTTGGCTCCCGACGGAGAAGTCCCTCCATATCAACGTCCTGGAGCTCCGTGCAGTGTTTTGGGCCCTCGGGTCCTTCCTTCCGTCCCTCAAGGGCAAGGTGGTGAGGATCTTCACCGACAACACCACCACCATGTTTTAAATCAGGAAACGGGGCTGAACCAGGTCCCCAGCACTGTCCAAGGAGGCGCAGGACCTGTGGCATTGGGCCGTCGCCCAACGGATGTTTCTGGTGCCGTTTCATCTGGCAGGGATAAAAAAACTCCATCGCCGACTCACTCAGCAGGGAGCTGCGCTCGTGCCACGAGTGGGAACTACGGCAGGATCTAGTGGATCGCCTCTTCCGACGGTGGGGCACACCCCAGATCGACCTGTTCGCGACGGCGACGAACTCCAAGTGCCGGAGGTTCGCCAGCAGGTTTCCCCAGGCGAGGAGCATGGGCGATGCTTTCTCGTTCCTCTGGGAGGGCCTGTTCCTTTACGCGTTCCCGCCATTGCCACTGCTAATCCGGCTCATCAACCAGCTCAAGAGGTCACGGTGCAGGATGATCCTCGTCGCACCTGCGTGGCCGAGGCAGATATGGTTCCCAGACCTTCTGGACTTGTCAGCGTCCCCGTCAATCAAGCTGCCGGTGGACGCGGATCTGCTCTCCAGGGAAGGAGGCGCCATCCTCCACCACGACCCAAAATCGCTGAACTTGCAAGCCTGGCTCCTGCAGAGAGGTTCTTGCAAAGGCCAGGGCGTCCTCGACTCTTAAATGCTACGGACACAAATGGAAGAGGTTCTCCGTCTGGTGCCACGCACAGAAGATTAACCCTCTACGGATTACGGCTCCCCAAGTACTGCCGTACCTGCTGACGCTGGCCAAAGCTGGACTGGCACACGCGTCCATCAAGATTCATCTTGCTGCGATCTCCCGATACACCAGAACCACGGGGCGGACGTCCTTGTGAAGGCTCCGGCCCCAGCGTGGGAGCTCAACGTGGTGCTGACCAGGCTCATGGGACCTCCGTTCGAGCCTCTGCACTCGGCCCCGTTGAAGTTTCTGTCGTGGAAAACAGCGTTTCTTGTGGCCATCACCTCCGCACAACGGGTGGGAGAGATCCAGGCCCTTTCCTGCAAGGCCCCGTACTTGACTTTTCACGACACGAGGGTAGTGCTCAGGAAGCACCCCTCCTTCATGCCCAAGGTGCCGTCGGACTTCCACCTCAACGAACCCTTGGTGTTGCCTGTGTTCTTCCCGTCGCCTTCGTCGCCGGCTGAGAGGACTTTGTACTCGCTGGATGTGGCTAGAGCGCTGAAGTTCTACGTGGACCGCACGAAGTGTTTTCGGAAGACGTCACAACTCTTTGTGAATTTTGGACCTGTCAATCAGGGGAAGGCTCTCTCGAAGGCTTCCATTTCCAGATGGCTCTCCGGCTGTATCATGTACTGTCATCGGTTGGCAAACCGACCGCTGCCTGGCCGTCCGAGAGCCCATTCCACCAGAGTGATCGCAGCTACCACAGCGTTCCTTTCTGGTGTGCCCCTGCTGGACATATGCAGGGCTGCTACGTGGAGGTCGACGCACACCTTCACGAAATTCTACTGCGTCGATCGGGATTCCAGGGAGGAGTCCAGGGTCGGCCAAGCAGTGCTGCGCAACCTGTTCGCCTGAGGTGAGCCTGGTGAGGAGGTAAGATGCTTAATGTTGAGTTTGATGTAATGCTTAATGTTGAGCCTTTGCCACCTCCCGTGGTTGTGCATGTGTGTACTGCTATGTATTCTTTATTCATGAGCATGTGAATCCATGCCAGACCCCATGCTGGAGAAGGAACAAGTTACTTACCTGTAACTGTTGTTCTCCAGCATGGGTCTGGCATGGATTCACATGCGAACCCTCCCGCCTACCCCTCTGCGGCTCTTCACTTGGTCATACTGCCACTTCACGTGCTTCCAAAATCTGAAGATGGCTGCCAGAGGCGGGGCTTAGGTAGAGGGCAGTCATTGGCTGTGGTCAGTATGACGCAGAGATCAGTGATTGGTTACTACTACGAAAGACAGATCAGAAACGAAACTGATACTGGTTTTTTCTTTACCGAGGATTCCCAGCCTGACGACGGGGAATATTCATGAGCATGTGAATCCATGCCAGACCCATGCTGGAGAACAACAGTTACAGGTAAGTAACTTGTTCCTTATCGATTGTGTCTTACCTGCGGCATTAGATAGGAGCGCTTTCACGCATCAGTCTGTTGTTCACTGGGACGCGGAATGGCGTCTGTATAAAATATCGGTTGTTTTTTTCATCATCATGGAATCACAAGTCCTTTTTCAGTTTCTGGTACCTTATTGCAATAACACACGCCATCCTTTGGGATGGCCTCGACGTATTATCCATCAGTCTCAGGTTTATTATGCCCAATTGTTAAGTATTAAGTAATAAACTGTTCAGGCTATTCATGAAGTATCGATCAATCTATAATACATATTGAGGACCCCTAAGATAATACAGAACTTGTTATCAATTACGCTTAGTTCAATAACTATGCATTAGTTAGTGGCAAAATACTAAAGTAGCGCTGACGCTCCATAGGTAGCAGGTCATCTGCAGTTTGTATTAGGTAGACAGATGACTGATTCACAATTGCTCGACAAATGCTTATAGGGAATATATAGATACACAATTAAATTCCGAATGGTCGCCATTCAAATTGAGCACTTATAATGCATCTTAATTATAATGGGTGAAGTATAGAGTTCACAGTACAATTGAAGCCAAATTAAGTTCTCAAGTGCATACTTGCGTTGGCCATTACAGTATTAAGTAACGTGTTGCAATTATTTCGAGCCAACTTAATGTGTATTAAGGGCTCGAGGGAAAATTCCCTTCCGTCCCTGAATTTACAGTTGTATTAGTAATGCATATTCAGTAATTAGGCTCCCCATTTGCTAGGGGCGGGTTCAAAGTTTGGATATCGTTCAAGGGTACTTTCTCTTGTCCCGAATATGGTTTTGCTATTCTCATGTAGGTGTACTAAGTGAATAGTGGATACTGTTAGTAGTTGAGCATGGATGCATGTAAATACATTAATTATATTGTTCAAGTGAATCGAAAATTCATAATTATATGGTTACAAAAAGGACACCATTTCATTGTCTGAGTTGAGGCCCCGAACAGTCAGAGTTAAATTTACAGATTGTTCACGCCTCTGCTTGTCGTAGTTTCTTCTCCTTGTTGCCTCCTCTCCTGCCCATTGTGAATTTCTCGAGGCCTATACATTTAAACCGTGCTTTATTTTCCATTTGGTGTTTTTCTTGCCAATGACAGAATAGGGGAAGTCTTGGATCTTGGCTCCCAATCTTGGCTAAGTGTTCTCGGACACGTGTTCTAAGTTCTCTGATGGTACTACCAATGTATACTCATTTGCATACACATAATGCCATAAACATATTTCGTTTTTCAGTTAATTTGTTGTCGAATTTTGATCTCATTGTTGAACAGATCTTTCAATGTGTTCGTTTTTTCATAAGAGCATTTGGTCAATTTCCACATTTCCTAAACCCATTGCTGGGCAATTGTAGCCAGTTCAAGGTGTTTGTCTGAGTCCGGTAACAGTTAAGGACTCAGCTTGTTCTTCAAAGTTTCTGCCCGTCTGAAAATCATTTTCGGTTTAGGATCAACATAGTTCTTGATATTTTCGTCCAATTTTAAAAGGTGCCAATGTTTGGAAAGGATTTTATTCAAAACTTGGTGGTTGTTTCTGAAGTTAGTAATAAAGCCCACTTTTGGCAGTTCTGATCATTTGGTACTTGGTGCTCTAGAGTCTGCTCTTGTGTTAATGCTTTGCTTCTATTTAGTGCTCGTTTCACACAATCTTGTGAGTATCCTCGTGCCATGAATCTAGATTCCAGCAAGGCACATTCTTTCTCAAAATCTGCAGTGGTTTGACAGTTTCTTCTTGCTTGAATAAACTCCCCTGTGGGTATGTTGGGGATGGTAGATTTTCCATGGCAACTTTTGGCGTGTGAAGTGAATTAGCTTCAGTAGGTTTTCTACATGTGCACGTCTTAAGTTCATTGTGGTCAATGTGAATTGTTAGATCTAGGAAATTGAGTGAGCATCACAGCTTCTGGAAAATTAAATTCCCATCCGATTATTGTTGATCCGATCTGTAAAATCATTGAATTCAAGTTGTGTGCCACTCCAAACAATCAAGACATCGTCTATAAATCGCATCCATTTTATTAGTTCTTTCTGATATGCCATGTCCTGATAGATGACGGTATCCTCCAAGTAACCCATGAAGAGGTTTGCTAATGCAGGGGCTTTTTTGTTCCCATTGCTACACCTTTAGTCTGTCTATAGTAGCAGTTATTGAAATTGAATGTTACATTCAAAGGTTAGTTCGAGCATTTCCTTAACCATTTGTATTTGTTGGTATAGTGATGACGAGTCTCCTTTAAAAGTATGGTCTTGATTGCCCACTGGTGTTGGATGGACGTGCAAAGTGCCTTCACGTCTTGAATTGTCAATAGTTTTCTTTCCATTCAATACTTTAAATTTAAGAATTACGCCTGTAGTATCTTTCAGATATTCCCTCAGTTTACTCGCTCTTGGTCTTAAGATATAATCTAGGTATTGTGAGATGTTTTCGGTCGCCCACCCAATACCACTCCAGATGGGTCGACCCTCAGGAATCTTGCCATAGTCATTGTGTACTTTTGGTAGAAAATACATGGTTGGAATAACTGGTTCCTTGATATAAAGAAAACTCCTTTCTTCATCTGTCAGAAGGCCTTTTCTGTGCCAGTTAAATATTCTCTGTTCCAATTTTTGCACAATTTGTTTTTTTTGGTTGGTCGAAAATTGATAGCAACCATGTGTTTTTAGATGTCGCCTAGCCATTTCCAGGTAATCCACTCTTTCCATAATCACAATATTGCCCCCCTTATCAGCTTCCTTTATTACTATGGATAGGTGATCGATTGTAGATTTGAGCCTTGTGATGTTTCCTCTTTTTAAGTTTGTAAAGGTCGTCTGTTACAGCTTTATGAAAGGTGTCAATGTTGTCTGCTGCTAGCTGAGGCATACATTTTGATGTGGGCTTCAATTCATTGTATGACAGCATGTCGGATTGTATATTTAGGTCTTGAAGGACTTTAGGTATATCAAAATCTTCCGATTCTCCAATCGATCGGAGAAGGTGTAGCTCTTCAATTTCTTGGATGGTAAGGTCACTTTGTTCCACCTGTGTGGGTTTTCGGTAATTGCTTGGTGCCTTGGTCGCAAAAAACTTTAATTTTAGCTTGCGCACAAATTTGAATAGATCAATATGTATACCAATATCATTAACATTGTGTTTTCTGGTTGGGTCAATGTTCTTTGTGATAAGTTGATAACAAGTTCCTTGCCTATGTGTTCCTGTTGTATTCTTTCGCACTTGCTCTGGTGAATCTTTTGTTTGCATTTTCTTGAGGTCCTTGGTTTGTTGGGTCTTGTACCCTCCTCCTTCCTCTCCTCCTTGAGTAAGTTGCCTAGGTGCCATGTTCGTTGGTAATTGAAAACGGACCTGCTTGGGTATAGGGATGTAACTGTATAACGGTATACCGTTAAAGAGACCGTGAACCACTCAATTGAACAATAATAACCGTCACATTGTGTATACCGTTTATACCATTAAGTGTGCTTTTCAATCTGATTTGGAAAGGCTGCAATAAGCAAGTGCTGCACAGTCTTGGTCTTGCACTGTTGGATGTGCCATCTGCAAAGTAGTTTCAGTTTGAACAGTTTTTAATGCCATTCCATAAACCACACGTGCCTGTCACAAAATCAATATGTTAGCAATAAGAAGAATAAATACAGTGCCAAAAAGGGAAAGGGTTTACTTTGGGTTGGCGGCTTTGGGGTTTATTATATTTATAATGGATAATGTTTGATAAACATATGACAATGGGGGATTTCCCTGGTTCTATCATTGATTTTACATAGAATCAGTCACACTGCGAAATTCACTCATCTCTGTGGGTATTCCCTGCTGCCATACCAAAGGGTAACATGTCCGTGATTACATGAACACCTTTTGGCCCGCAAGTAAACTAAAGGCTGTAACGTAAAGAGACTGTGTGTGTGTGTGTGTGTGTGTGTGTGTGTGTGTGCGCGCCCAAGCTTATACTACCATCAGTCTCCATTGATCGGTGGCATGCAGGTTATAAAGATGGCAACATGTTCATCTTCACCAGTAGCCAGTGGGGGAGCTAAAAGCCAAAATGACCACTTAAGAAAAGCTATTCAGTTTGCTTTGCCAGTCGCAGCAGGGCTTTCCCCCTCCCCCCCTCCTCCTCCTCTCCACACGTGTGTTTGTGTTTGGTGGAAGCAAGGGGTGGCATTTCAGTAGAAAGTATCTTGAAAAGCCCAATTCTGGCCCTGGGTGCCTGGTTTTGTTTGTGTTGATAAATCTGATAATTTGTGACCTTTTAGAAAATATTTAAGATTGGTTTACTCCACCTGCTATACCGCGATAACCATGATATACCGTCATTTGGCAAGAAGGTTATCGTACCGTCATAAAACTAATACCGTGACACCCCTACTTGGGTATTTGATTTCTGTTGCCTTTTTTATAACGTTTTATTTGGTTCATGTAACCAGAGTGATTCTTTTCTTTAGTTAATTCTTCTGTATTGCTTTTATCCGTAGCAGGCAGTTCTCCCTCAGAGTCCGAATCTGAGCTGGCTGAGGATGTATTTGGTGTACTTGTTTTGGATCCCACCTTTGTGTATTGATTGTATTTTGTTTGAAAGGTATAGACTCTATCTTCTGTATAGTCTCTCTCATCTCTATAGTGCTTCTGTAATTTTCTTAATTTACTTTCATCTTGATAGTTTTTCAGAATTCCATGCATGGTATTGTAGTTTTTTTTCTTTTGTCGCCTCTGGAGATTTCTTCTCAGTGATTTCACTCTTGGTCTTGTCTTATCAATTCAATTATTCTTTTATGTTCCCCGTGGCATGTTCTATCAAGAGTTCTAGCATTTTCTTCGAACTACAGTTCAGATTCTTTTCCCTTAGGTCCGCCAAATCGTTGTCCAAGTCATTACTAAAATTGGGAAATATTAGAATTCGTAGTCCTCTTGGAATGAGTTCACTTTTAATACAGTTGTCCAATGAAACTACTTCCCAATATTTATCAATTTATTTTTTAGAAAATCTTTCTAATTTGAAAAATAATGCTCTCAGATCTTATTGTTTCAGTGTTGGATTGAAAAATGCATGGGCAACCCGTTGTCCAAGTAATTACTAAAATTGGGAAATATTAGAATTCATAGGGCAACCCATGCATTTTTCAATTCACGGAAGGGAATTTTCCCTCGAGCCCTTAATACACATTAAGTTGGCTCAAAATAATTGCAATGCGTTACTTAATACTGCAATGGCCAAACGCAAGTATGCACTTGAGAACTTAATTTGGCTTCAATTGTACTGTGAACTCTATACAGCGGCAGCTTTAACCATTATAATTCAAATGCATTATAAGTGCTCAATTTGAATGGCGACCATTCGGAATGTAATTGTGTATCTATGTATACCCTATAAGCATTTTTCGTCGAGCAATTGTGAATCAGTCCTCTGTCTACTTAATACAAACTGCAGATGACCTGCAAACCTATGGAGCGTCAGCGCTACTTTAGTATTTTGCCACTAACTAACGCATAGTTATTGAACTAAGCATAATTGATAACAAGGTCTGTATTATCTTAGGGGGCCTCAATATGTATTATAGTTTGATCGAGACTTCCTGAATAATTTATTACTTAATACTTAACAATTGGGCACAATAAGCCTGAGACTGATGGATAATACATCGAGGCCATCCCAAAAGATGGCGTGTGTTATTGCAATAAGGTACCAGAAACTAAAAAAGGCCTGTTGTAAGTGTTTCCATGATGATGAAGTAAACAACTGATATTTTATACAGATGCTATTGCGCGTCCCTGTGAACAGACTGACGCGTGAAAGCGTTCCTATCTAATGCCGCAGGTAAGAGACCATCGATAAAGAGCAGCTTTGTGCGGCCAATGGTAGAACTAAGTTCTGAAATGGAACACGAGCGGGTAATCTGGATACGATTTAACACGTGGCCAGTTTAGAATTTAGTGGCCGTAGAACTTAAAAGAAAGCAAACAATGCCCTACGTAAGCGACCAATTAATAGAACTAATGGAGTCTCGAATTTGAGTAATCTGCAATCTATAATTCAAACCAAGAAAATATGACGAGTAGAATATGCAGCCCATAGCTACAATGAATGTCTCTAACATTACACTGTTAATCAACAATGATTTAGGTTCTAAATGATTACATTTATTTTAAAGGTATTGAACCCATTTATTTACGAGATACCAAACTAATGAAAATATGGGAACATGCATTTATATGGTAAAAGAATGTTTACATACTTCATGAAATACAAGTCACGTTTTATGTAATATACTTTCAAGGGCATGGACTAATTTCATTTTTTCGTTTTTCCTTTGTCTCCCCCTTTCTAATGTATTACTTTTATTATTTTTCTTTGCTTAATTTGTGCCGCTTTTTTGACATGCTCTGTTCTCTATGCCCTATGAATCCTCCCCAATACCAACCCTTGTTTCTCTGTGACTGTGTATTTATATTTCTGAGGCTTGTGGAATCTGCTTAGATCATATGCTGTGCATAGGCCGACATCTAGTGGAAGCTGCGGAGTATTACAGTTTGTTTTTCGAAACTCGAAAATGGGCGTCGACACAGGCGTGCCAGTAATACTATCCCTAGTGTGACGTCCACTGTACCCAAGATCCCTCACGCGTCTAGGATCCTCAGATTGTTTTTTTCTGCCATACTGGTCGGAAGCATCTTGCGGAGTTCCCTGGCCTTAGCCATAATTTTGCTGTTATTGTAGTTTTCCCTGAAGAGGACCAGGAGTTTGAAATTATGGAAGAACAAACCGGGACGGATTACTATGCAGATGATGAGGACCTGGAGGAGGGAGAAGATGAGCAGGAAATTTACAGATTAGATTCCCCAGTACAAAGCGAAGCCCCAATTACCGACTCTCCAGTTGATAACCAGCCCCTCCTTAACGAAGTTCTCGCTCGCGCAGCAGAACATTTCCACATCGACACCCACGGTGTACAGGAGGAAAGGGACTTCGCGGAGGAGTTTGTAGGAGAGAGGAGACCGGTCGCTCAGACCATCCCTATCCTCAAGTCCATCCAACGAAGAATAGATCCTTCCCTGGTGAATCCCAACCTCACCAGAGCTGTCAACCCCAGAATTGAAAAGATTTTCCGGGCAGCCCAGTCTGACCCTCTGTATATAAGGGGACATCTTAAACCAGATTCCCTAGTGGTTACCAACACTAGAAAAAGGGCTGGCACGCCCTTATCTTCATCAGAAGCTCCTCCCGACAAGGAAAGCAAAAAACTTTACGGGTTTGGCAGGAAGGTAGCCTCAACGTCCGCCTACCAAGCAAGGATTGCGAATTCCACCACCCTGTTGGCTAGTTACAACTGCCATCAATGGGAAGAAGTCGCGGCGCTCATTGCCTCTGCTCCAGAACCGTTAAAGGGACAGCTGGCTCGGATCTCGGCAGAGGGGAGAGCCGTGTCTGGTTGCATTTTAAAAGCAACTTTCGACGCCGCTGACAACGCAGGTAGATTGATAGCAGAAGGTACTGTTATCAAGAGACATGCGTGGTTACGGCAGTCGGGATTCAAGACAGAAACACAGGCTTCTTTAATAGACAAGCCAGTGGAACCCGACCTATTGTTTGGAAAAGCGGTCGAAGACGCACTTAAAAATGCCAAAGATGAATATGAGACTCTCAAATCCCTGGGCCAGCTTACCAACAAACCCCCTAACCAGAGGGGGAACAGTAGTTTTCGTCGCCCACGCGGCCAAAATTCACAAAGAGGCAGCTATGCCCAGGGACAGGGTACACAATGGAATAACAACCAGCAGTCTACCCAAAGTTACGGCAGGGGTAACAAGAGAGGTCGTGGAAGAGGCAGAGGCAGCCCCAACAAAGGAGGTGGCACGCCTCCACCAAAGCAGTGACGCTCAGTTCAAGGTCCCTTCTCACGCAACCCCAGTAGGGGGACGCATTTCCACCTTCACCCAGGCTTGGGAAGGGATCACCTCAGACAGATGGGTGCTGTCAACAGTATCCGTAGGATATTGTATAGAACTACTGCAGCGTCCCCGGAACCATCCTCCACGACAAAGAGTGCACTCCCTAGAGCATCAGAAGATCCTTCTCGAGGAGATCGCCATTCTGCTAAAAAAGGACGCGATAGAACTCGTCCCAGGACACCAGGTAAACAAGGGTATCTATTCAACGTACTTCCTTGTGCCAAAGAAAGATTTGACAATGCGCCCAGTATTGGACTTACGGCCTGCCAACAAGTATGTCAAGCCCCAAAAATTCCGTATGACCACGCTACAAGAGGTAATCCCCCTCCTAAAAAAGGGGGATCACATGGCAACCTTGGATATGAAAGATGCTTATTTTCATATTTCCATGCTCCCAGCGCACAGAAAGTACTGGCGCTTCAAGGTGGACAGTCGCCACTACCAATTCAAGGTACTGCCCTTCGGGATAGCTTCAGCACCAAGGGTATTCACCAAGGTACTGGCGGTGGCAGCTGCACACCTACGCAGGGAGGCAATCCCAGTGTACCCTTATCTGGACGACTGGCTCATAACGGGGGAAACCCCAGGAATTTGCAGGTCAAACATTCAGAGGACTATCGACCTCCTCCACGAATTAGGCTTCTCTATCAACGAGAAAAAGTCAAGTCTAGTGCCAAGCACCTCAAAACAGTTTCTAGGAGCTATCCTAGATACTCAGAAAGGATTGACCTTCCCTTCGGAAGAGAGAATTCGGAATATACTTCTGCAAATTCCGCATTATCAGTCAGGTCAACAGATAACAGTACGCAAAGCTATGCGGTTACTGGGCATGATGGCGTCATGCATTTACCTGGTCCCCCACGCGCGCCTGCGCATGCGTCCCATGCAGGAATGGTTGGCGAAACAGTGGTCTCAGGCAAGTGGTCAGTGGGACGATCTAGTGGTCGTTTCGCCAACACTCGTACAAAGCCTACACTGGTGGACAAGAGAGAATCTCGCAAAGGGGAAACCCTTTTACGATCCCGAAATACAGGCAGTGGTGACTACAGATGCATGCCTGACTGGGTGGGGAGCTCACCATCACCACCACACAGCTCAGGGTCTCTGGTCTCACTCAGTAGCCAAGAACCACATCAATCTGCTAGAGCTTCTGGCAGTATTCCGAGCGCTAAAGGCGTTCGAGCCCCATCTACTGAACTTGTCGGTGCAGATCAGGGCGGACAGCACGACAGCCATGTTCTATCTGAACAAGCAAGGGGGGACTCGTTCGCCAAATCTGTCCAAGCTTGCCCAGAAAATATGGATATGGGCACTCAGACGGAACATCTTCCTGTCATCACAACATGTTCCAGGGGAGCTCAATTCCCTAGCGGATGCTCTAAGCAGAGACTCCCTCCCAGAAGAACACGAATGGGTCCTTCACAGAGACGTAGTAGAAGATCTCTTCTCTCAGTGGGGTTTCCCCACTATAGACCTATTCGCCACAAGCGAAAACAAACAATGCCCAGGATTTGCATCCAGGTTCCCACAACCGGACTCCCAAGGGAATGCCCTGTGGATGAACTGGTCAGGGATGTTTGCGTACGCTTTTCCACCAACTCCTCATCAGGAAGGTGGTGTACAAGATGAACAAGGAATCGATGACGCTCATCCTAGTTGCTCCCATGTGGGCGAGACAACCATGGTTTCCACACCTACGCAGGTTGGCGGTGTGTGAGCCCATCAGACTCCCAGCCTGGTACAACCTACTGTCCCAGCAACAGGGTCAAACAGTGCATCAAGAACCCAACTCTATGAACCTAGCAGCATGGCTCCTGAAGTCATAGAGTTTGGACATCTCAAATTACCTCAGAGGTGTATGGACATTTTAAAAGAGTCCAGGAAACCAAATACAAGGCACTGTTACTTTGACAAGTGGAAAAGATTCGTTATCTGGTGCCAGAATAAACAAATCAACCCGGTTGATTGCACTCCTTCCAACGTTGTAACATACATGCTCCACCTGCTGGACGCAGGGTTGGTTTTTAACTCTCTGAAAGTACACCTGGCAGCCCTCTCGGCTTACACCACATCCCATAACAAGGTCTCGTGGTGGAAAGTACCAGTGGTTAAAGCCTTCATGGAAGGAGTAAAGAGACTTCACCCTCCTATTTCGAACCCACCGCCAGGATGGGACCTCAACGTGGTGCTAGCTAAGCTCATGGGACCCCCATTCGAACCCATGCATAAAAGTAGTCTCAAACACCTGACTTATAAAACGGCCTTCTTAGTAGCCATTACCTCCATAAGAAGGGTCAGTGAAATTCAGGCTCTGTCAGTGCAAGATCCTTTCTTTACTATCCACAAGGACAAACTGGTTTTGCGCACACACCCTAGGTTCTCACCAAAATTCATATCCAAGTTCCATGTAAACCAGTCCATCGAGCTTCCGGCTTTCTTCCAAAACCCGCAAAGCTCGGCTGAGGTGAAACTACACACCCTAGATGTGCGTAGGGCGGTCCTATACTATGTAAATAAAACCAGACCGCTAAGAAAAACAGATCAACTGTTTGTCTCCGTAGCTACAGGCAGAGAGGGGGATCGCGTCTCTAAGGGCGCTATCTCGAAGTGGATTATCAACTGTATACAGCTGTGTTACTCTCTTTCTGAAAAAACTCTGCCTTTTACGCCAAGGGCCCACTCTACTAGAGGCATTGGGGCCACTCTGGCTTTCATTGCAAATGTTCCCCTCAACACCATTTGCAAAGCAGCTACTTGGAGCTCTATTCACACTTTTACTCAGCATTACTGCATTGACACTCATTCCAAGTCAGATACACAAGTGGGACAAGCGGTTCTAAGACACCTGTTTGCTCATGACCCTTCTCACATCCCACCTCCTTCTTCGGGTACTGCTCGCTAATCTATGCACAGCATGTGATCTAAGCAGATTCCACAAGCCTCAGAAGGGATACATTACTCACCGTAATCGTATTTCTGATGCTTGTATCTGCTTAGATTCACATGCGACCCACCCTTCCTCCCCTCCGAGAGAAGGCGCATGATTGCTTGTAGTCTTACCTTTCTGTCTATCTGCTTGGATTATCTGTACTCACGCTACTCCTCATGCTTCCTCATGTCAGAAAAAATACAATCTGAGGATCCTAGACGCGTGAGGGATCTTGGGTACAGTGGACGTCACACTAGGGATAGTATTACTGGCACGCCTGTGTCGACGCCCATTTTCGAGTTTCGAAAAACAAACTGTAATACTCCGCAGCTTCCACTAGATGTCGGCCTATGCACAGCATGTGAATCTAAGCAGATACAAGCATCAGAAATACAATTACGGTGAGTAATGTATCCCATACGTACTTACCATTTTTACAATTGTTGAGATTAACCCTTTAATATATTACCAAAAACCCCTTCTTCCTTCCCACCCCCCGCTCCCGAACCTCTTTAATTTTATTTACTTTGCTGTGTGGTGGGCTTACCGACATAATGCACTACACGCTGCTGTTACTGTGGTTGATTTCATTATGATTATATTGCCTTTCCTTTGTTAAAGGACTGTACAAATAAGGAGTTATTAGGCCCTGATTTGAAAAAGGCTAATTAGCAATAGCCGTAACACGTGTCATCAACAAGGGCAACTTCAATATAATAATAAAGTAACCTTTTTGTTTTTGAAAAAAACTGGATTTGGCACCGTCTTACATCTGAACAATTCGGAAGCAACTTGCTTCTAAGCTGGCCTAGAGCTTTTGGAAGATCCTCCGGACTCCCAGGAAGGACTGACTGAGCCTGAGCCCCCTCAACAGAGTGTGGGACCCCAGAAGCAAGGAAAGTCCATTTTGACAGCCAGGAACCGCAGTGTTGCTATTTGCAGTAGACTCGAGGAGCTGAAACACTGAACAGCCACCACTGAAAGTAAAGTTTGCCGGTTGCGAGTTTTGACCGTCCCAGTGCATTGCAGGAGTCCCCCGACATCCTGCCTCTTGTCCCCACGACTGAGGCCCGGGAACAGTGAGACCTGCAGAGTTGCACAGGAACAGAAGTCCTCTGCTGCATCTGTTCTTCATCTTTAAATGTACTGTAAAAAGTCAGAGTACTTGCTCTTACTGTAGAGTGCTTGTAACTTCTACAACTCAAGTCTAATCCGCTTGTGGCCCTACATTTGATTCTTGTTTTCATCAAATACTCCTAAGAACGTGTGCAAAGACTTTTCCATGTACCTAGCAGAAGTGCTTCATCCTATACAAGACGTTTGCCCATTGACTTTGGCGTAGCCCATTGAACTGAGTGACTCATCTAGGATAATCTAAAATTACTTACCTGCTTAAGAATATTTGTGGTCTCTTGTTGTTCTAACAACCTTTGCCTTTTACCAAGAGTAAGATATTAATGTCCCAAGCACCCTTGTTACTGAAGTCACCTGTGGGTGTAGGTTGTGTGTGTGGGCCATCCCAAAAAGGTCTTTACTGATTTATAAACTCAGAGTGTGCAGTATTGAAGTGTATTTGCAACGTCCCCTTTCGATTCTCGAAAGACAAGATGCCATACACCGCGGTTACCACTGGATGTCGGACCATATGCACAGCATGTGAATCTAAGCAGATACCATCATCAGAAATTATTTTACGATGAGTAATTCATGTCTTACTATTCTATTGCTCCCTTCTGAAGAAGGCTTTATAACTGACTGATACATTTATAATTGCTTATGCAAGAAACCTTGTGTAAGAGTTTATTTGAATACCTAGAACTGTGAATCTGTGTAAATCCACTACAGCTCACATTTCACCTCTTAAGAAAAGCCTGGCTGTTCAACACGCTTCCAAAACTGGGAAGTACAAGCTTATAACAAAGGTTAGTTTGCCTATACCTGTAGTCAGAGTAGTGTGTAGTGGTCCCAGAGGGTACTGCATACAAACCTTGCCTAACAGGAAGACTGTGCACTGCACGATGGCTTGAGGTCCCAGGGTATTGGGGTATTACAACAACGCAAGGTTGCAGCAACGCATGGGATGGTTCAAAATGCAGGTTTCCTTGAGTCTGGTGGATCTCACCAGGCTCTGGGTCAGGGTCGTCGTTTTCGGAGTCCCCAGGTCAATTGGAAGGAAGGGCTACAGCAGGCTCCGGTTACAGATCAGGCCCCATTCAAGCAAGGCATAAGACAAAGGGCTGGGGAGTTTTGGACTCCTCCCTCACTTCCTGCTCTCAGACTGGAGCCTGGGCGGGGAGTCCAGGGGACTCCCACCGAATATAAAAATCACACAAAGGAATTTCCCACCTTGGATGTCAGGGGAAGGGACAAGAAAGACTAAAATGGCGGATAAAGAAGACCAGGGCCATTTTGGTAATATGGACACCCTTGGGTCCCTTTACTGCAGCTGTGAACACAGCCCCCCGCGGTATAGGGCCACCAAATTAATGCAAGGTATCACTGCCACCAGCCATTGAAGGTAAGCTTGTCACTGTAACAGAATTGTAGTTTTAGTGTGAAAGGGGATACATTGCATCTCCCCAGCACTCCCCATAAGGTGGGGTGTGCTGGTTTCACTCAATAACATGTAAAAGGGATCCAAAGATCCTTTCTACCCTTGGGAACTGTAGTTCACTCAAGGTTAGCACAAGAAAGTTAAAAGGGGAGCCCCTAGGGCAACCCAGCAACAACAGGCACTTACTGCCAATAAGTTGTTAGATGATAATTTTAAAAAGACTCTATGGAGTGTCTTAAAAATTACACTCATAAAAAGAGTTAAAGATTATGTGAGTGTGTTAAAAGGTTCCCACTCAGAGGTATTATGGAAAAATATCCCACTGGTAAAGCGAAAAGTTCTGTGGTTGACCCAGGTACGGAAGATTTACCAGTTCTGTGTAAATCTTACCTAACAGGGTCTTGCAAACAGCCCAGGGTTAATGCATCCTCTTTTTAAGAAGGCGTCAATCCTCCACCGGGGAGTCACTCCTGCAAAATTCCACATCAGTTCCTCTTGCTGGAGATTTCCAGCCTGCTGAGAAAGGTGCTATAGAACCAGTACCTGTGACGGAGAGGAACAGTGGGTGGTAATCCCCTTACTTTTTGATCTCCAAAAAGGACTGTCATTGAGACCAATTTTATACTTGATGTACTTTAACAGGTTCATCAGGAAGGCCCAGTTCAAAATGGTTACCCTTTCTCTGATCCTTCAGGCCCTCCAGCTTCAGGATTGATTGGTGTCATTAAACCTTAAGAATGCTTATTTCATGTGCCTATCTATTACAAGCACAGGAAGTACATGAGGTTCGCCGTTGGCCATTCTTATCAGTTTCGAGTTCTGCAATTATGTCTGACCTCCGCCAGAGGTTTTTCACCATGTGGATGGTAGTAGTGGCACAGAGTCTCAGGAGAGTGGTGGGGATTCACGTCTAACTTTACCTGGAAGATTGGCAGATCAAGACCCGTTCTCCTGAACAGGTCCTGGAACATCTCAGCATCACCTGCCACTCGCCACAGACTGGGCTTCTCCCTCAATTTCAAGCACTTACATATGATATCTTCCCAAAAACTCCAGTTCATCAAAGCACCCCAGATGCGTTCTCTGGGAAAGTCTCGCCACCCGAGGTGAGGGCTCAACACATTCAGCAGATGGTCACCAAATTCCAGAAAGTCCAGCATCTTTCAGCCTACGATTTGTTGATGTTGCTCAGCCTTCTGAGAATGAGATGCCTCCAGCTGGCCCTCAGGTCCCAGTGGTCTTAGTTTTTGGGCAAAATGTCAGATCTGCTTCAGGTTCGGAGCAGGGTGGCACTGGATCTCCTGTAGTTAAGCCTGTGAGGACAACATTCTGAAGGCGGAACCTTTTTGGCAGCCATGGCCAGAGATAACTGTAGTTACAGATGCCTCCCTCACGGGGTGGGGAGCCCACACCGACGACCTGACAGCAGTCGTTGGACCCCATCAGAGTCCAAACTACACATCAACCTGTTGGAGCTGAGAGCAATCGGAGTAGCACTAGAGGCTTTTCGGCCCGCTGTACGGGAAAATAATATCCTGATAATGAAGGACAACACAGTGGTCATGTACTACCTCAACAAGTGAGGAGGCGTAGGGTCACCACCACTGTGCAGAGAGAATCTCCTGATCGGCAGTTAACCTATGGTCGTTTTGACAAGAGATACTTGTGTTTCATGAGATTTATTTTCGGTCAATCGCAGTGCTTGGGAATCTGTTCCGGACAGGTTCCAGTTGAAGATCCAAATGTAGACATTGTGGGACAGAGGCCCATGGGACACCTCACGGACACGAAGGCAAGATTCAACGAAGGTCACCTCGGTCAGTCAGAGATGGACAATCATCCATCGGCGAACACCAGAGCAGGCCCAGCACAGCTTCCTGTGAAGTGAGATGGCTAAGAATTCAGGAACTATGGACTTGTAGCACTAGTCGAAGACCTGTAAAGTTCTATGGCTCTACTCAGAACGTTGCTGGCTGCAGCGAGGTAGCTGGGGCGATGGCTGGTCAGTCAGGCTGGGGCGAGACTGGTTGTTACCACCAGTCCAGGGTCCAAGCACAAACTAATTGTGCTGATGCAGTGGTCTGCAACATTTGTGTGTGTGTGTGTGTGTGTGTGTGTATAGATTGGCTAGTGAGAGGTCTGGCTCTTACCTGCTTTTTGGATAAGAAGACCCCTGCACCGATTCCAGAGAGTTCCTGGAAGAAACCTGAAGCGGCCAATTATCCTGTCCAGCTGCAAGACGTGTAAGGAGTCTGTGAAACTGTTGGAAGGCGGTCTGGCGACCAACCTCTGCTGCTAGCCTGGTATAGCCCTGCCTTGTAGGTGATCTCCAGAAGTCCTTTAAACGAGCTTCGACCCTGTCTGTGACCCCACTTGATGGAAGACCCATTCTCAACGGTCACTCAGAGTCCTGTAAAGAAGAGCCCCTTGGAAGTGCTGCTGGATCACCCAATGGCTGCCCAACTCAGAGTTTGGGCTACCGTGCGGCAGACATTGCTGTTCCGTGTTGAGGTCTGGAACTTTGGGGGTCGACTGCTTGTGCTACAGGACTCATCGCTGCCACATTTCTTGGTTCCTGCATCGAGGGGACCTGAATGGGAGGCGATGTCCGACCGCGTCAAATGTCACCCTGCGTCAGTGGCCATCGTCCAAAACAGCATTCCTGTATCCAGTCAAAGAGGGACCCTACATTGAGTTCTTCTGCATACTCTTACGTCCCGTCCCCTTTCCTCCATACTGCATGGGCGTCCCTTCCAAGGGACGGGAGACAGAACCTTTTTCACCAGAAAAAATCTTCCTCCCCTTTATATTTAGAGGCGCGCAGGGGTGCAGCCTAGGGAGCATTTGCTGCCATGACTCCGCCCTCCGGCGCCACACCTCTGTCCCCTTTTCCGCGCCGGCAGGAACAGGCCAAATTCACCAGCGTTCCTGGGTTTGGCTTCGGCCATGTAATTCCACACACGGATGATTCTTCTTTTCTTTTTTTTGGTCTTTTTATCATTCTCCCCCTGCCCCCGCCGTCTGCCTACGTTGCCTTGGCCCAAACTACGGTTGGCAAGCTTGTTCAGCGCGTGGCTCGCTGTCTTCGAAAGTGCTGAAGAACAGACTAGCCAGGTGGAGGGAGTTCTTCCAGAAGTCGCATCCAGAGGACCTCAAGAACTTTGTGAAACTGCGAGCCAGGCTCAAGCTAGGGCTGTTATTTTCCTTTGCACCGCAATGGAGACTCCTTCCCAAGGACTCTCCTGTGTGGGAGGGACTGTTCAGGTCCTTGTACCAGCACGTGCACCTAGGCTGCTTCAGCTACCGGTCCTCTTGCCGAGGGATCTTCCTGGTGGCTGTGTTGAGGGACTGTAATGTTCTTGTACCAGATCGTCATCCGAGGTGCTCCGCCCTTGTACTGGCAATATGGCCGAGGGGCTATGCCCTAGTACCGGCAATAAGTCCAAGGGAGAACCTAAACGCGGCTCTACCGACCCCCGGGTCGAGGGTGTTGCACCTACTGGGCCTAGGTCCGAGGAGCAGGGTAGGCCTCATGATCCACATACAAGAGTCCTGGAGGAGGCTGGGCCCAGCGAGCCGAGAAACACGTCGCAGGCACGTGGCAGGCAGCTCTGCAAGATGGCCGCCGCACCAGACGGAGGCACCTGTCCGACGCCATTCCAGGGGTTTGGCGAAGAACGAGTGTCGAGGTGGGACTGGCCTCAACCAGGTATGTGGCCAACAGCCTATCCTTCTTGTGCATAGGGCAGCTTCCCACTGCATCCATACAGGCAGAGTATTAAGCGGCTCCAGCACCCCCCCCCCCCCCACCCCCCCCCACCCCCCCGGTTCCTCTGGCTCATTAAGTCCCCTCGGATGGGGGTTATCCTCAAGGACGCCATCATGGAAGTCCTCCCGACTATGCTAGCGGCACCACAAGCACCTACACCGACACCCCTAGTGCAGCTGCTGGTCCCCGCTCCCCAGTCGACGACACAGGCCATTCCGTAGCAGCCTCTGCCTCCTCCTCAGCCCCCGGTTGTGGTCCCTGTGTCCCAGCCTTTGGCTCCAACTACTCCTTCACCTCCGCAGGATCCTTCTGATCCGCAGGACACGGATGATGATGATGATGAGGAGGAGGATGATCTGGGCACGCCTTCCTCAGCCAGGGCCTTCCACAAAAGTCTTGCTGGGCTGGGGGAATACCTGGGCCTACCCCAGCCCGAGGTTGAGCAGCTGGCAGAAGGGGTCCTGGCTGAAGTACTCACTCAACGCCCCTCTGCGAAAACGGGGATTCCTCTGCAGACCGATGTAGTCTCCCTGGCCAAGAAGGGTTGGCTTAAGCCCCACTTGCCCCAGCCGGTCAATTGACGCCTGGACGCCAAGTACAGGCAGATGGAGGGGGGGGGGATACACTCATGCTCTCGGCCCATCCTCAGCCACACTCCTCTGTGATTGCTGCGGCATCACTATACTCCAAGCCTCAGTCTTCCTCAGCCTCCTCATCTGGTGCTCTGCTAGGCAAGGCGGAGAAGATCTTGGAGGCGTACGGAAAGAAACTCTATTCCAACGCATCCCTGCACCTTCATCAAGCCAATGCCGATGCCATGCTCACTGCCGCTAACCAGAGGTTATGGCAGGAAATTGCAGACTTCCTCCCGGAACTCCCTATGCAGAGCCAATCGCGCTTTAAGGCGGGGCTGGCAGAGGCCAAGCTGGTGGCACGTGACCTCATGGAATCCACTGTGGCCCATATCTACACCTCTGGCCATGGTATCTGTATCGCCACAGACATGAGAAGGACGGCCTGGCTCCGGGCCATGAAATTCAACCCGGACATCCAGGAACGCATATTAGATCTAGCGTTCGAGGGTATGTGTGTGTGTGGGGGGCCGCCTCTTCCACTCCACCATGGACGAGGTGCTGGACAAAAAGAAAAACGGCTCACAAACGGCCAAGTCATTATCCATCTTGACAAAGACCACGCCTAAGTCGTACACCCAGTGACCGCAGTGCTCCGACAGGGGGTGTACGTATGAAGGGTTCCGAGACTTCCACTGATGGAGATCCAGGTAGCCGGACCGCTCTCGCCGTCTCAGAACCGGCACAAGCAACAAAAATGGGAGGGAGGGGAATAAGGGCTTTTTCCAATCCCCCTCCTCTGCAACAGCCTCCGAGGGAATGAAGGCATGACACGCCCCTTCGGGTCCACGTGTCTCCAGTGGGGGGCAGGCTTGCTCTCCATGCACATTTCTGGCACCAGAATTTCACTGACCACTGGATTCTCTCTGTTGTATCCACGGGGTACTGTCTACCCACCCCAGCCTCTCCTCCCTCCTCCCCTCCACTCCCTCAAGTTGGGACAGCAACTCTTCTGGCAGAGATCCGGTCGCTCGTAGAGAGCCCGGCAGTAGAGGAAGTCCCAGCCTCCCAGCGAGGCTTGGGCTTTTACTCCAGGATTTTCGCCATTCAGAAGAACCAGGCGGGCCTGAGAGTTGTGCTGGACCTTTCCACCCTCAACCTCTTCTTACCACTTGTTAGGCAGACTCCTGTGCAGTGCCCTTAGGGACCACTACACACAATTAAGCCTACAAGTGGTAATACAAGTTCACCTTTGGTACAAGCCTGTACTACACTGTTAAAGTGGTAGCATTAGCAGAGCAGCCAGGCTTATCTCACGAGTATATGAGCAGTAGCAGAGATTACACAAAGGGACCACAATTATTGTGACTCAAGCAAACACTGACTCAAGGTTTCAGGTAAAAAACATAAGTACATTTATTTTTAAACCATTTGTTATAAACACAACACTTATAGAAATTCAAAACCACACGTAAAATACACTACAACCAACCAATTCACTTGGTACAGAATAACTCAAGGTAAGTACCCTATGTTTTAACGGACCGGTGTTGTGAAACAAAAGATGTTACCTGGAATTCTTATGCAGTCACTTTTTGACAGTAATGACAGTTCAGTCTTACGAAAGGTACGCGTATCCGCGGCAAGAAATGTTACCGGGGCAAAAACACACTTAGCACTTGAGTTAACCAGAGAGAGTTGTGGGCAAAAATCATAGGCAATACTGTTGTCAGAGCAGACAGAATCAGAGAACGCTAGTTGACAGAAATGGAATAGTCAATAGGCTGGAGCCAGTGTCAAGTGGAACCGGGTTCCTGTTGTTGAGGATCACACAGTCGGACAGTTCAAGATTCAACGTTGCCAGGAGTATTTAGATATTGTCAACAGAGGAAGCAAAAGTTATAAGAAGGAGTGAAGATGAGGACAAGCCTTGGAGGGGGGAGGAGAAAATGGATTCACCCTAGCTCCTCGAAGCAGAACACAGTACCTTATTCAAGAAAGAAGCTGGTGCCACGGCAGTTTTTGCTGGTAGTTTCCTGCAGACCCACGGTTCCTGGAGCTTCAGCAAGGAGGACGACATCTGAAGGAGTCTGCACTACGCAGGAATGAAGCCAGCCGCAGCGACGATGAATAAAAGGTGCGCTCCTTAAAAACAGGAGAGGCTCTTCAGATGGCTATCCGGACCACTACAGCAGTGTGAAGGCGATTTCAACCAAGAGGAGGATCCTCTGGCTGTGGAAGATGAGCTGGTTAACCCCACCAGGCTCAAGGGAAGAAGACTCCGGACTGGATCTTCTCTGGTCGTCGAAGGGTAGATAGCTCAGGACTGCAGCAAGGCTTCACCGGGACGGGATAGTTGCAGCAGCCGTCGTCTTCTCCGCTCTCTTCGGTTCCTTGTAGTTCCAGTGGCAACTCTGACTTCCAGCCCAAGAGTCCTGCCTTTTATGCGCAAATCCCTTATTGACATGGCATGGCTGTCAATCACGCAGCAGGGGGGTTGTCAGCTCGGACAACCACCTCAGCCAATCATGGCAAAGTGCGACTTGGGTTTCCTAGGATACCCTGTGCAGGGTGTGACTACACCCCTCCCTCACATTCCGCCCACCTAGACACCCAGGCGCCTAGACGAGGGCTTCTTGACAGAAGCCCACCAAAAGACGGTGAACAAAGAAGGCAAACCTGGTTTGCCGCGCAAGTAAAACACAAGAAGGACTTTAACAAAAAGGAATGGCGAATAAACCCGACCGGAGCAAAAAGAAAAAGTATTTGGTCAAGCGGATTTGTGTTCGAGGCTAATATAATAGCCTAAAACAATACAACGTTTATATAGTATAAACGCAGTCGAAAGGTTAGGGTAGATGCCACTGCCACCAGCCAAGTCTAAATGTTAAAAGAGCAAAACAAGGCTCTAGGATGTACAGATAAAAAGGGCTAAGAAGTAACCCTTTCCAATACTCCATGTAATATGAGGTGTACCGGATCTGTGGTTAAATGACTATGTAAAGTTAATGGCAACTTTACCCTTTTCTGGGGGACAGTAGTCAGCCCCAGAAATGGAGTTGGTGGGAAGTCTAAAAGACAACCCTGTGTCACTGCACTGAAGGTGCTGTGTAACACACAAAAGAAGGGGGCTACTGAAGTGATGTACTCCAGAGCCCACAATCACAAAAACAGATGAAATGCACATGGCAAAACATGGGTAAGAGTGGGGGAAAAGCTCACACTCTTAACAAGTGAAAATAATAACTCCAGAAATCCAGAAAAGCTTCTGAGGACTCACTAGGTAAGCGAAATTAGCCATTGAATGATAATTCTCCCTAACACCCCTACAAAAATTCAAGATGGTTACGCCAGCTTTTATAGCAGAGACATTGTGCAAGGGAGACTGGATGTGCTCCATGCATCTGAAGGACGCGTACCTACACATCCCGATTTGGTAGCCCCATAGTTATTTCCTACGGTTCAGGATCATGGGCTACCATTTTCAATACGATGTCCTTCCTTTTGGCCTCAACTCAGCCCCTGGGGTCTTTACCAGGCTCATGAATACGGTGGCTGCCCTCCTCAGAGCGCAGGGCCTCCACATCTACCCATACCTCGACGACTGGCTCGTCAGGGCTACATCTCCGGAAGCAGTTCACCACTCTTCCCATGCCCTTATGAACACAATGCACTATCTGGGATTCTCGCTCAATCTCACGAAGTCGCAGCTGCACTCCACGCAGGCTCTGACATTCTTGGGCTTAATTTGGGACACATGCTCCGAAAAGGTATTTCCGTTGGAGGACAAGATCTCAGCCATCAAGAGGGCCACCACCCACTTCCTCGGCAGAGAGTTGACCTTGGCATGGTTGTACCAGCATCTCCTGGGTCTCTTGGCGGCAGTCCTATTAGCCGTTCCACACACAAGATTGAGGATGAGGAGGATTCAGCTGCACTTTGCAGCCTCATGGAACCAGGAGCAGGGCTCCCAGTCTGAGATGATCAACGTTCCTCCATCTCGCCACCCGGACCGAACATGGTGGTCCAGGGACTGCAACCTACGGACGGGCAAGCCCTTTCGGCTTCCCACCCCGCAGGCCACCATCACCACAGGCTCCTTGCTCGAGGGCTGGGGAGCCACTCTGGATGATATCTCGGTGCACGGCAGCTGGACTCGACAGGAGCAGGAATACCACATCCATTGGTTAGAGCTGAACGCCATCTGACTAGCGCTCAGAGCATTCCTACCACTTCTCAGGGGCAAGGTTGTTCTTATCCAGTCAGACAACTCGACCAGCATGTACTACGTCAACAAGCAGGGAGGCACCAGATCCCCTTCTCTGTGCAGACTGGCAATCAGCATGTGGGAGTGGGCCCTGGAAAACGACATCTACCTCACGGCAGTCCACCTCCTGGGGGAATCCAACCTGGAGGCGGACAGGCTCAGCAGGTTGGGAGCAGACAATTACGAGTGGCAGCTAAACTACCTCGTTATTCAGGAGATCTTCAACAGGTGGTGTAATCCTCAGGTGGTATTCTTTGCCATCTGTTGCAACAAGAAGTGTCCTCAGTTCCCCTCCTGACAGGGGCAGGTCCCCAGCTCCCTGGGCGACGCATTTCGGCTTCAGTGGAACGGCATGAAGGCCTAGACCTTGCTGCCCACACCGCTGATTCACAGTGATTTGCCAGGTCAAGGAGCCTCGCCAACTCAACATCATTCTGATAGCTCCATGGTGGCCAGCCAGGCCATGGTTTTTGGAACTGCTCAGCCTCTTGGATATACCTCCGATTCACCTACCAACGGGCCCAGCACATCTCTTGGCGCTGCAGGGGTGCAGGGTCATCCATCCCGCGCCATAGAAACTAGCCCTCACAGCGTGGTGCCTGAGCAGGTAACACAGCAAGGCTACCAGGCCCAGTAGAAAAGTAAATGGGCCAGATTCTGCCCCTGGGCAGACTCCAAGGAAATCGACCCCCTGGCATGGACAACGTGCTCCCCATCTCGGCGCACCTCGCCCACTTTGGGGTGCAGGTGGATTCCAGCCGTACCTACCTCGCAGCCATCAGGGCTTACAGGAACTTGGAGGAGGGGGATCTTCTCCTCCAATTCTATCGTCAAGAAACATTTGACTGGGCTCACAAGGCTCTACCCGCCCGTCAAGAGGCCGCACCCCGTGTGGGTCCTCAACAGTCTTGGGCGCCCTGGCGCACAAACCGCTTGAGCCAGTGGCATCTGCGGGCATCAGGCTCGTCACCATCAAGACAGCCTTACTAGTCGGCCTCACCTCTGCTAGTAGAGTCAGCGAAATCCAGGCGCTGGTCGCCTCGAAACTAGGGACAAAGTAGTCCTGCGGACACACCCAGCATTGCTGCCCAAGGTGCCGTCTGCTTTCCACGTGAACAAGGAAATAGTCTTTCCTACGCTCTTTGCCGATCCTAAGGACGAAGCACAGAGTGCTGCACTGCCTGGATGTCAGACATTCCCTAAAATTCTACTTGGACAGGACCAAGGGCTTCTGCAAATCGGACGCCCTGTTCGTCATTTTCAGAGGCTCAAGACCAGGCTATCAGGCCTCCATATCCCGCTGGATGGTCTCAGCCATCAAGGAAGCGTACAAGGGCCAGCACAAGCCACTGCCGGCCAACATGCATGCCCACACAGTCGGGCCAAGGCAACGGCCATCACATTCCAGTACCATGTCCCTTGGCAAGTCATAAGCAGGGCGGCCACTCACTCGGCTTTCTGCAAGCATTACTGTTTGGATGCCGGCTCTAGATCTGACGCGGCTTTTGGACAGGCGGTTCTCAGGAATCTATTTGCTAAAGGAGGGTCTTCTCTCCACCATGCGGCTACATTCAGTTGTAATCGCCCATGCAGTATGGAGGAAAGGGGATGGGACTTAAGAGTAATTATAAGTTGCTCACTGTAGTGACTAACGTACTCTTAGTCCATAGTCCCCTTTCCTCCATGCGTCCCACCAACCTCCCCCCTAATAATACTGGTGTCACTAGGCAATGTTAAATCTATTATCAACGCATCAATGGGGACTGAGGTGTAGCGCCGGAGGGCGGCTTCAGGGCAGCGCATGCTCCCTGGGCCACACCCGCGCGTGCCTTTACATTTAAGGGGAAAGATTTTTTTCTGGTGAGAAAGATTCCGTCTCCCGTGTATTGGAAGAGACGCCCATGCAGTATAGAGGAAAGGGGACTATGGACAAAGAGTACGTTAGTCACTACGGTGAGTAACTTAGAATTTCTCCATTGTGAAGACCGTGCACCAGCATTTGTCGCCGACCGTAGAAGTGCTCGAACCTGCAAACCTTATGCATCAAGGACCGAAGCCGGCGGCAGGAGAAGCGAACTTGGACCTACACCTGAGACCAGGCCAAGTCCTAAGATGAATCGGAGTACGGGGGGTGAGTTTTAACAGTACTTACCTTTACCCCCATGTCCCCTTTAAAAGTTTGTTTACTTTTAGAAATTTGGCTTTGCCATTGCTTGCTCGTGCAAGCATTCTGAAAGTGTGCGGATACCTGTATTCACTAGAACAACTTGTCCTCTATCCCTTGGAACTGTTCATTGGACCCCAGAAGCTCTTCACTAACTCTTTCCTGTCTCCCAAAACTGAGGGCATTGGAGAACCTTTGGGCACAAGGCCCCATACATCTTATGGAAGGACCTTTAAAGTTAGTGTGGTATCTCTGTGGACCTGTAGTGCTGCATATTGACAACACGCCCCTGAATGCTCACCACAGGAAAAAATACAACCAGCTAGGGAAAAAAAAGCCAAGAGATTTCTTGCAAGCATAACGAGTTTTAATTGCATAAAAAATAAGGTGGCCAGCAAATAACTTTGCTGCTCGAGAACGTTCTGCCAAACATTAGTACAAGCAAAAGGTTATAAGGCAGCACATCGTCATCACATACAGTAAAAACCCATGTGGCTGGTTGGTGAGACCATATACATGGGCCTGCTACATAAGGGATGCAGTCTTCCATCAGATGGGGTCAGCTGGGCTCATCTGTCCAGGGAGTGTAGGCCATTCATGTTCTTCATAAGTTATTATTGCAAGACATTGCTACTCTATCATTATGGCGTGCACCTGGAAACTTGGGGGCTGGCACAGGGGGAGGATCACGATCATGCTGACCAACATATTCTTCGCTCAGTTCATATCGTACTCTCCGCACCCAAGGCTTCCACACTCGCTTTGGACTAGAATGTATGCCTCCCTGTACCTCGTATTACAAAGTGTCATTATGGGATAAGGTGAAATGGTCGCGTTGGTTCAGTTATTTTGTGACCACTGGTTTTATGATTTGTGGTTTGAGGTCACCTACTATCACTGAATTCGGGTGTCTTGGACTGGGTCAGTTGTGGGTGTCATAACTCATGGTGGGATGGGTGGGAGTTGGAGGTCTACTGTTGGCCTGGCTGTGATTAATGTGCGCGCAGCAAGGTGCCTGGTGCTGTGTCGCAGCCTTGCAGCGAGCATTCATTTTCAGGATAACAAGTAATTGCAACAGTTAAGGAACAAAGGGAAGTTTGTATGAGAATTAGCAGCGCAGGTCCTTCTACCATCAGCGTCTCGGCCTGTTCAGGTTTATCCATCGGGCCTACGTTTACTGCGCAGCCATGCAGGACTGAAAGCATCTACCATAACAAAATGGCGCCTCTTTATATGCACGTACTAAGTCTATTCATCTGTTATTCATGCAATATTGTTTGTGCAGGGTTTCTTAGCACGGCCCTCTCGTACATCACACGTCGATCTATGGGACTCGCCTCATAACGCGCTTAGGGGGGTGGGAAAGGTTCATTTTGTTCACAACAATACTAACACTTCCCTTCCGTTGCAGGGGTTTGTTATGTATTTGGCCCTACTCCAGTGGTTGTATATATGTTTATTTTATTTAGTACTAGCTGTCCCCGGCCACGCGTTGCTGTGGCTCAGTCTGGTTAAATGGAAAAGAAAGAAAAAAGAAAGCGCACGTTTCTAATAAGACAATGCTTGTGGGTAGTTTTTAATGGCTCTGGCGGTTCTCCAAGTTGAGGCAGTTTAATTTTCCCGGCGGTGCAACACATTCCTTTAGTTTCTCCATTAAATTTCAGAGCCTTGCAATAAGGACACACTTCAGTCATGGTGCCGTTGAGAACATGCCGGCTCAAACTATAATCATCAGCTGGGTTGTACCGCAATGTAAGGCGATTGTAATCACGTGATTGTTGAGCACAGAGTCATGTTTGACGCTGATCTGCTGTTTCTCGTTGACTTCTTTCAGCCGGTCGCGTTCATTTTGTTGAGAACAAAGCAGATCTGAAGCTGCAGAACGCGATCCCTGTGCTCACAACCGTGCATCCTAAAGTCTGGCTGCACGTCGCTCTGCTGCTTCCTCGGCACGTATTTGAGCCATTATAAATCGTAAACATTGAAATGGAATCGTAAAATGGCATGTGTTGCTTTTACGTCCAACACATGGTGCTGTTTTTCAGAAAAAGCATGCTTTTACCCGTCACAGGTGTGACATCTATGTATAGTAGGTATATAAAAACACGCCTATTCGAATGCAACATTGTGTCAAAATTTCAAAGCAATCTATGAAGAACTTTCATAGATTTAAGATTTTGAACAAACAAACATTTAATTTTTTATTTATATAGATTCTGTGATATTACATGCTAGTAGTCATTCTTCATTGTGTTATATGGCCATAAATACATATTTTAATTGTGTAAGTGTGTTCCTTGACTTTTAACTGTGTAATCATTGAGGACCCCCTTACCAGGCTCACCCTTGCTGAAACCTATTCTTCACCACATCACCTTGATACCTTGAACTGGTTTGGCTACAGCTCCCAGAGTTGTCCCTGTCCCTAAACTAGGTTGGCCTTCTATACATCTGTCCACCAGGCCAGAGTATAGAAGATCAGTGCTAACATCCCACATTATAGTCAATTGAAAACTATATTGTGAAAGAAAGAAAGAAAGAAAGAGAAAGAAAGAAAGAGAGAAAGAAAGAGAGGACTTAAAATCAAAAAAGAAATAATAAAAAGAGAACCACTGTGAAGTTAATTATTTACTACTTTATATTTCTCCTGTCTTCTTTCACAGACCAAGGCAGCACTTACAGCGGTGACATAGAATCAGAAGCAGTGTCTACCCCACACAGTTGGGAGGATGAGCTGAATCACTATGCTTTAAGGTCAGCTGCTGTACATGAGCAGGAATCGGAGTTGAAGCGACCCTCCAGAGTTGACACTGAGCAAGACTTGGAGGCAGATTTTCCAACAGGTTTGTTCCAACCACTAAAAACTAGCCAGAACAAACACATGCTCTTTAGAAAAAAGAAAAAGAAAAACTGCTTTATTCACCCTCTGTAAATGAGCTAAGGAATCGATTTGTTCTCGGAAATACTGTTTAGATTTCTGCTCAGTGGATGAGCACTCTGCCTGAACCTGTGATGCTTTGTTCCAGAAGCCTTTGACCCCCTGAACAGAGGATCTGGTCTTCTGTCACGCAGAGCACGGCGAAGGCACAGGGATGGATTTCCACAGCCCAAAAGACGTGTGAGCATACATTTGTGTCTTCCTCTTGTGTTCTGAAAACTGTGATGTTTAGTGTGTGGCATTTTGGCAAACCAGTGTTACTCCATCTTGGATTTTTCTTTGTTCATGAACACAGGATATCTTACTATGTGCATGATTTTGGAAAACTAGAGGGATGGATAGAGAGAACGCTTTGTAAAATGAGCACATACGCATGCCTATGTTTCTGTCTGACTTTGTGTTTTCATACATTTTTTCTCCAAGTGAACATTTCAATGCCAAAGGCCACAGTTTCCAGCTTTTTCATAGAGGGGGGGAAAAAGCACAAGGAAACAGATGGGCATAGATGTTTATCATCCAGTAGCCTTTTCCTCCGTGCCTGCAGGCATAAATTGAATTTGCGGATGAAGAGCTAATAGCTTCTGGGCTCCATTATTTTGGATAGCCAGGAGCTAAATGATTTGGGCAAGGAACCAATGCAATGCCGGCTATGTACAGCTAGAAGAAAAAAGTAAGCACAAAGCCAAAATCGTGATCTCCGCAGTGATCTACGACCCATAACAGTTGACCGAGAGCCTTTCAGAGAACATGTTGACCCTACTGTGATGCAAGCCTCTTTGATTTTGATCTCCGCAGCAGTTGAATTAACTGAGTGGCAACTTCATCAGCTTTCAAAACTGGCTCAAAGAGTTTGATAGTTTGAAACCGGAAACAATCAAATTTTAACTTGGTCAGTGGTAATACAGGATAAAATATTTGTCTTCCCTTTAGTAAAGGGAACTCGGGTATTCTGTTGCATGGTTTCTACAAGAGGCCTAGCACCTTGCTTCTCCAGCATTGGATCTGTCATAGATTTACATGGTGTGAATATTCCCCGGCGTCAAGCTGGGAATCCTCAGTTAGCTTTCGGATATTACTTTTTAAAAGAAAAGTTAGGTGCATTGTGAATGCTGTCATCCTCCTTTATGGGTGATTTAGCCCCATCCAATGGGACATTGAGTAGAAAGCTCCTCCTTCCTAGCCCTTCTTCAGATTCATACCGCGTCTCACGCTCTGAGTCCTTGAGTTCTTTCTCTTCAGGAGAAATAAGTTTGTCAAGAAAACCTACTTTCTACAGAGTTTTTTTTCTCCAGTACTAAGAGACTTCTTTGGATTTGAAAGGAATGGGTAAGTGTAAGGCAAAAAAAAAGTTATTCAATGCTTACAAGCACTGTGAGTGCATATATTGCCTTTATCCCAGCCACTCTGCTGAGGATTGAAAGCTGTAAAAGGTTTAGCGCCAAAGCCCTCAGGATTGGCACCAATGACTAGTGTGTTAGCTCCAGGAGGGGTAATGCCCACCTTCAGAGTCTACTAAAAACATTGCTGTGCGTAGGTGGGTGAGAGGTCCTCATCCAAAGAAAGGGACAAATCTGAAGAAAGACCTCCAAAAAGACATAAGCATCGTCACAGCCATGTAGGAGTGTAGGAGATATGAGGGCCTCGTCGATGATCAAGGGACAAGAGGGTCCGACAAAGAGCCCATCAAGGCCTTCGTCGTAGTCAGGGAAACGCACCCATGCTCCGTCAGCCACGCACTTGACCACAAACTTGTTAACCCAATCAGTAACCCCTCGTCCATGAGCCCGTTGATTGCACTCTCGTCAACCAATGAACCCTTGGCAGGGGGACCGTCGATTGCACAATCATCGACCAGGAACATCTCGTCCACGAGCCCATCGACGGCACATTCAGCGACCGCGAGCTCAACCAAGTGAAAGGCAATTATCAAACCAACTATGGTGCGCCAAGTCAGCCGTCAACCAGGATAAAATACAAGCGGACAACCTTGCAGACAGGTTGGGGGGGGGGGGGGGGGGATAAACTCATGGATGTCGTCCATCACAAGGTAAGAGTCCACGACGGAACCAGCATCGTCGTCGGCCCGGTCATCAGCCAGTTGGGGGATAGGAGGGGTACACGACTGGGGGAAAATTACTGACCCAGACCAAAGATGCCCGGAGTGGCGCCACCGACTCACAAAACAGTCAAGCTGGCAGAAGGCCAACCCAAACATCAGCAGGAGGCTAATCTGGTAGAGGATGCACAGGTACAGGTAGTGACCTCACCAGTCTCGCCAATCCGTTACTCTGACGTAATGCCGGAAGGCATTCTACAGCACAAGATTGATTTGGATTTTGAGGTCCCAGCAGGCTCGATTCCCCAGTCTTGGGCTTCAGAAGAGTCAGTGGGCAGTCACTCACACTCTCTTCGACTTCACCCTACGCTAGGATGGAGTCAATCAGAACACCTCATGTACCGGCCACATCAGAGGCACGCAGTCGCCCCTGGGGGGTTGGACAGTTGTCCGGTCTTGGGACTGATAGTACACTCACGGGTCAACCAACCCAACTGCTCATAAATCTGCAACCTTTGCTGTTGATTCAAGTCCTCTCATCCTTAGAAGCAGTACTGTCACAATTGCAGGCTATTGCCTTCCCAGCTGGAAGTGCAGTATGCATGGCAACCAACGGAAGAGCGTCAACCAGTCTCACCACTCGGTTCGCCAGCCAAGTCCCCTCTACAGGGTCAAGACCACAGTCCACACGTACGTCACCATCAATGTCCAGATCTCCATCCGTGCAACATCACCTACAGGGTCAATGTCATTTCACAGATCTGTGGGACCCCACCCGTACTAGAAAGCGAAGTCTATGAGGGGAGACACCATGCAGTATAGGCCGCCTCGGCCATAGTGCTACCAAGGCCAGCAATAGTGCCTCCACCCTTACCCGCTGTCGGGGACAAGGAACGGTAGGAAAGTGCACTCCTTGATACGGAAACCGACAACCCACAAGACACACTCTACCATGACTGTATACCCTAGGCGCAACGATTGGGATACCGACACCCCAGGAAGAAACTCCCAACCCTTCGCCGCCGGACGACATAAGAGCTTTTCACGCCACCATCTCTGAAGCCTGTCAGGAATTTAGCCTGGTTCCGTCAGAGGATAAGAAAGAATGCTTCTTATTTGATCACAGGGGTAAGTAGAGAAAGTCGTGGTGTCCATTCCAATATTTGATCACATGTGGGAAATGGGGTTACACACCCTAAGACATCAGTTTACAGAACCGGCCGTTAAAAGCAGATGGGGGAAAAGAAGTTTAAGGCACCAGACTCCACACCTAAATGCCTTATTTCCAACCCAGGCTGGGATCGGTCGTGTCAGCGGCAGCAAGTAGAAAAGTCCATTCGCTAGCACATAAATGCACTCTGGCACCAGAGAGCGAGGGCCGCAAATTGGGTGTCTTCAGGAAGAAAGTCATAACAATTCGGGCAACAACAATGAAAGCAGCTAACTCTATGGCGATAATGTCACGCTGCGACTGTGAAATGTGGCACAGGATTGCCCCTGTGATGGAACATCTGCCAGAGGATGAAAAGAAAGAGGCAATGGCAATATTAAGGGTGTGGAAAAGCGGCCAACCATAGCACTGTTATTGCAGTAGATCTTTCTCGAAACCGGTTTTAAACAAATCAGAAATGGAGTGGTGATGAGAAGGCAGGGCTGGTTAGACATTCCCATTGAGTGTGATGATCTGTTGGACCGAAAATAGATGATGCACTGAAGGCAATACAAACTGACACTGATACTGCCCGATCGCTTACCAGCCTGCAAAGTAGGAAAATCTTTTGTCCATTTAGAGTGGCCTCAGGAAGAAATCCAAAGCTACAACAAATCAAAGGATTTTCACCAAGCACAGAGGCACCAACAAACCCTCTGAATGGGAGACCGGGGAAGCAATTGCCGTGCCTATGCTCTAAATACGGGGCAAGTGGGGGAAATGTGTCCAATTATGTTCATTGATGGCAACGCATAACTCCAGACTGGTGGGTCCTGCAGGCAATCACCTACAGGGGCCTGCTAGAATTCACAAGACAACCCCCCAAACACACCGCCCATCCTGCACACGCAAGGACACCTAAAGGTCCTACTCCAAGAAGTCTAAAAATTGCCACAGAAAAGGGCAATCGAAAGGGTGCCAAAGCGACACAAAGGGGGCACGGTACTTTGTAGTAAGAAAACCGGACACCAAGTGGCGTCTGATACTGAACCTACGCAGCCTCAACAAATTCATCAAAATGCAAAAGTTCAAAATGGTAATGCTACAGCAAGTAATCAAGGCGATTCACCAACCTGACTTCCTAGGGTCCCTAGACCTACAGAATGCGTACTTTCACATCCCAATCCACCTCAAACACAGGAAGTACCTAGGATTTGTAGTTCTCAACGCCCATTACCAGTACCAGGTACTGCTGTTCGGCCTAATGTCAGCCCCACAAATCTTTACAAAATGCCTAGCATCCATCGCGGCAAGCCTTCCCAGAGAAGGTCACCAAGTCTAACCATACTTTGACTACTGGCTTGTGAGAGGGCCAACACTCTCCAAGGCTCAACGCACCATGTCGGAAACAGTACAAACACTCCAAAGCTTAGGATTCTCAATGAACGACAAAACATCTTCTCTGCAGCCGTCCAGGAACTTAGTATTTCTGCAAGACCGTCCTTATCCAAAGACAACTCCACCAGCATATACTACGTCAACAAGCAGGGGGGGTACCAGGTGCCCTCCGCTGTGCAGCCTAGCGTTCAGCATGTGGGAGTGGGCCCTGGAGAACATCTACCTCACGGCTGTCAAATTCCCGGGCATGGCCCACTTGGAAGCGGACAGGCTCAGCAGACTGGGACGGACAATTACAAATGGCAATTGAACGACCAGGTGATGCTGGTGATCCTCAGCAGATGGGGGCACCCCCAGTTGGATCGGTTTGCCTCCTGGAAGAACAGGAAGTGCCATCAGTTTGCGTCTTGGCAGGGGCAGGGTTCCGGGTCCCTGGGCGACTAATTACAGATACAGTGGGACGGAATGACGGCCTATGCCTTTCCTCCCACACCCGTGGTCCACAGGGTGATCCGCAAGATAAAGGAGACTCGTCACCTCAGCGTCATTCTGATAGCACTATGGTGGCCGGCGAAACCGTGGTTCTCCGAACTGCTCAGCCCCATGGACAAACCTCCCATTCACCTTCCGCTGGACCCAGCCCATCTCATGTCCCAGCAGGGGGGCAGGGTCATACACCCCGCCCCACAGAAGTTAGCCCTCGACAGCGTGGTTCCTGAGCAGGTCAACCTCGGGCACCTGAGCCTATCACAGGCTAACCTGGAGATCATTCAGGGCGCCAGGAGCAAGTCTACTATGAGCTAATACAAGAGTAAATGGACTAGGTTCTGTCATTGGGCGGACTCTAAGGAGATGTCATGGTTATGAAGTCAGGGGCACAGGCATGCAGGGGTCGCATGCACAGGAGACCTGGGTGCCAGGCTCATGAACAAAAGTAAACAAGAACATCCATTTAACACCAAAGAGCTTTTATTATGGACATAGCACTTAAGATGCATTAACCTTGAACATTTCATCCATTAAGCAGGATTCATTAACCTTGAACATTCCATCCATTAAGCAGCCCGAAGTGTATTCTTGGGTGTGGCTGATAATGGATTGCCTTTGCACGTGCTCTTGCTAGGAGTGGCAGGGTGTGGCTGGTAAGCTGGCCCTAATGGGCGTGCCCACGATCTGTGCTATAGCTACCGCCTAAAAACCCATTGTGTTCTCCAGCATGGGGTCTGGCATGGATTCACATGCTCATAAATATTCCCCGTCGTCAGGCTGGGAATCCTCGGTAAAGAAAAATCAGTATCAGTTTCGTTTCTGATCTGTCTTTCGTAGTAGTAACCAATCGCTGATCTCTGCGTCATACTGACCACAGCCAATGACTGCCATCTCCCTAAGCCCCGCCTCTGGCAGCCATCTTCAGATTTCTACCGCACGTTCAAGTGTTGGGATCCTTGTGCTATTGCTCTCGAGCGTTAGTGCTTTTTTCGCGCTGTTCCTTAGGAACATTTTCTCTTTTTCGGTCAAAAGAGCCTCAAGCTCCACCGTTTCTTTATCCGATCAACGGGGACCCGTGTCGGATTCTTCTACGCCCCTCAAGGGTGAAGATTTCGTCGAGCCGCGCTTTTGGAGGACTCCAGAAATTTCTCAGGCCCTTCTCGAGCATGGCTCAGGAGAAGGGAAGCTCGACGCCCGGAAAGCTGTTCAGGGTCTGCCCTGGATGCCAGCTTTAGAATGTCTTTAAGGAGGACGAACACTCCCTTTGCCTCTACTCCCTGTATGAGGACAAGACGCACGTGGAGAAGGACTGTGTGTTTTGCAGCAATATGTCGGAGCGGACCATGAAGGACCGCCATCTGCGTCTCGCCAACTGGCTGGAAGGGAAGAACCCGTCAGGCGAGAAGAAGTCTGAGCGGTCTTCTAAGACCATTGAGGGCGCCCCGGCGACGGGGGTCCAACAGAAGGCCAAGCACCGCGAGTCCACTGGCACCGGGAGCGCCGAACGGTCGGGCTCTACGGGCGCCAGGCAGGGCGCATCCTCCCCGGCGCCATCAAGCACGAGCCAACGCTCTGGCTCGGGTAAGAGGAAGGCCGAGCACCCGGCGAAGCTCCTGGAGAGACCCCGGTCATGCTCGAATGCCCCATCGGAGGGGGAGCGAGGCGGTGACCCTCCCCCCAAGGAGAAGGCGGTGAGCGCAACTAAGGTGGTGAAAGCCTTGATCCATCCGGCCAAGGCCTCTATCGAGACAGTCGCGGCAGCCCTGGCTCAGCCTGTGGAGGCTACACCAGTGGTGGCGACCTCGGGGCCCAGAATCTCACTGCCACCGCGGAGGGAGTCCTCTTTCATGCCCATCGACAGGACCCCGTGAAACCTCCGACGGAGAAGAAAAAGGGGGGGGGGGGCAGGAGGTCGTCGTGGATTCGGCCTCAACCTCTGAGGAGGAGCTGATCGAAGTCTTAGGCCACGACGTTGGCATGGAAGAAGACCAGCCCGTCGGGAGGGACCCCGACGTAGGAGACGACGAGAACGTCGAGGGTGCCGACGGGGCTCCTGACCGCCCATCGGAACCCCCTCAACCAGTGCCGCAAGACAATTCGGCGGCCATTTTGTTGGCTATACAGTCCTTATGCTCGGAGATAAGGACGAGACTGCCGTTACCACCAACGGAGGAACCGCTCCCGACGGGGGACCCGGAGCCAGGCCCTTCTGGGAGCCCTCCTCTTAAGAGAAGGAGGATTCATCCTCCACCTCCTTTTCAACCATCGCGCCCTGCTCAGCCCTCCTCCCCGTCCACAACACGTGGGGATGATACAGGGACTGACACGGCCGCGACGGGTACAGACGACGAGGTTTACGACGAGGATCTCCTGTCGTCACCTCCCCCCAGGCTTCCCCGCCCGACGAGATTGGATCGTTTCACGCCATGATCGCCAGGGCATCCGAGCTTTTCCAGCTCTGCCCGGAAGAGAAGAAGGAAGGTTTCCTTTATCAACGGTGCGAGACCAAGAGGAAGACAGTCCTCGCTGTACCTCTACTGGACGATATCTTGGATGAGGGTCTCTCCCTCCTCAAGAACCCATCCACAACGCCGGCGAGAAGGGATCAGTACGAGAAGAAGTACCAGGTCCCGGACGCGGCCCCCTTGTGCCTTCGGGCACAGCCGACCCCGGACTCGGTCGTCTCTGCGGCGGCCAGGAAGAAAGCAGGGGGGGGGAGGGCTCGGCCTATACGTCAACCTCCCTGCCGGACGGCGAGGGAAAGAAATTGGACACGATGGGACGCAGAGTCATCTCATCGGCAGCGACGACGATTAAAGCTGCCAACGCCTTGGCTATCGTAGCCCGCTACGACAGGGAGTTGTGGTACAAACTCGCCCCCCTGCTGGACTTCCTACCAGATGACAAGAGAGCGGAGGCCCTAGAGATCTTGCAGGAAGGACATCGCTGACACTGGATTTCGCCAGTTGGGCAACGGCGTGTGCTCAAGGCTACTGACTTCCGTCAGGACGTGCAGACCAGAGTCTTGGACATGCCGTTCGACGGGAGCAACCTGTTTGGGAAAACAGTGGACGATTCCCTACAAGCCATCAAGGCGGACACGGAGACGGCCCGGCTCTTGGTGTTCTCCAGCAACGACGGCCGCCCTTTCGGAGCGGCGGAGGCAAACAGGGTGCCTCCAAAGGTTCCGGCGGCGGATTTTCCACCTATCGTCAAGCGGCCCGTTCATCGTCACAGGAAGCCTACAGGGGACGAGGCAAGTCGGGCGGACTCCGCCGTCGTCGCCAAGGAGGACAAGGCGGCAAAGCCTCGTCGAAGCAGGACTGAACCGGCCGTGGGGTCGGGCCCCCACCGAAGCACCCCGGTGGGAGGCCGGCTGGCAAGCTTCGTCAGCGTGTAGGAGTCCATCTCCACCGACCGTTGGGTGCTGGACGCCCTGGCTCAGGGTCACGCGCTCGAGTTTCTAAAGAGGTGCCCGGGCGTCCCCCCCCCCCCCCCTGTGGCCAGGAAGGAACATCACGTCCCTCAACTTCTGTTGGCGGTAAAGGCGATGCTCAAGAAAGGCGCCATCGAGCTCGTCCCAAAGAGGCTTCGGGGTTCCGGAGTTTACTCAAGATACTTCCTCGTGAAGAAGACGACGGGGAGGATGGCGTCGCATCCTGGACCTACAATGACTGCACAAATTCATCAAGGCACAAAAGTTCCGGATGGTCACCCTCCAACACGTCCTGGGTCAACTGGAGGAGGGCGATTTCCTGTCGTTGTTGGATTTGGAGGATGCGTACTTCCATATCCCCATCCTAAAGGGACACCGAAAGTTTCTCAGATTCGTGGTCCAAGGGCGTCACTACCAGTTCAGAGCCCTTCTCTTCGGATTGAGGTCGGCACCCAGGGTGTTCACCAAGTGCCTCGCACCGGTGGCGGCGCGGCTGCGCCTAGAGGGGATCCACGTATACCCCTACCTGGACGACTGGCTCATCCGAGCAAAGACAAAGGAGCTCGCCGCAGAGCACACGGCAAGGACCGTCCAACTACGCACGGACCTGGGATTCTCCATAAACTACGCCAAGTCCCACCTGGTGCCCGCGCAAGACGCACTGTTTCTGGGAGCGAAGCTCGACACAGTGTCGCTTCTGGCCTCTCCGTCGGAGGAAAGGACGAGGGCCATCTTGGGCAAGGTGCAGCGGATGCTGGTTGCGGACGCGGCCAGGGTGAGGTCCATCAAGTCCCTCCTCGGAATGATGTCTTCTTGCATTTATCTCATCCGCCTGTGCAGGCTTCGGATGCGCCCGTTGCAGGAGTTCCTGGACGCGTGCTGGATCCAGACGATGGGCAGCTTCGAGGACAGGATCACACTCGAGTGTTTCCGACGAGCGATCCGGTGGTGGGGCACTGGCGCGCATCTGACGGCGGGCATGGACTTCCAGACCCCGGGCCACCAGAAGACAGTGACCACGGATGCCTCCCTGGAAGGGTGGGGAGCGCACACCGAAAACCTGCACGCGAGGGGTCTTTGGCTGCCGGCGGAGAGGTCCCTCCATATCAACGTCCTGGAACTTGTGCAGTGTTTTGGGCCCTCAGGTCCTTTCTTCCGTCCCTCAAGGGCAAGGTGGTGAGGATCTTCACCGACAACACCACCACCATGTTCTACATCAGGAAGCAGGGCGGTACCAGATCCCGAGCCCTGTCCAAGGAGGCACAGGATCTGTGGCATTGGGCCGTCGCCCAAGGGTTGTTTCTGGTGCCGTTTCATCTGGCAGGAATAAAAAACACCATCGCCGACTCGCTCAGCAGAGAGCTGCGCTCGTGCCACGAGTGTGAACTACGACAGGATCTAGTGGACCGCCTCTTCCGACGGTGGGGCACACCCCAGATCGACCTGTTCGCGACGGCGACGAACTCCAAGTGCCGGAGATTCGCCAGCAGGTTTCCCCAGCCGAGGAGCATGGGCGATGCTTTCTCGTTCCCCTGGGAGGGCCTGTTCCTATATGCGTTCCCTCCATTGCCGCTGCTGATCCGGCTCATCAACCAGCTCAAGAGGTCACGATGCAGGATGATCCTCGTCGCACCTGCGTGGCCAAGGCAGATATGGTTCCCGGACCTTCTGGACTTGTCAGCGTCCCCGTCAATCAAACTGCCAGTGGACGCGGATCTTCTCTCCAGGGAAGGAGGCTCCATCCTCCATCACGACCCGAAGTCGCTGAACTTGCAGGCCTGACTCCTGCAGCGTTAGAGTTTGGAGGTTACGACATACTGGCCGACTGCTGAGAGGTTCTTGCAAAGGCCAGGGCGTCCTCAACTCTTAAATGCTACGGACACAAATGGAAGAGGTTCTCTGTCTGGTGCCACGCACAGAAGATTAACCCTCTACGGATTACGGCTCCTCAAGTACTGCCGTACCTGCTGACGCTGGCCAAGGCTGGACTGGCGTACGCTTCCATCAAGATTCATCTTGCTGCGATCTCCCGATACACCAGAACCACGGGACGGACGTCTTTGTGGTCTCATCGTCTGGTGAAAGAATTCATGAAGGGACTGTTCAGATCGTTCCCGCCGGTGAAGGCCCCGGCGTGGGAGCTCAACGTGGTGCTGACCAAGCTCATGGGACCTCCGTTCGAGCCTCTGCACTCGGCTCCGTAGAAGTTCTTGTGGAAAACAGCGTTTCTTGTGGCCATCACCTCCGCACGACGGGTGGGAGAGATCCAGGCCCTTTCCTGCAAGCCCCCGTACTTGACTTTTCACGACACGAGGGTAGTGCTCAGGACGCACCCCTCCTTCATGCCCAAGGTGCCGTCGGACTTCCACCTCAACAAACCCTTGGTGTTGCCTGTTTTCTTCCCGTCGCCTTCGTCGCCGGCTGAAAGGACTTTGCACTCGCTGGATGTGGCTAGAGCGCTGAAGTTCTACGTGGACCGCACGAAGAGTTTTCGGAAGACGTCGCAACTTTTTGTGAACTTTGGACCTGTCAATCAGGGGAAGGCTCTCTCGAAGGCTTCCATTTCCAGATGGCTCTCCGGCTGTATCATGTACTGTCATCGGTTGGCAAACCGACCGCTGCCTGGCCGTCCGAGAGCCCATTCCACCAGAGCGATCGCAGCTACCACGGCGTTCCTATCTGGTGTGCCCTTGCTGGACATCTGCAGGGCTGCTACGTGGAGGTCGACGCACACGTTCATGAAATTCTACTGCGTCGATCGGGATTCCAGGGAGGAGTCCAGGGTCGGCCAAGCAGTGCTGCGCAACCTGTTCGCGTAAGGTGAGCCTGGTGAGGAGGTAAGAATTGCTTAATGTTGAGTTTGATGTAATGCTTAATGTTGAGCCTTTGCCACCTCCCGTGGTTGTGCATGTGTCTACTGCTATGTATTCTTATATTCATGAGCATGTGAATCCATGCCAGACCCCATGCTGGAGAAAGAACAAGTTACTTACCTGTAACTGTTGCTCTCCAGCATGGGTCTGGCATGGATTCACATGCGAACCCTCCCGCCTACCCTTCTGCGGCTCTTCACTTGGTCATACTGCCTCTTCACGTGCTACCAAATCTGAAGATGGCTGCCAGAGGCAGGGCTTAGGGAGATGGCAGTCATTGGCTGTGGTCAGTATGACGCAGAGATTAGTGATTGGTTACTACTACGAAAGACAGATCAGAAACGAAACTGATACTGATTTTTCTTTACCGAGGATTCCCAGCCTGACGACTGGGAATATTCATGAGCATGTGAATCCATGCCAGACCCATGCTGGAGAGCAACAGTTACAGGTAAGTAACTTGTTCCTTCTTTGCTGCCCGGTCGTAATGTATTGACACACTATATATGTCGCTGTCGGAGGAAAACTGCATACCGTTATTCACGTTATAAACGCTGGATAACAAAGCTATTAGCCAAACACCTTGTTTACTAGCTTACTGCTACAATCCCGCTACACGTGTTTATATCCGAATTCTAGATTGTAATTGACTCCTCAGCCACATAATTGATCTATCTTCTACTTTTGTTTAATGTGGCATCAGACACCGCAGTGCCCTGCCGTAACGCACTGCATGTCACTTAGCCCACTGTGCCTCTTTATTTGCTCCTTTTCTCTCCTATGGTGATACCTCACCACCTGACTGATGCAATCAACCTACTCACCACTTGAGACCCTAGACCTGCGCCTACAAGTGGGAGCTGTGCCCTACTGTCTCAATTGAGAGCTACAGTTAGGCCACTGTGCCTCACTATTTGTTACCCGCACCTAGTCCACTGTACCCTACTAACCATAGGTTCCACTGTGCCTAAACCCTTGAGACTCCTATCTAGCCTGCCATGCCTTATCATTTGCGATGCGTATGTGTAATGCCTAAACAGTAGTGATTTGTATTTAGCCTATTGCACTGTGCCTAAACCTCTGAGACTCGCCCAGCCTTAATATTTGCAATGTGTATTCAGCCTACTGTGCTCTAATAACTGAGCTGTGCACCCAACCTCGGAGACTCGCACCTAGCCTGCCATGCCTAACATTTGCAATTTGTATTTAGCCTATTGTGTTGTGCCTAATCCTCTGAGACTTATAGCTAGCCTACCATTCCTTAACATTTGTGATTTGTGTTCAGCCTATTATGCGTAATAACTGAAAGCTGCACCGAGCCTACTGTGCCTAGACCCTTGAGACTCGTTCCTAGCCTGCCATGCCTCAAAATTTGCAACTTGTATTTAGCCTACTGTGTCATGCCCTATAACCAAAAGTTGCACCAAGCAAACTTTTGTGCCCAGACTCGGCACTCTGCATTTAGCCTGCCTTGCCCTAACATATGTGATCTGCACTGATTTGCACCCAGCCTACCATGCCTGAATATTGGTAACTCGCTTTTAGCCTACTGTGCATCAACAATTGAGAACTGCACCTAACCACTGTGCCCAACTCTCGAGACCTGCACCTAGCCTATTATTCCTTAAAAATTGCAATTTGCATCTAGCCCTTCGCACCACAACATCCTATCACCTCTCTGCCACGTTATCGAGCGCCTAGCCTACCCCCAGCATATTGATATCTCATTTTAGTTGCAACCATGACCTTAGATTACCCTAACGCGACCCTGCCAGCCAAGCCGTCAACATTCCCGCATATTCAACAAAATATAACTACCAATAACCCCTGCCTGGCCACTCCTAAACACTTACTTAACATGGGCTCCGAAGACTATGACACTAGACCATGTATTACTACTAATAGAAATCTCAAACTCCGTGCCAGACTCCCCAAATTGTATGAACCACCCACAAGATCTCAACCATCAACAAATAACAACTAACTGTCACACTAGTACGAAATCTAATTTTACCAACCAGCCTACTCCCTTATCTGATCACTGTGCCTCAGCGAAAGACTCTAGGACATCTAACCTTAAACCGTGGACCCCTAACATCCGGACTCCCCTCCAGATCTCAGCAAAAACTGAGGTCCATTCCCTCAAGGGTGGCACTTCTATATGCGAGATCCCTTGTGGCCCATGCCATAGACGTAGTTGATCTAATCACAGAAGGTAATCTGGACTGCCTTGCTTTCACAGAGTCCTGGCTACATAATGCCGCAGGACCCGCGCTTCTGTTAGCTGTACGAGACGGATACACTATTTCCAGACAAGATAGGGATGGAACCCGAGGTGGAGTAAAAGCCATGATATCTAGAGAGAGTTTATCATTGAGACTAATCCCCCACCCATCTATGCAATCATGTGAAACTCTTACGGTAAAACTCCCTCTAGTGAATTCCCAATCACTTACCATGGACCGTATCTACCCTCGGGTCATTCGAGGAAGACTTGCATAATATTCTCGTGAACAACTTGAAACCCACTTCTCAACTACTGTTGCTAGGTGACGTTAACCTAGGATTCAATGATCCAGCGGACAAGCATGCCCTAGAAATAGCCAATACCCTAATTTCACTTGGACTGTCGCAAAACGTCAACAAGCCCACTTGCATAAAGGGCGGAACCCTAGATAGGATAGCTGACTATAACTGCACAGGCACCATTACCGACATCACTCCTCAACCATGGACCGACCACACTCTCGTGTCCTTCACACTATCGGCCATCAGACCCCAACAACTGACCTCACACAAGGTTCCACCTTGTCTAACTATAAATAAAAAGAACATTACCTCAGATAAAGTAATCCCTGCTATCCTTGCAACTCTTAACGCTCCGCCAGACAACCTTGACCCGAGCACCTTGGTGAATGATGAATATAACAAAATCATGCATACCACACTAGATAAAATTGCCCTACTTAAATTAAGACCAAGCAAAGCTAAAGCCCACCTTAACAAGTGGTTCACTCCACAACTAAGGACTTGCACGTACTGAAGAGAAGGTTTGAAACAGACTGGAGACTTCGCCCATCCATTGAGAACAAAAAGAAACTAACAATTACTTCTACTCACTATAAAAATGAAGTCTGCCAGGCAAAACGGAACTCTTACAATGAACGCATTGCCAAATCTAACAAGTATGAAGGAAGGAATTATTCTCCATAGTAAAAGAACTTGAGTCACCGATCCATATACCTGAGGTGTGTGACAAAAATAAGATCTGGTGCTCAGATATTCAACAGGCACTAGCTAACAAAATAAATACTCTAAACATATCTCATTCCACTAATTCCATTCCACCTAGTGATACACACACTGGTCAGATCAATAGATTGCGCTTTACCAAAACATCTGTTCTAGAGGTAGAAAAGATCATTCCTTCCCTTAAGCCCACTAATTGTAAAGGAGATATCTGCCCAGCACTGATCATAAAAGACGCTGCCAGAGACCTGGCCCCATTCATCACCAAACTGATCAATGCCTCATTCTCCTCTGGTACTATCCCGGCCAACTTAAAATATTCCTGGGTTCTCCCACTCCTAAAGAAGCAAACCTTAGACCGACTAATCACCACCAACTACCGCCCCATCACGACGGTACCATTTTTATTCAAAATACTTGATAGTTGCCTATACGCAGATTCTAAAGTACCTTGAGCTGCACAAACTCCTAGGGGCCGGACAGTCTGGCTTCCGTCCTCTACATGGGACTGAAACTGCCTTGATAGACTTGAAAACACAGATTGATGAGCAGAGAGATGGAGGGAAGACAGCACTGCTCTTACTATTCGATCTCTCCGCTGCATTTGACCTGGTAGATAAGGTCCTCTGTCGGCATCTGGACTCAGCAGCCCACTTCTCCACAGAGGCTACCAAATGGATAGAATCCTTCCTGAGCGACAGAACTATGAGGATGTTCTCCCCTTCGGCAGGGGCGGACCCCCACCCCTATCCTTTGTGGTGTACCTCAGGGTTCCTGGTTTCCCCTGCATTCTACAATATATTCACCAAGCCACTCTTCGATTATTTGGATCTTCTGGGTATCACCTACACTAACTACTCCCGCTTTCTGGGGATCATTGTAAGGACTTGGCGCCGGTTAATAGGCTATATCTCATCATCCATGCATGGATGACCACCCACGGTATATGCCTGAATGATGACAAGACCGAGTTGATAATCCTAGGTACTCATTCCAACATCAATAAACTAGGTCACGAATACTCATCATTCACCATTGATGGGAACATTATCAAAATCTCCAAGGAGGTAAAAACTCTTGGATTCTACCTGGATTCTACTATGTCCTTTGATAAACAACTGAAATCTCTGGCCTCTACCACAGCTTACACATGTAAGCTCATCAGAGCTGGCAAAGCATTTCTCTTTAATGACAGCTGCATTATCCTGGCTAGAGCATTAATCCTTTCCTGGTTAGACTACTGCAATGCTCTCTATAGTGGTGCTAACAAAGGAACTATCCAGAGGTTATAAATCTTGCAAAATAATGCACTAAGAGCCACACTAGGTATGAGCAAAAGAGTACACATTGCCTCGACTAGACGGCAACATAAGTGGCTCTCCACATAAAATAAAATACAGTTAAAAATAGCCTCCCTCACCCACAAAGCCCTAAACAGTGCTGCCCCTAGCTACCTAATAGACAAACTGTTGAGAAGAACCTCCAGCAGGTCAACAAGAGTCAAAAATCCCAAATGCCTCGCAGTACCAAGAATTAGGCTTACCACGATTGGTGGCAACAGCTTTCCTGTGAAGGCTGCTGAACTTTGGAATGCCCTACCTCACGAGATAAAAGCAGACCAACCTTACTCACTCTTTAGAAAGAGATTCATCACCCATCTCAATCAGACTGAAGGCTAAATAGCTTCTAAACAACCCACACTGTACTGTGTAGATTGAATTGTATATAATCTGAACATTTTTACCCGTAATCTATTTCTTACCTGTACATTTATGTGATTTGACTGTGAGTTTTTGAAACACTGTAAGCTTTGCACCTTCTTATTGTTGCGCCAAGTTACCTCCGGGTTTGGCGCGCATTATAAATAAAATAAACAAACATAATCTGATCCTCAAGACAGACGCTTTGCGTTATTCTGCACTTGCAAGCAGCGTAACGCTCACCGTCGCCTGAGGTCAGACTTACCTTTGAAGATCCTGCTTCCTGGATATCCTGCCAGCATACTTACCAACTTGGGGAAGCTGTTCTTACCTGTTCATCTCTTTGGCGAACCAAGTTTCTGATGTTTGTTAATCTGCTTAGAATCACATGCTGTGCGTAGTCCGACATCCAGTGGTCACTGCGGAGTATTGCATTTTGTTTTTCGTAGTCGAAAAGGGGACGTCGACAAGGCGTGTCTGTAAAACTATCCCTATAGTGACGTGCAGTGTACCCACAACCCCTCACGCGTCGAGGTCCCTGAGTTTGTTTTTTTCCGCCCAGTTATTGGTCGCCTTTATGCGGAGCTCCTCGAGAGACATTGCGAAATAATTTCCTTGACCCTTGGTCGTTTTATTATTAACTATCACATAGATCCCTCCCTCGATGTAGCTGCCAAGCTGTTCTCCGCCGAGCAAGATCTTCAACGGAGGGACGAGCGGAGGAGATCCTTCGGTGCTGCCGACACGTGGCCGGGCCTCGCCGGCCTAACACAGTAGGGAGAGTGGGGTTGTTGGTCATTTCTTTAACACTCTGAGAATGCCTTTCTTTCCCCTCCCTCTCTTTCGAGGTCGTAATCACATTTCATGCCCTCAGCTATGGAGAGGACGTCCTTTAGGTTTTTCCCGTGTTGCAAGGGCAAGTTTACCTGGAAGGACCAGCACAAACGGTGTAACCGTTGCTTGCCCCTCGATCACAAAGATGACGGCCGTGCGGCCTGTAAGTTACTTAAACCCAAAACTTTAAAGGACCGCAGGGTCAAAAGGTGGGCAGCCTATTCGATGTCTAGGTCTGACTCCTTGGCAGCTGCCGCCGCCGCCGAATGTGACGAGGACAGTGATTACACGGCCTCCGCAACGGAGGTTGTAGACCTCTCGAAGGAGCGCTCTCTCTCCTCGTCGTCCGGCCCCGACAAGCCCGGCTCACGCCCCGCTTATGGGGATGAACACCCCGGCAACAAGGACGAACACAGATAAACACATAAGCACATACCCCACGGCACGCATTCGTCGAAGACGAAGGCAGCCATAGCGTCAACGGAGGCGTCGGGTCCACCGGCGTCTTCCGCCGACCGTAAGGGTCGCAAGCCCTCCCCGCCACCGCTTCCGCGACCGGCGACTGGGCTTTCTGTAAATAAGGGCACTAACCCCAAATCCTCAGGCGACGCGCCTCGCAAGAGTGCGTACATTGCCAGTAAAGACTCGGCATTGTCTAGTGCGACGGCTGGCGATCCCTCGACAGAGAAGCTGATCGGCGAAAGCCTAGCGCGTATAGCTTCTAAAGCCGGCCAGAGACGGACAGCGGGTGACTCATCGAAAACCGCTCACAAGGCCAAAGAAACACAGAGGACGCCGGAGGGTAGGCTGGGACAGCTCCCACCGTCGACAGAAGACCCTAGCCAGCGAGAGGGTTTCTCAGAAGGCGAAGGGACTCAATCTTCGACGCTATGGGACAGAACTAAGCAACTACAGGGAGAGGGAACTCCCTTTTCACACCCAGACCGCTCTGGCCTACCTTACTGGACTGTAGAGAGGTTCCAGTCATGTATGGACAAGCTAGACAGGTTCATGGTCATCCCAGTAAATAGGACACCCAAGAGGCCAAGGGAGGTACTCCAGGAGGGGCCATGGGCTAAATACCCGAAGTTCTTTAACCCCCTACAGGAAGACATGAACTCTTACGACCTCACTGAAGAGGACTCTCACTTCCAGGAAGAGGATGAGTTTGTGAATAATGAAGACCAACAAGAGGGAGCAGGTTTTCATGATGACACTAACATAGGTGAGGAGGGCTACGAGGAGGACCCAGGTGAAGGTGGCTTACAGCCCTGGCAGTCGCCATCAGGGTCTACAGACCCCGACGTTATAGACATTTCTTCTCCTCAGACCACACCGGTCAGGAACCCATCTCCAGTAGACGATCAGCCCACCTTCAATGCGGTACTGAGGAAGGCAGCAGCGCATTTTGAAGTTGAAACTGGGGAGGTCACCCCAGATACGGATTTCGTCGAAAGGATTATTGAAGAAAAACCTCCCACTAGTCAAACTATTCCTATCCTCGCCCCGGTTAAGAGACGACTCACCCCATCGCTGTCCACCCCCGCGCTGGTCAGACCCATTATATATCAGGGGTCACTCAGTCCCGGACTCCTTAGTGGTGACTAACACAAGGAAGAGGGCTGGGGTTCCACTGTCAACCAGCGAGGCACCCCCAGATAAAGAAGGGAAAAAGCTTTATGCCTTGGGCAAAAGAATTTCGCCTTGGCAGCGTTTTCAATTAGGATTGCCAATAATAATACATTGTTGGAAAGCTATGCTGATGCTCAATGGGGAAAGCTTAAAGGATAGTTCCGGGACTTTTTTTTTATTGTCCCTACGGTTCGGCCATGTGTTTTTAAGCATAAATCGGTAGATCGTAGAAAACTTTCCTATGGACCTTACCCGACTTTTCGTCCATTAACGCACTCGAAATCAGCCGCCATTTTGTGATAATCCTATCATTTCCCCCCATCGACCTGGCTCACCTGCGTTTGCGGCACTAAATCATATCCCCCGCCCCTGAAACAGACTTTATCAAAACATTCATATTCCCCGCCTCTATCCGTGACGTGACTGTGCTGCGTAGGCAAACGCGCCCAGGCATCTTCTACGCGACTCCACACAGAACCCGGAAACCAACACAGATCAGCTCACAACACAGCACGCCACAATTCGGAATATGAAACTGTACTTTTAAATCAAACCGCAAGATTGTAAATTTGGTAAAGTACATTTATTTGACATCAAATGTTTAGAGAATATTCAGCGATTTGCATTTTTCTTTGCTCTCGATCCAAAATAGTTCGTCTTGAGGCAAGCGATGTTCGTGTGCAGTACACAGGGTGTTGGTTTACGATAAAATAAGCTCTTCGGTCGCACTGATAATCTCATGGCTGTTCCAACAACGAGGCACTAGGCCACCACAACGGTATGTATGTTGCATCTAGCCGTTAGTACCGCGTAAGGGCATACTTGTACTTGGCGATCGTCCCATAAAATGGTCAGGGTGGTAACGTTGTTCACGCGGAGAAGCAACTGGCGGTTGTAAAAGCCATCCGCCGGTGTCTGGTACTCGTGACACAGACAATAATGAAGGATGTACCTGTTTTAAAAACATAAAAAATGAAATTAGTCTCACCATCAGATCTTTATTAAAATTACTCATTTTATATATTAGGTCGGGAAATTATTTCATAGCTAGGACAGTGCAACTGGGTATTATACGTCATTTCCAGTAACCCACCCCCTCTCCGCCTTTTTCAGAGCCGCCTGAGCGCCAGTGGACCACTTCGTCACTGATATGATATAATATGGCATTTGCAACGCGCCTATACACAAGTGTTTCAAGGCGTGGCGAGGCAGGGAGGGGGGGGGGGGACAAGGAGAAGACAGACAACGATCCTACTAGGCCAGGTGTCATTCAGATCGCGCAAGTGCAGGGGTAGGGGGAAGGTAAAAGTGCAAGGGGAAGGGGAGGGGGGAAGTGGAGTACAAGGTAAGTAGCATAAAATAATAAATACATAGGGCCAGCTGGTGGCAAGTGCAAGGTAAGTGCAGAACAAGTGCTGGGAAGGGGGGGCTGTAGGATACTGAGACAGTCCCCCAGTCCAGGGGTTGACAGGGAGGCGGTGCAGGTGGAGAGTGGAAGGGCCCAGGACCGAGGTCGCAGACAGTGGACCTGTTGTAGCAGGGGAGAGGGAGAGAGAAAGCAGAAGCAAAGAGGAAGGTTTTGAGGTGCTTCCGTAAAAGGAGATGGTTTTCCTCAAGCTAGTGCGCGGTACAAAACAATATGCCACATAGAACGAACAAGTACAACTTAACCCGTCTTTAAAGCTACTGTATAGTAATTAAATTGCGGTATAAACTCATCTAAAGAGTTACTTACATTATATTTGCATTTTCCATTGTGTCTGTGCGTAGGGCAGCCCCGAAATACCACTCCTTCTATGCCGACGTTATTTCTTCTAATGAACGAACATTAAATGGCTATCGTTTCTGAAATTTTATTCATTATAGTTTCTTACGTTATTGCACCACACCCCCAAAAAGAAGTCTTTCGGGATGGTCCCGGCTTGTCAAGGTCAAATAACAATAGAACCTTATACTGAGTCGTGGGCCATTCCGGCACCCGAGCAAAAAATCAAAGCAGCTGACCTTCACTTTGAACGAGCACACATTCCTAGTTAGCTACATTCAGTGTAAGGCCATCTCACAGGACTTGAAATTTACACTCCATCTTTGCATTTTGTCTGCGTGCTTTGCAGCCCCAGAGAACCATAAATACGGAGACATTCTATATTTTTTGAAAAATGATTTATATTACTGTTTGGTTTAATTTAATGCGCAAATGAACAAGGTTGGATAGACACATTGCATGTACACTGAGCAATCAATTTATTTACACAATACATAGCTACACATATTCAATGGGCCTGCGACATGAGGAGACTCGAGAGCAAAGTCACAGGTGACACCCGGGTGGTTCGCACTACTGCACGGTGAAGGGTGGGGCAAGGGTGGAGAGACACATTGCATGTACACTGAGCAATCACTTTTATTTACACATTACATAGATACACATATTCAATGGGCCTGCAACATGAGGAGACTCGAGAGAACAGACAATCAAATTACAATCATTTAAACCGTGATGTGTATTTCTCAATGAGCTCTGCTTTAGGTGGACATGGAACAGAGGCAATGTTGGGTGGCAATGCAGTTGTCCCCTGCACAGGTTCGTTCACAACTCCATGTATGTGCCTATCTAGAACATCAACAATAATTCTCTCAATAAACTCATATTGCATATCCTCAAACACTGGTTTGATCACCCATTCTTTACTTCTTTTAGTGAAGGCCTTATTGTAGCGAAGCGTCCCTAAAGTTCCGGTCGTCCTACTTTGTTGACGGCCAACATTATGGTTATGTGCCAAGACCGCTAGAAGAGTCCGATTTATCATGCCCTCCATGCCAAAATGCAATTGTTTTGGCCTGTACTTTAAGCACATATTGTGGAACACCTCCAAATCTCCTGTGTGGCAGAATTTCGTGAGTCCCCTCAAATCTCTTGTTATAGTTTTATCAAATAGAATCTTTTCAATGGCTTTGTGAGTGGGTGATGAAGGAATCAACCACTTCTTCTTCTGTGCCTCATCTGTGGACAAATGGCCATGTTCACAATTGTGGAAATGTCGGTTTGTGGTCCAGCGGTGAACGTTGCTACAGTGTAGCATTACTGACCGCCATTTTTCCAGTAGAATTTCCAACGACCCATCACATGTTTTTGAGCTCCACCAAAGATGGTTGCTGATTGACTTGGACCACTGTGAAATACCTTGCATATCTTTTTTTTTACCTGCAGCCGACATTTTTTTATTGATTGTTTTTGCAAGATGCCATACGTCAAATTGGTGATTTATATTTTTGTACTCTTCTCTCATTGTCTTGGCAATTGAAACGTGTCTGTCCGTGGCTATCAGGTCGATCACCATTCCCCACGATTGTAGTTCTTGCAATGATGCTACAAAGCCAACTTTCTCCATGGCCACTGAGGATGTACTTTGTGACACCTGCACGACCACCGAACTCACAATTTTCTTACTTTCCATGTCCTGAAAGTGGTAGGTGCAGTACTTGGCTGAAAATCCTGGGCTGTCGCACTGTCCATCACCGGCTAGCCTGAACCGTTTGCCCGCGAATGTACTTTCAATAGACATTTTTTCCATTCTCCAAGCTTCGCTAATGGCTGGAAATAGATAATCGGTTTGGTATTTGTAGAACTGAGTTTTCGCAATGAAATGGATTCCCACAAACTGAAAGAAATACTCTTTTTATAACTTTTTAAAACTTGAACCACTAAAAAGTGCGGCCGCTGCACAAAGTAGATTGCCTGCTGGCAGTTGCCCCAGCATGGGTTGTGCAGACCATGAGAACGGATGATATTGTGTACAGGTGGCATGTATTTTAAGGTTAGTGCCTCGAATTGCACGAGTCCCATTAATCAATGGCTCCCCACATAATTCCCCACCAACCGAATGCCCACATTTCATCATCATAATAATATCCATCAAACAACTATCGAATACAATGAATTTGGCCTCTTTCCTTATACTGTCGCTCTGCATCCCAGCTGGTTCGGCCTGTAACGTTGAGGACATGTCACTCACATTAAAGGTACAATCTCTGATATCGTCTTCCGCTATGTTCAGTGATATTGATGGTGTTTCATTGTCGTCCATTTCATTCTCTTCCATTGCAACATCTGTTCCTTCTCCGGCGATGGGAGGATAAAACAATTTCTTCAACTTTCTCGCGGTCTTAGTTTTTGCGGGTGTGGATTCTGTGAATTGATCTCCGACTGCATCCGAACTACCAGGAGGACATTCACTATCAATGGCTGGTGGTGGTATAGCTCCGTTGTCAATCACTTCATATTCTTCCCATTGGCACGATGCATCTCCAGTCTCAAGTCCCTGCCAAAAGGTTTGACAAGCAACATCTCTCGTTCGCTTCACTGTCTGTGTAGATGTAGTTCGTACACCCACTCGCAACTAGAGGACAGATTGGAAAAGGGATGTTCAGTTTAAACACAACTTACAGTATTGAACTATTAACAGTGAAAAACAACATAATATAGTGACCAGGACACTAACCTTCTTTTGCTTTCTTTTCTTTGAAACTTTCTTGCCTCGAACTTCAACATCTGGACGCTGTTGCTCCGACTCGTGTGTGCATGTCTCCACTTCCTCTTGCGCTGCAACGACTATATTTTCATAAGCACATCCATCACGCACTGACGCTCCATCGACTCCCTGAAACATAGAACTTTCATTAGTATGTATAATATTGAAAACACAAAATGTACTTGGGGACCAATACCCACGTACATCTCAATAGCAAAACACGAATGAACGCATTGTGTAGAACATTCAAACGACAATTATTCACGCATTGTTGATCTAGTTAGATGGAACTGTCAAGATCCGTACCACGGGCTCCGCATAGACTTCCATTGATATTATTGAAGATGACGCTTCAGCAACTCCCTGAAACACAGTAATTGCATTAGTATGGTTTTCTATTTTGTTAAAAAGAACATAAACTTTGTGCAGGCGTCAACGGCTCATCTAAATAGACCTGCACAAATGATCAGTTGTCTAAAATAAATAATGGATATCTAAATATGATTCGATTTGCTCCATCGTTGGAAGTGTCACCACCCAGAGATCTGCATCAACTACTAGGGGTGATGTTCTTGTAGAAGAAGCTCCGTCATCTCCCTGAAACATAGTACTTGCGTTAATAAAGAAGGAAGTATAGCGGATGTAATCATGTCATATGATCTCGCTTGATCGAACTGTCACTTTGAAGTGTACATGGTCTTTGGCACCTCTTGGCCTTTATCGCTCCCTGACAGCTCCACTTGCCAGCGCAAGTACCCCGGTGCGAACTGCCTTTGATAGGGCGGGGGGTGGATTGGGGCGGTGGTCGTGCAGACAAGACTCGTTTGCCGCAGGGCCTCACCAAGGAGAGGCCATCTAACTGCATGTTAGAGGCAGGCTGCAGGATCTAGTACATGGAAGGCAGGGGGGTGAGTTTATAAATACCTCACCCTCCCAGGAGAATATATGGGTGCAGTTCACCCTGGAGACCCTGGATGCCTAGGCAGTTAGTCAGCAGCAGGCTGGCCTGTGGTGGCAAGGCGGCACGGGCCAGAGGGGGTCATCTCTGTACCCGGTGCCCAAAAGGATGATTTATTATGATCAACCATATTGATTATTTACCTATAACCATGTTTTGTATCAATAAAATCCAACGGCCTTTTATTGCCAACGCTTGAACAAAGTGGTGTGGTAAGTATTTTTGGGGGAGGAGGCAAGGCCGGGAGGCTTGATGCCAACCCGCAAAATAACATATGTATGTCTGCTGCATATGGGTTCAACGGTTATGTGGATTGAAGGTGTGCGGCCAGCGTGAGGGAGGATGCTGGCCAGAGACATGTGGTGTGACAAGACAAGGCACAGGAAGACTATTCAATGGAGACACACTAGATTCATTTAAAAAATCAAAACAACCATTGTTAAAATACATGTTGGGTTTTATTTTAGATCTTAATTTCAATTGAACATAAATAATAAACATTACACATTGTAAAGTTCCGGTTGCAGCACATCCAGGGAAAATCCGCGGTATTGTCCACTGTTGCTGGGGAAATGTTGTCTAATGGCAAGTACCGCACAGGCAGGTATTACTCTCCGAACGCGGTGTCCGAGCCTCCCGTGAAGCCACCAAGTGAAGCAACGATAGGCCACCAGCCTGTACCACCTGTGAAAAAGAAAGATGCAAACTGTATTAAAATGACAAAACTTTCTTATCAATGTCGATTCAGGTAAAAAATGTCATTCTAGTCATTCTGCTTTGAAAAAAATTCTATCTAGAAAATGCACAATATGGAACCAATTTACATGCGTTCGAATGATATGTAGATGTAATTTTATATGTGGGAGACGACCATGAAATAGTAGTGGCATCACTGACATCACAACCAGAGTATACTTACTCGTTACTCGGATTACGCGGACGAACAGTGCCGCGAAGTTCGTGCATAAGCACCATCATCATCATCCTCAACACGGTCCGTGAGAGGCAGGCTTCCCTGAACTCTGGCAGCTCGGTGATGCATTGCGGACTTGGCTCGCCTTCCGAAATGTAGGCCAAGCACCCGGAATTTTCACGGCAGCAGCAGTTCTCCTGCTCAGTTGGCATTAGCTCGCACCGATTGCACGTGCACCAGGTGGAGACGTGGTCCAGGCTCTTCATCCGTTGACTGGTCCTCCCAACTGCCGTCCGAATCCCCATCGTTTTCGCGTGCTTGCCTTTCCAGTAGTTCCTCCTCGGTGTACTCGGGCTCGTACATATACGGCATTATTGTAGCCATTGTGTGGTAAAGAAAGTAAAATAATTTACAGAGATGGTACAGGTGTTCACAAGGCCTAGAAGCTGACCAGAGCACAGAAACGAGTCACAGAATACTCAAAGTAACACAGAGAGAGTAATGGAATCGAAAATCTGCTGCTGTGTGTTGTGAAACGGTGTGTTTATACTAATTGAGGAAAGAGGCGTCCTGCCATTTCCATGGCGACACTTCATTAGCTGAGGCGCAGCGATTGTTGACACGAAACGTGCTTTGGCGTTGGGAAATGGGCGGTACGCGTCTGCTTTGGCTCAGGGGCGGGGGATTTGATTTAGTGCCGCAAACGCAGGTGAGCCAGGTCGATGGGGGGAAATGATAGGATATCACAAAATGGCGGCTGATTTCGAGTGCGTTAATGGACGAAAAGTCGGGTAAGGTCCATAGGAAAGTTTTCTACGATCTACCGATTTATGCTTAAAAACACATGGCCGAACCGTAGGGACAATAAAAAAAAAAGTCCCGGAACTATCCTTTAAGCAGGACATCGAAGAAGCCCCTGAACCTCTAAGAACTTGCTTATTGGCTACAGTTACAGAAGTAGCTCTGGTCAACCAGAGCATCATTAAGAACACTCTTGATGCGGCAGAAACTGCTGGCCGTTCTTTGGTGCAGGGAATTCTGCTGAAGCGTCACGCCTGGCTTCGCAATTCCGGTTTCAAGGCAGAAACGCAGGCGTCACTCATTAATAAGCCAATAGAAGAGTCTAATCTCTTGGGAAGGGCAGTGGACGATGCACTGGAAAATGCGAAGAAAGAATTCGACACCATAAAGACCTTAGACCGAATCTCAGTCTCCAAACAGGCTGGGATTTGGAAACAAGTGCTTTTTTTCGTGGCCAACGCCAACAGCAGCAGCAGCAACAGCATTACACTGCGGGCAACTGGCCCTCTAATCAGGGTACCAGTAACCAGTATAACCAAAGAGGACAACGCCGTGGCAAGGGCAGAGGCCGGGGCTCCAGCCCCAGAAGCACGCCGGCAAGTAACACCAAATGACCGAAGGTTCGGGTCCCCTCCCATGCGTCTCCAGTTGGGGGCCGGATAACATCGTTCCTTTCAGCATGGGAGGGAATAACATCAGACCGGTGGGTATTGTCAACCGTAGCCCACGGGTACTGTATAGAGTTCAATCGGTCCCCCACCTACAGACCTCCAAGGGGATGACTCCTGTCACCAGAACACCTCGTCATCCTCCTGCAAGAAGTAGAACAGCTGCTACAGAAAGGAGCAATAGAGGTCGTGCCCCTATCTCAGGTAATGGAAGGTATTTATTCAGTGTACTTCCTTGTACCCAAAAAGGAACTAACCATGCGCCCTGTACTAGATCTGCGCCCAGCGAACAAATTTGTAAAAGCACAAAATTTTCGTATGGTAACATTACAGGAGGTAATTCCCCTGCTATCTCAGGGGGACTACATGACAACACTAGACGTGAAAGATGCATACTTTCATATTTTGATGTTGCCAGCGCACAGAAAATACCTCAGGTTCATGATAGAGGGCAAACACTACCAGTTCAGAGTGCTACCCTTCGGCATCGCGTCTGCACCGAGGGTATTCACGAAGGTACTGGCAGTGGCAGCGGCCCACCTGCGCAGGTTGTCCATACCGGTATACCCTTATCTCGACGATTGGCTCATAACAGGGGAGTCCTACGAGACATGCTTCTCAAACACCCAGAAGACAGTAGACCTTTTGTTCCAACTGGGCTTCTCCATCAACGAGAAGAAGTCCAGCTTAGACCCCAGCCAAATCAAACAATTCCTAGGGGCTCTAATTCGAACAAAGGATGGCCTCGTCTTCCCCTCCAACGAGAGGGTCCAAAATATGCTGTTTCAGATCGCTCAATATGTGGCCGTTCGAGAGGTGACGGTATGCAAAGCAATGCGCTTGCTAGGAATGATGGCGTCATGTATTTATCTGGTACCTCACGCGCGCATGCGCACAATGCAAGAGTGGCTCAACAGCCAGCCAGTGGTGTCAGGCCAGCGGACAATGGGACGATCTAGTGGTGGTCTCGCAGGCCTTGGTTCTCTCGCTACGGTGGTGGTCGAAGGAAAACCTGGTAATAGGGAAACCATTCGCCACCCCCGCAGTGGAAGCCACTCTAACTCTAACCACAGACGCATCCCTCACAGGATGGGGGGGGCTCCCCTATCCCATCAGACTGCTCACGGAGTCTGGACTCCTAGTGTAGCTTCCAAGCACATAAACTTATTAGAGCTACTTACGGTGTTCAAGGCACTAAAAGCCTTCCAGACACACCTACAAGGGAAGACCGTGATGGTCCTCACGGACAGAACCCCAGCCATGTACTACCTCAACAAGCACTCACTCTCCAGGACTGTCCAAGCTGTCCCAGAACATCTGGAAGTGGGCTCTCAGACACATGATGTTCCTATTGTCACAACATGTACCAGGGGAACTCCATCTGCTAGCAGACAAACTCAGCAGAGACTTCCCTCTGCCCTCAGAGTACGAATGGCGGTTACACAAAGACATCGTCTTTGACGTCTTCACACAATGGGGCTTCCCAGAAATAGACCTGTTCGCAACTCTGGAGAACTCACAATGCCTAGATTACGCCTCCAGATACCCACAGAACCGCTCCAAGGGGAACGGTCTCTGGATACCATGGTCGGGGAAATTTGTTTCTCCAGCATGGGGTCTGGCATGGATTCACATGCTCATGAATATTCCCCGTCGTCAGGCTGGGAATCCTCGGTAAAGAAAAAAACCAGTATCAGTTTCGTTTCTGATCTGTCTTTCGTAGCAATAACCAATCACTGGTCTCTGCGTCATACTGACCACAGCCAATGACTGCCCTCTACCTAAGCCCCGCCTCTGGCAGCCATCTTCAGATTTTTACCGCACGTTCATGTGTTGGGATCCTCGTGCTATTGCTCTCGAGCGTTAGTGCTATTTTTTCGCGCTTTTTCACAAAAAACTTCTATTTTTTCGGTCAAAAGAGCCTCAAGCTCCACCGATCCTACATCCGATTAACGGGGACCCGTGTCGGATTCTTCTACGCCCCTCAAGGGTGAAGATTTCGTCGAGCTACGCTTCGGAGGACTCCAGAAGCTTCTCAGGCCCGGTCTCGGAGATGGCCCAGGAGAAGGGAAGCTCGACGCCCGGAAAGCTGTTCAGGGTCTGCCCTGGATGCCAGCTGCAGAACATCTTTAAGGAGGACGAACACTCTTTCTGCCTTTACTGCCTTCATGAGGACAAGACGCACGTGGAGAAAGACTGTGCGTTTTGCGGCAACATGTCGGAACGGACCATGAAGGACCGCCATCAACGTCTCGCCAACTGGCTGCAGGGTAAGAGCCCGTCCGGCGAGAAGAAGAGGAAATCGGAGCGGTCTTCTAAGACCTTTGAGGGCGCCCCGGCGACGGGGGCCCAACATAAGGCTAAGATCCGCGAGTCCGCTGGCACCGGGAGCGCCGAACGGTCGGGCTCCTCGGGCGTCAGGCAGGGCGCACCCTCCCCGGCACCATCAACCACGAGCCAACGCTCTGGGTCGGGTAAGAGGAAGGCCGAGCACCCGGCGAAGCTCCTGGAGAGGCCCCGGTCGAGCTCTAAGGCAGAGGAGGAGCGTGGCAGTGCCCCCTCCCTCAAGGATAAGGCGGTGAGCGCACCTAAGGTGGTGAAGGCCTTGATCCATCCGGCCAAGCCCTCTATCGAGAAAGTCGCGGCGGCCCTGGCTCAGCCTGTGGAGGCTACACCAGTGGTGGCGACCTCGGGGCTCAGAACCTCCCTGCCTCCTCGGAGGGAGTCTTCTTTTGTGCCCATCGACAGAACCCCCGTGAAACTCCCCGTGGGGAAGAAGAAGGGGGGGCAGGGCGTCGTCGTAGATTCGACCTCAGCCTCAGAGGAGGAACTGATCGAAGTCTTAAGCCACGGCCTAGGCGTGGTAGAAGACCAGCCCGTCGGAGTGGGCCCCGACGCAAGTGACGACGACGACATCGTCGAGGATACCGACGGGGCCCCTGCTCGCCCGTCGGATTCTCCTCTGCCAGCGCCGCAAGACAACTCGGCGGCCATTTTGTTGGCCATACAGTCCTTATGCTCAGAGATAAGGACGAGGCTTCCATTGCCCACGGAGGAACCTCTACCGTCGGGGGATCCAGAACCGGGACCTTCTGGTGTTCCCCCTATCAAGAAAAGAAGGATCCATCCTCCTCCTCCCTTTCAGCCGCCGCACCCCGTCCAGCCCTCCTCCCCGTCAACCCGAGGGGGTGATACGGGGACGGACACGGCAACGACGGGTACGGACGACGAGGCATACGACGAGGATATTCCGTCGTCGCCTCCCACCAGGGCCTCCCCGCCCGACGAGATCGGATCGTTCCATGCCATGATCTCCAGGGCGTCCGAGATTTTCCAGCTCTGCCCTGAAGAAAAGAGGAAGGAAGGCTTCCTGTATCAGCGGCGCGAGGCCAAGAGGAAGACGGTCCTCTCTGTGCCTCTGTTGGACGACATCTGGGATGAGGGCCTTACGCTCCTCAAGAACCCGTCCACGACGCCAGCTAGAAGAGACCGGTACGAGAAAAAGTACCGGGTCCCGGACACGGCCCCCCTGTGCCTCCGGGCACAGCCTACCCCGGATTCCGTCGTCTCCGCGGCGGCCAGGAAGAAAGCGGGGGGGGGTGCGGCGTCCACATCGACTTCCCCGCCGGACGGCGAAGGAAAGAAGTTGGATGCGATGGGACGCAGAGTCATCTCGTCGGCAGCGACGACGATTAAAGCGGCCAACGCCCTGGCGATCGTGGCTCGCTACGACAGGGAGCTCTGGTTCAAGATGGCTCCCCTGCTGGATTTTCTGCCGGATGACAAGAGGGCGGAGGCCCTGGACATCCTGCAGGAAGGTGAGGTGGCCTCCGACCACGCCATCACCGTGGCGACGGACATCGCCGACACTGGGTTCCGCCAGTTGGGCAACGGTGTTTGCCTTCGGCGTCGCGGATGGCTCAAGGCGACGGATTTCCGCCAAGACGTCCAGACCAGAGTCCTGGACATGCCCTTCGACGGGAACAACCTGTTTGGGAAGGCTGTGGACGACTCCCTTCAGGCCATTAAGGCAGACACCGAGACGGCCCGGGCCCTCGGCACCCTGCAACAACGACGGACGCCCTTTCGGAGCGGCGGAGGCAAGGGCGCCTCCAAAGGTTCCAGTGGCGGTTTCACTTCCTACCGCCAAGCGGCCCGCTCGTCGTCACAAGAGGCCTACAGAGGACGAGGCAAGTCCGGTGGACCCCGCCGTCGTCGCCAAGGAGGCCAGGGCGGAAAGGCCGCGTCCAAGCAGGATTGAACCGGCCGCGGAGTCGGGCCCCCACCGAAGCACCCCAGTGGGAGGCCGGCTGGCGAACTTCGTCGGCGCGTGGGAGTCCATCTCCACCGACCGTTGGGTGCTGGACGCTCTGGCCCGGGGACACGCACTCGAGTTTCAGAAGAAATGCCCGCGTGTCCCCCCCGTGACCAGAAAAGAACTGCACGTTCCTCAACTCCTTCTGGAGGTAAGGGCGATGCTCAGAAAGGGCGCCATCGAACTCGTCCCAAAGAGGCTCCGGGGCTCCGGAGTCTACTCAAGATACTTCCTCGTGAAGAAGAAGACAGGGGGATGGCGCCCCATCCTGGACCTGCGACGCCTGAACAAGTTCATCAAGGCGCAGAAGTTCCGGATGGTCACCCTCCAGCACGTCCTAGGCCAGCTGGAGGAAGGAGACTTCCTATCGTCGTTGGACTTGGAGGATGCCTACTTCCACATCCCCATCCTGAAGGGGCACCGGAAATTCCTCAGGTTCGTGGTCCAAGGGCGCCACTACCAGTTCAAAGCCCTCCCCTTTGGACTCCGGTCGGCACCCAGGGTATTCACCAAGTGCCTCGCACCGGTGGCGGCGCAGCTGCGCCGCGAAGGGATACACGTCTACCCCTACCTGGACGACTGGCTCATCCGCGCCAAGACGAGGGAGCTCGCCGTGGCCCACACGGCAAGGACCGTCCAACTTCTCACGGACCTGGGATTCGCCGTGAACTACGCCAAATCCCACCTGGTACCGGCTCAAGACGCACTGTTTTTGGGGGCAAGGCTCAACACAGTGTCCCTTCTGGCCTCCCCGTCGGAGGAGAGGACCAGGACCATCTTGGGCAAGGTGCAACGGATGTTGGTGGCCGACGCGGCCAAAGTGAGGTCCGTCAAGTCCCTCCTCGGTATGATGTCTTCCTGCATCTACCTAGTGCCCATGTGCAGGCTCCGGATGCGCCCGTTGCAGGAATTCCTGGACGCGCGCTGGATCCAGACGACGGGCAGCTTCGAGGAGAGGATCAAGCTCGACGAGAGCTTCCGACGAGCGATACGGTGGTGGGGCACCCGCGCGCATCTGACGGCGGGCATGGACTTCCAGACCCCAGCCCACCAGGAGACAGTGACCACGGATGCCTCCCTGGAAGGGTGGGGAGCGCATACCGCAAATCTGCACGCAAGAGGACTTTGGCTCCCGACGGAGAAGTCCCTGCACATCAACGTCCTGGAGCTCCGTGCAGTGTTTTGGGCCCTCAGGTCCTTCCTTCCGTCCCTCAAGGGCAAGGTGGTGAGGATCTTCACGGACAACACCACCACCATGTTCTACATCAGGAAACAGGGCGGAACCAGGTCCCCAGCGCTGTCCAAGGAGGCGCAAGACCTGTGGCATTGGGCCATCGCCCAAAGGATATTTCTGGTGCCGTTTCATCTGGCAGGGATAAAAAACACCATCGCCGACTCACTCAGCAGGGAGCTGCGCTCGTGCCACGAGTGGGAACTACGGCAGGATCTAGTGGATCGCCTCTTCCGACGGTGGGGCGCACCCCAGATCGACCTGTTCGCGACGGCGACGAACACCAAGTGCCGGAGGTTCGCCAGCAGGTTTCCCCAGGCGAGGAGCATGGGCGATGCTTTCTCCTTCCCCTGGGAGGGCCTGTTCCTCTACGCGTTCCCTCCCCTGCCCCTGCTAATCCGGCTCATCAATCAGCTCAAGAGGTCACGGTGCAGGGTGATCCTCGTCGCACCTGCGTGGCCGAGGCAGATTTGGTTCCCGGACCTTCTGGACTTGTCAGCGTCCCCGCCAATCAAGCTGCCGGCGGACGCGGATCTACTCTCCAGGGAAGGAGGCGCCATCCTCCACCACGACCCCAAGTCGCTGAACTTGCAGGCCTGGCTCCTGCAGCGCTAGAGTTCGGAGGATACGACATACCGGCCGACTGCAGAGAGGTTCTTGCAAAGGCCAGGGCGTCCTCGACTCTGAAGTGCTACGGACACAAGTGGAAGAGGTTCTCTGTCTGGTGCCGCGCACAGAAGATCAACCCTCTACGGATTACGGCTCCCCAAGTACTGCCGTACCTGCTGACGCTGGCCAAGGCTGGACTGGCACACGCGTCCATCAAGATTCATCTTGCTGCGATCTCCCGATACACCAGAACCACGGGGCGGACGTCCTTGTGGTCTCATCGTCTGGTGAAGGAGTTCATGAAGGGACTATTCAGATCGTTCCCGCCGGTGAAGGCTCCGGCCCCGGCGTGGGAGCTCAACGTGGTGCTGACCAAGCTCATGGGACCTCCATTCGAGCCTCTACACTCGGCCCCGTTGAAGTTCCTGTCGTGGAAAACAGCTTTTCTCGTGGCCATCACCTCCGCACGACGGGTGGGAGAGATCCAGGCCCTTTCCTGCAAAGCTCCGTATTTGACTTTCCACGCCACGAGGGTAGTGCTCAGGACGCACCCCTCCTTCATGCCCAAGGTACCGTCGGACTTCCATCTCAACGAACCCTTGGTGTTACCTGTGTTCTTCCCGTCGCCTTCGTCGCCGGCTGAGAGGACTTTGCACTCGCTGGATGTGGCTAGAGCGCTGAAGTTCTACGTGGACCGCACGAGGTGCTTTCGGAAGACGTCACAACTTTTTGTAAACTTTGGACCTGTTAATCAAGGGAAGGCTCTCTCGAAGGCTTCCATTTCCAGATGGCTCTCCGGCTGTATCACGTACTGTCACCGGTTGGCTAACCGACCGCTGCCTGGCCGTCCGAGAGCCCATTCCACCAGAGCGATCGCAGCTACCACGGCGTTCCTATCTGGTGTGCCCCTGCTGGACATATGCAGGGCTGCTACGTGGAGGTCGACGCACACCTTCACGAAATTCTACTGCGTCGATCGGGATTCCAGGGAGGAGTCCAGGGTCGGCCAAGCAGTGCTGCGCAACCTGTTCGCCTGAGGTGAGCCTGGTGAGGAGGTAAGATGCTTAATGTTGAGTTTGATGTAATGCTTAATGTTGAGCCTTTGCCACCTCCCGTGGTTGTGCATGTGTGTACTGCTATGTATTCTTTATTCATGAGCATGTGAATCCATGCCAGACCCCATGCTGGAGAAGGAACAAGTTACTTACCTGTAACTGTTGTTCTCCAGCATGGGTCTGGCATGGATTCACATGCGAACCCTCCCGCCTACCCCTCTGCGGCTCTTCACTTGGTCATACTGCCACTTCACGTGCTTCCAAATCTGAAGATGGCTGCCAGAGGCGGGGCTTAGGTAGAGGGCAGTCATTGGCTGTGGTCAGTATGACGCAGAGACCAGTGATTGGTTATTGCTACGAAAGACAGATCAGAAACGAAACTGATACTGGTTTTTTTCTTTACCGAGGATTCCCAGCCTGACGACGGGGAATATTCATGAGCATGTGAATCCATGCCAGACCCATGCTGGAGAACAACAGTTACAGGTAAGTAACTTGTTCCTTACGCTTTTCCACCCCCCTGACTCCTCTGCTGAACAAGATAGTGCACAAGATGCACCAGGAACCAGTCACCATGATACTGATAGCCCCGATGTGGGCCCGCCAACCATGGTTTGCGCTCCTGATGGAGATGTCCCTGTCCCCACCAGTGAAACTGCCCTGCCCGTACAACTTGCTGTCACAGGACAAGGGCAAGACACTACACCCATGCCCACAGAACATGAATTTAGCAGCCTGGCTCCTGAGGTCATAGAATTTGGCCATTTACAACTCCCTCAGAGATGCATGGACATTCTCAAAGAAGCTAGAAAACCCAACACTCGCCACTGCTATTCTAGCAAGTGGAAGAGATTTGTCATCTAGTGTAGAGGTAAGAGCAGCAACCCACATACCCGCAGTCTGGCCCCCGAGCGCAGCTCATTACCCAACTCCTGATGGCAGCTCGTCTTACGCGAGCGCGCTTCTGGAAAGAGCCGGAGGGCCCCTGTATTGCACAATGGTGGGTCAAAGTCTGGGAAATCATGGGAATGGAGAAATTAACAGCCACATTAATGAATCGTACGGACAAATTCCGCCAAATCTGGGGCCCATTTCTAAACCATGTGAAAGACAGGGAACATATGCTCTTCCAACCAAAACTAATCAAATGTCTCCTCCAGCCTTGAGAATCTTACCAAATATAGGATACATAACTGACTTAGCATCAGAGCGAGAGATTGTCGGTACTAGGAACAACAACTGGACTACTGTGGGAGCAGGCCGAAAAGAATGTGGTGGGGCCCCCTCCCCCCCCCCCCCTTTTTTTTTTTTTTTTATCCTCCTCCCTTCTTTTCTTCTTTAATATACATTGCAGCAATACACCCCTGAGAGTAATTATGATGTAATAATAACAATGTTTAAAATGAAATATCAACCTACTGTTAAACTATTTAGCCTCAGTGACACCCGCTGAGCACCAGGCAAATGCATAACAATATGATGTAATATTGAACTGCACCCAAATATTCCTGCCTTTGTTTATACTGTTACAAGATTACTTTGTGAACTGATATTTCAATAAAAAGATCTTGACAAAAAAAAAAAGAGCAGCAACCCAGTCCACTGCTCTCCCACACAAATTGTCCTTTACCTGACCCATTTACTGGACTCAGGTCTAGTGTTCAATTCTATTAAAGTCCATCTAGCGGCACATTCTGCATACACCACCTCTCAACTTAAGGTGTCATGGTGGAAAGTCCTAGTTATCAAAGCCTTCATGGAGGGGGTAAAGAGAATACACCCTCCGATAGCAAACCCAGCTCCCGGCTGGGACCTTAATGTGGTACTTACCAGGCTCATGGGCTCACCCTTTGAACCCATGCACAAGGCAGCTCTTAAGGACCTCACCCTTAAGACTGCTTTCCTAATAGCTATCACCTCCATTAGGAGAGTAAGTGAACTACAGGCTCTCTCTATTCTAGACCCCTTCGTAACAGTTCACAAAGATAAGGTGGTTCTACGCACACACCCAAGGTTTGCACCGAAATTCAGATCGAAATTCCATGTCAACCAGTCAATAGAACTACCAACGTTCTTTCAAAACCCTTCCAATTTGGGAGAAAAAACCCTGCATATACTCGATGTGCGCAGAGCTGTCATGTTTTATATGGAAAGAACTAGGCCACCGTCTAATCAGTTCTTTGTCTCGGTGGCAGCAGGAAGAGAAGGAGATGCAGTCTCAAAGTCCACTATATCTAGATGGATTGTTCAATGCATCACTCTGTTACACTGTTGCTAAGCGAGAACTACCCTTCAAGCCAAGAGTACACTCTACTCGAGGCACTGGGGAAGCGGCAACCTGGAGTTCTGTACACACCTTTACAAAACACTACTGTCTAGATGCTCACTCTAGATCTGATTCCCAGGTGGGACAAGCAGTATTAAGACATCTTTTCTCTACTGTTCCTTCTCACAACCCACCTCCAACTCCGGGTACTGCTCGGTAGTCTATGCACAGCATGTGATTCTAAGCAGATTAACAAACATCAGAAGACAATGCATTACTTACCGTAAAATCATTTCTTTTGGTTGTATCTGCTTAGATCAGTGGTCTTCAAACTTTTTTGGCCAGGGCCCCCCTGAGCAAAATTTGGGCAGGTCGGGACCCCCCAGAAATGCCAAATGGACAGTATATATTGCGCGCCGTCACCTGCTCCCATCACAGTCGCTGGGCTCCCTCATCCCACTCCTACCCAGTCGCTGGTCTCTCCCCACCCCATGACACACCCTGGGCTCTCCCCACTCTGCTCCCACCACTATCCCATGGTTCCCGCCCATTGTGCTCCCACCATAACCCCTGGGTTCCCCCATCCCGTTCCCAACAGTCTGAGGGCAAGTGGCGGCTGGTGATTTTTTTTTTTTATTTATTTTTTTTTTTAAGTGGAGGGCATAACTATTTCTGCCAAAAATGCAATACCGACCGAGCATAGTGAGGGAGCTCGAACCAATAAGGGGAGGTTAGGGGGGGTTTCCCCCTGTGAATTTTTTTAAATAATGGGTTAAAATGTTGCATTGTAGAGCATACTTTGAACAAAAAATGGGTAAATAGCCAAACAGTTTGCAATTGGTGCTGGGAGTCCAGGGGGCAGGCATTGATATTGATATTTATATTTTATTTCTATCGCGCTCGTACACAAGTGTTTCAGAGCACAAGGCAAGGGAGGGGAACAGAGGAGAAGAAAACAGCCATCTTACTAGGCCCAGTAACATTGAGAACGCACAAGTGCGAGGGGGAGGGGAAAAGTGCATTGAAGGGGGGAGAAGTGGAAAGTGCGAAGCAGAGGAGAAACAGATAAATAACAATAAATAAATAAATAATAAAGGCAACAAACAGTGGTAGTGCAGCCAGCAATTTGCAAGTGCTACGTTTAAGGCAGCAGACATGGTAGGTCTGAGAAGTGCAGGAAGAAAGATGGTTCTCCTCAAGTTTTAGAGTGGCAGGGCGCTGTTCCAGAGGGAGGCCCCAGCCGAAGACAGAGATCTACCCCCAGCTTGTTTCTTTGATAAACGACTGACCCTGAGGGAGTTGGAGGTAGAGGAGTGAAGAGCTCGAGAGGGGAGGTATTTGCGGAGGGATAGCTGAAGGTATTTTAGACCCAGGCCCCAGAAAGCCTTGTGGACAATGCAGAGGGTTTTGAATGATAGATGTCCAGTAAAAAGATACCATCGGTGTCCACTGGGCCCCACTGGTCCTAACGCAATCAACATGATTATGTGTGTATGCAAGGCGCTGCACATTCATACTGCAATCACTCTATCATTCACATGAGCATCCTTCACCATACACTCACTCATAACATAAGCATACACGCATCCATACACATGTTTAAATAAAAACAATGAACATAAGCGTACCTTCTGCATTGGCCTGCGTGTGGGTGCTGAAACGGCCTGCTCTGGCTGCTCTGTCCGTATGTGCAAGGAGGCGCAGGAGCTCCCCCTCAGACATACAGACATGCAGTGCCCCAGCCAGCATTTCCAATGAGCTATGCAATGCTGGCGAAGCAAAACGCCCCAGCACTTGCATGGCTCAGTGAGCATGTGCGGCTGGGGAACTAAACTAAACTGTCAAAGGGAAACTGTTTCCCTTTGACAGTTCAGCCAGCCCAGGAGCACTCCATTAGCTAGATAAAACAGTTGAGGGAGTGCTCACTGTTTCACTGGGCTGGCTCCTTAGCTCCTCCATAATGGGTGAGGGGCCACTGGGTGGGCGCCCCCTCGCCATTATGGATGAGCCGCCAGGCTCGGACAGGCCTATAGGGCAATGCCTGTATCAAAAATGTAAAATGCTAGTGTGGGCCAGTCAAAATGGGCCACCATTTTGGCCAATGTGGACCAGTTTGATGAGTTACTTAACTATGCAGTTAGTAATGTTGACCGTTGTTGCTGAATATATCACAATTTACTTACATTTTAACACAAAGCACCCCCTTGGGTACTATTGAAACAGTGGGCTTCATTAGAACTCTGGCGGTAGCTGTGCTGGTAAAACCGGCACGGCTGCCGCTGGAGTTGCATCCGCGTCCGGCACCCGCGAATGGGCAATTACCAGGTCATGCCGAGTTAGGCGGACATAATTGACCTTTCGTGGGTGCCGGTACCGGTAGATCCCCATTCCCATTGAGCCCTATAGGGCTCAATGGGAATGGGGGGCTCGGATGCACCGGCAACGTTCGTAACGGTGCCGGTGCAGCCAACGAACTGTGCTCGCGGGTGCCGCACGGCCTACCAGGTCAGACCTGGTGGGCTGGCAGGCACACGCAAGCACAACTCTTACTATGGTGGTACGGTAGCAATGGTGCCAGTAGCGTACCGGCACCGTTGTTACCATACAGCCATAGTTGTAATGATGCCCAGTCTGTGACTAAAGGAATGAATATCCATTTACAACTGTGGGTCACTTTTTCATTGTTGCCTGAGACAGTTTCATGCTTCAGCCCGACCATGTGAGCCACCCCTATCATTTCTACGAATCTAAAAAAAAAAAAAGAATTGCTTTTTTTTTATTTTTTTTTTTTAAATTCATGATGAGATCTCAGGGCCCCCCAGGGATGCACCCGCGGACCCCTAGGGGGTCGCGACCCACAGTTTGAATACCGCTGGCTTAGATTCACATGCGCCCACCCTTCCTCCCCGCTCGGATGGAAGGAACATAGACCTCTTTCTACATCTCTCTTTTCTGTACTCACTCACGTATAGAAGGCTCCCTCAGGGCAGAAAAAATACAAACAGAGGGACCTCGACACGTGAGGGATTTTGGGTAAACTGCACGTCACTATAGGGATAGTGTTACAGACACGCCTTATCGACGTCCCCTTTTCGACTACGAAAAACAAAATACAATACTCCGCAGTGACCACTGGATGTCGGACTATGCATAGCATGTGAATCTAAGCAGATACAACCATCAGAAATGCTTTTACGGTAAGTAATGCATTGTCATTCATCTTTACACTTTCCGGAACGCCAAAATCTTCATATTAGCACCACACGCTCCAGCGTCGACAGCAGCGCCTGCAAGGAAAAACGGAAGACAAGGTTAGACAACGAAAAAACAGTTTAAGGTTGCGCTTCGCCATACTTCACGCTTTTCCTTAAACGATCACTTACCTGCTGACGAACATTGCGGTAGCATCCATCGTCCATCCGGCCGCGTCTCACAGCTGCATTGATGCCGCATTTCCATCTAAGGGAAGAAAACGGACATTGTGGGCAAAAATAGGAGCAGCATATAAAGACATTAAACAGAACGAACAGCATCACAAGAGCTCAAGAAATACTTACCAATCATAAGGAGAAGCATAGTTGCAGCTGGACTGGACTAATCCTTATCAGGGATCAGTGAAGGAACTAGATCCCATTTGACGCGCCCCTGCCAGAAGTAGCAGGACGCAGAGCATATCTTCCGTAATTCACAGGTGAGCTTTATGGCCGGCGTATGCTCACAGAAGCCGTACTTTGGGGTGAAGGGTTCGAGAGGTACAACAATCACAGATTGGCGCACTCACACACTCCACGCAGGAGCAGCATCGCCACGTACCACCGCTCACAGCTTTTCTGAAGGGAGTTTTTCAAGTTCAGGGAGGGCTGCAACCGTGCCCCAATGCCTCCGCAGGGACCAGTTGAGTGTAACAGGAGATCGACCCCCTTAGGTGAACGCTGGATGGTGTACGCTCCTTCTCCAGCATGGGGCCTGGCATGGATTCACATGCTCATGAATATTCCCAGTCAGGCTGGGAATCCTCGGTAAAGAAAAAATCAGTTTGTTTCACTTCTGAATTGTCTTTCTCCTAAGCCAGCCAATGACTCCCCTCTACATAAGCCCCTCCTCTGGCAGCCATCTCCATATTTTTACTGCACGTTAGAGTGGTGGGAGTCCTCGTGATTAGCTCTCGGCTTTTTACTGTGTTTTGCGCTTTTTCTTCGTTTTCTTCGCCTTAAGCTCCATCGATCCATCATCTGACTAGCGGGGACCCATTTTTCGGAACTTTCTACGGCCCTCAACGGCGATTTATCGTAGAGTTTCCTTTTTGGAGGATTCCAGAAGATTCTTTGAGACCTAATCCGCGTGGACATAGCTCAAGATAAAGGAGACTCAACACCTCTGTTCAGCATCTGCCCTGGATGTGGACAACAGAACCTTTTCCTGAACGATGGGCACTCCTTGTGCCTTTACTGCCTACATTCCAACCAAACGCACATGGAGGACACCTGTGCGTTCTGCAAGGATATGGTGCCTCGCACCATGAAGGACCGTCGCAAGCGGCTCTCCGAGTGGCTCCAGACGGAGATCCCCGGGCAGCAAGCCTCACTCAGCAAGAGGAAATCTGAGCAGTCTTATAAGACCTTTGAGGGCGCTCCGGCGACGGGGGGCCCAACATAAGCAAAGCACTGAGGTCACCGGGAGCGCGTTGGGACAGGCTCCTAGGTGGCCAGGTCAGAACCGGCATCTCTGGCACCCTCGACCACGAGCCAACGCTCCGGGTCAGCAAAGAGGAAGTCGGACCATCCGGGTAAACTTCTGGAGAAGTCCCAGCCGACGGAGAAAGCCAAGGAGGAGAGGGCGCTGAATCCCCCCTGCCCCCACAGTGAAGGCCTCAAGCGCGCCCAGGGTCGTGAAGGCCCAGGTTCAGCAGGCAAAGTCTTCCCTGGAAGGAGTGGTGGCGTCCCTCGCGAAGGCCTCAGATGCAGACTCACAGGAGGCAGCCCCTAAGGCGAGAGTTTCCCTGCCTGCTCGGAGGGAATAGTCTTTTCTACCCATTGAGAAGACACCAGTGAAAACGATGCCGATAATCTCCCATAGGCCGTCCCCACTGGTCGAGCAGAAGGGTAGGGAGGGGGGGTGGTAGTCCTGCAGGGCTCGTACATCTCCTCCGAGGAGCTTTTTGGTCTGAAGGCCGTACTGGATAAGAAGTTTGTCGAGGCCAGGTCCTTTGGGAAGGACCCCGGCGAAGCGGATGTGGAGAGCGGTGAGGAAACTGTCAAGGAGCAGCAGGGCGGTGAGGAGCCAGAGGACTTCATGTCACTGCCACCGCTCCCGTTGCATCCACCACAGCAACCTCCGCCAGCGGACGTGTCGGCGGACATCCTATAGGCACTGCACACCTTGTGCTCAGAGATCCGGACAAGGATGCCCCGTCGCCGGCGGGAGATCCTGCAGCACATGGGCCGTCGGGGGAACCCCCTGTCAAGAGGAGAGTCCATCCTCCACCTCCTTGTCATCCTTCGCTGCCATCCCCTCTGAGGGACGATACAGAACGGGATATGGCGACGACGGGTACGGACAATGACAGAGTGGACCTCCCGTCGCTAGTGCCTAGGGCCTCGCCGCCCGACGAGAGCCTCGGAAATGTTTCAACTGGCCCCCGAGAAGGAAGGAAGGCTTCCTGTACCAGCACCGGGAGGCCAAGAGGAAGACCGTGCTTTCTATCCCTCTTTTGGACAACATTTGGGATGAGGGGCTGTCCCTTATGAAGAACCCGTCCTCGGCCCCGGCGAAGAGGGACCGGCACGAGATGTACAGTGTGCCGGACTCTGCACCCAAGTGTCTCAGATCCCAACTGTCCCCAGACTCTGTGGTCTCGGTGGCGGCGGCGAAATCCTCTGGATCTTCGACGTCCTCTTCCCCCACGGACGGTGACTGAAAGAAGCTGGACGCCATGGGGCGACGGGTCATCTCGTCTGCTGCGACAATTATCAAAGCGGCCAATGCCTTGGCCATCGTGGGCCGTTATGACAGGGAGATGTGGTGCAAGATCGCTCCCCTCCTGGACTTGCTTCCCAACGACAAAAGAGCGGAAGCGCTGGATGTCCTGGAAGAAGGTGAGGTGGCATCGGACCATGCCATCATGGTGGCCACGGACATCGCCGACACAGGATTCCGTCAGATGGGCAACAGAGTTTACCTTCATCGACGCGGATGGTTGAGGGCCACTAGCTTCTGTCAGGACGTACAGTCGAGGGTGTTGGACATGGCCTTCGATGACAACTTATTCGGCAAGACTGTGGACGAGTCTCTTCAGGCCATCAAGGCGGATACCGAGACGGCCCAGGCGTTGGGCATGCTCCAGCAGCGACGGAGGAAAGTCCCAGGGGTACCCCAAAGGTTTCAGTGGTGGCTCTTCCTATTGTCAACCGTCCTGCTCTTCGGCTCAGGAAGCCTACAGGGGCCGCAGCAAGTCGGGGGGGATGTCGTCTCCAAGGTCTCCAAGGTGGCACCCCACTGCAGAGCAGGATTGAACCGGCAGCAGCGTCTGGCCTCCACCCGTGCCTCCCAGTGGGATGCTGGCTGGCGAACTTAGTCAGCGTGTGGAAGTTCATCTCCACCGACCATTGGGTGCTGGACGCCCTGTACCACCTGGTGGCCAGTAAGGAAAACCACGTCCCTCAACTTCTGCTGGAGGTACGGGCCATGCTGAAGAAGGGCGAGATAGAACTCAGCCCAAAAAGGCTCCGGGGTGTACTCCTGGTACTTCCTCGTCAGAAAGAAGACTGGTGGTTGGAGACCCATACTAGACCTCCACCGCCTCAACAAGTACATAAGGTCCCAGAGGTTTCGGATGGTCCCCCTTCAGCATGTGCTGGGACAACTGGAAGAAGGGGGTTTCCTATCGTCGCTGGACCTGGAGGATGCCTATTTCACATCCCCAGTCACAAGGCACACAGCAAATTTCTGCTCTCTGTGGTCCAGGGGCAGCATTACCAATTCAAGGCCCTTCCCTTTGGATTGAAGTCAGCTCCAAGGGTTTTCACCAAGTGTCTGGCTCCAGTGGCGGCTCGGTTGCGCCTGCAGGGGATTCACTTGTACACCTACCTGGACGATTGGCAAATCCGAGCAAAGTCAAGGGAGGCCGCCGTCGAACACACAGCAGGGACCGTGCGGCTACTCACGGGACTGGGGTTCTCGATAAACTTGGCGAAGTTCTGCTTGGAGCCATCGCAGGGCGTGCCGTTTCTGGGGTCCCGGTTCAACAGTGTCGTGCCTGGCGTCCCCGTCGCAGGAGACGATAGCGGCCATCCTGGGCAAGGTACAACGGCTGTTGACCCTGAAGATCACAAGGGTGAGGTCCATCAAGTCCCTCCTCGGCATGATGTTGTCGTGCATATACCTTGTGCGCCGGTGCAGGCTGCGGATGCGACCGCTGCAGGAGTTCCTCGACGCCCGTTGGATCCAGGTATCTGGAAGCTTTGAGGACAAGATCACCCTCGACAAGAGTTTCCATCGAGCGATTCAGTGGTGCGGTGGCTGCGTGCATCTGTCGGCGGACGCGGATTTCCATACCCCCCTCATCAGGAGACTGTCACGACGGACGCATCCCTGGAGGGATGGGGTGCGCACACCGGTCATCTACACGCAACAGGCCTGTGGCTACAGGAGGAGAAGTCGTTGCACATAAACGTTCTGGAGCTGCGGGCCGTGTTTTGGGCCCTCAAGTATTTCCTTCCGTCTCTCAAGAGCAAGGTGGTGCAGATCTTCGCAGACAACACCAACACAATGATTTACATCCGGAACAGGGGGGCACCAGATTCCCGGCGCGCTCCAAAGAGGTACAGGACTTATGGCAACGGTCCATCGCCCAGGTGATGTTCCTCGTCCCATTTCATCTGGCAGGAGTGAAGAACACTGTGGCCAACTCTCTCAGCAGGGAATTGCGCTCGTGCCACAATTGGGAGCTTCGGCAGGAACAAGTGGATCTTCTATTCCGACGATGGTGCAACCCCCAGATCGATCTGTGTGCGACAGCGATGAACACCAAGTGCTGGAGGTTCGCCAGCAGGTTTCCCCAGCCGGGGAGTATGGGGGATGCTTTCTCCTTCCCCTGGGACGGCCTGTTCCTCTATGCGTTTCCCCCGTTGCTGTTGCTTATGCGACTCTTCAATCAACTCGGATGATCCCGGTGCAGGATGATCCTTGTCGCACCGGCGTGGCCAAGGCAGATATGGTACCCTGACCTTCTGGACATGTCAGGGTCCCCTCCAGTCAAGCTTCCGGTAGACATTGATCTTCTCGCCAGGGAAGGAGGCGCGATTCTGCACCACGACCCAGGGTCGCTGAACTTGCACGTCTGGCTCCTGCAGCGCTAGAGTTTGGTGGATACGGTCTTCCGGCGGACTTCAAGGAAGGGCCTGCCAAGGCCAGGGTTTCATCTACACTGAAATGCTACGAACATAAGTGGAAGAGGTCCGCCATCTGGTGCCGCGCACAGAAACTCGACCCTCTACGGATTACGGCTCTGCAGGTGCTGCCGTATTTCCTGTTGCTGGCCAAGGCAGCGTTGGCTCATGCTTCTATCAAGGTTCATCTGGCGGCTATCTCCCGCTACACCAGAACTCCGGGGCGCTCGTCGTTATGGTCAAGGACTTTTCTGTTAGTTCCCGCCAGTGAAGGCTCCGGCCCCGGCGTGGGAGCTCTATGTGGTGCTGACTATACTCATCGGTCCCCCGTTCGGGCCTATGCATTCGGCACCGCTGATGTTTTTATCTTGGAAAACAGCGTTTCTTGTGGCCATCACCTCCGCACAATGAGTGGGAGAGATTCAGGCCCTCTCTTGTAAACCACCTTACTTGACATTCTACGAGACGAGGGTGGTGCTGCGGACGCACCCCTCCTTCATGCCCAAGGTGCCGTCGGGCTTCCATCTCAACAAGCCCTTGGTGTTACCTGTTTTCTTACTGTCGCCGGCTGAGAGGACTTTGCACTCGCTGGATGTGGCTAGAGCGCTGAAGTTCTATGTGGACCGCACAGTGTTTTCGGAAGACATCGCAGCTATTTGTGAACTTTGGCCCTGTGAACCAAGGGAAGGCCCTCTCCAAGGCTTCCATTTCCAGGTGGCTCTCTGGCTGCATCACCCATTGTCACCGGTTGTCAAACCAACCGTTGCCTGGCCATCCGAGAGCCCATTCGACCAGAGCGATCGCTGCAGCTACAGTGTTCCTGTCTGGTGTGCCCCTGCTGGACATCTGATGGGCTGCTACGCGGAGGTCGATGCACACCTTCGCGAAATTCTACTGCGTTGACTGGGATTCCAGGGAGGAGTCCAGAGTCGGCCAAAAAGTGCTGCGCAACCTCTTTGCTTCAAGGTGAGTCTGGTGAGGTAAGAGATGATTGCCACCTCCCGTGGTTGTGCATGTGTGTACTGCTATGTATTCTTTATTCATGAGCATGTGAAGACCTGCCAGACCCCATGCTGGAGAAGAAACAAGTTACTTCCCTGTAACTGTTGTTCTCCAGCATGAGTCTGGCATGGATTCAATGCGAACCCTCCCGCCTCCCCCTCTGCGGCTCTGCTCTTCGTCCGACTGCCACTTTACGTGCTAACAAATCTGAAGATGGCTGCCAGAGGAGGGTCTTAGGTAGAGGGCAGTCATTGGCTGGGGGCAGTATAACTCAGAGACCAGTTATTGGTTGTTAGGAGAAAGACAGTTCAGAAGTGAAACTGACTGTTTTCTTTACTGAGGATTTTCAGCCTGATGACGGGGAATATTCATGAGCATATGAATCCATGCCAGACCCATGCTGGAGAACAACAGTTACAGGTAAGTCACTTTTTCTCCAGCATGGGGTCTGGCATGGATTCACATGCTCATGAATATTCCCCGTCAGGCCGGGAATCCTCTGTATATAAAAAAAATCAGTATCAGTTTCGTTTCTGATCTGTCTTTCTTAGTAACCAATCACTGGTCTCTGGGTCATAATGCCCCCAGCCAATGACTGCCTTCTCCCTAAACCCCACCTCCGGCAGCCATCTTCAGATTTTTACCGCACGTTCAAGTGTTGGGAGTCCTCGTGCTGTAGCTCTCGAGCTTTTGCTGCGTTTTCGCGCTTTTTCAGGAGATTTTTCTCTTTTTTTCGGTTAAATAGAGCCTCAAGCTCCACCGTTTCTACATCCGATCAACAGGGATCCGTTTCGGAGTTGTCTACGCCCCTCAAGGGTGAAGATTTCATCGAGTTACGCTTTTGGAGGATTCCAGAAGTTCCGATGTCTACCCCGGACATGGCCCAGGAGAAAGGAAGCTCGACGCCCGGGAAGCTGTTCAGGACCTGCCCTAGATGCCAGCTTCAGAATGTTTTCATGGAGGACGAGCATTCGTTATGCCTCTACTGTCTCCATTAGGACAAGACGCACAAGGAGAAGGACTGCGTTTTGTGGGAACATGTCGGAGCGGACCATGAAGGATCGCCACCTCCGTCTCGCCAACTGGCTGGAAGGGAAGAGCCCGTCAGGCGAGAAGAAGAAAAAGAAGTCTGAGCGGTCTTCTAAGTCCTGTGAGGGCGCCCCGGCGACGGGGGCCCAACAAAAGGCTAAGCACCGCGAGTCCGCGGGCACCGGGAGCGCTGAACGGTCGGGCTCCTTGGCTGCCAGGCAGGGCGCATCCTCCCTGGCGCCATCAACCACGAGCCAACGCTCTGGCTCGAGTAAGAGAGTCAGAGAACCCGGCGAAGCTTCTGGAGAGGCCCCGGTCGATCTCGAAGATTCCGGCAGAGGGGGGAGCGAGGCTCGGACCCTCCCCCCAAGGTGAAGGCCCCATGTGTCCAGAAGGTGACGATGGCCTTAATTCACCCTGCTAAGAACTCAATTGAGGATGTCGCCGCGGCCCTGGCTCAGCCTGTGGAGGCTACACCAGTGGAGGAACCCTCAGGACCCAGAGTCTCCCTGCCACCGCGGAGGGAGTCGTCTTTCAGGCCCATTGAGAAGACCCCCACGAAGTCCTCGTTGGAAAAGGTGGGGGGGGGGGGGCTGGTGGCCATCGTGGATACGGACACGACCTCTGAAGAAGAGCTCATCGAAGTCGTGGAAGAGGCCCAGCCCATCGGGAGGGATCCCGACGAGGGCGACGACGAGAGCGACGGTGTCGCCGATAAGGCTCCTCAAGAGCCCTCGCGCCCGTCGTTTCCGGCGCCGCAGGACACCTCGGCGGCCATTTTGTCAACGATTCAGTCCTTATGCTCGGAGATAAGGACAAGGTTGCCCCTTCCCCCGAGGGAGGTATCTGAGCCAGACTTGACGGGGGAACCGGAGCCAGGACCATCGGAGAGTCCACCGCATAAGAGGACGACGCATCCTACACCACCTCTCCCACCTCTGCGGCCTGCTCTGCCTTCCCCCCGGTCTACTACCCACGGGGTTGATATGGACACGGCTACGACAGGTACAGATGCCGACTGAGGCAACGACGGGACGTGTCCCCCGTCGCCCCCCTGCTCGGGTGTCCCCGCCCGACGAGATTGGATCCTTTCATGCCATGATTTCCAGGGCATCCGAGCTTTTTCAGCTCTGCCCAGAAGAAAAGAAGAAAGAAGGGTTCCTTTACCAACGGCGCGAGGCTAAAAGGAAGACGGTCCTCGCCGTACCGCTTCTTGATGACATCTGGGATGAGAGGCTCGCCCTCCTCAAGAACCCTGCCACGGCGCCGGCAAAGAGGGACCGGTACGAGAAGAAGTACCGGGTCCCCGACGCATCATCTCATCCGCAGCGACGACTATCAAGGCGGCCAACGCCCCGGCTATCGTAGCCCGCTACGACAGGGAGTTGTGGTTCAGAATCGCCCCTCTGTTAGACTTTCTTCCAGACGCCAAAAGGGCTGAGGCCCTTGAAATTCTACAGGAGGTGGAAGATTGCTTCGGACCACGCCATCACGGTGGCAACAGACATCGCCGACACCGGTTTCCGTCAGTTGGGCAACTGCGTTTGCTTGCGACGACGAGGATGGCTCAAGGCCACGGATTTCCGCCAGGACGTACAAACCAAGCTTTTGGACATGCCCTTCAACGGGAACAACCTGTTTGGGAAGGCGGTTGATGAGTCCCTTCAGGCCATCAAGACAGACACAGAGACTGCCCGGGCACTGGGAGTGCTCCAACAACGACGGCCGTCCTTTCGGAGCTCCGAAGGCAGACAAGGTGCCTCCAAGCGATCCGGCAGTGGCTCCTCCACTTACCACCAAGCGGCAAGATCTTCGTCCCAGGAAGCCTACAGGGGACGCGGCAAGTCAGGTGGTGCCCGTCGTCGTCAAGGAGGCAAGGCGGCCTCCAAACAAGATTGAACCGACCGTGGGGTCGGGCCCCCGCCGAAGCACCCCGGTGGGAGGCCGGCTGGCGAGGTTCGTCAGCGTGTGGGAGTTCATCTCCACCGACCGTTGGGTGCTGGACGCCCTGGCCCAAGGGCACGCCCTCGAGTTTCAGAAGAAGTGCCCTCGCGTTCCACCCGTGGCCAGGAAGGAAAATCACATCCCTCAACTACTGTTGGAAGTAAGGGCGATGCTCAAGAAGGGTGCCATCGAGCTCGTCCCAAAGAGGCTTCGGGCTCCGGAGTTTACTCAAGGTACTTCCTCGTAAAAAAGAAAACAGGAGGATGGCGCCCCATCCTGGACCTACGACGACTGAACAAGTACATCAAGGCACAGAAGTTCCGTATGGTCACCCTCCAGCGTGTGCTGGGACAGCTGGAGGAGGGCGATTTCCTGTCGTCGTTGGACTTGGAGGATGCGTACTTCCACATCCCCATTCTAAAAAGACACAAAGTTCCTCAGGTTCGTGGTCCAAGGGCGGCACTACCAGTTCAAGGCCCTCCCGTTCGGATTGAAGTCGGCACCCAGGGTGTTCACCAAGTGCCTCGCACCGGCGGCGGCGCGGCTGCGCCTACAGGGGATCCACGTCTACCCCTACCTGGACGACTGGCAAGGACAAGGGAGCTCGCTGTGGAGCACACTGCGAAGACCGTCCAGCTGCTCACAGACTTGGGATTCTCCATCAACTTTCCAAAATCCCACCTGGTTCCGTCGCCCTGTTTCTGGGAGCCAAGCTTGACACAGTGGAGCGGCTGGGCCCGCCGTCGGAGGAAAAGACCAGGACCATTCTGGGCAAGGTGCAGCGTCTGCTGGCCACGGACATGGCCAAGGTAAGATCTATCAAGTCCCTCCTCGGGATGATGTCCTCCTGCATTTATCTGGTGCGCCTTTGCAGGCTTCGGATGAGACCCTTACAGGAGTTCCTCGACGCCTGCTGGATCCAGTCGACGGGCAGCTTCGAGGACAGGATCCCTCTCAACGAGACGTTCCGTCAGGCTATCCGGTGGTGGGGTACCCGCTCCCATCTGTCGGCGGGCACGGACTTTCAGACCCCAGCTCACCAGGTGACAGTGACGACGGACGCCTCCTTGGAAGGTTGGGGAGCACACTCCGGAGATCTTCACGCGAGAGGCCTTTGGCTCCCGGAGGAGAAGTCTCTCCACATCAACATCTTGGAGCTCTGCGCAGTGTTCTGGGCCCTCGGGTCCTTTCTTCCGTCCCTCAAGGGCAAGGTGGTGAGGATCGTCACCGACTACACCACCACGATGTTCTACATCCGGAAGCAGGGCGGAACCAGGTCCCCGGCCCTATCCAGGGAAGCCCAGGATCTGTGGCATTGAGCCGTCGCCCAAAGGATGTTTCTGGTGCCTCTTTATCTGGCAGAAATAAAAAACACGATCGCCGACTCACTCAGCAGGGAGCTGCACTCGTGCCACGAGTGGGAACTACGCCAGGATCAAGTGGATCGACTCTTCGACGATGGGGCAAACCCCAAGTCGATCTCTTCGCGATGGCGACGAATTCCAAGTGCTGGAGGTTCGCCAGCAGGTTCCCCCAGCCAAGGAGCATGGGCGATGCTTTCTCGTTCCCCTGGGACGGCCTATTTCTTTATGCGTTCCCTCCGCTGCCGTTGCTGCTCCGGCTCATCAACCAGCTCAAGAGGTCCCGGTGCAGGATGATCTTCGTCGCACCTGCGTGGCCGAGGCAGATCTGGTTCCCGGACCTTCTGGACTTGTCAACGTCCCCACCAGTCAAGCTGCCGACGGACGCAGACCTTCTCTCCAGAGAAGGAGGCGCAGTCTTCACCACAACCCGGAGTCGCTGAACTTGCAGGCCTGGCTCCTGCAGCACTAGAGTTTGGAGGGTACGACATCCTGGCAGACTGCAGAGAGGTTTTTGCCAAGGCCAGGGCGTCCTCCACGCTCAAGTGCTACGGGCATAAATGAGTAGAAGTATTAAGTTTCTCTTTGGTCGACACACAAAGTAAGCTTTGCCGCCACAATAGTAGTTTTCCTCCCACATTGATGTGCAAGACGACATCAACCACTGTGATCTACAGCACCAGAAAGGATGGAATGTTACTTCTTATAGCGACAGCAGTGTAAGGACACAAAGGGCCCACACGATCATCCCAGTGAATTATGATGCTGAGACAGCCGGTTATAAACAGTTGCATTTGACGGTTAAAGAACCCATCACTTGGCATCTGTAATCCGTGACAATCACAATAGGGAAGAAAGTATCTGAGGAGGAAATGTGAATGAAAAGATGTATGAATACACCACCTTTGGATAAACCACAGTTGTACTACATAACATTTTCAGTAAAAAATGTATTCAATAGGAGGAAATGTAGTGGGACCCTAGGGACGGCGACAATGTGCAATGTCCATAATTGGAAAATTAAATCGAACAACACAGAAAGCTGGAACGTCGTTCTTAATACAATTTTTCTTTGGAAGTAGCTGCGCGGTGGAAGGGGCAATAAAACGTGCATCACTGCACAACCTCTGCACAAAAATTGTAACACATACCTTTCTTATTAAATATTATTTTAATTTGGGGAAATGTAGTGGCACCCTACAAACGACAATGTGCAATGGCCATAGTGGGGAAAAAATTGCAACGGCACACAAAACTTGTAAAACATTAGGGAAACATTTTTTTTTTTTAACTAAAACATAACGTCAATTCGAAATATAGGCGGCAAAAATACACTTACATGATGTGGAGCGCCTCCATTGCGTTCGCTGTAGTCAGACACTAGTGTATCTGGAAGACTGCCTGTTCGGGAACCCATTTCTCATGGTCGGTGCAAAAGTTTTTGAAGCATAACCTTATCAAACGATATGTTTTTCAAACTGTTACTCCCTACGTTCTTTCTACTCTTTCCCTGTACCTCAAGGTTAAAAAACAAGGACCCTTATGGGTGTCGACAAATATGCAGCCGTACTGAGCTCTTTTTGAAAAGAGAAAATGCAGTGGCCTTCACTCCAAATGCAAATACATTCTCATTTTGCAACAACATATCGGCGTCTATTTATGAGAACCACTACTGGCGTACACGTGCAGAAGGGCTGTGTACGAAATGGAGCAGGTGGCTGCCTCAGATTCCCGCCACTCTGACCGCAGTAATGTTGTTTATGGATTGTAAAATGGACGAAGTTCATTTCGTACAGTGAGTAGCAAGTCCCACTGTACCGTATGACAGTGCTAACAAGAATACTTCAATGTTTGGCTTTCTACTAGCATGTCTCATTAACGCTCCCCTTTCCAAACAATGTTCCATAAGTGCTATAAGTGCATTGGTGCCTTCTTCGTTTACGTATGTTAGCGCCGATGTTCACGTTCAACAGAAAACGAAGTAAACATGGCGGTCGTATCGAAAGATTATGACGCACTTCACGTTGTGCCACAACCAATCGGTGAAAGCCCAACATGGTCGCGGGCAGCACACCACGGAATAGCCAATTGCAATGTTCTCCACAGAGCGAACAGGGAAGTGTGAACGCGGAGCGGACATAGATAGATATTTAATTGAGTAGCACGAGTGATAAGGAATTGTTTTACGAATTTTAGATTTGAATTTTAAATTGTTTTAAAATTGTGATTGTGTGTGGGAACTTTGCTTCTTAGTCGTAGGAGCTTAAGAATAGAAAATTGTGCGATCCGAATTAGGATTTAGTTTCTCCGAACGCACTAGTCTTCTTTTGAAACTACAATCCCCAGTGGGATTGTAGTTCTATCTGTTGTAGTAAAGCAATGTCCATACTTGAGTTAGGTTGCTTATAAGTAAGTTTACTTCCAGTTCTTCAGTTACATATCACAGGACATAAAGACATAAGATAGATACTAAGATAGATCACCGGCACCCATCACCCAGGGAGGGAGGACCAACTGACCCATAAACAGAACACTCAGCACAGCCTTCTCTCACTCATACATCAACATTCCACTTGGTACTTGCATGACATCACAGTACCAAGTGGCTAGCTCAGCTGGCTCGGGCAGTGCCTGAAGAGTGTGACATAAAACATCTCCCTCCTTACCGAAACGTCTACACAAACAATAAGCACTTTACATATAGGCAAGTCACATCACCATCCACCATACAGCTTCACAAGAAATCCCACAGCTATGCAATTCCATACTTCACCTACATATCCAGGTCACCCTCAATACTAACACAAATCACCTTCTGTCTATCCCTGCCACGGATAAACTCTAGACTCTCACTCTAGACACATGCCAGCCTATACACCAGGCTAAAGCTACCCTACAAACCAAACACTCGCTAACATAACATATATCCTTCCGCCCGCCCCTGCCACAGGCGAGCCTCCAGGCTGCCACCCTGAAGCATGGCTTGTGATCCTGGCGCAATACTAGACATCCAGGAAAACAGAATCACCATACCTATTGAGAGAATTCATAAAACCGCTAACCACTGCTGAAATATCACCACTATGCCTACATCATGAATATACAAACAAATACAACAAAAGGACTAGGCCAGAAGAGCCCAACTCAACCACACCAAGATAAACAGATCCTACAACAACTCGAAGATACTGGCCAGGCATCTCCAAGACCACCAACAAAACAGTGGGTTGGACTAAACGCTCAACTCAATGGCAGCACCGACGAGTCCCATAATCCTGACCTTGGGGTACCTTGGCCTGGATTTACATATAACACAAAAAGAAAACAACTACAAGGCAACTCTTCATCTTGGACAACATATTTCCGTTTAGCCAATGTTACCACCAGAGGGCGTCCCCAACCAGTACAACAGCTAATTCTAAGATAACCACTACCACATCTTCATCCAACAAAACCACCTGTCCATTTCAGATAAGAGTTGACTTCTTCTAACAGTGCACTACTACCATTCCTAAGATCTTCCTAAAATCACCCGACCACAACTCCCACTTACCTTAGTGCACTTCTCCACTTACTCACACCTGCACCTGAAAGGGTGCTACCCCCATTAAAACAAGTGTCCATTGCCAACCAATTGACACCTAAATGAGGCGCTACCTCAATACAGTCAATTTAAATAAAAGCGCTACCTCCATCTCAATACACCTTTTTTTTTTTTTTTGAAATATATTTGTTTTTTCCAAATACAATACAACCAGCATCATCAACATAGCAATCTGTTATATATCAATAGTAACTCCCCCTTCCCTCCCTCCCGATGCAAACCCAGACCGGGACTTGTGCAGTCTACTGCTTACGCTAAGGTGAGCCTGGGCTGTCCAGGTCCTCGCCTGAGGAGCTGACCTCTTTAGGGCTGAACAGAGCTGTCGTGAGGGCTATCCACTGTAAGAGGTCCTCGGAGTCGCCAATTTTTTGCTGTCGGTGTGCCAGCTCCCAGGCCCCGGTTTCGGCCACAGTCCATCTACGGAGGTCTTCCCACCATGTTATGAGTCTAGGGGCCCTGGGGCGTTTCCAGGCCATTGCGATGCGCCTTTTTGCCAGGATGTACATTAAATCCTTGAGTCTGTTAAGGGGCTTGTTCTTTTTGCCTCGCGGGTATGAGCCCAATAGACAGGCCCTAGGGGATTGCACGTCCAGTGTTATGTCCTCCTCAGCTACCCTAGTCTGGATTTGGGACCAGAAGGTCTGTATGGCCGGACAGGCCCAGAACATGTGGGTCAGTGAGGCTGCAGGTTCTTGGCACTTGGGGCACGTCACTACGCCGGCGCCCCTGAATCTAGAGATGACAGCTGTGGTGAGGTAGGCCCTGTGGATGATGTAAAATTGAATGAGCTGGAATCGGGCATTCCTGGAAACTCTTTTATGGTAGTGTGTTATGCTTTCCCATTCCGTGTCCCCGGACTGCGTGTTTAGTTTGGCTTCCCATTTGCCTTTACATGTGAGTTCGTTATGTGTGGTGTTGTCAATTAGGATCTCATAGAGCCTAGAGGTTTCGTGTCCCCCTTCTGCAACGCCCATCAAGTTTTCAATGGCCTCGTGTCCGGCGCAGTGGGATTCTGCTTCCGGCCATCGCTTCCTAAGCCTATCCAGCACCGCCCCGTGCAGAAGGAACTGACCCAGCGGGACCCCAGTCAACTCGTGCAGCTCGGGAAATGTATGGGTGCCCTGGTCATCTACCAGGTCGCCCAGGGTGGCGACACCGGAGGGTTCCCATATGTTCCGGATCGCCTTTCGGTCCTCTGGTCTAGTGGACATGATGGCAGCTATAGGGATTTGTGGGGAGTAAGGGTCGGTCAGCTTGACCGATTTGCAGGCCCGATTCCAAATCTGGGTGCCCAGGCGGATGAGGTGTGTATTATGTGTTTTAGGCGTTGGTCTGATCCAGAGGAGGTCCCTGAGCAACCAGGGTGCGTCTGGGGGCTGTAAGAGGCGTGTGTCCGTCGTGGCGTCATCAGCCATCCACTGGATCACGTGCTTGAGCTGGGCTGCTATGTAGTAGAACTCAAAGTTGGGGGTTTTTAGGCCTCCTTTTTCGTACGGTCTCTGTGTTATGTCTAGGGCAACTCTGTGCCTTCCCTCCCGCCATAGAAGTTTCCTACAAAGTTTGTTCAAGTCTCTGAAGAAATGTTGGGGGATGATGTAGGTGACATTGGTGAAGAAGTGTAGAAGGCGCGGGAGTGCTACCATTTTAAGGAGTCCCGCCCTACCAGCCATCGAAAGGGGCAGCTTGCACCAGAAGTCAATTGATTTAGCGAGGCCCTCCTTAGCCCTGCCGGTGTTTAGAGCGTGTTCGGCTACGGGGTCGCGGTGGATCACGACTCCCAGGTATTTGAATGTGGTGGGTTCCCATTTGAGGGCTAGAGGGGGGAGGTGTTCTTTCTTGGTTCCACTAAGTGCAGCCAGGGGGAATAGGCAAGACTTACTGTGGTTGATCTGGATCCCAGTGCATCTGTGGAACCCATCTAGGGTCTCAACTATGTAGGGGAGGATGTGTTCGGGATCTTTTAGGTAGAGGAGCATGTCGTCCGCATACATAGAGACGAGGTGGTTCACTCCATTTATCATTATCCCCCCGTCTCCGTACTCCTGCCTGAGGTATGCCGCCACTGGTTCGATCGCTAAGATGTAGAGCAAAGTGGATAGGGGGCATCCTTGCCGGGTGCCCCTGGCCAGGCTCCATTTTTCTGAGGTGTTATTGGTTCGCACTCTGGCGGTGGGATTAGTGTAAATGAGTTTGACCCATTTCAAGAAAGCCGGTCCGATCCCCATCTTGGAGAGGGCGGCGTAGAGCCATGTCCATCGGACCGAATCAAAGGCCTTAGAGGCGTCGAGGGACACAACTGCGTATTTGCCAGGCATGCTGTATGTACTGTGTATGACGTGATGCAGCCTTCGCAGGTTCTCAGAAATGGAACGGCCCTGCACGTAGCCCGTCTGATCCTGGTGTATGAGGTATGGGATGGCTGTACGAAGCCTTCTGGCCAGTAGTGCAGTGAGGATCTTGTTATCTACATTCGGCATGGATAAGGGACGATACGAGCCGCAGTCAGTGCTATCTTTGTCGGGCTTGAGTAAGGGGATAATGGTGGCTTCAGCCATGGAGTCGGGGAGGTGGCCTTTTTCGTACGCCTCGTTGTATACTTTGGACAATAGGGGGGCCAGTATGTCCTCATAGGCTTTATAAAATTCGCCCGGGAGACCGTCCGGTCCCGGTGTTTTACCAGAGGGCAGTGACCTGACTGTGACCTCGTCTGGGGTGACGGGGCTTCCGAGGGGATCTGCCAGGTGGTCTTCCAGGTAAGGGAGCCTGATGACGTCCAGGACGTCTTCAATTGCGGAGTCTGGGGGCGGGGCGGGATCGGAATAGAGGGTTTGGTAGTACTGCTTAAACGCTGCATTGATACCCACTTGCGTGTGGAGGGTCAGGCCGTCTGTTACGGATAGAGCAGATGGGGTGTCTGGGGGTTTCCCGTTTATAAAGCCATGCGAGTAGTTTCCCGGGTTTGTCGCCTAGGGCGTGGTTCCTTTCTGTGTATTTGGTATAGCTTAGTTTCCCCAGTGTCTCCCAGTGTGTCAAGCATGTTTGTTTGAGTTCGATCAATTTTTGCATGTGGGCGGGGTCAGGGGATGGGGTTGCTTCAAGGTCTTGGAGTTCGGTTTCAGCGTGCGCTAACAGGGACGTGACGGATTTCAAAGCCCCTCCAGCCGCGGCTATCATTTCCCCCCTTGTTACCACCTTGTAGGCCTCCCATGCTATGCTTATGTGTCGGACGCTATCAATGTTGGTTTGTAGGAAACTTCTATGGCGGGAGGGAAGGCACAGAGTTGCCCTAGACATAACACAGAGACCGTACGAAAAAGGAGGCCTAAAAACCCCCCAACTTTGAGTTCTACTACATAGCAGCCCAGCTCAAGCACGTGATCCAGTGGATGGCTGATGACGCCACGACGGACACACGCCTCTTACAGCCCCCAGACGCACCCTGGTTGCTCAGGGACCTCCTCTGGATCAGACCAACGCCTAAAACACATAATACACACCTCATCCGCCTGGGCACCCAGATTTGGAATCGGGCCTGCAAATCGGTCAAGCTGACCGACCCTTACTCCCCACAAATCCCTATAGCTGCCATCATGTCCACTAGACCAGAGGACCGAAAGGCGATCCGGAACATATGGGAACCCTCCGGTGTCGCCACCCTGGGCGACCTGGTAGATGACCAGGGCACCCATACATTTCCCGAGCTGTAGAACCCTCCCTAATTTGTTCATTAAAGGCCTTGTCTAGTAGCGCTTCGCTTCTTAATTTCCATGTCGGGATGGGGGGTCTAGGGGCTCCGGGACAGGTCCAGGCCCCGCGGGTGCAGGCAGCTCACTTCGGATCACTGTTGGTCGGGAGCCCAGCTCCTCGGCGGGCTCCCTCGGGGTCGGTCGCGGGACTCCGCTTACGGCGTTAGGCCGGGGATCAGCATGGCTGCCATTTTCTGTGTCTGCATGGTGTTCTTTTCTTTTCGACGTTGCGGGCCAACAGAGGGACGTGAGGCTTCCAAACTTCGACAGCAGGCGGATCAGGCTTTTGCACGGCTTGTGTTCGATTTTCAGGTGTCTGCAGTCATGTTAAGCAGTAGTTCGCGGCGGATCGTTAAACGTATCGCGCGGAGCTGCACCGAACACGTCTCTCCTACATGGCGGTTAGCCACGCCCCCTCAATCAATACAACACCTTAATGAGGTGCTACCTCAATACACATATTTAAACAAAAGCGCTACCCCCATCTCAATGCAGCTGGACAGTAATCCTAACTGTCCTAACTCCTAACCTACCCATCAGAATAATGACTCGAAGTCATTTGAACATGAACTAAGCTCACATCATTCATAACCAGATACATATCCATCAGGTTTACATATTCACAGTCAACCTTATGTACAATGTATGTACCATAAATGACATTTCTTTAAAATTGATGATTTAACAAAAACATTTCCTACACAGTTCTTTTGCTTGTCCATGTTTTGCATTAATCCTAAATGCAAAATATCACCTATATAGTTCTTTTGCTTGCCCATGTGCTGCATTAATTCTAAATGACAGTCCAAAAGTCTATAAAACACTTTGAACCTAAAAATCCTCAATAGGTTACACTAGCTCAATCACACACAAAGAGCTCCACACGGTATCACATTACATTTAATTATGCACCTTTCAGTAAACCGTGTAAAAAGTCCATAAAACTGCAAATATTAAAGAAATGGTTAAATTCTAACTGCAGTGACTTAACCCATTCCATACACAGTCTCACCAGACCAGCATTTCTCATACAACAGTTTTCACCAAAGCTCACACTAATACTCAGTACAACAACAACCAACATTGCATTAATTAAGTTCTTAACTTAACTCGCCCAAAAACCAGTGTTTCCCATACAGCGGTTTCCACTAAAGCTCACGATAATGCTCACAGTTGTAACACCAATGAAGCATTAACCAGCAATGCATTAGTTAAGTTCTTGTCCTAAATGCAAAACGAAATGAACTCCATCTCAACATGCATTTAAGCATTATACAGTCTCATACAAGGAGCATTGTACAACAATTTTACCAACATGTTGGCCGCTCTATAGCGCCTCAGTAGTGAGGCGGAGCGGCTTTACCTGCACCGACCTCATGAGCGAAGGATGCCTTCCACAGTGCTTCGCCACGTCGCCCGCTACATCGTACCCCTTACGGGCGGAGGATGTTTGCTGCATACCGAGCAGTACAGCGTTCCACCCCACACAGTAAAATTAGAGCGCGTTCCCGAAACGCGGGATCGCTTCTCCCTTCCTAGTCTCCGTTCCATCCAAATTCAGTTTACACTCCTGTGCTCTTTAGTAGACCAACGGTCCGTTGAGCTCCTGTGCTTTCTGCTCTACGCGCTGTTTCTTCACGCACCACTGAAAAGAGATCCGCTCAAACTCCCCAAGCACTGATCATCCGTGCACTGAACAGTCTCAGGAAACATACTTGGCACATATATATTACGTCCATTGTCCTTACGTTATGAAGACCATAAAGAAGCAATTATCCTTCCTTTACTTCATTTCTGTTTATGGGACCCTTCACTGCGTGCACACAAAGGAAAGGCTTCACTTCAAATTAAAAGGGACCCTTCCATCTTATTGGCGAGCCTTTCATCACTTCTGCAGTCCCTTTAAGTTCCTTATGGCTCCAGACACAGCACTCCTTTAGATAGCAGGCTGCTGGCCGTCCAAATTAGTCCAGGAGCACTTTTACTAAAGCGGATCAACAAATCTTCTTATTCTAACTCCCCAAGCACTGATCATGCGTGCACTAAACAATCCCAGGAACCATACTTCATGCATATATATCACGTCCATTTAAGTCCAATATGAAGGGTATAAATTAACGTTTATCCTTTCTTTACTTCAATAATTTAAAGAAACCCTTCCATCATATTGAGGAGCCTTTCACCACTCCTGCAGTACCATTATGTTCCTTATGGCTACAGACACTTCACTCCTGTAGAAAACAGGCTGCTGGTCTGTTCATATAAGTCCAGAGGCACTTTTCTTAAATGGACCACCTCTTCTTTTGTCCCACAATCGACCATTCTAGGGCCACCCTTGTTGCATGGACCCCTTAGACTTCTCATGCCCCGGGACCCTCCACTCCCAAGGCAATGGGCTGAAGGACCAGCACTCCCAATGCAACGGGCTGCTGATCCAATCTGCTATGGTCCTCTCTATGGTCCTCCTCCTCCTCCCTCTCCTCCCTTGTCCGCCCTGGGTCATGGGTATGCTTACTTGGGGGCGGTGATGTCGTCTTCTTTCCTTGGTCCAGTTGGTTCCTGCACCCCCCCGCAGCAGGTCTCTGCAGTCACCTTTCCAGCTTTCCTTTCTCCAGGGTTCCTCTTCCAGAGATCCCATCCTCGTCGCCATTGTAGTAAAGCAATGTCCATACTTGAGTTAGGTTGCTTATAAGTAAGTTTACTTCCAGTTCTTCAGTTACATATCACAGGACATAAAGACATAAGATAGATACTAAGATAGATACTAAGATAGATCACCTGCACCCATCACCCAGGGAGGGAGGGACCAACTGACCCATAAACAGAACACTCAGCACAGCCTTCTCTCACTCATACATCAACATTCCACTTGGTACTTGCATGACATCACAGTACCAAGTGGCTAGCTCAGCTGGCTCAGGCAGTGCCTGAAGAGTGTGACATAACATATCTGCATTTATATCCCGCCCCCCAGGCGCGAACGCGACCAGCCAGTCTGTGGCGATCCGTGGCGAGCAGTGCTGGTGCGGCGGTCCCCGTATCTCTGTATTCCTGTCGAGAGATGGGTATCTGGGAAGCGCTTGCCGCCATTGAGGCAGCTAGAGGTAGGTCTTTAGCCCGAGCGCTAGAAATAGAAAATAGATTGTTACCATCCTCATCCCCAGCAGTGCTGGATACGGATGTGATGATAAATCCTAGACATGATAGTGATACCTCACTGTTCCCGATCAGCCACCCTTCAGCAAACATCATTCCGATTATAGAAATAGCTCCGGCTTCATGCAGTATAGCTACAGATACCATGATTTCACCTCAATTTAACGAAAATGACAAGCATAATACGGACAATGAGAATGTTCACATTACAGCTGATGTCATAGAAACTGGTAGGGCCAGTGATAAATTGGACATTATAACTAGTCACTCCCCCCTGCCAATTAATGTACCTCTCTCTCCTCTGAACACCCCAACGCTGAATCTAACGCTCTTGAATACTAGGTCTTTAGTCAAACACACTCTAGATGTCCGGGACTATATCAGCGATAACAGTATTGATATTGTGTGTAACTGAGACCTGGCTGTCTGAGGCGCATAGACCTACTATAGAACAGGTTACCCCGCCAGGCTATACTTTCTTCGTAAACACCTCAAAGATGGTCACGGGGGTGGTGTCGCAGTTATTTGTAAAGAGGACTTGAAAATGTGCAAAACCAAAATTGATTGTGAAGGATGTGACATTTTATATATAAAATTCATCCCCAATCCTAACTTCAGCATACACCTGATAACAGTATACAGACCACCAGGCGTCCTACATAACTTTAATGAACAACTTACTAATGTGCTAAATGCGATTCAAACCACAAACTCCGCTATTATATTAGTAGGAGATATGAATGCTATGGAAAGGAAATACCAAGGACAAAAAAGCCACGGAGCTGGAAAAGCTGCTTGGAAAAAATAACTTTCTGGTGCATAATAATGACCCTACACATGTTAAAGGGAATACCTTGGACTGGATGGCTAGCTACAATATTGTATCATCAGGGATCACTACTACACCATGTATATGGTCTGACCACCTGTTTGTCTCCAGTCAAATACTGCTTCCACCTTTAAACATAAACATGAACCACTGCGAAAAACTATACATAGGAACTATAAGGCACTTACTACAGATAAGCTAACTGAATGCCTGACTTCTCTCATGCACACATCCAGTGAATTAAATCATCCGGACTTACTTGTGGAGAAATATAGCACACAAATGACAATCCTATTGGATGATGTGGCTCCTATGAAGTCTAAAACCACCAGGAAGCTGTTCGCCGACAAAAATGGTTTACACCAGAGTTAACCAAATTAAAAGCTATTAAAAGATGCGCAGAGCGTACATGGCTTAAAGACCAAAACTCAACTGATAAGGCCACTTGGAAACTACATGAGAAAGCATATAAAGAAACAATCATGGAAGCCAAGCGGACCTATTATAATGATCAAATTGATTCAGCGGATAATGACAGAAAGGAGCTATTTCGTCTCTTCAGGTCCTCGGAGAAACCAGAAGTTTTAAATCACACAATTACACCTACAGAAGAAGACTGTGTTAGAACACAGAAAGCCTTTTCTAACAAACTGCTATCTGCTCAAGATAAAATTCAGAGAGAATTACAGAACCAAACCCCAGGTATAAATTCCTCCTTATCAGAGAATGTAGAAATAAACCATGCGATCCTTTTTAGATGCTGTATAATCGAAGAGCTGAAATTAACCCATACAGGTTTTAAATTTCCAGAACTTAGTCACCAAGGTTGAAGATATTATGAGAGCTATGAACACGACTAGCTGTCTGGGGGGGGGGGGGGGGGGGGGGGATCTTATTCCTTCAAAAATAATCCTGGACCATTTGGGCATTTTTGCACCATTTTTATGTAGATTCGTAAATGCCTCTTTTAGGCACTGCACCGTTCGACAGGCCATCAAAACAGTGGCAGTCACCCCCCTTTTTTTAAAAAAAAAAAGCCGGTTTAGAGCCTAAAGATGCCACCAACTTTCGACCCATTACGAAAACACTCTTCTTTTTTCAAATTGGTTGATAAGGTTGCCACAACACACCTTCAACTCCATTTTGAAAACACTGGTAGGCTACATGACAGACGATCTGGTTTCCGCCATTTTCATGGTATAGAGAGTGCCTTGGTAGATGTTCAGACCCACATGCTGGCTTTAGTGGAGAGAAGTAGACCGGGCCTGTTAATATTATTAGATCTCAGCGCAGCATTTGATCTTTTGGACCGTAAGATTTTATTGAACAGACTGCTAGACACGGGTGGTTTGGCTATCGAGACTATAAACTGGGTTAGATCCTTTCTGGAAAGTAGAAGATCTAGGGTACATTGGGGAGATGCGTTCTCTGAAGTAGAAACCATTATGTGTGGTGTCCCTCAGGGAGCATGCCTGTCGCCCCTGCTCTTTAACATTTATATAGTCCCTCTTTGTAGAGAACCGGAAAAGTTGGGCTTTTTCTTTACAAATTATGCCGACAATTTCCAGTTGTCAATGGAACTATCAGGAGACCATCAGGAAGATCAATTCAAACTAAATGAAGTCTATGGAGTGATACAAAATTGGATGACTACAAATTGGCTATGCCTCAATGCAGGGAAAACGGAACTTATGATCTATGGGTCCAAAAAATCTAGAGAGGCCTTAGTCCCTGCTTTTTCCAGCTTCTTGGTCGAGGACAGCCTCATTAAAGTGGTCGTCAAGGTGAAGACTCTAGGTGCATACCTGGAGGCCTCCTTGGACTCAGGTGCACAAGTAGATGCTATTGAAAAAAACACCCAATACCATCTGCGAGTACTGAGGCAGGTCGCCCCTCTAATCTCAAAAAATAATCAAGCTAAATTAGTTAGAGCCGTTATTCTACCACGCCTAGATTACTGCAACGCCCTATTGGGGTGGGGGGGGAGGGGCTAGTAGAGAAGATGTTCTCAGACTGCAGAAAATCCAGAACGCATCTGTGCGTATAATTTATGGCATGAAAAGGCATGAACCTACTTCTTCTGCCAGAAAGGAGTTACACTGGCTTCCTATATCAGCCAGGATCTCCTTCAAAATGCTGACCCTGTGTCATAAATGCATCTACGGGACAGCTCCAAACTACCTAAAGGACAAAATATCTATATACCAGCCTACAAAAAACCTTTGCTCTACATCCACCCTACTCCTGCAGGTGGCAAGGACGAAGAGAGCCCGTGGAAATGGACGCTCCTTCCCTGTGCTTGTGTCTAAGGCATGGAATAATCTACCTCTGGTGCTCGGAGAAGAAAGTAACCATCTGGCTTTTCGAAAACTCTTGAAAACTGAACTTTTTATCTATCTACTTTTCGGTTCATCCTCACTGACCCTTTCTGCTTGTGAAGGAGCGCTTGGATGCCTGAGGGCTTTAGCACTATAGAAATGTTATAACATAACATAATATAGATATCACTAATTTTTAGAGACCTACTTTTTGATCGTTTTTTAAGGGAATTACTGGATGGATTGTCACATAATTTGCAAAAGCACGATTTCCCGCCCAAGCCCCTGCCACTGCCTCAAATTTGGTGCAGATCCGTCCAGCGGTTTCGCCTGTAGTCGTGCGCAAAGTTTTCCCCGATTCAGTCTATGGGGGGAAAACACGTTTTGGGACCCCCCCCCACCCCCCTCCTATAACTTTGCCCCCCCTGGACCAAACATCACCAAACTTTGCAAGAAAATTCAGAGTGGGCCATATACTTTTTTTGCAAAGTTTGGTCCAGGGGGAGCGAAGTTATAAGCCGCCCAAAAAGTGCTCTTCCTATGGAAACAGCAACTTAACCATAACTACACAGCCACTACCGTGGCCGTGTAATATATATCTATATATCTATATATCTATATATCTATATATCTATATATCTATATATATATATATATATATATATATATATATATATATATATATATATATATTGAAAACCCTGCACCAAGGTCCAGGAAAGGTGGAAGGCACTCCAGGAAACAGTCTTGCTTGCAATAGTCACAGCAAAACACTGAGGCAGGAAACCAAGTAATGTCAGCCAAAAATCAATACTTTAATTCATAAAATGTCCAGGACGGGAGAAACAAACACGAAAAACGACGTGTTTCGCGGTAACAGACCGCTTGTTCACATTTAGGGCAACAAACACAATGGAAGGACTATTTATACAGTCATCAACTCTATGACTTCTGTGTAGAGAGTCGTGCACACTTTCTTTTCTTGTCTCTTGTAGAAGTACGCCATCTTGGAATGGGTTGAAGCGTGTTAAAACTCATTAAGCTTAATAGGAAAGAGAAACAAAACATGCTTATATGGACATTCTCGGCTAACCCAGGGCAAATGGTTATTGTTAACCAAAAAACCCGCTTTATGTGAGGTAAGTTCTAGTAAAAATGAATGAATAAATAATTACATGCAGTATCTAAAATACAGTGCGTAGTGCACTCATTCTTTCAAATTGTTCGATTCAAGTGTACTTAATTTAACCCGTGCAAACACCTGAACCGGTATTCACGAGCTGTGCAAAATTTGCAAAGTGTGTATATATATATCTCCTTTGCAAAATTGGGATGGGAGGTGAAGTTTCAAAGTTAGGCATAACATAACTAGCAACGGTTAAAAACAAGTACACCCTCCCAGAGGGAAATAGGCAGTCTGTTTCATAGCAATTAGTGTTGGTAATTAAAACCTGTGGCGGAACCAGTATTGCCAAAGCCAATAGATTTAAGAAGATTACGTTTTGGGAAACCAGGACAGCCAATGTCAAATGGACAGTTCCAGTTCTGATGAAGATCTTCAGAGGAAAAGTTAACCAGTCTGAGGTTCCTAAAGAAACACAGGAGTTCAAGGGGAGCCTTCCTGATAGTGCACAGACTGCAAGGCCTGCACAGAGGATTTGAGATAAACTTTCAATTGAAGAAAACAGCACATCCTAAGCCCGGAAGCACCGACAATGGCACAAGGTAATTGCAACCCGAGTCCCACAGTACCTTGAAAGGGAAGAAGAAATTGTAGCTGACTTCCTTCTCGGTGGAACATTGCAGACCCTGATTCCTGCTCCTTAGTCATGGTGACGAAAGGGGGGACCACTTGTGGTTTCTGCGGAAGCACTCTGGGGAAGGGTTTGGCAGCAATGGATTCAGCTCTCTTCAGCAGCTCTGTGGTTTTGTCACCTTTGTCTCAGCGCCAAGAAGAAACTAATAGCGTTGGTTGGATTCTCTTAGATTACTTGTTCCTGAACTCCGGTGAGGGGGCGTCTGGCGAAGAATGTATGCCTCTGGAGGTCCACCCAGATCCCTGCAAAGTTTCAGCCGAATTAGATCTTTCGGAAGACGATGCACTCCATATGGTCCAGGTTTCCTGGGTATTGTGATTCTGCAGTCCAGGAAAGTCGCAACAAGTTGGGGGATGGCCCAAAATGAAGGTCTTGAGTATAGTTGGTCCCACCAGCCTAGGGGAGGAAGTCTTCTCCTTGGTGGATCTTCCCTGTCGATGCTGGTCCCAGTGTTGATGCTGGCCCCAGTGTGTCTAATGGCAGGGGTCGCCTGACCATTTGCAAGTACACTGTCCTTGTAGTATTCTTTTGTATTATCTGGAATAGAGTTATACACTTCTATATTCTGCTGTTCCCACAGACCCAGGGACACTAAAGAAAAACTGGCAGATACTCCCAATGGGGTCTTCAGCCAGTAGTTGAAAGTTTCCACTTGCCATATGTACTTCTCCCTCAGGGATGAAGGCTAAAGAGGCAATGTGGAGCCCTGAAGGTTTACCCTTGCATCTGGGATCCTCTTTCACATGGTCAGTAGACCCACAAGCATAACATTTTCCAAATGTTTTGTCAAATGGGGGATTCTGCTGACCTCCCTCTGGTTTGGCACCAGAGGACTCACTAGACTGACCTGGTTTCCCATGTGGCTTACCCTTCTTCTGTTTGTGGCCCTCTTTTGGATTGGAGGTTTTAGAATTCTCGTTGTCATCTTTATTTTGCTGCTTCCCCTCATCCTTTTTATGAGTGGCCCCAGAATTCTTGAGTAGCACTGTTGGCAACCCACAAGTCAGCAGTTTTTGCTAGCTTCTTGAGATCAATCTCATTAGTCAGCCAAATGCTGTCTCAGCTCAGGAGAGCAGGCATCAAAAATAGATTCCAACAAAAACAGATTTCTCATTACTTCAAAAGAGTTCACTCTGTAACCCTTAACCCAACCATCTTTTCAAACATTCACGCACCAAAGTAACCTAAGGGGTACCATCAGTCTTTTTGAGCGCCTTACCCTTTTAAGGTACTGGGAAGGAGTTTTCCCAAATCTAGCTATCAAAGCTAGTTTCACATTTTCATACTCCAATCTTTCAAGTTCCCCCACCTACTTTACAGCATCAGTTGCAACCTGGGGGAGTCTAGACAAAAGCCAAGGAATCATCTGATTCCCTGTGAAACCATGAATCCCATAGTTAAATTCAAAAGCACCCAACCAATCCAAAATATCAAGTTTCACCTCATACTCGCAGCTTCCTTTGGCATGCAAGGTTTCTTAGGACTGGAAGACCTAGAAGATTCTGGGATAGAACCATTTTCAAGAGACAATTTCTTCATTTCATGAGCATGTTGTAATTCCATTTCCCTTAGTTTGAGATCATGATATTTGGCAAAAGCTTGGATTTGTCATCTTTTAAACTCTAACTCAAGTCTCATTTTTTCAAGAGGGACAAATTCTGGACTCAGTACTGGACCTGGTAGGGTCCCTGTGGCTAAAGGTTGAGGCCTAAGAGCTTATTGAGGTAAAGAGGGGCTTACATCCTGAGACTCCTCTAACTCTTCTGACTCTTCAATAACATTAGAGTTTGACTCTGAATCGTTATCATCCTCCTCATTTTCCACATTTTCTGGTATGGTAGTTGTGACGGACCTAGTAGCCAGATTTAGATTTTCTAACAATCTGCATTAAGTTCATTACTCTTGCGTCCATCCCCTTTCCTCCATGCTGTATGGACGTCCCTTCCAAGGGACGGGAGACCAAAGCTTTTTCACCAGAAAAAACCTTCTTCCCCTTTAAATTTAGAGGCGGACGGGGTGCGGCCCTTCGAGCATGCAGTGCCCTGACACCGCCCTCCGGCCCCACACCTCAGTCCCCTTTTCCGTGTCGATAGGAACGGGTCAATTTCACCAGCGCTGCTGGGTTTGGGTTAGGCCATGTAATTCCACGCGCAGATACTTATTCTCTTTTTGTCTTATCTATCATTCAGGTTCGAACCAGACCCAAGGTAGGGCTGATACTTTCAAGCGCACCCTGCAAGGGAGACTCCTTCCCAGGGACTCTCCGCGCAGGAGGGACCGGCCAGTTCCTTTGGGTCGAGGGGGTCCTCGGATCCTCCCGGGCGCAGTGTCGAGGGACCGGAAGGTTCTTGTACCGGGTCTACACCCGAGGGACTATGTCCTTATACCGGCACAATGGCGAAGGGGCTACGCCCTAACACCGGCAATACGTTTGAGGGACTATGTCCTAATACCAGCAATACGTCTGAAGGGGCGCCTTAACACAGCTCTCGGGTCGAGCGTTTCACACCTACCGGGCTCAGGCCCGAGGAGCCGGATAGGCCTTGTGATCCACATGCTGGAGTCTTGGACGAGGACGGGCCCAGCGGGCTGAGCAACACGTCGCAGACACGTGGCAGGCAGCTCTGCAAAATGGCTGCCGCGCCAGAAAGGGGCACCCGTCTGGTGCCATTACATGAACTCTGCGAAGAACCTCCCCCGCCCCCCCCCCCCTCTGCTACCCTGTCAGTACCCCCTGCCACCTCTTTGGCCAGTGAGGAGGTGCTCTTCGAGAAGTTTCTCAGCCTCATGGGTTATCATCAAAGACGCAGTAATAGAAGTCCTCCCCGCCATGCTAACGGCACCACAGACGCCTCCATCAGGCCCTGGTGCAGCCGCTTCCGCCGGCTGCGGTCGCCATACCCCAGCCTCCGGCGCCATCTACTCCTCCTCCACAAGATCCACAGGATACGGTCGAGGAGGACCTGAACACGCCATCCTCAGCCAGGCCATCCATGAATGTCTTGCTGGCCTGTCGGAGTACCTGGGCTTCCCCCAACCCGAGGTCGAGCAGCCGGCAGAGGGGGTTCTGGCTGAAGTCCTCACTAGACGCCCCTCTGCCAACACAGGGATTCCACTGCAAACCGGTGTAGTCTCCCTGGCCAAGAAGGGTTGGCTCAAGCCCCACTCGGTCCAGCCGGTCAACCGACACCTGGACGCCAAGTACAGGCAGATGGATGGGGGATACACTCTTGCACTCGACCCATTCTCAGCCACACTCCTCGGTGATCGATGCAGCATCACTATACTCCAAGCCTCAGTCATCCTCAGCCGCCTCCTCTGCAGCGCTGCTAGACAAGGAGGAGAAGATCTTGGAGGCATACGGCAAGAAGATCTACTTAACCGCCTCCTTGTACCTGGGTCAGGCCAACGCATATACCATGCTGGCTGCCGCCAACCTACTGTTATGGTGGGAAATTGCGGACTTCCTCCCGGAACTCCCCACCCAGTGCCAATCACGCTTTAAGGTGAGGCTAGCAGAAGCTGAGCTCGCGAGGCTCTACCCGACCGTCAAGAGACCGCGCCCTGTTTGGGACCTTAACGTAGTCTTTGATGCCCTAGCGCACAAATCATTCGAGCCTATGGCCTTACTAGTCGGTCTTACCTCAGCTCGCAGTGTCAGCGAGATGCAGGCGTTGGTCGCCTCTGAACCATATACCACCTTTCACATAGACAAGATAGTCATGCGGACTCACCCGGGATTTCTGCCCAATGTTCCATCTGCATTTCACTTGAACGAAGAAATAGTCCTTCCTACGTTCTTTCTCGATCCCAAGGATGAGGCACAGAGAGTGCTGCACTGCCTGGATGTCGGGCGTGCCTGAAAATTCTACTTGGACAGGACCAAGGGCTTCCGCAAGTCGGACGCTCTGTCACTTTCAGAGACTCAAGGCCAGGCTATCAGGCTTCTAAGGCCTCCATATCCCGCTGGATGGTCTTGACCATCATGGAAGCGTACAACGGCCAGCACAAGCCGCTCCCGGCGAACATGCATGCCCACGCAGTCGGGGCCAAAGCAAGGGCCACCGCATTCCAGCGCCATGTCCCTTGGCATGTCATAAGCAAGCGGCCACTTGGGCCGCTCCCTCGGCTTTCTGCAAGCATTACTGTTTGGATGCCGGCTCTAGAACGGATGCAGGCTTTCGGACAGGCGGTTCTCAGGAACCTATTTGCTTAAGGGGGGTCTCTTCTCCAACCTGGGCTACAATCAGTTGTAATCGCCCATACAGTATGGAGGAAAGGGGACGGGAAGTAAGAGTAATTCTCCAGCATGGGGTCTGGCATGGATTCACATGCTCATGAATATTCCCCGTCGTCAGGCTGGGAATCCTCGGTAAAGAAAAAACCAGTATCAGTTTCGTTTCTGATCTGTCTTTCGTAGTAATAACCAATCACTGGTCTCTGCGTCATACTGACCACAGCCAATGACTGCCCTCTACCTAAGCCCAGCCTCTGGCAGCCATCTTCAGATTTTTACCGCACGTTCATGTGTTGGGATCCTCGTGCTATTGCTCTCGAGCGTTAGTGCTATTTTTTCACGTTTTTTCTCAAAAACTTCGGTTTTTTCGGTCAAAAGAGCCTCAAGTTCCACCGACTCTCCATCCGATCAACGGGGACCCGTGTCGGATTCGTCTGCGCCCCTCAAGGGTGAAGATTTCGTCGAGCTACGCTTTTGGAGGACTCCAGAAGTTTCTCAGGCCCGGACACCAGGAGAAGGGAAGCTCGACGCCCGGAAAGCTGTTCAGGTCTGCCCTGGATGCCAGCTGCAGAACGTCTTTAAGGGGGACCTTCTGGCGTTCCTCCTCCCAAGAAAAGAAGGATTCATCCTCCACCTCCTTTTCAGCCGTCGCGCCCCGTCCAGCCCTCCTCCCCGTCCACCCGAGGGGATGATACGGGGACTGACACGGCGGCGACGGGTACGGACGACGAGGTCTACGACGAGGATCTGCCGTCGTCACCTCCCACCAGGGCTTCTCCGCCCGACGAGATTGGATCGTTCCACTCCATGATCGCCAGGGCGTCCAAGCTTTTCCAACTCTGCCCTGAAGAGAAGAAAAAGGAAGGATTCCTTTATCAGCGGCGCGAGGCCAAGAGGAAGACTGTCCTCGCGGTGCCTCTACTGGACGACATTTGGGATGAGGGCCTCGCCCTCCTCAAGAACCCTTCCACGACGCCAGCTAGAAGAGACCCTGTACGAGAAGAAGTACCGGGGTCCCGGACGCGGCCCCCCTGTGCCTCCGGGCGCAGCCTACCCCGGACTCCGTCGTCTCCGCGGCGGCCAGGAAGAAAGCGGGGGGGGTGCGGCCTCCACATCGACTTCCCCGCCGGACGGCGAGGGAAAGAAATTGGACACTATGGAACGCAGGGTCATCTCGTCTGCAGCGACGACGATTAAGGCGGCCAACGCCTTGGCTGTCGTGGCCCGCTATGACAGGGAGCTATGGTACAAACTGGCTCCCCTGCTGGACTTCCTACCAGACGACAAGAGGGCTGAGGCCCTGGAGATCCTACAGGAAGGTGAGGTGGCGTCGGACCACGCCATCACTATTGCGACGGACATCGCCGACACGGGATTTCGCCAATTTGGCAACGGCGTGTGCCTTAGGCGGCGTGGATGGCTCAAGGCTACGGACTTCCGTCAAGACGTACAGACCAGAGTCCTGAACATGCCGTTTGATGGGAACAAAATGTTTGGGAAAACAGTGGACGATTCCCTTCAGGCCATTAAAGCGGACACGGAGACGGCCCGGGCCCTTGGGGTTCTGCAACAACGACGGCCGCCCTTTCGGAGCAGCGGAGGCGAGGGCGCCTCCAAAGGTTCCAGCGGCGGTTTCTCCACCTACCGTCAAGCGGCCCGCTCGTCGTCTCAGGAGGCCTACAGGGGACGAGGCAAGTCTGGCGGACCCCACTGTCATCGCCAAGGAGGCCAAGGCGGCAAAGCCTCGTCGAAGCAGGATTGAACCGGCCGTGGGGTCGGGCCCCCACCGAAGCACCCCGGTGGGAGGCCGGCTGGCGAGCTTCGTCGGTGTGTGGGAGTCCATCTCCACCGACCGTTGGGTGCTGGACGCCTTGGCCCGGGGCCACGCGCTCGAGTTTCAAAGAAGGTGCCCACGCGTCCCCCCGTGGCCAGGAAAGAGCTTCACGTCCCTCAGCTTCTCCTGGAGGTAAAGGCGATGCTCAGGAAGGGCGCCATCGAACTCGTCCCAAAGAGGCTTCGGGGCTCTGGAGTTTACTCGAGATACTTCCTCGTGAAGAAGAAGACGGGAGGATGGCGCCCCATCCTAGACCTGCGACGTCTGAACAAGTTCATCAAGGCGCAGAAGTTCCGGATGGTCACCCTCCAGCACGTCCTGGGTCAGCTGGAGGAAGGAGACTTCCTGTCGTCGTTGGATTTGGAGGATGCCTACTTCCATATTCCCATCCTAAAGGGGCACCGAAAATTCCTCAGGTTTGTGGTCCAAGGGCGTCACTACCAGTTCAAAGCCCTCCCCTTCGGACTACGGTCGGCACCCAGGGTATTCACCAAGTGCCTTGCACCGGTGGCGGCGCAGCTGCGCCGCGAGGGGATCCACGTCTACCCCTACCTGGACGACTGGCTCATCCGAGCCAAGACGAGGGAGCTCGCCGTGGAGCACACGGCAAGGACCGTCCAACTTCTCACGGACCTGGGATTCTCTGTGAACTACGCCAAATCCCACCTGGTACCCGCGCAAGACGCACTGTTTCTGGGAGCGAGGCTCGACACAGTGTCCCTTCTGGCCTCCCCGTCGGAGGAGAGGACCAGGACCATCCTGGGCAAGGTACAGCGGATGTTGGTGGCCGACGCGGCCAAGGTGAGGTCCATCAAGTCCCTCCTCGGAATGATGTCTTCCTGCATCTACCTCATTCCCATGTGGAGGCTCCGGATGCGCCCGTTGCAGGAGTTCCTGGACGCGCGCTGGATCCAAACGACGGGCAGCTTCGAGGAAAGGATCACACTCGACGAGAGTTTCCGACGAGCGATCCGGTGGTGGGGCACCCGCGCGCATCTGACGGCGGGCATGGATTTCCAGACCCCAGCCCACCAGGAGACAGTGACCACGGATGCCTCCCTGGAAGGGTGGGGAGCGCACACCGAAAATCTGCACGCAAGAGGCCTTTGGCTCCCGACGGAGAAATCCCTACATATCAACGTCCTGGAGCTCCGTGCAGTGTTTTGGGCCCTCAGGTCCTTCCTTCCGTCCCTCAAGGGCAAGGTGGTGAGGATCTTCACCGACAACACCACCACCATGTTTTACATCAGGAAACAGGGCGGAACCAGGTCCCCAGCACTGTCCAAGGAGGTGCAGGACCTGTGGCATTGGGCCGTCGCCCACAGGATATTTCTGGTGCCGTTTCATCTGGCAGGGATAAAAAACACCATCGCCGACTCACTCAGCAGGGAGCTGCGCTCGTGCCACGAGTGGGAACTACGGCAGGATCTAGTGGATCGCCTCTTCCGACGGTGGGGCACACCCCAGATCAACCTGTTCGCGACGGCGACGAACTCCAAGTGCCGGAGGTTCGCCAGCAGGTTTCCCCAGGCGAGGAGCATGGGCGATGCTTTCTCGTTCCCCTGGGAGGGCCTGTTCCTCTACGCGTTCCCTCCATTGCCACTGCTAATCCGGCTCGTCAACCAGCTCAAGAGGTCACGGTGCAGGATGATTCTCGTCGCACCTGCGTGGCCGAGGCAGATATGGTTCCCGGACCTTCTGGACTTGTCAGCGTCCCCGTCAATCAAGCTGCCGGTGGACGCGGATCTACTCTCCAGGGAAGGAGGCACCATCCTCCACCACGACCCGAAGTCGCTGAACTTGCAGGCCTGGCTCCTGCAGCGCTAGAGTTTGGAGGATACGACATACCGGCCGACTGCAGAGAGGTTCTTGCAAAGGCCAGGGCGTCCTCGACTCTTAAATGCTACGGACACAAATGGAAGAGGTTCTCTGTCTGGTGCCACGCACAGAAGATTAACCCTCTACGGATTATGGCTCCCCAAGTACTGCCGTACCTGCTGACGCTGGCCAAAGCTGGACTGGCACACGCGTCCATCAAGATTCATCTTGCTGCGATCTCCCAATACACCAGAACCACGGGACGGACGTCCTTGTGGTCTCATCGTCTGGTGAAAGAGTTTATGAAGGGACTGTTCACATCATTCCCGCCGGTGAAGGCTCCGGGCCCGGCGTGGGAGCTCAACGTGGTGCTGACCAAGCTCATGGGACCTCCGTTCGAGCCTCTGCACTCGGCCCCGTTGAAGTTTCTGTCGTGGAAAACAGCGTTTCTTGTGGCCATCACCTCTGCACGACGAGTGGGAGAGATCCAGGCCCTTTCCTGCAAGGCCCCGTACTTGACTTTTCACGACACGAGGGTAGTGCTCAGGACGCACCCCTCCTTCATGCCCAAGGTACCGTCGGACTTCCACCTCAACGAACCCTTGGTGTTGCCTGTGTTCTTCCCGTCGCCTTCGTCGCCGGCTGAGAGGACTTTGCACTCGCTGGATGTGGCTAGAGCGCTGAAGTTCTACGTGGACCGCACAAAGTGTTTTCGGAAGACGTCACAACTCTTTGTGAATTTTGGACCTGTCAATCAGGGGAAGGCTCTCTCGAAGGCTTCCATTTCCAGATGGCTCTCCGGCTGTATCATGTACTGTCATCGGTTGGCAAACCGACCGCTGCCTGGCCGTCCGAGAGCCCATTCCACCAGAGCGATCGCAGCTACCACGGCGTTCCTTTCTGGTGTGCCCCTGCTGGACATATGCAGGGCTGCTACGTGGAGGTCGACGCACACCTTCACGAAATTCTACTGCGTCGATCGGGATTCCAGGGAGGAGTCCAGGGTCGGCCAAGCAGTGCTGCGCAACCTGTTCGCCTGAGGTGAGCCTGGTGAGGAGGTAAGGTGCTTAATGTTGAGTTTGATGTAATGCTTAATGTTGAGCCTTTGCCACCTCCCGTGGTTGTGCATGTGTGTACTGCTATGTATTCTTTATTCATGAGCATGTGAATCCATGCCAGACCCCATGCTGGAGAAGGAACAAGTTACTTACCTGTAACTGTTGTTCTCCAGCATGGGTCTGGCATGGATTCACATGCGAACCCTCCCGCCTACCCCTCTGCGGCTCTTCACTTGGTCATACTGCCACTTCACGTGCTTCCAAATCTGAAGATGGCTGCCAGAGGCGGGGCTTAGGTAGAGGGCAGTCATTGGCTGTGGTCAGTATGACGCAGAGACCAGTGATTGGTTATTACTACGAAAGACAGATCAGAAATGAAACTGATACTGGTTTTTTCTTTACCGAGGATTCCCAGCCTGACGACGGGGAATATTCATGAGCATGTGAATCCATGCCAGACCCATGCTGGAGAACAACAGTTACAGGTAAGTAACTTGTTCCTTATAAGTTACTCACCGTAGTGACTAAGAACACTTAGTCGATAGTCCCCTTTCCTCCATACGTCCCACCAACCCCCCCCCCCCTAATAATACTGGTGTCATTAGGCAATGTTAAATCTATTGTCGCCGTGTCAATGGGGACTGAGGTGTGGGGCCAGAGGGCGGAGTCAGGGCAGCGCCTGCTCCGTGGGCCGCCCGCCTCTAAATTTAAAGGGGGAAAAAGGTTTTTTCTCCCGTCCCTTGGAAGGGACGCCCATACAGTATGGAGGAAAGGGGACTATGGACTAAGAATACGTTCGTCACTACGGTGAGTAACTTATCATTTTTCTTTCCTTTAACAGGGAGAGACCTGACTTTAAACATTTCTTTCAGTTGCTTTACTGTCAAAATGCTCAGGTCTTCCTGTCTGAAGTTATCCATATCTGGCATGTTACAATTGCTTTTCTAGTGGAGCTTAGCCTTGTGAAGGATTACTATTTGAACAAAGGTAAAGTAGACTCTAAATGTAACGACTCTACAATATCCTCACCGCCTGCCACCAGTGTTAGGCAAAGTTTGAATGCAGTACCCTCTGGGAACACTACAAACAACTATGACTACAGGTATAGGTAACCCAACCTTTGGTATAAGCGTGTACTACACAGTTTTGGTAGCGTGTTGAGCAGCCAGGCTTATCTCAAGAGGGGGAAATGTGAGCTGTGGTGGAGTTACACAAATATTCACAGTTGCAGGTATTCAAATAAACTCATACACTCAAGCTTTCTTGCATAAACAATTAATAATTTATCAGTCAGTTATAAAGCCTTCTTCAGAAGGGAGCAATAAAATAGTAACACACAAATATACTTCAATACTGTGCACTCTGAGTTTCTGAATCAGACAAGACCCTTTTGTGATGGCCCACAGACACAACCTACACCCACAGGTGACTTCAGTAACAAGGGTGCTGGGGACATTAATATCTTACTGTTAGTATTCAGAATACTCTTTTAAAAGTAAGTAAAAGGCAAAAGTTATTAGGACACAAGAAATTACAAATAGTCATAGGCAGGGCAAATACTTTCAGATAGCACTTAGAAGAGTCCTTCAATTCAATAGGCTAGGCCAACGTCTTTGTATAGGATGCAGCACTTCAGGTAAGTCTTTGCACAAGTTCTTAGGAGTCTTTGATAAAAAGAACCACCAAATGTAGGGCCACAAGCTGATTAGACTTGTGAGTTAAAGAAGTTACAAGCACTTAAACAGTAAGAGGTAAGTTCTGTTAGGCTAGTTTAACAGTACCGTGGTAAAGAAGAAAAAGATGCAGCTGAAGACTTCTGTTTCTGGGCCTCAGTCGTGGTGACAAGAGGGAGGACGTCGGAGGGGGCGCTTCTGCACTGTACTGGCACTGTCAAAGCTGGCAACCGGCAAACTTTCGTTTCAGTGGCTGTTTCGCGTTTCAGCTCCTTGCGGGACAGTGAATAGCAATAAGCGCGGTTCCTGGCTGTCGAGTTGGACTTTCCTCACATCTGAGGTCCCGCATTCAACTGAGGGGAGTCAGGCCTGGTCAGACCTGCTTCATGGGAGTCCAGAGGATCTTCCAAAAGCTTTAGGCCAGCTTACAAGCAACGCACACAATCTGGTGTCACACTCCCTGGCTCCACGGTTTCCTGCAGCAACTCTGAGGAAATTCAACCAGCTCCGAGATGTGTGTCCAGGTGCCTTACTTGGGAGTTGATTGGTCCCACCAATTCAAAGCGAGAAGTCGTCCTTGCAGGGCTTCTCTGTCGATGTGAACTTGGTGATTCGGTCCTGCAGCATGGCTTCACCGGGCTAACCAACGGTCCAGGAGTTGCAGCAGCCGTCCTCTTCAAGGTCGTCTTCGGTTCCTTCGTCCAGTGGTCAACTCAGCCTTCCAAGCCAAGAGACTCGCCTTTTGTTCAGTTCTCTCCCATTCATTCCAGCTTGGCTGCCACTCACCCAGCAGGGTGGCTGTCTTTGCCGTACAGTCAGCCAATCACCACAGAGTGCATTTGGGTCTCCTAGGAGACTAAGCACAGGGAGTTTCGGGCACCTCCCTCACTTCCTGCCTACCACAGACACTCTGGAGCCAGAGGCGGGTCTCACTCAATGAACAAAGAGACCAATCCTGGTTTGGCGTGCATAGAAAAACTCTAGAAGGACCTTTCCACAAAGACCTGGCGAAAAAAGAAGACCGGGCACCATTTTGAAAAAGATGGCTGGACGCCATTTTGAAAAAGATGGCTCCCGCGGTTGCCGTTTCCTGGTCTGCGAACGGTTGCGGTAAATGCAAACCTTGGTAGTTCAAAACAAAACCACTGCCACCAGCCAGTCAATTGAGGAAAGGGTAACATGAAAAATGTTTACATGATCATTTAGACACAGGGGATACTAAGTAACCCCTCCAACACTCTGTTGTAAAATAGGGTGTGCTGGGTCTAGCAAGTACAATGCTAAGTAGAGTCAATTTCACTCTACCGCTCTGAGAAGCGGTAGTTTATCCCAGAGAAGGGAGGCTGACCAGCTCTAAGTTTGGGCTACTGTGCTGCTGGCGCTGTATTTCTGCTTTGAGGCCTGTAACTTTTGGGATCCTCGGCTTGTCCTACAAGACTTACCCCCAGCGACATTTCGGAGTCCTAGCGTCAAGGAGACCAGAGATAAGAGGGAAAGTTTGACCGTGACAAGTGAGGCTCTTTGCGTCACTGTGCTGTGGTGACCACCGTCTGAAACAGCTAACCTGAGTCCAGTCCTGGGAGGGGTCCTGCATCGAGTTCTGCTGCCTTCTTCATCTGAGAGTCCTTGCACCAGTGAAAGACACTGACCAGAGATCAGCTCAAACCTGCAACCCCTGCAAATCGAGGACTGAGGCTAACGGCAGGAAAATCAACCTTGGACCTTCTTCCATTGACCTGCAAAGTCCTGCGAAGAATCAGAGTTTGGGTGGTAAGTTACATAGGTGCTTACCTGCCCCGAATCTCCCTCTAAAAGTGTTACTAACATTTATAAAACATTTTCTATGCTTTTGTTTTACCATAGCTTCCGAAAGTTGGGTACACTTCTATTAGTTAGAATACCCTGTCCTCTAACCCCTGGAACTGTTCACTGGACTCTAGAGACCCTACCTTAATTTTTTCCAGCTTCACAAACTATGTCCTAACCTCTGTTCATAAGACCCCAGACAATTTAGGAAAGGACTTTTGTAGTTAGGGTTAATTTTCTCTGGACCTCTGGAGCATAATCTAATCTGTACTTAATTTTACAGGGATTTGATTTGTATTATGCCTTCAACCAGTGACTGTACATAACTAATCTATTATTAGTGTTGTGATATTTCTACCTGTTTGTAGTCATTTTTCATAGATATTTCGCCATAAATAAATAACTATTTGTATACATACTGTCCAAGTGTAATTATTGATTCCTATTATGTGTACTCATTGTGGACCCTTTACAAGCCCGCCACCTCTTGAGACTTGGCCTAGACCTCTTGTCACTGCTACCTTGAACTGGTTTGGCTACAGCTCCCAGAGTTGTCCCAGTCAAAATATAGATTGCCCTTCTATACATCTGTCCAGCAGGCCAGAGTATAGAAAATCAGTCCTAACAATAAGGCATCAAAAAGAGATGATCTTTGCAGTATGTTCTTGTAACTCAAAATTAATGCCTGTTGCCTTTCCTGCAGGGGAGGAAGAGGTCGATTGTATCCGTGGAGCCTAGAAACTTAATGCAAGGCTCATACCCAGGCTGCTCAGTGCTGGGCTCAACCTTGAAGTACATGTATGGGGTCAATGCCTGGAAGAACTGGGTTCGATGGAGGAACACTCAGGAGGACCATGAAGAACTGAAATTTGGAGGTGAGCGTCTGCCTAAGGCTGTTAATTAAAGCTCACTGCAGAGCCGTGTCTTATTGACCTAGCAAGTAGAAACCGCTAAAGGGATGGGAAGATTTTGAAAGCCTATTGGTTAATCTTTGCCGCAGATATCCCAGGAATTTGGTTTTGTGTGATCATTACAATCGTGATACTTAAGCAGTTCCTTTTTCAACCCACCCTTCTAGCCTTGTGGTGTTAAAAGGACAAGCAGGACTCTGGTAGTATCACATTCACAAAAAAGGTTTCACATCTGACATGTAGGGGTCTTTGGCGGAAAGCTTTTAATGACTGAAGGTGCCGATTAACTTTTGATGCATGTCTGTACCTTTTCTGTTTGCTGTATTTGTGAGTCTTTAACTGAGAGAATTCGTTGCGAGAAAGTGGCTACTCCTGCGTCCCATCTGGGGGACGGCATACAAAACACAATAGAAGATACTCCCATGGGAATTTTTAAAATAACTTTACTAAATTCATCCATTTGAACTGGTAAGTTAGCTACCTGTGTCTACTGGCCTAGTACAGAAGATTTTATTTACTCAGATCATCATGATATAACATAGTTTAGGAAAATTAAAAAAAACATTCACTATATCATTGTCATTAACTTTTCTGGCTATTCCTTTGACAAAAACATGTTTTTACTTTTTGAACCATAATCCCAAAAGAAAACCTTATATCCTACATCCATTCTTACCCTCACACAAACCTGTTAGTCTAATATAGCATTAATATGAGTATATAAAGAGCTGAACAATTATTGCAAAAACAGTATCTGGTAGTTGTAATAAAGATTCCCCAACCCTTTGGTCAGGGCTGTGCAACCATCTAACCTAATGGCAGATCACGTCCAACCAAAAGGGAAGCCACAGGTTACCAAGGCTTTGTAGTCCTGCTTAACTTCATGAGTGAAGGGTGGCTCGCACTGTAAATGTCGATTAAGACACTTATCACCCTAGCTAGTAACATTTGAGAGGGGTAAAATGGCATTCTACATCGAAAAAAAAACAGTATTCACCCAGTCATGATCAATTGCCAATATGCAACAAACCATGCTCACAATATTCCTGACCCCCTTGCACATAGTAGTATGACTGATCCAAATGCACACTATAAAGTGACCTACACCCCTAGAGGGATTTAGTAAAAGCACTTAGAGGGCAACATAAGATAAGAATACATTTTGTCTGATTGTACTTTCACATTGCACTCCTCGGAAACAGAGATGCAGTAAAACCTTACAATGCTGAAATGTGATCAAGTATTTCACCATCACAAGCATGGAATGCAAGACTTTAAAAATACATTTCAAATCCATACATATTTCAAATCCAGTCTTGGGACCTAAAACTCCAGAGACTCGCTGGAACAAGGAAAAATGGCAAAGTGCAAGTACCTACCAGTAAAAGTCACTTTTGGAAGAGTGTCAGGCAAGTTTGTGAAGTTCTATAATAAATACATTTGGGTAAGCAGTTCTGTGGTTGTGGTGAAAAGCAAGGTGAATCCCATTTCTACTCCACAGGTGTAAATATAATGGAAAACCCAGCCCTGCGGGGGCGGGGGGGCAGACAAGATCCCCCAGGGCCTGGGTGGAGAACTAGCAGCCCAGGGAATAGATGCAGACAAGTAGGATTCTGCCCCCAATGCATATCAATCGAAGCATGGTTGAAGAATGCATGTAGAATTGTTACACAACAGCAATCGAGAGGATGTGTTAAAAAATGAACACAGGGCCCAGAGGAGAGTACTTACGGTCGTTGATCCAAGGCGAAACAACGTTGTTGGGTAAGATTTTCGCAGAACTGGTAATCTTCTTGACCTGTGTAAACCCCAGAACCTTTTGCATTTCTAGTGGGGTATTTTTGATCAATACCTCTGAGTGGGATCCTTTTTCCACACTCACAAAATCTTTAACTCCTCTTATGGGTGCCATTTTCATTACTCTCCATAGTGTCTTTAAAGTTATCCTCTTTAACAACATTTTGGCAATAAGTGTCTGTTGCTGGGTTGCCCTAGGGGCTCCCCTTTTAACTTTCTCTGGCCAACCTTGAGTGAACTACAGTTCCCAAGGGTAGAAAAGATCTTTGGGTCCCTTTTACATTTTGTTCTGTGAAGCCAGCACACCCCACCTTATGTGGAGTGCTGGGGAGATGCAATGTATCCCCTTTCACATTAAAACTGTAACAATTCTGTTACAAGGGCAAGCTTACCTTCAATGGCTGGTGGCAGTGATATCTTGTATTAATCTGGTGCACCTTTACCACAGGCTGTGTTCAGCGCTGCAGTAAAGGGACCTAAGGGTGCTCATTTTACCAAAATGGCCCCCGTCTTCTTTTTTTGCCATTTTAGTGTTTCTTCTTTTCTTGTTCCTTCCCCTGACATCCAGGCCGGGAAATTCCTTTGTGTGATTTTAAAATTAGGCGGGAGTCGCCTGGACTCCCAGCCCAGGCTCCATTCTGTCTTTGAGGTCAGGAAGCGAGGGAGGAGTCCAAAACTCCACAGCCCTTTGTCATCTTCCTTGCCTGAATGGGGACAAATCCCTGTGTGGGGGGGGGGGGGGGGGACGGGGACTGGCTGTCCTGATTGGAAAACCAGACCACTCCTTCTTGTAGAACGCGGGGAGAGAATGCAGAGTTGGTGCTGGTGTTCCTGTTAAATACTGCGAACCTTGGAAGCTGAAAAGAAGTAGACCACTGGAACCAAAACCGGAGAGGATGATGAAGGAAAAGTGGCATAAACTATTTCCAGCGACCGGAGAGCCTGCTGTGTAACCGGAGGCTGCTGTAGCCCTTACTTCCAATCGACCTGGGGACTCCGAAAACGACGAACCTGATCCTGGTGAGACCCACTAGACTGAAGAAGACCTGCATTTTGAGCCATCTCGCGCGTTTCTGCGCCCTTCCGTTGTTGCAATACCCTGGGACCTCAAGCCACAGTGCAGTTTACGGTCTACCAAATTCCGAATCTCACTGAAACTTCGTGGGCATCCTAGTGGATCTCCAGAGACATGAATCAAGTCCAAAAAAAATCCCCTCACCAAAGTGCTGGACCTTTGTAACGACGAGAATTCAACCGCAATTTTCTGTCTTCTGTCTTCTGGTTTTCACTCCCCAAGAATAGGTTGACCTATACTGAATGTGTATGAAAAGGTTTTGACTTCCCTAGAACTACTGTTCTGTATTTAAAATAATGTTTATACTTGGGTCTGTGTACCTTCAAGTATAGTGTTTGTTTTTATAATTGTGATTACGTATAATGTGTGACAGTACTTATTTACCCCTAGATTTATCTGGGCCTGCCTGTATTTAAATAAATCATGTATTTTTATAATACAGTGTTTGTGTTTCTTTGGACCATTTGTATTCAATCTACAACCCTCTCGCCCTCCTAAAATAAGCCTGGCTGCTCTGTCTACACTAGCATGAACTCGGGTGGTACAGCATTATACTAAGAGTGGAGTCTTTTACTGTCTCAGTTGAATGGTTTTACTAAACCCTTAGTTGGACTTCAGAAAAACTGTCCTAACAGACTTGCTGAATACTGCTATGCTTTTACAGTTCGGTTCAAGTTGTCAAAACACCCAGGGACTTGATCCCCGGACCGACGGAAACCGTTGTTGAGAAAGATTTTCTTTTTGCTGCTCTCTGCCTATAGACATCTATATTTTCTTTTTGCTTTGTACTATGTCCCTCTTTGTGAATTCTTGTATTGTTACAATTGCACCCATTACCTTACAGTGAATTGCAGTTAGGATCATTTGTTTCCTTATGATATGATAGGTTATTTATATAGCGCCTATACACAATGTTTTTCAAAGCGCTTATAACTTTTTATATAATTGCTTTTGGTTAATTTTACAATGTCTCTAAGATAAACTGGTGGCACCAGTGATTTTTCTACCGTTTTTGGAACGTTTTTACGCATGGACATTTGGATTACAGGAAATGGCTACTAAGAGTGACTAGCCTGCTAAGATGGTTGTGCCACACGGTTTTCTATTGTTCTTTATACTTATTCCTGCCTTCTCAGGTCAGAAAATGCCATATATGAAATACCATTTCCTGTACGGGTACGGCTTGTATGGGCAAAGGGGCGCTTTCTGCGTGACTTCGGATGTGGTGGCTGTGTGGTGCCAGTACACATTAAAGTGCCTGAATGTCTGTTGCTGGGCAGATGTTGTGGCTAGTAGCTATATATCATTGGATAGCCACTGCCTGGTTGAACTTTGCAGATCCTCACTGTTGGTGGGTCTGGGCATGCTCCCAGTCCAAATCTTGGACAAAAGAGTTCCTGCATCCATTTGGCAGATCGTTAGCCAAGTCCTCTACGAAAAAGGGCAGCCAGTTACGACTTGGAGGAGTGCTGCAACTGACAAGCATTGACTCCAGTATTGCCCTGCTCCTCAGTCTGATCTCAAGATGACCCTCTATACTTCGCTGTCTGGAACCAATTCATAAGCACTGCAACCGACCGAAACGAATTCCTGTGTTCGAAAGCGACCTTTAAACCCTCAATTACTGGACCTATTCGACTGGACCAAGTACAGAACATTGTGTCCCCAACGGATACCAGAACACCAGCAGTGGTCTCTGTAGAAATCCCATTCCAGAGCGGTAAGTTTACATGCATGTTTCGGTCCCCCTACACCTGTTTGTCACTTGGCTATATAGTCCTGTCCATAAATCATTCTGTCCTGACTGGTCGGTGGAGACCTGGTTAGAAAATCCCTTCCTAGGACAACCCTAAGGACTGAGATTGAGTTTTCCTACCTAAATGTAAACATGTTGACTCTTTATAACCCCCTGGCATTTACAATCGCTGAAGAAACCTGCCTGGAAAGTATATACCTTGCAACTGTGACATTTGGACACACAGCCCCCAAACCATCTTGGGTTTCTAAGAGCTATGGAAGCTGTTGTATGATTATCCTAAAGTCTTCTATTTCTAAGGCTTCTTAGTACTTATCTGTGTGCCACGGGTTCTTGAGTCAGATGCTATATATTTCTCCTAATGGTGAATCTTTATATTTATTTTATATTTGATTAGAGGTTTTACTTGCTTAGTATGCATTTTAAAGGCGCAATACACTATTGTTTATTTTTATACTTAGCTGTCTAACTGGAGTACTTGTTGGTTTTTTGTGTGGACTTATTGTAGCCTTAGAACACTCTCACCCTTCCGGAGAATGTGAGGGGTCAGAAATGCGAGACTGGGACAAAGGTTTCTGATGTTTGTTAATCTGATTAGAATCACATGCTGTGCATAGGTCCGACATCCAGTGGTCACTGCGGAGTATTGCATTTTGTTTTTCGTAGTCGAAAAGGTGACGTCGACAAGGCGTGTCTGTAACACTATCCCTATAGTGACGTGCGTTGTACCCACAATCCCTCACGCGTCGAGGTCCCTCAGATTGTTTTTTTCCGCCCAGCTACTGGTCGCCTTTATGCGGAGCTCCTCGAGAGACATTTCCAAATAGTTTCTTCGACCTTTGGTAGTTTGTTATTAATATCAATAACGTAGATCCCTCCCTCGACGCAGAGCCGTTTCTCCGATGAGCAAGATCTTCGACGGAAGGACGAGCGGAGGAGATCCTTCGGCGCTGCCGAACACGTGGCCTGGCCTCGCCGGCCATACACAGTAGGGAGAGTGGGGCTTTGTGGTCTTTCTTTTCTTTAAGAATGCCTTTCTCTTTCCCCCTCCCTCTCTTTCGAGGTTGTAGTCACACCTATTACCCTCAGCTATGGAGAGGACGCCATTTAGGTTTTGCCCGCTTTGCAAGGGTAAATATACCTGGAAGGATAAGCACAAACGGTGCAACCGTTGCTTACCCCTCGATCACCAGGACGACGGCTGTGCGGCCTGTAAATTACTAAAGCCCAAAACTCTAAAGGACCGCAGGGTCAAAAGATGGGCGGCCTACGCCATGTCTAGGCCTGACTCCTCGCCCGCTGCCGCCGAGTGTGACGAGGACAGTGACTACACGGCCCCCGGAACGGAGGCTGTAGACCTCTCAAAGGAGCGTTCACGCTCCTCATCGTCCGCCCCCTGCCCCGACAAGCCCGGCTCACGCCCAGCTTATGGGGATGAACACCCTGGCGACAAGGACGCACACAGAAAAACACCAAAGCACATACCCCCAGGCACACATTCGTCAAAGACGAAGACCGCCATAGCGCCAACGGGGACGCCGGGCCCACCGACGTCTTCCACCGACCGTAAGGGTCGTCAGCCCTCCCCGCTTCCGCGACAGGCGACTGGGCACTCTAAAAATAAGGGCGCTAACACCAACATTTCCGGCGACGCGCATTGCAAGCGCGCTCACGTTGCCACCAAGGACTCGACGACCAAGGACTCGACGAGCAAAGGCTCGACGGCGACCGATCTCTCGGAAGAGAGAATGATCGCCGAAAGCCTCGCGCGCATAGCATCTAAGGACGGCCAAAGACGTACGGCGAGTGAACGCCGAAAACTGCGCACAAGGCCAAAGATACGCCGAAGGCGCCGGAAAACCGATCAGTCCAGTTCCCGACGCCGACAGAAGGCCCTAGCCAGCAAGAAGGCTACTCAGAAGGCGAAGGCTCTCTTTCTTCGACGTTATGGGACAGAACCAGACAATTACAGGAGGAAGAAACCCCCTTTTCTTTCCCAGACCGTCCTGGCCGACCTCCGTCGACCTTTGAAAGGTTCCAGACCTGTATGGACAAACTAGATAGGTTCATGTCCATCCCAGAAGACAGGGCACCCAAGAGACCAAGGGAGGCACCCCTTGAGAGTCCAAGGGCTAAATACCAGAAGTTTTATAACCCCATACAGGAGGACATAAACTCTTACAATCCCACTGAGGAAGACACCTTCTTCCAAGAGGAAGATGAGTTCACCTATGTTGAGGACCAACAAGAAGAGGAAGGTTTTCACGAGGAAACTAACCTATGTGAGGAAGGATTCCAGGAAGATGCAGGCGAGGGCGACCAAAATCCCTGGCAGTCACCGGCTAGGTCGACTGACACAGGCAGTAGCAGTATAGTCATCAGGTCTACTGAAACTACACGAGTCACGAACCCTTCGCCTGTCGATGATCAACCCACCTTCAATGCACTGCTGAAGAAGGCAGCAGCACATTTCGAAATCGAAACTGGGGACGTCACCCCAGACACCGATTTTGTGGAGAGGATTATCAAAGAAAAACCCCCCACTAGCCAGGTTATACCTATCCTCGCCTCAGTTAAGAGACGTATTACACCTTCTCTTTCCACTCCTGCATTGGTGAGAGGGGTCAATCCGAGGATTGAGAAACTGTTCTCTCCCTCTCAATCAGACCTATTATATATTAAGGGTCACTCAATCCCGGACTCCCTGGTCGTGACCAACACCAGGAAAAGGGCAAGAGTCCCACTATCTACTAGCGAGGCACCCCCAGATAAAGAGGGGAAGAAGCTGTATGCCCTAGCCAAGAGAATCGCCACCTCTGCAGCATTCTCTACCAGAATCGCCAATAATAATACCCTATTGGCAAGCTACGCCGATGCTCAATGGGCTAAGCTCAGACAGGACATCGAAGAAGCTCCCGAACCCCTAAGGACTCGTTTACTGGCTACAGTTAACGAGGGCTCTCTGGTCAATCAAAGCATCGTCAAGAATACCCTCGATGCAGCAGAGACGGCTGGCCGCACTTTGGTACAAGGAATTTTACTGAAGCGTCACGTCTGGCTTCGCAATTCCGGATTTAAGGCGGAAACACAAGCGTCCCTTATTAATAAACCCATAGAGGAGTCCAACCTCTTTGGGAGAGCAGTGGATGACGCACTGGAGAACGCGAAGAAAGAATGTGATACAATAAAGACCTTAGACCAAATTTCTAAACCCCCTAATAGGCGGGGATTTGGTAATAAGTGCTTTTTACGTGGACAACGTCAGCAACAAAACCAACAACAGTACTCTGCCAGCAACTACCAGAGTAATAGCGGCCAGTACAATCAGAGGGCTCAACGTCGTGGCAAGGGAAGAAGCCGGGGTTCCACCCCCAGAGGCTCCCAAGCCAACAACACCACCAAGTGACGCGAAGATTCGCGTCCCCTCCCATGCAACGCCGGTCGGGGCCGGTTAACATCCTTTCTTCCAGCATGGGAGGGAATAACATCAGACCGCTGGGTACTTTCCACCGTAGCCCGCGGCTACTGTATAGAGTTCAACAGTTCCCCAACATACAGACCCCCGAGGGGACGCCGCATGACACCAGAACACCTCGCCATCCTTCTCCAAGAAGTGGACCAACTGCTGGAAAAAGGAGCCATAGAGGTCGTGCCTCTATCTCAGGTAATGGAAGGTATTTATTCAGTGTACTTCCTTGTACCCAAAAAGGATCTAACCATGCGCCCTGTATTAGATCTGCGCCCAGGGAACAAGTTTGTCAAACCCCAGAAGTTTCGTATGGTGACCTTACAGGAAGTGATCCCACTGCTATCACAGGGAGATTACATAACACTGGACATGAAAGATGCATACTTTCATATTTTAAAGTTGCCAGCGCACAGAAAATACCTCAGGTTCATGATAGAGGGCAAACACTACCAGTTCAGAGTGCTACCCTTCGGCATAGCATCTGCACCAAGGATATTCACGAAAGTACTGGCAGTGGCAGCGGCCCACCAGCGCAGGTTATCTATCCCAGTATACCCTTACCTCGACGACTGGCTCATAACAGGGGATTCTTACGAGACATGCTTCTCAAACACCCAAAAGACTCTAGACCTTATGTTCCAACTGGGCTTCTCCATCAACGAGAAGTCCAGCTTAGACCCCAGCCAAGTCAAACAATTCCTAGGGGCTCTAATTCGAACAAAGGACGGCCTCGTCTTCCCCTCCAACGAGAGGGTCCAAAACATGCTGTTTCAGATCCCCCAATATGTGGCAGGTCGAGAGGTGACGGTGCGCAAAGCGATGCAATTGCTAGGTATGATGGCGTCGTGTATTTATTTGGTACCTCACGCGCGCATGCGCCCAATGCAAGAGTGGCTCAACTGCCAGTGGTGTCAGGCCAGCGGACAATGGGACGATCTAGTGGTGGTCTTGCAAGCCTTGGTTCTCTCGCTACGGTGGTGGACAAAGGAAAACCTGATAATAGGGAAACCCTTTGCCACACCCGCGGTGGAGGCCACTCTTAACCACGGACGCATCCCTCACAGGATGGGGGGCTCACCTATCCCATCAAACTGCTCACGGGGTATGGACTCCTAACGTAGCATCCAAGCACATAAACCTACTGGAGCTACTGGCGGTGTTCAAAGCACTAAAAGCCTTCCAGGAACACCTACAAGGGAAGACAGTGATGGTCCTTACAGACAGCACCACAGCCATGTACTACATCAACAAGCGGGGGGGAACCCACTCTCCAGGACTGTCCAAGCTGTCCCAGAATATATGGAAGTGGGCTCTCAAACACAACATGTTCCTACTGTCACAACACGTACCAGGGGATCTCAATCTGCTAGCAGACGAACTCAGCAGAGACTTCCCCCCTGCCCGAAGAGTACGAATGGCAATTGCACGAAGACATCGTCTTAGACGTCTTCACACAATGGGGATTCCCGGAAATAGACCTGTTCGCAACTCTGGAGAACTCACAATGCCAAAGTTACGCCTCCAGGTACCCCCAGAACCAGTCCAAGGGGAACGGTCTGTCGATTCAATGGTCAGGCAAATTTGTTTACGCCTTTCCCCCGACTCAGCTTCTCAACAAGGTGGTGCACAAGATGCACCAGGAGCAGGTTACCATGATACTAGTGGCCCCAATGTGGGCCCGGCAGCCATGGCTCGCTCACTTGATGGAGATGTCCCCATCTCCCCCAGTGAAACTTCCCTGCCCGTACAACATGCTGTCACAGGACAAGGGCAGGACACTGCATCCATGCCCTCAGACCATGAACTTAGCAGCCTGGCTCCTGAGATCATAGAATTTGGACATCTACAACTCCCGCAGTGATGTATGGACATCCTCAGGGAAGCCAGAAAACCTAATACTCGCCACTGCTATTCTAGCAAGTGGAAAAGATTTGTCATCTGGTGTAGAGGTAAGAGCATCAACCCGGTTGACTGCTCTCCCACAAACATTGTTCTGTACTTGACCCATTTACTGGATTCAGGTCTAGTGTTCAATTCCATTAAAGTCCACCTGGCGACACTTTCGGCATACACCACTTCCCAACTTAGTGTCGTGGTGGAAGATACCAGTTATCAAGGCCTTCATGGAGGGGGTAAAGAGAATACACCCTCCGATAGCTAACCCAGCTCCCGGATGGGACTTAAATGTGGTACTTTCTAGACTCATGGGCCCTCCTTTTGAACCCATGCACAAGGCAACTCTTAAAGACCTCACTCTTAAGACTGCTTTCCTAATAGCTATCACCTCCATTAGGAGAGTAAGTGAACTACAGGCTCTTTCTGTTCTAGACCCCTTCGTAACAGTTCATAAGGATAAGGTACGCACACACCCAAGGTTTGCACCAAAATTCATCTAGAAATTCCATGTAAACCAGTCAATAGAACTACCAACGTTCTTTCAAAACCCTTCCAGCTTGGGAGAAAAAAGTCTGCATACACTAGATGTACGCAGAGCTGTTATGTTCTACATGGAAAGAACCAGACCACTGAGCAAGACTAATCAGTTCTTTGTCTCGGTGGCAGCAGGAAGAGAAGGAGATGCAGTCTCAAAGTCCACTATATCTAGATGGATTGTTCAATGCATCACTCTGTTACACTCTTGCTAAGAGAGAACTACCCTTCAAGCCAAGAGCACATTCCACTCGAGGCACTGGGGCTTCCATAGCGTTCATTGCAAATGTTCCCCTTGAGTCCATCTGCAAAGCGGCTACCTGGAGTTCTCCAGCATGGGGTCTGGCATGGATTCACATGCTCATGAATATTCCCCGTCGTCCGGCTGGGAATCCTCGGTAAAGAAAAAACCAGTATCAGTTTCGTTTCTGGTCTGTCTTTCGTAGTAGTAACCAATCACTGATCTCTGCGTCATACTGACCACAGCCAATGACTGCCCTCTACCTAAGCCCCGCCTCTGGCAGCCATCTTCAGATTTTTACCGCACCTTCATGTGTTGGGATCCTCGTGCTATTGCTCTCGAGCGTTGGTGCTATTTTTTTCACGTTTTTTCTCAAGAACTTCGTTTTTTCGGTCAAAAGAGCCTCAAGCTCCACCGACTCTCCATCCGATCAACGGGGACCCGTGTCGGATTCGTCTACGCCCCTCAAGGGTGAAGATTTCGTCGAGCTACGCTTTTGGAGGACTCCAGAAGTTTCTCAGGCCCATCTCGGACATGGCCCAGGAGAAGGGAAGCTCGACGCCCGGAAAGCTGTTCAGGGTTTGCCCTGGATGCCAGCTGTAGAATGTCCTCAAGGAAGGCGAACACTCCTTTTGTCTTTACTGCCTACATGAGGACAAGACGCACGTGGAGAAGGACTGTGCGTTTTGCGGCAACATGTCGGAGCGGACCATGAAGGACCGCCATCAACGTCTCGCCAACTGGCTGGAAGTGAAGAGCCCGTCCGGCGAGAAGAAGAGGAAGAAATCCGAGCGGCCTCCTAAGACCTTTGAGGACGCCCCGGCGACGGGGGTCCAACACAAGGCCAAGCACTGCGAGTCCGCTGGCACCGGGAGCGCCGAACGGTCGGGTTCTACGGGCGCCAGGCAGGGCGCAGCCTCCCCGGCACCATCAACCACGAGCCAACGCTCTGGGTCGGGTAAGAGGAAGGCCGAGCACCCGGCGAAGCTCCTGGAGAGGCCCCGGTCGAGCTCGAAGGCCCCATCGGAGGGGGAGCGAGGCAGTGTCCCCCCCCACCCCCCTCAAGGAGAAGGCGGTGAGCGCACCTAAGGTGGTGAAAGCCTTAATCCATCCGGCCAAGGCCTCTATCGAGACAGTCGCAGCGGCCCTGGCTCAGCCTGTGGAGGCTACACCAGTGGTGGCGACCGCGGGGCTCAGAGTCTCCCTGCCACCACCCATCGACAGAACCCCCGTGAAACCTCCGGCGGAGAAGAAAAAGGGGGGCAGGAGGTCGTCGTGGATTCGGCCTCAACCTCTGAGGAAGAGCTGATCGAGGTCTTAAGCCACGGCCGAAAATCTGCACGCGAGAGGCCTTTGGATCCCGACGCAGGTAACGACAACATCGTCGAGGGTGCCGACGGGGCCCCTGACCACCCGTCGGATTCCCCTCTGCCAGCGCCGCAAGACAACTCGGCGGCCATTTTGTTGGCTATACAGTCCTTATGCTCAGAGATAAGGACGAGACTACCGTTGCCAGCGGAGGAACCACTCCCGTCGGGGGACCCAGAACCGGGACCTTCTGGCGGTCCTCCCCCCAAGAAAAGGAGGATTCACCCTCCACCTCCTTTTCAGCCGTCGCGCCCCGTCCAGCACTCCTCCCCGTCCACGACCCGAGGTGATGATACGGGGACTGACACGGCCGCGACGGGTACGGACGACGAGGTATACGACGAGGATCTGCCGTCGTCACCTCCCACCAGGGCTTCCCCGCCCGACGAGATTGGATCGTTCCATTCCATGATCGCCAGGGCATCCGAGCTTTTCCAACTCTGCCCTGAGGAGAAGAAAAAGGAAGGTTTCCTTTATCAACGGCGCGAGGCCAAGAGGAAGACGGTCCTCGCGGTGCCTCTACTGGACGATATTTGGGATGAGGGCCTCGCCCTCCTCAAGAACCCTTCCACGACGCCGGCTAGAAGAGACAGGTACGAGAAGAAGTACCGGGGTCCCGGACGCGGCCCCCCTGTGCCTCCGGGCACAGCCTACCCCGGACTCCGTCGTCTCCGCGGCGGCCAGGAAGAAAGCGGGGGAGGGTGCGGCCTCCACGTCGCGCAGGGTCATCTCGTCTGCAGCGACGACGATTAAGGCGGCCAACGCCTTGGCTATCGTGGGCCGCTACGACAGGGAGCTATGGTACAAACTGGCTCCCCTGCTGGACTTCCTACCGGACGACAAGAGGGCGGACGCCCTGGAGATCCTGCAGGAAGGTGAGGTGGCGTCGGACCACGCCATCACTATTGCGACGGACATCGCCGACACTGGATTTCGCCAGTTGGGCAACGGCGTGTGCCTTAGGCGGCGTGGATGGCTCAAGGCCACGGACTTCCGTCAAGACGTACAGACCAGAGTCCTGGACATGCCGTTCGATGGGAACAACCTGTTTGGGAAAACAGTGGACGATTCCCTTCAAGCCATTAAAGCGGACACAGAGACGGCCCGGGCTCTCGGGGTTCTGCAGCAACGGCGGCCACCCTTTCGGAACAGCGGAGGCAAGGGCGCCTCCAATGGTTCCGGCGGCGGTTTCTCCACCTACCGTCAAGCGGCCCGCTCGTCGTCTCAGGAGGCCTACAGGGGACGAGGCAAGTCTGGCGGACCCCGCCGTCGTCGCCAAGGAGGTCAAGGCGGCAAAGCCTTGTCGAAACAGGATTGAACCGGCCGTGGGGTCGGGCCCCCACCGAAGCACCCCGGTGGGAGGCCGGCTGGCTAGCTTCGTCAGCGTGTGGGAGTCCATCTCCGACCGTTGGGTGCTGGACGCCCTAGCCCGGGGCCACGCGCTCGAGTTTCAAAGAAGGTGCCCGCGCGTCCCCCCTGTGGCCAGAAAAGAACTTCACGTTCCCCAGCTTCTCCTGGAGGTAAAGGCGATGCTCAGGAAGGGCGCCATCAAACTCGTCCCAAAGAGGCTTCGGGGCTCCGGAGTTTACTCGAGATACTTCCTCGTGAAGAAGAAGACGGGAGGATGGCGCCCCATCCTAGACCTACGACGACTGAACAAGTTCATCAAGGCACAGAAGTTCCGGATGGTCACCCTCCAGCACGTCCTGGGTCAGCTGGAGGAGGGCGACTTCCTGTCGTCGTTGGATTTGGAGGATGCCTACTTCCATATTCCCATCCTAAAGGGGCACCGAAAATTTCTCAGGTTCGTGGTCCAAGGGCGTCACTATCAGTTCAGAACCCTTCCCTTCGGACTACGGTCGGCACCCAGGGTATTCATCAAGTGCCTTGCACCAGTGGCGGTGCAGCTGCGCCGAGAGGGGATCCACGTCTACCCCTACCTGGACGACTGGCTCATCCGAGCCAAGACGAGGGAGCTCGCCGTGGAGCACACGGCAAGGACCGTCCGACTTCTCACGGACCTGGGATTCTCTGTGAACTACGCCAAGTCCCACCTGGTACCCGCGCAAGACGCACTGTTTCTGGGAGCGAGGCTCGACAGTGTCCCTTCTGGCCTCCCCGTCGGAGGAGAGGACCAGGGCCATCCTGGGCAAGGTACAGCAGATGTTGGTGGCCGACGCGGCCAAGGTGAGGTCCATCAAGTCCCTCCTCGGAATGATGTCTTCTTGCATCTACCTCATTCCCCTGTGCAGGCTCCGGATGCGCCCGTTGCAGGAGTTCCTGGACGCGCGCTGGATCCAAACGACGGGCAGCTTCGAGGAAAGGATCACACTCGACGAGAGTTTCTGACGAGTGATCCGGTGGTGGGGCACCTGCGCGCATCTGACGGCGGGCATGGACTTCCAGACCCCAGTCCACCAGGAGACAGTGACCACGGATGCCTCCCTCGAAGGGTGGGGAGCGCACACCGAAAATCTGCACGCGAGAGGCCTTTGGCTCCCGACGGAGAAGTCCCTCCATATCAACGTCCTGGAGCTCCGTGCAGTGTTTTGGGCCCTCAGGTCCTTCCTTCCGTCCCTCAAGGGCAAGGTGGTGAGGATCTTCACCGACAACACCACCACCATGTTTTACATCAGGAAACAGGGCGGAACCAGGTCCCCAGCACTGTCCAAGGAGGCGCAGGACCTGTGGCATTGGGCCGTCGCCCAAAGGATGTTTCTGGTGCCGTTTCATCTGGCAGGGATAAAAAAACACCATCGCCCACTTACTCAGCAGGGAGCTGCGCTCGTGCCACGAGTGGGAACTACGGCAGGATCTAGTGGATCGCCTCTTCTGACGGTGGGGCACACCCCAGATCGACCTGTTCGCGACGGCGACGAACTCCAAGTGCCGGAGGTTCGCCAGCAGGTTTCCCCAGGCGAGGAGCATGGGCGATGCTTTCTCGTTCCCCTGGGAGGGCCTGTTCCTTTACGCGTTCCCTCCATTGCCACTGCTAATCCGGCTCATCAACCAGCTCAAGAGGTCACGGTGCAGGATGATCCTCGTCGCACCTGCGTGGCCGAGGCAGATATGGTTCCCGGACCTTCTGGACTTGTCAGCGTCCCCGTCAATCAAGCTGCCGGTGGACGCGGATCTGCTCTCCAGGGAAGGAGGCGCCATCCTCCACCACGACCCGAAATCGCTGAACTTGCAGGCCTGGCTCCTGCAGCGCTAGAGTTTGGAGGATACGACATACTGGCCGACTGCAGAGAGGTTCTTGCAAAGGCCAGGGCGTCCTCGACTCTTAAATGCTACGGACACAAATGGAAGAGGTTCTCTGTCTGGTGCCACGCACAGAAGATTAACCCTCTACGGATTACGGCTCCCCAAGTACTGCCGTACCTGCTGACGCTGGCCAAAGCTGGACTGGCACACGCGTCCATCAAGATTCATCTTGCTGCGATCTCCCGATACACCAGAACCACGGGGCGGACTTCCTTGTGGTCTCATCGTCTGGTGAAAGAGTTCATGAAGGGACTGTTCAGATCTTTCCCGCCGGTGAAGGCTCTGGCCCCGGCGTGGGAGCTCAACGTGGTGCTGACCAAGCTCATGGGACCTCCGTTCGAGCCTCTGCACTCGGCCCCGTTGAAGTTTCTGTCGTGGAAAACAGCGTTTCTTGTGGCCATCGCCTCCGCACGGCGGGTGGGAGAGATCCAGGCCCTTTCCTGCAAGGCCTCGTACTTGACTTTTCACGACACGAGGGTAGTGCTCAGGACGCACCCCTCCTTCATGCCCAAGGTGCCGTCGGACTTCCACCTCAACAAACCCTTGGTGTTGCCTGTGTTGTTCCCGTCGCCTTCGTCGCCGGCTGAGAGGACTTTGCACTCGCTGGATGTGGCTAGAGCGCTGAAGTTCTACGTGGACCGCACAAAGTGTTTTCGGAAGACGTCACAACTCTTTGTGAATTTTGGACCTGTCAATCAGGGGAAGGCTCTCTCGAAGGCTTCCATTTCCAGATGGCTCTCCGGCTGTATCATGTACTGTCATCGGTTTGCAAACCGACCGCTGCCTGGCCGTCCGAGAGCCCATTCCACCAGAGCGATCGCAGCTACCACAGCGTTCCTTTCTGGTGTGCCCCTGCTGGACATATGCAGGGCTGCTACGTGGAGGTCTACGCACACCTTCACGAAATTCTACTGCGTCGATCGGGATTCCAGGGAGGAGTCCAGGGTCGGCCAAGCAGTGCTGCGCAACCTGTTCGCCTGAGGTGAGCCTGGTGAGGAGGTAAGATGCTTGATGTTGAGTTTGATGTAATGCTTAATGTTGAGCCTTTGCCACCTCCCGTGGTTGTGCATGTGTGTACTGCTATGTATTCTTTATTCATGAGCATGTGAATCCATGCCAGACCCCATGCTGGAGAAGGAACAAGTTACTTACCTGTAACTGTTGTTCTCCAGCATGGGTCTGGCATGGATTCACATGCGAACCCTCCCGCCTACCCCTCTGCGGCTCTTCACTTGGTCATACTGCCACTTCACGTGCTTCCAAATCTGAAGATGGCTGCCAGAGGCAGGGCTTAGGTAGAGGGCAGTCATTGGCTGTGGTCAGTATGACGCAGAGATCAGTGATTGGTTACTACTACGAAAGACAGATCAGAAACGAAACTGATACTGGTTTTTTCTTTACCGAGGATTCCCAGCCTGACGACGGGGAATATTCATGAGCATGTGAATCCATGCCATACCCATGCTGGAGAACAACAGTTACAGGTAAGTAACTTGTTCCTTCTGTGCACACCTTTACAAAACACTACTGTCTAGATGCACACTCTAGATCTGACTCCCAGGTGGGACAGGCAGTATTAAGACATCTTTTCTCTACTTTTCCTTCTCATAACCCACCGCCAACTCCGGGTACTGCTCGCTAGTCTATGCACAGCATGTGATTCTAAGCAGATTAACAAACATCAGAAGACAATGCATTACTTACCGTAAAAGCATTTCTGATGGTTGTATCTGCTTAGATTCACATGCGCCCACCCTTCCTCCCCGCTCGGATGGAAGGAACATAGACGTCTTTCTACATCTCTCTCTTTTCTGTACTCACTCACGTATAGAAGGCTCCCTCAGGGCAGAAAAAATACAAACAGAGGGACCTCGACGCGTGAGGGATTGTGGGTACAACGCACGTCACTATAGGGATAGTGTTACAGACACGCCTTGTCGACGTCCCCTTTTCGACTACGAAAAACAAAATGCAATACTCCGCAGTGACCACTGGATGTCGGACCTATGCACAGCATGTGAATCTAAACAGATACAACCATCAGAAATGCTTTTACGGTAAGTAATGCATTGTCATAGTTTCCCAATGCTTGCCATTTATTTATTTTGTCATTTGTATAGTGCACCAAATCCAGAGACATCTGGGCGCTGGTTTGCATAAAGAAAGTGATGCATGCATACATAAATAAGGTACTTGGTTAAGATCAGAATTGATCATACAATGTGGGCTGTGGTATCGCAGCTAGTTTAACAGTTATTGTGTGAATAGTCAGATTTGTAGGCCCTTGCTGAAGGACCAGAAGGAGGCTTCAAATCTTAGTGAGAGCGGAAGGGCGTTCCAGTCTTTAGCAGGCACCATTGGAACTACGATCTCCTGCTTTTTACAGCGTAAATCTGGGCATGGTAAGCTGTGAGTGGGTAGTGCTTGTGGGCCTGCCGGATTGCGTTGTGGAGAATTTACTTGACTGGTATCCGACTGGTATCTGGGGCAGTGTTAGACAAACATTTGTGAGCCAAGGAGAGAGTTTTGAACACAATGCATTTGTGAACCGGGAGCCAGTGGACATTCCGTCTAGCAGCGGAGATGTGGGATTTTTTTAGGAATGTGGCTCTTAGCTCATTTGTTTTGAATGGCCTGCATTTTGTTTTTTATTGGGGGAGTATTTGAACCTGCATAGAGGGCATTACAGTACTCTATCCTGGATAAGCGCTCTAGCAATCTTGATGCAGTTATCTGAGGTCAGGAATGGTCTGCAGGCATTGATGAGTTTGGAGATGTATGCTGCTGCAGATGCGATTGAATTTACCCGTCTGGTTAAGGACAGAGCAGAGTCCAGGTATACACCCAGTGCTCCAGATAAAATTTTGAGGTGGGAGTATTTTGCTCCCTATTTTTAAACTTTGAGAGTAAATGTGATTGTGAGAGAGTAAAAATGACTTTCCCTTTGTAAGAGAATAAAATGTATATGACATCCAGCCGACGTGTGCAAAAACTGTATAACTGTATGGAAATCATTACTATGGGGCAGCTTTCTGAATTGTGACAGAATGCACCTTTCATTATTTCTCGAAGGTCTGGCCATTTGATCTCTCCTGTATATATTTAAATGTTGAAATCCCAAAGACCTAGCCAATTACATAGTACGGCAAACATGAATTGTATTGAATTGTCATTTGGTGTTTAATGAAAGTCATAATTTGCTGGAGCTATTACTACCTAATGGTGTGGCAATGTTATGATACAAAACTACAGAGAGGCAAGGACTCCATGCTAAATTGTATATCTAATGGTTCAATGGTAATTTATATAGCGCTTTTGGCAAAGCACTGTAGAAAGAACATATTTATCACAATTGTCACCAAACCAAAGGCAGTACTCCTTTATCGACTTCGAAAGGCTGAGTTGGCCTTGCTGGGATTTGAGCATGCAACCTACAGATCACTCACAGATTGCAGCAACGAGTGCTTAACCGGCTGAGCTATCTTATTGGCTAACATCCTTCAGAGGACGGTTAACTGAGCATCGATTGAGGTATAATAATCACAGTACCTAGATGTTGGACGAACCCTTCATCAAGCGCTACAATTATCACAGGGTCATGTTTTGTTGAGTTTCTATTTTAATTACCAATGTAACTTTCATTTGTTTTTGAACAGTGCTTGCACTTCCTGGAGAGCCAAGTTTTAGATGTTTTAATTGTAGTCTTGAAGATTTGAGAGGCTAGAACACCTGTGATTGTTGTAATGACAATCATTCACCCTTGAGCAAAGACTCTGCTGTCACTGACCATTTATATTAATGTACCTCATTGACTGCAAGGTTGAATGGATGTAAACTAGATTGTGCATAGTCATCATTTTACACACAGTTTTTCTAATTGGAGTTTAAATTAGAAGTGTATAATTGATGTTTCTCTGCATGATTATGCACACAGCACCAGAACTCTGAAAAATACTGTTGTGCAATACTGGCTTGCTTTCACTGGGACAAAAAGCATAATTTGTTACTGTTAGGTAGAATTGCAGGCAGTACCCTCTGGGAACACCACACACAAGTAGGACTACAGTTTTAAGCAAAAAACCAACCTTTGGTATAAGTCTGTACCACACACTTTTCGTAGCGAGCTGAGCATCCAGGCGTATCTCAAGAGGGAATGTGAGCAGTAGCAGAAGTTACATAGAAGCAGCACAATCACAGTGGTTCAAGTAGACACTTAAACTCAATTTACACAGTCATTTAGAAAATGTTCACTAGTAGAAATCAACTCAATATTAAACGCCTACATACTACAGTATCAAACTCTAAGTTATAAAGACAGTTTGCGCTTCCCTGAAAAAGGAGCCAAGTGGCACTTCAGTACTTTTAAATAGGAATAAAAAGCATAGGTTTGTACAAAGGGTTAGAAAGGCACTTCTTTTAGATAATGCAAAGGTTCAATGTACCAGGAGAGTCAGTTCGAATTCAATAGGCCAGGCCAAAGTCAATAGTCGAGTGTTCTTGGATAGGACAGCACAGGGACAAGAGGGAGGATGTCGGGGGGACTCCTGCACTGCACAGCATCGTCATCGAAGCAAACGAAATGGCGTCACTTCAGCTCAAGTAGCTGTGGCTTCCAAACACAAACTGGTATCCTTCCCCCTGGTTCACCTTAACCAGCTCCCAGAATGGTGTCCAGGCGTTGCTGAGTTGATTGGTCCCACCAACTCAAAGAAAGAAGCCGACCTTGAAGAAGCCTCTCTGTGGAGGGAGTTTCAGGCAATTCGGACCTGCAGCAGGGCTTCACCGGGCAAATCAACGGTCCAGGAGTTGCAGCAGTCTTCTTTCTTGAGTTTGTCTTCGTTTCTTTCATTCCAGTGGTCGACCCTGCCTTCCAGTGCTGGAGACTCACCTTTTAAACAGTTTTCTCCCATTCATTCCAGCTTAACTGACAGCCAGCCAATCACGCCAGAGTGCATTTGGGACTCCTAGGAGACTTGGCACAGGACAATTCGGGCACCTCCCTATCTTCCTGTCTGCCCTAGACACTCAGACGCCATGGGTGGACTTCAGTCCTGAAACCTGCCAAAGACTTGCGAACAAAGGGACCAAACCTGGTTTGGCGTCCAGAGTTAAACACCTGAAGGACCTTTCCACAAAGAAACGGTGAAAAAAGATGACCGGAGTCTGATTTTACACAGGGGTCTTGGGCGCAATATTGGAAAACATGGCTGACCTGATTTTTAGCTGCCGTTGTTCGCGGTCGGGAAAACTCATGGTAGTTCGTTATAAAACCACTGCCCCCAGCCATTTCAATAGGAAAGGATAACATTTAACTGTTACAAGAGTGTTTAGACATAGGGGATGCTAGGCAACCCCTCAAGCACTCTATAGGAAGATAGTGTGTGCTGGGTCTATGAATTTATAAAGACTAGTAAAGTCAATTTAACTTTACATTCTCTGGGAGACAGTAGTCAGCCTCAGTGAAGGTATTTACACCTCGGGGAGTCCAAATGACACCCCTGTACAACTGCATTAAAGGTGCTGTGTGATACAACTATAAAAAGATGATGGGGTTATCTAAAACTCCATAACCAAAGAAATGCACAGAAACGCATTGAAAATGAAGTTCAAAGTCCCAAGATATAGCAAAAGAGCTGGAGGACTGTAAGGTAAGGGAAATTAGCACTTTGGTGAGAATTCTCCCTAACAGTTAAAAAAAAAAGTATTCTCAATTGCAACTTAGTTTGCCATCTCATTAATTATACAATTCTAGAAAAATAAATGTGCACAGTGCTTCTGTTTGCTCCATGAGCATCAACATAGCAGAAGCTCAATGGAAAGACACCATTCCTTTTATCACAGTGTGCAGTTTCTTTATTTTGAAAAGCTTCAGAGAAATACATTCGGTTTCAGAAGTGGCTTGCAATTACACCCATGTAGATAACAATCAAAAGAAGCCTTCTGGTTTCTGTCAGGTACCCTGTCCTTTGCCCTGCCCTCTGCTCTAAACCTATGTGTAAATGTACACAGGAAAATAATAAAGCTGTCCTATTTACAAGATTTCCATGCGTAAAAAGGCCTGGTATGCACCTTATCTGGAGTCTTGTATACAACCAAGGCTTTTACTGATAATAATCCCATCAATGATGAAGGATTTGTAGGATCCACTGAGTTTGTTTAGCCGAGTTTGTGATCCTATAATGGAGTGTTAGGCAAGATTGTATGCAGTAACCCTGTAGGAGACGGCACCAGCCTTGTCCTCTTGGCAATAGGTAACCCAGCCTTTGGTAAAAGTCTGTACTACACAAATTGGTATAGTGACTGAGCAGCCAGGCTTATCTCCAGAGGGGCAATGTGAGCTGTAGGGTTGCAACATAGTTTCACAGTGACAAGTATTCAGTTAATCCGGTTTTAGGAAACACCATGGCATAGAAACAGTGCTGGCTGATGTCAAGTCCCTGTTATCTGAAATAGTCGACAAAGGGAAAGTGGCTATGTTAATGTTATTAGACCTGTCTGCCGCTTTTGATCTTGTCAACCATGACAGGATGGCAGACAGGTTAATAGAAGTGGGAATATGTACAAGATCAGCGGCTTCCTGATTTTTATCATTTCTGGGCCCCAGGAGATCAAGGGTTGTCCGGGGGGACTTTAAGTCAACGGAATCTATTCTTGACTGTGGAGTTCCTCAGGGCTACAGCACTTCCCCTCTGCTTTACAACCTTTATTCAAAGCTCTGCTTTGATGTGCTAGATGATCTGGGTGTCAATTTTGATAATTACGCGGATGACACCAAGATCTTCTTGGAATTTACAGGCTCATATGAAGCAGAGTCACTCCTGGTCACATTAAAGTTTGAATCCATGAAAACCTGGATGCAGTATTAACATTTTGGACCACAACGATAAAATAAGAGATCTTGCTTGTTGGCAGTACAGCTAAATTGAAGGCTCTTGACCCACAGTACGAGTCATTCTTATTTGGGGGAGTCACCATTCAGGTTGCTAGCTCTGTTAAAACCCTGGGTGTGTTTTTTGATAGGAACTTGAACTTTGAAAAACAGGTTGCCAATATCGGTGCGAGTTGCACTTATACTACACCTCTCCTTTGGCAAATCCGTCCTTACCTCTCAGAACAAGAAAACAGAGCCATGATAGCGACTACTAACCCGAAAATTGACTATTGTTAAAGTCTATTGGTTGGCACCACAGCTGCTAATCTAAAGCTTCAGACCGCACAAAACGGTGCAGTTCGTGCAGTGTGTGGTCTGAGACGCAGAGATCATGTTACACTTGCACGGCGGAAGCTGCATTGCTCCCCGTCCGTGAGATTCAGTTCAAGGCTTCATGCCTTGCTTATAAGTGTCTTGCAGGCAGCGCCCCAAGGTATCTCATATCACGGATCATGAAGCAACAATGCAGATGTACCCTACAATCTAATAATAAGGATTTGTTACATCAACCTTGCTTCAAACTGCAGACATATGGGGACCTGAGCTTTGATGCTTGGGGGCTTAGAATCTGGTATGGTCTCCCTTTGCCTATTAGACAAATGCCTTTTCTAGCCCAATTTAGGAAAGCTCTTAAGACTCTTATTGGACGGAGGCAGCATGTAAGCCGCTTTTTACATTGACTACCTGTTGACTATAGCTTACCTACTATACCTGCTGCCAGCCTTTATTTGTTGTTTTATGTTGTACTGTATGTTTGAGCGCTCTGAGGCCTGCGGGTTAGTTAGCGCTATATAAAAATAAATGAGAATAGAATAGAAATAAAACTTACACTCAAGCTTTCTTGATTAAACAATTATAAAAATACACACTCTCAGTTTCAATAAATCAGATACTCTTTTCGGATGGCACACAGGTGCCATCTTTTGCTACACCCTGAGGTGACTTCAATAACTAGGACATTGATATATCACCGGGACATTTAGAGCAATACGGAGTTTGGTGTTATATGGAAAAGGTTAGCGAAGGAAACACTGGTTAACAAGTTTCTCAAACAGGTAAGCGCTCTAGATCCCTCCCCACCCCCAATGCAATGTAGATGAACCCTTTCCCAGCTATACAAGTAAAGAATGTATGACTTTTTGAGGGATAGTTAAAACGCACAGCCGGAGGTTAGAAGAGGCTTCAGGGAGCCAGGACAGCCATTGTCACTTGAACAAAGTCGAGAGGAGCTGAGGCACTTCTTGAAGGCAAGTAAAAAGTATTGCACAATGTTAGAGAGTTTTGAAGAAAATGAAATCACTTGTTGGGCCACAAGCTGGGAGGCTTGTGGAGGGCAAAGCTGCAAGCAACTTTGCAAAAGGCAAAAAATGCAAGTCTCATCTAAGAGGAAGCAAGTTACACAGCAAGAGTTAATTACCCCTTAGTTCACAGTACCTTAGGTCTGAAGAAATTGATTCCAGCTGGCTTCTGTTCCTGTTGTAGTCTGGCAGACCCTGTTGTCCTGGGTCTCATTCGTGTGGACAAGAGGGAGGACGTCTGGGGACTCCTGCACTACGATTCGAAGGTTGGCAGCAGCAATTGGCAAATTTCAGATCAGCTGCACTTTGTAGTTTCAGCTTCTCGTGAATAGAACCACTGCGGTTCTTGGACACCTTGTAGGCTTTCCTTGCTTCTGGAGTCTTGCACTCTGTTGTGGCTCAGGCTTGGTCAGCCCTGCTTTGAGGGAGTCCGCAGGATCTTCCTGGAGCTCGCTCCGGCTTCAAGACAATGCACTTGATTCTGGTGTTCCTTTCCCTGGCACTCGGTTCTTGCAGCAGCAATGGAATTACAGCCAGCAACAAGAGGATTTCCAGATGAGTTAGTCTTGGGGTAGATTGGTCCCACCAACCCAAGGGGAGAAGTCGTCCTTTGCAGGGCTTCTCTAGTAGAGGCGAATTCGGAGCTTCAGCACTTCAGCAGGTCTGCACCGGGCAAACCAACGGTCCAGGAGTTGCAGCAGGCATCTCTTCCACGTTCTTCTTCTGAGTCCTTCGTCCAGTGGTCAACTCTGCCTTCCTTGCAAAAGACCTCACCTTTTATGCATGTTGTTCCCATTAATTTGCAGCCTAGCTGTCGCTCACACAGCAGGGAGGCTGTCCTCCAAGGAAAGCCAGCCTGCCTATCACCTTTGGGTGCGTTCCTGTAACCAAGGAGACTAAGCACAGGGCGTTTCGGGAATTCACTCACTCACTCGCTTGCTGCCCTGCAAGACACGCTGGAGCCAGAGGCAGGCTTCACCAGTGAACCCCGCCAAAGACAAAACGAACAAAGGGACCAAACCTGGTTTGGCACGCAGAGTACATCTCAAGAAGGACCTTTCCAACAAGAAATGGTGAAAAAAGAAGACTGGGCCATTTTGACAAAATGGGCATCCATGGGTGCTTTACTGCAGCTGCAATTGCAGCCCGCAGTAAAAACACACAATGGTAGGAAAAAGTAAACTGCCACCAGCCATTAATTGTAGAACGGGTAACATAAAAATGTTACATGAGAAAGTAGACCAAGGGGATACTAGGTAACCCCTCCAGCACTTTTGAAGATAGTGTGTGCTGGGTCTACATAGTTACAAAAGGTAAGTAAAGACAATTTCACTTTGCTGTTCAAGAATATATTTAAACCTTTTGGAAATCTGAAAGACTTCCCTGTGCCACTGCACTGAATGTGCTGTGTGTCACAATGTAAAACGATGATGTGTATGGAGTTTGTCAGACTCCAAACCAAAGGAAACAGTGTTCAAATCAATGAAAAAATACATGAGTGGGGAAAAAGGTCTCTCTCTCTCCAGGATAAACATTTTAAGTTTTAAAGTCTAGCAAAAGAGCTGAAGGTCTCTAAGGTAAAGGGGAATTGGCAAATTTCTGAGAAGTCTACCTAACAAGGAGTTAACTTGGTTTTCTCGTCTAAGCATAGGCCATGCTGTGCCAACTAGGCCTGGATGGTTTGATACATTTTGCTTCCTGAATTTGAGTCGGTGTCATAGGTGCCGGAGATGGGGAGAAGGATTTGGGTATCATCTGCATAGTTGGTGTAGGTGATACCCAAATCATCAAGGAGATCAAACAGAGGCTTAGTAAAATATTGTACAGTGTCGGGGAGACACAGGAGCCTTGAGGAACTCCACATGATTGCCGGTTGCGAGCGGTGACAGTCCCATTGCAGTGCAGGAGTCCCCAGAAGTCGTCCCTCTTCTTTTCTTTTTATTTATTTATTGATCTAGTTGATTAATCAACTTTTCAATAATTTGGTACAAAAGTTAAAATATATCTATAACAGAACATCAACATAGTATACATGATTCACATTTCAAAATTTAGACCACATACACAATAATTCGTATTTGATGCACCTTCAAAATCAGATAATTATCTTCAAAACACAAGTGTTCCAGGTTATGAAAATCAGAAATTCATTCTAACACCATCTTATCAACCTGCACATTCAATGACAACAGAAAATGTATTAGCGCCACTCTTACTTTGTTTAAATTCGAATTATAGATCTAATTGTAACCTTCAAAAAGATGTTTAAAGTATCTAATTCTGGTGCCTGAAAGAGCTGAGCATATGGATATCAAGTGTATAAGGTTTTCAGGCATATCAGACTTCTTGCAGAAGCGGCAAATCATGAGACATCTTGCACAGATTTCTCTTGTATGCCATATATTTAATCTATATCGGAGAAAGAGATCACGAAAGCGATCACGATATTTGGCTCCAGGGAATTTGATTAAATATGACTCAGGGGTTCTTAACTTTTTCGGCCAAACTTTAAATATTTGACCATGTTTGCACTGCAAACACTGTTCACGCATGTTAATCCAATCCTGGAGCATGATATTTTTTTCTTTGGCGTTAGATTTGTAGTATGTAATATGTCTGGAACTCCTGCCTTCTGCAAAAATTCCTCACCCTTCACCCGCCATATGCTCATGCTCTTATAGTCAGTTGACTCTTTGTATCTAGCCAGTACATTCAAGATAGAATTTGATTTAGAGCACATTATACATTTCCTATGCAAACTGCATAGCTTCCACATGTACATAGAGTATAGAGATGATAAACCCAATTCATATCTTAAAATGCACATTGAAATCCCATTTGGTAGATTCAGCACTTTCTTCCAAAACATTCCTGCAATTTGCGCCCAAAGCAGTTCCTCACGACATGCTCGTGATTCGGCGCCATAGATCAGTTGCGATTGCTTTCTGAAAGTAATAAATCATAACCGTCTTAAGCGAGAATTTTCTAAATTTCCTATTTAGAATTTTTTCGCCTGAGTTGTAGCTGTTCTCATTTTAGTTTTTACTTCAGTACAGTACGGTGCATCTGAGATTTGATAACATTTAGGCCCAAATATTTGTATTCCTCTACAATGATCAGCGTAGTTTGTCGAAGACTCCATGTTTTACGGATATTTCTAGTTGCACTTGGTAGGGCAGTGATCATTATCTTAGATTTGTTCCTATTAATGGTCAATTTGTTCTGAACTACGTAGGCATCCAATTGGTCCAATAAGGCCTGTAGTCCCCTGGCCGTTTTTGCCAGCAACACCAAATCGTCTGCGTAAAAAAGCCTAGGAATGGTATGCAGTCTTAGCCGCAGGGAGTCGGACTTCACCTTATTGAAATCCTTTGGGATGGCAGAAATTAAAAAGTTAAATGGAGAGGATGCCAAGAGGCATCACTGTTGGAGTCCTCTGTATGTATTAATACTTTGTGTAAGTCTGCCATGAAGGGAAAGCCTTATCTGTATTGAGGTGTTTGTATGGAACTCTCTTATCCAGTGTGTTAGATAAGTAGGACACTTTGCATTTACCAATTTATCGATTTACAGTTTCCTGGAATCCGAATCAAAAGCGTTTTCGAAATCAATGAAAGACATAAAGAACAGCTGTTTCTTTTGCTATTCTTGGTGTTTTATCGCATGTAAGATGTGCAAATGTATGGCTGTTCCCAAGCTAGACATAAAGCCTGACTGAAACGGGTCATTAATGCGTCCTCCCTCTTGTCCCCACGACTGAGGCCCAGGAACAGTGAGATCTGCAGAGCTGCTCAGGAACAGAAGTCATCTGCTGCACTTTTTCTTCAATACAAAGGTACTGTAAAAGTCTGAAGAGAATTTAGCTCTTGCTGTAGAGTTGCTTGCATCTTATACTACTCACAAGTCTAACAGCTTGTGGCCCTACATTGATTATTCTTTTTCTTCAAAGACTTCTAAAACATTGTGCAAAGACTTTTTTTACTTACCTGCAAAGAAGTGCTTCAGTCCATATAGACTTTTCCCCGTTGACTTTGGCTTAGCCTGTTGACCTGAATGACTCTTAGTGGTGGATCCAAAAGTGTTCGACTGCTTGAGAATATTTGTGGTTCTTGTATGTTCTAATAACCTTTTCCTTTGACATACTAAGAATATTCTAAATGTAACAGTGATATATTAATGTCCCCAGCACCCTAGCTATTGAAGTCACCTGAGGGTGTAGGTTGTGTGGGGGCCATCCCAAAAGGGTAGTTACTGATTTAGAAATAGTAGTGTGTATTTTGTGAAGTATATTTGAGTGTTAGTGTTATATTGCTCCCTTCTGAAGAAGACTTATTCTAACTGATAAATTAATAATTGTTTATTCAAGAAACCCTGTGTGTAAGAGTTTATTTGAATACTTGTGAATCGCTGTGCAACTAGCCTACAGCTCACATTGACCCCTCTTGAGATGAGCCTGGCTGCTCAATCACGCTACCAACCTGTATAGTACAGACTTATACCAAAGGCTGGGTTCCCATTGCCAAGAGGCCAGGGTTGTTGTAGTGCACCCAAAGGGTACTGCATACAATCTTGCCTAACGGGTATTGCTAGGGAGAGGGCTGGAACAACGGATGCATGTAGCCACGTTTCCGTGATGGCTATGAAGTCCGGCTTATTAGTGGTGATGAGATCTGATATATCTAAGGTGTGGGGTAGAAGGGATCTGGCGTTGATAAATGCTCGCTTAAGAAGCGTTGTTGCATCTGGGTTAGTGTCACCAGTGAGGGTGGGCTTGTCGGAAGTGTAATTAGTGGTTATGGGGGCCAATGGATCCAGAGTGCAAGTGGCCCTGGCAAGTACAGAGGCAGCTGGCTCTAAGTGCAAATAGTGCTAGAGCGACAGGCTTCAAGAGGCATAGGGAGTTGACATGTGTAGGGGTGAGACAAGTGTGGTGATCTCTTGTACCATCCCTTTCCACTCCAGCCCCAACTAAAGCTATTCATTCTTGCATTGGAAAACGTTTTAAGCCGGCACCAACTGACCTTCATAAAAGGGCATCTTAAACCTGATTCACTACAAGTAAAAGAGCAGGAACACCAAAGTTGGCTAACAACCCACCAACACTGTTATAAAAAAAAAACTTGATGCAGCAAAACTGTGGGAAGAATAAAAGGTGCTCTGATTAAGAGACACGTGGCCAAGGAGTTCTGGTTTTAGGCTGGAGACTTGGGCCACAATGCTTAACATGCCAATAGAATATTACCCTGCCTACATGCCTCACTTGTGTCAACATATTTCTGTCGTTGCCTATTGCCACTGCCACACTCTTGCTGTCTGGCGGTGAGCTGGCCCAGGTGCCTCACCTGCATTGACCTATTTTGCTTACTCTTGCTGCCTAACTGTGTTCTGGCCCAGGTGCCTTACCTGCATTGACCTACTTTGTTTACACTTGTTGCCTAATTGTGTTGCATTGACCTATTTTGCTTACTCTTGCTGCCCAATTGTGTTCTGGCCCAGGTGCCTTACCTGCATTGACCTACTTTGCTTACACTTGTTGCCTAATTGTGTTGCATTGGCCTATTTTGCTTACTCTTGCTGCCCAATTGTGTTCTGGCCCAGGTGCCTTACCTGCATTGACCTACTTTGTTTACACTTGTTGCCTAATTGTGTTTTGGCCCAGGTGCCTTACCTGCATTGACCTACTTTGTTTACACTTGTTGCCTAATTGTGTTTTGGCCCAGGCGCCTAGCTGCCTCACAAGTACTGCCTTATTTGTGTTGACCAACTGGTACCAGGAATAGGTGCCCCCATTAGCACCGCCATTTCCCTGCCGCTTAACAGAGTAAGATGTTACTTCTAACTATTCTGCTTTGCACTATGGCTGCTACATTACACACGGGTACTAGAAGCCTGGCGTGCCTCACTGAGCTCCCTCTAGCGCCCATATTACATCCTAGCCCGCTCAAACTGATAAATACAGCTTTACATTATGCTACGCCCTTACAGCCCACATCCCATATTGCCCCAGGGCCAGCATCATTTGCTTCCCGACCTTGTGCCACGTCTAAGAGAAACCTCAGACTCCGCGCCAGATTAGCAAAACTACACGAACCACTAAGAAGATCCCTACCTCCTACCAACCTGAAGACTAACCTCCACTATACTCTGAAACCTATTCAGTCTAATTTATCTCCCTCACACTCTATCGCCAATACTAATGCCCACCAAACCAATACTCATAAACGGAAATCAAGCGAGATCACAGCTAAACCCGTCCAGGTCAATACTGTTACTGAGGCCCCCTCCCTTAAAGGAGCACTTCTCAACGCAAGATCGCTTGTCGCCCATGCCCTTGACATTGCTGATCTAATCACAGAAGGCAATCTTGATTTCCTTGCGATTACCGAGACATGGCTACATAACGCAGCAGGACCATCACTTATGCTAGCCATCCCAGATGGCTATACAATAGCCAGACAAGACAGAGATGGTGCACGAGGAGGCGGTATCGCTATTATCTCCACAATGTGCCTATCCATCAGACTAGCCCCTACCCAATTGTCACAATCCTGTGAAATTCTATCTGCTAAATTCCAGATAAATAATTCTCAATCACTCACCATCCATCTAATATACAGACCGCCCGGTCCTCTTGGCACTTTCGAGGAGGACCTGCATAATATACTTTCTAATAACCTCAAACCAACCTCGCAATTACTCCTATTAGGGGATCTCAACATAGGCTTTAATGACCCGATGGACAAAAATGCTACAGACATAGCTAACTCAATCAAGGCTTTAGGCCTGTCTCAAAAAGTCAATAAACCCACCCATTCGAAGGGGAGAACATTGGATTGGATAGCGGATTATAACTGTGCAGTTACTATCTCATCCATCACTCCTCTTTCCTGGACAGACCACTCACTGGTGTCCTTTCACCTATCTACGACCAGACCCATTCCCACTGCCCCTCTACTAGCGCCACCATGTCTTACAAGAAATAAAAAGAGTATTACAGTTGAAAAAGTAATCCCTGCGATCCTTCCCACTCTAAACGCTTTGCCAGAAAATCTAGATCCTAGCATCCTAGTCCATGAATTCAACAATATCATGCTCACTACATTGGACAAAATTGCCCCTCTTAAACTCAGATCTAGCAAACCCAAAGCCCACTTAAATAAATGGTTCACGCCACAACTCAGAGACCTACGCCTTTTGAAAAGAAAAAGCGAAACCAACTGGAGACTCTGCCCCTCCACCGATAATAAAGCTAAATTAACCTTGCTCTCCTCACACTATAAGAATGAAGTCTGCCTGGCTAAACATAATTCTTATGACGAGCGCATCGCCAAATCCAACTCTAGCATGAAGGAACTCTTCTGTATACTAAAAGAATTAGAGTCACCTATAGCCACACCTGATACCTGTACTAAGGATAAATCCTGGTGTACAGACATCCAACAGGCATTATCAAATAAAATTAACATGCTCCAAAACAAAATCCAGCATAAAAAAGAAACCCTGAATCTACAGCATTCACCTAAAAACCCTCTGCCTAGCGACCCACCGAAGACACGCGATAATATTTTCCATTTCACTAAAATGTCTACTCTGGAAGTAGAAAAAATCATCCTTTCATTGAAACCTACTAATTGTAAAGGCGATATCTGTCCTGCGCAACTAATAAAAGATGCTGCCAGGGAACTATCTCCGTTCATTGCTAAACTGATTAATGCCTCCTTCACGTCAGGCTCCATCCCTGCCAACCTAAAACAGTCTTGGGTGCTCCCTCTCCTAAAAAAACAGACATTAGATCCCCTCATCCCCACCAACTACCGCCCCATTACCACTGTACCATTCTTACTCAAAATATTGGACAAAGCTGCCTATAACCAAATTCAGAAACACTTAGAACGCCACAAACTCCTAGGAGACAGACAATCTGGTTTCCGCCCTCTATACGGAACAGAAACTGCGCTTATTGATTTAAAGTCCCAAATTGATGAGCTGAGAGACAATGGGAAGTCAGTTCTTTTGCTCCTACTTGATCTCTCAGCTGCTTTTGATCTTGTGGACCATAAGATCCTCTGTAAACACCTAGACTCTGCCGCACACTTCTCCCCTGAGGCTATCAGATGGATTGAATCATTCCTGAGCGAGAGAACCATGAGAGTTTTCTCTCCCTCGGCAGCTGCAGACCCTACCCCTATCCTGTGCGGTGTTCCTCAGGGTTCTTGCGTCTCTCCAACTCTATACAACATCTTCACCAAGCCCCTGTTCGATGACTTGGACCATCTGGGTATCATCTACACCAATTACGCAGATGATACACAGATTCTCCTCCCGCTTTCTGGGGATTATATCAAGGACACGGAGTTGGTGAACAGGGTATATCTTATCATCCAGGCATGGATGGCCACTCATGGCCTATGCCTGAACGATGATAAGACTGAGTTGATAATCATGGGAACACATGCCAACATCAAAAAACTTGGTCAGGAATTTTCCTCATTCAACATCGATGGAAATACCATCAATGTCTCCAAGGAAGTAAAAACCCTTGGCTTCTACCTGGACTCTACCCTGTCCTTTGATAAACAGGTAAAATCCCTGGCCTCCACCACAGCCTACACCTGTAAGCTGATCAGAGCTGGCAAGCCATTCCTCTCCAATGACAGTTGTTTGATCCTGGCAAGAGCCTTAATACTATCTAGAACTGACTACTGTAATGCCCTATACAGTGGGGCTAATAAAAATACCATCAAGCGGCTCCAAACATTACAAAATAATGCCTTGAGAGCAGCACTTGGCATAAACATAAGAACCCATATCTCCTCCATTAGACGTCAGCATAAATGGCTGTCTACTGGTAACAAAATACAGCTTAAGACCCTATCACTGACTCACAAAGCCCTAAATAACGCTGCCCCTAGCTACCTCACAGATAAACTTCATAGAAGAACCTCCCTCAGACCTACTAGAGCTGGCAATGCCAATTGCTTGGCTATACCTAGATACAGACTCACCACTATTGGTGGTAACAGCTTCCCAGTGAAGGCCGCTAAATCTTGGAACCTACTGCCACCAGATCTAAGAGCAGACCAACCTTTCCCACTTTTCCGAAAAAATGTCATCAAATACCTCATCTCCACTGACCCCTAGCCTCCTACCTTTAGGTCTATCACGTACCGTGATCAATTGAGTCTCATTCGCCTTTATATTCTCATTTAAAACTTTGTGCCTCTCTGTAACTTGTATATTTGTACATTGCATATCTTCGTAACTACATAAGTCTTTATTGTATATTGTGTGTTTTTTTTTATAACTACGGATACTATGTAAGCTCTTATTGTATATATTGTATCTCTTGTAACTATGTAAGCTTTGCATTTTCTTACTGCGCCCTGTTACTTACGGGTCTGGTGCGCAATAAAAGTGAACAAACAAACAAACAAACAAACATAAGCTTGTAATGTCTAAGGCTCCTCCTTACCTATGTCTGCCTACAACCAGAGTGTCCCATTTACTTTTTTGCCTGTTTTAACACTAATCCGTACCAGCGCGGTGATACCTCTGGGTCTAAGCGCTGTCAACAAATGAATCATAACGTCTTATTCAGTAAAGCAGTAAACGATGTTCCAGAAACGGCAAAAAGGAGCATGAAACATTGAAAACATTAGGACAGATTGCAGGTAAAGCTTACCAAAGAGGTTCCTTTTCCAAACAAAGTTACGCAAGATAATCAGGGCAGTCCGGCTACACCGCAGGTGCAGGTTCCGAGACTTGGTTTACCAATCAAGGCTTACAGTCCTCTTTTCCTAGACAATTTAGAAGTGAGCTTAGCCAGGGTAGGGGCTAAGCCACAAAATGTGCCACACACGCAAAACAATGAGACCATGTTCCATGTCTTCTCCCGTGTCACCCTGGTAAGGGGCCACATAAGATGTTTCGCAGACTTGTGGGAGGCGATCACATCAGACAAATGGGTGTTGGCAACCTGCCAAAGACAGATATTACCTGGAATTTCTAGAGCATCCGCACAATCGTCCGCCAGCACACAGGAAAATACCATTGGAACATCAAAAGATTCTACAAGCCGAAGTACAGACACTACTGGAAAAGGGAGCCATAGATCTCATTCCAGCACCAGAGGTAAACCATTGTATTTATTTTGTGTACTTCCATTTTCCAAAGAAAGACAAAAAAAAAACCCTAGTGCCCGACCTAAGACCAGCGAACACTTATGTCAAACCACACAAATTCAAAATGACATCATTGCAAGAAGTCAACACAAGAAGGGAGATTTCATGGCCACACTAAATATGAAAGATGCATACTTTTAATGGATTGTGTCCTCCAACGTATTCCACTACTTTGACATGTAATGTCCACAGCTGTGTACTTTGGAAACTTTTTCGGCAAAGGGCGTCCTCAAAGGCCTCTGTTGAGGGCGACGTCACCGGAGGTTACGCACAGCGGCCGTACCCTCAGTTCCGTTGTATACGCAAACTTGTTTGATTTGGAGACTCAGCGCGCCTCGTGTATTTCTAGTGAATATGCCGCCTTCTTCAACCCCATTGACTGCGCGGTCTGGCTCCAAGACTTGCCGGGACTGCAAGTCGAAAATGTCGATTACCGACCTGCATCGCATTTGTTTGTGGTGTTTGAGCGAGAGTCACAACACCGACGACTGTTCTAAATGCCAGTCACTGACTGTTAAGGCCTTGCCGGAGTTTAAGGGTAAACTTCAGGTAGGTAGGGGTTCTAGACCCAGTAAGTCCCGTAAGTCCAAGGGGATGTCCACCGACGACTTGAGGGGCGATTCTCCGCGTAGGAAGGGGTCCCGGGGATCTCAGTCCCGGAGTGGTTCCTGCCATTCATCGTCCTCATCTCGAGCAGATGTTGGCGATTTTTCAATCGCAGGGCACAGTTCCGTCCGCGCCTTCGGATAAAGCCGGCAAGGAACAGTCTCGTACTGTGGCTTGCACGCCTTCGGGCTCAGGTTCTCGACGCGACTCATTGGGAACCTTCGAGGTCCCATTCGGACAAGGCGCAGGATAGTCGCAAGAGACTTGCTTCCAGGTCTCGGTCCTCGTCTCCAGCGAGACCGCAGAAACCTGGTAAGGGCTCGAGGTCGGCGCTGTGTCCGTCGGATACTGACGTCGAAGCTTTGCCTTCGTACCAGCCCTCAGCGCCATCAGAGCCATTGTCTACGCCAAAGCAGTCGCTGCTCTCGGCGTAGAAGCCTTCGACGCCTTCGGTGCTTTTTGGGTGAAATTTACCAATGGAGATCCCTGATATTGTGGATCCTCCAAGGAAGGCTACTACTAAGTCTGTGCGACCCGTGGTGGACTCAGACCATTATCTGTCCCGAGGCAATGCTTTTACCTCCCTCTGGAAGACTTCTATGAGAAGGAGGAGAGGTCAGAATCCGATATAGACCCTGTTGAGCCTGATGTGGCTCCTGTCTTTTCTGGAGACAGTCATTTGGAAGAGTTGAAGCAAACTCTTCATGAAGCCAGTGGTTTGGACACTTCTCCAGAAGTGGAATTTGGAAGGCCTGAGCCTGGGGCTCATGCAGAGTCGTCCTATCGGAGGCTCATGGCTAGGGTCACCGAGTATCTGAGCTGGTCCAGTCCTCCAGAAGCTTTTGTACAGGATGATCTCATGGACATCTTGGATCAAGGTCCGTCCTCTGACCCGGTGTTACCTTTTCATCTGACCTTGCAGAAAAGGGTGGCGGCTGCTTGGCAGTCACCGGAATCTCTTCTGGCTGTTAACAAATTGTTAACCAAAAAATACCGCCCTTCCAGTAGCGAACCCAGCTGCCTTTAATCTCACCCCACTCCTGAGAGTTTGGTGGTTCAAGCGGCTAAGGCCACCTCGAGGCACGCGGCGTACCCTACCATCCCTCCGGATAGGGACGACAAACGCTTCAACGGTTGGGCATGCAAGGTGTTTTCTGCGGGGAGTATGGCGCTGAAATCGGCCAACTCCACTTGTGCCGTAGCTAGATTTTCACACACTCTGTGGAATTGATTCTCTAGCGGCTGAGCATATTCCCAGAGGGGAAAGAAAGGGATGAGTTCCTTGCTCTTGTGCAAGATGGCAAGGATGCCGTGTGTGAATCCCTTCAGTCGGGTTTGGACACAGCCGACAGTGTTAGCCAATACATGGCTGCAAGCACCATTATACGTAGATTTGCGTGGTTGCGGAAGTCGGGTTTTGCCCCGGAAGTGCAAGCCCGTCTTTTGAACATGCTCTGTGATGGCGGGTATTTGTTTGGCAGCAAGGCTGACGAGAGCCTTGAGAGGTTGCAGACCTCAAAAGCTGCGACGAAATCTTTAAGCACAGTTGTGCTTCAACCTCCGCCCTTTCGTCCTAGAGTACAGCAGTGGAGGGGAGGTTCTTTTCGTTATTACTACTCCTTTGGTAGAACGAGAGGAGCCGCCAGTCAAAGGGGTCCGCGTAAAAGTACCCGTGGTGGTTGGGGAAATAGAGGTGCCAAAGCCGTTCAGGCAGCTCCCTCTTTGCCTTCAGGCGCTGCAGCAGCCGCTCCATAACAGTCATGATGCCATGTCCCATGGTTCGCCGGTTGGGGGCAGACTGTCTCAGCATTCGAAGAATGGTGAGCTATTACTTTAAATGCGTGGGTTCTGATACCTGAGAAAAAGCACGGAACAAGCATTGGATCACCTCGGTTTCACCTGCCGCTCCCTCCACAGGCTGGGCTTCTCCCTCAATTTCAAGAAGTCACATCTGACACCTTCCCAACAGCTCCAGTACATCTGGGCTGTGTTGGACATGTCCATTGGGAAGTACTCGCCTGCTGAAGTAAGGGCTCATCACATTGGGCATGTTGAAACTTGTCCACCATCTGCATAGTCTCCCGGCTTTTGAATTCTCAAGGTTGCTCGGCCTCATGGCATCCTGCATTTTTCTGGTGTCAGAGGCCAGGCTGCAGATGAGATCCCTGCAATGGGTTCTCGAGATGCAGTGGTCGCAGTTCTCCGGCAAAATGTCGGATCCTGTTCAGATTCCACTCTGTCTCCCAGGATCTTTTGTGGTGGGTCAACGAGGGGAACCTGATGAAGGGAGAGCAGTTTTGGCAACCGTGGCCGGAGGTGACTGTAGTGACAGATGCTTCCCTCACAGCATGGGGAGCTCATGCCGAAGACTTGACCGGTAGCGGTCGTTGGTCTCCATCGGAGTCCAAACTCCACATCAACCTGTTAGAGCTGAGGGCCGTCAGGCTGGCCCTGAAGGCTTTTCTGCTGTCTGTGCAGGGGATTAGTGTTCTGATCATGAAGGACACCAACGTGGCCATGCATTACCTCAACAAGAAAGGGGTGGGGGTTGGTTAGGGTCACCCCCGTTGTGCAGAGAGGCAGTGCAGCTCTGGTTCTGGGCAATCCAGCAGGGAATTTCACTCTCGGCAGTTCATCTGGCCGGAGAAGACAATGCGGCGGCGGACGCTCTGAGCAGGCAGAGCACGATCTCTCACGAGTGAGACTTGGCTCAGGAAGTCCTTCTGGAGATCTTCACCCTTTAGGGAACCCCACAAGTGAATAAAACAAACGAGTGGATTTCTTCACCACCAGTGCCAACCGGAAGTGCGAGAGATTCTGCTCAAGGGAATTTCCTCAGAGAGGAGCCTTAGGAGACGCATTCGTAGTGGATTGGTCATTCCCACTGCTGTATGCATTTCCTCCAGTCCCCGTCATTCCTCAAGTGTTAAAGAGGTTACGGAGCTTCAGATCTCCATCCAGACGTCAGGACTATCAACCTTCATGCTTGGTATCTGAAAGGTTGAGGTATAAGGATTGGGACTTCCCGGATGATGTGATGGAGGTGTTGCTTTCGGCCAGGAGGCCAGCAACAAAATCCCTGTGCTGTTGGCGTAAGTTTTGCGACTGGTGCAGAGGACAAAATGTTGATCCTTTTCAGTGTTCCATTCCTGTGGTGTTGTCTTTCTTGCTTTCTTTGGCCCTCAGGGGCCTTCAAGTAGGTACCATTAAGGGTTACCTGGCGGCGCTGTCTATCTTCAAGCGCTTGTCTGAAGAATGTTCTTACTTTAAGATTCCTTTGATTTCCCAATTTCTTAAAGAACTCACTAATGTGTTCCCGCCGTCCCCTTTCCAGGTGCCGGTTTGGGATCTGAATTTGGTTTTGAAATTTCTCATGGGTGCTCCGTTTGAACCTTTGCACTCTTGTCCTTTGAGATTATTGTCCTTCAAGTGTTCTTGGTTGCTGTGACTTCCGCTCGCAGAGTGAGTGAATTGCAGGCACTTTCATCTAAGCCGCCTTTTAATGTGTTCCACAAGGATAGGGTTGTACTGAGGGTGCGTCCTTCCTTTCTACCTAAGGTAGTGTCTGAATTTCATTTGAGCCAGAAAGTGGTTCTTCCTTCTTTCTATCCTCCTCCTCATCCTAGTAAGGAAGAGGAGCGACTCCATAGGTTGGACCCTAGGAGAGCTCTGAGCTTTTAGATTTCTAGGATGTCCAGGTCAGAGTGGATGATCAGCTATTTGTGGGGTATGCTGGTCACCGATTGGGCCAGGCTGTTACAAAACGGTCCTTGTCCAGGTGTATTATCCTCACCTTTACTGAATGTTACCGTTTGGCAGGCAAGAACCCTCCTGAAAGGTTGCAAGCTCATTCCACTAGGGGCGTGGCTACTTCCACATCCCTGCAGCGGGGAGTTCCTATAAGGAATACTTGTGATGCAACCGCATGGGCTTCTATCCACACCTTAGTTAAACTTTACTCCCTGGATACAATCCATGGTCAAGATATGTCCTTTGGTAAGGCGGTTCTTTATTCTGCCATCTGATTGGGTACTCTACATTTTTTTACCTCCTCCATTTTCTGGTACTGCTTTGGGAGTCTGCCAAAGATGTGGAATACGTTGGACACAATCCATTCGAAGAACAAGTTACTTAACAACTGGTATCGTTTTTTTCAGTTGGCTATTCCTCCAACGTATTCCACATCGCCCTCCCAGCCTGCCCCTCTGGATAATTTCCTATGCAATTGCAGCTTACGTTTCCGCAAGGCTATGTGCAGTCCAGCAGGCATTGGATATGTGCATGTCACACGTTATGGAGGAAAAACATAAACTGAGGCTACAGGCGCCGTGCGTCATATTTATAACATCTGGTGACGTCGCCCTCGACGGAGGCCTTTGAGGGACATCGACTCGACGCAGGATGTCCTCTGCCTAAAAAGTTTCTGAAGTACACAGCTGTGGACTTTACATGTCAAAGATGTGGAATACGTAGGAGGAACATCCAATCGCAAGAACGTTACCAGTTGGTAAGTAACTTGTTCTGTGATGTTACAGGTCATGCGCATTACCAATTCAAGGTGCTTCCCTTTGGGTTCGCATCAACCCCTCATGTATTCACAAAGGTGCTAGCAGTGTGCCTACACAGGGGAAGTATAACCTTACCTGGACGATTGGCTAATAACAGGAGAAACTTCTAGTGTTTGCCAAAAGAATATGAAGGAAACATTCTGCATCAAGTGGGTTTTTTCAATCCATGAAAAGATATCCAATCTAGTTCGCAGCCAGCAAAAACGGTTCTTAGGAGCAGTCATTTGTACAGAAGACACATTAGTCTTTTGCTCCAATGAGAGGGTGCAAAACCCACTAAAACAAATCCCTTGTTATAATGCCAGTCGGCATTTAAGTCAGAAAAGTAATGCACCTTCTCTGCATGAAGGCACCCTGCATCTTCATTGTGCCACATGCAAGGCTACTTATGTGTCCAGTGTAAGAATGGTTAGCGAAACAATGGTCGCAAGCGAAAGGCAATTTGAGCAATCTACTGGAGGTTTCGCAATGGTGCTGTTAGGACTGAAGTGGTTGACAAAAGAAAACCTGTTACAAGGAAAACTCTTTGTCAACCCCACAGCACACCTTACAATCAGAACAGAGACATCCCTCTCAGGTTAGGGAGTCCAATGTCGCCAACTTTACAGTGCCGGGAATGTGGTCTCAATCGCATCAATGTTCTGGAATTGCAGTTTACAAAGCGCTACAAGCATTCTAACATCACGTAATGGGGTGACATGTACAAATTATCACAGACTGCACAACAGCCATGTTTTACATCAACAAACATGGCGGGACCACTCACGAAGTCTGTCCACACTAGCGCACATGATCTGGAAATGGAGACTTCACAGAGGCATACATCTTCAAGCAAAACTTGTTCCAGGGGAAGAGAACTGCCTTGCAAGACCCACTGAGCAAAAACACACATCAACACTCAGAAAATGAGTAGGAGCTACTAAATGACATGTTTACACGCTCGGGGGGGGGCAACCAAATATAGATTTCTTTGCCACAAAAGAAAATGTAAAATGACCATATTACGCCTCCCAGATCCCACAGATAAATCCCAAACTGTGGATCAGTTGGTCAGGGATATTTCCCCATGCCTTTCCTCCAAGAGCCTCCTTGAACAGAGTAATCCACAAATTGCCCAAAGAGCAGTTGACAATGATTCCAGTGGCTCCAATGTGGGTACGCCAAGCATGGTATTCCCACCTCCTCAAAATGTAATTTTGCCCATTCTTGAAATCAACATGCACGAACAACATGTCACAAAATCAAGGGTTAATTCTACATCCTCATTCGCAGACAGCCAGCTCAGCAGTTTGGCTCCTGAGGTCATGGAGTTTGAACATCTGAATTTACCAGCTAGATGCATGGAAATATTAAAAGAAGCATGTAAGCCTATCATTAGGCACTGCTACTTTAACAAACAAAGGTTTTGTAGCGTAGTGCAAAAAGCCAAACGTCAACCAAATTGATTGCTCCCCATCACATATAGTACACTATCTACACGCCTATGTCCTGTCCCCTTTCCTCCATACTCCATTGCCGTCCCTCGCTAGGGACGGGAGACAGAACCTTTTTCACCAAAAAAAACCTTCACCTTTACATTTAGAGCCCTGGGAGCATGTGCTCCCCTGACTCCGCCCACCGGCGCCACTCCTCGGTCCCCTTTTCCGTGTCAACGGACTGCACCGCAGCTCTCTGCACCCAGCACTCCACCCACTCCGGACCAACCGGACGCCCTGGTGGACACTGACGAGGCAGAGGACCCCGACACGCCGTCTTCAGCCAAGGCCTTCCATGAACGGCTCGCAGGTTTGGCAGAATATTTGGGGCTTCTTCAACCCGAGGTCGAACAACCTGAGATGGGGGTGCTGACCGAGGTCCTCACTCTACGACCTGATGCAGATACAGAAGGACGTTGTCGCCTTGGCCAAAAAGGGATGTGTTAAACCCCATTCGGCCCAGCCTGTCAATCGTCGCCTCAATGCCAAGTATAGGCAATTGGGGGGGGGGGGGGGGTTCCACTCTTGCTGTTGGCACACCCTCACCCACACTCTTCGGTGATCACTGCAGCGTCACTCTACTCCAAGCCTCAGTCGTCTACAGCCACCTCGTCCTCTCCGCTTTTAGACAAGGAGGAGAAGATCTTTGAGGCTTATGGAAAGAAGGTTTATTCCAACGCCTCACTGAACACTCGTCAATCCAATGCGGATGCCATGCTGGTAGCCATTAACCAGAGGCTTTTGCTGGAAATCCCTGACTTCCTTCCAGAACTTCCGGTGCAGAGCCAGGCACGTTGCGGGGCTGGCAGAAGCTAAACTAGTGGCGCAGGACATCATGGAGTCCACTGTGGCGTTCATTGACCCCTCAGGCCGTGCTGTCTGCATCGCCACGGACATGAGAACGACTGCCTTGCTACGGGCTACCAAGTTCAACCCGAACGTCCAGGACTGCATATTGGACCTTCCATTCGCGAGTTGCGACCTTTTATTCCACCACCAATGAGCTAGATAAAAAGAAAAACAGTTCCCAAACTGCGAACTCTTTAGCCTCACGAAGGCTACGCCCAAGGCATACACCCAGTCGCATAAACGCTCCGACAAGAGGTGGGCTTTTGGCGGCTTCCAAGAACGAAGGTCGAGACAGCCTGACTGTTCTCTGAGGCAACACCGGCGCAAACAGCAGAAGGGGGTGGGGGGGTAAGGGCTTCTTTCAGTCCCCCTCCTCCGCACCAGCCTCAGAGGGGAAGGCATGACGCACCTCATCGGGTCCACGTGTCTCCAGTGGAGGGCAGGCTTGCCCTTCACACACCGTCTTGGCGTCAGAGGTTCGCGGACCCCTAGATCCTATCAGTTGTGTCCACGGGGTACCATCAACCGATACCTCCCTCTCCTCTGCTCACACAGATTGGGACATCAACTCTGTTGGGGGAAATTTGTTCACTCGGCGAGAGCCAGGCAGTGGAAGAAATCCGAGCCTTGCAGCGAGGCTTGGGCTTATACTCCAGGATTTTCACCATCCAAAGAACCAGGCTGGCCTGAGAGTTTTGTTGGACCTCTCCACCCTCAACCTCTCCCTCCCTCTTCAAAAATTCACGATGGTTACGCCAGCACTCATTGCAGAGACACTGATCTGAAGGACGCGTATCTACACGCCCCAATTTGGCGGCCTCATTGCCCCTTTATACGGTTCACGATCATGGGCTTCAATTTCCAATACAGGGTTCTACCCTTCGGCCTCAACTCAGCCCCCACGGTATTTACAAGACTTATGCAGTCGCGTCCCTCCTCAGGGCCGCCATGTCTACCTGTACCTAGGCGACTGGCGTGTCAGAGCGAGATCTCCAGAGGTGGTTCACCACACTTCCTCCACCCTTATAATCACACTCCATGAACTGTGATTTTCTATCAACCTCAAGAAGTCTCAGCTGCGGCCTTCACAGAGCCTGACCTTTCTGGGCTTCATATGGAACACAAGCTCTGGGAGAGTTTTCCCCTCGGAGGACAAGATCATGGCCATTAAGAAGTGGTGGTACCAGCATCTATTGGGTATCATGGCGGAGGTCCCACTGGCCATACCCCACATGAGACTCAAGATGAGGATATTACAGCTGCACTTTGCAGCCTCATAGAATCAGGAGCTGGGCTCCCAAGCAGAACTTGTCAGCATTCCTCCCTCTCTCCACCCAGACCTCACCTGGTGGTCCAGGGACTGCAAGCTGCAGACAGGCAAGCCCTTCCTGCAGGCAGCACCTCAGGTCACCATCACCACGAATTCCTCCCTGTAAGGCTGGGGCCTACACTGGATAACCAGTGTCTATGGAATCTGGTCCCTTCAGGAGCAGGAGGCTCATATCAACTGGCTGGAGCTGAAAGCAATCTGGCTCGCTCTCAAAGCTTTCCTTCGTCTATTTGTGGCAAGAAGGTCCTCATTCAAACAGACAACTCCACCAGCATGCATTACATCAACAAGCAAGGTGGCACCAGGTCCCCTCCGCTGTGCTGTCTAGTGGTCAGCATGTGGGAATGGGCCCTGGAGAACATCATCTACCGGAGTGCAATCCACCTACCAGGGGAGTCCAACCTGGAGGTGGACAGACTCAGCAGACTGGGAGCAGACAATTAAGAATAGCAATTGAACGGTCCGGTCCTGCTGGGGATCTTCAGCAGACGAGGACATCCTCAGGTGGATCCCTTTGCCACCTGGTCCAACAAGAAGTGCCTGCAGTTTGCGTCCTGGCAGGGACAGGGCCCCGGCCCTCTGGACGATGCGTTACCGATGGAGTGGAACAGCATGACAGCATATGCATTCCCTCCCACGCCCCTGGTCCACAGGTTGATCTGCAAGATAAGAGAATTGTCACCCCTGCATCATTCTGATAGCTCTGTGGTGGCCGTCGAGACCATGGTTCTCAGAGCTTCTCAGCCTCTGGGACAGGCCACCCATTCGCCTGCCGCTAGACCCCGCTCACCCTCTCTCGCAGCAGGGGGCGGGGGGCAAGGTTATCCACCCCGCTCCACAGAAGATAGCCCTTGCAGCGTGGTTCATGAGCAGGTCACAGTGAAGCATCTGATCATGTCACAGGCTACCATAGACATTGTTCAGGATGCTAGGAGCCTGGCTACTAGGAGCCAGTACAAAAGTAAATGGATTAGGTTCTGTCACTGGGCGGACTCTAAGGAGATTGACCCCCTTGCTTGCACGCTGGACGATGTGCTTTACCTCTCTGCGCACCTTGCACACTCAGGGGTGCAAATAGACGCATACCGCACCAACCTGGCCGCCATAGGAGCCTACAGGAACTCAGAGGAGGTCTTATCTTCCTCCAACCCGGTGGTTAAGTGTCATCTGGCGGGCATTACCTGGCTCTACCCACACATCAAAAAACCGCACCCTGTGTGGTACCTCAATGTAGTGTTGGGCGAACTGGCGCACAAACCTTTCGAACCCTGTTGGTGGGTCTTACATCTGCACGTAGGGTCAGCGAGATACAGACACTGGTGGCTTCAGAACCCTACACTACCTTTCACAGAGATAAGGTAGTCCTGAGAATGCAGCCTGTGTTCCTACCTAAAGTAGTCTCTTCTTTCCATTGAAACGAGGAGATGGGGTACTTTGCTGGTCCTAAGGACAATGCTCAAAGGGTCTTGCACTGTCTGGATGTCAGGCGCGCTCTGAAATTCTGTCTGGACAGGACCAAAAGCTTTCTGCAAATCTGACGCTCTGTCTACTTCGTGGGGCAGAGGCCGGGGGGGGGAGGTCAAGGCCAAATTATCCAGCATCCAAGCCTCTATAGCAAGGTGGATGGTTTTGGCCATCAAGGATGTCTATGAGAGGCAGCACAAACAACTTCCCGCGAACATGCATACCCACGCTGTCAGAGCCAAGGTCACGGCGGTAGCATCCCAGAGACGGGTCCTGTGGCAGGTCATCAGCCGGGCAGCCACCTGGGCCACCCCTTCGGCCTTCTGCAAGCACTACTGTTTGGATGCTGGTTCTAGATCAGACGCGGCTTTCGGACAGGTGGTTCTAAGGAACTTGTATTCTTAAGGAGGGTCACCTCTCCACCCTGGGGCTACATTCAGTTGTAATCACCCATGCAGTATGGAGGAAAGGGGACGGGACGTGGGAGTAATTATAAGTTAGTCACTGTAGGCCTATACCAAAGGTTGGGTTACCTATTGCCAAGAGGACAAGGCTGGTGTAGTCTCCCACAGGGTTACTACATACAAGTTTGCCTAACGTCTGGTGAAAAAGGTTCCATATCCCATCGCTAGCGTGGGACGCCCATGCTGAATGGATCACAGCGGACTATGGACTAGGAGTACGGTAGTCACTACAGTGAGTAACTAATTGTTGGATTTAGCCTAGTTTTTATTTCATTAAATGTACATTTTGCAGCACTATCTGCATATACAACATTGCAGAGTAAAGCTTCATGGTGGAAAGTCCCAGCCTTAAAGCCTTCTTGGAAGCAGTGCGTTGGGCAGAATTTCCTTTTTGGATGTAATTCTCTCCACTTATGAGTCCCCCAGCACTTTTGCTGAACTCTTGGATTTTTCAGTTCACCTGAGTGGGAACCTTTTGCTACATTGACTTAGTCTTTTACTCTTCCTTTGGGAACCTTTTCCAAACCTTTTGGTTGCATCTTTCTGGAGTTATGCTTTTCTCCAACTTTTTAGACATCTGCAATTTAATATTGCAGCACACATCACTTTCTGTGCAGTGTTCCTGGAAGCTCCTTCAACCACCCTTTTTTATTTTCCTCATGATAACGGTTACCAAGCACATGGGAATACTTTTTGTCCCACCTGACTTGATTTTGTGGAAACACCAAAGCCCCCCCCCCCCCCCTTATGTGGAGTGCTGATGGGACACAATGTATCCCTTTTTCCACTTTTCCTGTAACTGTCAAGTAACAGTGACAAGTTAATCTGAGTGGCCGGTGGCAGCAGATGTTTTCTACCATTTGTTTGCGTCTGCGTTAAGTGACACATGGGTCACCATTCCCCAAAAATGTTGACCTTTTTTTTTGCCAACTCTTCGTGACTTTTTTTTTGTTTTGGTGGGCTTCCTTACGAAAGCCTGCCAAGGCCATCTGCGTGCCTGAAAGGACAGCAAGTGAGGAAGGGGGACCTCAACTCCCCTGTACTCTTCTGTCCTGTCCCCTTTCCTCCATATTGCATGGGCATACCTCGAGAGGGACGGGAGACAAAACTTTTTTCACCAAAAAAAACCTTCCTCTTTAAATTTAGAGGTGTACGGGGGTGCGGCCCTGGGAGCACGCGCTACCCTGACTCCGCCCTCTGGCGCCGCACCGCGTTGACTGGAATGGGCTGAATTCACCAGCGCATATTTCTTTGTCTTTTTTTGTCTTTTTATCATTCAGGTATTCGGTCCTCGGGTGTCACGCTCCTTCCCAGCGCATGTGGACTTCTACAGGTTTCAGCAGTGGTCCATCCAGAAATGGGCTCTTCTCGAATAAAGACCCCCACGCCCTCTGCCTATAGTGCCTTGGCCCCGACCACGGCTGGCTTGTATTTCGTTCAATGCCCTTTCCTCGGGGTCTTTGAAGAACAGACTGGCCAGGTGGAGGGAGTTCTTCCACAGATCGCCTCCGGAGGACCTAAAGGATTTTGTCTATCATCAGTCTAAGCCCAAGGTACGGCCGCTCTTCTCCAGTGCACCCCGCAAGGGAGATGCCTTCCCAAGGACTCACCAGCGCGGGAGGGACCGCCTTGTTCTTGGTACCAGCAAAAGTACCGAGGCTGAATCCGCTACCGGCCGTCAGGCCTAGGGGTCATTAGATCCTCCTGGTGACAGTGCTGAGGGACCAGAAGGTTTTTACCGGGTCTTCACCCGAGGGGCTATGCCCTAGTACCGGCATCACGTCCGAGGGGGGGCCCCCTTTACGCAGTTCTACCCGCAGATCCGCTGAGGGCAAAACGCCCAGGCCTCCTGATCCACACTCGAGTCCTTGACTGGGCGGGGCCCAGTGATCCGAGCAACACGGCGCAGGCACGTGGAAGGCAGCTCGACAAAAATGGCTGCTGCGCCAGAAAATCCAGCCGACGCTCCTCCAGGGAAGGCAGGTGGAGCACAGTGTCAAGGTGGGACTGGTGTCAACCAGGTATGTGGCCTACAGCTTATCCTTCCTTCACGCAAGGCAGGTTTCTGCTGCGTCCATACAGGCAGGGCACGCAACGGCTCTAACAGCCGCCTGCTACCCCGTCAGTACCCCCTACCACCAACCCAGCCTGCGAGGACAGGTTCTTTGAAAAGTTCCTCTGGCTCAAGTAGGCTCCTCAGATGGGGGTCATCCTCAGGGATGCCATCAGGGACTTGCTTTCTCCAATGGCTCTGGTGCCGCAGGCGCCAGTACAGCCCGCTCCAGCCCCCCCCAACCGATTGGGCAGGGGTTCCATACCAGCCCCTGCTGCAGCCTCTGGCTTCAGTCCCCGTACCTCAGCCCGCAGCTCCGAGCATCCCACTCCCCTGCGGTGGGTGACACAGATGCGGAGGAGGACCTCGACACGCCATCTTCAGCCAATGCCTTCCACAAACTACTGGCAGGGCTGGCTCAACCTGAGGTCGAGCAACCAGCAGAGGCGGTCCTCGCAGAAGTCCTCACACTATGTCCCGTGGCCAGAACGGGGATCTTGATGCAGGAGGACATAGTTGCCTTGTCCAAAAAGAGCCCAAATCAGCCCAGCCGGTAAATGAACTCCTGGACGTACAGGCAGATGGAGGGGGGGGGGGGGGGGATACACTCTTGCTATCGGCCCATCATCAGCCCCACTGTACTCCAAGCCTCAGTTGTCCTCAGCCTCCTCCTCTATGGCGCTGCTAGGCAAGGTGGAGAAGATCTTGGAGGCATACAAGAAGAAGCTGTATTCCGTCGCGTCCTTGCATCTGCCTCAAGCCAACGCGGATGCCATGCTGGCAGCCGTTAACCAGCGGCTCTGGTGGAAATTCCAGATTTCCTCCCAGAGCTTCCGGCGCAGATCCAATCACGATTCAATGCGGGATTGGCGGAGGCTAAGATTGTGTGTGGCGCAGGACATCATGGAGTCCTCCGTGGCCCACATTGACACCTCTTGTTGTGCCATCTGCATTGCCACGGACATGAGAAGACCGGCCTGGCGCCGTTCTACGAAATTCAACCCGGATGTCCAGGAACGCATACTAGATCTTCCGTTCGAAGGAGGTGACGTCTTCCACTCCACAACGGACGAGGAGCTGGATAAAAGGAAAAAAACAGCTCTCAAATGGCCAAGTCTTTATCCATCCTTACAAAGACCACGCCCCAACCGTACACCCAGTCACAGCAGCGCTCTGAGAAAGGGCATGCATACAGAGGGGTCCGCGGCTTCCAAGAGCAGAGGTCCAGGCAGCCTGACCATTCGCGGTCCCAGCATCGGCGCAAACGACAAAAAGGGAGGGGGAGTGGCTTTTTCCAATCCCCCTCCTCAGCAACAGCCTCAGAGGGAAAGAAGGCATGACACATCCCTTCGGGTCCACGTGTCTCCAGTGGGGGACAAGCTTGCTCTTCACGCACATTTGTAGCACCAGAATTTTCTGGACCCCTGTATCCTCTCTGTAGTCACCACGGGGTACTGCCTCCCTATTCCAGCCTCTCCTCCCTCCCTCCCCTCCACTCCCACGTGGTCAGAGCCAAGGCAACGGCCATCCTTTTCCAGCGGCATGTCTCCTGGCAAGTCCTAAGCAAGGCGGCCACATTGGCTACCCTGTTAGGCAGAATTGCAGGCAGTAACCTCTGGGAACACCACACACAATTAGGACTACAGGTGTAAGCAAAAATCAACCTTTGGTGCAAGTCTGTACCACACACTTTTGGTAGCGAGCTGAGCAGCCAGGCTGATCTCAAGAGGGAATGTGAGCCGTAGCAAAAGTTACACAGAATAGCACAATCACAGTGGTTCAGTAGACACTTAAACTCAAGGTTTCTTGGTAAAAAATACTTACATTTATTTACAGTCATTTAGCAAACTTTCAATAGTAGAAATCAACTAAATTTTAAACACCAATATACTACAGTATCAGGCTCTTAAGTTATAAAGACAGTTTGCGCTCCCCTGAAAAAGGGGCCAAATGGCACTTCAGTACGTTTAAATAGGAATAAAAGGCATAGGTTTATACATAGGGTTAGAAAAACACCTTTTAGATAATGCAAAGGTTCAGTGTACCAGGAGGGTCAGTTTGATTCAATAGGCCAGGCCAAAGTCAATAGTCTAGTGTTCTTGGATAGGACAGCACAGTTCTGGTACAAATGGAGAAGTCTTTGTAAAAGTTTTTAGAAGTAGTTTTGTCGATAAAGAAAAATATGCTGGGTCATAAGCTGATTAGGCCTGCGAGTTGGGAAAGTTTCACGAACTTCCACCGCGAGAGTTAGGATCTCTCAACCAAATGGCACAGTACCTTAAAGTGGAGCAAAAAAGATGCAGCTGAAGACATTGGTTCTTGGCAGGTCTTGCAGGTCTCGCTATTCCTGAGCCTCAGTCGTGGGGACAAGAGGGAGGACGTCGGGGGACTCCTGCACTGCACGGGATCTTCGTCGGAGCAAACAAAATAGCGTCACTTCAGCTCAAGTAACTGGCTTCCAAACACAAACTGGTATCCTTCCCCCTAGTTAACCTTAGCCAGCTACGAGAATGGTGTTTAGGCGTTTGCTCAGTTGATTGGTCCCACCAACTCAAAGGAAGAAGCCGTCCTTGAAGGAGCTTCTCTGTCTAGGGAGTTTCAGGCAATTCGGACCTGCAGCAGGGTTTCACCGTGCAAACCAACGGTCCAGGAGTTGCAGCAGTCGTCTTCCTTGAGCTCGTCTTCGGTTCTTTCGTTCCAGTGGTCGACTCTGCCTTCCAGTCCTGGAGACCCGCCTTTTAAACCGTTTTCTCCCATTCATTCCAGCCTAGCTGCCACTCACCTAGCAGGGTGGCTGTCCTTGCTGGACAGTCAGCCAGCCAATCACGCCAGAGTGCATGTGGGTCTCCTAGGAGACTAAGCACAGGGAGTTTTGGGCACCTCCCTCACTTCCTGCCCACCCCAGACACTCAAACGCCATGGGCGGACTTCAGTCCTGAAGCCCGCCAAAGGCTCACGGACAAAGGGACCAAACCCCAGAAGGACCTTTCCACAAAGAAACGGCGAAAAAAGATGACCAGAGTCTGTTTTTACAGAGGGGTCTTGGGAGCCATATTGGAAAACCTGGCTGACCCAATTTTTAGCTACCGGTGTTCACGGTCGGGAAAAATCATGGTAGTTATAAAACCACTGCCACCAGCCATTTCAATAGGAAAGGGTAACATTTGACTGTTAAATAGTGTTTAGACATAGGGGATGCTAGGCAATCCCTCCAGCGCTCTATAGAAAGATGTGTGCTGGGTCTATGAATTTAAAAAGACTAGTAAAGTCAATTTAACTTTACATTCGCTGGGAGACAGTCATTCTCAGAGAAGGTATTTAAACCTTGTGGAGTCCAAGGGACACCCCTGTGCCACTGCACTAAAGGTGCTGTGTGACACAATAAAAAGATGATGCCTATGGGGTTATCTAGAACTCCATAACCAAAGAACACAAGAGTAAAACACACATCAAAATACCTGAGAGCGGGGAAAAAGGCTCACACTCTCTCCAGGGAAAAAAATGTTTCCTCAAAATCCAGCAAAGTTGCTGGGGGTCTCCTAAGGTGAAGGGAAATGAGCAAATGTCTGAGAATTCTTCCTAACACTCGTCCCCCCAGACTAAGGGACAGGAGGATTTAATCCACCCCTAGATGAATCTCCTTACTCCAGTCAGTCAAACATTCTGGCGAGACATCCGCATTTTGATTACACCCTGACATGTTATATGGTGAAATCAAACCCCTGAAGGCTGATTGACCATCTTAACAAATTAGGACTCTCCCCTTTACTTCTGTATTAACCATCTCAAGGGTTGGTGGTCTTTTTGAATTACAAAAATAGATCCATGCAAGTATGGTCTAAACTTCTTAAAAGACCACACAATGTCAAAACATTCACGTTCTATGGTTGCCCACCTTGTTTCTCGGTCCTTCAGTTTCCTACTGATGAAGCAGATAGGGTGTTCCCTGCCTTCCTTAAGTTGCAACTGAGTTAGTGAGAAGGTCTCGTAGCTGCTGCTGGCGTTCAGGTAAGAGTCTGTGTTACCCAACGCTGCAGGGTTGCTTGGCAACAGAGTTGTTGGATTTTTGAATGAATATCTTCTAGTGTCTGTAGAGTAGTTATGCCAAGAATTCTTTGCTCGGGAATTATTGGCACCGGTCCCGGGTTTGCATATGCTTCTCCCATCCCTATTCGGGATAAGGCATCTGCTTTGCCATTTTTGCGGCCTGGTCGATAAGTGATCACGAAATCGAATTCGGCAAAGAACAATGCCCATCGAAGTTGTCGCGATGATTGGGCTTTGGCTGTTTTTAAATACTGCAGGTTCCGGTGATCAGTGATTACGGTAATGGTATGCCTGGCACCAAGAAGGTAGTGCCGCCAAGCCTTAAAGGCGGATTTGATAGCTAATAGCTCTTTATCGGTAATCGCATAGTTTAACTCGGGTGCTGAGAACTTTCTGGACCAAAACGCTACTGGGTGAAGTTGACCGGTTTCAGGATCCTTCTGGGACAGGACAGCTCCCATGGCTAAACTGGATGCATCAGTTTCTACTATGTATGGAAGCTCAGGGCGTGGATGCTTTAAGACAGGTGCTGATGTGAATTTCGCTTTCAGCTCTTGCAAGGCCTTTTCAGCCTCTTCGGTCCACAAGAAGCGTTTGTTTGTTCGCAAAAGTGCTGTGATGGGGTGTACAACATGGGAGAAGTCCGGAATGAATTTGCGGTAGAAATTAACAAATCCGAGCATGCTTTGTACCCCTTTGACTGAACTGGGTGATGGTCACTTGAGAATTGCGTCCAACATTCGAGAGTCCATTCGGACTCCCTTTGGAGTCAGGATAAATCCAAGAAATTCAACTTCCGTAGCATGAAAAACACATTTTTCCAATTTTGCATATAACATGTGCTGGCGTAGTTTCTCAAGGACTGCACACACGTTCTTAACATGGTCTGATTCTGAGGAGGAGTACACTAGAATATCATCTATGTATACGACGACACAGACGTCAATGAGTTCACGAAGGACATTGTTCATAAAATACTGGAAGGCTGCTGGTGCATTGCACAATCCGAAGGGCATCACCTGATATTCGAATAATCCGTACTTGTTGCGAAAGGCAGTCTTCCATTTGTCGCTTTTCTTGACACGTACCAGATGATATGCCCCTCAGAGATCTAACTTAGTGTAGATAGAAGCGTCCTTTACTTGGTCTAGTAATTCGGGGATCAGAGGCAATGGGTATCGTTTTTTTACCGTAATCTGATTTAATGCGCGGTAATCTATGCACGTTCTAAGGTCACCTTCCTTTTTTGGCACGAAGAATAAATCTGAGGATGCAGGAGACTTGGAAGGACGAATAAAGCCATTAGCAAGGTTTTGGTCCAAGTAGTGCCGTAGGTGAAGATTTTCAGGTTCTGTGAGGGCGTAGATTCTACTGCATGGGGCTTGTGCACCGGGTAGGAGGTCGATTTGACAATCGTATGATCTGTGAGGAGGTAATGTATTGGCCTGTTCTTTTTGAAAAACATCCTGAAATTCTTGGTATTCCTGAGGTAACTGCACGATTGGGTTAACGACTGTAGCCAGGCCTTTGTTCAAAGTTTTCTCCGGGTAACAGGTGTGTGCACAATCCCGGAAGGTTATTCTCTTCTCTCGCCATTCTATGCAAGGATTATGTGTTCCCAACCATGGCATCCCCAGTATTATCTGGAACTGTGGGGCTTTGATTAGATCAAACACAATAGTCTCTCGATGCCCATCTTGACTCAACAGTGTCATCTCTGTAGTGGAATGAGTTACAGGCCCGAGGCAATCTCAGTTCCATCAACTGTGGTGATGACATCCGAAGTGGTCTTTTTGCAAAGAGGTAGATTCATCCTTGACACCAATTTGTGGTCCATATAGTTTCCTACGGCCCGCTATCTATGTATGCCCTTACTGCGTGCATACATGATGGCTGCTTGGGATCAAGTAGGACCATTGGGATGATGAGATGCGAGGTCTGCGTGTCCTTCTATAAGCTCGGCAAGCGGACCATTACGCTTGCCGGGCGTGGTCGTTTCCCGAATCAGGCTCTATGTGGCTTTTATCAGCAACTCCTACCACCTTCTTGGGTGGTTTTGTAGGGCAGTCCTGTAGAAAATGTCCTGAGGTTCCACAGTACAGACACAACTGCATCTGTCGTCTTCTTCTTTCTCTTTCCTTTTGAGTTAAGGGTCCTTTAACCCCACCAATCTGCATAGGTTCAGATGCATCTGTTCCTTTGGGGGCAACGTTGGGTTTAACCAATACCGATTCTCGAACTTAGCTCGATCAGTCTTTCGGTTCTGAAGTCGGTGGTCTAGCTGGACCACTAAGTCTATAAATTCTGTGCAATCCTGAGGTGGGTTCACAACTTAAGCCAAGACGTCTTTGAGTTCTCCCCGAAGTCCACGATGAAACAATGTAATTCGTTTTTCCTCCGGCCACCCGGTTTCCACCACCAACCTATTGAAGGTTGCAATATAGGTTAGCAGATCCTGGTTACCCTGTCGTAAGGATAAGTTTGTTGTCCAGGGCTTGACCCTGTGAGTGTCTGGCGAATAGTTTTTCCATGCTCCTTTGAAAACCCTGAAAATCCCGGAGAAGAGGATCATCCTGGTTGACTAACGGAATGGACCAATCCGCTGCGTTGCCACTAAGATATGACAATACAAAGGCTACTTTGGCTTGGTCATTTGGAAAAGCTCCCGGTCTGCATAAAAAGTGCAAGCAGCGTTGGTTCATAAACACGGCAAACCTTTTGGGGTCCCCAGCAAAGCGTTCGGGTGGAGCTAAGGGAATATTTCCTGGTAAAACCACTTGCAAAGGATTGCTTGATGAAACGGGGGTTGGGTTTCCCCCATATCCAGGTAGGGGCGTTTGACCAGCTTGGTTTTGCAGTAGTTGCCTAGCCAGATCATCAGCGCGCTCCTTTGAGACAATCAGTTCTCTCCTGAGGGTATTAGTCTCTTGGCGAGCGGCATGTACTTACGCCCTAAATTCCCCCAATAATTGGGCCAGTTGGTCGGTTTCTGAGGTTTCCATAACACCCAGGTGGGTATTTTTGGAAAGGCTTGGTGTTCTGTTACGCTCACCTGGACCCCACAGGGGTGTCGATCAGACCCGGACAGCTGCGGTCTCCGTCAACGTGATGCGTAGTGCAGAGATGACTGTCTGGACTGGCCCGCCTAGTCTTGTCTGCTGGACCCGAAGAAGTATTTTCTGAGAAGTGGAGACAGGGATTAGCCACCTGTGGGTTTTATTGATGGCCTCCCAACTGTTCTCGCTCTTCCCCCACTAATAACATCCGATATCCCCTTAGTAACCTCACCTTATGTTTGTAAAAGATGAGCTCTCCATCCTGCGTCTCTTGCAGGGGCGCGTAGATACCAGTTACTTCACTGGTTTGAAGGCGTTGGGAGAGTTCCGGGAAGCATTGACTCTGAAGTCCCAGGCAGGATTGGTAAGTATCAAGTTCAAAGAGTTCAATGTGCCTGATGTTCACTCTTGTCCCCTTCCTTCCTTAAGTTGCAACTGAGTTCGTGAGAAGAAGGTTTTGTAGCTGCTGCTGGTGTTCAGGTAAGAGTCTGTGTTACCCAATGCTGTCCGGTAAGTATTGCATGCGTTAACGTGTTGTTTTTCTCCCTCTTTACAGATGCGGCATATGAAGATATGGAGAATACCACCGCCGGTGGTAAATCAGGTAAGTCTATGGTGGTAAGAGGTATTTGTTGATTCCCTTGGCTCACCATGTTATTCTTGTGCCCCTAGGTGCCGGAGTACGGCGAAGAAATGATGGAGACAGTGCCAGATCGAAGATGCTGTGAGAACTGGGGAGTATGGCGCCGTGCCGGAGCTGGCGAAGCGACGCGTGCAGGACTGATGTACTTTCCAGGTCGGGAGATGAAATGGATCCGGAATCAGGTGAGGAATTTGAAAGAAGTTTGTTTTCTAACCTTGTCCTTTTCTTCCTCTTTATTCTAGGAGCTCCGGATTCGAGGCGGGTGTGGCAGAAGACTGGATGCTGGCTGCAGGCACGCGGGCGTGGCAGAAGACTGGATGCTGGCTGCAGGCACGGTGCGAGTCACGCTGCTGGATGCAGAATAACAGGAAGCATGTGCTGCTGTTCGGGCGTGGTTTAAATAGCCTCCAAAGTAGTCCCAGGAAAGAAGTTCCCCAGGACCACACCAGAGTAAAAAATAGTCCCTGTAGTAAAATAGTCCCATCCAGGCCTCACGTTGGCTTGGATTTATTTGCAGCATGGTCTGCATGAGGTAAGTAATGTCTATGAGCCTGGTGCCTACGGCGCCAGGACTGAACCCAGACAGCCCCTAGCTGGGGCTGCTGGGGTTTTTGTAAATGTCTGGATGCCTGCTCCTGGGGCTGATGGGCTTGATCCGGATGCCCGGGGGTAGGCATCATGACATTTTCTGGATTTCTGGGGTGTATTTTTTCCACCTGATAAGAGTGTGAGCCCTTTTTCCTACTCTCACAAGTGTTTTGCCAGTGTATTTCTACTGTTTGTGTGATCTTGGGCTCTGGAGCTACACCATTCCATGAGCCCCACTTGTTTGTGTGTTACACAGCACCTTCCGTGCAGTGACACAGGGTTATCTTTGAAACTTCCATCTGAATCCATTTTTCTGGGGTTGACTACTGTCCCCCAGAAACAGGTAAAGTTGCCATTTACTTTATGTAGTCATTTAAAACTACAGACCCAGTACACCCCATCTTACATGGAGTATTGGAATGGGTTAGTTCCTATCCCTTTTTGTCTGTACCTCTCTGAGCTTTATTTTGCTCTCTTAACACTAAGACTTGGCTGGTGGCAGTGGAATCTTCCCTAACTTTTCTACCGCGATTATACTATATAAATGTGGTACTGTTTTAGGCTATTATATTAGCCTCGAACTTAAACCCGCTTGACCAAATACTTTTTATTTCGGCTCAAGTTGGGTTTTATCACCATTTCTTTTTGTTAAAGTCCTTCTTGTGTTGTATTTTGCGTGGCAAACCAGGTTTGCCTCCTTTGTTCGCCGACCTTTGGCAGCCTTCTGTCCAGAAGCCCTCCTTTGGCGTCTGGGTGTCTAGGTGGGCTGAATGTGAGGGAGGGGGTGTAGTCGCCCCCTGCATCCTTGGAGACCCAAGTCACACTTTGTCTTGATTGGCTGAGGTGGTTGTCCGGGACGGACAACCCCCCCCCTGCTGAGTGATTGACAGCCAGGTTGTGTGAATGGGGGATTTTGGCATAAAAGGCAGGACTCTTGAGCTGGAAGTCAGTCGCCACTGGAACTGCAAAGAACCGAAGAGAAGCGGAGAAGAAGACGGCTGCTGCAACTCCCAAGTCCCGGTGAAGCCGTGCTGCAGTCCTGAGCTATCTACCCTTCAATGACAAGAGAAGATCCAGTCCGGATTGGTCTTCCCTTGAGCGTGGTGGGAACAACCAGCTCACCTTCCACAGGCAGAGGATCCTCTTCTTGGTCGCAATCGCTGCACACAGCTGTAGTGGTCCGGATAGCCATCTGAAGAGCCTCTCCTGTTTTAAAGGTGCGCACCTTTTATTCACTGTTGCTTTTGCTGCTGCTGGCTTCATCCCTGGGTAGTGCAGATCGCTCAGACGTCGTCCTTCTTGTCCCCACTGTTAGGGAGAATTCTCATTCTATGGCTAATTTCCCTTACCTATAGGGTTCCCCAGCAGCTTTGCTGGATTTGAAGGGTTTGTTTATTTTTTTCCTACTAAGAGTGAGACTCTTTTTCCCACTCTTAGGCATTTTTGCTATGTGTGTTCTAGGCTATTTTTGTGTTTAATGTCTATGGGATTTGCTCTACCCCATAGGAACCATCTTTATTCACATGTGTTACACAGCACCCTCAGTGCAGTGACACAGGGGTGTCGTAGCGACCCCCCAAACAGACTGCATACCCTGGGACTGACTACTGTCTCCCAGGGCATGTAAAGTCCCAATTGACTTTACTAGTGAATTTTTATTAACTAAACCAGTACAACCCATCTTACTATGGAGGTATTGGAAAGGCTTAATAGTTTTTCCCTTATGCTCATTTCCGAGAGGGTACTGTACAGTCCCTCTCTCAAAGGTTTCTGGCTGGTGGCAGTGGTTATTACCATAAATATCCAACTGCGAATATTTCCCTATGGGATTTTCCCATTGTTAGAGGCTACCACTTTTTCTGACAGCCTCTAACATACCGCCGGTGCATTTTAATATTAACTCGACTCCAGTAGGTTTTATTTGCCACAACTTCAATATAACTTCTTTCTCCTGTCTTTCTCTAAACTCCTAACCCAGGTCAGGGATCCTTTGTTCGTCCTTTTGGCGGGCTTCTGCCGAGAAGCCCTCCTTTCAGCGCCACTGAGTCTGGGGTGGGTCCATTGTGTGGGAGGGGGAGTAGGACCCGTGGACAGGGTTGCCTCAGCAATCCATTTCGCACTCTATGTTGATAGGCTGCAGGGTCTCCCGCCAAGATGACCACTCCACTGTGTGAGTGACAGCCAGGCTGTATGAATGGGGCTCTTTTTGCATAAAAGCAGGGTCCTGAGGACTGGAAGAGCAAGACGTCACCACTGGAACTAAGAAGCCGAAGAGAGAAGAAGCCAAAGACCTCTGCAACGACTGAACCACTGGTGAAGCCCTGCTGCAGCGTCTCACCACTTTCCTCCACACGACGAGAGAAAATCTTCATCTGCAAGAGCCTTCTTCCCTTGAGCTCGTGGGGCCAACCAGATTGCCAATCGCCTTCCCGGACCTGCCTTGGTCGAATCTCCCGTACCCTGTACTCGGAGCTCGGATAGCCAGGCACCAGTCCACCCGGACCGCGATTTAAAGGAGCGTTCCTTTTATTCGTCGGGCAGCACCGCGGCTGGTTTCATCCCTGGGTAGTGCAGTAACTCGAACCTTCCTCCACGACGAGAGCCTCTCTCCCTCTGCTGGATCCCCCAAACTGCAGGAACTACCAGAAACAACTGCCACCGCAGGAGCCACTTCTTCATTTTAAAGGTACCTTGTTCCGCCAGGCCGCCCTTTCTTCGCGGTAGCCCTAAAGGTGTTTTAAATCCTTTACCTACCTGTTGTGTTGGCCGCCCCTCTCTCTTAACATTGTCTTCCAACTTCTGCATCCACCTTTTCAAAATCGTTAACCAAAGACTTGACTGCAGCTACAAGAACATTTTGCTCCTGGGCCCTTGCCCTGTACCACTGACTGTGGCACAGGCCTCCTGACTCTGGCTACATTTGTTAGAACTGCCTTCTTTAGATTGATTCTCAACTAGAACTGTGTTGGTGCACCAACTTCTTATAACTACCCTTTTCTTCCACTTTCTAAACCTTGTGAAATGCCATTTTGCTCAGTTTTCATTTAAGTATTGCCTATACTGATGCACTGTCTTGCTTAATCTGGTTCACAAACTTATGGGAAGTGTTGCTAGGGTGTGTAAGAAGCTATTCCTATATAACTTGTGCTTTCCCTCCCTTGTGAGAAATTGACAGAGTATCCCTTGTGTGTGGTTTTCACTGTGCTGTTTTGCTCAGTTTTCACGATGGTTCACTTGGTCAACAATTTAACTAGGGAGTGTGTATATTTTTCCTTGGCTTAATTTAACTTGCTTGATAACTGTGATCAATGTGCTTTACTAGAAGTGTATAAAATAAATATATATCTACTTTTTAATACAAAGCTTTGGTCAGTGTTTCCTTGTGCCATAGCACTGTAGGCCTATTGTGTAAACCCTGAATACTGCTCATCTCCCTCTTGAGATAAGTCTGACTGACTGCTCAGCCACAGCTACCAACTAAATCTTTTTGGTACGGACTGATACCAAAAGGGGATTTATTGCTCTCACTTGTAGTCTTAATCTTCTGCAGTGCTCCCTAAGGGAACTGCACAGGATTCTGCCTAACACCCACAACTAAAGCTTCAGGAACCGTGAGTCTGCAGGAACTACCAGGAACAACTGCCGTGGGACCAGCTCTTCTTCATACGTATACGGTACTGTGTCCGACTTCGCGGAACTAGGGTGAACCCTTTTCTCCTCACCAAATGTTTGTCCTTATCTTCCTTCCCTCTTATAACGTTTGCTTCCCTTTTGACAGTATCTAAGTACTCCTGGCCATCTCGAATTGTGAACTGTTCTAACCTTGTGATCCTCGACAACAGGACCCCTGTCCCATTGACACTGGCAGAGGCCTATTGACTTTAATCTACGTTTTAGAAAGGGTCTCTTGATTCTATCTGCTTTGACAAAAGTATTGCCAATGATTTTTATCCCCAACTCTCTTGTGTTAATTCATGTGCTAAGTGTGTTTGACTACGGTAACATTTCGGTTCGCGGGTACGCTTCTTTCGTAAGACCAAACCGTCATTACTGTCAAAAAAGTGATCACGTGATAACCCCAGGTAACGTCTTTGTTTCACAACACCTGTCAACTCTAAAGGTACTTACCTTGAATTGTTCTGCACAAGGGGAATTGGTTGTGTAGTGTATTTTGAAGTGTGGTTTTAATTTAATAGAAGTGAAGTGTTTTGTGAACATATGGTCTAAAAATAAATGTACTTTTACTATTTAACCAAAAACCTTGAGTCAATGTTTGCTTGAGTCACCGTAATTGTAGTCCTTTGTGTAATCTCTACTACTGCTCATTTGCTCTTGAGATAAGTCTGACTGCTCCGCTTCTGCTACCACTCTGGTTAGTACAGGCTTGTACCAAAGGTGAAATTGTACTACCACCTGTAGTCTTAATCTTGTGTAGTGGTCCCTAAGGGCACTGCCCAGGATTCTGCCTAACACCTTCCAAGGGATGGGAGATGAAACCTTTTTCACAAGAAAAAATGTTCGTCACCTTTAAATTTAGGGGCGTGCGGGGGAGCGTCACAGGGGGCATGCTCTGCCCTGAGTCTGCCATCCGCCACCACATCTCAGTCCCATTTTCTGCACCGACGGGAACAGGCTGAATTCACCAGCGCTCCTGGGTTTGGCTTCGGCCATGTAATTCCACACGCAGATTCTTCTGTCTTTTTATCATTCATGTACTCGGTCATCAGGCGCCACGCTCCTCCCCAGTGCATGTCGACTTCCTCAGGGTTCAGCAGGTGTCCATTCTGCAACGGGCTCTTCCCAATTTAAGGCCCCCCCACGCCCTCTGCCTACGTTGCCTTTGGCCAGACCACAATTTGCAAGCTTATTCATCGTGTGGCTTTCTGTCATCGAAAGCGATGAAGAACAGACTAGCCAGGTGAGGAGAGCTCTTCCAGAAGGGGCCTCCAGACGACCTCAAGAACGTTGTGAAACTGCGAGCCATGCCCAAGGAAGGGCCACTATTTTCCATCGCACCCTGCAAAAGAGACTCCTCAACGACTCTCCCGCGTGGGAGGGACCGTTCAGGTCCTTGTACCAGCACGTGCACTGAGGCTGCTTCAGCTCTCGGGCCGAGGGATCCTCGGATCCTCCTGGTGGCAATATTGAGGGACCGGAAGGTTCTTGTACTGGATCGTCATCCAAGGGGCTCCGTCCTTGTACCAGCAATATAGCCGAAGGGCTACGCCTTAGTACCGGCAATACGTCAAAGGGGACGCCTAAACGCAGCTCTACCGACCCCTGGGTCGAGGGTGTCGCACCTACCGGGCCTACGCCCGAGGAGCAGGGTAGCCCTCGTGATCCACATGCAAGAGTCCCGGAGGAGGCTGGGCCCAGTGAGCCGAGCAAAACGCATTGCAGGCACTTGACAGGCAGCTCGACAAGATGGCCGCCGCCCCAGTCAGAGGCACCCGTCCGACGCCATTCCAGGAGTTCAGCGAAGAACGAGTGTCGAGGTGGGACTGGCCTCAACCAGGTACGTGGCCAATAGCCTATCCTTATGCACAGGGCAGCTTCTCGCTGTGTCCATACGGGCAGGGTATGCAGCGGCTCCAGCAGCCCCCGGCTACACTGTCAGGCCCCCTTCGGACCAGTGTAGAGGAGTTCTTCGAGAGTTTCCTCAGGCTCATGAAGTCACCTCGGATGTGGGTTATCCTCAAGGACGCCATCAAGTAAGTCCTTCCGACTATGCTAGTGGCACCACAAGCGCCTCCACTGACAGTCCCTGTGCAGCCGCTGGTCCCGTCTCCCCAGCCGACTCCTCAGGCGGTTCCGTGCCAGCCTCTGCCGCCTCCTCCGCCCCCCGGCTGCGGTCCTTCTGCCCCAGCCTCCGGCTCCAACTACTCCTCCACCTCCTCAGGATCCTCCTGATCTGCAGGACACAGATGATGATGAGGAGGAGGAGGAGGAGGATCCGGACACGCCATCCTCAGCCAGGGTGTTCCACAAATGTCTTGTTGGGCTGGCGGAATACCTGGGCCTACCCCAGCCTGAGGTCCAGCAGCCGGAAGAGGGGGTTGTGGCTGAAGTCCTCACTCGACGCCCCTCTGCCAAAACAGGGATTTCTCTGCAGATCCATGTAGTCTCACTGGCCAAGAAGGGTCGGCTTAAAGCCCCAAATGGCAAATCGACGCCTGGACGCCAAGTACAGGCAGATGGAGGGGAATGCACTCTTCCTCTCAGCCCATCCTCAGCCACACTCCTCGGTGATCGCTGCAGCATCACTATTTTCCAAGCCTCAGTCGTCCTCAGCCTCATCAGCGGCTCTACTAGGCAAGGAGGAGAAGATCTTGGAGGCTTATGGAAAGAAACTCTATTCAAGCCAATGCCGATGATATGCTCGCTGCTGCTAACCAGAGGTTATGGCAGGAATTTGCGAACTTCCTCCCGGAACTCCCTACGCAGAGCCAATCACGCTTTCAGGCAGGGCTGGCAGAGGCCAAGCTGATGGCGCATATCCTCAGGGAATCGACACCTCTGGCCATGCCATCTGTATCGCCACGGACATGAGAAGGAAGGCCTGGCTCTAGGCCACGAAATTCAACCCAGATTTTCAGGAACGCACATTAGATCTACCGTCCGAGGGGGGGGGGGGGTGGACCTCTTCCACTCCACCACGGACGAGCAGCTGGTCAAAAAGAAAAACAGCTCACAAATGGCTGTCTTTATCCATCTGGACAAAGACTACGCCCAAGTCGTACACCCAGTCAAAGCAGCGCCCTGACACAGGGTGTACGTATGGAGGGTTCCGAGGCTTCCAGGAACGGAAATCCAAGCAGCCGGATCGCTCACCGTCTGAGAACAGGCGCAAGCAACAAAAGGGGGTGGTAAGGGCTTTTTCCAGTCCCCACCTCCGTGACAGCCTTTGAGGGAAAGAAGGCATGACATGCCCCTTCGGGTCCACGTGTCTTCAGTGGGGGGAGGGGGGGGCAGGCTTGCTCTCCATTTACATTTCTGGCACCAGAATTTCACAGACCGCTGGGTCCTCTCCGTAGTATCCACGGGGTACCGCCTACCCATCCCAGCTTCTCCTCTCCTCCCTCAAGTTGGGACAGCAACTCTTCTGGTGGAGATTCGGTCGCTCGTAGAGAGCCAGGCAGTGGAGGAAGCCCCAGCCTCCCAGGGGTAGAGCCTCCCGGGGGGCTCTAACCACCCGTCAAGAGGCCGCACCTCATGTGGGACCTCAAAATAGTCTTGGCGGCCTTGCGCACAAACCGTTTGAGCCAATGGTGTCCGTGGACATCAGGGACATCAGCGTCGTCACCATCAAGACGGCCTTACTAGTCGGCCTCACCTCAGCTCGTAGAGTCTGCGAAATCCAGGCGCTGGTCGCCTCAGAACCATATACTGCGTTTCACAGGGACAAAGTAGTCCTACAGGGACACCCAGTTTTTCTGCCCAAGGTGCCGTCTGCTTTCCACTTGAACGAGGAAATAGTCCTTCCTACGTTCTTTGCCGATCCTAAGTATGAAGCACAGAGTGCTGCACTGCCTGGATGTCAGGCGTGCCCTGAAATTCGACTTGGACAGGACCAAGGGCTTCCGCAAATCAGACGCCCTGTTCGTCACTTTCGGAGGCTCAAGACCAGGATAACAGGCCTCCATATTCCGCTGGGCGGTCTCGGCCATCAAGGAAGCGCACGAGGGCCAGCACAAGCCGCTGCCGGCCAACATGCATGCCCACGCAGTCAGGGCCAGGGCAACGGCCACCGCATTCCAACTCCATGTCCCTTGGCAAGTCATAAGCAGGGCGGTTCTCGGGCCACTCCCTCGGCTTTCTGCAAGCATTAATGTTTGAATGCCGGCTCTAGAGCTGACATGGCTTTCAGACAGGCAGTTCTCAGGAACCTATTTGCTTAAGTAGGGTCTCCTCTCCACCCTGGGGCTACGTTCAGTTGTAATCGCCCATGCAGTATGCAGGAAAGGGGACGGGATGTAAGAATAATAAGTTACTCACCGTAGTGACTAACTTACTCTTAGTCCATAGTCCCCTTTCCTCCATGCGTCCCACCAACCTCCCCCCTAATAATGCTAGTGTCAATAGGCAATGTTAAATCTATTGTCGACATGTCAATAGGGACTGAGGGGAGGCGCTGGAGGGCGGAGTCAGGGCAGCGCATCCTCTTTGGGCCACTCACCCATGCGCCTCTAAGTTTAAAGGGGAAGAAGATTTTTTCTGGTGAAAAAGGTTCCGTCTCCTGTCCCTTGGAAGGGACTCCCATGCGGTATGGAGGAAAGGGGACAATGGACTAAGAGTAAGTTAGTCGCCACGGTGAGTAACTATTAATTTCTCACCACCTTCTCCCCCCTTGGCTGACTCGCACCCTGACACAGCACCTTCCATGCTCCACCCAGCTATATCTGATACTCTTGATGTTCTTGCCCCTGTCATGAGGATCTGCTTGAAACACAAAGCCAAGTGCAACTCTTGGTACGACGCAGACCTCGTCACCCTTAAACGCAAGTGCAGGGTGGCCTAGAGGAAATGGCGTACTTCCAGTACACCCTCTGACAAACTGCCATTCCGCCTGCTCCAAAGGCAATACCGGCTCTCTGTCCGCACCACGAAGAGAGTCCACATCCAAGCTTGCGTCTCTATGGCATCTAACGACTTGGCCAAACTCTTTAAAATATGCAAGGAGCTGGCCAATCCTGCTGCAGTCTCTTCCTCCCCTGTCCCCTCCCATGCCCTCTGCACGGCCATGGCTTCTCATTTCATCTCTAAAGTTCAGGACATCTTGTCCTCTCTCTCTCTTCCTCTCCTCCCCCTTCTACTCCCCTCTCTTCCTTTGGCCCTTCTTTTGCCACCTCTCCTCTGTCCTCCTCAGAAGAGGTTTCTAGACGAGTCCGATCTATGAAAGTCTCGTCAAAACAAGTTCACCCCTGTTCCTCCAAAACCATCAAAGATCACATTGACACCCTGGCTCCTGCTCTGGCTGATTTCTGCAACCATTCCTTCGCCACTTGAGTCTTCCCCTCCCACATGAAGCACTGCCTTGTGCACTCTTTTCTTAAGAAACCCTCTGCCGACCACTGCGCCCTGCCAACTACCGCCCAATCTCCATGACCATCAGTCTGGCTTCAGAGCTGCCAGAAGCACAGAAACTGCTCTCCTGAACATCTGTGAAGACCTGCTCTCCAATCTTGATTCCAACACGCCCTGTGCCCTCATCTTACTTGATATCTCTTCTGCCTCTGACACGGTCAACCATGCCATCCTGCACTAACGTCTCTGTGATAACCTGGGTATCACCGATCAGGCCCTGGCTTGGCTGACCACCTTCCTCTCCGACCCTCCCAGGTCCAACGTGGGTCCTTCCTCTCCTCTATCACTACCTGTGGTGTTCCCCAGGGGTCTAACCTCTCTCTCCCTGGCTGTTCAACCAATACCTGGCACTTCTTGCCCACCGCCGCTCTTTGCCCAAACGTTCAGTGCTGTGCAGATGACACAACTTATTTTCAGGCTCCCTTCCTCCACCTCTTCTCTTTCTCTCATCTCTGACTGTCCGACATCCAGGAGTAGTGTGCCGCCAATGATCTCTGCCTTAATGCCAGTGAGACTGACATTCTCCTCACCGACACACCCGCTCCCTCCTTTCCTGTCGCCCTCAGGCCGGCCTCTCTTCTTGGCCCTCTTCCTGCTCCTACCTGTGAGGCAAAAAACCTTAGGGTCATCTTCGACTCCACGCTTTCCTTCTCTCCTCACATCTGACATCTCTAAGAAGTCACACTACCAGCTGCACCTCCTCAGAGGTATTCCTTTCCCCAGAAGCTCAGTGTCTCCAGAGCTCTGGGTCTCTAGGCTGGACTATTGCAACAGCCTCTTTCTAAATCTGCCAGCCTCTAATCTCCGCCCTCTGCAACTCATCCAAAACAGGACTGCGAGACTTGTCCTTGGCCTCAAGCCGAGGGATTGCATCTCTCCAGGACTGAAATCCCTGCACTGTATCCCAGTGGCAGCGAGGATTAAGTTCAAAACCCTCTGCATTGTCCACAAGGCCTTCTGGGGCCTGGGACCTCAATACATTCAAGTCTCTCTTCCTAAATATCTTCCGTCTCGAGCTCTTCGCTCATCCGCCTCCAACTCCCTCAGGGTCAGTCGCTTCTCCAAGCAGCGAGTTTGTGGTCGATCTTTCTTCAGCCGGGGCCTCCCTCTGGAATAGCCTACCTTCCTCTCTGAAACATGAGGAGAACCAGCTCTGGTTCCAGAAGCACCTCAATACCTTCCTCTTTGCTTCTGCTTTCTCTCCTCCTCTCCCCTGTTGATCTCCTGGCTGAATCTGAAATTGCACTGGTTAGGTGGCTAACCTCAGATTGTGGGCCCAGGTCCCCTCCCCGCCAGTTGCACACCTGAACTGCCCACCTGGCAACCCTTGCTCTTGGGGACTGTTTCTGTATCCCTACAGCCCCTACCAGCACTTGTCCTGATGTCTTCACTTACCCTTGCACTTGCAACCCACTGGCCGCACTTTTATTTATTGTATTTTATGTTTTACTGTTATCCTATGTACTGCACTGCCACCTGCCCTGCCCACCCCCTGCAATTTTTCCCCTTCTCCCCCCCCCCCCCCCCCCCCCCCCCCCCCCCCGCACTTGCGCGGTCTCCGTGTCACCTGGCCTAGTAGGATTGTTGTCTCTTTCCTCTGTTTCCCCTCCCTTGCCTCGTTGCGCCTTGAAATACTTGTGTATAGGTGGATTATAAATGCCATATCATATCATTTTAAGCATCAGTTTGTACAGTAAAGGATTGGTTGTAGTCGGGAGCTCTCAATGCACCTGACCTTCTTGGGGAATTTGGGTGAGGCGATCACATTTAAGGGAGTAGCTATGGTCCCATAGTTCTCAATGAAGTTTCTATAGTAACTGGTGAGACCTAAAAACGCTCTCACCTAGGTTTGAGTAATAGGGGTGGCCCAGTCTTGTACAGCTTGTACTTTGCTAGGCAATGGCAAGTCCTCTATCACATTCAGAACATGATTTATCATCCTTTGGAATGGAGCAGGTGCATTATTTGGTCCAAAAGGTATAACCTTAAACTGGTAGAGCCTCCAGGGATAGAGAATGCAGTTTTCTTCTTGGCATGGTCTGTCAGAGTGATTTGCCAATAGCCTGAGGGTAGGTCACATGTACTGAGGTACTTGGTTAGACCATGTTTATCCGCCAGTTCATCTGTACGAGGTAAAGGATGGGCATCAGTCGTGGTGACTGCATTTAGAGCTTTATAGTCCACACAGAATCTCAACTCTTTGGATCCTGCCTTTGGCACTAGTACAACTGGACTAGCACATGGACTTGCAGATGGCTATATAACCCCAAGCTCAAGCATCTTCTTGACCTCTTCCTTTATGTGGGTTCTTACATGGTATGACATTCTGTAACCCCTGCTTTTGAACAGGAGGACAATCACCAGTGAGAATATCGTGCTGGCCCCAAGGGGCCAAGCCCGATGTCATTGAATACAGGGAGGCAAACTGATTTAACAGAACTTTGCACTCCTACTGTTGTTTCAGAGTCAGATCAGAAGAGAGATTAACTCCTCCTGTTTCCCCATCTAAAGGCTGTCCCCAGAGTAGGTCAGGTAGAGATTCACTCTCCTCCTCATCTTGATCAGATGCTAAGAGCAAAGCTCCGATGTCTGGCCTGGATACATATGCCTTTAGGCAGTTGGTGTGAAAGACCCTGGGGCCTCCTTGAGATTGCCCAAGTCCACCAAATCATTGACCTCTCCAGGTTTGCCCACTGCCTTGAAGGGTCCAATCCATTTGTCCTGTAAGGCCCCTCTGCCTTGTAGGTACCATAACTAGCTGGCCTTGAGTAAACTCAACCATGTTGGCCTTGTGGTCATGCCAATGTTTAACCAGAGCCTGACCTGCTTTCAAGTTATCAGAAGCTTCTGTCATCATGTGTGTCATTCTCCTTCGGAGACCGAACACATAGTCAGTGACTCTGACTTGTCGGAAAGACCACTCTCCAACCCTTCCTGGATTAGGGACAATCGACCTCTAACCGGATGACCATAGAAGAGCTGAAAGGGGCTGAAGCCAACCCCTTCCTGAGGGACTTCTCTATAAGCTAAGAGGAGGCATGGCAGTAGACGGTCCCACGTTCTTCTTAGGGGTTTGTTAGGCAAGATTGTATGCAGTACCCTTGGGGTGTACTACAACAACCATGACCACCTGGCAGAAGTAACCCAACCTTTGGTATAAGTCTGTACTACACAGGTTAGTAGTGTGGACGAGTAGCCAGGCTTATCTCAAGAGAGGTCAATGGGAGCTGTAGGGGAGTTGCACAGACATTCACAGTGACAAGTATTCAAGCAGACACTTACAACCAGGGTTTCTTGATAAAACCAATTAATTTATTTACCAGTCAGTTAATATAAGCCTTCTTCAGAAGGGAGCACTGTACACTTAAGTGGGCCTGATACCCAAGTTATCACAGAGCCGCGTTATAAATGCCATATCATACAACAACCATCACTTTAGACCAGATAAGATGACGTCTGTTAAGCCAGACCGCTTTAGTTGACGAGCTTAGGCGGTCACATGCGTAACAGTCCAGAATTAATCTACTCTTTTTTTAAACATTTTATTGAGTTTTTGCAAAATAATATATTCATTACAACAATGCAATAATTATCAGATAGATTATAAATAGTAGTCTCTGAAAATGTTTGTATGCTGGGGGAAAGAATGATGCTGGGCTATTGATTGTTGCAGCTGGGACCTCCTGGTCACGGATGACTGTCCGACATGATTCTGTCGTGTTTGGGGGCCGCTCGGAGTTCAGTAAAGTGGGCTGCATTGAAGCCACCTGGTGAGTGGGGGTCTCCTGGTGAGGGCAGGGAATTTGGCCGCGTAATCCAGAAATGGGTCCCATATATTCAAAGTTCTATTTAGGGAGTCTGAACGTATAGCTGTGATTTTTTTTTCGGCTACTGCTATGTCCCAACAATTGGCCCGCCAGAGGGCAATCGAGGGGCCACTTTCGTCTTTGCATAGGGCCATTGCGATTTTCGTGGCTAGTAGTAAGTGATTGCATAGGCGAGGAATTTGTCCTGATATCAGGAATGCGCCGTCTCCGGTTTCGCCTTAGACAATTCCTGGGACCCAGGGGATGGAGAGACCATATCTTTGTTTCAAGACTTCCTTCCAATATACCTCTGCCTTTGGGCAGGCCCACACTAGGTGGAATAGCGATCCAGGGACCGTGATATAGTATCTATAGCACATTTTATAACCCCCTTCCCTGTTCGAGATGCATTGTGAGCTTTTGTGAAATCTAGCCCATATTTTACCCCAGTCCTCTACTGCTATTTCATGCCCAATATCCTTTTCCCTTTCTGTCATATACCTTTCTTTCTTTGCAGGGTCTGACCTGTCTAGGAGCCGTTATATAGTGGACATTCTGCCTCTGCTGGTTTTTGTTGAAAGTGTGAGTTCAAGTGCTGTTGGGTCTCTAGAGCATTTATCTTGGGTTCTCCTGTGTGACATCCAGTGCCTAATTTGGGTGTACCGGAATCTTTCCCGCTCACCAACTCCGAATTTTATTTGGCACCTCTCGAATGTGATGGGCGAGCCTTCTTCTAGAAAGTCGCTAGTTCGCGCCAGGCCCCCTGCTATCCAGGCTTGGAAATCCTGTGGAGGGTTTCCTGGTGAGAATTCAGGGTTGTTCCAGATGGGGGACATGGGACCAAGGGCACCTTGTGTTCCCCATTTCTGCGCTGCGACTTTCCAGCAATGGGTCGTGACCGTCGTAGCTGATGGGGGGCCCAGGAGAATGCGTGAGATAAGTGGGCGGCAAGTGAGTATCTGGCTAAGTCGGGGACTCACAATCCCTCCTATGATTTCCCCTTTAGCATAATTTGTTTGTTGATCCTGTAGGGCCTGTATGGGGGGGGGCAGGGATCTGTAGTGGTAGTGCTGCACATTGGTATAGCCACCTGGGGATTAGGTTCATTTTGATGGCAGAAATTCGCCCGAACCAGGAGATTTCCTGCTGCTTCCACCTTTTGAGGTCGTTCTGCAGGCCACTGATTAATTGCAGGTTATTTTTTGAGTACATGCGCAGTAGGTTTTTTGTGATCTGGACCCCAAGGTATTCATTGGCATCATTGGCCCAGGGGATTGGTGAGAGCGGGGTGAGGAGAACTCTTTCCTGGTGAGAGATGTTGATGGGTAATGCTGAGGATTTAGACAGGTTGACCCTGAATCCCGATGGGGGCCCCAAACTCCTCGATCTCTTTCCACAGTGCCCCCAAGGAAGTTGGAAGGTTTGTCGCAGTAAGTAGGGCATCATGGGCATACAGCGCAATTTTGTACTCATGGTCACCTACCTGTATTCCCTTTATGGCCCTCATTTTGTCTTATTCTGGCGGTGAAGGGTTCCATAGACAGAGTGAAAACTAGGGGTGATAGTGGGCAGCCCTGTCTTGTGCCCCTTGTGATGTGTATGTGACCTGACCTGGCGCCGTTAATTCAGAGTTGAGTGGTGGGGATTTGGTAGTTGGCCATGACCCATGTGGTGAAGTTGGGGCCGAAGCCAAAGCGCTGGAGGACCGCATGGATATAGCCCCAGTCGACACGGTCGAAGGCTTTGTGGGCATCTAGTGAAATTATCGACATTCCTATCTTTGATTTGTGTGCGCACTCGATTAGGTTTATCGTTCGCCTGATGTTGTCGTGCGTCCCTCTACCAGGTATGAACCCCGTTTGATCTTGGTCGGTTAAGCTTGGGAGGACCGGGCCTAGTGTTCTGGCTAATACTTTGGCGAAAATGTTGCCGTTGATGTTCAGGAGAGAAATCGGACGGTAGGAATCGGGTAGCTCAGGGTCCTTCCCGGGTTTGTGTAGTAGCACTGTGATTGATTCGGCCATGGATTTCGTGACTACTCTTTGAGGATAAGAAGGAGTTGAATAGAGCAGATAATTGAGGTGCCAACACTGTGGCAAATATTTTGCTGAAAGGCCTTCCGGGGCGAAAGATTTGAGGGTTTTGATGGCTTCGATGTCTTCTACGTCATCGATAGGGGCTTCCAAGGGTTCTAGTTGAGATGAGTTGTGGGATGGTAGCGCCCTCGGATATTCTGGCAGGTCCTCTGTTTGTGGGATCACTGGTCATTATGGATTTGTGATATCTCATCAGTTCGTTGATCTTGTCCGTCTCGGAGAAAAGACACTTGCCATTTTCCCCTTGTAGCTTGAGAATGTTTCGACTTCGGATCGCTTTTAGCTTCTGTGCTAGTATTCTGTTTGCTTTGTTTCCTTTAATGTAATAAAACAGTTTTGTATATGCTAGGGATTTGACCATCCGGTCGGCACAATGCATTTCCAGGGCGCTCTTGGCCTTCCTCAGGGCCCGTTCGACTTTTCTAGAGTAGCAAGCTTTTAGCTGTGATTCATGTCTGGATACTTCCTTCTCAAGCTTGGATATGGCTATATTTGAAACTCTTTGTTGTTGCGCTCCTGCCCCTATCAGTACGCCTCTGACCACCGCCTTCATTGCGTCCCAGATTGTTGATGGGGGGATGTTTGCGTGGTGTTTTCCTTGAAGTAGTTGGATATTGATTCCTCCACTTCAGCCCTTATACTTAAGTCTAGTAAGAGGGAGTCATTTAGCTTCCAATACTTCTGGATAGGGTTTTTTTGGTCTGAAATGGCTAGGTTCACAGAGACTGGAGCGTGATCGGAGATCATGCATGTGTGAATTTCCGCATTGTTGACACATGGGTAAAGGATGCCAGAGATTAGGATGAAGTCAATTCTTGAATATCCCTTATGGACATTGGAGTAGTGCGTGTGGTCTCGAGAGGTATCTTTGTGTAGTCTCCATACATCTACGGTCTCTGTTTCTCTGAATAGATTGGCTAGGGCCGGGGCCTGGCTGTAGGCTGCACTTGTGGGGGGAAGCGTTTTATCTAGCTGCGGGTTCGGCATGGCGTTAAAATCTCCGCCGATGATCAAGTGTCTTTCACGGAAGGCCAAGATGGTCGGGAGGATTTCCCTGATAAAGCTACCTTGGGAGGTGTTGGGACTGTAAATTATAACGATCGTGATGGGGAGTTCCTCGAATAAGCCTTTGAGTAGGAGGTACCGGCCCTCTGGATCTCTTCTTATTGTGATGTTGGACAGAGGAATTTTGTCGCTAAGTGGAATTGCTACTCCCGTTTTCTTTGATCCAGATGAGGCGAAGAAAGATTGCTTGAATCTCTTGAATTTTATGCGGTGTTAGTCTTCCAATAGTAAATGCGTTTCTTGTAGTAGGACAATGTCTCCGGATAGGTGACCAAGGTGGTGGTCAACTGATCTGCGTTTTCTAGGTGAGTTCATCCCTTGGATATTCTAGGAGAGGATTCTAATTTTGTTCGTATTAGCCATTCCCTGCGATGTAGTTTTGATTGCACCTCATGGGTCTTTCCCCCAACCCAAACTGTGAGTCTTGGAGTGGATTTAGCGGTTGTATTGAAATGGTCATCTGATTCCGGTCATTGTTGCATGTTGCATTGCAGTGCCCTAGGGCAAAGCTAGGGACGTATGATATCCGTAGCGTTGGAATTGTCCGTGTGAGACCTGTTTCCCTCCGCACCGCCCCCCCCTCCCCCCGTCCCAACGTTGAACTGGTAGGAGAAACATCGTCCTACTGCCACTGGGCCGTAGTGTGGGCCAACTGGGCCGCCGAGATGAACCATGGAGAAGCCTCGCCAGTGACCGTGCTTCTGTGTAGATAAGTGAGCTACTAGTCATAGCTCAAGAGGGGCCTTGGCTGGCCTTGGATGGACCTAATATGAGGAGTCTAAGAACTCCTGGAGTAGGGGGCCGCTGCTGCCAGCTCATCCCATATTGCCGATTTTCTTCGGAGGGACCGTGAGTCTGCGCCGTCTGTTGGATTTGGACCATGCCCCCCCCCTGGAGAGCCGTCCCGGGGAGGGCGGATTGTTTCTTCGGGTTCAGAGTCGGCCTCTGTGCTATTTAGGCCCATGAGTTTCTCTGCCTCTTTCAAGGACTGTATTTGTCTGTGTGATCCTTCCCATTTAAATTTTACTGAGGTGGGGAATCCCCAGTGGTATGGAATTTTCTTGTTTTGCAGCCAGACTGTCAGGGGACGCATTGTTTTCCGTAGTGTTGAGTTCGCTAGGTCTTGGTAAAGTGAGATCGTGAATCCTCGGAAAATAATCTGTCGTATTTGCCTTGCTTCCCGCATAATGTCCTCTTTTACTTGGAAGAAATGTATCCTGGCCAGCACATCTGGGGGGAACGAGGATGGTTTCCTTGGGATTGTTCTGTGTACTCGGTCTAATTCTAGGGCGGAGTTGTCTGGAAGGGTGATGATGAATCTGAATAGATCCGATATGTAGGCTTTCAATTATGCCTCTGGGATAGATGCTGGGATTCCTCGGAGTCTGATGTTATTTCTCCGCGAACGGTTTTCCAAATCCTCCTGTTTTGCTTCGAGGTTGTTGCATCTCGACTCAAGGGCGGCTATTCTGTCCTTGTCATGTTCAATTTCAAATCTTTGGTTGCAGACCTCGGATTCTATTTCGGTGGTCCGATGTTCCACCTCCCCCACTCTTTTGTCAAATGAGTTTATTTTCTTGGTAACTTCCTCAGTGCTTTTTTGGATTTCCCTGGTTAGGGCTGATAGTAGGTCTTGCAAATCGGCTTTGGTTGCCGCTTGTGGTGAAATGGGGTCTGATCCTGCTGATACGGGGATGATAATCTTGCTGGTGTCATCCGGTGGATCGGCTTTCTCGGCTTTTTCAGCAGCTGATGTAGCCATGAGGGTGGCAATGTCAGTTTGTTTAGCTGCCTTCCCGCTTTTAGACATTATGTGGGTGGCGGGTTTTGTGTGGGATCACCGCTGTGTGGGTGCACCAACGAGGACTTTGTGCGTCTGGGTAAAGCTTTGGAGGTATATCTGTGTCCCAAGGCGTCTACCACCTGCAATGGAGGTTAGATAACTGGCCCTTGAGGGAAATCGGGCGGTGCCGGTGTGTTCGGGGGTCGTGGTATGTTGGCCTACAGATTGTATCCCAAGGGGCCTGCTGATAAGTGATACACCTACAATGGGATGCGTGGGAGTGAACCGCCGCACCGCTTGAGTTACAATGCCGCCTGTCCCCCGAGCCGGGGAGAGTGGTGTCGGTCGAACGACAGCAAGTTGGACCGTCCCAAAGGGCATGGGATGGCGGAGAGCAGGGGGCCCTCCCGCATCGGCGGCGTAGTGCTACTTCAGTCGGCGCTAGTGGCAGAAGCTGGCTGGTGGGTCCGATGATTATAAAGGACAGTGGCGGTCAGCGGGCGGGCTGTGAAGGCTCATTCAATTCGGCGGCAGTTTAGCAGCGATGATATGCCTACTCTGCCCCCACCTGGGAGGCCTACGGGCCATGGAGCTGCAGCAGCCATTTTACCCCGCCGAGTGGGTCCTGGAGCTGGAGATGGGTCGCGGCAGGGGATAGAACCGGGACCCACTCGGTCGGGAGGTGCAGATGGGTCTCCCCCCGTCGGTGGATACGATTCTAGGCTCAAACGGGAGCGGAGAACGGCAAATATACGAAAAGGCGCATTGGGCCAGGCGGGAGCTCTCAGGCAGTCATACCAGTCGAGTCGGCTCCAGGCCACGCCCCCCATTAATCTACTCTATTATGGTGTGGATTGTGGGAGGCAGAACAAGCTTAAACAGATCTTTGGAGGCTGCTACTAAAACTTTAAAAATGTATTTACAATTTACTTGTCCGTGTTCCAGGTATGTACCTTTTAAAAGTGCTTCCCATTGCTGATTACATGGTTGGGTTGATCTTACCCCAAAGCAGTCACTGCCACTTAATATTACTTAATGCACACTGTCTACACACTTTCCGACACAATTCGCTGTCCGCTTTGCGGATACTGTATGATTTAACTGATGGGAGGCGGTGCCTCAGATGCAGCTCCACTTGTTCTCCTTGCTGCTCTCTGCACCAAACTCAAAAGCATATCCACTGCTGACTGCCTCCATACTTTACGACACACTTTGCCTCATAAATAGTACTATAGAGCAATATTCGCAAACAGGTACTTCCCCTAGACCTGCTTGCTTAGTACCACAGAACTTTAGTCCCAGCTGGTGAAAAACACCTACCTGTTTAAACTTTGCAGTCTGAGTGGAAATGCAAAACGACATGGCCAATGCTCGGGTCTCATATCGATTATCTGCCCCTATAATTCACCCTACAGACTCTGAAACCTCAACTGCTGTGACAGCAGGTCACTTAACTCAGGTAGGAATAGAATTGCTGTCAGAATTGGGAATATGTGTTTAATGAAAGATTGAATTTTACTTTTGAGCACAACAGTTTGGGAAAGAAATGGGCGATGTTTACCCTAGAGGGATTCTCTAAATTCTAGATCATAATCAGGCAGCAGGAACCCGAAGGCCCGATAATTTGCAACGCATTCACTGCATTGATAAACTTGTCCGAGCATGGAAAGCGGGCTTGAGAAGCAATTTGCGACAGGTAATTAATATGACTGCTAATGAAAAGGATGGGGAAAAAACAAAGATTCCGCCAGGAATATAAAAATTGGCTCAGGGGACATCTGTATTTTCTATTACAAATATGTTGTGAACAGATGTTTGAAACTGTTACTAGAAAGTGCATGGGTAATTTTGGGGAAATTATTAATCAACTAACCACTCCAAATGGAGATTTGCATTGTAACCCGATCCGTGAAGAGGTATGGGGAACTCATTTTACTGCTCTATATGAGACAAGAGGCTTTTGAGCCGACCTCTTTGTTAAATAACCCATTGTCATTGGCCTTTTATGTGGAACTAATAAAGGGTATTAAATAAATCTTCATCCTCAAGAGCTGCAGGGCCAAATGGCCTCAGTAACTATGCATTGAAGGCTAATCCAGCCTTATGGGCTAGAATCCTTGTGTTTCTCTGCCTTCATCAGAAACCCTGGGTTAAAGGAGCATCGCCGATATTTTTAGCAGCCGTTGATTTCTCGCAGGCTTTAGATACCATTAAGCGTAGTCTTTTATGGGATAAGTTAAAGAGTAACTCCATATCCTTGCGATCCTCATGAAGTTACATGAGGATACCTTTTTGGCAGGATCGAATGAATAGGCAGGGTGCACTCTCTGTGAAAATCGTTGCCCAGAGAGGCCTATGGTAAGGCTGCGTTCTGCCCCCACCTGTCTATTCAGTCTTTACCTAGCCGACATGGGTGAAGCTTTAACAGCAAAGGGCTTTGTTATTCTGCGTTTAGGACCCCTCTCTATACAATGGCTAGTTTACGCGGGTGGCATTATCCTTTTGGATATTTCCTAGAAGGGATTGCAATAGCTAATGAAAACAGTGGAAGAGTATGCCCTGAATAATTAATTGAAGATCAAGCCGAAGAAATCATCCCTTATCAGATTTTTCCCCATTCCTAAAAGCCTTATTGCTATACTTGATATATTGGCCAACTTCTATACTTGCTTAGAATCCAATTATTTATTTGGTTTTTGATTTAGTTACCACACACTCCCCATCTCTTTGGTTGGATAGATCAACGACTAAACCAAATATATTAGTGGCGCAAATGGAGAGAATCACTGGATTCACTCTGATACCGAGAATTACATTTGATTAAAACGAAGGCCATTACCACCTCACTGTACTGTCAAGAAATGTTTATTATAACTGACGGTATCAACTGGAATAATTAATAATCCCATTAGAAACCAACCTATTCCAAAAACCCCACCGCCTGTCCCAATTTTGATACAAAACTCCACAAACTACAACCACAAACAAAAAAAAAACACTACAACATCAACCCCCCCCACCCCAACCCCACAGTATTCTTATCCAAATAATCTACACCTTACCCAAATAAATCATTAAAAGAATCCCAACTCTCACAATATTCAGTCTCCAGATGTAACCGGCAAGCACAAGATTTTTCATATCTTGATAACAAGCGCAGATCTACCAACCAACCCCCAACATGTGGCTTTTTCCGTGACTTCCTTACTTTTATAATATGTTTTACAGCCATCATCAGTGCCCTATTAACCCAATCAGTACCACCACAGTTTTCCAAACCCCCACTTCCATTCCATTTTATAGAAATATTTCGACCATTTGTGATGATTCTTTGTACACGCATATTAGAACAGTGACTCAAGATCAGGAAGGGGGCCTGGTCATAGATTTTCTTTTTTGTGAGCAGAATCCCTTCTTAATCGGAAACCATGTACTAAGGAAGGGCTGATCGAGAACCCATCTAAGATAAAATAAAGTCTGTACCTAAGTGATTGGATTAACACGATACTCGGTGCATAGGATGAAGATACATTTGTCGTCCTCTTCCTGCGTAAACCCTTGGTGTCTCAGCCGAGATACTTGATTGGGATTCCCAATTTGTATTTTAGAAAAAATAAATTTCTGATTTAGCATGAACCTCTCTTTAATCATCTTAGAATTATTAGTGACACTCGAATACTTTGACAGATAAATACACTTTATGCGATGATGGTGTCAGCGTCCAGACCCTTGGACATCTTTGGAGTGCAGAGGCTTTAGTAATCTGCAAATATTTTATTTTAGTAGATTTGTTTCTAATATTAACTGGATACACATGGAAGAGTTTTGGTTGAGATTGCCAATGGGGGAGGAGAATCAATCATGGTTTTGAGATATATTCAGAATTTGACATTTTTTTAACGTATTGTCGTTAGAAATAATATAGATTACATTTTAAGTGTGGGTTAATTTCTTTTATGTTTAGCTGTCTGTGGAATATTATATTGTACTGTGAACTTTTGTTTTACATGGTGGTTGTCTTTCATATGTAAGGTTACTTTTAAATCCATACATTTTTATTTTTTTAAACTTCCAAAAAATGCTTGTATGAGGCTGGGCTCTGTCCTTGCCCCTTTTATTATTCTCTTTATATTGACTGATTAGATCAATTTGTGTTAAAAGCTAATGCTGGCGTATCTTATTTGAGTCGGATGTACCTCCCTGTTCTTGCTTTCGCAGACGATATGTTATCAATTGCAAGAACTCCTAGATCATTAAAAAGCTTGATTAATGCATGCTCATAATTTTAGAAACCCTGACTTAACTATAATTGCATCAATCTGCAATTGTAGGTCAAGCTTGAGACAAAATAATTACTATATTTTTAAGTAGGCAATGATGTGAAATAAGTGTACAAGACCTTCGACTACTTGGGTTTTGCTTTCAAAACCACAACGCATGGGAACAAACAATGAAAAACATGAATTAAGGATGACTCAAGTTCTCAGGGGTATTTAATTACTCTTTTGTAACGAGCTAAATACCCGAGACCTGTCTCTAAAACCAGGATTCGAATGTGTGTTGCTCTACGTTGTCTTCCTTCCAAGACAAACGCGTTGCCCCAATGCCTCCTTCCGGCCTTTCCTCTCATGGTTTGAGGGAATTTACATGACTGCCAATGGATATCAGTCTAACAATTCATGCTATTAAAGCTACGACGGTGGCCAAATATAGGCTACAATCTGGGCCTTTGCCAATTCCACAGAGATGCAAGTGACAGAGATACATTCCTTAAATTGCTGCTTGGACTTCTTCCTCGTCTCCAACCTTCTCAATACTTTGTTAATCAGGTATGCCTTATTGAGAAGATTAGATGCATATGGAACCTGTTGCGGCTACAAATTTTCGCTAATGAGAAAGCTACTCGCTCATTTCATGTTTTCTTATATTCTCGCATCATACTTGAGATCTCTCAATCCCCTGGTTACTTTTTATAAAAACAGAACATAGACACAATGCTGCACACTATTTTTGTTAGGCCCAGTCGTTCTATAATTTCACTCACCTTACGGTTATTGGAAAACTGAAGAGATTCCCTGCTAATTAAAGGATGAGATGGAGAATTATCCCAAAAATTCCAATCTAGTGCACAAGTTATCCAGCAGCTTCATGTCAGAGTACCTCTTGCGTACTAAATATACATTTGAATGGTTGCTCATTACAAGAGCCAAGCTTCAATTTAATTCCTTTAAGAGCAATTAAGCTTAATCTTGCGTAATGAAGTCCGACTGTCTCGCCACTTTTTCTTCTTTAGAATGTACACAATGTAGTCCTGCTTTAGTTTATTTCTTGAATGTTGACTCTCCCGCGTACTACCGCCCACACAAAATAGCTAGCCCTTGCTGACCTACTTGAGATCTGTCCTAAAACGAAGATGCACTCTAAGGAATTCTACAGAATGGAAATTTTAGGTTTTATTATTGCACATTTATATAGATTAAATTGTGTCCAAATAATGCTGGGTAAGTTGTTTTAATGTTAAATACGCAACCCAAACGGTCATCGTTGAGTATGATTACTCATTCTAGTTTTGCATTTGTAAGTTTTGATTTTTATTAGAAATTGTTTTTTCAAAATATTAACTAACATGACACCATAAATGCGTTTGCATTTTAATGGATATTTTATCCAAATAAAATTTGACTGCAATACTGTTGAAATATCAATACCATGATATCCCTACAAAACCAGCAATCATGTTGAATATGTCTAATCTAAATTTATGATTACGTGGGTTAAAATAAACCTACATAAGCATATTTATTAATTAGCATATTTTGCACCCATTAGTACCATTTATTGCTTTGGTTCCTTTTTCTTAAATGTTCAGTGTGGTTGTCCATATCTCTCATTTTAAACTTGTCCTTCCTTCCTCTCTTTCAAGGAGAATTGCATGATGTGCTAAGCCCCTGCCCAAAGCCAACAGGAAATGCTCCAGTAGAGCATTCTGCCCCTCAGGAACCCCCTGAGTTCAACTGTGGAGGTGAAATTAATTTGTCAAATGTACACTGCTGGTCTCTGAAAACCTTTAAATTCATTACAACGTGCAGTTAAAATGTTTTTTTGTAAATTGTGCCGCAGTGGTTTTGTGAGATGGTGATTTTCGAAATGACCAAGACCCCCTCATCAGATGTTTGTTGAGTGGTGTATTTCAAAAATACAAATCGCTAATTTGAAGAGCAACCATTTTAAGGGACACTGATCGAAATAGATTGAGGTTAGGTATGGTTAATGTCTTTTTTGGTCCATTGATGTTTGGCTCAGGAAAGTATTTGGTTGCTCTTGTATGACTTTCTATGTGGGTTGCAGTCCTCCAAAGCATTGTCGTAAGCAGATGAACTCCAGTTTTCTTGTATTAGTACAGTGAAAATGCTTTACAGTCTAGTGGCCTTAGACCATGCCGCAGATACCACCCACGCTTCAGATGTCTTTTTCTGACAGGCTTTCATATGACAATCTCGAAAGCACAGATGTTTTGTATTTTGTGTTCATCTTTAAACTCTTAAGCCATCATTGTAATTATTTGTTTGTTGCTTTTATGTTGCATTTTCATGCTGCATAAGGCTTCTTGAGAGAATCAATGAGCATCTTTTCTTCCTTTTACCTCAGTGGAAACACCGCTAGTTTGCTATGCCTTGTGAACCCTGACGTAATTTTGAAGGCTAGTAAAACCTTTTTGCTTCACTTCCCTTGTTAGTCTTTTATTTTGAGGTCATTGCACACCCTGTATTGTTCAGCCATTGGATGATTCTTGTTTTTTTAATATAGCAGACATCTTGCAGTGAAGTGCTTGGAGAGCGGTACTTTGCATTCTTCTTTTTTTTTTTTTTTGTAACATTTTTGTTAACCTTTTTGATTTCCATAGGACAGGCTGGTGGCAGTGAGCTGTGTTTTTTATACATCTTTGAGTTCGCTCCATTGTGCCATCTCTTTTACCACATAATGCCAATTCTAGTACCATATATTTCCAAATGGCTGTGCTTGTGATTAATCCCTGCCCTTTGGCCATCTCATGTATGCAAGCTGCCATATTTGGTAGGCACTTCTGTGGACCCAGCTTGGTTCCTGGTCAAAGTGGTGCATGTATCTGACCCGGTGGAAATGGAAGTTGGGCCTGTCTGGTTCCAATCAACATCTATGCCCATAGCATGTCTGTTGCTGGGTAGAAGTTGGGTTTGAGGGTGCCCATGACTGTACAGCCCTTACCTGTTTGGATGGTTCAGTTCCTCCTTGCTGTTCGTGGGCTGAAGCTGCCCCTAGACTGAGTTTGGGACAAGATGAGGCCTGCAGCTGTTTTACAGATCTTCCACTAGAGCCCAATACCCTGAAGATGACCCGTCAGTGAAGCCCTACTCCTTTTGCAATTATCCTAGAAGGCCCTAGCTGGTGCTTTGACTCTTGGACTGGTAGGACTAACCATCCTTGCCACCTGCATGAAATGTCCACCACCTGAAGCCGTCAGATGTTTCCAGGGCCCATCATGTGGGTTGATGAACCTATGCAAGGGCATCTTCACTGCCCGGGTTGCAGTCTTGGACTGGGGCTCAGGACTCTGCAAGCCTTCGACTTGTGGTCTATAACCATCTCTTGGTCAACTTATGAAGACAGAGGAGAGGGGCTTTCTTGGGGGCTGATTCTTTCTCCTTGCATGAACGTCCCCTGCGGCACCCCACGTACCAGGTGTTTCTTTACCGCTCTTGTACTCTGCCAAATTTGGTGGCGGCTGTCCTGAAATGCTTGGGCTGTCTAGCAAGAAGTCTGTCAGAACTGTCCTACCAAAACCAGGAACCGCTGCTTAGATGAGCCCAATCACGACGCCAACTTCAGCCACTACACCTGTGACCCCTAAACCTCCATCCACATGATTTTTAAGCCTGTATTAATATTTTTGGGGTTTCACCTTTTGGGCCCCTGCACCTTGTACCCTTTCCCTTTTAGTTTTTGGTTCCTTAATCTTTTTGGTGGCAAATTGGACTTCAACTGAAGTTCCCCTGCTATTATGGCCCTGTATACCTTACTTAAGGGATATGGTATTAGGTTGCCCCTAAGGCACCCTGTCTGAGAAGGGTGCCTCTTAGGCTCCCCGTTTATGCCTATAGTGATTTTATCACCCAGCATAGGTTTTAGGTTGCTGGTAGCTAGACTTTAGATTTGCTTCACCAAGAGTTTGAGAGATGTTATCGCAATTGTTTCCCCAATGTGCCTTTTTGGTGGCCATTGGGGCACCAGGTTTTTGTGAAAGAATCCAGCTTGTGGCCAGTTTGTAGAATAGAGCTCCATTTGTACAAGGCGACAACGACATTGCTGCTAAATGGCCTTTCTGAACACATTGGCTTTTTGTGAGACAACAAAGGAAGCCTCCATATTGGTGTCAACTGGTTTAGGCAAGTATATGCCAGTAGGCTCTCATTTTCACTTCCTTAAGGGGTTGGCTTTGGCCAAGTGGCATTTTCAGTGACCAGCCACAATGGTTGGTCATCTGACCCCTTGCCAAGCAGTCCCTTTAGGGATTGGCTGGCCTGCTTTTAAAGAGGTATTTAGGCTCGGTCAAGCCCCCCCTGCTCCTTTCTTGCTACTTTACTTCTTGAACTTAGTGATTGCAGGTCTGCAGAACTGCTGACGGAGTTGGTGAAGGTCAGCCATAGAAAATGACAACAAGAGATGGTGAGAAGTGATTAACTGAAAGTAAAGAAAATGCTCAATCAATAACTTTATTCGGCCATCAAATTACATTTTAGCACATACACTTTATAAATACTGTCATATTACAGTACATCATGACTTAAGGAAAAAGAGGGAGGAAAACAGCAGTGGAGAGAAATGAGCTCTTTTCATAGTTGCACCTGTTCAGTAGGTCCCACTACAGTAGTCCCCATTTATCATCGTCCCAAGAGAATAAGGTCTGCACCAGTTAGATCGTAAGGATCCAAATCTGCCATCAGGACCTTCTTGGCGGTACTGGCTGGTTGTGATCCCACCCTTGGCCAGCAGACCCTCCCACCCAGTTCTTCCCATGAACCCTTTGGTCACTGTCCAGTCCAAAAAGAACACTTTAACGGTACCATGGGAATTCATGCCCTTGTTTCAGACTCTGGAGCATCCCACCATAGATTCTTGTGAAAACACATCCTCTCACAGCCCGCAAGCACTTGTTTAATAGGACTTCCCTTGGTACTTGCATACTCTCTGCCAGTTTTGGCCCCTCCGTGTAAATAAACTGTGGTGGATCTGGACCCACCCCTGTCATAGCGCCCAGACATGCTCCCCTGTGACAAGGGCTATATACCCTAGGGTAATTCGTGAGCCTTGTACAGGGCCTGAGGCTTGATCCGCAACTGGGAAAGATGTTATCTTAAAATAACGCACTCTACTGGACTCTTGGGTATTGATTCGCGAGGGGCATTGATGGGGTGTGATTTCCTATGTGCCCTACTGTGCGAAGCAGAGTGTTCTTTGGGTGTTGCTGGTTTTGCACAATCCTGGACTATGGGGCACTCCAGGGGTAAGATGCTAAGTCGGGGATGTCATTTGGGGGTCGCCAGGGGTCTCGCCTGCGACTCCTGAGGTCTCTCTTGATACCCCAGCGGTGGCTGGTTTTCTGATAGCTATAGCCGTTAAGATAGCTCCATGAACTGAGCGCTCGCTGCTGCAATGTGTGAGATATGCAGGCTGCAGGTTTGACTCCCAGCAAAGTCAACTCAGCCTTTCATTCTGCTGAGGTTGATAAATGAGTACCAACACAGGTTTGGTAATATTCGATGTATATTTGTTCTATATGAAGTGTTTCACTTCATTATCGTTTGGTGTTGTACGTCTGCTTGTATTCACAATATTTTGCTACTATGGGCCTATATGCGCTGATATTAATGATACATATGGTTATCCATTCTTGCATAAATGTATATATCGCTTGACAGTGATATTGTAACCATATTTCGAATGGATTGTGTCCTCCCACGTATTCCTCATCTTTGATATTCGTATCTTGCCAGCTTTGCTGCTTCGGAAAAACTGTTCTCGGCAGAGGGCGCTGTGCATGTCATGGAAACGATAACCTTCAAGGGCCGCCGACGTGTGTGTCAACGTCATCAGTAGTTTAAATAGCTTGTGCAGCGCCCGTTGGCTTCAGTTCCGTTTTTCCGAAAGCTTTTGCTTCGAGCACTAACGGCACGCTTGGTTTTTCTGTCAGAAAATTTCATCTTGAACACCTTCAAACTCAGTCGGGATTTAAAAAAATTTAAGACTGCGGGCGGAAATGTCAATAACCGACCCTCACCGTCTCTGCCTTTGGTGTCTGGGCTCCGGGCACCGTACCAATGACTGCGGATCCTGTCGGTCCATGACCGAAAAAGCTCTCCGGAAAAGGAGAGGTAAACTGGCGGTGGGGAAGGAAGCTTCGAAGACTTCTACGAAGTGGGAAAAGAAGTCCGGGGAATCTAGAGATTCCACTCTGCATAAATGGTCAAAGAGGTCTCGGTCGGGAAGTCGATCAAGGCGATCTTGGTCTTCTTCGAAGAGTTGTCATAGGTCTCCCTCTTCTTCCTCGGACTCCTCTATGGAAGTTATCAGGTGCCCGACTAGGTCAGATTCCCCTAGTAAATGAGATGCTTTCAGAGTCGAAATGATTCAGATCTTTGAGAATGCAGCCTCAACTCTCTCAAAAGAATCACGCAAAAGCCATGCCCCGGTTGCTCCTTCGGACAACTCAGGGAAGTCCAAGGCTACTTCAGCAAAACCGAGTAAGCTGGCTGTATGTCGAGACACTGGACCTGACGAAAAGGTGTGGAAGGTATTGACTCAGGAATCGAGTACATCCCTTATACCATTGAAAAAGTTTAAATCGTCGAGACTTTCGACGATTGTGTAAACGCAATAGGCACCAAGTGCTTTGACGCCGAAGTAGAGAACGATTCCTACCTTATCGACCTCTTTAACGAAGCAGTCTTAGAGACTGTTGATGGAATCCTCAATCTCATCGAAGCCCATACCGGTTCAGGACAAAATTCTTTAAGCCTGTACCAAAAAAAGGCTTTCAAGTCAATGTCCTCTATATATGAAGAGGAAAGTGCTTCTGATGAGGAGACCTCATCATTTGGGGTGTAGTTTGGCACTAAAAATTTACCTGAAGAGCTCATTGATCCAGTATCAAGGATGAAGGACCTCTGTGACTCCCTGCAGTCTGCTAGTGGACTTCATAGTTCTCCAGAATTGTTTGGCAGGCCTGACCCGTCAGAGCATGCTGATTCAGATTACAGAACAGAGTCACGGAGTATATGGGGTGGAGTAGGGTTTCCCCGGCATATGAGCAGGATGACATGACGGACATCCTAGATCAGGGTCCTCCGAAGGACCCGATCTTGCCCTTCCACAAGGCCCTTCAGAGGAAGGTTGTGGCCAATTGGAAAGCTCCAGAATCAGGGCCTGCTGTGAACAGGAACTTCTCTAGGAAGTATAGACCCTCTAGCAGCAATCCAGACTATCTCACCAAACATCCTGCGCCGGAGAGTTTAGTAGTACAGGCTGCTACTTCAACCAAACAATCTTCCTATCCCTCTGGATACAGACAGCAAGAAAGTTGATGCATGGGCTTGCAAGGTCTTCTCATCAGGCAGCATGGCCTTGATGTCTACTAAAGTTACATGTGCCTTAGCTAGATTTTCTTATACCCTGTGGGACTGTTGCCATGGCGGCTTATCACATCTCGGAAGGCGAAGAAAGGGACGGCTTCCTGAATTTAGTTAAGGAGGCGATGGGAGAGTGTCTCCAATCAGGATTGAAAACTGCTGACAGCATCACCAGATCCATGGCTGCAAGCACCGTACTACGCAGGTTTGCGTGGTTGAGAAAGTCAGGGTTTGCACTGGATGTGCAGTGCAGGATGCTCAACGTGCCCTTTGACAGCTGGAGGTTTTTCGGCAGCAAGGCGGATGAGTCTGGAGAAGCTGCTGACCTCCAAGGCTGCGGCTGAGTCTCTTAGTGCCTCTATTAGACAACCTCAACACCCCTACTCGGGCTCATCTTCCTGAAGGGGTCGTTCCTTTCACTAATATTCCTCAGTTTGTAGAGTAAGAAGACAGACTAGACAAAGGGGCAAAGATTACCTCGTGGTGGACTACAAAGGAATGCTAAATCAGCCCCAGCAGCTGCATCTTTACCCTCAGCCACTGCTGCAGCCGCCTCTAAGCGACTCTGAGGCCTTGACCCACAAGACCCCGGTGGGAGGCAGAATCTCTCTGCATCTGAACGAATGGTGGGGCATTACTTCAGATGTTTGGGCACTGGAAACAGTATGTCTAGGTTACTGCCTTCCTTTTCTAAAAAGGCCTCGAGATCATCCACCGGGAACCAACTCTGTCAAAATTCCAAATCTACTCCTTGTGCAAGAAATGTTAACCCTGTTAGAGAAAGGTGCAATAGAACATGTACCTGTTGCGAAGAGGAACAAGGGTTGGTATTCCCCCTACTTTCTTATTCCCAAGAAGAATGGATGATTGTGACCCATCTTGGACTGAAGAAACTTGCAAAGTTCCTCAGGAAGCACAAGTTCAAGATGGTTACCCTTTCTCATATCCTTCAGGCTCATCAACTCCAAGACTGGTTGGTATCATTGGACCTTCAGGATGCTTACTTTCTGTTTGTTTGTTTGTTTTTATTATTTATATTGCGCACCAGACCCAGGGGTATTTGGGCGCGACGGCATAAGAGGGTTGTTAAGCTTAGGTTACAAATGAACAGAGAAAGTTACAGCTGTGGTTACAGTGCTGTATAGATGACACAATGGCATGGCAGGGAGAGAGTATACCGAGTAAGGCATAGTTCAGTGTGAAATACATAAATATGTTGGGTCATTTGCAAGTGGGTACAGCTATGGTTACAGTGCTGTATAGATGTCGCAATAGGCATGCAGAAAGAAGGTATACAGAGTGTGGCATAGATCTGTAGGACATACATAAATATAGAAGGCGGTAAAGTCTCATATGTGCACTGGGTACAGGATAGATGCATATAAAGTCTGGTCATACGTCCTGTTCCTTTAGCCAGTGGATTAGGCTAGCTCGGAATTGTAGGTATGGTAGGTCTTCCCTTAATGCAGAGGGGAGGGAATTCCAATATTGAGCTGCTTTTGACAGGGAAGCTGCTCGCACCGGATTTGGTAAGCCTAAATCTAGGTACTAGTAGGAGGTTGGAGTTGACCTTTCTTAGTGGGCCAGAGGCCGTTTGTATATTAAATCTGTCTAAAAGGTATTGTGGGGCTGCATGTTTAAGGCATTTGCGTGTCAGGGATGCAGTTTTGAGGAGGATTTTGTCTTTAGTAGATGGTCAGTTGACTGATCTCCTAAGGCCAGATATATGGGCCTTTTTGGGAGGTTTAGGGCAGCTCTCAAAGCATTGTTTTGGAGAATCTGAATTTTTGTGATGATATGTTTATTACTGACAACATATAGGGCATTGCAGTAATCCAATTTAGATAGGATTAATGCACGCGCTAGGATGATACAGTTGTTGGGCGAGAGGAAGGGCTTGGCTGCTCTGATTAGCTTGCAAGTATAGGCGGTGGCTGAGGCCAGAGTATTGACTTGTTTGCCAAAGGAGAGCTTGGAATCTAGGTGGAAGCCAAGTGTTTTGACTACCTTGGCCACAGTGGTGGTGATGTCAATAGCAAATGAGGTGTAGTTGGGGCCTAGTTTTTTGATGTTGGATGGTGTACCTAGGATAAGGAGTTCTGTTTTGTCCATCATTCAGGCATAGACCGTGCGAGGCCATCCATGCCTGGATGATGAGGTAGATTCTGTTAACAAAGGCCAAATCCTTGTCATAATCTCCCGTTAACGGGATGAGGATCTGTGTATCATCTGCATAATTAGTGTAGGTGATATCTAGATCATCGAAAATGGGCTTTGTGAAGATGTTATATAGAGTAGGGGAGACACAGGAGCCTTGGGGTACACCGCATGAGATAGGTGTGGGATCCGCTGCTGATTTGGGCGAGAGGACTCGCATTGTCCTGTTATCTAGGAAGGACTGGATCCATGCGACTGCTTCCTGGGAGAGGCAGGCTGCGGAGACTAGATGGTTGCATAGTATTGAGTGGTCTACCAAGTGGAATGCGGCTGATAGGTCAAGGAGTAGTAGAAGTGCTGTGCTGCCGTTGTCTCTTAAAGTATCTATTTGTGCCTTAAGGTCTAAGAGAGCAGTCTCTGTGCCGTGCCGGGGGTCTGAATCCCGACGGACGAACACCTAGGGGGTGATTTTGTTCCAGGTGGTGCTGAATTTGTAGGTAGGCTACTTTATCCAGAATTTTGATTAGGAATGGCACTGTGGTTATGGGACGGTTGTTGGTGAGGATGTTGGGGGTCAAGAGTTTGCTTTTTAAGGAGGGGGGAGGACCCAAGAGTGTTTCAAGTTGCCGGGTATGGTGCCTGAGGTGAAAGAGGCGTTTATTAGTTTGGTAATGAATGGGGAGAGGTCACGGGCGGCGTCTTTTATAAGTTGGGCTGGACATGGGTCGCCATGACAGTTGGACGGTTTGATGTGCCAATCCATCTCAAGCACAGAAAGTACCTGATGATCAGCTGTTGGCGGTTCCCACTATCAATTTCGAGTTCTGCCATTCGGCTGACGTCTGCTTGAGGGTTTTCACCAAGCGGATGGCGGTAGTGGCAGCAAGTCTCAGGAGGGGGGTGGGAGACGATTCACGTCTACCCTTACCTAGATGACTGGTTGATCAGGGCTTGTTCACCCGAGCAAGCCCAGGAACATCTCCATCAACATATCACCTGCCACTCCCTCCGCAGACTGGGATTCTCCCTCAATTATAAGAACTCCCATACGATACCATTCCAAAGACTCCAGTTCATCAGAGTGGTCTTGGATACTTCTTCAGGGAAAGCCTTGCCTTCCAAGGCGAGAGCTCAACACATTCAGAAGATATTAGCAAAATTCCAGAATGTCCAACATCTTCCGGCCATCAATGTATTGAGGTTGCACGTTCTCATGACGTCCTGCATTTTCCTGGTGCCAGAGGCCCGATTGCGAATGAGATCCCTTCAATGGGCTCTCAGAAATCGGTGGTCCCAATTTTCAGGGAATATGTCGGATCAACTGCAAGGTCCGAGAAGAGTTGCTCAAGAGCTGATTTGGTGGGCTTGCAAGGACAACATTCTCGAGGGAGAATCTTTTTGGAGCCCACACAAACAATCAGCGGTCCTTGGTCTTCATCGGAGTCCAAACTATATCAACATTTTGGAGCTGAGGGCAATCGGACTAGTGCTGAAGGCCTTCCTGCCCTCTGTACGGGGAAAGAGATTCCTGATACTGACGGACAACACAGTGGCCATCTACTACCTCAACAAGAGAAGTGGTGTAGGGTCACTACCTCTGTGCAGTCAGGCAATGCAGCTCTGGTTCTGGGCAATACAAGAAGGAATATCTCTGTCAGCAGTACGCCTAGCCGGAGAGCAGAACAAGCCAGCGGGCGCTCTGAGCAGGCAGAGCAGTTTCCCACGAGTGGGAACAGGCTCAGGAAGTCATTCCAGAGATCTTCATCCTTTGGGGAACCCCTCAAGTGGATCTATTCACGACCGGTGCCAACCGAAGTGTGACCAGTACTGCTCAAGGGAATTTCCTCCAAGAGGAGCTCTAGAAGACGCGTTCGTAGTGGACTGGGAATTTCAACACCTGTACACGTTTCCTCCAGGCCCTGTGATTCCTCACGTAATTGGGAGGTTGAGAAAGTTTGGGAAACCCATGATCCTAATTGCCCCGGATTGGGCCAAGAGGACGTGGTACCCGGACCTTCTGGACATGTCCATCTGCCCTCCAATGCGTCTTCCACAAAGATTATCTTCTCTCGCAAAAGGGAGGTCCGTTTCCCCATCCGGAGGTTAAGACACTCCGCCTTCACGCATGGTTTCTGAGAGGCTGAGATACAAGGATTGGGACCTTTCGGACGACGTAATGGAGATTTTGCCCAAGTCCAGCAACGAAAGCCTTGTACCGGTGTCATTGGAATAAGTTCAATAACTGGTGCAAGGACAAGAATGTGGATCCTTTTCGATGTGGCACTCCTATGGTGCTATGGTGCTTTCTTTCCTGTTGCAACTGGCTATTCTGGGGCTCCAAAATGGAACCATAAAAAGATACCTGGCGGCGCTTTCCATTCTAAGCGCTCCTCTGAAGAGGTGGTCTATTTCAAGATAACTTTAATTGTTCAATTTCTGAAGGGATTCACTAATGTGTATCCTCCAGTCCTATTTAATGTCCCTGCTTGTGTTAAAGTGTCTACTTGTTCCCCTTTTTAGTCTTTACATTCCTGCCCGTTAAGGCACTTAACTCTGAAAACTGCACTACTTGTGGCATTAACATCCGCCTGCAGGGTACATGAGTTGCAGGCCCTTTCATGCAAGCCTCCTCATACAACTTGTCGAGGAGAAAGTAGTCCTCAGAGTAAAACCCTAATTCCCGGCGAAAATAGTCTGACTTCCATCTGTCGCAGAAGATAAAACTTCCATCTTTCTATCCTCCCCCTCTTTTAGGTGAGGAGGAGGAAAGGCTACATAGGCTAGATCCAAAAAGGGCTCTAAACTTTCATATTGCAAGAATGGCAGAAATTCGCCATGATGATCAACTATTTGTGGGATACACTGGGCCTAAATTGGGGCTTGCAGTAACTAAACAAACCATATCCTGGAGAATTACACTGGCTGTTGGCGAATGCTACAGGTTAGCAGGCAAAGATCCGCCAGAAGAGTTTCAAGCTCATTCCACGAGGGGCATGGCAACTTCTGTGGCTTTTCAAAGGGGTGTCCTGATAATTGATATCTGCTCTGCTGCGACCTGGTCGTCCGTTCATACATTTGTTAAGCGTTATTGCTTGGACTCCTCTTCCACTCAAGGAGGTCTTTTTGCTAAGGCAGTCCTTCATTCTATTCACGATTAATTTAAATAGTACTCCTCCAAATTGTCACTGCTTTGAGAGTCTACCAAAGATGAGGAGTACGTGGGAGAACACAATCCATTTGAAGAACAAGTTACTTACCGTAGTAACGTTCTTTTGATTAGGTGTTCCTCCCATGTATTCCTCATCGCCCCTCCCAACCTACCCCACTGTACAATTTACGTGTTTTACACACTGCGTTACTTGAGAGCTTGCGGTCAGGGCTATGCCTGGTTAGTTCCTCGATTTTATGGAACGGAAAAACAAAGCTGAAGCCAATGGGCGCTGCACAAGCAATTTATACTAATGATGACGTCGACGCTCGGCGGCCCTCGAGGGTCATCAACGCCACAACATCTTACACCGTGCCCTCTGCCGAGAATTTATTTTCCGAAGCAGTAAAGCTGGCGAGATACAAATATCAAAGATGAGGAATACGTGGGAGGAACATCCAGTCAAAAGAATGTTACCAGGGGTAAGTAACTTTTTCTTTTTGTAGCATACTTTGAAACAATGCTATGTGGTGCCACTTCCTGTTTTGTCAAGGGGTGAAAGGTCATGTTCCATTGATTTCCGTGATGTTACTTTGGTGTAGGATCAAATGACATCACTATCTGTGTGGTGTCATCCGAGGTCAAGGGTCGTGAGATGTCACTTCCGCTGCCCCTGGCGTTTTGGTGAAATGACGTCCCTGTGCGAAGTCCCTTATCCGCGTGGGGGGCAATGGAAGGCTCCCCTTGCGCTTGTTCACCTCCCCTGCTCTTATTTCCTACTAGGACCAAGAGCAGACCTGTAAAAACTGACTGAGCACCTGGTTACACTTGCACCTCTTGGCAGAGCAGGCATCCTCAGCTGGCAGGTTAAATGTTCAAGTTAGAAAGAAAATACCTCACCCTGCCCTATTGCGACTATGAAGGTTCCCTATTCGAGGGGATTGGGTCCTCCGACGTATTCCATATCTATGACAGGTAATCGCCACAGCTCTGCTTCTTTGGAAAATTTTCAACGTCTATACGCTGTCCTCGAAGGCCTCTGTTGAGCCGACGTCACCGGATGTTATAAGTACGACGCACAACATCTGTAGCCTCAGTTCCATTCTTTTCCGCGAACGTGTTCGCTTCGAAGATCTCAGCGCGTCTCGGTTCTTCTGAGGTCTTCTGTCGGTTCTTCGAACCAGTTTGTTTGTGAAGATTTCCTGAGGTCTTCGTCGTCTTCTACCCCGCGGCTGGGTTTCAAGAAGTGTCGGGACTGCGGTTCCAAGATGTCGCTGATGGACCCGCACGACGCCTGCCTCTGGTACCTCGGTGAGGACCACGCCATGGATGATTGTGACGATTGGCAGTCGTTAATGTCGAAGGCCTTGCGGGAGCGTAAGAAGAAGCTTTCTGTCGGTAAAGTGTCCAAGCCCCGGAATTCGGAATCCACTGGGCTTTTGACTGACGATTCGAGGGGCGACACTCCGCATCGTCGGCATAAGTCCAGGTGGTCTCGGTCCCGGAGTGGGTCCCGCCATTCCTCTGTCTCTTCAAGTCATTTACGGAAGCGCTGTCACCGGTCGCCTTCATTGTCCGAGGATTCCGCCCGTCGGTGGTTTGCTTGTCCCAACAAGCATTCCTCTCCTGCGGAATGGGATTCATTTCGCAAGGAGATGTTGGCGATTTTTCAGTCGCAGGGCTCCATTCCATCTGTGCCGTCGAAAGACGCCGACAGGGAACGTGCTAGAGACACTGCTCACACGCCTTTGGGCTCGAGCGGTCGTCGTGATCACCAGGAACCTTCGAGGTCCTGGTCGGACAAGGTGGATCGCTCTAGCCATGCCCGCTCCAGGTCCCGGTCCTCGACGCCATTGAGACCGTCGAAGGACTCTCTCGAGGCTCCGCCTCTGAGGAAGCCATCGGCGCCGAGGCTTTCGAAGGACATGCTCGGGGCTCCCGCCCTCAAGGCCTGTGTCGATGCCATCGGCCTCACGGTCAACACCGATTCCGTCGACGCCCTCAACGCCTTTCGACGACGATTTCTTGGTGGTGCCCCTGAGACCGGTGGAAACCTCAAGGAAGGCTCTGGCCAAGTCCAAACACGTGCCCTCATCCAGGGATTTATTCCAGCCTCTTGACTATATTTCTGAGGTGGATGATTGGTCTTATGAAGGTACGGTTCCTGAGGAGGATCCTGATGACCTATTATCTGGTCATATCCAGTTAGAAGACCTGCGTCAGTCTTTGCACGACGCCAGTGGTCTGGACACCTCCCCGAAGGTTGAGTTTGGAAGGCCTGATCCGGGTACGCATGCTGAATCCTCGTAAAGGCGCCTCATGTCAAAGGTAGCGGAGTACTTGGGGTGGTCTGCGCCACCAGGAGATTTTCTGCAGGATGACCTGACAGACATCTTGGACCAAGGTCTACCAACTGACCCGGTACTGCCATTCCATATGGCCTTGCAAAGAAGGGTGGCAGAGGCTTGGACTGCTCCGGAGAGTCTCCCGGCAGTGGGCAAGTCTTTGCACAAAAAATACCGTCCTGCCAGTAGCAAACCCAGCTACTTGACTACACACCCCACTCCGGAGAGTTTGGTGGTGCAGGCGGCTACGGCCCCGGCAAAATGGGCGTCGTACCGTACCATCCCTCCTGATGGGGACGACAAACGTTTTGATGGCTGGGCGAAGACAGGGTTTTCTTCAGAGGGTATGGCTTTACAAGCAGCCAACTGATGTGCAAAGCCGGCTTCTCAACATGCCCTTTGATGGTGAACATCTTTTTGGCAGCAAGGCTGACGAGAGCCTTGAGAGGTTGCAGACCTCCAAAGCTGCAACGAAGTTGTGGAGCACTGCAGTTCGCCAACCTCCACCTTTTCGTCCTAGGGGACAGCAATGGAGGGGAGGTTCATTTCGATACTACCCTTCCTTTGGTAGATCGAGAGGGTCTGCAAGTCAAAGGGGCCACCGTAGGAGTGCCAGAGATGGAAAACAAGGTACTCGAGGTGCCAGAGCCGTTTGGGCAGTTGCCTCTTTACCCTCAGGCACTGCCGCAGCTGCTTCAGCTCAGTCATGAGGCCATGTCCCATGGTTCGCCGGTTGGGGGAAGGCTGGCTCAGCATCTTGTAGAATGGCGTGCCATTACTTCAGATGTCTGGGTTCTGGAGATCATAGCCCACGGCTACTGTCTTCTTTCCGGCAGAGGACTCCACTCCTTGCGCAGGAAATCCAATCCCTGCTGGAGAAAGGTGCCATAGAACTGGTGCCTGTAGCGGAGAGGAACAAGGGATGGTATTCCCCTTATTTTTTGATTTCGAAGAAAGACGGGGGATTGAACATGCTCCTCAGGAAAGACAAGTTCAAGATTGTTACTCTCTCTCTCAAGACCTCCAGGCCCTTCAACTTCAGGACTGGTTGGTGTCTCTCGACCTCAAGGACGCTTACTTTCATGTGCCGATCCATCCCAAGCACAAGAAGTACCTGAGGTTCGCGGTTGGCGACTCGCACTTTCAGTTTCGGGTCCTGCTGTTCGGATTGACCTTCGCCCCGAGGGTTTTCACCAAGCTCATGGTGGTGGTGGCAGCGTATCACAGGAAAGGGGGGGATTCACGTCTACCCCTGGTTGATCAGGGCGTGCTCTCCCGAGCAAGTCCTGGATCATCTGTCCATCACCTGCCATTCCCTTCACAAGCTGGGCTTCTCACTCAACTTAAAGAAGTCCCACTTGACGCCCACACCGCGGCTCCAGTACATCGGAGCAGTGCTCGACACGTCCCTAGGGCAGTATTTCCCTCCCCAGGTGAGGGCTCATCACATTCTGCAGATGGTGCACAAGTTTCAACATGCCAAGAGTCTCCCGGCGTTCGAGTTCTTGAGGTTGCTCGGCCTCATGGCATCCTGCATTCTTCTGGTGTGAGAGGCCAGGTTGCGGATGAGATCTCTGCAATGGGCTCTCAAGATGGAGTGGTCACAGTCCTCCGGCAGGATGTCTGACCCCGTTCAGGTGCCGCCCTCGGTCGCCCAGGACCTTCTGTGGTGGGCCGTCGAAGGCAATCTGAAGAAGGGGGCTCCATTTTGGCTACCCTGATGTCCTGATTCTCACGGACAACACAGTGGCCATGCACTACCTCAACAAAAAGGGGGTCGGAGGGGCTGGGTCACTTCCTCTGTGCAGGGAGGCGATGCAGCTCTGGATCTGGGCCATCCAGCAGGAAATTTCGATCTCGGCAGTTCATCTGGCAGGAGACGAAAACGAGACGGTGGACGCTCTGAGCAGGCAGAGCGCATTCTCTCACGAGTGGGAGTTGGCTCAGGAGATTGTCCTGGAGATCTTCGCCCTTTGGGGGACCCCACAAGTGGATCTCTTCGCCTCCAGTGTCAACCGGAAATGCGAAAGGTTCTGCTCACGGGAATTTTCTCTAAGAGGAGCCTTAGGGGGCGCGTTCGTGGTGGAGTGGTCCTTTCCAGTGCTGTACGCGTTTCCTCCAGTCCCCGTCATCCCGCAAGTGCTGCAGAGGTTAAGGAGGTTCGGTTCTCGGATGATCCTCATTGCTCCGTCATGGGCCCGAAGAACGTGGTACCCGGACCTTCTCGACTTGTCCATCTGCCCTCCACGCCGTCTTCCCTACCGGGAGGGGGGGTTTGGTTCTCCATCCAGAGGTCAGATCCCTCAACCTTCACGCTTCTTGGCTTCTGAAAGGTTGAGATATAAGGATTGAAACCTACCTGAAGACGTAATGGAGGTGTTGCTTTCGGCCAGACGGCCTGCAACAAAGTCCCTTTGCCGTTGGAGAAAGTTCTGCGACTGGTGCAGGGTTAAGAATGTGGATCCTTTTTCATGTGACATTCCTGTGGTTCTGTCTTTTTTGCTTTCTTTAGCCCACAAGGGCCTGCAAGTGGGTACCATTAAAGGTTACTTGGCGGCGCTGTCTATATTTAAGCGCTCGTCTGAGGAGTGTTCTTATTTCAAAATTGCTTTAATTTCTCTGTTTCTGAAAGGGCTCTCTAATGTGTTTCCACCGTCGCCTTTCCAGGTTCCCGGTTTGGATTTGAACCTTGTTCTAAAATTCCTAACGGGTGCTCCATTTGAGCCTTTACATTCTTGTCCTTTGAGACTGTTAACCCTTAAAACTGTATAGTTGCAGTTACTTCCGCTCGCAGAGTGAGTTGCAGGCACTTTCTGTTAAGCAACCTTCACAGTGTTTCATAAGGACAGGGTTGTCCTTAGGGTTTGTCCTTCCTTGCTTCCGAAAGTGGTGTCAGAATTTCATTTAAGCCAGAGTGTCATTCTTCCGGCACTTTATCCTCCTCTGCATCCTGGTAAGGAAGAGTAGAGGCTCCATAGGTTGGATCCTATGAGAGCTTTAAGTTTCTACATTTCACGCATGTCCCGGGTCAGAGTGGACGATCAGCTCTTTATAGGTTACGCTGGAAGGCAGTTGGGACAAGCTGTTACTAAGCAGACTTTGTCTAGATGGATTATCTTGGCAATTTCTGAAAGTTACCGCTTGGCGGGTAAGGACCCTCCGGTAGGCTTACGGGCCTATTCTACTAGGGGTATGGCTGCCTCTACTGCCCTGCAGAGGGGTGTTCCCATTCGTAACATCTGTGAAGCAGCCACATGGGCTTCGGTTCATACTTTTGTAAGACACTACTCCCGAGATTCTATCCATGGGCAGGATCTGGCCTTTGGCAATGCGGTCCTTTACTCTGCAATTTAATTGGGCATTCTACATTTCTGTATTCTAAATTCTTTTCCCTCCTCCATACGTTGGTACTGCTTTGGGAGTCTGTCATAGATATGGAATACGTCGGAGGACCCAATCCGCTCGAATAACAAGTTATTTTCTTACCTGGTAACGTTCTTTCGATGGGATGGTCCGACGTGTTCCATATCGCACCCTCCCTACCTGCCCTGCTGCAGAATTTCTTATGCGATAGCAGATTACGTTTCCGCAAGGCTTTCTTTGGTCATACTGTCAGAAGATTGGTGCCACACGTTCTGGGGGAAAAAAACTACAACTGAGGCTATGGGTGTCGTGCGTCCTACTTCTAACATCCGGTGACGTCGGCTCGATGGAGGCCCTGGAGGACAGCGTATCGACGTCATCGATACAGGACGCAGGCGTCGAAAATTTTCCGAAGCAAACAGCTGCAGTGATTACCTGTCATAGATATGGAATACGTCATCGGACTATCCCATCGAAAGAACGTTACTAGGTAAGAAAGTAACTTCTTCTAAGAGGGTGTGGGGTAGAGGTGCTAGTCAGGATGTCGTACACAATTGAAAACAGGTCCTCCGTCCAGACCTATGTTATAGTACTAACATGCCCTACCACTAATCGAGAGAAACGAAACTCAACCTAAAGAAGTGTTATTTACTCCCCTTCTTTGGTTTGTAGTGGCTGGTGGACGACACATTCCCCAACGTCTCAAAGTGTTTCCCAGGAGTTATAGTCACAACTAACAAGTTCCTTAGTTTTCAATATATAGAAAGAGGACGGACTCATGCGCCCCTCCGAAAGGTATAAATTAACTGCAGCAGTTAGAAACACAAATTCCATAGGTCATCAGTTAGGATTTGTAAGCTTTTTCAAGAGTCCAAATGAGGTGGTCTCTTCTCATCTCCAGGGTGTCACAGCTTCATGCAGGCGATATGTTTTTGTGATCCTGCGTGGACGGGAAGACTCTAGATGAGGGTCTGGCTTGCTCCGGTTCTCCTCCCCTTCTTGGAGTGGTCCAAATGCAAATTCCATGATTTTCAACAGCAACTCGTGGTTGAATTCCTGTGCCCCTCCACAACGTACCTGTGTCTCTGCTGTGTTTGGTGAGGGAGGCGGCTGCTTCGATCACGTCGGAACCGTTCTTCTCAGTCATCGGTTTGTTGCTGTTCCTTCTACTGTCAGGCGTTATGATTCTAATGCTCGTGTGAGCCTGATGTTCTCTTGTGGTGTCTTTGTGCCCTGATCCGGAGCCTTCTCTGCCCTGGCATTCTGAATCAGACCCAGAGACTGGCATTGGTTTCTGACTCCGCCATCATAGCATGTTCCTTCCACTGCTTAGTTCGACACTCCTTTAAGGTGTTAGGCCTAAAAAGTTTACTGGAAGCCCAACGGCTCTCTGGGTGATCATGAGGAAAGCAGTTGGTTATACACACTGGGTGTGTCCTACAACTGAAGTTTTTTATTGCACTTTGGAAAGAATTTAAATGGGGTTTGTTCCATGATGTAGGATATTAAGGGCAGTAAGACGGAAGCAGTAAATGTAAGAAATGGATGTATGCATTCTCGGTCATCAATTCCCCCTATTGATCAAGGTTTTAATAACTCAGAATGTAGCATAGCTACGGGACTAACAGAGAACACGTCTAACTACGATGGCGGAAATAAATAATCTGAGGGACCGCGATCCATGTGGAATCATGAGTACACTTGTGTATAGGCGCGTTACAAATGCCATATCATATCATAATCATACGGTCGACGTCACACTAGGGATAAGATTACACACACACACACACACGCCCAGTCAAAGTTTCGAACTTGGAAACTTAATGTGCAATACTCCATGCCTACCACTAGATGTCGGCCTATGCAAAGCATTTGAATCTAAGCAGGTACAAGCCACAGAAATTTGATTGTGTAAAGTATTGTATGCCATATATTGCAGTAGGCAGGGGCTATTTTGAGGAATTGTAGACTCGTTTGAGCCATTTTTGTGGCTGACAATTGAAATCTCAAAATTGGCTAACATTCCTCAAAACCATATTTGAATAAGACTTGCACAGACCCCCAAAAATGTATATTACTTCGTTTTTTTGGGGTAAAAGTATTGGACAGTGGACTGTTTTCTGCCAATTTCTAGCCTTTATATGTGACTATAAATTCACCCGACACCCAAAATAAACACATCCCAAAATGTGACACAATTCCTCAAAATAGCCCCAACAGTGAAAAGGGCTTTGTCAACTTAAATGTTGTCAACTTTGGATGTTTTGCAGCCTACGTGTTTGTGCCCCCCCCCCCATATCCCCCCCAGGCTGTCTTTGTGGCGATTACAATCTATGTAGTGTTGGAATAAGACACAAACACGCACTGCTAAATCTTTTGCATCTATCTTTTGTAAAATAAAAGATTTGGCATTGGGCAGGGGCTGTTTTAAGACATTGTGGCCAACTTTTAGCCATTTCTGCAACCATGCATTCACTTGGCCCCAAAAATAAAAATGGCCTGAAATTTACCACCCTTCCTCCAAACAGCCCTGACCAGTGAAATACATAATTTTTATTTGTAAAAGAAAAAAGTAACATTGTATTTGCAGTACCTGCATTCATGTTGCCATGCTTTTTGCTTCCGTTGCTGTACACATTTTGAGATTACGCAACCAACAGGTGCAAAAGAGGTGGGTGTCTAAGGAAATGGTGACAAAGCAGAGACGTAGCCAGGATTGTCTAACTAGGTGGACCTGAAGCTAATGTAGTTGGCCCCGCCACAGTGACATTAACCTCTGTAAATGCCTGCACATTGCTACTGGGTGGGCCTTGCCCGCTCAGGCCCTAACCTGTCTACGCTCTGTGACAAAGTACATTGTTGCACAGCATTGTTCCACTTTTAAGGCCCTTCCGACTCCAGCACTTTGATGTCCTGCCAACCGTCCCCAGAATCCACTTGACTGCCTTTGTAAAACTGAGTAAACCAGGGGTACCTCATCAACATATTTAGTTGCACCGAAGTCTTGAAAGCCCATTTACAAGACTCAAATCATTATTTCTCCAGCATGGAGTCTGGCATGGATTCACATGCTCATGAATATTCCCCGTCGTCAGGCTGGGAATCCTCGGTAAAGAAAAAATCAGTATCAGTTTCGTTTCTGATCTGTCTTTCGTAGTAGTAACCAATCACTGATCTCTGCGTCATACTGACCACAGCCAATGACTGCCCTCTACCTAAGCCCCGCCTCTGGCAGCCATCTTCAGATTTTTACCGCACGTTCCAGTGTTGGGATCCTCGTGCTATTGCTCTCGAGCGTTAGTGCTATTTTTTCACGTTTTTTCTCAAAAAACTTCTATTTTTCGGTCAAAAGAGCCTCAAGCTCCACCGTTTCTTCATCCGATCAACGGGGACCCGTCTCGGATTCGTCTACGCCCCTCAAGGGTGAAGATTTCGTCGAGCCACGCTTTTGGAGGACTCCAGAAGTTTCTCAGGCCCATCTCGAACATGACCCAGGAGAAGGCAAGCTCGACGCCCGGAAAGCTGTTCAGGGTCTGCCCTGGATGCCAGCTTCAGAATGTCTTTGAGGACGAACACTCCCTTTGTCTTTACTGCCTACATGAGGACAAGATGCACGTGGAGAAGGACTGTGCGTTTTGCGGCAATATGTCGGAGCGGACCATGAAGGACCGCCATCAACGTCTCGCCAACTGGCTGGAAGGGAAGAGCCCGTCAGGCGAGAAGAAGTCCGAGCGGTCTTCTAAGACCTTTGAGGATGCCCCGGCGACGGGGGTCCAACACAAGGCCAAGCACCGCGAGTCCGCTGGCACTGGGAGCGCCGAACGGTCGGGCTCTACGGGCGCCCGGCAGGGCGCATCCTCCCCGGCACCATCAACTACGAGCCAACGCTCTGGTTCGGGTAAGAGGAAGGCCGAGCACCCGGCGAAGCTCCTGGAGAGACCCCGGTCGAGCTCGAAGGCCCCATCGGAGGGGGAGCGAGGCAGTGACCCTCCCCCCAAGGAGAAGGCGGTGAGTGCACCTAAGGTGGTGAAAGCCTTAATCCATCCGGCCAAGGCCTCTATCAAGACAGTCGCGGCGGCCCTGGCTCAGCCTGTGGAGGCTACCCCAGTGGTGGCGACCTCGGGGCTCAGAGTCTCCCTGCCACCGCAGAGGGAGTCCTCTTTTATGCCTATCGACAGGACCCCCGTGAAACCTCCGACTGAGAAGAAAAAGGGGGGGCAGGAGGTCGTCGTGGATTCGGCCTCAACCTCTGAGGAAGAGCTGATCGAAGTCTTAAGCCACGGCCTTGGTGTGGTAGAAGACCAGCCCGTCGGGAGGGACCCCGACGTAGGAGATGACGATAACGTCGAGGGTGCTGACGGGGCCCCTGACCGCCCGTCGGACTCCCCGACCGCCCGTCGGACTCCCCTCAACCAGTGCCGCAAGACAACTCAGCGGCCATTTTGTTGGCTATACAGTCCTTATGCTCGGAGATAAGGACGAGACTGCCGTTACCACCAGCGGAGGAACCGCTCCCGACGGGGGACCCGGAGCCAGGCCCTTCTGGGAGCCCTCCCCCTAAGAGAAGGATTCATCCTCCACCTCCTTTTCAGCCATCGTGCCCTGTTCAGCCCTCCTCCCCGTCCACGACTCGTGGGGATGATACAGGGACTGACACGGCCGCGACGGGTACGGACGACGAGGTTTACGACAAGGATCTGCCGTCGTCACCTCCCACCCGGGCTTCCCCGCCCGACGAGATTGGATCGTTTCACTCCATGATCGCCAGGGCATCCGAGCTTTTCCAGCTCTGCCCGGAAGAGAAGGAGGATGGTTTCCTTTATCAACGGCACGAGGCCAAGAGGAAGACGGTTCTCTCTGTACCTCTACTGGACGATATTTGGGATGAGGGCCTCGCCCTCCTCAAGAACCCATCCACGACGCCGGCTAGAAGGGATCGGTACGAGAAGAAGTACCGGGTCCCGGACGCGGCCACCTTGTGCCTTCGGGCACAGCCGACCCCGGACTCGGTCGTCTCCACGGCGGCCAGGAAGAAAACGGGGGGCGGGGGGGCACGGCCTCTACGTCAACCTCCCCGCCGGACGGCGAGGGAAAGAAATTAGATACGATGGGACGCAGAGTCATCTCGTCTGCAGCGACGACGATTAAGGCGGCCAACGCCTTGGCTATCGTAGCCACTACGACAGGGAGTTGTGGTACAAACTGGCCCCCCTGCTGGACTTCCTACCAGACGACAAGAGGGCGGAAGCCCTAGAGATCTTGCAGGAAGGAGAGGTGGCGTCGGACCATGCCATTACGATTGCGACGGACATCACTGACACTGTATTTCGCTAGTTGGGCAACGGCGTGTGCATTAGGCGGCGTGGATGGCTCAAGGCTACTGACTTCCGTCAGGACGTGCAGACCAGAGTCTTGGACATGCCGTTCGACGGAAACAACCTGTTTGGGAAAACAGTGGACGATTCCCTTCAAGCCATCAAGGTAGACACGGAGACAGCCCGGGCTCTTGGGGTTCTCCAGCAACGGCGGCCGCCCTTTCGGAGCGGCGGAGGCAAATAGGGTGCCTCCAAAGGTTCTGGCGGCGGATTTTCCACCTACCGTCAAGCAGCCCGTTCGTCGTCGCAGGAAGCTTACAGGGGACGAGGCAAGTCAGGCGGACCCTGCCGTCGTCGCCAAGGAGGACAAGGCGGCAAAGCCTCGTCGAAGCAGGACTGAACCGGCCGTGGGGTCGGGCCCCCACCGAAGCACCCCGGTGGGAGGCCGGCTGGCGAGCTTCGTCAGCGTGTGGGAGTCCATCTCCACCGACCGTTGGGTGCTGGACGCCCTAGCTCAGGGTCACGCGCTCGAGTTTCTAAAGAGGTGCCCGCGCGTCCCCCCTGTGGCCAGGAAAGAACATCACGTCCCTCAACTTCTCTTGGAGGTAAAGGCGATGCTCAAGAAGGGCGCCATCGAGCTCGTCCCAAAGAGGCTTCGGGGCTCCGGAGTTTACTCAAGATACTTCGTCGTGAAGAAGAAGACGGGAGGATGGCGTCCCATCCTGGACCTACGACGACTGAACAAATTCATCAAGGCACAGAAGTTCCGGATGGTCACCCTCCAACATGTCCTGGGTCAGCTGGAGGAGGGCGATTTCCTGTCGTCGTTGGGTTTGGAGGATGCCTACTTCCATATTCCCATCCTAAAGGGACACCGAAAGTTTCTCAGGTTTGTGGTCCAAGGGCGTCACTACCAGTTCAGAGCCCTTCCCTTCGGACTGAGGTCGGCACCCAGGGTGTTCACCAAGTGCCTCGCACCGGTGGCGGCGCAGCTGTGCCAAGAGGGGATCCACGTCTACCCCTACGTGGACGACTGGCTCATCCGAGCGAAGACGAAGGAGCTCGCCGTGGAGCACACGGCAAGGACCGTCCAACTTCTCACGGACCTGGGATTCTCCATAAACTACGCCAAGTCCCACCTGGTGCCCGCGCAAGACGCACTGTTTCTGGGAGTGAAGCTCGACACAGTGTCGCTTCTGGCCTCTACGTCGGAGGAAAGGACGAGGGCCATCTTGGGCAAGGTGCAGCGGATGCTGGTTGCGGACGCGGGCAGAGTGAGGTCCATCAAGTCCCTCCTTGGAATGATGTCTTCTTGCATTTACCTCATCCGCCTGTGCAGGCTCCGGATGCGCCCATTGCAGGAGTTCCTGGACGCGCGCTGGATCCAGACGACGGGCAGCTTCGAGGAGAGGATCACACTCGACGAGAGTTTCCGACGAGCGATCCGGTGGTGGGGCACCCGCGCACATCTGACGGCGGGCATGGACTTCCAGACCCCCGGCCACCAGGAGACAGTGACCACGGATTCCTCCCTGGAAGGGTGGGGAGCGCACACCGAAAATCTGCACGCGAGAGGCCTTTGGCTCCCGACGGAGAAGTTCCTCCATATCAACGTCCTGGAGCTCCGTGCAGTGTTTTGGGCCCTCAGGTCCTTTCTTCCGTCCCTCAAGGGCAAGGTGGTGAGGATCTTCACCGACAACACCACCACCATGTTCTACATCAGGAAACAGGGCGGAACCAGGTCCCCAGCCCTGTCCAGGGAGGCGCAGGATCTGTGGCATTGGGCCGTCGCCCAAGGGATGTTTCTAGTGCCGTTTCATCTGGCAGGGATAAAAAAACACCATCGCCGACTCACTCAGCAGGGAGCTGCGCTCGTGCCTCGAGTGGGAACTACGACAGGATCTAGTGGACCGCCTCTTCCGACGGTGGGGCACACCCCAGATCGATCTGTTTGCGACGGCGACGAACTCAAAGTGCCGGAGGTTCGCCAGCAGGTTTCCCCAGCCGAGGAGCATGGGCGATGCTTTCTCGTTCCCCTGGGAGGGCCTGTTTCTATACGCGTTCCCTCCATAGCCATTGCTGATCCGGCTCATCAACCAGCTCAAGAGGTCACGGTGCAGGATGATCCTCGTCGCACCTGCGTGGCCGAGGCAGATATGGTTCCCGGACCTTCTGGACTTGTCAGCGTCCCCGTCAATCAAGCTACCAGTGGACGTGGATCTTCTCTCCAGGGAAGGAGGCGCCATCCTCCATCACGACCCGAAGTCGCTGAGCTTGCAGGCCTGGCTCCTGCATCGTTAGACTTTGGAGGATACGACATACCGGCCGACTGCAGAGAGGTTCTTGCAAAGGCCAGGGCGTCCTCAACTCTTAATTGCTACGGACACAAATGGAAGAGGTTCTCTGTCTGGTGCCACGCACAGAAGATTAACCCTCTACGGATTACGGCTCCCCAAGTACTGCTGTACCTACTGACGCTGGCCAAAGCTGGACTGGCGCACGCGTCCATCAAGATTCATCTTGCTGCGATCTCCCGATACACCAGAACCACGGGGAGGACGTCTTTGTGGTCTCATCGTCTGGTGAAGGAGTTCATGAAGGGACTGTTCAGATCGTTCCCGCCGGTGAAGGCTCCGGCCCCGGCGTGGGAGCTCAACGTGGTGCTGACCAAGCTCATGGGACCTCCGTTCGAGCCTCTGCACTCGGCCCCGTTGAAGTTCTTGTCGTGGAAAACAGCGTTTCTTGTGGCCATCCCCTCCGCACGACGGGTGGGAGAGATCCAGGGCCTTTCCTGCAAGGCCCCGTACTTGACTTTTCACGACACGAGGGTAGTGCTCAGGACGCACCCCTCCTTCATGCCCAAGGTGCCGTCGGACTTCCACCTCAACGAACCCTTGGTGTTGCCTGTTTTCTTCCCGTCGCCTTCGTCGCCGGCTGAAAGGACTTTGCACTCGCTGGATGTGGCTAGAGCGCTGAAGTTCTACGTGGACCGCACAAAGTGTTTTCGGAAGACGTCACAACTCTTTGTGAACTTTTGGACCTGTCAATCAGGGGAAGGCTCTCTCGAAGGCTTCCATTTCCAGATGGCTCTCCGGCTGTATCATGTACTGTCATCGGTTGGCAAACCGACCGCTGCCTGGCTGTCCGAGAGCCCATTCCACCAGAACAATCGCAGCTACCACGGCGTCCTATCTGGTGTGCCCTTGCTGGACATCTGCAGGGCTGCTACGTGGAGGTCGACGCACACCTTCGCGAAATTCTACTGCGTCGATTGGGATTCCAGGGTCGGCCAAGCAGTGCTGCGCAACCTGTTCGCCTAAGGTGAGCCTGGTGACGAGGTAAGAATTGCTTAATGTTGAGTTTGATGTAATGCTTAATGTTGAGCCTTTGCCACCTCCTGTGGTTGTGAATGTGTGTACTGCTATGTATTCTTTATTCATGAGCATGTGAGTCCATGCCAGACCCCATGCTGGAGAAGGAACAAGTTACTTACCTGTAACTGTTGTTCTCCAGCATGGGTCTGGCATGGATTCACATGCGAACCCTCCCGCCTACCCCTCTGCGGCTCTTCACTTGGTCATACTGCCACTTCACGTGCTACCAAATCTGAAGATGGCTGCCAGAGGCGGGGCTTAGGTAGAGGGCAGTCATTGGCTGTGGTCAGTATGACGCAGAGATCAGTGATTGGTTACTACTACGAAAGACAGATCAGAAACGAAACTGATACTGATTTTTTCTTTACCGAGGATTCCCAGCCTGACTGGGAATATTCATGAGCATGTGAATCCATGCCAGACCCATGCTGGAGAACAACAGTTACAGGTAAGTAACTTGTTCCTTAGTCTCATTCTGCTTTGCATTCTGGGGCATTCAGGCTTCTGTTCAAGATGGGGGAAAACAAGGCAAAATTATCCTCTTTTTTGCTTAACATATTTCTAGTACTGTATTGAACTAATCTCAAGTGCGCGTGTGTGTTTCACACGCGCTTTGTGTTTGACGCTGCATCCCCCAAGTTCTCACGGTCTACGGAACTCTGTAGTAATTATGCAGGAGCCCGGCCCTTCTGGGCTCATGCTGTACGATGCTACTGCTGCTGCTGTGCTCCCTGGGGACGACGGAGGTGCTCCTCCCCTTACGCGGCAGCAGTGTCGTTTTCTTGCTGCTGCGGTTGGTGGAAGAGAGACTGATGAATGCAGAGCGGAACTCTGGTAAGCCATAGCAAGTCCCGCAAAAGGACTTGCGCTCCAATTTCTTCCATAAGTTCGGAAAAATTCTGAGATTGTTTGGCTAGTAGCTCCCCTATATCTGAAATAGCCTTAACACCCCTAACAATGCATGCATCCAATGATACGAACCATGAGGGGGGAAATACGAGCTAGTGCGTGTCTGAAGTTTTCCCAGAGGCAGACACGGATGCTAATGCAGAGAGTTGTACATACAGCATTCATTCAAAGCTCTTAGCCAAAGTGAAGTTTGAGGTGCAGTCTGTCAAGACACCAACTCTTGGCTGAATATGTGCTGGACTATGGCAATGCCCTAGTGGAGGGGAGAGAAAGCAAAAGAACAAGGCCTGTTGGCCCCGTGGTTTGGTCTGAGGGTGAGGGAGAGGTTTGTGAGATCAATGGTAATTAATTGGATATGATAAACCACAGTCTGCTGGTACAAGTGGGACGGTGTCCACATAACCATCTTTCCAATTCCCTTAGGGAGCTGTCAACTGATACTGTGACTGGTACACAACTTAATGCAACTAGGACCAACTCAGTGATCTCTCCAGACCTCATTAGATGTCATAAGGAGTCTGAATCGGCGCAGCTCAATTGCTGCAGTAGATAAGATATTACAAGACCTAATTAAAATAAATACCAGACTGGGAAGTTATCACATTTCTGAAAATAGGGTGGAAGTACCAACTACTGAACCTCATAACTCCGACGATCACGAGTTAAGTATGTGCCCCAAGAGGAATCGCATGTGGAAATCACATCTAACCAGCAACTTCAATTGAGTGGACAAACTGAAAAATGGAATCCATGATGAAACCTATGGCGAAAAGGAAAAGACTTGACTCTCTAAATGACGATCATAGAGATCAGCTATTTGCATTGCAAAAAAGACATGAAGAGGAATGGGAGCTAGCAGATCTGGCCCCCATGATGTTGAGTCTTCTCGCCATTTTCAGCTGGCCCCAATATAGATGAATTATTTACAAAGAAAAGCATTTCAAGGAAGGAGAAATTAAAAACAACCAGGTCAGTCTCATAAGCTAAAAAAAAAAAAAAACACTCAAACTCAAAATATGGCAGAATGTCTCTCCAAGGAAATCACGAGAGTTAAATGCACTTATAATGGCTGCACATACCATATCCATGCTGCCATACATGAAATTATATGAGCAACTGAATGAGAATATCAAAGACCAAATTACCCTTCTGGCCATGCTGAATACAAAAATGATAAACGTGGAGCAAGAACTGCATTTAACTAAACAAATCTTGTCAGATGAACATCTAAGATCTGAAGGAAATGTGAAGATAATAATGGAACATACCAAAAACAGCGCAGCAGATAAACGACTGTTTGCAGATGTAGCCCCAGAAGCGATTGCCTTGCTAAAACAACAGAATCTGATTCTTACACCGACTGAATTGGTACCTAAAGAGAACAGAGCTCATTACGATGTGGATGTGGAGGTGATATGTCAAAAATACAACAAACCAGAATGTTCAACCAGCATCCTTAGACATAGACAAATTTGCAAGAGCCAAGCTGCAATGTTTGTGATGCAGGAAAGATCCTCCGACAAAATGCAAACTGAAACGACTAAATGGAGCCACACATCAGAAAGCTAATAATAGCAGCAGTAGCAGTGATGCACAGGTCAGCGAGACACCTGAACCAACAGAGGGTGGCCTTCTATGTGTGGAAGGAAATGGGAAGGTATATTCACCTCAACTGCTTGTCGATTCGCCGGGATGTGTTTATGATCCAGCATCAGGGCGATCTGAATGTGTTGGCTCCTTAACCAATCCGGAAACCGCTCTGAGGCGTGAATCTGTATTATCTGCTGAACATCCTACTCTCAAATATGCCTTGGAGTGCCAAGATAACCAAAATTCAGTAAGAAGTTGTGAGAATTCTGGTGATGAAATAGCACTGTTGAAGAAGGATGTGGCAATCACAAAAGAAGTTTTTCCAATCTTTGAATAAAAAAAAACAGAACCTGTTAAAAATAACAAAGCAGAACCCACAACAGCTGGGAAAAATTTGAAAAATATGAGGAAAAGAAAAACTCAAACAAGATCAAGTGTGCAATCCTTTTTAAAGAATATAAAAGGCTTCAACTTCATAACTACTACTAAGCAAGTAAATGAAGCCATGGTAAATGTCGATCCTGGCAATCAAAAGACCTCTGCAATTGTTCAACAAAAGAGCATTAAAGCAGTATCTAAGGGCAAATCAACCGAAAATGAGAACTCCATAGAGGACCTTTTAGACCCCTCGACGTACGACCACCGTGAAAGTGACAAAGATGGTTGGATTGAGATCCCAGACTCTGTATTAAATGAGGAGGGTTCATCTACTGATGTTTATATAAACATTGATCTTAACCCCGCACTAAATGAAAAGAATGCCTCTGATGAAATGGAAAACTGCAAAAGGCAACTTGCCTCACAAGAAATTCCAACCACTAAAACCTGTTGTCTAGGAAATGAGATCTGTAATCCTGCAAAGATGTGTCACAATAGAGCCAACCAAACAAGATAGTAACCTGTTGCCTATAGCAGAGAAAGCATTTTCCAAATGTATGACGCTAGAGGCCAAAAGAGTGTTAACTATAGCCATTAACAACCGAGAACAATCTGGCTTGAAGCCCACATTTCGCAATACCGACTTGTGGAAATATGAGCAAGAATTTGCAGCCTTGGAGGCCAAAATGGCCTTAATGGATGTCTGCTTAACTAAAGCTTTACCTAATATTGAAGTTGAATCTGGAGCCATGGTCCCTAAAATAATTGAATCTCATCTCCAGCAGCAGTTGAAAGATCCACCGCTGCAAGGAAAGAAACATTGCCATCTGCATCAACCAATGTCTGAGAAAACTCAGAATAATGCTAGAGTGAATACAGTCTTCAGTAATGATTCTGGTCGCCAAGTTCGTAGCAATAAAAAATTGGGGCAATATCTGCTGCGATTAGAGCGAATAGTGAGCGAAAAAGATGGTCTCCTACTTAATAGGAAAAATGTGATGGACTGCTACACCACATTCCACAGTTAAGAACTGTGGCCTCTGAGGACATCCAAGTAGTAGAATTTGAAGATGAAAAAAACGACTGTGTAGTACTACATATAGCCTCAAAAATCATTCGTGACTCGCTTTTAAATACAGGTGCCATCCTGAACTCCCTAGGATTCGATATAAATGAAGTTTGAAACCCAAAGGAGATGGAACAACTGATGGACAAAAGACTGTCTTCAGTATCTAAAATAACAAATAATGGATCTGCAAATCAAGCTGAAGAAGGCAGTCCAAAGAGTATAGCCATCTCCGCCAAGAGCCAACTCAATAGCGATACATCAACGCCTAGGAGAGACCTGATTGAAACAATGGTTGGGAAATCAGCCACTAAAAATCAGAGGAATTCCAATCTGCGAAATGAGGATCTTGATTGGATATGGGTTGCCAAAACCATCAATATTCCCAAAAACAGCTAATGCTTAAAAGCCCATCGACTCTGGTAATATATGCATAGCCTCATGGAATACACAAGGTCATATGCATCTATTTGAAGACATGCCAAAAGAACTGAATGATCTATATTTACTATGCCTGCAAGAGACATGGTTATTGAAACCTCCAATTGCGGATGGCTTTGAGATTGCCTTTAATCGCAAAAATGGAGTGTGGCATACAGATTCTATCCTCAAGCAATGTGTCACCGTATTTACAAGTCTGCAGGATCAAACTTCCAATGAGATCGGCTCAAATTGTGAACTTATTAATACTGGTAAACGTATACTGGCAACATACAGCAATATCATTGGACAACTTTATTGAAACCATCTCGGAACTCATCTGTGATATTAAAAGGGATGAAAAATTTGCAAACATTCTAATATGTGGAGATTTTAATATAAATTGCTTGCAATATGAAACTAAAGCAAATCATGATGAGAAGAGAATTAACGGTGGACAAGCGGCAACGCTCTGGATGCTTGAAATGAAAGTATGGAATTTACAGATGTTGAATTTTCAAACTATAGGAGACATTCCCGCCTGTTCAACCTGGCGAAGGAATGCGTTAAGATCAACAATTGACTACATGTTTGTAAATGAAAAACTAGAAAATGAAGTTACACTTCTAAAAATCATTGAAATAAAATCTAGCGACCACTGTGTAGTAAAGATGTATATAAAGTCGCAACAAACCGAAGGCTCAAAAGACATAGCAAAAAGTGTTCTTGAGGTGGGACCAGGCCGCAATCGATTGCGACTAAATGCAAACAAAGTCAATTCACTGGTTAAATCATTGGATGGGAAATAAACAATAGATAAAATTGAATACACGACTCTTTTGGAGACCTACCGAGAGAAGAACACTACCAAAGCTAGACCGGACTGTATACAGTCACATGCTTGGGATGCCGAGCTTAACTCATAGAAAAAAAAGTTGAATAAAGATCTAAGATTGTTTAAGAACAAACTGGATTTGATCAGCAAAAGTAAGGTTAAACAATTGAAACAAACCTACAAAAATTGGCTAATTAGCCATAAGCATATAATGTTACGAGATGCAGAAAATATGATGAAAACGCTTGCCAACCGAAACACAAGTGACTTTTGGGCTTATTTAAATAATATCTCAACTCCCCACGGTGCCATTATAAAATCTGATACCAGAAGAAGTATGGGTAAGGCATTATGCAGGAATTTTTTATAACAATTCCATTAAGCTGGACACAATCCCTACCTACGGAGCATGAATGGTCAATCGAAATAAAGAAAGAAGATCACAAAATTAAGTACTTCAAGAGCTCCAGGGCCTGATGGACTAACAAATCCTCTATTAAAACAACATCCAGATCTATGGGCTGAATTTTGCTATTCATTGTTTACTTCAATTTTACTGAAGCGAAAGATACCCATATCATGGCGGAGTGCTACTGTAGTGCCGATCTTTAAAAAGGGTAATCGAACTGACCCAAAGAATTATCGGCCCATAGCACTGCTTGATGTGGTTGGGAAAATGTTTGCCTCTCCGCTCCAAACCCAACTACTAAAATGGATCCAAGACTCAAAAAGGTATGACCCTTGTCAAACAGGATTCGTTCAAGGAGTTGGATGTGGGTTGAATTTGACAATTCTGAACTTCATAAAGATGGAAGCAATTCGCCAAAATAGAAAGATCTATGTAGTGTTTGTTGATCTGTCCAGCGCTTTTGATACAATTGACCGAGAGATGCTGTGGAAGAAGATGAAGAGCTGGAAATGTCCGGAAAATCTACTCCAGCCCATAAAAGAACTCCATATGAACACAGAAATTAAGGTCTGATTAGATTCTGGTGGAACCTTGAGTAAGTCGATGAGAACAAACCAAGGAGTGAAACGAGGCTGCCCATTGGAAGCCACGCTGTTTGGTCTATTTCTGTCCGATATTAGAGAAAGTCTAGAAGCTGTGACTTCCTTCCCACCAAAAATGAATGGGATGATTGTAAATTGGATGCTGTATGCAGATGATATCGCATTACTGGATGTAACGCCAATTGGTCTAAAAAGAAAGTTAGTAGCCCTAGAAGGACATGTGGAAAAAAAGACTAAAAATCAATCCCGCAAAGTCTGAAATAATAATTTTGCAAGACCTCAGCAGAACTAATAAACGGAACACAAAACATGCTCCGAAATGGAGATTGTGCAATGACAATCTGAGATGTGTGAAAAAAGCAAAGTATCTAGGAATGTGGATCAACAGTACTATTAATGATGCACCTTGGGCAGAAAATGCCAAACAAAAATGCAAACAATTAGCATGTCAAGGAGTCGTCGTAAATAAAAAGTTTGGGAAATTCTCCCTATTACCAGTGTTGGCTCACTACAATCAAAAAGTACTGCCAACACTGATTTATGGTGCTGAAAGTGCTTTAGGAGTGTCTGCGACCCTGTGGCCAGAATTAGAAAATCAATACCGAGGCGAGTTCTGTATCTACAAAAAGGAATCTCGAGTGCGTGCGTGCGATATGAACTTAATTTGATATCCATGCAGGCCCGTGTGCTATGGAACATGTTATCCATTTACAGGAAAATAATAATAGATGATTGCACTCCTCGGTTTAAGATTCTAAGAGACGCTCTGAAGGGAAATCCAGAAACCCTACTGTGTAAATGGGCAACCAGTTGTTGTAACCAGTTAACAGAGTTGGGTGTTGATCAAGACACACTGAAAAATTACCCAGATTATGTCAAGAATAAGCTATGGGAACAGGACTGGTGTGCAACAGTCGATGGTCGTCACAAGCTCATGGAAGATGCGGCTATTGAAGCTAAAGATCGGAAGACAACGCTGCAATATCTGATGAGGTCACCTAACGCAAGACATCGAGCAACTTACATGAAATTTCGCTTGAACCTATTTAATACAAGAGTAAGTTAAGCTATAAGAGCTCGGAACGTGACAGCGAAGCTAAATTGCTGCTTCTGTAATAAACAGCAAGAGACCCTAAAACATCTAATATTGTACTGTGGAAATCTGAAAGATATGAGATCCCTGCATTTAGGAAACTTAGTGAGACATTATTCCACCCTATGCGGAGAAGAGCTATGGCGAACATTTTACAACTCCTGTGGAAAAGATATCTATGGTTTGGCAAACTTCCTACAAAATCTGGAATTTATGCTAAAAGTCTGAAACAAATAGGATGGAAATCGTCCTGAGTAAGATGTATGTGTGCCAAGGAAGCAGAGATGCTAATATGGGATAATGAAGAAATTCATAAGATCCCTTTACGGAAGAAACAAAACCTTCAAATCGAATACTGACTGAGAAAGCTGAAATTACAAGTCAGACACGAGGCGGCTACCATGCATTAACGCACAGGTCAACGTGCTTTGTGACGTGGTAGTAATTTGGTTCTACTCTGCTTGCTGGACACTTTGTATGGGGGGAATGGGAATTATTTTCAAAAAGTTTTGTATAAACTAAATGACATTTTTTTTTTTTTTTTTTAAACTGTCTTAAGGCGCACCAGCATTCCAACTTGGGAAACTCCAAAGAATCCGAAACACTGCACCCAGTCTCCTCATTTACCTCCCACCTAGAGAACGAATCAGCCCCCACAATCAGTCGTACACTGGCTCCCTATTGGTCGACGTACTACCTTTAAAGTCATGTGCATTACTCGTTCCATCCACAACACCGAACCCGAATTCCTCTAGGATAAACTCAGATGCTACGAACCCTCCATGACCCTCTGATCTGATGCGGCACATCTCCTCGTTATCGCCCATTGCAACTCCACCAGATTGCGAGGTTCCTCCTTCTCCATCCAAGCTCTCCACCATCTGGAACTCTATTCCTCTTCACATCCGTCGCATTGACGACCGTTGAAATTCAGAAAACTCCTCAAAACCTTCCTCTTCCTGAATTCGCCTACACCTCCCCCTCTGCATTATCCTGGACTGTTCCTTGCACACAAGCACTGACCCAGGCCCACCAAAACAACACGTTACACTTGCACGTTACTGCTGATTCCGGCTGCTTTCGCGGCAGCCCACTGTGCTAAGCTCATCCAATTCGACTCACGCAGACTGTTGAACATCAGCCACCCCCTGGACCTTTTGCACTGTAACTGGTGCACTCTAGTTACCGTACAACACCTGATAATCTCATAGTAGCTTGTAAGTTGCCGCTGAAAAGTGTCTGGATAGCAGATGAGGCCTGAAAATGCATGGGCCGCATCCAAACTCCTGCCTTGTCCAAATACCTAGAGGCCCTGCACCGGCAGACCCTCCTCTTTCTAATATCAAAGGGCGCTGTTAGGGAGAATTCTCATCAATGTGCTAATTCCCTTCAACCTTAAAGACCCCCAGCTCTTTTGCTGGACTTTAGGACTTGTAATTGTTGTCCTGGAGTGAGAGAGACCTTTTGTCTTTTTTTTCTTCAAATTTGGTTATTTTGTTATTGATCAACTTATGTCATCATTTTGCACATTCGTCCACCAAATCACCATGGTATTTTTAAAAATGTTAGCCCTACCCCCCAACAATTGCAAACTCCCCACCCCCCCATCAGTCTTTCGTGACTCCAGGACTGCAACTTCGATGGTCTCTTTGGGTCAAGTGTTCCAACCTTAACGGATGCACCCCATGGGTCTTTGTCTATTTCCCGGATCCCTGCCCCCATGGGGGCACACCTGTCCGTACATGATTGCTTCTCCCCTTCACCCCATCAGCCTCCCCTATGTATCTCTGCTCCCTCCTTTTACCAGGGGAGAGCTCTGTTTATTCTATTCCCACTCTGTGCCCTTCTTCCCTGTGTCTCCCCCAACATCTTCTACTTGAGGTCTCTCTGGGTTGTATCTTGCCAGGAATGGGGCACATTCTATTGCCCTCGTTCGGGTCTGGTCATACAGTTCCCTAGTGAGTTCTTCCATTCTGTATAGATCCAATGCTTTTATAGCCCACTCCTTCTCAGACGAGAGCCTCTCTTTCTCTTTCTCTTCCATCCTCCAGCCAGGCACGCTCTGGCTGACAGGAGAAGATAGTGCGTCATTTGTGGGAGTTTTGTCCATTCCCCATCGACTATTTCCATGCCGAACCGCACCAATATTTGGTCCATGTTTCTATTAATCCCCTCCAGTCCCTTTATCCACCCCAGGACCTCCTTCCAGAACTGCTGCACCTTCTCAATCCCACCACGTGCCAATAGTTGGCCGATTGACGGCATTTCCTCCAACATTGAGGATCTGCCCCCGGGAACATTTTAGCTACCCTTATTGGATCCCACTGACACCTATATAAAAGTTTCAGTCCGAGCAGTTTGTATTGACATGCCACTGATGTGCGGTGGCCATTTACACATAGGGATCTCTGCTGATCCTGCTCTATCTCCATCCCCAGATCTCGATCCCATTTCCTCCTGAATGCACGAACGTCTTCCCCTTCGCCTCTAGCAGTGCCTGGCATAATCTGGATATAGAGCCCCTGGGCCCCCTCTCTGCGTCCAACAATTTATCCGTTTGCGTTTTTTTCCCTATGTAGTTCCGTCTTCCAGTCATCTCACATTAGCACCCCCTTAAGATGAGGGTATTTAAAGGAAGACACGCTCCCCACCCCCAGTGCTTCTTCCAGATCGGACACCTCTATAAATGTATCCTTCTTTAGGACCTGCTCTACCCTTTCTAGTCCTGCTTCAAACCAGTCCTATAACCTTCCGTGGTCTGGTATACGATCCTGTATCGGGCGGGGGGCACGGGGAGCTCAAATGTGGCTTAGTGCCGACGGCCATGTTGTAGACCCAGTCATCTCTTTCCTAAGCCGCCATAACCTCCAAAGGGGCCCCAGAATTCTGTGTGCATGTACACTGCTAGGTACCGCGTGTGCCGGCGTTTAAAGCCATTTTCCTAAGGTCACTGGTCAGAACAGGTAGTTTTCTATTCCCACACATTGCTTGTCCCCTCCCATGCGTAGGTGGGGTATGAGGGCTCTGAACTGGCCCGCCCTATAGTATGTTCGCATCTCCGGCAGTACCATTCCCTCCTTTTTCTTTGGGCTGCACCAATAGTCTATAGGCTACCCTCTGTTTTCCCCTTTGCCAGAGGAATCTCAGTAGTCCCTTTTTTGTTTCCGCAAAGTGGGACTCAGGGAGTTCTATCGGGGGGCCTGATATCAATATAGTATTCTAGGTAGGAACGTCATTTTGATTGTGTTCACCCTTCTGAGCCACGAGACCGTTAGTTTTGACCAAACTTCCAGGTCACTGAACAGTCTATGCAGTAGTGGGGAGAAATTGCATTTGTATAAGTTGTTCAAATCCCTTGGTATTCGCACCCCTAGGAATCTTATATTGTCCCTCTCCACCAGAATTCCTAGATCTGCCCATTTCCTAAGTTGCTCATCCGTACATTCCCGGAGGGGGAGGAGGATTGACTTGTTGACATTTACCGTATAGCCTGGCACTGCCCCATATCCATAGAGTCCTGAGCACCCTCTGTATTGAGCCTGTTGTGTCTGTAAGATATAACAGAATGTTGTCTGCGTACATGTTCAACTTGTGCGTCTGCGTCTCTATTTGTATTCCCTTTATCTGGTCATCATTTTTTCGTATCATCTCCCCTAGTGGTTCCATTGTCAATGCGAACAGCAGGGGGTGAGCGGGATAGAGAGCATCCCTGCATGGTCCACCTACTGAGCCTAAACTTCCTTGATCTCATCCCATTCACCACCATCCTTGCTGTTGGTCCCGAGTAGATTGCGCCTTTCGCCTGGCACATTCTGTCCCCTACCACCAATTTATGCAATACAGCAAAGAGGAAGCCTCATTTCACTCTATCAAAGGCCTTTTCGGCGTCCAGACTCGGTAGTGTCTGGTCCCCTAAACTCCCCTTCACATGTTCCATGAGGTCCAGTGTCTTTCTTATCGCATCTGGGCATGTCTCCCCGCTATACACCCCATTTGATCCGGGTGCACTATGCAAGGTAATTTCCCCTCTAATCTCGTCGCAAGGATCCTCGCAAATATTTTTTCATCTACATTTAGAAGTGAAATTCAAATGTATTTTTGATCTGATTTGGACTCTGTTTCTTTGATTTTGGAGTCTGACTAACCCCATAGGCATCTACCTTTTTGTATTGTGACGCACAGCACCTTCAGTGCAGGGTCACAGAGGAGTCCTTTGGATGTCTCATACGGTTTAAATACCTTTTCTTGGATGAACTACTGTTCCCAAGAATAGTGAAATGAAATTGACTTTACTTACCTTTTTCCTATGTAGGTCCAGCCCACCCCAATCTTATGTGGCAGTGCTGTGGGGTTACTTAGTAGCCCCTTTTCCTACTTACTCATGTAACATTTTTTATGTTACCCTCACTACTTTAAATTCCTACCATTGTGCTTTTTTACCGCAGGCTGAATTCTCAGCTGCAGTATAGCACCCATGGGTGACCATTGTGTCAAAATGGCCCCAGTCTTCTTTTTTCACCATTTCTTGTTTGTGTGGTCTTTCTTAGGTTTTACACTGCATGCCAAACCAGGTTTAACCCTTTTGTTCGTTTTGCCTTTGGCGGGCTTCAGTACTGAAGCCCACCTCTGGTTCCAGTGTGTCTGGCAGGACCGGAAGCGACCGAAACGCCCTCTCCTTAGTGTCCTTGGTTACCTGAATGCACCCAGAGCTGATTGCTGGTTGGCAGTCCCTTCAGGACAGCCACCCTGCTGTGTGAGTGACAGCTAGGCTATGCATGAATGGGAGAAACCTGCATAAAAGGCGAGGCTTCTTGAACTGAAGGCAGTCGACCACTGGACGAAACATCCGTCAAAGGAATAGTGAAAAGAAGCTTGCTACATCCTCCTGGACCGCTGAACTGCCAGGTGAAGGCCTGCTGCATTGCTGAAGCTCCAATTCCGAATCGACTAGAGAAGCCCCGGAACTGACAACTTCTTCCTTTGGCTTGGTGGGACCCACTAACACTGAGACTAACTTCGCTGGAGGACCTTCCCCAACTGGCTGTACTTTTTTGCTGCTGCTGGAACCGAGTGCCAGGAGTTGAGAACTCTGTAGTGGAGTGCAACATCTTTAAGCTGGACCGAAACTACAGGAAGATCCTGAGGACCCTCCCGAAGCAGGACGACCCAAGCTCGAGTCACCTCTCCAAAGTGCTGGACTCAAGGAGTGAAGGAAGCCCATCAAGTGTCCAAGATCCACAGTGGTGCTATTTGCTGGTAGCTGAAACCGCGAAGGGCAGCTGACTTGGAAAGAGCCTGTAGCCGCTGACTACCTTCAACTGCAGTGCAGGAATCCTCCAGACGTCCTCCCTCTTGTCCCCATGACTGATGCCCAGGATCTGCAACACTGCAACCAGAACAGAAGCCAGCTGGATCCTCTTCTTCTAACCTAAGTTACTGTGCTGACTAAGGGATACTTACCTCTTTTGTCTGTAGCTTGCATTATCTCACTTGAGACTTGCAGTAGCTGCTTTTTTCCCCAACAGTGATTTTTCTACAAACTCTCTAACTTTGTGCAAGACTGTTATGCAAGATTGTATGTAGTAACCCTGTTACACCAGCCTTGTCCTTTTGGTAATAGATTGCCCACCTATTGGTATAGGTCTGTACAGTCAGACTTCTCTCAAGAGGGGTAAATGTGATCTGTAGAAATGTAACAGAGTTTCACAATTACAAGTATCCAAATAACACTTCTACTCAAGGTTTTCTAGAAAACTAATTATTTATTTAATGTTTGGTTTTAAATAAGCCTTATTTGGAAAGGGCAATATGCAACAATAAAAATACACTTCATAACACTTCCTCAGATTTAAGTTAAGCAAGTAGATACCCCCCTCCCCCCCACACACACACGCACACACTCTTGGACACACACACACTCTTGGACACTCACACACTCTCGGACTCACACACTCTCGGACTCACACACTCTCGGACTCACACACTCTCGGACTCACACTCACTCGGACTCACACTCACTCGGACTCACACTCACTCGGACTCACACTCACACTCACTCGGACTCACACTCACTCGGACTCACACTCACTCGGACTCACACTCACTCGGACTCACACTCACTCGGACTCACACTCACTCGGACTCACACTCACTCGGACACACACTCACTCGGACTCGCACTCACTCGGACTCGCACACACTCGGACACACACTCACTTGGACTCGCACACACTTGGACTCGCACACACTCGGACACACACTCACTTGGACTCGCACACACTCGGACACACATGGACTCGCACTCACATGGACTCGCACTCACTTGGACTCGCACACTCTCGGACGCACACACTCTCGGACGCACACACTCTCGGACGCACACACTCTCGGACGCACACACTCTCGGACGCACACACTCTCGGACGCACACACACTCGGACGCACACACTCTCGGACGCGCACACTCTCGGACGCGCACACTCTCGGACGCTCACACGTGGGGACGCTCACACGTGGGGACACTCACACTCACTCGGGGACACATACACACACACTCGGACACATACGCACACACTCTCGGGGACACACACACACACGCACTCGGGGACACATACATACATACATACACACACACACGCACTCGGGGACACATACATACATACACACACACACGCACTCGGGGACACATACATACACACACACACGCACTCGGGGACACACACACACACACACACACACACACACACACACACACACACACACACACACACACACACACACACGGACACTCTGGACATTGATATATCACTTTTTACATTCATGCAATACCGAGGTTAAGGAAAAGGTTGGGGAAGGAAAAAGGGCAACAGTTTCTCAAAGTATGTGAATACTTTACAATCTCCCAATGAAGTCTAAGTTAGACCTTTCCCAGCAATGCAAATTATACTTATGTACCACCTATGAGGGACAGTTAAAACCAAAGTCAATGGGTCAGAAGAGTCTGCAGGGAGCCAGGCCAGCCAAAGTCAATTGAAACAATGTCTAGGGAGCTGAGGCACGTCTTCAGATAGCAAAAAAGTCTTGTGCAATGTTATTAGAGAGTTTGTAGAAAAAGAATCACTGTTGGGCCACAAGCTGTTATGCTTGTGAAAGGCAAAGCTGCAAGCAACTCTGCAGCTATGGCAAATCTCCAGTGAGAACAAGCAAGCTACAGATAAGAGGTAAGTACCCCTTCAATCAAGACAGTACCTTAGGTTGGAAGAAGATCCAGCTGGCTTCTGTTCAGGTTGCAGTTCCTGGGCCTCAGTCGTGAGGACAAGAGGGAGGACGTCTGGAGGACTCCTGCACTGCAGTTTGAAGGTCGTCCGTGGCTACGGGCTCCTTTCGAATCAGCGGCACTTCGTGGTTTTAGCTATGGGCAAATAGCACCACTGTGGTTTTTGGACACTTGATGGGCTTCCCTTGCTTTTGGGGTCCATCACTATGTTGAGGTGGTTCAGGCTTGGGTCGTCCTGCTTCGGGAGAGGGTACTCCGGATCTTCCTGGTGTTCGGGTCTGGCTTAAAGACGATGCACTCGTTTCTGGTGTGCCTGACCCCTGGCACTCGGTTCCAGCATCAGCAAGGAAGTACAGCCAGTAGAGAGAGGGGGTTCCAGCAAAGTTCATCTTGGGGTCAGTTGGTCCCACCAACCCAAGGGAAGAAGTAGTCTGTGGCGATAGTCAATACGAAGTTGGAGCTTAAGCACTGCAGCTGGGCTTCACTGGGCAGTTCAGTGGTCCACGAGGGTACAGCAAGCTTCTCTTCCAAGTTCTTTAGTCGGATGTTTCTTCCAGTGGTAGACTCTGCCTTCTGTTCAAGAGACCTCGCCTTTTATGCAGGTTTCTCTCATTCATGCACAGCCTAGCTGTCACTCACACAACACGGTGGCTGTCCTGCAAGAACAGCCAGCCAATCATAACTGGGTGCATTCATTTTTTGTTTATTGAATTTAAAATGCAAATTGGTTAATTAAAACCTTATACACTATATAAAATAACATCAAGTGAAAAATCAAAATTAGTTACATTTCCTATTACAATAATTAATTGTTTACACAATACACACCATTAAACTTAATAAAACTAAAAAAGACACAATAAAACCTGGTATATTGCTTTGCATCTCATATCAATTCATATAGGCACATCTACATTCAACAATATGTCCAAGGATACAAAGTCATAAAACCCCTTCTAATATAATTTCATTGTTAGTACTAGTACAAGTGGGAGACAGGAAACTTCCTCCCCTTCCTAGTAGCATATTCATGGGGAGATATACATTTATTCTAATCAAAGGTCCCTACTCATCTTCAGACACTATTCTAAAACGTGTTAGAAATCCACGTTCAAGGGGGCGTTGTTGTGCGCCGAGAAAGATGGCCCCCTGACCCCGAGAGCTCCGTAGCTAGAAATATCCTGCACTTATAAATCCTGTGGAATGGTGTAACTGGCACTCGACCTACGAGCATAGATGCAAGGCTGAAGCTCCCAGGAACACATACATGCGGTCCTCGGGCAAAACCAGACCTCAGCTCCTGTGAAACACCGTCCGGATCACCGAGGCCCCAACAAACAGCTGGCTCCTGCGTGCCAAAATCACCCCGTAGGAGGCGTCTCTGAGCTGGGCGGGCAGGGGAGCACAGCCTAGCCTGATGCTGACGGGGCCCGAGCGGCATGGCCCCTCGAGATCCTGCTCACCGCCGGTGCTGTTCGTGGCGGGATGGGCTGGGATCGTGGTGGCTGTACCCCAACTGCTGGCGTGCTCTGGTGGTTGGAGTGCGCCTGCTGGCCCGGATTCGGGCTGCCCGGGAGGATTGAGCGGCCTGACATCTCATCTCATCTGACGGGTACTGACGCCTGGAGACCGAGCGGCGGAGGCCCGCTCCGGGTAGAAGCAGGGGCAGGAAGAGGCAGAGCGCAGCGGCTGCGCTCCGGCTGCCCCGCTGCCCATTAGCAGAGAGGAGCACCAACATAAGCGTCCAGCCCGCCCGACATCTGAGAGGTACGTTGGGGGAAGCGGACATTGGTGGCCCATCGGGGTTTGCAGCCCTCACCCCTCCTCTCCTTATCCGCTGCCTCGGGCAGTTAAACTATCAGTCTATGGGACTACCCTATCCACCCACATATCCTGCAATGACGCAACAGTCATCCGTGGCCACGTCGATTGGATTGGCATCAATAACTCCTTCCCTGGGGCAATACTCAATACCCCATAAGTTTATAACTGGCAACACTGCCTGCACTCTCCTTGAGTCGTGGGAGGGGGATACTGGGGCCGCCTGAACCTGGGGCCCCGCCTCGAACAATCATTGCAAGGCTGCTCAACTATCGAGACCGCGACCATATCCTACGCCTGTGAAGAAACAACTGCGGGGAAAGAGGATAATATATACAATGCTGTTCCCCTCCAGACTGCGCAACCAGCATGCCGGTAGAACGCAATTCTTCAAAACTCCTGAGGACGCTTTGACTTACATTCAAGAACATTTCCCGGCCGCACCTAACGAAACCTGAGCTCTGCAGTCAATACAATTTAATCCCGATGAAAGGACGAGTACTCATGCAACAAGTCTGAAATGTAATAACAGTACACCATTCTCAATAGTCTATTGAAGCTACTACTCCGGAGAGGGTGCCGGGCCGTCCCGCCCCACTTTGCAAGGTTGCAGCTGGTTCATTGAGATACACCGCCAGATTGGGAGGATGGTGAGGGGTGGGAAGGAATGCAGATGATCTGCCTTCATGAAATTGGGTCCACTGGGATCCGTATGTTTGTTTTCATGTCTGTTAGCAATGAGGCATGTTGGGGGGCGTGGGGGAGTTCTCTTTGAAGTTTACTGTTTTTGTTATACTGAGAAAAATCTGGCATTACTACATTGGGAAGAAGAACATTACAACACCAAAGGCACAGTTCTCCTGCTAGTGATTACACTTTATGGCATCACAAAAGTAACTAAATGTACCAGACACCTCTCCTGGAACGTCAGGGCTTTGGTCAATCCAATCAAAGCCAGAAAAGTGTTGGCCTACGCTAATAGACATAGAATCGATATCCTACTGATACAGGAGACACACGCCACAGAGCGGATAACTGGCTCATTTGGCTGCTCCTGGGGCCCGCAAATATTTGCCACAAATTACTCATCGCTGTCAAGGGGGTTGTTGACAATGATCCATCGCAGGCTCGTATTCCTGTTCTCTTGGGTCCAAAGCGGACCCAGATGGTTGATACATAATAATATGGGCATCGTTGCAGGGGCAAGACATAATTATTGTCAACACATATGGGCCCAACATAGACTCGCCAGAATTCTACCAGCAGGTCACCGCTTTAATAATGCCAATGGGAGATGCGATAGTGATCTGGGGCGGGGACTTCAACAACATCCTTGACCCTGCCGTCGACAGAATATCTACTGCTCACCGGTCTAATTCGAAGGCAGCACTAACCATCAAACATGCAAAGTCACTACTACCTCTCGCCGATGCATGGAGGGAACTACACCTCCTGGTCGGAGATTACATGCTTCATTCATACTCAACCTATGGACGAAACTACCACTATCCCTGTACGGACGGATATCCCTGCTGAAAATGCTGGTGATACCGAAACTACTCTACTTACTCAGCGGCATCCCGATCTGGCCAGGTGGGAAATTCTTTGATACTCTACAGAAGCTTATCTCCCGATTTGTTTGGGGAGGACGCTCGGCCTGACTTAGCTGGCCTAAACTATGTGAAAGCTATGATACCGGTAGGCTAGCGGCTCCTGACTTTCACCTGTACTACTACTCTGCACAGGCACACTTCGGGAAATACTGGAACAACACGGCAGAACAATTTGCACATATACGTGCAGAAGAGTTTGCGGCCTCTCCCCTGAACCTCAAGAGTATGATAATTGCCAAGGTTGCAGAAGACAAGATATTGGCAAATCCGTTGTCCTTGACAGTGCGGGCATGGACTCGGATGCTTAAGAGAGTAGGATGTGATACACTGTACTGGCCTCATCTGCCTCTCTGGCACAACCCAGCACTTGAACCCACTATAGACCGCACAATGCAAATTAGGTGGGACCCGGAAAAGGAGGCCAAAGTAGGGGACCTCTTCCCGGAGGGACGCTTCATCACACCTGCAGAGATGGAGAGCAGAACGAGAGCCGGTCTATTCACAACACTGCATTACCAGCGCCTGAAAGCGGCCTGCATTTAGGAATGGGCGTCCTTCCTGCAAGAACCACCTGTGCATAAATTCCTATCTGACGTCCTAACTCAGGACGGCTTTACCAGCAGCATCTCTACATTGTACAGAATTGTACAAAGCAACACAAGAATGGAATGAAGAGCAAATGGGAGCGAGATCTGGACACGGCGATCGATGAGCAACATTGGCTGAACTAATGCAGATACACCAAAGCTATCTCCCTATGTGCTAATTTCAGGCTCATTCAATTTAAAATATTAAACCGCCTGCATGTCGCTCCCAGCAAGATCTCGGAGTATGACCCCACCAAACTAGCTGCATGTCCTAAATGCGGCGCAACTCCTGCGAATGTGATACACATGTATTGGGAGTGCCCACCGATTAGGCAGTTTTGAGAGGAAGTAGCAGAGACTATGAATGACCTATTAAATACCAATATCATGGCCATGCTGCTGAAATACCTGCTGGGGGACATGGGGAAAGCCTCTACAAAGACCCGTAGAATGTTTGCAGTGGGGGGGAGCAATAGCCAAGCAGAACATCCTCTGAAAATGGGAGCCCAACACCGCTCCCACGCACAGAAGCTGGCTCCGCGACCTAATATTCAGGAATGTGAAGAAACTTCTATTCGGGGCATCCAGTCCACTTCTAGACCAAAGGACTTTTGGGGCCCCCTCAGAGACCACTTACAAAATGCAGAAGATTTAAATGTCGGAAATGGTGGCCGAGCCAGTGTCTAAATGATCTTCTGTCTTCTATCTCGCTCCTTAACCCTCTGTTGTAATGTCTATCATGCCTCGACTGTACTTGTACTAGCCCTGTAATGGCCTGATAACACTGTTGTTTTCTTTACAATGGATTGCTAGTATTAAATAGTGTTAAAAAAAAAAAAGAAATCCCTGTTCAAAGTAAGTAAAATGAGTTAAACATTAGAAATTGCTCTCTTCCATATATAAAAAACTGCACCTACATATACCATTGTTTCAGCCATATACATGGTCATCGAAACTGGTCAGACATTATCATTCTTAGGTCACTCACAAATTTGCCATATCCCTTATACCACCATTCTTGCAGGTTCTCACACCCAGTGAGTATTTGACTTTCTGATTCTACCTCACTGCTGCAATGCCTGCACAATCTTTCCTCCATAGGTATCCCCATCCAGGCAGCCGTGTATTCGGGTATTATGGATATATTCAGGTAACCAAGGAGACTAGGGACAGGGAGTTTCAGACACCTACCTCGCTTCCTGCCCTGCCAGACACACTGGAGCCGGGGGCGGGTTTCAGCACTGAAGCGCACTGAAGCCCACCAAAGGGTTAAACCTAGTTTGGCACGCAGAGTAAAACCCAAGAAATACCTCACAAGCAAGAAATAGCGAAATAAAACAACCAGGGCCATTTTCACAAAATGGGCACCCATGGGTGCAATACTGCAGCTGAGTATTCAGCCTGCGGTAAAAACGCACAATGGTAGGAAAATTAAACCATTGTCCTTATAGGACAGCCACCCGGCTGTGTGAGTGACAGCTAAGCTGTGCCTGAATGGGAGAAACATGCATGAAAGGCAAGATCTCTTGAACAGAAGGCAAAGTCGACCACTGGATGAAGAATCTGAAGAAGGACATTGGAAGATAAGCTTGCTGCACCCTCGTGGACCATTGGTTTGCCCGATGAAGCCCTGCTGCATTGCTGATGCTCTGAATTTCGTACTGAGTAGAGAAGCCCGGAACGGACGACTTCTTCCCGTGGGTCGGTTGGATCAACTGACCCCAAGACAAACTTGACTGCAACCCCTCTCCTTGCTTGCTGTACTACTTTGCTGCTGCTGGAACCAAGTACCAGGGGTCAGGAACACCAGAAACGAGTGCATCTTCTTCTTTAAGCCGGACCAGACCTTCAGGAAGTTCCAACGGACCCTCCCGAAGCAGGACGACCCAAGCCTGAGCCACCTCAACAGAGTGCTGGACCCCAGAAGCAAGGGAAGCCCATCAAGTGTCCAAGAACGGCAGTGGTGCTATTGACTGGTAGCTGAAACCGCAAAATGCCGCTCATCTGAAGTACGCCCATTGTCACCGCTGACATTCAAAACAGCAGTGCAGGAGTCCTCTAGTGGTCCTCTCCCATGTCCCCACAACCGAGGCCCGGGATCTGCAGGACTGTATCCAAAAAAGAAACCAGCTGCATCCTTTTCTTCAGACCTAAGATACTGTGTTAACTAAGGGGTACTTACCTCTTGTTGTCTGTAGCTTGCTTGTTCTCACTGGAGACTTGCAGTAGCAATTTTTCTGCAGAGTTGTTTGCAGCTTTGCTCTCACAAGCCTTAGTGTGTGGCCCAACAGTAATTCTTTTCTACAAACTCTCTAGATAACATTGTGCCAGACTTTTGTGCTCTCTACCAGAAGTGCCTCAGCTCCCTAGACATTGTTTCAATTGACATTGGCTGTCCTGGCTCCCTGCAGACTCTTCTGACACATTGACTTTGTGTTTAACTGTTCCTATTAGGTGGTACATAAGTTACTTGTATTGGTGGGAAAGTGTTAACCTATACTTCATTAGGGGATTGTAAAGTACTCGCCTGTTCAGATAACTTGTTAACCTTTTTCCTTCCCTAACCTATTCCATAACCTCAGTGTTGCGTTAAGTGCTAAAAGTACTATATCAATGTCCACAGTGTCCTAGCAAATGAAGTCACCTCAGTCAAATCTGAGGAAGTGTTTTTTGAGTGTATTATTTTGTTGCATAGTGCCCTTTCTAAAGAAGGCTTATTTAAAACGGACTGTTAAATAATTATTTTACTAGAAAACCTTGAGTATAAGTGTTATTTGGATACTTGTCATTGTGAATCTGTTACATCTCTACAACTCAAGTTTACCCTTCTTGAGAAGTCTGGCTCCTCAGTCACTCTAATAACTTGTGTAGTACAGACCTATACCAATAGTTGGGTTCCCTATTGCCAAGAGGTCAAGGCTGGTGTAGTCTCCCACGGGGTTACTACATACAATCTTGACTATCAGTGAGGGTGACATTTTTTACATGAGTATGTAGGAAAAGGGGCTACTCCGTAACCCCCCAGTACTGCAACATAAGAAATGGGTGTACTGGACCTACATACGAAAAACAAGTAAAGTCAATTTCACTTTACCACTCTTGGGAACAGTAGTTTACCCAAGAGAAGGTATTTAAACCCTTAGAGAAATCTGTAGGACTACCCTGTGACACTGCTCCGAAGGGTGCTGGGTTTCACAATACAAAAGGTAGATGCCTATGGAGTTTCAGACTCCAAAACCAAAAGAAACTAATACATGAGAGGGTGAGAAAAAGATCTCTCACTCCAGGATAAAAATTAAGTCCTGTGGGTCTCTTAAGGTTGAAGGGAATTAGCACAGAAATGAGAATTCTCCCTAACAAAGACTTTGGGCCTCATCACGAGTTTGGCGGTAACCTTTAAATCCGGCGGTAACGCCATTACCGCCGCATATAAGGGTCCACCGGATCACGAGTACAAATACAGCCGGCGTAAGTACAGCCGGCTGTAATAGCTCCAGTATCCATTTGTGCTATTACAGAGCAATTACGAGTCCGGCATAGGTGCTATTAGTACCAGAAAAGCAGCATAAAATACACCAAAAAATACCCCTAACCAAATGCTGGAGGTAAAAGAACATAGGACACAGCAAAAAGTGCCCAGGTGAAACCAATGCAAATCCTCCCCAACAACATTCCACCAGCAGGAGCACGGAGGAAACAGCAATAAGGGCCCAGGTGAAACAAATGCAAATCAGAGGCCTACAAAAGACCCACCCATACCCAACACACACTTTCAAACACCATGCTGCCATTTGGAGCCGGGAGCCTTGATGTGGACATCTACCTGCTGCGCCTGGAGCTACAGAGGCCAGCCAACCAGGCCAGGGCCCTGGAAGCGCAGGGGGTGGTGGGGATGAGGAGAAGGAGGAGGATAGCAGCACCAGCAAGGCGGCCAGCCATCCCCAGGGTCAAGCCAACACCCTGGGCTCTGACTGATGGGCAGTTGGTGACAGAGTATAGGCTGGACAGGGCAACCATCACCCAGTTGCTGGACACAATCCAGGCTGACATCGGCAGCCGTATAGCTATCAGCACTGCAGTGCCCCTGCTCGTGAAGCTTGTGTCCGTGCTACAATACCTCGGGACTGGCAGCTACCAACACACCGTTGCCATGATGCATGGCATGGCCCAGTCCCCCTCCAGTGCCATGCTGGGACAGGTGCTGGATGCACTGATGCTCCTTGTGAATGAGCACATTGCATTGCCAGCCGCACCGGCGAACCAGCTGAAGGGTCAATTCCATGCCATTGCCCATGTCCCGAACGTCATAGCAGCCCTGGAGGACTGCACACATGTAGCACTAGTACCACCCCAGGCACATGAGGCAGCCTACAGAAAATGTAAAAATTACCATTCCATGAATGTGCAGATGACAAGTAGCCCTGACCTCAGCTTCAGCCACTGCTGCGCCTGCTATCCAGGATCCACCCACGACGCCATAGTCCTGCACAACAGTACCATGCCAGCGTACATGGAAAGGCACCGAGGCCAAAACACATGGATGCTGGGTGAGTACAAATGTAGTCCGAAAAGCATGTTAAATGACATCTGATGGGGCTGGACATACACAGTGAAATCCCTGCATGCCAGCAGGAGACATAGGCAGCACCAGCACTGCAACATTCCATGTGCCTCGCACGAGAACCCTTGGACATGTTCAACACAGCAGAACACACCCAGTCTGAATGGCAAAGACCTGTGGCAGCACAGTCACATATGGAAGCCCAACTACCACAAAGCCTCCTATGTGTTGCAGTATTGCTTCTCACCCTGACACAGCAGAGACATCGCACCCTGGCCACCCGACAGTCATGCCAATGGTGCACGAAAGTAGGCACATCCACAAAAGCACTACACACAAGTAGTTTGATTCACGACAATGTACATCCCTGAAACACTGATGCTGATTGGCCAATCAGATGCCTGGAGAACTGTACATAGTTGTGCCAATCAGCAAACGCAACAGCAGCTAAAGGGAATGCCAATGACACATGGGCTAACAACATGTTGCATGCACAAGCAGATTGAAGGGTCCCCTCCTCCAGTGACAAGGGACAGAGTACTGTTACATTTAGAAACAGGGGTGGTGCTAGTAGTAAGTTGTCCATTGAACCAATACTGCCCCTAGCACAGCACACACCACAATGTAAGTGACCATATAACTAGTCCACATGTAATACATGAGTGTGATGCACATAGCAACTCACATATACATAGATACACAGCTTCATGACAACCTCAGACCATGCATGTCCCCGAAGGCGAAGGATGTATGCCAACATTGCAATGAGATAGCATGACCTCTTCAAAACAAACTTGATTCTGCTGCCAATGTCACTGATGACTGAGCCTTGTGCACCCACTGAACCACCCTTTTCCTCATACCTGCATTCTCTCCCCTGCAGGCGATTCTGGATATCCCCAATACACATGGCTAATGACCCCTGTGCGTCATCCACACACTCCAGCTGAGCGGGCATACAACATTGCCCATGGACGTACACGCATCTGCATGGAGCGGGCATTTGGACTGCTAAAGGCATGCTTCCGGTGTCTAGACCGTACCGGAGGAGGGGGGGGGGGAGGGGGCAGCATAGATGTATGCACCTGAAAAAGTTGACAAAATCGTACTTGCATGTGCCATGCTGCACAACATTTGCTGTCGCAGAAATGTGCCACTGCCCCCTGATGCTGATGTGCAGCCACCTGGGGATGGGAGTGAAGATGATGTGCCAGAAGCTGTTGCATGTGTATATAGGAATGGGGTGAGGGAGGGGAGGTTGGCCAGACAGGGCTTGATAGAGAATTATTTTTTGATACAGGTGATGGCTACATTAGACGCATATCACTTGAACATTAAAGAGCACTTTATCACAATCATGACTGTCCATGCTTTGTATGAATTTTGAACGTGATTTATTATATGTTTGACAATCCCCATCCCCCAGTGAACACCCAGCACACAATCCCCATACCCCCAGTGCACTCCCCAAAACAGTGCAGGTAGGTGTATGTTCTCAGGGCACCCACAACAGTGCCATGTCCATCTATGATGGTCGCGGGCACTTTCCAAGTCCTGGCACCTCTGATGTGCGAGATCTCAGGTGGCGCAATGAACAGCGCCTAGGTGAAGGCTCCAGGGATCCCTCCGTTGGTGTAGTGGAGGTCGATGGGACTGACCCTGTGACCTGCAGCTGCTGGCGGAGAAGGTTGTTGGTTTCCCTTGTCTGCTCTGCATGTGCAGATACTGCCTTGCACAACTCCTGTACCCTTTGGCCGAAACCTGTCAGGGCCGCGGTGCATCCCTCCACCACTTTCCGGGTGCGCACGTTGTCTCGGGCCATGTACTTGCTGGCATGCCGTATGGCTCCACTGATGGCCTTGATGTGCCGGCTGTGCACTTTATCCATGGATTCTACTTTTGCCTGTTTGCCCTCAATTATGTCCAGACGTGCCTTCACGGCAGCTCCCGTGACGAAAGGTACCCCGGGTGCAACGGGAACCGGGCTGGCAGCTGTGCGCTGCCTGGGGTGGAGTAGGGCTGCATGGGGACATGTTGACAGCTTGGATGGGGCTGCTGCGGTCCGAGTGCCTATCATCTGGGGGTGCCATATGATGGTGTGTCAACGTCAGGCTCTGGTGTGCGGACACGACGCACATGCACACGTGGGGTGTGTGCGACTGGCTCTGGGCTCCCCTGAGGTGTGGCAATTTTTTCAGTGTCGCTGTGTCTGGGTGAGCGCAACCGTCCTGGCTGAGGTGCAGCTGTAGGTGTCTGTCCCTCATTGGGCTCTGACCAACAGTTGACTGCCTATAGTGTGTGCATGATGGGTTGGGGTGAGGTAGACGCTGACCCCCTGCGGCCATGTGGGTGCTGCAGCCAATGGTTGGGCTGCAGTGTGGTGATGTGGGATGGGTCCGGCATCTGTTTGCTTCCGGGCGGCCTCTTTGCGGGGTGGTGGTGCTGGTCGAGGAGCGCTGCCTCGGCCGATTTGATGTAGTGACCTCCTCACCGTCATAGTCTGCCTGTGGTGATCGCTGTGTGCCTGTGGGGTACATGGGTAGTGGAATGAGTTCAGGGCGGCCTACAATAAGTATCATGCATTTCATGCCATCAAGTGGGATTGTAGACCGTGGCAAGCATGCATTGCACTTGCATTGTGTTCACTCCCCATGTTGTGATTGGTGGAATGTGTCAGTGTGGAGGGAAACTGCACGGACATGTTTGTGTCATCACATGCGTGATGGGGATGCACCGTGCACATGGTGCTGGAGGTTTAGTCATGCACACTCACACTCCACCTAGCTGTGCCATGGCCATGGATGTCTGTCCCCTGGCCCTTATATTGATGCAGTGCACGTACAGGGGAGTCTAGGGGGCGCTACAGTATGGTGGTACAAGGGGTCAGTTATGAGTGTCTGCAGTGCCTCACACACATTGCATGCACATTCATTCACTTAGGGGGCGGGGGGGCTCACCTGCAGCCTGCTGGATGCCGGTGCCAGCCTCTGCTCTGCCGACTCCCTCTATGGTGCCCATGTCGATGAGCGCTGTCATCTTCTCCTCCCAGGGCGTGAGCTCGGGTGGTGGTGGCCCTCCTCCAGTGCCCATGCTTGCACTCCTGTGCTGGGATAGTATGCCACGTACTCTGACACGCAAGTCATTGAGATAGTCGGAATCTGTGAAGCCTTCCAAGAAGGCGTCGACGCCATCGAGGGGCTCTCTCGAGGCTCCGGTCTCGAAGTCATTGACGCCATCGTCGCCGTGTCCGTCGAGGGACACTTTCGGGGCTCCGTCCTCGAAGTCGTTGACGCCATCGGCACCTCGGTCGACGTCAACGCTGTTTGTGGAGGATTTGCAAGAGGTGCCCCTGAGGGATGAGGAACCTCCGAGGAAGGCTGCAAGTAAGTCTATGAGGCCTGTATTTGAGCCCCTTTCTATTCCTCCTCCTAGATTGGAGTTTTTTCAACCTTTACAGGATATTTCAGAGGTTGAGGAACTGTCTGATGAGGAGATGCTTGTGTCTCCTGATGACCTTTTGTCTGGGAATAGTCAGATGGAGGAACTCCGTCAGTCATTGCATGACGCTAGTGGCCTTGACACCTCTCTGGAGGTGCCGACCTGAGCCTGGGGCGCATGCGGATTCCTCCTATCGGCGTCTCATGTTGAGGGCGACAGAATACTTGGGGTGGTCTGCTCCACCTGTTGATTTTACTCGGGATGATTTTGCGGACATCCTGGATCAAGGTCTGCCCACTGACCCGGTGTTGCCGTTTCACATGGCTTTGCAAAGGAGGCGGGCGGCGGCTTGGACTGCTCCGGAGAGTCTCCCGGCAGTTAATAAGTCGCTTCCGAAGAAATATCGCCCATCCAGTAGGTGACCCCTGCTACTTGACACACCCTACTCAGGAGAGTCTGGTAGTGCAGGTGGCTATGGCCTCCTCGAAGCAGGCTGCGTACCCTACCATCCCTCCTGATAGGGACGATAAGCGTTTTGATGGTTGGGCGAAGAAGGTATTTTTGGCTGAGGGTATGGCGTTGAAGTCAACCAACTCCACTTGTGCCTTAGCGAGATTTATACACACTCTGTGGAACTGTGCGTCTTTGGTGGCTGAGCATATTCCCGAAGGGGAAGAAAGGGATGGTTTTATAGCCCTCGTGCAAGACGGCAAGGATGCCATGTGTGAATCCCGTCAGTCGGGTTTGGACACGGCAGACTGTCAGCCGGTCCATGGCTGCGAGCACTGTGATATGCAGGTTTGCGTGGTTGCGGAAGTCTGGGTTTGCTCCTGATGTGCAATCCCGTCTTCTGAACATGCCCTTTGACGGGGGTCATCTGTTTGACAGCAAGGCTGACGAGAGCCTTGCGAGGTTGCAGACCTCCAAAGCTGCAGCAAAGTCTTTGAGCCCTGCAGTACGTCAACCTCCGCCTTTTCGTCCTAGGGGAGAGCAATGGAGGGGGGTTCCTTTCGGTACTACTCTTCCTTTGGTAGATCGAGAGGAGCTGCCAGTCAAAGGGGCCAACATAGGAGTACCAGGGGTGGAAAGCAAGGTACTCGGGGTGCCAAAGCCGCTCGGGCAGTTGCGTCTTTGCCCTCAGGCACTGCCACAGTCGCGTCCGCTCAGTCATGAGGCCATGTCCCATGGTTCGACAGTTGGGGAAAGACTTGCGCAGCATCTTGGAGAATGGCGGGCCATTACTTCAGATGTGTGGATTCTGGAGTTCATAGTCCATGGCTACTGTCTTCCCTTCCGGCAGAGGCCTCACGACAATCCACCGGGGAAGCTCTCTTTGAAGCTTCCGGATCCGCTCCTTGCGCAGGAAATCCTATCCCTGCTGAAGAAAGGCACCATAGAAATGGTGCCTGTAGCAGAGAGGAACAAGGGATGGTATTCCCCTTATTTGTTGATCCCGAAAAAAGACGGAGGATTGAGACCCATCATGGACTTGCGTTGGTTGAACAAGCTCCTCAGGAAGCGAAGTTCAAGATGGTAACTCTTTCTCAAGTCCTCCAGGCCCTTCAACTTCAGATTTGGTTGGTGTCTCTGGACCTCAAGGATGCTTACTTTCATGTGCTGATTCATCCCAACCACAGGAAGTACCTGAGGTTCGCGACTTGTATTTTCAGTTTCTGGTCCTACCGTTCAGATTGACCTCCGCCCCGTGGGTCTTCACCAAGCTGATGATGGTGGTGGCAGCATTTCTCAGGAAAGGGGGGATTCAAGTCTACCCCTACCTGGACGATTGGTTGATCAGGGGGAGCTCTCCCAAGCAAGCCCTGGATCATCTGTCCGTCACCTGCCACTCCCTTCACAAGCTGGGCTTCTCTCTCAATTTAAAGAAGTCCCATTTGACACCTGCCCAGCGGCTCCAATACATCGGAGCAGTGCTCGACACATCCCTGGGGCAGTGATCGCCTCCCCAGGTGAGGGCTTATCACATTCTGCAGATGGTGGATAAGTGTCAACGTGCCCAGAGTCTCATGGCATTTGAATTCTTGAGGTTGCTCGGCCTCATGGCATCCTGCATTTTCCTGGTGCCAATGGCCAGGCTGCGGATGAGATCCCTGCAGTGGGCTTTCAAGATGCAGTGGTCGCAGTTCTCCGGCAGGATGTTGGATCCCGTTCAGATTCCGACCTTGGTCGCCCAGGATCTTCTATGGTGGGCCGACAAAGGCAATATGATGAAGGGAGCACCATTTTGGCAACCATGGCAGGAGGTGACGATTGTGACAAACGCATCCCTCACAGGTTGGGGCTCTCGTGCCAACGAGTTGACAGCCAGCGGACGTTGGTCTCCGTCGGAGTCCAGACTCCACATCAATCTGTTAGAGCTGAGGGCTGTCAGGCTAGCCCTGAAGGCTTTTATGCCGTCTGAGCGGGGGAAGAATGCCCTGATTATGACGAACAATACAGTGGCCATGCACTACCTCAACAAAAAAGGGGAGGGCAGGGTCACTCCCGTTGTGCAGGGAGGCGATGCAGCTCTGGTTCTGTGCCATCCAGGAGCAAATTTCGATCTTGGCAGTTCATCTGGCCGGAGACAAACGCGACGGCGAACGTTCTGAGCAGGCAGAGCACAGTCTCTCATGAGTGGAAGCTGGCTCAGGAAGTTCTTTTGGAGATCTTCGCCCTTTGGGGAACCCCACAAGTGGATCTCTTCGCCACCAGTGTCAACCGGAAGTGCGAGAGATTCTGCTTGTGGGAATTTTCTCCAAGAGGAGCCTTAGGAGATGCGTTAGTGGTGGATTGGTAATTCCCACTGCTGTATGCGTTTCCTACAGTCCCCGTCATTCCTCAAGTTTTGTGGAGGTTAAGAAGGTTCGGTTCCCACATGATCCTCATTGCTCCGGATTGGGCCAGGAGAGTGTGGTACTGCGACCTTCTAGAAATGTCCATCTGCCCTCCACGCTGTCTTCCCTACCAGGAGGATCTGCTCGAAGGGGGTTGGGGGGAGGGGGGGTGAAATCAGGTTCTCCATCCAGAGGTCAACCATCTCAACCTTCACGCTTGGTATCTGAAAGGTTGAGGTATAAGGATTGAGACCTCCCGGATGATGTGATGGAGGTATTGCTTTCGGCTAGGTGGCCGATGAGGCAAGATCCCACCGTGGCGACCCGCCTGCTGTGCCGTGTGGAGAAGAGGCGGACGCCCCCTGTCAGGACTTTACTGGGGGCGCGTAGTATGGAACGTCCCACCGCTCGGCCGAAGGGAATGGCAGGCGGAGCGGCAGTCTGATCTGGGCGCCTCGGCGGGGGTGGATCGTTTCTCCTGGTCCAACGCACCTGAGGCTGGCGCTCCCGCTGACCGACTGAGCGCCACTGCTCTACATCTCGGTCCAGAGGAGGAGGGACCTTGCCACCCGTGCAGAGCTGGAACGCGGGAATGTCGGGGCGTTCAGGGACATTATGCTGAACATCTGCCTGAAACCGGACCCTGAAACACGCAGACACCAGGTGCGGGCTCCAGCCTTTGGCTGACTTCCAGTTTGAATGGTCTGCGCATAACTGCTGACGATTCCGGCACGCAGGCGGAAACTAGCAGGTGGGTGCCTGCGTGTCTCTGGGGTGCTCATTAAGAAGCCTGCCTGGGGGAGCAAGGTGCGATTATCCGTCCTGTGCCCCCTGGAAGTTTGATGGGGGCAGCATGACCCGCATGAGCTGAAGCATCCCCACAGAAAGTTTGGGTGCCTCGAGTAAAGAAATCCCCCCACTGCCTCTCACGACCCAAGCCGAGGAATTAAGATCGACGCCTGCTGGGGAAGTTCCCACTTTGCACCTTCTAATCAAACACAAACCTCTGCGCTGCGAGCGCATTAACGCAGTTCATACTAGAGCTACTGGCAATGCCTAAAACTGCAGGAAAGCAGAAAGTGCATGTATACAGGCCTTCCTGATGCCGCAGCCAACAACCTCATCCTGCTCACACATAGTTACAGCTGATATTCACCTAGCCCTGTCGCTGATGCAGCATTCAAACATGGCCCTTTCCAGAGAGGACTTTGAGGAGATGCTAAGGTCCTTTAAGCAAGACATCACCCAGGAAATTAAAACGGAAATCAAAATTTCAAAATACTTTTTAGCCCATTCACTTGCAGACTTGACGTCACATCTAGGGGGTCTTGAGACTCGCGTCAACTAGCTGGAAAATATAATCTGTGAGCATACGCACGACAGCGAGGTCCTCACAGAAAGGGTGAGGATCATTGAAGAACAGCTGGAAGACATCTGGGCGAAACAGGCGGGTCTCGAAAACAGGTCAAGGAGGATTAATGTGCGTCTTTGTGGTAGTCCCCAGCAGGTCTCAGATCAGGACCTGCCCGAGTATGTGGAAGCACTATTTAAATCCCTCCTTGACCTCTCATCATCTGAAGATCTGATGTTGGATAGAACCCATCGGATATACTCCTCACCCCAGCTTAAAAGAAACCTACTGCCGGTCGTCCTTACTCATGTGCATTTCTTCCGTCAGAAAGAGATCATGTTGGCAGCCAGGAACTCCGTCTCAATACAATTTCGAGGAGTGAAAGTACAGCTCTTTCAAGATCTTTCCCCATACACGCTAGCAAACAGAAGATGGCTACAGAGGGTGACGGCCTGGCTGAGGGCTAAAAAGATTCAGTATTGTTGGGGATTCCCATGCAAGTTACTCTTCGATTTTCGCACCTGAGTGGATGGCGCCCAATATGTTTGACGGTTTGTTAAAGTTCATTTGGGAATTGAGGCTGGCACGAGCCTCAACAATGTTGTTTCACTCAACTTGGTTCTGACTGTTTGTTTTTTTTTAATGTTTTTTGTTTTCTTCTTAATACGATGTCAATAGGCTTGAGCTATGATCCCACACACCACACAATATCTGCAAACTGCACCACAACGAAGAGCCTCCTGGGGTGTTTTTATTGACCCCTCCCCCTGGGCCACCACCGTTTGCCCTTACAGAAGGCAGAATATCCCTGGGACACGTTCAGGGGGGGCAGGAGTTGGATGTCGAGCGTGGGAACTCTCCCAGGGGGGTTGAATCATTGCCACTAAACAGGGCACAGAAGCCTAAGCGAACCAGGTATGGCAACCCCGAACGTTAAGTGTATCACCCTTAATGTCCAAGGCTTAAATTCCCCCTTAAAACGTAATGCATTGTTCCGTAGATTGGCGACCTTGGACACAGCATTCCTATTCCTCCAGGTAACTCGCCTACGGCCCGCTGATGAGTTTCGCCTTAACAATAGGCTTTACCCCACGAAGTTCTTTACTTCCAGCGGCCTAAAGAAATGAGGGGTTGCCATCCTGGTTCGCAAGGGTACGCCCCTCGAGACACTGAAGGTGGTTTGGGACGAGGAGGGAAGGTTCTTGCTAGTAGTGCCATGTCAGATGGGCGCAAAATCACATTGGTTTCCATATATGCCCCAAATGCTAAGCAAGATATATTTTTCACAAAATTATCTAAAGCTTTGTCTGACCATGCAGAGGGGGTAATCATTTTGGGTGGTGATTTTAATGCTGTAATTAACCTGTTAGTGATTAAAACGTTGCCCCCAACGGCTAATGATAGGATTAACTTTAGAGCATTTACCACGCTGCTGCAGGAACACTAATTCATTGAGATATGGCGTTATTGCCATCAAGAGGAGCGAAATTACAGCTACTTCTCGGCAGTGCACGGAGGGTTCTCCAGGTTAGACATGTTTTTTATCTCTGACTCACTAATCCCTTCAGTGATAGATGCAGAAATACTTCCAGAAGCTCTCTCAGATCACGCCCCAGTGAGATTAACAATGTCCCCACTTCAAGCAACCCCACCCCGAGAGCCCCCTTGTAGATTGAATGATTGCTTATTAGAAGACCCATTAATTCAAACTCATATAAGGGAGACCATGGAGCTGTATTATAGTGAGAACAACACAGGCGGCATGAACTGGGGCACGATATGGGAAGCAAGTAAAGTAGTGATTAGGGGGCATCTGATTGAGCTTGTGGCACAGAGGGGGAGGGCCAGGAGACTCCTGCAGTTGCAGCTAGAGAATGACGTATGTAGGTTTGAAGAGATACATAAAGAAAAGGGCCCGCTCTGCTCCTTAAGAGACCTGCGGATAGCCAGGAAGGTGCTTGAGGCACTCCACACTGGGAAGGCAGCCTACCATATGATGCTCACTAAGCAATACTTTTACAGAAGGGGGAACAAGGCCAACAAATTATTAGCGGCTAAATTGAAAAAACAAACAAAACAGGATAGACCTCTTACGAGATGACGGAGGCAGGTACGGCTCCTCGGAAGATGGCAAGCTCCAAATTATTGAAAAATTCTTTAGGGAACAAGCAACTCCACATGTGGGAGATTCACAAACCGCCAAAGACTTCATAGCAAGAGCGACCCTCCCACAAGTTTCACAGGCTCTGCGATACCCTCTGGAAGACCCGATAACTACACAAGAAGTGGTAATGGCAATCAAATCCCTTCCCCTTGGTAAAACCTTGGGTCCAGACGGGTTTACAAACAAATTTTATAAGACCTTTTGCGCAGAGCTCACACCCCGCCTCACAAAGCTATTTAACTTTCTATGGGAAACAGGTACTGTTACACAGTCAATGGCAGAATTGGCTACGACCTAATCCTGAAGCCTGGGAAAGACCCAACAGAGTGCACATCCTACCGCCCTATAGCCTTGCTTAATACCGATGGAAAATTATTAGCAAAATGCAATGAATTCTACCGACATAGATCGGAAAATTTCTAAGCTGATAAAAAAAAAACACAAACCGAATCGGTCAGTAAATACACACATCCAAATGCAATGAAAAACGCAACAGTTATGGAAATCAGGAAAACCACGAGGACATCAAATAATAAATCAAAGAAAGGTCTCCCAAAAACCAGCCTCAAAAGAATTTAAAACCATGAGAACGTTTAGAAAATAACAATGAATAGATCAGTGAGCTCGCCTTTGGTAGGTTCTTTACCATTTTTTACCCCAAATAAATATAATTCCAATTCAGGCATACCTTAGTGTACTTTCGGACGCAGAAATATTGGAGGGTACCCAGCTTCAAATCGCTGTAGGAATTAGATCAGAGTTTTGTGTGGTCAGGTCTTTCTCCAGTGTCAGGTTTAAGAGCTGACAGCGCAGCTGATTTTTCTCAATCAGAATTAACGACAGTACCCATATCAATTTCAAGCACTGAACCCAAAAGCAATGGTTCACTTACATAAGGCAGTGCCAAATCTCTACACAAAGCCAACTAATAACTCACTGTTAGGGATAATTCCCAAAAATGTGCTAATTCCTCCCACCTTAGAAATCTCCAGCTCTTTCGCTAAACTTTGGGACTTTGAACTTTTCAATTCAATGTGTTTTATGTGTTTGTTTCTTTTTTGGTTATGGAGTCTAACAAACTCCATAGGCATCATCTTTTACAATTGTGTCACACAGCTCCTTCAGTGCAGTGGCACAGGGAAGTTTTTTAGATTTCCCAAGGTTTAAACTTTCTCTGGGATAAACTACTGTTTCCCAGAGCAGTAAAGTGAAATTGACTTTACTTGGCATTGTACTTGCTAGGCCCAGCACATCCTATCCTACAATAGAGTGCTGGAGGGGTTACTTAGTAGCCACTGCATCTAAATGCTCATGTAACATTTTTTTATATTACCCTTTCCTCAGTTGACTGGCTGGTGGCAGTGGTTTTGTTTTGAACTGCCAAGGTTAGCATTTACAGCAACCGTTAGGGGACCCAGTTACGTTAACCACGGAAGCCATATTTTTCAAGATGGCGTCTAGCCATCGTTGTTAAAATGGTCTCCGGTCTTTGTTTTTCGCCATGTCTTTGTGGAAAGGTCTTTCTCGAGTTTTTCTCTGCTCGCCAAACCAGGTTTGGTCTCTTTGTTCATTTGCCCTTGGCGGGCTTCAGGAGTGAAACCTGCCTCTGGCTCCAGAGTGTATGGGGTAGGCAGGAAGTGAGGGAGGTGCCCGAAACTCCCTGTGCTTAGTCTCCTAGGAGACCCAAATGCACTCTGTGGTGATTGGCTGGCTGACTGCCCGGCAAAGACAGCCACCCTGCTGGGTGAATGACAGCTAGGCTGGAATGAATGGAAGAGAACTGAATAAAAGGCGAGTCCTTTGACTTGGAAGGCAGAGTCGACCACTGGACGAAGGAACCGAAGAGAAGCTTGAAGAGGACGTCTGCTGCAACTCCTTGACCGTTGGTTTTCTCGGTGAAGCCCTGCTGCAAGTCCGAATCGCCAAGTTTGCATCGACAGAGAAGCCCCTGCAAGGACGACTTCTCCCTTTTAAGTTGGTGGGACCAATCAACTCCCAGGTAAGCCACCTGGACACCCATCTCGGAGCTGGTTGAATTTCCTCAGATTTGCTGCAGGAAACAGTAGAGCCAGGGAGAGGGACACCAGATTGTGTGCGTTACTTGTAAACTGGCCTAAAGCTTTTGGAAGATCCTCCGGACTCCCAGGAAGCAGGACTGACCAAGCCTGAGCCCCCTCATCAGAGTGTGGACCCCAGACGTGAGGACCGTCCACCTTGATAGCTAGGAACCGCGCTTATTGCTATTTGCTGTACCGCAAGGAGCTGAAACGCAAAACAGCCACTGAAATTAAAGATTGCAGGATGGCCGTTTTGACGGTGCCAGTACAGTGCATGAGTCCCCCGACATCCTCCCTCTTGTCACCACGAGTGAGACCCAGGAACAGTAAGATCTGCAGAGCTGCACAGGAACAGTCATCAGCTGCATCTTTTCTTCTTTACTAAGGTAATGTAAAACAAGTCTAAGAGAACTTGCCTCTTACTGCAGAAGTGCTTGTAACTTTCACAAGTCTAATCAGCTTGTGGCCCTACATTTGATTCTTCTTTTCATCAAAGACTCCTAAGGACTTGTGCAAAGACTTTTTCATTACTTACCAGAAGTGCTTTATCCTATCCAAGACTTTTGCCCATTGACTTTGGCTTAGCCTATTGAATTCAATGACTCTTCTAGTGAACCCACACTGCTTAAGAATATTTGTGGTCTCTTGTGTTTAATAATCTTTGCCTTTTACCAACTTTTAAAGAGTATTCTGAATGCCAACAGTAAGGTATTAATGTCCCCAGCACCCTTGTTACTGAAGTCACCTGTGGGTGTAGGTTGTCTGTGATCCATCTCAAAAGGGCCTTGTCTGATTCAGAAACTCAAAGTGTACAGTATTGAAGTATATTTGTGTTTCTTTTTTATTGCTCCCTTCTGAAGAAGGCTTTATAACTGACTTTATAATATATATGAAACTTTGTGTAACTCAACTACAGCTCACATTTCCCCTCTTGAGATAAGCCTGGCTGCTGAACAGGCTACCAAAACTGTTTAGTATAAGCTTATACCAAAGGTTGGGTTGCCTATACTTGTAGCCATAGTTGGTTGTTGTGTTCCCAGAGGGTAATGCATACAAACTTTGCCTAACACTCACCGATGTTTGATAGAAAGAGAGAAAGGCCAGCACCTTCTAATATCACTCAAGCAGCATTAGTGGACTGCACCACTCCCTCATCAACACCTGACAATGGGAGCATTGCCATACCTTGTGGAATAAACCAGGACCTATTACAATCGGGTCTGGACTCTAATCCTATAGAGTTAAAAGGGAACAGGACCCAAAACACCCAACTTAATGGATCCTTGATACAACAGGAAATGGAAATCGGATCCTGAACAATTGCCAACACCACTGGCTTCAAAAAAGAAAAAAAAAACATCAGATTATCTGCAATAACTGAAAAGGATACTCTGAAAAAAACAGACCTTTTTGCGATGTCGGCGGTCACCATAGCTTTGGTGCCTTTTTCGAAACTGTATGAGGCGCTGAGCGACACTTTGAAGGACCATACCATGCGATCAGCTATGATGCACACCAAGCTGATTTATTTGGAAGACCACATCACTGCCTTAGAAAAAATGAAAGGATTTGTGCAACCCCAAGATAAAGAGAAAGAAACATCAAACTTGACTGATGTTGAACTTGAGAGGTGAACCAAAAAAAGTGAAATTCTGACACAAAGCACTCAGACAAAATCTTATCCTGAGAAATATGAGAAAATAACCACTGCTTCCTCAGTACAAACTGAAGGCGATCAACCTGTCTGTAAAGAAGTAGCTCTGAACTCCAATAACAGAAAATGTACATTGCAGGCATCTCAACTGAGAAAACGAAAAAGTACAACAGGTAACAAAGTGGTGAATATTCCACATCAATCGAGGGCATGTCAAAATGGATGTATAGTTTTCCAGATGGGTTAATCGATTAGACTCATACCACCAGGGATTAAATGAAATTTTCAACCAGTGGTACACTGAGTCGACTCTAACACGCACAACACGAGACCAAAAACTCGGCACACTTCTTTCAGGCCGAACAACATAGATTGTAGGTCCCAGTTTAGATTGATGGTGGAAACTGACACCACACTGCCAGAAGATCTCTCAGGGCGAATTTATGTGCACGTTTTTCATGCTTCATAAACAGACCCCAGCAACATTGGAGCCATCAAGGGGAGAGCGTGGCTTGTCCTTTCTTTTCTTTCCCCTTGATAGGCATTTGCCAGTACGATAGTACAATCTATAGCTGGTTACACATTGCCACACAGCAAATCTTATTAATTAACTTTACATACTGTGCTTAGCTGTATACCTCTGCCCTTCACGTCCGACACAGGCCCAGAGTCAGACCTAGGACCAGCACGACAAAGGGAATCAGCCTTGTCACCTTGACTACAGTATACAACATTGCACGCTGTGAGACGTTACTTCCGGGGTCACTTGCACCAATGCCGATGCAGAACCTACGTCTGCAACTCCCTAGCAACCAGCGCGCCTTCAATCTCAGAGACATGGACGCTGGCAGACACATCCGCGTGTGTCCGGATCGCCGCGGGACCTACATGGGCTAATAAGGTAAGTGCAATTACAAACCTGAAGCCCGATCAGCGTCCCCTGCATACATGTCTTTCAAGAGCATTTTTTTGTCAACATAAAAGTATGCTGCCACAGAGTCTTTGCACACGGCTCACGGCAGACATAGTTTATGGGCTACAACCCACTAGTAGCCTCTCAAACACATACGTTCCACAATATGCACAACAAACATACATCCCTTTGAAAGCAACAACCATATCATTTATTACAGGCTGACGGGCCCCAGAGGACCCCGCCGGACACACCACATCAGCTTTGGAGAGCGCATCCCGCAGGCTAACTACGTGCAGGTACGATTGGTCTACGATTACTGTTTACCCCCTGCCACCCTACCTTTTAGATGTTAGAGTAAACGCATAGTTCCATATGGGTTGTTCTTTTCTTTGACTTTCCAGTTGCAGCCGAACGCCATAGGAACAACCAAGGCGGGAGAAGAGTTCTTTACCTCCTGGCATGCCTAACCAGTTAGTTCTGGCTCACTCCATGTTATGAGAACCCTGTAGACTCACCCAGGTAATCCATCAGGGCCCTTTGTATTTCAAGATGGCGCCCTACCCTGAACAAGAAATGCTCCATACCAACTGGCCCCTCTGATATAAATTTGCCGTCTGTGTTCTACACCCACAGGGACCCAAGCAAACACCATTAGGAAAGGGCCCCAGGTAAAGGTGCACCCCTCCTGTTGAAATAACGATGCGCAGCAGCAGCCACACTGAAAGTGGAGGGATGTCTTAGTACTCCAGACCAGACACGACCCAAGACTTGGGTTTTCAGTATCGGCAGTTAATTTCACACCTGATGCATTTGAGGCTACATTCACACTGCAGAAGGTCTGCTATGTTCTTACCACTACTGGGATGGGGAATAATCTTCTGTTTTTGCATATCTATACAGGGTCTTCAAATGAGACGCCCTGATGAAGACGGACTAACAAAACCTCTGACCGCTGAAACGGGAAGAGCTTGGTTGGTGACCAAGCCCCACATAGGCAAAGAATTCTTTAACCATAAAGACCCAGATACCAGGCTACATTGAAGCCCTAGAACATTCTTGTACCCTTACAAATTCCTGCCTCTTTACCAAATAGAGCAATTGCCATGGAAAATACAGGGATATTGTTCCATGACACCCACAATAGGGTGTACAATAAGGGAACTGTATTTAAATGTTCCTCTTTTAAACTCACTCTTTAGGTCACATTCTGAAACTTTTATTTTTGTTTGTTGTTCAATGTTTTTGTGTCATAAATCATGAAGACAAAAGGTTTACTTTTACAAAAGATTTGCTTATTATTGAATGTTACACAGACATCACTGTTGAGTTCACTCTTTTTGTATTTTCTGTATAAATGCACTTTACTAATGTGAATTAAAAGCACATATGAGTAAAAAATGTTTTCCCTCTCCAACCAGCTCAATTATCCAAAGCCTTCAATGAGTAATTGAATTGGATGATTGATGGAACTTAGGTCACCCGTAAAGGAATCACCGAGTGATTACTAACATTTCTTTTCAGATATCCTTGACTTAGGGTGGGATACATTCATATTTACATAGTTTTAGAACTAAACAACACCAGGACGCGCCCGCCTTTGCAAAACCGCCAACCGAATCGAGGTCAAATTGTTATTTCAAACACTGAGGACGTTTATACACTCTTTGCACAGAAAACGTGCACAAAACCGCTAGTTGCAAGACATGTGACGATTATAAACGATCAGCAAGCTAAACTAACACCTCTTAGCAAAAACGAAAATTATAAAGAACAAAGGCAACCTCCTGTGCCTGTTCCCAGAAAAGCTTTTCCTGCAGTGCTCCTGAATGAGCCACCAAAAACATTGTTTACCTTACTCGATGGAAAGAAAAATGTGCCCCCGATAATGATAAAAGAATGAATCGAGAGTATAGATGTGATGGATCTATTACAATATTCGGTGGAGGTGTCAGAATCTGAGCTATCTAGACAACCATCGAGTGTTGACCAGAAGACATCCCAACCAACAAAAATAGAGCAAAACACGCAGGAAAAAATTCAAAATATATCTAACTTCTTAACCGTTGCTGATAGATGTGAAAAATTAGCTAAAGAACGACAGTGAACATAGAAATATCCGATTCAACAACTAGTAAGAATCTCACTGTTGGGCAAAGTTTGTATGCAGTACCCTCTGGGAACACTACAAACAACTCTGACTACAGGTATAGGAAACCCAACTTTTGGTATAAGCTTGTACTACACGGTTTTGGTAGCATGTTGAGCAGCCAGGCTCATCTCAAGAGGGGTCAATGTGAGCTGAAGTGGAGTTACACAGAGATTTACAGTGACAAGTATTCAAATAAACTCTTACACTCGAGGTTTCTTGAATAAACAATTATTAATTTATCAGTCAGTTAGAATAAGCCTTCTTCAGAAGGTAGCAATACAACAGTAACACTCAAATACACTTCATGAAATACACACTCTTAATATCTCTAAATCAGTAGATACCCTTTTGGGATGGCCCACAGACACTACCTACACCTTCAGGTGACTTCAATTGCTAGGGTGTTGGGGACATTATTATATCACTGTTGCATTCAGAATCATTTGTATTTGTTTTATTTATAACGCACAAACCATTAGGCCCGGAGGCAACAGGGCGCAATTTGTACAAAGTTACAATAATGCATATATACAGACATAAAAATTACATTAACAGAATACTAACAGTGTTTCTATCTACATGCATTACAGTAATTACAATGCCGCTATGCTTAACAGTAGATATACCCCTAGGGTGTACAGAGAATAGTAACGGAGGTCAGCAGGCCAGAGTATGTAAGTCAAGGGCGCAGAGCATGTCTTAGTGCTGGTCAAAAAGATTTGGTTTTGGCCTTGAATGTGTTGAATGAGTCTTCAGCTCTGATTGTAGCGGGGTGGGAGTTCCATAGCTTAGAGGCTAGGACAGGCAAGCTGGTGTCCCCGCTTTTTGAAGTTTAAACCTAGGGATCGATAGACAGTGGGTCTGGGCAGTTCTTAGAGGTCGGGAGGTCGCGTGGCGAGACAGCCGACTGCAGAGGTAGATGAGGGGCCTTGTTAGTCCAGCATTTGTGCGTGAGGCAAGTGTTTTTAGTGAGATTCTCTGCTTGACAGGTAGCCACTTCAGGTTGGTTCTGGATTCTGAAATGTGGTGGTTGCGGGGGATGTTTAGGGCAGCTCGAATGGCATTGTTCTGTGTTGTTAAGAGTTTATTCAGGTTCTCTTGGCTAGTACCTAAATAAAGAGCACTACAATAATCAATTTTGGCCATAATGAGAGTTCTAGCAAGTGTGACACTTGTAGGGGTGGTAAGGAACGGTCTGCAAGCTGCAATAAGTTTACACGTGTATGCAGAGGCAGATCTGACTGCATTTATTTGTCGAGATATGGATAGGGTGGTGTCAAGGTAAAAACATAACATTTTGGTATCTTTCGAGACTCGTATGGTATTGACGTCTATGATAAATGATTGATAGGACGGCTCTAGTTTGCTCAGGCGTTGTGAGGTGCCCAGGATGAGGAGCTCAGTCTTGTCATTTCGGCATAACTGGTGTTGGGCCATCCAGGCTTGGATGACCAGGTACACGTCGCTTAGGGCCTTGGTGTCAGCTAGATAATCACCATTGATGGGAATGAGTATCTGGGTGTCATCCGCATAGTTTATGTATGAGACACCCAGATAGTCAAGCACATCAAAGAGTGGTTTTGTGAAAATGTTATAAAGTGTAGGTGACACGCAAGATCCCTGAGGTATGCCGCAGTGAATAGGGGAGGAGGTCCACGGCTGCGGATGGGGCAAAGACCCTCATGGATCTGTTGCTCAAAAAGGATTTGATCCAGGCCGCAGCAGAGGATGAGAAGTTGGCAGCAGAGTGGAGGTGCCTGCATAGGATCTGGTGGTTGACCAAATCAAATGCGGCAGAGAGGTCGAGGAGTAGTAGCATTGCTAGTTTACCCTTGTCCTTCAATACCTCAATTTGGGTTTGTAATTCTATTAAAGCAGTTTCCGTCCCGTGTCAGGGACGAAATCCGGATTGTTGTAGACCTAGCAGATTGTTAGATTTCAAGTAATCTTGGATCTGAAGGTATGCTGCGCGGTCTAAAATATTAAGCAAAAATGGTACCGTGGTGATAGGTCGGAAGTTAGTAGGTATGCTTGGGTCTAGGGATGGTTTTTTGAGCAGTGGGATCACCCAAGCGTCCTTAAGGTTGTCCGGGACAATACCTGTTTTAAAGGAGGAGTTGATGAAGGCAGTAATGAATGGGGCCAAATCATGTGCAGAGTCCTTAATGATGGGAGCTGGGCAAGGGTCGCCTTGTCAGTTGGATGGTTTAATTCTCAGGATGATATTTTCTACCTCGGTAACGGTGAGCGGTGAGAAGGCAAATGGTTTGGTGTTAGCAGTGTCTAGAGGGAGGGCCCTAGCAGGGGCGAGTGAGCGGTTGTCGGGCTTCAGACTGTCCTGCTTGTCTTTAATTTTAGATTGTAGTGTGGAGATTTTATTCACTAAGGCTGCTTGAATGTTAGCACACCATTTACTATCTTTCGTGCAAGTGTCTGGGGGGGGGGGAGACTGGAGTTTCTAGCTCTTTTAGGATTCTGAAGAGTTCCTTTGTATTCGAATCAGCTTGCAGAATACGATTGTTAAGAGACTCTTTTTTTGCAGTGATGATAGCATCTTTGTAGGTGAGTGAGGCAAGAAGGAAACCATCTTTATGCTCATCAGAAGGGTGGCTTTTCCAGCGATTTTCAGAACAGCGTTTAGCTTTGCGGAGCATTCTTAACTGTGGGGTGAACCATGAATTAAGATGTGCTCGTGGTTTGGCCTTCCTAACTTTGATGGGTGCTATGGAGTCTATGGGCGTGAGCATAGTTTGGTTATAGGTGTCTGCTAGGGAGGGGGATCAGAGCAGGTGTTGGTGGCCGCATTGAGGGAAGGGAGTAACAGTAGGGAGTGCTGGGGCTATCAGTGTCTGGGCTCGTGGGGTTGCTTCAATATTAAAAGTTCTGATATGATGGTCAGACCATAAGCAAGGGGTATTGTCGAGAACCTTGATATTGCAGTTAGAGCCGGCTAACCGGTCAACGGTTCTGCCTTTGATATGGGTGGGTTCTTGAATGTACACGGTGAGGCCAAGGTCAGTTAGAACATTCTCCAGATCTATTGCTACGGGATCTTTTGGGTCACCAAGACCTAAGTTAAGGTCGCCTAAGATGATTGTGAGTTATTTTTAGTTTTGTCAGGGAGGATAGGGGATATTTCACTGACAAAGGTCGATGCCGGACCTGGGGTCCTATAGATGAGGTGGAGGGTGGCCCTTTGGTTAGGTGTTGGTGATAGTTTGACTGACAGCGATTCAGCTGATTCGAGTTTGGAGTCGGATACCACTCTTGGGGTCAAGAGAGTTATTATGGATGAAGGCCACGCCACCGCCTTTGGATTGGGCAGTGGTACGGTCACATCGCGCGATGCCGTAGTCAGGCGGTAAAGCCAAGGATAATGAGGGGCCAGATGCGGCATGTAGCCAAGTTTCGGATATAGCGATGAAGTCAAGGTCAGAGGTGGTGATGAGGTCAGCAATATCTAATGCGTGTGCTGTGAGAGATCTAGCATTGATAAGGGCGCCCTTGAACACAGGCAGTTTAACCCCTGTAGTAGTGGATTTGCATGTAGCGGTAGATGGGGGTGAGCCAGGTGGTGCATGTGAAGTTTGCTTGGTGGCGTTGTTGCGGGAGTGTCGTAGGCGGAATCTAGTGCCTAGTCTCTTGTTTCTAAGAAGGAGGGGGCAGGGTTGGTTTGGTGTGGGTTTCCTGGCGAAGTGTTCCAGCCACAGACCTGGGTCATTAAGGTATTGGTTAATATGGTTACTGGAGTAGTGTAAACCTGCGGTGGTTGCTGCAGGGCTCATTATAGGGGTCACAGTCTCAGTCGGCAGTGCCTGGTGGTGTAGGTTCAGGCAGGCCAGACTATTAGGTGGCTGATCGGGTTAAGCTCAAAGGGGGAAGGTTGTTGCAGTGGTTAACTGAGTGACTGGGGCAGCCCGTAGGGCTACAGTATAGTATAATAGCACACTGACGTGCATGATGGTAGTACAAGCTACCTGAGTAGGATACCTACGAAATTGTTGACACGGGTCAAGATTGGGTCTCATTAGATAGGAATGTGGTATCAGTGACCAAAGCGGCACAATGAATACAAGTGCCTAGATGTGGCTAAATGTTATCAAACATAAGGTGACCTCAGTGTATAGAGTGTGCAAATGCCTAACATTGACTAAACAACATCAATCATATAGTGACCAGGGCATTGTATTCTCCAACGTATTCCACATCTTTGACATGTAATGCCCACAGCTGTGCACTTCGGAAACTTTTTCTGCAGAGGGCGTCCTGTGTCGATGACGTCGGGTCGATGTCCCTCAAAGGCCTCTGTCGGGGGCAACGTAACTGGACGTTATAAATAGGACGCACATCACCCGTAACCTCAGTTCCGTTTTTTCTGCGAACATGTTACTTCGTAGAACACGGCGCGCCTTGTGTGTTCATCATTATGATGTCTTTCTCTTCGACCCATCCGACACTGCAGTCTGGCTTCAAGACTTGCTGGGACTGCAAGTCGAAGATGTCGCTCACCGACCACGGGCGCATTCGTTTGTGGTGACTGGGCGAGTCGCACGACACCGATGATTGCTCGAAATGCCAGTTGCTGACTGCCAAGGCCTTGCTGGAGAGGAAGGGGAAGCTCCGGGTATGTAGGGGCTCTAAGCCTGTTAAGTCCCGTACATCCAAATCCAAGTCAAGGGGGTTTCCACCGACAACTCGAGGTGCGACTCTTTGCGTCAGAAGGAATCCCGGGGATCTCGGTCCCAGAGTGGTTCCCGCCACTCTTCTTCTTCGTCCTGGCACTCTAGGAAGCACCATCACTGGTCACCTTCCCCGTCCTCCTCGGGAGATGGTGCCTCGAGGAAGGTCGCATGCCCAACAAAGTCCTGAACTCCGGAGGAATGGGCTGCTTTTAAAGAAAAGATGTTATCGATTTTTTTTTTCATCGCCGGGCACGGGTCCGGTCGCGCCTTCTCACGAAGCCGGCCAGGATCGGTCTTGTACCGTGGCTCGCACGCCTTCGGGCTCGGGTCCACGACGCGACTCGCATCAGGTGCCTTCGAGGTCCTGTACGGACAAGGATTCAAAGAGTCGTAAGAGATGTGTCTCTAGGTCTCGGTCTTTGTCCCCAGCGAGACCGCAGCTACCTACTGAGGGCTCGGTGCCGGCGTCGACTCGGTCAGCACTGTATCCGTCCAACTCGGACGTCGACGCTTTGCTGTTGTACCAGCCCACGGCGCCGTCACCACATGTGTCGACGCCGAAGCCTCTCGACGTCGCGGTTGTCGATCTCGAAGTTTAAACCTTTGGCGCTATCGGCACCTTCAGGGATTTTTTTCTCGAAATTTGCCTTGGGAGTACCCAGATATCGTAGATCCTCCAAGGAAGGCTACAGCGAAGTCTGTGAGGACTGTTTTGGACTCTAGGCCCTCTTCTGTCGCCAGACCTGGGTTTCACCTCCCTCTGGCTGACATTTATGAAGAGGAGGAAAGGTCTGAGTTTGAAGACCCTGGTAAACTTGATGAAGCTCCACGTTTTTCTGGAGACAGTGAGTTGGAGAAGTTGAGGCAGACCCTCCATGATGCCAGTGGGTTGGACACTTCCCCGGAAATGGAATTTGGTAGACCTGAGTTTGGGGCTCATGCACAGTGTTCTTACATGAGGCTCGTGGCGCAGGTCTCAGAGTTTCTGGGCTGGTCCAGTCCTCCTGAAGACTTTGTGCAGGATGATGTAACGGACATCTTAGATCAAAGTCCGTCCTTTGACCCGGTTTTGCCATTTCATCTTACATTACAGAAAAGGGTGGCAGCTGCTTGGCAGTCCCTGGAATCTCTTCCGGCTGTTAATAATTCTTTGACCAAGAAATACCGCCCTTCCGTTAGCGACCCCAGCTATTTATCTACTCGCCCACTCCCGAGAGTTTGGTTCAGTTGGCTACGGCCACCTCGAGGCAGGCGGCGTACCCAACCATCCCACCGGATAGGGACGACAAGCGCATCGACGGTTCGGCCGGAAGGTATTTTCTGCTGGGAGCATGGCCTTGAAATCGGCCAACTCCACGTGTGCCTTGACAAGGTTTTCACACACTCTGTGGAATTGTGTTTCTTTTGCGGCTGAGCATATTCCAGAGGGGGGGAGAAAGGGATGGGTTATTTGCTCTTGTGCATGATGGCAAGGATGCCATGTGTGTATCCCTTCAGTCTTCTTTGGATACGGCCGACAGTGTTAGCCGGTCCATGGCTGCGAGCACAGTTATATGCAGATTTTCGTGGTTGCGGAAGTCTGGGTTTGCTCCGGATGTGCAGGCCCTTCTTCTGAACATGCCATTTCATGGCGCATATTTGTTTGGCAGCAAGGTTGACGAGAGCCTTGAGAAGTTGCAGACCTCAAAAGCTGTGGCAAAATCTTTAAGCGCCGCGGTACCATCAACCTCCACCTTTTCGTCCTAGGGGACAGCATTGGAGGGGAGGTTATTTTCGTTACTACTCCTCCTTTGGTGGAACGAGAGGGGCCGGCAGTCAAATGCGTTCGCGAAAAAGTACCCATGGTGGTCAGGAAAATCAAGGTGCCAAAGCCGCTCAGGCAGCTGTCTCTTTGCCTTCAGGTGCTGCCGCAGCCGCTTCCAAACAGCCATGAGGCCATGTCTCATGGTTAGCCGGTTGGGGGGGCAGACTGTCTCAGCATCTCAAAGAATGGCATGCTATTACTTCAGATGCGTGGGTTCTGGATACCATAGTCCACGGCTACTGCTTTCCCTTCCTTCAGCACCCTCACGATAATCCACCGGGGAAACGCTTTGAAGCTTCCAGATCCGCTCCTTGCGCAGGTAATTTTGAGCCTGCTGGAGAAAGGCGCTATAGAACTGGTGCCTGTAGCGGAGAGGAACAAGGGATGGTATTCCCCTTATTTTTCGATCCCGAACAAAGACTGCGGATTGCGACCCATCATGGACTTGTTGATTGAACAAGCTTCTCAGGAAGGACAAGTTCAAGATGGTCACTCTTTCTCAAGTTCTCCAGGTCCTTCAACTTCAGGATTGGTTGGTGTCTCTGGACCTCAAGGATGCTTACTTTGATGTGCCGATTCATCCCGCTCACAGAAAGTGCCTGAGGTTTGCGGCTGGTGACACGCACTTTCAGTTTCGGGTCCTGCCGTTCGGATACACCTCCGCCCCGAGAGTGTTCACCAAGCTAATGGTGGTGGTGGCACGTACCTCAGGCGAGGGGGGGGAGGTGGTTTTACGTCTCCCCCTACCCGGACGATTGGTTGATCCGGGCACGCTTTCTCGAGCAAACGCTGGATCATCTCGGTCTCACCTGCCGCACCCTCCACAGGCTGGGCTTCTCCCTGTATTTCAAGAAGTCAGACACCTTCCCAACAGCTCCAGTACATCGGGGCTGTGTTGGACACGTCCTTGGGGAAGCGTTCACCTCCCAAGGTAAGGGCTCATTACATTGTGCAGATGGACAAGTTGCAACATGCCCAGAGTCTCCCAGCTTTCGAATTCTTAAGGTTGCTCGGCGTCATGGCATCCTGCATTTTTCTGGTGCCAGAGGCCAGGTTGCTCATGGGATCCCTGCAATGGGCCCTCAAGCTGCAGTGGTCGCAGTTCTCCTTCAGGATGACGGATCCCGTTCAGATTACACTGTCTCCCAGGATCTTCTGTGGTGGGCCAACAAAGGGAACCTGTTGAGGGGGGGGGGGAACCGTTTTGGCAACCATGGCCGGTGGTGACGGTAGTGACGGACACTTCCCTCACAGGATGGAGCACTCATGCCAACGACTTGACCGCCAGCGGTCGTTTGTCTCTGTTGGAGTCCAGACTCCACATCAGTCTGTTAGAGCTGAGGGCCATCAGGCTAGCCCTGAAGGTTTGTCTGCCCTCAGTACGATGGAAGAGTGTCCTGATCATGACGGACAACATAGTGGCCGTGCATTACCTCAACAACAAAGGGGGGGTGGGGTCACTTCCGTTGTGCAGAGAGGCAATGCAGCTCTGGTTCTGGGCCATCCAGCAGGAAATTTCGATCTCTGCAGTTCATCTGGCTGGAGACGAAAATGCGACAGCAGACGCTCTGAGCAGGAAGAGCTCCATCCCTCACAAGTGGGAGTTGGCTCAGGAAGTCCTTCAGGAGATCTTCTTCCCCTTTGGGGAACCCCGCAAGTGGATCTCTTTGCCACCACTGTCAACTGGAAGTGCGAGAGATTCTGCTCAAGGGAATTTTCTCCAAGAGGAGCCTTAGGGGACGCGTTGGTGGTGGATTGGTAATTCCCACTGCTGTATGCGTTTCCTGCAGTCCCCGTCATTCCAGTGTTGTGGAGGTTACGAAGGAGCGGTTCCCACATGATCCTCATTGCTCCGGATTGGGCCAGGAGAGTGTGGTACCCGGACCTTCTAGAAATGTCCATCTGTCCTCCACGCAGTCTTCCCTACTGGGGGGGGGGGGGGGGGGGAAAGCAGGTTCTCCATCCAGCGGTCAAACATCTCAACCTTCACGCTTGGTATCTGAAAGGTTGAGGTATAAGGATTGAGACCTCCCGGATGCCGTGATGGAGGTATTGCTTTCGGCTAGGCGGCCTGCAACAAAATCCCTGTACCGTTGTCGTAAGTTCTGCGACCGGTGCAGGGATCACAATGTTGATCCTTTTCAGTGCTCCATTCCTATGGTTTTTTTTTTCTTTGGGCCTTCAAGTGGGTACCATTAAGGGTTACCTGGCGGCGCTGTCCATCTTTAAGTGCTAGTCCGAAGAATGTTCTTACTTTAAGATTCCTTTGATTTCACAGTTTCTTAAAGGACTGACAAATGTATTCCCGCCGTTTTTCCTTTCCAGGTGCCGGTTTGGGATTTGAATTTGGTTTAGAAATTTCTCATGGGTGCTCCGTATGAACTTTTGCACTCTTGTCCTTTGAGATTACTGTCGGTTACTTCCGCGCGCAGAGTGAGTGAATTGCAGGCACTTTCATCTAAGCCACCCTTTACTGTGTTTCACAAGGATAGGGTTGTACTGCGAGTACGTCCTTCATTTCTACCTAAGATGGTCTCTGAATATCATTTGAGTCAAAAGGTGGTTCTTCCATCTTTCTACCCTCCTCCTTATCCTAGTAAGGAAGAGGAGCGACTCCATCGGTTGGATCCTAGGAGAGCTCTGAGCTTTTATATTTCTAGGATGTCCAGGGTCAGAGTGGACGATCAACTCTTTGTAGGATATTCTGCACACTGATTGGGCCAGGCTGTTACCAAACAGACCTTGTCCAGGTGGATTATCCTTACCATTACTAAGTGTTACCGATTAGTGGGTAGGGACCCTCCTGAAGGGTTGCGAGCTCATTCCACTAAGGGCGTGGCTACTACCACCACTCTCCAGCGGGGTGTTCCTGTTAGGAATATTTGTGATGCTGCTACATGGGCTTCAATCCATACATTTGTTAAACATTATTCCCTGAATACAATCCATGGTCAGGATATGGCGTTTGGGAAGGCGGTTCTTTATTCCGTAATCTAATTGGGCACTCTAAATTCTTTTCCCTCCTCTATTTACTGGTACTGCTTTGGGAGTTTTGTCAAAGATGTGGAATACGTTGGAGGACACAATCCATTTGAAGAACAAGTTACTTACCAACTGGTAACGTTCTTTCGACTGGATGTTCCTCCAACGTATTCCACATCGCCCTCACTGCCTGCCCCTCTGGAGAATTTCCAAAGCGATTGCAGCTTCTGTTTCCACAAGTCTGAGTGCAGTCAAGCAGGCATGAGAATGGTGCCACACATTCTGGGGAAAAAAACTTAAATTGAGGCAACGGGCGCTGTGTGTCCTATTTATAACATCCAGTGACATCGCCCTCGACAGAGGCCTTCGAGGGACATCGACCTGTCGTCATTGACGCAGGACGCCCTCTGCCGAAAATGTTTCCGAAGTACACAGCTGTGGACATTACATGTCAAAGATGTGGAATACGTTGGAGGATCATCCAGTCGAAAGAACATTACCAGTTGGTAAGTAACTTGTTCATTGGAACCCTTTAACTATGAGTAGTGAACATTTTTTGGAATTGGGAAGCAGTATTCTAGACGAAATTTATCATCGATTACCAGCCAAAATATCTAATACTATATGGCGATTTGAATCTGATCAATCCCAAAACTTTGTCGGGAAAAGAAAACATCAAAACCAAACCAGCAACCGTTTTGAGAGTGATCAAGTGGGCTAAACTCATGAGTTCGCGAGACTTGCATAACCTTCATATACTGCGAGAAAAGGATGAGGAAATCATTCCAACTTGGGAGAAAGATGGAAATACTGCTACAATAGACCATATTTTTGTATCTAGAGAATTTCTTCCATACATTGTCCATTTCAAAACAGTACGGACCAAAAATAGTGATCATAATTTGCTCCTGGTTAGATGGGAAACTAGGTACGAAACAAAAAAGAAAACTAGACCAAAAATAGAAGACGGTAGTGGTGGTAACCAAATAAGATTAACAGCTACTGATGTTAAAAATGTAATTTCTATGTATACCACCCACTCCTCAAATCGTGAGTCTCACGATGTAACGCATACAGAGTACGAACCCCTCTTGACCATCTTCCGAATCAAAAGTAAATGGAATAAGAACAAACAGAAGTTCAACTGCCATTGATTGCCATGACAAAAAGGTGGTTGAGGAAAGAAGAAAAGTAAGAGCAGCAGAGCGTTTAGTGAAAAAATCCAAAAGTATGGCAGATATAGAAACAGCCAAAAAAGCAAGGAAAATATATAAAAATTGGCTGGGATCTCACCGAGCAAATCTGTATTAATCTGATGCAGAGGATATGTTAAGAGTGATAAGTGGCCGAAAATCTAGATAATTTTGGACCTTGATAAAAAGAGTGGTGAAAGACAATAATAATCGAATCCAAAATAATGTTGGACGACGCCTGATTAACCACTTTACCACACTCTTTCAGCTTGTCAGCCTGAACAGGCAACTACTGAAACAACTTGGGACCTGCCTCACAATAAACGATCAAGGGCAATATTCTAAAACTGAACAGCTCAGGAATCCCCGGACCGGACGGCCTAACCAACGCACATTTGAAAGAGGTGCTGGAAGAATGGGTTGCCTTTATTCTTGAGTTGATCAAAAAAAATCATTAACACAATCTATACCATCAACTTGGACAACATCCATAGTAGTCCCAATATATAAAAGTGGACGGAGAGATAGTGCAAAGAACTATAGACCAATAGCATTATTGGATGTTATTGGTAAGCTCTTTAGTTCACTGATACTGGACTGCTTTCAAAACTGAAAGTTGTGGCAGACCCTTTCCAATCGGGTTTGTGAAAAACCGCTGGGTCCTCAGTGAATATTCTTCTGATGTGCATACTTAAAGGAGGATAAAAGAAGGCAGCCCTAGAATTTTTGTGGCCTTTGTTGACCTGGTCCAGGCATTTGACCAGGTCAACAGTGAAATCCTGTGGGAAAAGCTCTTGGCAAAAAACTGCCTGAGGAACATCCTAGAACCTATTCAATCAAGTAGTCACCCTGTCAAAATCGATCAACGGCAAGAGGGGTGAAACAGGGGTGCCCTCTCGCACCAACCCTCTCTAATTCATATCTTTGGGATTATAAGGATACAGTACTTGATGTACAATCTTTCCCACCGGCCATGGGGGGGGGAAACTACTGTATCCCCCCTCCTCTGTGCAGATGATCTGAATCTCCTAGATCAGACCCCATAGGCCTTCAACGTCAGTTGGACAATATATTGGAAATCAATAAAACTAAATTAATGATCCTTGAAAACATATCAATGAAAAATGATAAAACTCAAATGGTATTTGGATGGTTTAAGAATTCAAAATGTGACAGAATTCAAATATTTCGGAGTTATCTTGAGCAACAGCCTAAGAGAGAGACACATGCAGGCAAGGCGCTTGGGAAAAGTCAAGAAATTAGCAACCCAAGCCAAGGTCATAGATAGAAATTTGCCATTTTTCAATAACGTCAATTCTCCAATTCTATAAAGCCAAAGTTGTTCCTTCACTGAGCTATGGAGCAGACACCATGCCAAAAATCCTAGACAAAATTTGGCTGAAGTTAGAAAGCTACTTCTGGCGTCATGTTCTGGCATTACCAATGTCGACACCAATGGTGCTGATTCGAAGGGACCTATGCACACTCTCACTACAGGCTGTAGTAGCCAGAAATTGCCTGATGCTATATAGAAAACGAATCCTGCCAGATCGCTCAAAATCTTCGATATTTTGCACACAGCAATGCAAGGGAAGAAAAGCAAAACCCTTACAGACTGGGTAAGGAGAAACCAGACAAAACTTGAGGAAATTGAATCAACAGAAGAACTACTAAAAAATAATCCAAACAAAGTGAAAACCAAACTAGAAATAGGGGACTGGATGTCAACAGTAGACCAAGCAGCCGGTTATAAACTGACCAACCACCAATAACTAGACGAATTTGACACACGGCCCTACATGGGAACATTCCCCAACAAAGTGCTGCAAAATAAATTTGAGAGCCTGTTTGAACCTTTTGATGACCAATGAAATAAGGGCTGTCGGAGGAATTTCGCTTCATAACATTTGTCCCTTCTGTGATCTACCTGACCAAATTGAAACTGTTAGGCACTTACTTCTATCATGTAAGGGATTAACCAACGAGTGAAACATTCATATGGGTCACCTGTTTAAAGGTTTATCACTTTGTAATGAAGAAGACTGGTGGAACCGTTTAAAAAAACCAGAAAGAACCAGAGGCGTGATTTCTTTGCCACAGTCTTGGGAGTACTAATTTGGCCTCCCTCGAACTCCTAAGGACATTGATTGAACGGTAAAAAGATGTGAGATGTAAGCAACAAATGTATCTTAAGGATGCGAAATTGTAAAAATAGCAAACCTGCAAATAAAACAATATTAAAAAAAAGGTTCCAAGGGAGCTAGGATTTTGTAGATTTTGTCTGACGTTGCCAAGGTAGAGGTCCTTGATGTTGAATGTTCACATTTACTCAGTTTGTGAATGCAACATTTTTGACACTTTGTACTTGATCTGGCTACGTTATTGATAAACATTTTGAAGAAGTTCTAACTTCACATAGTACTGCTTTATCAGTTGCTACAATTAGATTTATTCAAAAGATTTTTTTGAATGTTTTATAATTGTTTATAGTCACTGAAGGATGAAATTAGGAAGCTTATTAATTTTGAACCAAAATGCTCTATTAATTGTTTCTTAGAGTTTTATTCAAAAGATGTTTGGGTATTTATTAGATTTGATACTTCATTTTAGGTTTGTATATATGAGAAGTTTGTATTAAGGTCATATATCTAAGATTCACTTTTTTAACTTTGTGATGGATATGTGAAAGATTTAAATTGAACCAATCACAATAAAAAAGATATGCTGATAAGATAACTCGGCAGGTTAAGTGCTCGCTGCTGCGATCTGTGTGTGATCTGCAAATTGCAGGTTCGAATCCAGTAATGCCGATAAATGAGTACCAACTTAGGTTGGGTAATATTGGATCTAAAGATGCTCTATGTAAAGCGCTCTAGCAAAAGAGCTATTTAAATGACACATCATTATCAATATTTTTGAGGCTTGTGGATCTGCTTAGAATCACATACTTTGCATAGGCCGAAATCTAGTAGTAGCTGTGGAGTAATGCTCATGAAGTTCGAAAAAAGGAACGTGGGCTTGGGCGTGTTTGTAATTCTATCCATAGTGAGACGTCAACTGTACCCATGATCCCTCACGCGTGCATAAATCCTTCTCAACGTTTAGACACACCTATAGCGGCTACTATAGGCATGCATAAATCCCACTCGACGGATGAAACCAGTGCCGAGAAAATTAGCAGAAAAAAACACAACTCCCTTTTCAACAGAAAAGCACCATAAAATGTCCCATAGCTATAAAACACATACTCCTGCTGCCTCTGAAGAGGCGTTCCAGTATGAAGAGGCCCATTCTCCTCTCTCAGCTCTCCTCTCTCCACATCTCTCCAAAAGAAAATACCAAGGGAAGACCCTGAGACATTTGTATTTCCATGGGCTGAAGCACCTAAAACAGGGACCTGGACAATGGAGCGCTTTGAAGAGAACTATGGACAAAGTTTCTCCTTTGTCGACTTTATGATTAAGTATCCTATTTGTCAAAAGACCTTGAACCTTGAAATGTCTCAGCCCCTTGAAACAGGCCAATCCTGGCATCCTGTCGCCAACTCCTACTCTTGCATCCATGGATGCATCCCATGACACTCAACACAGGGACAACATTAAAAAGAGAATTAATCTGGACTGTTTGAACGCCTTAGGTCACAAGAGCAGTGAACCAGAGAGTTGAGAAAATCTTCAAACCCTCGCCTTCTGATCCCTTATACATCAGGGGACATGTGCAACCTGACTTCCTTGTAATCACAACCTCCAGAAAGAGAGCAGGTGTTCCACTCTCTACCTCGGAAACACCCCCTAACAAGAAGTGCAAACGCCTATAAACTTTAGGCAAGCGCATTACCACCTCAGGTGCCTATACCTATAGGATCAGGATTGCAAACATGACACTGCTTGAGAGCTACAACACCCAACGGGATGAAGTGCTAAAGTCCCTAGACACAGTCCTACAACCTGTTAAGTCACACCTGCTTAAAATCTCAACAGAGGGCAAGCAAATGGCACAGAACATCCTTAATATCCTGGACTGAGCTGACACCTCAGGGAGAGTTATCGCATAAGGTACGCTTTCAAAGTGACACTTGTGGCACTGTGATTCCGAGTTTAAACCTGAGACTTGCGCAGCACTGATCAACATGCCTATTGAAGAGGCTGTACTGTTCGGGGGGGTAGTTGATGCACAGCTCGAAATAGCCAAAAGGGAGCACGAGACCACAATGGCTCTGGGACAGATTACAAACAAGCCATATGTCCAGAACGGTGTCTTTAACACATAGCGTAATTTTCGTAGTCAAGGTTTCAGTCAATCAAACCAACCAGGATCTGGGGCGTCTGGCTCCTCCTTTTACAGTCCCAATCTACCTCCTATAAATCCCTTCAGCATAGGGGGTTTCACCTAGGAAAAGGGAGATGCATGGTTGCATCCTCTCGAGGCGCAGAAACCCCTGTCAACAAATGACGGGGTGGTTCACGTTGACTCCCATGTATCCCAAGTGGGGGTCCATACAACCTTTCACCCAGCAATGGGAGGGAAAAATGTCAGATCGCTGGGAGCTCACGAGAGTGGCAAAAGGGTACTCCATAGAGTTCATCGAAACACCACGCCACCACCCTCCTCATGTGAGAAGGATGTCTGCAGAACATTTTCTAATCCTACAAGAGGAAATCCAAACACTACTAGAAAAAGCAGCAATAGAGCTAGTGCTGCCTCTAGATAAAATCAAGGTATTTATTAAATGTACTTCCTTTTCCCAAAGAAAGATCTAACAATATTCCTGTTGCTGAATCTGTGCCCTGCAAACACGTATGTCAAGCCTAAAAAATTCATGACTGCGTTACAGATTTCAATGTTATAAGTGCACAAAAAATACCTGAGATTCAAAGTGGGTTACAAGCACTACCAGTTCGTAGTGCTACCGATTGGCACAGCCTCAGCCCCCAGGGTGTTTGCAAAGGTCCTAGAGGTAGTGGCCACCCACTTGCTAAAGCAGTCCATTCCAGTGTACCCTTATTTAGACGACTGGCTAATAACTGGCGACAAGCCTCAGAGGTGCCTGCAAAACACCCAGCAAACAGTTGACCTACTGTTCCTATTAGAGTTCTCCATAAATGAGAAAAAGTCAAGTCTAGTGGCCAACAAAGTAAAACATTTTCTAGGGGCACTTATCCAAACAAATGACTGACTGCCCGCCTTCTCCAACGAGAGGGTCCAAAACATGTTTCCGAACATCAGTATGTAGCATGTTATCAAGTAACCATGCAAAGGAAATGCGCCTATTAGGAATTATGGCTTCCTGCATCTATCTAGTGTCACATGCCCGACTGCGCATGCATCCAATGCAAGAGTGGTTAGCAAAACAATGGTTGCAAGCAAGTGGTATGTGGGACGATCTAGTGGTGTTTTGCAACTTCTAGTTGGCTCGCCACAGTGGTGGTCGACAGACAACCTGTTAAAGGGAAAAACCTTTCAACAGACAATCGACTCAACTCTTACAACAGACGCATCCCTAACACGTTGGGGAGCTCATTTTCTCCATCACACTGCACACAGGGTGTGGACACGGGCATTAACCAAGAAGCATATCGACCTTCTGGAACTGCTGACAGACAGCACCACAGCTATGTTTTACATAAACAAACGGGGGGTGGGGGGGTAAGGGTGGGGCACATTCTGCAGGGCTGTCCAAACTAGCCCAAAATGTTTGGCTGTGGGCACTAAAACACAGGTTTCTCCTAGCGCAACATTTTCTAGGGGAACTCAATTCACTGGTAAACATACAAAGCAGAAGTGCAGATCTACCCTCAGAGCACGAGTGGCAACTAAACACAGATGTGCTACATAGCGTCTTCTCAGACTGGGGGTTCCCAGAAAAATGCCACTCGGGAGAAAGCTCAATGCCAAGACTACGCATCCAGATTTCCCCAAAAAGATTCCAAAGGGAAGGCTTAACTAATGAATTGGTCAGGGAAATGTGCGTACTCTTTCCTCTCCCTCCCCACACTCCTCAACAACTCTTCTCAACAACATAGTCCTCTCGCTACATGGGGAATAAGTACAACTTATCCCGATAGCTCCAATGTGGTCACAACAAACCTCGTTCTCTGACCTGCAGATGTCCCTGTGTCCACCCATGAAACTGTCCAACCAACATGTTGACACAAGATCAAAGGACAACACTCCACTGTGCCCTCAGACATTGAACTTAGCAGCTGTCAGGTCTGCGGGGTCTTTGAGGTGCAGCAGGACGAGATGCAGAACTCTCTGGTGCTTTGGATGAGTATACCTTCCAACCTCAAAGGAAAAACCCACTTGGCAATGCATACTACACAAGGGTCGCGGAGTAGCTCGCTGCCGGTCTGGAGTTGGAGTAAAGGACCTGGGGGAAACACAATGCTGAAGTGATGTCGGCTGATTGTGTTTCCGTACGGAGTATCCTGTGCTGAGGACGGCGTCCCTGTGGCTTGTCGGGCACCGTGACCTCAGATGGTGTCAGTGCGGCAGTCTCCATGGAATAAAATACACTGTAAGCAACGACCGAAATCGGTGAGTCTGAGGGGTGCCAGGCCAGAACCGGACCGTTTTTTTGTATCCATAGTCTGATCCTTTCTCTAAATAATCAATTTCTAATTTGATTGTCAACTGCATCCAACCTTGCTATTCTCTTGCTAAGAGAACGTTGCATTTCAAAATTTCAAACCTAGAGCACATTCAACTCGAGGCACAGGGGCAACTATAGCTTTCAAAGCAATTGTGCCCTTAGATGCCATTTGCAAAGCTGCCACTTGGACTTCAGTTACCACTTTCACCCATCATTACTGTCTAGACACACATATAAAGGGTGATACACAGGTGGGACAAGCAGTATTACAACATCTATTTGTAGAGCTACCTTGAAACAACCCACCTCCTTCTACAAGTACTGCTTGCTAGTCTGTGCAAAACATGTGATTCTAAGCAGATCCACAAGCCTCAGAAGGCATGCATTACTTACTGTACTTGTGTTTCTGATGCTTCCATCTGCTTAGATTCACATGCGCCCACCCTTCCTCCACTCTTGGAGTTGGAGGTTCTAGGAAAACAGATATCTTGGGAAAACAGATATTTTGCCCCTCATGATCTCTACCTACACTCCACGCGTACACTCCTTCTTGTCAGAAACAAATAATCGGACGCACCTTGATGCGTGAGGGATCATGGGTACAGTCGATGTCACACTACGGATAGAATTACAAACATGCCCAGTCGACATCCCTTTTCGAACTTCATGTGCAATACTCTGCAGCTACCACTAGTTGTCGCCCTATGTAAAGCATGTGAATCTAAGCAGATACAAGCATCAGAAATAAGATTACGCTAAATAATGTGTGTTTATTTAGTGTCGCAAATTACGCATGGAAAATGCTGAGGGGCAAAGTTTGTACTGCAAAGCCTACTGCTGATTATTGCCTCACTGTTGGTTAATTGCCCTGGATCACTGAGAAATGTTAGGGAGAGTTTTCTTAAGCCAAAGCCTTTTTTTATATATATATTTCTGAGACTTGTGGAATCTGCTTAGATCACATGCTCTGCATAGGCCGACATCTAGTGGAAGCTGCGGAGTATTAGTTTGTTTTTCGAAACTCGAAAATGGGCGTCGACACAAGGCGTGCCAGTAATACTATCCCTAGTGTGACGTCCACTGTACCCATGATCCCTAACGCGTGTAGGACCCTCAGATTGTTTTTTTCCGCCATACTTGTCGGAAGCATTTTCCGGAGTTCCCTGGCTTTCAGCCATATTTTGCTAAATATCATAATTTCTGATGTTTGTTAATCTGCTTAGAATCACATGCTGTGCATAGTCCGACATACAGTGGTCACTGCAGAGTATTGCATTTTGTTTTTCGTATTAGAAAAGGGGGCGTCGACAAGGCGTGTCTGTAACACTATCCCTATAGTGACGTGCAGTGTACTCACAATCCCTCACGCGTCGAGGTCCCTCAGATTGTTTTTTTCCACCCAGATATTGGTCGCCTTTACGCAGAGCTCCTCGATTGACATTGCAAATATTCACTCGAACATTTGGTCATTATTTAGAAATATGCACTCGACCTTTGGTCGTTATATTAACGTTACGTTCCTCCTTCGACGAAGCTGTTCTCCGCAGACAAGATCTTCGACGGCTGTGCCTTCGATGGAGGAGACCCTTCGGCGTCGCCAAACACGCGGCCTGGCCTCGCCGGCCTCAAACAGTAGGGAGAGTGGGGTCGTGGGACATTTCTTGCTATCTCTTTAAGAATGCCTTTCTCTTTCCCCACCTTTTCCTTCAGTGTTATCACGTCTGTCCGTTCCCTCAGCTATGCTATGGAGAGGACACCCTTTAGGTTTTGCCCACGCTGCAAGGGCAAATTCACCTGGAAAGACTAGCACAAACGGTGCAACCGTTGCTTGCCCCTCGACCACAAGGAAGGTTTTGCGGCCTGTAAGCTTCTTAAGCCCAAGACTTTAGAACCGCAGGGTCAAGAGGTGGGCAGCCTACGCCATGTCTAGGTCCGATTCCTCACCCGCCGTCGCCGAAAGTGGAGAGGAAAGTGATAACCAGCCTCCGTATCGGAGGTTGTACACCCCTCTAGGGAGTGGTCACGCTCCTCGTTGTCTGTCCCCAGCCCCGACAAGCTCAGCTCACGCCCTGCTTATGGGGATGAACACCCCAGCGACATAGACGCACATAAGCACACAGCGCCACGGCTCTTCCTCGACGAAGAAAGCATTAGCCCCAACTGAGACGCAGGTCCTACCGGTGTCCTCCACGGACCGTAAGGGTCCAAAGCCCCCCCTCGCAACCGCAGATGCGACCAACGACTGGGCTACCCCCAGAAAAGGGCGCTATCACCAAACCGCCAGACAACGTGCCACGCCAGCGAGCGCCCGTCGGCGTAGAGGATGCGACACCTGTAGCATCGAGGCCAGAGGAACCCTCGACAGACCATTTAGTCGTCGAGAGCCTGTCGCGTATTGTTTCCATCGATAGCCGGAGACGGACGGCGAAAGAGACGCCGAATACCTCTCGCAAGGCCAGGGAAAAGCCGAAAGGGGCGGAAGGAAGGCAGGAACCGCCCCCTCCGTCGAAAGGGACTCCTAGCCTACTAGAAGGATTTTCAGAAAGCTATGGGAGCTTATCCTCGAAGTTATGGGATAGGTCAAAGGGTTTACAGGCCGAAAGCCTTCCCTTTTCCCCCACAGACCGCTCTGGGCTACCACAAAGGACCTTAGAGAGACTCCAATTTTGCATGTACAAAATGGAGAATGTTATATCTACCCAATACCTGCCCAAACCCAAAAGACCAAGAGAGGGGCCTCAGGAGGATCCTAGGGCTAAATACCCTAGGATGTTTAACCCCCCACAGGGGGATTTAGAGTTGTATGACCTCACTGAAGAGGACTCCCACTTTCATGAAGATGAGGAGTTCTTAGGTAACCAATCAGGAATATGTCACCTATAGACGATCAACCTACCTTTAATGCACTACTACGTAAAGCAGCAGCGCATTTCGAAATCGAGACTGGGGACATTTCTCCTGACATAGACTTCGTTGAAAGGATTATCCAGGAGAAACCTCCTGTCAGTCAAACCATTCCCCTCCTTGCCTCAGTAAAAAGACGAATCACTCCATCGCTTTCTACACCCGCATTGGTCAGAGGGGTCAACCCAAGGATAGAAAAATTATTTAGTCCTTCTCCATCGGACCCGTTATACATCAGGGCCCACTCAGTACTGGACTCCCTAGTAGTAACTAATACAAGGAAAAGGGCAGGGGTCCCACTATCAACCAGCGAGGCACCTCCAGATAAAGAAGGTAAAAAGCGGTATGCCCTAGATAAAAGGATTACAGCCTCGGCAGCCTTTCCCACTAGGATTGCTAACAACTCCTCCTTACTGGCTAGTTATGCAGATGCCCAATGGAGCAAACTACGCAAAGACATTGAGGAGGTACCTGAACCCCTAAAAACTCGGCTTCTGACCACAGTTACCGAGGGAACCTTAGTCAACCAGAGCATCATTAAGAATACTCTAGATGCTGCAGAAACGGCTGGCCGTTCCCTAATCCAAGGAATCCTCCTCAAACGTCATGTTTGGCTACGTAATTCGGGGTTTAAACCCGAAACACAAGCATCTCTCATTAACAAACCAATAGAGGATGCCAACCTCTTTGGGAAGGCAGTGGATGACGCGCTAGAGACTGCAAAAAAGGAATTTGACACCATTAAGACCCTAGATCAGATTTCAAGGCCTCCCAACAAGCGAGGTTATGGAAACAGATTCTTTTTTCGAGGCCAACGCCAACAACATCATCAGCAACCGCAGCAGTACTCTGCAGGCAACTGGTCCTCGAATCAAGGAACCAGTGGACAATTCACCCAGAGAGGACAGCGTCGCGGCAAGGGAAGAGGTCGGGGCTCCACCCCTAGCGGTTCCCAAGCCACCAACACCAAATGACTCGAAGATTCGGGTCCCCTCCCATGCATCACCGGTCTGGGGCCGGCTAACATCCTTTCTTCCAGCATGGGAGGGAATAACATCAGACCACTGGGTACTATCAACCATAGCCCGCGGCTACTGTATAGAATTCAACCGCTCCCCGACGTACAGACCCCCAAGGGGATGACGCCTGTCACCAGAAGACCTAGCCATCCTTCTTCAAGAAGTGGACCAGCTACTAGAAAAAGGAGCTATAGAGGTCGTGCCTCTATCGCAGGTAACGGAAGGTATTTATTCAGTGTACTTCCTTCTACCCAAAAAGGATTTAACCATGCGCCCTGTACTAGATCTGCGCCCAGCGAACACATTTGTAAAACCTCAAAAATTTCATATGGTGACATTACAGGAAGTAATCCCCCTGTTATCACAAGAGGATTACATGACAAAACTGGACATGAAAGATGCATACTTTCATATTTTAATGTTGCCAGCGCACAGAAAATACCTCAGGTTCATGATGGAGGGCAAACACTACCAGTTCAGAGTGCTACCCTTCGGCATAGCGTCAGTGCCGAGAGTATTCACGAAAGTACTGGCAGTGGCAGCGGCCCACCTGCACAGGTTGTCCATCCCAGTATACCCTTTCCTCGACAATTGGCTCATAACAGGGGATTCTTACGAGACCTGCTTCTCAAATACCCAAAAGACTGTAGACCTTTTGTTCCAACTGGGCTTCTCCATCAGTGAAAAGCAGTCCAGCCTAGAGCCCAGCCAAATCAAACAATTCCTAGGGGCTCTAATTCGAACAAAGGACAGCCTCGTCTTCCCCTCCAACGAGAGGGTCCAAAATATGCTGGTTCAGATCCCTCAATATGTGGCCGGCCGAGAGGTGACGGTGCGCAAAGCAATGCGTTTGCAGGGTATGATGGCGTCCTGTATATATTTGGTACCTAACGCGAGACTGCGCATGCGTCCAATGCAAGAGTGGCTCAACAGCCAGTGGTGTCAGGCCAGCGGACAATGGGATGATCTAGTGGTGGTCTCGCAGGCCTTGGTTCTCTCGCTACGGTGGTGGTAGAAGGAAAACCTTGTCATAGGGAAACCATTGGCCACAACCTGCAGTGAAGGCCACTCTAACCACAGATGCATCCCTCATAGGATGGGGGGCTCACCTATCCCATCAGACTGCACACAGAGTTTGGACTCCGAATGTAGCATCCAAACACATAAACTTGCTGGAACTGTTAGCGGTCTTCAAAGCACTGAAGGCTTTTCAGGCACACCTGCAAGGGAAGACGGTGATGGTCCTCACAGACAGCACCACAGATATGTACTGTCTGAACAAACAAGGGGGCACTCACTCTCCAGGACTGTCCAGGCTGTCCCAGAACATCTGGAAGTGGGCTCCCAACCACATGTTCCTGTTGTCACAACATGTACCAGGGGAATTCAATCTGCTAGCAGACGAACTCAGCAGAGACTTCCCTCTACCCGCAGAATACGAATGGCGGTTACAAGAAGACAGTCTTCGACGTCTTCACACAATGGGATTCCCAGAAATAGATCTCTTTGCAATTCTGGAGAACTCCCAATGCCAAGATTACGCCTCCAGGTACCCCCAGAACCAATCCATGGGGAACGGTCTATCGATACCATGGTCAGGGAAATTTGTTTACGCTTTTCTCCTCGACTCCCCTTCTCAAGATAGAGCACAAGATGCACCAGGAATCAGTCACCATGATACTAGTGGCCCCTGTGTGGGCCCGGCAACCATAGTTCGCTCACCTGATGGAGATGTCTCCGTCTCCACCGGTGAAACTACCCTGCCCATACAACATGCTGTCACAGGACAAAGGCAAGACACTACACCCATGCCCACACACCATGAACTTAGCAGCATGGCTCCTGAGATCATAAAATTTGGTAATTTACAGTTCCCGCAGAGATGCATGGACATTCTCAAAGAAGCTAGAAAGCCTAACACTCGTCACTGTTACTCTAGAAAGTTGAAAAGATTCATCATACAGTGTAGAAATAAGAGCATCAACCCGGTTGACTGCTCTCCCACACAAATTGTTCTCTACCCGACTCACCTACTAGACTCAGGATTAGTGTTTAATTCTATTAAGGTTCATTTGGCTGCACTTTCCGCATACACCACTTCTCAACTTAGTGTTGTGGTGGAAAGTGCCAGTTCTCCAGCATGGGGTCTGGCATGGATTCACATGCTCATGAATATTACCCGTCGTCAGGCTGGGAATCCTTGGTAAAGAAAAAATCAGTATCAGGTTTGTTTCTGATCTGTCTTTCGTAGTAGTAACCAATCACTGATCTCTGCATCATACTGACCACAGCCAATGACTGCCCTCTACCTAAGCCCCGCCTCTGGCAGCCATCTTCAGATTTTTACCACACGGTCAAGTGTTGGGAGTCCTTGTGCTTAGCTCTCGAGCTTTTACTGCGTGTTTCACATTTTTTCGGTTAATCGAGCCTCAAGCTCCACTGTTTCTACTCCCGGTAACGGCTACCCGTTGCGGGTTTTTCCTACGCCCCTCAAGGGCGAAGATTTCATCGAATCAACTTCTTGGAGGATTCCAGAAGATACGCGGCCTACTTCGAGATGGCCCAGGATGCGAGTTCGTCACCCGGACCCAAGCTGTTTCGCAGCTGCCCTGGATGCGGGCTGCAGAATGTGTTTAAGGAAGACGAACATTCGCGATGCCTCTACTGTCTTCATGGGGACAAGACTCATGTAGAGAAGGACTGCCAGTTCTGCAAGAACTTGTCGGAGCGAACCATGAGGGACCGTCGATCCCGTCTCGCAAGCTGGTTGGAGAAGGGCTCGACGGGTGAGAAGAAGAAGAAAGGGTCCGAGCGGGCTTCTAAGTCCTGTGCGGGCGCCCCGGCGATGGGGGCCCAACACCAGACCAAGCGCCGCGAGTCCGCTGGCTCCGGGAGCGCCGAAAGGTCGGGCTCTTCGGTCGCCAGGCAGGGCGCACCTTCCCCGGCACTGTCAACCACGAGCCAACGCTCCGGTTCGGGGAAGAGAAAGTCCGAGACCCCGGGTAAGCTTCGGGAGAAGCCCCGTCCAATCTCGGAAGAGGGGGAGCGAGGCGTCGCCCCTCCCCCAAAGGAGAAGGCCCGGGACGCACCTAAGGTGGTGAAGGCCCCTACCCAGCAGGCGAAGGCCTCTATCGAGGCTTTCGCGGTGACTCTGGCCAAGCCGGCAGAGACACCGCCAGAGGAGACTGCCTCTGGGACTAGAGTTTCCCTGCCGCTAAGGAAGGAATCCTCTTTTCAGTCCATCGTCGTGGCTGCCATGATGGAAGAATCGAGGGGGGGCACGGTGCCCTCCTCGAGCTAGGAGTCAGCCTCGGAGGAGGAACTGACCGAGGCCGTGAGGAACCTCGAAGTCCAATTCGAGAAGGTTCGATCCCGTCAGGAAGATCCTCGGGAGATAACCGAGGAAGACGACGATGGTGAGGAAGAGCGGCCTTCTCTTCCGGTGCAGCCGGATCCTAGGCCTCAGGATGGCTCGGCGGCCATTTTGTCTGCCATCCAGTCCTTATGCTCTGAGATAAGGACGAGATTCCCACGGCCCAGGCCGGAGGACCCGCAACCTGGCCCGTCGGGAAGTCCTCAGAACAAACGACGGAGGACCCAACCCTCTCCTCCGCTCGCCCCCGTGAGGCCTACAGTTCCCTCCTCATCCTCCCACGAGTCGGGAGATGACGGTGCGTTGGGCTCGACGACGGGTTCTGAGGGCGACAACGACGAAGGAACGGGTTTCCCGTCGCACGGGCCTCGCCGCCCGACGAGATTGGCTCATTCCGCGCCATGATCGCCAGGGCGTCCAAATTGTTCCAGCTCTGCCCGGAGGAGCAGAAAAAGGAAGGTTTCCTCTATCGGCGCCGGGCAGCCAAGAGGAAGACGGTCATCGCGGTGCCCCTAATCGATGACATCTGGGAGGAGGGCCTGTCAGTTCTCAAGAACCCCTCAACGGCACCAGCCAAACGGGACCGGTGCGAGAAGACGGGTCCCCGACACCGCTCCTCTGTGCCTCAGGGCCCAGCCAACGCCAGACTCGGTCGTCTCGGCGGCGGCTAAGAAGAAAGCGGCGGGGTCAGGAGCCTCGACGTCGAATTCCCCGCCGGATGGCGAGGGAAAGAAGTTGGACGCCATGGGGCGGCGGGTCATTTCGTCTGCAGCGACGACGATCAAAGCGGCCAATGCCCTGGCGATCGTGGCCCGTTACGACAGGGAGCTCTGGTTTAAGCTGGCCCCCATATTGGACTTCCTGCCGGACGACCAGAGGTCCGAGGCCCTGTAAATACTGCAAGAGGGCGAGGTGGCGTCGGACCACGCCATAACGGTGGCAACCGATATTGCCGATACTGGGTTCTGCCAGCTAGGCAACGGTGTTTGCCTATGACGACGGGGTTGGCTTCGGGCGACCGACTTCCGTCAGGACGTCCAGACCAGGGTGTTGGACATGCCATTCGACGGCAGCAACGTGTTAGGGAAGGCGGTGGACGAATCCCTCCAAGCCATAAAAACGGAGATGGCCCGCGCCCTAGGAGCCCTTCAGCAACGACGGCCCTTTCGGAGCTCTGGAGGCAGACAGGGTGCCTCCAAGGGATCCAGCGGTGGCTCGTCGTCCTACCGCCAGGCGGCACGCTCCTCGTCTAAGGAGGCCTACAGGGGTCGCGGCAAGCAGGGAGCGCCTCGCCGCCGTCGGCAAGGTGGTCAGGGCGGCAAGGCCGCCACCTCCAAGCAGGACTGAACCGGCCGTGGTCTCGGGCCCCCACCGAAGCACCCCCGTGGGAGGCCGGCTGGCAAATTTCGTCGGTGTGTGGAAGTCCATCTCCACCGACCGTTGGGTGCTGGATACCCTGGCAAGAGGACACTATCGAATTCCTGAAGAAGTGCCCTCACGTTCCACCTGTGGCCAGGAAGGAAAATCACGTCCCGCAACTGCTGTTGGAAGTACGGGCAGGCGCTATCGAGCTTGTCCCGATGAGGCTCCGGGGTGTACTCAAGGTACTTCCTCGTCAGGAAAAAGACGGGCGGCTGGCGCCCCATCCTGGACCTTCGTCGTTTGAACAAATACATCAGATCACAAAAGTTCAGGATGGTCACCCTCCAGCACGTACTGGGACAGCTGGAGGAAGGCGACTTTCTATCGTCATTGGACCTGGAGGATGCATACTTCCACGTTCCCATCCTCAAAAGTCACCGAAAGTTCCTCAGGTTCGTCGTCCAGGGACGCCACTACCAATTCAGAGCACTGCCGTTCAGATTGAAGTCGGCCCCCAGGGTCTTTACCAAGTGCCTAGCACCAGTGGCGGCACGGCTGCGCCTGCAGGGGATTCGCGTCTACCCCTACCTGGACGACTGGCTCATCCGCTCGAGGACGAGCTAACTCGCCGTCGAACACACTGCGAGGACCGTCCAGCTACTCACAGACCTGGGATTCGCCATAAACTACCCAAGGTCCCACCTGGTGCCGTCGCAGGTGTCCCTGTTTCTTGGAGCGAAGCTCGATACAGTGAGGCGCCTGGGGGCCCCCGTCGGAAGAACGGACAAAGACCATTCTAGGCAAAGTGCAGCGCCTGCTAGCCACGGACGTGGCCAGGGTGGGGACTTTCAGACGCCGGCGTACCAGGAGATGGTGACGACGGACGCCTCCCTGGAAGGTTGGGGCGCCCACACCGGAGATCTCCACGCAAGAGGCCTCTGGCTCCCGGAGGAGAGGCTCCTGCACATCAACGTCCTGGAACTCCGAGCCGTGTTCTGGGCTCTCAAATCGTTCCTCCCGTCGCTCAAGGGCAAGGTGGTGCGGATCTTCACGGACAACACCACGACAATGTTTTACATATGGAAGCAGGGAGGCACCAGATCCCCAGCCCTATCCAAGGAGGCACAGGATCTGTGGCACTGGGCGGTCGCCCAGGGGATATTCCTGGTTCCCTTCCACCTGGCAGGAGAAAGAAACACCATTGCCGATTCGCTCAGCAGGGAGCTGCGCGCGTGTCACGAGTGGGAACTGCGCCAGGATCAGGTGGATCAACTCTTCCGACGTGGGGCAAACCCCAAATCGACCTATTCGCAAGGACTGTTCCGGTCGTTCCCGCCGGTGAAGGCCCCGGCGTGGGAACTTAACGTGGTGCTGACCAGGCTCATGGGGCCCCCATTCGAGCCGATGCACTCCGCACCGATGAAGTTTGTGTCGTGGAAAACTGCGTTCCTGGTGGCCATTACCTCCGCACGGCGAGTGGGAGAGATCCAGGCCCTATCCTGCAAAGCACCGTACTTGACTTTCCATGCCTCAAGGGTGGTGCTTAGGACGCACCCCTCCTTTATGCCCAAGGTGCCGTCGGACTTCCATCTTAACGAGTCCTTGGTGTTACCTATTTTCTTCCCGTCTCCTTCGTCGCCGGCCGAGAGGACTTTGCACTCGCTGGATGTGGCTAGAGCGCTGAAGTTCTACGTGGACCGCACAAAGAGTTTCCGGAGGACATCACAGCTGTTCGTGAACTTTGGACCTGTGAATCAAGGGAAGGCTCTCTCGAAGTCTTCTATTTCCAGGTGGCTCTCTGGCTGCATCATGCACTGTCCCTGGTTGGCTAACCGACCGCTGCCAGGCCGTTCGAGAGCCCATTCGACCAGAGCGATCGCTGCTACTACGGCGTTCTTATCTGGTGTGCCCCTGCTGGACATCTGCAGGGCTGCTACGTGGAGGTCGACGCACACCTTCACGAGATTCTACTGTGTCGATCGGGATTCCAGGGAGGAGTCCAGGGTCGGCCAAGCAGTGCTGCGCAACCTGTTCGCTTAAGGTGATCCTGGTGAGGAGGTAAGAGATACTTAATGTTGAGTTTTTTGTATTGCTTAATGTTGAGCCTTTTGCCACCCCCCGTGGTTGTGCATGTGTGTACTGCTATTTATTCTTATATTCATGAGCATGTAAATCCATGCCAGACCCCATGCTGGAGAAGGAACAAGTTACTTACCTGTAACTGTTGTTCTCCAGCATAGGTCTGGCATGGATTCACATGCGAACCCTCCCGCCTACACCTCTGCGGCTCTTCACTTGGTCATACTGCCACTTCACGTGCTACCAAATCTGAAGATGGCTGCCAGAGGCGGGGCTTAGGTATAGGGCAGTCACTGGCTGTGGTCAGTATGACGCAGAGATCAGTGATTGGTTACTACTACGAAAGACAGATCAGAAACGAAACTGATACTGATTTTTTTCTTTACCGAGGATTCCCAGCCTGACGGGGAATATTCATGAGCATGTGAATCCATGCCAGACCCATGCTGGAGAACAACAGTTACAGGTAAGTAACTTGTTCCTTATTAAGGCCTTCATGGAAGGAGTTAAAAGAATACACCCTCCCATAGCTAACCCAGCTCCCGGATGGGACCTAAATGTGGTACTAACCAGGCTCATGGGCTCACCCTTTGAACCCATGCACAAAGCAACGCTTAAGGACCTCACCCTTAAAACTGCTTTTCTAATAGCTATCCCCTCCATCAGGAGAGTAAGTGAACTACAAGCGCTATCTATTCTAGACCCCTTTGTAACAGTTCACAAAGATAAGGTGGTTCTACGCACACACCCTAGGTTTGCACCTAAATTAATTTCTAAGTTCCATGTGAACCAATCTATAGAACTACCAACGTTCTTTCAAAACCCTTCAAACTTGGAGGAAAAAAGCCTGCATACACTGGATGTGCGCAGGGCTGTTATGTTTTATATGGCAAGAACTAGACCACTGAGAAAGACTAATCAGTTCTTTGTCTCGGTGGCAGCAGGAAGAGATGGGGATGCAGTTTCACAATCCACTATATCTAGATGGATTGTACAATGCATCACCCTGTGTTACACACTTGCTAAGAGAGAACTACCCTTCAAGCCAAGAGCACACTCTACTCGAGGCACTGGGGCTTCCATAGCATTCATTGCAAATGTCCCTCTTGAGTCCATTTGCAAAGCGGCAACCTGGAGTTCTGTAAACACCTTTACAAAACACTACTGTCTAGATGCCCACTCTAGATCTGATTCTAGATCTGATTCACAGGTGGGACAAGCAGTATTAAGACACCTTTTCTCTACTGTTCCTTCTCACAACCCACCTCCAACTTCGAGTACTGCTCGCTAGTCTATGCACAGCATGTGATTCTAAGCAGATTAACAAACATCAGAAGACTGCATTACTTAACATAAAAGCATTTCTGATGGTTGTATCTGCTTAGATTCACATGCGCCCACCATTCCTCCCCGCTCGGATGGAAGGAACATAGACATCCTTTATCTCTCTCTCTTTTCTGTACTCTCACGTCTATAAGGCTCCCTTAGGGCGGAAAAAAACAATCTGAGGGACCTCGACGCGTGAGGGATTGTGGGTACCATGCACGTCACTATAGGGATAGTGTTACAGACACGCCTTGTCGACGTCCCCTTTTCGACTATGAAAAACAAAATGCAATACTACGCAGTGACCACTGGATGTCGGACTATGCACAGCATGTGAATCTAAGCAGGTACAACCATCAGAAATGCTTTTACGGTAAGTAATGCATTGTCATTTCCCTGTTTCTTCAACTCCCACGTCCAGACATCGAAGTTCGAAACCAGCCCGCAGAAGAAACAACCGTCGAGAGCTGCATGACAGACTTTGGGCCTCGGAAGGCCTCTGGCCTCGGCCCGGGCCTTGGAAGGCCTCTGGCGTCGGCCCTGCAAGTAGGGAGAGTGGGGGTGTAAACATACTCTACACTCTTATTTTTCCTACACACACTAGCCTGCTGCCACAGGGTGCGGATGAAGGGTACCCCTTTCAGATTTCGCCCCAAGTGCAACCGCAAGTATCCTTGGGTTGACACAAACACCACCTGTAACCTCTGCTTGCTGAGGGACCACCCCGAGGCGAACTGCAGAGCGTGTAGCCGGTTCAAGGCTAAGACACTAAAGGACCGCTCGACCAAACGTTGGGCCCACCATGCCAGGCAACTCGAGGCCATGGAAGCGGAGGGCACCTTCAGTGATGGCAGCGACGCCGTACTTTCGGACGGCGAGGGCAAGGAGGCGCTAAAAGATGCCCAAGCTTAAGTACCTGACCTTGGAAGACTGTCCGGCAGGGCAGTTATGGGGAGCACACCCGGTGACACGAGCGCTACCCACACCACTTTCACACCTAAACACTCAGAAGTCCAACCGAGACTCGACACGCGTGTTGAGTTCTCGGAAAGAGGCACGCAGAGAGCGGTCCACCGAATCGGTGTCCCCTGGGCGTTCTCGTCAAGATCGCCACACGACACCAGGCAACCGTCCACAGTTGCCAAAGGTGCCTCACTCACCAAAGTCATGGAGGTACGCTCGTCAGAAGACTTAACCGACCACCAGCCCCAGGCCGCACACCTGGAGTCGGCTCCGGCAGACCGTACGCCAGCTGCTACCGAATCCCAACGTCCTCACTCAAAGGCAAGGGACACTACCCCCGAATCTCGACGCCAGGCGTCGAAAAGCACTGAGAAGGTGAAAACACCAGGGAAACGCTCTTCTACTCACGGAGAAGGTGGGGAAACAGCAGAGGAAACCATCTCACCCTCCTTCTGCACCACAGTTACATAAAGACGGTTCTAAGTCTTCAGATAAGCATCTAGCCAAGACCCCTGTACAGGCCCATAGGTCCAGTCTAGTTATAGAAGCAGAACCCTCTCAAGAAAGGGTCATTCACAGCTCCAAGAAATGGACCAGTGAGGATATAGACAGGGTTATGACTAGAATGTCCTCCCTAGCAGACTTCTACTCCAAGAACCCAGAACACTTCCTCACCTATACCCCTGACAGTGCTACTCCCTCAGGATCTAGGGACCTGCAGCCCCCTGGTAAGAAACCTCGGTTTGAGACTCCAACGCAAGGTCTGTCTTCAGACCCTTTTTACATCCAGCCTTACACCCAGCATACTGAGGATCCACTACAGGATGAGGATCCAGACTTGGTAACGGTGGACTATTATGGGGACGACGAGGACCAAGATGAGGAGGAAGATGACCCAGAAGTCTACAGAATAGACCACCCTGTAAGCAAAGAACCTCAAGTTACCGACTCTCCAGTAGACAACCAGCGACTCCTTAATGAGGTCTTGACTAGAACGGCAGAGCAGTTCTGCATAGACACTCAGGGAGCACAGGAGGAGAGGGACTTTGCTGAGGAACTAGTGGGAGAAAAGAAACCCATTGCCCAAGCCATTCCAATTCTCAAGTCCATCCAACAGAGAATTGACCCTTCCCTTCTCACGCCTAACCTCGCCAGGGCAGTAAACCCTAGAATCGAGAAATTGTTCAGGGCAGCCCAATCGGACCCGCTTTACATAAGGGGTCAACTGAAGCCTACCTCCCTGGTAGTTACTAACACCCGGAAGAGGGCGGGGACACCTCTATCATCATCTGAGCCCCAAACCCCCTCCCCCCTCTGCCCCCTGACAAGGATAGCAAAATTTACGGGTTGGGAAGGAAGGTAGCCTCCACTTCTGCTTACCAGGCAAGGATTGCCAACTCCACCACTCTGCTGGTTCATTACAACTGCCACCAGTGGGAGCAGATAGCTGCCCTCATTGACTCCGCACCGGAACCATTAAAGGGCCAGTTGGCCCAGGTCGCGTCGGAGGGGAGAGCCGTGTCCGGTTGCATCCTTAAGGCAACCTTTGATGTCGCAGATAACGCGGGCAGGCTAATAGCAGAGAGCACTGTCATTAAGAGGCATGCTTGGTTAAGACAGTCAGGGTTTAAACCCAAGACACAAGCATCCTTAATCGACTTGCCGGTGGAACCTAATCTACCGTTTGGCAAAGCGGTAGAGGACGAGACGAGTATGATACTCTGAAATCCCAAGCCCCCTAATCAAGGAGGCAATGGTAATTTTCGTCGCCCATGCGGCCAAAATTCACAAAGGGGCTCCAATTATAAACAGGGGCAGGGTATATCATGGGGTAACAACCAGCAGACTAGCCAAAGTTATGGCAGAGGAAACAAGAGGGGCCATGGTAAGGGTAGAGGCAGCCCCAGCAGAGGCGGCACGCCTCCCGCAAATCAGTGACGCCGGGCTCAGGGTCCCTTCTCAAGCATCCCCAGTAGGGGGACCCATCTCCAACTTCACCCAAGCTTGGGAAGGGATCATATCAGACAGATGGGTGCTGTCCACAGTGTCCGCAGGATACTGTATAGAACTGCTCAAGCGTCCCCGAAACCACCCTCCACGTCAAAAGATGCATTCCTTGGACCACCAAAAGATCCTCCTCGAGGAGATCGTCAATCTTCTAGCAAAGGACGCGATAGAACTCGTCCCGGGCAACCAGGTAAACAAGGGTATTCAACTTACTTCCTTGTGCCAAAAAAAGATTTGACAATGCGGCCAGTATTAGACTTAGGCCCTGCAAACAAGTATGTCAAGCCCCAAAGGTTTTGCATGACTACTCTCCAAGAGGTAATCCCCCTCCTAAAAAAGGGGGGATTACATGGCAACATTGGATATGAAAGATGCCTATTTTCATATTTCCATGTTCCCAGCGCACAGAAGATTCTTGCTTTTCAAGTTGGACAGTCAGCACTAGCAGTTCAAGCTACTGCCCTTCGGCATAGTCTCGGCTCCAAGGGTATTTACCAAGGTACTGGCGGTGGCGGCGGCACACCTGCGCAGGGCGGCAATCCCGGTGTACCCTTACCTGGACGACTGGCTCATCACGGCGGAGACCCCATTAATTTGCAGGTCAAACGTTCAAAGAACAATCGACCTCCTTCGAATTGGTTTTCTCCATAAACGAGAAAAAAATCAAGCCTGGTGCCAAGCACCTCCAAACAGTTCTTAGGAGCTGTCTTAGACACTCAAGAGGGGTTGGCCTTTCCATCAGAGGAAAGAATTTGGAATCTACTACTGCAAATTCCTTTTTACCAGTGCGGTCGCCAGATAAGGGCCGTAAAGCGATGCGTTTGCTAGGCCTGATGGTGTCATGTATTTACCTGGTCCCCCACGCGCGCCTGCGACCCATGCAAGAATGGTTGGCGAAACAATGGTCTCAGGCAAGTGGTCAGTGGGGCGATCTAGTGGTTGTTTTGCCAACACTTGTACAAAGTCTTCACTGGTGGACAAGAGAACCTGTCAAAGGGGAAACCCTTTTACGATCCACCAGATACAAGCCGTCGTCGCAACAGATGCCTCCCTTGCAGGGTGGGGAGCTCACTACCTTCACCACATAGCTCAGGGTCTCTGGTCTCACACAGTGGCTCAGAACCACATCAATCTGCTAGAACTTCTGGCAATCTTCAGAGCGCTTAAGGCATTTGTTCCCCTCCTATCCAACCTATCAGTGCAGATCCTAACAGACAGCATGACAGCGATGTTTTACCTAAACAAACAAGGGGGCACTCGTTCACCAAATCTGTCCAAGCTTGCCCAGAAAATTTGGAAATGGGCACTCAGACAGAAGATTGACCTGTCATCCCAACATGTCCCAGGGGATCTCCATTCACTAGCAGATGCTCTGAGCAGAGATCCCCTCCCAGAGGAACACGAGTGGCGACTACACAAAGAAGTCGTAGAAGATCTCTTCTCTCAGTGGGGTTTCCCCACTAGACCTATTCACCACAGGCGAAAACGGCCAATGCCCAGACTTCGCATCCCGGTTCCCCCAGGCAGGCTCCAAGGGGAACGCTCTATGGATGAATTGGTCAGGGATGTTTGCCGACGCTTTTCCACCAACCCCTCCGATGAGGAAGATGGTCAACAAGATGCACAGGGAATCGATGACGCTCATCCTAGTTGCTAATATGTGGGCGAGACAACCATGGTTTCCACACCGACGCAAACTAGCGGTGTGCGACCCCATCAGACATCCGTGCTGGTACAACCTACTCTCCCAGCACAAAGGACAGACAGTGCATCCTCAACCCAACTCTATGAACTTGGCAGCATGGCTCCTGAGGTCAGAGTTCAGCCTCCTCAATTTACCCCAGAGATGTATGGATATCTTAAGAGTCAAGAAAACCTAACACCAAGGCACTGTTACTTGTGGAAAAGATTTGTTATTTGCTGCCAGAATAAACACATCAACCCAATTGATTGTACTCCTTCCAATATTATCACCTATATGCTCCACCTACTGGATGCAGGGTTGGTATTTAATTCACTCAAGGTACACCTGGTGGCGCTGTCCGCCTACACCACCTCCCACAACAAGGTGTCATGGTGGAAAGTGCCAGTGGTCAAAGCCTTTATGGAAGGGGTAAAGAGACTCCACCCTCCAATTTCTAACCCACCACCAGGTTGGGACCTTAATGTGGTGCTTGCTAAACTCATGGGACATCCGTTTGAACCCATGCATAAAGCTAGTCTCAAACACCTGACTTATAAAACTTACTGTTCATACGGATAAACTGGTTTTACGCACTCACCCTAGGTTTTCACCTAAGTTCATTTCAAAATTCCATGTTAACCAGTCCATTGAGCTACCGGCCTTCTTCCAAGAACCCAAGAGCCCTGCTGAGGTGAAACTCCACACACTAGATGTGAGGAGAGCGGTCCTCTACTACGTAGACAAGACCAGACCACTAAGAAAGTCAGATCAACTGTTCTTCTCCATAGCTCTAGGCAGAGAAGGCGATCGCGTCTCTAAAGGTGCCATCTATAAATGGATAGTCTGATGTATCCAACTGTGCTACTCCCTTTTAGATAAAACGCTGCCTTTTACGCCACGAGGCCCCTCTACAAGAGGTACTGGGGCCACTCTGGCTTTCATTGCAAATGTACCCCTTGACACCATTTGCAAAGCAGCTACATGGAACTCTATTCACACCTTTACTCAGCACTACTGCATTGACACTCATTCCAAGACAGATACTCAAGTGGGACAAGCGGTTCTAAGATATTTGTTCGCTCATGACCCTTCTCACATCCAAACCTCCTTCTTGTAACACTGCTCACTAATCTATGCACAGCATGTGCTCTAAGCAGATTCCACAAGCCTCAGAAGGGATACATTACTCACCGTAATCGTATTTCTGATGCTTGTAGCTCCTTAGATCCACATGCGCCCGCCCTTCCTCCCCTCTGAGAGAAGGCGCATGGATGCTTGTAGTCATAGCTATCTCATCTGCTTAGATACTCTGTACTCACGCTACTCCTCATGCCCGAAAAAATACAATCTGAGGGTCCTACACGTGTGAGGGATCATGGGTACAGTGGACGTCACACTAGGGATAGTATTACTGGCACACCCTAGTTGGACGCCCCTTTTTGAGTTTCGAAAAACAAACTGTAATACTCTGCAGCTTCCACTAGATGTCGGCCTATGGACAGCATGTGAATCTAAGCAGATACAAGCATCAGAAATATGATTATGGTGAGTAATGTATCATAATCTTTCTCTCTCTTCCTGATTCAGTGTTAGTACTGCAAGAGGCAGTAAAGGCAACCCTGCATAAGAAAGAACCTGGATTAAAGAGACATAACAAACAGCTGATTATCACACTGAGGGGACATTGCTGAAATGTTTCTGTAAAAATAGATTCATTAGAATGGTTACGTACGGTAACTATTATAAAGTAATAGTAAAGTTGTCAAATATTTGTTTACAATGACAAAAATATCCAGAGTAGTGATCTTACGGGATATTGAAATGTGTCACTGTCACCCTGTTTGACGAATTGACATTTAGTCCTGCTCAAAGCCTCAAAGATCTTCATCCCCCGACAGAGCTATGGCCCCTGTTGGATGTCCACAAAGTTAAGTAAGTAGTCTGTACACTACTGCAGACACTAGGAGTGCAAAGAATACCTTTCAAAGTGTCCTGTGAAGTAGTCCAGCTACACATTTCTAGTCGCCACTCTCGGGACTAGATATTGCAGAGGTAAGTAGTGTTCTCCAGCATGGGGTCTGGCATGGATTCACATGCTCATGAATATTCCCCGTCGTCGGGCTGGGAATCCTCGGTAAAGAAAAAACCAGTATCAGTTTTGTTTCTGATCTGTCTTTCGTAGTAGTAACCAATCACTGATCTCTGCGTCATACTGACCACAGCCAATGACTGCCCTCTACCTAAGCCCCGCCTCTGGCAGCCATCTTCAGATTTTTACTGCACGTTCATGTGTTGGGATCCTCGTGCTATTGCTCTCGAGCGTTAGTGCTATTTTTTCACGTTTTTTCTCAAGAACTTCGTTTTTTCGGTCAAAAGAGCCTCAAGCTCCACCGACTCTCCATCCGATCAACGGGGACCCGTGTCGGATTCGTCTACGCCCCTCAAGGGTGAAGATTTCGTCAAGCTACGCTTTTGGAGGACTCCAGAAGTTTCTCAGGCCCATCTCGGACATGGCCCAGGAGAAGGGAAGCTCGACGCCCGGAAAGCTGTTCAGGGTTTGCCCTGGATGCCAGCTGCAGAATGTCTTTAAGGAAGACGAACACTCCTTTTGTCTTTACTGCCTACATGAGGACAAGACGCACGTGGAGAAGGACTGTGCGTTTTGCGGCAACATGTCGGAGCGGACCATGAAGGACCGCCATCAACGTCTCGCCAACTGGCTGGAAGGGAAGAGCCCGTCCGGCAAGAAGAAGAGGAAGAAATCCGAGCGGTCTTCTAAGACCTTTGAGGACGCCCCGGCGACGGGGGTCCAACATAAGGCCAAGCACCGCGAGTCCGCTGGCACCGGGAGCGCCGAACGGTTGGGCTCTACGGGCGCCAGGCAGGGCGCAGCCTCCCCGGCACCATCAACCACGAGCCAACGCTCTGGGTCGGGTAAGAGGAAGGCCGAGCACCCGGCGAAGCTCCTGGAGAGGCCCCGGTCGAGCTCGAAGGCCCTATCGGAGGGGGAGCGAGGCAGTGTCCCCCCCCCCCTCAAGGAGAAGGCGGTGAGCGCACCTAAGGTGGTGAAAGCCTTAATCCATCCGGCCAAGGCCTCTATCGAGACAGTCGCGGCGGCCCTGGCTCAGCCTGTGGAGGCTACACCAGTGGTGGCGACCGCAGGGCTCAGAGTCTCCCTGCCACCTCGGAGGGAGTCCTCTTTTATGCCCATCGACAGGACCTCCGTGAAACCTCCGGCGGAGAAGAAAAAGGGGGGGCAGGAGGTCGTCGTGGATTCGGCCTCAACCTCTGAGGAAGAGCTGATCGAGGTCTTAAGCCACGGCCTCGGCGTGGAAGAAGACCAGCCCGTCGGGATGGATCCCGACGCAGGTAACGACGACATCGTCGAGGGTGCCGACGGGGCCTCTGACCGCCCGTCGGATTCCCCTCTGCCAGCGCCGCAAGACAACTCGGCGGCCATTTTGTTGGCTATACAGTCCTTATGCTCAGAGATAAGGACGAGACTACCGTTGCCAGCGGAGGAACCACTCCCGTCGGGGGACCCAGAAACGGGACCTTCTGGCGGTCCTCCCCCCAAGAAAAGGAGGATTCACCCTCCACCTCCTTTTCAGCCGTCGCGCCCCGCCCAGCCCTCCTCCCCGTCCACGACCCGAGGGGATGATACGGGGACTGACACGGCCGCGACGGGTACGGACGACTAGGTATACGACGAGGATCTTCCGTCGTCACCTCCCACCAGGGCTTCCCCGCCCGACGAGATTGGATCGTTCCACTCCATGATCGCCAGGGCATCCGAGCTTTTCCAACTCTGCCCTGAGGAGAAGAAAAGAAGGTTTCCTTTATCAACGGCGCAAGGCCTAGAGGAAGACGGTCATCGCGGTGCCTCTACTGGACGATATTTGGGATGAGGGCCTTGCCCTCCTCAAGAACCCTTCCACGACGCCGGCTAGAAGAGACCGGTACGAGAAGAAGTACCGGGTCCCGGACGCGGCCCCCCTGTGCCTCCGGGCACAGCCTACCCCGGACTCCGTCGTCTCCGCGGCGGCCAGGAAGAAAGCGGGGGGGGGTGCGGCCTCCACGTCGACTTCCCCGCCAGACGGCGAGGGAAAGAAATTGGACACTATGGGACGCAGGGTCATCTCGTCTGCAGCGACGACGATTAAGGCGGCCATACGACAGGGAGCTATGGTACAAACTGGCTCCCCTGCTGGACTTCCTACCGGACGACAAGAGGGCGGACGCCCTGGCGATCCTGCAGGAAGGTGAGGTGGCGTCGGACCACGCCATCACTATTGCGACGGACATCGCCGACACTGGATTTCGCCAGTTGGGCAACGGCGTGTGCCTTAGGCGGCGTGGATGGCTCAAGGCCACAGACTTCTGTCAAGACGTACAGACCAGAGTCCTGGACATGCCGTTCGATGGGAACAACCCGTTTGGGAAAACAGTGGACGATTCCCTTCAAGCCATTAAAGCGGACACGGAGACGGCCCGGGCTCTCAGGGTTCTGCAGCAACGGCGGCCGCCCTTTCGGAGCAGCGGAGGCAAGGGCGCCTCCAAAGGTTCCAGCGGCGGTTTCTCCTCCTACCGTCAAGCGGCCCGCTCGTCGTCTCAGGAGGCCTACAGGGGATGAGGCAAGTCTGGCGGACCCCGCCGTCGTCGCCAAGGAGGTCAAGGCGGCAAAGCCTCGTCCAGAATTGAACCGGCCGTGGGGTCGGGCCCCCACCGAAGCACCCCGGTGGGAGGCCGGCTGGCGAGCTTTGTCAGCGTGTGGGAGTCCATCTCCACCGACCGTTGGGTGCTGGACGCCCTGGCCCAGGGCCACGCGCTCGAGTTTCAAAGAAGGTGCCCGCGCGTCCCCCCTGTGGCCAGAAAAGAACTTCACGTCCCCCAGCTTCTCCTGGAGGTAAAGGCAATGCTCCGGAAGGGCGCCATCGAACTCGTCCCAAAGAGGCTTCGGGGCTCCGGAGTTTACTCGAGATACTTCCTCGTGAAGAAGAAGACGGGAGGATGGCGCCCCATCCTAGACCTACGACGGCTGAACAAGTTCATCAAGGCACAGAAGTTCCGGATGGTCACCCTCCAGCACGTCCTGGGTCAGCTGGAGGAGGGCGACTTCCTGTCGTCGTTGGATTTGGAGGATGCCTACTTCCATATTCCCATCCTAAAGGGACACCGAAAATTTCTCAGGTTCGTGGTCCAAGGGCGTCACTATCAGTTCAGAGCCCTTCCCTTCGGACTACGGTCGGCACCCAGGGTATTCACCAAGTGCCTTGCACCAGTGGCGGCGCAGCTGCGCCGAGAGGGGATCCACGTCTACCCCTACCTGGATGACTGGCTCATCCGAGCCAAGACGAGGGAGCTCGCCGTGGAGCACACGGCAAGGACCGTCCGACTTCTCACGGACCTGGGATTCTCCGTGAACTATGCCAAGTCCCACCTGGTACCCGTGCAAGACGCACTGTTTCTGGGAGCGAGGCTCGACAGTGTCCCTTCTGGCCTCCCCGTCGGAGGAAAGGACCAGGGCCATCCTGGGCAAGGTACAGTGGATGTTGGTGGCCGACGCGGTCAAGGTGAGGTCCATCAAGTCCCTCCTCGGAGTGATGTCTTCTTGCATCTACCTCATTCCCCTGTGCAGGCTCCGGATGCGCCCGTTGCAGGAGTTCCTGGACGCGCGCTGGATCCTAACGACGGGCAGCTTCGAGGAAAGGATCACACTCGACGAGAGTTTCCGACGAGCGATCCGGTGGTGGGGCACCCGCGCGCATCTGACGGCGGGCATGGACTTCCAGACCCCAGTCCACCAGGAGACAGTGACCACGGATGCCTCCCTGGAAGGGTGAGGAGCGCACACCGAAAATCTGCACGCGAGAGGCCTTTGGCTCCCGACGGAGAAGTCCCTCCATATCAACGTCCTGAAGCTCCGTGCAGTGTTTTGGGCCCTCAGGTCCTTCCTTCCGTCCCTCAAGGGCAAGGTGGTGAGGATCTTCACCGACAACACCACCACCATGTTTTACATCAGGAAACAGGGCGGAACCAGGTCCCCAGCACTGTCCAAGGAGGCGCAGGACCTGTGGCATTGGGCCGTCGCCCAAAGGATGTTTCTGGTGCCGTTTCATCTGGCAGGGATAAAAAACACCATTGCCGACTCACTCAGCAGGGAGCTGCGCTCGTGCCACGAGTGGGAACTACGGCAGGATCTAGTGGATCGCCTCTTCCGACGGTGGGGCACACCCCAGATCGACCTGTTCGCGACAGCGACAAACTCCAAGTGCCAGAGGTTCGCCAGCAGGTTTCCCCAGGCGAGGAGCATGGGCGATGCTTTCTCGTTCCCCTGGGAGGGCCTGTTCCTTTACGCGTTCCCGCCATTGCCACTGCTAATCCGGCTCATCAACCAGCTCAAGAGGTCACGGTGCAGGATGATCCTCCTCCCACCTGCGTGGCCGAGGCAGATATGGTTCCCGGACCTACTGGACTTGTCAGCGTCCCCGTCAATCAAGCTGCCGGTGGACGCGGATCTGCTCTCCAGGGAAGGAGGCGCCATCCTCCACCACGACCCGAAATCGCTGAACTTGCAGGCCTGGCTCCTGCAGCGCTAGAGTTTGGAGGATACGACATACCGGCCGACTGCAGAGAGGTTCTTGCAAAGGCCAGGGCGTCCTCGACTCTTAAATGCTACGGACACAAATGGAAGAGGTTCTCTGTCTGGTGCCACGCACAGAAGATTAACCCTCTACGGATTACGGCTCCCCAAGTACTGCCGTACCTGCTGACGCTGGCCAAAGCTGGACTGGCACACGCGTCCATCAAGATTCATCTTGCTGCGATCTCCCGATACACCAGAACCACGGGGCGGACGTCCTTGTGGTCTCGTCTGGTGAGAGTTCATGAAGGGACTGTTCAGATCGTTCCCGCCGGTGAAGGCTCCGGCCCCGGCGTGGGAGCTCAACGTGGTGCTGACCAAGCTCATGGGACCTCCGTTCGAGCCTCTGCACTCGGCCCCGTTGAAGTTTCTGTCGTGGAAAACAGCGTTTCTTGTGGCCATCACCTCCGCACGACGGGTGGGAGAGATCCAGGCCCTTTCCTGCAAGGCCCCGTACTTGACTTTTCACGACACGAGGGTAGTGCTCAGGACGCACCCCTCCTTCATGCCCAAGGTGCCGTCGGACTTCCACCTCAACAAACCCTTGGTGTTGCCTGTGTTCTTCCCGTCGCCTTCGTCGCCGGCTGAGAGGACTTTGCACTCGCTGGATGTGGCTAGAGCGCTGAAGTTCTACGTGGACCGCACGAAGTGTTTTTGGAAGACGTCGCAACTCTTTGTGAACTTTGGACCTGTCAATCGGGGGAAGGCTCTCTCGAAGGCTTCCATTTCCAGATGGCTCTCCGGCTGTATCATGTACTGTCATCGGTTGGCAAACCGACCGCTGCCTGGCCGTCCGAGAGCCCATTCCACCAGAGCGATCGCAGCTACCACGGCGTTCCTTTCTGGTGTGCCCCTGCTGGACATATGCAGGGCTGCTACGTGGAGGTCGACGCGCACCTTCACGAAATTCTACTGCGTCGATCGGGATTCCAGGGAGGAGTCCAGGGTCGACCAAGCAGTGCTGCGCAACCTGTTCGCCTGAGGTGAGCCTGGTGAGGAGGTAAGATGCTTAATGTTGAGTTTGATGTAATGCTTAATGTTGAGCCTTTGCCACCTCCCGTGGTTGTGCATGTGTGTACTGCTATGTATTCTTTATTCATGAGCATGTGAATCCATGCCAGACCCCATGCTGGAGAAGGAACAAGTTACTTACCTGTAACTGTTGTTCTCCAGCATGGGTCTGGCATGGATTCACATGCGAACCCTCCCGCCTACCCCTCTGCGGCTCTTCACTTGGTCATACTGCCACTTCACGTGCTTCCAAATCTGAAGATGGCTGCCAGAGGCGGGGCTTAGGTAGAGGGCAGTCATTGGCTGTGGTCAGTATGACGCAGAGATCAGTGATTGGTTACTACTACGAAAGACAGATAAGAAACGAAACTGATACTGGTTTTTTCTTTACCGAGGATTCCCAGCCTGACGACAGGGAATATTCATGAGCATGTGAATCCATGCCAGACTCATGCTGGAGAACAACAGTTACAGGTAAGTAACTTGTTCCATTTCAACTACAGGGATGGTAAAGGTTCCGGTCTGGATATGCTACAGCCACAAAAGAACCCAACGCGATTAAGGGGACCCAGAAATGGAGAACGCAACCAAGAAGTTGGGAAGAAATACCTGGAATTGAGGGCCTGACTAGGTAGCCTAAGAAGCAGCAGTGAGATGGTTTGTTATAGTCTGCTGGATGAGGTGAGATCCAAATTGGTGCCCGGCAAGAATCTGAGGAGCAGCACCACCACTTCTTGTATCATTCAGTGACATCTTAGAAAGAGTTGTGATGAAGAAAACTCAGAGCCACACAAATGACGACATGTAACAGCACAGGGTCCTTGGAGAAGCAACTTTGAAGATTGTTTGTCAGACAGATGGGCACTTTAGGAAAGGAAACCCCTGAGCCCGTTATATCAAACCAACAAGCCTAGCTTAAATCTGAGTGACCCCTGAAGACATCCAGTTAAAGTACAAAAACATGCAATGATTTTAAATGCACAAAAAGAAATGACACCTCCAGGTAAGTATTATCACACAACTGTCGTACAATTTATATATATATCTACATTTGGGTGTTCTAAATTGGTCCCCTACACTTTACCTTTGAGTTATTTAAGCATAGTTATTAACTTTGAGTTATTTAAGTGATAGCATAATCATAAGCAAATCTTTCAGTAACTGTGTGTGGTAAAGTAAGTAATGGGGAAGAAAATCAGTTTATTCAACATAAATAAACATAAGTAATCAAGTCGTAAAATGTAGGTCAAACGCGCATGAGCAATCCTAGAATTGGATTCCTAACGTTTAGCAAGTCCAGACATGAGATGGAATAAGGCCTACTGCCCTAGAGTCACCAATTGCATAAGATCTATTCAGGTAGTCTTGCTGTTGGATTGAGCAATGCCAGTGGTTGTGATTAAGTGTTCCAAATGTTTAAACAAGTTATACCCCGCTAAGTCCCACCAGACTAGAGGGGATGGGGGTGGAGGGGTGTTCCATGATTAGACCACCACTGATTTGAGTCTGGCAAGGGAGCAATAGGGTTGGATATGGAAGAGGCATTAAACGGGTATGTTAACGCCTCCCTCGTTACTCGGATTTCCCCATAGCCCACTACAGGGGATCTGGAATATGTTAGGCCCACTTCTGTGCTTAGCCCCGGTTGACGGAGGTCCAGTGGTTGCAGGTGTAGAGGTTTTCTGGTGCATTATTAGTTTTTGTCTGTCGTTGAACATTTATTCCGGTTCCAGAGACTGGACAGCTGGTCACCCTTGACACGAGGAGATGATTTCTGCAGAGCAAGTGACCTAGTGAATGCTCCAGAAAGCGAAGAAGACTGGATTCAGCATGAGTCACCACAGTCAGGCGGCAACAGGCGACCTTCAGTTGGCGAACATAGGAGCAGGCCCTGCATGGCTTCTGTTGGGACTGTAAGGCTGAAAATACAGTAGTAGGTATCTGGTAGCACAAATTCATTCAGGTTTCAAGGTTGTACTCCGAACGGTGAGGGCTGCAGGGACGTAGGCCATGAGAGAGCATGTCAGTCTACGGGGTGTTTCAGGGACACTTCCAGAGGCTCAGCAGGCACAGTTCCTTGAGCAGCATCTAGACTGGTTGTTCCCACCAGACCAGGCATCGGAGCACCAACAAGGGGCTTCTTGAGATTAGGACAGAAGAGCAGGGGTTCACCGGACGTTGACTAGAGTTATTGCTGGTCAAATGAAATGGTTGTCCGTGGTTCTTCAGTGGACTGCACTGCGTATGGTTCTTGGCTCCATCAATAATCTCTTAAATAGCTGCAGGAGTGCTTCTTTTATCCAGGATTTGGACTGTAGTCACCACCAGGTCTACCAATAGTAAGAAACTGTACCATTCAAACCAGCAGGGGCTGTATAATCATGGATCACCACTGGCCACATATTCTGCCCAGCATCCGACACGCTGACCTTTAGTCCCATCCCCCAAATCCATGCATACACACACACTGCCACTTTGCTAGAAAGCCGAGGTCTTTCCTGTGAAAGTGCTTTCTATAGAGGGAAATTCCACACTATAAAGGGCAGGAAGGAGGAGAATGGACAACCTGACCAGGGGACAACCAGAAATCTTGTGGCACAGCCATTGTAGAGAATATAGTGCTCTTTATGGCATTCTACAGTGAAATGTAAAAGTGCCCAAGAAAAAAGTCAAACACAGAAAAATATGCACTGCCCATCCTGTACATATTGTGTTTGTAACCACAAAGTTACAAAATAAAGTTAATAGGATTCAATGTATCCTAGCTGCACTTCACTTTAAGGTGATTTGTGCAGCTTTAACAATCTAAGAAATCCACTGAAGAAGTGCAGGGGGTGGAGCATAGTCTCCCAGTACTGATGGTCTTAAAGACTGATCAGTTTCCACATAACAATGAGCACAAAGAAAGGAAAGCAAAGCAAAGGCGTCTGTGGGAGGAAAGCAGCAAATGTACGATCTTTCCTAACACAGGGGCACACCCATACATTAATGTGTGAGCTTCTGGGAACTCCCCTCAGAAAATAATTCTACATGGTCATTCGCAGTCTCCGCCTTACACACTTCAGGGCATCAAGTACATTCATCTTATTAGTTTTCACAACAACGGACACGCCAATTGGGGCTCCTCCAGGAAGAAAATGGTTACTGTGAGCCAAGTTTGCTGCAACTTGTGTGTCTCCAGAGAGGACGAGTTTCTACCAATCAAGCCTTTTGAGTTCTGCCCAGTTTCCATTCTGAAAATTATACAGCATGGGGTCTTGCATGGATTCACATGCTCATGGATATTCCCCGTCCTAAGGCCGGGAATCTTCGGGATGGGGTGGCAGGAAGAGAGAACTGTTTAGCTTTAAACTGCTGTCTCCTATATAGACTATCAGTGTCCTTTGGGTCATACTACCATCAGCCAATGGCACTTGTCCTAAGCTCTACCGCTGGTGGCCACTTAAGATTTGATGTTTCTAGTGGTGGGAGTCAGTGTGCTTCGCTCCTCGAAAATCATATGTTTTTGCTGTTTTTCACATTTTTCAGAAGATGTCTTCCATCTCTTCTTCAGCTACTGTCACGCAGTGACTACTGGCAGTGGGGACCCGTTGTTTTCAAAGATCTTCTATCCATCATTGGAACTTCAACCCGTGGTGCCAACAGGCCAAGAGTTGTGCCTACATCTCGACCATGGCTGAGGCTACGAAGAAGAGCCTCTTCAGGGCCTGTTAGAGTGCAGCCTGACGAACATCTCCTAGGACTGGCACCTCAAGTGCCTTTGTCTTCACCCTGACTACGATGGGAACGGATGCAACATCTGCCATTCTTTGTCGTTGAAGACCAAAGGGGATCGTCAACAGAGTTTGGTCACCAGGATGGAAGCAGGGAAGGCCTCTGATGCAGCCTCCAGGCACAGTCCTGCCTCCTCCAGGGCTGGCAGGTCCTCTAAGCGTACTCTCTCTGGTAAGAAAAGGTTGAGGTCCTTTGAGGATGCTTCCTCTGTGAAGTTCCAAAAGAAGGTGAAATCCATTGCTCCATCGGCATCCTCGTCAACGGCTGTGGGATCAAGTTCTGTAAGGTGTCGCTTCTCGTCTCCATTGACCAATAGCCTGCTGGTTTGCGGGTTTGTTTCCGTTCCCGAGGAAGTCCAAGCATATGTCACAGTCGGCAGTGCGAGCCCTGTCAACGACAACCTATACGACCAGGACCAACGCCCTGTCCACGACCAGGACCATCACCACGTCGACTACCATTTCTGTGACAAGCACCCCGTCAATGTAGTCTGGGAAAACAAGTCTTCCTTCAGCGGCAAACAGTTTTTCAACAACCGTCCTCTTCATGACGACTGTCTCGCCCAGGTTCTCTCTGCCTCATAGACCCCCGTCTTCGGTCCCAGCCTCAATCACGTTGACTGTTGCATCTATTCCTATCGTAGTCTCCTTCCCGATAGACTCTGATCGGGTGAGAGAATTACCTCCAGCTCTGGATTTTCTGACCAGGCCCATCAAGACTGAGTAGGATCTGCCGGAATATTTTTACTCAGACCAGGAAGAGAGCCAACCACCTCTGCATTATGAGGGATCACCGTCCCATGTGCCTTTCCAGCGGTTTGGCCCTCTAAGGGGCTTTAGCCCAGCTCCTGCTCTGGCTGCACCACCTGCTCCTGCACCAAGTAACATGTCCCTGGACATTGTAACCACCTTGCATAGGTTGGTGGCAGAGATTCAGCAGCGGCTACCTGCTGCTCCTGCTCCTGTGCCTGATCCGGCCAAGAGTCCTCCAATAACTCCTCAGCATCAGCCAACACTGCCCGAAGGGCACCCATTACCGTGGGCCAGTTCTAGGTGCCCTACTGCCTGTGGCAAAGGAGTCAGTTCACACAGATACTGCAGTTGTTTTAGTTTAGTCCTTCGCCATGGCAATAGAAAATGTTGATCGTGAATTAGTGTAAAATCAGATGATTTATTTATGATATAAGTTTAAATAAGGTGAGTTCATATGCGAGCCATCATTAACCTGATGGTGGCACGTGCTATGTTTCACCCTGTTCTGGGCTTTTTCAAGGCATTGAAATTTCAATAATTAGCATTTAGAAATATTAAAAAATGCTTTTCAGAAACCCCTGTTCAAAGTCACAGGTGGTAGTTGGTTAGTAGCATAGTTTGTGTCATTGAAACAGAATATCACATGCATTCATTAGTCAGTATTCCTAGTCTTTTGTGTAAGTACAGAAGTATTGTTTCACAAATACATTGTGACAAATACAAGGGCAGTTGCCCTTTCAAGAGTTTCCTTTTGGTTGCAGACTTGGTGTTTGGTATCGAATATGGATGTGAGCCACCCATGAAGGTGCACAAGAGTCCTATGGTACCATGGAACGAAATTTCATTTGACTTGTTGGGCCCATTCAATATTAGAGGAGCCACGGATACTTATTTACTGGTGGTGATGGACATGTTATCGAAGTGTCCGGAGGTTTGTATTTTGAAAGATGTGATCTCCGGTAGTATCAGATTTTTGGAGCCATTGTTTTGGCATAAACTATTTCCACACAGGTGTTTGTCAGACAATGCTCCACAATTGGTATCTAGGGAGTTCAAAGCATTATTGGAAAAGTATGGCATAAAACAAGTGAACACAGCCTTGTATCATCCCCAAGGCAACGGGTGCGTGGAAAGATTTAATCGTCCATTGATGGATGTTATCAGGATTGCGGTGGCCACAGGTGGGGATTGGATAAGAGCTGTAATGTTACGAACATTTAAGTATAGCTTGGCTCTCCACAGGGTCACAGTGGTGGCACCGTTTGAGGTTAGAGGAAGAAAGCCCAATACAGGTTTGTGCCCAGGATGGATGGGCAGATCAAGATGTGAGTTGAGATAGAACCAAGAAGGGAAAAGTTGCGGGTCAGTGGAGAGAAAGCAAAGGACAGATTAGATGTGAAGAATTGTTGCAATTTGATTCAATTTGTGTATGCCCAGGTGATGTTGTAAAATTGAAACTTCCAATTAAAGTAGGGAAGGGAGACTCCAGATTTTCGAAAGAAATGGAGGTGGTCAAGGATTTGGGTGGATCGATCATGGTTGGAGGTGTATGGGGCAAGGAGAGAATGGCTGTAATAAGGACAGTGGAGTTGAATGTTTGGTGGAAGGAAGGGAGGTGTTAGGAGTGTGCCTCCTATGAGAGCCGGAATAGTTTACTGTTGATGTTGCACTGCACATAGTTCAGGCCACGTTTATGTATGGCATGCATGGATGACTGTGGTAACCCTTGTACATAGTTATTGCGTTTCAGGCCTAGAATCATGGAACCTAGAACCTCTGGGGGAGCCCTGGAGAGTGGAGAGGTTCTAGGTGAGACGAGTTGAAATGGTGTGCTGAACTGGGAGGTAGCTGCTCAGGACCTTAATGAAACCAACTGAAGTTATCTTCCCACTCATGTCTCCTGGAAGTTTATTCTCACATAACAATCAAGTTGCAGCATGTGTTCGACCAGCTGGATGAGGGAGATTTTCGGGCAACTCTCGACCTCGCGGACGCATACTTCCACATCCCCATTCATCACAAACACCAGAACTTTCTGCGTTTTCTCATCTAGGGACGGTATTACCAATTCAAGATCTGTCCCTTCGGCCTGAAATCTGCTCCAAGGGTATTCACCAAATGTTTGCCCCGATAGAAGCTCATCTAAGCCGCCATGGAATCCACGTCTACCCTTACTTGGATGATTGGTTCATCCGGTCCCACTCCCAAGTACTGGCGACCCAGCACATGGCAACGACCTATGCCTTCTGACTTTGCTCGGATTCTCCATCAATTATCCAAAGTCCTGCGTGGTGCTGTCAGGAACCAAGGGTGGAAGATATGGCGGCGCTGGAAGTACTAGAGAGCTGCTTGCTCGCTCTAGTCCTCACCCAACATGGCAGTGTCTTCTATAAATTCTGACTCCGCCCCCTGGTCCGGTGCGTTGTATCTGTGTTTATTTCACGCTAACGCTCTGTTTACTCAAGTGCTCGCGTTTTCTCCTCTGGCTCTTCGTAGCCGTTTGTTTAGCCTTTCTGCTTTCCAGCCTGTGTTTCCTGTTCCTTTCAGTGCCTTTTCGTACGTAATTTTGACTTCGTTTTCCGTTGCTCCTTTGTCTGTCTGTCTACTTCTTCGGCACCCTTCGCCGCTCACAACTCCCCGCCTGCAGTCTTCTGACTACACGCAGCGTTACTCATTCTTCCTACTTGCTTCGGCATCTCTTGCCTTTTCACCTCCTTCTGCCCTTCTGTCGGCGTGGCTGAGAACACTCGCCTTCTCTGCCTTAGCCGTCCTTCGCCGTTCTCTTCTCAGTCTGCGGTTGTTCCGACAGCGCGTAGAGTTGCTTCCTTACCTTTTTGCTTCGGCGTACTTCGCTGTCTCCAGCTCCCTGCCTGCGGTCTTCCGGCAGTGCACGGCCCTACCTTTCGCCTCTCTACTGACTGGTCCGCTGCACTTCGGTATCTTGCCATTCCTCCTTTCTGCCTGGATATACTGCCTTCAGTCTGGTTTCTATTTTCTTCAGTATACTAGTCTTCCTTAACTTCTGTCGCTGTGCAGTATTCCTCTCTATCCCTTCTATTCCTTGTAGTCTCTTTTCCTCTCCTGATACTTACTTGCGGGAGAGATAGTATTTTCTTAAAACCCCCAGTCATCTGCCTTAGTAGAGGATTCTACCCCTGATAAGTTTGTCCAGGTCTACTCATCAGCTCCCACCATCAGCCTTCAGTGTAATCTTCTGGCAACTCAGCTGTTTAGAGGTGTTTCCTTCGCATACCCTTGTTTCCTAAAGACTTATCACACCACCTCCTCCAATGAAGATCAACAGGGTTTTTTCTGCCTATTTGGTCAGACCATTTTCTCATCCAAGCCAAGATTTCACTACCGCCTCCTCCTCCCAAACTTAATACGAACCCACGTATTCAAAAAATGTCTTGCAACCTAAAGAATCTAACAGCCCCGAAACTTACTGAACTACTGTCAACTAAGCTTCAATCCCTAGAATACTTTGATGATCCCATAAAATTGATTAACCATCTGTCAACCAACATCAAAGAAGCAGTTAACGACCTTGCCCCTCTGAAGGTGAAGACAATAAAGACTGAAACCACAAAGAACACGTGGTTCAATAATGTAATTCTTACAGCCAGACAAGAAAAAATAGCTCTTGAAAGAGCCTGGAGGAAAGACCCCAACGATAATACCCAGACAAAATATAAAAAATCCATCTTCAACTATAAAAAGCTCATTACAGAAGCAAAGGCCACACACTATAACGAAAGAATAGTGAATGCTAAATCTAACACCGGGGAGCTATTTAAAATCTTAGCGGAATTCCAAAATCAGCCTCCTCCCACGAACAATATTATCAAGGATGATAAGTGGTGTCGGGGAATTCATGATGCCTTTCTACTTAAGATTGATTCTCATAATAAAAAAATCAGTCAAGCCCTTGGCAACGTAGCCATTATACAGTCCACTACTGATACCACTTCAGCCAACACCTGTGAAAATACTATCCCTCCATTCTCTTTCACGCACTATACTGAAGATGAAGTATTCAAAATCATTCATGATCTCAAAGCCACATCCTGTCCAGCAGATGACTGCCCCACCAGCATTCTTAAGGAGTCCTTAGAGACCCTGGTCCCATGGATTACCAAACTGGTTAACCTCTCCTTTGATGAGGGTCTGGTGCCAGACCTGCTAAAGTCAGCATGGATCACTCCTCTACTGAAAAAAGAAGGCCTTGACCCAGCCAACAGTGACAATTACAGACCCATAACTAACGTGCCCTATGTTCTCAAGATACTTGACAAACTGGCCTACTTACAGCTACAGGCCCATGTTGAAAAATACGACATCTTGGGTACCCGTCAGTCGGGATATAGAGCTCGTCACGGAACTGAGACAGCTATGCTGGATCTCAAATCTACACTTGCTAGCATAGCTGACAAAAACCAAGCTGCTCTGCTCATGCTATTGGACCTTTCCGCAGCCTTTGACCTAGTTGATCATAGCTTACTAGTGTCAAGGCTCGGAGAGGTTGCCAATTGCTCTGCAATTGCATCCAAATGGATCGCTTCCTTTCTGGGTCCCAGAATTGTAACGGTTTGCGTGGATGATAAACAATCTTCTCCTATCTCTGACATGTGGAGTCCCTCAGGGCTCCTGTCTGTCGCCGCTGCTCTTCAACCTTTACATCCGGCCCCTTCTCGATCTTTTGAACAAACTAGGAGTGCAATATACGAATTACGCTGATGACACTCAGGTTGTTATTCAGTTGAGTGGCTCATACAGCAGCGATACGGAAACCATTAACCGAATATATAAGGCCATACAAGATTGGATGGCTTGTAATTCTCTTGCTCTTAATGATAAAAAGACTGAACTCCTTATTGTGGCATCTAAAAACATCCGGGCAAAACTTGATCCTAACTACGCCTCTTTCCATATTGCGAATAACACCATCATAGTTCAAAAGAAAGTCAAAACCTTAGGAGTAGTACTTGATGAAGAACTCTCCATGAAATCCCATATTTCTTGCATTAAATCTAGTTGTGGTGCTATAAACAAGAGAATTAGATATATTTGACCATTCATATCAGAAGAGAACTGTGCTCTATTGTCCACTGCATTGATAAATTGAAGATTGGACTATTGTAGCAGCCTCCTGGCCGGCACCAGACTCGAACATCCAATCCTTACAAGTGGCACAGAACAATGCCGTGCGTGATATTTTCAATCAGTCACGTCGCACACACATCTCTACTTTTAGGAAAAAACTCCACTGGTTACCTGTCAAATAACGCATAAGATGCTTACTATAACCCATAAATGCCTCAGTCTCAGCGGCCCAACCTATATGTCATCCCGTATAGGCATCAAACCTAACGTGAGGAACCTTCACTCTTCTGCTGCGGTCACTCAATTATCTTAAATTTAGGACAGCCAAATTTGGAGGTACTACATTGGATGCTCAGGTACCCCTTTTATGGAACGCACTTCCAGCTGGTATACGGCAGATCCAGAGCTATACAGCGTTCAAACGTGCCGTAAAGACTCACTTATTTAACCTGGAATAATCTCCTGACTCGCTTCTCCATCTGCCTCCTTATGCTTGTTTGTCTTTGTCTTGTTCTTTGTGCGCCCTGGGGCCCACGGGCATGTTGGTGCGTTACAAAAATAATATAAATATAAATAAAATAAATATTGGCTTTTTCCCTGGATGGAGGCTGTCCCCCCTGGGAGCCTCCGAAGACAGGTTCCCACTACTGTCAGTCGCCTCCGGAGGGGCTAGACCTTATCTACACGAGCGGAATGTTCAGACTACTAAGGACAAGACTGTCAACAAGAAAAATAAGCCTCCAAGGACAAAAGGTTCTCTCTAGGAACAAGCCTCCGAAGAATCAGGTGAGGAGCAAGGGGAGGTGGAACCGGATCTTGACAGGTGCCATCTTTGAAAGCTCTGCTCCTGGGAGCCCAGCTCAGCATAATCTTATGTCTGGCGAGGGTGAAGGCCGTCCTGGGGAAGGTTCAGTGGCTGACTGCGGCATCCATTGCAACAGTCCCTTCAATTAAATCCCTGATGGTCAGTCCTCCTGCATCCACCTGATTCCCTTTTGCAGGCTCCAAATGCGGCCTTCCAGGAATTCCTAGATGGCTGGTGGCAGCAGGTCACAGGCACATAGACGGAATAGATTGCCTTCAAACAGGCATTCCGTAAAGATTTCAGTGTTGGTCGGTTCAAGGCTCCCCCTTCCAGATACCTCTATACTAGACTAAAGTAATTTCCGGCGCACCTCTGGAGGGTTGGTGAACCCACACAGGACATTCTCACGCCAGAGGCCTCTGGCTCCTGGAGGAAAAGGAGTTGCACATAAATATCCTGGAATTAGGGGAAGTCTTTTGAGCCCTCAGGTCGTTCCAACCTCAGCTACAGGGAAAGTGGTGTGTATTTTCACAGACAGCACCACCATGTTTTACGTCAGGAAGCAGGATGGGACGTGCACCCCTGCTCTCCGTGGAAATCCCAATCCTGTGGCACTGGGCAATTCTTCAAGACTTGTTCCATATCCCATTTCACTGAGCAGGCGTCAAGAACACTATTGCAGACTCGCTCAGCAGGAAGCTGTGGTCCTGTCACGAGTGGGAGCTTCAACAAGCGCAGATGTCGTGCCTCTTCAGCGAGTGGGGTCTTCTTCAGATCAACCTCTTTTCGGGACGGCTGGCAACTAAGTGCCGGAGGTTCATCAGGAGATATCCTCAGCTGAGGAGTCTAGGGGATGCCTTCTAATTCAACTGTGAGGGGCTCTTCCTGTACACCCACCCCTGCAATTCCTCTGCTGTTACGTGTGATCACCATATTCAGACGTTGCCACTGCAGGATGATCCTCATTGCACCGGCGTGGCCAATGCATATCTGGCACTCAGATCTTCTTCTTATGTCAGTGGTTCCGGCCATCCAGCTGCCTCCACTTCCCAACCTCCTCTCCAGAGAAGGATCGATCCTGCCCCATGACTCAGCGTCACTGAGCCCTCCCACGGCCTGGCTCCTGCAGCCCTAGAATTTCCCCACTATTCCCTGCCGTTGGAATGCAAGAAGATCCTGGCCAGGGCTCCTGTTAGGCCCCTTCATGGGGCTGTTTCATGCACATTCAATAACGATACAGGAGCCATTGTGCACTCCCAACCTTCCCTTTATTCCTCCATTCCATTACTGCCTTTCCCCTTCCCTTGATCCTTTCCCTTGGGGTCTTTTTGTGGCTCGGTGAGGCCTGCTTGGTTGCTCGTGGGTCTCTTCCGCGCTCTCGCATTGCAGTGTTTGACGTCTCTGCTCTCTCCTTTTCCTCCCTCTCGATCTCTTCCCCTTTCGTTGGTTCATGCTCTTCAAAGTATAGCTCGTGGAGGAGGGAGTCCTTTGGCGTCATTTTTCCGTAGTTCCCTGTCGTAGTTGTCACTTGTTCTTTGCCCCTTTTTCGCTAGGATGGGGTCTGTGCAGTTCGTCTGTCCTTTGGCTTTGTTTGCTTCTCCCGCATCTTGCTCGGGCACGTGGTTCTTTTGGGGGGTTACTTTGAATGACCTATAGTGGACACTGATGAGTGCGTGTTGTAGTGCTGTCCGGTGGCTGAGACGGATGTGCCCTATGGCGGGACTTGGTATCATGCGGATGGTGTCTGGCACTCTGCGGTCTCCCTGGGTTGGGTCGCGTCGTGACTGTCCTTTAGGCTGCTCTGTCTGTGCCGTCCTCCATTGGGTGGCATGGTCTTGGGTTTGTCTAGGGGGTAATCTTCCGCCCTTGTATGGTACAGTTGCCTTGTACTGGTGTTTCCTGTGACTTCTGCTCCCCCCCCCCCCCCCGTACGATATCTAGAAATCTAGAAGGATACTGGGTGGTTGCAAAGCTCATAGTCCGAACGGGTGAGGTTTGTGTGCCAAGTGCCGGTCCATCCCCTTTTTGGTGGGCTAACTCAGGGTAGAGGGGGTGTGCATGCCTGTGACGTCTAGGTGGGCTGGTGTTGGTGGCCTTGATGTCTAACCGTGCCATCGGTGGACTCCGGTATCTTGCCTGGGCTGATGGTGTGGGTTGGCATGCAGAGCTTGTGAGTGGTCCTGTTCTGCACATTCCCTGAAGGAGACCTTCCTGGCCACAGCGCCAGCATGTTCGTCCAGAGGATGAGTATGGTTGTCTGTGTGTGTGTGTTTCCACCCTTGCCCGTGGCATTGCTCTTTGCTCGGGCTTTGTTGCTGGTGTCTTCTAAGTTTCCTCCTACTTCAGGGTCGAGTGGGCTTAGTGCATTGCAGTTGCCCTTCCGTGAGGGCCGCAATGGCGTCGCGTTCAATTTTCCTTTCAATGGCGGCTGCCTGTGCGTCAACTCTCTTGTATGTTTTGGCCAGATTTAGCATTTTCACTAGGGATAGGGGCTTTTTGAGGAGGTGTTTTCTGAACATTGACGAGGTGCACCCTTCTATGATCTTAGTTATATCTTATATATAGTCTTATAGCTTCTTCATCATTGAAGTTGGCGAAGTCGCAATCCACTGCTGGAGATGTATGACGAACCTTCCAATTGATTTGTATGGACGTTGCCTGTGTTGGTTGAATGTAAGGCGTTCGTAGACTTTGTTGGAGCCTACTATGAGCTTGTCGTTGACTGCATCGAGGAGACATTGGTACGTGGTTTTGTCTGTTGCTGGGATTGTCTTGATAATGTCCTTTACCTCTTTTCCTACCAGGTTCCTAAATATACGGAGTTTGTTTGGCGGGTCTTGGTTCCCAATTGCACCTAGAAAGTCTTCAAATTCTTCGACCCATTCCCCCCATCTTGTTCCTTGGTCGTGGTGCGGGATCAAGGCGAATGGGTTGGGCCTTCTCATGACGGCGGCATGGGGTCTGGGGCCCAAGTCTGCTAGGTTTTGCGCACTTGCATCGGGATCTGCTTGCGCTTGGTCAGTCATGGTGGCCGGTGTTTAGTTTGGGTAGGGAGTGCTGTGCACTTGTGTGCGGTCTTTGGCGGCCGATCGCTGTGTTTTGGGCCTTTGGTTTGTATGGGTGGTGCTGCGTTTACTTTCGCTGTTGCCGGTCCTGTCTGGTACGGGTCTTCTCTGCTGCTAGTACGCATGTGCTCGGGCAGCTTTCCAGGTCTGTCTTATTTCCTGTGCGTGTCCTTGTGGTGGTGTTTGACCTGTGGCGCACTGTCATCGTGTGCGTAGTCCTTGTTGTGGGCCTGTGTGGTCTTCGGTTGCCTAGCCTTCATATTGGGTTTGGGGTGGCTCCTCAGGCCTGTTCAGATGGCTTTTAGCCATTTCTGTGGGTGTCTTGCCTGGCTGCCAGGTTTGGAGCTGGCAGGTGGCTCAATTCGTGGTGGGGTTTGCCCTTCGGTACGCTGTCCCTAACACGTTTATTCGCTAGGGCGCTTTTCTTGTGGGCGCTGCTCTGTAATCTCATGGGCATTTGGCCACCTGCGTCGCTTGGACCTTGCACACTGTTCGCGTGGCGGGGTATCTGGTGGCCCTGTGGTTAGTTGGGCTGGTAGCGGTATTAGGTCCTAGTTTGAGTCTCAGTGGGGGTATAGATGTCCTCCTGGGCTTTGGTGGTGACAGGCTTAGTCCTGGGAGCCTAGTAGCTTCAGGGGCTTAGCTCCTTTTGTGCAGTGTGTCGGCCCTAGTCCTTTGTTTCCTGTTTGTTTTCTGTAGGTCTTGCGGGGAAGCGTGGCAGTGCGCCTGTTTTCTCACGTATTGGTGTCTTAGAGTGGTACGCACGTATTAGTACGTACCTCTCCCAGGTCTTGGAGTATAGCTGGGGCTGTGAAATCATGCGCGTGTGTTGGTTAGTTCTGTTTCACTTCACGTTCTTTTATTTATTTTTTATTTTTTTGACTGTCACATACTTGGAGACACAGGGTTTTATCTTTGTGGCTATGTGCCAGTACTGTTATGACTGTCACGCAAATGGGAGACACGGGGTTCTGGGTCCGTGTCCTTGGTAATTTGTCAACTTCCCCCCGTCTTTGTTGGGACTCCTTACTTGTAGGCGGATGCGTCCACGGTGGTCCGGCCTCTCCCCCTTCAAACGGCGTCCTGCAGGCTCCTGATGCTGCAGCTCTGTCGCCGCAGTGTCTGCGTCTCTTGTCGGGCATACGGGCCCTTCAGCCGGTGCCGGATGTCTTCGATGCTAGGATCGCTGGTCTGCTTCCTGGGCCGCTCTCCTTCGGGGCACACAGACCTTCTCTTTGAACTCCGCTTTTACAGGACTCACGGGCCCTCTTTCTGGTCTCCTGTTCTTCTTCGGGCACATGAGCCCCCCTCCTAGGCACCTCTGTTGACATTGCGGGGCACACGGTCCTCGAGCTCCTCTTCCACAGGGCATACGGGCCCTCTTCCTGGTCTCCTCCGTTGGGATCTTCTGTGCCAGGGCTTACGGGTCCTTCTCCTGGCTTCCGTCGTTGCAGGGCACACGGGCCCACCGCTTCACCTTTTCTGCAGGGCGTGCAAGCCCTCCGTTCTTGCAGGGCACACGGGCCCACCAACACTGCTGAGCACACAGGCCCTCTGCCTCCTCTGCTGCTGGGCGTAGTCAGCCCGCCTAATCCACACTGCAGGGCCGTCCTCTTCCTTCAGACGCGGCGCTCCTCATTCCACGGTACTGTCATCAAGGCACTGCTGGCGTTTGTATCGCCCCGTCGCCCGTTGTTAGGCCCCTTCATGGGGCTGTTTCATGCACATTCAATAACGACACAGGAGCCATTGTGCACTCCCAACCTTCCCTTTATTCCTCCATTGCATTACTGCCTTTCCCCTTCCCTTGCTCCTCCCTTTCCTCCCGCCTCCCGCTCCCTCCCATAGCCTTGAGCTTCCCTCTTAAAGAGGCTCTGTCTTTTTTCCACTTACAACAGCTCCCTCTACGTTTTCTTGCTACAGGCACAAGTGGCAGCGCTTCACAGTTTGATGTTAGACACGGAAGATCACACTGCTGCCAGTAATGATTGTGCAGCTCTTCCCGTACCTACTCTCGCTGGCTAAAGCTGGCCTTGCCCATGCCTCCATCAAGGTGCATCTGGCTGTGAAATCCCAGTGCACATGGGCTCCAGGCAAGCTCTCCCTATGGTCGCATAGGCTCGTCAAGGAGTTCAAGGGACTCTTCAGGGCTCTCCCGCCGGTAAGGGCTCCTGCACCGGCTTGAGAACTGAACGTGGTCCTGTCTAAGCTCATGGGGCCTCCATTTCATCCAATGCATCATGCCCTTTGAAATTTCTGTTATGAAATACCACTTTCCTAGTGGCGATCACCTTTGTACTGCTGGTCAAGGAGATTCAGGCCCTCTCCTGTAAGCAGCCATATTTGTCCTTTCACACTACTAAAAGAGGTGCTGCGGATTCATCCCATCTTCATGTCAAAGGTTCCAATGGGCGTTTATCTTAACAAGCCGTTGGCTCTACGAGTTTTCTTTGTGAACCCTTCTACGCCTGCTGAAAGGACGTTGCAATCACTGAAAGTTGCTTGTGCCCTCAAGCTCTACATGGCACGCACCAAAGACTTTTGGAAAACGTCTCTGCTTTTTGTCAATTTTTTAACCTGTCAAACACTGGAAGGCCCTGTCAAAGGCTTCCATAGCCATGTGGCTCTCCGGGAGTGTTATGCATTGCCGTCATTTACCCAACAGACTGCTTCCAGGCCGCCCTAGAGCCCACTTCTCCAGAGCCATCGCTGCATTGACTACATTTCTCTCTGTTGTTGCCCTGCTCGACATCTGCAGGGCTGCTACATGGAGGGGTAACCACAACTTCACAAAATTCTACTGTGTTAACAGAGATTCCATGGAGGAATCCTGGATCGGCCAAGCAGTGCTATGCAACCTGTTTGTGGCGAGTATGTTCCTGGGGTAAGAGTTTTGCTTCTGTGAGCCTTGCCACATCCTGTGGTTGTTTGTATACTGCTGTGTAATCGCATTCATGAGCGTGTGAATCCATGCAAGAACCCGTGCTGGAGAAGGTACAAGTTACTTACCTGTAACTCTTGTTGAACATGGGTCTTAAATGGATTCACATGCTTGCCATCCCTCCTTCCCCTCTGTCTATTCTTGGTTCATACTGCCACTTTACGTGCTCTACCAAATCTGAAGATGGCCACCAGGGGTGGAGCTTAGGACGAGTGTCATTGGCTGGCGACAGTATGACCCAAAGGACACTGATAGGCTATAGAGGAGATCAGCAGTTTAAAGCTAAACTGCTTTCTTTTTACCAAGGATTCCAAGCCTGACACCAGTGAATATTCATGAGCATGTGAATCCATGCAAGACCCAATGCTGGAGAACAAGAGTTACAGGTAAGTAACCTGTACCTCATTGGAAACTGTAAAAAGGTGAATCGATTTGCTAGAGTATCCTTTGCCAGCATTGTCTGCAAAATTATTTGGAGAATCCATTGCAGAAGTAATCACAACATTTATCAATAAGGCCTTAGATCAAGATGTTGTACTGTTCTAACTAAAAGCATCTATCATGACTCCACTTTTAATTAAATCCACATATCCGTTGTCCAGGTCTTTCATGGCTATTCAAGGTCTTGGTAAACAACAAAAAAGGGAGGTAAAGCTAAATCTTACAATTAGGCTGGGCATAATATTTGATAGCCAAAAATTATACACTGAAAGAAATAACCTCTAGCAATCATAAATGGATATAGTTCATTCCAAAACAATTTATACTTTTTGGGAATTGTTTATTAAATCATTTTATATGAAATACATTGTCAATCTGTACCAATTACAAAACATTACATTAAGTGATCTGGCGCAACAACTGCTCCAACAACTCATTGGTGTCTAGTCCAAAACCCTCAAACATTCCTCTCGTATACAGTCAAATTGAAGTTTATTCAGATAAAATCCACAAACCAATGTATATGTACATAGTTTATTAATAAAATACAATGTACATAATCACAGTAAAATTGATAAAGAACAATAATATCCAGTGAAAATGTTAAAAATGAACATACCCAAAGGTTTTCTTCTGTTTCATGCCCTTCTCAAAAATTCTTAGCAAGTCCAAGCAACAACTATAGATTCAGCTTGTAGCAGAAAAATAAGTGCGGGTCGACATTGATTAAATTGGCTTCTCTCAGCAATGGAGTAATTGTCCTTTTCCGAATGTCCTCATAGAGGGGGCAGAACAAGACAAAGTGTAGCAGGTCCTCTTACGGCATTGCAGCCAGGGCAGACCACAGACAGCTCATGGCCCGAAAAGTTCCTAGTTTTTTCTCTCAACCACAGGAGATGAAAGCGGGCCCTGGTCAATACGCAGCAATCTACAGTTTAGTTGCTGTATAGCAAATAGGGCTGAATTACTTCTGGTTGCGTGAGTAGCACATGTTTTCTTTTCGAATCAAGGAAGAGCCCATTTGATTCACGTTTTGTTCAAATTAAAACACAAAAGGCCTTCTTATAAATGTTGTACTCAACTAATGTTAACAGTTCATCTGGACACTGTAAACTAAGAGCATTCAACTGTTTCAGGCACACGGAAATACAATTCAGCCATGGTACTTTGCGCCAAGAGAAGCCGAACAGTAGGCTTTTAATGATGTCATGCGACAAAATGGCTCTTGGATTTGACCATATTCCAAGCCAGTGCATCAGTGGCGCCTCATACCAGTCATCCCCTATGTATTAAATATACCTAATTCTGTGCGTACAGCATAGCTGGGGGGAGAACTAAGGAGCACCATTAACGTTTTTAAAAAGTTATCAGTTACCTCGATAGAGGCTACTTTTTCATTGCTCCACAATGCTGCCCCATAATTAGTTGGCTTGTACTTGATACACTTCTAACATTAAATTGAGTGGTTGGCCTTGACACATGTTCCTAAAACGAGAAATGCCCCCCAATGTCTGTTTCATTCTCCAGCTTGGGGTCTGGCATGGATTCACATGCTCATTAATATTCCCCGTCGTCGGGCCGGGAATCCTCAGTAAAAGAAAGTGTTTCACTTTCACTTAACAACTGTATTTCTCCTCCAAACCAATCATTGTACTCTGGGTCGTACTTACTGCCCCCAGCCAATGACAGTCCTCTCCCTAAACCCCTCCTCTGTCAGCCATCTTTAGATTTTTACTGCATGTTTCAGTTTTGGGCATCCTCGAGTTTTTCTCTGTGAGCTACTTCCACAATTTTTGTTTTTTTGATGGAAATAGTTTCCATTTTTGTCAAATAAGAGCATGTGTGCTCTTCTTTCCATCTACTGACAGCAGGGATTAGTTTGTCCGTGAATTCTCAGCGCCCCTCAAGGGTGAGGATCGTCTAAAGTTTTTTTGAAGTTTTCAGAAGGCCATTGCACCTACTCCACACCTCCTCCCATGACGGAGAAGTAAGGAAGATCCCTTTTCAGGCCCTGCACCAAATGCAGGCTACAGAATGTGTTTGTAGAGGACAAACGACTCCAACGCCTCTACTGTCTTCACCCGGATCACAAGGAGGGAGAGTGCGAGATCTTCCTTGTCTTCTCCCAGAATACGTTGAAGTATCGACACAGTAGACTGGCGGCGTGGCAGAACGCCAAGGATTCTGCCCCCTACCCCGAGCAGGGTCATGCCTCACCCAGGACCAGCTGGTCCAAGGAGCGGGCTTCTTAGTCCTTCGAGGGTGCCCCACCCGGGTCCCGCGATGGACAGGTCTCTATCAATATCGCCATTCTCCTCCATCTCCAGGCAGCGATTGAGCTCCTCCTCAATGATGAAATCATCCAAACCCGGCTAAGCTGCAGGAGAAATACGAGGAGCCAAGGACAGAGGAGAAGGCGGCCGACCTGCCAAAGAAGGCGCAGGAGAAGTCTTTGGTGGCGGCGACTGCTCTCTCGAAGGCGAAAGGGTCCGACTCCGTGAAGCCTCCATTATGACTGTGGCAAAGCCGGCTGGCACACCGGAGAATGATGCCGTCTGAGACGGGCTCCGACCCCTAAGGGTGCAAAAATGGGGCGGGGTGCGAAGAAGTCCCAGTCCAGCCACAGGCTATGGAAGTTTAGTCCACAAACCCCATGAGGACCTGGAGGCCCCTACTAGATTTGAGAGACCTGTATAGTGGGAGAGAGGCCTATCAATGCAGTCTAAATATAGCACAATGCAGTTTGGTCACAGGCACTTCTTGATTTGAGGCTTATCAAAGCAGTCTAAATATCACACAATGCTGTTTGGACACAGACCCCTACTAGATTTGAGAGACCTGTATAGTGAGAGGGAGGCCTATCAATGCAGTCTAATTATAACGCAATTTGGACACAGGCACTTACTATATTTGAGGCCTATCAATGCAATCTAGATATTACACAATGCAATTTGAGAAACCCTGCTCTATTTGAGAGACCTGTATGGAGGTGGGACGTCTATCCAGCGGGTCAGGTTAGTACATTATTAAGTAATGATTACATTTTTTTCTAACTTGAGGTTGAGGGAGAAAGATGCAATAGGGAGTAATCGCCTTGTTTAATATAGGTTTGCTAAGTGGCTAGGATTATAGGGAAGAGTTGTAGCTCTCCCCTAACCCAGGCCACTCCTATCTTACTGTTACTTGTAGCTGATGGTTGACGGCTGGCCACTGGCTTCCCCTGCGGACACTTGCTGACACTTCCTGGAGCCGCCTCTGTTGGAGCCGCCCTTGGCCTTGGGGCCCTTAGCCGCAGGGCTGCTCAGGCAGAGGGCTGCCCTGGGAAGACCAGTGATGAAGGCCGAGAGGGCCAAAGAGAGCGCGGATGGGCGGGTTGGGAGGCGGGAGGGCAGTGAAAGCAGGAACAGGGCTCTGGTGGGAGCGGGCTCGTGGGGGCTTTCAGAGGGCCTTGGTGCCTGATAAGTATTCAGAAAAAAAGGCTCACCAGGAAGGGGCAAGTGTTCGCCGAGCTCCGCTTAAAATGGAGCCGGTGATTTTGCAGCATCGCTAGGTTCCCCAAAACATGGTCCAACGGACCAATGAGAGCGCGGATGGGCTGGTCGGCAGGCGGGAGAGCAGGGAAAGCAGGAACAGGGCACAGGGTGGGAGCGGGCTGCTGGGGCCTCATGGGGGCTTTCAGAGGGCCTTGGGGCCTGATAAGTATTTTTTTTAAAAAGCTTACCAGGAAAGGGCCAAGCGTTCACCGAGCTCCGCTGCAAATGGTCTAGAATGGTAGACTCGAGCAACTATTTTAGTGCCCCGAGCCGATTGTCTTCTGAGGCATGTGGACTATTCTAACAGTTGACCAACAACAGTTTATCCCTTCGGTCACTGGTCACAATGACATATTGAATATAGGAGGGATTCACTTCCCTCACCCCAATGCGGTAATTTACGGATGATTTAATCAAAATTGCCCACCCCCATACACACTTCACATACGTGTCATTCATCCACAACAAACAGCAAAAAATAATTCTGTTGTGGCTAATTGCCAGTTATGTTATGAATTGGGTCTCAATTAGGACCAAGTGTGTCATCAGTTAATGAGCATGACTCGCACACTTCTTCTGGGTAGAACCGGTTGTATCACAAAGTAGCCGATACTCGGGTTGCCAGTGATGTCGACCATCATTACCTAACCAAACAAAAACAGATGGAAATATCTTCGTTTTCTGAATCTTCTACACGAGTTTCGGCTATTGTCGTCCGCAACCAGTCGATTGAACCAGCCTCATCAGGACATGATGCATAATGTGTTCACAGGGAAGCATCATTGTAACTAAGATAAACAGAAAATAAACTAATTTGCCAAACACAGCTGAAAAAACGTGATCAAAATTGTATCAAATCAGAAATTTCAAAAAGGATCATCTAAAATGATTAATAGTGCCTAAACAATTAATGAAATATCAGACTGCGTCCAGTGCAGCACTCCCTTCAATGGTGCACAAAGAATGTCGAACTGGGAGAATCTAAACCACCAGTGCGGAGGGCCATCAACCCAAATAGCATGCAGTGCTCAAGGTATAAAGTGCATATCTATCTGCATGCCAAATATCTAATGTGGACGTACCACTCTCGCAATTGATGTTCGAGATAGCTAAAATAGAAACACACAAACAAGCCTTTGACTAGGTGCTAAGCAATATCTGTGTCAAAATTCACTGGGTGTTGAAATGACCTGCATACCTAAACAAGGAATCCTAGGTTTACAAGATAGCTGCACCCACTTAGTAGACTTTCTGGGTGTCTACTTGGTATCCATGCCAGAGAGTTTAACGTGGTCTTACCAAGCACCACTAGACACCAAGGGAAAAGAGAACATGCATGCGATTACTCATGGGGCTCCAGTTGTACCGATCATAGCGGAAAACTAAGGCTCTGTTAACCTGATGTCTTACCTAAATGGAACCACGTGTTCGTGTGACCCGCAGATATCCAAACCCTGCCTGCCACGTATAGGTAAAAGGAACCGGTCCTCTGCAAAAGCAGTGCGCCGTGCTGGACTGCTATGGGGGAGATCACAAGAAGTGTGAAGGGAAGAAGGAAAGCTGAATCACTAACCTGGCTGTGAGAATGAGGGCTGGGTGGTGAACTGGAAAGTAGCTGCTATGCATTCGCACGAGGACCGCGATAGTGGCCATATTGAGTGTACTCGACCTGGTGGCTCACTGGTACTGCTTACCTCAACAGTGCAGTCCACTATCGAGACCCTTACTGTGAGTCTGTAAACTGTATATCCAACGTTGTTCTAGTTTGTGTAACCTGCTTGCGCTGGAAAAACTAAATCGATCAACCTTCACTTGATCAATAATGGTCCATTTTAAATAATCGGTAGAGTGCTGCACCTCCTTGTAATGCTGTACAAGGGGTGCTGTCCGATTTTGAGTGCCGATGTGGGATCTGTGTTCATTAATTCTGCTCACCACTTTCCTACTGGTCATTCTGATGTATAACAAATCACAAGGGCATCTAATGCCAAAAATGACATTGCTGCGTTGGCAGTTCCTGAACTTGCGCAATTATCATACAAAATTGTGACTAATGTCCTAGAGGTGAATTGACAGACTGCAATTACCAAAAGGGTAATGTCCCACTACTGGTGTCTTGTTTTGTCCCCAAGCTGCTTGCAGTGTTTTTTGTTTCAAGGAAGAGGTATGTGAAAAATCTGGAATGTACCAAGCTATCGCGCACATGCCTGCCTCGTGTCAAGACGAACAGTGATGGTCCAGTGGTGCAACCGGTGCTAATCACCAGGTTCCAATATTTTTGGATCAGCTGTTTTATCTTAGCTGTATGTCTGGAAAAGGTAGTGACACATCCGATCCGCTGACTCAGGGAGTTACATCTCTGTCCGTGAAAAGTGCCCTTTTCGCTGCTTGTTTAACATACTTTCATGGGTACCCTTGTAATGTTAATGTGTCTGTTAGGGTTTGGGAATGGTAAGCATAGTATTTGCCTAAGTATAATTCCGCCGAATCCAAAGGATTTTCCCATATGGTAGATTATCCATGAGGGATTGTGGATGCTGACTGGTATGAAGTAGTAAAGTATTTGTCAGTCTTTCCGAAAGAGTGGTGTACATTTTACCTCCATAGTGCCCGATGTTTAATCAGAATGTGCTTCCTTTAGATTTAGAGTGACTCAAACACTAGATTGGAATCACACTGTTGAGCCACTCCATGAACTGACTCAGACTTTCCGTCTGGCCAATCCAGATAAAGAAAACCTCATCTATATAATGCCTCCAATGTGTAATACCTGTTGTGCAGCAGAGGGGTTATTATTCAAAGTGAAAAGCTCTTCAAAATTCCCCATTTAAATATTGGCCACCGATGATGGAAATGCTGCACCCATTGCTACTCAATGTTTCTATAGAAAGCTCATTATTGAATTCGAAAAAGTTATTGCAAAAATCTATTTAGAACAGTTCAAGTATGAAGCCCAATGGTACCAATGTACCCTGGATTATGTTAAGAGCTTCATCCTGTGGAATGTTGGTATACAAGGCTGTGATGTCTAGTGAAACTAAGAGTTTGGTTGTGCTATCAAAGTCAAGCCCTTCGCAAGCGTTAATGGCTGAAGTTGTGTCTTTTAAGAAGGATGGAGTGTTCCCCATCTCCCAAAGTCATGTTCTATGTATTTCCCAATGGGTTCTAAAATGGACCCACACAGGGGGACAATGGGTCTCCACAGTGGGTTTGTAGCATTTTTATGAACCTTAGGCAGGGCGTACATTGCAGGGGTCCGGCAGTCACTGGTTATCTGGAAAATCTCCTCTTCAGTCGATAGAAAGCCTAATTAAATTGCCCTGTTACAGAGCACCTGTAGTTCTGGACTCAATTCCGTCGTGGGATCAGTTCTGATTTTAACATAACGATTAGGATTAGCAAGGTAAGCACCATAATCGTATATATTGGTCCTTAGTCATCATAACAATTCCTCCGCCTTTATCTGCCGTCTTGTTTAGGATGTGCTTGTTATTGGACACATTTTTAAGTGCCTCCCTTTCTTAGAGCAGACAGCAGTTAAATTACAACGGTTTGTCCAGACTCCCCATCTTTTCAACCTCAATCCGACTTTCATTCAGGATATGGTACGAAAAATTATCTAGATTTAATTCAATCATTTTGCTGTGTGTCGAAATGAAGTGAATCCTGGATGTTGAATGAGCTACACATACACCCAAATTAAGGATATTATTTTGTGTGGCCTTAACAGTCAAATATGTAATGGCTGATAACTGGCCACCAAGCTGTTCTGCATGCCTATGAGCTTTGTGCCTTAAGCCTTGTTGCACAAATTAATCGACTGGTAAAATGGTATTTTTTATAAATGTATGTTGTTTCGTAGAACACTCACTTATAAGTAACTTTTCAATGATGGACTGCTCATTGATTAATTCAAAAAGGTTTCTGTAACTTCCTATATGTAGGTATACCGAATATTAAAATTGTTAAAATAAAAAAAAAATCATAAGTTTGACAACTTTCTTCACTTTTAAAAGGCACTAAAAACCTGGCAGTTTTACTGATCTTTTTGCCAGTTTTGGGTAATTAAGTCTGTGTATTATGCCTTGATCTAGTTCATTTATCCTTTGGCGTATTATATAAATGGCCATTTCTATTTCCATGTTAAAGTCCCTGCCACCAACCGGAACCAATACCACTACTGTCTTGGTCCAGGTAGTCACCCATGGGAGACTTGGGGCTACTTTTGTGCTTGTCTCCACTTTTGTTGTCCATAAAGTTCTCAAAAAGGCTACCAACAGTCCTGTCTTCAGTGAGAAGGATGGAACTCAGTTGGGGGTGGGGGGAGGAGATGGTCATGCCATTCGAGAAAATTAGCAAAAAGGTAGTGGGGACCTGGAGAAAGGTTCTACCTTCTTTCAGGTAGCATAAGGTGAATCCCGCAGAAAGAAGACGCAGTGATCTACTTAATAATCTTATGCAGGGTTCAATATCCTTCCCTTTTAAGTCGGCTTTTGATACTTCCTTTGGTCAATTTCCTCTTCATATGTGTTTTTTTTACCCCAAAACTGCCATGTGCCCTCTAAAATTGGGCAATGCCATACCCTCTTAAATTCTTGGCAGATTGCAAAGGATTGTTAAAGCTGGATTATGACGAGTTCAGTGAATAAAATGGAAACTAGCCAGGATGCGTGTAGCGGAAACTAGAAATTATATGCAATGTAGAGAGAATGGAAACTTTCCAGTAATGTAATAGAACTCTTTCCCTTCATATACTGGCAATGCCACATTGATTAATACGTGTTACCAAAGTGTGCCCAGCAAACTAGCTGACATATACCTTGATTTGTTTAGTATTAGCCTGGCCAATATTCAAATCGCCTTACTAATCAGAGATAGAATTGCTCAGCATTATAACCTGGACCGTTGCCCTATCTGCAAACTCCACAACATTCTATTCATGCAGTGTAGTATACATTGGGCTTGGGGGATGAATTTGTTTTCTCATCGAAACACTATTTTATTGTAATTTGGTATTGTTATAAGCACCTTACTGCACTCTTAACTCCTAATACTGGTCTTTTAATGATATCTAGATGTTTTTTATCCTTGAAATGTGTGCAGTGTTTGAGTCTCTTCAGAGCGGAAAAGAACCTAATTTGCACAGTCTTAACTGATGCTTGGGCACAGTAATTCGCTATTTACTAATGTTTGGATTTATGCAGTTCACATGAAATCACAAGTTATTTACAACCTAACACTTAAGTTCATCTAAGCCACCAGTATCGCTGATGATGCAGCATTTTTCTTTTGTTTTTCATGTCTTTATTCATTGCTGCTCCTGGTGACTGCTGAATCCTAGAAACCCTAAAGTTACTGCCTTCTTGCCTTGCCCCCTTCCTTTCCCTGATGCCTTATTCCCCTCTTTAAACTATTCCTTCCTTTTTAAGGGGAATTGCATGCTGCTCTCAGTCCCTGCCCAGAGACACCAGGAGGTGTTCAAGAAGAGTGTTCAGCCCCTCAGGAACCCCCTGAGTACAACTGCGGAGGTGAAATGAATTTGTCACATATACACTGCGGATCTTTTAACCTTCAACTTTGAGCACTTGTTGGAGAATCTATTGTAATGTTTTTGCACCTGGTGGCAGTCTTTGGTTGGGTTCATGGATAACACCTACTACACATTGACGTTTTAAAAATTGATATGGGAACCCACTTCACAGTTTTAGAAAGTGATGGGTAATGGCTTAGGTTCCAGGATGCCTGTGAATGGAATGAGTGCTTCGTCTTCAAGTGCATTCTTGTTTTAAAGTCCAGTTTTACTTTTGTTTGGTTTGACTACATGATTTCCCATTTTCTATGATATATTTTACTTGGGGTTTTCTATTGGGCTCTTCAGTTCTCACCCGACTTGCCTAATCTCCTATTGTAGAATTTGCCATTGCTACCAAATACTTTGAAAGAATTGTTCAAGTTCATATTGTGTTGTTAAAGTAACTCTGCTCCTGTATCAAGTCTGTCTCCAGTTATCTTATTCTTTTATTTCTTTGTGGGTTTTTTTTTTGGTCGGGCCCTTACTTAAACACATTTCAATCAAGAGTATTTTTGTTTAGTTGTCACATTGTATGAGCCGCCTATACGAGGACATGAGACTCTAAGGCCTGGGGATGCCCACCGGCTAAAGGGAAAGGGGCTACCTGGAGCTCGTACACTGGAGAATCCTTGAGAGACCTTCTGCACGTCGCAAACCATCTCGCACTATGCAATCGGGAATCCATGCCATCCGCCATGGAAAGGGTAGTTCAAAGCCTTCCTAAATCCTCAATCCCTCAGTTCCCTCGTACAGGTAGAACCGCCTAGAGAGGGCCACTTGCCATACACCGTGCAATTTCTGTTCGGTCCACACAGTCAGATGCTGGGTGAACACAAAAAGGTGACAGCCAGCACGTGTATAGCGTATTGAAAGTTTTCATGCGAGTATCTTGCTGCAAAGTTACCATTTCCACTCTGCTTCAGCTTGTCTCATGGGAAAACCACAATACAAAGGGCAAACTGTTCTGCAGTGTTGTATCAATGATGACATATCTGCCTGATGATTAAATGGCAGACTGTGGTTCTAATGTCTTCAGTAATTGCAACAAAGAAGTCTACTGAAGCCAGTCATAGTGAAGGAGAAAGTTAACACCCACAGCTGAGATCTGAGAGGGGTCAATCACAAAATACCCAAGATACGAGGCAGGAAGTGCACTAATCCGGAGCATTAGGTAATCAGTGGGCTAGGTAAGAAAGTCATTGAAGACTCTCCTTTTGCCACCCATAGTAGTTGCAAGAGTTTCATTATTTGTTACTTTTTAGTCCCTTTTGAGGCCCCAGCTTATTGTCTTGTCCTTTTGGTTTTTCATAACCCTTTTAAATCTATAATTCACTTCTTGGGAGACTTATTAGTCTTCTCCTAAGGCTGTCAGTGCAGGCAGGGTCCTCAACACGCCATTTTACCTTTTTGTGTAGCACTACTACTACTTGTATGGCTAGTAGGGGAGGGGGGGGGCACTGTTCCCCATTTGTGGGGGTGGGGGGGGGTGTACCATACAGTCTGTTTCAGGCAGACTGGTGGCAGTGTGTCTTTGTATGTTTCACTGTATATTATGTGTGTTTAGCACTATTGTGCTAAATAATATTAACTGCAAAGGTGTCATTTCTGACAGTTGGGTAACCCAGTTGCAATACTTTAATATCTGTTTTTAAGCAATGAAGTGCATGTACAAAAGTAGGGAGAAAGATGGTGCCCCTATGTCCTCGAGGGTTGAGGGATTTCCTGGAGGAGTTCTATGGTGAGGGTGAAGGACTGTTGCAGCAGGCCTGATACACCCAGAGAGCTGGATAATTTACTGGCGCCAACTCTGGTGCATCCTCTGGCCTCTTTCCAGCAGCTGATAGCCAAATTGATAGACTCCTTAGGTTTTGTCAGCCCGTTCCACTCGAAAGTTCACGTTGAGCTTACGGATAACCTTATTTTGAAGGTTGTTAGGCAGAAACCTGTGCAGTTCCCTTATGGACCACTGCAAAAGATTTAAGACTACAGGTGTTTGGCAGTAAACCCACTTGGTAGCAGTCTGTACCACACAGATTCACTTGGTAGCTGTGGCTGAGCAGTCAGACTTCCCTCAAGAAGAGTTAGGCAGTATATAGAGTATACACAATGGGTACAGAGATACAGTAGCCCAAGCAAACACTGACCAGAGCTTTAGTGTAAAAGTATATAATTATTTATTTAAAGACACACTTGTAAATTACACTAGCACAAAGAGGTAAGTAAATTCAGCACACAGACACTATTATATATATATATATATATATACAACCCTAATTACTTATTAGACAAGTCTTAATGAGAAACACCACTTATTTTCAGAGTTCTACTGGAGAGCAAGGAAGTCAATTGCAAGGCCCACTCTTAGAGAGAACAAGCAGAAGGGGTCCAGGTTCACACAGTGGGAGTATGCCCAAAGAGTCTTGTAGATAGTTTGCACACAAAGAATGGAATTAAAGTCAGGAAAAGTTAGCTAGGTTGTCCCAGGCCAGTCGAGGCTTTACTGTCACCCCGAACGATCTGTCGCAAGGGAAGCCAGGCGGGACACAGTACCTTAAGTGGAAGGACACTCCAGCGGGGGCAGTTGTTCCTGGCAGCGGGTGCAAGTCAGTGTTTCTTCCAGAGGAAGAGGAGGTCTCGACGTGGAGAAAAGATGAAGGTCGTTGCACTGCCAGGGAAGAAACCAGCCGCGGAGTTCTTCGGTTAAAAGGTACTAACCTTCTATTCGCGGTAGTGGTAAACCGTGGTATTCCGGTTGCCGGGGTGCTTGCCACGGGCAAGGCGGCCACGAGATGCTCCAGGAAGGTGAAAAGAAGGCAAAACTGGTTATCCCCACCAGTCAAAGGAAGAAGACTCTCCGGACTGGAGATCTCCTCTGTTGTCGGGAAAAGTGGTGAGACGGTTCAGCCGGGCTCCACCGGTGGTGTCGTCGTTGCAGGTCGGCTCCGCTTCTCCCTCCTCGGATTCTTAGGTCCTGTGGCGACTTCTGAAGATCCAGTCCCCAAAGCCCTGCTTTTATGCAGAAAACATTCATTCAGCCTTGCTGTCAATCAAACATGCACTTGGGCCAGTCGCACAAGAGTGCGACTTGAGTTGCCAAGGCAACTCAGTCCAGGGTGCCTAAACCCCCTCCCACACCCTCTGTGGTACCCAGACAGAGTGACACCACTTTTGGAGGCTTCTGTGGAGAAGCCCGCCAAAAAGTGGAACAAAGGGCTCGACTTGGAGTCACAGAAGAGAACACAAACGCCATTTTAGAATCGAGTTCTGCCAAAACATACCAACCGGTGAATTAATATTAAATAAATAAACCGGCGGTATGTTCAAGGCTATAGGAATTAAATAATTCAATTTGGTTGCCTCGAACAATGGGAAAATCCCATAGAGATATATTTGCGGTCGAATCTAAAAAGTAGTATCCACTGCCACCAGCGAAAACTCGATCAGGGGGGACAGAGACGTGCCCCCTCGAACAACAGACCCCGGGGCAATCGAATTGCCCCGACCAGTACGTCCACAATATGATGGTTTGTACTGGTTTCTGTTCATAACTTGGGACTAGTAAAGCCAATGGTGACTTTACATGCCCTGGGAGACAGTAGTCAGTCCAAGGGTATGGAGTCTGTTTGGGGGTCGCTACGACACCCCTGGGTTATGGCACAGAGGGTGCTGGGTAACCCACATCAAAAACACATGAAACCCTATGGAGTAAAAGACCCCATAGCCCATAAAACACATGGAAAGACAAAGGAACACCTCAAATCATGTCTAAGAGTGGGAGTAAAAGAGTCTCACTCTCAGCGGGAGAAAGAAATAAACCCCAAAAATTCAGCAAAGCTGCTGGGGGACTCGCTAGGTTTGGGAAATTAGCCTTTACAGAGAATTCTCCCTAACAAAGGTCCTCGGAAGGAGACCTGCTGCCTTTCTCACTGGCAGTTAATGCCCCAGTACTGGTAGACTGGAAAAAGCCTGCTTCTGACTCTGTGGTTTACTGAGATTTGGCTTAGAAACAATGCCAGTCTCCTTCGGACACCGCCTCCCCCTTACCCCTGCACGCCACTAGGAGCTTAGTGGTTCAGACTGACTGCCAGCCTGGTAATGTCCACGTTTCTTACTCTGCTTTCAGACCGAGAAAGCAATAAGTTGGATTCATGGAAGAAGATTTTTGCCTCTGGCAATCTTGACCTTAGAGCGATAAATGTCCCCTGTGCACTGGCTAACTTTTCTTTTGCCATTGGGTGTGCAGTGTCTAAGACGGCCGAACACCTACCCAACGGGGATGTGAAACACTACTTTGAGGCACTGGTTCAAGATGGCAGAGATGTGTCATCAGATATTGAGTCAGGCTTGACAAAGCGGACTGTGTGGTACAGGTGATGGCTACAGGCACAGTGGTGAGGAGGCACTACTGGATGAGAACCTCTGGGTTTGCACAGGGCATGCAGGCTCCAAGCTCCTAGTTATGCTGCATAACCTTCCTCTTTGTGGCTAAAGCAAACGCCTCTTTACAGAGGTTCCTGTCCTGTAAGGCCACTGCAAAGGCCGTGTGTCTAGCAGTACAGCATGTCTCGGCTGCTGCATACGTTGGTAGTGGATGTTGCCACTTCACCTCTGGTACCATTGTGGAACAGCTCAAGCCCCTTCATGCAAATTGCAACCATGCCGTTTCCACAGAGGTAGAGGCAGAAGTGCGCCAAAGTTGCAATCTCTGCCTCCCCAATGCCCTCTGCTTCCCCAGGTGAAAATCCCTGTGAAGGCTCTTAATCAGTCTCAATGGAAGGGAGAATTCTCAGATTCAGTTTGGAACTTTGTCTCACCACGTCACCTTGGACCTTACAGGTTGTTCACCAGGGATATTGTCTCCCTTTCAATTAACTCCCTCCAGACCAACCTCCTTGCAGCCCTCATTTCTGCATGCTGTCCTTTTGAATGAGGTTAGTTGGCTTCTGACAAAGCGCTCGATTTAACTGGTGCCGCTCTCAGATTGAGACATTGGTATTCATTTTGCTTTCTGGTTTCGAAGGAGGATAAGGGTTTGCATCCCATCCTGCATCTGGGGCTACAGAATTTTTACCTGTGCGAAGACCAATTCAAGGTGGTAACTCTTGCCCCACGTCCCTGATCTGCAGGACTGGTTGTTGTCGCAAGATTTTCCGGATGCCGACTTCCTTATTCTGATACATCTGAAGAACAGGATATTACTGACATTTCTGGTGGTCCATTGCCATTAACAATTCAAAGTCCTGCCGTTTGGTCTCTCTCGATCATCCAAGGTCTTCTAGCTTCTGGCAGTGGTGGCGACTCCTCAGGAGAGAAGGCATCATGACTTTCCCTGCCTGGATGACTGACTCGTCAGAGCTTGCTTCCCAGACCTGGTGTCTGTACACTTGTTATGCAAAAAAAAAAAACAGGAGATGGCTGGAAGGTTTGGCATCAATCCTAACCTCTGACATTGCTCTGGGAAACTCTCCAGACCATCGTTTTTCAGCCTGCCAAGCCATTACAGAAGGGGAAAGACCATATGCAAATCGGGCTTGGTTCCACCCCAAAAAGGGCAGTCCAGCCCACACTGTTAGGTCGCATCCCTTCTGCACAAGACCACAGGCATCGCCAGAAATGCATATTGCCTTTCCCCTTTTGTAATGCCTTGGCAGGTGAACGATGGCCTAGGGGTTCCAGAGGTTAAGATGAATTCTAAACCGTCCAGCCATCACCTCTTTTGTTTTGCTGTAGAATCTCTGGTTCCCCGTCCCAGTCCCTTCAATGTATCGGGACAGTCTTGGGCCTTTGCACCGAGCTTTTCCATCTGAGTATTGAGTGACAAACATCTTCTGGATGGTGCAAGTCTTGCAATCTCATGAACAAGTTTCTTGTTTAGCCTTCCTGCGCTTGTTGGGTCTCATGGCCCCCTGCATTCTAGTGTTTCCAGAGGCCTGATTTCATTGTCGGTAGTTTGTTTCTGGGGAAACAGGTCACCCCATTGCAGGTCTCGAGCAGAGTTTCTCGATTGTGCATGGTGGTCCCTGCGAGGCAACCTGTTGAAGTGGACATTGCTTCGGCAACCCTGGCCTCAATTTACAGGGGTTACTGATAGATCATTGAAAGGTTATGGCACTCACCTGTAGGATCTGATGAGTGGACTGTTGTCTTTGTCAGTTTTTAGAGCACATCAAGTTTCTGAAATTGAGAGAGATCAGGCTGGTCCTGGTTGCTTATACCCAATCCTCCCCTCCACCCTGTAAGGGCAAATGTCTGCCGGTGTGCGTTAACTCAATAAGCTAGTTGGAGTATGGATTCCTTGCCTCTGTGCGTAGAAGTAGTGACTCTGGTGAATGACTTTGAGCCGGCAGACATTGGCCACGTTTGGGAGCTCTGCCAGGAAATTCTGGAGATTTTATCCTGATGAGAGACTCCTCGAGTGGCCCTCTTTGCTTCCATTGTTAACAGGAAGATGCCAGTTGTTCTGCTCCAGGGAATTTTCTCATCAGGGAGCTCTGGGGATGCACTTATGGCCAACTGGAAGTTCAACCGGACGTTCTACCACAAATATGCATTCCTGCCAATCACCATCAGTCTACTGGTTCTCAGGAGACTACGCTTGTTAGGGTCCATGTCTGATTTTTATCGCTCTGGACTAGACCTAGAGAACATGATACCCAGAGTCTGCCACTTGGAGGAGCAGCGGGGCAAGTTCTACATCCAAACCTTCTTGCTTGGCTGCGGAGTTAGAATTGGTGGATGTGCTTCTCTGTCTGGAGGGCCGCCAGTAAATTTCTCTGCCTGTGAACTGCATACCTTCTTGGCTTGGGGTCTGAGGAGGAATCTGGACCCTTAAACCTGTCCCATATCCTCTGTTTTAGATGTTTTGCTTTGCTTGCCCTGGATGGGTCTGCAGATCAGCATTGTAAAGGGGGTACCTAGCGGTTATCTCTACATTCAAAAGGCCCCTGCAGCTAGGCTCTTTCTTCAGTTACCGCTGTTATGCAATTTTTGAGGGGATTGTGTAATCCATTTCCACTAGGCCAGTTTTTGGTTTTGGTGTGGGATTTTGATTTAGTGTTTACTTTCTTTGTGGGTGCTTTTAAGCCCTTGCATTTTTGTTCTCGGATTTCTCCCCATTAAAGTTAATTTACCTGGTTGTCATCACTTGTGCAAGAATGGTGAGTGAGCGTTATCTGTTAAACCTCCTTATTTGGTTTTCTCCAAAGATTCGTCGTTAGAGTGAGACAGTCCTTTCTCCCAAAGATTGTCTCAGACTTGCATCCCTCTCAAAGCATCCATATACCAGTGTTATTTCCATGACAGAGTGATTCCATTGTCTTGACCCGATGCAGTCACTCATCTACTAAGTCTCTTAGATGAGAGAAATAAGAAAATATGACCAGCTTTTGAAGTATTGTGCTGGTGCCTTTACTGGCAGGGCAATGACCAAAGAGACTGTCGAGGTGGATCATTCTCCAGCATTGGGTCAGGCATGGATTCACATGCTCATGAACATTCCCCGTTGTCAGGCCGGGAATCCCCAGTACAAGAAAAACAGTTTCACTTTCACTTACAAACTGTATTTCTCCTCTAAACCAATCACTGAGCTCTGGGTCATACTACCCCCAGCCAATGACTGCCTTCTCCCTAAGCCCCTCCTGGCAGCCATCTTCAGATTTTTACCACACCTTCAAGTTTTGGGAGCCCTTGTGTTTTGCTCTGTGAACTAATCTATGTTTTTTTGTGCTTTTTCGGTAAAAAGTTTGGTTTCGATTATTTTTTTATTTGTTATTTATTTTTAATTTATTATTATTTTTTTTTGTGGTAATTAGAGCCTGTGTGCTCTTTCTCTACATCGGCCGACAAGTGGGGATCCATTTGTTGGTGAATTTCAAATTTCAACACCCCTCAGGGACAGAATCATCCAAGTTTCATGGAAGATTCCAGAAGACTATCGGGCCTACTGCGCACTGTGTAACATGTCGAAGGAGAAAGAGGGAAGCTCCCTCTTCAAGCTCTGCTCCAGGACACAGATATTTCTTCCTCCGATGAGGAGGACCAGACATCTGTCCAAACGATCCAGGAGAACGTGGGTGATGCTGTCGGCATAATTCCCGATGGGGACAGAGGTGATGACGATCCTGACGACGACGCAGACCCAGTAGGCCTATCGCTCCGACCCCTCCGAGGGATGTATCGCTGGACATCCTTTCGACCCTGCAAACCCTGGTGTCTGAGATTCAGAAATGGATGCCGATGACGCCCCCGGCCTAGGTGACCCCAGACAAACCTCCAGCGAAGAAGAGGAAGTGACACCTTGCGCCGCTGAATCAACCTCACGTGGCTTCCCCCCCATAGACACGGGACGGACATGACTGACACAGACGACGACATGGGCACAGCGGCCGGTTTGCTGCAGCCGTGGGCCTCTCCCCCAGACGAGGTGGGGTTGTTCAATGCTGGGGTCGCCAGGGCGTTGGAACTCTTCCACCTGACACCGTAGCGGACCAGGTAGGAAGGGTTCCTGTATCAATGACGCGAGGCCAAGAGGAAGACCATCTTGGCGGTGCCTCTCCTGGACGACGTTTGGGAGGAAGGCCTGGCTTTGATGAGGAATACAACCCCGGCAAAGAGGGATCGGCTGGAGAATACTGGGTGCCTGAGCCCGCTCCCAAGTGCCTTCGCTCACAGCCTTCCCCGGACTTGGTGGTCTTGGCGGCTGCAAGGAAGAAGTTGTCTAACTCCTCGTCTTCATCCTCCGTCCCTCAGGATAACTAGGAGAAGTTGGGTGCCATGGGGAGGAAAGTAATCTACTCTGCAGGGCCAACAGTCAAGGCGGCCAATCCCCTTGCTATCATAGCCAGACAGGGAACTGTGGTATAAAATGGCCCCACTTCTGGAGTTCCTATCCAACGACAAGCGGGTTGAAGCACTTGCCAACCTCCAGGAGGGGCGGTGCCATTGGACCATGAAATGATTTGATAGGTCATGTATAACGCGCTTAATACCCAGAGGTTTCTAAGCGCGGACCCGGGGATCGAACCTGTGGTGCTCCATGTTGTCTTGCTTCCAAGGTGAGCATGTTGCCATGGAGCTATCCTCCCGAGACATCACACCCATGCCATCACGGTGGCCCTGCCAGACAAGGGTTCTGTACATGCCCTTCGGGTACAACCTTTTTGGGAAGGCAGTCGACGAGTCGTTGCAGGCCATTAAGACTGACACTGAGACGGCCCGTGCCTAGGACACTCTTCAACATTTCCCTTCCTTTCGTGCCTCCGGTGGAAAATCTGGCAGATCATAAAAGGGTTTCGGCAGAGGGTCCTCTTTATACCGTCAACCCTTCCGATCCATGACCCAGGAGGCCATTCCAAGGCTTTCGGTGGAGATGGCCGACGTCGCTCCCAAGGCGGCACGCAGGCCCTGAAGCAAGATGGAACCGGCCATGTAGTCAGGCCCCACCCATGCAACCCGGTGGGAGGCCGGCTGGTAGGCTTCGTCAGCAAGTGGGTGAAGATCTCCATCGACTGCTGGGTGCTCTTGCCCATGGACACTCTCTACCCAGCAAAAGTCTCAGCGGTTACCTCTAGTGGCCCGGCAGGAACAGCACATCCATCAGCTCTGCGGGAAGTACAGGCCATGATAAGAAAAGGGGCGAAAAAGCTGGTTCCACAGTGACTCCGGGGCTCCGGAGACTATTCCAGATACTTCTTGGTAAAGAAGACGACCAGGGGCTGGAGGCCCATTCTAGACCTGCGGCGTCTCGACAAATACCTCAATTCCCAACAATTCAGGATGGTCGCGTTGCAGCACGTGCTCGACCAACTGGACGAAAGAGACTTCTTGATGTTGCTGTATCTGGAGGGCGCATACTTACACGTCCCCATTCACGAGAAGTCTCGGAAGTTCCTGCACTTCGTAGTACAGGGGATGCACTACCAATTCAAGTCCCTCCCATTTGGACTGAAGTCGGCGCCTAGGGTGTTTACAAAGTGCCTGCCACCAGTGACTTCAAATCTGCGTCTAAAAGAAATACATGTGTACCCATACCTCGATGACTCGCTCATCCGGGCCAAGTCAAGGGAGGTAGCCGTCGAACACACAGAGAGGACCGTCTGGCTACTGATGGATCTGGGGTTCTCTGTCAACTATCGAAAGTCCTGCTTGATACCATCGCAGAACATGCTGTTCCTGGGTTCCAGGCTCAACACAGTCTCCTGCCTGACAGCCCCCTCAGAAGAGAGGATAGCAGCCATGCTGGGCAAGGTGCAACGGCTATTGGTACTGAAGACCGCCACAGTGCGGGCCATGAAGTCGCTGCACGGCATAATGTTGTCGGGCATTTACCTGATCCGGCTCTGCAGGTTGCGGATGCGACCCCCTTCAGGAATTCCTGGACGCTCTGTGGATCCAGGCGTCCGGAGGCTTCGCAGACAAGATTGCTCTCGACGAGGACTTCCATCCAGTAATAAGGTGGTGGGGCTTCCGCTCCAACATCACCGGGGTCACGGATTTCCAGAGAACCCCCACCCCACCCTCCTCGTCCCAGGAGACAGTCACCACCAACGCTTCCCTGGAGGGCTGGGGAGACCACACCAGACGTTTCCACGCCAGAGGCATGTGGATGCCGGAGGAGAGAGATCTTCACATCCATGTACTGGAGCTGCAGGAAGTGTTCTGGTCCCTCAAGTCATTCCTTCCGTCCCTCAAGGCTAGGGTGGTGAGGGTCTTCACAGACAATACCATCATGATGTTCTACATCAGGAAGCAGGAGGGCACCGGATCCCCAGCGCTCTCCAGAGAGGCGCAGGACTTGTGGCACTGGGCCGTCGCCCAAGAGATTTTCCTCATCACTTTTCACCTGGCGGTAGTCAAGAACACCATTGCCGACTCACTGAGCAGGAAGCTGCGCTCTTGCCATGAGTGGGAACTTCGACAGGATCAAGTGGACAGCCTCCCCCTCAAATGGGGCAGACCCCAGATTGATCTGATTGCGACGGCAATGAATTCCAAATGCCAGAGATTCGCCAGCAGGTTCCACCAGCTGAGGAGCATGGGGGACGCATTTTCCTTCTGTGGGAAGGCCTGTTCCTGTACATGTTCCCTCTGTTGCCTCTCCTGCTGTGAGTCATCAATCATCTCAAACAGTGCCGATGCAGGATGATCCTCGTCGCCCTGGCGTGGCCGAGGGTATTTGGTACCCGGATCTTCTCAGCCTGTCAGTCATACCCGGTCAAGATGCCAGTGGTAGAGAATCTGCTCGCCAGAGAAGGGGACGCAATCCTGCATCACAACCCAGGATCGCAGAACCTGAAGGCGTGGCTCCTGCAGCCTAAGAGTTCGAGTTTGGAGGGTACGAGCTACCGGAGGACTGCAGGGAGGTCCTTGCCAGGGCGTTGTCGACTCTGAAGTGCTGCGGGCACAAGTGGAAATGTTTTGCGACGTTGTGCTGGATGCAGAAGAACAATCCTCAGAGGGTCACGGCCACGAAGATTCTTCCAAACTCGTCCTTGGGCAAGGCGAGGCTGGCACACCCCTCTATCAAGGTGCATATGGGGGCTATCTCCAACTACACCAAGTCCCTAGGGCCGTCTTCTCCTTTGGTCCCACCATCTCGTCAAGGAGTTCCTCAAAGGACTGTTTCCTTAGTTCCCGCCGGTGAAGGCACCAGCCCCGGCATGGGAACTCGGCGTGGTACTGACGAGGCTCCATGGGGGCCCCTCTCGAGCTATGCATCAGGCCTCTCTCGTTCCTGTCGTCAAACGGCTTTCCTCGTGACAATCACCTCTGCCAGGAGGCTAGGTGAGACCCAGGCCCTATCCTGCAAACAGCCTTATTTGACTTTTCACAATACAAGGGGGCTGCTGAGGGCACACCCTTTTATTCATGCCAAAGGTTCCATCTGAATTCCACCTCAACAAGCCTTTGGTGTTGCCTGTGTTCTTTCTGAAAATTTCGCCGGCGGAGAGGGCTTTGCACTCGCTGGATGTGCCTCGTGCTCCGAAGTTCTATGTGGCACGCACAAAGAGTTTCCGGAAGACATTGCAACTATTCGTGCACTTTGGTCCTGTGGACCATGGGAAGGCCTTGTCCAAGACTTCCATCTCCAGTTTGCTATCCAGCTGTATCGCACACTGTCACAGGTTGGCAAACCGACTGCGGCCCGTCCGTCCGAGAACCCACTCTATCAGAGCGATCGCTGCGACAACGGCGTTCCTGTCTGGTGTGCCCTGAAGGGCTGCTACTTGGAGGGCCACACACACCTGCACAAGATTCTACTGTGTCGACCGGGATTCCAGAGAGGAGTCCAAGGTTGGCCAAGCAGTGCTACAAAACCTGTTTGCTTGAAGAAGAGCCTGTTCCGGTGGTAAGAGCAATTGCTTCTGTTGAGCCTTGCCACCTCCCATGGTTGTGTAATGTTGTACTGCTATGTATTCTTTAATCATGAGCATGTGAATGCATGCCAGAACCCATGCTGGAGAAGGAGCAAGTTACTTTCCTGTAACTATTGTTCTTCAGCATGGGTCTGGCATGGATTCACATGCGAACCCTCCCGCCGTCCCCTCTGCGGCTCTTCTTGGTCATGGTGCCACTTTACTTGCTTATTAAATCTACATATGACTCCCAGAGGAGGTGCTTAGGAAAGGGCAGTCATTGGCTGGGGGCAGTATGACCCAGAGCTCAGTGATTGGTTTAGAGGTGAAATACAGTTTGCAAGTGAAAGTGAAACACTTTTTTTCTTTTACCAGCCTCAGGGAATATTCATAAGCATGTGATTCCATGCAAGACCCATGCTGGAGAAAAATAGGCACAGGTAAGTAACATGTTCCTTCTCTGCATCTCAGAATGTAATGATCTTGCTGTTAAGGATGTGCTTGTTGGTCTCTGGATTATTCTACTAGAGGTTTGACTGCCGCCTCTGCCCTGCAGAGGGAGGGTGTCCCGGGCTTGGATATTTGCCAAGCAATTACGTGGGCTTCTCTGCACACATTTGCCAAACATTACTGCTTTGATTACCTTTAAGGGCAGGACGCATTCTTCGGCAGAGTGGTTCTCCAGGGTTATCTGGTTTAGGTGGTGTCCTTGCCCTTCTCCCTCGTCCAGCGACACATACTGCTTTTTGAGTTGATCAAAGATGGGGATATTAATGGATTCCTTCCTCCCACACAATAACGGATTACTGGCGCTTTGGTAATTCTTTCTGATGGATGTTCCTCTGATGGATTCCCCCATCGCCTGTCTGGGTGGATAGTTAGCACACTTTCTTGAGTTCTGCAGCACCTCTGCAACAGAGGGCTAGGGGAAAAGTTGAAACTGACGCCATCCTACAACACAAGGATTAATAATGCAAACTCGGGGACAAAGGAAAACTGTGCAATTTTCGGGGAACTGGTATCACCCTCAGCTCCACCATTGTCAAAGACGAGACTTGGTGCAACCAAATTCAAGCAGCTACGCTTGACAAACTCGACTCCCTGCACACCAAAATTCTAGCCCATCAAGAAGCTCTCTCTTCCCTATTAGCCTCCCACACGGCACCCCCCACATGTAATACAGCCAACCAGGCACCAAATGTCAATTCTCTGCCATGAGCGTATCAGAAGTCACGGCACTCATAAAGTCCATTAAGCCCTCCAACTGTAAGTGGGACGCCGGCCCAGCTCCCATCATCAAAGACTCTGCTCCAGCCCTCACCCCCTTTGTTACTGCTTTCATCAACTCGTCCTTCCAATCGGCTCATGTATCCACTTCCCTTAAAGAAGCCTGGGTCAGACAACTACTATAAAAACCATCTCTTGAACCGCTGATACCTGGGAATTACAGACCCATTACCACCGTCCCTTTCCTCTTAAAGATCTTGAACAAAGCAGCTTACCTAAAAGTTCAAAAATGTGTTGAGAACAACCACCTTCTTGGACTTCGCCAGTCCTGCTTTCATCCTCGTCATGGCACCAAAATGGCACTACTTGATATGAAAAATCAAATGGATGACTTGAGACACACAGGCAAACATGCGCTCCTTCTGCTCCTAGACCTCTCTGCGGCATTTGACTTGGTAGAGCACAAAACCTTATGCCACCATCTCTCTGCCACAGCAAACTTCTCCCCAAAGGCATGTCAATGGATCAACTCGTTCCTTCAGGAGAGAGTAATGAAGGTCTTTTGGGAATATTCTAATGCCATCCTGAGTCCTATTAAATGTGGAGTCCCACAGGGCTTTTGCATAGCCCCCACCCTGTATAACCTCTTCACCAGAGCCTTGTTCAAATCCTGGATTCACTGGGCATCTCATATACCAACTATGCAGATGACACCCAGGTGCTCATACCCCTCTCGGGGGATTATCTAGCTGACACGAACACCCTCAACTTCATTTAATCCACTATTCAATCCTGGATGGCAGAGAATTGGCTCTGTTTAAACAGTGAAAAAACCAAACTCCTGCTGATTGGGTCTCCATTCACACTCAACAAACTCGCCAAGGAGTATCACACCTTCACTATTGACAACATCTCCATCACAGTATCACAAGCGATTAAAACACTGGGCGTGTACCTCGAACCAAGCCTGACTATGGACAGGCAGGTCTATGCTATCGCTTCCTCTGCAGCGTTTCACTCCAAACTGATCAATGCTGTCAGACCATTCTTGACCGAACAGAACTGTATTACCATAGCCAGAGCCATCATTGGTTCCAGACTGGATTACTGCAATGCCCTCTTTATTGTTATCGCCCAAAGAAACCTGGCTAAACTCCTGATAGCCCAGAATAATGCCTTAAGGGCCGCAACGGGCATATCACGTAGGGAACACATCTCAGCGCTCAGGAGGCAGGTACATTGGCTACCTATCAAGGAAAGGGTTGTCTTCAAAACTCTAGCCCTAACCCACAAATGTCTTCACGGTCTCGCACCTGGGTATCTAGTGCAAAGGATCTCCAAACCAACAGTGTCCAGACCTTCCAGATCCTCCTATGCCAACCGCATCATGGTTCCTCACACGCGTAGAGTGCGTTCTGGGGGCTCGAATTTCACAACAATGGCTGCCACTCTTTGGAACAAACTCCCAGACCAGATCAATAGTCTCATGATGCATTCCGGAAGGCGTTAAAAACTAGGCTCTTTGTCTAAAGGGCTTATCCCCCATGTGCGATATTTTACATATGCTACCTCACTGAATTGGACACACTATGCGATGTAGAATACTGTACTTTGTAATTTAACCCTGTAAGCAACTGTCTGTAAGCTTTATTCCTGGGCCGCTTATTGTAACCCGTAAGCAAGCCTTCTTAAGTATCCTTTATAGCGCCTCGATGCCTGTGGGCTGCAGTGCGCTCTACAAATCCAAAATAAAAAAAAAATGCCTATTGCAGGGCACATAGATGCATCACCCAGCGTTTCCAAAGATCAGCTGCACCCGAGATAAAATAACATAGCGGAGTGCTGCAATGAATTTCCAAAATCAACTCTGGCGGTGGGTGTTCGGGAGGCCACACTTTTATGGTGCACAGGAAACACACTCAGTTTGAACCCAATCTAGGTAGCTAGCAGAACTGCAAGGCTTAGTAGATTCAGGAGGGTTGCAAGTGTTGTAGGGCTACAATGGGATGCACACCAAGCGCTCCAATAATTCCAATTAGACAAAGGTACAAAAATAAACCATGATTTATTAGGCCTTTAGGTAAGTATTGTCACACAGCTGCTACAAAATACATATAAACATTCAACCTTGGATGTTGTAAGGAGATCCCTGACACTTACCTCACAGACATTGAAGCGGCTGTTCAGCAGAGTTAACAGCAATTGTTTCTGTGGCAAATTGTAGCCCCCACACCACCCCCATCTTTGCCACATTGGAACCCGAGCTAGCTTGCTGCAGGGCTGGAGAGGTTAGAGATATGCACTATGCAGCTCAATCGGAAAGGCACAAGCCTCTCCCTTGGGCAACATCAGCACAACCCAAACTTTAAGAGCAATGCATCCTATGGGCTAAAACCAGTTTCAAAATCGCCCGTGGGGAACTTTGAATAAATCCCTAAAGGCTTGGATACAGCATAATAATAATGAATAAAAGGGGAAATTTAAACAAAGAAATAATAAAAGTAATACTCCTACGTCCCGTCCCCTTTCCTCCATACTGTATGTGCGTCCCTCAATAGGGGCGGGAGATGGAACCTTTTTCCCCAGAAAAATCAACTTCCCCTTTAAAATTAGATGTGTGCTGGGTGCGGCCCTGGGAGCATGCGGCCCCCTGATTCCGCCCACCGGTGCCAGGCCTCAGTCCTCTTTTCCACATTGACGGGAGCACGCTGCTTTCACCAGCGCTGATGGGTGAGGCCTTGGTATGGTAATTCCACGTGCTCTTCCCCGGAGAAGTACTTTTGTCTTCTTTCTTTTTGTCTTTTATTCAGATACCTTTGTCCTCTGGCGCCACATTCCTCCCTGGCGCATATCGACATCAGCGGGCTTCAGCAGGTACGTCCGACCCCCACGCTCTTTGCCTCTGCTCTACCACAGCTGGACGAGTTGTACTCTGTGTGACGCACTTGCACCACACGCTCTGAAGAACAGGTTAGCTCAGTGGAGGGAGCTCTTCAGAAGGTCGCCTCCAGAGGACTTTCAGACACAAGTCAAGGCCCAAAGTAGGGGCACTGTTTTCATCTGCACCCTGCAAGGGCGACTCCTTCCCCAGGAAATGCCTGAGTAGGAGGGACCGGTCTGGTCCTAGCACCAGTGCAGGTACTGAGGCTGCTTCAGCTACCGGCCACCAGGCCGAGGGGTCGAGGGACCCTACCAGGGATGACGCTAAGGGACTGCAAGGTTCTATTACCGGGTTTCCGCCCGAGGGGCTATGCCCTAGTACCGGGCATCAGATGTCTGAGGGGGCACCTGTATACAGCACCAGCGTCACACTGAGGGCACACCGCCTGCCAGGCCCCGACCTGAGGTTCAGGCTAGGCCTCAACCTCCACCGCCAAGAGTCCAGGAAGACTGCTTCTCAATAAAAGTAATACTCCTTCGTCCCGTCCCGTCCCCTTTCCTGCTTCTCACGGAGTGAGGTCCTATTTCCACCCTCCTGGCCATCTGTTGTTTCTCCTGCACATGTGGAGTTTGTGCCTGGCTGCTGACCATTCCATTAGGTAGGTGCACTTTCTGTGCATTACTGCACCTTCAGGGGAATTATTGAACCTAAAAAATCGAAATTTGAAAAAAAAAAGTAGAAAAAGAAAAAAGAGGAAAATTGTTGGAAAGGACGGTTTTATTAGGCATTTTCATCGTGCAGCCATTTTTTGAGCTTTTTAATACCTGGAGCTGCCTTCCTAATTTGAAAGCACACGTTTTTCCCTACTATTGCTGCTTATTTGACTGTTTTTGGCCATTCCAAGATGGCCGCCGTGGTTTTCTTTGTTGTGTAGGCAGGCTGTGCTGAACCACCTTTCCCTGTGCTGCACTCCCATTGGTGGTTGAGTGTTTTCTTCCATCCAATCAGGGACCTGCAGTCTTCAGCCGGCCCACTTCTAAGGCCCCGGTCTGCTCTGTCTGCTTCCTGGACGCTAATTGGGGTCCTCCCTGCACCTTAACCACAATGATGCTGCCACCTCAGTCCTTTAAGAAATCCGGACTGCCTTGACTTTGCCACCTCCAGAACTATGGGTTAGTTCCCTCCTTATGGACTCACTCCTACTGCCTTTGACTATCACTGTCATCCTGCTGCGCAGTGCTTCCTAAAACCCTTTGCTAACATCCGATTCCAAGATTGAAAAAGGCAATCTTGCTGTTTTTGCTTTGTGCTTAAAAGTCAAATCTTGCTGCCCATTGCGAAATTCTCTGTATTTTGCTTGTATACTGTTTCTTCTCTGTAACTTGCCAGCCCATTGACCTCACCAGTCTTTTTTTCCCACACCTACCTGCCTTAGCCCCCCAGTATCTCCATCCTCTCCTCACTTCCACCCCAATGGTGCTTTCTGTTTCTCCTATCTTTTCCAGTTGCTTCTCCATTGACTATCCTTCCCTTCCTACTAAGTCTGGTAGGAAGAAGTTCAAAAAGGATATCTTGGCCTCTAACCCTGGTCTTCCTATCGCCGACACCTATTCCAATGCTTCCGCCAGACAGACCCTTAACGACATCCTCTTAGTCGTTCCTTCGCCAGATCTATGGACTCCTCATATGGTCTCTGTACTCTGCCCCATCTCCTCCTCTCCCATTAATGGTGGCACTCGCTGGGAAGTTCCCATGGCTTCCTTCGACTCCTCTAAAGTCATCATTAATGTCTACCTAAATGGCACTGTCATGGTCCAAGGCCCTCAGGCCAATCTCCTCCTCTTTGATAGGCGCTTCCCTAGCCTCATCTATTTCCTCTCATCTCCTGCTGTCCCCTCCTCTACCCCCTTGGCTACCTTGCCCTCTCTCTCCTCCTCCTCTGCCCCTCATAGGGCTCTTTCTCCTCCACAGGGCGTACCTATGATCTTTACCCCTCCCCGCAAGGTCTTTAAGGCTGGCAACCTTCATATTGCCACTCTCAACTCTCGCTCTGCCGTCAAACACCCCTCTGACATCTGCCACCTCCTTGAAGAACTAGACCTTGATGTCCTTGGTCTTACTGAGACATGGTTCACTCCCAGCTCTGTCACGAGCTTTGACACTCTCCTCCCTGATGGCTACAAGATCCTCTCAGCACCCAGATCCTCCCGGTCCGGTAGCCCTGATCTTTCCTGAGTGGATTCCTGCCTCTATCATTCCCACTCAGACCTACTCCTCTTTTGAATGCCTTGTCGGTAGGCTTTCTCTCTTGCCTACCCATTCTCTTACTGTGGTTACCATCTACCGGCCTCCTGGTCAAATCACCTAATTTCTCTCTGAGTGGGCAGGCCTCTCCTCCTCCCTCCTGGCCTCTACCACTCAACTCCTCCTTCTCGGTGACCTAAATATCCATTTAGACTCTCCTTGCTCCTCCTCCTATACTCTTCCGTGACCTCTGCGACTCCCTCTCCCTGTCCATCCTCCCCTCTGGCCCGACTCACTCTGCAGGGCACACACTCGATGTCTTGATCTCCTCTGACCTCCCCCTCTCCATCCCTCTGACCACTCCTCTCTCCTGGAGCGATCACTCCCTCCTCTCATCTCTCCCTCTCTTTACCCCAAGCCTACCCCAACACTGCCACCTACCTTCTCGGACATCCGGCCCATGAAGCGTGTGTCTGTTGAGGCTTTTGCCACCACTTTCTCTCCCCCCGCCCCTCCACCTGTGGCTGTCTCACATCCTGATACAGCCCTGTCTCTGCTCTACTCTTCAATTTCTGATACGCTTGATGCTCTTGCCCCTGTCATGAGGATCCGTTTGAAATCCAAAGCCAAGTGCAATTCCTGGTATGACTCTGACCTAGCTACACTTAAACGTAAGTGTAGGGCAGCTGAGAGGAAATGGAGGACTTCCTGTTCATCCTCTGACAAACTGGCCTGTCGCCTGCTACAAAGGCAATATCGACTATGTCCTCACCAAGAAGAGAGTCCACATTCAAGCTTGTGTCTCTGCGGCATCTAACTCTTCGGCCAAACTCTTTAAAATCGGCAAGGAGCTGGCCAACCCTGCTGCAGTCTCTACCCCTCCTATTGCCTCCCAAGCTCTTTGCAATGCCCTTGCCTCTCACTTCATTTAAAAAACCCAGGACATCCTGTCCACCCTCTCCAACCACATCCCTCTCCATCTGTTTGCTGACCCTCCTTTAGCCACCCTCCCACCATTCTTCTCGTCCTTTCCTCTTTTCACCCCTGACGAGGTCGCCAGACAAGTCCGATCTATGAAAGCCTCGTCAAAACAGGTTCATCCCTGTTCCTCTAACACCATCAAGGACCACATTGACACCCTTGCTCCGGCCCTTGCTGATTTTTGCAACCACTCCTTTGCCTCGGAATCCTTCCCCTCCCCTCTGAAGCACTCCTTTGTGCATCCGCTTCTCAAGAAACCCACCGCTGATCCTTCTTGTCCAGCTAACTATCGCCCAATTTCCATTACTCCCTTTCTTGGCAAACTCCTGGAAAAGTTGGCCATCTCTCAGCTTAACCTTCATTCCAATTCTGTTGGCTGTCTCCATGACCACCAGCCTGGCTTCAGAGCTACCAGAAGCACGGAAACTGCTCTCATGAACATCCGTGAAGATCTGCTCTCCAACCTTGACTCTAACATTCCCTCTGTCCTCATCCTCCTCGATCTCTCTTCTGCTTTTGACACGGTCAACCATACCATCCTGCTCAACCGTCTCCGTGAAAACCTGGGTATCACTAATCAGGGTCTGGCCTGGCTGACCTCTTTCCTCTCAGATCGACCCTCCCAGGTCCAACCTGGGTCCTTCCTTTCAATTATCTTCCTCTCTACCTGTGGTGTTCCCCAGGGGTCTAACCTCTCGCCCTGGCTTTTCAACCAATACCTGGCAACTCTCGGCCACTGCATTGCCACTTTCTGCTCAAATTTCCAGTGTTACGCTGACGACACTCAACTCATTTTCAGGCTGCCCTGTCACCTCCTCTCCCTCTCCCTCTCTCATCTCTGATTGCCTAATTGCATTCAAGATTGGTGTTCCGCCAATGATCTTTGTCTGAATGCCAGCAAGAGGGAGATCCTCCTCATCGGCACACCTTCACCATCCTTTCCCCTCACTCTCTGGGCCTCCCTTGGCCCTCCTCCTACCCCCACCTGTGAGGCTAAGAACCTCGGGTCATCTTTGACTCCACCCTTTCCTTCTCTGCCCACATCTCTGAGGTCTCTAAAAAGTCAAATTGCCAACTACACCTCCTCAGAGGTACTCTGCCTTTCCTCTCCTTCCCCCCAGAAGCTCATGGTATCCCAAGCTCTGGTTCTCTCTAGCTTGTACTATTGTAACAGACTCTTTCTAAATCTTCCTGCCTCTACTCTCTTCCCTCTGCAACTAATCCAGAACAGGACTGCGAGACTTGTCCTTGGCCTCAAGTCCTGGGATCGTATCTCTCCAGCTCTGAAATCTCTCCACTGGCTCCCAGTGGATGCACGGATTAAATTCAAAACCCACTGCATTGTCCACAAGTCTTTCTGGGGCCTGGGTCCAAAATACCTTCAGCTATCCCTCCGCAAATACCTCCCCTCTTGAGCTCTTCGCTCCTCTACCTCCAACTCCCTCAGGGTCAGTCGTTTTTCAAAGAAACGAGCTGGGGGTAGATTGGTCTTCGGCTGGGGCCTCCCTCTGGAACAGCCTCCCTGCCACTCTAAAACTTGAGGAGAACCATCTCTGGTTCCGGAAGCACCTCAAGACCTTCCTCTTCTTCTGCCTTCGCTCCCCCTCTCCCCTGCTGATCTGTTCTTTGCACTGTGCACCTGGCCACCCTCTGTCCTTCGGGCCCAGGTACCTGCTCACCCTCCCGCACTGCCTCCGGGCCACCCCTTGCACTGCAGTCTGTAACTGTACCCATACAGCCCCCCCTTTTTCTTCCTGCACTTATCAGACCTACCCTGTCTGCTGCCTTAAACCTAGCACTTGCAAATTGTCTGGCTGCATTACCACTGTTTGTTGCCTTTATTATTTATTTATTGTTATCTGTTTCTCCTCTGCTTCGCACTTTCCACTTCCCCCTCCTTCATGCACTTTTCCCCCTCTCCCATGCACTTGCGCGTTCTCAATGTCACTGGGCCTAGTAAGACGCTGTTTTGTTCTCCCCTGTTCCCCTCCCTTGCCTTGTTGCGATAGTAATAAAATAATCAATCAAAAGCACGACAGAGGCAGGTGGCATGCAGCCCGATAAAATGGCCACCGTGCCTGACAAAATGGCGGCCCATCCGACACCATCCCCCTTTGGGTAACCGGTAGGAGAACGAGTTTCCAGGTGGGACTGGTCTTCACCAGACATGTGGCCTACAGCCTACCCTTCAGCGTTGCAGGGCCGATACACCCAGCATGCAGCAAGGCAGTGTGTGCCCAGGTCTCAGCAACTACAGGGCCCTCTGGCTACGCCCGTGCCACCAAGCGTTCTCCGGTCTGTGAGGACGGGTTTTTTGAAAAATTCCTGACGCTTATGAGGTCTCCGCAGATGGGCATCCTCCTCAGGGATGTGATCATGGACATGCTTTCTCCAGTTCCGCCACCAACACCCACGACCACTCCTCCCGTGGTTCCAGCGCCTCGGGCTCCGGTGCAGGTCCAGCTGCTCATGGCAGTTCTCACGGCTCCGGCAATCTCCGCGGTTCTATATCAGCCACCACAGCAGCCTCCAGCTCCGGTCAGTACACCTCAGCCCTCGGCACCCAGCTCTCCAACAGGACACATTGGTGGACACCGATGAAGACAACGACCCCAACACACCTTTGTCGGCCGAGACATTTTATGAACAGCTCGCAGATTTAGCTGAATACTTGGGGCTCCTGCAGCCAGAGGTTGAACAACCAGAAGCAGGGGTCTTGGTGAAAGTCCTCAATCTAATCCCCACGGCTAGAAGGAGGATTCCAATGCAAAAGGGACATTGTGGCACTGGCCAAAAACGGATGCATTAAACCTCATTCGGTGCAGCCTACCAACAGGCGCCGCAACACCAAGTACAGGCAGTTGGGGGATGGGGGTGAGGAGGGGAGAAGCCGCAATCATCCTCGGCTACCTCAGTGTTGGGGATAATTCTCAGAGACCCCCAGCTCTTTTGCTGGATTTAAGGACTTTTTATCTCTCATGTAATTTTAATGTGATTACATTTGTGTTCTTTTTTAACTTTGGAGTCTTAACAAACTCCATAGGCATCATCTTTACATTGTCACACAGCACCTTCAGTGCAGTGGCACAGGGAAGTCTTAGATTTCCCAAAGGTTTAAATACCTTTTCTTGGTTAAACTACTGTTTCCAAGAGCAGTGGAGTGAAATTGACTTTACTTACATTTTGTAACTTTCTAGACCCAGCACACACTATCGTACCATAGGGTGCTGGAGGGGTTACTTAGTATCCCCTTTGTCTAGTTTCTCATGTAACATGTTTGTTACCCTTCCTACAATTAATGGCTGGTGGCAGTGGTTTACTTTTTACTACCATTTTGTGTTATTACCGCGGGCTGTGTTCGCAGCTACGTTAAGGCACCCATGGGTGTCCATTTTGTTAAAATGGCCCAGTCTTCTTTTTTCGCCATTTATTGTCTGGAAGGTCCTTCTTGAGATGTACTCTGCGCGCCAAACCAGGTTTGGTCTCTTTGTTCATTTTGTCTTTGGCGGATTCACAAGTGAAGCCTCCCTCTCGCACCAGTATGTCTGGCAGGGGCAGGAAGTGGGGGAGGTGCCCGAAACTCCCTGTGCTTAATCCCCTTGGTTACAGGAATGCACCCAAAGGTGGTTGGCCTGCTGGCTGTCCAGCAAGGACAGCCACCCTACTGTGTGATTGGCAGCTAGGCTGGAATGAATGGGAGAAACCTGCAAAATAGGTGAGGCTTTTTGGCTGAAAGGCAGAGTCGACCACTGGACGAAGGAATCCGAAGAAGACCTTGGAAGAGACGCCTGCTGCAACTCCTGGACCGTTGCTTTGCCCGGAGAAGCTCTGCAGCTCCGAATTCGCCTCGACTAGAGAAGCCCTGTAAAGACGACTTCTCCCTTTGAGTTGGTGGGACCAATCAGCTCCAAAGTAAGCCTGTCTGGACATCCTCTCGAAGCTGGTTGCATTTCCACTGCAACCGAAGAGCCAGGGAGAGGAACACCAGATTGTGTGCGTTGCTTTTAAGTCAAACCCGAGCGCTAGGAAGATCCTCTGGATTTCCCTGATGCAGGACTGACCAAACATGAGCCACCTCAACAGAGTGCTTGACCCCAGAAGCAAGGAAAGTCTGAAGTGGTAACCGAGAACCGCAGTGTTGCGATTTGCTGTCGGACGCAAGGAGCTGAAACACTGATGAACCGCTGAAATTAAATTTGCCTATTACTGCCGCTGACCGTCCCATTGCAGACCAGGAGTCCCCAGACGTCGTCCCTCTTGTCCCCACGACTGAAGCCCAGTAACAACAGGATCTGCAGAGCTGTACAGGAACAGAAGCCAACTGGAACAATTTCTTCTAAGCACAGGTACTGTAAAGTCTAAGAGAACTTACCTCTTGTTGTGTAGCCTTACTTGCTCTCAGTTGAGACTGGTCTTGGTTGCCTTACAGAGTTGCTAAAGCTTTTCCCTTCACAAGCCTTCCAGCAAGTGTTCTCATTTCTACAAACATTGCGCAATACTTTTTACCTACCTGCAAAGAAGATCTTCAGCTTCTTTTGACATTGTGCAATTAACATTGGCTGTCCTGGCTCCCAGAGAGACTCCTCTTTACCTCTGACTTTGTGCTTTGCAAGGTGTTGAAAAGTACTTACCTGTTTTTTGAGCTATTTCTTAACCTTTGTTTTATTCCTCAATTCTATCTTACGTCCTGTCCCCTTTCCTCCATACTCTATGGGCGTCCCTTAGGTGGGACGGGAGACGGAACCTTTTTCACCAGAAAAATCTTCTTCCCCTTTAAATTTAGAGGCACGGCCCTGGGAGCATGAGCTCGCCTGACTCCTCCCACCGGCACCACTCCTCAGTCCCCTTTTCCGCATCGACGGGAACGGGCCGAATTCACCAGCGCTCCTGGGTTTGACTTCTGCCATGAAATAAATACCACACGTTCTTCCCTGGATATTCTTCTATCTGTGTCTTTTTCTTTTCAATGGGTACTTCGTCCTCCGACGCCACGCTCCTTCTCGGCGCATGTCGACTTCAGCGGGCTTCAGCAGGTGTCCAGCCTGCGAGGTGTCCGAACCCCACGCCCTTTGCCTCCGCTGCCTTGCCCCCGACCACGGCTGGGAAGGTTGCTCCACGTGCAACGCGCTCACGCCACGTGCACTGAAGAGCAGGCTAGCTAGGTGGAGGGAGCTCTTCCAGAGCCTCCAGAGGACCTGAAGGACTTCGTCAAACATCACTCGGGGCTGAAGGTAAGGCCTCTATTTACCATAGCACCCCATAAAGTCGACTCCTTCCCAAGGACGTGCCTGACCGGCAGGAACCTTTCGGGTTCTAGCACCAGCACACGTACTGAGGCTAGTCCAGCTACCGGCCTCATGGCTGATGGGGTTTCCGGATCCTTACGGTGTCAGTGCTGAGGGACCGAAAGGTTCTTTTAATGGGATTACTCCCGAGGGGCAACGCCCTAGTACCGGCATCATGGCCGAGGGGGCATCTTCATGCAGCACTACCTGCAGCTCTGCCGAGGGCAATACGCCTTCCAGGTCACGGCCTGAGGTGCGGGATAGGCCTTATGTTCCAACACCAAGCGCTTTGGACGGGTCTGGTTCCAGCGAGCCAGGCACCGCGACTTCAGCACGTGGCACGCAGCTTGACAAAATGGCCATGTGTACGAGACCCCCTCTGGCAGAGCGGGTGGAGGAACGAGTCACAAGTTGCGGCTGCTGCCAACCAGGTGCGTGACCTATAGTTTATCCATCAGCGGCGCAGGGCAGGTTTCCCCTGCACCCCAGGTAGAGTGCCCCGGCCCCAGCAGCTGTTTGCCACTCCGTCAATTACACCTGCCACCCCTACAGCCTCCACTCACCGGATGGGGGCCATCCTCTGGGATGCCATCAGGGACATGCTCTGCCAGGTCACCCCACCGCTCCCATAGTCAGGCCCCAGCGCAACCACTGCTGCCCCAGCCGATTATGGCTTCCCGGCCTCCCACAGTACAGGTGGTTCCACACCAGCCTCTGCAGCAGCCACCGGCTCTGTTTTCCACACCAGTTCCGAAACCCACCAAGCATTCTGGTGGACACTGACGAGGACAAGGACCTCGACCCGTCATCTTCAGCCAGGCCCTTCCACGAACGCCTTGCAAGTTTGGCAGAATATTTGGGCTTTCCTCAGCCCGAGGTAGAGCAGCCTGAGGAAGGGGTCTTGGCAGAAGTCCTACCTTTAAGACCACCTACCAAAACCGGGTTCCGATGCAGAAATACTTAGTTGCCCTGCCCAAGGAGGGAGTCCTCTTTTATGCCCATCGATAGGACCCCCGTGAGATCTCCGGCGGAGAAGAAAAGGGGGGGGCAGGGTGTCGTCGTAGATTCGGCTTCAACCTCGGAGGAGGAGCTGATCGAGGTCTTAAGCCACGGCCTCGGCGTGGAAGAAGACTGGGCCGTCGGGATGGATCCCGACGCAGGTGACGACGACATCGTCGAGGGTGCCGACGGGGCCCCTGATCGCCCGTCGGATTCCCCTCTGCCAGCGCCGCAAGACAACTCGGCGGCCATTTTGTTGGCTATACAGTCCTTATGCTCGGAGATAAGGACGAGACTACCGTTGCCGGCGGAGGAGCCTCTCCCGCCGGGGGACCCAGAACCGGGACCTTCTGGCGTTCCTCCTTCCAAGAAAAGAAGGATTCATCCTCCACCTCCTTTTCAGCCGTCGCGCCCCGTCCAGCCCTCCTCCCCGTCCACCCGAGGGGATGATACGGGGACTGACACGGCAGCGACGGGTACGGACGACGAGGTCTACGACGAGGATCTGCCGTCGTCACCTCCCACCAGGACTTCTCCGCCTGACGAGATTGGATCGTTCCACTCCATGATCGCCAGGGCGTCCGAGCTTTTCCAACTCTGCCCTGAAGAGAAGAAAAAGGAAGGATTTCTTTATCAACGGCGCGAGGCCAAGAGGAAGACTGTCCTCGCGGTGCCTCTACTGGACGACATTTGGGATGAGGGCCTCGCCCTCCTCAAGAACCCTTCCACGACGCCAGCTAGAAGAGACCGGTACGAGAAGAAGTACCGGGTCCCGGACACGGCCCCCCTGTGCCTCCGGGCGCAGCCTACCCCGGACTCCGTCGTCTCCACAGTGGCCAGGAAGAAAGCGGGGGGGTGCGGCCTCCACATCGACTTCCCCGCCGGACGGCGAGGGAAAGAAATTGGACACTATGGGACGCAGGGTCATCTCATCTGCAGCGACGACGATTAAGGCAGCCAACGCCTTGGCTATCGTGGCCCGCTATGACAGGGAGCTATGGTACAAACTAGCTCCCCTGCTGGACTTCCTACTGGACGACGAGAGGGCTGAGGCCCTGGAGATCCTACAGGAAGGTGAGGTGGCGTTGGACCACGCCATCACTATTGCGACGGACATCGCCGACACTGGATTTCGCCAGTTGGGCAACGGCGTGTGCCTTAGGCGGCGTGGATGGCTCAAGGCTACGGACTTCCGTCAAGACGTACAGACCAGAGTCCTGGACATGCCGTTCGATGGGAACAACCTGTTTGGGAAAACTGTGGACGATTCCCTTCAGGCCATTAAAGCGGACACGGAGACGGCCCGGGCCCTTGGGGTTCTGCAACGACGACGGCCGCCCTTTCGGAGCAGCGGAGGCAAGGGCGCCTCCAAAGGTTCCGGCGGCGGTTTCTCCACCTACCGTCAAGCGGCCCGCTCGTCGTCTCAGGAGGCCTACAGGGGACGAGGCAAGTCTGGCGGACCCCGCCGTCGTCGCCAAGGAGGTCAAGGCGGCAAAGCCTCGTCGGAACAGGATTGAACCGGCCGTGGGGTCGGGCCCCCACCGAAGCACCCCTGTGGGAGGCCGGCTGAGCTTCGTCGGCGTGTGGGAGTCCATCTCCACCGACCGTTGTGTGCTGGACGCCTTGGCCCGGGGCCACGCGCTCGAGTTTCAAAGAAGGTGCCCGCGCGTGGCCAGGAAAGAGCTTCACGTCCCTCCGCTTCTCCTGGAGGTAAAGGCGATGCTCAGGAAGGGCGCCATCGAACTCGTCCCAAAGAGGCTTCGGTGCTCCGGAGTATACTCGAGATACTTCCTCGTGAAGAAGAAGACGGGAGGATGGCGCCCCATCCTAGACCTGCGACGTCTGAACAAGTTCATCAAGGCGCAGAAGTTCCGGATGGTCACCCTCCAGCACGTCCTGGGTCAGCTGGAGGAAGGAGACTTCCTGTCGTCGTTGGATTTGGAGGATGCCTACTTCCATATTCCCATCCTAAAGGGGCACCGAAAATTCCTCAGGTTTGTGGTCCAAGGGCGTCACTACCAGTTCAAAGCCCTCCCTTCGGACTACGGTCGGCACCCAGGGTATTCACCAAGTGCCTTGCACCGGTGGCGGCGCAGCTGCGCCGCGAGGGGATCCACGTCTACCCCTACCTGGACGACTGGCTCATCCGAGCCAAGACGAGGGCGCTCGCCGTGGAGCACACGGCAAGGACCGTCCAACTTCTCACGGACCTGGGATTCTCCGTGAACTACGCCAAATCCCACCTGGTACCCGCGCAAGACACACTGTTTCTGGGAGCGAGGCTAGACAGTGTCCCTTCTGGCCTCTCCGTCGGAGGAGAGGACCAGGACCAGCCTGGGCAAGGTACAGCGGATGTTGGTGGCTGACGCGGCCAAGGTGAGGTCCATCAAGTCCCTCCTCGGAATGATGTCTTCCTGCATCTACCTCATTCGCATGTGCAGGCTCCGGATGCGCCCGTTGCAGGAGTTCCTGGACGCGCGCTGGATCCAAACGATGGGCAGCTTCGAGGAAAGGATCACACTCGACGAGAGTTTCCGACGAGCGATCCGGTGGTGGGGCACCCGTGCGCATCTGACGGCGGGCATAGATTTCCAGACCCCAGCCCACCAGGAGACAGTGACCACGGATGCCTCCCTGGAAGGGTGGGGAGCGCACACCGAAAATCTGCACGCAAGAGGCCTTTGGCTCCCGACGGAGAAATCCCTACATATCAACGTCCTGGAGCTCCGTGCAGTGTTTTGGGCCCTCAGGTCCTTCCTTCCGTCCCTCAAGGGCAAGGTGGTGAGGATCTTCACCGACAACACCACCACCATGTTTTACATCAGGAAACAGGGCGGAACCAGGTCCCCAGCACTGTCCAAGGAGGCACAGGACCTGTGGCATTGGGCCGTCGCCCAAAGGATATTTCTGGTGCCGTTTCATCTGGCAGGGATAAAAAACACCATCGCCGACTCACTCAGCAGGGAGCTGCGCTCGTGCCACGAGTGGGAACTACGGCAGGATCTAGTGGATCGCCTCTTCCGACGGTGGGGCACACCCCAGATCGACCTTTTCGCGACGGCGACGAACTCCAAGTGCCGGAGGTTCGCCAGCAGGTTTCCCCAGGCGAGGAGCATGGGCGATGCTTTCTCGTTCCCCTGGGAGGGCCTGTTCCTCTACGCGTTCCCTCCATTGCCACTGCTAATCCGTCTCGTCAACCAGCTCAAGAGGTCACGGTGCAGGATGATTCTCGTCGCACCTGCGTGGCCGAGACAGATCTGGTTCCCGGACCTTCTGGACTTGTCAGCGTCCCCGTCAATCAAGCTGCCGGTGGACGCGGATCTACTCTCCAGGGAAGGAGGCGCCATCCTCCACCACGACCCGAAGTCGCTGAACTTGCAGGCCTGGCTCCTGCAGCGCTAGAGTTTGGAGGATACGACATACCGGCCGACTGCAGAGAGGTTCTTGCAAAGGCCAGGGCGTCCTCGACTCTTAAATGCTACGGACACAAATGGAAGAGGTTCTCTGTCTGGTGCCACGCGCAGAAGATTAACCCTCTACGGATTACGGCTCCCCAAGTACTGCCGTACCTGCTGACGCTGGCCAAAGCTGGACTGGCACACGCGTCCATCAAGATTCATCTTGCTGCGATCTCCCGATACACCAGAACCACGGGGCGGACGTCCTTGTGGTCTCATCGTCTGGTGAAAGAGTTTATGAAGGGACTGTTCAGATCGTTCACGCCGGTGAAGGCTCCGGCCCCGGCGTGGGAGCTCAACGTGGTGCTGACCAGGCTCATGGGACCTCCGTTCGAGCCTCTGCACTCGGCCCCGTTGAAGTTTCTGTCGTGGAAAACAGCGTTTCTTGTGGCCATCACCTCCGCACGACGAGTGGGAGAGATCCAGGCCCTTTCCTGCAAGGTCCCGTACTTGACTTTTCACGACACGAGGGTGGTGCTCAGGACGCACCCCTCCTTCATGCCCAAGGTGCCGTCGGACTTCCACCTCAACGAACCCTTGGTGTTGCCTGTGTTCTTCCCGTCGCCTTCGTCGCCGGCTGAGAGGACTTTGCACTCGCTGGATGAGGCTAGAGCGCTGAAGTTCTACGTGGACCACACAAAGTGTTTTCGGAAGACGTCACAACTCTTTGTGAATTTTGGACCTGTCAATCAGGGGAAGGCTCTCTCGAAGGCTTCCATTTCCAGATGGCTCTCCGGCTGTATCATGTACTGTCATCGGTTGGCAAACCGACCGCTGCCTGGCCGTCCGAGAGCCCATTCCACCAGAGCGATCGCAGCTACCACGGCGTTCCTTTCTGGTGTGCCCCTGCTGGACATATGCAGGGCTGCTACGTGGAGGTCGACGCACACCTTCACGAAAATCTACTGCGTCGATCGGGATTCCAGGGAGGAGTCCAAGGTCGGCCAAGCAGTGCTGCGCAACCTGTTCGCCTGAGGTGAGCCTGGTGAGGAGGTAAGGTGCTTAATGTTGAGTTTGATGTAATGCTTAATGTTGAGCCTTTGCCACCTCCTGTGGTTGTGCATGTGTGTACTGCTATGTATTCTTTATTCATGAGCATGTGAATCCATGCCAGACCCCATGCTGGAGAAGGAACAAGTTACTTACCTGTAACTGTTGTTCTCCAGCATGGATTCACATGCGAACCCTCCCCCCTACCCCTCTGCGGCTCTTCACTTGGTCATACTGCCACTTTACGTGCTTCCAAATCTGAAGATGGCTGCCAGAGACGGGGCTTAGGTAGAGGGCAGTCATTGGCTGTGGTCAGTATGACGCAGAGACCAGTGATTGGTTATTACTACGAAAGACAGATCAGAAACGAAACTGATACTGGTTTTTTCTTTACCGAGGATTCCCAGCCTGACGGGGAATATTCATGAGCATGTGAATCCATGCCAGACCCATGCTGGAGAACAACAGTTACAGGTAAGTAACTTGTTCCTTCCTCCATACGTCCCACCATCCTCCCACCTCATAATACTGGTGTCATTAGGCAATGCTGAATATTGTCGATTCGTCAATGTGGACGAAGGAGTGGCGCCAGTGGCCGGAGTCAGGCGAGTGCATGCTCCCACGGCCGCGCCTCTAAATTTAAAAGGGAAGACTTTTTTTCTGGTGAAAAAGTTTCCATCTCCTGTCCCTCGCGAGGGACGCCCATACAGTAGGGAGGAAAGGGGACTATGGACTAAGAGTACGTTAGTCACTACTGTGAGTAACTATTATTCTTTCACATAACTCAGTATTTATCTGAATGTAACAGTGATAAATCAATGTCCACAGTGTCCTAGCCATTTAAGTCACCTGAGCGTGTTGGGAAGTGTCTGTGTGCCATCCCCAATTGGTATCATCTGATTCAGAGAAACTGAGCGTGTGTTTTGAAGTATATTTAAGTGTTACAGGTTTTGCTCCCTTTCTGAAGGCTTATATAACAGTGAAATAAATAAATAATTGTTTTATCAAGAAACCTTGAGTGCAAGTGTTTATTTGGATAACTGTGCAGTGAAACTCTGTCACAACATTTCTGGCCACAATGACCCCTCTTGAGATAAGCCTGGCTGCTCGACCACACTACCAACCTGTGTAGTTTAGACTTATACCAAAGGTTGGGTCCCTATTGCCAGGAGATCAAGGTTATTGTAGTGCACCCAAAGGGTACTGCATACAATCTTGCCTAACACTCAGCCTCGGCACTCCTGGGTAAGGAGGAAAAGATCTTGGAAGCATACGGAAAGATCTATTACAATGCTTCGCTGCATCTTCGTCAGTCCACCAATGCGGACTCTATGCTTGCTGCTGTCAATAAAAGACTTTGGCGGGAAATAGCTGACTTCCTTACGGTACAGAGTCAGGCGTGCTTTAAGGTGGGTCTGGCAGAAGCAAAAATTGTAGCGGAGAGCATAATGGAGTCCACAGTGACTCACATAGACACCTCAGGCCGTGCCATCTGCATCACTACAGACATGAGAAGAAAAGCCTGGCTACGGGCTACCAAGTTCAACCCGGACCTTCTATTGGAGGGTGGAGACCTTTTCCATTCCACCACCGAAGAGGAACTTGATAAGAACAACAGTAGTTCCCAGCCTGCAAAATCCTTATCTATCCTCACGAAGTACACGCTTAAAACCTGCAGCCAGACGCACCAGCGTTCTGACAAGGGTCGGTTTTCCGGGTTCCGAGGCTTCCAGGAAAGATGGTCCAGGCAACCGGACCGGTCGCCAAGTGCACACCGCCGCAAGCAGCACGAGGTGGGGCATAAGGGCTTTTTTCAGTCCCCGTCCTCGGCCCCAGCCTCAAAGGGAAAAAAGGCATGACACGCCCATCCGGGTCAACTGGTCTTCGGTGGGGGGCAGTCTAGCCCTTCATTCGCAATGCTGACGTGCAAGGTTCTCAGACCCCTGGATCCTGTCCGTAGTATCCTCTGGCTTCTGCCTACCAATATCTCCTTCTCCTCTCTCCTCTTCTCTCCTCCCCTCCCCTCCGCTCCCACAGATTGGGACAGCAACTTTGTTGGCGGAAATTCGCTCGCCTCGAGACAGCTGGCAGTAGAAGTCCCAGCCTCCCAGAGTGGTCTGGGCATCTATTCGCGGATTTTCGCCATACACAAGAAGAACCAGGCTGGCCTGAGTTTTTACACACTGAAACTTTCTGTTAGGCAAGATTTTATGTATTGCAACCCTGTGGGAGACTACACCAGCCATGTCCTCTTTGTAATAGGTAACCCACCTATTGGTATAGGTCTGTACTACACACGTTAGTAGAGTGACTAAGCAGCCAGACTTATCTCAAGAGGGGTAAATGTGAGCTGTAGAAATGTAACACAAAGATTTGTAATTACAAGTATCCAAATAACACTTGTACTCAAGGTTTTCTAGTAAAATCATTATTTAACGGTCCATTTTAAAGAAGCCTTCTTTAGAAAGGGCAATATGCAACAATAAAAATACACTTCAATATCACTTCCTCCAGATTTAAGTTCAGCAAGTAGATACTGTTTTGGGATGCCACTTACACACTTCCTCTACTCTGAGGTGACTTCAATTCCTAAGACAATATTAATATATCACTTTTTTATACTTAAGGCAATACTGAGGTTGTGTAAAAGGTAAGGGAAGGAAAAAGGTTAAGTTTTTCAGTGCATGTGAATACTTTTCAATCTCCCAATGAAGTCTAGGTTAGATTTTTCCCAGCAATACAAGTTAAACTTAGGCACCACCTAGGAGGAACAGTTAAAACCAAAGTCAATGGGTCAAGAGTCTGCAGCGAGCCAGGACAGCCAAAGTCGATTTGAACAATGTCTATGGAGCTTAGGCACTTCGTTAGATATCACAAAAGTCTTGCACAATTTTTTAGTTTGTAGAAAAAGAATTCCTGTTGGGCCACAATTTGTTAGGCATGTTAAGGGCAGATGCTGGAATCGACTCTCCAAAAAGCAGCTACTGCAAGTCTCCAGTGAGGACAAGCAAGCTACAGACCAAAGAGGGAAGTACCCCTTAGTCAAGATAGTACTTAAGGTTTGAAGAAGAGGATCCAGCTGGCTTCTTTTCTGGTTGCAGTCCTGCGGTTCCTGGGCCTCAGTCGTGGTGACAAGCGTCTGGAGGACTCCTGCACTGCAGTTCGAAGGTCGTCGGCAGCTACGGGCTCTCTTCATTCAGATCAGCGGCACATCACAGTTTCAGCTACCGGCAAATGGCGCCACTGCGGTTCTTAGACACTTGATGGGCTCCCCTTGCCCATCAAGTGTCTAAAAATGGCCCAGAAGACTGGGCCATTTTGACAAAATGGGCACCCATGGGTGCAATACTGCAGCTGAGGATTCAGGCTGCGGCAAAAATACACAGTGGTAGGAGAATTAAACCACTGCCACCAGCCATTAAATGTAGTGAAGATAACATAAAAATATGACATACGCAAGTAGGAAAAGGTGCTATTAAGTAACCCCGCCCCCCTCCCCGCCCACCCCCCAGCACTTCAAAATAAGAGATTGGGTATCCTGGACCTACATAGGAAAAACAGGTAATTGAAGTCAATTTCACCTTACTACTCTGGGGAACAGTAGTTCACCCAAGATAAGGTATTTAAACCTTATGAGAAAGCCAAGGGACTTCTCTGTGACACTGCACTGAAGGTGCTGTGTGTCACAATACAAAAGTAGATGCATATGGAGTTTCAGACTCCAAAAACAAAGAAACCGGGTCCAAATCAGATAAATAATGCATGAGAGGGTGAGAAAAAGGTCTCATTCCAAAATAAAAATGAAAAGTCCTAAAGTGCAGCAAAAGAGTTGGGGCTCTCTAACGTTGAAGGGAATTAGCACAGAAATAAGAATTCTCTGTATCACTTTCCCTCCCTATTCAAAAGTTCAAGGTGGTTACCCCAGCGCTTACTGCATATGATATGATATCGCATTCATAACGCGCCTATACACAAGTGTTTCGAGATGCGATGAGGCAAGGGAGGGGGAACAGGGGGAAGACCGACAACGATCTTACTAGGCCAGCTGTCATTCAGATCGCAAGTGCATGGGAAGGGGGAAAGGGAAAAGTGTGGGGGGGAAGGGAGGGGGGAAAGTGCAGTACATCAGATAGTAGAATAATAAGGTAAAATAAAATGGCCAGATGGTGGCAAGCGCAAGGTAAGAGCAGACATAAGTGCTGGTAGGGGGACTGTAGGGATACAGAATAACAGTCCCCAGGTGCGGGGGTTGCCAGGGAGGCAGTGCAGGTGTGCAATTGGCGGGGCCTGGGCCCGAGATCAGAAAGGGTGGCCAGGTAACCAGTGCAGTTTCAGCAAGGAATTCAACAGGGGAGAGAAGGCAGAAGCAAAGAGGAAGGTTTTTAGGTGCTTTCGGAACCGGAGATGGTTCTCCTCAAGTTTCCGGGAGGCGGGAAGGCTGTTCCTGAGGGACGCCCCTGCCGAAGAGAGATCTACCGCCAACTTGTTGCTTGGAGAAGCGACTGACCCTGAGGGAGTTGGAGGCGGATGAGTGAAGAGCTCGAGAAGGAAGATACTTGGGAAGAGAGAGTTGAAGATATTTCGGCCCAAGGGCCCAGAAGGCCTTGTGGACAATGCAGAGGGTTTTGAACTTAATCCTCACAGCCACTGGGAGCCAGTGCAGATTTCAGTCCTGGAGAGATAAGATTCCTGGGCTTGAGGCCAAGGACAAGTCTTGCAGTCCTGTTCTGGATAAATTGAAGAGGGCGGAGAGTAGAGGCAGGCAGATTTACATAGAGGCTGTTACAAAAGTTCACCCTAGAGAGAACCCGGGCTCTGGAGACAGTGACCTTCTGGGGGAAGGAGAGGAAAGGAAGAATACCCCTGAGGAGGTGTAGCTGGTAGTGTGACTTCTTAGAGACGTGAGGAGAGACTGGGGGTGCTACCTGGATCTGAAGGATGCGTACTTGCACATCGCGATGTGGCAAACCCATCAGTCCTTTCTGAGATTCAGGATCATGCGTTTACATTAACAATACAAGGTTCTACCTTTTGGCCTCAACTCGGCTCCCAGGGTCTTCACAAGACTGATGAACGCTGCGGCGGCCATACTCGGGACCCGGGGTCACCACGTCTACCCATATTTGGACAACTGGCTGGTCAGAGCAAGGTCTCTGGAGGCAGTACACCACACCTCCTCAGCCCTCATGAATACTCTGCACGATTAAAGATTCACCATCAATCTCAAGAAGTCTCAGCTACAGCCTACACAGAATCTAACATTCCTGGGCCTCATCTGGAATACAGGTTCCGAGAAAGTTTTCCCTTCGGAGGACAAGATCACAGCCATCAAGAAGGCCACCAGGCATTTTCTCAGCAGCGCAGTGACCTCGGCATGGTGGTACCACCACCACCTCCTTGGTATCATGGCGGCATGTCTTCTGGCAGTGCCGTGCACAAGGCTCAAAATAAGTCGGGTACAACTGCACTTCGCGGCCTCCTGGTTTCAAGGGAGACGGGTTCCCAGGTGGAACTGGTCCGCATTCCACCCCATTTCGACCAAGACCTGATCTGGTGGAGCAGGGATTACAACTTGCGCATAGGCAGGCCTCCAGGCAACCGGCACCGCAGGCTACCATTACCATGCATTCGTCCCCGGAGGACTGGGGAGCCACCCTGGACAGACAGTGTCCATGGAGTATGGTCCTGCCAGGAACAGGCAGCACACATCAACTGGCTCGAGTTGATGGCCATCTGGCTCGCTCTCAAAGCCTTCCTTCCGATGATCAGCGGCAAGACGATCCGCATTCAAATGGACAGCTCCATCAGCATGTATTACATCAACAAGCAGGGTGGCACCAGGTCTCCTCCTCCATGCACTTTAGCAGTCAACACTTGGGAGTGGGCTCTGGAGAACAACATACACTTGACTGCGATCCACCTCCCGGGGAGTACAACCTGCAGGCAGATAGGCTCAGCAGAATGGGTGCAGACAACTACGGAACGAACAGGTCCTGCAAGGGATCTTCGACAAATGCAGTCATACTCGGGTGGATCTCTTTGCCCCTGGTACAACAGGTGGTGCCCCCAGTTTGCATCCTGGCAGGGACATGGCTGGGGCTCTCTGGGCAACGCGATGCAGATCCAGTGGAACAACATGAACTCGTATGCCTTCCCTCCCACTCCCCTAGTTCACAGGGTAATTTGCAAGATCAAGGAGCCCAGGCACCTTCGTATCATACTGATAACTCTGTGGTGGCCCGCGAGACCATGGTTCTCGGAACTACTCACCCTGTTGGACCAGGCCCCGGTGCACCTTCCGCTAGGTCCAGCTCACCTACTCTCACAGCAGGGAGGCACTGTCATTCACCCCACCCACCAGAAGTTAGCCCCCACAGCGTGGTTTCCGAACAGGTCACTCTAAGGCATCCAGGTCTGTCACAGGCTAACCTAGACATTATACAGGGCGCTAGGAGCGATGCTACCAGGAGCCAGTTCAAGAGCAAGTGGACTAGGTTTTGGCAGAATCAAAGGACGTCGCTCCTTTGACCTGCACGCTGGACCACGTCCTATCTTTCTCTGTACACCTCGCACCTATTTGGCGGCGATCGGAGCCTACCGGAACTCGGAGGAGGAGGTTTTTTCATCCTCTAATCCAGTGGTTAAGACACCTGGCAGACCTGAACCAGGCTCTAACCGCCTATCAAGATACCACACCCAGTGTCAGACCTGAACGTATTATTGGGCGTCCTGGTGCATAAACCATTAAAGCCTGTGGCGTCCGCGGACATCAGGCTAGTCACCATTAAGACTGCCCTACTGGTGGGCCTTAAATCTGTTTGAAGGGTCACTGAGATCCAGGCGCTGGTGGCTTAATAACCATATACTACTTTTCATAAGGATAAGGTGGTGCTTAGAACTCACCCCACATTCTTACCTAAGGTGGTCTCTTCTTTTCACCTGAATGAGGAGATGGTGTTACCTACATTCTTTGTGTATCCCAACTACGACGCTCAGAGGGTTCTGCACTGTCTAGACATCAGGCAGGCTCTAAAATTCTACCAAGAGCTTCAGCAAATCAGAGGCTCTTTGTCACTTTCGACGGGTCAAGACCCGGCTATCAGGCTTCCATAGCAAGGTGGATGGTTGCTGCCATCAAGGAGGCCTATGAAGGGCAGCACAACCTTCTCCCGGCAAGCCTGCATGCCCATGCTATCAGAGCCAAGGCTGTGGTTTTCCAGTGGCACATCCCGTGGCAGGTAATCAGCAAGGCAGCTTTATGAGCTACGCCCTCAGCCTTCTTCAAGCACTACTGCTTGGATGCCAGATCGGACGTGGTATTTGGTCAGGCAGTTTTAAGGAACTTGTTTTCCTAAGGGGCCACCTCTCCACCCTGGGGCTACATTCAGTTGTAATCGTCCATACAGTATGGAGCAAAGGGGATGGGACGTAAGAGTAATTACAAGTTACTCACTGTAGTGAAGTCCTTCGTCCACTTTCCTCCATACGTCCCACCATCCTCCCCGCCCGTGCCCCTAATAACAGTTGTCATTAGGCAATCATAAATATTGTCGATGCATCAATGGGTACTGAGGAGAGGCGCCGGTGGGCAGAGGCAGGGGAGGCCATGGCTGCACCCCCTCGCGCCTCTAAATTTAAAGGGTGAGAAGGTTTTTCTGATGTAAAATGTTCCGTCTCCCGTCCCTAGGAAGGGACGCCCATACAGTATGGAGGAAAGGGGACTAAGAGTACGTTAGTCACTACGATGGGTAACTTGTAATTTTTCGTGGGTAAGCCCCTCTGTCTCGGCCACAGATGACCAAGCTGGTGATCGCGCAGATGATTTTACGGCTGTCGGCCCAATGCGAGCTTGCCTGCCTGCTCGCGCTGGGTCTTCAGATTCATTTTTCCACACAACGCGCACCCCTCATTGTCATGACACGTGCCAAGGCACCACACACAGATTTCGTGTAGATCGGTCACCAACATCTTCGAGTCGCAGTCAGTGCAGTATTTAAAATCCAAGGAGCAGACCTCTTGCGGTCAAGAAAACATTTCTAATCAGACAAAAATGTGTTAAAAAGAGGCAAAGACTCTATATCAACAATATATTCCTCAAGAGCAGCGGAAAAAAAGGAACCGAGGTACAGGGCGTAGTGACGTGGTGTGTGTATATATACACACAACACGTCCGGAGCAGTTGATTGAGCGCCGAGCAAGAATTATCGACGGCAGAGTCGATGTCCGCTACGTCCCCTGTTGAGGAATATTGCGTGCAGCCGTGCTGGATGAGGATTTCAAATGGAGGAATCTGCAGAAGAAGAATCTATAGAAAAGATGATTACGGTAAGTAATTTCTTCTTCCCATCCCCATCCTTAAAGGTGGGTACACGATATAGAGGTAGGTACGCAACATATAGTGACAAAATGGGTGGTGTGGGGGTTGGCAGACATTCTAGGATCGGTTTAAAAATACCTACTGCCTGCACAAACATTACATAGTCCTAAAAGAAACCACACTTTCCTGTAACATTTTGTAGCTCCACAACCTGGTGGCGGACACATAACACAAAGACAGCAGGAAGAAAAGGGAACCAGATATTTAAACACACATTGAAAATAGTCATGAAAGGATCCATGGGCAAACGCCAACAAGCCACAATTGTTCTGGTTCTCCAAGGCACATTATCTGTAAAATACAAATAGATGCATCACAGTCAGACAGTACTACAGTGGTAGTACTGCGGTGGGTGCCTATAAAAAATCAAGATGCATTTAGAAGTTACCAGTGCAATTCACTGCATGTAATCGAAGTGGTCTTGTATAATGCCATTCTGCCACTATTGGTGGCCTTGCTGCACATGGCTCTGTAAGAATAAAAGTGTGGTGGGATTCATAGCAGGGCAGTGGGAGAGGCAAGTGCAAAACTTGTGTTGATAGCTGATAGGTGGAAGTGACTTTTTTCAGTGTGCCAATCTGCTTTGTATGGGTTTGGCAGAGAAACATGGGAGTATTTTATGCATTTGGAAATGTGCTTGAATTGATATACTACTGTGCTTTGGGTCTATTTAGCTGCTGATGTGGAAAAGTGTGATAGAGCTAAAGAGGTAAGATTGGTCTGGCTTGGTTAGTGTTGATGTGCTAATGGCTGGGCCTGTGGTCCTCTCGGGTTGTGTGTGTGTAGTGGGAGGGGTAGGAGATGTTAGAGGGAAGTTGGGTAGCCGAGGGACGCTGGGAGTTGGCCTGCATCCCTACCCCTGGCCCTTTTGAAACGGGTCCCATTTCTCTAGCTCATAGTGTCACCTGTCAATTCTAACTAGGTCTCTTGCTCCCTCGTTCTCTTTTTTGTCTCAAATAGATCTGATAAGGAGCAGAACAAGTGTTTGCAAGTTGGCACATGACTGAAAGAGAGGTAGTCTGCAATCTCTGGACATTACTATGAGCTACCTGTTAAGGGTTATGGGAGGCAAGAACTTTTGGTTTAGCAGAAGGGTCACTTGAAATTTGAGGGCCACAGTCACCCATTCCACCTTCCCTTAGTATGTTGGTTGGCAGGATGAGAGATGCCTCAAACCTCCTTCAAACATGCTCATGTGCTAGGCTCAATGGCCTGCTGGGAAACAGTGTTATTAAAAGTAGACAGTACGCACAAAAATCAGTTTGCATGAACTGCATGGCTTTGAAAATGCATTAACATCAATGGAAAGTGCTAAAAAGCTAGGTCTGTGGTCAGAAAACTCAGTTCCAGCTAGGTAGTGGAAAAATGTCCAGGGGAAGAAGAGTACCTCAAAAGTACTTTAGACCATTTCAAGCTAGGTACTAAATTCTGTAGGAGAGAACAGGACCAAATCAGTAGACCATCTGTGTGTGTGTAGGGAAAATGCAAGCAAGTCTGGTCTATCCCAAAGCTTCGGATACTGTGGGAGTGCAGATGGGGAACAACCCGAGTGAGGACCAGAGGAGACACCAATGAAGAGATCAGAGGTTGGTTTCAGAACCAGGAGAAGATGCCGCACAGCAGGAGGAACCACTAATATTATTCAATATGAAATGTGGAGAAGACTCTCTTCCAAAATGTCTTTATCCCTGCCTAGAGTAACCTCTGGGGGTCAGTATCAATCTCCAGCATCAGGACCCAGTGGTAAGTGCTCACTGTGTTGGTTCACCGAAATTCGGTTGAAGGGAGGCTAAACAACCTAGTGCAAGTACAGGGATTCTTCTTGGGTGCAGACTGCCAGGAACTAGAACCATAGCCCAACGAAGACTCAGATGATCAAAAAGAACAAACAGCCTTCACACAACAGTGGTCCTCAAGCCAGTATTGTATGCAAGGAAGAAGAGGGAAACCAGCAAAGATTAATTTAGTGGGTAAAGCAGCAAACCAGCAGAATGATGATCCCAGTACAGGAATAACCGATCGGCGTGGCCCAAGGAGCAGATGATGCAATGTAGTGTTGTACCACTACCATTTCATGAGATGGCAGCAACGAGCACCAAGGTGGGAGAGCCTTGTTGTAACTGGCAGAAAGTGGTAGTAAAATAGTCTGAAGACGGTTCCAGCACTGGGATTGACCTCCAACAACAAAAATGCCTAACTGGAGATGTGCCCAAGCCACTGCATTCAGACAGTATGGCCAAATGAGGGCCTAAAATGTTAGTAGTGGAAATTGCGGGAAATCCTCCGGCATACAGCAGAACCCTGCATCTTCAGACATGTTAGCAACAAGAGAGAGAGAGCAAGGAGTGTATTTACTCTGAAGTACCACTACGAGGGGAACCCACCAATCACACAAAGAGGGATCGGGACAAAAGGTTCATGTAGCCAACCAATCTAGTTTGGACTTTAGGACTGTCACTCGGTTCAAACCACCTCCACAGAATGCAAGAGGAACAACACTGGGACATATACAGGTCTAAATTAGTAAAAACCCAGCATGGAGGTTGCCAGAGCCTATATGTGCAGAAAGGCCATTTTAAGCCTACCTCATGGTTCCCTAGAACAAAAGAAGCTCTAAAATGCAAAATAGCAGAGAGCAGACTTAGAGCAACAAAAACTACAGTGGCCCCAATGATTCACAAATGTTAGGCTACCAGTGCAGTGAAATGTCTTGCCCAAACTAAATTACAGCTGCCACCAGCCTACTCCCTAAAACTACTGTAGCTTGATAAAATCGGCCTAGGGCACACTTGAGGTGCTTAGAAAGCACTTATGGGTGACCCAGAAGCATTTACTCAAAATGAACAAAAAAAGGGTTGCAATTAAAGTTGGACTTCAGTAGAAGTTCCTCTGACTACAGATAACGGGTTGGAGATCCAAAAGTAAAAATTAAGAAAAGCAAAAATGTTTAGGGCCCCTTAAAATTCCAAAAATGGAAACGCCCTAACAAACCCCTGAACCCATGGCTGATGAAAACCCTCCTAACAATGGGCAACACAGGCAGTAGCTGCTGAAGCCTTGAGGAAAGTGTGTCTAAAGTGTTGTAAGCAAGTGGCAGACTGTACCAGAGAACCTTCCTTCCGGGTTCTTAGACCTGGAGGCAACAAATGAATGCTTATCACAGAATCCCAAAAATGTTAAGAGTGATGCTGAAATCCTTGCCCTCCTAGGCGAGTTAGACTGATGTGGCCAATATTCACAGGGGACGGAGTGGTGGGAGAAACTAGACATCAGCACTAGTAACCTGCAAACAAACCATAGCATGAAGATGTACAAGGCCAAATAGAAAAAGCCTGGAGTTGGGGAACACACGTTGGTCCCGAGGCTGCATGTTGGGGAAATTAAGTCAAAATAAGTGCCTTATAGAAACTGAGGGAAGTTCAGACACTGCATCCTGGAATTCCAAGTTTTTACAAGAGCCTTTTTGAAAGGGATGATTGTAATTGGTTTTACTTTGTGATTATATAGGAGCTATTTTAGTAGAATATAATATTAAATTGGTGATTTTCTTTAGCTTATATAATCAAGAGTGTCCTTTTTAGCCGTGGGGGAAGTTGGGTTGTGCGTCGTATTTATCAAGCTTTTGAAAAATATTGCTTTGATGTGTTTATTTTTCTTTTAAGATGATCCATTCGCACTATCCAGGATTTTATTTTCTATATGTACTTGTTAGTTGATGTTGCATTGGGGTTATTTGTATTTGTATATGACTATATCACTAATCTAAATTTTATTTTACCAAACTAATCTTGATGGCTTTCTGAACATTTTAATTGTGTACTATGCTTCTCTGTAACATTTATGCCTGCTTTTGCTGAAATAAAGTACCAATGATGAGGATTGAACTAAGGGAGAGACTTCCTATTGCCTGTGGAGCAAGATGGCTCAAAATAACTCTAGGAGAAGAACACTAAAGTGACTGCAGGTTCAAATATAAATGAAGTGCTTTAATGTTACTGCAGATTCCCAGCTAGATGGGGAATATTCACACTGCATGTGTATCTATGAAAGATACCAATGCTGGAGTTAGAAGAAACCTATTCCATCTGAGGGGTTTGAACCTGTTTGAACCTGTATCTGAGCCTGTGCAAAGACAAGTTCAACATGGTCACAATAGCCCAGATCCTCCATGCCCTCGATTGGCAGGACTGGTTGGTGGCCCTCGATCTTAAGGATGCTTGGGTCCATGTACCGATCCATCACAAGCACAGGAATGATCTGAGATTCATGGTGGAGTCTTGACACTACAATCAAAGGTCCAACCTTTAAGCCTTTTCTTTGGCACCCAGTTTCTTCACCAAACTGCTGGCAGTTGTTGCGGCTCACCTCAGGAGGGAAGAGCTCTGTCTTTTCTTACCTGGTTGACTGACTTGTCCAAGCTCGCTCCCCCGACCAAGCGCTGCACATCTTTATTGCAGGTGACGCCTGTTGCACAGTTTGGGCTTCTCCATGAACTTCAAGAAGTCCCATGTTTCACCATCCTAGTCCCTCTGATTTATTGGTGCGGTTTTGAACTTTCATCTAGGCAAGGCTTTCGAATAGATTGTGTCCTCCCATGTAGTCCTCATATTTGATATATTCCATCCAGCCTCAGTTGCTTCGGAAATGTTTTCACAGCAGAGGGCGTTGTGGACCTTGTGTCCCTAACCAGCCTTCGTCCAGTCTAGAGTCCGACCCAATACCTCAGTTCTGTTTTTCTGCATGCATGGCACGCTTTTGACGGTTCATTACTGTTTTCTAAGAGTTTTTCTTCTAAAGTGTCGACTCCTAAATCTGACTTCAAGAGGTGCATGAATTGTGGGTCAAAGATGTCTATCACAGACCCACACCGTATCTGCCTCTTGTGCCTTGGAATCGGTCACAAGGTCGAAGACTGATGTTCCTGTCAGTCTGACTGGAAAAGCCTTGAGGGAGAGTAAGGGGAAACTCGCCCTGGAAAGGCCCCTTTCCAAATCCCCTTCAACCACTCCTAAGAGAAGGTCATCGGACAAGAGAAATTTGAGGGGCACTTCGCCTCCTTGTAAGCGCTCGAAACATACCAAGCGCTCTTGTTCCAGAAGTAGTTCCCACCATTCTTTGTCTTCCCACAAGAAATTGAAGAAGCAACAGCACTGTTCGTGCTCTTAATCTTAGGATTCCTCACCTGACCGTAGACCAGTGAGTTTTCCAGCTAAGTCGACTACCAAAGCCAAATGGGAAGATGCTCGCCTTCAAATAATGGTCTTTGAAAAGGTGACTTCTGCCGCCCCTTCGAAAAAGTCTAAGGCGGCTTCAGACCCGATCAAGGTTCGATATAGACCCGATAAGGAGTCAGTTAAGGTTGCAGCTCGCGTGCCCTCAAGCCCAGGCAAGATTCCTTTTGAAACTTCTTCGAGAAGTGGCGAAAACTTTGAAGTCTAGAGACCAACTGAAGCCTAACCCCAAAACCTCTACTCTATCGACAGGACTCGGGTCGAGTTCCTAGACATCGAAACCGTTGACGCCATCAGCGTCTTCGAAGGAGGTATCCAGGGTTTTCAAACCTCTGGCAAAATCAGACTTGTTTAAGTCTGTCTTTAAATCTGTCATCTATTGTTGAGGAAGAAGAGGTCTCTGTTCAGGGCACTCCTCTTTTTGGCCTAGAATTTGGGACTCCTAATGTTCCATTTCTGAAGAATCCCGGATGCAACATCTGGCTGACTAATTAAGAGATGCTGGTGGATTGGATACCTCTCCAGAGATGGACTTTACCAAACCAGAACCCAAATGCAGATGCCTCATATAGGGCAGTCATGAATAAAGTGGTTGAATATCTGGGTTGGGGAAGGCTGGCTGCTTTTTCTTTTATTTTATTTTTTTTCTTTTTTTTTTAACAAGGCGACCTCAGATATTCATGACAAAGGTAAAAAGAACAGCTCGCAAACTGCGAAGTCTATCTATTTTGACATTGCCAAAGGCCACACCCAAGGCGTACACCCAGTCGCATCAACGCTCCGACAAGGGGTGTGCATTTGGTGGGTTCCGGGGATTCCAGGAATGGATGACGAGACAACCTGACTGTTCGCCGAGTCAGCACCGGTGCAATCAACAAAAAGGGGGTGGCGGGCAAGGGCTTCTTCCAGTCCACCTCCTCAGCAGCAGCCTCAGAGAATAAAAAGGCATGAAGCGTCCCTCCGGGTCCACATGTCTCCAGTGAGGGGGAAAGTTTAGCCTCTCACGTGCATTTCTGGCACCAGAACTTTGCAGACCCTTGGAATCACTCTGTAGTATCCACAGGGTACCGCCTGCCTAGACCTCCCACTCCTCCTTCCTCCCCTCTACTCCCACAGATTGGGATGGCAACTCTGTTGGCGGAGATTCGGTCTCTCATCGAGAGCCAGGCAGTGGAAGAAGTCCCTGCCTTCCAGAGGGGCTTAGGCTTCTATTCCTGGATTTTCGCCATACAAAAGAACCACCAGGCTGGCCTGCAAGATGAGATGCTTCCATGAATAGAAGCAACTCCAGGACCTAGATACTTACAGGTCCCACAAACTTTTTTGACTCTTACATGCACCACACATGGAGCATGGCCTAAATCTAGAACCATCAGTTGTCTAGATTATTGAAATTTATTTTCGCATATTGTCTTCAGATGTTATTCTGATATTCTCAAATATTCAACTTAGTTATTCATTGTCTAGATTACTGAAATTTGTCTCTGACACATTGTTTCTTTAAATGTATTTCCTTGATGCTCTTTTTCTTTGACTTAAACCTTCTATGTTTACAACCCTTATAAATTTGTCTCATATATATTGTTTCCAAATGTGTTCCTTTGAGTTTTGTTTCAATACAAACTTTTTATATTCACAACTTTTGACACGTGTGAGTCTCCTTATTCGATCTTTTTTCTTTCTGGACAAACTCTTGGGTTACGAACCTAGGGATTCATTCCCTTAGCAAAATCGAATCAGGCTCCCCGATTTCCATTTTTGTTTCACTCACTGACAAGAATTGGGTAGTAGCCTTGATGGTAGCAGTTCTACTTTCTTTTGTTTTTGTATTTTCTGTGCCTGAGTCTGCTACCTGTCACCCTGGGCACACCGAAATCCTTAGAATATATATTTCGGCCTTGTGTTGGACCTATCCACCCTCAACCTCTTCCTCCCTCTTAAAAAATTCAAGATGGTTACGCCAGCACTCATTGCAGAGACACTAGACAAGGGAGATTGTATGTGCTCCCTGGATCTGAAGGATGCCTACCTACACGACTCAATTTGGCAGCCAAATTGCTCCTTCCTATGCTTCAGGAGCATGGGCTGACATTTCCAGTACAAGATACTGCCCTTTGGCATCAACTCACCCCCCGGGGTATTTACCAGACTCAATGCAGTGGCAGCCCTCCTCAGGGCCCAGGTCCACCATGTCTACCCGTACCTGGACGACTGGCTCGTCAGGGTGAGATCCCCAGAGGGGGTGGTTCACACTTCCTCTGCACTTATGAGTACACTCCACGATATGGGGTTTACCATGAACCTCAAGTCTCATTTGCAGCCCACACAGGTCCTCCCCTTCCTGGGTCTCATCTGGGATACCAGTCCCGAGAAAGTTTTTCCCTCGGAGGACAAGATTACGGCCATCAAGACGGCCTCTATGCACTTCCTGACCAGACCAGTGACTTTGGCTCGGTGGTACCAGCACCTACTAGGTATCATGGCAGTTCTCCTCTTGGGCGTACCGCACACAAGGCTCCAGATGAGGAGAGTGCGGCTGCACTTCCCAGCCTCCTGGAATCAGGAGAAGGGCTCCCAAGCAGAGCTGGTCAGCATATACCGCCTTCTCTGCACTCGGACCTCACGTGGTGGTCCAAGGACTGCAATCTGTGGACGTACAGGCCATTCCGGCAGCCGGCTCCAAAGGTCGCCATTACTACGGACTCCTCCCTAGAGGGCTGGGGAGCCACTCTGGACAGCCACAGCGTCTTCGGAGTCTGGACCTGTCAGGAGAAAGAGTCTCCTATCAACTGATAGGAGCTAAAAGCCATCTGACTAGCCCTCAGGGCCTTCCTTCCACTCATCGGGGGAAGGACTATCCTTATCCAGACTGACAACTCCACCAGCATGTACTATGTCAACAAGCAGGGGGGGGGGGGGGGAGTACCAGGTCCACTCCGCTGTGCGACCTAGAGGTCAACATGTGGGAATGGGCCCTGGAAAATATCTACCTCTGGGCCGTCCTGCTCTCTGGGGCGACCAACTTGGAAGCGGACAGGCTCAGCAGGCTGTGAGCATACACTTATGAGTGGAAATTGAACGACCAGGTGCTGCAGGTGGTCTTTAACGCATGGGGCCATCCTGGGGTGAATCCATTTGCCTCCTGGAAGAACAGGAAGTGCCAGCAGTTCACGTCTTGGCAGGGACAGGGCCCCGGCTCCCTGGGCGACGCCATGCAGATTCAATGGGAGGGCATGGCTGCCTATGCCTTTCCTCCCACACACCGGATACCCCTGGGTACTCTGCAAGATAAAGAAAGCTTGTCAACTCAGCATCATAGTGATAGTGCCTTGGTGGCCAGTGAGGCCGTGGTTATCCAAATTACTAACCCCCATCGGACAGACCACCCATTCACCTTCTGCTGGGTACAGCACCACTCCTGTCCCAGCATGGGGACAGGGTTCTCCACCCTGCTCCTCAGAAGTTAGCCCCTGTAACGTGGTTCCTCTGCAGATCACCCTCAAGCACCTGAGCCTATCTCGGGCTAACCTGGAGATCATCCCGGGCGCTAGGAGCAAGGCCACTATGAGCCAATACAAGAGTAAATGGAGCAGGTTCTGTCACTGGGTAGAGTTTAAGGAGATAGACCCCCTGATGTGCACACTGGACGATGTGCTCTTGTGCTTGGCACACCTTGCCCACTCGGGCGTACAGGAATTCGCAGGAGGTGGTATTCTCCTCTTCCAACCCAATAGTCAAGAAACATCTGACGGGCTTGTCTAAGCTTGACCCGCCCATCAAGTGGCCACACCCTGTGTGGGACTTCAATGTGGTGTTGGTCGCTTTGGCGCACAAACCCTTCAAGCTAATGGCGTCCGCAGACGACAGGCTGGTCACAATCCAGACAGCTCTGCTAGTAGGACTCGCCTCCACTCGTAGTGTCAGCGAGATCCAGGCTCTGGTGGCTTCAGAGCCCTATACCACTTTCCACAGGGACAAGGTGATCATACCTAAGGTACCCTCCGCTTTCCATCTGAACGAGGAAATAGTATTGCCTACTTTCTTCACGGACCCCAATGACGAGGCTGGCAGAGGCGCTCTGAAATTCTTTCTGGATAGGACCAAGGGCTTCCGCAAGTCAGACGTGCTATTTGTCACCTTTGGGGGCTCCAGACCCGGTTATCAGGCATCCAAGGTTTCCAACGCAAGGTGTATGGTTGCTGCCATCAAGGAGGCCTATGAGGGGCAGCGCACGCTGCTGCCAGCCAACATGCACGCTCACACGGCCAGAGCCAACGCCATCGTCTTCCAGCGGCAGGTTCCGTGGCAGGTCATAAGCAGGGCAGCTACCTGGTCCACCCTTTCAGCTTCCTGTAAGCATTACTGTTTGGACGCCGGCTCCAAGTCAGACGCGGCCTTCGGACAGGCGGTTCTGAGGCACTTGTTTGCTTAAGGAGCGTCTCCTCTTCACCCTGGGGCTACATTCAGTTCTAATCGCCCATAGAGTATGGAGGAAAGGGGACAGGACGTAAGAGTAATTAAGTTACTCACCGTAGTGACTAACGTAGTCAACTCCCCCCCCCCTAATAATACTGGCGGCATTATGCAGTAATAGATATTGTCTAGAGTGTTGCCCGTGGGCGGAGTCGGGGTAGAGCATGCTCCCATGGCCGCACGCCTCTAATTTAAAGGGGAAGAAGATTTTATGGTGAAAAAGTTTCTGTCTCCGGTCTCTAAGAACGGGCTCCCATACAGTATGGAGAAAAGGGGACTAAGTAAGTTGGTCACAACGGCGAGTAACTTGTATTTTTTCCACTGTGTCCCATTCATTATACCAGTCTGGGATCTAAACCTGATGCTAAAAGTTCTCATGGGAGCTCCATTTGAGCCTCTCCATTCATGTCCTTGAAGGATGGTGACCCTTAAGACCGTCTTTTTGATGGCTATTACTTCATCTCGTAGAGTCAACGAGTTTCAAGCCTTATCTTGTAATCCGCCATTTATCACCTTTTACAAGGAAAAGGTTGTGCTGAGGGTTCTCCCTTCCTTTTTACTGAATGTGGTTTTTTAATTTCATTTGATGCAAAAGATTCTGCTTCCTACTTTTTAGCTGCCTCCACATCCTTCGAAAGAGGAGGCGAGGCTTTATCGCCTAGATTGAAAAAGGGTGTTGAGTTTCTAAATCAACAGACTGGCAAAACTCACAGGACGATCTGCTTTTTGTGAGATATGCTGGTCACAAGCTTAGTCGAACTGTAACCGAGCAAACTTGATCCCGTTGGATTTTAAAATCATTTCTGAATGCTATAACATGGCTGGCCAGTATGTCCTTGTTGGCTTAAGAGCTCACTCTTCCAGGGGTATGGCTGCTTCTTTGGCTTTGCAATGGAGGGTACCAGTGCAGGACATATGTAGTGCTGCAACTTGGCCTTCTCTTCATACCATCACAAAGCATTATTTGAAAAGTAAATTCTCTTTTCCCACCTCCTAAAACACATGGCTATGGAAGTCTATCAAAGATCAGGAATACATGGGAGGACACAATCCATTTGAAGAACAAATTACTTACCCCTGGTGATATTCTTTCTATCAGTTGTTCCTCCCACGTGTTCTTAATCGCCCTCCCAACCTGCCCCTCTACCTTCCGGAGAATTTCTGTGTTTTACACCTTCCTCTCTTTCAACGTCAAGTCATACTCTGGCCTTATAGACGTCTGTGTTTACGTGGAAGGAAAAACTAAGAACTGAGTTAACTGGCGCAATGCATGATATATATGCCGAGGTCTGCATCCTACTCGAGAGCGGACAGAGGCCGCCCTGGGACACGAGATCCACAAAAAACACTGCGCCCCCCTGCTGTGAAAACATTTCCAAAGCAGTTGACGCTGTATGGAGTATGTCAAAGATATGGAAAATGTGGGAGGAACATCCAGTCGAAAGAACATTACGAGGGGTAAGTCATTTGTTCTTCTTGCCCGAAGATTGAGTGGTGAACTTGCAGATAGTTAATGTCCTCCAAACCCTAGTGCTGGTTCCGGCCTAGGCCTTCCTATGCTTACTTGGTCTCATGGCTTCATGCATTTTGGTGGTGGTAGATGCCCAGTTACCCATGATGTTGTGTCAGTGGCTACTGCACTGTCAATGGTCTCTGTTTCAGGGGAGAATATCAGACCTTTTGCAGGTATTGTATTATGTGGCCGAGGACTTTGTATGGTCCTTACAAGGCGGACTGCTGAAAAGGAGCTTTGCTTTGGCAACATAGCCCCCAGCTGATCGTGGTCACGGGCGATCCTCGACAGGCTGGGCCGCTCACCTCTTGTTCTGATGGTGAGGTGTGTGGGAAGGTCAGTAATCTGACAATGTCACGAGGGGATAGAAGGCCTATCCGAGTGGAAGCTAGAGTCAATCCTACCCTAGAGTGGGATGGTGGCAATTGAGGGCCCCAATTCTGGTCCTCCTTCCCAAGATCCTGCCTATATATAAACCGTACCAACTTGCATCTTTAGGACAATGCTGGCCAGTTTGTTTTTCTTGGTGAACCAGAAATGAGACGGCTGAAGCATCGGAAGACGACCCACAGGACAGCAATCCACCAGCGCCTAAAGCTAGAGAGAGCTTTTTCAGCCGACTATTAAACTAGATAATCTACCAAAGTTGCGCTTGTTTAAAAAATTACGCAATTTATACCAAAAGGGTCACTTGATTTTAACCAATGTGTTCTGTGTAAATCATTACTCACTTAATTTAGAATTCTATACAAGTCCTGTATGTTCATATAATTTCCATGCGTTCATAGCTCATTACATTTAGGTCAAGGAGATACTTGATCTTGGAGTAATAGAGCCATCTACAATTCCAGGGGCTAATCCAGTTGTACTAGTGCCAAAGGCAGGATCCAAAGAGTTGAGATTCTGTTTGGACTATATAGCTCTTAATGCAGTCACCACAACTGATGCCCATCCTTTACCTAGGACAGATGAGCTGGTGGACAAAGTTAGTTCAGCCAAGTTACTCAGTACATTTGACCTATCAGTCTATTGGCAAAAAGCTCTGACAGACCATGCCAAGGAGAATACTGAATTCTTTACCCCAGGAGGCCTCTACCAGTTTAAGGTTATGCCAATTGGACTCAAAAATGCACCTGCTAAATTCCAAAGCATGGTGAATCGAGTTCTGAATGGGATGGAGGACTTCTGCATGGCGTACTTGCTTGACATTGTAGTGTTCAGCCCCACTTGGCAAGAGCATCTTGACCACCTTGGATATGTTTTGCAGGCCCATCTGACCATAAAGGCTAGCAAGTGTCAAATTGGTCAGAGCAAAGTGGTCTACCTTGGACATGAGGTAGGAGGAGGTGCCTAGCAACGTACAAGCTGTTCAAGACTGGGCCACCCCTACTACTCAAACCCAAGTGAGAGCCTTTCTAGGTCTCATTGGTTACTATAGAAACTTAATTGAGAACTATGGGACCATAGCTTCTCCCTTGAATGTGATGATCTTACCCAAATTCCCCAAGAAAGTCGGGTGGAATGAGGAGTACATTCAAGCCTATGAAGGACTTAAACCTTTGTCAAGCTCCAGTCTTGATAGCTCCTGACTACAATCCTTTATTGTACAGACTGATGCTTCTAATACAGGAATAAGTGCACTTTTGAGTCAGCTGGACGAGAAAGAACACCCTATCTGCTTAATCAGTAGGAAACTTTAAGGAGTGTGTAACAAAGTGGGCCACTATTAAACGTGGGCGTTTTGCCATTGCCCACTGTATAGGAGACTCAATTCTAGGTATAGCCTCCATCTTTGTCTATTGTATGGTGAAACGTGTATTGTGAGACTGGGACCCTGCCCCACCATACAGGATTCTTAACCCTAGGCATTTAGCCAAACTGCAAAGGTCAGCTGCGAGACGTATAACCCACTAACAAAAAAAGCTCAAAGATTCTGCATACCAAACTCCTACAAAAAACTACACAACCACCTCTCCCACAACAAGCTGCACGCACTGCACCACACTGCAACAACAAACACATAAGCCGCACCAATAGCACACGAGGCCTGACATTGAAACGATACTCGCACCAAAGCTCAGCGCACGGTGTATACCGAACTGAATCTGCCAACAGGACACCACCTCTCTCACTATCCTACTCCCCCTCCACCTTACTAACCCACCTTACCTTCTCGTTTGCAGATCCGCTCTATTGGTGACCGTGCGCTATACAAATAGCTTTAACATTATAGAATCAATTCATATTTGCATTCAATGTCCAATTCCTCAATATTACACCATATTGTATTGCAATGATTATCCTGTATTCGTGTCCATAACATTTATTTTATGATCCATCTATAGTTACCCCGGATATTGTTTCAAAAACACTTCACAATGTCATGCATATTTGTATTTTATTTCTTACAATTTCCAATTCTGCCAAACTGTGCTACCGCCTTATGCTGACACGTGTTTCGTTTGGTGTTCAGTTTTACATCTCAAGCCACTAATGAGCTTCTTCAAGGCCTAATTTCTTTCCAACATCAATCAATGTCCTATCATATGTATTAACATATCAATTAGTTGATCCAACATATTGAAGAGAAAAAATTATTTAAAAAAGAGAAATGCTGTGAATCATTCAATTAATTGCACCAAATTGATCAGTCTTCACAAATCTTCACTTCATTATTTAATCTTTTCAGACAAAATTGGATTTCAAGTACACTACTCAGGCAGTCCTTCGCATCCGCCAGCCAAATTAAATATTTTAAACGGAAAATCCAGAATTCATATTCCAAACATGATTCCAAAGTTATTTTATTTCTCCCAAACCAAATGAATGCTCGAACTACTTAAAAGCATGTGCGTTCTAATTAACTACCTTAATTTTGATCCTGTTTCTCTCATGTGATGGATCATTTCTTCATCCGTCTACTTCAAATTTCCGAGATATTTATATCTTTTATTATGCAGAATAAACTATCATTTCAAAAGTAAAGATGCATGTGATTAGGCATATTATATTTGTTTCTATGCATCAATGCATCATAATTCCCTCAATTGCCCTTGTGAACTTACCCTTATTTTATCTATTAAATTCATAGATTTCTCCTCAAATATAATATTTCTCCCATGTGAGGTAAACCATTCTTAATTCATGCTTTGCAATGACAAAAGCACAAATTGTGTGCTTAATAATACACCAGTCATTTCCCCTCAAAAATGCATATACAAACCTATTCTAATGTCACCTAACTTTGCCAACATCGGCACTGTCTTGTTAAACACCTGGCATTCGGTGTTCCGTGATCAACAGACTCAATTTTGATTCACCATTCATATCATGCATAGAAAGAGGACTTTCGCCCACCTTTATCCGTCTCAAGTGCCATCTTCGAATGGGATTGGTGTTAATTAGACTAGCACTGATATGGAATTTCTTTCTTCATTCCTAACTCCATAATTATTAAAATTCAGAATTATTTTCCTGTTACTAGGGCCCCTGACCATTATTGTCTCCAAATCAATGTTCTCTTTCTAAAATGTATCAATTTACTTTATCGAATATTTGATAAACCTGTCCTCTGTTTTCAAAGATTTATCCTGATCCCCATTCTTAGATCAATTAAATTGTTAGGGAGAATTCTCAGAAACGTGCTAATTCCCTTCTATCTTGTCGACCCCCAGCTCTTTTTGCTGGACTTCATGACTTTTAATTTCTAACCTGGAGAGTGTGAGACCTTTTTCCCGCTCATTTATTTTTCTCTGGTTTTGACTCTGCGTTTCTTTTGACTTTGGAGTCTGACAAACTCAATAGGCATCATCTTTACATTGTGACACACAGCACCATGAGTACAGTGGCACAGGGAAGTCTTAGATTTCCCAAAGGTTTAAATACCTTCTCTTGGTGAAACTACTGTTTCCAAGAGCAGTGAAGTGAAATTGACTTTACTTACATTTTGTAACTTTCTAGACCCAGCACACACTATTTTACAATAGGGAGCTGGAGGGGTTACTTAGTATCCCCTTTGTCTAGTTTCTTATGTAACATTTTTATGTTATCCTTTCTCCAATTAATGGCTGGTGGCAGTGGTTTACTTTTTACTACCATTGTGTGTTTTTACAGCGGGCTGCAATTGCAGCTGCAGTAAGGCACCCATGGGTGCCCATTTTGTCAAAATGGGCCGGTCTTCTTTTTTTGCCATTTCTTGATGGAAAGGTACTTGTTGAGATATACTCTGTGCGCCAAACCAGGTTTGGTCCATTTGTTTGTTTTGTCTTTAACAAAGTGAAGGCTGCTTCTGGCTCCAGCCTGTCTGGCAGATGCAGGAAGTGAGGGAGGTGCCCGAAATACCCTGTCCTTAGTCTCCTTGGTTACAGGAATGCACCCAAAGGTGATTGGCTGGCTCGCTGTACTTGGAGGACAGGCCACCGTGCTGTGTGATTGACAGCTAGGCTGCGAATGAATGGGAGAAACCTGCATAAAAGGCAAGGCTTTTTGTTTGGAAGGCAGAGTCGACCACTGGACAAAGGAATCTGAAGAAGAATTTGGAAGAGACGCCTGCTGCAACTCCTGGACCGTTGGTTTGTAAGGTGAAGCCCTGCTGCTGTCCTGAAGCTCAGAATTCATCTCGACAGGAGAAACCTGCAAAGGACGACTTCTCTCCTTGGTTTGGTGTGACCAATCGACCCCAAGATGAGCTCATCTGGAAATCCTTGTGGAGCTAGCTGTACTTCATTGCTGCTGCAGGAACCGAAGTGCCAGGGAGGGGAATACCAGAATGGAGTGAGTGTCTTTAAGTCGTACCCGAGCTTCAGGAAGATCCTACGGACTCCCAGGAAGCAGGACTGACCAAGCCTGAGCCACCTCAACAGATGCAAGGAAGGTCCAACGTGGTATCCGAGAGACCGCAGTGGTACTATTTGCTATAGACGCGAGGAGTTGAAACCGCAAAGTGCTGCTGAATTGAAGTATGCCCATTGCTGCCGCCGACCTTCAAATTGTAGTGCAGGAGTCCCCAGACGTCCTCCCTCTGGTACCCACGACTGAGGCCCAGGAACAACAGGATCTGCAGAGCTGCACAGGAACAGAAGCAACCTGGAACCATTTCTTCTAACCAAAGTTACTGTAAAACTAAGGGGACTTGCCTCTTGTTGTTTAGCCTTACTTGTTCTCAGTTGAGACCTGTCTTGGTTGCTTTTGCAGTTGCTTGCAGCTTTGCCCCTCACAGGCCTCCCCTATTGTGGCCCTACAGTGATTCTACTTTTTCTACAAAGACTTATAAACTTTGTGCAAGACTTTTACTTACCTGCAAGAAGTGCTTCAGTTCACCTTGATTTTTGCTCAATTAACATTAGCTGGCCTGGCTCCCTGAAAGACTCTTCTTCCCTCTGACTTTGTGCTTTACCTTTTCTCCAGGAAAGGGTTAATTTACTTTTCATTGGGGGGGTTCAAAAGTATTTACCTGCTTCAGAATATTTGTTTAACCTTTGTTTTATTCTTAAACCCTTTTCTTTGACACCAACTCAGTACGGCTATAAATATACCAGTGATATATGTCCACAGTGTCCTAATCATTTAAGTAACCTCAGGGTGTAGGAACCATCTGTGTGCAATCCCAGTGTATCTGCTTAAGAATATTTGTTAACAATGTTTTATTCCCTCATCCTCCTTTTGACACTAACCTCAGTATTGCTCTAAATGTACCAGTGATATATTAATGTCCACAGTGTCCTAGTTATTTAAATCTCCTCAGGGTGTAGGAAGAATCTGTGTGCCATCCCTACTGGGTACTTGCTGATCTAGAGAAACTAAGAGTGTATTTTGAAGTGTATTTTTGTGTTACGTATAATATTGCTCCCTTCTGAAGAAAGCTAATTCAACAGACTGTTAAATAATAGTTTAATCAAGAAACCTTGCGTGTAAGAGTTTATTTGAATACTTGTCACTGTGAATCTCTTGTGTAAAAACCCTACTGCTCACATTGACCCCTCTTGAGATGAGCCTGGCTGCTCAGCCACACTACCAACCCGTGTAGTACAGACTTATACCAAAGGCTGGGATACCCACTGCCAGGAGGACAAGGTTGCTGTAGTCTACCAAAGGGTACTGCACACAATCTTGCCTAACATGAATCATCTCACACCCATTGGAAAAACGGTATGCCGGTAATTCATTTGATCTCCCTAGATCATTATTTGCCTATGCTTTATCATTTCAAATTGCAACCAAAAAAGTGATGGGTGGAAGGTTTTGAATAAATCTGAACCACTGGCACTGCTCTGGGCAGCCTTCCACACCACAGTTCTTTTAGCCCATCTGCACCATTGCAAAAGGGGTCCAGCCATATGCATGTCAGTCTTGTACTGCCAGAGCAGCCCAGCCTAAACTGATTTGCATATGGCTGGGCCCCTTTTACATCGGCACAGACAGGCTAAATAATGGTGGTGTGGAAGTTTGCCAAGAGCAGTGCCAGTGGTTCAGATGTATTCAAAACCTTCCACCCATCACTTTATGGGTTATAGTTCATCCTTCCAAATTTCATGGGATTGGTACCTAAAATGAATGTTTATATTTAATTTTAATCTCTAAATTACTGTACATTGGCCCCAAAAATGTATGAAGTTCATGGTCTGTATTGAAGCCTTTTGAGGTACTGCGAAAGAATGATTATATTGGCTTCTTGTTGTCTTAAACTTTTTTTTCTTTGTCGCCTCTTCGATTATCCCTCAAAATTCTCTTGATCCCACAGAAGCGTATCCTCTGCACAGTGTCTCCTTTATGCTCTGAAATCCAATGCTACACTAATGGGTATTTTACATCTTCAATTTTCATCGCTGAGATGTTCATGCATTGATAGTTTCAAGGGTCTTTTTGTACTGCCAATGTATACTGTACCACAAATACAAGTTATGCCATATACTACATTGTAACTTCTCCAATTAATAGATTTTATTTCCGTTTATTTACTGTAGTTATCTGAGAAGCATCTATGCTCTTCAGTCAACCTACAGTAACTGCAAACACCAGTTTTTTGAATAGTTGACTATTCCTTTATATCCCCAGATTTTGATCTACTTTTCAAGAAACTTGGTGCTATTGTGTTCCCTATTGTTTATCGCTTTGGAAAAGACTATTCTAGATTTCATCTCTATAAATTGCTATAATTCTTTAACAGAAGAGGCTGCCTGTGTCTATTAAAAATTATGTACACCTGGTTACTTTGCGCACTATATTGGGGGATGAACAAGCATTTCTCTTGTCCTTGTCCTTGTCCTTTCTCATCTTCTGAGACTAATAAGTCTTCCCTCTTTCGGGTCTTAGCTATTTTTTCAGAATTAATATCATCTTTCCCCTTTCTACAAATTAGTTTAAGATACTGAATTGTCAGGTAGTCGGGCCTGCTGCAATTTCTTTTAGATCTTCAGAACTCTCCAACTGGAAAATATATGATAATACATTTTCGAAGGGATTGTGTCCTCCGACGTATTCCTCATCTTAGATATCTCCTTCCAGCTTTGCTGGCCTCGGAAAAAATTTCTCTCCAGAGGGCGCTGCGCGTCGACGTCCCTCGAGTCGATGTCCCTCGACAGCCGCCGTATCGACGCCAACGTCATCCTGGCTATAAAGGCCGCGCGCAGCGCCCGTTGCTCAGTTCCGTTTTTCCGCGCGTACTCAGTGCCTCGGAATACCGTTGCTCAGTTTTGTCAGGTTTAACCTATTTACCTCGAGTTATTCGATACCGTACTCGATGGCTTCTTCGTCGGAACCGACAACTCCTCGATCCGGCTTCAAAAAATGCTGAGATTGTGGAAAAAAGATGTCGCTGACTGACCCTCACAGAGTTTGTCTGTGGTGTTTGGGAGCTGAACACCATTGTTCGGAGTGCGAGGACTGTATGTCCATGACAGCTAAAGCCCTGAAGGAGCATAGGGGGAAGCTGGAGAAAGGTAAGACTTTCAAAGCTTCTTCTTCGTCGACGAAGTCGAGACATTCGTCTCCTCGTCACCATTCGCGCTCCAGATCTCGGAGTGGGTCCCCTCACTCCTCGAGATCGAAGCACTCGAAGAGGAGACGTCGAAGATCCCCTTCTCCGTCTTCCTCTTCCTCTGTTTCGCCAAAGAGAATCCCGTGCCCCACGAAACATAGTTCCCGGGCTGAATGGGAGGAATTCCGCAAAAATATGATGAGCGTCTTCGAGAAAGCGGCCTCGACCCCCTCGAAGACTGCCGAGAGCGATGCTCTGGTCGAAAGACCCGAAGGTCAAAAACGCTGCGAGTCGCAGTACCCGGCGAAGGAAACCTCTCGAGCGCGTCATGAACCCTCGAGCAGGACTATGACCTCCAAACCTTCCTCGAAGGTTCCGTCGACGAAAGTTCCGTCGAGGTCGATGTCAACGCCAAGAAAAGTCACGGTGTCGACACACCCAGTGTCGATTCCCGGGCCCTCGACGTCGATGGGTTCGAAATCGTCGAGTAGAATCCCAATTCTGTCGAGGCCTCCGCCTTTGTTTTCGACGCCACGCTCGAAGCCTTCGACGTCGGCGTCGACAACATCGACGTTTTCGAGGCCGATTATGACAAGTTCGTCACCCTCGGCCTTGGAGATGGGGTTTACACCCTTTATGAGTTCAGAACAATTGAGAACTATGTCCTCAATATTGGAAGAGGGTGAATTGTCTGAACAGGAAGACGCATTTGAATTGCAGGGACCTGTAACCCCAATTAGAGAGGAATTCGCCTCTGAAGAACGCAGGTTGAAGGATCTTCATGAATCCTTACATGAGGCAAGTGGGTTAGACACCTCCCCTGAGGTGGAGTTTGCTAGACCAGACCCGGGGGAACATGCTGAAACCCCCTATAGAGCCTTAATGGCCAGAATCACAGAGTTTATGGGTTGGTCTGCACCTTCACAATCTTTTCAACAAGATGACCTCACGGATATTCTTCACAAAGGGCCACAGGAGGATCCTGTGGTGCCTTTTCATAAAGCTCTTCAGAGGAAGATCATGACAAACTGGGAAACCCCAGATGTCGTACCGGCAGTAAATAAAAAACTGTCTACAAAGTACAGGGTATCCTCTACAGACCCAGAGTTTTTGTCTAGACACCCATCCCCAGAAAGTCTGGTGGTACAGGCAGCATCCTCTACCGATGTCAAGACGGCTTATCCTACCGTCCCACAGGACAGGGACGATAAAAAATATGATGCTATGGCAAAGAAAGTCTTTTCAGCATGTAGCATGGCGTTAAAATCTGTTAATGCTACTTGCACCCTTGCTAGATTCAGCCATACACTTTGGGAGTGTGCTTCTACAGCGGCTGACTGCATCCCGGAGGGAGACGAAAGGGATGCGTTCCTGAATATTATGCAGGACGGTAAAGACTCTATGTGCGAATCCCTCCAGACGGGCATTGATTCGGCTGATAGTATCAGCAGAGCAATGGCGGCAAGTACAACTACCAGGAGATTCGCTTGGTTGAGAAAGTCTGGTTTTGCCCCAGATGTGCAAGCCAGGCTCTTGAACATGCCATTCGATGGCTCTTCTTTATTCGGCAAAAAGGCTGATGACAGTTTAGAGAAACTGCAGACTTCAAAAGCAGCAGCAAAGTCCCTAGGGGCTGCAATCCGTCAGACACCTTTTCGTCCCACAGGAACCTCTGCGAGGGGCAAGTCCTTTCGCTTCTACTCCGCATTCGGAAGAGGTAGAGGATGACCGGCTCAAAGGGGAGAAAGAAGAACTACCCGAGGTGGACGAGGTAGATATTCAAAACCCGCAGCAACAGCAGGTGCCTCTTTACCATCGGCATCTGCATCAGCCGCCCCAAAACCACTCTGAGGACTTCCCTCACAAGACACCTGTAGGAGGCAGGTTGACTCAACATCTGGCGGTATGGCAGGCTATCACGTCAGATGCTTGGGCATTGGAAACAGTTTCCCAAGGTTACTGCCTACCTTTCCTACGTATACCTCAGAGTCATCCACCGGGGATCAGCTCTCAGAAAGCTCCAGATCCGCTCCTCTTGCAGGAAATTTTAGACCTGCTAGAGAAAGGTGCCATAGAACCGGTACCTGTAGCGGAGAGGAACAAGGGCTGAGACGGAGGACTGAGACCCATCTTGGACTTGCGAGAATTGAACAAATTCCTCAGGAAAGACAAATTCAAGATGGTCACTCTTTCTCAGATCCTCCAGGCCCTTCAGTTTCAGGACTGGTTGGTATCTCTGGACCTTCAGGACGCTTATTTCCATGTGCCTATCCATCTCAAACACAGGAAATACCTGAGCTTCGCAATTGGCAACTCTCACTATCAATTTCGAGTGCTGCCATTTGGGCTGACCTCCGCCCCGAGGGTCTTCACCAAGTTAATGTCGGTAGTGGCGGCAAGTCTAAGGAGGGAAGGGATTCACGTCTACCCCTACCTGGACGATTGGTTGATCAGGGCTGTTTCTTCGGAACAAGCTCAGATCCAGCTAGATCACGTGTGCCACTACCTTCACAAACTGGGCTTCTCCCTCAACTTGAAGTCACAAATGATACCATCGCAGAGACTCCAGTTCATAGGAGCGATCCTGGACACTTCCCTGGGAAAAGCCTCGCCACCAGAGGTGAGGGCTCAAGATATTCTACAGATGGTTACCAAGTTCCAACATGCCCAACGTCTCCCAGCCTTCGACTTTTTGAGGTTGATAGGCCTCATGGCATCCTGCATTTTCCTAGTGCCAGAGGCTCGCCTGAGAATGAGATCCCTCCAGTGGGCACTGAGGACTCAGTGGTCACAATTCTCAGGGAGAATGACAGATCTTCTTCAGGTTCCCGACAGAGTAGCTCGAGACCTTCAGTGGTGGGCCTGTCAAGAGAACATTCTAAAAGGAGAACAGTTTTGGCAACCCTGGCCGGAGATAACAGTAGTCACGGATGCCTCACTCACGGGGTGGGGAGCCCACACCAACGACTTGACCATCAGCGGTCGTTGGTCTCCATCGGAGTCCAGACTACATATCAACCTGTTAGAGCTGAGAGCCATCAGACTTGTGCTGAAGGCTTTTCTGCCATCTGTACAAGGAAAGAACGTCCTGATAATGACGGACAACACAGTGGCCATGCATTACCTCAACAAAAGAGGAGGCGTAGGATCACTACCTCTGTGCAGAGAGGCGATGCAGCTCTGGTTTTGGGCAATCCAAGAAGGAATCTCTCTATCGGCTGTTCACCTAGCCGGAGAGAAGAACCTGACAGCGGACGCTCTGAGCAGGCAGAGCACAGTCTCCCACGAGTGGGAACTAGCTCAGGAAGTCCTTCAAGAGATCTTCGCCCTTTGGGGAACCCCTCGGGTGGATCTGTTCGCCACCAGCGTCAACAGGAAATGCGACCTATTCTGCTCAAGGGAATTTCCCCCGAGAGGAGCTCTGGGAGACGCGTTCATAGTGGACTGGGAGTTTCCGCTTCTGTACGCGTTCCCACCGGTCCCTGTCATTCCTCAAATGATCAGGAGGTTGAGAAGATTCCGGAGAACCATGATCCTAATTGCCCCGGATTGGGCCAGGAGAACGTGGTACCCGGACCTTCTAGACTTGTCCATCTGCCCTCCAATTCGACTTCCACTCGGAGAGAACCTACTCTCACAGAAGGGAGGTCAGGTTCTCCATCCAGACATCAAAACCCTCAACCTACACGCTTGGCTTCTGAAAGGCTGAGGTACAAGGATTGGGACCTCCCTGATGATGTTATGGAGGTGTTGCTTTCGGCAAGGAGGCCAGCAACAAAATCTTTATACCGCTGCCGTTGGAACAGATTTAGCAGCTGGTGTAGAGAACAGAATATCGACCCTTTTTCATGTGTTACACCAATGGTTTTGTCCTTCCTACTATATTTGGCAAATTCAGGCCTTCAAGTTGGCACCATTAAGGGCTATCTCGCAGCGCTATCCATCTTTAAACGCACTGCGGAAGAACCATCCTATTTCAATTTACCCTTGTTAATACAATTTCTTAAGGGGTTAACTAATGTTTATCCCCTAAGACCATTCCAAGTTCCCCTATGGGATTTAAACTTAGTCCTAACTTTCCTAATGGGTACACCTTTCGAACCACTCCATTCTTGTTCGTTAAGATTCCCTACCCTTAAAACTGTTTTATTAATAGCAATTACATCTGCTAGAAGGGTGAGTGAATTACAAGCTCTTTCTTGTAAACCCCCCCTCGCACTATCTTTCACAAAGACAAAGTTGTCCTGCAAGTGAAGCCTAATTTCCTCCCAAAGGTGGTTTCTGAATTTCATATCACTCAGAAGATAACCCTACCATCTTTCTATCCTCCTCCTCACCCGGGGAAAGAGGAGGAGAGATTATACAGGCTAGACCCTAGAAGGGTTTTAAGTTTTTTACATCAGTAGACTAGCCAGGATAAGACAGGCAGACCAACTGTTTGTAGGTTACACAGATCACAAGCTGGGGTTACCTATAACTAAACAGACCATTTCCAGATGGATCATCCTAGCCATTCTGGAATGTTATAAATTGGCAGGAAAAGAGCCCCCTCAAAACCTTAGGGCTCATTCGCCCAGAGGTATTGCAGCTTCATTGGCCCTCAAAAGAGGTGTGCCGGTTAAAGACATCTGTGCGGCCGCTACATGGTCGTCTGTCCATACCTTTACACGTTTTTACAATTTGGATTCCTCCTCCAGTCAAGAGACTAGGTTTGGAAGGGCTGTACTGCATTCTATTCATCAATAGAAGACGGCATGAAGTCAGTACTCCATCCTCCAATAATAGAATACTGCTATGGGAGCATATCTAAGATGAGGAATACGTCGGAGGACACAATCCCTTCGAAGAACAAGTTACTTCTTACCGTGTAACGTTCTTTCGACGGGATGTTCCTCCGACGTATTCCTCATCGACCCTCCCATCCATCCCCGCAGTTCTACTTCCCTTGCTGTTGCAGCTTACGCTCCTTCAGGGTGATTAGTTTAGTCCAGAAAGCATATTTGTGGGCTACAAAACGGAACTGAGCAACGGGCGCTGCGCGCGGCCTTTATAGCCAGGATGACGTTGGCGTCGATACGGCGGCTGTCGAGGGACATCGACTCGAGGAACGTCGACGCGCAGCGCCCTCTGGAGAGAAAATTTTTCCGAGGCCAGCAGAGCTGGAAGGAGATATCTAAGATGAGGAATACGTCGGAGGAACATCCCATCGAAAGAACGTTACACGGTAAGAAGTAACTTGTTCTTTTATGGCAGCTGTCCAAGCAAAGTGTTATTTGCCTGGTCATCTTTCTGTAAATTGAGGTTTCAATCCTGTTCTGTTATCAATAGGTTTAAATCTAAAAAACATTCTTACTTCGCTCTGCCGCCCAACATGCCACGTAACGCTCCCGAGCACCGGCATATGCGCTGCTCTAACAGCTGCGCCATACCTGTGATAACCATTAAAACATGACTTCCGACTATTTTTCACCTACGTTGGAGATTGCCACAACACGGTCCCCTACCATAAACTGGAATACTTTGTGGGATTGTAATAGTCTATCTATACAGCACTTATACACAGGTTGACGTGCTTCAAAGCGCTTCAAGATGGGAAGGAAATAAGGGAATACAGTAATCATTCTTATGCCTTGAAGTTTCCGAATGATCAAAAAACTAGCTTCTGATGCTTGTGAATCTGCTCAGAATTGCATACTGTGCATAATAGTCTGACATCTAGTGGTAACCACTGAGTATTGCATCTTCCCTTTCGATCCTCGAAAGGCGACGCCGACATGCGCGTGCCTGTAACACTATCCCTAATGAGACGTGTAGTGTACCCAAAATCTGCGTGTCGAGGTCCCTCAGATTGTTTATTTTCCACCCAGCTAGCTGATCGCCTTATGCAGAGCTCTTACATATTGCAAAATATAGTCTTCCCCATGACCTCCAGTCATTTATTTATATTCGTCCCCTTATAGTCGACTTCTTATTGACCACCGCCGAAGACATCGGAAGACATCCCCGGACTTGGACGGCTGCTGCTCGAATCGACGCTGTCAACTGCGTGGCCTGGCTTTCGGCCAGCCTATGCAGTAGGGAGAGTGGGGTCCAGGGGTTTCCATTTCTTTCAAGAATGTATTTTCCTTACTCCTACGTCCTGTCCCCTTTCCTCCATACTTATGGGGACATTCCGTCCTGTGGAACGGGACCGGAGCACTTTTGGTAAAAAAAAGCATCACATTTTTCAAAAATGTGTCGTCCTCTTTTTACGCGGGGTACCCCACGTGGCCAAAACCCCGCCCTCAGCTCCGCCCAGCTCATCGCCCATCAGTCCTTTTCTTAGCGTGGTCAGGACTGGGCTCACTTGCATCTTTGGAAGATTTTTTTCCTTCCAGTGTCCTTCTCTCCATGTTCCTATTTGGCGGTTGTTTAGTAGTCGTCTATGCCGGTTCCTTTAGAATTTCCTTCGTCTTGCGAGCGACGCTTCGCTAGGGCGGATCCCCATCCTCTTTAAGTGTGTTTGGGTCTGGATCATCGGTGGGACTCATGTTTCTACTGCGATTCCCTCTCGGTCGTGGCACTTGACCATCGTCTGGAGCGGTGGGAGGTGGTGTTTCAGCACGTTCCTCCTCCGCATTTTCAGAGTTTCATCGACAAGAAGAAGAGAGACGCCCAGTAAGTTCTTTAGTTTTTAGGGCACCCCGGCCAGGGGTCTCCTTCCCGGGGTCTTCATGGTCTGGGAGGGGCTTCATAAACTCTATTACCAGGGTTTCCCCTGAGGTGCCTTCCATGCCTAAAAAAGGTACCAGAGGTTTCTCTGAGGGCTTCCGTAAGGGGCCTGCCAACACCGGATTACAATCCGAGGCCTCTTCTGTGGGTGCTGATCGACGGTCCAGTTCTACTGAGGTGGTAGGTACCAGAGCTTGCTTCGAGGTCTCCTTGGCTGGAGCTTCCCATACAGACACCGGGGCTTGCCCTGAGGCCTCTGTAGAGGCTTTCTGTATCGAACCAAGGTTCAAGGCCCCTCTTAAGGGAGCTGTTACCGGACTCGGTTCCGAGGTTCCTCTTTCTGAGGCTAAGGTGACCGACCGAACTGAGAGACCTGTCAAGGTCTTGTCTGTGATGTGGATTCCTCAATGTTCCTGTCTTGGCGGTGATAAACGGTTCTGTTGAGGCGGCACAGAGTGAGGTCGCTGACCCTAATTCCTCTGTTACCTGCTCTTCCGGGTTTCCTCTTCTAGAGGCTAATTTGGCTAATAGTATGTCTCAGAAACAGCCTAGGCCACACAGTACCAGCTCTGCTGAGGTTCCTTGTGTCAAGGCTAAAGTCAAGATCCCTGACCCGTCTGTGGAGATCCCTGCCTCACTCACACATGTGACGCAGTTCTCCTCAGACGGTGACAAAATGGCGCCCGTTCCTGTGTGAGCTACAACAGCCATTTTGGATTCCTCCTTACACCTACGCCATCGGCGTCGGGAGCATGTTTTCATGCGAACATCGACTTCCCGGGGCGAATCCTTTTCGTTCAGTTTATGACTGGAACACTCAGTTGCCATTACCGCACACGGTCTTGCTGCCTGCTACATCTGCCCCTTTGATCTATGTTGATCCGACTGGAGGAGGCCCTTCTTGGCAGCCCTCTACCTTACGGCGTTGGAGCTACCCGTCTCATGATCAGGCTCTCCCCACTCCAATGCCTAAGCCTTTGGAGGACGATGCCTTTTTCGTAAAATTTCAGAGGCTCCTGCACTCTGACCCTATGAAAGAGTATTTCAGAGGTCTTTTTAGGGAAATCTGCCCTCCAGCGCCTGCTCCTGTGCCAACGTTTCCAGCCGTAGCACTGGTTGTCCCTGCAGCTGCTCCACCTCTACCGATTGGCCCACCTCCAGCCTTTCCGCCCCTGCCTCCCTTGTCTCCAATAGACAAGTCTTCAGCAGAGCCAGATGTGGCACAGGTCGATCCAGACAAGTCGGATGACCCACAGGGGGATCAGGATAGTGAGGATCAGCCCCGCTGTGTTAGAGCATTCCTTGACCGGGTTCTGGACATGTCGCTTCTGGATGTACCAGTACCTGAGTCACCAGCTCCCAAAGAGGGGTTGCTTTCTGGAGCGTTCACCTTGTCTCCTCAGGAGCGTACTGGCTTGTTCCTCCAGTGGGACGTTTTGGATGAGGTCCGCAAGGTCTGGGATAAACTACACTCTGGATTTCACGTTAACAAGAGGATTGACGCTTGTTATAGGCTTCACACAAGAGGTAGCCTTAGCGTCTTGCCCGTTCCCTTCATCCAGAGTGGTGGCGGCTTCCGCGTCTTGTACAGCAGCAGCCCAGGTTCTGCCCAAGGAGGATAAATTGCTTGACTTTTCGCTAATTCGGCCCTGCAGTTGTGCCAGGCGAACGCAGAGCTCATCTTAACAGTGGCAAATACGCAAATGTGGAAAGGTCTATCTGAATTTGAGGAGTTCATTCCTGCGGACGATGATTTCAAGGGTGGCTTGTCGGATGCCAGAGTTCTGGCGCAGGATATGCTCGAGGCCGCGGCTCATCATGTTGATACCTCGACTCAAGCCCTCATGCTTGGCGTTGACACCTCTCTTCAAGCTTGGCTTCATGCCACAAAGTTCTTTAAGGAGGTCCAGGATAAGGTTCTGGACTTGCCTTTTGACGGCAAAGAACTATTCTATTCTTCAATGGATGTGGAGTTGACTAAGACTAAAGACAGCACTCAAACAGCCATGTCCTTGTCCGTGTTGGTGAAGCTGCTGTTCAAAGCTCAAACAGTGTCATCTCAGCCTCGCTCCTCCTCTGGTTTTCGAGGGTTTCTGGATCAGAGGACATGCAAGATCGTTCCTCCATCTGGGACTCTCGTCGGTAACAGCAGCGAGGCCGATTTTTCTCTCGTCATCTGCCGCCTCTTCAGGATCAAGCGGTCTCTCCGCCGAAGTCTGCTAAATGATGTTTTTCGGCGCTCGCACGAGACCCCGCTGGGATGGCGCATTGCAGCTCACTGGGAGGCATGGCAGACCATCACAGAGGATCGGTGGGTCTTGTCCATTGCTCAGGCGGGCTTCCGCTTGCCCTTTCCCCCTACTCCACCCATCAATCCTCCCTTCCAGCATTCGGGGACGCCCTCCCTCAGAGCCAAAGTCCAGAAGCTTCTGGATCTCAAGGCGGTGGAACCTGTTACCCTGGGGGAGCGAGGGGAGGGCTTCTACTCCCGTCTGTTCACAGTGCCCAAACCCAACCATGCTGGCCTGCGCACCATCCTAGACCTTTCCCAGTTCAACCTTTCTCTTCCCCAAGAGAATTCAAGTTGATCACGCACGATCAGATAAAGTCCTCTTTACAGAAGGGCAATTGGCTCAGCGTGGTGGACCTTCAGGATGCATATATGCGTATCCTCATTTGGAGTCTGCATTGCAAATACCTGCGGGTTTCCATGGGTGGGAGGATCATTTTCAGTTGTGTGTGCTTCGGTTGGGTCTCAGCTCGGCACTGCACGTCTTTACAAAGATGTCGGTCATCGCAGCTTTTCTTCGGCTACAGGGTATCTGTGTATCCGTATTTGGACGACTGGCTGCTGTGCAGTCCTTGTCCACTGAAAGCCTTGCTCAACCTTCAGTCTCTCCTCCAGCTCCTGTTCCACCTTGGGCTTTTGGTGAACTGGCAGAAATCCTCCATGGCGGTCTCTCAGGACTTGATTTTCCTGGGTTTTCATTGGAACACTATCAATTGCAGGGTGTACCTGACTGGGGACAGAATGGCGGATCTGTTGGCCACATGTCAGGTGTTTATGCAGTCAGAGAGAATGACGGCCTGGTGGTTCCAGAGGCTTCTGGGCCTCATGGCTTCGTGCGTGCTGGCTCTTTCTCTTCTCAAGATGAGGCGGACGCAGATGGCTTTTCGGAGCTCCTGGCTTCAAGCAGTGGATTCAGATTCCAAAATGATACTGGTTCCACCTTTTCATGAGGACGGACCTCTTGTGGTGGTCATCTGTCTGTGGGTGCTCCTTTCCAGGACCCTTGCCCTCTATTGACTGTCGCAATGGATTCCTCCCTTCTGGTTTGGGGTGCGATGTTGGATCATCTCCAGGTTTTCGATCTTTGGTCGCCACAGAACAGACAGCTTCATATAAATTATCTGGACTCCTGGCGATATTCCTGGCACTGAAAGCGTTCAAACCAGGCATTGTCAACAAGGTGATCCGTGTCCGTACGGACAATGCAGTGTCCATGTTCTATATCAACAAGCGGGGGGGAACCAGGTCTCCTCCTCTTGTGGATCTTGCCATTCAGATTTGGGAATGGGCCATTCAGCATGGTATCTGGCTGGTAGCAGTTCACATCCCAGGGCAGCTGAATGTCACTGCAGATGCTGTCAGCCGACGAACAGTGGTAAACTATGAGTGGGAACTGAACACTGAGATCCTCCTGGATATTTTTCGCTCTTGGGGCACTCCAGAAGTGGACCTTTTTCTGACATCGACGTACAGCAAGCTTTCTTTGTATGCCTCCAGGAACGGGCTCAGAGCCCCCTCTCTGGGAGATGGTCTCGAAATTCCATGGCACAACATGAGGCCCTACGCTTTTCCGCCTCTTCCTCTGATCCATCGGGCCCTTTGCAAGCTAAGGAACACAGTGAATTGCTCTCTCCTGTTCATAGCCCCTAGGTGGCCGGCCAGGTTTTGGTTTTCAGAGCTTCAGCATCTATTGCCGTGTCCGCCGCTCAAGCTTCCACTGGTTCCCGATCTGCTTCACCAGAGGGATCAGCAGTTGTCGCACCCCTCCCCACAATCGTTCAGCTTGGCGGCCTGGTGCCCGAGTTCAGATCTCTAGAGCGTTTCAATTTGTCTGCGGATAACATGCACATTATTCAGGCGGGCAGGAAACCTGCGACAAGATCTCAGTAGAGGAGTCAATGGTTACATTCTGCCACTGGTGTTTAGCTAGGCAGCTGGACCCCAGGGAGGCTACTATAGACCTAGTCCTGCCTTTTGTCTCACATCTGGTAGAATCGGGCATTCATATCTTGTCTTGCAGCATTTATTTGTCGGCTGTCGCTGCTTACCTGTCCACTGACCAGTGTGCTTTTTCACTGACGAATCCGATCATTAAAAGACACTTTGCGGGCCTATGACATCTTTACCCTCCTGTTCGCGACCTGCATCCAATTCTGGATCTGAATGTGCTCCTTACGGCCTTGTGTCATAAGCCTTTTGAGCCCATGGCAACTGTTGATTTTAAGTACGTTTCGTGGAAAGTGTCCTTTTTGATTGATGTGACTTCGGCAAGGCGTGTAAGTGAGCTTCAGGCCTTGTCGGTAGAGCGTCCATTCCTTAGTTCGAAGGAGGTCTCTGATTTTCATTTTAATCAGTTGATTTCATTGCCTGTCTTCTTTCCAGACCCGGCCTCAGAGGCCAAACTGGTTCTGTACTGCCTGAACGTTAGAAGAGCCCTTAAGTTCTATCTGGACAGAACATCGAAGCTTAGGAACTCTTCGCAGCTTTTTGTGAACTTCGGAAATCCACAGGGAATGCCGGCCTCGAAAGCGACCATCTCCCAATGGATTGCTGCCTGTATTTCTGAGGCATATACCATTCAGAGTCTTCGGGCCCCAAAGGGAATTCATGCTCATCTTGTGCTGGGCAAGGTTGCAACGTTGCCTTCCGAAAATATGTTCCCTGGGAGACCATCGCTAAAGCGGCTACGTGGGCCTCGTCAATTTTGTAAACATTACTGTCTGGACCTGAGCTCCAGGGCTGTTGCTCAGTTTGGTCAAGCTGTGCTTAGGAACCTGTTTCAATAAGGAGTTTCCATCCACCTGTAATTCCTGTGAAGAGTGCTTGGGAATCTCCCATAAATATGGAGGGAAGGGGACGGGGAGTAGGAGTATAATAAAGTTACTCACCGTAGTGACTACCTTACTCTTAGTCCATAGTCTCCTTTCCTCCATACGCCTGCTGTCCCCACTAATAAGTTTCCTCTGTTATTGCTTAAAGGTCTCAGACCTAGCGATAGAAAAGGACTGATGGGCGATGCGCTGGGCGGAGCTAAGGAGGGCGGGTTTACGGCCACGTGCAGTACCCCACGTAAACAGAGAAGGACACATTTTTGAAAAGTTTTATGCTTTTTTTTACAAAAGTGCTCCGGTCCCGTATGGAGGAAAGGGGACTATGGACTAGGAGTAAGGTAGTCACTATGTTGTGTAACTTTATTATTCCCCTCTCTTTGCCCCTTTGGTTTTGCCGTCGCTATAATACACCTGAGCTATGGACAGGACACCCCTTAAATTTTGCCCTTCTTGTAAAGGTAAGTACGCTTGGAAGGATAAGCACCAGAGGTGCAATACGTGTCTCCCTCGAAATCACCACGAGGCGTCAGGTCGTTCTTGTCAGCTCTTGCATCCTAAGACTATCGAGGATCGTCGAGTGAAGCGGTGGGCGGCCTACGCCATGATGCAGACCGATGGTAGCTCCCCCACCCCCACAGGCACTGTGAGTGACGAGGAGTTAAGTGACGGGCGTGGCTCCGATACTGATGCCATCAACCTTTCATCGGAGCGGTTACGCACCGAATCGTCTGGCCCCAGCAGGCGGGACGATAGTTCTGCAATGGGGAATGTACATCCTGGCGACAGGGACGCATCCACTACACATAAGAGTAAGCACACAACCCCAGTACCGTCTCTGTGGATTCAACGGGCGGTCTAATACGCCAATGGGTCTGTCGAGCTCCTCGCTGTCGGCAGTCCTGCCTACAACCGTGTAAGCGACATGCGTCTGGCCATTCTGCAGACAAGGGCGTCAACACCAAAAGTCAGAACGTCGTCGATATGCCTACGAAGAGCGGCCGACGGATAAGGTTCTCTCTATGTCAATAATTACGGCAAAGCCGATTGAACCCCCGAAACCCCTCCCGGAGACGCCGAACATCCTCGAAAGTCTCGCAAAGATTGTTTTCGTGGCCAATAAGACCATGGATAAGACCACCCTCCCTCCCAGACCTCCCTGGCTCCTCGTTATGGACCAGGGATAGGTTTGAGGGGTGTATGGCTAGGCTTGCAGAGTTTGTAGACTTCTCAGAAATGTTTACCACTCGCAAGAGGCCTAGTGAGGAGGAGCTTTACCCTTCAGTCTCTAAATTTGAGGAACTCCTGCCCTCTGCCTGAGGAGGTCTTTGACCTGACAGCTCAGGATGAGGTTCCTCAAGACCCCTTTTTCCAAGAGGATGATCCTTTTGAGGATCACACTGACAAGGCCCTTGATTGGGGAGACGAACCACTGGTGGATATCCCATCTTGGTTATCACCTATCAATACTCCAGATCCTGACATGATATGCATGGATCCTCCTGTCTCCCCTCCTCTGCGCCAGGCATCTCCCATAGATGACCAGATGGCAACATATGCCATTCTGAAAAAGGCAGCTGATCATTTTCAAATAGCCACGCATGAAGCGGTGCAGGACTTGTTGAGGATATTTTAAAGGAGAAGCCACCTGCCAGTCAGGCTATTACTTTACTAAACTCCATTAAAAGGCGCATCACCCCTTCTTTACTGACACCTTCACAGACAAGGGCTGTAAACCCTCGGATTGAGAAACTTATTCGTCCCTCCCCTACAGACCTCTATATTCGTGGACATGCCACCTCGGTTTCTCTCGTGGTCAATATGACAAAGTGAGTGGGGTGGGGGGGGTACCCTTGTCCACGGTTGAGTCAACATCGGACAAAGAATGCAAAAAAATGTATGCCCTAGAAAAATGAGTCAATACTACTGCGGCGGCGTCTTCCACCAGGATTGCCAACAATACCACGCTGTTGGCCAGTTATTGTGATGTGCAGTACAACCTGCTACAAGAGGGCCTACAGGAAGTCCCAGATCCAGACCGTTCACGGTTGTGTCAGAGGGTAGACAAGTAAATCATAATAGCCTTAAAAAAACCCTAGACGCTGCAGAGACGGCAGGGAGGACTCTGGCCCAGGGTCCCCTTTTGAAACGACACGCCTGGCTAAAAAAACGTACTGTTCAAACCCAAGACACAAGCGTGTCATCAACAAACCGGTGGAGGAGTCCAACCTGTTTGGCAAAGCTGTAGACGAGGTGCTGGAAATCGCAAAGAAAGAGCATGAGACTTTGAAATTGTTAAATCAAATCACTCAAAGGCCCTTTCAGCAGCAAGGTGGGAGCTCTCGCTGCTCCTTTCACAGACAGTCCTACTCCCGTTCCCCACATAACCAATATGGAACAGGTAACACTTGGTTCTCAGGTCAAGGGTCCGATGCCTCCAATCAGTATCCACCTAGAGGACAGCTCCGTGGGAAAGGAAGGGATCGCAATGCCACCCCTAGACGCTCCTCGGCCTCCAGTCAGAAATTACTTACAGATCCGGTGCCCTCCCATGCCTCCCCAGTCGGGGGACATATAACCTCATTCTTACACGCATAGGAGGGGATTTCCACAGACCAGTGGGTGCTAAAGACCGTCACCCATGGTTATTGCATTGAGTTCAGCCAGCCACCTCAATTCAGACCACCAAAGTCGGGCGTCAAACAACTGATCAAGTGAATATCCTGCTGCAAGAGGTTGCGATCCTGCAGGAAAAGGGTGCATTCGAATTTGTCCCTGTTCTACAGGTAAACAAGGAAATTTACTCCGTGTACTTCCTTGAACCCAAAGAGGATCTCACCATGACGTGTGCTCAGCGAACAAATTTGTCAAACTTCAAACTAACGCAGGGGGATTAAATGGCAACATTGGACCTGAAAGATGGATACTTCCATATTTCAATGATGCCGGCACACACAAGATACCTAAGGTTCATGATGGAGGACAAACCCTATCAGTTCAAGGTCCTTCCCTTGGGCATTGCCTCAGGCCCAAGAGTATTTACAAAGGTGCTGGCAGTTGCAGCAGCTCACCTGCGCAGGCAATCCATCCCAGTTTATCCTTACCTCGATGACTGGCTCATAACAGGGGACTCCTACGGAACATGCCTGTCAAGCACCCTAAGGACGATAGACCTATTATTCAGTGTGGGATGCTCCATAAACGAGAAGAAATCCAGCCTCAATCCCAGCCGTTTCTGGGGGCTCTAATTACGACAAAAGACGGCCTCATCTTCCCCTCCAACGAGAGGGTACAAAACATGCTGTTTCAGATCCCTCTTTATGTAGCCAGTCAAGAGGTGGCAGTATGCAAGGCCATGCGACTGTTAGGAATTATGGCATCCTGCATTTATTTGGTTCCTCACACAAGTTTGTGCATGCACCCTGTTGAGGAGAATTCTCTGTATAGGCTAATTTCCCAAACCTAGTGAGTCCCCCAGCAGCTTTGCTCGATTTTTGGGGCTTATTTTTTTCTCCTGCTAAGAGTGAGACTCTTTTTCTCCCACTCTTAGGCATGATTTGAGAATGTCCTTTGACTTTGTAATGTGTTTTATGGGCTGTGGTGTCTTTTGCTCCATAGGGCTACATGTGTTTTTGGTATGCGTGTTACACAGCAACCTCAGTGCAGTAACACAGGGGTGTCATGGTGACCCCCAAACATAGATTCCATACCCTGGGACTGTCTCCCAGGGCATGTAAAGTCACCATTGGCTTTACTAGTCTCAAATTGTGAACAGAACCAGTACAAACCATCATATTGTGGAAGTACTGGTAGGGGTAATTAGATTGCCCCTGTATCTGTTTTCCAAGGGGGCACTGTCCAGTCCCCCCTTGTCGAGTTTCTGGCTGGTGGCAGTGCTTACCACGCAAAATATTCCACCGGAATATTTCCTATGGGATTTTCCCATTCATTTTAACAGCACCACTTTTTTGGTGCAATGTTAAAGATACCGCCGGGTTATTTATTTAATATTTATTCCCCGTTTGGGTCTTTTTGCCAGGACTCAGTTTTAAAATGGCGTTTGTGTTTGCCTCTAACTCCAACCCAAGTCGAGCCCTTTGTTCCACTTTTGGCGGGCTTCTGCACAGAAGCCTCCAAAAGTGGTGCCACTCTGTCTGGGTCCACAGGATGTGTGGGAGGGGGGGGAATAGGCACCTTGGACTGAGTTGCCTCGGCAACTCAAGTCGCACTCTTGTGTGATTGGCCCAGTGGTGAGCCGTTAGACAGTTAGCAAGTTAGACAGATTAAGGTGCTCCGGCTCAAGACTGAGAGAGGCAGGGAGGCTATTCTAGAGGGAGGCACCTTCGGAGGATAAAGATCTACCCCCAAATCTCGAAGGACACAGCAAGAGTATTTAGGAAGAGAGCGTTGTAGATGGTGCGGGCCCCGGCCCCAGAAAGCCTTGTGGATTATGCAGAGGGTCTTGTACTTGATCCTTTCAGCCAAGGGGACTCAGTGGAGGGATTTCTGTACCGGACAGATGCAGTTCTTGGGCTTGCGGCCAAGGATAAGCCTTGCGGTTCTGTTCTGGATGAGTTGTAGAGGACGGAGAGTAGAAGTAGGAAGATTGAGAGAGGCAATTGATAGTCCAGCCTAAAGAGAACCAGGGCTCGAGGTCGCAAGCCTCTGGGGCAAAGTGAAAAAAGGTAGAATAGGAGGTGAAGTTGGTAGTGGGATTTTTTTTTCGAGATGTCTGAGATGTGAGGAGAGTGTGGAGTAGAAGATGACCCCATGATTCTTTGCTTCATTGGTAGGTGAGGGTGCATGTCCAAAGGAGGCCGGCCAGTGGGAAAGCGGGAGCAGGGGTCCCAATAAGGACGATCTGTCTTACTGGCATTCAGGCAGAGATAGCAGCACACCAGGACTGAATTGCTGATAGACTGTCAGGGATGAGTGAGGAGGAGGCGACTGAGGTTAGCCTGAAAGCAAGCTGCGTGTCATCCGCATAGCACTGAAAGTTAGAGGTAAAGGTAGAGATCCTGTGGGCCAAGGGGACCATGTAGATATTGAACAACCAGGGGGACAAATTAGATCCCTGGTGTACACCACAAGTATAGAGTGTGATAGAGGAGAGAAAGGACCCAAGTTCTGGGACGGCCGGCAAGAGTAAGGAGGCGAGCCACTCCAGTCCGTGATCTGTGATGCCCAGCGTATCACAGAGACTGGTGATGAGGATGTTGTGTTTTACTGTATGGAACGCAGATGAGAGGACAGAGGGAGAGTTAGAGTAAAGATTTGATAGCAGGTCTTCACGGCCGTTCAGAAGAGCAGTTTCCGTGCCTCTGAATGCTCTAAAGCCAGACTGATGGTCATGGAGACAACCAATCGATTCAGTGTTGAGGCTAAGTTGGGTAATGTTCTGGGTTATTTAGAACTCGCTTAATACCCAGAGGTTTCCAAGCGCAGACCTGGGGATCGAAAATGTGTTGCTCCGTGTTGTCTTGGTTCCGAGACAAGCACGTTGCCCCTGAGCTATCCTCCCGATAGCAAGCTTCTCCAGGAGTTTTCTCAGGAAAGGGGTGATGGAGATCAGGCGATAGTTTGCTGGAAAAGATTGGTTGGCACAAGGTTTTTTGAGCAGAGGGTGCACAAGAGAGTGCCTGGGTGGAGTGGACAAAACTCCAGTGGTGAAAGAGATTGCAGAGGTCGGCCAAGGCTGGAGCGAATATTGTCCTTGATGGTTTTGGAGGGGTAGGGGTCTACCTGTTTGGAGGAGGCTTTCATAGACTGCACTAGTCTAGGGCCCTCATCGGGTGCGACAGGGGAGAGGGAGCAGAGAAAGGGGCGGGGGGCAGCCAAAGGGGGCCTAAGAGATGTTAATGCTGGAGGGAGAACAAAATAGGGAGAGAGGTGTTTTGGTGGTGAAATATGCAGCTGCAGTAGAGTTGGCCAGTTCCTTGCAGACTTTAAAAGGTTTGCCCGTGTTGGATGCCTCGGAGATGCGAACTTGAATGTAGACTTTTTTCTTGGAGCGGATGCAGAGTCTATATTGCCTTTTATGAAGCCGGCAGGCCAGTTTTTCAGTGGGTGCAACTGAGGATCCCCATTTCTGTTCTGCTGCTCTGCATTTGCATTTAAGGGCAGCCAGATCAGAGTTGTAGCAATAGTTGCACTTCTTGGCAGGCTGCAGTCGGACGCTCATGACGGGGGCAAGAATGTCAAGAGTGCCGAATGCTGGAAATTGAACGGTGAAAATTAGAGAGGGCTGTATCGGGGTGGGAGTCAGCCGCAAGAGTAGGAGGAGGAAAGTAGTAGGTGGAGGCAAAAGAGGCCACTGACACACTTTTCATGGGTTGGATGACCTTGAAGGTAGGAGGTGATGTATAGTGCCTTTGCTAAAGGAGAAGAGAGCTTCAAGTGATAAGAGAGAAGCGAATGATCAGTCCATGAGAGTGAGGTAGCGAGAGGAATGGAGAGTGGGATATCTGTGGAGATGACCGCATCCAACATTTGGCCAGCAGTGTGCGTTGGACCCGAAGGTAAATGAGAAGGAGAAAATGAGTCACACAGGTTGCGGAAAGTTCCTGAGGAGTACGGTGAGTCAAGATGGATGATAAGATCGCCCAGCGGGAGGAGGAGAGGCCAGGCCAGGTCAGCCCATTTAGTGAGGAAGAGGGTGGACTGGCCCAGCGGCTGATAGGTGGCCTGAGTAAGACAGCGAAGGGGGAAGAGAGAGAGCCTGCAGACCAGGCATTCAAAAGAGGAGTAGACCGGAGTGGGAATAATGGAAACTGGGATCCACTCAGGAAAGATCAAGGCTACTGCAGATGATACTGTAGCCTTCAGGTAGAAGGGTGTCAAAACCTGTGACAGTGCTGTTCTTAAACCATGTCTCAGAGCAAGGACATCAGGGTTCAGGAGTTCAAAGAGGTGGCAGATGTCAGAGTGCTTGACAGAGCGAGAGTTTAGTGTGGCAACATGGAGCAGGTTGCCTCTTTTGAAAGACTTGCGGGGAGAAGCAGTGGAGAGGTCACCCCTGAAAGTGATGAGTACCTCAGATGTAGGAGGAGGCAGAGGATGCAAGAATGACAAGGGTGTCAGTGAGGAGGGTGCAGGCAAGGGAGCTGGGATAGTAAAAAATGGCAAGGGAGCCAGCGTAGGAGGAGCTGCAGGAAAAAAGCTGGCTTCAGATGCGGCTGCGGTGGTTGGCCAGGGCAGCAGGGGGGGGGGGGGAAGAGGCTGACAACTTTGTCAGTGGTGTGAGATTAGATAAAGGAGCCTGTACAGTTGAAATCAAGACGGGGAGTTGTGAGGGAGGTGGTAAGGTTGATAGGGGGCAAGGAAGCTAAGGTGGGCATAGTTGCCACGGGTGCCTTAGGGGACGTAGATGTAGGTGGCACAGGGGCAGGAGAGAGGAAAGTTGATAAGGCGAGGAAGGAGGCAATCAAAAGTAGGTGGTTGGGTTGCGGTCCTTGTACCAGGATGGTACCATTTCGATAGACATTTATGATGGCCCTGGAGGTGGAAAATGAGGCAAGAAGGGGCTCCCAGCTGGTGCCACCATTTATATGTGAGGAAAAGTAGGGTGTGACTAGAGCGCCATATGGGGAGTCCATAGGTCGGGAGAAAGAACAACAAAGGATGCCGGTGAGAGTCTCTCTGGCAGAAGCACTGACGTTGGTGTCAGCTATAGGAAGGCCAGGGTTGGAGGCCAGTATGTCCTTTAGTTTCTTCCTGCCAGACTTCGTAAGAGGTGAAGGATATGCGATGGAGAAGCAGTTAGAGTAGATGGGTGTTAGGGAGAATTTTCATTTTTGTGCTAAAATCCTCCCACCTTAGAGAGACCCCCTGCTCTTTTGCTGGATTTAGGACTTTTTAATTTTATCCTTGTAGTGAGTGAGATCTTTTTCTCTTGTGCGTGTTTTGACCTGATTTGGATTGTTTTGACTGTTTTTGGGGTCTGACAAACTCCTTAGGCATCTCCTTTTTGTATGGTGACACACAATACCTTCTCATAAGGTTTAAATAACTTTTCTTGTGTGAACTACTGTTCCCAAGAATAGTAAAGTGAAATTGACTTTACTTACCTTTTCTCTTTGTAGGTCCAGCACACCATTTTATGTGGAGTGATGGGAGGGGTTACCTAGAAACCCATTATCCTACATTCTCAAGTAACATTTTTATGTTACCCGTATTACTTTAAATGGCTGGTGGCAGGGGGGTTATTTTCCTACCATTGAGCTTTTCTACCGTAGGCTGATTCCTCAGCTGCAGTACAACACCCATGGGTGACCATTTTGTCAATATGGCCCCTGACTTCTTTTTTCGCCATTTTCTGTTTGTGAGGTCTTTCTTGGGTTTTACTCTGTGCGTCGAAACAGATTTGAGCCCTTTATTTTTCCTTTAGCAGGCTTCAACCCTGAAGCCCGCCTCTGGCTCCAGTTTGTCTGGAAGGACAGGATGTGAGGGAGGGTCCCGAAACTCCCCTGTCCTTTGGCTCTAGGAATGCCTGAATGCAACCAGTCCTGATTGGCTGGCTGTCCTTGGAGGACAGCCACCCTGCTGTGTGATTGACAGTTTAGGGTGTTCATAAATGGGAGAAATCTGCTTAAAAGGTGAGGGATTTGGGACTAGAGACAGAGTCGACCACTCAGAGATACACCCGACGACGAAGCCATGAACGAAGCGTGCTGCGTCCTCCTGGACCTTTGAATTGCCTGGTGACGCCCTGCTGCTGTGCTGAAACTCCTTTTTCTGATCGACAAGATAAGCTCTGTAAGGTACAAGTTCTTCCCTTAGGGGTTACTGGGACCAGCTAACACCGAGACGAACTCCACTGGATCATCTTCCCTGATTGGCTGTACTTCTTTGCTCCTGCAAGAACCGAGTGCCAGGGGTCGAGAAATCCGTAGTAGAGTGCAACGTCTGAAATCCATCCAGAAGATCCAGGAGTCTCTTAAAGACCCTCCAGAAGCAGGACTACCAGAGCCAGAGTCCTCTCACCCGAGTGCACGACTCGAGGAGTGAAGCCAGCCCTACCGGTATCCGAGATCCGCAGTAGTGATATTTACCACGTGCTGAAACCGCAAAGTGCCGCTGACCCGAAAAGAGCCCGTAGCTGCCGACGACCTCCAAATTGCTACTGCAGGAGTCCTCCAGACGTCCTCCCCCTTGTCCCCACGACTGAGGCCCAGGAACCCAGGATCTGCATCGCTGCAACAGGACAGAATCCAGCTGGACCACTCTTCAAACCAGAGGTACTGTTTAGACTTGGGGTACTTAGCCCAGTGTCTTTAGCTGTGCTCTTATCAGTTGAGACTTGTATTGGCTAGTTTTTTTGGAGTTGATTCCAGCTCTGCTTTTCACAAGTGTTATTACTTGTGACCCTACACGTGATTGCTACAAACCTCTCTAACTTTGTGCAAGACATTTATTAACTAAGAAGTGCCTCAGCTCCATAGACTGTGCTCCAATTGACTTTGGCTGTCCTTGCTTCCTGCAGACTCTTCTAATCCAATGACTTTTATATTTTTGTCCCTCATAGGTGGTAACTTTTTAGACTGTTATTGCTGGGAAAGGCTTGTCTATACTTCATTGGAAGATTTAAGTATACTCGCATGCCCTGAGAACATTTTTAAACTTTTTCCTTCCTTTAACCTTTCCTTTCTACAACCTCAGAATCTACAAAGTATAACTAGTGATATATAAATGCCATTACTGTCCTTGTTAATGAAGTCCCGTCCGGGTGTAGGAAGTGTGTAAATAGCATATCCAAAGAGTATCCACTAACTTGTACTGATTCTGGAAAAGTATTTTAAAGTAATAATTGATTGTTACATATCTTGCACTTATTAAAGAACACTTATTTAAGAATGTATGTTAAATAATTAGAACTGAAACCTTGAGTGTAAGTATTACTTGGTTACTTGTATTTGTGAATTTTATTGCTACTGCTCACATTTACCCCTCTTGAGATTGGCCTGGCTGCTCAGTCACACTACCAACTTGTGCAGTACAGACCTACACCAAAAGGTGGGTTACCGAATACCAATCAGATATACATTAATTTGTTCCTAACAATGGGGGAGATAGAAAGTGCCATAGTGAGGGGCACAGAGTGTGGTACACTTAACCAGACAGAGCAATAGAGGTTCATGGGAGGAGGTAGGCATGGATGGAGCAAGCGCACCGGGAGACACAAACAAGATAGTGAAGAAACGGTGGGAAATGAAGAGGGTGAGGAAATGGATAATGGAGCAGACAGATGGCAGAGGGGGTAACCAGGCAGCACATTTCCATGAAAAGCAGGTTGTGAACATATCTAAAAACGAACAGCAGCAGAACAATACAGGATTTTACACACAGCTATGTTTGATGTTTAACAGCAAAAAAAACAATGTAGGATGTGAGCACAGCTAGATTCGATTTTCAAACTGCAGCAAAACAGGGATGCAGGATGTGAGCACTGCCAAATTTGATTTTCTAACAGCAGCAAAAACCAATGTAGGATGGTGAGCAGAGCTAGATATGAATGATCAGGTCAACAGGTATAGCAGCACAACCGTACAGGGGGTGTAAGCGGTGAAAGTCAAGAACAAAAGAAGATAAAAGGAAAAAAAGGTGCCTTCTAAGAGAGTTTATGGAGATTGTCAGGAGAGGCACAGGCAAGTGTAGCAACAGTCCAACTTAAGTTAGCTGAGGGGGATCCCATAGCCAAAGGGTGCCTGGAAGAGGTACCCAGCCTCAGATGCATTTTGATGGATGGAAAGAAAGTAGAGTAGAGGGGCCCACAACGCCCAGACAGGCCCAGACAGGAACAGACCGGTGCCTTAGGAGTGGGGCCTTGAGAGGTGGGCCAGCATTCGCGGGCCGGCTAGCTGTTTGGGACTAAGCTGGAAGAGGGGCCTAATTGCAGCCTTCTACCCAGAGTGCTAGGCACAAGTGCCTAAAAAATGTGATCAGCCATCTTGCAAAGGAAGTCAATGCTGCAACTATAGTGGATTCAGGCCACACAAAGCGCCATAGAAAATGTGGCGCTGGCAGACGAAAAGGGGCAGCGATTTACAGAACAGATGAGCCATTGGTTGGTGAGAGCAAGTAGTATATTGTGAGTGTGTATGCAAGGTGTGAAGATGGATTCCCAAAATCAGCCTCAGTGAGAGGGTTTTTAGGGGGGGTGCACCCTATTTTGTGTTAAACTGTGAAGACACTGAAGTTAGCCAACCCAAGGTAAGGTAGATGAGCACTTGAGGTTTAATCTCGGAAAGTCGGAAAGAGTGCGAGTGGTCTAGGGCTATAATGAGTCCACATAGAGCAACAACAATAATTCAAGTTAGATAGTACGTATATAAATGCAGCTATTTATTATGCATTTAGTTATACACTGAGCATATAAAAATAACATTTAAGTTTTGTTGCACAAAAACCTTATAAAACATATACTCATTCACCATTAGGGTAATAGCATTGCATGAATCAATTACAGTGCAATACAGGTGAGTAGTCGGATGCAAGAAAAAATGAGCCGAACTCTTTAAAAAAATCCCACTGGGCAAGTTCCCTTAATCTTAAATCCAACCATAAAATGATATGAGCCTTATGCCCAAAAGTCACCAGTTCAGGTATGTTTTCAAAAGACACAAGGGACCAATTGTGGGGCATTAAACGTGTTGAAGAGTTGGATAGGTTTTCAGTAAAGTTCAACTACCCACTCAACTCGCACCGGTCACCCGCCTGGTGAAGGATCCTTAACCCAGGTTCCACCACCAAAGGTCAGCTCGGAGTGAGTTCGGGTCAGGATCTTATGCCCAATACAACCCTATGGATGACTGGGGGAAGATGGAAATGGGTATATTAACTTGCTCCTCTACACCCCTCCCCCCCCCCCCCCCCCCTTATCCTTTCTTCCCTCCAAAAGCTCTTCTTCCAGAGACCATTGTAGTTCTGGAATCCATTGGGCGCGCACACACACAAATAGTTGATCCTGCGCAAGCTATAATTTGTAGTCGTTCGCTATTAGCAATTTGATAGTCTATGGTTTTTCAGAAGTGCATCATCTATTTATTGAAACATTAGTGCACAATAAATACATTTGTTGCTGATGTGTGACAATATAAAAACATACATATTTCATTAAACATACACAATCTAAAAAATTATATTTACTACCACCCTCACGACACAACCAAGCCATAAAACAATACTATCAACACATAACCAGTCCTACAGCTCACACAATGTGCAAAATCAAGCAATCTGTGCAAAAAACAAGCGTATTGACCAATATAAGTTATGGTCCGGCGCTCAATATGTATCCAACCATGTGCCATTGTATCAGAATGTGCCCGGCAGGCAATTGCTCAGCACCTAGAGCAGGTATTACTTAGACAAAAATCAAATGCTAATGGAGTCAATCAAAGTTTTCTTCATAGCCAACTTGCGTTCCGGCCTTGTGGGTAATTATTTTCAACAACCCAGCCTTCCAGAGGGCTAAACTCCAATCGACACACAGGGATACTTTCACGTGCCTAGAAAATGAAACATAAAACCAAAATGTACTCATTTAAACTCTCACCCTGTGGCACACATCAACATACAGTTTTCAATATCATACTTCTACTTCTCGTCCCCTTTCCTCCATACTGTATGGGGCGTCCCTCGCTAAGGACGGGAGACAGAACGTTTTTCACCAGAAAAATCATCTTCCCCTTTAAATTTAGATGTGTGCGGGGGCGACCCGCCCTAGGAGCATGTGCTTCCCTGACTCCGCCCACCAGTGCCACTCCCCAGTCCTCTTTTCCACCTCGATGGGAATGGGCCACTTTCACCAGCGCTCCTGGGTTAGGCCTCCGGCCTGGTAATTCCATGCGCTCTTCCCTGGAGAAGTACATTTGTCTTATTTTTTCTTGTCTTTAATCGGGTACCTCTGTCCTCTGGTGCCACGCTCCTCCCCTGCGCATGTCGACGTCAGTGGGCTTCAGCAGGTGTCCAGCCTGCGAGAGGCTCTTCCCTACGTCCGACCCCCATGCTTTCTGCCTCCACTGCCTTGGCCCCGACCATGGCTGGGATTGCTGCTCGTTTGTGACGCACTGACACCATACGCTCTGAAGAACAGACTAGCCAGGGGGAGGGAGCTTTTCAGAAGATCTCCTCCAGAGGATTTGAAGGTATTCGTCAATCACAAGTCCAGGCCCAAGGTAGGGTCACTGTTTTCATCCTCACCCTGGAAGGCGACTCCTTCCCCAGGAAATGCACAAGCAGGAGAGACCCATCGGGTCCTAGTACCATTGCTGGCACAGAGGCTACTTCAGCTACCGGCCACCAGGCCAAGGTGGTCGCGTGATCCTACCGGTGACTACGCTGAGGGACCGCACGGTTCTGTTACAGGGTCTCACCCCGAGAGGGTACGACCTAATACCGGACAGAGGTCTACACTCAGCACTACCGACGCCTCAGCCGAGGGCACTCCGCCTACCAGGCCCCATCCTGAGGTGCAGGGTAGGCCCCAACTTCCACCGCCAAGAGTCCTAGAGGAGGACGAGCGCAGCAAGCATCATGACACATGTGGCACGCAACCCGACACATCCCCCTTTGGGGGAACAGGTAGGGGAACGAGTTTCCAGGTGGGACTGGTCATCCCCTGACATGTGGCCCACGGCATATCCTTCAGCATCGCAGGGCAAATGCACCCTGCATTCAGCAAGACAGAGTGTACCCAGGTCTCCGCAACCTCAGGGATCACGCCCATACCTGCTCCACCAAGCGCTCCGCCTTCCTGTGAAGACAGGTTTTTTGAAAAATTCTTGACTCTCATGAGGTCTCTGCATATGGGCATTAGCCTCAAGGATGTTATCAGGGACATGCTCCCTCCGGTACTGCTGCTAGTACCCACGGCCAACCCTCCCTTGGGTTCAGTGATTCCGGGTCCAATGCAGCCCCAACTACCTGCGCCAGTCCCCATGACACTGGCTCCCATGCCTGCGCCAGTCACAGCAGCCCTGTATCCGCTGCCGCAGTAGCCTCCAGCACCCATCAGTACGCCACAGACACCTGCGCCCAGCACTCCTCCAGCTGCACAGGACTAACAGGACACATTGGTGGACCCAGATGAGGAGGACCCCCTCACATGCCCTCATCGGCCAAGGCCTTTCATGATGGCTTGCGGGCTTGGCTGAGTCTTTGGGGCTCCCTCAGCCTGAGGATGAAAATCCAGAGGCGGGGGTACTGGCAGAAGTCGTCACCCTACACCCCATGGCTAGAACGGGAATTCCAATGCAAAAAGGATGTGGTGGCCCTTGACAAAAAAGGATGGCTCAAACCATACTCTGTACAGCCTACCAATTGGCGCCTCAATGCCAAGTTTAGGCAGCTGGAGGGCGACCCCTCCTCCCACACCTCCCCTCTTGCTGTCAGTGCACCCCCAGCCACACTCCTCAGTGATTTCCGTGGCTTTGCTCTATTCCAAGCTACAATCGTCATCGGCTACATCAGCCTCTGCACTCCTGGGTAAGGAGAAGAAGCTCTTGGAAGCATATGGAAAGAAAATCTATGCCAGCGCTTACCTCCCATCTGCGCGAGTCCCAATGCCGACGCCATGCTGACTGCTGTCGATCAAAGGCTCTGGCGAGAGATAGCTAATTTCCTTCCTCTGCTCCCTGTGCAGAGCCAGGAGTGCTTCAAGGCTGGGCTGGCTGAAGCCAAATCGTGGTGCAAGACATTAATGGAGTCCATGGTGGGCCACATTGACACCTCCGGCCTTGCCATATATATTTATCACCACCAACATGAGAAGGATGGCCTGGCTACGGGCAACCAAGTTCAACCCTTATGTCCAAGAGTGTATACTGGACCTCCCTTTCGAGCGTGGCGATCTGTTCCATTCTACCACGGACGAGGAACTCGATAAGAATAGTTTGCAGACTGCCAAATCCTTATCGATCCTCACTAAATCCATCCCCAAGGCATATAGCCAGACACACCAGCACTCGGACAAAGGTCGGTCTTTTGGCGGCTTCATGGGCTTCTAGGAGAGACGTCCAGACAACCGGACAGATCCGCCGAGCCAGCACAGGCGCAAGTAGCAAAATGTTTACATTCACCCAAAGGTATCTTGCCGCTAGGGTAGACGGTGCAGCAGCAAGAACTAGAACAGATGGGTCTTGAGGTCACGACGGAAGACCAGATGGTTTTCGCTGGCACTGAGCTGAAAGGGAAGGCTGTTCCAGGTTATAGCGACCATCACTGAAAAGGCACGACTGCCCTTCCGGGACAACTTGATACGAGGAACAGCGATCTCTAGAGCCGACTGAGAGCGCAAGGGCCGAGATGGCACATAACGGGAACATTTTTCCTGTATGTAATTGCTGCCTTGATTGTAGAAAGCACGGTGTACCAGTCACAGAGATTTTAAAAAGAATGCGCTTCTCAACCGGCAACCAATGTAGTTTTCTGAGCAGCGGGATCATGTGAGCACGAGGAGGGCGAATCACCGCCCGGGCGGTACAGTTTTGGAGCAGTTGAAGGCGTTTAGTAAGGTGGCTGAGCTGACCTACGTAAAGAGTTACAGTAGTCTATGGTGCTTAGGACCAGGGCAGCCACCACAGGAGCACAATGTTTGGTAGGAATAAAGGGGAGCACTTTTGCAAAATCTGCAGTTTAAAATTCCCAGATTTACATACAGATGCCACCTGGGGTGCCATGGAAAGGGAGGAAGAAAGCAGGACACCCAGATTCTTGACTGAGGTTGCTGGTGTAGGGCACGTGCCTAAGGAGGAAGGCCAGAAATCGGAGATCTAGAAGGAGTGGGGGTTAGAGGTGCCCACCACCAGTACCTCTGTTTTTGAGCCATTGAGCTTCAGCCAATTGGTCACCATCCAGGCGCCAAGATCTTCCAGGCTGCTTCAGGGCCGAGACGCAGTATCAGCCCTGGTGAGATCAAGACGAACAAGGAACTGCGTATCATCGGCATACGAATAATATCTGAAACCATGCAACAGTATGAGAAGTAGAAGGGGGCGGATGTACATGTTAAAAAGTATGGGGGAGAGAGCCGATCCTTGCGGGACGTCACAGAGGAGCAGAGACACTGCTCGGTTTGATCCGAGACACCAACTGGGTCCGGTCGGTCAGAAAAGACCTGACCCAGACAGCCGCGCCTAAAGAGTGGAGTGATCTACCGTGTCAGGTGGTGGATAAGTCCAATAAAAGAACCGCTCCCACCCCGCCCTGATCAACCAACCGGGCAAGGTCGTCCATAACAGAGTAGAGTACAGACTCTGTTCCCCTTCCAGGGCGGAAGCCAGACTGGAAGGGGTCGAAGAAGCCGGAGGATTCCAGAAAAGGAGGGGAGACCAAGGACTGATGCAGCATCATATTGAACGGAAGCAAGGAGATGGGCCTAAAATTAGCCATTACCTTAGGGTCAAGGGTGGGCTTCTTTAGAAGAAGCACCAGCACATGTTTGAGTTGGCTAGGAATTATACCAGTTTGAAGTGAGTTGTTAATAGCAGTTGTGATATAGGGGAGTAGCTCAGTAGCAGTGTCCTTAATCAGTGTAAGAGGTATGGCATCTGCTGGAGAGGCAGATTTAAGGCCATGAATGGCTTTGAGTATCTCGGGGGCAGAAAACACCGGAAAAGACGACCACAAGGCGGCCCTCAATGTCTTTTTCCAGCATGAGGCAGCCATCCGGATCCACGAGTCTCCGGTGGGGGGGCAGGCTTGCCCTTCACTCTCACTGCTGGCAGACAAGGTTCTCAGACCCATGGATCCTCTCAGTAGTATCCGCAGGCTTCTGGCTTCCTATCCTTCCTTCCTTCTCTCTCCTACCCTCCGCTCCCACAGATTGGGACAGCACCTCGGTTGGTGGAAATTTGCTCGCTCGTAGAGAGTCAGGAAGTGGAGGAAGTCCCAGCCTCCCAGCGGGTCTTGGCTTCTATTCACAGATTTTCGCCATACACAAGAACCAGGCTCGCCTGAAAGTTGTGTTGGACCTTTTCACCTTGAACCTTTCCCTCCCTCTTCAAAAGTGCAAGATGGTTACCCCAGCGCTTATAGCGGAGACATTGTGCAAGGGAGACTATATGTGCTCCCTGGATCAGAAGGATGCTTACATATACGTGCCAATCTGGCAGCCACATGGGCCCTTTCTGAAGTTCAGGATCATGGGTTTTCATTTCCAATACAAAGTTCTACCCTTTGGCCTCAATTCGGCCCTCAGGGTCTTTACATGATTTATGAACGCGGTGGCAGCCCTACCCAAGGTCACCACGTCTACCCGTACCTAGACAACTAGCTCGTCAGGGCAAGGTCTACGGAGGCAGTGCAGCACACCGCCCCTGCCCTCAAGAATACACTACACAAGCTGGGATTTTCCATCAATCTCAAGAAGACGCAGCTGGAGCACACTTAGTCTTACCTTCCTGGGCCTCATCTGGAATACAAGCTCCGAGAGGATTTTCCCCTCAGAGGAGAAGATCACAGCCATCAAGAAGGCCACAGGGCATTTCTTCAGCAGAGCAGTGACCTCGGCATGGTGGTATCAACAACACCTGGGCTTCATGGCGGCATGTCTCCTCGCTGTGCCGCATACAAGACTCAGGATGAGGCACTTGCAGCTGCACTTCGCAGCCTCCTGGAGCCAGGAGAAAGCTTCCCTTGCAGAGATGGACAGCAACCTGCGGATAGGCAGACCCTTCCGTCAACCAGCCCCTCAGGTCAACATCAGGACTGACTCATCCCTAGAGGGCTGGGAGCTACCTTGGGCCGCTACAACGTCCACAGGGTCTTGTCCCGTCCGGAGCAGGCGGCTCACATCAACTGGCTCGAGTTGATGGCCATTTTGGCTTGCACTCAAAGCCTTCCTCCCTATGATCAGCGGCTAGGCAATCCTTATTCAGACCAACAGCTCCACCATCTTGTATTAAATCAACAAGCAGGGTGGCACCAGGTCCCCTCCCCTATGCACTGTAACAGTTGACATGTGGGAGTGGACTCTGTTAAACAACATGCACCGGTCAGCAATTCACCTCTTGCGGAACCTGGAGGTGGACAGGCTCAGCAGGCTTGGTGTTAACTGTACGAGCGGATCCTTCAGCGGATCTTTGACAGATGGGGTCATCCTCAGATGGACCTCTTCGCCACCTGGTACAACAGGAGGTGACCTCAGTTCGCGTCCTGGCAAGGACAGGGCTGGGGCTCCCTGGGCGAGGCGATGCAGATCCAGTGGCATGAACGCATATGCCTTCCCTCCAAACTACCTGGCTCACAGGGTAATCTGCAAGATCCGGGAGGCCCGGCGCCTCAGTGTCATCCTGATAGCTCTGTGGGTGCCAGAAAGACCATGGTTCTCGGCATTACACAGCCTGTCGGGTCAGCCCCAGTTGCACCTTCTGCTGGGTCCAGCACACCTACTCTTGCTTTAAGGAGGCACGGTCACCCACCCCGCTCCTGAGAAATTAGCCCTCGCAGCGTGGATCCTGAACAAGTCGCACTGAGGCATCTGCAGCTGTCTCAAGACAACCTAGACATTATGCAGGGGGCTAGGAGTGATGCTACCAGGAGCCAATACAAAAGCAAGTGGACTTGGTTTTGTCACTGGGCAGAATCAAAGGAGGTTGATCCCTTGACCTGTACGTTGGACAACGTGCTATCCATCTCAGCAGAACTTTCACACTCTGGGGTGCAGGTAGACACATGCTGCACCTATCTAGCGGCTATTGAAGGCTACAGGATCTCGGAGGAGGAAATGTTTTCTTCCTCTAATCCGGTGGTTAAAAACACTTGGCGGGTCTGACCACGCTTTACCCGCCCATCAAGAAACCACACCCTGTGTGGAACCTCAACTTGGACTTGGGTGCCCTGGCGCATAAACCATTTGAACCTATGGCGTCCGTGGACATCAGGCTAGTCCCCATCCAGACGGCCCTCCTGGTGGGCCTACCTTGGCAAGCCGGATCAGTGAAATCCAGGCATTGGTAGCCTCAGAGCCTTATATTACTTTTCATAAGGACATGGTGGTGCTTGGAACTCACCCTGCATTCTTAACTAAGGTTGTCTCCTTGTTTCTCCTGAATGAGGAGATAGTGCTACAAACTTTCTTTGCGGACCGTAAGAATGACGCTCAGAGGGTGCTACACCGTCTAGTCTTAAATTCTACCTGGACAGGACCAAGAGCTTCTGCAAATCAGATGCTCTGTTTGTCATTTTTGGTGGATCAAAGCCGAGTTGTCAGGCCTCCAAGGCTTCCCTAGCTAAGTGGATGGTTTTGGCCCTCACGGAGGCGTTCAAGACCGACACAATCCTCTGCCAACTAACATGCATGCTCATGCAGTCAGAGCTAAGGCCACGGCTGTCACGTTCCAAATGCACGTGCCGTGGCAGGTTATCAGCAAGGTGGCTACATGGGCTACGCCCTCGGCCTACTGTAAGCACTACTGCTTGGATACCGGATTCAGGTCGGAACGCAGCATTTGGTCAGGCAGTGTTAAGTAACTTGGTTTCTTAAGAGGGGGTAACTCTCCACCCTGGGGCTACATTCAGTTGTAATCGTCCATACAGTATGGAGGAACAGGGACGGGATGTAGGAGTGATTATAAGTTACTCACTGTAGTGACTAACGTACTTCTAGTCCAAAGTCCCCTTTCCGCCATACATCTCACCACCCCTCCCCCTAATAAAACTTGTTTCATTAGGCAGTGTTAATATTGTCGACACGTCAAAGGAGACTGTGGAGTGGCGCTGGTGGGCGGAGTCGGGGGAGCGCCTGCTCCCAATGGTGCACACCCACGCATCTAAATCTAAAGGGAACGTTGATTTTTCTGGTGAAAAAGGTTCAGTCTCCCGTATGGAGGAAAGGGGTCTATGGACTAGGAGTATGTTAGTCACTACGCTGAGTAATTTATAATTTAAAAAAAAAAGTATAACCTTTCTATTTGTTGGAGCAATGCTTCTAAATGGAGAACGCTTCAAATCTTGAAGCATTGGGAACAAGTGGACCTCATCCCTCCCCTCCTCACTACCCCTCCCCACTCTGGGAGCACCACTGCCAGACCAAGACACAAAGGTACACCAGGTTAAACTTGCATCATGTTTTGTATATACTTAATATATTTAAGTCATCTACCAAAATAAAGGAAAAGATACTTACCCATAACGTTAAGCACTGCAACCCAAAGGGCAGATGTTATTTACATGGGCCCTCAAAGTTTTCTTTTGCAAGAAAAACCACCATTACATTACTGCTCCCAGACTACCACACACCCACCAGTGGTTACAGTGTGTGCGCTCCCAAATGGCTTGAATGCATCCAGCCCCCTATTTCCATCAGGTATCACCGTCCTGTTCACTTCCACAATTGTTCAATCCAACGAAGGGTACCTACAACCAGAATACAGATCCTTTAGTCTCATTAACACAACATTTCTAACTTTCAAGTCATGAATAAGCCCATTTCTGTTCAGTGTTGTACTTATTGATAAACCGACCAAGCAAAGCCTAGTGCTGTCGTGAATAACCTATGGCATTCTGCTCCTGCTCTGAGCCATTAACAGGCATAATACTTCAAGGGATGTCCCACGTTACCTGCACACTGCAAAGTTAAACGCAGTACCGTGGTGCTGGCAAGCAGACCTCTTGGGTGGATTAACGTCAATCTGCTTGATTAGTGCACTTCCACAGTCCCTACATCTGTGTATGTAGGCCTGCATTCGCCTCACATAAATGTTGCTTCTGTGTACAGGCATTCAATGAACTTAATGTGGTTATCCTAACGGCCATTTTGCGATTTTATGATGCCATAGACCCATGGTCCAGATCTGTTAACTTTCTTTTTACATTTTTTTTTTAACCATCTTTATTTTTGGTTCGAAAGCATATAATCAATTACAACATAGCATTTGACAACATTAAACTCTTATGCTCTACATTTAACACCTCTTTGTGTCTTTCAGATCGCTAGAATACGCTTTACCTCAAGGTCTCCCCTCAGTTCACTCCCTCCCCCCTCACCCACTTCTTTTTATTAACCTCTTAACCTCTATAGGATCCTCTCCCCCCAACTGTAAGTGTTTTACATTTCAGATTCTAAACTTTTGAAGTTTTCTTCCCCTTCTTAACCTCAGCGTCTCATTATCTTCGTTTTGAGGGAGTTCATGTTACATGTGTATTACGGAGCAGGCGGGGTTTAAAGAAATGAGCTGCTCTGTCCCGTACATGTTCATGAAATGGATTCCATATAGTTAGGAATCTTAGGTATTTACCAGTGCTGATGGCGCATATCTTCTCCATAGCCATCACCCCCTCAGATCTTAACCCACCAGCATGCTGAAATTGGACCTTCTTTGTTTTTCCAATTTTGTGCAAGAGTCATTCTGGTTGCTGATAATAGATGGGTGATAAGTTTGGCTGTTGCTCCCGACATTGCGTATTTCCCTTCTATAGGGACTCCTAGGAGAATTGTCTTCAGAGATCTCGGCAGGTCCACTCCTAAAATGTCTTTTATGTAGCTTCGTATTTTCTTCCAGTAGGCGACTGCCTTAGGTCCCGTCCACCACATGTGGAACTAGTCTCCCTTCTCCCCGCAGTTGCTCTGTTACCTTTAAATATTTTATGTTGACATATAAAAGTGGGTTTCAACAACAAACCGAATGTTACAGGCTATGCTGTAAACTAAAAGCACAGGAATGACCTGTTCGGGAAAAAATGGTGCTGCGCAACCCATGTCAATTATTCTATATGCGCGGGGTCTTATCTGAAAGGAGAAAAAATCCACGGAAGCAAGCCTCTGACATACGCACGTCAGGCAGAGGTGCGACTACACTTCTCAGCGGAACCAGCTGTTGCAGAGCACAGCATTGGCGAAGCAGAAACACGTAGCCGAGCAGGCGATGAACTGCCGAAACCAGGACTTAGAATACTCTGTCCCAGCTGGAGGCATGAACACACCGAGGACGTGGTGGGCGGGGAGCCCAAGCAATGATTCCCAGCCCGAGATGGGGGAACAACAACTCTGCTTGCAACAGCGAAGGAACCAGGAAGGAAGGAAGGAAACGCCAGGCAACACTACGCACAACGCCAAAGATAAAAAGAGAGCGAGAAGTTAAGCGAGTGGAAACCTCCTCACCGGAGCGAGTGCCTAGTCTGATATGGTACACTGGGTGCTTACGGTGGAGGCGGGGAGACGGAGGGACCAGAGGGGAGCAATGGAAGTGTAAAGGATGTCTCCAACCCAAGGCTCAAAGGCCCTAAGGAAAAGAACATTGTCTTAAAGAGAACAATGGCAAAAATGCAGAATGCCTGACTAAAATAACGGTTCAAACCAAGTAGAGTCATTATGCTAAACTAAGAGAAGTGTATCTAAAGGGGGGTTATCAACAACCGTGGGAGATACATAATGGAGATTGGGAGAAACTGAAGAATACGAAGACACGATTAAAACAAGTTGAGGAGAAAGTCAGTGACAAGCTAAGACTGAACCATAGGAAGCGCAACCAAACCAAATGGTGAAACAGGATTAAGGAGCTATTCCTTCTTCTACACCGAATCAACACTTAAATAGTTTTGGAACTTGCGACTTGTTTTGTGTTTGGAAAAACCTTTTTTGTGTTGTGAACTGTTTTTGTACAAAGACAACAATTGGTAGAGTCGAGAAGAAATATCTCGGAGGGAGGAGTCAAGATTACATGAACTCTAGAAGCAGGTTATACTATTTACTTTAAGTAGCCTTTCCTTTAGTGGTAGGATCAGGTAGAAGATAGGTTTGGAGGGAAGGCTTTATCTATTTATATTTATATTTCTGATGTTTGTTAATCTGCTTAGAATCACATGCTGTGCATAGGTCCGACATCCAGTGGTCACTGCAGAGTACTGCATTTTGTTTTTCGTAGTCGAAAAGGGGACGTCGACAAGGCGTGTCTGTAACACTATCCCTATAGTGACGTGCGTTGTACCCACAATCCCTCACGCGTCAAGGTCCCTCAGATTGTTTTTTCCGCCCAGCTACTGGTCGCCTTTATGCGGAGCTCCTCGAGAGACATTGCCAAATAGTTTCTTCGACCTTTGGTCGTTTGTTATTAATATCAATAACGTAGATCCCTCCCTCGACGCAGAGCCGTTTCCCTGCCAAGCAAGATCTTCGACGGAAGGACGAGCGGAGGAGATACTTCGGCGCTGCCGAACACGTGGCCTGGCCTCGCCGGCCATACACAGTAGGGAGAGTGGGGCTTTGTGGTCTTTCTTTTGTTTCTTTAAGAATGCCTTTCTCTTTCCCCTGCTTCTCTTTCGAGGTCGTAGTCACACCTATTACCCTCAGCTATGGAGAGGACGCCATTTAGGTTTTGCCTGCTTTGCAAGGGTAAATATACTTGGAAGGATAAGCACAAACGGTGGAACCGTTGCTTACCCCTCGATCACCAGGACGACGGCTGTGCGGCCTGTAAATTACTAAAGCCCAAAACTCTAAAGGACCGCAGGGTCAAAAGGTGGGCGGCCTACGCCATGTCTAGGCCTGACTCCTCGCCCACTGCTGCCGCCGAGTGTGACGAGGACAGTGACTACACGGCCCCTGTAACGGAGGCTGTAGACCTCTCAAAGGAGCGTTCACGCTCCTCGTCGTCCGTCCTCGGCCCGACAAGCCCGGCTCACGCCCAGCTTATGGGGATGAACACCCCGGCGACAAGGACGCACACAGAGAAACACCAAAGCACATACCCCCAGGCACACATTCGTCGAAGACGAAGACAGCCATAGCGCCACCGACGTCTTCCACCGACCGTAAGGGTCGTCAGCCCTCCCCGCCACCTCTTCTGCGACAGGCGACTGGGCACTCTAAAAATAAGGGCGCTAACACCAAAATTTCCGGCGACGCGCATCGCAAGAGCGCTCACGTTGCCAACAAGGACTCGACGAGCAAAGGCTTGACGCTCCATAGCGCGACGGCGACCGATCCCTCGGAAGAGAGAATGATCGCCGAAAGCCTCGCGCGCATAGCATCTAAGGAATGATCGCCGAAAGCCTCGCGCGCATAGCATCTAAGGACGGCCGAAGACGTACGGCGTGCCGAAAACCGCACACAAGGCCAAAGATACGCCGAAGGCGCCGGAAAACAGATCAGGCCAGTTCCCGACGCCGTCAGAAGGCCCTAGCCAGCAAGAAGGCTACTCAGAAGGCGAAGGCTCTCTTTCGTCGACGTTATAGGACAGAACCAGACAATTGCAGGAGGAAGAAACCCCCTTTTCTTTCCCAGACCGTCCTGGCCGACCTCAGTGGACCTTTGAAAGGTTCCAGACCTGTATGGGTAAACTAGATAGGTTCATGTCCATCCCAGAAGACAGGGCGCCCAAGAGACCAAGGGAGGCAACCCTTGAGAGTCCAAGGGCTAAATACCAGATGTTTTATAACCCCATACAGGAGGACATAAACTCTTACAATCCCACTGAGGAAGACACCTTCTTCCAAGAGGAAGATGAGTTCACCTATGTTGAGGACCAACAAGAAGAGGAAGGTTTTCACGAGGAAACTAACCTATGTGAGGAAGGATTCCAGGAAGACACAGGCGAGGGCGACCAAAATCCCTGGCAGTCACCGGCTAGGTCGACTGACACAGGCAGTAGCAGTATAGTCATCAGGTCTACTGAAACTACACCTGTCAGGAACCCTTCGCCTGTCAATGATCAACCCACCTTCAATGCACTGCTGAAGAAGGCAGCAGCACATTTCGAAATCGAAACTGGGGACGTCACCCCAGACACCGATTTTGTGGTGAGGTTTATCAAAGAAACCCCCCCCGCCCCCCCACTAGCCAGGTTATACCTATCCTCGCCTCAGTTAAGAGACGTTATTACACCTTCTCTTTCCACTCCTGCATTGGTGAGAGGGGTCAATCCGAGGATTGAGAAACTGTTCTCTCCCTCTCAATCAGACCCATTATATATTAAGGGTCACTCAATCCCGGACTCCCTGGTCGTGGCCAACACCAGGAAAAGGGCAGGAGTCCCACTATCTACTAGCGAGGCACCCCCAGATAAAGAGGGGAAGAAGCTGTATGCCCTAGCCAAGAGAATCACCACCTCTGCAGCATTCTCTACCAGAATCGCCAATAATAATACCCTATTGGCAAGCTACGCAGATGCTCAATGGGCTAAGCTCGGACAGTACATCGAAGAAGCTCCCGAACCCCTAAGGTCACGTTTAATGGCTACAGTTAACGAGGGCTCTCTGGTCAATCAAAGCATCGTCAAGAATACCCTCGATGCAGCAGAGACGGCTGGCCGCACTTTGGTACAAGGAATTTTACTGAAGCGTCACGTCTGGCTTCGCAATTCCAGATTTAAGGCGGAAACACAAGCGTCCCTTATTAATAAACCCATAGAGGAGTCCAACCTCTTTGGGAAAGCAGTGGATGACGCGCTGGAGAACGCGAAGAAAGAATTTGATACAATAAAGACCTTAGACCAAATTTCTAAACCCCCTAATAGGCGGGGATTTGGTAATAAGCGCTATTTTCGTGGACAACGCCATCAACAAAACCAACAACAACAGTACTCTGCCAGCAACTACCAGAGTAATAGCGGCCAGTACAATCAGAGGGGTCAACGTCGTGGCAAGGGAAGAGGCCGGGGTTCCACCCCCAGAGGCTCCCAGCCAACAACACCACCAAGTGACGCGAAGATTCGCATCCCCTCCCATGCAACGCCGGTCGGGGGCCGGTTAACATCCTTTCTTCCAGCATGGGAGGGAATAACATCAGACCGCTGGGTACTTTCCACCGTAGCCCGCGGCTACTGTATAGAGTTCAACAGTTCCCCAACATACAGACCCCCGAGGGGACGCCGCATGACACAAGAACACCTCGCCATCCTTTCTCCAAGAAGTGGACCAACTGCTGGAAAAAGGAGCCATAGAGGTCGTGCCTCCATCTCAGGTAATGGAAGGTATTTATTCAGTCTACTTCCTTGTACCCAAAAAGGATCTAACCATGCGCCCTGTATTAGATCTGCGCCCAGCAAACAAGTTTGTCAAACCCCAGAAGTTTGGTATGGTGACCTTACAGGAAGTGATCCCACTGCTATCACAGGGAGATTACATGACAACACTGGACATGAGAGATGCATACTTTCATATTTTAATGTTGCCAGCGCACAGAAAATACCTCAGGTTCATGATAGAGGGCAAACACTACCAGTTCAGAGTGCTACCCTTCGGCATAGCATCTGCACCAAGGGTATTCACGAAAGTACTGGCAGTGGCAGCGGCACACCTGCGCAGGTTATCCATCCCAGTATACCCTTACCTCGACGACTGGCTCATAACAGGGGATTCTTACGAGACATGCTTCTCAAACACCCAAAGGACTGTAGACCTTTTGTTCCAACTGGGCTTCTCCATCAACGAGAAGAAGTCCAGCTTAGACCCCAGCCAAGTCAAACAATTCCTAGGGGCTCTAATTTGAACAAAGGACGGCCTTGTCTTCCCCTCCAACGAGAGGGTCCAAAACATGCTGTTTCAGATCCCCCAATATGTGGCAGGTCGACAGGTGACGGTGCGCAAAGCGATGCGTTTGCTAGGTATGATGGCGTCGTGTATTTATTTGGTCCCTCACGCGCGCCTGCGCATGCGCCCAATGCAAGAGTGGCTCAACAGCCAGTGGTGTCAGGCCAGCGGACAATGGGACGATCTAGTGGTGGTCTCGCAAGCCTTGGTTCTCTCGCTACGGTGGTGGACAAAGGAATACCTGATAATAGGGAAACCCTTTGCCACACCCGCGGTGGAGGCCACTCTAACCACGGACACATCCCTCACAGGATGAGGGGCTCACCTATCCCATCAAACTGCTCACGGAGTGTGGACTCCGAACGTAGCATCCAAGCACATAAACCTACTGGAGCTACTGGCGGTGTTCAAAGCACTAAAAGCCTTCCAGGAACACCTACAAGGGAAGACAGTGATGGTCATTACAGACAGCACCACAGCCATGTACTACATCAACAAGCAGGGGGGAACCCACTCTCCAGGACTGTCCAAGCTGTCCCAGAATATATGGAAGTGGGCTCTCAAACACATGTTCCTACTGTCACAACACGTACCAGGGGAACTCAGCAGAGACTTCCCCCTGCCCGAAGAGTACGAATGGCAATTGCACGAAGACATCGTCTTAGACGTCTTCACGCAATGGGGATTCCCGGAAATAGACCTGTTCGCAACTCTGGAGAACTCACAATGCCAAAGTTACGCCTCCAGGTACCCCCAGAACCAGTCCAAGGGGAACGGTCTGTCGATTCAATGGTCAGGGAAATTTGTTTACGCCTTTGCCCCGACTCCCCTTCTCAACAAGGTGGTGCACAAGATGCACCAGGAGCAGGTTACCATGATGCTAGTGGCCCCAATGTGGGCCCGGCAGCCATGGTTCGCTCACTTGATGGAGATGTCCCTATCTCCCCCAGTGAAACTTCCCTGCCCGTACAACATGCTGTCACAGGACAAGGGCAGGACACTGCATCCATGCCCTCAGAACATGAACTTAGCAGCCTGGCTCCTGAGATCATAGAATTTGGACATCTACAACTCCCGCAGAGATGTATGGACATCCTCAGGGAAGCCAGAAAACCTAATACTCGCTACTGCTATTCTAGCAAGTGGAAAAGATTTGTCATCTGGTGTAGAGGTAAGAGCATCAACCCGGTTGACTGCTCTCCCACAAACATTGTTCTGTTCTTGACCCATTTACTGGATTCAGGTCTAGTGTTCAATTCCATTAAAGTCCACCTGGCGGCACTTTCGGCATACACCACTTCCCAACTTAAAGTGTCGTGTTGGAAGATACCAGTTATCAAGGCCTTCATGGAGGGGGTAAAGAGAATACACCCTCCGATAGCTAACCCAGCTCCCGGATGGGACATAAATGTGGTTCTTTCTAGACTCATGGGCCCTCCTTTTGAACCCATGCACAAGGCAACTCTTAAACACCTCACTCTTAAGACTGCTTTCCTAATAGCTATCACCTCCATTAGGAGAGTAAGTGAACTACAGGCTCTTTCTGTTCTAGACCCCTTTGTAACAGTTCACAAGGATAAGGTGGTTCTACGCACACACCCAAGGTTTGCACCAAAATTCATCTCGAAATTCCATGTAAACCAGTCAATAGAACTACCAACGTTCTTTCAAAACCCTTCCAGCTTGGGAGAAAAAAGTCTGCATACACTAGATGTACGCAGAGCTGTCATGTTCTACATGGAAAGAACCAGACCACTGAGAAAGACTAATCAGTTCTTTGTCTCGGTGGCAGCAGGAAGAGAAGGAGATGCAGTCTCAAAGTCCACTATATCTAGATGGATTGTTCAATGCATCACTCTGTTTCTCTCTTGCTAAGAGAGAACTACCCTTCAAGCCAAGACCACATTCCACTCGAGGCACTGGGGCTTCCATAGCGTTCATTGCAAATGTTCCCCTTGAGTCCATCTGCAAAGCGGCTACCTGGAGTTCTGTGCACACCTTTACAAAACACTACTGTCTAGATGCACACTCTAGATCTGACTCCCAGGTGGGACAGGCAGTATTAAGACATCTTTTCTCTACTGTTCCTTCTCATAACCCACCGCCAACTCCGGGTACTGCTCGCTAGTCTATGCTCAGCATGTGATTCTAAGCAGATTAACAAACATCAGAAGACCATGCATTACTTACCGTAAAAGCATTTCTGATGGTTGTATCTGCTTAGATTCACATGCGCCCACCCTTCCTCCCCGCTCGGATGGAAGGAACATAGACGTCTTTCTACATCTCTCTCTTTTCTGTACTCACTCACGTATAGAAGGCTCCCTCAGGGCAGAAAAAATACAAACAGAGGGACCTCGACGCGTGAGGGATTGTGGGTACAACGCACGTCGCTATAGGGATAGTGTTACAGACACGCCTTGTCGACGTCCCCTTTTCGACTACGAAAAACAAAATGCAATACTCCGCAGTGACCACTGGATGTCGGACCTATGCATAGCATGTGAATCTAAGCAGATACAACCATCAGAAATGCTTTTACGGTAAGTAATGCATTGTCATTTATTTATATTAATAAATCTTGTTGAATACAATATCTTCTGGTCCGACTCAGCCCCAGAGCAAATTCCTTCTTCCAAGAAGTAGAGATCCCATGAGGAAAGTTCCTGTTGAAAAGGGTAAAGAAAGGTGATTCCACCAATTGTATATCATGCCGTGATAAGCCTGCAATGCTTTATAAAGCATCCTCGTTGCACAAATCGTTCACCTCTGCAAAGTCATACACAATGCCACTTCTAAGAAGCACTTGACCAGCACAACCTTGAGTCGCTGCCAAAGACGCCTTTGTCCATGAAGCAACTGTCAGCTGCTCCGTCAGCGACTTGTCCCCGACCACCCCCATTTTGTCATCGCCTTTAAATATTCCTACCGAGGACATCCCGGAGCACAAAATGGACACCAGGTTTGAGCCCCAGAAGGGGTGTTTTAGGTGGAGGACTTGGTTTGCCTCCTGCACAGCCCCTTCCTCCACCAGTGCTTTCAGCAGCAACAGCATTGCTGATGGACTTGCTAGGACTATGGACATTTTTTCCACCCTTCAGACTCTTGTGTCAGAACCCCAAGTGAGCGTCCCGACTATTTCTCCTCCACTGGACCCATCACCTGCTATACCGTTGCGGCCGTGGCCTCCACAAAGCCATCACCTCCTACCTCCACTGGGGGAAGGTCGGCTCAATACGTCGCCCTAGACAGATTCCCACAAGGACATATATCTGAATACGGCCTCTAATTACTGCTCCTGTATGGTAGAGTTTGATGATTGTCTGCATGCAAATGGTGTACTGAAGGAGCTTCACACAAGAGATACCCCTCGGATGAAATTGGAGCTTTTAATTTTACCATGTAATGAATCGACGGTATTCGTCCCTTCTCCCCAGGGCGGAATAGGGGGACACCCTTTGAGTCTGGAGATGAGCCCGCCAACAAGACCCTCCCTAGGGGTCTGGACAAGTGAGACAGCACTGAACTCCCGTTCCGATATGGAACTCCCACTCCTAAGAATGTTAACTACATGTATGAAGACTGAGAAAATGGTTGTTACTTCTGTTTTGAATATTACTGGTTTGAAAACACCAAACAGTGATGGCTCCTCTAGCTTTGGTTTCAGATAGTGCTGGATCTACCCTGTACATCAACAGACACCCCTTGGCTGTGACATCGCTTTACATTTCCTCAAACTCTTTCACTACAGCACTCCGCTATTCTCCACTCTTCCATTCTCTTTCCGTCCTGTTGGCTTCTGGCAATACTTAACACAGCCTGGATGCCATGGTCAACGAAGGACAACGTTCAAGTTGCTCCTGTGGCGCATATAAGAAGGCAGAGTGTACAACGAAAGGGAACTCCTACGGAAGCAGAGGAGTTGCTGCGCAGAGCCGAGCCTCCGCTGTATTGACATCCTGGAGGGGCAGAGCCACATTGGTCCGCAGGGGCCCGTGTAAGCTAAGAGGATGAAGAGATTGCTAGCTGAACACCAGCGGGTTGGCGTTCAAACCGACAGAGAAGTCCAAGTTGAAACGGGAGTAAGTACGAAGAGAGTCCAGATAAAGTCTGGTGGTGCGACCATGAAGGAGTAGTGGTAGCCTGGGGGCTGGTAACGGACGCCACGACCAGACCAAACAAAGGAGCCTGGATCCCCGAGCTCCGCACAGGTCGGACCATAGCTATTGAGACAAGTAGCCGCGGGGGGAACCACCAAGGTTACGGGAACCTGAGAAACCCAACGGAGAACCTACTGTTTCAAGGTACGAATATTGTGACAACAAGCTGGGAAAGCCATCAAGGTTACTGGGAACTGAGAACCCTGAGAATGGGAAAACCCTATAAAAGGGGATCTGAGAGAAAGTACTAATACTGAGAATAATGGCTGGGAAGAAACCCGAATGTACAAATACCATATGTAAGAGGGATTGCGAGTAACAACATTGTGAATAATAGCCGGAGAAGCTATCCAGTTTGAGAGCCTGAAGAACACCAGTGTACAAAGACCCGATAAAAGAAGGAATGAGAGTAACAAGAAAATTATCCGAAATCATTGGAAAAGCTATCTAGGTTACGGAGAACTGATGAACCCGGGAATAGAAAAACCCTGTAAATGAGGATCTGAGAAAAAGTACTTTATACTGCTAATAATGGCTGAGAAGCTATTTAGGTTACGGGAGCCTGAAAAACCAGAATGTACAAATGCTATGAAAGCAGAAGAGAAGGAAACAATGATACTTTGTTTTTATTTTTTTTTATTTTTGATATAGCTGAAAAATTCAACTTTTCAAAATCACTGACAAAATAACAATTTCATTTAACACAATAAAATCAAACATGGTACAGAAGGAGAAAGTTTGAAAATTAGAACACATAAAATGAGATAAAATAAGATAAAAAGGAGCAATTAAATGAATAACTAACATGTGTAACAGAAGCAAAACAAGGCCAAGGTATTGATAATTAGTTCTAAATTCAGAAACCACTCTATGCTATACTAGCAATATGACAAAATTAGGTATGTATCTCTTTAGGTAAAATAGCTTCTAAAAAATGTACCAAGGCCTTTATAACCGAGAATCTGACACTCTTGAAACAATGATACTTTGAATCAAGGCCAAGAAAGCCAAAAAAACTATACAACTTTTAATCGTCCGGGCAGATTAGAGCCCTAGTAGTTGAGGGGCATATCTAATTCCGTGGGATTTTGAACGAAGGCAAGTTATGAATACCTGTGCATTGCAAATGAAGCATATAATTAAATATTACCAGGTGTTTTGTCTGAATTTGTGGCAGAGGGCCTGTGTGACGTCATTAATCCATTTTGGCCGCTGCCGCTACAATTTATTAATCAGAATTCGATCTAGAACACCTTTCAGCAAGTTCCTATCAGATATTTTCTGAGGACTCTTTTGTTCACCATAAAACCTGAATAAAGAATGTCCTTTAAAAGAACTTGATATCCCTTATTGTTTAGAGGTTTCTTTTTGCAGTTCATTTTTCATGATTTCTAACAGTTGTTTCCTTCTATTTTGTTACAGGTGCTGGTAATTGGCAAGAAAAATATTATTTAAGAGCAGTTGAAGTGTGAAATTTGATTCTAACTTCCAGTAAAATCTATTTTTTCAAAATGTCTATACGTCCAGATATCGAAAGTCCTTTAAAAGTAGAACTTCCACCATCGGCCAAGAAAAGAAAAAGGATATCCAACTTTTTCTTATGTATCTTTTGTCAACAAAGAATGAAATCTTATCTGATTAATCCAAACAGTTATGAGAAGGTTTTAGAGTGTATTAAGAGAACTGATTGGAGCAGTAACGAATACTTGAACATAAGTCTACAATTAGGCAACTTAACACCTGAAGAACTAGAAAATGGAAAAGCATCATGGCATTCGGAATGCTAAAAGCAATGTACTCCTAAGGCAAACATGGATCGAAGCAAAAGATTGTATGGAGAGCTGTTATGTGAGCCAAAGCTGTCCCTCTCTAGCCATGATGATAATGATGAGGAAGAAGTAGAACAAAGCTACACTACAAGATCTAAAATACCTATGCACAACAGAAGTAAATGCTTCTTTTGCAACAAAGAAGGAACAAGAAGCAGAAGAAAGATGCAGCCAAATTCACTGTCTTACGAAGCAACAAATGTTGAATTGGTATCTTCAGTCAGTGATTTTCTCCTTGAAGGCAATACAACAATAATGGTGGAAATTTAAAAGCTTTGCAGGAAAATTGCAGCTAACGCTGGTTCAGAAGGACAGATGAAAACAAGAAAACAAATCAAATGTTTCATAGATGACGAGCTTAAATGTATTGGCTTTTTTTTTTTTTAGTAATCCCAAAAGGGTAAATAAACCACGAGTCTCACTGAAAGTAACAGCAGATGTTGCACTGTCTCATTCAAAATAAGTATTTGAGAGCCCTAATTGGAACAGCTATGATTTTACAGAGAACTGTACTAACTTGTGAAAAACAGTAATTCCCTGGTTCTAAGAAGTGAATTTGGCAGATGGCTTTTCAAACATCTACCACATGCCATACCCACGAAATGCCCTTGCAAGTGGCAGTTGGGCTCACAATGAACAGTTTCCTGCAGCAAATTCATCATTCAATTTCATCATTCAATTTCTGTATAGTGTGGGAGCTTCTATAGATTGCACCACAGTCCTTCGGTTTGAGACACAGATAGCCACAGATGTAATAATATGAGGATCTTGCGTCCCCTCAGAATTGGTCAGAGGCAGATTTGTCTGTTGTGCTGCTGACAACATTGACTTACTCGAGGATACTCTGTATGGTAAAGGAACTTTGCATGGTACAGTTATGGTGGTCTATCATGAGAAGGAGGAGTCTGTCCTAAGCCCAATTGAAATATTGGGAGCATCATCACTTCGATCATTGCAGAAGATTCCTCAGTCCCTGTCTGAGGTCATCTCTTGCAACATTTCCAAAGGGTGTAGAACACAGAATCCTGTAATCAGTCAAATCGCCCATTATACAGAGAGGAATAAGGTTAATTTAGATTCCTACAGGCATGAGGACCTACTTTGGATGATGGTGGAAGTCGTGCCGTTGAGTGAATGTTTTGATGAAGTGTTGCTGGATATACATTGTAATCTCACTGAAGAAACCGAGACTGATGAATTTGAGACAGTCCGAACCACTCACTACATTTCTGACTTGGTCAGCTTACAATTCCATTATAAGTGATCCTCCAACTAAAGAAACCTGGGTCTGTGTACTCCCACTTATAGATGCCAGCCAAACAAGCACACAAACCCATCTTTCATTCATGGAGATGTTGATGAAAATAACATCTGTTGTCACTCCAGAATCAAAAACAGTTATTGCATCTTGGCCTTTATAAAACAGTTTAAAATTAGCTATGGCTAAAAAAGACTTGTCAAAGAACTGGATGCTTAGACCAGGTGAGCTATATATAATAATGGCTTTGCTTCATGCTATTGGTTCTTTCTTGGATGGCAGAGGCATTGAGGCCACCTTAACTGTACTTTATGATGTATTATGTGTCAAGATTCTATCCGGGAAGTGCGTAAGGGGGCAGTTGAAGCACACGGGTCACTAAGGCTTACACTTTTCAAATTCATCATCAATTACTTATACTAAGAGCATGTTGGAATCATGGAAAGCATGGAACCTGCGATTAAGAAGTTACTTAAAAGTTTAAAATTGGATGCTTCCGAAGAAACAAAATCGTCCATAATTACGTTGAGACAGTTCTGACAAATATGAATGCATTGGCCAAAATGGAAGCATTTGAGGCTAAAGAATCTCAAGAAAAACCAACACTCAGTTGTTCTTCAGCACATTCATATGGTGCACAAAATGCTTTTATATTTCAGATCCGTCCAAACTGGGAGTTACACCTTGAAGAGTTTAAGTACTTTTTCACCCTCGATTTGATGAACTGCGCACGTATGATTAGAAGAAATGAAACGTCTTGAAAGCAAACACTGAGACTTGTAGAGTGAGTTTAAGAAAGGCAATTGGGAAGTAAGGAAAACAAAAGTACCTGTTTGTGCTTTTGGTTCAGATGAAGCTTTGGAACATCAAAACAGGGCAATGAAAGTACTTGGTGGTGTGGTTAATATTACTCAAAAGGAACCGGCTCTAATACAATTCTTTTTAGCTTTACCTGAGCTGCCAAGGCTGTCTACAGAATGTGGCTTATTCTTGTAGGTCACTGCTTTTTTCCCCCTCCAGTGATATGTGAAGTGGAAATCAGCATGTTCACATTACATCCCAACCGTCCTCTTCCTGTTTCCCTACACACAGCACACTAATCCATACTGGGACGAAGATCCCTGCAGAACCAACTCAAGCGCTCTAGACTTGGGAATACGTTCTGGGACGAGGAGGAACAGTGAAGGCATGAAGAACTATCTGCTGAGAACTATCTTGATGTAATAATTAGACAAATTACAAGAAACTTGAAAAAACACCGAAAGGTTACCTTAGAGAAACCCCAGTCGTTCTCCCTCCTAAGCTGCTTTCTTCAGAAAGATTCCGACAGGGGTAGAGAATGAGTGCCTCCCTGAAACCCTTCCTCCGCCTCCAATACAAAGATTAAGGAGGGGAACCCTCTGGGGAAGAAAACCCTGTGTCGATGTCGTCTGTCTGGAGAGGTTCTTGGTACCCGGACTATCCGCTGAAGGGGAGTCGTCTGAATAAAGACAGAGGAAAGCGGTAAGTTTAAGAAGGGAAACTAGAAAGCAGAATATGGGTAGAGAAAACGAGGAGTACCTGATTGGAAAGAGGATACCACCTATCGAGCTATATTGCAGGTCTTCCGATGAGTTGCGGATAGGAGTAACCTCGAGGACGTCCCAGGAAGAGAATGATTCTCAAATCTCAATGCTGCGGATCGGATCCCGCATATCCCTACTTCTGCAGGGGGGAGATAATATCAGGTGTTAATTCTGGTCTATTTCTAACCCCCTGATCTACTAGGGACTGACTATCAATTCTCACGTACCGCTCGCCAGGGAGGGATTCTCACTAGCGAACCGATCAGTGAGGTTCAGCTCGTAACGAGTGAGGCTGAGCGAGTCCACTCGAGTCTCCGATGTCGTGCAAGAGTTGGGAGAAGGAGTCAAGTCTGAAAACAGGTGAGTGAAAAGGGGTAGAATTACACAGAAGGAATGACAAACTAGTATGCAATAGATCCTAGTCTCGAACTCACGAAGCGTTGTTGTGGAAGAGTAGCAACGCGTCCGCGCGTTGTCTGCAGGAACAGATGAACCAGCTCCGGAGCCGGGGGGCGGTCCTTCCACCGCGCGGCCTTGGTGTAAGTCTAGACCCACACCATCCATCGCGGCGGCCATCTTGGGAGTAAAGATGGCCGCAATCCGTCTAAGAGACCATCTATGCCACAGTGACCAAGGTCTCCGCAGGGGCGTGACACTTGAGCAGTCTAGTTGTTGCTGGTTGTTCATTGGTCCGATGGGAGTAGAAATGGAAGAGGGAAGCCAGGAAGTGTTGTCAAGCCTTCTCTGGAGGAGCAGGGAGCATGAATCCTGTGTTGCAAAAGTAGGGGCTGTGGACCATTGTATTACCCATAGAGCGAGGGGGGGAACCATTGAACCCCAGCAGTCTGTCGGGAACCAAGGGGAGCTGGAGTCTCTCACTGTGGCAACCAAAAGTACCAGTCTGCCTTCCACAAAGTAAGGAAAGCTGGAGGCGTCCTCACTAAAGGAACCTGAGAGAGAGCGGTCCTCTGAGGTGGAACAACGGGAGACATAGCATAGTGGCAGACCAGGAAGCCGAGAAGGAAGAAAGCCGCTGCACAGCTGGCCCAGTAGAGAGGGGCCGCTCGTCAAGCAAAGATGAAAGTCCTGGCCTCCCTGAAGGTCGGTAGGTGGGGTGAAAGCACCATGCCGACCAGAGTAAGATGGCAGTGGAGAATGCCCGCTGTTTGGAGAAGGACGCAGAGAGAAGGGGAAACATCAAGGCAGACAGCGGGTTGTCCAGGAAGTACGGAGACCATCACGGACCACAAGATAAGGTACGCGGATGGACTGGGAGGCGCTGGGGCCCCTATAGAGTCTTGGAAGCAGTAGAAAAGCCAGGGAAAGAAGCCGCTTTCCCTGGTGTCCTGATCTTCCCAGGAAGCCTGGGAAGAACGGAATTGCAAGTAACCCTGAGAAAGGTTAGGTAGAGGAAGTCATCCCCGTAGTATTGATAACTGTGAGAGAGAAGTTATATGAAGCCAAGAGATGGAAAGGCATCCTCATGGTGCATGTGAAACAGGATTGTGCAAGGTGCCAGAAGACAACCCCACTGGCACAGGAGAACTTTTGGTATGGTCACGGACCAGGGGAAGGGAATCATCCGCCTTGTGTAACAGGAACTTTGAAACTTTGAAAGCTGTTAGGAGGGAGAGCCTCCCGACTTTGTGTTTTGAGTCTTTTTGGGCACCTTATTCATGGAACTTTGGTTATGTTCTACAGAACCCTGGAAGCTACAGAGATATCCCTTTACACATTATCCTTAGTTGCAATTGTAAGGGACAAATAGGTTTGAACACAGGGTGGTGGGCACATTTTTAATTGGACACCCTGACGGCGACATGAGTATGTTTGGTTGAGGCAGGGAAACCCCTCTTAGCTTTAGGTAAAAAGTTGGAGTTTTCCCCAACCGCTGTTTACTTTCAATAGAGGTTTTTAACCATCAAAATGCCTGTGGTTTCCTTCTTATGCACCCTCAAAAGAACCAAAATAATTGTAGGAATCGCAGATTACGAACGGTCAAACATCACCACTTAACAGCATCCAAAACACGCCAAAAGGAAGATGTTCTACAACTCGATCATGACATGGACTTATTCTTACTAATCCTCGGAATTATGGTGGAAAAGAATCCATCTCGACAAAGGCAGTTTTGGATGAAAAAATTGAGGACACATCAAGAATGACAGAAAAGGGTTGCCAAATGTACAAAAGCTTTCAAGAAGACCTGGGTTGAATCAGATGTAGCCTGTGGGCACCAGTAAAGAAAGAGAACCTTCAGCTGTGTAAAGGTGCATGCAAAATTAAGACAAAAGCATCGGACATCATAGTGCAGTTGAAGGCCGATCGTTCTTTGTTCACACATTTGCTGATTGCTTCACGAAGTCGAACTGACATTGATTGACAGGAATGCCTCAGTAATTAAGAACTCTCTGCATTACCTCTTTCAATGTTCAACTTAGATGGTAGAATGATTTTATCTGCAAACAAAAGAAAGCTGATGAATATACTGGAAGAGGAACAACATACAAAGGTAGACAGGGGACTCTTCATTTGTTACTGAGGACAGATTATCTGTAGCAGAGCAAACCTATTCAGCAGCTGTTCCTGGCGGAATGGCAGAATTGCAAGTACTGCAGAAACCGTCATGTGTGAAGAATTCAACAAGAAAATAGAACCTTATCTGCTCAAGTATGATGAAATCATTTAGTATTTAATACCTACCTAGAAAATTCAATCAAGAACTCAGTGCGAAGGAAAAGAGCCGGAAAAGCAACACATGTTGATTACAAAATCATGGATTCTACAATTGTTATGTTAAGGGTTCTTATAATGCACACTGTTGCCACCTGCGTGATTTCTTTGTGCTCTGGTGGATCTGTAAAGCAAGGGAGGAGGGGGGTGAGTTTGTTGGACTGAGTGGTAGAAAAGTACAAGAGAGCCGTCATGTGCTGTTGGCAGCTTCAGTTCGATTGACACCGTTCACTGAGCGTAGGTGTGTTTTTTGGTTGGTGATCGCCATGTGCTGTTGGTCGAGGCTATGTGTGCTTTGTTTCAGCGTTGTGGTGTAGTGAAGTGTGTGCAATTTGTTGTGATGTAGAGGTATGGTTGTGTTTAGTTCAGAGTTTGAGAGGTGTATGCAGAAGGATTTGTTTTTTGTAGGGTTGGTTAGTGGAAGTACCCTTTCCCTGTTCTGACTAACTGTGGCCCATATGCCTTCCACTGTCTTCCATTCTGGTGTGCAGCAATTGCCACCCCTACAGGTTCCTCCGGGGGCGATGAGATCCCGGTTCCCCGCGATCCGTCCATGCAAGATATTGCTCATTAGCACAGATGAGCCAATTGAAAGATTTCTTCGCTAACAGAAATGGGCCAAATGCGAGATACTGCTCTGGGCCATGATAAGGCTCCCTAACACAGATGGCTAAGTGAAAGATATGGCTCACTAATACAGATGGGCTACACCCACGGTGAAACCCCCAAGTTTGAGATACCTGAGCAGTGGGAGAACAATGCCTACATTTGAGACACAGGAATAAATAGAAAACACAGCAGTAAATGGAGAACCACCTACAATTGGGACATAGCAGTTATTGGACAACTACTTGCTAGCTGGCTAACATGGATGTGTTGTGCTATGTAAGGTAATACAAGTGGTAGGGCTTTACTGGAATACAGTAATTGCTGTATTCCCCGCCCTGAAAACACTTGCCTTATCTGTCACTGCTGGTTGATGACTGGCTTCCCAGGAAAACATGGACTGGAGCTGCTTCTTCTGGAGTTGCCATTTGCCTTGTGGCCTTTAGCCCGAGGGCTGCCCCAGCAATTAAGTAAATTAGGTGTTCCAGGTCATGGGGGTCTCCGCACGGGCCAATCAGTGAACGGTGGACGGGGAAAAAGGAGGCAGGCTGGAGGAAGCAGCAAGGGCGGGTGGAAATGAACGTGCCAACTGTGCAAAGGATTGAATTAAACTAAACAAATCCCCACGCAAAATAAACAAATATGCGGTCGCTGGAGCACCAAGATGCTACTCCCCCCAAGAATAAGCCAGATGAGTGGCTCGTGTTTTTGGCTGCAGGGCCTGGTGCCTCGGCTGTGGTTCTGGTATTGTTGGGGCTGCACGGGCCAATCAGCGGTTGGGAAAAGGGAGGCAGGCCGGGGGAAGGAAACAGCATGGAGGCAATAAAGCGCTGAGTGTGCACAAGATTGAATTAAACTAAACTAATGTCAGAGTCTTTTCCATGAGAACCCTCCTATTGCATTCTAAAACTAAAGTTGAGTTAACAGCTTTTCTCTGAAAGCAATTCTGCCTGCAAAGAATACTGCTTGCACAGAGGATAAAAAGAATCCTGAATGCCATTTGGAGAAATGAAGTCCCGTCATCCAGATGGAAACAATAACATTGTAAGCACACATGAGGCGGCAGGTAAAAAAAACAATTCTTCTCTCCCGTTATGTATAACATCATGCTGCTACCACTCCATATCTTTTGTCCTTTCACTGTGGTGGTCGCTGTTTCTCCCATCTGACAGCATGTTTGTCACAGGAGTGGAAATTAATAGAAGATTTATAGATCTTAAATGTGTGTGCTCCTGCTTAGGGCCTTCAAAAGTGCAGGCATTAGGGTGTGAGGTTACTGGGTTCTTTACGAAGAAAGGAAAACTATCTTTCTGGAAAGTTTTCAAGACTTAAGAAAAATAAATCTTTGAAGCTTTGGGAAGACGTGGATGTCTTGAAGAATTTAAGAAAGAAGATGAACGATTGATAGAGCGATTTATTTGTCAGGTCTACTCGCCAGGAACAAATATTTCGACATTGGTCAACTGCGTTGATGGATGTTCACAAATCTAATACCATACATCTTTAAGGACTCATTACCAGGTGATGGAGTGGCGATGCGCTGATAAACACCCACATCTCCCAGAGCCTTCACAATTCGGGTGGGAAAAGGCAGATAATATGCTTCTACTGTGTGCACAATCAGTCATTCATCTGGTACGGTTTGTATGCGTCAATGGACGGTGTGCTGTGTGAAAATAGCTTCTTCCTGGTTTAGATTCCAATAACAAATTGGCTGTCCACAAATAAATGAATAATATCTCCTTTCAAAAAGTCTTTGGCACACTGCAAATTGGGAACAGAGTGAAGTGCGTTCTTTCCTTGAATCTCATTTCATGAAATGTTCTTTTCTCCAGCATGGGGCTGTTAGGCTGGGAATCCTCAGTAAAAAAAAGAAAAGCAGTTTTTCTTTAGCCGAAAACTGCATTTCTCCTTTAAAGCAATCATTGTCCTTTGGGTCATACTGCCCCCATCCAGCGACAGTCTCCCTAAACTCCACCCCTGGTGGCCATCTTCAGATTTTTACTGCACGTTTCAGTGTTGGGAGGTCCTTTCTTCTTGCTCTTCTAGCCTTTTGATATTTGAAGCTTTTTTGATACAATCGAGTATTTCTTTTGGCCGATTTTGTTTCATCGTTGGACTGTAGGTCGATGAGTGGCAGCGGGGATCCATTGTCAGCAAAAATCAACGTACTCCTATGTCCTGTCCTCTTTCCTCCATCCTGTTCGGGCATCCCTCGTGGGGGACGGAAACAGAACCTTTTTTCACCTGAAAAATCCCTTTCCCTTTGAATTTGTAGTTGTCCAGGGGCGTGACCCCAGGTTTGCAGGCTCCCTTAGCCCCGCCCACCAGCGCCACACCTCGGTCCTCTTTTCCGCGTCAACGGGAGGGGACCAATTTCAACAGCTCTCCTAGGAGAGACACCAAGCCTCGTAATTCAACACACTTTTTCCCTAATCATAAGTTTTTTTCTTATTTTCAGAAATTGGGAACACCGTCCAACAGTGACCTAGCCTATCCACGGTGCATGTAGGCCGCGACCGGCTTCAGCTGGTGCACGTGCTACGGTTCCTTCCCAATGTCAGATCCGCACACACTGTACCTCCGGTGCCTTGGCATAGACCACGGATGGGAAGGCTGCTCCGGATGTGACGCTCTCACGCCTTGGTACCTCAAAAACTGCCTTGCGCGGTGGAGGGAGGTGTTCTCCAGGAAACCACCGGAGAGTATCATAGAATACATGAGGAAAAAAACCAAGAAGGCAAGTGTTCTTTTCTCAAAAGCAACCAGCAGCGGTGGCTCCTTCCCGGGGAAGTCTTCTGACAAGAGGGGTCAGTCGGACCCTCGCACTGGCGCAAAGGACACGGAGGCTCTTGCAGCTACTGGCCTGACGGCTGAGGGGTCTCTGGGCCGTGCGCCTACATGCATTGCACATAGCACTACAGGCCCCATGGCTGAGGGCCAACTGCCTACCAGGCACACGCCTCAGGTGCAAGGTGTGGCAGAGCCCAGGCCTGCGTCGAACACAGCTCCACATGCTGAAGGCACAGACAAAACGGAAACCAGGACAGACACCCCAAGGCGGGAAAGTACTCCAGCCAGGACAGAAACCCACCAATCTGGGGAACCACAGAGGCGTGAACCGTCGGCCAGGCCAGAATGGGTTCCAATGACTCCAATCACCTGGACCACATCGTACTCGACCTTCACTGGAGCTCAGTACTCTGAGGGCATGTACTCTTATGGTGGATCAGACAACAGGCAAACTCTCTTCTGGCGGCTTGTCACAACAGATCTCGGCCTGCCTGTGAAGACCTCTTCTTTGACAGATTTCTGTCCTTCATGATGTCCCTGCAGGTGAGAAACAGCCTGAGGGGCATAATACACGACATGCTGCCTCCCACACCACCACTTTCGCTGGTGCCTGTGCATCCTCCTCCACCCTGATCCGCTCCTTTTATATCGCCGGTCTCAACACTGGTACCAATTCTCTCTGCGCCGACAGAGACTCCCTTACCGATCCAGGGGTCCTGCCTAATGCATGGGATCAGCAAGATGAGGAGGAGCAAGAAACACCTTCCTCAGCGAAAGCGTTCCATGACAGGATGGCGGGCCTGTCAGAATACCTAGGCATTCCTCAGCCCCAAAAGGAGCACCCGGAATCGGGGGTATTGGCGCAGGTGCTCAACATGAGAGCAGAGGCCAGGTCCGGCATCCCGCTACAGAAAGATGTTGAAGCACCGACGGAAAAAAAACATTGTCTCAAACCACACTTCACGCAGCCAGTCAACATAAGGCTGAATGCAAAGTTCAGGCAGGTGGAGGGCGGCACTATACTTTTGTCGGTACACCAGCAGCTTTTATCCTCAGTTATTGCAGCAGCATCTATGAATGCCAAACCCCAGGCTTCCTCTTCGAGCACTTCCTCACTAGAGGCCTACGGAAAGAAGGTCTGTTCTAATGCAGGCCTGAATCTCAGACAGGCCAACGCGATGCTGTCCTGGTGGCGGCCAATAAAAGGCTGTGGAGAGAGATTGCAGACTTTTCCCAGACATTCCAGCCAACAAGCAAGCTTTCTTCAAGGCTGGGCTTGCCAAGGCTAAAATAGTGGCGCAGGATATCATGGAGGCCACCATGACCCACATAGATACTGCGAGTAGGGCTATCTGTGTCTGACGTGCAGGAGTGAATTCTAGACTTGCCCTTCAAGGGTGGCCATCTTTTCCACTCTATTATGGACGAAGAGCTGGACAAAAAGAAGAGCAGCTTGCAGACTGCTAAATCACAGGTCATTCTGACCAAGCCGGCAGCAAAGGCCTTCACTCAAAGCCAAACCCGCACAGACAAGGGGTCTTCTTTCTGAGGTTTCCGGAGATTTCAAGATCGCCGAGCCAGGCAAACTGACAGGTCCCCAAGCCAGCATGGGTGGAAACACCACAAGACTCACAAGGGGTTCTTCCAGTACCCCCTCCTCCCCAGTCAGACCTGAAGAAACGATGACTGCTTTTTTCAGTACCACAGTCAAGCTTGGCTCACATGCTTTTTGGACTCATGGGTGATCTAGGTAGTTTCCACAGGCTTCCAACTTCTCCTCCTCCTTGTATCCCCACCTCCCACAAATCGGAACACCCTCACTTTTGGAAGAGATCCATTCCGTCGTGGAGAGCGAGGCGGTGGAGGTGGTCCCTCCCATTCAGCAGGGCCAGAGCTTTTACTCTTGCATCTTTGTCATTCAAAAAAAGAATCACGCCGGCCTGCGAGTGGTGCTAGATCTTTCCTACTTCAATCTGTACCTACCTTTTAAGACGTTCAAAATTGTGACACCCGCTGTCATAGCCGAGATGCTGTGTGGGGGGGGACTGGACGTGCTCTCTGGACATGAATGACTCATATCTTCATGTCCCCATAGTGCACCCTCACCAGTCCTTCCTTCCGGTTCCGGGTCAGGTACTACCCTTTCATCTGAATTCAGCTGAGGCCGTGGAAGCCCTCCTCATGACGGAGGGTCTGCATGTATATCCCTACCTCAGCGACTGATTGGTCAGAGGCACGTCTCCCGAGCAAGTCGGGGCATCAGCAGACAGACTGATGGCTACACTGTTCGAGCTGGGTTTTTCGATCAATTACCAGAAGTCGCGGCTCTGTCTGAACCAAACTGTGGATTTCTCGGGACTCCTGTGAGATACGCAGAAATAGAAGGCATTCCCTACAGAGGAAAAGGTGGCAGCTATCGAAGCTTCCGTCTCCCATTTTGTCAGCAGGACAATAACTAACTATGGTGTGGTGGTACTAATATTTGTTGGGAGTAGCATGTCTACTTGCCATCCCCTATACCAGGCTCTACATGAGGAGGCTGCAACTACATTTTGCGGCTTCCTGTGACCAAGAATCGGGTGATCAGGGGGTCTTGTCTCCATAGCCTTACTTACTGCGGGTCCTCAGATGGTGGGACCAGGAGGAGAACCTCATGCAGGGCAGGCCGTTTCGACCACGCCCAATACAGAATACAATGACTACGGACTCCTCTCTCCGAGGTTGGGATTACACCCTGGGGGCACAGGCTGTCCATGGGCTATGGCACCCGACCGAACGGCAGAATCACATCAACTGACTAGAATTGATGGCCATCTGGCTCACACTCAATCCCTTCTTTCCAATAATCAGGGGCAGTGCAGTGTGTATACAAACGGACAACTCCCTGCATGTTCTACCTGAACAAGCAGGGGGCACCAGATCCCCTCCTCAGTCGGTTGACTCGACATCTGGGAGTGGGCAATTGCTCAGGAAATATGGATCTCAGCAGTCCATCTACTGGGAGTGTCAAATCTGGAGGCAGATGGGTTCAGTCGGATGGGTTCCGACAATTACGAGTAGCAGCTGAATGGGACGGTGCTGCTGGAAGTTTTCAACAAATGGGGTCAGCCGACCAGCGACCTGTTTGCGACAGAGAGCAATCTGACCTGTTACCCATTCTCGTCCAGGGGTAGGGAAGGGACGTGGCTCCATCGGGCATGTGCTTCAGATACTCTGGAACGGAATGTGGCTGTATGAGTTTCACCCCATGCACCTCTTATTCACATGGTGGTGAACAAAATCAGGCAATCGCAGAGGCTACGTCTCATCCTCCTAGCGCCTCGCTGGCCAGCAAGGCAGTGGTTCTCTGACCTCTGTCAGATGTCGGCCCTGCCCGAAGTCTCCCTCCCATTAAGGTAGGGCCTGCTGCTTGCTTAGCAAGGGGGCACAGTCCTTCACCCCCATCCGGAGAGGTGAGCCCTAGCAGCCTGGTACCTGATCAGGTAACACCTCAAGATCTACAGCTGTCGCGTGACAACCTGGAAATCATACAGGGATCAAGAAGTCTGGCGACACGTAGCCAATACAAAATCAAATTGGACAGGTTTTGCTTATGGTCCAAGGAGAATGGCGTAGATCCAATGGTCTGCACTCTGGACCATGTGTCATCTTTCTTGGCCCATTTGGCTAGATCAGGCTTCCAGGTTGACACCTACAGGACTTACCTTGCAGCTATTGGCGCATACGGGAACTCGGCCACATTCACTTTCTCTTCGGCCAATCCGTTCTTAAAAAGGCATTTGACAGGTCTGACCAGACGGTACCCTCTGCTCAGCACATACAAGCGACCTTGGCCTTATGTGGTGCCCAGTGCCCTGGCGCACAAGCCTTTTGAGCCAATGGCCACTGTGGATATTTAACTGGTTACCCTAAAGACAGCACTTCTAGTCGGACTTGCGTACGCTTGCAGGGTCCGCGAGGTCCAGGGTTTGGTGGCCTCGGAGCCCTATACCAGGTTTCATCGGGACAAAGTTGTGCTCTGCACGCACCCCAAGTTCCTCCCGAAGGTAGCTTCCTCTTTCCACATTAATGAGATCGTGCTCCCCACGTTCTTCCCAGAACCCAAGGAGGGCGCAGAAAAGACTCTTCACTGCTTAGATGTCAAAAGAATTCTAAAATTCTATCTGGACAGAACTAAGGGTTTACGCAAGACAGACGCCTTGTTTGTCACATTCGGCATTTCAAAGCAAGGTCAGCAAGCATCAAACGCTTCCATAGCTAGATGGATGACCTCTGTGATAAAGAAAGCATACAAGATGCAGCACAAAGATCCACCCTGGGGCATGCATGGCCATGCCATCAGGTTCAAGGCAGCAGCGGTTGCTTTTCACCGCCATGGGATGCGATTAGCAGGGCAACGACATGGGCCAACCCATCAGCCTTTTGCAAACATTACTGCCTTGATACCAGTGCCAGTTCAAGCAGTACTGCCTAATCTCTTTGCTTAAAGTGGCAGCTCTCCTCCCCAGGGCGGTTGTATCAGTGGTAATTGCCCATACAGGTTGAAGGAAAAGGGACGGGACATAGAAGTAATTAAGTGTTACTCACCTGAGTGACAAAACAAACTCCTAGTCCATAGTCCCCTTTCCTCCATACGTCCCACCATCCTTCCTCCTAAAAATAGAGCAGTGAGGTTGTTCAGCATAATACAGCCGAGGCGACAAAGTGGAATGAGGTGTGACGGCAGGGTTAAGGGAGCCTCTGATCCCGGGTGACGCCCCCTCTCCCCCCCACCCCCCCCCTGGGCTTCCATCTTGCACCATGTCCAAGGAGTCTCTTCAAGATATGCGTGAAATGTGGTCTCTCTGTTGAAGATCGGCATTACTAATGTTTGTATTGCCTGCATCTGGGCCACGATGAGGAGGGATACAAGATTTGCCATGGTTTTTTCGAAGAAGACGAAAAAGAGCCGGCACAGCAGGTTAGCAGCATGGCTCAGGTTGGGAAGGCCTTTCTGGCGGTCCCATGAGCAAACTCCCTCAGAGACTAGGTAGAGGCCCTTTGAGGATGCCCTTTCTCCGGGCGTCCCAATGAAGGCAGAGCTCCACGCTATGGATCCTACTGGGTTTGCTGTGGCCGCGGGTCCCAGCTAGGGAAGGACTCGATCACCATTGCAGTCTACATCCAGAGCGAGCCTCGCTGTGAGCGGCGCTCCCTTCAAGAGGAAGTCCTTTGTCCCTTCAAAACTGCATTTACTGTCTTCGGGCAAGCCTGCAATGGAAAGGTCCTCGGCTGGCTCCTCTCGTCCCCCTGTCAATTACACCATTGGCACTAAAGACACTTCTTGGTGCACAAATACCCAGAAAGCGCTTCAAGACAAAATTAGCCTACTTTTAGACAAAATCAAAACCAAAAAAAGCCTCATAGACACATCCACCGATCGTGACACCCCGCCTCGCCCGGCTCTGTATATACGCAATTCACCTTCAAACCTCTCTCCATCAAAGAAATTGAATCAATTATACTTACACTCAAACCTTTGAACTGTAAGGGCGACATTTGTCCAGCCCCGCTTATCAAAGAGGCAGTTGTTGAACTTGCCCCGTTTATCACCTCGTTCATTAACACCTCATTTCACTCAAACACTGTACCTAATAATCTGAAAGATGCTCGGGTACTCCCTCCCCCCCCCCCTACTAAAAAAAACCCTCACTAGACCCTAAAAGCCAATCTAATTACAGGCCTATCACCACAGTCTCTTTCCTGTTGAAAATATTGGACCGAGCAGCATATCTCCAGATACATTTGGAAGCCAAAAACCTATTAGGATTAAGACAATAGGGCTTCAGACCGAGACACGGGACAGAGACAGCACTTATTGATTTGAAATCTCAAATTCAGATCCTTAAAGACAAGGGCAAACCAGCATTACTCCTACTTGACCTCTCTGCAGCTTTCGACCTGGTGAACCATAAAATTATATGTAAATACTTGTGTTCTGCCACACACTTTTCTGACCAAGCCAACGTGTGGATCAAATCTTTCCTTAGTAATAGATCCATGAGTCTTCTCTCCCTCTGCCTCCTCACTAGCCTCCCCTATGACCTGTGGGGTACCACAAGGATCATGCATCTCCCCAACTCTCTAAAATGTGTTCACCAAGCCTCTTTTCGATATACTTGACCATCTGGGTATCATTTACACTAATTATGCTGACGATACCCAGATACTCATACCTATCACTGGTGATCACTTTGTAGACAGTAAGGTACTCAACGATATCTATAGTACTATTCACATTTGGAATGCGAAGCATGGTCTTTGTCTAAACTACGAAAGGACGGAGTGACTTCTTCTTGGCTCTACTGCCAAACTGAATAAACTACGGCCTCTGTTTTCATCTTTTAACATTGATGGAAACATCATAAAAGTAGCAAAAAATTTAGAAACGCTAGGAATCTACATCGACACCGCCCTCACATTCACAAGACAAACTAATGCCTTAGCCTCATCCACAGCACTGACTTGCAAGCTCATCACAGCCTGGCGCCCCTACCTAACTCCGACAAACTGCACCTTAGTAGCAAGAGCGTTCGTCTTATCTAAACTCGATTACTGTAACGCATTATACCTGGTCACATCTCAGCGGAACATTAACAAAATGCAAGTCATGCAAAATAATGCAGTGAGAGCGGCTTTTAACATTCCCAGAAAACACCACATCACATCTACTAGACAAGCCATAAAGTGGCTCAATATTAAGCAAAGAATAGACTTGAAGTCACTGTCACTCACAAGTGTCACATAACCAGGCACCAATCTACCTTGTGGACACATTCTCACGCCACACTTCTACACGACCTACCAGAGCTGCACAAGCACATAGCATATTCATCCCATGCTTTAACCTACAACGGACAGGTGGTGTCAGCTTCCCAGTCCTTGCGGCTAAGAAATTGAATAATCTCCCTATCCACATCAGAGAAGAACCTTCATTCTCACTTAAAGGTTAAAAGTTGGTTCCATGAACAAGACATTAACCAGTCTGCTCAGCCTAATTAACCAACCAAACTGCCCTGTCCTGGGTAATGATTGCTCTGACACACGGACTACCTACTCATGTACACTTACTTTATGTAGACCCAAAATGTAATATTCTGACTGTAACTAATATTAACAATGTACCTTGTTATGCCCACATAGCATGATCGTATGTATATATTTGAATAGCCTGTGACTATGAAACCTGCTTTGGTGAAATGTTCATTGTATGTCCTTTATTTGTGCAACTTGTAAGAATTTGTGCCCAGTTGCCCCAGGGCTTGGCTGCGCTTTATAAATAAATACAAATACAAGACAACTACTTCGTCGACGACCGCTCTGTCGTCCAAGATGTCTACTTTGTCGATGGCCACAACCTCATCAACGGTCACAAGCCAGACGACAAAAGCTTTGCCATCCACCTTGCCGACAACCATCATGACTTTGTCAAAAGGTGGCCTAGCACCGAAGGTGGTCTCTACGATCACGGTGACAGCGACCCCTCAAGTGACCTTGCCACCACGGTGTACGGCTGCTGCAACAGCGCCAACAACATCCGCTAGCGCCCCGCTGATGATGGTGGTTCCCATCATCACCCCACTCCCGAAGGAGTCGGAGAAGGACAGGGAGTGGCTACTGCCCGCGGAACCCCCTCCCAGACAGGGGGAGGGGGGGGGCAATGCCAAAGGATACATCAGGGGAGCTGGTGCACATACATGAGCTCCAACAACAGCTTGCCCGAGGACTTCTACTCTAACCACGTGGAGGGCTTTGAGACAGTGTCCATAGAGGCATCTCCACAGGATGAACCCACATTGTCATATGGCCCAAGGAGGCGCTGCAGCCCGAAGCCGTTGCCGGCTGATCCTTTCATCCCTCAGCCGGTGCCCAGGGACATGTTGTTGGGCATCCGTACAACACTGCCCACGCTGGTATCGGAGATGCATCAACACCTGCGCCGGCCCGGAGTCCCGTAAGGCCACTGATTAGCCCGTCCGGGTCAAGGCGCAAGTCAAGGGACCCAACTGCCCCGAGGCATCAACCAACACCTCCTCTGCCTCGGGCCTTGTAGTGTTAGAGCTCCCACACACAGGCACAGGTATGAATACGGACACTACAGTGACTCATACCGACATGTCCGATGACTATGTACCAGCAGACGGAAAGCCGCTGGGTACCGCAAGCCCGCCAGTGCTCCGCCACCGGATGAGGTTGGTTTCTTTCATGCCATGATATCAAGGGCCTCTGCCCTCTTCAGTTTGGTGCCAAAGGAGACTAAGAAAGATGGGTTCCTCTTCCAACGCCGGGAGACCAGGCGGAAGACAGTTCTGCCCATTCCTCTGTTGGATGACGTCTGGAAGGAAGGTTTGGCGTTAATGAAGACGCTGAGTACTGCACCTCTCAAGTGAGAAGCTGGAAAAGTACAGGGTTCCAGACTCGCCCCTCAAGTGCTTGAGGTCACAGCCTTCTCCTGACTCTGTGATCTCTTCCGCCGCAACGATCCGCTCAGCAAATCCATGGTCTTTGGCAATGGTGCCCCTTGACCAAGAGGGGAAGAAACTGGATGCAATGGGCAAGCGCATCATTTACACCACAGCTTGCTCCATCAAGGCCGCTATTGCCCTGGTCATCTTATCCCGCTACAACAGGGAGCTGTGATATAAGCTCGGACCTACTTTGGATTTCCTGCCGAAGAACAAGGTCGAGGCCCTGGCCCTGTTCCAGGAGGGTGAGGTGGTGTCGCACCACAGCATCACAGTGGCCTTGGACATTGCAGAAACTGGGTTCTACCAGATGGGCAATGGGGTGTCCCTTGGACGACAGAGCTGATGTCAAGTCCAAAGTGGTAGACATGCCCTTTGATGAGGACAACCTTTTTGGCAAGACTGTGGACAAGTCTCTCCAGATAATTAAGACAAACACAGGGACACGCTGGCTGGGAACATTGCAACAGCAAAGGTCTTCCTTTTGATCCTCAAGAGTGAAGTCTGGCAGGTCGTCCAAGAGGTATAGCGCCCCCTATCTACAGCTGTCTGGCTCCACGACTAAGGAGGCCTACAGAGGCCGCTTGCAGGCCTACAGCAACGGGGGACAGTGTATCCCCAAGGCCTGAACCGGCTGTTGATCTGGGCCGCTACTTGCGCACCCCAGTGGGCGGCCGACTAGCGAGTTTTGTCAATGAGTGGAAGACCACTACCACAGACGAATGGGTGCTGGATGTTCGTCAGGGACACACCTTGGCGTTCCAACACAGATGTCCTCGAATTCCTCAGGTGTCTCGTCAACATAAATCAATCAACTACACATGGCATAGCTGCTGCAGGAGGTTCAAGCCATGTTAAGAAAGGGGGTGATAGAGCCCATCCACCAGTGCCTCCTGGGCTCCGGAGTGGTACAGAGGACGTCAGGAGGGTAGCTGGCAATCCTAGACTAAAGAGGCCACAACAAGTCCCGGATTGTCAAATTGCAGCATGTGCTTGGCCAACTGGAGGAAGGAGACTTCCTGGCGATGCTGGATCTAGAAGAGGCCTACTTTCCGGTCCCCATCCACTGAAACCATTGCAAGTTCTGCGGTTTATGGTCCAGGGACAACACTATCAGTTCAATGTGCTTCCCTTTAGACTGAAATCGTCCCTAAGGATGTTCAGGAAGTGCTGGGCTCTGGTGGCGGCACATCTTCGTCTCAAGGGCATCCGTGTCTACCCTTAACTGGACGATTGGCTCATCCGCTCCCACGCACTGGCAAACAGGCACACGGCAGAGACCATTCATCTGCTGACAGATCTCGAATTCTCCATTAATTATCCAAAGTCCTGCATGGAGCCATCACACAATTCTCTATTTCTGGATGCCCGTCTCAACACAGTGGCTTTTCTGCCGACTCCCTTGGAGGAGAGGACGATGGCCATCCTGGGGAACGTGCAGCGCCTGTCTGCACAATCTGCAACAGTGCGAGCCATCAACTTGCTGTTGGGCATGATGTCCTCCTGCATCCCCCTCGTCTCTCTTTGCAGGCTCAGGCACTTGGACAACAAGATCGTCCTGAACGAGAAGTTCCAACAAGCACTACAATGGTGGGGAGTGCGCCCATATCTCACACAAGGAGTGTTGCATCGTCCTAGAGCTCTTGGCAGTATTCCGGGCCCTCAAATAATTCCTTCCCGTTGCTGATAGGGAAGGTGGTGAGTCTTCATGAACAACACCACCACTATGCTCTACATCCGGAAGCTGGGCGGGACGCGCTTCGGCAAGCTCTAGGATGGTTGAGTGTGCACATATGACACACGGCGCTCCTTTTCAGATCCTACCTACCAGGCCACGTTCACCATGGATGCCTCCTTGAAAGGGTGGGGCGCCCACACCGGGCAGCCGCACGCCAGAAATATCTGGCTTGCGGAAGAGAAACACCTTCACATCAACTTCCTGGAACTCCGGGCAGTCTTCTGGGCCCTCAAATCATTCCTTCCTCAACTGTGGGGGGAAGGTCGTGAGAATCTTCACGGACCACACCACCACCATGTTCTACATCCGGAAACAGTGCCAAACGCTCTCCCCAACACTCTCATTGAAGGCCCAGACCCTGTGTCACTGGGCCATTCTTCGGGATATGTTCCTCCCGTTTTACCTTGCAGGCACCAAGAACACCATTGCAGACTCGATCAGCAGGGAGCTGCGTTCTTGCGACGAATATTAACTTCGTCAGGATCAAGTTGCTCTTTTCTGCGAGTAGGGCCAAACCCGAATCGATCTCTTCGTGGCAGTGGCCAAATTCAAGTCCCAGAGGTTTGCCAGGAGGCTCCCTCAGCCGAGGAGCCTCGGGGATGCCTTCTATTTCCCATGGGAGGGATTCTTCTTGTATGCTTTCCCTCTATTCCCGCTCCTGCTACAAGTGATCAACACGCTCTGTCATTGCAGGATGATACTCATCACTCTGGCGTGGCCTCAACATATCTGATACCCGGACTTGCTCCGTCTTGTCGGTGGCTCCATCCTTCTGGCTTCCACCACTTCCCAATATTTTCGCCAGAGAAGACTGGGCGATTCTTCAACCGACCCGGCTTCTCTGAGCCTCACGACCTGGCTGCTGCAGCCCTAGAGCATTATTCCCTGCCACTGGAATGTAAGAATTTCCTAGCCAAAGCCAGAGCGTCCTCTACATTGGCGTGCTATGGCCAGAAATGGAAACGCTTCTGTGTGTGGTGTAGGGGTCAGAAGATTACACCTCCTGCGTGTCGCAGCTCCGCCACTCCTTCCTTATGCTAGCTCTGGCCAAGGCAGGCCGGACTCGCACCTCTATCAAGGTGCACCTGGTTGCCATATCCCATCACACAAGGACGCCTGGTAAACCATCCCTGTGGTCGCACAGGCTTGTCCAGGAGCTCCTCAAAGGCCTCTGCAGGACTTTTCCACCATTGAAGGGTCCTGCTCCAACTTGGAGCTCAACGTGGTCTTAATAAAGCTCATGGGGCCCCCATTTGAACCAGTGCATCAGGCCCCACTGATGTTTCTCTCGTGGAAGACTGCTTTCCTCATGCCGATCACTTCAGCCAGGCGGGTCGGGAGATCCCAGCCCTTTGTTGCAAGCAGCTTTACTTGTCTTTCCACGCTATGAGGGTAGTGCTGCGGAACAACCCCACCTTTATACCCAAGGTTCCTTCAGAATTCCACCTCAACAAGCCTTTGCTTCTAGCAGTGTTCTTCCTGAACCATTCCACGTTGGCGGACAGAACATTGCATTCGCTGGACGTTGCTCGTGACTTGACGTTTTATGTAGCACGCACAAAGGATTTTCAGAAGACATCTCAACTTTGTGAATTTTGGACCTGTGAATCAAGAGATGGCCCTGTCTAAGGTTTCCATATCCAGGTGGCCCTCCGGCTGCATCATGCACTGTCATAGTCTGCCCAACAGACCTCCTCCAGGCCGGCCATGAGCCCATTCCACCAGAGCCATCGCAGCGACAACAGCGTTTCTCTGGTGTTCCCCTGCTCGACATCTGCAGGGCTGCAACAGAGGCCCACTCACACCCTCACAAGCTTCTACTGCATCGACAGGGATTCCAGGGAGGAGTCCTGGGTTATCCAAGCAGTACTTCACAACCTGTTTTCTTGGTGTGCGTCTGTTCCAGGGGTACGTTTGTTTACTTCTGTTGAGCCTTAACACCTCCTGTGGTTGTGTATATGTAATACACAATGGATCTAGTTTCCCTGTGCTTGCAGAGCTAAGGTGAAAACGTGGCTTTCATCGCAGTAAGAATACAATTCCTACATACATGTAATATACTTTGTACTGCAATCTGCAACCGTGTCGCAGACCACATTGTAACCCGGTCCTCTTGACACCTACTGTATTATCCTCCGATGTATTTTGCATGTGCAACCTTTCTGTAACTTTTGTTGCTCCTTAAGTCTAATGCGCCCTGTTACCCTAGGGTTTGGCTGCGCTATACAAATAAACTAAACTAATACTTTGTAATCTTTATTACAGTTTCCTGGAATATGAGGGGTTATAACTCGTTCTGTAATGACGTTACGAAACGCTATATATTTGAAAAGTTTGACCTGATTTTTTTTCCAGGAAACTTGATTGAAAGACCCTCTCAATATGGATGGTTTCTCTTCTTATCAGTTGTCTACTGGAGCAGGCTTGGTGCGTCCTGCATTTGGCTTATGCATTATGTGTAGAAATTAGGTGTTTTTTTTAGATCTGTACTGCTGTCTAGGGTTGATCAAGGTATCGTGATTGTTAGAGTTGAAAGGAAAGGACAATTTGGTGACCATGGTTGAATATTTGTAAATATTTACTGGACTCCTACTTTGAAGTCACTAATTGCCTTTATTCAGAATCTTTTGGAGTTGCTGATTACATATACAATACGATATCCGTTAGATGATATGATAATTATGGGAGATTTCCACTCAAGTTTCTGGGAGGTTGTTCTTCGATAACAGATCAAGGTAAACAAAAGATCATTGATGGTAACATTTGGAGTGAATTTATGGGAGAGTTGGATCTGTGGCTGCTCAATGGTAATCTGAGTGGAGATATCCCTGCCACCCCAACATGGAGGAGAGGTTCTCTCCACTCAACCATCGAATATGTTTTCGTCTCCAAGCATGTTTGAGAGTTATATAGAGTTTAAAGTCACTGGTGGGAATCTAAGTGATCCTGCCATGTTGGAGGCCACCTTTGGGGTTCATCGGGAGTCCGATGGCTCTTACTTCACTCAGGAGCTCTCTATAATCCCTGCGGGAAACAGATTAGTAAGATTTGTGTGAACCGGGACACTTTGCTGAATTCCTATGGATTTTAAATCCACCGTTGTCTCGTCCACCTAAAAATATTCCACTCCATAGACATCAATTTATTTTACAAATCCTGGAAAAAACGAGAGAAGAAAAGTTTTGAGAGCCCTAAAAAAAAGTTGACTAATGTTCAACAGCGAAATGATGAAGCCAGGTTGATTAATAATTCCTACAGAAATTGGATGAGGTTTTATAGATTCTTGAGGCTCCATAAAGATGGTGAAGAAATGGTGAAGAAATGCTGAAGACTGTCTTAAAAATTCACGATCATTTCAAAGTTTCAAACCGGTTTCAGGAGAGCATTATCGATCATGCTGAATGGATTCGTTCTTAGCTGTGCTAGTTCAGGTTGCTTTGTGAAGGGCAGCAGACCTTTATTCGGAGCCTTGGTGGATTTATCCCAGGCCTTCGATACTATCAATAGAGATAGTCTCTGGGGCAATTTTGATTGAATTGCATCATAAATCAACCTTACGTGTTAGACTATCAAGATCGGGTGACCTATCGCAACGAAATTGACATAGAGCGAGGCGTTCGTCAAGGTTGCTTGGTCGCACCGTTTCTCTTCAATTTGTACCTTTCGGACTTGTTTCAGCGGTTTCAAAAATTCTAGCAAGCGCTAAAATTGGAACAAGGATTTCATGGTTGGCATACGCGGATATCGCTATTCTAGATTATACACAAATTGGCCTACAGCGGCTTTATCCGAGTATGCAAAATTAAACTATTTGACAATAAATCGGAAAATCTAGAATGGTGATTTTCAAACGGCTACAGGGGAAGACAAAACGTTTTATATGGCAGATTGGCAATCAAGCCTTCCCCATTGCAAATGAGATCATATACCTGGGCTCAATGATTAGAGCTTTTCCGACCAAAAGGGACCTACTATCTACCTTAGATCTCAAGGTTCTGAATTTAGGCCCTCAAATTATCAATTCATAATACATTTTGTAAATTCTCCATTCTCCCATTAATAAAATACTACATAGAAAAGGTAGTTCCAACTCTGCTCTTTTGTCTTGAGTTTAATCTCCAAAGTTTTGAAATCGATTGGGATAAAATAGAGGAAAAACTTAGGAAAATAACCTTGAATCTCCGAAATGCCGTCCCTATGGGATCTGCTTGACTAGCAATGATAATTCTAATGATTATGTTCTTGAGGCATATGACAGAGAATTAGGGTTACAGGCAACTAGATCATTATTTTCATAGAGAAGTTTTTAATAAATGAGTAAAAATAAGTTTTAACTGTAGAATAGAAATGTTTGTAATAAATATTCTCCAGCATGGGGTCTGGCATGGATTCACATGCTCATGAATATTCCCCCGTCGTCAGGCTGGGAATCCTCGGTAAAGAAAAAACCAGTATCGGTTTCATTTCTGATCTGTCTTTCGTAGTAATAACCAATCACTGATCTCTGCGTCATACTGACCACAGCCAATGACTGCCCTCTACCTAAGCCCCGCCTCTGGCAGCCATCTTCAGATTTTTACTGCACGTTCATGTGTTGGGATCCTCGTGCTATTGCTCTCGAGCGTTAGTGCTATTTTTTTCACGTTTTTTTCTCAAAAACTTAGTTTTTTTTGTCAAAAGAGCCTCAAGCTCCACCGACTCTCCATCCGATCAACAGGGACCCGTGTCGGATTCGTCTACGCCCCTCAAGGGTGAAGATTTCGTCGAGCTACGCTTTTGGAGGACTCCAGAAGTTTCTCAGGCCCATCTCGGACATGGCCCAGGAGAAGGGAAGCTCGACGCCCGGAAAGCTGTTCAGGGTTTGCCCTGGATGCCAACTGCAGAATGTCTTTAAGGAAGACGAAGACTCCTTTTGTCTTTACTGCCTACATGAGGACAAGACGCACGTGGAGAAGGACTGTGCGTTTTGCGGCAACATGTCGGAGTGGACCATGAAGGACCGCCATCAACGTCTCGCCAACTGGCTGGAAGGGAAGAGCCCGTCCGGCGAGAAGAAGAGGAAGAAATCCGAGCGGTCTTCTAAGACCTTTGAGGACGCCCCGGCGACGGGGGTCCAACACAAGACCAAGCACCGCGAGTCCGCTGGCACCGGGAGCGCCGAACGGTCGGGCTCTACGGGCGCCAGGCAGGGTGCAGCCTCCCCGGCTCCATCAACCACGAGCCAACGCTCTGGGTCGGGTAAGAGGAAGGCCGAGCACCCGGCGAAGCTCCTGGAGAGGCCCCGGTCGAGCTCGAAGGCCCCATCGGAGGGGGAGCGAGGCAGTGTCCCCCCCCTCAGGGAGAAGGCGATGAGCGCATCTAAGGTGGTGAAAGCCTTAATCCATCCGGCCAAGGCCTATTTCGAGACAGTCGCGGCGGCCCTGGCTCAGCCTGTGGAGGCTACACCAGTGGTGGCGACCTCGGGGCTCAGTCTCCCTGCCACCTCGGAGGGAGTCCTCTTTTATGCCCATCGACAGAACCCCCGTGAAGCCTCCGGCGGAGAAGAAAAAGGGGGGGCAGGAGGTCGTCGTAGATTCGGCCTCAACCTCGGAGGAGGAGCTGATCGAGGTCTTAAGCCACGGCCTCGGCGTGGAAGAAGACCAGCCCGTTGGGATGGATCCCGACGCAGGTGACGACGACATCGTCGAGGGTGCCGACGGGGCCCCTGATCGCCCGTTGGATTCCCCTCTGCCAGCGCCGCAAGACAACTCGGCGGCCATTTTGTTGGCTATACAGTCCTTATGCTCGGAGATAAGGACGAGACTACCGTTGCCAGCGGAGGACCAGTCCCGTCGGGGGACCCAGAACCGGGACCTTCTGGCGTTCCTCCCCCCAAGAAAAGAAGGATTCACCCTCCACCTCCTTTTCAGCCGTCTCGCCCCGTCCAGCCCTCCTCCCCGTCTACGACCCGAGGGGATGATACGGGGACGGACACGGCCACGACGGGTACGGACGACGAGGTCTACGACGAGGATCTGCCGTCGTCACCTCCCACCAGGGCTTCCCCGCCCGACGAGATTGGATCGTTCGACCTTTTGGGGCAATCCAACTGTAGGTGAACAGGCTCAGCAGACTGGAAGCAGACAATTACGAGTGGCAATTGAACAAACTCGTGCTTCAGAAGATCTTCAGCAAATGGGGACACCCCCAGGTGGACCTCTTTTCCACCCAGGACAACAGGAAGTGTCAACAGTTCACCTCCTGACAGGGCCCCAGATCCCTGGGCATTTTAGATTCAGTGGAACGGCATACGCCGCTGATACACAGGGTGATATGCAAGATCAAGGAGTCTCGTCACCTACGTGTCATTCTAATAGCTCCATGGTGGCCGGCCAGGCCATGGTTCTCGGAGATGCTCAGCCTCTCAGAGAGACCACCCATTAACCTTCCAACCGGCCCAGCTCATCTTCTGGCGCAGCAGGGGGTCAGGGTCATCCACCCAGCGCCACAGAAACTAGCCCTCACAGCATGGTTCCTGAGCACATCATGCTAGGGCACCTCATCCTTTCCCAGGCTAATCTAGAGATCATAGAGGGGGCTAGGAGCAAAGCTACCAGAACCCAGTATAAGACCAAATGGACCAGGTTCTGGCACTGGGCAGACTCTAAGGGTATCAACCCCCTCGCATGTACATTGGACGACATGCTATTTGTTCTCGGCGCACCTCAGCCAATCTGGCGTACAGGTAGACACTTGCTGCACGTACTTGGCAGCCATCTGGGCCTTCAGAAACTCAGTGGAAGAGGTGTTCTCCTCTTCCAGCCCGATCGTCAAGAAGCATTTGACAGGACTCGCCAGACTCTACCCGCCCATCAAGAGGCCACACCCCGTGTGGTACCTTAACATAGTTTTGGGGGCCCTGGCGCACAAGCCATTTGAGCCAATGGCGTCCGGACATCAGGCTGGTCACCATTAAGACGGCCTTGCTACTCAGCCTCACCTCACCTCGGCTCGCAGAGTCAGTGAAATCCAGGCGCTGGTCGACTCAAATCCCTTTACTACGTTTCACAAGGACACGGTAGTCCTGTGCACACACCCAGCATTCCTACCCAAGGTGCCTGCCGCATTACATCGGAGCAAGGAAATAGTGCTGCCTACATTTTTTGCTGAGCCTAAGGACGAGGCACAGAGTTCTGCACTGCCTCATTGTCAGACAGGCCCTGAAATTTTGCTTGGATAGGACCAAGGGCTTCCGCAAGTCGGATGCACTGTTTGTCACCTTCGGCGGAAAAAGACTGGGGTATCGGGCCTCCATAGCCCGGTGGATGGTCTCGGCCATCAAAGAAGCTTACGAGGGACAGCATAAGCCACTGCCGGCCAACATGCACGCCCAACATGCACGCCCACGCTGTCAGAACCAAGGCAATGGCCATCGCATTCCAGCGGCACGTCCCCTGGCAGGTCATAAGCAGGGCAGCCACGTGGGCCACCCCTTTGGCTTTCTGCAAGCACTACTGTTTGGACGCCGGCTCTAGATCACACGCGGCTTTCGGACAGTCGGTTCTCAGGAACCTATTTGCTTAAGGAGGATCTCCTCTCCACCCTGGGGCTACACTCAGTTGCAATCGCACATGCTGTTTGGAGGAAAGAGGACGGGACGTAAGATTATTATAAGTTAATGACCGTAGTGACTTAGTCCTTAGTCCCCTTTCCTCCATACGTCCCACCATCCTCCCCCCTAATAAAACTGGTGTCATTAGGCAATGTTAATCTATTGTTGAGAGTTCTATGGGGACTGAGGTGTGGCGCCGGAAGGCGGAGTCAGGGCAGCGCATGCTCCCAGGGCCGCGCCTCTATCTTTAAAGGGAAAGAACGTTATTTCTGGTGATAAAGGTTCCGTTTCCCGTCCCTAGGAAGGGACGCCCATGCAGTATGGAGGAAAGGGGACTACTAAGAATATGCTAGTCACTAAGGTGAGTAACTTATTATTTCTGGGGCACTGTGTATTACTGGGCCAAATATATCTGTTGAACTACATGGATGAAAGCAGGGGGACAGACTTCTGTGTGTCGCTTCCTATTTTTGTTGGGAATTTTTTTACTCTATTTTGGACGGCAGGGATTGATTTGCCTATTTCTACACAGTTAAAGTGGTTGATGCACCCCTTATCTGAAGGGCTGCAAATACCTCTGCCATCATTGGCTGCCAAGAGTTTGGGAAAACTTGGGGGGTGGGGGGCCTTTCTATTTTAATCTAGAGTTGGTGTTTTGCTGGTGTCAGCCAGTAGGTTATTTCTCAGTTTCCACAACCACTTTTTAGTCTGCCCAAAGTACATTGCAAGTAATATAACCGTTTTTTCTCCACAGTGCGCCCCATGAAGCTGAAAGAAGATATTCTCTCTTGCACATTCGCTGAGTTGAGCTACGGATTGTACCACTTTATCCAAGAAGTACATAGACCAAACGGAGAGAAGTATGATCCAGACAGCGTCTTATACTTGTGCCTTGGCATTCAACAGGTTTGAGAACCTAAATTATTTGCTTTTACTGCGTTTCTCTGGGGCAGTGTGTTTAATATGTTTTTGTGCATTCAAGTTCTCCATTTGTTTTCTGTTTTTCCCGTTGCACAAGTCTATTGAGTCTATTGAGAGGAGTGTGTTTTAGTCTTAGTTTTGACTGTCATGCAGTGGTTCACTTCTTTTGCCAGTTGAAGAATAATTACTTTCTGGTGCTGTAGGAAAGTATCAAATGGAAAGGTTTGCTTGCAGATTACATACAACACAAAGGTGGACAAGTCGAGCACTTAATTGCCACTGCCGTTCATGTGCCTGAGACTTGCATGCTTCTGCTGGAGTGTACTCAACCCACACAGCTGGAGGCGCAAGAGTTAATGTTTATAGCATCCAGTGATGGTAAACACAAAACTGCTCCCCACTTAACGTCACCTCTAAACATGTGAAGTTAACTTGCCGAAATAAGCGATTTGTACGCTTACAGGAGTAGTAGGCCCGTTTTAAATCGGGTGGAAATGTCACAAAACCCAGGATGCATTCATATTTTCAAACATAACATGGTGTTGCATGGTTCATTCTTTGAGGAAGAAAATCTCTGAAATAGAGGCATTTAGTGTGGCAGGAAAAGGCGCACTGAACAGCAACACAACCCAATATGATTGTCTTGAAGGATCATGACAAAATATATTCAATCTGGCAGGGCAATCGTTTATAAGGGGTGTTAGGAAAGATTCTTATTTGTGCTGATTTCCTACTGTAGACTTCAATGGGACACAGTGTTATTTTTATCCTTTCCTGAATTTTGGTGCCAAGTGAAGTCATTTTGTTCCACTTATTTTGCTAAGCGCATCTGTTTTGGGGGCACAGATCAGTCCCTATGGCTATTGTGGTGGAGACACTTTGTGTCTCTCTAACTCTGTTTTTTTGTAATTTTTTGGTTCGTTGCATGATGTGTCCAGGATGGGCTGGTGACAGCGGATACCTTTGTACAGTTTCTTTTTTACACTAGTGTGCCCCTTTGCATTTTACTGATTAATGCATTTTGAGTTCCTTATACTCTTAAATGGCTGTGCCACGAGATTTTCACCTGTAATTTGATCATCTTGGATTGTGACCTTCTTCCTGCCCTGGAATTGCTGGATTTTCTCCTTTCCCGGGGAAAGCTCAACCGTTAGCAGGCAACGTGGTGGACTGTGTGTGTGTGCGCCAGTATATGGGGACAGGGTCTGTCTGGGCCCATTCCGCAGTCATGCTAGAATCTGTTGTTGGGTGGATGCTGTGGCCAGAGGCTGTCCATGATTGAACAGCCCCTTCCATGTTTGACTGGTACAGATCCTTGCCTTTGGTGGGCTAGCGGAAACTCCAGCCTGGGTTTTTGAATAAGAGGGGTGGTCTCCTGTAGCCATTCCTTAGACTATCGTTGGATCCATGACTCCTATGAAGGACAACACCCTGTTGAAAGATCGCCCGACTAAGCCCTTTTCTCTGCATATCTCCTGAAGACCTTCATCTGTGCTTTGATTCCTGGACCGGTGGGAACATCTAGTCCTGATGTCAACTCGGAGATCGAGCTTCTGCAATAGTCTTCTGCCACTTTCTTCAAATGCCCATCGCCATTTGCCTCGTGCATTGCATCCTGGGGTAGTCTGAGGTTGTCGACAGAGTCGTGTTCCAGTAGTCTTCGTATCTAGAAACCAGATCCAATCCAATAACCTGTGGCCTGAAGGAACCTCTGCACACTTTGGGCTTCCTTTAAGGGAACCAAGGCACAAATCCAGAGGTCAAAGTGGGGGAGGAGGGAGGCGGTCGGGAGGGATGCTCCTATACTTTTTATTTTTAAGTTTCACTGTTCCTATACTTTTATTTTAAAAAGTAACCGTTCTGGAATGGTTTAGTTTTAAAATAGACGTGTAGGAAGAAGTTGAAGCTTGCACATTCCCTTAAATAGCAGGTGTGTTTGTGGGTTTGGATTGTGTGTGGGAGAGGGTGCAGCAATGGGGTTTGTGGTAAGCGGGGGCAGACCAGCAGGAAACATGGTTCCGCTACATCTTTTCGTACACCTCGACCACTGCACAAATCCAGAAAGACCAGCGATTTTCGGAACTTCTATGGCGGTTCGTGAGTGAATCGGAGTACATCAGGGGGTTAGTAAACGTCCCAGTTTTGCCATCCTCCCAGTCTCCAAAGGGTTGTATGGGCTCAATATCCTAGCCCTTGCCTATCCTTGAACAGTCGTTTTCTCAACTGGTCCTATCCCCTGGGTCTCCTAAAGCGGTTGGATTGGGAGAGTGTCTGTCAAAGACTTTAATCTTCATTTCGTTAACTTTTGGAACATTTACAACTATTTGTTGGCACAAGCCGACACTTGCGCAAGTTCCCAAAAGAGACTCCTAGCCACCTGAAAAGACTTATTGGGTCCTGTGATCTAATGGCATAGGCCCCTGGTTTTCTATCTAGGGATGGACTTTTTAAGGTTAGTCCCTATTCAATGTTTTTTTAATGGTGTTTATGATATCCTTTTTACTAAACGTATTCATTCTAGAGGATTGATTACCTGGTTTTTGTTCTTTATTCACTTGGTTTGTTATACTTAAAGGTAACGGTGTATAGAATAGTAATACATGTTTTAGTGTGTTAATAACTTGCTGTTTTTCATTGATAAGAGTTTAAGGCCTAAAATTGTAACTATATTTTTTCTGCATTCTGCCTATTATTAGGAGTGCTCTTTGTGTGCTTAACTGAACCCTTCACTACTCTCGCCCTCTTAAGTCTAAGCCTTGCTGCTCGTCCACACTACCCAGCAGAATTTGACTAGCCATTAGTATTTTTCCCTGTTAATCAAGATGCGGTTGCCTCTCAATCTGTCAAAAGGGTTGAATCTAAAAATCCAACTTAACAAGTGGCCAAAAAAATGCACAGAAAATATGTGACTAGAGAAGTCTGTTGGTTCGGAAAGTAATTTTTGAGACTCCTTTTGTGGAATATTCCCTCAATGTTTTTTCTGGCTTTTTGGGATCCTGGCTTATTTTTGTTGAGTGGGTAAGCGCTACTGAGGTACCCCTGAAAGTTGCACATTTGTTTTGTGTACTACCATAAGTAGCCCATATGGCTACCAAGCCCAAGGTACTGCAAAAGTGCCAAGGCTGGTTCCATGGTGTGATTGATTCCTGTTAGGGGAGTTTTCCCAAAGGACTTCACAAAACTATCCTAATGGTTTTTAGATTAGAGCGGAGTGGAAATTACGCATCTGATCTAGCTAGATTATTTTCAGTGTATTATCCGATCAAAGGATGGATGTCCAACAACTGGCTCTGTCGTAATCCATCTAAAACAGAGCTCATGATCTTCGGCAATCCACAACTAAGAGCTAAACTCTGCCCAGAATAAAACTTTATGAATTTGGAAGGTTGTAACATCACTATTAGTGACAAGGTAAAAAAAAAAAACCTAGGGGTGTATCTGGAAGCATCCTTAAACTCAAAGTCACAGGTGGATGCTATAGTTAGGAATTCCCAGTATCAGTTATTCAGACAAGCGAAGTCTCTATTGTCGCAAAAAAAATGGGGAAATTTTGGTTCGGGACATTATCGGCCCTCGCATGGACTACTGCAGCACTTAATTGGTAGCTGCTAGTGAACAATGCTTATCTACACTTCACGTTCTCCTGAATGAGGCTGTTATGATTATCTGTGACATTCCAAGGAAAGAAGATATAACTCCAGCAAGAAGGAACTTGCATTGGCTTCTATAGCCGCGAGAGTCCTGTTTAGAGCCCTCTTAATAGCGCACCAATGCACCTTTTGGATGTGTGCTGGCCTATCTAAAACAAATAACTTTCTCTCTATATTCCATCAAGGTCTCTTCGGCTAGTTCTCTAGGCCAATTAACATTACCCAGGGTTGAAAAATCCAAAAGACTTGGATGCTCCTTTTGGGGTGGGTTCAACATCTGCCAGGAACTTTCTACCAGGAACTCTTTTATTAGAATCACTCTTTTTCAAATTTAAAAAGAATTGAAAACCTGGTTGTTTGAATAAAACTGTTAAGAGGTCATACTCGGGTATAATGTGTCCTGTCCTTTAAAGTGTCTACTTGTTTGTGTACTGCATCCTTATGCCTGCGGGCTTATGCGCATTATAAATGTATAAATATATACAAATCCCCAACTCTTAGTATCAGTCTGTACTACTCAGAGAACTTAGGTGGAGTGGCAGAGCAGTCAGGCTTATCATAAGAGGAAGATTTGAGCTTGTAGGTAAGTACACTGAATTTAGTTAGTAAAGCAATTCAAAGAAACACTCAATGTATAGTAAAATATCGATTTATTATATATACACAATAATTACTTTTAAATACTCAGTATATTGTACCAAAACACTTTCCAATAATTTAGAATACTTTTGAAAGGCCACTGCTTAGTTTGTAGTTGCTCGCAGTTACAATTGTTACAGCTTTTGACAGTAATGACCGTTCTATCGTATTATCAGTAATAACGCGCACTCACGAAAGTTTGAAGAAAATACGGTAAGTAAATTTATTCTGCAAACCCATATAAGATAGTGACTTTTACAGCTATTTCTCCTTAAGGCATTTGGTAATGAACTAGCTGGTAGTTCCTTTTCTTATTAATATAATACTTATAGTACTTAGAAGTAGGAGGAATGTGCCATGGACCACTAGGAAACCTAAGTGTACGGTTATCTTTTGTTTTAAAAAAGAAGGGAGGGGACAGCAGAGGGTGGTGGGTAGATGTCCTAATAAATGTTTCTTTTTCAATGCATAATTGATTACACATCATACTGTGTCGCAGCTGGACAGCTCATTGAGTTAAAAGCTCAACTCTGATATGCCAGCCTGCAGTTTCCCAGTTCTTAATACAACAGGTCTGAATCAGCCCTTTATCCTTCTACGGTGGACAAAGTAAGTACTACTACATTTTGTAGTATTAACAGCTATTTTTAAGCACTTAAAAGCTTTGAGGAATCAGGAGTCGGACAAAGTGCTTTACATGAAAATGTGATCGAATACCAACTATTCTACTTAGGTGGAAAATCCAGGCCACACAACATTACAACTTGTAGTATTTTTGCACAAAATGATAGGCCTCAGAAACATAAAACCATCAAGTTGACTAAATAAGCAGCTCTGGTGAGAGCATTACATAAAGTCAGAAGACAAAGGAATACGTCTGGCGGGAGCAATGTGATCGAAGATTTCATCTAGTGCACATGATCATCTCATGGTTCATGACTATTTTTTTTATTTTTTTTCTGTTTTTCGGTTTACAGAAAACAATTCACAAATGTACAAAGCATAAAAATGATAAAACTAGAAAACAAATCTTAATTTACACAAAACACATGGTAAAAATAACAAATTAACATTTCCTCAAGTTCCTAGACGATAAAAGGTACAAAGCAATCGTCAATTCCGCAGTACACAAACATGATAATCAATTAACAACAATTAAAATCTATGCCATTCAGAAAACATACTAGCGCAACAATCCATGATCTACTCGTTCCCCACATCAGTCTAGACCAAAACAATTCTCTGGAATATTCGGAGCAAAAACTCTCCTTTTCCTTAACAAAAGCAGTCGGTCTAATTGTACAGATACCTTTTGCAGTCCAATATCCAATGTTTGAGAGTTTCAATGACTCCTTGACATTTGTAGAAACCACAATTTAGTAGAGGCCCCACAACCTGAATCGGCGTCGTCCAGTACCTAGTTCTCTCTCTAGTGTGGAATTGATTGAGCTTAAAGCGTAAGAAAACCAGTCGGGTCCTATGACCAGGAAAACACTTCAAATATATAGGTAGTTTCTTCCCCCACCCCCTTTTTCTGGGGAACTTGGCATATTCTCTGCAAAGTGAATAATTAGACAAGGCCGCGATAGTCGGCCTCCAGTCATCCTGGAATAGTTTAAATTTCGCTTTATCTGGATTCAACTTAAGTTCCATGTCTGATGAACCGATTTGTTCCAATAATTCCATCATGCAAATCCTAAACATTCACAGAGGGAACTGAACCACAATATGCCATAAGTTGAAAATCTACAAATAGAGTTTGCTGGAGGGCTCAAGAACTTGGAGTAGACCAAGAGTTTTTTCTATTGCTGTCGAGCATGAAGTGATACAAGATGAAGTTCATGACGAGTTACCTCATTGGGCATCGATGATGCCACCCCAGTAACTTCTTCCGCAAAAGTCCTTGCAAGGTGTCACGAACACATAGACAGCCTCCATATCAAGCCCGTACAACAAGACAGGTTCCACATTACCCAGGTAATATTTGAGTGCTGGTAGAAGAGAGAAACAACACTCTCCTAACTGTATGTTACATATGGGACCTCAATGGGATTGGTTTGGCCTTTAGCGAATTTTTCCACATCTTACTGAAGATGCATACGTCAAATTATACCCCAGATAATGGCCACCCTCTCCACTTGACCAGTTCCCCGTAACCACAGTTCGTTTTCTCTAGGGGTAAGAAGTCTGTGGTCAATCACCTTGGACTTGTCCGCATTTACCACCAGATTGTTAGACAGGGCACGCTTGTGTTAGGGAGAATTCTGAGAAATATGCTAATTCCCTTCTACCTTGGAGACCCCCAGCTCTTTTTGCTGGACTTTAGGACTTTTTAATTTCTAACCTGGAGAGAGTGAGTCCTTTTTCCCACTCTCTCATGTATTTTTCTGTGATTTGGACTCTGCGGTTCTTTTTGACTTTGGAGTCTGACAAACTCCATAGGCATCATCTTTACATTGTGAGACACAGCACCTTCAGTGCAGTGGCATAGGGAGGTCTCTCATATTTCTCAAAGGTTTAAATACCTTCTCTTGGTGAAACTACTGTTTCCAAGAGCAGTGAAGTGAAATTGACTACTTACATTTTGTAACTTTCTAGACCCCAGCACACACTATCTAACACTAGGGTGCTGCAGGGGTTACCTAGTATCCACTTTGTCTAGTTTCTCATGTAACCATTTTGTTACCTTTTCTACAATTAATGGCTGGTGGCAGTCGTTTACATTTTCCTACCATTGTGTGTTTCTACCGCGGGCTGCAATTGCAGCTCCAGTAAAGCACCCAATGGTGCCCATTTTGTCCAAATGGGCCTGGTCTTCTTTTTTCGCTATTTCTTGTTGGAAAGGCCCTTCTTGAGATTTACTCTGCGTGCCAAACCAGGTTTGATTCCTTTGTTCGTTTTGTCTTTGGAAGGATTCACTGGTGAAGCCTGCCTTTGGCTCCAGCGTGTCGGGCAGGGCAGGAAGAGAGGGAGGTGCCCAAAACTCCGTGCTTAGTCTCCTTGGTAACAGGAATGCACCCAAGGGTGATTGGCAGGATCACCTGATCTGCCTCATGTCTACTTAAACCTTTCAGTGTAGCCCAGATAAATATGCACAGAAATGCTTACCATTTGTTTGAATGCGCTAATTAAATGATGTTCACACAGTTCTTGTCTCAGCTTTTGTGTTCTGAAAGAGCAAGACACGTGTGTGAATTCTTGTCTACTCTGGATTTATATATCTGTAGGAGCAGTGCTCCAAGTACCTTGTTTATTGCACGGCTGAGGAACATCGCATTGCTACTGCTTTGTGGATGCTGGCACGTGTGCATTCCTTTTATGGTTTCTTGGACAGTTTCGTATTTGAGTGAGTGTAATTATACGGCCGCTTGCGCGTTTGTTACTATTCATGGCATTGACTATTTGTCAGCCATGTTGGTGGAGTGCTGATAGGCAGAATCCTATGCAGTACCCTTAGGGACCACTACACAAGATTAAGACCACAAGTGGGAGTACAATTTCACTTTTGGTACAAGCCTGTACTACACAGAAAAGGTGGAAGCAATGGCTGAGCAGCCAGACTTATCTCAAGAGCAAATGAGCAGTAGTAGAGATTACACAAAGGACTACAATTACTGTGACTCAAGCAAACACTGACTCAAGGTTTCTGGTTAAAAAGCAAAAGTAGATTTATTTTTATACCATCTGTTCACAAAACACTTCACTTCTACTAAATTTAAAACACTCCTTAAAATATACTACACACAACCAATTCCCCTTGTGTAGAACAATTCAAGGTAAGTACCTTTGGATTTGACAGACCAGTGTTGTGAAACAAAGACGTTACCGTGGGTTATTACGCAATCACTTTTTGACAGTAATGACAGTTCGGTCTTACAAAAGAAAAGCGTACCCGCGGGAAGAAATGTTACCTTAGTCAAACACACTTAGCACATGAATAGACACAAAATCATAGGCAATACTTTTGTCAAGGCAGATAGAATCAAAAGACACTTTCTAAAACGTAGATAAAAGTCAATAGGCCTGAGCCAGTGTCAAATGGGACAGGGCCCTGTTGAGGATCACAAGGTTAGAACAGTTCACGATTCGAGATTGCCAGGAGTACTTAGATATTGTCAAAAGGGAAGCAAAGGTTATAGGAGGGAGGGAAGGAAGAACCGGACAAGCCGTGGGTGAGGAGAAAGGGTTCATCCCAATTCCTCAAAGCTGGACAACAGTACCTTATTCGTATGAAGAAAAGCTGGTGCTACGGCAGTTGTTCCTGGTAGTTCCTGCAGACTCGCGGTTCCTGGAGCTTCAGTCGTGGGGACAAGGAGAGTTCTGCACTACCCAGGGATGAGGCCAGCAGCAGCGAAGCAACAGTGAATAAAAGGTTTGCTCCTTTAAAACAGGAGGTGTTCTTCGGATGGCTATCCGGACCACTACAGCTGTGTGCAGCGATTTCGACCAAGAAGAGGGTCCTCTGGCTGTGGAAGGTGAGCTGGTTGATCCCGCAAGGCTCAAGGGAAGAAGACTCCGGACTGGAACTTCTCTTGTTGTTGAAAGGTAGATGGCTCAGGACTGCAGCAGGGCTTCACCGGGACTCAGTAGTTGCGCCAGCCGTCGTCTTCTACGCTTCTCTTCGGTTCTTTGCAGTTCCAGTGGCGACTCTGACTTCCAGCCCAATAGTGCTGCCTTTTATTCCAAAATCCCCCATTCACACAGCCTGGGTGTCAATCACTCAGCAGGGGGGTTGACACATCGACACAAAGTGCGACTTGGGTCTCCAAGGAGACCCTGTTCAGGGGGTGACGAAACCCCTCCCTCATATTCAGCCCACTTAAACGCCCAGATGCCAAAGGAGGGCTTCTGTAACAGAAGCCCGCCAAAGGTCGGCGAACAAAGAAGGCAAACCTGGTTTGCCACGCAAAGTAAAACACAAGAAGGACTTTACCAAAAAGAAATGGTGAATAAACCCAACCGGAGCCGAAATAATAAAGTATTTGGTCAAGCGGGTTTAAGTTCCAGGCTAATATAATAGCCTAAAACAATACCATGTTTATATAGTATAATCGCAGTAGAAAAGTTAGGGTAGATACCACTGCCACCAGCCAAGTCTTAGTGTTAAGGGAGCAAAATAAAGCTCAGCGAGGGGCAGACAAAAAGGGGTAGGAATGAACCCTTTCCAATACTCCATGTAAGATGGGGTGTATTGGGTCTGCAGTTTAAATGACTACATAAAGTAAATGGCAACTTTAACGGTTTCTGGAGGACAGTAGTCGGCCCCAGAAAAATGGAGTCAGAGGGATGTCTTGCAGACATCCCTGTGTCACTGCACTGAAGGTGCTGTGTAACACACACAAAAAGTAGGGCTCCTGGAGTGGTGTAGCTCCAGAGCCCAAGATCACACCAACAGTTGAAATGCACATGGCAAAACACATGCAAGAGTGTGAAAAGGGCTCACTCTTACCAGGTGGAAAAAATAAACCCCCAGAAATCCAGCAAAGCTGCTGACGGACTCACTAGGTGAGGGAAATTGGCCATAAATGAGGATTCTCCCTATCAAGTGCCAGCAAGCCATAGATTAACTATGTCAGACAACTAGGATTGTATTCACAGTGTGTTTGTTACTCACCGAGCTGGAAGGTGTGTGTGACCCCCAACCTGGATCGAGATGTAGGATGAGCCGTAGACGTCTCCGAAAACCCAGTTCCCCTGATTTCAAGAATCAGGCTTCCTCTTCAAGAGGAGCTCTTTTTCACGATGTACCACTCTGCTATTTATGTAAGAACAGACAGAGCAGTCTATAATGCAAAAGAGCGGGATTGAGCGCACCGCCAGACTAATGCTGCAAGAGATACAGAAAAGTTTTGAGTATTATGCCTAACTTGTTTCTTTTTAATTAATTCTATTAAACACAATAGAACTGCCGGTACCTGAGATAGTGTATGTGAGTAGACCTGAGAGGAAACCCTGGACCAGTTTCAATATGGAATACAAAATCCAAATGGTTGATGAAAACGACAGGAAAAAATAAACTGGGAAAGTTAGTATAGGGAGGACAACCCGAACGGCATGAGGGACGCACTAGGGACAGGTTGGTGCATGTCCTGGAAAGCGTTCGTAAATGCACTTCAGTAAAAAATAAAAAAAAACAGTCTCTCAGTATGCGAACACAGTTAATCAGATAGTTGGAGCAAAGGCAGTCCTTGATAAGCAGCACTGGTAGGAATGGTTTTATATTCCAGATAGATGATTCAGATAGAACAGGAAGAAAAGGACCAAGCAGCGTCGCGCTGAAACGGATCTCAGCCGATCTTGATCGTAGAGCCGGAACTCAGATGGAAAGCAAAGGCGTTCGTGCAAGTGTAAGATGAATGAAAACTGGAGTTCAGTGTTGAGTGGAAGTGAAGAGCCGCATTGCCGTAGAACTGAAGGTTGAGCGGGGAGGCTCCTGCTGTTTAACGGCAGTAAAAGAAAAACTACCTTAGGGTAATCCAGATAAGCAGAAACAGAGTACAAAGCCGAGGTCTGGTAACGAGAGTTCAGAGTCAAAGGTTCACGGAGGGTAATCCGAGGAAGGCAAACAGTGCCTTAAGGGGCCTACGAAAAGGCACGTAGTAACGTACAATTAGCAGCAACGAAGTTCCCACGGCTGAAGGCTTTAAGGAACAAGGGGGCGTGGCTTCCGTGTAAGTGAAGCACGTCCGATCAGCTGACTAGCACGTTTACGTGACCTGAACAGTTTCCAAGACAACTTGTAACGATGCCAAAGCAGATTCCATGGTCGGGAAGTTCTTCGTAAGAAAGCTCTTTGCTGCCGTAGTGTAACAGTGTTGAAGTCGCAAAGAAAAGGCAAAGGGTCGCCGTGATTCTCTTTTCAAAAGTATTTTGTGGCTAACAGTGTTCAGGTTATCTAAGCGAGAACCCATTCGATGTATTATGTAGCCCTGACTTGCTAAATAGTTTACCAAAAATGCAAGAAAACAATGAGTGAAAAATAAGTGGAGAAATGGAGCATTGAAATCGGTGAAAAGCAATTATTTTGAAATGGTTCTGGAAATACTTTAAAGATCAGAGTCACTCTAATGTGACGGGGCAAACGGACAAATACAAGGGAAACTTCAATCTGTCATCTTCATAGAACCATATATACTGATACTGTGCTCTAAAGGGATTTAACAAATGTTTCACATGCGTAATAAAATTGGCCAGCCAACGTGCTCATTTAGTCCTGTAATGTTTGCTCAAGTGGAAAATACAATGCTGTTCCAATTTGTGTAGCCTGTTGGGCACTGAAGTTGCTGGAATCCGGAGGAACCTTCTCAATCACAAACCATCTTAGGTCGTTTTCATTGTGAGATTGTTCTTAAAATCATAAGTTACTCACCGCAGTGACTAACGTACTCCTAGTCCATAATCCCCTTTCCTCCATACTGTATGGGTGTCCCTTGGTAGGGACGGGAGACGGAACCTTTTTCACCAGAAAAATCATCTTCCCCCTTTAAATTTAGATGCATGCAGGGGAGCGGCCCTGGGAGCATGCGCTCCCCTGACTCCGCCTACCAGCGCCACTCCTCCGTCCACTTTGACGCGTCGACGATATTAACATTGCCTAATAACACCAGTTTTATTAGGGGGGGAAGATGGTGGGATGTATGGAGGAAAGGGGGACTATGTACTAGGAGTACATTAGTCACTACAGTGAGTGATTTATAATTACTCTTGCGTACCTCCGTCCATACTCTATGGGCGATTACAACTGAAAATTGCCCCTCTTAAGAAAACAAGTTCCTTAACACTGCCTGACCAAACGCTGCATCCGACCTGCCACTGGCATCCAAGCAATAGTGCTTGCAGAAGGCCGACTGAGTAGCCCATGTCGCAGCCTTGCTAATAACCTGCCACGGAACATGTCTTTGGAAAGCAACCGCTGTGGCCTTAGCTCTTGCGTGGGCATGCATATTTGCTGGCAAAGGCTTGTGCTGCCCTTCATACGCCTCCTTGATGGCCGTAACCATCCACCTTGCTATGGAAGCTTTGGAGGCCCGATAGCCAGGTGTTAACTCTGCAAAGGTGACGAAGAGGGCGACTAATTTGCGGAAGCTCTTGGTTCTGTCCAGGATGTATCTTAGCGCACGTCTGACATCCAGACAGTGCGACACCCTCTGAGCATCATCCTTGGGGGCCGCGAAGAAAGTCGGTAACACTATCTCCTCATTTAGGTGAAAGGAGGAGACACCTTAGGTAAGAATGCAGGGTGAGTTCTGAACACCACCTTATCCTTATGAAACATAGTATATAGCTCTGAAGCCACCAGCGCCTGGATCTCACTGATTCGGCGCGCTGAGGTAAGGCCCACTAGGAGGGCCGTCTTAATGGTGACCAGCTTGATGTCCGCAGATGCCATAGGGTTGAAGGTTTTATATGCCAGGCACCCAGGACCAAATTGAGGTCCCACAACAGGTGTGGCTTCTTGTTAGGCGGATATAGCCTGGCCAGGCCCGTCCAGTGCCTCTTAAGCACCGGATTCGAGGATGAAAATACCTCCTCTTCCGAGTTCCTGTAAGCCCCACTGGCCACCAGATACGTGCAGCATGTGTCTACCTGCACCCCTGAGTGTGCGAGGTGCGCAGAGAAGGATAGCACGTCGTGCAACGTGCAAGTCTACGGATCAGTTTCCTTTGATTCCGTCCAGTGACAAAACCTGGCCAACTTGCTTTTGTACTGGCTCCAGGTAGCGTTGCTCCTAGCCCCCTGTGTAATGGCCAGGTTAGCCTGTAACAGGTGCAAATGCTTCAGGGTGTCCTGTTCAGGAACCATGCTGCAAGGGCTAACTTTTGATGGGCGGGGTGAATGACCATGCCCACCTGCTGAGTGTAGGTGCGCTGGGCCCAGCGGAAGGTGTACCAGGGCCTGGTTTGACAGGCTGAGTAGTTCCAAGAACCAGGGTCTTGCTGGCCCACCAGGGAGCTATCGGGATGATCCGAAGGACCCACGACTCCCTGATCCTGCAGATGACTTTGTGCACCAGGGCAGTGGGGAGGAAAGCGTACGCATTCATGTTGGTCCAAGGGATCTGCATCACGTCGCCAAGCGAATCCCTAACCCAGCCAGGAGGCGAACTGGGGGCACCTCCTGTTGGTACTGGTGGCGAAGAGGTTCACCTGCGGATGATCCCACCTGTTGAAAATCCCCTGAAGGACCTGCTCATTCAACTGCCATTCGTAGTTGTCCGCACCCTGCCTGCTGAGCCTGTCTGCTTCTAGGTTGGACTCCCCCGGGAGGTGGACTGCTGCCAGGTGCATGTTGTTTACCAGACCCCACTCCCAAATGTTGATGGCTAGTCTGCAGAGGAGGGGCGGGGAGCCTGGATTCACCCTGCTTGTTGATGTAATACATGCTGGTGGAGCTGTCTGTTTGAATGAGTATTGCCTTGCCGGTGATCATTGGTTGCAAAGCTTTGAGAGCAAGCCAGATGGCCATCAACTCGAGCCAGCTGATGTGCGCCAACTGCTCCTGACGGGACCATACTCCATGGACACTGTGGCTGTCCAAGGTAGCTCCCCAACCCTCTAGGCATGAGTCTGTGGTAATAGTGACCTGAGGCGCTGGTTGCCGGAAGGTCCTGCCTATCCGCAGGTTATCTTTACTCCACCAGACTAGATCCTGGTGGAGATGCTGTGGCATGCTGACCTGCTTTGCCTGATTCCAGGAGGCTGAGAAGTGTAGTTGCAGTCGCCTCATTTTGAGCCTCGTATGCACCACTGCAAGGAGAGATGTGGCCATGACTCCCAGGAGGTGTTTGTACCACCATGCCAAGGTCAGTGCTTTGCTGAGAAAATGCCCAGTTGCCCTCTTGATAGCTGCGATCTTGTACGCTAAGGAGAAGATCCTCTCTGAGGTTGTGTTCCAGATAAGGCCCAAGAAGGTCAGACTCTGCATGGGCACCAACGGCAACTTTTTGAGATTGATAGAAAATCCCAAATCGTATAGTGTAACCATGAGGGTGGAGGCCGTATGCTGGACTGCCTCCAGGGACCCCGCCCTGACTAGCCTGTCATCTAGATGTGGATAGATGTGATGGCCCTGTGCCCTGAGTAGGGCCGCCACTGCTTCATTAGCCTTCTAAAGACGCTGGGGGGGACGAACTGAGTCCAAAGGGTAGAACACTGTATTGAAAGTGAAAACCCATGATCCTGAACCTCAGGAAGGACCGAAGGGGTTCCCAGATTGGGGCGTATAGGTAGGCATCCTTCAGATCTAGGGAGCACATCCAATCTCCCACACACAATGTCTCCGCTATGAAGGCTGGGGAATCTATCTTGAACTTTTGGAAGGGAAAGGTTCAAGGTGGAGAGGTCTAACAACTCTTAGGCCAGCCTGTTTTTTTGTATGGCGAACATTTGTGAATAGAAGTCACCGCTGCGAGGCTGGGACTTGTTCCACTGCCTGGCTCGCTACTAGCAAGCGTATTTCTGCCAACAGAGTTGCTGTACCAATCTGCAGGCATAGAGGGGACAAAGGTGGAGGAGGAACAGGGAGCCCGAAGCCCATGGATACTACGAGGATCCAAGGGTCTGTGAACTTTGTCCACCAGCGGTGTTCGCGAAGGGCAAGCCTGCCCCCCACTGGAGATTCGTGGATCTAAATGGGCCGATCACAATTTTGTCGCCCCGCCCCGCCTGAGGCTTGCGCTGAGGAGGGGGGACTGGAAAAACCCCTTGTTGTTCGCCTTGTGCTGCTTGCACCTCTGCAGGCTAGGGGATCTGTCCGGTTGCCTTCACCGTCTCTCCTGGTAGTCTTTGAAGCCTCCGAAGGACCAACCTTTGTACGAGCGCTGGTTCGTTTGGCTGTTGGTCTTAGGAGTGGACTTGGTGAGGATAAAGATTTCACGGCCTTTGAGCTATTCTTTTGCTTATCGAGTTCCTCATCTGTTGTTGAATGGAACAGGTCTCAAAGGAAGGTTGTTAGGCAGAATTATATGCAGTACCCTTTGGGAACACCACACACAATTAAAACTACAAGTGCCAGTACAAATTCACCTTTGGTACAAGCCTGTACTACACAGTAAAGTGGTAGCGATGGCTGAGCAGCCAGACCTATCTCAAGAGTAAGTGAGCAGTATCAGATAGTTACACAATATTCAGGAAAACACTGACTCAAGGTTTTCAAGTAAAAGAATATACATTTATTTCACTCTTCACTTGTATAACATTACACTATTATAAGCGGTCTAAAAATCACACTCTTAATACACCACACCCAATAAGTTCCAGACAAGTTAAGCTGACAAAATGAAGTGGGAGCAAAATGGCACTCCAGCAATTTAAAAGGGAGGGAAAGACAAAGTTAATAGAAATTGAACCACACCAACAGCTAAGTACCTCAGGGCAATTGAGCAAGAGGAACTAGAGTGATAGAATCAGGTTGAAAAGGCTTAGGGCCAAAGTCAATAGGTCAACAGTCTTTTGCTCAAGATCACACGGTTCAGGGTAGTTCGTGGTAAAGTTCATGCCACGGATTCTGGACGAAGTTGGTTGGCAGAAAAGTTAGTTCAAGGAGAAGGACAAGCCCTCGGATTGGAGAAAGATTTCAAACACTTTCACTGTGGCTGAACGAAACGAACAACCGGATTTGCACAGAACCTTAAAACGGAGAAGAAGCTCTAGCTGAGGCGGATGTTCTGGTAGTTCCTGCAGGCTCACGGTTCCTGAAGTGACTGTCGGACTGACAAGAAGTAGAAAGACTGGAGGGTCCTGCACTACCCAGGGAAGAAACCGGCAACAGTACAAAGCAATGAATAAAAGGCGTGCTCCTTAAAACCCAAGCAGGGTCCGACCTTCCTGGCTATCCGGCCCAATGTAGCTCTGTACAGCGAATTCGACCAGAGGAGGGGTCCTGGCTTGCAGTTTGGGCGAACTGGTTGGTCCCACCAGCTCAAGGGAAGAAGTTTCCTGGAGGATCTTCTCTGTTGTCGGATTCTGAAAATTCGGGCCTGCAGCAGGGCTTCACCGGGCGGTTCAGTCTTTGTAGGGGTCCTCTTCCATCAGCTCCTTGTTGGTTCTTTTGTTCCAGTGGCGAGACTGCCTTTCCAGTCCCAGAGACCCGCTTTTTATGCAGTTTTCCCCCATTGATACAGCCTGGCTGTCAATCACACAGCAGGGTGGCTGTCCTGGCAAGGACAGTCCCCTCAGCCAATCAAACAGGAGTGCGACTTGCGTTACCAAGGGAACCCATGGCAGGGGTCCGAAGATCACTCCCTCACATCCTGCCTGTTAGGCAGAATCATCTGCAGTACCCTTAGGGAACACTACAGACAATTAAGACTACAAGTGATTGTACAATTTCACCTTTGGTACAAGCCTGTACTACACAGTAAAGTGGTAGCGATGGCTGAGCAGCCAGACTTATCTCAAAAGCAGTAATCGGGATTACACAAAGGACTACAATTACTGTGACTCAAGCAAACACTGACTCATGGTTTCTGGTTAAAAAATATAAGTACATTTATTTTTAAACCATCTGTTCACAAAACACTTCACTTCTATTAAATAAGACCACACTCTAAATATACTACGCACAACCAATTCCTTTTGTTCAGGTCAATTCAAGGTAAGTACATTAGGATTTGACAGACCGGTGTTTCGAAAAAAAAGACGTTACCGTGGGTTAATACGCAATCACTTTTTGACAGTAATGACAATTCGGTCTTACGAAAGAAAAGCGTACCCGCGGGAAGAAATGTAACCGCAGTCAAACACACTTAGCACGTAGAATTAAAACAAGGGAATAGTGGATAAAAATCATAGGCAATACTTTTGTCAAGGCAATAGACACAGAGGACGTGTTCTAAGAGGCAGAAAAGTCAATAGGCCTGCGCCAGTGTCAAATGGAGCAGGGGCTCTGTTGTCGAGGATCACACGATGAGAACAGTTCAAGATTAACGTTGCCAGGAGTACTGGGTATTGCAAAAGTTATAAGACGGAAGAAAGAAAGTACAAGCCTTCGGAAAGGAAAAGGGTTCGCCCCGATTCCTGAAGGTCAGACGGAGAGAACGACCAAATGGACACGTTGCCTTATTCAGATGAAGAAAACTGGTGCTACGGCAGTTGTTCCTGGTAGTTCCTGCAGACTCAGGGTTCCTGAAGCTTCAGTCGTGGGCACAAGGACGTCTGGAGCGATCTGCACTACCCAGGGATGAAGCCAGCAGCAGCAAAGCAACGATGAATAAAAGGTGCGCTCCTTTAAAACCTGTGAGGGCTCTTCTGATGGCTATCCGGACCACTACAGCTCAGTGCAGTGATTTCGACCCAGAAGAGGATTCTCTGGCTGTAGAAGGTGTGCTGGTTGATCCCACCAGGCTCAAGGGAAGAAGACTCCGGGCTGCATCTTTTATGTCGTTGAAGGGTAGATAGCCCTGGACTGCAGCAGGGCTTCACCGGGATCCAGGAGTTGCAGCAGCCGTCTTCTCCACTTCTCTTCGGTTCTTGTAGTTCCAGTGGCGACTCTGACTTCCAGCCCAAGAGTCCTGCCTTTTATGCCAAAATCCCCCATTCACACAGCCTGGCTGTCAGTCACACAGCAGGGGGGTTGTCCAGCCCGGACAACCACCTCAGCCAATCGACACAAAGTGCGACTTGGGTCTCCAAGGAGACCCTGTGCAGGGGGTGACTAAACTCCTCCCTCACATTCAGCCCACCTAGACACGCAGACGCCAAAGGAGGGCTTCTTCGCAGAAACCCGCCAAAGGACGGAGAACAAGGAAACCAAACCTGGTTTGGCGCGAAAAGCAAACAAGAAATACCTTTCCAACACGAAATGGCGACAAACCACGCTAGGACCCAAAATAAAAATGATATGGGGTAGCGGGTTCTATGTTCACGTCTGTCACCACAGCCAGAACGCTAACACAGGAATCCGTGTAAAAATTATAGTTGCCACTGCCACCAGCCATGTCGAGTCGGGAAGGGGGACACAAAGTGCCCCTTGAGGTACAGAAGGACAGGGGAAAGATATTCCCCTCCAATACTCCATTGTAAGATGGTTTGTACTGGATCTGTATTTAAAAGGACTAGTAAAGCCAATGGTGACTTTACATGTTTCTGGGGGACAGTAGTCATCCCCATAAATGGAGTTCACAAGGGAAGCCAAAAAGACACCCCTGTGTCACTGCACTAAAGGTGCTGTGTGACACAAAGTAAAAAGATGATGCCTAAGGAGTTGGTGACACTCTATAGCCCATGAGCACAAAAAGTACAACCCACACAAAAATTCACTAAGTGTGTGAAAAAGGCTCACACTCTTACCAGGTGGAAAATATAAACCCCAGAAATCCAGCAAAGCTGCTGAGGGACTCACTAGGTAAGGGAAATTAACCATAAATGAGAATTATCCCTAACACTGCCTACCTAGACTTTCAGGTGCCTTAAGGAGGGCTTCTGTGCAGAAGCCCGTGAAAAGGCGGCGAACAAAGGAATCATCCACGATTTGGCGCGCAGAGTAAAACGCGAAAAAGACTTTAACAAGAAGAAATGGCGGATAAACCCAACCGGGGCCAAAATAAAATGTATTTGGTCAAGCGGGTTTATGTTCGAGGCTAATAGAATAGCCTAAAATAATACCATGGTTATATAAGATAACCGCGGTAGAAAAGTTAGGGTAGTTACCATTGCCACCAGCCAAGTCTTTATGTAAAGGGAGAGAAACAATGCTCCAAGAGACACAGTAAAAAAGGATGAGAATGAACCCTTTCCAATACTCCATGTAAGATGGGGTGTACTGGGTCTGTGGTTTAAAGTGACTAAAATAAGGTTAATGGCAACTTTACCTTTTCTGGGGACAGTAGTCCGCCCCAGAAAATTGAGTCAGTGGGAAGTCTCAAAGACAACCCTGTGTCACCGCACTGAAGGTACTGTGTAACACACATGAACAATATGAGGCCATGGAGTAGGTGAGGCTCCAGTGCTCAAGATCACACAAAAAGTGAAAGCGCACACAGCAAAACACATGTAAGAGTGGAAAAAAGCTCACACTCTTACCAGGTGAAAAAATTAATCCTAGAAATCCAGCAAAGCTGCTGAGGGACTCATTAGGTAAAGGAAAGTAGCCATTTATGAGAATTCTCCCTAACAAATATCTATTCTATGTTCCTGTACATCTGGATTGAATTTTGTCGCCCTTAGTCAAGCCATCCTTCTCATGTCCATGGCAATACAAATGGCATGACCTGAAGTGTCGATGTGGGCCACCGTGGACTCCATTATGTCTTGTGCCACTATCTTGGCCTCAGCCAGCCCAGCCTTGAAGCGAGCCTGGCTGTGAGTAGAGAGCTCCGGGAGGAAATCGGCAATCTCCCACTATAGCTTCTGGCTGACAGCCGCCAACATGGCATCCACGTTGGCCTGGCGCAAGTGGAGAGTGGCGTTGGAATACATTTTCTTTCCAAACGCCTCCAAGATCTTTTCCTCCTTACCCAGGAGTGCCGAGGCTTGGAGTAGTGATTCTGCCGATATCACCGAGGAATGTGGTTGGAGGTGCGCCGACAATAATGGGGGGTCCCCTTCCATTTGCCCGTACTTTGCGTCGAGATGCTTATTGATAGGCTGGGTAGAGAGTGGCTTGAGCCACCCTTTTCCGGCAAGCGCCAATACATCCTTCTGAAGTGGGATTCCCGTTGTTAGGCAATCCTGTGCAGTTCCTTTAGGGCGCACTACAGAAGATTAGGACTACAGGTGAGAGCAATAAATCCCCTTTGGTATCAGTCTGTACCACAAAGAATTAGTTGATAGCTGTGGCTGAGCAGTCGGACTTATCTCAAGAGGGAGATGAGCAGTATTCAGGGTTTACACAATAGGCCTACAGTACTATGGCACAAGGAAACACAGACCAAAGCTTTGTAGTAAAAAAAAAAGTAGATATTTATTTTATACACTTCTAGTAAAACCCATTTATCACAGTTATCAAGCAAGTTAAAATAAAACAAAGAAAAATATACACACTCCCTAGTTAAATTGTAGACCAAGTGAACCAGAGTGAAAACAGCACCGTGAAAACCACACACAAGGGATACTCTAGCAATTTCTCACAAGGGAGGGAAAGCATGTCACGATGCCCGCTCCCGGGGAGCCGGCTCAGGCCCTGCGTCCCCGAAAGCGGACATCAAGTCCCTGGGGAAGGTCCCAGCAACCCCTTATAGGGGCCCTTTGGACAGCATCCTGGCGCCTATGGCGCCAGGCTCATAGAAAACGTCAGTCCTGGCGCCATAGGCGCCAGGCTCATTATGAAAGTGTTTGGGTGCACTTACCTGATGCAGACCATGCTGCAGAACCCCGGCCTCCTTGAGGCCTGAAAGGAACTACTTTACCTGTGGGACTCATTTACCACCCGGGCGTGGTCGGGGAAGGATACATACCTGATTGGAGGAAGGACACATTCTAGGAACTTCTTCCAAGGCTATTTAAACCACACCCGATCAGCCACACGTGCTTCGCGTTGTTCTGCATCTAGCAGCTGGACGCTCACCGTGTCTGCTCCTGCAGCTTGACTTCTGCCACACCTGCCAGCATCCTGAATCACCTGCAAAGGAAGGGAACAAGAGAACAGAAGAAGGAAAAGGCCTCACCTGCTAAATCTGCATCCCAGAGACATTTCGCCGACAATCCTGAAAAGGAAGACATTTATTTTTAAAAGCACATCGCATCGATCGCTGCAGCGCTGTATTCTACTCACCTTTACAGGGCGCCTCCATGTTCAGCAGCGACCATCCGGATTTGCAGTCGCGTCCCCGCGCCTAGGGAGAAAAAGACCAGAACAAAGGTGAGAGAAAGAAGGGAAAAGGGAAGCTAACACTCCGTGTCAAGACTTACCTGTTGGGTCATTCCCTTTTCATTTCGGGTCCGCGCCGCATCCAGGCATTTTCGGACCCCGGCCCCTAAGGGGAAAAAGACATCAGCGTTAATGAGTGAATGAAAAGACATTACCAAAACACTCATTAAAAACTTACCTGATTTCCACAAGGATTTCACCGCTCACCTCGGGTCGGTGCCTGTTCCCCGGCATTCCGTACCCCGGCCCCTATGGGGAAAAAGACACTAGCATTAGAACATTAATGCATGGACACAAGGGGAACCACTTATAGAAAGCTTACCTGGAAGCCAAGCAAGTTTGGTTCTCACCCATCCGGAAATCCAGTGACGTAACTGGATACCAACGCGCCCCTGCATCAGAAGCAGGATGGAGAGCTCGTCCTTCCAGACCCTAAGGTGATACGCTACGGGGAAGCACAGGTTTTGAGGAGGGTGAGAGGGGTAAGTGGGATGCCGATTGCATTACCCCGCAGACAGTTAACTCCATATTCTCACCTACAGAAGGATACTTCTGCGAGTCAGACAAGCCAGATCTGGGGCCCGGTCCAGTCCGTCTTCCGAACCCTGCGCATCACCTTAGACGAGGTCACAGCAGCCGAACCAGGCCAGCGCCCCCGTGGGAGTCAGGTGAGCGTTACAAAGCACAAGTTATACAGAAATATCTTCTTACACACCCTAGCAACACTTCTCATAAGTTTGTGAACCAGATTAAGCAAGGCAGTGCATCAGTATAGAAACTACTTACATGAAAACTGAGCAAAATGGCATTTCACAAGGTTTAAAAGTGGGAAGGAAAGGGTGGTTATAAGAAGTAGGTGCACCAACACAGTTCTAATTGAGAAGCAATCTAGAGAAGGCAGTTCAAACAAATTTAGCCAGAGTCAGTAGGCCTGTGCTAGATTCAGTGGTACAGGGGAAGGGCCCAAGAGCAAAATGTTCTTATAGCTGCAGTCAAGTCTTTGATTAACGATTTTGAAAAGGTGGATGCAGAAGGTGAAAGACAATGTTAAGAGAGGGGGGCGGCCAACCCAACAGGTAGGTAAAGGATTTAAAACCCCTTTAGCTCTACCGCAAAGAAAGGGCGGCCTGGCAGAACAACATACCTTTAAAATGAAGCAGTGGCTCCTGCAGTGGCGGTTGTTCCTGGTAGTTCCTGCAGTTCAGTTGATCCAGCAGAGTAAGAGAGGCTCTTGTCGTGGAGGAAGGTTCGAGTTACTGCACTACCCAGGGATGAAACCAGCCGCGATGCTGCCCGATGAATAAAAGTTACGCTCTTTTAAATCGCGGTCCAGGTGGACTGGTACCTGGTTATTCGGCCTCCGAGTACAGGCTACTGGCGATTCGACCAAGGCAGGTCCGGGAATGCGATTGGCAAACTGGTTGGCCCCACCAGGTCAAGGGAAGAAGGCTCTTGCATATGGAGATCTTCTCTCGTCATGTGGAGAAAAGTGGTGAGGCGCTGCAGCAGGGCTTCACCGGTGGTTCAGTCGTTGCAGATGTCTTTGGCTTCTCTCCTCTTCGGCTTCTTAGTTCGAGTGGCGACATCTTGCTCTTCCAGTCCTCAGGACCCTGCTTTTATGCAAAAAGAGCCCCATTCATACAGCCTAGCTGTCACTCACACAGTGGAGGGGTCATCTTGGCGGGAGACCCTCCAACCTATCAGGATAGAGTGCGACATGGGTTGCTGAGGCAACCCTGTCCAGGGGTCCTACTCCCCCTCCCACACAATGGACCCACCCCAGACTCCGTGGTGCCGAAAGAAGGGCTTCTTGGCAGAAGCCTGCCAAAAGGACGAACAAAGGATCCCTGACCTGGGGTAGGAGTTTAGAGAAAGACACGAGAAAGAAGTTATATTAAAGTTCTGGCAAATAAAACCTACCGGAGTAAAGTTGATATTAAAATGCACCGGCGGTATGTTAGAGGTTGTCAGAAAATGTGGTAGCCTCGAAGAATGAGAAAATCCCATAGGAAAATATTTGCGGTCGAATGTTTATGGTAGTAACCACTGCCACCAGCCAGAAACTTTTGAGAGAGGAACTGTACGGGACCCTCTTTAAAATGAACATAAGGGAAAAACTATTAACCCTTTCCAGTACCTCCATAGTAAGATGGGTTGTACTGGTTTAGTTCATAAAAATTGACTAGTAAAGTCAATTGGGACTTTACATGCCCTGGGAGACAGTAGTCAGTCCCAGGGTGTGGAGTCTGTTTGGGGGTCGCTACGACACCCCTGTGTCACTGCACGGAGGGTGCTGTGTAACACACGTGAATAAAGATGGTTCCTATGGAGGTGAGAAAAACCCCATAGACCTTAAACACAAAAATATCCTAGAACACACACAGCAAAAATGCCTAATAGTGGGGAAAAAGAGCCTCACTCTTAGCAGGAGAAAAAAACAAACCCTTCAAATCCAGCAAAGCTGCTGGGGACTCTATAGATAAGGGAAATTGGCCATAGAATGTGAATTCTCCCTAACACCCGTTCTAGCAGTAGGGTGTAATATGAGAACTTCAGCCAGTGCCCCCGCCTCTGGTTGTTCCACCTGTGGCTGCGGAATTCCTAAGTACTCAGCCAGGCCCAACAGCCGCTCATGAAAAGCTTTGGCTGACGGAGTGTCCGGGTCGTCGTCCTCATCTGTGTCCACTGTTGTGTCCTGCAGGCCAGAGGAGTGCTGGACACTGGCATCTGTGGCGTGCTGATTATCTGTGCTGAAGGCTGCTGAGGTAGCAGAGCCGGGGCTGCCGTGACTGCTACAGGCATGGGAGTCGGGGCTGCCGTGACTGCTACAGGCATGGTTGTTTAAGTGATTTCAAACCAGCACTCCAACTAAGTCAACGCCTAGTATGGGATGCCCAATGGAAACCCTTATTTATATATTTTTATGTCAAAGTTAGTTTAATTCTGGATGATGTACCCTTATATAACGGCCCTCTCTTTGAATTCCCCCGGTCTTACTGAACCAAGAAATAGGTTTGTTTTGCAAATTAAAAGGTTTATTTGAAGAATTGAACAATATATAGATTACTGTTATGAATATGAATAATATCTGAATATCACACTTATGAATAGGTACAATGAGCAACAATGGGTAATATTACAATATCATAAGTCTCTAATCAGTTAGGAGTAGGAATAGGAAAAATAATATATCAGAGAATACCTTGTACGGTTCAAGGAAATGCAATGATGGGAAAGAATGCAACTCAGAAATAAAACTTGATATGAATTCCATCAAAAGACAATATGATCACTCTTTCCCCCTGTTATTACTCACTCCCCCCAGTATGCAATATGAAGAGGTTGAAGAGGGCACACAGGTTCAGGAGTAACTGATATGCAAGAATGCAGTTCAATCCCAATTCCCCCCAGCAAGCTTAGAGAGAACAGGAATGCATTAAAACAGGTCAAAATGCTTTTTAATGTGATTTGCAATGAATGGGAAAATATTGATTTTAATTTGCTAAATGAGATTCAGAACTAGTGAGAGTTGCTTTGGATTGGTTCAGGTCAACACTAGCAATGATTATAGAATGATTAGCTGATGTAAAATGAAATTCAGAAGTTGAAAGCAAGAAATAGCTGTTTTTCTATGGAGTGAAATTTATCCGAATTGCAAATTCGCTGCAACTTTTCCGCGTACGGGAAACGCGATTACAGCAAAACTATCAGGAATTGTAATGCTGTTTTGGGTTTGTTAGAAAGCTGTGGATGTTAGCTTCATTTCTAGGACGTGCGGTTCAAACGTTTGAGATATTTGTGCAGGTCGATTTTTTCAGAAACAGAGTCAAGATTTCAAAATGACAGATTGCGCTTTAAAGATTCGGAACCAATATGGACTTATACTAAGGAGCTATGAAAGTACAAGATACCCAACGGGACAACCACCAGAACAGGGCGCCTTCCACTCTGGTTGTTGTGCGCCAAGACACTTGACTTCAAAATATCAGCGCATAGATGATTATCGCTACAGTAATCACAGACAATATAATGAGAAGAATTGAGGATGGACACAAGATTCTATAATGCAGTTCTGGATAAGGTGAAATGGATTGAGTAGGATTACTTTAAACTAAGAGATGACTATAGACAGGTACACTAAATACTTACAACAATGGCTTTGGAATGGAATGGGCCTGTCAAAGATCTGGTCAAAGGTTTGGACTTCACTCGCCACCGGACAGGATCAGGGCACCTGGACTCTGCTCTCTGCAAGGCACTCTGGTCTGTGCGGCCTCTTGGACTGGATCTGACGGGTTCTGGGTTACAGCTCTGCTCTGCAGGTCTGGATCTTGGTTCTAGCACAAGGTTCTTAGCCAGAAGCAAAACAGCTCAGCCAGGCTGTTGGATTTTGTGGTGGCCCTTGGAAGTTTTAGGGGTTTGAATCAGGTTGCAAAAGATTCTGAAGGCATGCTGAGAAGAGTTCAGCTTTTTAGATTGGGCCCTTCTGCTTCAAAGTTCTAGAGTCTGGTTTCTGGATCTATGTCTGGAGCCTGGATCCTCCTGATGGGTGCTTCGCCAAGAAATCAGTTGATGAGTGGAAAGTCTGTGTTCATGCCTGTCCTCAGCAGTCCCTATTTATGTATTTCCAAAGTGGGTGGGGAGGCTGATGATCTATGCCCAACCCTCTAAGGTTCTGATAGGTCAGAGAATTTCCCCTCTCCTGATTTGAGAAAGGAGCAGTGTGTCATATGTGTCAGTGAGTGTTTATGGCCCAAAGGAAATCCCTCCCCTTTTTCTTAGGAAATCTATTTTCCCCAAAAAACATATTTCCAAGATACACAAGTTGTTAATAATACATAATTACATGACAGATTGCCTAAGGTACATTTCTGTGAGCTATGGTTCATAAATGACTACTTTTTTGCGCTTTTGGTGGGTTTCTCAATGTTAGCTCTGCACCAATTTTTATACATGCATGCACATTCCCTCTGGGCACATTCCTGTAATTTTTCATGTTCCTAACATAAACACCATGGCTACAATATGAATAATTTCCAGGGTTCAGTCTCGGAACATCGTACAGATTCCAGCTTAGTCTTAAACTGTGAGCGAATTTTTCATTTTAACAATCTCGAAGTTTCATATTTTTGTCAGTTCAGTACACTTTGCTATAAGCTTTTTCTAAACGTACATTTACTCCAATATCAAATCAACAATTTCAGTCTGGCCCGCCTCCAGAGCTGGGCTGAGTCAGAGGGTCACATGGCTTGCCTTCCTGCCCGAGCAGTTTGTCAGTCACACCCGAATTAGCATTCCTATTCAGCCCAAGAAACCCATTGTTTCTTTCTCCTGGCAGCAGAGGAAATCTCCTCCCCTCCTGATTAACATGCCAATGCGATATCCTCCATTTGGTGGGAATGAACAAGGTGAGAGTTTCGCAGGGGAAGAAGGCCTCTTGGAAGTTTTAACTGAATCAGTTTACCTTCTGGTCAATTGTAACATAGTTCCTTGTGAAAAAAATACATTTATAAATTTAAAATAAGCAAACCCATCTTTACTTCCAGTCCTTTTTCAACATGAAAATCATGTGTCGCACTCTTATATGGCATTTTGATGTAACTCTCTTCTTTGGCATAGTTTGAGTTCAATGTTCACTTTACACATAATAGGTTTTAAATCGCCGGCTTCTGACAGAGGTGAGTAACGGTACTACACCCATTTTTGACAGCTTTCTTTCCATCAAGTATCTTTAAAAGAGGATTTTGTTCTGATAACATACGATTCTTGCTGACATTGTATTTATGTGGATTTTTGCAGTAGAATAATGTGCAACACCCAACAAGGAGGTTGGATCTTTTAGGTGGTTTGTGAGCCATGATTTTTGCACATTTTTGACAATCATGAAAACGGATTTCCAAACAGCTGTTTCTTTTTGGCAATCAGCATTGCTTTTTCAAGTGATGTCAGGCTACTTTGTGGGTAGCCCAATGGTGGGTTTTGGCAGTGGTCTCCTGTGTTACCACTTACATAGGCAGAAGTGGATGGCGGCCTATTTTTCAGATTTTTACTGCGCAATTTTGGGTGATTTTTAGCTAGCACTATTCTTTCCAGTGGCCATTCCTGATGCTTCTGCTGCCAGCAATGCACAGTAATGTTGCAGGGCTGGACTAGTGGGTTGAGACATCCCACAGGTGGCGGGGTTGCAATGACTGCTGCAGGCATGGGAGCCAGGGGCTGCATGGCCGTCTGTGCTTGCAGCTGTAGAGGAGGAAGCATATGTTATGAACTACAGAACACGTCCCTTTTGGACTTCCTGGTCCTTGTCACAACGGGGCGTGCACTCCATAATACTCCCAACATGGTCATCCAGCGTGAAACCCCTTTCTCGCTCCACGTGCTGAACGTAACGTATTCTATTAATAGACCACGCCTTCCGCGGCTCCGCGCGTCTCAATGCTATTGCAAAGTAGCGATCCGACTTGTGTCCCATAGCTCGCGGTATTGTTTCCTTGTACCTGTCTGTCTACCCATTCCTTGCCCCTTCCTTTCCTCCTATTTCCTGGACTCGTGTGCTAGTTGCACCTTTCCTAGTTCCCTGGATTTCTGGATCCGCGTCCCGGAAACTGAACGCACTCTGGAGTTGGAAGAGACTCGGGCAGCCTTGTTCAAAACCAGGTCCATCCACAAGAAGGCAGCGACCAAGGACTCCGGCAAAGAACGGACCCAGGTGAGAAGGGGGGGGGGGGGACGGACTCCTTGACAGTTTGAGACGCCACCTGACCAAACTCGATAGCGACATGGAAGCCGCCGGTCAGGACCTGATGCGTCGCATGCAAGAACTATCAACCGAGGTCCAAAATCTAAAGGCGGAAAACGCTGCACTCACACAATTGGTCCTATCCCGGGGTTCGGCCACAAAAGAAAGCGTCTTGGTGGGCGGCATTGTTGACAAATACGATGGGTCGGCAGAAACCCTTTGTGGATTCATGTTTGGTCCACTTTACATTTAAGCCTTATTACTTTTCGACTCCCAGGGCTAAGGTGGGTTTCAGAATTTCCCACTTTTCCGGGAATGCCTTAACCTGGGCTACACCCCTCATTAACTCCAGCGATGCCCTCCTAGATGACTATGATGGGTTCATACAGGCCCTTAAAAACATGTTTGATCGCCCTGAGCAGGTCTATAGTGCCCAGGAACGTCTGTTAGACTTTCAGCAGGGTTCCCAGGATATGCTCACTTATGTGACCCGATTCAAACAATGGGCCAAGGAAGCTGATTGGTCCTCTGAGGCGAGTTTCACCCTGTTCAGGAGAGGACTGAATGATGAGATTAAGGATGAGTTGGCCAGAGTGGCTCGACCACTCTCATTCCAGGCACTAATGGATCTTGCCATGCAAATAGACTTCTGTATCCAGGAACGAAAGGCTGAAAAGAAGAAATCCAGGGGAAATCCTTCCAAGGTGTCCTTTGAGAGCACCGTCAGAACGGACACAGACCCAGGCTCAGTCACAGAACCAGAACCCATGCAGATAGGAGCCTTCCGTGGACCCATATCCCCGCAAGAAAGGATGAGAAGGATTCATACAGGGTTGTGTATGTATTGTGCTTCGGACAAACATTTGGTTAGGGAATGTCCTCTAGCCCCCCTCGGCGTTCGGGAAATGCCAGCTCCCAATCCTAGATGTAGCAGAGCTTCGGGAGAGAGATGTTTGCTCCACATAAATTCCATCCTTGAACTCTCCTGGATAAAACAAATTGGTCATACTACAGGCATTTCTATCACCCTCCAAGAGCAAGACCTATCCCATTTTGGCCTTGGTAGACTGCAGAGCTATGGGGATCTTCATTGATCATGATTGGGTTGCTAGTCACCAGATTCCGTATGAGACGCAAAGTACCTTGCAGCCTGTGGAAGCCATCGACGGAAGACCCCTTAATTCAGGGCCCATAAGCCTGCAGGCCAAGGAGATCCAGCTCTCAATAAATCACCATCAAGAGCTGATAAGGTTCGACATTATTAAGTCAGCCCACTACCCCATGGTATTGGGTATGCCCTGGTTACAAAAACACGACCTGCTCCCAAACCTTGACTCCAACACCCCCTGTGTCCTCATCTTACTTGATCTCTCTTCTGCTATTGACAGTCAACCGTGCCATCCTGCTCAACCGTCTCTGTGATAACCTGGGTATCACCGGTCAGGCCCTGGCATGGTTGACTTCTTTCCTCTCTGATCGACCCTCCCAGGTCCAACTTGGATCCTTCCTCTCTATCACGATCTCTACCTGTGGTGTCCCCCAGGAGTCTAACTTCTCCCCCTGGCTGTTCAACCAATACCTGGCACTTCTTGCCCACTGCATTGCCGCTCTCTGCCCTAACTTGCAGTGCTATGTGGATGACACTCGGCACATTTTCAGGTTGCCTTCAGCCACCTCTTCTCAGTCTTCATCTCTGACTGTCTGCTATCCATGAGTGGTGTGCCGCCAAGGATCTCTGCCTTAATGCCAGTAAGACTGAGATTCTCCTGATCGGCACACCTGCTCCTACCTTTCCTGTCACTCTGGCCGGCCGCTCTTAGCTCTCTTCCTGCTCCCACCTGCGAGGCTAAAAACCTTGGGGTAATCTTCGATTCCACACTCTCCTTCTCTCCTTACATCTCTAAGAAGTCACACTACCAGCTCCTCGGAGGTATTCTTCCTTTCTTCTCCTTCCCCCAGAAGCTCACTGTCTCCAGAGCTCTGGTTCTCTCTAGGCTGGACTACTGCAACAGCCTCTTTTTCTAAATCTGCCTGCCTCTACAACTCCTCCAGAACAGGACTGCAAGACTTGTCCTTGGCCTCAAGCCCAGGGATCGTATATCTCCAGAACTGAAATCTCTTCACTGGCTCCCAGTGGCTGCGAGTATTAAGTTCAAAACCCTCTGCATTGTCCACAAGGCCTTCTGGGGCCTGTGGCCTCTATACCTTCAACTCTCTCTTCCTAAATATCTTCCTTATCAAGTTCTTTGCTCATCCGCCTCAAACTCCCTCAGGGTCAGTCGTTTCTCCAAGCAACGAGTTGGTGGTAGATCTCTTTCTTCGGCTGGGGCCTCCCTATGGAACAGCCTTCCTGAAACTTGAGGAGAACCATCTCCTGTTCCGGAAGCACCTCAAATCCTTCCTCTTTGCTTCTGCTTTCTCTCCTCCTCTCCCCCGCTGAATTCCTGGCTGAACTGTACTGGTTACCTGGCCACCCTCTGATTTCGGGCCCTGGTCCTGTCTCCTGCCAGTTACACACCTGCACTGCCTCCCTGGCACTTGGGGACTGTTTTCTGTATCTCTACATTCCCTTACCAGCACTTGACACCCGATGTCTGCACTTACCCTTGCACTTACCACCAGCTGGCTCTACTTCTCATAGTGTTTTATTTTTGTATTTTTCCAATGTACAGCACTGTCCCCACCCCCTCCCACACTGCACTTTTCCTCTTTCCCTTCCCGTGCACTTGCACGATCTAAATAACACTTGGCCTAGTAGGAATGTTCTCTGTCTTGCCTCCTTCTTGCCTCTATTCCCCCTCCCTTTCCGCGTCACGCATTGAAACACGTGTGTATAGGAGCGTTATAAATGCCTTCTCATATCATATCATGTATCACAGATAAACAAGGGTATGCAAATCCGGAACAATTCAGAATGAAAACTCTACATAGTCATTACTTTACTCAAGGTGGGCAATTTTCTGACAACACTGGTTATGAAAGATTCATACCTTCCTATTTCAATGCTTCCAGCACATCGAAAGTACCCAAGATTCAAACGAGGTCATGTTCATTCTCATCAAGGTACTACCCTTTGGGATTGCGGCAGCCCCTTCACTGTTCAAAAAGTACTGGTAGTTGTGGCAGCACGCCACCACAGGTAGGGCATTGCAGTGTATCGTCATCTGTACTGGTTAATAACTTGGGAAAGCCCAACAGTATGCTGAAGAAATACTCTGGTAACAATCAATTTGTTATGTTAACTTTCAATAAAAAAAGTTATCCAGTGTGCTTCCCAGCTAAGAAAAGAAATATCTAGGTGTTATTTTCAATACAAAATTAGCACTGGTGTTCCCCAACAAGAGGTTTTAAGATCTGTTAAATCAGATACCCGATTACATGGCCATCTGACATGATTTGTATCACTGCTACATCCAGAATCTTTCCTCCACCGCAAGGGGATTTTTCTATACCTGCTCAGTAGGGTCTGTTGATGAATAGAGGTAGAGAAAAGCATATTCAGAATTGCTTAACCTCTCACGTATTCCTCATCTTTGATCAATATTTGTAAGTCTGCTTGCAGCTTTGGATTTTTTTTTCTCCATAGTATCGGCTCATTGCGTCATTGAGTCGTGGCCCGGAACGGCCTCTAGCCTGTCCTTTCATGTGACCACGGCGCTCATATAGGAAGCTTGCGTGCACCCGTGTTCTCGGTTCTGTTTTTCCAAATGCTCAAAATGCTTCGAATGGTTCATCACCTCAGCGATTTCTAATAGCGTATTTTCAGTCATTTCGAAGTTCGTCGAAAATGTCTTCACCGAAGACCGGTTTCAATCGATGCTCAGATTGTGGCGCTGAAATGTCCATTACGAACCCACATCGGATCTGCCTTTGGTGTTTGGGTGTGGACCACAGAGTCGATGACAGTGTGAAGGACTTGAGGGAAAGGAAGGGGAAACTCGTGGCAGGTAGGAAATCCCCTTCTACTACCCCTCCCAAAAAGAGGTGGTCTGACAAGTCCAGGGCGGTTTCCCCTGTGAAAAAGCGCTCCAAACACTTGAGCGCACGAGATCTCGTCAATCATCCTCATAACAAAAAAAGACGAAGAAACTACACCATTGATCGCGGTCATCTTCGTCAGACTCCTTTCCTGACAGACTTACAACTTTCCAAGCAAGTGGCCATCTTCTGCAGCCTGGGAGAAATATAATCTTCACATGTTGGAGGTTTTTCAGAAGGCTGCTCCAATCGCCCCTTTGGAAGGGCCCCAGAGAGCTTTAGATCCCATTGTGTCTGATAAAACCAGCCGGGTGTCTTTTGAGGCCACTAGTCGCACGCCAAAGAGCACGAGCAGTAATTCTCCTCGGCATCTGTCAATGGAGTCTTCGTCTCTCCATAAATTGAAGCCTCGACTCCTGTAAAGGAACTGGTACCTGGCTCATCAAAGCCAGTGTTGCTGTTGAAGCTGTTAAAGATGTCGACACACTCGAAGACTTTGAAGCCTTCAAACGATTTGTTGAAGTCTTATAAGCGTTTACCTAAGACTGACTTCTTTAAGACCGTGTGGTTGCTTTTGGAGGAGGAGGAGGAGGAGGAAGAGGTTGTACATTTCGGCTTGGAGTATGGCACTCCAATGTACCTGATCAGTTAATCTCGGAGGAGTCCAGGTTGCAAACTCTTGTGGACACTCTGAAAGTTTTGCTAGTGCCTTAAACACCTCCCCATACACACATTTTGCTACTCCTGACTCTTCAAGTCATGCAGACCCCTCATATAGATCAGTGATGGGTAAAGTCATGGAATATCTAGGTTGGGGAAAACCAGTTACAATCCTGGAAAAGGATGGCCTTCCAGATAACCTGTATAGGGGGCCCCAAGGGAGCCTGCATTACCCTTCCACACGGCATTGAGAACCAGAGTGTTGGAAAACTGGTTAGAACCGGATATGGCACCAGTGGTTAACAATGATCTGGCTATGAAATACAGGCCTGCCACAGTTGATCAAAGTTTTCTATCAAAACGCCCTACTCCTGAAAGCTTAGTGGGTCAGGCAGCCATGTCAACTTCTAAGGCTACAGCCTATCCTACTATCCCCCTAGATAGAGATGAGAAAAGGTTTGACGCCTCAGGGAAGAGGGTGTTTTCTGCTGGCAGCATGGCTCTTAAAGCCATTAATCCGACTTGTGCCCTGGCAAAGTATATGCACACCTTGTGGAGGGGTTTCTTAACCTGGTGCAAGGCAGCTTGGATGCCATGTGCCAATCTCTCTAGTCTGGATTAGAGACTGCAGACTCGGTAAGCGGAGCTATGGTGGCGAGTTTTGTCGCCAGAAGATTTGCTTGGTTGAAGTCAGGTTTCGCACCCAACGTCCAATCAAGACTCTTGGGCATGCCATTTGATGGCTCCCAGCTTTTCGCCTGCAATGCTGATGAGAGCCTAGGAAAATTATAGGTGTCCAAGGTGGCAGCTAAATCGATGGGAGAAGCCATACTCTAGCCTCAACAATCTCAATCTTCCCACAATTTGGAGGGCGTCAGCCTTTTCGTTTCTACTCCTTAATTGCTAGAGCAAGAGGCCAGTTTGCACAGAGGGGCCAAAGAAGAGCTCCCTGGGGCTCACCCTGACGAGTAGGAAAAACTCCCCTCTCGGCCTCTTCTTCTTTGCCCTCGGTTTCAGGAACAACCCCAAAATCCCTTTGAGTTCTTGGATCACAGGACTCTGGTGGTGGGCAGGCTGACTCAGAATTTGGAAAATTGAGATAACATTGGATGCTCCGGCACTGCAGACAGTGGCTCGCGGCTACTGCCTCCTTTTCCGAAAAAGACCCCCGGAAGACCTCCAAAAGGCCAATCCTTGAAGGATCCGGATCAGCTCCTCCTTACAGGAGATTCTCACGCTGTTGGAGAAAGGTGGGATAGTCCGTACCTGTGGCGGAGAGGAATCAAGGTTGGTACTCGCCTTACTTTCTAATCCCCAAGAAGGACGGAGGACTGCGACACATCCTGGACATGAGATGCTTGAACAAGTTCCTCAGGAAGGACAAGTTCAAGATGGTTCCACTTTCGCTTTTTTTCAGGCTTTTCGACTCCAGGATTGGTTGGTGTCATTGGACCTTCAGGATGCTTACTTTCATGTGCCAATTCATCCTTAGCACAGAAAGTACCTGAGGTTTGCCGTTGGCAGTTCTCACTATCAGTTTCTGGTTCTGCCATTCAGGCTCACCTCGGCCCAAGGGTTTCCACCAAGTTCGTGGTGGTGGTGGCAGCAAGTCTAAGGAGGGAGCGGGATTCACATCTACCTCTACCTAGACGATTGGCTGATAAGAGCGTTTCCTCCCGAATAAGCTCAGTGTCATCTTAGTCAGCTTGCCACTTCCTCCACAGGCTGGGCTTCTCCCTGAATTTCAAGAAGTTCCGACACCATCGCAAAAGCTTCAATTTATTGTAGCGGTCCTGGTTTCCTCCTCCCTAGTTGAGCGCTTAACCCCTTTTACATCTGGTCCAAAAATTTGACTGCCCAATATCTTCCACTCTTCAATTTTCTGGGGTTGCTCAGCCTTTATGGCATCCTCCATTTTTCTGGTGCCAGAAGCCCGTTTGAGAATGAGGTCCTTACAATGAGCCCTCAGATCCCACTGCACTGGTCACAGTCCTCTGGCAGAATGACAGACCTTCACCCGGACCCAAACAAGGTTGCACAATCTCCTGTGGTGGACATGTCAGGAGAACGTGATGAAAGGGGAACCTTTTTTGCAACCATGGCAGGAGATGATGGTTGTGACAGTAGCCTCCCTCCCTGGGCATGGGGCCCACATGAACGACCTGCCCATCAACGGTCGTTGGTCTCAGAGTCCAGACTTCACATAAACCTTTTAGAGCTGAGAGCAATTAGACTACCGCTGATGGCTTTTCTGCCTTCTGTACGTGGGAAAACATTCCTGGTAATGACGGACAACACAGTGGCCATGTATTACCTCAACAAAAGAGATGGGTGTAGGGTCACAGCCACTGTGCGGAGAGGCAATGCAGCTCTTTTTCTGGGCACTACTAGAAACAGTCTCTCTTCTGGCAGTTCACCTAGCTGTAGAGGAAAACATAGCAGCGGACACTCTTAGCCGGCAGATCAGTCTCTCACGAGTGGGAGTTACCACCTCAGGAATACCTCAGGTGGGTCTGTTCGCATCCAGTCTCAACAGGAAGTGAGACTTATTCTGCTCCAGGGAATTTCCTCTGCGAGGAGCTCTAGGGGACGTATATGTAGTGGACTGGGAATTTCCACTCCTGTATGCTTTCCCAGTCATTTCTCATGTCATCAAGAGGTTCCCATCAAGGAAGAGCCCTATGGAAAAAAGAGGTTGAGGTCCTTTGAGGATGCTTCCCTAGTGAAGGTCACAAAGAAGGCAAAATCGTCACATGCTCCTATGCCACCTTCGTCAATGGTTGCTGCGGCTGCGGGACCCAGTTCGGAGAGGGTTGCCTTCACCAGCTCAGTCGACTGTTAGTTTACCGGTAGGAGGGATGGTTCTATCCGTGAGGAAATCGACACCATTGGCCAAACACTCGTCAAAGGACAAATCATCCAAGGACTCGACACAAGCCTTGCCTATAACCTCATCCATCAGGACCGTCGTCCCGTCAACGAGTACTTCATTGTCGATCTCTTCTGCGAAGGCTGAGCTTTCATTGGCGGCTTCAGTCACACTGAAGAGCTTGTCGACGATCATCACTGTTGCCACTATGCTGGTTACCACGCCCAGTGTTTCCTTACCGCCTAGACCCCCGTCAGCTGTTCAGTCGACAATGGCGCCTCTTCTTACTCCTCGGGCTCCAATCATCTTCTCTTTTACTAAGGGCTCCGGTTTGGTGAATAACATGCCTCCAGCTCAAGAATTTCTGCCTAGGCCTGCCAAGGCCACACCACTTTTCACCTTGGTCGCTATGGCGACCCCCAAGAGGTCGCCAGCACGCTACACCAGCTCTGAGGAGGACCGGCCAGAAGGCTTTTACTCTGACCAGGAAGGTGGTCATAGGGAACCTGACCCCATTATGCCAATGTCTCGGCAGAGAACATCCTCTCATCATCCTTCTCAGTCTTTAAGCCCTTCTCTTCTGGGTATGACTCCTGCACCAAGGGACATGTCTGTGGACATTTTAACCACCTTGCATACACTGGTGATGGAGATCCAGCAGCGACTACGCATGGCTCCAGGGCCTGTACTATAGAGGAGTCCTCCGAGGCCTCAGCCTCACACAGCCCCTATTGCCCCTCCTGCCTCAGGCATTGCTGGCTGCACTGCCCCCTGTGGTGTAGGAAGTGGCTCATGCAGACACTGGCACTGATACACAACAGGTACGCATGGCACGGATAACTTCGATTACATTCCTGTGGATGGAGTACCTCGGACATGGATGAGCCCTCTTCTGGACGGGGATGAGGTCCTTCCACTCCATTATCTCTAAGGCTGCAAGCTATTTAACCTAGTTTCCAGAGGAAAAGAAAAAGGAAGGTTTCCTTTTCGAGCAACGGGAATTATCCAGGGAGACCGTTGTTTCAGTTCCTCCTGTTGAATGCAATTTGGTAGGCGGGGCTGTTGGTCATGAATGCCCTTAATACCGCTCTTGCGAAAAAGGGACAGACTGGGGAAAAAAAAGTACTGGGTTCCGGACTCGCCCCCAAGTGCCTCAGATTCCAGCTCTCGCTGGACTCCTGTTCTCGGCCGCCGCTTTGAAGAGATCTTCCAATCCATCTTCATGATCTATGGTGCCCCCTAACCAAGAGGGTAAAAAGCTGGATGCAACGGGGAAGTGCATCATCACAATTGCGGCATCGACAATCAAGGTTGCAAACGCCCTCGCCATTCTTTCACGGTTTGACAGGGACCTGTGGTACAAGTTAGGGCCCATCCTCAACTTACTCTCTGATGAAGCTGATGCCTTAGCTCTGTTCAAAGAAGAGGGGGCCTCTGGCCACGCAATCAGTCGCCGTCGACATCGCGGATTCCGGATTTCGCCAGTGGTGTGACCCTCTACTGCCTGGGTTGGCTAAAGGCCACCAATGTCCACACGGATGTGCAGACAAAGATAGTCGACAACCTTTTTGGAAGGCATGAACAAGACTCTGCAAGCCATATAGACGGACACTGAGAGTGTGTTCTTTAGGCACTCTCCAGCAGAGGAGGCCGTCCTTTTGTTCCTCTAAAGGAAGAGTCTCAAGGTCATCCAAAGGCTTTACTACACACTATCGTCAGCCCTCCCATTCTACCACCCAGGACGCTTACAGGGGACACTCCCAGGCCTAGGGCAGCGGCAGCCAGCGGTATTGCCGTCCCCCAACCAGGCTGCAAATGAAAAAGCAGGCCTGAACTGACCCAGAACCTGCGCCCAGCCCCCACCCCCCTTCAGCACCCCAGTGGGAGGCTGGTTATCACAATTTGTCGATAAGTGGTGAAAGATCTCTACAAATAGGTTGTTCTAAGTCCTTCAACAGGGACATGCTCTGAAGTTTCAAGATCAAGCCCTCACATCCCTCCTGTTCCGCGAAAAGAGCTGCACATGACACAACTGCTAAAGGAGGTTCAAGCCATGCTAAGTAATGGGGCGACAGAACCAGTCCCTCCACACCTCTGGGGCTCCAGAGTGTACGCCAAATACTTTCTTGTAAAGATGAAGTCAGGAGGGTGGAGATCAATTCTAGACTTGCAGCGACTCAAAAGTTCCTCAAATCCCAAAAGTTCAGGATGGTCACTTTGCAGCATGTACTCGACCAGCTGGAAGAAGGGGATTTCCTGGTAACCCTCGTACTGGGGGATGCATACTTCCACATTCCCATTCATCATAAACACTGGATGTTACTGCGTTTTGATGTTCACGGCTGCCATTACCAGTTCAAGTCCTCAAATCGGCCCACAAGTCTTCACCAAATGCTTGACATGGTGGCAGTGGGTCTGTGCCGCAAAGGAACTCGCGACTATCCTTAACTGGACTATTGGCTCATCCGATCCCGCTTGCTCGCTGTTGAGGAGAATTCTCATTCTATGGCTAATTTACCTTACCTATAGTCCCCCCAGCAGCTTTGCTGGATCTGAAGGTATTTTTTTTATCTCCTGCTAAGAGTGCCTTTTTCCTACTCTTAGGCATATTTGCTATGTTTGTTCTAGGCTATTTTTTGTGTTTAATGTATATGGGGTTTATCTCACCCTCATAGGAACCATCTTTATACACATGTTATACAGCACCCTCAGTGCAGTGACACAGGGGTGTCATAGTGACCCCCAAACATAGACTCCGTACCCTGGGACTGACTGTCTCGCAGGGCATGTAAAGTCCCCATTGACTTTACTAGTCAATTTTTATGTACTAAACCAGTACAACCCATCTTACTATGGAGGTACTGGGAAGGGTTAATAGTTTTTCCCTGGTGTTCACTCTCGAGAGGGTACCGTACCGTCCCTCTCTCAAAAGTTTCTGGCTGGTGGCAGTGGTTACTGCCAAAAATATTCGACCGCAAATATTTCTCTATGGGATTTTCCCATTGTTGGAGGCTACCACTTTTACTGACAGCCTCTAACATACCGTCGGTTTATTTTATTATTAACTTTACTCCGGTAGGTTTTATTTGCCAGAACTTTAATATAAATTCTTTCTCGTGTCTTTCTGTAAACTCCTAACCCAGGTCGGGGATCCTTTGTTCGTCCTTTTGGCGGGCTTCTGCCAAGAAGCCCTCCTTTCGGCGCCACTGAGTCTGGGGTGGATCCATTGTGTGGGAGGGGGAGTAGGACCCCTGGACAGGGTTGCCTCAGCAACCCAAGCCGCACTCAGCCCTATTAGGATGGAGGGTCTGCTGCCAAGATGACCACTCCACTGTGTGAGTGACAGCTAGGCTGTATGAATGGGGATCTTTTTGCATAAAAGCAGGGTCCCGAGGACTGGAAGAGCAAGATGTCGCCACTGGAACTAAGAAGCCGAAGAGGAGAGAAGCCAAAGACCTCTGCAACATCTGAACCACCGGTGAAGCCCTGCTGCAGCGTCTCACCACTTTTCTCCACACGACGAGAGAAGATCTTCATCTGCAAGAGCCTTCTTCCCTTGAGCTGGTGGGGCCAACCAGTTTGCCAATCGCCTTCCTGGACCTGCCCTGGTAGAATCGCCAGTACCCCGTACTCGGAGACCGGATAGCCAGGCACCCGTCCACCCGGACCGCGATTTAAAGGAGCGTACCTTTTATCCGTTGGGCAGCACCGCGGCTGGTTTCATCCCTGGGTAGTGCAGTAACTCGAACCTTCCTCCACGACGAGAGCCTCTCTTCCTCTGCTGAATCCCCCGAACTGCAGGAACTACCGGGAACAACCGCCACTGCAGGAGCCTCTTCATTTTAAGGTACATTGTTCCGCCAGGCCGCCCTTTTCGCGTGGTAGTGCTAAAGGTGTTTTAAATCCTTCACCTACCTGTTGGGTTGACCGTCCCTATCCTCTAACATTGTCTTACACCTTCTGCATCCACCTTTTCGAATCGTTAACCAAAGACTTGACTGCAGCTACAAGAAAAGGTTGCTCCTGGGCCCTTTTGCCCTGTACCACTGACTCTGGCACAGGCCTATTGATCTGGCTGAATTTGTTAGAACTGCCTTCTCTAGATTGCTTCTCAACTAGAACTGTGTTGATGCACCTAATTCTTATAACCACCTTTTCCTTCCCACTTTTAAAACTTGTGAAGTGCCATTTTGCTCGGTTTTCATTTAAGTATTCTCTATGCTAAAGTACTGCCTTGCATAAACTTGTTCACAAACTTATGGGAAGTGTTGCTAGGGTGGGTGTGTAAGAAGATATTCCTGTGTAACTTGTGTTTTCCCTCCCTTTTGAGAAATTGCTAGAGTGCCATTTGTGGTTGGTTTTCACTGTGCCGTGTTGCTCAGGTTTCACTCTTGCTCAAACTTGTGTACAATTTAACTAGGGAGTTGTGTATACTTTTCTTGACTGATTTTAACTTGCTTTTTTAACTGTGATTAATGTGTTGAACTAGAAGGGTGTAAAATAAATATATATATTCTTTTTAATACAAAGCTTTGGTCAGTGGTTCCTTGTGCCATAGTACTGTAGCCCTATTGTGTAAACCCTGAATACTGCTCTTCTCCCTCTTAAGATAAGTCTGACTGCTTAGCCACAGCTACCAATTAAATCTTTGTGGTACAGACTGATACCAATGGGGATTTATTGCGCATACCTGTAGTCTTAATCTTCTGTAGTGCTCCCTAAGGGAACTGCACAGGATTCTGCGTAACACCCGCTGGCGATCCAGAACACAGAGGAGACTATCCGGACCCTGGCTTCTCTGGCATTCTCATTAAGCTATCAGAAGTCCTGCGTAGTGTCTCAGAACACTGTGTTCCTGGGTGCCCGCCTCAACACAGTTGTGAGAAACCTGAAGGTGTCTCCCTAGCTAGTCCCTGGGGGATCTGTCATCCAGGTGGCCAGGACATGGCCATCGCTATTGGATCCAGTTCCTGGTGGTGGACCAGTGAGGGAGGATCCCCTGGATAGGGGTTTCTGTTGGAATGGGACACCGACGGGTGAGACGCAGTATTCCCCTTCTTTTAACACCTTTTCCCCATCCTATTATATAGGATATTCCAAAACCATGCCCCCTGCCCAACACTAACACTTTCGCACAACACGAAAGACAACGGACTAACACCAGAGCCGTTTACATGACATGTCCGAGTACAAGGGTCAGGCAATTGACCAGAATCACACACACCTGGCGTCCCTTCCCCTTCCCCAGAGGGATAAAAGCTGGAGCACAACCGCACACTACGCGCAAGGCAGACCGCATGACGTGAGAGCTAACTCAGCACGGAAGTTCATGAGGAGGAGGAGAAAGGCAGCGCAAATCAGGAGGATAGCAAAGGAATCGTAAGACGGTGAACAATAGCCAGCGTGTGTTGCAGCTGATGTCAACAGTACCTGGGTGCCTCCTCCGCTGACAGCCAAGCTGGGAGAGACGCATTGGCCCAATGGTACCAGCCTCGACTCCACAGACAAGAAAGCAAAGCAGTTCATCACTGCCGGTGAGTCGAGGGGAGAGCTGATAAAGAAAACCGAACTGTTAACAAAATTAGCAAGCGGCTAATTGAACTTTGAATAAACAAAGAACTGGTGATAAAAGAAAAGGGGAAAGCCAGCATAGCAGAATCAAACACCACATGGGTGTTGATTCGAGAAAGGTTGGCGATTATCGTGCTATTGAACTACCATAACCAGAAGGTCTCATGAAATGGCGGAAGGGAGTCAGTGTTCATACAGGGATCTTATCAAATCCTCCGTACAGTCGAAAGTCTTTGACCGACAGAGGGTTGAGAAACTAAGGGAAACTAATCCTGCATAGTATGAGAAGTACGTTGTAAAGATTGGCAAGAGTAAACCCGGCAGAGGGATGCTAACAAAGGATGACGAAATCTGAAGTCCCATGACATTGTGTGGAAAGGAGTGAACCCGGTGGAGGGAAGTTCACCGTGAATTGTTTAAAAAGACATGATTTGTGAATGCAAGAATCCTAGGGGTCTGAGCCATGGAGAGAGAGATCCAGGGGTGGAAAGTCATCAGCCAAAGTTCATTGAGAAAGGAACTGTTTAGTTGATTTTGTTGAATATGAATTGTGAGGGGTCTATGCTTGGAAGAGGGGGACCCAGAAGTGAAGCCTTCACCCAAAGTTCACGTGGTACAGAACTTGGTGTGTGTTTGTTGAATACATCAGGCCCACGCAGAGGTCGAAGTGGGCGGGAACGGTCGGGAGCGGTGCTCCTATACTTTTTATTTTTCAGTTTCACCGTTCCTATACTTTTATTTTAAAAAGAAACCGTTCCGGAACAGTTTCGTTTTTAAAATAAAAGTGTAGGAAGAAATTGAAGCTTGCACTTCAGTGCACTGCACTGAACATTCCCTTAAATAATAGCTGTGTTTGTTTGGGGGTTTGGACTGTGTGTGGGAGGGGCGCAGCTATGGGGTTTGTGGGGAGTGGGGCAGGCCGGCAGGGAACATAGCTCCACTACTTCTTTTCGTACACTTCGACCACTGGGCCCACGAAGGCAAGAGACTTTTTTATTGAAAAGAGACTTAACCATTGAAGAACCCAATAGCTGGAATGCGACTGTCAGCTCGTGCTGGGAAAGCTCAAGCGTGTGCTGTGCTCTAAGTTCCCAACCTTGTCCCGTGTTGAAAACGTGGGCAATGGAGACCACTGGCAATCGCATCCTGATTTATTGTTGTTTGTGAACACTTCTTTCTTTATTCAAAACACTATCCCACACTCTTTTTGCAATTAGTTGTAAGGATTTGGCAATAGTTTATTTTAGTATAGGCCTTTGTACTTTGACAAGACGCCACAAGGACTGCCTTATTTTTCTTTTGATGGTCGTAGCTTGCTCCCATCTTAGATTTAGGTTTTCTCACCCGTTTATATAATTTAATAAACGCCCTTGAACTGTGTTCACTTGTGTCCGTCTTTACTGTTGCCACCATGAGTTCCTCAGTCTTGTCTAGCGACTCCCTTGCAATGGCGGAAGCCATCCTTGGAAAGCCCAATGGCTGTCTGCTTCCATTGCTACAGTCCAGTCCATCAAGTCCCTGCTGGGAATCCTGTCTTCCTGCATTCATCTGGTACCCTTTTGCAGACTACACCCCTTTAAGCGTTTCTGGATTCCAGCTGGCAGCGAGTGACCAGCACATGGACCGACTAGATCGTCCTTGGACGTCCCATCAAGCCCTCCGTTGCTGGTCAGTTCGCCCGCACCTCTCACAGGGTGCTCCTTTTTAGCTCCCTGCATATTAAGTGACCACAACCAACGCCTCACTAGAGGGCGGGCGGGGCCCACTCCAGGAGGAGGAGTTGCACATCAATGTTCTGGAACTGTTGGTAGTTTTCTGGGCTCTCAAATCTTTTCATCCTCCGCTCCAGGGGAACGTGGTGCTGATCTTCACGGACAACACCAGCACCATGTTTTACATCAGGAAGCAGGGCGGGACATGCTCCCCCCCCTCTCAGGAGGCGCAGAACCTGTGGCGTTGAGCCATTGCTTAACAGATGTTTCTTGTCCCTTTTCACCTTGCAGGCATTCAAAACACCATAGCGGACTCCCACCAGGTAGCTGCGGTCCTGTTACAAGTAGAGTTACAGCAAGCACAAGCATCCTGTCTCTTCAGGGCTTGGGTCACCCTCAAATCGACCTCTTTGCGACACATGCCAACTCTTAAGTGCCAAAGGTTTGCCAGTAGATGTCCTCAAGGCAGGAGTCTGGGAGACTCTTTCTCATTCCCTTGGGAGGGCCTCTTCCTGTACGCTTTCCCACAGATTCCTCTGTTACTATGTGTGATCATCACACTCGGACGTTGAAACTGCAAGATGATCCTCATTGCACCGGCGTGGTCTGGCCCAGGCAGATCTGGTACTCGGATCTTCTCCAGCTGTCGGTGGCTTCTGCCGTCAAGCTGCCTCCTCTTCCAGACTTGCTTTCCAGAGAAGGAGAGTCGATCCTGCACCACAACTCGGCATCTTAGACCCACGGCCTGGTTCCTGCAGCCCTAGAACATGGGCACTAGTCGCTGCCCTGGGAATGTATAAAGATTCTAGCCAAGGCTAAGGCACCCCACTATGCTGATGTGGTACAAGCACAAGTGGAAGTGCTTTACAATGTGGTGCCGGACACAGAAGATTTCTCTGTTGTGCGTGATGGGCCTTAGTATCTCCCATACATGCTCTCGCTGGCCTTGCTCTTTCATCTATCAAAGTTCATCTGGCCGCCATATCTCGGTACACGCGGGCTCCAGGCAAACTCTGGTTGTGATCACACAGGCTTGTAAAGAAGTTCCTCCAGGGACTTTTTAGAATATTTCCTACAGTGAATGCTCCTGCCACGGCTTGGGAGCTAAACATGGTAAGATGTAAACTGAGGGGGCCTCCGTTTTAGCCTATGCATCAAGCCTCTTATAAGTGTCTGTAATGGAAGACTGCCTTTTTGGTGGCTATCACCACGGCCAGGCAAGTCGGGCGAACTGCATTCTTTCTTGTAAACCTCCATATTTGTCGTTCCGCTCAGCTAAGGACAAATCCTTCAATGGATTGCTTTTCTCCCGGAGATTCATCATCTGATAAACTTATCCAGCTCTGCTGCTCGGAAACGTTTTCGACAGGGGGCATAGTGGACCTCAACTTGACTATTGATCCGTCTTGCTTAGTGCTCGATCGTCGGCTCCGGACGTGGTGGCAGGCATATTATGTGTACGACGTCACTACTCCCCTTATCTCAGTTCCTTTTTTAATGCGCACTTGCACGCTGCTTCGGGAACACGGCATTGAGTGTTCGACTCAGTGTTTTTGACAAATTAGTCATATTTTCTCTCATAAATCCTCAACCGCGATGTCCACTCACCGGATTTCGCTTTAAAAGGTGCATCGACTGCCATTCCAAAATGTCGGTGACCAGCATGGTACGTCATTTGTCTGTGGTGTCTGGGTCCGGATCACGGCACAGGGGGATGTGCACCATGCTCCAAAATACAGTTGAAATCCATTCGTGCGTGGGCCACCAAACTTGCTCTAAGCCGACCGTTGCCAAAATCTCTGGCGCAGTCGCTCGTCCAGTCCTCCCAGATAGAGGGGCCCCACCCCCGAAAAGGAGAAGGAAAAACATCTGCAAAAAGTGGTCACATTCGAGAATCCACTCTTCCTCGTCTTCGTATCCTAAGAAGAAGCAACGCCACCGCAATCTGGACAAGTCCAGCTTGTCATCTGATTAAGGAGTGGGAAGGTTTCAAGAAAGAAATGCTGGGAAGGTTTAAAACTCAGGCTGCTACAGGTTGCGGGTGCCCCCTCTACCCCTTTCGGCACCATCAGCATCAAAGAAGCCTTTGGGCTTGATGCTGAAAAAGGCACGTAAACCTTTGACGGTTGGTCCTTCTCGACTGAGAGGCTATCAGCAGCAGGTTTTTCGCTCCACTCTCTAGGTCGGGATTCTGCAAATCCATGCTATCAATTTTCGGCACCAACCAGGGCGATCCCATATTTACAGGGTCGGGAGGTGTTCATTTTTTCGACGACCAAACTGACCTGTTGGCATTAGCCCAGGGGTTACATGACACCAGTGGCCTGGACAAGTCTGCAGAGGTCGCATTTCAGCAGGTTCGCCTTATACGCACACCCATGCTAAATTTAGGACCTTGGTGGAAAGGGTAGTAGACACCCTAGGTTAGAAGTCCTCTTTAGCACTTGTTCAAGGTTACAAGTTGACGGACATCTTGTGTGAAGGTCCTGTAACTGAGCATAACATGCCACTTAATCTGGCAATTGCAGACCCCCTATTGTGGCAACATCCCTGCTGTATTCCCCCCAGTCAACTCTAACTTTACGGGGCAGTACAGGCTGGCAAAAGGAGATTCTTTTCCTGGCTTCTCACCCTTCTCCGATGGGGCTTGTTGTGCAGCCTGCCACAATCCCCACCAGACCTGTGGCATCCACTTCAATCTTCCTCCGGACAGAGAGGGTAGAAGGTTGGACACAATGGCCAAGAAGGTCTTTACTTCTGGCAACATGATGGTAAAAGCCACTAGTGTGGCCGGTGGATTTACAAAATACTCATTTGGTCTATGGAAAGCTACGGAGCAGGCAACACAGTACATCCCTGAGGTTGAAATGCGGGATGGGTTTACACGGTTGGTTAAAAATGGTGAATGTTAGGGAGAATTCTCTGTTTAGGCTGAATTTCCCTACCTAGTGAGTCCCCCAGCAGCTTTGCTGGATTTCTGGGGTTTATTTTTTTCTCCTGCCAAGAGTGAGACTCTTTTACCCTCACTCTTGGACATGTTGAACTGTGTGATCTTGGACAAACCTAGTGTTGAATGGGCTATGGGGTCTTTTACTCCATAGGGCCTCATGTATTTTTGTGATGTGGGTTACACAGCACCCTCTGTGCAGTAACCCAGGGGTGTCCTAGGGACTCCCCAACATAGACTCCATACCCTGGGACTGACTACTGTCTCCCAGGGCATGTAAAGTCACAAAAGGCTTTATTAGTCTTGAATCCTGAACAGAACCAGTACAAACCATCATATTGTGGACGTACTGGCTGGGGCAATTCGATTGCCCCAGGGTCTGTTAGTCAAGGGGGCACGTCTCCGTCCCCCCTGGTCGAGTTTTGGCTGGTGGCAGTGGAAACTACTTTTTATATTCAACCGCGAATATTTCCCTATGGGATTTCCCATTGTTTTAGGCTAACACATTTAATTATTTATTTACGGTAGCCTTAAACATACCGCCGGTTTATATATTTATTATTATAACTCCGGTCGGGTTATTTTGCCAAAACTTGATCCTAAAATGGCGTTGGTATTCACCTCTGTAATTCTGACCCAAAGTGGAGCCCTTTGTCCCACTTTTGGCGGGCTTCTCCACAGAAGCCCTCCAAAGTGGTGCCACTCTGTCTGGGGTACTTAGGAGGGGTGGAGGGGAATTTAGGCACCCTGGACTGAGTTACCTTGGTAACTCAAGTCGCACTCCATCCTGATTGGCCCAAGTGGTGAGCCGCCCGGCTCACCACTTAGCATGTTTGAGTGACAGCTAGGCTGAGTGAATGGGGGTTTGCTGCATAAAAGCAGGGCTTTGGGGACTGGAACTTCAGAAGTCGCCACAGGACCAAGAATCCGACGAGGGAAGAGCTGAGCCGACCTGCTTCGACGACACCAACCGGTGGAGCCCTGCTGAACCGTCTCACCACTTTTCCCAACGACCGAGGAGAACTCTTAACGGAGTGGCTCCTTCCCTTGACTGGTGGGGACAACCAGTTTTCGCCTTCTTTTCGCTTCTTTGGAGTATCTCGTGGCCGCCTTGCCTGTGCCAAGCACCCCGGCAACCGGAATACCACCCTTTACTCCCATACCGCGAAAGTCGGTACAACCCTTTAACCGGAGGACTCCGCGGCTGGTTTCTTCCCGGGCAGTGCTACGACCTTTCTCTTCTGCTCTTCAGCGAGATATTCTTCTCCCCTGACCGACGTCGAGCCTTGCTGTCACTGCCTGGAACTACTGCCCCCGCTGGAGGATCCTTTCCGTTTGAGGTACTGTGTTCCGCCTGGCTTCCCTGGCCACCGACTGTACGGGGTAGATTTAGTCCCCGGCTTTCGACCCTAGGAGTGCCTGGGACACTTTGGCTAAACTTTCTGAGCCACTCTAAACTCTTTTTGACTATTTGCAAGACTTTGAATCCCTAACGAACAGTGTGATCTTGGGCACATTTTCGCGCCGGCCGCTCTAAGAGTGGGCCCTGCCTAGTGACTTTTGCTCACCTGTGACTTTGTTCTTCGTTAAGCCTCTTGCAAGTGTTCTGAACCTTAGAGTGGTGTGTTTAACCCATTTCTGCTTTTTCTCTCCCTTTCTTGGAAACTACTAGAGTGTCATCTAACGTTAAGCACTCACCTCTGTTTTAATTAAGTGGTGTTAACCTAGAGTTGTCTAGATAGGAGAAAGGATTGAATCTACTTTCATTATAACTGTGTTTGAAGTGTTTACTCTATTTTTGCTAAAGTGTTTTTAACTTATGTGTATTTTAAATAAATAACTATATACGTTTGAAACCAAGCTCTGGTCAGTGTTTGCTTGTGCTATTGTGTTTTGGTACCTATTGTGTATACTTTGCATACTGCCTAACTCTTCTTGAGAGAAGTCTGACTGCTCAGCCACAGCTACCAGGTAAATCTGGGTGGTACAGACTGCTACCAAAGGGGTTTACTGCTATACCTGTAGTCTTAAATCTTTTGCAGTGTTCCCCAAGGGAACTGCACAGGTTTCTGCCTAACAGTGAAGAAGGTAGCAAATGCAGTCTTTGCAGACAGGCCTGGACGTGGGGTCAGCGGTAGTATTGAGAAGGCAAGCCTATCTCAAAACGTCTGGTTTCTCCCCGAACGTCCAGAATAGGCTACTGGACATGTCTTTCGAGGGAGAGTTTCTCTTTGGCCAGAAGGCTAACGACTGTCTGGAAAAGTTCAAAGAATTTAAAATAGCAGTAAAATCACTGGGCCTAGCTGCACAGCCGGCCAAACCTGCCTTCAGCTTTCCCTCTAGGGGCAGAGGCTACAGGCTCTTTGTGCCTTACGGCAGGAAAGTGCAGCTCCCACAGGCCAGGCAGGGACAGAGGCATTACTCACGACCCAGAAGAGGCATAGGGGCTTCTAGAGGCCAGCTGCGGGGGCGGCACCATTCCCTAAGCCGCTTTCATTTCCCTTTGCACAACTTGCCGGTTGACGGACAGTTGGCAGAACATTGGCCACAGTGGCAGGAGATTACCTCTGATGTCTGGGCCCTGCAGCTCGTTCGGTGGTGTTGTCTGCCCATTTTAAGAAAACCACAGGACCGACCCCCATCGCCTCCAAACCAACCGGGACAGGATTTCCAGGAAGAACTGTGAGCCCTGTTGTCGAAGGGTGCCGTGGAAAACTTACCTCTCGATCAGAGAGGTTCAGGTTCATATTCTCGGCATTTCCTGGTGCCCAGTAAAGGAGGAAGTCTGTCCCATTTTGGACCACAGGGTCTTGAGCAAGTTTGAGGAAAGACAAATTCAGGATGGTGATGTTCAGAGAAATTCTCCATGCTCTTGAACTTCAGGACTGGCTGGTGTCAATGGATCTGCAGGATGCTTATTTCCATGAGGTGTTCCTCATAGTGGACAAGCACGACCTCAGCTGGTGGACCGACCGCTGCAATCTTAAGTCGTGGGAACCCTTCTGGCCCCCTTTGCCTCAGGCCCGAGTGGTCACGGATGCATCTCTGAAGGGTTGGGGCGCTCACTGCAAGGTCTTGCAGGTTAGCGGCCTTTGGAAGCCAGGTGGCACATCAACAGGCTGGAGTTGAGAGCCATCAGGCTAGCCCCAGGGGCTTTCGTCACGTCTCTCAGGGGGTAGCATGTCCGGGTTCTGACGGGCAACACAGTGGCCATGCACTACCTGAACAAGCAAGGTGGTGTGTACTCGCCCCACCTCTGCAGAGAGCGATGGAGCGGTGGTTCTAGTTGCTGGAGAACCGGGTCTCAGTAGTTCATATGAGCAGGCAGAGCACAGTCTCACACGAGTGGGAAGTGTGCCAGGAAGTCCTGGGGGAGGTCTTCTCTCTTTGGGGTACCCCAGCAGTGGATCTCTTTGCCAGAGTGTCCAAAAGGAAGTGCAGGTAGTTTGCTCAAGAGAATTCAAAGCAAACAGTGCATTGGGGGACACGCTCATGGTAGATTGGACCTTCTCTCTCCACTATGCGTTCCCCTCCCACACCCCCGATTCCGGTCCTTCCTTGGGTTCTCAGGAGAGGATCAAGAGGTTTCGAGTGACCAAGCAGACTTGGCAAGGAGAACGTTGTGCTTATATTTGTTGGACATGTTCAATTTTCCACCTCACTGGGGTGCCTCAGCACCCGAATTTCCTGACCTATTTAGAAGGTCGGGTACTCCACCGACCCCGGAGTCCCTGCGTGGCTCTTGAGAGGATGAGGTATGAGGAGGTACTTGTGGAGTTGCTGGCTGCTCGCAGACAGTCTACAAGATCTCTATACTCGTGAAGGTGGGGAACATTTGAGGCGTGGTTCATGGAACGCAAGATTTACCCCATCTCTTGCCCAACCACTACAGTGATGGGGTTCCTTCTGTCACTGGTCTCAGCAGGCCTTCAGGTTACTACAGTCAAAGAATACTCGGCGCCCTTGTCTGTGTTCAAAAGGTCCCCGGATCAGGGTGTTTCCCCAGCATGGGGTCTGGCATGGATTCACATGCTCATGAATATTCCCCGTCATCAGGCTGGGAATCCTTGGTAAAGAAAAAATCTATCAGTTTTGTTTCTGATCTGTCTTTCTTAGTAGTAACCAATCACTGATCTCTGGGTCATACTGCCCCCAGCCAATGACTGCCCTCTCCCTAAGCCCCGCCTCTGGCAGCCATCCTCAGATTTTTACCGCACGCTCAAGTTTTGGGAGTCCTCGTGTTTAGCTCTCGCATTTTTTGCTGCATTTTCACGCTTTTCCAGGAGATTTTCTCATTTATTTTCGGTTTAATCGAGCCTCAAGCTCCACCGTTTCTACTTCCGATAACTGGGACCCATTTCGTAATTCTTCTACGCCCCTTTAAGGGTGAAGTTTTCATCGAGTTTACACTTCTTGTATGATTCCGGAGGATCTGCGGCCTACCTCAACGGACATGGCCCAGGACAAGGAAAGCTCGACGCCCGGATCCAAGCTGTTCAGGTGCTGCCCTGGATGCGGATTACAGAACGTGTTCAAGGAGGACGAGCATTCGCGATGTCTCTACTGCCTTCATGAGGACAAAGACGTACGTGGAGAAAGACTGTGCGTTCTGCAAGAACCTTTCGGAACGGACCAAACAAGATCGTCGTTCCCGCCTCGCCGCCTGGCTGGAGAAGGGCACAGCAGGTGAGAAGGCGAAGAAGTCGTCTGAGCGGGCTTCTAAGTCCTGTGAGGGCGCCCCGGCGACGGGGGCCCAACAGAAGGCCAAGCACTGCGGGCACCGGGAACGCCGAAAGGTCGGGCTCTCCGGTTGCCAAGCAGGGCGCTACTTCCCCGGCACGTTCGACCACGAGCCAGCGCTCCGGTTCGGGAAAGAGGAAGTCCGAGAACCCGGGTAGGCTGCTGGAGCGGACCCGGTTGATCTCGAAGGGGGAGCGAGGCGCTGACCCCCAGCCCCCCTCCCTCCCCCCCCCCCCCCCCCCCCCCCCCCCCCCCCCCCAAGGCAAAGGTCCAGGACGCACCTAAGGTGGTGAGGGCTTTGATTCACCCGGCAAAAGCCTCTACCGAAGTGGTCGCTGCGACCCTGGCGAAGCCGGCTGAGACTACGCCTGTGGAAACGCCCTCTGGGCCCAGAGTATCCCTGCCACCGCGGAGGGAATCCTCTTTCCAACCCATCGCTAAGACCCCTGTGAAGCCTGCGGCTGAAAAAGAGGGTGGTGGGGGGTGGTGGCCATTACAGACTCAGAATCAGCCTCTGAGGAGGAACTGGTGGAAACCGAGAAGGGCCCTAACGAAAGGTCCATAGACCTCAACGAGAGGTTCATAGGCCTCAACGAGAGGTTCAAGAAGGTTCGATCCCAGGGGACGGTCCCTGCTGACGTGATCGAAGATAGCGACGATGACGATGAACATGGCCCAGTGGAGCGGCCATCCCGTCCGTCGCAGCCATTGCCCGAGCCCCAGGATAGCTCGGCGGCCATTTTGTTGGCAATCCAATCCTTATGTACCGAGATAAGGACGAGATTACCACAGACCCCGACGGAGGATCCAGAACCAGGCCCGTTGGGAAGCCCTCCGAACAAGGATACGGCGACTGATACAGCGACGGGGACAGACGATGATGGCGGCGATGACACAGCGGACATCCCATCGTCACCCTCCCCCCCCCCCCCCCCCCCCCCCACGGGCGTCTCCAGCCGACGAAATTGGCTCTTTCCACGCCATGATAACCAGGGCATCCGGGCTCTTCCAGCTCTGCCCTGAAGAACAGAAAAGGGAGGGGTTTCTGTACCAACGAGGAGAGGCCAAGAGGAACACGGTCCTCGCGGTACCTTTACTCGACGACATCTGGGACAAGGGGCTTGCTGTCCTCAAGAACCCTTCCACGACACCCGCCAAGAGGGACAGGTACGAGAAGAAGTACCGAGTCCCCGATGCCGCCCCCTTGTGCCTCTGGGCCCAGCCCACGCTGGACTCGGTCGTCTCGGGAGCGGCTAAGAAGAAGGCAGCGGGTGCGGCGGCTTCAACTTCCACTTCCCCGCCGGACAGCGAGGGCAAGAAGTTGGACTCTATGGGACGACGAGTCATCTCGTCGGCGGCGACGACGACGATTAAGGCGGCCAATGCCTTAGCGATCATGGCCCGCTACGACAGGGAGCTCTGGTTCAAGATAGCTCCTCTGCTAGACTTCCTGCCTGATGACAAAAGGGCGGAGGCCCTAGAAATTCTGCAGGAAGGCGAGTTGGCGTCGGATCACGCCATAACGGTGGCAACGGACCTTGCCGATACAGGATTTCTCCAACTGGGCAACAGAGTTTACCTCTGACGAGGATGGCTCAAGGTGACAGACTTTTGCCAGGACGTCCAGACCAGAGTGCTGGACATGCCGTTCGACGGCAACAACATTTTTGGTAAGGCGGTGGATGAGACTCTACAGGCCATCAAGACCGACTCTGAGACGGCCCGGGCCCGTGGGGTGCTTCAACAGCGACGGCCCTTTCGGAGCTCCGGAGGCAGACAGGGTGCCTCCAAAGGATCCAGCGGTGGCTCCTCCACTTACCGCCAGGCAGCCCGCTCCTCTTCCCAGGAGGCCTACAGAGGTCGCGGCAAGGAAGGGGGATCCCGCCGTCGTCGCCAAGGAGGCAAGGCCGCCTCCAAGCAAGACTGACCCGGCCGGGTTGTCGGGCCCCCACCGAAGCACCCCGGTGGGAGGCTGGCTGACGAAGTTCGTCAGCATGTGGGAGTCCATCTCCACCGATCGTTGGGCGTTGGGCACCCTGGCCAACGGGCACTCGCTGGAATTCCAAAAGAAGTGCCCTCGCATTCCTCCCGTGGCCAGGAAGGAGAATCGCGTCCCTCAACTGCTGTTGGAGGTAAGGGCGATGCTCAAGAAAGGTGCCATCGAGCTCGTCCCCAGGAGGCTCCGGGGCTCACAAAGAAGACAGGCGGTTGGCGCCCCATCCTGGACCTGCGTCGGTTAAACAAGTACATCAAGACGCAGAAATTCAGGATGGTCACCCTCCAGCACGTGCTGGGACAGTTGGAGGAAGGCGACTTCCTATCGTCGTTGGACCTGGAGGATGCTTACTTCCACATCCCCATTCTAACACGGCACAGGAAGTTCCTCAGGTTCGTGGTTCAGGGACGCCACCACCAATTCAGAGCCCTACCGTTCGGATTAAAGTCGGCGCCCAGGTTTTTCACCAAGTGCCTGGCACCAGTGGCGGCGCGACTGCGCCTGCAGGGGATCCACGTCTACTCCTACCTGGCCGACTGGCTAATCCGGGCAAGGACAATGGAACTCGCCGTCGAACACACGCCGAAGGTCCGTCCGGTTGCTCACGGAGCTGGGGTTCCCCATCAACTACCCCAAATCCCACCTGGTTCCATCGCAAGTAGCACTGTTTCTGGGAGCGAAGCTCGCTACAGTGGGACAATTGGCCTCCCCTTCAGAGGAGAGGACCAAGACCATCCTGGGCAAGGTGCAGCGCCTGTTAGCCACGGACATGTCCAGGGTGAGGTCCATCAAGTCCCTTCTCGGGATGATGTCCTCATGCATCTATCTTGTACCCCTTTGCAGACTTAGGATGCGTCCGCTACAGGAGTTCCTCGACGCCCGCTGGTTTCAGGCGATGGGCTGCTTCGAGGATAGGATCCCTCTCGACGAGGAGTTCCGTCGGGCGATCCTATGGTGGGGCACCCGTGCTCACCTCACTACAGGCACGGACTTTCAAACCCTGGCGTTTCAGGAGACGGTGACGACGGACGCCTCTCTGGAGCGTTGGGGCGGCCCACACCGGAGATCTCCACGCAAGAGGTCTTTGGCTCCCGGAGGAGAGTTCCCTTCACATCAACATTCTGGAGCTCCGAGCAGTGTTCTGGGCTCTCGTCGTTCCTTCCGTCCCTCAAGGACAAGGTGGTGAGGATCTTCACCCACAACACCACCACGATGTTCTTCATACAGAAGCAAGGGGGCACCAGATCCCCAGCCCTATCCAAGGAGGCCCAGGATCTGTGGCACTGGGCCGTCGCCCAGGGGATGTTTCTGGTTCCCTTCCACTTGGCAGGAATAAAAAAACACCATCGCCGACTCACTCAGCAGGGAGCTGCGCTCGTGCCACGAGTGGGAACTGCACCAGGATCAAGTGGATCGGCTCTTCCAACGATGCGGCAAACCCCAGATCGACCTGTTCGCGACAGTAACGAACTCCAAGTGCCAGAGGTTCGCCAGCAGGTTCCCACAGCCGAGGAGCATGGGCGATGCTTTCTCGTTCCCTTGGGACGGCCTGTTTCTATACGCGTTCCCTCCATTGCCGTTGCTGCTCCGCCTCATCAACCAGCTCAAGAGGTCCAGGTGCAGGATGATCCTCGTCGCACCGGCGTGGCCGAGGCAGATCTGGTTCCCGGACCTTCTGGACTTGTCAGCGTCCCCACCAGTCAAGCTGCCGGCGGACGCGGATCTTCTCTCCAGAGAAGGAGGCGCCATTCTCCATCACGACCCACAGTCGCTGAACTTGCAGGCCTGGCTCCTGCAGCACTAGAGTTTGGAGGGTACGAGATACCGGCTGATTGCAGAGAGGTTCTTGCAAAGGCCAGGGCGTCCTCAACTCTCAAGTGTTACGGTCATAAATGGAAGAGGTTCTCTGTCTGGTGACATGCACAGAAGATTAACCCTCTGCGGATTACGGCCCCTCGGGTACTACCGTACCTACTGTCGCTGGCCAAAGCTGGACTGGCTCACGCCTCCATCAAAATACATCTGGCTGCCATCTCCCGATAGACTAGAACTACGGGACGGCGTCCTTGTGGTCTCATCGCCTGTTTAAGGAATTTATGAAGGGACTATTCCGATCGTTCCCGCCGGTGAAGGCTCCTGCCCCGGCGTGGGAGCTTAATGTGGTGCTGACCAGGCTCATGGGGGCCCCATTCGAGCCTATGCATTCGGCGCCTTTAAAGTTCCTGTCATGGAAGACAGCGTTCCTTGTGGCCATCACTTCCACACGAGTGGGAGAGATCCAGGCCCTATCTTGCAAGCCTCCATACTTGACTTTTCATGACACAAGGGTGGTGCTGAGGACGCACCCCTCCTTCATTCCCAAGGTGCCGTCGGACTTCCACCTCAATGAGCCCTTGGTGTTACCAGTTTTCTTCCCGTCGCCTTCAACACCGGCCGAGAGAATTCTGCACTCGCTGGATGTAGCTAGAGCGCTGAAGTTCTACGTGGACCGCACGAAGAGTTTTCAGAAGACGTCACAACTGTTTGTGAACTTTGGGTCTGTGAATCAAGGGAAGGCTCTCTCGAAGACTTCCATTTCCAGATTGCTCTCCGGCTGCATCATGCACTGTCACCGGTTGGCAAACCGACCGCTGCCCGGCCGTCCGAGAGCCCATTCGACCAGAGCGATCGCTGCTACCATGGCGTTCCTGTCTGGTGTGCCCCTGCTGGACATCTGCAGGGCTGTTACGTGGAGGTCGACGCACACCTTCACAAGATTCTACTGCGTCGATCGGGACTTCAGGGAGGAGTCCAGGGTCGGCCAAGCAGTACTGCGCAACCTGTTCACCTAAGGTGAGCCTGGTGAGGAGGTAAGAATTGCTTAATGTTGTGTTGGTATGTAATGCTTAATGTTGAGCCTTTGCCACTTCCCGTGGTTGTGCATGTGTATACTGCTATGTATTTTTGTATTCATGAGCATGTGAATCCATGCCAGACCCCATGCTGGAGAAGGAACAAGTTACTTACCTGTAACTGTTGTTCTCCAGCATGGGTCTGGCATGGATTCACATGCAAACCCTCCCACCTACCCCTCTGTGGCTCTTCACTTGGTCATACTGCCACTTGCCGTGCTACCAAATCTGAGGATGGCTGCCAGAGGCGGGGCTTAGGGAGAGGGCAGTCATTGGCTGGGGGCAGTATGACCCAGAGATCAGTGATTGGTTACTACTAAGAAAGACAGATCAGAAACAAAACTGATACTGATTTTTTTCTTTACCAAGGATTCCCAGCCTGACGACTGGGAATATTCATGAGCATGTGAATCCATGCCAGACCCATGCTGGAGAACAACAGTTACAGGTAAGTAACTTGTTCCTTTCTTTATAATCCTGATTTGGGCCCATTTCCTGAAGGGGCTTGTGAAAACGTTTCCGCCAACTCCCTTTGTTGTCCCAGATTGGGATCTTAATCTGGTTCTGGCATTGTTTTTTTTTAAATAAAACAATTTGTTTTAATAACAAAGAGTAAGAAAGAACCGACAAAACAAACCACTATAAACCTACCTTTCATCACTTGGCATAACAACATAAAGAAGCAAGCTACAAGTAAAATCAAAAAAAGGTGACCAAAATGAACATATTGCACAGGTCCGGCGGACCCACCAACCTCCTATCCTCAACAGTAGAACTCCACCAGCAACTACCCAATATCCACCCTGTGCCGCCTCAAATTTTCAAGAACTTTGCTGGGCATCCCCGAGCGTTGTACACCCTCCTTTGCAGGGCCATACATCTGTCCATCTCCGCCATACAGCAGGTCAACCTATGGCAATCCGAAGACCCCCCACAATGAGATTACCTTTTTCAGTAGTCCCAGGGCGGGCCACCGCCATAAATGTCTTACTCCTACGTCCCGTCTCCTTTCCTCCATACTGTAGGATAGGATGGGATCCCTCGCTAAGGATGGGAAATGGAACCTTTTTACCAGAAAAAAATCTTCTTCCCCTTTAAATTTAGAGGCGCGCTGCCCTGGGTGCACCCCACAAGGGCGATTCCTTTCCAAGGAAACCTCGGCGCTGGAGGGACCGTCCAGGTTCTCACACCAGCACAGTAGTGGTGTTTCAGCTACCAGCCGCCTGGCCAATGGGGTCACTAGATCCTTCCGGAGACAGTGCCGAGGGACCACAAGCTTCTTTTACTGGGTGTCTAGCTGAGGGGGATACGTCCTACTACCGGACAAGTGTCTGAGGGGGCGCCTGTACGCAGCACTACCGGGGTGACAGCCAAGGGTACTACGCCTACCAGGCCGGTCCTGGGGTGCAGGGTAGTCCTCAAGCTTCCCCGCCAAGAGTTCTGGAGGAGGCCGGGCCCAGCGAGGCATGTACCACGTCCGCTGGCACGTGGCATGCAGCCTGTCAAAATGGTCGCTACGCCCAACAAAATGGCTGCTTGTCCGACACCACCCCTGTTCGGGAAGCAGGTAGGTGATGAGTGTCCAGGTGGGACTGGCTGGTCTTCGCCAGGTACGTGGCCTACAGCTTATCCTTCAGCATCGCAGGGCAAATACACCCCGCAACCAGCAAGGCAGAGTACGCACATGCGTCTTCGGTCTCCACGCCTCAGCTTTCGGCGCCCTCGACCTGCTCCAGACCAGCCATACACCCTGGTGGACACGGATGAGGAGGAGGACCCCGACACGCGATCTTCAGCCAATGCCTTTCATGAACGTCTGACAGGTTTGGGGGAATACTTTGGGCCCCCGCAACTCGAGGTTGAACAACCCGAGGCGGGGTTCTGGCCGTGGTCATCACTCTATGGTGTGTCGAGAACAGGGATTCCAATGCAGAAGGACGTTGTTGCCTTGGCCAAAAAGGGATGGATGTCTTAAACCCCATTCGGCCAAACCTATCAATTGGCGCCTCAACGCCAAGTACAGGCAATTGGCGGGGGATCCACTCTTGCTGTCGGCGTACACTCATCCACACTCGTCGGTGATTGCCGCGGCGTCCCTCTACTCCAAGCCTAAGTCATCCTTAGCCACCTCGTCTTCGGCGCTTCTAGGCAAGAAGGAGAAGATCTTGGAGGCCTATGGAAAGACGCTCTATTCCAACGCCTCGCTGCACCTTCGTCACTCTAATGCAGACACCATGCTCGCAGCCGTTAATCAGAGGCTTTGGCGGGGAATAGCCGACTTCCTCCCATAACCTACAGTGCACAGTCAGGCACGTTTCAAGGCGGGGCTGGCTGAAGCAAAAATGGTGGCCCAGGACATCATGGAGTCCACCGTGGCGCACTTAGAGACCGCAGCCCGAGGCATCTGCATCGCCCCAACATGAGAAGGCTGTCCTGGCTACGAAATTCAACCCGGACATCCAGGAACGCATATTGGACCTTCCATTCGAGGGTGGTGATCTTTTTCATTCCACCACCAATGAGGAACTTGAGAACAGTTTCCAGACTACGAAATCCTTATCTATCCTCACAAAGGCCACGCCCAAAGCATACAACCAGACGCATCAATGTTCCGACAAGGGGAGTTCCTTTGGCGGGGTTCTGTGGCTTTCAGGAACGGAGGTCAAGACAGCTGGACAGGTCCCAAAGTCAGCACCAGCGTAAGCAGAATGAGGCGGGGAATAAGAGCGTCTTTCAGTCCCGTCCGCCCCAGCCTCAGAGGGAAAGAAGGCATGACACTCCCCTCCGTGTCCACGTGTCTGCGGTAGGGGGCAGGCTTGCACTTCATGCACATCATTGGCGCACAAGGTTTGCTGACCACTGGATACTCTGTGGTCTCCACGGGCTACCGACTACCGGTTCCTCTCTCTCCTCCACTCCACTCCCACAGATTGGGACAACTCTGCTGCAGAGATTTGATCGCTCGTAGCGAGTCAGGCAGTGGAGGAAGTACCATCCTCCCAGCGGGGCTTGGGCTTCTACTCCAGGATTTTCACCATACACAAGAAGAACCAGGCTGGCCTGAGGGTTGCGTTGGACCTTTCCACCTTGAACCTTTCCCTTCCTCTTCAAAAGTTAAAGATGGTTACACCAGCGCTTATTGCCGAGACACACTGCAGGGGAGACTGGATGTGCTCTCTGGATCTGAAGCACACGTACTTGCACGGCCCGATTTGGCAGCCTCACCGGCTTTGTCTGAGGTTCGGGATCATGGGCTTCCATTTCCAATACAAGGTTCTACCCTTTGTCCTCAATTCAGCCCCCAGGGCCTTTACCAGACTCATGAATGTGTTGGCAGCCCTTCTCGGGGCTCAAGGGCATCATGTTTATACATAGCTAGATGACTGGGTCGTCAGGGCGAGATCCCCGAAGGCAGTCTATAACACCTCCTCCGCCCTCATGAATACACTGCACGAGCTGGGATTTACCATCAATCTCAAGCAGTCACAGCTGGAGCCTACCCAGAATGTAATGTTCCTAGTCCTCATCTGGGATACGAGCTCCAAGAGAATTTTCCCCTCAGACAAGGTCACAGCCATCAAGAGGGCCACAAGTCATTTTCTTGGCAGAGCGGTGACCTTGGCATAATGGTACCAGCACCTCTTGGGTGGCATGTCTACTGGCAGTGCCATACACGAGGCTCAGAATGAGACGATTGCAGCTGCACTTCGCAGCCTCAGAGTCAGGAACAGGGTTCCTTGCAGGCGGTACTCATCAGCATTCCTCCCCTTCTCCACCAGGACCTTGTCTGGTGGAGCACGCACTGCAACTTAAGGATAGGCAAGACCCTTCAGGCAACCAGCACTGCAAGTTAACATCACCACAGACTCTTTCTTTGAGGGCTGGGAAACCACCCTGGACAACCACAGCATCCATGGAGTCTGGTCCCTTCAGGAACTGGAGGCCCATATCAACTGGCTAGAGCTAAAGGCTATTGGACTTGCCCTCAAAGCCTTCCTGCCTATGATCAGCGGCAAGATGATCCTCACCCAGATGGACAACTCCACCAGCTTTTATTGCATCAACAAGCAAGGTGGCACCAGGTCCCCTCCCCTATGCACCTTGGCAGTGAACATTTTGGAGTGGGCTCTGGAAAACAACATGCACCTCAGGGCTATTCACCTCCCGGGGGAGTCCAACCTGGAGGCGGACAGGCTCAGCAGACCAACTAGACACATGCTGCCCCGATCTGGCGGCCATCGGAGCCTATAGGAACTTGGAGGAGGAGGTGTTTTCATCCTCCAACCCGATAGTCAAAAGGCATTTGGTGGGCCTTACCAGGCTCTATCCACCTATCAAGAAGCCACACCTGGTTTGGGACCTCATTGTAGTTTTGTGCGCCTTGGAACATAAACCATTTGTGCCAATGGCATGGGCGGACATCAGGCTGGTCACCATTAAGACAGCCCTCTTGGTGGGTTTTACATCTGCATGCAGGGTTAGTGAAATCCAGGCACTGGTGGCTTCAGAGCCCTATACTACCTAGAATGCATCCATCATTCCTACCTAAGGTAGTCATCTTGTTTCACCTGAATGAGGAAAACTTGCTACCCTCTTTCTTCGCAGACTCCAAAGACGATGCATAGCGGGTCCTGCACTGTCTGGATGTCAGGCGTGCTCTAAAATTCTATCTGGACAGAACAAAGAGCTTCCGCAAGTCAGAGGCTGTCTTTGTCACCATCGGTGGATCAAGGCCACGCTTTCAAGCTTCCATAGCACGATGGATGGTTGCGGCCATCGAGGCTTATGAGTGGCAGCATAAACCACTCCCGGCAAAAATGCATGCCCATGCTATCGGTACCAAGGCCGCGTCTGTGGCTTTCCAGAGGTATGTCCTGTGGCAGGGCATCCATCAGTAGGGCGGCTAAATGGGCTACGCCTTCGGCCTTCTGCAAGCACTACTGCTTGAATGCCAGGTCCAGGTCGGACGCAGCATTTGGTCAGGCAGTTTTAAGGAACTTGTTTTCTTAGGCGTATCACCTCTCCGCCCTGGGGCTAGATTCAGTTGTAATCACCCATACATTATGGAGGAAAGGGGACGTGATGTAGGAGTAATTATAAGTTAATTAAGTTACTCACAGTCCATAGTCCCCTTTACTCCATACGTCCCACTATCCTCCCCCTAATAAAACTGGTGTCATTAGGCAATGGTAATATTGTTGACGTATTAAAGGCGACTGAGGAGTGGTGCCAGTGGGTGGAGTCAGGAGAGCGCATGCTCCCAGGCCTGCGCCCCCGTGCGCCTCTAAATTTAAAGGGGACGAAGATTTTTTTTTATGGTGAGAAAGGTTCTGTCTCCCGTCCCTAGCAAGTGGTGCCCATACAGTATGGAGGAACAGGGACTTTGGCCTAGGAGTACACTAGTCACTACGGTGAGTAACTTATATTTTTCGCACCTTTTAAGCCCTGCCTCTGCCATATCTCGAGTAAAACACATTTCTGGTCTTTGGGGACCTCCACTTTCAGTATAGTTGACAATCTACTTCTACGTTTCCCCCTCAATGTTTGAGCCTGGGGGCAATCCTACAAGGTGTGATAGAATGTGCTCTCCGACCCTCCACACCGTAGGCAACGGTCATCATCTGCTTGCCCCCATACATACAGTTTAGTGCGGGAGTAGTAGACACTGTGCAAGATCTTGTACTGTATGAGTGGGAACATCAACGCCTCTAGCCACTCCTCTGGTTCTATGGTGCCGACATCCCCCTCCCACCTGTCCCTCAGATGAGTCAGTTCTCGAGTTCCGAATGCGGATAGTACTTGGTACAATGTGGACGTGACCTTCATCACAATTCGAGCTGGAAAAATATTTTCTTTCAGTGGAGAGCACTGTAGGATTTTCCCCATGTCTGGAAGCTGCGACCGTAGTACATGCAACAGTTGTATTTATCTAAAGCGTTCCCCCTCCACAAGGGCAAACTTGTCCTTGAGGGACGCGAACAGTTGACGACTACCCTCCCGCCCCCCTACTACCTCCCTCAATTGCTGAATACCCAGATTCTCCCAGTTTCTGAAATAGCCCATATTACAAAGCTCTGGGAGGTATGCATCATGATGCCTACCTCCAAGGAGCCAGACAGGGCCCGGCACCCTCAGAGGCAGGCAACATGTATACTAGGGAAGTCCCAGCCACCCCAGATAGGGGCTCTTTAGACTCCGTCCTGGCGCCGTTGGCGTCAGGTTCATAAGGGATAACAGTCCTGGCACCATCGGCGCCAGGCTCATACAAGATTTGAAGGAATAGGGTTTGGTGCAAACTTACCTGGCAGACCATGCTGCAATTTCCTTACCTGGCAGATCATTCTACAACTTCAGATGAAAAAGGAACTACTTAACCCCACGGGTGTGGCTGGTGGCAGGATACATACCTTCAGTGGAAGGATACATACCTGGGACTACTTGAAAGGCTTTTTAAGCCACGCCCACACAGCAAACCACGCTTCGCGTTGTTCTGCTCTTAGCAGCTGGACGCTCACCGTGCCTGCTCCTGCTCCAGTCCTCGACCACGCCTGCCAGCATCCTGGAAACACCTAAGGATAGAAAAGGGAAGAAGAAACAGGTGAAAACAAACCTTACCTGTTAAAGCTGCATTCCGGATTCAGCGCGCCAACATTCCTGCAAAAAGACATCATTTTAAAAACTCACCGCGTCGCATACATCTCGGCGCACTTCTCTTACCTGCACGTGGCGCCTTCGGCTCTGCGACGCCCATCCAGATCTCCTGCAGCATTCCAGCACCTACGGGGAGACAAAAAGAAGGCAAGGTGAGAAGGGGAAAATAACTAGAAGCACTTAACCGCCAAGCTAATTCTTCTTACCTTCGGGTCGATGCCATTCCTTGGGCATTTTAGCACCCCGGCCCCTATGGGGAAAAAGCAAACATCACATTAGTGAAAGCAAGAACCATAGCAAAAGAACTATTTTAAACTTACCAGTTTACAGATCGGACTCAGCTTCTGCTTCGTACCGGCTCCATTTCTTCGGCATTCTCGAACTCCGGCCCCTAAAGAAAGAGACAGGAAAAGACAGTAGTGGGCCTACACCAAAACTCACCTGAAAACAGGTTTTTGACGGAAACCGCCCTCAGCCCGGAGTCTTCCATTACCTGCAAAAGAGAAGAGGAACAGTTTAGACTCAAGCTTGCCATAGACATTTACGGTACTTACCGGAACAGACAAGCGAACTCGAACTTACTATCCAGTGACGTAACTGGATCCCAACGCGCCCCTGCATCAGAAGCAGGATGGAGAGCTCGCCTTTTCAATCCCTAAGGTGAGTCTCCACAGGGAATTACAGAAGGGTTGTAAGGAGGGTGAGAAGGGGAACGGGAGATCAACACAAAACCCGCAGAGTATTAACCCTTCCTTTTCGCTCATAGAAGGGTATTCATCCGAGCCAGACAAGCTGGATTTGGGAACCCAGCCCACTCCATCTTCAGGGTGCTGAACATCTCCTTCGAAGAGGCCACTGCTGTCCAGACCACACCCGCGCCTCCGTGGGAACCAGGTGAGCGTTACAGTATGTTAGCCCATAGAGATTGACATAGCGTTGGCTTCCTAATCCACCCAATGCGAGTGTGAGCCTCGACCCAAACCTGTAACATTCTTGATGGTTACTCTGTTTGAGCCCATGCATTCCTGTTCCTTTAGACTGTTGTCTTTGAAAACAGCCAGGAGGGTTAGTGAGTTGCAGGGATTGAGCTGCAAGCCCCCATTCCGGTGTTTTTGTTCGATAATGTTTTGTTTAAAATCAAACCTGGCTTTCTCCCAAAACTGGTTTCTGAGTTCCACCTTTCTCAGTCCATAGATTTACTGGTTTTCTATCCTTCACCACACCCTTCTGAGGAAGAGCGGTTCCACTGTTTAGATCCAAAAAGAGCCTTCAGCTTTTACATTGCTAGGACGTCTGAGTTCCTAAGATCTGACCAGCTGTCGTAGCCCATTCATTGTGCAAGGGATCTATCTGACTAAGCTTCTGATGCTTGTTAATCTGCTTAGAATCACATGCTGTTCATATGGTCTGACATCCAGTGGTAACCGCAGAGTATTGCATGTCTTTCGAGGAACGAAAGGGGATGTCGGCATAGGCGTGTCTGTAACACTATCCCTACCGTGACGTGTAGTGTACCCAAAATCCCTCACGCGCCGAGGTCCCTCAGATTGTTTTTTTCCACCCAGATTAAAGGTCACCTAAATGCGGAGCTTTTACATAGAGAGAGCGTTATTGTCATTATTATCGACTTTGTCGTTATTCCCGTTAAGTCACTTCGACTGTTGAATCCTGTTAAACAACGCCGAAGACTGCTGCAGACTTTCGACGCCTGTTGATGCCGGCGGCGCTGCCGTCCACGTTGCCAGGCCTTCTGGTCGGCCTGCACAGTAAGGAGAGTGGGGTCGGGGTGGACATTTCCTTTACAAGTATGCCTTTCCTCTTTCACCCTCTCTGCTCACTGGGTTTTGTCATCGCTCTAATTGTCTTTCGCTATGGAAAATACGCCATTTAGGTATTGTCCCTCGTGCAGGGCCAAATATCCTTGGAAGGGCGAGCTCGGTGCAACAGTTGCCTGCCCCTCAACCACAGCAAAGCGAGTTGCGTGGCCTGTAGACACTTGCGCCCTAAGACGCTTAAGGATTGCTGATTAAAGCGGTGGGCGGCCTGCGGCATGTCACAGGCCGAATGTTCTTCCCCCGCTGTTGCAAACGCCGAATGTGATGGGGAAACTAGCGATGACCAGGCCTCTGTGTCGGAAGCCATTGACCTAACTGCGGACTGCTCTTGTTCCGCGACGCCGGCCCCGTCCCCACCAGGCCTTACTCGAGTCACGCTATGTGGAATACACCCGGTGACGGGGGCGCACACAATCGTAACACCAAACACACAACCCAAGGTTTGGCTTCGGCGCCACTGTCAAAGCGTACCAAAGCACCAACGGAACCGTCAAAATCTTCGACGGGAACCTTTGATCGGCAGCCTTCCCCACAACCACAGTCGCGACTGGGCAATCCATAGTATAGGGCGCTAACACTAAAAGACACGCTGATTTCAAGGCGCTCCAGGAGGACACGCAGATGCTGCTTAAGACCCGGGTGGTGGCAAAATCCACCGCCCAGCCCCCGGTTCACCCCCCAGTTCATCCGGTGGCGTTGAAATCCACTGCTCAGCCTCCAGTTCAGCCGATAGACCGCCCGGATTCTCCCACCATTGCCAAGAGCATCGCAAGGATTACTTCGCCAGTTAGACTGAAGGAGCAGTCGAAGGGGGCAGCGAAGCACAAAGAACGGCCAAGAGACGCGTCGAAGGACACGCCACAGCGCCCCGAACCCCACCAGGACTACGTTGAGAGTCCTGTGCCTTTGTCAGGCACATTAGGGGAAAAATCACAACGCCACAGGGAAGTAGATGAACGCTTTCCTCCTCTGCACCCCTCTTGGGCATCCTCATGGTCCAGGGAGAAATTTGAGGGATGTATGGACAGATTAGAAAAATGTCTCTTATTCTGAGGCCCTTGCTCCTAAGAGACCTTGAGAAGACATTCCTTCAACTCCTGTATCCCAGTTTCAAAGGACAAAGGAAGATCCATATGAGGAGTTTGTTCACAGATGGGGATGTTATGGACTCTTATGATCAGGATGAAGATGGCACCTTTTTGGAAAACTACAATGTGGCTGATCAGACCGGTTTTATGGACAATTGGGAGGACAGCCGTCAGGTTGATGCTCAACCCTGAACGTCCCCTACTCCCACCCAGGACCACGATATCCTGTGCTTGGATTCCCCCCACTCCGGCTCGGCAAGCCTCCCCAGTGGACGACCACATGGCGTTCAACGCCATCTTGAAGAAGGCGTCTGACCATTTTCAGATCGTCACTCAAGAGGCCTTACCAGATTCTGATTTTGTGGAGGATATACTCAAAGAAAAACTTCCAGGCCATCCCCTTGGAAGCCTGGAACCCTAGGATGGAGAAGCTGTTTCAGCCTTCTCCGACCGATACTGCTTATATCAAAGGTCATGCCACTCCGGATTCGTTAGTGGTTACCACTTCTTGAAAACGGGCTGGTGTTCCCTTGTCTACAGGAGAGCCACCACCCGATAAGGAATCCAAGAGGCTTTATGCACTGGGGAAAAGAATAACAACGGCGGCTGCGTTCACCACCAGTATAGCCAATAACACTGCGCTATTGGCCAGCTATGTGGATGTCCAGTGGAACCTTCTACAAGAAGGCCTTAAGAAAGTGCCAGAACATACAAGGACCAAGTTGCTCGCCATTGTTTTTCGAAGGCAAGCGGGTGAACCAGAATGTTCTCAAAAACACTGTACGCTGCCGAGACAGCGGGGAGAACACTGGCACAAGGTATCTTGCTCAAGAGACATGCATGGCTGAGGAACTTTGGTTTCAAGCCAGAGAACCAAGCAGCACTGATTAACAAACCCGTTGAGGAGACCAGCCTGTTTGGCAAGGCATTGGACGATGCTCTCGAAACTACTACGAAAGAACATGAAACACTCAAGTCCCTTCAACAAATTACCAAGAAACCCTCCCCTCAGAGAGGGAGTGGCTCCCGCCAGTCCTTTCGTGGGAAGTCTCGTTTTTCCCAGTACCAGTATAATGCAGTAAAAAACTGGAATTCGGGACAGGGGTCTAATACCTCCACCATTTTTCAACCCAGAAGACAGTGGCGTGGGAAGGGTAGAAGACGAGTTTCCAACCCCAGAGGCGCTCCGGCTTCTGGTCAGTAATGACCTGCGGATCCAGGTCCCCTCCCATGCAACCCGGTCGGGGGGTGTATAACCTCTTTCTTTAATGCATGGCAGGGGATAACAGACCAGTAGGTACTCAAGACGGTCGCCCACGGGTATTGTATAGAATTTGCCCGACCACCCCAATTCAGACCGCCAAGATCAAAACGCCTGACGCCAGACCACCTGCAAATCCTACTTCAAGAGGTGCAGACCCTTCTAGGAAAGGACGCCATAGAAGTCGTCCCTATTCTACAGGTGAACAAGGGTATTTATTCAGTGTACTTCCTTGTACCCAAAATGGATCTCACCCTGCGCCCTGTGCAGATTTGTGCTCAGAGAGTTTGTCAAACCTCAAGTTTCGTATGGTCACTTTACAGTAAGTAATCCCGCTGTTGAAACAGGGGGATTACATGGCAACACTGGACATGAAAGATGCATACTTTCATATTTCAATGTTGCCAGCGCACAGAAAATACTGAAGGTTTATGGTAGAGGACAAGCACTATCAGCTCAAAGTACTCCCGTTCGGCATTGCCTCAGCGCTGAGGGTATTTACAAAGGTACTGGCAGTAGCGTCAGCGCACCTGTGCAGACTATCCATCCCGGTTTACCCTTAAATTGACGACTGGCTCCTAACACGGGAGTCCTACGAAACATGCCTACTGAACACTCAGAAGACAATAGACCTTATTCAGCCTGGGATTCTCCAACGAGAAGAAATCCAGCCTATACCCCAGTCAAGTCAAACAGTTTCTAGGGGCTCTAATTCAGACAAGACGCCTAGTCTTCCCCTCCAACGAGAGGGTTCAAAGCAGGCTGTTTCCGATCCCTCAGTATGTAGCCAGTCGGTACGCAAGGCCATGCGACTGTTAGGAATGATGGCGTCCTGCATTTACTTAGTTCCTCACACGCGGTCTGTGCATGCGTCCCATTCAAACTTGGATCTACAGCCAGTGGTGTCAGGCCAGCGGACAATTGAAAGATCTGGTAGTTGTCTCGCCAGCCCTCATTCTCTTGCTGCAGTGGTGGTTGAGGGAAAACCTCTTGAAGGGGAAAACCTTTGCCACCCCCGCAGTAGAAGCCACTCTCACGACCGACTCGTCTCTCATGGGGTGGGGAGCTCACCTTCAGCAGACGGCGCACCGCGTGTGGTCCCCACAAGTAGCGTCCAACCACATAAATCTGTTGCAGCTATTAGCGTAATTCAAAGCACTGAAAGCCTTTCAGACACAGTTACAGGAGAAGACAGTCCTGATCTTGACAGACAGCACCACAGCCATGTACTACCTGTCCCAACACGTTCCTGGAGAACTCAATCTTCTGGCAGACGTGCTCAGCAGAGATTTCCCACTGCCCTTAGAGTACGAATGGCGACTACACGAAGACATTGTCTCCAACGTTTTCACGCTATGGGGCTTCCCAGAGATCGACTTGTTCGCAACTCTGGAGAACGCTCAATGCCAAGATTACGCCTCCAGGTACTCCTACTCCCTTACTCACCAAGATCGTGCACAAGAAACCAGTCACCATGATATTGGTGGCACCCATGTGGGCCCGCCAACCCCTGTTCTCTCATCTGATGGAGATGTTCCGCTCACATCCTATGAAACTGCCCTGCCCGTACAACATGTTATCACAGGACAGTGGTGAAACGCTTCACCCTTGCCCGCAAACCCTGAACTTAGCGGCCTGACTCCTGAGGTCGTAGAGTTCGGACACCTTCAACTCCGTCAGAGATGCATGGACATACTGTCATGCACCCCGGGGGCATGGAAGCTATGGCACAAGTGGAAGGCGGGCAGCCGCCATTCGAGGTTCCATTACGCTCTACACACAGTCAGTGCGCGCTCTAGTCTTTCCCATTGTATGTACTGCATCACTGACGCTAGTGCTTTAGATTTCCATTTACTCTTGCACATGTATTTTTTCCCTTCTTTGCGCCCCTTTTACTGGCGCCTTTCGTATCCTTTCCCCTACTTGCTGGGTTTTTCTTCTTTGCTACCTGCTTCGTCCGCGTCACGTGCAGCGCCCCTCCTCTCTTTCTCTCTGCACCTGGCTTTTCCGGTGCATCGAGAGTCTGCTCTGTTCTCTCCAGCTTATTGCTTCTGACAGTTTACCTACCTGGGCACCTCCGGTTCAACGGGGTTCTCACCTGTATCCTGTACATCCAATCAGGGCTAGCCAGTCTATCTTCCACAAACTCTAGTTCTGCCTTTGCAGCCCCGGTTCTCGAGGATTCTCCTGCGTACTGGTCATCGCAGAGTTTTCATCTGCTTCTTCTGTTCCCAAGTGCTACAATCCACTTCTTCATTTCACAAAATCTTTTGGGGGTTTTTGCGCCAATTTACTTTTTCCCCATCCGGCTATCCCGGAAGGGGGGGGGGCCACGTGTTTAGTCAGCTCAAAACAGTAACGGTGGCTTCTTTTCACGGTAGGCCACCGCTTCATAAAGAAAACACAGGAGACTTCAGTTCCTGGAGGAGAACCTTGAATAAAGAATACAACACGGATTCGTCTGACACAGGTGAGAAGGAGGAGGCAGAGCTCAGTGATTCTGGGGAGAATAATCTTGAGATTGACACCTACTCAGGGAAGCGAGGAGACCCAACACCCGATAATGCTATTCCAGTAAATGGAAACGCTTTATCTGGTGTAAGGCCAAGGGCGTCAATCCCATTGACTGCTCTCCTACTCGCATTGTATTGTATTGTAACTGACCCACTTACTGGATTCAGGCCTAGTTTTTAATTCACTAAAGGTTCCCTTAGCTGCTCTCTCAGCCTACACTACGTCACAATAAAGAGTGTTGTAGTGGAAAATACCAGTTATTAAGGCTTTCATAGAAGGGGTTAAGAGGATTCCTCCCTCCATTTCAAACCCAGCTCCTAGATGGGACTTAGATGTGGTTCTAACTAGACTCATGGGGTCCCCCTTTGAGCCTATACACAAGGCAAGTTTAAAAGACCTTACCTATAAGACAGCCGTCTTAGTGGCTATCACTTCTATAAGAAGGGTTAGTGAACTTCAGGTCCTCTCAGTACTAGACCCTTTCGTTACTGTTCAGAGATAAGATGGTTCTGCGCACTCACCCTCGATTTGCCCCTAAATTTATTTCCAAGTTCTACATGAACCAGTCAATAGCCACTGCCCACTTTATTCCAGAACCCCACTAACATGGCCGAAAGAAGCCTACACACATTAGCTGTGCACAGGGCAGTCATGTTTTACCTGGAAAGAACAAAACCACTGAGGAAAACAAACCAATTTTTCGTTTCAGTGGCAGCTGGCAGAGAAGGTGACCCTGTCTCTGTCGGCTATCTCAAGGTGGATAGTCAACTGCATCACACTTCGTTACACTCTTGCTAAGAGAGAACTTCCCTTCAAGCCTAGAGCACATTCTACTCGAGGCACTGGGGTTTCCATAGCATTCATTACAAATGTTCCACTAAAGTCCATTTGCAAAGCGGCAACCTGGAGTTCTGTACACACCTTTACAAAACACTATTTCCTAGACACCCATTCTAGGTCTGATTCTCAGGTGGGACAAGCAGTACTAAGACATCTTTTCACTACTGTTCCTTCTCACAACCCACCATCCATTACTCACCGTAATAGCATTTCTGATGATGAATTTGCTTAGATTCACATGCGCCCACCCTACCTCCCCGCTCGGGTGGAAGGAACATAGAAGTCTTACTACTTTCTCTCTTTTATGTACTCACTCACGATAAGCTTTGTGCTCCCTCATGGCAGAGAAAATACAATCGGAAGGGCCTCGTCGCGTGAGGGGTTTTGGGTACACTACACTGCACGTCACGGTAGGGATGGTGTTAGACACGTCTATGCCGATGTCCCCTTTCGATCCTCGAAAGACAAAATGCAATACTCTGCGGTTACCACTGGATGTCGGACCATATGCACAGCATGTGAATCTAAGCAGATACAATCATCAGAAATGCTATTCCGGTGAGTATTACATGTCATACTCTGTTTCGTTGAATCATTCTTTGCATCGCAGAATGTTACCAGTCTGCAGGCAGGGAGCTTCCTTCCGGCATCAGTGCACACTAGATGAGGGGTGTCGGCTTCTACTGCCTCGCAGAGTGGAGTTCCCATTAGGGACATCTGTCCTGTGGCCACATGGTCGGCTTTGCCAGGCACTATTGTCTGGATGTTGCCCGCGGGGATGATGCACGTTTTGGTAGGGCGGTTTTGCAAAATCTGCTACTGTAGCACTTTCTGCCCGCCTCCGTCGTTCTAACTGCTTGGGGAGTCTATCAGATGAGGAATCTGCGGGAGAAAAGCAATCCATTGAAGGATAAATTACTTTCTGTAATGTTCTTTCTACGGATGCTTCCCCAGCCTCATCGCCCCTCCCTTCCATCCCCGCTCAAAGAATTCAGATTTTTTGGTGCATCTAAATGAAGGGAGAACTGGTGATGGCTCTGAGGTGACCGCATCTATCTGGCTACTCGCTTGTTTTAAAAAATAAAAAAAACTTTGCATTTTCTAATTCTGTGGGGTCTGTTTTGTACAGGCTGGTTAGCCTTGCCTCCCATCGTTTTCCTCGCAGCGTTAAAGCACAGGAAAAAGGAGCTATGGGTGTAGTGACTTGATATATATACAACGCCCAATGTCATGTCCAAAGCTGACGATCGAGTACTGAGCAAGACATATCGACGGCTGAGTCGAGGTACACTACGCACCCTGTCAAAAAAGGTTCCGAGCAGTAGAGTTGGATGAGGATATCTATTAGATGAGAAGTCTGCGGGAGAAAAATCCATAGAAGCAACATTACGATAAGTAATATCGAGCCTTTGGTTCTGCCAGTTGTCTTTGCAAATCCTCCTTCACCTGCTGAGGGGTCATTGCATTCACTGGAAGCTGCGTGTTTCCTGAAGTTCTATGTTGCACGCACAAAAGACTAATCAACATTTTGTCAATTTTGAACCTCTGGGACATGGGAAGGCCCAGTCTAAGGTTTCCATCCCCAGGTGGCTCTCCGGCTGCATCATGCATTGCCATCATCCACCAGAGCCATCACAGCGTTTCTCTCTGGTGTTCCCGTGTTTGACATCTGCAGGGTAGCTACATGGAGGTCTGCCCGCACCTTGACAAGATTCTACTGCGTCGACATGGATTCCAGGGAAGAGTCCTGGGTCGGTCAAGCAGTGCTTTGAAACCTGTTTGTTAGAGGCGAGTCTGTTCCAGGGGTAAGTGTATTGCTTCTGTGAGTCTTTCCAACTCCCGTGGTTGTGTAAATGTTTTCGTCTGATGAGCGAAACCTGCATCTGCCCTTTGAGGGAGTGGACCTTTTTCTTTCATCCACTGATGGTAAATTAACAAAAAAGAAAACCTCCACTCAAACTGGCAAGTCCTTGGCCATCCTGACAAAACCAGGTCAGAAATCCTTCCCTCAATTCCATGGTAGTACTTGGTTCAAACCCTGCGCTCTCTCCGCTTCAAGGGGCCCCGAGACTGTGTTACACGGAGGCCTGACAGGTCACCCAGCGACAACAGGAGGAAGCAGCAGAGGACGTCGCACAGGTTTTTCCGCGACTCCGCCTCTGACGCCAAGAAGAAGTGACATCAAGGTCGGGAACACAGCTTGAAGCGTCTTTCAGGAAACCCGTGGATCCTATCAGTAGTCTCCGCTGGCTTCAATCTTCCTCTTCCTTTGCCTCTACCATCCTCTCCCCCTCTTCGTCAGATCGCTCTTGGAGATGCAGGCTATAGAACCGGTTCCTCTTGTAGACCGGGGCTTTAGTTACTATTCCAGGACTTTTGTGGCATACCCAAGAACCACCAGGCTGGCCTGAGGGTAGTCCTGGACCTTTCATTTCTAAATCTGTCTTTGCCGCTGGAGCGCTTCAAGAGGATTACTTGCTTGAGTCTGTGTGCAGGGGCTGGATATGTTCTCATGATGTGTTCACTGGACCTCAAGGATGTGTACCTGCTTGTACCCATATATCGCCTGCACCGGATGATTCTGCGGTTCGTGATTGTTGTACCACTTCCAGTACAAGGTGCTGCCCTTCGGCCTGAACTCAGCCTCTCGTGTGTTCACGAAGTTAATGAACGCAGTGGCAGCCTTCTCCGCTTTGAGGGCCATCATCTATACCCTTATCTGGACGACTGGTTGGTGACGGCGGGGGTAACCCAAAGGGGTGCTGCACTCCTGTCAGAGATTGGCGGATACCCTTCATCAGCTGGGGTTTTCCCTCAAACAGAGGAAATTGCAGTTATGCCCGTCTCAGGAACTGGTCCTTCTAGGGGTGTGTTGGAACACTACCATTCAGCGGTTGTTCCCCACCTCGAGAGGCTGATGTCCCTCCACAAGGCAGTTGGATCATTTCTGGCCAACTTGACTCACTCAGTATGGTGGTTCCAACACATTTTGGGCCTGATGGCCTCCTGCATGCTCACTATACAGCATGCCCACCTCCAGCTCCACCTGGCGACAAATTGGGATCAGGAAACTGGTTCTCAGTCTGAGGGGATCCCAACACCACCACTCCTGCTGCCCGATGTTCGCTGTTGGCTTATGGAGGACAATGTCTCAGTGGGCGCCCCTTCACCCGACCAGACCCAAACCCGCTGATAACGTACTCCTCACTTTCGGGCTGGGGGGCGACTCTGGAGGGAGGGCTATGCGATTCATGGGGCATGGTCCAGGGCGGAAGCCCTCCTCCATATCAATCTTCTCGAGCTCAGGGCAGTGAGCGTGGCCCTCAAGGCATTTTGGCACTTCATCAGGGACAAGTCAGTTCTGGTCAGGATGGACAATTCTGGATGGACAATTCTACTACCAATGTTTTATTGGTGGCTACCTCCTCTGTGTGCAGGGTTTGTGAGCTGCAGGCGTTTGTCTTAGTTCGAGCCATTCACTGTTTCACAATGACAAGTCTTCTTGCACACTCACCTACATTTCTGGCCCAAGGTGGTCTCTCCATTTCATCTGAATCCGGAAACCTGCCGGACTGTGTTGTTCCCGAACCCGCAGAAGAGGCAGAGAGGGCCTTGCATTCCTTGAACCTCAGGAGGGTCCTCGAGTTTTCTCTCTCTCAGTCGAAATCAGGAAATCTGAGGCATTGTTTGTGACTTTTGGGGGCACCTCCACCGGCTCTCAGGCTTCTAAAGCATACTTCGCCCCTTGGATGGTTCAGGCCATTTTGGAGGCATATACGGCCATGGGCAACCTGTTACTGAGGGGATTCATGCGGTCAGAGCCAGGGCTACGGCCGTTGCGTTTCAGAGACAAGCGTCTTGGGATGACATCAGCAAGGCGGCTACCTGAGCCCCTCCATCGGCCTTCTGTAAGCACTACTTTCTGTACACAAGCCAGGACTGCCAGGATTTTGGTCATTGTGGTAAAGAATGTTTTGTCATATAACACAAACTGATCATTCTCAGGGGGGGGGAGGGGAATGTACACTTTCTGATGCTTGTTAATCTGCTTAGAATCACATGGTGTGTATATAGTCTGACATCTAGTGGTAACCGCAGAGTATTGCATCTTGTCTTTTGAGGATCGAAAGGGGAAGTCAACGTGGGCGTGCCTGTAACACTATCCGTAACGTGACCTGTAGTGTACCCAAAATCCCTCATGCGTTGAGGTCCCTGAGATATTTTTTTCAGCCCAGCTAGCTGGTCGCCTTATGCAGAGCTCTTACATATTGCAAAACAAAATATATTCTTCCCCACGACCTCCGGACGTTTATTTATATTCGTCCCCTCATCGACGACTACTTCTTGGCCACGGCCGAAGACATCGGAAAACATCCCCGGACTTCGGCGGCTGGTGCTCCGGTCGACTGCGTGGCCGGGCCATCAGCCAGCCTATACAGTCGGGAGAGTTGGGTCCAGGGGTTTCCATTTGTTTCAAGAATGTATTTGTCTTTGCCCCTTTGGTTTTGCCGTCACTAGAATACACCTGAGCTATGGGCAGGACACCCCTTAAATGTTGCCCTTCTTGTAAAGGCAAGTACCCTAGGAAGGACTTGCACCGGACGAGCAATAAAGATCTCTTTCGATCACCACGAGGCGTCCTGTCGGTCTTGTCAGCTCTTGCGTCTTAAGACTTTCAAGGAGCGTCGAGTGAAACGGTGGGCAGCCTGTGCCATGATGCAGGCCAAGGTTGGCTCCCTCGCCGCCAAAGGCACTGTGTGACAAGGAGATACGCGACGGCTGAAGCTCCGATACCGATGCCATCAACTTTTCATCAGAGCGGTTACGCACCGAATCGTCTAGCCCCGGTAGGCGGGAACATGTTCTGCTATGGGGAATGTACATCCCTGCGACATGGACGGACCCGCTACACATAAGAGTAAGCACACAACCCCCAGTACGGTCTCGACAGATTCGTCGGGTAGTCTAAGGCACCAACGGGTACGTTGAGCTCCTCGACGGGACCCGCTGATCCACGCTGTCGGCATCCCTCCCCGCAATCTCGTAAGCGACATGCGTCCGGGCATTCCGCGTAGAAGGGCGTTGGCACCAAAAATCAGAAGGCAGGCGAGACGCCTCCTAAGAGCACGCCGATGCATAAGGTTCCAGCTACGCCGAAAATTACGGCAAAGCCGAATGAACACCCGATAGCCCTCCCGGAGACGCCGAACATCCGCGAGAGTCTTGCAAAGATTGTTTCGGTGGCCAATAAGACAAAGGACAGGTCAAAAGACACGTCCACACGTCAGGATAGACAGGAAGACTATTCTGAGAGCCCCCAGTCCTCATCTAAAACACTCTCAGATAAATCTTGATTCTCTAGACAGGTAGATCCCCAGGAGGAGTTCCCTTCTCCCCCCTCCCCCCCCTCCACCCTCCTGGGCCCGCTGGCTCCTCATAATGAAGCAGGGATAGGTTTGAGGGGTGTATGGATAGGCTTACATAGTTTGTAGACTTCTCAGAAAATGTTTACCACTCCCAAGAGGCCTAGTGAGGAGGCGCTTTACCCTTCAGTCTCTAAATTTCAGAGGACCTCCTGCCCTCTGCATGGAGGAGGTCTTTGAACTGACAGATCAGGATCCTCAAGGCCCCTTTTAACAAGAGGATGATTATTTTGAGGATCACACTGACCAGGTCCCTGATTGTGGAAACAAACCACTGGTTTATAACCCTCCTTGGTTGTCACCTAACAATACTCCAGATCCTGACACGATATGCATGGATCCTCCCGCCTCCCCACTTGTGCACCAAGCATCTCCCATAGATGTCCAGATGGCATTTAATGCTGTTCTGAAAAAGGCAGCAGAACATTTTGAATTAGCCATGCAGGAAGCGGTGCAGGACTCTGACTTCGTGGAGGATATTTTAAAGGAGACGCCACCTGCCATTCAGCCTATCCCTTTACTAAACTCCATTAAAAGGTGCATCGTCCCTTCTTTAATTACACATTCACAGACAAGGGATGTGAACCCTCGGGTGGAGAAACCTTTTTGTCCCTCCCCTAGAGACCCACTCTATATTCAAGGACATGCCACCCCGGATTCTCTCGTGGTCACTACGACAAGAAAGAGAACAGGGGTACCCTTGTCCATGGGTGAGGCACCACCGGACAAAGACTGCAGAAAACTGTATGCCCTAGGAAAACGAGTCACTACTGCGGCGGCATATTCCATTAGGATTGCCAACAAAACCATGCTGTTGGACATTTATTGTGATGTGCAGTGGAACCTGCTACAAGAGCACCTGCAGGAAGCCCCTGAACCAGTCTGGTCACATCTGCTCACGGTTGTCTCAAGACGGTAGACAAGTAAATCATAATATCCTTAACACCCTAGACGCTGCAGAGACGACAGGGAGGACTCTGGCCCAGGGTACTCTTTTAAACGACACGCCTGGCTAAAAAACTCAGGGTTCAAACCCGAGACACGAGTCTCATCAACAAACCAGTGAAGGAGTCCAACCTGTTTGGCAAAGCTGTAGATGAGCTGGAAATCGCAATAAAAGAGCCTGAGACTTTTAAATTGTTAAATTAAATAACTCACTCCTCAGGAAAGTGTTAATTTACTTTGCATTGGGGTTCAAAAGTACTTACCTGCTTCCGGATATTTGTTTAATCTTGGTTTTATTCTTAAACCCTTTTCTTTGACCCCAACTCAGTATTGCTCTAAATGGACCAGTGATATATTAATGTCCACAGTGTCCTAGGTATTTAAGTCACCTCAGGGTGTAGGAAGAAACTGTGTGCCATGCCAAATGGGTACTTGCTGATTTAGAGAAACTAAGAGTGTGTATTTTGAAGTGTTCTTTTGTGTTACTTATATATTGCTCCCTTCTGAAGAAGGCTTATTCAACTGACTGTTAAATAAATAAAAATTGTTTAATCAAGACACCTTGAATGTAAGAGTTTATTTGAATACTTGTCACTGTGAATCTGTGTAAAAACTCTGCTGCTCACATTGACCCCTCTTGAGATAAGCCTGGTTGCTCAGACACAATACCAACCTGTGTAGTGCAGACTTATACCAAATGGTTGGGTTCCTATTGTCAGCAGGTCAAGGTTGCTGTAGTCTCACAAAGGGTACTGCACACAATCTTGCCTAACAATCATCGGTACAGTATGTGTCCTCTACATATGTCTAGCAATTTTGAATGCCCTCTAGAAGGGATTTGAATTCTGCTTGATCTTTTTCCTGGCCTGTTTTTATACTGTTGTCAGAGTCTTGTGAAATGAAATCACAATTAACCACTCCAGCACTACAGATAAGGGGTATATCGGACACTTTTACTCCATAAAAATGGGCAAATACTCCCAAAAAATCAAAATGTGGAGTAAAAATGTTCTCAACAAAAACTAGGAAACGGACACATGGTAACTTTTGCCCTTATCACCGTCTGTTTGTAAGATGTAAAACGTGTATTATTTTAATGTGAATGAATAACTAGGTGTACATAAATGATTCATACACTAATATTTCTGTGTTCCAGTTACATTTTTATTAGCTTATGTACTCTTACGTCCCCTTTCCTCTATAATGCAAGGGCGTCCCTTCCTAGGGACGGGAGACAGAACCTTTTTCACCAGAAAAAAAACCTTCTTCCCATTTAAATTTAGAGGCACGAAGGGGTGCAGCCCTGGGAGCATGCGCTGCCCTGACTCCGCCCTCCAGCGCCACACCTCAGTCCCCTTTTCCGCATCGACGGGAACGGGCCGAATTCACCAGTGCTCCTCGGTTTGGCTTCGGCCATGTAATTCCACACGCGGATACTTCTTCTCTTGTCTTTTTTGTCTTTTTATCTTTCAGGTACTCGGTCCTCGGGCGTCCCGCTCCTCCCCGGCGCATGTCGACTTCTACAGGGTTCAGTAGGTGTCCATCCTGCGATGGACTCTGTTAGGGAGAATTCTCATTTATGGCTAATTTCCCTTACCTAGTGAGTCGCTCAGCAGCTTTGCTGGATTTCTGGGGTTTATTTTTTCCACCTGGTAAGAGTGTGAGCCTTTTTCCCACTCTTACAGTATTAGGCAGAAACCTGTGCAGTTCCCTTTGGGAACACTGCAAAAGATTTAGGACTACAGGTGTTAGCAGTAAAACCCACTTGGTAGCAGTCTGTACCACCCAGATTTACCTGGTAGCTGTGGCTGAGCAGTCAGACTTCCCTCAAGAAGAGTTGGGCAGTATGCAAAGTATACACAATAGGCACTCAGACACAATAATACAAGCAAACACTGACCAGAGCTTTGGTATCAAAGTATATAATTATTTATTTAAAAACACACTGTTTGAAACACTCCAGCACTCTTATTGTAAAGCACTCTAAACACAGTTACTATTATAATATATACAACCCTTATTCCTTATCAGATAAGTCTTAGTTAACACCACTTCTTTCCATACAGAGGTGAGCGCTTAACTATAGATGGCACGCCAATAAGTTTATGAAGAAGGGAGGGAAAAGGACAGAATATGGAAAGGTACACCACTCTAAGATTTAGGAACACTATTAGCAAGGCAGAAGAGCAAAAGTCACTTGTGAGCCAAAGTACATAGGCTGGGCCGACTCTTAGAGAGAGCAGAGCACATGCGCCCAAGATCACAGTTACACTAGGCTTAAAAAGTCTTGCAGAGAGTTCGAAAAGAGTTTAGAGAGGCTCAGAAAAGTTTAGCCAGGGTGTCCCAGGCTAACCCAGGTTCGAAAGCCGGGGGCTAAATCTACCCCGTACAGTCGGTGGCAAGGGAAGCCAGGCGGGACACAGTACCTTAAGGGGGAAGGATCCTCCAGCGGTGGCAGTTGTTCCTGGCAGCGGGTGCAAGTCTCATCGTCGTCCAGGGGAAGAGAAGATCTCGACTTGGAGGAAAGATGAAGGTCGTTGCACTGCCAGGGAAGAAACCAGCCGCAGAGTTTTCCGGTTAAAGGTATTACCCTTTATTTCGCGGTCGTGGTAAAACGTGGTATTCCGGTTGCCGGGGTGCTTGGCACAGGCAAGGCGGCCACGAGATGCGTCGGGAAGGCGAAAAGACGGTGAAACTGGTTATCCCCACCAGTCAAAGGAAGAAGACTCTCCGGCGGGAGATCTCCTCTGTCGTTGGGAAAAGTGGTGAGACAGTCCAGCAGGGCTCCACCGGTGGTGTCATCGTGGCAGGTCAGCTCAGCTTCTCCCTCGTCGGATTCTTAGGTCCTGTGGCGACTTCTGAAGTTCCAGTCCCCAAAGCCCTGCTTTTATGCAGAAAACCCCCATTCACTCAGCCTAGCTGTCACTCAAACATGCTAAGTGGTGAGCCGGCCGCCTCACCACTTGGGCCAATCAGGACGGAGTACGAATTGAGTTGCCTACGCAACTCAGTCCAGGGTGCTTAAATCCCCCTCCAACCCTTCTAAAGTACCCCAGACAGAGTGGCACCACTTTGGAGGGCTTCTGTGGAGAAGCCCGCCAAAAAGTGGAACAAAGGGCTCGACTTGGGTTGGAGTCACAGAAGAGAACACAAATGCCATTTTAGAACCGAGTTTTGGCAAAAAAATACCAACCGGAGAATTAATAATAATTAAATAAACCGGCGGTATGTTCGAGGCTATCGTAATTAAATAAATATAGTAGCCTCGAACAATAGGAAAATCCCATAGAGAAATATTTGCGGTTGAATATAAAAAGTAGTATCCACTGCCACCAGCCAAAACTCGATCAGGGGGGACGGAGACGTGCCCCCTCGACTAACAGACCCCGGGGCAATCGAATTGCCCCAGCCAGTGCGTCCACAATATGATGGTTTGTACTGGTTCTGTTCAGACTTCAAGACTAGTAAAGTCAATGGTGACTTTACATGCCCTGGGAGACAGTAGTCAGTCCCAGGGTATGGAGTCTATACTGGGGGGTCACTATGACACCCCTGTGTTACTGCACTGAGGGTGCTGTTTAACACACATCACAAAAACACATGAAGCCCTATGGAGTAAAGGACCCCATACCCCATTAAACACATCTAGAGTCAAAGAAACACACTCAAATCATGCCCAAGAGTGAGGGTAAAAGAGTCTCACTCTTGGCAGGAGAAAAAAATAAACCCCAAAAATCCAGCAAAGCTGCTGGGGGACTCACTAGGTTAGGAAATTCAGCCTAAACAGAGAATTCTCCCTAACATACAGTATACATTTTGTGTGTTGTACTTTTTGTGCTCATGGGCTATGGAGTGTCACCAACTCCCTAGGCATCATCTTTTTACTTGTGTCACACAGCACCTTTAGTGCAGTGACACAGGGATGTCTTTTAGACTTCACTTGTGAACTCCATTTCTGGGGATGACTACTCTCCCCCAGATACATGTATAGTCACCTTTGGCTTTACTAGTCCATTTTAAAATACAGATCCAGTACAAGCCATCTTACAATGGAGTACTGGAGGGGAATATCTTCCCCTGTCCTTCTGTAACTCAGGGGGCACTTTGTGTCCCCCTTCCCGTCTCGACATGGCTGGTGGCAGTGGTAGCTATCATTTTTACACAGATTCCTGTTTTAGTGTTCTTTCTGTGGTGACAGACGTGAACATAAAACCTGCTACCCCATATCATTCTTATCGTGGGCCCTAGCGTGAATTATCGCCATTTCGTGTTGGAAAGGTCTTTCTTGTTGTTTGCTTTTCGCGCCAAACCAGGTTTGGTTTCCTTGTTTGCCGTCCTTTTACGGGCTTCTACAAAGAAGCCCTCCTTTGGCGTCTGGGTGTCTAGGTGGGCTGAATATGAGGGAGGGGTTTAGTAACCCCCTGCACAGGGTCTCCTTGGAGACCTAAGTCGCACTTTGTGTCCATTGGCTGAGGTGGTTGTCCGGGCTGGACAAACCCCCCTGCTGTGTGTTTGACAGCCAGGCTGTGTGAATGGGGGATTTTGGCATAAAAGGCAGGACTCTTGGGCTGGAAGTCAGAGTCGCCACTGGAACTACAAGAACTGAAGAGAAGTGGAGAAGAAGACGGCTGCTGCAACTTCTTGATCCCGGTGAAGCCCTGCTGCAGTTCTGAGCTATCTCCCCTTCACCGACAGAGAAGACCCAGTCTGGAGTCATCTTCCCTTGAGCCTGGTGGGATCAACCAGCTCACCTTCTACAGCCAGAGAATCCTCTTCTGGGTCGAAATCACTGCACCGAGCTGTAGTGGTCCGGATAGCTTCCAGAAGAGCCCTCTCCTGTTTTTAAGGAGCTCATCTTTTATTCATCGTTGCGTTGTTGCTGCTGGCTTCATCCCTGGGTAGTGCAGATCGCTACAGACGTCGTTGTATTTGTCCCCACGACTTAAGCTTCAGGAACCTTGAGTCTGCAGGAACTACCTGGAACAACTGCCTTAGCACGAGCTTTCTTCATCCGAATAAGGTACTGTTTCCATTTGGTCGTTCTATGTCTGACCTTGAGAAATCGGGGTGAACCCTTTTCCAAAGGCTTGTCCTTTCGTTCTTCCGTCTTATAACTTTTGCCTCCCTTTGACAATATCCAGTACTCCTGGCAACGTTAATCTTGAACTGTTCTCACTATGTGATCCTCGACAACCGAACCCCTGCTGCATTTGACACTGGTGCAGGCCTATTTTTTATTTTTTTTATTTTATTTTTTATGGTATGTTTGGTGAACCAAACTTTTCATTATGTTGGTCTTTTGAAGAATCCTTCAGAAAATTGCCATGGGTTGATGTCCCTTTGTTTTTATTTAGTTTTTCGTATTCTTTTCAATTTCGATCCAAAATTTGATGGCCGTTGGGATTAGATGTTTGTTGTCATTGCCTTTTAGTAGTTGGTTCCAGTGTTCTTTTGTGGTCATCTGTTTTTTTGATATTCTGAAGAATTCTTTGAATAGATTTCTTTTTTCTTGGTAGTCCTGGGCAAGTCATAATGATATGGAACAATGTCTCTTTGGTTCCCTCATTCTGGCAGAAACGGCAATCTGCGGATCTATTGTGTGATACTCAGATAGTCTTGCGTTGGTAGGATGTTCAATCGGAACCTTAAGAAGAGATCTCGGGTCTGTCGATTTGGAAAGCAGGTCCGGTATGGAGGAAGTTCATGTAGGGCTCTTATGTCTGTTTCGCATACTTGGTGGCGTTTATAGTTAGTCTGGTCTTCGAGGGTTTTTATCCAGTCGTTCCTCTGAAGTGTTAGTTTTGCATGTTGTGGCCTGTTTATTAGCGTTTCTCCGGTAATGCCTTCGGCGTCCTTTTTAGACTTGATATTATTGGTCCACTGTTGAAGAACCGTTGCGTTCAGTGTGTTATTTTTGCTTTTCAATATTTCTATGGCTGGGATCTTTTTTTGGCTTATTATTTTTCTGTAAAGATCCATCTGTTTCCAATATATTATGGATTGTAATGATTGTAACGCCAATTCGAATCGGATCCTTGTCATAGGGAAACTTTTCGGTAATGCCAGTGATTTTCTCCAGAATATTGCTTTGTACAGGTGCCATTTCAGTCCTTGGTTGCTTGCTACGGTTTCGCCAGCGTAAGTCAATATGGGAACAACTTTTTGTTTATAGAAAGTGATTGTTGATTTGAAGGAATATGTCCCGAATTTGCAGTGGTAGAACCGACCCAATCTGGCTATGTATCTAGCTTTGTCTTCGATGTGCATTTTCCACTGTTGTTCCGTGGATGACGCATTTATCATTACCCCTAAATATTTGATGATATTTGTTGTTTCAATTTCTTTGCCTTCGAGGTAGAACTTTGGGTTTTTTCGGTTCTTCTTTGTTCTTTTTGTTAGGTTCATTACTTTGGTTTTCTTTATGTTGATCTGAAGTTCGTTAGCTTTCATGTAAGTTACTACTTTGTCCAGAGTTTTTTGTAGGCCTGATGGGCTTTTATCCATGACTGTGATGTTATCAGCGTATATTAATGATAGAACTGATTCATTATTAAGTTTCGGTAGATTTGCAAGTGGACCTTTGAGTTGATAAAGTCATAAGTGTATAAATTATAGATTCAGGCAGCTAACGGACATCCTTGCTTAAGACCGTTGGAAGTATTGATTTATTTATTTATAGAGCGCTTTACACCAAGGCTCTGTACATTGGAACAACAAAATACAGAGTAATAACAATAACTTTATGAGCAAATTACAAATTGAATCATTCAGCAAAACAGTGCAAAGACCATTTGACTGAGAGTGGGGGGGGGAAGTGGAGTGGGAACAGCAGTGTTGGGGGAGGGGCAGGGGAAGGATTGAATAAATGTAACAGGAGGGGAGGAAGAAAGTAAAGGTAGAAGGGAGAGGGATTAAAAGAGGGGAAAAAAGAACGGGGGTAAAGAGGGCAGGGGGGTGCATCAAGGTGGGGAGTGGAGGAGGAGGGATTTAAGGGAAGTGCGAAATGAGGTGAGGGAAGTGGAAGAGCGGATGGAGAGGGGGAGAGAGTTCCAATGCAGAGGAGAGCAAGAAGTTGGAAGGAGCGGAACGGGGAGGAAGCACAGGGGGAAGGGGGGGGGGGGACAGTGAGAAGGAAGTGGTCAGCAGAACGAAGGGGCCAGAGGGGGAGTAGAATGAGAGAAGGGAGGAGAGATAGGGAGGTGCAAGACCATGGAGGGTTTTGAAAACAAGGCAGAGAAAGTGGAATTTAAGTTGTAGGTGGAAAGGTAGCCAGCCAAGGTGAGAGAGCGAAGCGGAGATGGAGTCACAGGAGGTAAGAAGACCGAGGGTATGAATAGCAGAGTGGTAAATAGATTTGAGAGGGGTAAGCTGAGATGAGGGAAGACCGAAGATTAGAGAGGAGCAATAGAAGAGGTGGGAAAAGATGAGAGAGGAGATTAGGAGTTTGGTAGCGTGGAATGTGAGGGAGGGACGGATTTTGCGAATATTGTAGCGGTGGTATCTGCAGGAGCGGGAGGTGAGTGAAATGTGTTGTGAGAAGGTGAGAGAGGAGTCAAAGAGAACACCTAGGTTGCGAGCATGAGTGGAGATAGGGAGATTGGAAGGAGGAAAGTGGATGAAAGGGGGAGGAGGAGGAGGAGGAGGAGTATTAGAGGGGAAGAAAAGGACTTCGGTTTTATCAGTGTTAAGTGAGAGAAACCGGGAGGACATCCAGTTCTTAATGGCTGTGAGACAAGAGGAGAGTTTAAGGTGGAGGTCAGGTGTGAAGGAGGAGAAAGAGAGAAAAAGTTGAGTATCGTCAGCATAGAAATTATGGGAGATGCCAAAGGAGGAGATAACGGGCAATGAGGGAGGTGCAGAGAGAGAAGAGGAAAAGACCAAGTACAGAGCCTTGAGGAACACCGTAACTAAGTGGGAAGGAAGGATTGATCGGTTGTGTGACTTTACCATGTTTTGTTAGCCTGACTCGGACTGAGGTGTTGGTGTATAGTTGCTTGATCGGATGAAGAATTGCTGGTGGACAGCCCCATGTTGTTAATTTAGTCCATAGTTTTATTCTATTTACTGAGTCGAATGCCATTTTTAGGTCGATTAAAAACTGCATGTACCTGTTGATTTCTTAGTGCAGCTTCGTATTTAAGAAGGCTCAGTATTATAAATTTGACTTTGGTTCCAATTTTGCCTACAAATCCTGTTTGCATTTTTTCTAGTTTCCCGTTATTTGCTGCCCAATCAGTAAGCTTTTTCAATAGAAAGTTTACAAAAAGCTTTCCTAGCGGGTCAAGTAAGGCTATGGGTCTGTAGTTATGTGGGTTCTTTCTGTCGCCAGTTTTGAAAATTGGGATCAAGATGGCCAATGTCCAGCTACTTGGGATTTTTTGAGTTTTTTCTATGATAAGGAGCAGATGGGAAAAGAGACTAGCCCAGGTTTCCGGTGCTCCCTTCAGAATTGCGTTTGACAGTCCGTCTGGGCCTGGTGCTCTTGATGGATTTAGAGTTCTGATGGCTTGAATGATGTCCTCAGTTTCCCATTTCAGATTCCACGGAGGACAGATGGATTCTTGTTGGATGGTCTGTACAGGTATATTGCTGTTATATAAAGTGTTGAAATGTGCAGTCCACGCTTCGGGATCGACTTCTTGGATCATATTTATTATTCTGTTTCCGTTTTGGAGGGACCATAATTGCCTCGTATTTTTCCCTTTGATTTCCGCTAGAATAGCTTCAGCGTCCGCTTGTAGCAGTAATCCCTTGGATGATTTGACGAAGTTAGAGTAGTTCTGTTTTTCTTTTTTTATGGTGATATTTGCTGCTGTTGTGTTTAGTTTTTTCAGTTGGCGTATTTTTTTTTTCATGCATTTTTTTCCTTTCTTTGATGTTCATATTAAATGCGTGTTTATGTGTAACAATGGAGTTGGTACTTTTGAGGGTCTGGTAATCTGAGTACCCATTCATAGTTGAGTTTTTCATGGTCGGGCATCAATGATCTTTCAAATTTAGATACTAGTTCGGCCGTTTGGTGCTGTTTTATTCTTAGTTTCGTTAGACCGTTGTTTATTTCTAGATCTGGGAGGTTGAGGGAGAGATTCTTGATTTGTTCTGTCTGCCATGTTATTGAAATTTGACAATGGTCGCTGTTAGATTGTGCAGAGTTTTCTGTGGCAATGAGGTTGTTTTTTATTCCTTCAGAGATGTAATTATAGTCAATAATCGATTTTGATTTTCCGCTGCACCATGTTGGCGGCATTTGACCTTGTATGTTTAGCGGTTGTTCTGTTAGTATTAATTTTCGGATCTCAATCTCTTTGGTCCATTTTCTTGATCTTGGGGATATTTTCTGGATATCTAAACGGATTCCTTCAGAGTTGTAAAGGTGAATGTTTAGATCACTGGCGACTACAAACTCAGTTTGCATGAAAGAGTTTGCTATTTTGTCGAACTCGTTGTAGATGGAGTCTATGAACTTATTGTCAGTCATTGCTATTGCGTTCCAGTAAATGTTGAAGATTGTTAAGTGTGTTCTGTTTGGAGGTTGCTCTGGTTTGGATGACGGGGTCAAAATGCAGATGACAATGTATTGGGCCCACGGGTGGATGTTTTTTTTCTTTTTAAACAATTGACCAGTTGGGGGTCTATCTTAGTCAAGATTATCATACCGGATGATGGTCTGCCTTGTTGTATGGTGATTGCCGGGTTCATATACGTAGAAAACCCCTTGCAGACAACTTCTGTCGATAGCCAAGTCTTTTGGAGGCATATTATAGCCATTTGTTTTTGGTTTGTAGCTCCCTCTGAGAGATGTTTGAACCCTCTTGTGTTCCATGAAGATAAAGTTAGTTCAGTTGTCGGATTTCCATTTGGGGTTGGTTGTTATAGAAAGGTTTTCCTTTGTGTGCTTTGGTGTTCGCTTCTGGTTGATGAATTTCTGTTGGAATACGTTGGGGAGAATATCTCCCTTGGTACTTCTGTCGTTCTGTTTTTCTGGTATGAATTTGTTTGCCTAAACAGATTGTCGTTTCCTGTTGGGTATGGTTCTTCAGTTGTTCGTGGTCTACTTGAAGATTGTTGTTGGTCATATTTGCGTTGGATCGGGGCAGCTTGAGGTCTGGTGTTAGTATCCAATTTCTTTTCTTTGAGAGCCATAGATCTTGTTAATTGGATTTGTTCTATGATGAATCCCCATTTAGCCAGTTGTTTTTTGGTAGACATAACTAGTTGGATCGTTTGGTTGTTATGGAAGTCAATGTCGACTGTTTCCATCTTTTTCTTGTTCGGAAAATGTGTAACATTGATGTCTTGAGTAGCGATCTTCGACAGTATCTGGATAGCGTTGAGTAGGTAAAGAATGTTTACTCTGTTCAAGATTAGTTTTTCGTCCAGCCTTAAATCTGAAGCAGTTAGCGAGAGTCTAAATATGTTTGGTTCCTGACATGGATCTATAAATGTTGGTCTGATTAAAGATGTGTTTGTTTCAATTGGTCTACTTTCCTTGGTGTCAGCAAGGGCGTCAGGTTCTGACGAGAACCAAGATTCTTCAGTTGATATTGATGAGTACACAAGTGACATGTTTGTTGTTGATTCAGCAAAATGTTCGTGTACATTGAAGTTGAGGAGCTCTCACAGTATTCATCTATTATGATAATTGAGTCTTCTTGGGGGTCATGTTCTCTATTGCTAGTTTGAAGTGCGAACGAAGTCGACGTTAGATTTTGTGCATCTGCTGTCGTTGGTGTTTTAGGCTCCGAGTCATGGTTGATTGCTTCCAGTAATGAGTCTAGTGGCTCTTGTTCTTCAATTGAGATCAATTCTTCTTGTGGTTGGGGTTTCAGTTTTTTATTGTTCTTTGTATTTGTCTTTGTCGTTTCCTTGGCCAAAGGATTAGCGTTCTCTTCAATTTCTTTTTTGATGAGATTCTTTATTGTTGTGGGGCAGGGTTGAGATTTCTGCTCTGGGTTGAGTTGCAATTTTCGCAAGAAAGCTTTTGAGCCTGTTTGACGTTTTTTGTTGTTTCTTTTGTAGTTGTTGCTTTGCTCAGCTGGCAGCGTTTGGTTAGGTCAAAGATGTCAAACGGAGTACATGTTGGGGGTTCTTTGTTAGGAATATTGAATTGAGTTGGTAAATTGTGCGTTTGAAGTTCATATTGGGTTGTTTGGTCTTTCTTAGAATCGCCTTTTGTTGAGGGATGTTCTGTATAAGGACACCTTGTGCCTTGATCTTGGGGCATGGTCGCTTGTAGGTTTCTTTTTGCTTTGTCGTCCATGGTTTTGGTGGTAAATGTTATCAATGTTTCTATAAGAGTTTGCTTGTCCAGTCGATCAGTTCTTGCTATTTCAGCTAGGCGGTTCTGCCATATTCTTGTGGATTCTGCTTCATGATTCAGCCAATCTTGAATTGAAGTTATGAAACAGTCTATGGTTGTTTGTTTTGTTAGGATCATTGCAAGCAAAGTGGCTTGGTCTTAAGTGGCATCGACTGTTGATTCTTGGATCTTTAAGAAGGGGACCATCGCTAATGATAGAACAGCCACTAGCGTATTTTGGAGATCTAGCATGGTCGTTGGGATTCTTTTGCTGGATTCTGAAATATTCAGTGTTTTTTTGGGGAGGGTAGTCTGAGTCTTGTTGGTTTAGGGCAGCCGTTGTTACATTCAATAGGTTCTTTTCTGGGAATGTTTTAGGGAAGAACAAGCTTGCTTTGGTGGGGAGTGGTGTCGATGTACTAGATATAACGTTCGTGTTTGTCTGTGAGGTCTTTCGTTTCCTTCTGTTCCTGGAAGTCCATGATGGCATCTATTTCTGTGATGTCAAGTGAAGGTCGCGATGTTCGGTTTAGAGCAGTCTTGGGATCAGTCTGTAAGGTGGTAAATTGACTGCCACTGTTTGGCTATGAGCGCTCTTTGTCGTAGTGTTAGGTTCAGCGTTGAGTCTTTCAATTTTTTGGTCACAGGAGTGTGAAGCTGGAGGTCAGATTGGAGTGCCGAAGTGGAAGCTCTTTTTCCGAAAACTATTGGGGTTTCGGAGGTCGTTTCTGGTATTTGATTGGTTATTTTCTGGCTTCTGTCTTTCTTCGGTGTTTTGACTGCAATTGTGGATTTGAAGTAATTCTGTTCTTCGGCCGCTTGATTGGAGGAGCATGGTGAAGTGCTTGATGGAGCGGTAGTGGAAGTAGATGACGAATCTTGATTTGTAGGATTGAGAGATACGAGTTGCTCTTAGTTGTGATTGGGGATTTGTGGGGGAATTTTGAGGGTAAGAGGCTTCGTTTTCCTTGTGGTGTTGCTAGGTTCTTTAAGTGTAGTGGTTTGTAAGTTCAACGTCGAGGTATGTTTTGGAAGATTTGGAACAGTTTCTTCTAGCTTCTCTTGGAGGCGTGTTCTAGGTTTGGTGCTCTCCATATCTATTTTTTTTTCTCTCTCCCTTTTGGGTATGTAGGGTCGTAAAAGCAGCAGAAGCTCTCTCTTGATTACTGCGTATCCAGCGTAAACAGCAGGAAACGGCAGACAACGACGCCCTTGTCACAGCGACGGGCATGTTGACTTTTATCTGCCTCTTAGAACACGTCCTCTGATTCTATTGCCTTGACAAAAGTGTTGCCTATGATTTTTATCCACTATTCCCTTATTTTAATTCTATGTGCTAAGTGTGTTTGACTACGGTTACATTTCTTCCTGCGGGTACGCTTTTCTTTCGTAAGACCGAACTGTCATTACTGTCAAAAAGTGATTGCGTATTAACCCATGGTAACTTCTTTGTTTCGAAACACCGGTATGTCAAATCCTAATGTACTTACCTTGAATTGACCTGAACAAAAGGAATTGGTTGTGTGTAGTATATTTAGAGTGTGGTTTTATTTAATAGAAGTGAAGTGTTTTGTGAACAGATGGTTTAAAAATAAATGTACTTATCGTTTTTAACCGGAAACCTTGAGTCAGTGTTTGCTTGAGTCATAGTAATTGTAGTCCTTTGTGTAATCCCTATTACTGCTCATTTGCTCTCATTTGCTCTTGAGATAAGTCTGGCTGCTCATCCATCGCTGCCACTTTACTGTGTAGTACAGGCTTGTAGCAAAGGTGAAATTGTACTATCACTTGTAGTCTTAATTGTCTGTAGTGTTCCCTAAGGGTACTGCATATGATTCTGCCTAACAGGCTCTTTCCAACTAAAGACCCCTACACCCTCTGCCTTCGTTGCCTTGGCCCAGACCCCGGCTGGGAAGCTTGTACCGCGTGCAACGGGCTCTCCTCCAGGTCTCTGAAGAACAGACAAGCCAGGTGGAGGGAGCTCTTCCAAAGATCGCCTCCAGAGGACCTAAAGGATTTCGTCTATCATCGATGCAAGCCCAAGGTAGGACCGCTCTTTTCCAGCGCACCCCGCAAGGGAAACTCCTTCCCAAGGACTCACCCGCGCGGGAGGGACCGCTCAGGTCCTCATACCAGCACGAGTACCGAGGCTACATCAGCTACTGCCCAACAGTCCGAGGGAGTCAGTGGATCCTCCCGGTGACAGTACTGAGGGACTGGATGGTTCTTTTACCGGGTCTTCATTCGAGGGGCCACACCCTAGTACCGGCAACATGTCAGAGGGGGGCGCCTATATGCAGTTGTTCCGGCAGATGGCAGATCCGCCGAGGGCGACGCGCCTACCAGGCCTCAGCCTGAGGAACAGGGAAGGCCCCATGGGGCGGGGCCGAGTGAGTCGAGCAACACGATGCAGGCACGTGGAAGGCAGCTCTACAAAATGGCCGCCGTGCCAGACATTCCTGACATCCGCCCGATACTGCACCAAGGCAGGGAGCAGGTGGAGGAGCGTGTTTTAAGGTGGGACTGGTGTCAACCAAGTATGTGGCTTACGGCCTACCCTTCGTTTGCGCAGGTAAGGTTCCTGCTGCGTCCATATGGGTAGTGCACGCAATGTGTCCAGCAGCCGCCTGCTACGCCGTCAATATCGCCTACCACTCAGCCTGTGAGGACAGATTTTTTTAAACATTCCTCAAGCTTATGAAATCTCCTCGAATGTGGGTCATCCCCAGGGACGCCATCGGGGACGTGCTCCCGCCAGTTGCTCCGGCGCCACGGGCTCCAGTACAGGCGACCCTGTGCATCCTCAGCCGCCCGCTCTGGCCCCCCAACCGATTGAGCAGGCGGTTCCGTACCAGCGTCCGCTGCAACCTCCGGCTCCGGTCTCCACACCCCAGCTGTCGGCTCCCAGCACCCCTCCACCGGTACTGGACCCTCAGGTGGACATGGATGATGAGGAGGACCCTGCACACCGTCGTCAGCCAAGGCCTTCCACGCACTTCTTGCAGGGCTGGCAGAGTATTTGGGCCTTCCTCATCCCGAGATTTGAGCAACCAGCAGAGGGGGTCCTCGCTGACGTCCTCATGCTGCGTCCCACAGCAAGAACGGGATCCGATGCAGAAGGACGTGGTCGCCTTGCCCAAAAAGGGCTTGCTCAAGCCCCACTCTGTTCCAGCCGGTCTATCGACACCTGGTTGCCAAGTATAGGCAGATGGAGGGGGATACACCCTTGCTATCGGCCCACCCTCAGCCACACTCTTCGGTGATCGCTGCAGCATCACTATACTCCAAGCGTCAGTCGGCCTCTTCCTCCACAGTGCTGCTAGGCAAGGAGGAGAAGATCTTTCAGGCGTACGGGAAGAAGCTGTATTCCAACGTGTCCCAGCATCTTCGTCAGGCCAACGTGAATGCCATGCTGGCAGCCGTTAACCAGAGGCTTTGGCGGGAAATTGCTGATTTCCTCCCAAAGCTTCCGGCGCAGAGCCAATCGCGATTCAAAGCGGAACTGGCCGAGGCCAAGATGGTGGTGCAAGACAACATGGAGTCCACTGTGGCCCACATTGACACCTCGGGCCTGGCCATCTGCATAGCCACGGCAATGAGAAGAACAGCCTGGCTCTGTGCTACTAAATTCAACCCGGATGTCCAGGAATGCATCTTAGACCTTCCGTTCGAAGGGAAGGACCCCTTCCACTCCACCACAGACTAGGAGCTGGACAAAAAGAAAATCCGCTCACAAACGGCCAAGTCTTTATCCATCCTTAAAAAGAGCACGGCCAACACATACACCCAGTCACAGCAGCGCTCTAACAAGGGCCGTACATACAGAGGTTTCCGCTGCTTTCAAGAGCGGAGGTCCAGACAACCTAACCATTCGCCGACCCAACATCGGCGCAAGCAACAAAAAAGGGGGGTGGGGGGAAGTAAGGGCTTTTCCAGTCCCCCTCTTCCGCAACAGCCTCAGAGGGAAAGAAGGCATGACACGCCCCTCCGGGTCCATGTGTCTCTAGTGGGGGGCAGGCTTGCTCTCCATGCACATTTCTGGTGCCAGAATTTTGCAGACCGCTGGATCCTCTGTAGTATCCATGGGGTACCGCCACTCTATCCCAGCCTCTCCTCCCTCTTCCCTTCCGCTCCCACAGGTTGGGACAGCAACTCTTTTGGTGGAGAATCCAGTCTCTCGTCGAGAGCCAGCCAGTGGAGGAAGTCCCAGCCTCCCAGCGAGGCTTGGGATTTTTACTCCAGGATTTTCGCCATTCAGAAATAGAACCAGGGGAGCCTGACAGTTGTGCTGGACCTTTCCACCCTCATCCTCTCCCTACTTCTACAATAATTCAAGATGGTTACGTCAGGTTTGATAGCTGAGACATTGTGCAAGGGAGACCGGAGGTGCTCCCTGGATCTGAAGGACGCGTACTTGCACGTCCCAATCTGGCAGCCCCATCGTTCTTTTCTACGATTCAGGATCATGGCCTACCATTTCCAATGCAAGGAGCTTCCTTTAGGCCTCAAAGCGGCCCCAGAGTTTTTACCAGGCCGATGAACACAGTGGCGGCCCTCCTCAGGTCGCAGGGCCACCACATCTACCCGTACCTCAACGACTGGCTCGTCAGGGCGACATCTCCTGAAGCGGTGCACCACTCTTCCCACGCTCTGATGAACACACTGCACGGGCTGGGTTATTCACTCAACCTCAAGAAGTCGCAGCTACAGCCTACGCAGAGACTGACCTGCTTGGGCCTCATTTGGGACACGTGCTCCGAGAATGTTTTTCATTCGGAGGACAAGATCACGGCCATCAAGAGGGCCACGACGCACTTCTCAGCAGAGAAGTGGCCTTGGCCTGGTAGTACCAACACCTACTGGGTCTCATGGCAGCAGTCATTTTTGCTGTCCCCCACATGAGACTCAGGATAAGGAGGATAGAGCTGCACTTTATGGCATCTTGGAACCAGGAGCGAGGCTACTAGTCAGAAATGATCAACCTTCCTCTGTCGCTTCACCCGGACCTCACATGGTGGTCCAGGTACTGTAACCTGCGGACGGGCAAGCCTTTCAGGCATCCTACCCCACAGACCACCATCTCCACGGACTCCGCTCTCAGGGATTGGGGAGGCCACCCTGGACCTGCGTCCGTGGCACCTGGACCCGGCAGGCGTACCACATCAATAGGCTGGATCTGAAGGTTATCGAGGCCAAGGCCATCCTCATTCAGACAGACAACTCGACCAGCATGTTCTATGTCAACCAGCAGAGAGATAAAAGGACCCCCGCCTCACCTGGGGGAAATCCAACCTGGAGGCAGACAGGCTCAGCAGACTGGGAGCAGACAACTACGAGTGTCAGTTGAACGACCTTGTACTGCAGGAGATCGTCTACAAATGGGGACACCCTCAGTTTGACCTCTTTGCCCTCTGGGACAACAGGAAGTGCCAACTGTTGGCCCGGGCTCCCTGTTTGATGCATTCCGGATTCGGTGAGACGGAATGACAGCATACGCCTTCCCACCCACACTGCTGATACACAGGGTGATGTGCAAGATCAAGGAGTCTCGCCACCTCAGCATCATTCTAATAGCACTGTGGTGGCCAGCCAGGCCATGGTTCTTGGAGCTGCTCAGCCTCTCGGAAAGGCCTCCCATTCGCCTTCCGACGGGCCCAGCACATCTTCTGGTGCAGCAGGGGGGGGCATGGTCATCGACCCCGCTCCACAGAAACTAGCACTCACAGCGTGGTTCTTGAACAGGTCACGCTAGGTCACCTCAGCCTTTCCCAAGCTAATCTAGAGATCATACAGGGTGCCAGGAGCAAGTCTACCAGGGCCCAGTATAAGAGCATGTGGACCAGGTTCTGCTACTGGGCACATTCTAATGGTATCAACCACCTGGCATGTACCCTGGACAATGTGCTCTCCTTCTCGGCGCACCTCGCCCATTCAGGTGTGCAGGTGGACACCTGCCACACCTACCTGGCAGCAATTGGAGTTTACAGAAACTCAGATGAGGAGAATCTTTCCTCTTCCAACCAGTTTGTCAAGAAGCATGTGGGACCTCAACATAGTTTTGAGTGCCCTGGCACACAAACCATTTGAACCAATGGTGTCCGCGAACATCAGGCTGGTTACCATTAAGACCGCTTTGCCGGTCGGCCTCACCTCGGCTCGTAGAATCAGCTAATTCTAGGCACTGACCACCTCAGAGCCATATACTACCTTTCACAGGGATAGTCCTGCGGACACACGCAGCATTCCTACACAAGGTGCCTTCCGCATTCCATCTGAATGAAGAAATTATGCTGCCCACATTTTTTGCTGAGTCCAAAGACGAGGCATAGAAAGTTCTGCACTGCCTTGATGTCAGGCGTGCCCTGAAATTCTACTTAGACAGGACCAAGGACCCACAAGTCAGACGCACTTTAGTCACCTTTGGCGGATCAAGACTAGTCCTCAATAGCCCATTAGATGGTCTCGGCCATCAAGATGGTCTCGGCCATCAAAGAAGCTTACGAGGGACAGCATGAGCCACTGCCGGCCAACATGCACGCACACGCGGTCAGAGCCAAGGCAATGGCCATCGCTTTCCAGTGGCAAATCCCCTGGCAGGTTATAAGCAGGGCCGCCACATGGGCCACCCCATCAGCTTTCTGCAAGCATTACTGTTTGGATGCCGGCTCTGGATCAGATGCGGCCTTCGGACAGGAGGGTCTCATCTCCACCCTGGGGCTCCTCAATTGTAATCGCCCATGCAGTATGGAGGAAAGGGGACGGGACGTAAGATTTTTATAAGTTACTCACTGTAGTGACTAACGTACTCTTAGTCCCCTTTTCTCCATACGTCCCACCATCCCCCCCTTAATAAAACTGGTGTCATTAGGCAATGTTAATCTATTGTCGATGCGTCTATGGGGACTGAGGTGTGCCGCCGGAGGGTGGAGTCACAGCAGTGCATGCTCCCAGGGCTGCTCCCCCATGCGCCTCTATAAATTTAGAGGGGAAGGAGGTTTTTTTCTGGTGAAAAAGGTTCCGTCTCAGTATGGACGAAAGGGGACTAAGGACTAAGAGTACGTTAGTCACTACAGTGAGTAACTGATAATTTGTCGCACAAGAGGAGGGTAGAGGTGGTGGAGAAAAGTGAACAGGTAGGGTGATTTAATGTAATTTGCAAGGGTATTTTGGATGTTGGACATTTATGAAGCAAAGTAGAGAGCTAGATCATTAGCAGAAAGAGTAGAGGAGATAGATGAATAGATGGAAGAGAGTCCCCATTGATGCATCAACAATGGATTTAACATTGCCTAATGACACCAGTATTATTAAGGGGGGGGGGGATTGGTGGGACGTATGGAGGAAAGGGGACTATATCACTACGGTGAGTAACTTATAATTCTCCAGCATGGGGTCTGGCATGGATTCACATGCTCATGAATATTCCCCGTCGTCAGGCTGGGAATCCTCGGTAAAGAAAAAACCAGTATCAGTTTCGTTTCTGATCTGTCTTTCGTAGTAATAACCAATCACTGGTCTCTGCGTCATACTGACCACAGCCAATGACTGCCCTTTACCTAAGCCCCGCCTCTGGCAGCCATCTTCAGATTTTTACTGCACGTTCATGTGTTGGGATCCTCGTGCTATTGCTCTCGAGCGTTAGTGCTATTTTTTCACGTTTTTTCTCAAAAACGTCGTTTTTTTCGGTCAAAAGAGCCTCAAGCTCCACCGACTCTCCATCCGATCAACGGGGACCCGTGTCGGATTCGTCTGCGCCCCTCAAGGGTGAAGATTTCGTCGAGCTATGCTTTTGGAGGACTCCAGAAGTTTCTCAGGCCCGGACATGGCCCAGGAGAAGGGAAGCTCGACGCCCGGAAAGCTGTTCAGGGTCTGCCCTGGATGCCAGCTGCAGAACGTCTTTAAGGAGGACGAACACTCATTTTGTCTCTACTGCTTACATGAGGACAAGACGCACGTGGAGAAGGACTGTGCGTTTTGCGGCAACATGTCGGAGTGGACCATGAAGGACCGCCATCATCGTCTCGCCAACTGGCTGGAAGGGAAGAGCCCGTCCGGCGAGAAGAAGAGGAAGAAATCCGAGCGGTCTTCTAAGACCTTTGAGGACGCCCCGGCGACGGGGGTCCAACACAAGGCCAAGCACCGCGAGTCCATTGGCACCGGGAGCGCCGAGCGGTCGGGCTCTACGGGCGCCAGGCAGGGCGCACCCTCCCCGGCACCATCAACCACGAGCCAACGCTCTGGGTCGGGTAAGAGGAAGGCCGAGCACCCGGCGAAGCTCCTGGAGAGGCCCCGGTCGAGCTCGAAGGCCCCATCGGAGGGGGAGCGAGGCAGTGTCCCCCCCCCCCCTTCAAGGATAAGGCGGTGAGCGCACCTAAGGTGGTGAAGGCCTTAATCCACCCGGCCAAGGCCTCTATCGAGACTGTTGCGGCGGCCCTGGCTCAGCCTGTGGAGGCTACACCAGTGGTGGCGACCTCGGGGCTCAGAGTCTCCCTGCCACCTCGGAGGGAGTCCTCTTTTATGCCCATCGATAGGACCCCTGTGAGATCTCCGGCGGAGAAGAAAAAAGGGGGGGCAGGGTGTCGTCGTAGATTCGGCTTCAACCTCGGAGGAGGAGCTGATCGAGGTCTTAAGCCACGGCCTCGGCGTGGAAGAAGACCGGCCCGTCGGGATGGATCCCGACGCAGGTGACGACGACATCGTCGAGGGTGCCGACGGGGCCCCTGATCGCCCGTCGGATTCCCCTCTGCCAGCGCCGCAAGACAACTCGGCGGCCATTTTGTTGGCTATACAGTCCTTATGCTCGGAGATAAGGACGAGACTACCGTTGCCGGCGGAGGAGCCTCTCCCGCCGGGGGACCCAGAACCGGGACCTTCTGGCGTTCCTCCTTCCAAGAAAAGGAGGATTCATCCTCCACCTCCTTTTCAACCGTCGCGCCCCGTCCAGCCCTCCTCCCCGTCCACCCGAGGGGATGATACGGGGACTGACACGGCAGCGACGGGTACGGTCGACGAGGTCTACGACGAGGATCTGCCGTCGTCACCTCCCACCAGGGCTTCTCCGCCCGACGAGATTGGATCGTTCCACTCCATGATCGCCAGGGCGTCCGAGCTTTTCCAACTCTGCCCTGAAGAGAAGAAAAAGGAAGGATTCCTTTATCAGCGGCGCGAGGCCAAGAGGAAGACTGTCCTCGCGGTGCCTCTACTGGACGACATTTGGGATGAGGGCCTCGCCCTCCTCAAGAACCCTTCCACGACGCCAGCTAGAAGAGACCGGTACGAGAAGAAGTACCGGGTCCCGGACGCGGCTCCCCTGTGCCTCTGGGCGCAGCCTACCCCGGACTCCGTTGTCTCCGCGGCGGCCAGGAAGAAAGCGGGGGGGGGGTGCGGCCTCCACATCGACTTCCCTGCCGGACGGCGAGGGAAAGAAATTGGACACTATGGGACGCAGGGTCATCTCGTCTGCAGCAACGACGATTAAGGCGGCCAACGCCTTGGCTATCGTGGCCCGCTATGACAGGGAGCTATGGTACAAACTAGCTCCCCTTCCGGACTTCCTACCGGACGACAAGAGGGCTGAGGCCCTGGAGATCCTACAGGAAGGTGAGGTGGCGTCGGACCACGCCATCACTATTGCGACGGACATCGCCGACACTGGATTTCGCCAGTTGGGCAACGGCGTGTGCCTTAGGCGGCGTGGATGGCTCAAGGCTACGGACTTCCGTTAAGACCTACAGACCAGAGTCCTGGACATGCCGTTCGATGGGAACAACCTGTTTGGGAAAACTGTGGACGATTCCCTTCAGGCCATTAAAGCGGACACGGAGACGGCCCGGGTTCTTGGGGTTCTGCAACGACGACGGCCGCCCTTTCGGAGCAGCGGAGGCAAGGGCGCCTCCAAAGGTTCCGGCGGCGGTTTCTCCACCTACCGTCAAGCGGCCCGCTCGTCGTCTCAGGAGGCCTACAGGGGACGAGGCAAGTCTGGCGGACCCCGCCGTCGTCGCCAAGGAGGTCAAGGCGGCAAAGCCTCGTCGAAACAGGATTGAACCGGCCGTGGGGTCGGGCCCCCACCAAAGCACCCCGGTGGGAGGCCGGCTGGCGAGCTTCGTCGGCGTGTGGGAGTCCATCTCCACCGACCGTTGGGTGCTGGACGCCTTGGCCCGGGGCCACGCGCTCGAGTTTCAAAGAAGGTGCCCGCGCGTCCCCCCCGTGGCCAGGAAAGAGCTTCACGTCCCTCAGCTTCTCCTGGAGGTAAAGGCGATGCTCAGGAAGGGCGCCATCGAACTCGTCCCAAAGAGGCTTCGGGGCTCCGGAGTTTACGCCCCATCCTAGACCTGCGACTTCTGAACAAGTTCATCAAGGCGCAGAAGTTCCGGATGGTCACCCTCCAGCACGTCCTGGGTCAGCTGGAGGAAGGAGACTTCCTGTCGTTGTTGGATTTGGAGGATGCCTACTTCCATATTCCCATCCTAAAGGGGCACCGAAAATTCCTCAGGTTTGTGGTCCAAGGGCGTCACTACCAGTTCAAAGCCCTCCCCTTCGGACTACGGTCGGCACCCAGGGTATTCACCAAGTGCCTTGCACCGGTGGCGGCGCAGCTGCGCCGCGAGGGGATCCACGTCTACCCCTACCTGGACGACTGGCTCATCCGAGCCAAGACGAGGGAGCTCGCCGTGGAGCACACGGCAAGGACCGTCCAACTTCTCACGGACCTGGGATTCTCCGTGAACTATGCCAAATCCCACCTGGTACCCGCGCAAGACGCACTTTCTGGGAGCGAGGCTAGACACAGTGTCCCTTCTGGCCTCCCTGTCGGAGGAGAGGACCAGGACCATCCTGGGCAAGGTACAGCGGATGTTGGTGGCCGACGCGGCCAAGGTGAGGTCCATCAAGTCCCTCCTCGGAATGATGTCTTCCTGCATCTACCTCATTCCCATGTGCAGGCTCCGGATGCGCCCTTTGCAGGAGTTCCTGGACGCGCGCTGGATCCAAACGACGGGCAGCTTCGAGGAAAGGATCATACTCGACGAGAGTTTCCGACGAGCGATCCGGTGGTGGGGCACCCGCGCGCATCTGACGGCGCGCATGGATTTCCAGACCCCAGCCCACCAGGAGACCGTGACCACGGATGCCTCCCTGGAAGGGTGGGGGAGCGCACACCGAAAATCTGCACGCAAGAGGCCTTTGGCTCCCGACGGAGAAATCCCTACATATCAACGTCCTGGAGCTCCGTGCAGTGTTTTGGGCCCTCAGGTCCTTCCTTCCGTCCCTCAAGGGCAAGGTGGTGAGGATCTTCACCGACAACACCACCACCATGTTTTACATCAGGAAACAGGGCGGAACCAGGTCCCCAGCACTGTCCAAGGAGGCACAGGACCTGTGGCATTGGGCCGTCGCTCAAAGGATATTTCTGGTGCCGTTTAATCTGGCAGGGATAAAAGACACCATCGCCGACTCACTCAGCAGGGAGCTGCGCTCGTGCCACGAGTGGGAACTACGGCAGGATCTAGTGGATCGCCTCTTCCGACGGTGGGGCACACCCCAGATCGACCTGTTCACGACGGCGACGAACTCCAAGTGCCGGAGGTTCGCCAGCAGGTTTCCCCAGGCGAGGAGCATGGGCGATGCTTTCTCGTTCCCCTGGGAGGGCCTGTTCCTCTATGCGTTCCCTCCATTGCCACTGCTAATCCGGCTCGTCAACCAGCTCAAGAGGTCACGGTGCAGGATGATTCTCGTCGCACCTGCGTGGCCGAGGCAGATATGGTTCCCGGACCTTCTGGACTTGTCAGCGTCCCCGTCAATCAAGCTGCCGGTGGACGCGGATCTACTCTCCAGGGAAGGAGGCGCCATCCTCCACCACGACCCGAAGTCGCTGAACTTGCAGGCCTGGCTCCTGCAGCGCTAGAGTTTGGAGGATACGACATACCGGCCGACTGCAGAGAGGTTCTTGCAAAGGCCAGGGCGTCCTCGACTCTTAAATGCTACGGACACAAATGGAAGAGGTTCTCTGTCTGGTGCCACGCACAGAAGATTAACCCTCTACGGATTACGGCTCCCCAAGTACTGCCGTACCTGCTGACGCTGGCCAAAGCTGGACTGGCACACGCGTCCATCAAGATTCATCTTGCTGCGATCTCCCGATACACCAGAACCACGGGGCGGACGTCCTTGTGGTCTCATCGTCTGGTGAAAGAGTTTATGAAGGGACTGTTCAGATCGTTCCCGCCGGTGAAGGCGCTCAACGTGGTGCTGACCAGGCTCATGGGACCTCCGTTCGAGCCTCTGCACTCGGCCCCGTTGAAGTTTCTGTCGTGGAAAACAGCGCTTCTTGTGGTCATCACCTCCGCACGACGAGTGGGAGAGATCCAGGCCCTTTCCTGCAAGGCCCCGTACTTGACTTTTCACGACACGAGGGTGGTGCTCAGGACGCACCCCTCCTTCATGCCCAAGGTGCCGTCGGACTTCCACCTCAACGAACCCTTGGTGTTGCCTGTGTTCTTCCCGTCGCCTTCGTCGCCGGCTGAGAGGACTTTGCACTCGCTGGATGTGGCTAGAGCGCTGAAGTTCTACGTGGACCGCACGAAGTGTTTTCGGAAGACGTCACAACTCTTTGTGAATTTTGGACCTGTCAATCAGGGGAAGGCTTTCTCGAAGGCTTCCATTTCCAGATGGCTCTCCGGCTGTATCATGTACTGTCATCGGTTGGCAAACCGACCGCTGCCTGGCCGTCCGAGAGCCCATTCCACCAGAGCGATCGCAGCTACCACGGTGTTCCTTTCTGGTGTGCCCCTGCTGGACATATGCAGGGCTGCTACGTGTAGGTCGACTCACACCTTCACGAAATCCTACTGCGTCGATCGGGATTCCAGGGAGGAGTCCAGGGTCGGCCAAGCAGTGCTGCGCAACCTGTTCGCCTGAGGTGAGCCTGGTGAGGAGGTAAGGTGCTTAATGTTGAGTTTGATGTAATGCTTAATGTTGAGCCTTTGCCACCTCCCGTGGTTGTGCATGTGTGTACTGCTATGTATTCTTTATTCATGAGCATGTGAATCCATGCCAGACCCCATGCTGGAGAAGGAACAAGTTACTTACCTGTAACTGTTGTTCTCCAGCATGGGTCTGGCATGGATTCACATGCGAACCCTCCCGCCTACCCCTCTGCGGCTTGGTCATACTGCCGCTTCACGTGCTTCCAAATCTGAAGATGGCTGCCAGAGGCGGGGCCTAGGTAGAGGGCAGTCATTGGCTGTGGTCAGTATGACGCAGAGACCAGTGATTGGTTATTACTACGAAAGACAGATCAGAAACGAAACTGATACTGGTTTTTTCTTTACCGAGGATTCCCAGCCTGACGACGGGGAATATTCATGAGCATGTGAATCCATGCCAGACCCATGCTGGAGAACAACAGTTACAGGTAAGTAACTTGTTCCTTACTCTTACGTCCCGTCCCCTTTCTTCCATACTGCATGGGCGATTACAACTGAATATAGCCCCAGGGTGGAGAGACCCTGCTTAAGCAAATGGGTTCCTGAAAACCACCTGTCCGAAAGCCACATCAGATCTAGAGCCTGCATCCAAACAGTAATGCTTGCAGAAAGCCGAGGGAGTGCCCCAAGTGGCCACCCTGCTTATGACTTGCCAAGGGACATGGCGCTGGAATGCGATGGCCGTTGCCTTGGCCCCGACTGCGTAGGCGTGCATGTGGGCCAGAAACGGCTTGTGCTGCCCCTCGTATGCTTCCTTGATGGCCGAGACCATCCAGCGAGATATGAAGGCCTTGGAGGCCCGATAGCCTGGTCTTGAGGCTCCGAAAGTGACAAACAGGGCGTGGGATTTGCAGAAGCCCTTGGTCCTGTCCAAGTAAAATTTCAGTGCACGCCTGACATCCAGGCAATGCAGCACCCTCTGAGCTTCGTCCTTGGGACTGGGAAAGAACGTAGGAAGGAAAATGTCCTAGTTCAAGTGGAAAGCAGATGGCACCTTGGGAAGAAATGCCGGGTGTGTCCGCAGGACTACTTTGTCCCTGTGAAAGGTAGTATATGGTTCTGAGGCAACCAGCGCCTGTATTTCTGACTCTACGAGCCAACGTGAGGCCGACTAGGAAGGCCGTCTTAATGGTGACCAGCCTGATGTCCGCAGACGCCGTTGGCTAATCTGTTTGTGTGCCAGACCGGCCAATACTATGTTGAGGTCCCACACAGGGTGCAGCCTCTTGACGGGCGGGTAATGCCTTGCAAGCCCCGTCAAATTGTTCTTGATGATATGATAGGATTGGAGGAGGAGAAGATCCCCCCCCCCCCCTCCTCCTAGTTCCTGTAAGGAGAGCACGTCATCCGAAGAACGTGCCAGGGGGTCGATTTCAATGGAGTCTGCCCAGTGGCAGAATCTGGTCCATTTACTTTTATAATAGGCCCTGGTAGCCTTTCTTCTTGCACCCTGTATGATTTCCAGATTAGCCTATGAGAGGCTGAGGTGCTGCAGCATTACCTGCTCATGTACCATGCTTTGGAGGCTAGTTTCTATTGGGCGGGGTGGACGACCCTGCCCCCCTGTTGCGCCAGACGATGTGCTGGACACGTCAGGAGGTGAATCGGAGGCACCTCAGAGAGGCTGAGCAGCTCCGAAAACCATGGCCTGGACGGCCACCATGGAGCTATTAGAATGATGTTCAGTTGGTGAGACTACTTGATCTTGCAAATCACACTGTGAATCAGCGGAGTGGGCGGGAAGGCGTACGCCTTCATGCCGTTCGACTGAAGACGAAATGTGTCGCCCAGGGAGCCGGGGCCCTGTCCCTGCCAGGTTGCAAACTGAGGGCACTTCTTGTTGTGCCAAGTGGCAAAGAGATCCACCTGGGGATGACCCCACCTGTTGAAGATCTCCTGAATGACGAGGTTGTTTAGCTGCCACAAGTAATTGTCTGCTCCCAACCTGCTGAGCCTGACCGCCTCCAGGTTGGCTTCACCCAAGGAGGTGGACTGCCGTGAGGTAGATGTCGTTTTCCAGGGCCCACTACCACATGCTGATTGCCAGTCTGCACAAAGAAGATCTGGTGCCTCCCTGCTTGTTGAGGTAGTACATGCTGGTCGAGTTGTCTGTTTGGATGAGGACAACCTTGCCCCTCAGAAGTGGTAGGAATGCTCTTAGCGCTAGCCAGATGGCATTAAGTTCTAATCAATTCATGTGGTATTCCTGCTCCTGTCGAGTCCAGGTGCCGTGGACTGAGAGATCGTCCAGGGTGGCTCCCCAGCCCTTGAGCGAGGAGTCTGTGGTGATGTTTGCCAGCGGGGTGGGCAGCCGTAAGGGCTTGCCCCCGTCTGTAGGTTGCAGTCCCTGGACCACCATATTAGGTCCGAGTGGAGAGAATGGAGGAACATTGATCCTCTCAGACTGGAAAAAGCCCTTACCCCCACCGCCCCTTTTTGTTTCTTGCGCCGGTTCTGAGACGGCGAGCAGTCAGGCTGCCTGGATCTCTGTTCCTGGAAGCCACGGCGCCCTGCGTATGTACGCCTCCTGTCGGAGCGCTGCTGTGACTGGGTGTATGGCTTAGGCGTGTTCTTTGTCAAGATAAAGACTTGGCCGTTTGTGAGCTGTTTTTCTTCTTGTCCAGCTCTTTGTCCGTGGAGGAGTGGAAGAGGTCGCCCCCTGTTAGAACAGTTTTTCTGAAGTCCAACTAAGGGCTTAGTAATGCCATTCAACTGAGGTAGTACAAGACTCCACTCTTAGTATAAGGCTGTACCACCTGAGTATAGGGTAGAGTAGCGTAGACAGAGCAGCCAGACTTAACTTAGGAGGGAGAGAGGGCAGTAGACACAGTACAAGTTAAATTGTAATACAGATGATACAAAGAAACACTGGAACACTATGTATTGTAAAAATAAAGGATATATTTAAATACAGGTAGGCCCAGATAAATCTAGGGGTTAAGTAAGTACTAACACATTATATGAAATCACAATATAAAACACAGCACTATACTTGAAAGTACACAGACCCAAGTATAAACCTTATTTGGAACACCTAACAGTAGTTCTAGGGAAGTCAAAAACCTTGTTATACACATTTAGTATAGGTCAAGCCTATTCTTTGGGAGTAAATCACCAATGGTTACTTTCAGATTACATTCAGTAATACACGGGCAGTAGGCCCATCCAGTTGTACAGTGAATCTTGGAACAAATGACATAAACAGTCAACCAGACAATATACTTTTGGTGAATAGTGAAACACTTTTCCTAGGTGCAGTAAAAACCTATAACTACTTTTGTCATAACACACAGTTATACCAGGTGAGTAAAACCTAAGGATGTAATCTACAATTACAGATGCTTTTGAAGATCAGGGAACCCCAGATTGAGGTAAGCAATAACTCTGGTAACTTATTTTGGATGGCACATAGCAAACACAAGGTTAGTAAAACCCACATACTTTAACTTCACAATGAAGGGGAAAGTAAAACCCAATGTCACACTTTACTTAATAGTTATTCTAGGTAGGCAACAACCTAATGTATACTTATCAAGGACAGGCTAGCAGCAAGTCGGGGGAAGCAAGACCCAGGTGGGGGACACTCATACAGTTATCCTAACAGAACTAACCTGGTGATACCAACAGTTGGAGGACACTCCTACAATTACCCTGCAGGAATAATCTGGTGAAACCAACACATTACATTTGTAAAGAGGCACAACCTAATCACAGAGTAAAAGACCTTCACATCTACTTTCTATTAGACTGGCAAAACAGTGGCTAAGGAAGGAAAGATGTTAACCATATTTTTAAGAATAGTGCATCACACATTCAAGATCAGTAAGAATGTATGTAACTGTTCACTCTTAGAATTACAGTTCCCAACCAACTCTTTACAAATAAGTAAAACACTTGATTTCTTTTCTAGGCAGAAGTCCCAATCCCTTCAGTCTTTCCCTTATTCTTGGATCATGAGTGTTCTCAGTGGCAGAAGGGGGGTCACTAGGACTAGTGACCAAGAGGCAGTGTTAAAATAAGTTCTTTAGTAGCAAAAGTCAGAGTTCCTTATGAAAACTGGGCAAACAGGTGAGTACTTTACTTTTAGAGTTAGAAGAGGGTCCAGGGGCTTCACAGAAGACACCCCAGCAGGATTTTAGCAGTGGCAGTGGGTGCACTGGATGAGGGACCTCCCAATCACAGAAAACACCCCAGGACTACACGGAAATCCCAACAGGCTTAAGGTAAGTATATACCCAAGCCAACACAGTACCTCAGCAATGAAGAAGAGATTGCAGCAGGAGAACTTCAGTGACTGCAGCCAAATACCCGGTCACTGGATTCCTTGTCGTGGAGACTGAAAACAAGACCTCAGAAGGGACTTTGCAGCAGGGATCGATGAAGAAGGTTCTAGGCAAGATTTCTCTCGCGGCTGAATGCGGTTCTGCGGGTTTGGTGCCTTTTCAAGGAGCACAGAAGAAGACACAATCACGGTTGAATTCTCGTCGTTTTAAAGGTCCAGCTCTCTTGTGAGGGGACTTTTCGGACTCGATTCGTGTCTCTGGAGATACACCAAGATGCACACAAAGTTTCAGCGAGATTCGGAATTCGGAAGACTGTTTACTGCACAGTAGCGGGAGGGCCCAGGGTATTAGGGTATTGCAAGGTTCGGGTCGTCGTTTTCGGAGTCCTCAGGTCGATTGGAAGGAAGGGCTGCAGCAGGTTCGGGTTACACAGCAGGCTCTCCGGTCGCTGGAAATGGTCTCCGCTGCTTTTCCTTTGTTATCCTCTTCGGTTTTCTGTTCCAGTGGTCGACATGACTTCAGCTTCCAGGTTTCCAATATTTATCAGGAACTACAGCACAACCTCTGAATTCTCTCCCTGTATTTTACAAGAAAGGGGCGTGTCTGGTTGTCCAATCAGGACAGCGAGCCCCCCACTGGGATTTGTCCCAGTTGAAGCAAGGCGTAAAACAAAGGAGGGAAAAGTTTTGGACTCCTCCCCCACTTCCTGTGCTTACAGACTGACTGGAGCCTGGGCGGGGTGTCCAGGGGACTCCCGCCGAAGACAAAACTCACACAAAGGAATTTCCCGCCCTGGATGTCAGGGGAAGGAACAAGAAACGACAAACACTAAAATGGCAGAAAAAGAAGACCGGGCCATTTTGGTAAAATTAGCAACCTTATGTGCCTTTACTGCAGTTGTGATCACAGCCCGCGGTAAAGGTGCACCAAATTAGTAAAAGGTATCACTGCCACCAGCCATTAAAGGTAAGCTTGTCATTGTAACAAAATTGTTACAGTTTTAGTGTGAAAGGGGATACATTGTCTCCCCAGCACTCCACATAAGGTGGGGAGTGCTGGTTTCACAGAATACAATGTAAAAGGGATCCAAAGATCCTTTCTACCATTGGGAACTGTAGTTCACTCAAGGTTAGCACAAGAAAGTTAAATGGGGAGCCCCTAGGGCAACCCAGCAACAACAGGCTCTTTTGCCAATAAGTTGTTACACATGATAACTTTTAAAAAGACACCATGGATAGTCTTAAAAATGACACCCATAGAAAGAGTTAAAGATTAGGTGAGTGTGGAAAAAGGTTCCCACTCACTGAGGTATCGATGAAAAATATCCCACTAGAAAAGCAAAATGTTCTGGGGTTGAACCAGGAAAGGAAGATTTACCAGCTCTACCTAACACCCCCCTCGAACGGCAGATGTAATATGCGTTCCTGGACGTCCAGGTTGAATTTAGTTGCCCAGAGACAGCTTGTCCGTGGCGATACAGATGGCACGGCCAGAGGTGTCAATATTGGCCACAGTGGTTTCCATGACGTCCTGCGCCACCAGCTTGGCCTCAGCCAGTCCTGCCTTAAAACGTGATTGGCTCTGCGTAGGGCGTTCCGGGAGGAATTCCGCAATTTCCCGCCATAACCTTCGGTTAGCGGCAGCCAGCTTGGCAATAGCGTTGGCCTGACAAAGATGCAAGGGCGCGTTGATATACAGCTTCTTCCCGTAAGCCTCCAACATCTTCTCCTTGCCTAGCAGCGTCGCAGAGGGGGAGGCTGAGGACGACTGCTGCTTGGAGTATAGTGACGCCGCAGCGATCACCGAGGAGTGTGGCTGAGGGTGGGCCGATAGCAAGAGGGTATCCCCCTCCATCTGCCTGTACTTGGCGTCCAGGCGTCGATTGACCGGCTGGACCGAGTTGGGCTTACCCTAACCCTTCTTGGCCAGGGAGATTACATCGGATTGCAGTGGAATCCCCGTTTTGGCAGAGGGGTGTTGCCTGAGGACTTCATCCAGAACCCGCTTTGCCGGCTGTTCAACCTTGGGTTGGGGTTAGGCCCTGGTACTCCTCCAGCCCTGCAAGATATTCGTGGTAGGCCCTGGCTGAGGATGGCGTGTCAGGATCCTGTTGATCAGGAGGATCCTGTGGAGGTGGAGGAGTAGCTGGAGCCGAAGGCTAGGGTACAGTGACTGCCGCCAGAGGCTGAGGAGGAGACAGAGGCTGGTACAGAGCCGCCTGAGGAATCGGCTGAGGGGGCCGCCGGCAGAGGCGCTTGTGGTGCTGCTAGCATCGTAGGGAGGACCTCCCTGATGGCGTCCTTGAGGATAACCCCCATCTGAGGTGACTTCATGAGCCCAAGGAACCTCCTGAAGAACCCCTCTTCACTGGCCGGAGAGGCGGTAGCGGATATTGACGGTGTAGCCAGGAGCTGCTGGAGTCGCTGTATACCCTGCCTGTATGGACGCAGTGGGAAGCTGCCCTGCGCATAAGGAGGATAGGCTGTAGGACACATTACCTGGTTGAGGCCAGTCCCACCTTGACACTCTTTCTTCGCCAAACTCCTGGTATGGCGTTGCACAGGTGCCTCTGTCTGGCGCGACGGCCACCTTGGCAAGCTGCCTGCCATGTGCCTGCAACGTATAGCTCGGCTCGCTGGGCCCAGCCTCCTGCAAGACTCTTGCGTGTGGATCACGAGGCCTACCCTGTTCCTCGGGCCTAGACCCGGTAGGTGTGACACCATCTACCCAGGGGTCGGTAGAGCTGCGTGTAGTTGCCCCCTCAGACGTATTGCCAGTACTAGGGCCGTAGCCCCTCGGCCAGTATTGCTGGTACAAGGGCAGAGCCCCTCAGATGATCCGGTACAAGAACCTTCCGGTCCATCAACACTGCCACTGGGAGGCCCGAAGGCCGGTAGCTGCAACAGCCTCTGTGCACATGCTGGTGCAAGGACCTGAATGGACCCTCCTGTGCGGGAGAGTCCTTGGGAAGGAGTCTCATTTGCGGGTTGCGATGGAAAATAGCGTCGCTACCTTGGGCCTGGCTCGTTGTTTCACAAAGTTCTTGAGGTCCTCTGGAGGCGACTTCTGGAAGTCTGGAATCCCTCCACCTGGCTAGTCTGTTCTTCAGCGATTTCAGTGACAGTGAGCCACACGCTGTACAAGCTTGCCAACCGTGGTCTGGGTCAAGGCAACGTAGGCAGAGGGCGCGGGGGAGGGGTCTCAAGTTAGGAAGAGGCCGTTGCAAGATGGACACCTGCTGAACCCTGTGGAAGTCGACATGCGCCGGAGAGGAGCGTGACGACAGAGTATCTGAATGATAAAAAGACAGAGAAGTATCTGCGCGTGGAATTACATGGCTGAAGCCAAACGCTGCGTGCCTCTAAATTTAAAGGGGAAGAAGGTTTTTTCTGGTGAAAAAGTTTGTCTCCCGTCCTTTGGAAGGGACGACAATGCAGTATGGAATCAAGGGGAAAAGGACATAAGATTGTCTTCCTTTGCCCCAACTAACCCTGATAACATTCTTGAACTTTTCCTCAGGGCTAACCCTTCATGTGCTCCCATTGACACTTTTCTATCATCCTACATGTCGGCTACTGTCATCCCTAGCCTTAGGAAAATTGGCCTAGATCCTAACTGTCCTGGCAACTTTCGTCCTGTCTCTCTTCCCCCTCACCATTCCAAAATCCTAGAGCATGTAGTTTTCAACCAACTCAGTTCCTTGACGCAACCTCCGGTATCCACTTCAATCTGGTTTCGGAACCTCTGCACTCTTGAGTCTGCTCTCCTCAATGTCAGTAACTACATCCCTTCTGCTAGTCATGCTAACTGTTCAGCTATTCGTATTCTTCTCGGCCTCTCTGCTGCCTTCGATACCATCAGCTTTCTGACCTTGACTCAACACCATCTCTCCTAGGCCTCAGGGACAAAGCCATTTCTTGGTTTGCTTCATATCTCGCACCCGGACACTTCCAACTATCGTGGAACAGCCGTACCTACCCACTTATCCCTCTTACATTTTGGGTCTGCTTCTCTAAGCTCTCTATACCTTTTGCTCTTGGCACCTTGATCTCTCCTATGGCTTCTCCTATACACGCTTTGCTGTTGACACTCTGATCTTCTAATCCTTTTCCTCCTTATATGACAAGTTTAGGTCAAATATTTCTGTCTCTCCACCATCAAATACTGGTTGGCATCTCACTCGCTCATGCACAACTCCACTAAGACTACTGCTCCTTTTGTATTCTTCTCTCCTGACTATCTTCCCCACTTTGCTTCTACTCGCAATCTTGATGTCTTCAACATTTCTTACTCTTCATCTCCAAATCTGACACTGCGGCCAGACTTAATCTCCTTATCATAATAAAAATAAGACCTCCTTTCCTTCAGCACTGCTAAGCACAACCTTCCCCCTTCACCTCTCCCTCCCCAGCCCGTCGCCAGTTTGGCTGTTTATGAGGCACAGGGCAATAAACCCATTCTCATCATATTCAAAACTATACACAGACTTGCCCAACCATACCTATCGGCCCATCTCACTCCGTACGTTTCCCCCTCGGCTCACCTCTTTGCCACCTCTTGTGCCCTGTGCACTCCCTCTCGTTTCCGCCCTCTTCCCCCTCCCTCACTGCACTGCTCCAAATTTTTCTCTGAATCCAATTTCCTAGCTCTTTTCATTTCTGTGCTAATTCCTTTAAACCTTAGAGACTCCCAGCTCTTTTGCTGGACTTACGACTTTTTAGTCTTAACCCTGGAGTGAGACCTTTTTCTCACTCTCTCATGTGTTTTTACCTGATTTGGATTTTGTGTGTTCACTGTTTTTGGCGTCTGACAAACTCCATAGGCATCTGCTGTTTGTACGGTGACGCACAGCACCTTCAGTGCAGCGTCACAGAGAAATCCTTTAGATTTCTCTTAAGGTTTAAATACCTTTTCTTGTAAGAACTACAGTTCCCAAGAAGAGTAAAGTAAATTTGACTTTACTTACCTTTTCTCTTTGTAGGTCCTGCACACACCATTGTATGTGCAGTGCTTGGGGTGAGGGGTGTTACTTAGTAGCCCCTTATCCTACATTCTAATGTAACTTTTTTATGATACCCTCACTACTTTAAATGGTTGGTGGCAGTGGTTTACTTTTTCCTTCCATTGTGCTTTTCTACCGCAGGCAGAACCTCAGCTGTAGTACAGCACCCATGGGTGACCATTTTGTCAAAATGGCCTCGGTCTTCTTTTTTCACCATTTTCTGTTTGTGAGGTATTTCTTGCATTGTACTCTGTGTGTTGACAGGTTTAAGCCCTTCTGTTTGGCTTGCCTTTGGCGGGCGTCGGCCCTGAAGCCCTCCCCTGGCTCCAGCGTGTCTGGAAGGACAGTGTCCTGAAACTCCCCTGTCTTTTGTCTCTAGGAATGCCTGAATGCAACTAGTCCTGATTGGCTGGCTGTCCGGCTGGCTGTCCTTTAAGGACAGCCAACCTGCTGTGTGATTGACTGCCTAGGCTGTGCATCAATGGCAGAAACCTGCTTAAAAAGCGAGGGTTTTAGGACTACAGGCAGAGTCGGCAACTGGGAGAAACACCCGATGAAGAAACCGCGAACAAAGCTTGCTGAAACCTCCTGGACCCTTGAATTGCCCGGTGAAGCCCTGCTGCTGTGCTGACATCCTTTTTCACCTCGACAGAGGTTCCTGATGGAACTACTTCTCTCCTTGGGTTAGTGGGACCAACTAACCCCGAGACGAACTCCACTGGACCACCATCTCCGACTTGCAGTACCTCTGTGTTGCTGCGGGAGCCCAATGCCAGGGGTCGAGTGTCTGCAGTCGAGTGCAACGTCTGCCGCGGACAAAATCCAGCTAGAAGCTCCATGAGACTCCTAAGGACCCTCCAGAAGCAGGACATCCAAATCCAGAGTCCCTTCACCAGAGTGCAGGACCGAGGGAGCGAAGAGTCCAACCGGTGTCCGAGATCCGCATATGTGCTGTTTGCTAAGCGCCGAAACTGCGAAGTGCTGCTGAACTGAAAAGAGCCTGTAGCTACCGGCGCCCTCCCAAGTACCGTCGCAGGAGCCCTCCAGATGTTCTCCCTTTTGTCCCCATGACTGAGGCTCAGGGACCAGGGAGGCTCTAGCAAGACGGAATCCAGCTGGACCACTCGTCTCCTAACCAGAGGTACTGTTTAAGCTTGGGTTACTTACCTTATTGCCTTTAGCCACGCTCTGCTCACTTGGAAATTGCATTGGCTACCTTTTTCGAGTTGACTTCAACTCCCTTCACAAAGCTTGTGGCCCTACAAGTGATTTTACTGAACTCTCACTGTGTGCAAGAGTTTGATCCAAGAAGTGCATCAGATCCATAGACTGTGTTCCAAATGACTTTGACTGTCCTGGCTTTCTAAAGGCATTTTTCTTAATTCATTGACTTTGATACTGTTTGTCCCTCATAGGTAGTAGCTTGTGTAAACTGATACTGCTGGGAAAGGCTTATCTAGACTTCATTGGAGGATTTAGTTGTCCTCACATTTTCTAAGAAAACTGTTCTAACCTTTTTACTTCCCTAACCCTTTCCTTTCTGCAACTCAGATACTATACTTGTGATTGAAGTCTCCTCAGGGTGTATGAGTAGTGTATGAAACATATCCAAAGATTATCCAGTGGCTTTCTTTGACTCTGAAAAGTAATTTTAAATTGTATTTGAATTGTTACAACAAATTGCCTTTTTAAAGAAGGCTCATTTAAAACTAACGTTAAATAACTATTTATAACTGAAACCTTGAGTGTAAGTCTGTTACTTGTATTTACGAACTTCAATTGTACCGCTCACATTTACCCCTCTTGAGATAGGCCTAGCTGATCAGTCACACTATCAACTTGTGTAGTACAAACCTATACCAAAAGTGGGTTACCTAATACCACGTAGAAGAGTGTTGTGTAGTCTCACACAGTGTGACTGCACCAATTATTACCTAACACTTTCTGAAAAACCACTTGCATAGCATTCTATGCCACACTTTTCTCCTCTCTCCCTACCTCTCTACGACAACCCCACAGCACTTCTCCCTCGCGCCTTGATCCTAAAACTTGGCACTTCCTTCTCTATCCCAATCATATGTCATGCTCTACTGTCCTTCTCCCTGGTTCATGTTTCTACTTACACTGCATCGTCTGGTCTTATATCCACATCCAATCACCCATTGTTAAGGACACGGGTCCTCCGCTCTGTCACTCAGACTTAGTTTTGTATGCATTTTTGTTCCAAAAATGCATTGTTTTCCCTGTAACTTTAACTAAATACATTTTTTAACTGCTTCCCTTTGAATGTTATAGCAATGTACTAATGGCTCTTTGTATATAGACGCAGGGTGAAAAATTAATTACCCAGATCTAACGCAGTTTTATACTTGCATCAGTGTATGTTACTCAAAAGGCCTGAGCTGTGCATGTTCCAAAGCCTCAGTGCCTGTGTTAGCATTGAGTATTCTGAAATCAATCACCAGGCGATATGAACCATCTGGCTTGGACACTTGAAGTGTTGTGCAGGCTCGATTGTGGTACTAGATCCCCCGGGTCTAATAACTGACCCACTATTATCCTTTAAATTTTTTACATTTTTTATTCTTTTATAGTTTTAAAAACATTAAACATTTGCAAATAAAATCTCAATAACATCATTAAGATTAACAAAAGTGATTATCCTTAAATCTGAAATCGCTTGTGCTTTGATTGGATACTGTGAGGCTTTGGTGTTGCAAATACTGTTGTTCTTTGTGGGGTGCCACAGCCATGTCACACATGATTTTTTTAATAACAGTTCTGTACTTACAACAGCCCATGACTCTGCATAGGGGTTCACTGACCATACCTCAACCTCTTTTGAAAAGGCTGGCTTAATTACCTCTTCTTCCCCCTCCTTCCCTAGGGCTTTCGCTTACATAAAGCTTGAGCAAGTCTTTTTCTGCTAGGTACAACTTAGACCAAAACAGTGCCCCAATTTCATGTTGGTGCTCCTCTTAAAGCTGTATCATAACCAAGTACACCTTATGGTCTTCAACCACTTCCCCAATGGGAGTAGGTAATTCTACTTGCTGATCCGTAGGGATATGAGACTCAAATGCTTTGTTTGTCTTTCTCTGAATATGGAGACTTTGTGCAGGAGTCTGAAAGTACTAAGGCTTTTTTGTCACTGTTATTATCCTAGTAGTCTGATTTAGTGTCTCTGCTATTGTCAGAGTTGAGTTTGCACCCAGTATACTTTTCAATTATGTTCACCCATTATCCAGTCTAAAACTGGCAGGTGTATTGCTAAATCGGTTGTTAAGCCTTATGCTTGTTGTGTGAAAATAGACTTTCAAATCACTAGTTAAGCCAATATGTGTTTCACCCTGCTAGGCTTTTTCAAGGCTGTGGCAGTCCTAAATTCCCTTTTATCTCCAGCTTTGCAATTTCATACGGCATGGTTTTTGATTAGTGTATTGCAAAACATACTATGTAATACATTTAGTAAGTCTCAATCTTGTTAGTTTCCTTCACATATGCTGCATTATCTTATTCTTATATTGTATGGGTTGATAACCTCAAAACTATTCCGAAAGTTATGTAATCTGATATTTGTACTCTGTAAAAACATTAAGATGGAAGTGTTCCTCATTGCACACATTGGTGGTAGACAATTATCAGGGTTCTTTGATGCTCATTGTACCAGTGAAACCCTTTTGCGGCGGTGCGTGCAATTATCTACTAATTGGATTGAAAATTAGCATTGTGTTTATGTCTACATGTATTTAAGTATGTTAAAAAGATGTGGTTACCCAATGAGTAATTGAAACAGATCTTGAGTATTATAATTTGGCAAACTGGAACACAGATTAATGCTACTGTTGCACAAATATCTTATGCCAATTGTTTTGATTGTATCAGTGCTTAGACCATGGAGAGAGCAGATACAAGATTTTACATAAGTATGCAACACAATCATTAAATTGGTGTGCAAATAGTTATAGTAATCTAGTAAAAATATAAAATGATGTCGTCCAGCAGAGGAAGACCGATCACAAATGCCAATGCGTTTCTCATGGGAAATCCTTCATTAGGATGCTTCTCCAGCATGGGGTTAGCATGGATTCACATGCTCATGAATATTCCCCATCATCTGGCTGGGAATCCTTGGTAAAGAAAAAATCAGTTTCACTTAACTGTCTTTCTCCTAACAAACAATCACTGGTCTCTGGGTCATACTGCCCCCAGCCAATTACTGCCCTCTACCTAAGCCCCACTTGTGGCAGCCATCTTCAGATTTTTACCGCACGTTCAAGTGTTGGGTGTCCTCGTGCTTTTGCTCTCAAGCTTTTACTGTGTTTTGTGAGTTTTGGTCTATTTTTTCGTGGCTTGTCGGGAGATGGTGCCGTGCACGTGGGCCTACCAACGCTAGTGCCTCAACGAGTGGATGCAGGCCAAGGCCCCTGCTCTGGGTGAGTCCAGGCAGCATGCCTCCCCTGCCCAGAAGAAGAAAGCTGAGCTGTCTTCTAAGACCTTTGAGGGCAACCCCCCCGCGGGGGCCCAATATAAGGCTGGGCACCGCAAGTCCACTGCCTCCGGGAGCGCTGTTGGGGCGGGCTCCTTGGCGGCCAGGGCGAGTTCTGCATCTCCAGCACCTTCGACCATGAGCCAACGCTCGGGTTCTTCAAAGTGGAGGAAGTCGGACCATCTGGGCAAGCTTTTGGAGAAGTCCCAGGCCGGACCGACGGAGAAGGCCAAGGGGGAGCAGGGTCACGACCCTCCCGCTAAGGTGAAGGCCGCGGACACGGTCAAAAACACAAAGGCCCAGGTGCATCAGGCGAAGACCCACACTTCCATCGAAGTAGTAGCGGCATCCCTTGCGAAGGCCGCCGGGGCAGATTCGCAGGGCACGGGCCCCTAAGGCGATGGTATCCCTGCCTGTCAGGAAGGAATCCTCATTCCAGCCCATCGAGAAGACTCTGGAGAAGGTGATGCCCATCATTTCACTGAAACCGTCTCCCCCGGTCGCAGAGAGGTGGGGGGCACGGTGGTCCTCCAGGGCACAGACATTTTCTCAGAGGAAGAGCTCACTAGCCTCCTGGTCCTCCAGGAGGGGAGATGCGTCGAGAGCAGGCCCTACGGGGGGGACCCCGACGAGGGCGACAATGAAGGTTGACAACCAGACCAAGGAGCAACAGGGCAGAGACGACAGAATGGATCAGCCCAAGCCACAAACACCCTGGTCCCGTAGCCTCCACCCCAGCAACCACCTGGGGATATCTCAGTGGGCATCCTTACGGCTCTGCATACCCTATGCTCGGAAAGCCAGACAAGGTTGCCTCTTGCGCCCGTGCCACCGAGGCCATCGCAGGAACCACCACCCAAGAGGAGGAGAGTTCACCCCCCTCTGCCATGTCACCCCTTGCCGAGGGATGCCACGGACCCGGACACAGCGACGATGGGCACGGACGACGACGGCGGCCTTGAGGAATCTCCCGTCTCCGCTGGCCAGATCTTCACCGCCCGACGAGATTGGTTCGTTCCACGCCTTGATCTCCAGCGCCTCAGAGCTGGTCCACCTCGCCCCGGAGAAGAAGAAAGAGGGTTTCCTTTACCAGCGCAGGGAGGCGAAGAGGAAAACCTTACTTTTGATCCTGTTATTGGATGACATTTGGGACGGGGGTTTGTCCCTCATGAAGAACCCTTCATCGGTTCTGGCGAAGAGGGATCGCTATGAGAAGTACAGAGTGCCAGACTCTGCGCCCAAGTGTTTACAATCCCAGCCGTCTCCAGACTCTGTGGTTTCGGCGGCGGCCAAGAAGTTCTCTTCGGGCTCATCCTAGTCGGCGGCCCCACCCCCGCGCCCCCCCCCCCCCCGGACAGTGAGGGGAAGAAGTTGGATGCCATGGGGCGAGTGATCTCGTCGGCAGCAACGACCATCAAGGCCGCTAACGCCCTCGCCATCGTGGTGCGTTACGACAGGGAACTTTGGTTCAAGATGGCCCCCCTCCTGGACTTCCTTCCTGATGACAAGCGGGCTGAGGCGTTGGAGATTCTTCAGGAAGGCGAGGTGGCCTCTGACCATGACATTAGTGACCACGGACATTGCCAAGGTACGGGCCATGTTAAGAAAGGGGGCGATGGAGCTCGTCCCAGAGAGTCTACGGGGCTCCGGAGTGTACTCTCGTTACTTCCTCGAAAGAAAGAAGACCGGCGGTTGGAGGCTCATTCTGGACCTCCACCGTCTGAACAAGTACATCAAGTCCCAAAAGTTTCTGATGGTGACCCTTCAGCACGTGCTAGGATAGCTGGAAGAGGAGGATTTTCTGTCGTTGCTGAACCTGGAAGATGCCTATTTTCACATCCCCATACACTAGGGACAACACAAGTACCTACGCTTCGTGGTTCAAGGACAACATTACCAGTTCAAGGCCCTTCCCTTTGCGTTAAAGTTGGTGCCACAAGTGTTCACCTAGTGTCTGGCAGTGTTTTGGGCCCTCTAGTCTTTCCTTCCGTCCCTCAAGGGCAAAATGGTACAGGTCTTCACAGACAAAGCCACCACGATGTTCTACATCCGGAAGCAGGGGGAACCAGATCCCCGGCGCTCTCCAAAGAGGCGCAGGACCTTTGACACTGGGCTGTAGTCCAGGAGATTTTCCTCGTCCCGTTTCATCTAGCAGAAGTGAAGAACACCATTGCCGACTCTCTAAGCAGGGGGCTGCGCTCTTGCCACGAGTGGGAACTTCGGCAGGACCAAGTGGATCACTTGTTCCGCAGATGGAGCAATCCTCAGATCGATCTGTTTGCAACGTCGACTAACACCAAGTGCCGGAGGTTTGCCAGCAGGTTTCCCCAGCCTGGGACGACCTGTTTCTGTATGCGTTCCCTCCGTTGCTTCTTCGAATAGTCGATCCTCGATGGCACCGGCGTGGCCGAGACAGAGATGGTACCTGGACCTTCTGGACATGTCAACATCCTCTCCAGTCAAGCTGCCGGTGGACGCCTGTCTTCTCACCAGGGAAGGAGGTGCAATTCTGCACCACGACCCAGGATCGCTGAACCTGAAGGCCTGGCTCCTGCAGGACCAGAGTTTGGGGGCTAAGATCTCCCAGCGGATAGTAAGGAGGTGCTCGCCAAAGCCAGAGCTTCATCTACTCTCAAATGCTATGGGCACAAGTGGAAGAGCTTCCGTATTTGTTGTTGTTGGCTAAGGCAGGACTGACCCATGCTTCCATCAAGGTTCATCTGGCAGCTATCTCCCGCTACACCAGATATCCTGGACGATCATCCTTCTGGTCGCATCGTTTGGTCAAGGAGTTCGTCAAAGGACTATTTTGCTCGTTCCCGCCAGTGAAGGCTCCGGCCCTGGCGTGGGAGCTCAATGTGATGCTTACTAGGCTCATGGGTCCACTGATCGAGCTTATGCATTCGGCGCCACTGAAATTTTTGTCATGGAAAACAGCGTTCCTTGTGGCCATCACCTCCGCACAACGATTGGGAGAGATCCAGGCCCTCTCTTGTAAACCACCTCACTTGACATTTCACAAGACGAGGGTGGTACTACAGACGCACCCCTCCTTCATGCCCAAGGTGCCGTCGGACTTTCATCTAAACGAGCCCTTGGTGTTACCTGTATTCTTCCCGACGCCTTCATAGCCAGCTGAGAGGACTTTGCACGCGCTGGATGTGGCTAGAGCGCTGAAGTTCTATGTGGACCACTAGAAGAGTTTTCGGAAGACATTGCAACTTTTTGTGAACTTTGGCCCTGTGAACCATGGGAAGGCCCTCTCCAAGACTTCCATTTCCAGGTGGCTCTCCGGCTGCATCACCCATTGTCACCTGTTGGCAAACCGATAGTTGCCTGGCCGTCCGAGAGCACATTCGACCAGAGCGATCGCTGCAACTACGGTCTTCCTGTCTGGTGTGCCCCTGCTGGACATCTGCAGGCCTGCTACGTGGAGGTCGACGCACACCTTCACGAAATTCTACTGCGTCGACAGGAATTCCAGGGAGGAGTCCAGAGTCGGGCAAGCAATGCTGCGCAATCTGTTCGCTTGAAGATGAGCCTGGTGAGGACGTAAGAGATGCTTAATGTTGAGATGCTTAATGTTGAGCCTTAGGGTTATATATAGATTGCAACAAATGAATTTTATTTGTATGGTAAATGTTGTTTTTTTAGTTAATGTGGTATGGTTGTTTTTTTTATTTTTACATTGATGTTGTGTATGTAATCGTCCTGTTTTTTGATAACCTGGTTTTAGGGTTGTTCCTTAATCTGTGTATTATTTAACACAGTTTTAATGAGAATTGTCTTTTTTTCTATAATAAAATATTTTTCTTAATGATATAGCTTTTGTGTGTTACACCTTTCCTTCCCATTAAAATGTGAATTTGAACTGTTTTCTTCTATACTATAAAATATTGTCTTGGGGTCCCCAGACAGTGAAAACAGTAGTACTGTTGTACTGCTAATGTTGAGCCTTGCCACCTCCCGTGGTTGTGCATGTGTGTACGACTATGTATTCTTTATTCACAAGCATGTAACTGTTGTTCTCCAGCATGGGTCTGTCATGGATTCACATACAAACCCTCCCGCCTACCCCTCTGCTGCTCTTCTCTTGGTCCTACTGCCACTTTACGTGCTACCACATCTGAAAATGGTTGCCAGAGGAGGGGTTTAGGTAGAGGGCAGTCATTGTCTGGGGGCAGTATGACACAGAGACCAATGATTGGTTGTTAGGAGAAAGACAGTTCAGAAGTGAAACTGATTTTCTCTTCACCGAGGATTCCCAGCCTGACGGGGGGGAATATTCATGAGCCTGTTAGGCAGAAACCTGTGCAGTTCCCTTTGGGAACACTGCAAAAGATTTAAGACTACAGGTATAGCAGTAAACCCCTTTGGTAGCAGTCTGTACCACCCAGATTTACCTGGTAGCTGTGGCTGAGCAGTCAGACTTCTCTCAAGAAGAGTTAGGCAGTATGCAAAGTATACACAATAGGTACCAAAAACACAATAGCACAAGCAAACACTGACCAGAGCTTGGTTTCAAAAGTATATAGTTATTTATTTAAAATACACATAAATTAAAAACACTCTAGCAAAGAATATGGTGAAACACTTAAAACACAGTTATAATGAAAGTAGATTCAATCCTTTCTCCTATCTAGACAACTCTAGGTTAACACCACTTAATTAAAACAGAGGTGAGTGCTTAACGTTAGATGACACTCTAGTAGTTTCCAAGAAAGGGATAGAAAAAGCAGAAGTAGGTTAAACACACCACTCTAAGGTCCAGAACACTTGCAATAGGCTTAAAGAAGAACAAAGTCACAGGTGAGCAAAAGTCACTAGGCAGGGCCCACTCTTAGAGTAGCCGGAGCGAAAATGTGCCCAAGATCACACTGTTTTTAGAGATTCAAAGTCTTGCAAAGAGTCAAAGAGTTTAGAGTGGCTCAGAAAGTTTAGCCAAAGTGTCCCAGGCACTCCCAGGTTCGAAAGCCGGGGACTAAATCTACCCCGTACAGTCGGTGGCAAGGGAAGCCAGGCGGAACACGGTACCTTAAGCGGAAAGGATCCTCCAGTGGTGGCAGTTGTTCCAGGCAGTGACAGCAAGGCTCGACGTCGGTCAGGGGAGAAGAATATCTCGCTGAAGAGCAGAAGAGAAAGGTCGTAGCACTGCCCGGGAAGAAACCAGCCGTGGAGTCCTCCGGTTAAAGGGTTGTACCGACTTTCGCGGTTTGGGGGTAAAGTGTGGTATTCCGGTTGCCGGGGTGCTTGGCACAGGCAAGGCGGCCACGAGATACCTCGAAGAACGGAAAGAAGGCGAAAAACTGGTTGTCCCCACCAGTCAAGGGAAGGAGCCACTCCGTTAAGAGTTCTCCTCGGTCGTCGGGAAAAGTGGTGAGACGGTTCAGCAGGGCTCCACCGGTTGGTGTCGTCGAAGCAGGTCGGCTCAGCTCTTCCCTCGTCGGATTCTTGGTCCTGTGGCGACTTCTGAAGTTCCAGTCCCCAAAGCCCTGCTTTTATGCAGCAAACCCCCATTCACCCAGCCTAGCTGTCACTGAAACATGCTAAGTGGTGAGCCGGGCGGCTCACCACTTGGGCCAATCAGGACGGAGTGCGACTTGAGTTACCAAGGTAACTCAGTCCAGGGTGCCTAAATTCCCCTCCACCCCTCCTAAGTACCCCAGACAGAGTGGCACCACTTTGGAGGGCTTCTGTGGAGAAGCCCGCCAAAAGTGGGACAAAGGGCTCCACTTTGGGTCAGAATTACAGAGGTGAACACCAACGCCATTTTAGGATCAAGTTTTGGCAAAATAACCCGACCGGAGTTATAATAATAAATATATAAACCGGCGGTATGTTTAAGGCTACCGTAAATAAATAATTAAATGTGTTAGCCTAAAACAATGGGAAATCCCATAGGGAAATATTCGCGGTCGAATATAAAAAGTAGTTTCCACTGCCACCAGCCAAAACTCGATCAGGGGGGACGGAGACGTGCCCCCTCGACTAACAGACCCTGGGGCAATCGAATTGCCCCAGCCAGTACGTCCACAATATGATGGTTTGTACTGGTTCTGTTCAGGATTCAAGACTAATAAAGTCTTTGGTGACTTTACATGCCCTGGGAGACAGTAGTCAGTCCCAGGGTATGGAGTCTATGTTGGGGAGTCCCTAGGACACCCCTGGGTTACTGCACAGAGGGTGCTGTGTAACCCACATCACAAAAATACATGAGGCCCTATGGAGTAAAAGACCCCATAGCCCATTCAACACAAGGTTTGTCCAAGATAACACAGTTCAACATGTCCAAGAGTGAGGGTAAAAGAGTCTCACTCTTGGCAGGAGAAAAAAATAAACCCCAGAAATCCAGCAAAGCTGCTGGGGGACTCACTAGGTAGGGAAATTCAGCCTAAACAGAGAATTCTCCCTAACACCTGTGAATCCATGCCAGACCATGCTGGACAACAACAGTTACAGGTAAGTAACTTGTTCCATCTGTCTCAGCTCGCATTATGAAAAATGTGAATCTTAGTCTTATGTGGTACCATGCAACAGTGTTTCTTGTTCAAACGGGTACCAGCAGGGGCAAAGATAGCTATGTATTGACCGTTGTGGCAAACATGGACCATGTTTACCATTAACCATGGGAATTCGGCTGTAAATCAAGGAGCAGATAGAGCCCCAGACTCTGTACCTTATTCAGACAGCTGAAGAACATATTTCAAAAGGTTAATTGTGTACTTGAGCACTGAAAAGGTGCAGTGTGTTCACACCTGTGATTGGTTTTCATTTTGTTGTTAATTGGTGTCACACCATACCGGGGGCGAAATAAACGTTAAGAATATGTTTTTGCATAGTTTTTAAAGACAAGGATCCAATAGTCTTTGTGATTGGTTTTCATTTTGTTGTTAATTGGTGTCACACCATACCGGGGGCGAAATAAACGTTAAGAATATGTTTTTGCATAGTTTTTAAAGACAAGGATCCAATAGTCTTTGTGCTTGTGATTTTTCCCATCATAGTACCTATTTGAAAATGGCCGACTGGATAACATCTTCACAGAACCCTACTCGAGGTTTATGATGGAACTCACAAAGCTTTTAAAGAATTGGCAACCCACAGTTCTCCCAAACGGTAAGGTGCTTCTCGAGTTATTGACAGTCTTACATTGTGCATGCTTGTATGAATCAAAGAGGTGATTTTAACTAGCCTGATTTGGTCAACTGTTGCTTAAAATGTCTTGGAAACAGTGTTCTTGTTTGCATTCCTTTATCCAGAAAGGAATTGTTCTCTAGGCCCCTTCTTCTAAAGTAATTACTGTAGACATTCCTTCTCAGAACGCTTTTCTAATGGAAAAAATCAACCTAATAACGCAGAGCCCTCAGAAGGCAACTGGTTTTTGCCTCTATATGTCCAGCTCTTGGAAAACAATCCCACAATGTGCAATGTATCACTTCACTGGAGCTGCATCTCTTTCTGTAGTTTTTCCTGCTTTTTGGTCTTGTTTCATGCTGAGAGATTGAATATTTCGTGTTCAATTTTGTGGGTGTGGGGAAAACTGCCTGGTTAGAATCCTGATGTACTTTTTCAAAGAGGGTTCAGATTTGAATGGACTGTTTTCTACTTTTGTTAATATTTAGTTCATACTCTAATTATCACATGCATTTGCTGTTCACTTGCTGTCTGTGTGGGAGGGGGTAGGAGCTTAACACTGGCTCTGACGACTTATTGGGCAAGGGAGTGCCGCATCCCAGCCAAATGCACCATTGATGTCTATCATCATGTCACTATCATAGCCCAGGGCTCCCAGCCCAACCTCCTCCTCCTTCTTGGCAGGCGTCTCTTTATCTCCCCTGGCCCTCCTCCCTCCACCCCTCATCCCTGCTGTCCCCTCCCCCCCCCCCAGTGTTGACCCCTGTGCCCCCCCTCGCAAATCTTTTAAAGGGGCAGCCAGCTTCACTTGGCTACCCTTAATTCTCACTCTGCCCTCAAACACACCTTTGGCATCTGGCACTTCCTTGAAGACCTTGAAATCCTTGCTCTCACTGAGACGTGGTTCAAGGCCAGCTTCGTCACAGCTTTTGACACTCTTCTCCCCTGGGGGCTACCAAGATTCTGTCCAATCCCAGGTCCTCCCGGCCTGGTGGTGGTGTAGCTCTAATCTTCCCAGAGTCGGTTCCTCACTCAAACCTACTCATCCTTAAAAAGCCTGGTCTGCAGGCTGTCTGTCTCGCCTACTTTCTCTCCTACGATCTACAGACCCCCAGGACTGACCTTCCTCTCAGAATGGGCCGACCTGTCCTCTATTCTTGCCTCCTCCCCCAAACTTATTTTCCTTGGACTTCAATATCCATCTCGACCTGACTCTCCTGATGTGGCCACTGCTCTCTTCCGTGACCTCTGCAACACTCTTTCCCCCACTATTCTTCCCTCTGGCCCAACTCACTCTGCCGGACACACCTTGGATGCTCTCACCTCAACAGACATCCCTCTCACTACCTCTTTCTCCTGGTCAGCCCACTCTCTCCTCTCTTCCCACCTTGACCTGCCCCATCCCTTCATGCCTCTGCCCACACTGCCAGTCTCCTCCATCATTCGACGGATGAAGCGGGTCAGTCACTGGATTTGCCTCCCCTTCATCCCTCCTCGGCCCCCTTAATCAGACTCACCTTCTGACTCTGTTCTGTTCTAGCTAATCTCCATCTCCAACACACTGGACATCCTTGCCCCCGTCCTGAGGATCCGCATGCAGCCTGCCTCCAAATGCAATTCTTGATATGACTCCGACTGGGCTGCTTTGAAGCGCAAGTGCAAAGCTACAGAGCAGAAGTGACAGGCATCAAACTCACCTGATAAACTGGCCTGCCGCATGCTTCAAAGGCAATACCGTCTCTCCATCAACTCCAAGAAGAGGGCTAATGTACAAGCCCACATCTCGGGGGCCACCAATAACACGGCTGAACTCTTTAAAATCTGCAAGGAAATTGCCAATCCTACTGCACTCCCCTCCTCCCTCCCAGGCCCTCTGCTCTTCCCGCCCACTATTCATCCAACACTCTGGGCATCCTGTACTCATCTTCTCCCTCTCCCCCCATACTCTCCTCTTTCGGAGGGATTGTGTCCTCCGACGTATTCCTTATCTTTGAGAAGTCCACTTCCAGCTTGCTGGCCTCAGAAAAATGTTTTCACAGTAGAGGGCGCTGCACGTCGACGTCCCTCGAGTCAGTGTCCATCGAAGGCCCCTGTATCGGCGCCGACGTCACTATGAGTACGAATAGTCTTGCGCAGCGTCCGTTGATCAATTCCATTTTTTCACGCTTCGTTAGCCTCGAGGACGTAACGCTCGGTTCCATTCTTAGAAAAAATCTTCATAAATCTGCGAAAATCTAAGTTTCTAATGATGGCATCTTCATCCGAACCATCGACTCCACGATCCAGTTTTAAAAAATGTCTACACTGTGAAAAGAAGAGGTCTCTAATGGATCCTCACAGGATCTGTTTGTGGTGCCTGGGATCAGAGCATCAGTGTTCAGAGTGTGAGGACTGCATGTCCATGACGGCGAAAGCCTTGAAGGAGCATAAGGGGAAGTTAGAAAGAGGTAAGGCTTTTAAAACTTCTACCCCTTCAAAAGTTTCCTCGGCTGAGTCGAGACATTCCTGATCGAGATCTCGAAGCGGTTCCCATCACTCTTCGTGACACTCTAAGAGGCGCCATAGATCTCCCTCTTCTTCTTCCTCAAGTTCCCCGGAAAGGGTCACCTACCTACCCCACAAAACACAGCTCTCTGGATAGGTGGGAAGTATTTCATAAGAAAATGCTTAGGGTCTTCAAGAAAGCGGCCTTGACCCCCTCGAGATGCCTACAGTTGATGTGAAAGACCCGAAAACAAAAACCCTGCGAGTTGTTGAACCCGGCGAGCAAAAATACTCTAGCGTCATGAACCCTTGAGTAAAGGCAAAACATCATCAGATAAAACTGCATAATCGACGCCATTGTCAAAGGGACATTCGACGCACAAATCTGTATCATCGACACCGTCTTAGACGCCGTCATCGACTCTGATGAAAGATAAACCTAAAACCTCTACTACGCCACGGGCACCAGAGGTGTCGAAAACCCCGACCATGATGTCGATAGTGGCGTGGACAATCTCGACAATGCCGAGTAGGATTCCGATCCTCTAGAGTTCGAGGCCTATTCGGACGTTTTCGATGCCTTTTACAGGTTTGTCGAAGCCTACAACGTCCACGTCGACAACCTATGACGTTTTCACATGCAGCAACCACAAGTTTGGCTCCTTCCTCTTTAGAAATGGGTTTTACTCCCTGTCCAAGATCTGATTACTTCAGAGCTTTATCCTCTGTATATGAGGAAGGGGAGGACTCTGACAATGAGACCTTTCGGACTACAAAGAAAAACAGTACCCAATCCAGAGGAATTCATTTCTGAAGAAAACAGATTGAAAGATCTATAGGAGTCTCTACAGGAGGCCAGTGGTATAGATACCTCTCCAGAGGCAGAATTTGCTAGACCAGAACCTGGAGAACATGCAGAGATACCTTACAGGTCCTTTATGGCTAGAATAATGCAATTTATGGGGTGAATTACATCTGCACACTCTTTTCAGCAAGATGACCTTACTGATATATTAGATAAAGGACCACAAGAGGATCCCATCGTCCCTTTTCATGCTGCACTGCAAAGGAAAATATCTGCAAATTGGGAGACTCCTGAAGTTCTCCCTGCAGTAAGTAAAAAACTCTCTGCTAAATACAGAGTGTCAGCTTCAGATCCTGAATATCTAAGCAAGCATCCAACTCCAGAGAGTCTAGTTGTGCAGGCAGCGACTTCATCTAGCTGTAAATTGGCATACCCCACTATTCCACAAGACAGAGATGACAAAAGATTTGACGTGTCAAAAAAAGATTTTTCGGCATGCAGTATAGCGCTTAAATCTATCAACGCCACTTGCACGCTAGCAAGATTCAGCCACACCCTTTGGGAGTGTGCTTCATCTGCGGCTAACTGTCTTCCAGAAGGGGAAGAACTGGAAGCATTCTTGAACATCAAGGATGGGAAGGATGCAATGTGAGATTCCCTTCAAACAGGCATTGACTCTGCTGACAGCGTCAGCAGGGCCATGGCGACGAGTACCACAATCCGCAGATTTGCGTGGTTTCAGAAGTCTGGTTTTGCTCCTGATGTACAAGCCAGACTTCTAAATATGCCCTTTGACGGCACTTCTCTATTTGGAAAAAAGGCTGACAGCCTGGAGAAATTGCAGACATCCAAAGCGGCAGCAAAACCTCTTGGGGCTGCAATCCGGCAAACTCCAAATCGCCCCACAGGTACACCCTGAAGGGGTAAGTCCTTTCGCTTTTACTCCACATTTGGAAAAGGCAGAGGACAGCCAGCTCAAAGGGGCCAGAGATGAATTACCCGTGGTGGACGGGTCAAAGGTACCAAATCCGCACCAGCAGATGCTACTTTACCCTCAGCATCTGCGTCAGCCGCTTCTAAACCCCTCTGAGGTCTCCCCTCACAAGACACCAGTAGGAGGCAGGTTAACTCAACATCTGGCAGAATGGCAGGCTATTACGTCAGAAGCTTGGGCATTGGAGACAGTTGCCCAAGTTTACTGCCTGCCTTTCCTACAAACTCTTCAGAGCCATCCACCAGGGAACAACTCTTTGAAGTTTCCAGACCCGCTCCTTATGCAGAAGATTTTAGACCTGCTAAAGAAAGGTGCCATAGAACTGGTACCTGTAGCAGAGCGGAACAAGGGTTGGTATTCCTCCTACATTCTAGTACCAAAGGACGACGGAGGATTGAGACCCATCTTGGACTTGCAAGAATTTAACAAATTCCTCAGGAAAGACCACTTCAAGATGGTAACCCTTTCTCAGATCCTTCAGGCCCTCCAGCTTCAGGACTGGTTGGTATCTCTAGACCTTCAGGATGCTTATTTCCATGTGCCAATCCATGCCAAACACAGGAAATACCTGAGGTTCGCAATTGGCAACTCTCATTATCAATTTCTGCCATTTGGGCTGACCTCCCCCCCCCCCCCCCAAGGGTCTTTACCAAGCTTATGGCAGTTGTGGCTGCAAGTCTAAGGAGGGAAGGGATTCACGTCTAGCCTTACCTGGACGACTGGTTGATCAGAGCAGTATCCCCAGAACAAGCTCAGATCCATCTAGATTGTTTGCCACTTCCTCCACAAGCTGGGCTTATCCCTCAACTTAAAGAAGTCACAGATGATACCATCACAGAGACTCCAGTTAATTGGAGCAGTCCTGGACACATCCCTGGGAAAAGCCTCGCCACCAGAGGAGAGGGCTCAAGATATTCTACAGATGGTCACCAGGTTTCAAAATGCCCAACGTCTACCAGCCTTTGACTTTTTGGGGTTGCTTGCTCGGCCTAATGGCATCCTGCATCTTCCTTGTGCCAGAGGCTCGCCTGAGAATGAGATATCTCCACTGGGCACTAAGGACCCAGTGGTCCCAATTCTCAGGGAGAATGTCAGATCTCCTACTAATCCTGGACAGAGTGGCTCGAGACCTTCATTGGTGGGTCTGTTGGGAGAACATATTGAAAGGAGAACAGTTTTGGCAACCATGGCCGGAGATAACAGTAGGTACGGATGCCTCACTCACGGGGTGGGGATCCCATGCCAACGACTTGACCAACAGCGGTCGTTGGTCTCCATCAGAGTCCAGACAACACATCAACCTATTAGAGCTGATAGCGATCAGACTAGCGCTGAAAGTTTTCCTGCCATCAGTACAGGGATAAAAATGTCCTGATAATGATGGACAACACAGTGGCCATGCACTACCTCAACAAAGAGGAGGCGTAGGGTCACTGCCACTGTGCAGAGAGGCAATGCGGCTCTGGTTTTGGGCAATCCAAGAAGGAATCTCTCGGCAGTTCACCTAGCCGGAGAGAACAACTTGATGGCGGACGCTCTGAGCAGGCAGAACAGAGTCTCCCACGAGTGGGAACTAGCTCAGGAAGTCCTTCAACAGATCCTCGCCCCTTTGGGGAACCCCTCAAGTGGATCTGTTCGCCACCAGTATCACCCGGAAGTACGATCAGTATTGCTTAAGGGAATTTCCCCTGAGAGGAGCTCTAGGGGACGCGTTCGTAGTGGCCTTGGAATTTCCACTTCTGTACGCGTTTCCTCCAGTCCCTGTCATTCCTCTAATGAACAGGAGGTTGAGAAGATTCCGGAAACCCATGATCCTAATTGCCCCAAATTGGGGCAGGAGAACGTGGTAGACATGTCAATTTTTTCTCCGATTCGTCTTACACAAAGAAAGGATCTTCTCTCGCAGAAGGGAGAGCAGGTTCTCCATCTGGATATCGGGACCCTCAACCTTCATGCCTAGTTTCTGAAAAGCTGAGTTTAAAGGATTGGGATCTCCCGGATGACGTAATGGAGGTGTTGCTATCAGCCAGAAGGCCAGCAACAAAGTCTTTCTCCAGCATGGGGTCTGGCATGGATTCACATGCTCATGAATATTCCCCGTCGTCAGGCTGGGAATCCTCGATAAAGAAAAATCAGTATCAGTTTTGTTTCTGATCTGTCTTTCGTGGTAGTAACCAATCACTGATCTCTGCGTCATACTGACCACAGCCAATGACTGCCCTCTCCCTAAGCCCCGCCTCTGGCAGCCATCTTCAGATTTTTACCGCACGTTCAAGTGTTGGGATCCTCGTGCTATTGCTCTCAAGCTTTAGTGCTTTTTTCGCGCTTTTTCTTAGGAACATTTTCTCTTTTCCGGTCAAAAGAGCCTCAAGCTCCGCCGTTTCTTCATCTGATCAACGGGGACCCGTGTCGGATTCGTCTACGCCCCTCAAGGGTGAAGATTTCGTCGAGCCACGCTTTTGGTGGACGCCAGAAGTTTCTCAGGCCCATCTCGGACATGGCCCAGGAGAAGGGAAGCTCGACGCCCGGAAAGCTGTTCAGGGTCTGCCCTGGATGCGAGCTTCAGAATGTCTTTGAGGACGAACACTCCCTTTGTCTTTACTGCCTACATGAGGATAAGACGCACGTGGAGAAGGACTGTGCGTTTTGCGGCAATATGTCGGAGCGGACCATGAAGGACCGCCATCAACGTCTCACCAACTGGCTGGAAGGGAAGAGCCCGTCAGGCGAGAAGAAGAAGAAGAAGCCCGAGCGGTCTTCTAAGACCTTTGAGGACGCCCCGGCGACGGGGGTCCAACATAAGGCCAAGCACCGCGAGTCCGCTGGCACCGGGAGCGTCGAACGGTCGGGCTCTACGGGCGCCAGGCAGGGCGCACCCTCCCCGGCACCATCAACCACGAGCCAACGCTCTGGTTCGGGTAAGAGGAAGGCCGAGCACCCGGCGAAGCTCCTGGAGAGACCCCGGTCGAGCTCGAAGGCCCCATCGGAGGGGGAGCGAGGCAGTGACCCTCCCCCCAAGGAGAAGGCGGTGAACGCACCTAGGGTGGTGAAAGCCTTAATCCATCCGGCCAAGGCTTCTATCGAGACAGTCGCGGCGGCCCTGGCTCAGCCTGTGGAGGCTACACCAGTGGTGGCGACCTCGGGGCTCAGTCTCCCTGCCACCGCGGAGGGAGTCTTCTTTTATGCCCATCGACAGGACCCCCGTGAAACCTCCGACGGAGAAGAAAAAGGGTGGGCAGGAGGTCGTCGTGGATTCGGCCTCGACCTCTGAGGAAGAGCTGATCGAAGTCTTAAGCCACGGCGTTGGCGTGGAAGAAGACCAGCCCGTCGGGAGGGATCCCGACATAGAAGACGACGATAACGTCGAGGGTGCCGACGGGGCCCCTGACCGCCCGTCGGGCTACCCTCAACCCGTGCCGCAAGACAACTCGGCGGCCATTTTGTTGGCTATACAGTCCTTATGCTCGGAGATGAGGACGAGACTGCCGTTACCACCAGCGGAGGAACCGCTCCCGACGGGGGACCCGGAGCCAGGCCCTTCTGGGAGCCCTCCCCCTAAGAGAAGAAGGATTCATCCTCCACCTCCTTTTCAGTCATCGCGCCCTGTTCAGCCCTCCTCCCCGTCCACGACTCGTGGGGATGATACGGGGAATGACACGGCCGCGACGGGTACAGACGACGAGGTTTACGACGAGGATCTGCCGTCATCACCTCCCACCCGGGCTTCCCCGCCCGACGAGATTGGATCGTTTCACTCCATGATCGCCAGGGCATCCGAGCTTTTCCAGCTCTGCCCGGAAGAGAAGAAGGAAGGTTTCCTTTATCAACGGCGCGAGGCCAAGAGGAAGACAGTCCTCTCTGTACCTCTACTGGACGATATTTGGGATGAGGGCCTCGCCCTCCTCAAGAACCCATCCACGACACCGGCTAGAAGGGATCGGTACGAGAAGAAGTACCGGGTCCCGGGCGCGGCCCCCTTGTGCCTTCGGGCACAGCCGACCCCGGACTTGGTCGTCTCCGCGGTGGCCTGGAAGAAAGCGGGGGGGGGGGGCGGCCTCTACGTCGACCTCCCCGCCAGACGGCGAGGGAAAGAAGTTAGATACGATGGGACGCAGAGTCATCTCGTCTGCAGCGACGACGATTAAGGCGGCTAACGCCTTGGCTATCGTAGCCCGCTACGACAGGGAGCTGTGGTTCAAACTGGCCCCCCTGCTGGACTTCCTACCGGACGACAAGAGGGCTGAAGCCCTGGAGATCTTACAGGAAGGAGAGGTGGCGTCGGACCACGCCATCATGATTGCGACGGACATCGCTGACACTGGATTTCGCCAGTTGGGCAACGGCGTGTGCCTTAGGCGGCGTGGATGGCTCAAGGCTATGGACTTCCGTCAGGACGTGCAGACCAGAGTCTTGGACATGCCGTTCGACGGAAACAACCTGTTTGGGAAAACAGTGGATGATTCCCTTCAAGCCATCAAGGCAGACACGGAGACGGCCCGGGCTCTTGGGGTTCTCCAGCAACGGCGGCCGCCCTTTCGGAGCGGCGGAGGCAAACAGGGTGCCTCCAAAGGTTCCAGCGGCGGATTTTACACCTACCGTCAGGCGGCCCGTTCGTCGTCGCAGGAAGCTTACAGGGGACGAGGCAAGTCAGGCGGACCCCGCCGTCGTCGCCAAGGAGGACAAGGCGGCAAAGCCTCGTCGAAGCAGGACTGAACCGGCCGTGGGGTCAGGGCCCCCACCGAAGCACCCCGGTGGAAGGCCGGCTGGCGAGCTTCGTCGGCGTGTGGGAGTCCATCTCCACCGACCGTTGGGTGCTGGACGCCCTAGCTCAGGGTCACACGCTCGAGTTTCTAAAGAGGTGGCCGCGCGTCCCCCCTATGGCCAGGAAAGAACATCACGTCCCTCAACTTCTCTTGGAGGTAAAGGCGATGCTCAAGAAGGGCGCCATCGAGCTCGTCCCAAAGAGGCTTCGGGGCTCCGGAGTTTACTCAAGATACTTCCTTGTGAAGAAGAAGACGGGAGGATGGCGTCCCATCCTGGACCTACGACGACTGAACAAATTCATCAAGGCACAGAAGTTCCGGATGGTCACCCTCCAACACGTCCTGGGTCAGCTGGAGGAGGGCGATTTCCTGTCGTCGTTGGATTTGGAGGATGCCTACTTCCATATTCCCATCCTAAAGGGACACCGAAAGTTTCTCAGGTTCGTGGTCCAAGGGCGTCACTACCAGTTCAGAGCCCTTCCGCCGAGAGGGGATCCACGTCTACCCCTACCTGGACGACTGGCTCATCCGAGCGAAGACAAAGGAGCTCGCCGTGGAGCACACGGCAAGGACCGTCCAACTTCTCACGGACCTGGGATTCTCCATAAACTATGCCAAGTCCCACCTGGTGCCCGCACAAGACGCACTGTTTCTGGGAGCGAAGCTCGACACAGTGTCGCTTCTGGCCTCTCCGTTGGAGGAAAGGACGAGGGCCATCTTGGGCAAGGTGCAGCGGATGCTGGTTGCGGACGCGGCCAGAGTGAGGTCCATCAAGTCCCTCCTCGGAATGATGTCTTCTTGCGTTTACCTAATCCGCCTGTGCAGGCTCCGGATGCGCCCGTTGCTGGACGCGCGCTGGATCCAGACGATGGGCAGCTTCGAGGAGAGGATCACACTCGACGAGAGTTTCCGACTAGCGATCCGGTGGTGGGGCACCCGCGCGCATCTGGCGGCGGGCAAGGTCTTCCAGACCCCCGGCCACCAGGAGACAGTGACCACGGATGCCTCCCTGGAAGGGTGGGGAGCGCACACCGAAAATCTGCACGCTAGAGGCCTTTGGCTCCCGACGGAGAAGTCCCTCCATATCAACGTCCTGGAGCTCCGTGCAGTGTTTTGGGCCCTCAGGTCCTTTCTTCCGTCCCTCAAGGGCAAGGTGGTGAGGATCTTCACCGACAACACCACCACCATGTTCTACATCAGGAAACAGGGCGGAACCAGGTCCCCAGCCCTGTCCAGGGAGGCGCAGGATCTGTGGCATTGGGCCGTCGCCCAAGGGATGTTTCTGGTGCCGTTTCATCTGGCAGGGATAAAAAACACCATCGCCGACTCACTCAGCAGGGAGCTGCGCTGGGAACTACAACAGGATCTAGTTGACCGCCTCTTCCGACGGCGGGGCACACCCCAGATCGATCTGTTCGCGACGGCGACGAACTCCAAGTGCCGGAGGTTCGCCAGCAGGTTTCCCCAGCCCAGGAGCATGGGCGATGCTTTCTCGTTCCCCTGGGAGGGCTTGTTTCTATACGCGTTCCCTCCATTGCCATTGCTGATCCGGCTCATCAACCAGCTCAAGAGGTCACGGTGCAGGATGATACTCGTTGCACCTGCGTGGCCGAGGCAGATATGGTTCCCGGACCTTCTGGACTTGTCAGCGTCCCCGTCAATCAAGCTGCCAGTGGACGCGGATCTTCTCTCCAAGGAAGGAGGCGCCATCCTCCATCACGACCCGAAGTCGCTGAGCTTGCAGGCCTGGCTCCTGCAGTGTTAGACTTTGGAGGATACGACATACCGGCCGACTGCAGAGAGGTTCTTGCAAAGGCCAGGGCGTCCTCAACTCTTAAATGCTACAGACACAAATGGAAGAGGTTCTCGGTCTGTTGCCACGCACAGAAGATTAACCCTCTACGGATTACGGCTCCCCAAGTACTGCCGTACCTACTGACGCTGGCCAAAGCTGGCTTGGCGCACGCGTCCATCAAGATTCATCTTGCTGCGATCTCCCGATACACCAGAACCACGGGGCGGACGTCTTTGTGGTCTCATCGTCTGGTGAAAGAGTTCATGAAGGGACTGTTCAGATCGTTCCCGCTGGTGAAGGCTCCGGCCCCGGCGTGGGAGCTCAACGTGGTGCTGACCAAGCTCATGGGACCTCCGTTCGAGCCTCTGCACTCGGCTCCGTTGAAGTTCTTGCAGTGGAAAACAGCGTTTCTTGTGGCCATCACCTCCGCACGACGGGTGGGAGAGATCCAGGCCCTTTCCTGCAAGGCCCCGTACTTGACTTTTCACGACACGAGGGTAGTGCTCAGGACGCACCCCTCCTTCATGCCCAAGGTGCCGTCGGAATTCCACCTCATCGAACCCTTGGTGTTGCCTGTTTTCTTCCTGTCGCCGGCTGAAAGGACTTTGCACTCGCTGGATGTGGCTAGAGCGCTGAAGTTCTACGTGGACCGCACGAAGTGCTTTCGGAAGACGTCACAACTCTTTGTGAACTTTGGACCTGTCAATCAGGGGAAGGCTCTCTCGAAGACTTCCATTTCCAGGTGGCTCTCCGGCTGTATCATGTACTGTCATCGGTTGGCAAACCGACCGCTGCCTGGCCGTCCGAGAGCCCATTCCACCAGAGCGATCGCAGCTACCACGGCGTTCCTATCTGGTGTGCCCTTGCTGGACATCTGCAGGGCTGCTACGTGGAGGTCGACGCACACCTTCACGAAATTCTACTGCGTCGATCGGGATTCCAGGGAGGAGTCCAGGGTCGGACAAGCAGTGCTGCACAATCTGTTCGCCTAAGGTGAGCCTGGTGAGGAGGTAAGAATTTCTTAATGTTGAGTTTGATGTAATGCTTAATGTTGAGCCTTTGTCACCTCCCGTGGTTGTGCATGTGTGTACTGCTATGTATTCTTTATTCATGAGCATGTGAATCCATGCCAGACCCCATGCTGGAGAAGGAACAAGTTACTTACCTGTAACTGTTGTTCTCCAGCATGGGTCTGGCATGGATTCACATGCGAACCCTCCCGCCTACCCCTCTGCGGCTCTTCACTTGGTCATACTGCCACTTCACGTGCTACCAAATCTGAAGATGGCTGCCAGATGCGGGGCTTAGGTAGAGGGCAGTCATTGGCTGTGGTCAGTATGATGCAGAGATCAGTGATTGGTTACTACTACGAAAGACAGATCAGAAACGAAACTGATACTGATTTTTTCTTTACCGAGGATTCCCAGCCTGACGACGGGGAATATTCATGAGCATGTGAATCCATGCCAGACCCATGCTGGAGAACAACAGTTACAGGTAAGTAACTTGTTCCTTATACCGCTGCCGTTGGAACAAATTTTGTAGCTGGTGTAGAGAAAAGAATATTGAACCCTTTTCATGTAATACACCGATGGTGTTATCTTTTTTGCTTTATTTAGCTAATTCAGGTGTTCAAGTTGGTACAATCAAGGGTTACCTTACAGCGCTGTCTATCTTTAAGCGCACTTCAGAGGAGCCTTCATACTTCAAATTGCCCTTAGTGATTCAATTTCTGAAAGGGATAACTGTGTTTCCTCCAACTCCTTTTCAAGTTCCATTGTGGGACCTAAACCTAGTCTTAAAATTTCTAATGGGTACTGTTAGGGAGAATTCTCTCTTTAGGCTGAATTTCCTAACCTAGTGAGTCCCCCAGCAGCTTTGCTGGATTTATGGAGTTTGTTTTTTCCTCCTGCAAAGAGTGAGACTCTCTTTCCCCCACTCTTGGACATGATTTATGGTGTTCCTTTGACTGCTCATGTGTTTTATGGGCTATGGGTTCCTTTACTCCATAGGGTCTCATGTGTTTTTACTATGTGTGTTACACAGCACCCTCCGTGCAGTAACACAGGGGTGTCATAGTGACACCCCACCATAGACTCCATACCCTGGGACTGACTACTGTCTCCCAGGGCATGTAAAGTCACCATTGGCTTTAATAGTCCCAAATTATTAACAGAAACCAGTACAAACAATCATATTGTGGACGTACTGGTCGGGGCAATTCGATTGCTCCGGGGTCTGTTAGTCGAGGGGGCACGTCTCCGTCCCCCCTGATCGAGTTTTGGCTGGTGGCAGTGGAAACTACTTTTTATATTCGACCACGAATATTTTCCTATGGGATTTTCCCATTGTTCGAGGCTACCAAATTTAATTATTTAATTCTCATAGCCTTGAACATACCGCCGGTTTATTTAATTAATATTAATTCTCCGGTTGGTATTTTTTGCCACGACTCGATTCTAAAATGGCGTTTGTGTTCTCTTCTGTGACTCCAACCCAAGTCGAGCCCTTTGTTCCACTTTTTGGCGGGCTTCTCCACAGAAGCCTCCAAAAGTGGTGCCACTCTACCTGGGTACCACAGGGGGGCTTGGAGGGGGTGTAGGCACCCTGGACCGAGTTACCTAGGTGACTCAGGTCGCACTCTTGTGTGATTGGCCCAAGTTTTGAGCCGGCCGGCTCACCACTTAGCATGTTTGATTGACAGCTAGACTGAGTGAATGGGGTTATGCTGCATAAAAGCAGGGCTTTGGGGACTGAAACTTCAGAAGTCGCCACAGGACCTGAGAATCCGACGAGGGAGAAGCTGAGCCGACCTACCACGACGACACCACCGGTGGATCCCTGCAGAACCGACTCACCAGTTCCCGACGACAGAGAAGATCTCCCGGCTGGAGAGGCTTCTTCCCCTGACTGGTGAGCACAACCAGTTTTCCATGGTGGATCTGGCTTCTTGAACTCTAACTTCACGGTTTTACTTTGCCCTTTCTCCCTTGTTGTGTTCTTGAAAAAGTGTTGGGATCTGTTTCAATTTGTTCTCTGCTTTTCTCTCCCTTTTTAAAACGAACTATTAGAGTGCCATCTACGTTAAGCGCTCACCGCTGTCTGAAAATAAGTGGGGCTTTACTTAAGACTTGTCTAATATTCTTTTAAGGGAGTGTATATCTTTTAGTGACCGTGTTTCTGAATTGCTTATTATTAATGCCTGTGTGTTTTTCTAGATGTGGTTTTAAATAAATAATTATCTCTTTTACAACAAGCCCTGGTCAGTGTTTACTTGTTCTATTGTGTGCTCTTGACCTATTGTGAATACTCTGTATACTGCCTAACTCTTCTTGAGGGAAGTCTGACTGCTCAGCCACAGCTACCAAGTGAATCTGTGTGGTACAGACTGCTACCAAGTGGGTTTACTGCCGAACACCTGTAGTCCTAAATCTTTTGCAGTGGTCCCAGAGGGAACTGCACAGGTTTCTGTCTAACAGGTACTCCATTCGAACCCCCTTTGTTCCTGTTCATTAAGATTTCTTACTCTTAAAACAATCTTTCTAGTAGCTTTAACCTCTGCCAGAAGAGTGAGCTAATTACAAGCCTTATCTTGCAAACCTCCACAAAGATAAGGTGGTTCTACAAGTGAAGCCGGATTTTCTCCCAATGGTGGTCTCAGAATTCCACATTACACAAAAGATAACTTTACTCTTGTTTTATCCTCCTCCCCATCCAGGGAAAGAGGAAGAGGGATAACACAGGCTGGATCCAAGGCGTGCCTTTAGCTTTTACATTAGCAGACTTGCAAGGATCAGGCAAGTAGACCAATTGTTTGTGGGGGTATGCAGGGCACAAATTAGGTTTTCCCATTACAAAACAAACCATTTGAAGATGGATTATTGAAACGAAATTTGGGAAAGCTGTGTTGCACTCTGTGCATCCTTAGAGGTAAACATTTAATTTGACTCCCGCCTCCTCTATATACTACTGCTGTGGGAGTCTATCAAAGATGAGGAATACGTCGGAGGACACAATCCCTTTGAAGAACAAGTTACTTACCAAAGTTGTAACGTTCTTTCGATGGGATGTTCCTCCGACGTATTACTTATCGCCCCCTCCCATCCTTCCCCGCAGTAAAACTTTCCTTGTAGTTGCAGCTTACGCTCCTTCAAGGTTATTAACCAATTCATCCAATGCAAAACAACACCTCAAAACGGAACTGAGCAACGGACGCAGCGCAAGACTATTTGTACTCATGGTAACGTCAGCGCCTATACGGGGGCCTTCGAGGGACACCGACTCGAGGGACGTCGACGCGCAGAGCCCTTTACTGTGAATTTTTTTCCCCCAAGGCCATCAAGCTGGAAGTGGATTTATCAAAGATAAGGAATACGTCGGAGGAACATCCCATCGAAAGAACGTTACCAGTTTGGCAAGTAACTTGGTCTGCTCTCCCATTTCACCAAATGAGATCTCTAGAGTTGTCCGCTCTATGAAGATCTCCTCTAAACAGGTGCTCGCTCCCCTGCTCTTCCAGAACCTTCAAGGACAACATCGCATCTCTCGCATCATCCTGGGCTGACCTCTGCAAACACTCATGTGCCACTGGCTCCTTCCCTCAACCCCTTAACCACTCTCTTGTGCACCCTCTCCTAAAAAAACATCTTCTGACATTTCTTGCTCGGCTAACGATCGCCTTATCTCCATCACCCCTTTTTGGGGGATACCCGTGGAGAAGCTGGTCATCCCTCAACTGACCTTCTGCACCGAAATGGCTGGCTGCCTCCATTACCACCAATCCGGTTTCAGCGGCAAGTAAACTGCCCTCCTGAGCACTCGTGAAGACATGCTCTCTAACCTGGACTCTTAACACTTCCTCTGTTGTGATCCTCCTCTATCTTTCTTCTGCTTTTAACACATTCAACCACTCCATCCTCATAAACCGTCTCCATGATACCCTAGGCATCACAGACAGGGCACTGGTGTGGCTGACCACTTTCCTTCCAAACAGACCGCCCCAAGTGCAAATGGGTCCTTTTCTCTTCTTCACCTCACGCTCTACCTGTGGCGTCCCTCAGGGCTGTATCCTATCGCCATGGCTCTTCAAAATCTTCCTGGCCCACCTGATCTCCACTCATTTCCAGTGTTACGCAGACGATACACAGCTCTCTTTGATGCGGCCTTCCCCGAACTCCTCCCCCATAACGGACTGCCTCACTGCTATTCAGCCTTGGTGCTTGTTAGGCAGAATCAAATGCAGTACCCTTTGGGAACGCTACATGCAATTAAGACTACAAGTGGCAGTACAAATTCACCTTTGGTGCAAGCTTGTACTACACAGTTATGTGGTAGCAGTGCCTGAGCAGCCAGACTTATCTCAAGAGTTGAGTGAGCAGTAGAACAAGTTACACATAGGATCAACAAATACAGTGATTCAAACAAATACTTACTCAAGGTTTCCTGGTAAAAGAATATACATTTATTTACAGTCAGTTTGAAAATATTACTCTAGCAAGATCATCTCAATATCGTATACTAATACACTACAAATATACAACCAATAGGTTACTGAACAAGTTCAGCTCCCCTTAAGTGGGAGGAAAATGGCACTTCGGATATTTTAAAAAGGGGTAAAAAGGCAAGGTTATAAGAATAGACAGCCCAAATACTTTCATAAGCAGGGCAAAGAGCTCTAGTAAACTACAACCAGCAGTTCAGTTCATAGGCCTGGGCCAAAGTCAATGGTTCAGTCTTTGTATAGGATAGCACAGTCCTGGTAGTAAATGGTTAAGTCTTTGCCACAGATTTTATAAGAATTTGGCTAGGCGAAACGTTTGACGAATGTTTAGGGAAGGACAAGCCTTCGAAGTTGGTAAAGTTTCACAAACATTCTCTGTGGCCGAAAAGATTTCCGGACTGCGTTTGCACAGTACCGTTAAAGTGAAGAAGAGCTGTAGCTGAGGCAGTCGTTCCTGGCAGTTCGAGCAGATCTCGCTGTTCCTGAGCTTTAGTCGTGGGGACAAGGACGACGTTGGGAGGTTCCTGCACTGCCCAGGGATGAGGCTACAAGCTTGGCAAAAAGTGCCTTTCAAGACCACAAACTGGTATCCTTCCCACTGCCTATCTGGTTTTCCACAGCACTCTGCAGAAAATCTGACCAGGAGGGGACGGTGTCGAGGCGGCTCACGAGTTGGTTGTTTACACCAAACTAATGGAAGAAGTTAATTTTGAAGGCTCCTCTGTCGATTGGAGTTTCAGGCAATTCGGACCTGCAGCAGGGCTTCACCGGTCGTCCAGGAGTTGCAGCAGTCCTCTTCCTTCAGCTCGTCTTTGGTTCTTTCGTTCCAGTGGTCGACTCTGCTTTCCAAGTCCCAGAGACCTGCTTTTAAACAGTTTTCCCCCATTCATTCCAGCCTGGCTGTCACACACACAGCAGGGTGGCTGTCCTTGCCGGACAGCCAGCCGGCCAATCAAGCCAGAGTGCATTCAGGTCTCCTAGGAGACTTGGCACAGGGAGTTTCAGGCACCTCCCTTACATCCTGTCCATCAGACACTCAGGTGCCAGAGGAGGGCTTCAGCACTGGAGCCCGCCAAAGGCCAACAAACAAAGGGACCAAACCTGGTTTGGCGTGCAGAGGCAAACGCAAGAAGGAACTTTTCTAAAAGAAATGGCGGAGTCTGTTTTTACAGATGGGTCTTGGGCACCATATTGGAAAACATGGCTGGCCCGATTTTTAGCTTACGTTATTAGCGGTCGAGAAAAATCATGGTAGTTTGATCTAAACCACTGCCACCAGCCGTTTAAAGTAGGAAAGGGTAACATTTAACTGTTACATGAGTGTTTTAACTCTGGGGAAGCTAGGCAACCCCTCTAGCACTCTATAGGAAGATAGTGTGTGCTGGGTCTGTAAATTTAAAGAGACTAGTAAAGTCAATTTAACTTTACATGCTCTGGGAGACGGTAGTCAGTCCCAGAGAAGGTATTTAAACCTCGGGGAGTCTGAAAGACACCCCTGTGCCACTCCACTGAGAGTGCTGTGTGACACATAGAAAAAGATGATGCCTATGGAGTTATTTTAAAACTCCATAACCAAAGAACACAAAAGTAAACACATTGAAAATGAAAAGTTCAGAGCTGGAGGGCTCTAAGGTAGAGGGAATTTAGCACTTGGGTGAGAATTCTCCCTAACAGTGCTCTGCTAATGATCACTGCCTTAATGCCAGTAAGACAGAGATCCTTCTCATTGGGATGCCTGCTCCTTGCTTCCTCCCCCGCACCCCCGCTCTCTGTCCGGACTCCCTGGGTCCTCTCCCCTCACCCACTTGTTAGGCAAAAAACCTTGGGATCATCTTTGACTCCCCTCTCTTTCTCTCCACGCATCATGGACCTTACCAAGAAGTCCAATTTTCAGTTGCATCTCCTCAGGGGCATTCTAGCTTTCCTCACCTTCCCCCCAAGAAACGCTACATCTCCAGAGCCCTAGTTCTCTCTAGGCTTGATTACTGCAATTAGCCTCTTTCTCATCCTGCCTCTTTGTTTTTTGCATTTATATAGCGCTACAAACCATCAGGCATCTGAGCGCTGCTTATTATTACCCAGGGCGTGTGGTGCTTGTTTATTGACCTCGGAAGGATGAAAGGCAGAGTTTGGCCCTGCCGGGAATCGAACCTGTGTCGGCAGGCTCTGTGCGGATGTCAAAGTGAGCGCTCTACTCACTGTGCTATCTTTCCTCCCTTCGCCCCCATCAACTAATCCAGAATAAGACTGCAAGACTTATCCTTGGCCTCGAGCCCGTGGACCGCTGCTCTCCAGCCCTACAATCTCTCCACTGGCTCCTGGCGACCGCAAGGATCAAGTTCAAGACCCTTTGCATCATTCACAAGGCCGTTTGGGGACGGGGACCTTTTTACAGCTCTTTTCCTCCCCATCTACCTCCTACCTATCTAAATCGGTCTTCTGGCTCCCACTCTCTGCAGGTCCAACAGAGTGTTTGAGGTACATCCCTTTCCTTGGCTGGCTTCTCCCTCTCGAACGGCCTCCCTACCCCTCCTCAGACTTGAGCTGGATCTTCTTGAGTTCCCGGAAACTTCTCAAGACTTTCCGTTTTGCCTCTTCCTCCCGTGCTAACTCTCCATCTGCATCTGCGACTGGGGCCTGGTCCCTTCAGAGTCTTACAGGGGCCAGACCACCCCCACCAGTCCCTACTGCATCCTTTCCAAGTACTTGCCCTCTGGCTCCCTTTCTCAGACTAGTCAAACTTGGTCCTCCCTGTCCACCACACTCATGCTCCCCCCCCCCCACCTCCCCTCCCTTCCCCTGGCACTTGCTGACTTGGCCTGCCCAGCACTTGCTTGCCCCCACCCTGGGGGTATCCCACTCCTGCACTTCGCCCTCTACCCCCTGCCCCTTGCACTTGCACAGTAGGATTGTCACAAGGCCAATATAACAGTTTGTGTTCTACGTTTTTGATTCTCATATCTATCCCACCTACCCCCATCTTGTCTTATGGTGCCTGGAAACAGTATAGGCGCCATACAAATGTCCATTAAAAAAGAAACCCTCACACACCCCCAGTCGCCTAAAGAAGAGACGGCATGTCTCCCATACCATATCCACCCAGCATACCTCACCCTAACTCGCACATAGGCCCAAGTCAACCTCACCCACAGTCACTGCCTCCCCTCACCACCAAACCCAGTAAAATCTCTCCTCAACCTGTCAAATAGCTTGCAGGTCACACACGCCAAGTCATACCCTCCAAGCACCCCCAGAAGACCATCATCAGGTTCCCCTAGGATCCCTAAAAGATGGCCTCCAAACCCCCCACACCGACTGTGAAGCCTATCCGGAGCCTCTCAAGCACTCACCACCCCCAATACAGAACAGAATCGACCTCCTCTTTCCCAGTGCACCCACACACGAGGGACTCCACTAGACACTGCCCACACAATTACTTACCCGTGAGAATTACTACACCTGCCTGTACAGAGGAGAGGTCTCTCCCCTCTCCACAGACACACCAACAACGCAGAAAGCCTCCTTCACCAACCCCTCCTCTGGAAACCCTCGACAACCCAGCGAAACACTGAACCGACACACATCTCAGACACAGCACCATATCCTGCCCTCAGATCCTACCACATCACAAACACAAGCCATCCACCTGACCACCTCTTGCAAACCCACCCCCTTACATTATTGACATCACTGCATCAACCTTCACCCTCCTTCACACCCATATCCTCCCTAGTCCCTCCTCCAGGAATCTCATCTCCCTGCTGCCCCTCAGAAGTTACACCTCTGTAACTCTAACGAACATTTATCTGGTGGCCTTAAGTGCTTATCAATGACCGATCTGTCGCTAAAAACATGCACAACATTTACAACCTTATTTCATCAGAAGGCTCTGATATCCTCTTCATCACGGAAACCTGGTTCTCCCAACACTTCTGGCCCATTGCACATGAAGCCTTCCCTCCAGGCGACCATCTTATTGTACTTAACAGAACCTCCATCCACCACAAACCTTTCCTATCCATCTTGCACTTGGAAGAACAAGCCTGCAGGTCAGACTGCAAATTGCTACTGTAAAATTTTCAGGTCGCCCACTCACAGCTGCCTGCTCATATAGTCTCCTGAGATACTATATATGTTTTGCAGAATCGCTTTGTGACTCCTTAGCGGCTATAATGATCCCCCACAACCCCACTCACAGTACTAGGGGATTTCAATGTCTGGTTCGATATCCCGAACAACCCAATGACATGATTATTACTGGACAACCTGGAAACCCTGGAGCTAGCACAAATCATTTCAAGCACTACACACTCTCCAGGTCACAATCTTGACACAATCTTCAGCTCACCAGATATCATCGCCACGCTGCCACCCCACCCACTCATCTGAAACAACCAGACTGACATCTTTTTCAATCTCTGACCCCCTCTGGCAACCCAGGGATGCGTACCCATGCTCGCCTGTGGAAGAAAGTCAAAGTAGCTCCTAATCTTGCTGATTCCTTACTAGATTCCCTGACCTCTACACCAGGCCCCATCTCCATTTCCCTCTCTTTGATCTCTGGCTCGCTGAAGCACTCAGTCACCTGACTATTTTACAGACCCATCTCAAACAACTGATTTATAGCCAAACTAACCGACCAAGCAGCATTCTCTCCACTATGGCAGTTCATAGAATCCAACCAGACCCTCAACCCCACCCAATGTGATTTCAGACCCCTGCAGGTAACTGAGTCGTGCCTAATGTCCCTCTTGGATAACCTTACAAGACACTCCGGCACGGATGGCTGCACCATCCTAATCCTACTCGACCTCTTGGCAGCCTTCAACTCCATTGACTACTCCTCCTTCGAGGACAGACTCCACTTTCTCGACATCGAAGACTAAGCCCTTAAGTGGCTATTCTCCTTCCTCTCCAACACATCCCAAATAGTACACTTCTCCAGCATGGGGACTGGCATAGATTCACATGCTCACAAATATTCCACGTCTTCAGGCTGGGAATCCTCAGTAAAAAAAAGCAGTTTTGCTTTAGCCTGAAAACTGCTCGTCTCCTGTATTAACCAATCGCTGTCCTTTGGGTCATACTGCCCCCATCCAGTGACAGTGGTCTCCCTAAGATCCACCCCTGGTGGCCATCTTCAGATTTTTACCGCACGTTTCAGTGTTGGAGTCCTCATCTTGCTCTTCGAATATTTTGCTATTTTTCACGGTTTTTTGGATACATTTGATATTTCTTCTCCGACTCTTTCCATCCTCAACCATTGAACTACCGTCAGCACTGACCCATTGTTGGCAAAGATCTATTTCATCAGATCTTCTCTTCAAGTTTTTCAGAAGACCCAGGCTTGGTCCTACTTTGCACCTTGACAATGTCTGAGGAGAAGTAAGTTAGTCTTGAAATGTCTATAGAGCGTACCAAAGCCCGAAGGCATCAGGGTGCTGGGGGAGAGAAACCAGGGGGATTGAAAAACAGAGTAAACAGGTTAGGTGTTGAACAATAAGGTCTTTTGTTTCCGAAAACTGAGATGCTCAGGTAGGGCACGGAGCTCCAGAGGGAGAGCATTGCAAAGCCGGTGACAGAAAAGGAGCTGCTTCCTGATCTCGACTTGTTGAATCGTGGCTCAACAAGGAGATTTTTGTCACTAGAACGTAGCCTGCGTGAAGGAGTATTTGCTTTAAGTTTGTTGCGCAGAAGGATAGGACCGTTCGAGAACAAGGCCCTGTGAACAATACACAGGATCTTGAACTCTGTCTCCTAACCGGAAGCCAGTGTAGTATAGTGTACCCAATAAAGTGTTGACATGCTCAGATCGGGGAGCCCGTAAGGCTAAACGGGCTGCAGCGTTCTGAAATATCTTAAGTCTTTGGATAAGGAAGTGGTTGACCTAGGTAGATCCCATTACAATAATCAAGAGAGCCTATTGTAGAAGAGGCAACCACCATTGCTCAGCAGGTATAAGAAAGAAAAGGCAGCACTTTACTAAGCAGTTTTAGCTTAAGAAAACCTTTGCTACAAACTGAGGAAAGAGCTTTTGGAGGAGCCAGAGGGGAGGACTATTACTCCTAGGCTTTTGACAATGGTGCAGGGTGCTGGCAGACAGCCCAAAGACTCAGGCCAGAAGGTGGAAGTTTTACTGCTGTTAAGTTTAAGACTATTGTTAGCTATCCAAATGGAAACTGCTGTCACACAGTTCTCCAGAGTAGAGGGGGGGTCAGAGACGAAAGAGTAATTGTGTGTCGTCCGCATATGTATAGAAACAAATGCCAAAAAAAAGGAAATAAGATCAGCAAGAGGGCGAAGATGGAGGCTTAACAGCAGAGGGGAAAGAGAGGAACCCTGGGAGACGCCACATGCCACTGTATACAGTGCAGCAGAAAAAGGGAACAGCGAGACTGTTTGTTGATGGTCAGCTAGAAACGAATTAAACCAGTGCAAGCAGGTGCCTCTGAAACATGCGTGGACCAGCCGTTGAGCCGTGATGCCATGATTGATTGCATCAAAGGCTGCAGAGAGGTCAAGAAGAATCAAAACACCAGCGGAGACACAACCGCATGTTTGAGAGAAGGGGGTAATTAGTTGATGAACAACTGCAGTAAGTAAAGAAATGCAATCGGAGGGTAAAGATTGCAGCAGGTGAAGCGGAAGTGGATCCGCAGGTGAGCTGGATTTGAGATGATGCAGTGCTTTGTGCAGAGTCTGGTCAGAGACTACATCAAAGTGAAAAAAGGATTTGGGGTTGCCTGAAAATTCATAAGCAGGAAGAAAATCAGCAGTAGAGCCGGACTCAGACTGCCACCATCCTAGACCACCGGCTAGAAGTCCTTCAAGACAAAGGTGCCGACCTAGTCCTACTGGGCTGGGCCGGCAGCCTAGCCCCTTAGGGCCTAAATGCCAGCTGACACCACCCCAGAGGCCTTTAACTCTGGTTGTGGAGGTACCACCGCACACCAGCACTGAAACAGACACGACAGCAACGCGTACGGTTGAGTATGAAGACTATGTACCAGCTGACAAAGAGCCGATGAGCCCGCCAGGGGGTCGGCATCGGACAAGGTTGGGTCTTTCCATGCCATGATTTCAAGGGACTCCACTCTTTTCAGTTTGGATCTGTAGGAGAATGAAGAGTTGTTTAACGCCGGGAGTCCTCACGGAAGGACCGTCATGCCGGTCCCTTTGCTGTGCAAAATCTGGGATGAAGGCTTGTCCCTGATGAAGACGCCAAGTACCACTCTCTTCAAGAGAGACCGGCATTAGAAGTAGTACAGGGCCCTTGACTCTGCCCCCCAGGTGCTTGAGATCGCAGCCTTCTCCAGACACTGGTGTCTGCCACTGCTAGGAAGCGCTTGTCGAATCCATCGTCCTCGTCCATGGTGCCCCCGGACCGGGAGGGGAAGAAGCTTGGTGCAGTGGGGAAGCGCACCATTTACACTGCGGCCTCCGCCACCAAGGCGCTGGCCATATTTTCCTAGTACGACGGGGAACTCTGGTATAAGATCGGGCCAATCTTGGATTTCTTGCAGGATGACAAGAAGGCTGATGCCCTGGCCCTGTTCCAGGAGGGCAAGGTGGCCTCGGACCACGCCATCACAGTGGCGTTGGATATTGTAGACTACGGGCATGGTCAATGTGGCGACACTCCGGAGCCAAGGTTGGTTGAAGGCCACACATTTCAGAGTGAATGTGCAGTCCACAGTGGTGGACATTCTCTTGGATGGGGACAGTTTATTTGACAAGGCAGTGGACGAGACACTCCAAGCCATTAAGACAGACACAGAGACGGCACTCTCGCTGTGGACACAGCAGCAAAGGAGATCGTCCTCCTTTCGATCCTCCAGAAAGAAGTCCAGCAGATTCTCCAAGGGATTTACCACCCCATACCATCAGACCTCCCGCTCCTCCACCCAGGAAGCCTACAGGGGCCACTAGCAAGCTTACGGCAGCGGAGGTCGGCGTCGTCGTTGCCCTCAGGCCAGGACGCAGACTCCTAAGCATGCCTGAACCGACTGTGTATCCAGACCCCCAATTTCACACCCCACTGGGAGGCTGGCTAGTGAACTTTGTTGACAAGTGGAAAGTCATAATGGACAATTGATTGCTGGAGGTTCTTCATCAAGGGCATGCATTGGAGTTCCAACAAAGGTGCCATTACATCATTCCTCCTGCAGAACATCAAGAACTACACATTGCCCCTGCTTCAGGAGGTTCAGGCAATGTTGTGAAAAGGGGGGGGGGGGGGGGCGATGAAACCAGTCCCTCAGCGCCTCCGGAGTGTACTCCAGATACTTTCTGGTTCGGAATAAGTCAGGAGGGTGGTGGCCGATTCTGGACATAAGACGTCTCAAGTACCTGAGGCCCCAGAAGTTAGGGATGGTCACGTTATAGCACGTGCTCAACCAGCTGGAGGAAGTGGACTTTCTGGCGACGTTGGACCTGTAGCATGCCTATTTCCATATCCCCATTCACCCAAAACATCGGAAGTGCCTATGGTTGTTGCTCCAGAGGCAGCACTATCAGTTCAAGGCTTTGTCCTTCGGCCTAAAATCGGCACCAGGGGTGCGCACAAGATGCTTGTCCCCGGTGCCAGTGCATCTACGCCTCAAGGACATCCACCTCTACCTGTAACTGGCCTACTGGCTCATCTGGTCTTACTCTCGCGAGCAGACGAACCAGCACACAGCAGAGACCATACGCCTGCCGACGAAACTCGGATTCTCCGTCAAATATCCGAAGTCCTGCGTGGAGCCATCGCAGAACACTGTTCCTAGGCGACCCCGGAGGAGAGGGTGGTGGCCATCCTGGGGAAAGTGCAGCACCTGTCGTCTGTGAGATCTGCTACAGTACGAGCCATCAATATGCTTTTGGGTATGATGTCCTCCTGTATCCATCTCTTCCCTTTCTGCAGGCTCCAGACACTGACACCTTGACGGACAATGGCGCCCTCATCCAATAGTTCTGGCTAGCTCTAGATAGTGGGGGTGCTGTTAGGGGAGTTTTGCTAAAGTCCACTTGAGGTAAGACTTCATAAAGCTATCCCTTATATATAAAGGTCCCCAGCTCTTAGTATAAGTATGTACTGCCCAATGGATCTTGATAGAATGGCAAAGCAGCTAGGCTTTTCATAGGAGGAAGATGTGAACTGTAGGTAAGTACACTGAACCCAGTAAATACAATAGACCAAAAACACTTACCCATAAAAATGTTATGTTAAAATATACATATATTATAATTACACAAGTAAGATGGATAAATACCTAATTCACTAACCAACCCACTTAGGGATTCTTAATACTTTTCAAAGGCCATTGCTTCAATTGCATTTGCGTGTGTTTACAATTGTTAGAGTTTGAGACTAATGACAGTTCTACCATATTATCGGTACTACTGCGCACTCGTGTTACCTCAGATATACAGTAATTGTATTTAGCTAGCAAAACCACATAACATAGTCTTTTAGGAAGGAAAAGGTTTGCTTAATCGCACTACAGCAGAGCTTAAAGGGATGGTCTAGTAACATTTTTTATTTAAAAAATAGATAGGCCACATAAAAAAAAATGCTAGCATTCTCCGTTTTAAAACTTCCTATGTAAAATTTTGAGCTATAGCAAAAGAAAGAAGATGAACGTCGAAAATCACGAGAAACATTAGATCAAAGTGGTTTAAGAAAGAAAAAGGATAAAGAAAGAGACAAGATCAAAGAAAATTCTTCCTCCCAAGACAACCGGATACAAAACGATAAGAAATCACAAAGATTATCCCCAAGATACCCGAAAGGGCCGTTTCTGACACAGTCCCGCAGAGAAAAAGATAAACGTATCACATGTAGAAACACACCAACACAGATCCAGACGCAAGAAATAGAAAAAAACACCAATAAATGGGCATGGATTTCTACAGCACTAACAAAATATGTGAGGAAATAGCAATCAAATCGTCAATCTGACAATTTCGTTGGAAAGACGTTAAAGGAGCTACACGTGGCCCAAGAACCGGATCAAAACATCATTCTTGGCTCCTGGAACACAAGAGGCCACATTCACCTGACTCATTCAGGAGATGTCAACCTTGGCCTTTTCGACCTTATAACTTTGCAGGAGACCTGGTTGTTATCTGAACCGAGCCTGGATGGTTTTGAAGTATCACTCTCGCCGGCACAAAAAGGAACACGAGGACGTCCTACCTCAGGCCTGTTGACAGCTGTAAAAACTGGCGGAGTTCTTAGAATAGTTCACAACCTGATATCATCTTTGACAATTCAGGCAACATTGCTGGAATGGAATAAAGAGGACCCCCGGCAAACAAAAAAAACCAAGGCGGGATCTTATCCTGGTACTAAACATCTACTGGAATCCATCGATAACAAAGACAAAAAACTTTCTAAATAAGGTGGAGAAAATCCTTACAGATACAACAGAGATGTATGACATGGATCACATCTTGATATGTGGCGATTTAAACGCCTCTTGCCCGGTATCGGAGAAGGAAAGGCCAACTCACAATACGAGCAACACTCAATCAACAACGAGAGGTGCAGCATGGGCCAAACTGATGGATTCCAGGGATTTGTACAATTTAAACTCCCTTGATTCAGCCAAATCCAGAATTCCAACATGGGAAAGCGCGGGTAAAAGAAGTAAAATTGATCACATCTTTGCCTCTAAAGAGTTATATCTCCTAACCACAAGCTTCAAGGTAGTGAAGACTACGGCCAGTGACCATAATTTACTAACCGTAACATGGCCAGCAAAAAAAAAGATGCCGGTGACAATGTCGAAAAATCTGGAATTAAACCAACAAGGAAACCGATTGAAAATTACAACAGAAGGCATAACTTCCATCACGGCAGCCTATAACGGACAAACGACCTTAAATACATTGAAAGCAAACTTGGATTACACGCCTCTCTTGATCCCTTATCTCCATCCACGACGTAAAAGAGTAGATGATAAAACTCATTTACATACTCACAATGAGGAATTGAGAGCAAAGAAATCAAATCTAAGAAAGGCTATTCGGCTTGCACGAACAAATCCAACACAAACAAATGTAGACCTGGCATCTAAAACTAAAAAATTGTATAAATCCTGGCTACAAGCGACACGATGGAAACTATACCAGATGGACGCAGAGAACATGTTGAGAGCAGTTTGTAAAAAGAACTCAAGAGATTTTTGGACAATCATAAAACACAAAATCTCGCCCACGGACACAAGAATTACAAACAGTGTCGCAGAAGAAAAATGGAGTGACCATTTCACTGATCTATACAATGACCCCACTCCAGGGGAAGTAACATCGATTATCCAAGAAGAGGTCAACTGGATAGTATGCTCAGAGAAGGACATTTTGTCTAAGATCAAGAAGCTGAACAACTCCCGGGCCCCCGGACCTGACGGCATCTCCAACGCATTCTGAAGCAGGATGCTGAAAATTGGGCTCCATTAATAGCAGAAATCTTTAGAAGATCTAGGATTTCGAGAACCATTCCGGAGACATGGAAGACTGCAAACATCGTCCCAATTTACAAAAAGGACCCAAGGGACGATCCGAGAAACTATAGGCCAATTGCACTACTAGATGTGCTCGGCAAACTTTACGAATCATTGTTGTTGGATGAACTTCAGATATGGCAAAAAGAGGCAAAAACAACTGACCCCTTTCAATCAGGATTCGAGAAGAACCTGGGAACGTCGGTAAATATTATGCTGATTAGCATACTAAAATCAAAGGTCTTCGAGGGGCAACCATCAATATTCATTGGTTCAATTGATCTGGTGCAAGCTTTTGATCGCGTGAACAGAAAAAAACTATGGAAAAAACTGGAGAAACAAAAATGTCCATCAGCCATTCTCGTTCAAGTGAAAGCGCTATATAGTGGAACATCGATTAAAATTCGACTCAATGAAGCAGGCTTATTGTCGGAAAATATAAAAACAGACAGAGGTGTGAAACAAGGCTGCCCACTAGCACCGGCGCTATATAAGGCCTACATGGCCGACATTGCAGATCCCGAAAATGACACCAGATCATTTCCTCCTCAAATAGGCGACTCAAAAGTGACAAGATTGCTGTATGCAGACGACATCTTATTGCTAGATCAAACAGCAATCGGTCTACAGAGACAAATAGACAGCCTCACAGCCTACCTGACGAAAAATAACTTGGAACTTAATACATCTAAAACAAAAATCCTGATCTTAGAAAAACCAGCGAGAACAAAAAAAAGAAAGAAATGGTTCGCAAACTCGGAGCCATTAGAAATAGTGAAAAGCTGTACCTACTTAGGGGTAAAACTATCGTCGAGCAAAATTGAAATAACGATGCAAGAGCATCTTATCTCCAAAACAAAAACGCTAGCAGCTCAGGCAATATCCTTGGACAGAAAATTTGGGAAATTTTCAATCCTCCCATTAATAAACTTCTATAGAGCAAAGGTCTGTCCAACTTTGACCTACGGAGCCGAGGCCATGCTATATCTGCCAAAGTCACTGTGGGCTAAATTAGAAGGTATATTTTGGCGGAGAGTACTACAACTTCCAAATTCCACTTCTGCGACAATCATTCGATGTGAACTGAGTCTCCAATCATTGGAATCTTTGGTAATAAGAAACAGTCTCCTATTCCTGGGTAAAATCATAAGGCAGCCGCGTCCTAAAATACTGGAGATAATATACCAAGAGATGAAGAGTGAAACAAACCCAATGCTATCAAGTTGGTACAGCAGACTATTGGAACAAGCGGGAAAAATTGGATGTTCTGAATGGGAAATAGAACGGATCCCGGGAAAAGTAAAGAAAAAACTGAAAATACAAGACTGGATTGAGACTTTAGATAAAACAGAAGAGCTCACAATCACCACACATTACACTATGAACACCCAAAAAGTAGACGAAGTCAGAAATTACCAAAAAAAAAAAAAAGTTTCCAGACAAACGACTGAGAACAACTTTCTTGAGAGCAAGGCTAAACTTATTGAAAACTAATGAGATTCTTTTTCGAAGAAAACAGTCGACAACCAAAAACTGTAGATATTGTGAGCAGAGGGAAACCGAAACACTACGCCATCTTCTGCTTCACTGCGCAGGAACGGCAACCATGCGAACTATCCATCTCAAACCACTCAAAGCTCGGCATCAAACGGCAAATGAAGAAACTTGGTGGAATATGCTAATGTGTGGCAATTCCACATCTTTGACGGTGGCTACAGCGACCTTCTTGGAAAAATTGAAGCTGGACGAAAAAGAAATAACAGAAAGCTTTCAAACATCCCATTGAACAGAAAATTGCAGGATAGTCCCAAAGGAAAACAGGAAACAAGGACATAAAAATTTGGACAGAATTTGTAAAAATTGTAATACAATTATATACAAAAAGAAAAAAAAAATCGAAAAAGCAAGCACAGGGGCGCAGCCATTTTGTGAAATGGAGGCCCTCCTGTGCTGGCTTTTGCGGCACTAATGAAGGAAAAGCCAGCCAGCTGTAGTAAACAAAGGCTACCGCTGGGTGGCTTTCCCTTCATTAGTGCTGTAGGCGGAGGACGGGGACATGAGACCAGAGCAGGAAAGCTGCAGGTGAATCTCGGTAAGTGCTATTTATTTTTTTGACAAAAAATAAGCACTAGCTGCGGTTTTTTTTCTAAGTTTTCCGGGCTGTAGGAGCCTGGAAAACTTAGAAATAAAACCGCAGCTTTAAAAACGTTGCATTTATGTTTGCGGTCGCTTTTTAAGCGACCGCTAACATAAATACAACGCGGTTGTGTTGGAAAACGCTGAGGTTTTTCTTTCCAAGTTTCTCAGGCTCCTCCGGCTCGGAGGAGCCTGAGAAACTTGGAAAGAAAAACCGCAGCGTTTTCCAACACAACCGTGTTTGTTTCTGCCTGCTGTGGCTATCACTTTGGGTCTCCGGTGCTCCCAGGGGAGCACCGGAGACCCAAAGTGAAAGCCACAGCAGGCAGAAACACACGCGGTTATGTTTACATGCCGCATAGTGTTTCTACCTGCAGCTGATTTCCCATTTGGGGCTCTCGTGCTCCCTGTGGGGAGCCCGAGAGCCCCAAATGGGAAAGCAGATTCAGGCAGAAACAACACGGTTGTTTTCCGCAATGCCGCGTTGTTTCTGCCTGAATCTGCTTTACCATTTGGGGCTCTCGGGCTACCCGTGGGGAGCCCGAGAGCCCCAAATGGTAAAGCAGATTCAGGCAGACACAACGCGGTTGTGTTGGAAAACGCTGCGGTTTTTCTTTCAAAGTTTCTCAGGCTCCTCCGAGCCGGAGGAGCCTGAGAAACTTGGAAAGAAAAACCTCAGCGTTTTCCAACACAATAACGTTGGATTTATGTTTGCGGTCGCTTCAAAAGTGACCGCAAACATAAATACAACGTTATTGTGTTGGAAAACGCCGCGGTTTTTCTTTCCAAGGTTCTCAGGCTCCTCTGGCTCGGAAAACTTAGGAAAAAAAACGCAGCTAGTGCTTATTTTTTGTAAAAAAAAATAAATAGCACTTACCGAGATTCAGCTGCAGCTTTCCTGCTCTGGTCTCCGGTCCCCGTCCTCCGCCTACAGCACTAATGAAGGGAAAGCCACCCAGCGGTAGCTTTTGTTTACTACAGCTGGCTGGCTTTTCCTTCATTAGTGCCGCAAAAGCCAGCACAGGAGGGCCTCCATTTCACAAAATAGCTGCGCCCCTGTGCTTGCTTTTTCGAATTTTGAGCTTGAATAGCTCAAAATTTTACATAGGAAGTTTTAAAACAGAGAATGCTAGTATTTTTTTTTTATGTTGCCTATCTATTTTTTAAATAAAAATGTTTACTAGACCATCCCTTTAATGTTTAAGAGATACTTTTCAGGCTAACGCTTTTAAAGTCCAATCCCTAACTTCGAAATAGTCTGTGTAGGAGTGGATCCAAAGTCTTAAGTAGCAGAACAGCAAAAGTTCCTCAGGATACTTTCAGTCTCTAGGATATGTTACTTAGCAATATAACCCAATGAGGGAGACTCTACAGAAAGGACTCCTTAAAGTGACACAAGCTGGGTCTGAGGTAGGGTGTACACCCTGGATATCTCTTCACGCACTCTGATCACTCTGGAGCGACTGCTCGGTTCAAGGTAAGTTATACCTTTAACTCCACAGTACCTTAGGTTACAAGAAATGCTTGTAGCTGGATTCTCCTCTGTGCAGCGTCAATGGACCCGATCTCCTGATTCCTCGGTCTGGTGACGAAAGGAAGGACTCTGAATGGGATGTTTCGGCAGCAGTCTAAATAGTCACAGGAGTAGAGAGAAGGGGGATACTAGGCATCACCTTAGCACTCAACATAAGGTGGTGTGTACTAATCTCGCGTAGTATAACGTTTTAGGAAGGATACAAAGTATCCCTCTATCCTTAAGAACTGTAGTTACTTGAGGATAGTAAAATAATCTCAAAGGAAAACCCAAAGCGTTCCCAGCAACACTGCACATAGGGTGCTGTGCGCTGCTAAAGTTACACAGATGCCTTTAAAGCGATACGGAGGAAAGCAGACTCCTTATAAGAAAGTTAAAACACAGAGAAAAGATTTGCAAAAGTCAGAGCTGATAAGAATGAATGTTGGGGAAAAAGACTCCTCATTCAGATAGAAAGAAAAAGGTCCAGAAGTCCAGCACAAAATTGCCAGGGGTCTCTCTGGGAGAGGGAATGAATCATAAAAATTAAAAATCTCTCTAACCGGTGCGCCCACAGCTCACGCAATGAGCACCTTTTTATAAATATACCGGACTAGGTCACAGTCACCACAGACACGGACTGTCGCACGCCAGAGGCCTTTGGATCCCGGAGGAGAGAAACATCCACATCAAAGTACTGCAACTCCGGGCAGTCTTCTGGGCCCTGGAATGCTTCCAACCTCAGCTGTGTTGCCAAGGTTTTGCGGATCTTCATGGACAACACCACCACCATGTTCTACATCCGGAAGCAAGGCAGGACGTGCTCACCATGGAAGCTCAGTCCCTGTGACACTGGCCCGTTCTTCAGGACATATTCCCCTCATCCCATTTCACCTGGCAGGCACCAAGAACACCATTGCAGACTCGCTCAGCAGGGAGCTGCGGTCCTGCCATGAGTGGGCACTTCATCAGGATGAAGTATCCCTTCTCTTCCGCAAGTGTGGTCTACCCTGGATTGATCTCTTCACGGCGACAGCCAACAAGTGCCAGAGGTTCACCAGCAGGTTTCCTCAGCTGATGAGCCTGGGGGATGCTTTCTCGTTCCTTTGGTACGGGCTCTCCCTGTATGCCTTCCATCCGATTCCGCTCCTGCTACGAGTGATCAACACACTCAGATGGTGTCATTGCAGGTTGATACTCATTGCTCCGGCATAGTCACAGCAGATATGGTACCCGGACATGCTCTGTCAGTCAGTGGCTCCGTCCATCCGGCTACCTCCACTTACCGATCTTCTCTCCAGAGAAAACGGAACAATACTGCACCACGACCCGACGTCCCTGAGCCTCAAGGCCTGCATCCCTAGAGTGTGGGCATTATTCCCTGTCGCTGGAATGCAAGAAGATTCTGGGCAAGGTCAGAGCTTCCTCTATGTTATGCTACGGCCACAGCTCTGCAACTCCTTCCGTTTCTTCTTTCCCTAGCCAAGGCTGGCCTGGCTCACGCCTCTATCAAGGTGCATCTGGCTGCCATATCCCGTTATACCCGGGCATCAGGGTTAAGCACTCCCTGTGGTCGTACAGGATAGTCAAGGAGTTCCTTAAAGGCTTCTTCATGAATTTTCCGCCAGTGAAGGCTATTGCTCCATCAAGCTCCTTTGAGGTTTGGCTCGTGGAAGACAGCTTTCCAAGTTGCACCTCCTCAGCCAGGCAGGTCGGGAAGATCCAGGCCCTCTACTGCAAGCAGCCATACGTGTCCTTACACGCTATGAGGATGGTGTTGCGACCTACCCCACAGGGAGGCCCTGTCTAATACTTCCATAGGCAGATGGCTCTCCGGGCTGCATCATGCACTGTCATCGTCTGGCCAACAAGCCTCTTCCAGGCCAGCCGAGAGTCCGCTCCACCAGAACCATCGCTGCAACGATGGCGTTTCTTTCTGGTGCACCCACACCTTCACGAGAGTCTACTGCGTTAATAGGGATTTGGGTCAGCCAAGCTGTGCTACGCACCCGTTTGCTTGAGTTGAGTCTGTCCCAGGGTTATGTGTATTGCTTCTGTTGAGCCTTGCCGCCTCCTGTGGTTGTATATATGTACTGCTGTGTAATCGTAGTCATGAGCATGTGAATCCATGCCAGACCCCATGCTGGAGAAGGAACAAGTTACTTACCTGTAACTCCTGTTCTCCAGCACAGGTCTGGCATGGATTCACATGTGAACCCTCCCATCTTCACCTCTGTGGCTCTTCTTGGTTCATACTGCCACTTTTCATGCTCTTCCAAATCTGAAGATGGCCACCAGGGGTGGAGCTTGGGGAGACGACTTTCATTGGATAGGGGCAGTATAAGCCAATGGAAAGTGATTGGTTATAGAGGGGACCAGCAGTTTTCAGGCTAATGCAAAACTGCTTTTCTTTTTTGCTGACAATTCCCAGCCTGATGACGGGGAATATTCATGAGCGTGTGAATCCATGCCGTGCTGTTGAACAGGAGTTACAGCTAAGTAAGGTTTCATTTCATGTGATGTAGACCTGCTGCAGTGGTGTCTGGTGAGATTGTCCTTTCTGTTTGTTGTTGCATTTTAATTGTTTGTAAATGTGGACCGTATAAGCAGCCCTACAGATAAGGGGTGTATCAGCCACTTTTACTCCGTAAAAATAGGCAGTAAAAATACTCCCAACAAAAAATGGGAAACGCAGCTTGTGCCCCTGTTATTACCACCACAGCTCCATGAACATGTTGGGACCAGTAATGCATGTAGTACCACACGAGAAACTAGTGTTATAACTGCATGACCAGAAGTAGTAAAGCTAGAGCTTTAAATGTGCATGAATAACTAGGTGCAAAAAAAGTAATAATCACTAAAAGAAATTCTATTTTCCAGTTAAAACATATTTTTCCCACTTATAAAATACTCTCATTGGGAATTCGAATTACATTTTTACTCCCTAAAAAGTCATTTTACTCACAACTTTAAACAATAGGGAGTAAAATACTCCCAACTTTAAACAATAGGCAGTAAAATACTCCCACTTCCCATTGTTATCTGAAGCACTGCGTATGAGTGCCCTTATACTGACTCAGGGTTGTAATGGGTGCTGTTTTCAAACTCTCTCCTCCAAGCCGTGAAGCTTTTTGCTAGTTGATTCACTTTGGTTAAGAATACAGGAAAGATCATGTTCTGTATAGGAAGAGGTTGCTTAACTAAAACACAAGTTCTCCATGATGGATGCCTTTAATATTGATAACCAACCTACCCGTCACCAATACCTTTTTTAGAGAGTGGAATGGTTTCATTACTGCTTCTAAAATAAACTTGTGGCTGCATTGGAGTGCTACATTGAGAAAAGGGTTCTTCCATGGATCTGGACAGTGTTTGAGTATTTTTCTGCTTTGTGAGGATCGTAATCTTCAAATGATAAGAAATGTTCCATGGTCTTCTCAACATCAGTGTTTTGTCGAGGTTATGATGATGGCACACAGAATCTTCCTGAAAAGTAGCATTGCAGCTAGTTTTTTCTACTCCATATTTGATTTACTTTGTTAGGCTGCATTAATGAGTTTCATTCAGTTACTCTTAACTTTCCTTTTCCGTATCCGTAGGTTTCATGTTCTCAAGGATTGAGGAAGAACACTTGTGGGAGTGTAAGCAGCTTGGTGCATATTCTCCTATTGTCCTCCTCAACACGCTTCTTTTCTTCACTACCAAGTATTTCCAGCTGAAGAGTGTGAGCGATCACCAGAAACTCTCCTTTGCATATGTCATGAGACGTACAAGAACACTAAAATATAACACCAAGACCACCTATCTGAGGTTTGCCTCCCCTTATCACAAGCCGGATGTGGAATCAGGTGCGTGCCATCCGTGTGGAGGTATGTATTCACAGCCTTATGCTGGTTTGGGATGGAATTCTATGTATAACATTGATACAATTAGTGGAATTTCTGATTTTCAGTCCAGCTGCAAACCTATACAAATGCTCAATGGCAAGTTCAGTTACTGGGTTATGCTGTAGTTTGCCTTTTGGCATTTGTACGTGATCTTGCCACTAGACACTCTAGGGCAGAGTAGGATTGAGACTCCATATCTTTGTCATACATGTCCAAAACACACTGTTAGAGACCAGTGATATGAACCTTTCATGTATATCAGGGACAAAGGTATGAACATTGTTGGAACGGTTGCTAGAATCATCCTCCCACAAAGATCACTTCATCCGGGTACATGCGTTGCTACTATATGTGTACATCTTTGATGATACTTGGGGAGAATTGTCATTTCAATGTTAAATTCCTCCCACTTTAGAGACCCCTAGCTCTTTTTTCTGGACTTTTTTAATGTTAATCCGGGAGTGAGACCATTTCGCGCACTCGCATTTGTTTTTTCCTGACTTGGATTTCATGTTTTCACTGTTTTTTGGAGTCTGACAAACACCATAGGCATCTGCTTTTTGTATAGTGACACACACCACCTTCAGTGCAGTCCCCGAGAAGTCCTTTGGATTTCTCCTAAGGTTTAAATACCTTTTCTTCGGTGAACGACCATTCCCAAGAATAGTAAAGTGAAATTGACTTTACTTACCTTTTCTCTTTGTAGGTCCAGCACACACCGGCTTATGTGGAGTGCTGAAGCCAGTGGGGGGGGGGGGGGAGAGATTGGCTTTACCTAGTAGCCCTTTATCCTACTTTTTCATGGAACATTCTTTCTTACCCTCACTACTTTAAATGGCTGGTGACAATGGTTTAATTTTTCCTACCATTGTGCTTTTCTGCCGCAGGCTGAACCCTCGGCTGCTGTACAGCACCCATGGGTGACCATTTTGTCAAAATTGCCCCTGTCGTCTTTTTTCTCCACTTTCTGTTTGAGGGGTGTTTCTTGGCTTTTGTGTTGAGACATATTTGAGCCCTTTGTTTGGCGGGCTTCAGCCCTGAAGCCCGCCCCTGGCTCCAGTGTATCTAGAAGGACAGGATGTGAGGTAGGGTCCTGAAACTCCCCTGTCTTTTGTCTCTAGGAGTGCCTGAACTAAACTAGTCCCGATTGGCAAGCTGGCTGTCCTGAAAGGACAGCCACCCTGCTGTGTGACTGACCGCCTAGGCTGTGCATGAATGGGAAAACTTGCTATAAAGGTGATTTTTCTTCCAGTGGTCGACTCTGCCTGTAGTCCCATTTAACTTGCTATAAATGGGACTACAGGCAGAGTCGACCACTGGAAGAAAAATCCGAAGAAGAAACCTATGAAGAGAAGCAGCTGCAACCTCCTGGACCTTCAATTGCACGATGAAGCCCTGCTGCTGTGCTGGCCACCTTTTTTCACCTCGACAGAGAAGCTGCGACGGAACAACTTCTCCCCTTGGGTTAGTGGGACCAACTAACCCGAGACAACTCCACTTTGGCGCAGTCCCCGACTTGCTGTGCCTCTCAGTTGCTGCAGAAGCCCAATGCCAGGGGTCGAGTGTCCATAGTCGAGTGCGATGTCTGCCGCGGAACGAATCCGGCCAAAAGCCCCAGGAGCCTCCTGAGGACACCCCAGAAGCAGGAAATTCTGATCCAGAGTCCACTTACCAGGGTGCAGCACTGAGGGAGCAAGGAAAGTCAACTTGTGTCCATCGTTCTGCATCAGTGCTGTTTGCGAAGCGCTGAAACCGCAAAGTGCCACTGAACCGAAGAAAACCCGTAGTGGCTGCTGTCCTTCCCGAGTGCTGCCACAGGAGCCCTCCAGGCGTCCTCCCTCTTATCCCCACGACTGAGGTTCAGGAACCAGGGTCTGCTTGGCTATAGCAAGATGGAATCCAGCTGGACCCCTTTCTTCTAACCAAAGGTACTTTTTCAGCTTGGGGATACTTACCTTCTTGCCTAAAGTCGTGCTGTCTCACTTGAGACTTGCACCTGCTTACTTTGAGTTTATTTCAACTCCCTTTGCACAGGCTTAACAGCATGTGTCCCTGCAAGTGGTTTTCCTGAACTCTCTAACTTTGTGCAATACTTTTATGCAAGAAGTGCATCAGAACTATAGACTGTGTCCAAAAGGCTTTGGCTGTCCTTGCTCCCTAAAGGCACTCTTCTAAATCCATTGCTGGTATTGTTTATCCCCACACCCCCCACCCCCGATAGGTTGTGGCTTATTAAACACTGCTACTGCTGGGGAAGGCTTATCTAGACTTCATTGGAGGATTCAGTTGTCCTCAAATATTCTGAGAAACTGTTGTAACCTTTTTACTTCCCTTAACCTTTTGTTTCTGCAACCCAGAATCTACAAGGTATATTGGTGTGATGTATAAATGCAAATACTATTTTTGTGATTGTGATCACCTTAGGGTGTAGGAGTAATGTATTAAGCATATCCAAAGAGTATTCACTGGCTTTATTGATTCTGAAAAGTAATTTCAAAGTGTATTCATATTCTTACAACTCTTTGCTTTTTTAAAGCATGCGTATTTAAAACTGATGTTAAATAAATAAAAACGATTTAATTCTGAAACCTTGTGTAAGTGTTACTTGGCTACTTGTATTTACGGATTTCACTTGTACAGCTCACATTTACCCCTGTTGAGATAGACCTGGCTGTTCTGTCACACTACCAACTTGTGTAGTACAGGCCTATACCAAAAGTTGGGTTACCTAATACCAAGCAGATAAATGTTGTGTAGTCTCACACAGTGTGACTGCACCAATTCTCCAGCATGGGGTCTGGCATGGATTCACATGCTCATGAATATTCCCCGTCGTCAGGCTGGGAATCCTCGGTAAAGAAAAAACCAGTATCAGTTTCGTTTCTGATCTGTCTTTCGTAGCAATACCAATCACTGGTCTCTGCGTCATACTGACCACAGCCAATGACTGCCCTCTACCTAAGCCCCGCCTCTGGCAGCCATCTTCAGATTTTTACCGCACGTTCATGTGTTGGGATCCTCGTGCTATTGCTCTCGAGCGTTAGTGCTATTTTTTCACGTTTTTTCACAAAAAAACCTCGATTTTTTTCGGTCAAAAGAGCCTCAAGCTCCACCGATCCTACATCCGATTAACGGGGACCCGTGTTGGATTCGTCTGCGCCCCTCAAGGGTGAAGATTTCGTCGAGCTACGCTTCGGAGGACTCCAGAAGCTTCTCAGGCCCGGTCTCGGAGATGGCCCAGGAGAAGGGAAGCTCGACGCCCGGAAAGCTGTTCAGGGTCTGCCCTGGATGCCAGCTGCAGAACGTCTTTAAGGAGGACGAACACTCTTTCTGCCTTTACTGCCTTCATGAGGACAAGACGCACGTGGAGAAGGACTGTGCGTTTTGCGGCAACATGTCGGAACGGACCATGAAGGACCGCCATCAACGTCTCGCCAACTGGCTGGAGGGTAAGAGCCCTTCCGGCGAGAAGAAGAAGAAATCCGAGCGGTCTTCTAAGACCTTTGAGGGCGCCCCGGCGACGGGGGCCCAACATAAGGCCAAGCACCGCGAGTCCGCTGGCACCGGGAGCGCCGAACGGTCGGGCTCTACGGGCGTCAGGCAGGGCGCACCCTCCCCGGCGCCATCAACCACGAGCCAACGCTCTGGGTCGGGTAAGAGGAAGGCCGAGCACCCGGCGAAGCTCCTGGAGAGGCCCCGGGCGAGCTCTAAGGCAGAGGAGGAGCGTGGCAGTGCCCCCTCCCTCAAGGATAAGGCGGTGAGTGCACCTAAGGTGGTGAAGGCCTTGATCCATCCGGCCAAGCCCTCTATCGAAACGGTCGCGGCGGCCCTGGTTCAGCCTGTGGAGGCTACACCAGTGGTGGCGACCTCGGGGCTCAGGATCTCCCTGCCTCCTCGGAGGGAGTCTTCTTTTGTGCCCATCGATAAGACCCCCGTGAAACCCCCCGTGGGGAAGAAGGGGGGGCAGGGCGTCGTCGTAGATTCGGCCTCTACCTCAGAAGAAGAGCTGATCGAGGTCTTAAGCCACGGCCTAGGCGTGGATGAAGGCCAGCCCGTCGGAATGGACCCCGACGCAGGTGACGACGACATCGTCGAGGATACCGACGGGGCCCCTGCTCGCCCGTCGGATTCCCCTCTGCCAGCGCCGCAAGACAACTCGGCAGCCATTTTGTTGGCCATTCAGTCCTTATGCTCCGAGATAAGGACGAGGCTACCGTTGCCGACGGAGGAACCTCTTCCATCGGGGGATCCGGAACCGGGGCCTTCTGGTGTTCCCCCTACCAAGAAAAGAAGGATCCATCCACTACCTCCTTTTCAACCGTCGCGCCCCGTCCAGCCCTCCTCCCCGTCCACCCGAGGGGATGATACGGGGACTGACACGGCAGCGACGGGTACGGACGACGAGGCATACGACGAGGATATTCCGTCGTCGCCTCCCGCCAGGGCTTCTTCGCCCGACGAGATCGGATCTTTCCACTCCATGATCTCCAGGGCTTCCGAACTTTTCCAACTCTGCCCGGAGGAGAAGAAAAAGGAAGGTTTCCTTTATCAGCGGCGCGAGGCCAAGAGGAAGACGGTCCTCGCAGTGCCTCTGTTGGACGACATTTGGGATGAGGGCCTTACCCTCCTCAAGAACCCTTCCACGACGCCAGCTAGAAGAGATCGGTACGAGAAAAAGTACCGGGTCCCGGACACGGCCCCCCTGTGCCTCCGGGCGCAGCCTACCCCGGATTCCGTCTTCTCCGCGGCGGCCAGGAAGAAAGCGGGGGGGGGGGTGCGGCCTCCACATCGACTTCCCCGCCGGACGGCGAGGGAAAGAAATTGGATGCAATGGGACGTAGTGTCATCTCGTCGGCGGCGATGACGATTAAAGCGGCCAACGCCTTGGCTATCGTGGCTCGCTACGACAGGGAGCTCTGGTACAAGATAGCTCCCCTGCTGGATTTTCTGCCGGACGACAAGAGGGCGGAGGCCCTGGAGATCCTGCAGGAAGGTGAGGTGGCCTCGGACCACGCCATCACCGTGGCGACGGACATCGCCGACACTGGGTTCCGCCAGTTGGGCAACGGCGTTTGCCTTCGACGTCGTGGATGGCTCAAAGCTACGGACTTCCGGCAAGACGTCCAGACCAGAGTCCTGGACATGCCCTTCGACGGGAACAACCTGTTTGGGAAGACAGTGGACGATTCCCTTCAGGCCATCAAGGCAGACACTGAGACGGCCCGGGCCCTTGGAGTTCTGCAGCAACGACGGACGCCCTTTCGGAGCAGCGGAGGCAAGGGCGCCTCCAAAGGTTCCGGCGGCGGTTTCGCTTCCTACCGTCAAGCGGCCCGCTCGTCGTCGCAAGAGGCCTACAGAGGACGAGGCAAGTCTAGCGGACCCCGCCGTCGTCGCCAAGGAGGTCAAGGCGGCAAGGCCGCGTCCAAGCAGGATTGAACCGGCCGTGGGGTCGGGCCCCCACCGAAGCACCCCGGTGGGAGGCCGGCTGGCGAGCTTCGTCAGCGTGTGGGAGTCCATCTCCACCGACCGTTGGGTGCTGGACGCCTTGGCCCGGGGCCACGCGCTCGAGTTTCAGAGAAGGTGCCCGCGCGTCCCCCCCCCCCCGTGGCCAGGAAAGAACTTCACGTCCCTCAAATTCTCCTGGAGGTAAAGGCGATGCTCAGGAAGGGCGCCATCGAACTCGTCCCAAAGAGGCTTCGGGGCTCCAGAGTTTACTCGAGATACTTCCTCGTGAAGAAGAAGACGGGAGGATGGCGCCCCATCCTGAACCTGCGACGTCTGAACAAGTTCATCAAGGCGTAGAAGTTCCGGATGGTCACCCTCCAGCACGTCCTGGGTCAGCTGGAGGAAGGAGACTTCCTATCGTCGTTGGATTTGGAGGATGCTTACTTCCACATTCCCATCCTAAAGGGGCACCGAAAATTCCTCAGGTTTGTGGTCCAAGGGCGTCATTACCAGTTCAAAGCCCTCCCCTTCGGACTACGGTCGGCACCCAGGGTATTCACCAAGTGCCTCGCACCGGTGGCGGCGCAGCTGCGCCGCGAGGGGATCCACGTCTACCCCTACCTGGACGACTGGCTCATCCGCGCCAAGACGAGGGAGCTCGCCGTGGCCCACACGGCAAGGACCGTCCAACTCCTCACGGACCTGGGATTCTCTGTGAACTACGCCAAATCCCACCTGGTGCCTGCGCAAGACGCACTGTTTCTGGGAGCGAGGCTCGACACAGTGTCCCTTCTGGCCTCCCCGTCGGAGGAGAGGACCAGGACCATCTTGGGCAAGGTGCAACGGATGTTGGTGGCCGACGCGGCCAAAGTGAGGTCCATCAAGTCCCTCCTCGGGATGATGTCTTCCTGCATCTACCTCATTCCCATGTGCAGGCTCCGGATGCGCCCGTTGCAAGAATTCCTGGATGCGCGCTGGATCCAGACGACGGGCAGCTTCGAGGAAAGGATCAAGCTCGACTAGGGCTTCCGACGAGCGATACGGTGGTGGGGCACCCGCGCGCCTCTGACGGCGGGCATGGACTTCCAGACCCCAGCCCACCAGGAGACAGTGACCACGGATGCCTCCCTGGAAGGGTGGGGAGCGCACACCGAAAATCTGCACGCAAGGGGACTCTGGCTCCCGACGGAGAAGTCCCTGCATATCAACGTCCTGGAGCTCCGTGCAGTGTTTTGGGCCCTCAGGTCCTTCCTTCCGTCCCTCAAGGGCAAGGTGGTGAGGATCTTCACCGACAACACCACCACCATGTTTTACATCAGGAAACAGGGCGGAACCAGGTCTCCAGCGCTGTCCAAGGAGGCGCAGGACCTGTGGCATTGGGCCGTCGCCCAAAGGATATTTCTGGTGCCGTTTCATCTGGCAGGGATAAAAAACACCATCGCCGACTCACTCAGCAGGGAGCTGCGCTCGTGCCACGAGTGGGAACTACGGCAGGATCTGGTGGATCGCCTCTTCCGACGGTGGGGCACACCCCAGATCGACTTGTTCGCGACGGCGACGAACACCAAGTGCCGGAGGTTCGCCAGCAGGTTTCCCCAGGCGAGGAGCATGGGCGATGCTTTCTCGTTCCCCTGGGAGGGCCTGTTCCTCTACGCGTTCCCTCCCTTGCCTCTGCTAATCCGGCTCGTCAACCAGCTCAAGAGGTCACGGTGCAGGATGATCCTCGTCGCACCTGCGTGGCCGAGGCAGATATGGTTCCCGGACCTTCTGGACTTGTCAGCGTCCCCGCCAATCAATCTGCCGGCGAACGCGGATCTACTCTCCAGGGAAGGAGGCGCCATCCTCCACCACGACCCCAAGTCGCTGAACTTGCAGGCCTGGCTCCTGCAGCACTAGAGTTTGGAGGATACGACTTACCGGCCGACTGCAGAGAGGTTCTTGCAAAGGCCAGGGCGTCCTCGACTCTTAAGTGCTACGGACACAAATGGAAGAGGTTCTCTGTCTGGTGCCTCGCACAGAAGATTAACCCTCTACGGATTACGGCTCCCCAAGTACTGCCGTACCTGCTGACGCTGGCCAAGGCTGGACTGGCACACGCGTCCATCAAGATTCATCTTGCTGCGATCTCCCGATACACCAGAACCACGGGGCGGACGTCCTTGTGGTCTCATCGTCTGGTGAAAGAGTTCATGAAGGGACTATTCAGATCGTTCCCGCCGGTGAAGGCTCCGGCCCCGGCGTGGGAGCTCAACATGGTGCTGACAAAGCTCATGGGACCTCCATTCGAGCCTCTGCACTCGGCCCCGTTGAAGTTTCTGTCGTGGAAAACAGCGTTTCTCGTGGCCATAACCTCCGCACGACGGGTGGGAGAGATCCAGGCCCTTTCCTGCAAGGCTCCGTACTTGACTTTTCACGACACGAGGGTAGTGCTCAGGACGCACCCCTCCTTCATGCCCAAGGTACCGTCGGACTTCCATCTCAACGAACCCTTGGTGTTACCTGTGTTCTTCCCGTCGCCTTCGTCGCCGGCTGAGAGGACTTTGCACTCGCTGGATGTGGCTAAAGCGCTGAAGTTCTACGTGGACCGCACGAAGGGTTTTCGGAAGACGTCACAACTCTTTATAAACTTTGGACCTGTCAATCAGGGGAAGGCTCTCTCGAAGGCTTCCATTTCTAGATGGCTCTCCGGCTGTATCATGTACTGTCACCGGTTGGCAAACCGACCGCTGCCTGGCCGTCCGAGAGCCCATTCCACCAGAGCGATCGCAGCTACCACGGCGTTCCTATCTGGTGTGCCCCTGCTGGACATATGCAGGGCTGCTACGTGGAGGTCGACGCACACCTTCACGAAATTCTACTGCGTCGATCGGGATTCCAGGGAGGAGTCCAGGGTCGGCCAAGCAGTGCTGCGCAACCTGTTCGCCTGAGGTGAGCCTGGTGAGGAGGTAAGATGCTTAATGTTGAGTTTGATGTAATGCTTAATGTTGAGCCTTTGCCACCTCCCGTGGTTGTGCATGTGTGTACTGCTATGTATTCTTTATTCATGAGCATGTGAATCCATGCCAGACCCCATGCTGGAGAAGGAACAAGTTACTTACCTGTAACTGTTGTTCTCCAGCATGGGTCTGGCATGGATTCACATGCGAACCCTCCCGCCTACCCCTCTGCGGCTCTTCACTTGGTCATACTGCCACTTCACGTGCTTCCAAATCTGAAGATGGCTGCCAGAGGCGGGGCTTAGGTAGAGGGCAGTCATTGGCTGTGGTCAGTATGACGCAGAGACCAGTGATTGGTATTGCTACGAAAGACAGATCAGAAACGAAACTGATACTGGTTTTTTCTTTACCGAGGATTCCAAGCCTGACGACGGGGAATATTCATGAGCATGTGAATCCATGCCAGACCCATGCTGGAAAACAACAGTTACAGGTAAGTAACTTGTTCCTTCTTACCTAACACATGAATGCAAGCCTTAGAGAGTGTACATTTTGGTTTACCTCTAGCCATACGTTTTCAGATTTTTCGCGGTTTACAACATTACCATTCAAAATTGTAAGCTTTAAGAATGGTTGCGGAAAATTTTGTGTAATAGGTGCAGATGGGTGAAAAGAAATGTTTTTCCTAATAAGGTAGGATAGTCGACCTATTTTTAAAATCTTCAGTGGATTTGATTTTTATGACAAATACAGCTCATGTGCCCCAAGTGTGTGTATTGATGGACTTCCATTTTGTTGGCTGTTTTTGCAAAAAGCTTCCTTCATATTAACAGGTCATAGGTTTTACCATATTGTTTCCCTTCCTGGTGCCACTTACATTGCCACAGCCTCCTTTTTTGGTGTTTTTCGTGTCTGCCTTTGTCTGGAAAGATGCCATTAACCAGCCTTGCAGATCATCTTGCAACTAAGTTACTCTATTCAAGGGGGAATTTCCTGTGTGCTTCTCGGCCACCTAGGGTCAAGATAACCAAGCTCTGACATTTAGTTGGAGTACTCTACAGTTGAGTGCTTTTCTAACTGCATTTATAAACCTGTCGTCCCCTCTCAGATAAATTGGCAGTAGGCAAAAGGAAACGTGCTGTGGAAGATGAAAACCAGTCTGCCATGGAAATGGCAGAAAACACAGACAACCCATTGAGATGCCCAGTTCGCCTCTACGAGTTTTACCTGTCAAAGTGGTAGGTGATCTTTTGTCATCCATGTTTAAAACTAAAGGTTTTGTTTGTATGTGGTCCTTTTTGGTGGATTCCCTTACTCTGAGTATTGTATGTGGTGAAGAAAATGTTAATTCAAATTAGAGTCCACAGTGCCAGTGGGTTGCAAAATGGCTACCCAGTGGTTGCTGATTGTATGGATGCATGCAGTGAAAGGATTTCACGTTAAATGGGGGAATCTGGTTACAAAAAAGTGTTTCAAACATAGCAGATTTCAACTGTAGATTTGTACTGCGTAGAAAATGGCAGCAAGAGTCTGTATTGGGCTCAGATGATTTGACTTAGTCACCATCAATTGGTTGACCTGGAATATCACATCTGTTTTTTCACAGATTTGGGCATGACTTTTTAGTAATCCGGTTGGTTGCATACGGCGTCCATGAATCTTCCACAGTCCTCGATGGAGCCAGAAGCCTTCAGATTGTGTTTTTCTACCATTGTGTTCAGTTATAAGGGTTTTTTAGAAGCCTCCTTATTGGTTCAATACCATGTACACTAAATGTTAGGGAGAATTCTCATTTCTGTGCTAATTCCCTTCAACCTTAGAGACCCCAAGATCTTTTTGCTGGACTTTTGGACTTTTTAATTTTAACCCTGGAGTGAGTGAGACTTTTTTGCTCGCTCACTTATATGTTTTGATCTGATTTGGATTATGTGTTTCCTCTGTTTTCGGAGTCTGACAAACTCCTTAGGCATCTACTTATTGTATGGTGACACACAGCACCTTCATTATAGGGTTACACAGAAATCCTTTAGATTTCTAATAAGGTTTAAATGCCTTCTTCTGAAATGGACTTTGCTTACCTTTTTTTCTTTGTAGGTCCGGCACACCCCATCGTATGTGGAGTGCTGGTGTTTCCCTAGTAGCCCCTTATCCTACTTTCTCATGTAACGTTTCTTATGTTACCATCACTACTTTAAATGGCTGGTGGCAGTGGTTTAATTTTCCTACCATTGTGCTTTTCTACCGGAGGCTGAATCATCCGCTGCAGTATACCACCCATGGGTGACCATTTTATCAAAATGGCCCTGGTCTTCTTTTTTTTTGCCATTTTCAGAGGTCTATCATGGGTTTTACTCTGTGCGTCGAAGCCGAGTTGAGCCCTTTGTTAATTTTGTCTTTGGCGGTCTTCAGTCTTGAAACCCGCCTCTGGCTCCAGTGTGTCTGGAAAGGCAGGATGTGAGGGAGGTTCCCGAAACTCCCCTGTCCTTTGTCTCTAGTAATGCCTGAATGCAACCAGTCCTGATTGGCTGGCTGTCCTTCCTTTCAGGACAGCCACCCTGCTGTGTGATGGACAGCCTAGTCTGTGCATGAATGGGAGAAACCTGCTTAAAAGGCGAGGGTTTTGGCACTAGTCAGTCGACCACTTGGAGAAACACCCGATGAAGAAACCGTGAACCAAGTCTGCTGCATCCTCCTGGACCTTTGAACTGCTCGTTGAAGCCCTGCTGCTGTGCTGAAACTCCTTTTTCTGATCGACAAGAGAAGCTCTGGAAGGCACGACTTCTTCCCTTGGGTTAGTGAGACGAACTAACCCAGAGACTAACTCCACTGGACCATCTTCCCCGACTGGCTGTACTTCTTCGCTGTTGCAGGAACCGAGTGCCAGGGGTAGAGAAATCCGTAGTCGAGTGAAACATCTGAAATTCGTCCAGAAGCTGCGGGAGTCTCCTAAGCACCCTCCAGAAGCAGGACGACCAGAGCTCGCGTGCAGGACTCAAGGAGTGAAGAAAGCCCAACCGGTATCCGAGCTCTGCGGTGGTGCTGTTTACTGTGCGTGGAAACCCTGAAGTGCTGCTGATCCGAAAAGAGCCGGTTTCTGCCGCCGACTTCCAAATCGCTGCTGCAGGAGTCCTCCAGACATCCTCCCTCTTGTCCCCTTGACTGAGGCTCAGAAACCCAGGATCTGCATCGCTGCAACAGGACAGTATCTTGCTGGACCACTCTTCAGGACTGGTTGCATTCAGGCATTCCTAGAGACAAAGGACAGGGGAGTTTCGGGAACCTCCCTCGCATCCTGCTTTTCCAGACACACTGGAGCCAGAGGCAGGTTTCAGGACTGAAGCCCGCCAAAGGCAAAATGAACGAAGGGCTCAACTCTGCTTTGACGCACATAGTAAAACCCAAGAAAGACCTCAGAAAATGGCAAAAAGAGAAGACTGGGGACATTTTGACAAAATGGTCACCCATGGGTGGTGCTATACTGCAGCTATATGCACTGCCTTCGGGCCACCCCTTGCACTGGGGTCTGTATCTGTACCCATACAACCCCCCCCCCCCTTTCTCTTCCTGCACTTATCAGACCTACCCTATCTGCTGCCTTAAACTCAGCACTTGCCTCTTGCTGGCTGCACTACCACTGTTTGTTGCCTTTATTATTTATCAGTTTCTCCTTTGCTATGCACTGTCCACTTCTCCCCCTCTCCCTTGCAGGTTCTCAATGTCACTGGACCTAGTAAGATTGTTGTTTTGTTCTCTCCTGTTCCCCACCCTTGCCTTGTTGCACTCTGAAACACTTGTGGATGAGCGCGATAGAAATAAAATATCAATTCAATTCAAACCAGAGGTACTGTTGAGGCTTGGGCTACTTTCCTCATTGTCTCTTTAACTGTGCTCTTCTCAGTTGAGCAAAACAGAAAGTTGATGGCTGGAAGGTTCTGAATTGATCATAACCACGGGCAAAGCTCTGGGCAACCCTCCAGACCATCGTTTTTCAGCCTGCCAAGCCATTACAGAAGGGGAAAAACCATATGCAAATTAGGCTTGGTCCTACCCCAAAAGGGTCTCAGTTGAGACTTGCATTGGCTCCTTTTCTTGGAGTTTTTAACTTTGCTTATCACAAGTGTAACAGCTTGTGACCCTACAAGTGATTTCTCCAAACCTCTCTAACTTTGTGCAAGACTTTTGTTAACTAAGAAGTGCCTCAGCTCCATAGACTGTGCTCCAATTGACTTTGGCTGTCCTGGCTCCTGGCAGACTCTTCTAGTCCATTGACTTTGATATTTCTGTCGCTCATAGGTGGTAACTTGTTTTAAACTGTTATTGCTGAGAAAGTCTTGTCTAGACTTCATAGGAAGATTTAAGTATACTCACATGCCCGGAGAACCTTTTCCCTTACTTTAACCTTTCCTTGCTGCAACCTCAGTATAACTAGTGTTCTGGTACTTGTTAATCTGCTTAGAATCGCATGCTGTGCATATAGTCCGACATCTAGTGGTAATCGCAGAGAATTGCATCTTTCTTTCGAGGATCGAAAGGGGGCGTTGACTTGGGCCCATCTGTGACACTATCCCTAACGGACGTGTAGTGTACCCAAAATCCCTCATGCATCGAGGTCCCTCAGATTTTTTTTCCACCCAACTAGTTGGTCGCCTTATGCTGAGCTCAAAAGAGATGTATTGCAAATTCATAACTTCTTTGTTTATGTTTATTGAATTTATATAGTGCTTTAAGCCAAAGCGCTTGTCAACGACCGATGGACATCTAGTCTTCGATGGCTACTTCGTGGACCCCTATGCCGAAGACATCTACTGCTTTCGGCGACTGGTGCATCGGTCTACGCTGTCGACCGCGTGGCCTCGGCCCTCTGGCCAGGCCTATACAGTAGGGAGATTGGGGTCCCAGGGTTTGAGTCTCTGAGAATGCACTTTCTTTACCCCTCTCTTTCCCTTTCTGGTCTGGCTGCTGCCCTTTACTTCTACTATGAAGAGGGCGCCATTTAAATTTTGTCCGCCTTGTAACGGAAAATACCCTTGGAAGGACACCCATTGCATGTGCAATAGGTGCTTACCTCGTGATCACGACGAGCGATTCTGCACGTCTTGCAAACCTCTTCATCCAAAGACGCAAAAAGATAGGCGGACGGAATGATGGGCAGCCTATGCGATGCAGGCCCGAAAGTGGATCCCGCGTCGGTGCCTCGCGTGACGAGGGCTCTAGCGGCAGCCATGGCTCCGATGTGGAGGCCATACACCTTTCCGCAGAACCGTCCGGTTCCCAATTATCCGGCCCCGACGGGCAGGCCACAGGGGAGGTCACACCTCGGCGACAGGGCACACTGCAATACCTAAGGATAAACATACAACCCCACAAGCTCCCTCAACGGATACGTTGAAGCATCAGATGCCAACAGGCCCGCTGATAAGTTTCAACTGCGCCTACCGATCCTCACAATCGGCCGCCCTTCCCACATCCGTTGTCTCAGCATGCGTCTGGGCATTACACCCATAAGATTGTCTCTTCTAAAAAAAAAAAAAAAACACACAAACGCTGATGCGCTGTCTAAGAGCATGTCATCCCCAAAGGTTTCGGCATAGCGAACACCTTGACGACTCCTAGAGGCGCGTCAACATCTCTCCCTCATCCACCAGCGCTACATGAGAGTCTTGCAGCTATTGTTTCGGCGGTGAATAAACCAAAAAGCACTTTGTCGTCGAGAGGAGTATTCTGAAGGGTACCAGCCCCTCTCGAAGTCTTTGTCTGATAAGTCACTTACTTCTAAGGAACCTTTTCCTCCAGGAGAGCCTTTTCCCCCCTTTTCACCCCTCTGGACCGGAGTGAGGTTTGAGAGCTAAGTGGACAAACTATCATAGTTTGTAGACTTTTCAGAAAAGTGTATTAGCCCTAAGAAACCTAGGGAGGAAGATCCCTGCCCTAGTATACCTAAGGTGCAAAACCTTGAGTGCAAGTGTTACTTGTATTTACACATTTCATTGCTACAGCTCACATTTACCCCTCTTGAGATATGCATGGCTGCTCAGTCACACTATCAACTTGTGTAGTACAGACCAATACCAAAAGATGGGTTGCCTAATATCAAGCAGATAATTGTTGTGTAGTGTCAGTGTTACTATACCAATTCATACCGAACACTAAAGTCTAACCAAACTGACAGTGGTTGAGTGTCTTACAATGGTTGAGTGTCAGAGCAGTAAGGATTACACCCAGGACGAGGTAGGCTTAGTGCAAAGTACACTTGACAGAGAATCTAAGTAACAGATGTCCACACATGTAAGGATAAAAATACATATAGGTTGCGTCAGTTTAAACACACTTCTAAATGTAAGTGAACACTATTATCGTATATACATTCACAGTTTGGTAAACCAGTATTCACACAGTCTAATTGGCATTTCCCCAGCATGGGGTCTGGCATGGATTTGCATGCTCATGAATATTCCCTGTTGTCAGGCTGGAAATCCTCTGTAAAAGAAAAAACAGTTTCACTTTATCTTTAGCTAAACCAATAACTGTTCTTTGGGGTCATACTGCCCCCATCCAATGACAGTTCTCTACCTAAAGTCCACCTCTGGAGGCCATCTTCAGATTTTTACTGCACGCTTCAGTGTTAGGAGCAGTCTTAGTGCTCTCTGAGCTATTTTTTCATATTTCCAATTTTCAGCAAGTTTTACTTAAGGTGTTGACCAATTTTTGTCTAATCGTTCGACCGGAGGTCGACTACCGGCAGCGGAGACCCGCTGGCAGCAAAGATCACACTACATCGCAGATCTTTCATCAAGTTTCTAGAAGGCTTGTGCCTACTTTACACGTTTCCACCATGACCAAGGAGAAGAGATGCCTCTTCAATGTGGATTGAGCAACGTGTACGTCGAAGATCGACACCATCAATGTCTGTATTGCCTGCATCCGGACCATGATGAGGAGTGATGCGAGGTCTGCCGTGGATTTTCAAAAAAGACAAAGAAGGATCGCTACAGCAGGCTTGCAGCGTGACTCAAATCGGACAAGGCCTCTGATTCTGCTTCCGTGTCACGACTCTGGGTTGTCTACCTGACATCAGCCTCCATTCCACAACATCCACTCACACACATAGCTCGGGTCTTTCCGAGGGACACCTACTGGCCAGAAAAGCCATTGGGTCAGAGGACAGATAAAGGTGGGTTGGGCCCAGGCTTGGCGCATCTGGCGTCATGTACATCACCCTTTGGGTGAATAGAATCCAAGCACTTCCTGTTTTCCTCCAACATGGAGGAGCAATAGCCTAAGACAGAACACACGACTGCAGTCCTGCCTTTTGGGTGTGGCTGACTATATAAGCCACACCCAGGCATGCAGTCTCTGCTTCGTGTTACTCTGCTTGATGTAGCGTGACGCTCACCGGCACAGCTCCTGAAGATACTTACCCGAGGACTACGTGCAACTCTCATCTGTTCCGCTCCAGCCTCGATTGAACCGACGTTGCAGGGTTACTCACGCGACTTCATCCAGACGACCGGCATCCAGCTCCTGTTATCACAGCTTCATCTACTCTGGCACGGCTTCAGGATTCGCTCCGCTTCAGCAACGGGACTTCGGCAGACACCTACAAAGGAAAGAAAAACAGTAAGCAAAGTTCAACAGAACAGCATCGTACATATTTTAAGAACGCTGCACGAATACAACAACATTACCTGGCTCTGATTACAGTTGTGGATCCACTCAGCACCATCATCACAAGTCGGCAGACACCTGTAAGGCAAAGAACAAGCCATAACAAATACTGCGGGCACATAGAAGGTAAAGCTTGTTACAGAAGCATTACCTGACTTGTTACGCTGCTGCGTGCAGTCGTTTACTCCATCATCCCGACACCGGCTGGCCTGCAATTTAAAGAACAGAGGGACAATAAGCGCATACAAACAAATAGCGCAGAAGAGAAGGCATAAAACCGCGCATTGAAGCAAGAAGGACAGAAAAGACAGACAGAAGTTATGAACACTTATTGAGGAGATTCCTCAGTGCTATATAAAGACTCACCCGAGCGACCAGTTTTCCACGCCGCAGCAGGACTGGGCTTGGGAGTTAAGAACCAGTGATGTAACTGGTTCCAACGCTGAACAGACTCCCACCCCTGACTGAGTTAAGAGCAGGACGGAGAGCCATCCTTTCACATATATCTGGTGAGTTAACCAGCAGTCAAATCTGGGAACACTAGAGGTGACATCAGGGCAGGGGAGCAGAAACAGTACCACACGCACCTGAATTCTAACCTTGTCCCGTATACACATTCATAAGAGCAGCTCCAGAGAACCCAGGCTCCTGAGGGTCCATACTTATCACGCCATAGGGAAAGAGACTCTGGGTGCTCCTGCAGCGCTAAGGTGAGCGTAATAATTCCGGGTATGGTCATGCTTCCCCCCGCAGGCCCGGTCGGTCCCACAAACAAAACTCCCCCAGAAAAGAGGTTGATATCCTTTGAAGATGCCCTCCCTAGGGGGGTCCAAAAGAAGGCAAGGCTGCACATTGTTGATCCCACAGCTCGTGAAGGACAAGGTTGCAGTCACCAACCACTTCTACAGCAATTCTATAAGTACTTGGAATTCCCAGAAATTCAGCCAACTGGAGGAAGGCGTCTTCCTGGCGTCTCTGGTTCTGGAGGACTCCTACTTCCACGCCCCTATTCACAGGACGCACCACAAGTTCCTGCGGTTAGTGGTCCAGGGGCGACACCATCAGTACAAGGCGCTCCCCTTCGGCCCGATATCGGCCCCAAGGGTCTTTACAAAGTGCTTGGTTACGGTGGCGGCACATCTTTGCCATGAGGGCATCCACGTCTACCCTTACCTGGACGATTGACTTGTCCAATCCCTCTTCCATGCTCTGACGAACCAGCACACATCAAGGATCGTGTGTCTGCTGACTGATGTGGGACACTATATAAATTATCCGAAGACCGGCTTGGAGACATCGCAGCAGGCGCTGTTTCTGGGAGCCCGACTCAACACAGTAACTTGTCTGGCGTCTCCCTTGAAAGAGGGGTTGGTAGCCATCCTAGGGAAGGTGCAGCCTTTGTGCGAGCCAAGTCAAGTCTCTGTTGGGCATGATGGCCACCTGCATCAACCTAGTCCTCCTTTGCAGACTACGGATGAGGCCTCTGCAGGAGTTTCTGGATGCGAGGTGGCTGCAAGTCTCAGGATCCTGCACGGACAAGATTGTCCTCAGCGAGGAGTTCCGATGAGCAATACAGTGATGGCCCATGCGCTCTCATCTCACGCAAGGGGCCCCATTCCAAGTCCTTCCTTACCAGGAGACAGTCACTACGGATGTTGCTCTGGAAGGTTTGGGAGCTAACAGACGGTTGCACGGCAGAAGCCTCTGGCTGCCAGAAGAAAAGACCCTTCACTTCAACGTCCTGGAGCTTTAAGTGGTCTTTTGGGCCCTCCTGTCCTTCATGCCATCGCTGAGGGGCAAGGTGGTGAAGATCTTCACGGACAACACCACCATGTTCTACATCCGGAAGCAGGGCGGGACGGGCTCTCTGGCTCTCTCCAGGGAGGCCCAGTATCTGTGGCACTGGGTCATTCATTGTCCTTTTTCACCTGACTGGCACCAAGAACACCATTGCAAATGCGTTCAGCGGGGAGCTACAATTGTGCCGTGAGTGGGATCTTCGCCAGGACCAAGTGAATCTTTTAGGCCACGAAGGGGGTAAACCCCATATAGACCTTTTTGCGCCAGCGATGAATTCGAAGTGTCAGACGTTTGCCAGCAGGTTCCTGCTGCCGAGTAGCATGGGGGATGCATTCTCGTTCCTGTGAGAGGGATTTTTCCTATACGCTTTTCCTCCGTTCCTACCCCTCCTACAAGTGTATTCTAAACCATCGTCTTTGTCGTCATCCTCCACAGGAGCCACCTCCGTTTGCGCCGCCAAGGAGGTCAAAGTCCTAGAGTCTTTGGGAAAGCGCTGTTATTTAATCTCAGGACTGCATCTGCGGCAAGCCCACGCACACTCACTCTTGGCCACGTCTAACCAGAAGCTGTGGCAGGAGATTAGGGAATTTCTGCCCGACCTCCCTTCGGACAAGCAAGCGTCCTTAAAGGTCATCTGGCAGACGACGTGGATGCACACCACTACCTTTTCATCTGAGGTGCAGGAACGGATCCTTGAACTGCCCTTTGAGTGTGTGGACCTTTTTCATTTGTCAACCGATGAGTTGGCAAAGAAGAAAACCTCCACTCAAACAGCCAAGTCCTTGGCCATCCTGACGAAACCAAGTCCGAGATCCTTCCCTCAGTCCCTGGGCAGGACCGAGTTCAAGCCTTGTGTCTTCTCTGGATTCAAAGGGTTCCGGGACAGCGGTACACAGAGGCCCGACAGGTCACCCGGCTGCAACAGGAGGAAGCAGCAGGTTGTTCCATTCCCCATCTTCTGCCATCCACCCCCCCAGCTCCCCAACGCCAAGAAGCAGTGAGGTCAAGGTGGGGGGAACACAGCTCGCCGGGTGGCGGCCGTTTGGCCCTGTTCCAGGACACCTGGAAGTGTCTTTTTCAGCAACCCGTGGACCCTCTTGTAGGCAGGGATTCTGGGAACTGTTCCTGGATTTCTGCGGTACCCAAGAACAACCAGGCTGGCCTGAGGGTTATGTTAGGTTATAACATTTCTATAGCGCCAAAGCCCTCAAGAATCTAAGCGCTCCTTCACAAGCAGAAAAGGATCAGTGAGGATGACCGAAGATTAGATGAAGAGTACCGTTTTCAAAAGTTTTCAAAAAGCCAAGTGAGGGTTATCCTGGACCTGTAATTTCTAGATGTCTTTACTTCTGGAACGCTTCAAGATTATTACTCCCGCGCACATAGCCGAGTCTCTGTGTGCAGGGGGCTGGATGTATTCCCTGGACCTAATCCATGGGTACCTGCATATTCCCACCTACCAACCGTATCCGAGGTTTCTGCGGTTCAAGATGGTCATACCAATTTCAGTACATGGTGCTGCTCTTCGGCCTGAACTCGGCCCCTCGGGTCTTGACTAAGCTGTTGAAAGCAGTGGCGGACCTTCTCTGCTTCGAGGGCCATCATCTGTACCCTTAGCTGGACGACTGGCTGGTGAGGGCGGGGGTCACCCGAAGGGATGGTGCACTCCTGCCATAGATTGGCAGATTTCCTTCATCAGCTGTGATTCTCCCTCAACCAGAGGAAATCGCAGTTATGCCCGTCTCAGGAACTGGTCTTCCTAGGGGTGTGTTCAGCAGGTGTTCCCCACGCCTGAAAGGCTTGCGTCCCTCCGCAAGGCGGTGGGGCCTTGTCTGGCCATCTAGACTACCTCAGCATGGTGGTTCCAGCACATTCTGGGCCTGATGACCTCCTGTGTGCTCACTGTACAGCCCACTCTACTCAAAATGAGGTGCCACCAGCTCCACCTGGTGGCCAATTGGGGTCAGGAGAAAGGGTCTTGATCGGACAAGGTCCCAATACCACTGCTCGTACTGCTGATCTTCGCTGGTGGCTGATGGATGGCAATGTTTCAGGAGGAGCCCCCTTCACCTGACCAGAGCCTACCCTGGTGGTGACAACACACTCCTCCCTTTCCGACTGGTGTTCTACACTTGAAATTTATGCGATTCTTGGAGCATGGTCCATGACATAAACCCTCCTGCATATCAATCTGCTAGAGCAGTGGGTCTGGCCCTCATTGCGTTTTTCCTCGCATCATGGACAGGTCAGTTCTAGTCAGGACAGCTATGCAGAAGCGGACCAGCTGAGCTGGTTGGGGTTGAACACGTACGAGTGGGAGTTGCACATAGACTTCTTGTTGCCCTGTTCCAGCGCTGGGGGTTCACAGATCGGGATTGTTCACATCCCCTCTGAAGTGCCCCCAGTTTGCTTCATAGGTAGGACTTGGTTGGGGGTCTCTGGGAGATGGCTTCCAGATCTGTTTGCATCGTCGCATGTTTTATGCATGCCCCGTATGCTCCTACAACAGACCTTCTGCAAGTTCTGGGCTTCGGTTGCAGCCTCATCCTGCTTGCCCCCCACTGGCCCGTCTACATGGCGATCTCAAGGAGGGGATTCCTGACGCAGCAGGCCGGGGCAGTGGAGCATCCGGACCCGGCCAAGCTGGCATTGGCGGCCTTATTCCTGACCAGCTGAGGCTTCAGCATGCTCAATTTTTGGATGACAACTGGGACATCATTCAGCAGGCCAGGGGTCACTTGACTCGGTCCCAGTATAAGAGTAAATGGACTAGGCTCTGCCATTGGGCTTGTGACAAACGTCTGGACCCAGTCACTTATCCTCTGGATGCCGTTCTGGCATTTTCAGCACACCTGGCGCGTTCTGGAGTTCAGGTGGATGCGTGCAGCACTTATTTTGCGACCATTGGGGCTTACAAGAATTCCCCTGAGCATGTGTTTTCTGCAGCCAGCCTGGTGGGGGAAGGCCCACCTTAAGGGGTTGTCTATGCTTTTTCCGCAGGTGCATAGCGCACCCGGTATGGGACCATAATGTGGTTCTTTCAGCTTTGCAGCGCAAGCCTTTTGAGCCGATGGCCTCTGTGGACATCCACTTTATGACACTAAAGACAGTCTTACTGGTGGCTTTCGGCGCGCAGGGTTAGCGAGCTGCAGCCGCTGTCCTCGTGCAAGCCCTTCACCACGTTTCACAGTGACCAGGTCCTCTTGCGCCCTCACCCAAACTTCTTGCCCAAGGTGGTCTCTCCATTCCATCTGAATCAAGAGGTCTGCCTGCCTTTGTTCTTCCCGAACCCGCAGTCCGAGGCAGAGAGGGCGTTGCATTCCTTGGACCTCAAGAGGGTCCTCAAGTTTTCTCTCTGACGAAATCCTTCAGGAAGTCTGAGGACTTGTTTGTGACTTTTGGGGGCGCCGCTCCTGCTCTCAGGCTTCCAAGGCTTCTATCGCCCGTTGGATGGTTCAGGCCATTTCAGTGGTGTACACGGCCATGGCAAGATCTGTCCAAGAGGGGATTCATGCCCATGCATTCAGAGCCAATGCCACGGCCGTCATGTTTCAGAGAAATGCTTCTTGGGATGTCATCAGCAGGGTGGCTAATTGGGCCACCCCTGTAAGCACTACTCACTGGACATCAGCTCCAGGCGCAATGTAATTTGGTCATGGGGTTCTGAAGAACCTTTTTGCTTCATCCTAGATATGGAGCGGGTTATCACAGCTCCACCCTATGTTCTTGTTTGGTGGAATCGCCCAGAATGATGGAGGAAAGGAGACGGGGACGTATGAGTAAAGCTAGTCACCGTAGTGACTTAAGTACTCATAGTCCCCTTTTCTCTGTGTGTCCCACCCGCCTTCCCCCGCTAGTATGCCAATGGCTATTATGTAATAGGTGTAGCCAGGTATCTAAGCCACCAATGTGTTAAAAGATGATTGAGGTGAGTCAGCGGAGGGCGGGGCCTCTGCACGGCCTTCCCACGCCCTAGGCCACACTACCACGCGCTATGCTAAATTTAAAAGGGAAGCTCAATTTTTCACTGCCAAAGGTTCCGGTACCGTCCCCATGTTGGAGGACGCCAACAAGGATGGAGGAAAGGCTACTAGGAGTACTGTATTCACTACGCTGAATAACTTTAATTTCTGCACCACGACCCAGCATTGCTGAACCTCGGGCATGGCTCCTGCAGCCCTACAATTTGGACATTATTCATTACCTGCATGTGTAAGGACATCCTGACAGAGGCCAGAGCCTCTTCAACGTTCACCTGCTACGGCCATAAGTGGAAGCGTTTCTCTGTCTTGTGCTGGGCTCAGGAGATTACCCCTCTGCATGTCACAGCCCTGCAGCTCCTAGCATACATATTTTCCTTGGCTAAGGCTGGACTTGGCCGCCATATCCTGTTACACCAGGATATCGGGTAGGACTTACCTGTGGTCACACAGACTCGTGAAAGAGTTCCTCAAAGGCCTCTTCAGGACTTTTCCGCTGGTGAAGGCTCCTGCCCCAACTTGAGAACTCAGTGGTCTTGATTAAACTTGTTGGGCTGCCCTGTGAGCCGATGCATTAAGCCCAGCTCAAGTTTCCCTCATGGAAGACGGCTTTCCTCGTGGCAATTATCTCGGCCAGGCGGGTCAGGTAGATCCAGGCCAGGTCTTGCAAGCAGCCGTACTTTACCTTCCACACTTCAAAGGTGATACTGCATAAGCACCTTACCTTTATGCCGTAGGTGCCATCTGAGTTCCGTCTCAGCGACACTTCGGTGTTCGCTGTCTTCATCCATAATCCGTCATCTCCAGCGGAGAGGGCCTTGCATTAGCTGGACGTTGCTCGTGCCTTGAAGTGTTACGTGACACGCACTAAGGGGTTTACGAAGATATCTCAATTGTTTAATTTTGGACTTGTAAATCATGAGAAGGCCTAGTCGAAGGCTTCCATCTCCATCTCCGGCTGGCTAACATACCCGTTCCAGGCTGGCCGAGAGCCCATTCCACCAGAGTTATTGCAGCAAGAACAGCATTTCTCTCTGGTGTGCCCCTGCTTGCCATCTGCAGGGCTGCTACGTGAAGATCCACACACACCTTCACAAGGTTCTACTGTGTCGACAGGGATTCAAGGGAGGAGTCCCGAGTCGGCCAAGCGGTGCTACGCAACCTGTTCACTTGATGCGAGTCTGTTACAGGGGTGTTTTTACTTCTGTTGAGCCTTGCCACCTCCTGTGGTATTGTATGTTTACTGTTGTGTAATCTTTATACTCCTACGTCCCGTCCCCTTTCCTCCAAACTTTTGGGACATTTCGTCCAGTGGACGGCACCGGAACACTTTTATAAAAAAGCATCCAATTGAAAAAAATGTCCTTCTCTTTTTACGCGGGGTACCGCACGTGGCCATAAGCCCTCCCTCCTTAGCTCTGCCCTGCGCATCGCCCTTCAGTCCTTTTCTCCGTGCAGTTGGGGCTGGACGCACTTGCATCACCGGGAAGAAATGTTTCTTCTTTCCCGTTGTCCTTCTCTCCTGCTCCGGTACCCCGATCGCGTAGTCCTCCCTCTATGCCGGATCGTTTAAGATTTCTCTTGTTCCTCTTGCGAACGTCACTTGGCTAGGGCAGATCCCCATTCTCTGTTTGGAGTGTCTTGGACTGGATCACCGTTTGGACTCCTGTTTCTACTGCGACTCCCTTTCGGTTCAGGCACTTCAGCGTCGTCTTCGTCGGTGGGCCGGGGGACTCCTTCCCGAGGTCCTCCAGGTCCGGGAGGGGCTTCAAGAGCCCATTTCTCCTGAGGTGCCTCGCAGGCCTAATAGGCGTACCCGGATTTTCTTTGAGGGTTCCCGCGAGTGACCTGCCGACACCGGATCACGATCTTAGGTCCACCAACCAGGTGCTAATAGCCAGCCCAGTCGTGCTAAGGCTTTGGGTACCGGAGTTCGCTCCGAGGCCTCCTTGTCTGAAGCTTCCCATACAGACACAGGGGTGCGCCCTGGCGCATCCATTGAGGCTTTCTGTACCGAACCACGGTTCGAGGCCCCTCTCGGGGGAGCTATATAGACCGTACTCCGTTCGGAGGTTCCTCTCATCGAGGCTAAGGTGTGTACCGACAGAACTGAGAGACCTGTTAAGGTCGTCTGTGAGGTGGATTCCTCAACATTCCCGCACTCTGCCGAGGATCCTTGTGTCAAGGCTAAAGTTTCGATCAGGTCCCCTGACCGATCTATGGAGTTACCTGCCTCATCCACACATGTGACGCAGTTCTCCTCAGATGCCACTACCGCTTACGGTCTTGCTTCCTCCTACTTCTGCCCCATTGGTCTATATAGACCCGGTTGGTGGCAGGCCCTCTTGGCAGCCTTCATCACTACGTTCGTGGGGGTATGCCCTTCATGATCGTCCCCTGCCCATTCCAGTGCCTAAAGTTTCTGCAGAGGATGCCCTTTTTCGGGAATTTTCAGAGTCTTATGAACACTGATCCCATGAGGGAATACTTGAAAGGTCTTTTTAGGGAGATCTGCCCTCTGATGCTGCATCCTGCCCTGGCAGTTCCAGTCACGGCACCTGTCACTCCGGCAGCGGTACCACCTCTACCTCCCGGCCCGCCTCTTCCGCCTCTGCCTCCTTTGTCTCCTATTGACAAGACTCCAGAAGAGCGAGACATCAATTTGACGCCGGTCGCATAGCAACCGGCGGATGATCCTGACGTTCTGGACGACCCGCAGGCAGATCAGGATAGTGAGGACCAGCCCCGCTCTGTCAGAGCATTCCATGACCGGGTCCTGGACATGTCACTCCTTGACATACCAGTACCTGAGACACCCGCTCCGCAGGAAGGGGTGCTTTCGGGGGCACTCACCTTGTCTCTGCAGGAGCGTACCGGCCTGTTCCTTTAGAGGGACGTTCTGGCCGAGGCCCGCAAAGTCTGGGATAAACATCACACTCCGCTACATATCAATAAGAGAATTGAGGCCCGTTACAGGCTTCACAGCTCTGAGGAAATAGCATTGGCGTCATGTCCCCTCCCTTCCTGAACGGTGGTAGCAGCCGCCACTCTGCAATCCAAGCTGACCTCTGCTGCCGCGGCTCAAGTTGTGGCCAAGGAAGACAAGTTGCTTGATTCCTTGGCCAAGAAGGTTTTTGCCATCTCGGCGCTTCAATTGCATCAGGCTAACGCGGAGCTCATTTTGGGGGCTGCAAATATGAAACTATGGAGGTATTTGGCGGACTTCCAGGAGTTCATTCCAGTAGACAGGCTGGAAGACTTAAAAGGTGGTTTGTCAGACACCAGAGTATTGGCGCAGGATATGCTGGAGGCTGCTGCGCACCATCTCAATACCTCAGCTCAAGGCCTCATGTTGGGGGTGGACACCTCTCCTCAAGCTTGGCTTCATGCAACAAAGTTTTCCAAGGAGGTCCAAGATAAAGTTCTGGACCTGCTTTTTGAAGGCAAAGAGTTGTTTTTCTTCAAAGGATGATGAGGTTACGAAGACTAAGGCGAGAATGCAAAGTGCCAAGTCTCTGTCGGTGCTTGTGAAGCCCCCAGTCAAAGCTCAGAGATCTGGATCCCAGTCTCTGTCCTCCTCAGGCTTCAGAGGGTTCCAGGACCGCAGGTCACACAGAGCTGATCTTATCTTCCGACAGGTAGATCCTGTCGGAGACCGCAACAGGGTCGACTTTTCTCTCGGTTTTCTGCCTCCTCTTCAGGGACAGGTAGTCTCTCTGCCGAAAAGTCTGCAAAATTATATATGTTGGCGCTCGCACGAGACTCCGGTGGGAGGACGAATCTCGTCTCATCTAGAGGCGTGGCAAACCATCACCAAAGACGGGTGGGTTTTGTCCATCGCTATAGCGGGCTTCTGCTTACCCCTCCCCCCTACCCCGCCCATCAATCCTCCCTTTCAGCAGTCGGGAACGTCCTCCCTCAGAGCTGAGGTCCAAAAGCTTCTAGATCCCAAGGCGGTGGAGCCTGTTCCCCTAGTGGAACAAGGGGATGGCTTTTACTTGTCTGTTCACGGTGCCAAACCCGACCAGGCTGGCCTGCGCACCATCCTAGACCTTTGCCTGTGCAACCTTTCTCTTCCCCAAGAGAAATTCAAGATGATCACGCCCTGCCAAATAAAGTCCTCTCTTCAGAAGGGCGACTGGCTCAGCGTGCTGGACCTTCAGGACGCGTATATGCATATCCTGATCTGGAGCCCGCATTGGAAATATCTGCGGTACTCTGGAAGAGGAGCACTTCCAATTCTGAGTGCTCCCTTTTGGTCTCAGCTCAGCGCTGTCTCTTCACGAAGATGTCGGTCATCGCAGCTTTTCTGCGGCTACAGAGTATTCATGTGTATCCATATTTGGACAACTGGCTCATGCACAGTCCTTGTCCAGTAAAAGCCTCGAGCAAATTTCAGTCTCTACTCCAGCTCCTGTTCTGCCTTGGGCTGTCGGTGAACTGGCAGAAATCCTCCATGACGATCTCTCAGGACCTGATATTCCTGGGTTTCCGTTGGAACACGATCGACTGCAGAGTGTACCTGACTGTGGACAGGATGGTGGATCTGTTGACCACGTGTCAGGTTTTCATTCAGTCAGAGAGCATGTTGCCTGGTGGTTCAAGAGGCGTCTAGGCCTCATGGCCTCGTGCGTGCTTGCTCTTCCCCTTGCTAGTCTCAAGATGCGACTCACGCAGATGGCTCTTTGGAGCTCCTGGCTTCTGGCAGTGGACCTGGGCACTAAAATGATTCTGGTTCCACCCTGCACGATTACAGATCTCCTATGGTGGTCATCTTCCAGCAATCTGTCGGTGGGCTCTCCTTTTCAGGAGGCCTCCCCTCAAACGACCATTACGACGGACTACTCCCTTATTGGGTGGAGCGCGATGTTGGATCATCTTCAGGTTTTCGACCTATGGTCGCCACAGGACAGATAATTTCACATAAATTATCTGGCGCTTCTGGCGATTTTCCTGGCGCTCAAAGCTTTCAAGCCAGTTATTGTGAACAAAGTGGTCCGCATCCGTACAGACAATGCGTTATCCATGTTTTACATCACCAAGCAGGGGGGTACCAGGTCACCTCCCCTTGTAGATCTAGCCATTCAGATTTGGGAATGGCCCATCCATCAGTGTTTGGCTGCTGGCAGTGCACATTCCAGGCTGACTGAATGTGACTGTAGACTCTCAGCCGACAAGCAGTGGTGAGCTACAAGTGGGAACTGAACACTGAGATCCTCTCCAACCTTTTTCGCCATTGGGGCACTCCAGAAGTGAACCTCCTTGCAACGTCATTAATCAGGAACTTCCTCTTTATGCTTCCAGGAACGGACTCTGAGCTTCTTCCCTGGTGGATGCTCTCTAGATTCCGTGGCACAACATGAGGGCCTACGCCTTCCCGCCTCTTCCTCTGATTCACCGGGCGCTATGCAAGCTCAGGAGCACAACGAATTGCATTCTCCTGTTCATAGCCCCTAGATTCTGGTTTTCGGAGCTTCAGCATCTGTCAGTGTGCTCAATGATCAGGCTTCCGCCTATTCCCGACCTGCTTCACCAGAGCGATCAGCAAATGTGGCGCCCCCACCCACAATCATTCAGCTTGGCGGCCTGGTGCCTGAGTTCAAATCCTTAGAAAGTTTCAACTTGTCCGTGGATAATATGCGTTTTATCCAGGCGGCTAGAAAACCTTCGACATGGTCTCAGTATAGGAGCAAGGGGCCCTGGTTCTGTCACTGGTGTTTAGCTAAGAAGCTGGACGCCAGAGATGCTACCATCGACATAGTCCTGTCTTTTGTTTCTCATCTGGCAACTTCAGGCATATATGGTGTCCAGTCATTTGGTCGAATAAAAACTGGTCGAATGACATTTGGTCGACGCAATTTGGTCGAAAACCAAATGGTCGAATTTTTTTTTTATTATATATTTATTTTTCGGGTTTTCGTTTTTTTAAAAAAGGGGGGTTTTTTTTAGAAAAAAAGGGGGATGGGGGGGACCCCCCCTCCCCCCCCAAAAATTAAAAAAAGTGAAAAAAAAATATAAAAACAATTCGACCATTTGGTTTTCGACCAAATTGGTTCGACCATTTGTCTGGTCGACCAATTTTTTTCGACCAAATGTCTGGTAACCAGCATATATGTCTTATCCTGTAGGAATTATTTGTTGGCTATCGCCGCTTACCTGTCCCACGGACAGTTGCTCTTTTTCGCTGACAAACCCTGTCATTAAAAGACACTTTGCAGGTCTATTGCATCTTTACCCACCTGTGCGCAACCCGCATCCTAAGTGGGAATTGAATGTGGTCCTCACTGCCTTATGTCATAAACCTTTTGAGCCCATGGCTACAGTGGACTTTATTGAAGTTCCTTCCGTGGAAAATGGCTTTTCTGATTGCAGTGACTTCGGCAAGGGGTGTAAGCGCGCTTCAGGCCTTGTCTGTAAGAACATCCATTCCTCACCTTTCATAAGGATAAGGTTGTCCTCCGGACTAATCCTTCTTTCCTTCCAACGGTGATATCCAATTTTCATCTGAACCAGTCTATTTCTTTACCAGTCTTCTTTCCAGACCCGGCCTCAGATGCCGAGTCGGTATTGCACAATTTGGATGTCAGACGACCTCTTAAATTTTGTTTGGACAGAACATCTAAACTTAGGAACTTTTCCCAGCTGTGTGTGACCTTCGGAGATCTGTAAGGAAAGCTGGCCTCGAAAGCAACTATCTCCCGATGGATTGCTTCTTGTATATCAGAGGCGTATACTGTTCAGGGCCTTCAGCCTCCAAAAGGAATTCATGCCCATCTTGTGCGGGGCAAGGCGGCTCCGGTTGCCTTCCAGAAATATGTTCCCTGGGAAACCATTGCCAGAGCAGCTACATGGGCTTCCCCATCAGCTTTTTGTAAGCATTACTGTTTAGAACTGAGCTCCAGAGTCGATGCTCAATTCGGTCAGGCTGTTCTTAAGAACCTCTTTCAGTAAGGGAATTTCATCCACCCGTTTTTCCTGTGAGGAGTGCTTGGTAATCTCCCAAAAGCATGGAGGAAAGGGGACGGGGCGTAGGAGTATAACAAAGTTACTCACTGTAGTGACTATCTCATTCCTAGTCCAGAGTCCCCTTTCCTCCATACGCCCGCCCGCCGTCCCCTCTAATAAGTATCCTCTATTATTGCTTAAAGGTCTCAGACCTGGCGATAGAAAAGGACTGAAGGGCGATGCGCGGGGCGGAGCTAAGGAGGGCGGGTTACGGCCGCGTGCAGTACCCCGTGTAAAAAGACACATTTTTCAATTTGATGCTTTTTTACGAAAGTGCTCCGGTCCCGTCCCACTGGAAGGAATGTATGGAGGAAAGGGGTATAAGGACTAGGAGTAAGTTAGCCACCACGGTGAGTAACTTTGTTATTCACGAGCGTGTGAATCCATGCCAGACCCCATGCTGAGTAGGAACAAGTTACTTACCTGTGGCTTCTGTTCTTCAGCATGGACTCACATGCAAAGCCTCCCACCTTCCCCTCTGAGGATCTTGGTTCATACTGCCACTTAGCATGCTACTAAGCCTGAAGATGGCCTCCAGGGGTGGAGTTTAGGGAGAGAACCGTCATTGGACGGGGGCAGTATGACCCAAAGGACAGTGTTTGTTTAGAGAAGAAATACAGTTTTCAAGCTAAAGTGAAACTTTTTTTTCTTTTACAGAGGATTCCCAGACTGACAGGGAATTTTCATTAGCATGTGAATCCATGCCAGACCCATGCTGGGGAACCGGAGATACCGGTAAGTAACTTGTCCCATCCGCTAACAATACTTAAAGTGGGTCAAGAAAGGTTACAACACACACACTACAAGCCGTATAAGCCGCTCACAACACCACTTCTTATTCCACTACTACATATTTTTAGCCAGTCCAACTGTAATCTGTATGCTATCCTTGGGCGTTTCAGGTAAGTAACCCTAGTTGTAGAGGTTTAGTTGGGGCAGATCAAATGCCACCTATGGCTTGCTTGGTTTGACACCTGCCCACAGTGGTCGCAACTTGGCCCAAAAATCAGTTATAAAGTGAAGTTAGAGTAAACTTTGTATTATAAGTTACTTATGTAAATATCAAGGTTTCTAAAATGAAAGAGGCAGACTATCCTTCCTTAGTGAATCCCAGCAAAAGGACTCCCATACCCAGGCACCACCACCAATGACAAGACAAGGTTAGTTGGTGAAAGTGGAGTTCATGCCCTGAATGAGTTTAAGTGGGGACAGGAGGACTTGGATAAAAAAGTAATCTTGCCCTGTGAGTTGAGAACAACAAAACCACTGTTTATTTTACTTCCTTCTTCCTAAAATATATTTCCTCCAATGCAAGTAAATGAGGAAAAACCAAACCTCCCTCCTCCCTGGTACCTACTCTCCCTCTTAACAGCTATGAAATGTATAATAGTATGGTTGCAGGTTTGAGGCTTCTTCCAACTAGGTGTACCAAACTTTGACTTTAACTATTCTGATGAGGTCTGGCTGAAAAAAAGCTATTCTTCACGGGCCGAAAAGGTTCTTGATATTTACCTGCTGCAGAAAAACGTAATCTCATGTTAATGCAATGTAATTAACACTGACTGGTAGTATTCTGATAAATATCAGCCGAGGTTAAGTATGTTTGCGTATTGAGGAGGAGTGGTGAGGATTAGAGGAGCGGATGGTTTGTTCCTATAGGCAATGTTCGTGGAGAAACATTTATGAAGTCACAGCAGACAGATGATACTGGTAGTGCAGAGGTAGTTGGTTTTATATAAGGCAGAAACATGCACCACCTGAAAAGCCTCTCGGAGGAACTTCATGTTGGTATCGGTCTTTCTCCTGGTGAAATTGGTAGGAGGAGGATGATTGGAAATCAGACTTCCCAAGAAGGGCTGCCTTTTCTAAGCCATGGGGATGGGAAAGAGTTAGTTACATGTCGTGTAGTGCAAGATTTTGCAAATGTTTCCTAAAACAAATTTTACTCTTGGGAGAAATTATTTATTGGGGAAACTCTTGAATAACATTATAAGTCAGTCCTGCGCCAATTGAAAAGGTGTGAGATGAAAGCACTTTTCTTTGTGGACAGAGCGAATGAGCACTGTATCTGCTGCCGTTGTGGGTTGAAGAGTGAGAGAAATGTAAAGTGCCATAAAGCGTAGCATACGCTGGTATGATTGGATAAAGTTGGGATAATTGGATGTGATTCGGATTAAAATGTGCTGTAATTGAGCAATTGCCAACAGGCAAATATCGCCTCAGAGCTTGTAGGGATTGGGCTGATTCAGTCCCTTGTTAACTATTCCTATGTGTTCTTATCCCCGTTCCTACCCTATGCGTCTTACTGGGAAAGTCCTTCACCCCATTTTGCCTGTTGGGGGGACATGCAAGTGATGAGGAAGTAGTCTGGTTATGGAGTCCATTCACCTCAGATGTAGCTTCGACTTGTGTCCTGCATTAACGGACAGAAGTCATTTATCCCTTGTGAGCTACAAGGACCGTTAAAAACTTTGTATCCACCTAAGCTCTCTTGTCACGCACAAGAGATTTCAATGTATGCAATTTACAATGGCAAAACACATTTTGTTCGATACAACCTAGCCTTGGTATTCGTGAAGCCTGCCACTTTGACTAGTTTTGCATCTCCATATACATTTGCTCCCTGCTATTTTATTAATCTGTTCTTTTCTGCGTTGCATGCTTTAACCCCTTAAATGCTGAGTGTTTTTGCTCCCAGCGTTTATCCCTTTTTTGCACATTTCACCATGTCTTTTCTATCCCTTGTAACTTTTATGTTACAAGTGAAATCCCGGCCACATTTGCACAGTTTTCTTCACTTGTAGGCGGTCATAATGCCACCAAGGATTAGTCGTTTGCTGTTGGGTGGTGTGAGAAAGTAACAAAAAAGTGATCAAATTTTATGTTTTTTCAGAAAATGCCAATAAAATGATGTACAAAGACGGTTGTGGTTTGTTTCTTGTAAGACCTAGGAACAAATGGTTTGCAGTTCGGAATTCGCCATTTTCCAGGCTTTCAAGAACAGGTTGAGTGGAAACAAAAAAACATACTTTTCATTGGGTTAGCATCAGTTTTGTGAAGTATAGGTGATGTTTCCTTATTTATTTTAATAGGACATGCTTGGACTGAATGGAAGAGGAGGGTAAGAAAGCTCAATGGGAACACAGAAAGGCATACTTTTCTGAAAAGTAGACAACATTCCAATTTCAGGAAGGGGTCATTTTTTGCAGGTCAGAAAACAACTATGTACCTAAAATGGCCATAGTTTGGGGGAAAATTGGAAAAGTGACAGAAATAAAGTATGTGCTGGACTTGTTTGCACTTGGAAGGTAATGGCTTCTGTGACTATTGAGAAAAGCAATGCATCACTTCATTCACATAAGCAATACCATGAGCCAAAAATGGAGCCATGGTACACATTTTTTTTATGTGGACGGCCTAAGCAGACGTACTTAGCATTTGAAAATAAGGAAAATGAATGTGGTGAAGAATGGCAAGCTCTCTCCTCCCTTTTCTTCTTATTGCCTTTAACAGGGTTGATTAATTTTGTTTACCCTATATGGTCTGCAAAGATATGATGTATTTTTAAACCACATTCTATGCCATGGTGAACATACAAGTTCTGCCATTCGGGCTCACCTCCGCCCCAAGGGTTTTCACCAAGCGTATGGTAGTGGAGGCAGCAAGTCTAAGGAGGGCAGGGATTCAAGTCTACCCCTACCTGGACGACTGGCTGATCAGAGCTGCTTCTCCAGAACAGTGTCTGGATCATCTCAGTCAGACATGCCGCCTCCTCCATGAGCTGGGCTTCTCATTCAACTTCTAGAAGTCCCATTTGACACCCTCTCAAAAGCTTTAATTTATTGGAGAGTCCTAGATTCAGCTTTGGGCAAATCTTTGCCACCCGAGTTAAGGGCTCAACATCTTTTGCAGTTGGTCCAAATATTTCAGAGTGCCCAGCGTCTTACGGCCCACGACTTCCTAAGGTTGCTCAGCCTCAAGGCATCCTGCATTTTTCTGGTGCCAGAAGCCCATCTGAGAATGAGATCCCTTCAGTGGGCTCTCAGATCCCAGTGGTCTCAATTCTCCGGCAGAATGACAGACCTTCTCCAGGTCCCGACAAAGGTCGTCCAAGATCTCCTGTGGTGGGCCAGCTGAGAGAATGTGATGAGAAAACAATTTTGGCAACCATGGCCGGAGACGACAGTTTTGACAGATGCCTCCCTCTTATGATGGGGAGCGCACATGAGCGAGCTTTCAATAAGCGGACACTGGTCTCAGTCGGAGTCCAAACTCCATATCAGTCTTTTGGAGCTGAGGGCAGTCAGACTAGCGCTTATGGCCTTCCTGCCCTCGATGCAGGGAAAGTGTCCTGATAATGACGGACAACACAGTGGCCATGCATTACCTCAACAACAGAGGGGGTGTAGGGTCACTGCCCCTTTGTAGAGAGGCAATGCAGCTCTGGTTCTGGGCACTAAGAGAAGGAATAACTCTTCTAGCAGTTAATCTACCTGGAGAAAAGAACACGGCAGCGGATGCTCTAAGCAGGCCGAGCGCGATCTCCCACAAGTGGTAACTAGTTCACAACGTCCTTCAAGAGATCTTTTCCCTTTGGGGTACCCCTCAAGTGGATCTGTTCGTGACCAGTGTCAACCGGAAGTGCAAGCTGTTCTGCACCAGGGAATTTCCCCAAAGAGGAGCTCTAGGAGACGCGTTCGTCGTGGACTGGGAATTTCCACTCCTTTACGTGTTACCGCCAGTCCCCGTAATTCGTCGCATAATACGGAGGTTGAGGAGGTTTGGGAAAGCCATGATACTCATTGCCCTGGATTGGACCAGGAGAACATGGTACCCGGACCTTCTGGAAATGGCCATCTTCCCCCCCAGGTTTTGTCTTCCCTACTTCACTTGACCCATTCTGGGTTGCAAGTAGCCATGGTTAAGGGCTATTTATTGGCCCTTTCATTTTTCAAAAGATCTCTGGATCATATTTCAAAGCACTGACTGTGACACAATTTCTGAAAGGCTTGACAAGTTTGTTCCCGCCTCCTCCCTTCATCGTGCCATCATGGGATCTAAACCTGGTACTAATAGGTCTTATGGGAGCTCCCTTTTAGCTCTTACATTTGTACCCTATAAGAGCGTTCACCATGAAAAAACAGCCTTTTTAGTGGCTATCCCATCTGCCTGTAGGGTAAGTGAGCTTCAGGCTCTATCTTTCAAACAACTTTTTACAACCTTGTCCAAGGATAAGGTAATTTTGAGGGTTAAGTCCTCTTTATTGCCGAAGGTTGTGTCAGAATTTCATTTGGCACTACGTATTAAATTAGCATCTTTTTAGCCTTCTCTTCCATCTAAGGAGGAAGAGAGACTGCATTGTTTAGACCCAAAGAGGGTTCTAAGTTACTATATCACAAGGACTGCAAATATTCGCCAAGATGATCAACTTGGTCTAGGACCAAGATTCGACGCTCGACCCTATGAATTATTTTTCCAAAGCAAGCAGACTTGAATTTATCAAAGATGAGGACTACGTGGGATGAACATCCAGTCGAAACAACATTACCAGCGGTAAGTAACTTGTTCTTCTTGCATTAGTGCTGAAAAATGTAAAAGTCTCATCTTCGTGTGCCTAGTTTATCTCCTCCTTACATGTATACCGCTATAAAATCTATTCATAGCATGTGAATCCATGAAGGATCCAATGCTTGATAAAGGAGTTGTTTCTTACATCCAACTCCATTTCTCCAGCGTTGATATCTTTCATGGATTCACATGCGCCCTCCAGCCTCCTACCCCTTGCAGGCAAATATCCTCTACAGGGGGATATCCTCCAGCTGGAGTGGTTAAAATCTGAGGGGAAGCTGTTGTAGCGGAGCTATACACTCGACGTCCTATTGGTGGGGACCAAAAGCACCCACAACGTCGTTGATGGGACACTCAAGAAGTCAAGTTTTTACATAGGAAAAGTACTAAATCAAAATAACCAGGGATTCCCAGCCTGACGGGGAAAATTCACTGCATGTGAATCCATGAAAGATACCAACGCTGGAGAAATGGAGTTACAGGTAAGAAACTACTCCCTAACACGGCAAGCGCTCCAGAACGGCAGGGGTGGCTGCCCCCAGCCTTGAACACCTGTCTACAATGTGGGTCGACCGTCCACAAGTTTAGCCGCGGTCCCAGGGAGCCCCGGCAGGGACCCCTTCCCTCCCCTGGAGGGAAAACCTGTAACGCAGTGCACAGCCAGAGCTCCAGGGCAGTCAGTGGTGATGTCCCCTGCCATTGACGTCTGCCTTGCACATGTGTAGACTGCCCAATCCCCCCAGCCCAGCGGTGTTCATCGGACAACCTGGCCGGGTCCTCGTCCCTCCCCAGAGAGAAAAGCTGTAACACTGCATGGCCAGAGTTCTAGGACAGCCGAGGGTACTGCCCCTGTCCTTGGGCGCCGGTCTCCCATGTGGGTCACACGTACCCAGTCCCACTGTGGTCCCAGGGAGCCCCGGCAGGGTCCCCATCCCTCCCCAGAGGGAAAAGCTGTAATGCAGCCAAGCCAGAGCTCTTAATATGACTGGGGGTGCTGCCCCTAGACCTGGGGGTCTGCCTCGCCCATGGACCGACAGCCCCCCAGCCCAGCGGTGGTCCCAGGGAGCCCTTACAGGGTCCCCATCCCTCCTGAAGGGAAAAGCTCTAACATGGCCCAGTGAGAAATCCAGGGCGGCCAGGGGTACGGCAACGGGCAAAATCTTTTCCCTGGTGGCTTATTGCTCCTTACTGCTTCCCAGGCTTGGCAAATGGGACCAGGACCTCAATTTTTCCCGCCCAGGAAAGCAGCAAGGGGATTCATGAGGGGGCTGCCCCCACAGGGATGGGGCCAGCCCCCTGATGCCCCCAAGTGTGCCTATGGCAAAATTGCCCAAAGTTGTTTTGCCTTCCTTGGATGCAAATTGGTGCACAACAGCACTCATTTTCTCCCAAAGAAGGCAAAACAACTTTATGCCATCTTGTTGGCATTTTTTTGGGGTGTGGATGGGGGGCGGATTGCCCTGAGGAGGCCCACCTAGAGAGCCCACACCCAAGAACATATCGCTGGTGGCCTAGTGGTCCTTGCTGCTTCCCAGGGGTGGCAAAATGGGGCCAGAACTGCAATTTTGCCCCCACCCAGGAAGCAGCAAGGGTCTGCCCATCCTTGAGGAGGGGGGAATCCTAAGGGGCTGTCCCACCAGCATTGGGCCAGCCCCTGATGCCCCCAAGTGTGCCTCTGGCAAAATTGCACTACATTGTTTTGCCTTCCTTGGATGTAAATTGGTGCAAAACATTCTTGCTCCTCATGACGGGGGCAAGAATGTCAAGAGTGTTGGAGATGGACAGATTGAGGTTAGATAGGGCTGTGTCAGGGTGGGGGTCAGCTGAAGGGGTGGGTGGTTAAGAGTAGGAGGCGGCAAAGGCAGCCACTGTCACTTTTTTCTGGTTACTTGAAGCCAAGTGGCTATATATTGCTGCAAGAGGTGAGGAGAGCTTCAAGTGTGTTGAGAGAAGAGTGATCAGTCCAAGAGAGGGAGGTAATGTGTGGGTTAGAGAGGGGAATGTCAGTAGAGATGAGAGCATCCAAGGTGTGGCCCACAGTGTGTCTGGGGCCAGAGGGCAGGATAGAAAGGACGAGAGTCGCAAAGGCTGCGGAAAGGACCAGAGTCAGGCGAGTCCAGATGAATGTTGTGAAGGATTTCAATCGGGCGTTGCACACCGTACCAGGACCCTTGGTCTTAGTTTAGGATGTAGTGCTCCATGGGAATACCTTTTCTTTATTTTCTACTAATTCAAATTAAGCTGATACCCAACCTGTCTTGCACCCCCTTTTACAAATACCCCGGGTCACAATGGACCATGAACCAGGCCGGATGGGTGGTAACACAATATTTATTTTAAATTCAAAGGAAATCACACAATTTTTATATTGGGCAGCAATCACCAATGGGGTGATCATTACAATGAAAGCACTGAAATACACTCGGTAACCTTCTACAAGAACATATCTAAAGCACAAATGAATAGAAGTACTTTTTCTATTTGGGGAGATAGCACTTGAGTTAAGGTTTCCCCCTGCAATGTACCTCAAATCCCAATTAATCAAATTCTGAGTGGATAGTGGATAGAAAGCAGCAGCAGGGAGTCGGGGATATGAGGCAGCCAGCAGAATTCAAATCCCTCACAAAATAAGAGGATTTAAAAACTCTTTGCAATTGCATAAAATGACACTCAGACTTTGTTCTTAATTATATGTGTGGTTAAATAATGAAGTACATATGTTTTATCACTGTATCAGAGAATTAATATCACTAGCAACTATAAAGCAATGTATCACAAAAGGCATACAGTTCAAAAGCAACTTGAAAGTGAGAACACAGTGCAGACAAATCACACGTGGAAAAATGGCAATTTACCCTTTTTTCAGCTTTAAATATCAAAATGTTTTCTTTTTTTTAAACGGGTGAAATAAACAGAATCGGAATGCGGATTTTAGGCTGGGGATAAATGCACATCACAGGGACAATATAGAAGTGAAAGACTGACTCTAGCTAAATAATTGGATGAGATTTTCAAGCTGTACGAAATACGGTTTTGGTAAAATAAAGTACTTGCAAAGAGAAAATCGGTTTGGAAAGAAAGGGCAAGTTTTACTTAAACTAGATTATCAAGAAGATAGCGTTTCCCATGAAAACAGGTTAAGCGGCTGCATTAACCCCTTTCATGCCGTGTCTCTCTGTGGAAATTAAATTCAAAATACCCCTTTCATGCCGTGTCTCTCTGTGGAAATTAAATTCAAAATATTGCTAACGAGTTAAAAGATGTGGTTAATGGAAGGATGGCGCTAACACTAGGAAATCAAGGACCGTACGCACAGAACATTCTAACAGTCTTAAACAAGTTACCAGGGTATGGATAGGAGTACTTGGAGAGTAGAACAAAGAAAAGTATCAAGATTGGGTAGACTATGTGTGGCTGTGGGATGGGGAAATGCTCACAATCTGCACTTGAGTTTAGGATTTGGGACAGCCAACCGGGTTCTGGACTCAAAGAGCTCTGGTCACAGCACGGCGGACTCCCCTTACAGCAAACAGCTGGGCAAGTCTGGCCACTGGATGGCAAGGGTACAGCAGGCATGCAAGTAGTGGGCAAAAAGCCGGTCTGGTCACAGGATGCTCCCCAAAAGGGTACCACAGCTTTTCCCCTTTGTTATATGGATTTTTAGTGAGGTCTCTGGATCAATGGCCTTGCTGGCATAGGTTCAGCTAGGCTTTGGCCTGGCAGTAAAGTCTGGATCTGGAATGTCTGTATACGCAGGTGCAGGAAATTCAGGAGTGTCGTCCCTGTGAACTCCCGCCCTTTATATAAAGGGGGATGACATCACCAGGTTTATTGTTGGGCAGCACTAAGCTAGACCTACCTCCAAGAACAGGTTAGGTCAGTCCATGTTGGTCGCCTCCTCCAGGAGGGGAATCAGTTTAAGGGGTTGTGTTTTATGAGGTGTAAAGCCATCCCACAGTCCTTTTTGCCAAAAATCCATCTCAACTTAAATCACACATTTATACAGTTGCAGCATTTTTGCAAATTACAAAAGCAGATTATATATTTCACGGAGAGCATGACAGTCCAACTCTCCAGTTCGTCGGACTTTGTTTCATCCGTCTAATAGTTTTTCGTCATTTTCAATGAAATTATTTTACCTAAAATTCTATAACTTTATACCTGTGTATAGATGATCATAAAGCATTTGAATATTACATTTTCAAAGTTGCACCAGCTACATTTTCCTCAGAATATCCAATTTGAATGGATTGTGTCCTCCCACGTATTCCTCATCTTGTGATAATTCGTTATCGGCAGCTTCGCTGCTTTGGAAAAAAAGATTTCGGCAGAGGGCGCTGTGCTCGAGGCCGTGGCGTGTCGACGTCACTGATGGTATAAGTAGCTCGAGCCGTGCCCGTTGGCTTCAGTTCCTTTTTTCCGTTTGCTTCGCTCTCGTGAACGGCGCCCTTCGAGATTTTCTGTCAGAAAATGTCTTCTTTATCAACCGCTTCGACTCCCAAGACTGGGTTTAAGAAGTGTATCGACTGCGGGTCGGAGATGTCTATCACCGATCCTCAGCTTATCTGTCTTTGGTGTCTGGGTTCGGACCATCGAACCAGCGACTTTGGCTCCTGTCAGTCAATGACAGAGAAGGCCCTCCGTGAGAGGAAAAGTAAGTTAGCGGTGGGGCGGGAGGTGTCAAAAGGCACTTCGAAGGCCTTGTCTAAAAAACATAAGAAATCGTCTGATTAAAAAGAATCGGAATGTCATAAAAAACATTAGAAGAGATCCCGATCTCATAGTAGGTCGAGACGATCTTCGTCTTCTAAAAAGCTAAAAAGGAGACATAGATCTCCATCGTCATCATCCGATACATCGACCGAATTGGTTCGATCTCCAACAAGATCGGATTCCCCTTTAAAATGGGAGAGTTTTAGAAGAAAAATTATGCAGGTCTTTGAGAACGCGGCCTCAACCCCCTCAAAGAAACCTCAGAAAAGCCAGACCCCGGTCGCTCCACAGGACGACACAGGGAAGTCTGTAACTACGGCGGTAAAACCCAGTAGTACCCATAAAACTCGAGTCGACAAATCGTCGAGAGATGATCGAGGATCGAGTGTTTCTCCGATCCCTCATAAAAAGCAGAAGTTGTCGAAGTCGAGTGCAACTTCGTCGACGCCGACAGCTTCGACAACGAAGCCTACATTATCCTCGACGCCCTTATCGAAGGCTTCATCGAGTGTGTCGAAGGTTCCTTCGACCCCCTTCGAAGAAAACACCTATTCCTTTGATGAAAAATCAGGAGGAAGAGAGAAGGTTTACACCTTTACCCAAGTCAGATTTTTTTTAGGTCCATGTCTTCAATTTTTGAAGAATCTGGCTTAGAGGATGAAGATGTCCCTCCTTGTGGAGTAAAATATGGCACTAGACAAGTTCCGTAGGAACTTGTAAACCCTGAAACTAAAATGAGACCTATGTGAAACTCTGCATTCTGCTAGTGGTGTTGGCACATCACCTGAATTGGAGTTTGCTGCACCTGATCCTGCAGAACATGCAGACTCAGGGTACAGGAATTTGATGAGTATGGTGATAGGATATATGGGTTGGGGAAGAGCCTCCCCTACTTTTAAGCAAGATGATAGGACAGACATTATAGTTCATGGACCCCAGAAAGATCCAGTTCTCTCTTTCCATAGGGCGCTCCAAAGAACAGTTGAAAGGAACTGGGAAAAACCTGATGGCATTGCTGCAGTAGACGGCAATCTTCCAAAGAAGTACAGAACTTCTACTTCTGATCCAGAATACCTAAATAGACACCCTACTCCAGAAAGTCTGGTTATTCAGGCTGCTACTACTTCCAGGCAGACAGCATACCCAACCATACCTCCGGATAGGGAGGATAAAAAAGTTGATACTTGGGGTCGTAAAGTTTTTACTTCAGGTAGCATGGCCTTGAAATCAACCAATGTCACTTGTACCCTGGCCAGGTTCACACATACCCTGTGGGAATGCATTTCGGCGGCGGCTGAACATATTCCAGAAGGCGAGGAAAGGGAAGGCTTCCTGAATATAGTCGATGACGGGAGGAGGCAATGGGGGAATGTTTCCAGTCTGGACTGGATACTGCTGACAGTATTGCCAGATCCATGGCATCAAGCACAGTGCTACGCAGATTTGCGTGGTTGAGAAAGTCAGGGTTTGCAGCAGATATGCAGACCAGACTTCTCAACATGCCCTTTGATGCTTCGAGGCTGTTTGGCAGTAAGGCTGACGAGAGCCTAGAAAAACTACAGACCTCAAAAGCAGCAGCTAAATCCCTTAGTGCCTATATGCGACAGCCTCAGAAACCCTATTCGGGCTCATTTTCCTGGAGGGGTCGCCTTTTTTGATACTACTCTTCTGTTGGTAGAGGAAGATGACAGGCTTTTCAAAGGGGCAAAAGGAATGTCTCTCATGGTGGACGAGGAAAGACTACAAAGCCATCATCAGGAACGGCATCTATGCCCTCAGCCGCTCCTGCAGCCGCCTCCAAATCACTCTGAGGTCTTATCATACAAAACACCAGTGGTATGCAGAATCTCTCAGCATCTGAAAGAATGGCAGGGCATTACTTCAGATGCTTGGGCACTGGAAACAGTAGCTCAAGGTTACTGCCTTCCCTTCCTAAAAAGACCTCACGATCATCCACTGGGAGCCAGCTCTACCAAAATTCCAGACCCGCTCCTTTTGCAGGGAATTTTAACCCCTCTAGAGAAAGGTGCTATAGAACATGTACCTGTAGCGGAGAGGAACAAGGGTTGGTACTCCCCTTATTTTCCCATCCCAAAGAAGGACGGGGGACTGAGAAAATTGAACAAGTTCCTCAGGAAGGACACATTCAAGATGGTAACCCTTTCTCAAATCCTTCAGGCTCTCCAACTCCAAGACTGGTTGGTATCATTGGACCTTCAGGATGCTTATTTTCATGTGCCAATCCATTCCAAACACAGAAAATACCTGAGGTTCGCAGTTGACGGTTCTCACCATCAGTTTCGAGTTCTGCCTTTCGGGCTGACCTCCGCTCAGACGGCTTTTACCAAGTTGATGGCGGTAGTGGCAGCGAGTCTCAGGAGAGAGGGAATTCATGTCTACCCCACTGGCTGATCAGAGCACGTTCTCCAGAACAAGCTCGGGAACATCTATCGATCACCTGCCACTTCCTCCACAACCTGGGCTTCTCCCTCAATTTCAAGAAGTCCCACATGATACCATCCCAACAACTCCAGTTTATCGGAGCAGTCTTGGACACTTCCTCAGGCAAAGCCTCGCCGCCCGAGGTAAGAGCTCTCCACATCCAGCAGATGGTAACAAGATTCCAGAAAGCCCAGCATCTGCCGGCCTTCGATTTTCTGAGGTTGCTCAGCCTCATGGCATCCTGCATCTTTCTGGTGCCAGAGGCCAGACTAAGAATGAGATCCCTCCAATGGGCCCTCAGAACTCAGTGGTCCCTATTCTCGGGGAATATGTCAGATCTTCTGCAAATCCCGAGCGCTGTGGCTCAGGATCTACTGTGGTGGGCTTGCAACAACCACATCCTCAAAGGAGAATTGTTTTGGCAACCATGGCCGGAGATAACAGTAGTGACGGACGCCTCACTCACGGGGTGGGAAGCTCGCACCAACAATCTGACAATCAGCGGACGTTGGTCTCCATCGGAGTCCAAACTACCAATCAACCTATTGGAGCTAAGGGCAATCAGACTAGCGCTGAAGGCCTTCCTGCCCTCCGTACAGGGAAAGAATGTCCTGATAATGACGGACAACACAGTGGCCATGTAATACCTCAACAAAAGAGGAGGCGTAGGATCACTACCTCTGTACAGAGAGGCGATGCAGCTCTGGTTCTGGGCAATACGAGAAGGAATCTCTTTATCAGCAGTTCACCTAGCCGGAAAGCAGAACACGGCGGCAGATGCTCTGAGCGGGCAGAGCACAGTCTCCCACGAGTGGGACTTAGCTCAGGAAGTCCTTCTGGAGATCTTCGCCCTTTGGGGAACCCCTCAAGTGGATCTGTTCGCAACCACGGTAAACCGGAAGTGCGATCAGTATTGCTCAAGGGAATTTCCCCCGAGAGGAGCTCTAGGAGACGCATTTGTAGTGGATTGGGATTTTCCCCTGCTGTACGCGTTTCCTCCAGTCCCCGTGATTCCTCAAGTAATCGGGAGGTTAAGAAAGTTCAGGAAAACCATGATCATAATTGCCCCGGACTGGGCCTGGAGGACGTGGTACCCGGACCTTGAGGACATGTCCATCTGCTCTCCAGTACATCTTACACAGAGAGGGGATCTTCTCTCGCAAGAGGAAGGTCGTGTTCTCCATCCAGAGGTCAAGAACTCAACCTTCACGCATGGTTTCTGAGACGTTGAGATACAAGGATTGGGATCTTCCGGATGATGTAATGGAGATTTTGCTTTCGGCCAGGAGGCCAGCAACAAAATCCTTGTACCAGTGTCGTTGGAACAAGTTCAGTAACTGGTGCAAAGATAGGGATGTGGACTCTTTTCAATGTAGCTTTCTTTCCTATTACATCTAGCCAATCTGGGGCTCCAGATCGGGACAATCAAAGGATATCTTGCTACGCTGTCCATTCTTAAGCGCTCCTCGGAAGAGGTTTCTTACTTTAAAATACCATTAATAATACAGTTCCTGAAAGGACTTACACATGGAAATCCACCAATACCTTTTCATGTTCCAACTTGGGATTTAAACTTAGTTATTCCTAAAATGTATACCATTTGATCCTCTTCACTCCTGTCCATTGAGGCTTTTAATAGTAAAAACTGTGCTTTTGGTGGCATTAACATCAGCCTGCAGGGTTAGTGAACTACAGGCTCTCTAATGTAAACCTCCATATACCATATTTTACAAGGACAAGTTAGTTCTGAAGGTTAAACCATCTTTCTTACCGAAAGTAGTTTCCGACTTCCATTTGTCACAGAAAATTGTTTTACCAAAATTCTATCCGCCTCCTCATTTGGGAAAAGAAGAGGAGAGATTACATAGACTGGACCCCAAGAGGGCCCTCAGCTTTTACATTTCAAGAATGACAAAATTACGTCAAGATGACCAACTCTTTGTGGGTTACACAGGTCGTAAGTTGGTGTTAGCGGTGACTAAACAAAATATATCCCACTGGATCATTCTAGCTATATTGGAATGCTACAGATTAGCAGGAAAAGACCCACCGGATGGGCTACGTGCTCACTCCACTAGGGGAACGGCTACTTCTGCGGCTTTGAAGAGGGGAGTCCCTGCAAAAGATATTTGCTCGGCTGCAACATGGGCATCAATGCATACTTTTATCAAGCATTACTGCTTAAATGAGTGGCTGTTTGCCAGAGCGGTTCTTCACTCTATGAAAATAAGAACTAGCACTCCCACCTCCAAATTGATCACTGCTATGGGAGTCTATCACAAGATGAGGAATACGTGGGAGGACACAATCAATTCGAAGAACAAGTTACTTACCAACTGTAACGTTCTTTCGACTGGATGTTCCTCCCACATATTCCTCATCGACCCTCCCAGCCTACCCCGCAGTACAGTTTGTTCTCTTACAATTTCCTCTCACGATGGGCCTATCAGTTACAGCATACGCCTGGATGTTCCACGAGTATTTCCTCGAAAAAACAGAACTGAAGCCAACGGGCGCGGCTTGAGCTACTTATACCATCAGTGATGTCGACACGGTACGGAGCCCGTCGAGGGACAATCGACACCATGGACTAGAGCACAGCGCCCTCTGCCGAAAAATTTTTCCGAAGCAGCGAAGCTGGCGATAACGAATTATCACAAGATGAGGAATACGTGGGAGGAACATCCAGTCGAAAGAACGTTACAGTTGGTAAGTAACTTGTTCTTCTCTGCCATTTCTGTCCCCAATATGCCAGTGAAGCCTTCCATGTCTTAAATTAAAGCCACCAAAATTGCATTTGGATTGTTAAACTTTGACATTACTGCGTTGTCCAATTTCAGAGATAAAAAGCCTTGAAATGTATTAATAAAATAGCCTTTTGAGCCAGGTGGCCAGCATTGTCTACCAAATAAGGGTATAGCTTACAAGGCTGCTCTGGAGTTGGCTTTGAAGCTCCCCTGTAGAAGTTGAGGGGAAGGTGATTTTCAAAAAGTCACACATTGATGTCCAAGAATCTATTGTCAAGCTGGAGCACAGACAAAAGTCTGACGAGCATGTGATATGCTTCCTCCTGGTCCATTCAAAATTTCAAAGGGTACAATTAACACGTAGGCTTTACATCATAAAGGTTTAACCATTGTGTTTAAATGCCTATATGGTCAAGCTCCATCCTACCTCACTGCTAGGCTAAAAAAGAAACTAGTTACCCGTCCTCTGCGCTCAAGCAGTAATATTGCCTTGGTTCAACCTCCATTTACCCTGAAAAGATTTGGGGGTGTAAGCTTTGACTCATGGGCACCGGCTCTATGGAATTTACTTCCTAAATATCTTGCTAATAGTGATTCCTTGCTTCTCTTTAAGAAGCAACTAAAGACCTTCTTGTTTGATAAAGGTTAGGACATATCTGCTCCTCTGGTACAGCACTTTGGTACTGAATCCTGTATTCCTGCCATATCTTTCCATCATGTTGGCCTCTGTGAGTACTGGTTTCTCACGGCTTTCTGTCTTTGTTTTTCCTGTTTGTCATTGTTATCTGTTGTCTGTCTTCTCTCTTTCTTCTGTGTGTGCCCTGAGGCCTTTGGGTTAGTGGCGCAATACAAGAACGTAGATAGATGGGTGTCCCAGAAATCCATTGTGGCTTCTCTTGGGGTAGGGCACTCCTGTTGTCGGCACACAAATGTCCCTTGAGCCATGGCAGAAAACCTGTTTGGGCTAATTTCCCAGTACAGCCTAAACATGTTTTTCTTTATTTTATTTTGAATCAGTAGCAAGCCTGTTGAAATAAAACATCCCGTATGTTTCCCAGCAAAACCCCCTTTACATTGCTATGCCAAGACAGGGCCTTATTCAACATTACACTTTTATAACCTGTATTTTTCCCTATTTGCAAAAGCACATTTTAACACGTGGTGAAGTCTGCTGGGGTGTCCCTTTCAAAAGGTGTTCTCTTCCATCTGACTTCCCTACATTGTGTTGCAGCCCTCTGCAATCAGTTTCTGTTATACAGCAATCTGTTCAAAACACAGGTCCACTGAAATTGATATATGCCCTTAGATCTAGGGTTTCTTTTGAAGCATTGGTTTTTGACATTTTGTAGCCCAAAAGTAAAGCGTTTCTCCATGCGGCTGAAAGTAAAGCTTCTGTTGATTTCCCAGATCTGGTCTGACACAGCCTGTCATTCAGGGATAATGCTCTCTTCTGCTGGAGCACAATCTGAATATGGGTGGGCGTGGCAGGGACTCACTGATAATAGCAGTGTGATGTTGAACAGAGGAAAAGAGCGGCATCCTTTTCAATGTAAAATATTCCCTTTTCAATGGGAACTTTTTAGCAAGCAGATGAATACCGCTGCTTTCACTTCTTTAGAACACACAAGAACACACCCTGACAACCTTTCTCGGTGTGCCTCCTGTTCCAACTTGCCCAATGGTGCTTGGCAAAACAGTGCAGCCATCGTTTTGTAGCGGCAAAACGCAGTTTTGATGCGGGGCAATGGTGCTCCAAGGAGCCAGCACAGCCATTTTGCTGTTAACTGCTGAAGTGCAGCTTGGTTATGGATGGGAATTCTGCTGCGTGGGTCAATGTATCCCACAATGTTAAGATCACCCATCAGGAGAGGTGGAGAGCAAGAGGGGAGTAGGGAAGAAGCCAGGTCAGCCCATTCAGAGAGGCATAGAGTGGACTCGCCTGGTGGCCGATAGAAGCTGGCCATAGTGAGAGAAGATTTAGCGGAGAGTAAGTCTGCAAACTCGGCACTCTAAGGAGGAGTATGCCTGAGTGGGGATGATGGACAGTTATCCATTCTGGGAAAATAAGCGCCACTCCCCCACCTGTCATCTTAGGCCTGGGTACAGATTTTGTAGCCTTCAGGGAGGAGTGTGCCAAAGCTTGTGGCGGAGCTATCCTTGAACCAGGTCTCAGTGATGGCAAGCACATAAAGATCCATGAGTTTGAGGAGGTTGCAGATGTCACACGAGTGTTTGACGGAAGAGCGGGTATTGAGAGTAACAATGTGGAGCAGCTTGCCATCTTTGAGGGTCTCCTCGTGGGGGCACGGCACTGTAGTCACCCCAGAGTGTGGTAAGGGGATCCGGGAGATAGTGGAGGTTGGCAGAGGAGCCGAGCTCGACAAGGGAGCCGGTCCAGTGAAGGGAAGGAGGAAGACACATAAGGCAAGGGAGCCTGGCCAGAGGGAGAGGGAAGGTTAGGGAGGAGCCTGTCGAAGAGAAGAAGGTTGGGTTGTGGGCCCTGAACCATGATGGTGCTGTTGAGATCAACATTAATGATGAGTCTGGAAATGGCGAAGGTCAAGGAGGACCTCCCAGCGAGTGCCTCCATAAATGGGAGAAGAGGCGATAGGAGAGAAAAAGCTGACCATGTAGCGAGTCCATAGGTCAGGTGAGTTAACAAAGAAGAGTATGTCACTGATAGTCTCTCTGGTGGAAGCCGTGCCATAGGTGTCAGCAATAGGCAGGCCTGGGTTGGAGGCCAGTATGCCCTTAAGTTTCTTCCGGACAGATTTAGTGATAGGAGAAGGATAGAAGATAGTGAAGCAGTTGGAAAGGATAGGAGAGATGGAGAGCAACATGGTTGGCTGAAGTGGAGGGGGGAAGACACCAGCGTGAAACACTGATGCACCTGGAGGTAGGGGGCAGAGGGGTGGTGGGAGAAAAGGGTGGGGGACGAAGGAGGCGCGCTCCAGCTAGTGAAGAACACAACCGCCACAGGCACAACTAAAATTGATTTTCAGCAGGGCCGGTGGGTTGCATGCAGCAACTGTGAAGCTAAATGCGATATCGGCTGGGCAAGGTGGAACACATTCAGTAACTGGGCACAACTAAAATAGATTTTCTAGCAGGGCAATGTGAAATGCATACCGTGCAAGGATGGTGCTCACAAAGTTTCCAGTCCCAAGACTTGGACACCCATGTAGTGTCAGCCCAGGCCTAGGAGGATACAGGAAGAATTCGGCACAATGGTTCAACAAGCTGGACTTCAGACTGGTTAGTCCTACCAAACTGAGTAATGCATCTTGTGCATGTTTCCCCAGACGGTAAGGCAGAGCTGAGCTTTGCTTTGGTTGGCTGACCCAATGCTAGTTGCAGCAGCAATCCTCCATCGTCCACCGGATGGTCCTGCACAGGATACCTGGCTCCAGTGGTCAATGTGAAGATTAGAACAGCTCCAAATCCTTCATGGTGGGAACAGAACACAGCATGACCTGCAACATTTAGACCAGTAGAGGCTTTTCAATTATGGACCGCAAGCTACCTCATATCTGCACAACAACTCTTCAGAAGTCCCTCTATCAACCAAAAAAGTCAGTTTTCCAGTAAAATGAAGGGGAAAACCACAAAATGTTGAGGAGCCCTAAAGGTGGCCGTAGAATACTATAAAATATGAACTAGACATTTGGTGTGTGAGAGACCTACCCACAACTTGGCAACAGGACTACCTCAAGTGTAATCAAACGTTGCAGAGCAGCCAAGACTAAACTCTTGAGTGGAGAAAGTTACAGTATAACAATCTATGGCATTCAATAAGGGAGTGTCCACATGATATATTGCTCAAAATATATATATCTTGCTGTGTATTAAGACAGAATTCCGATTTTTGGATGTTCTAGATCCCTCAACTTTTTTGCTTTTTCCTCCTCTATTTTTTTGTATCACTGACATATTTTTGTTGAGGGATGTAGTAATATATGTATGTACTTTTGTTGGCCTTCTGTATGAATGATAGCATGTTGAGGAATGTTTGAGTGACATCTCAAAGGAATGTTGCGGTGCGATTGTGTGTGAGAGTTCCAGGAGTGACAGTGTGGGGGCCTGAGCTGGCATGCATGTGGATGGCTGGTGGGTGAGCCTCTATATATGTACATACGTCAATAAAGATAAGATTACCTGGCAACTCCCTGAGTCTACAGCTGGTCTGTAAACCCACTGCAACCTAACACCCACTCCATTTACAACATACTGGCAACGAGTTGGCCAGTAAAGAGAAGGAAAGGAGCATCCCAAGAGTAACCGGATTGAGGGACAGGCAGAGTGGGTCGTGAAATGACCAAATAAGCAGTCTTGGAGCTGTGGGGGGGAGCAGCAATGTCACCCACTGCCCTGCCCCCGCCCGACCCATGAACAATATCCATCCCATCATTCCAGTAGACCCAGCTGTCCCCCTTAGCTGTCAGAGCATTGGGAGGTCCTGGAATGGAATCGTTTCTCCATTTCCCCGGTGTGCCCCACGGCCCCAGTGATCAAAGGGCCCTGGTGGGTGTTGCCTCCGTTAATAGAGAGAAGAGCAGAGGCTGTGTGGAACTTGGTGCATTACATGGCCGGCTTAACCCAGGCGCTACAAGTGTCAGGAGTGTAGCGCCAACATGGGGTATTCACACTAGAGCAGGGATGTTTGTAGCGGTATCTGTGAGGGAACAAGAACTGCCATTGTTTGGTCATGGCCACCAGATAATGCCAGTTACCGGCACAGTCCCTCAAACGTTTTAATTACCCCCCTTTCATGGAGAAGACCGGAGCGCATCCTGATGTGGAGTGTGCAGGCCGGTCAAAGTCATAGACATCTTCCTGGTGGCAGCCTGAGGGACCCCAGTTGCATGTTGCCATCTCTGTTAAGGAGTCTCAATGCCTGCAAGGCGGCGGGCTGGTGTGGTGTGCCCCCCACCAATGTGCCATTAGAGCCCGAGCCCTCGGGAGATCCTTCCTGGGCCAGTGCTCATGGGGAGCGATGACATCTAAGAACGTACAACATGCAGCAACAGTCTCACGCTGTGTGTGCGTGATTCCTTTATGCGCGCCACTAAACTACGTCTCTGTGTGCCTACAGATGCCTCAGTGTCACAGCGCTCTTTGAGAATACTTTCCGAGGTGTTTCTTTGTTCGTCCTTGTTATGATGAATTTCTAAACTCTGACGTGTTGGGCAGAGGTTTAGTAGGCCATCCTAGTTTAGTGGAACCTGCTGGACAAACCAGACAAATTTACAGTAGCTTGGCAGGCGGTCAACACGAAGTCTGTGAGTGATCGGAAGCCCACAATGAGCACACACAGTAAAGCTCCACAAATTACTCTTGGACAGATGCATATCAAAAATAACAAATTTTTATAGGCCTTTATAACTAAACACGAATAAACCACAGTAGTAATAAAATGGTTAGCACACACACGTTTCACTATGTAACACATGTACAAGATGTGTGTGGCTAATGCAGATGAAAGGGGAGAAAATAACCACAACCTGCAACAGAACAGGTAAGTTCAACACAGATATCACATTAGGCAGTTCAAAGTCAATCCTGATCTCATGCAGTCCAGCCCTAAGAAGTGAGGACCCTTATGCTCAAAAGTACAGCAGTGCGTTAACAAAGTGTGGTTGTGCGTAAATCGAAAAAGCGGGTTCTCTTCAGGGAGCTTATTCGGCAAAATTTGGTGCAGTAACCTTTGGGTGCACTACAACAACCTTGACCACCTGGCAATAGGAACCCAACCTTTGGTATAAATCTGTACTACACAGTTTGGTAGTGTGGCTGAGCAACCAGGCTCATCTCAAGAGGGGTCAATGTGAGCAGTAGGGGAGTTGCGCAGAAATTCACAGTGACAAGTATCCAAATAAACACTTCTACTCAAGATTTCTTGATTAAACAATTATTAACTTAACAGTCAGTTTGAATAAGCCTTCCTCAGAAGGGGCAATATAATGGTAACACACAAATACACTCCAAAATACACACTCTAAGTTTCTCTAAATCAGAAAGTACCCATTTGCGATGGCACACAGACACTTCCTACACCCTCTGGTGACTTAAATAGCTAGGACATTGTGGACATTAATATATCACTGGCACGTTTAGAGCAGTACTGAGATGGGTGTTAAAGTAAAGAGGTTTCAGAAAAAGACAGATCACTCAAATATTCTGAAGCAGGTAAGTACTTTTGAACCCACCAATGCAAAGTAAGTTAACCCTTTCCTGGAGGAAAGGTAAGGTACCAGCAGAGGAGAGAAGTCATTCAGGGAGTCAGGTCAGCCAATGTCAATTGGGCAAAAGTCTAGGTGAACTGAAGCACTTCTTGCAGGTAAGTAAAAGTCTTGCACAATGTTTTAGAAGTCTTTGTAGAAAAAGTAGAATCAATGTAGAGCCACATGCTGGGAGGCTTGTTGAGGGGTAGAAGATGCAAGCAACTCTACAGGAGCAACCAAAACAAATCTCAACTGAGAACACGCAAGTCCCTGTGGTTTACAGTACCTTTGGTTGGAAGAAATGGTTCCAGCTGGCTCCTGTTCCTGTGCAGCTCTGTAGATCCTGTTGTTCCTGGGCCTCAGTCGTGGGAACAAGAGGGAGTACTTCTGGAGACTCCTACACTGCAATGGGACGGTCAGCAGCAGTAAAGAACCAACTTCAATTCAGCTGCATTCCTTGCGTCTCAGCAAATAGCACCACCGCGGATTCTCAGATACCACACTAGACTTTCTGTACATCTGGGGTCCAGCACTCTGTTGAGGTGGCTCAGGCTTGGTCAGTCCTGCTTCGAGGGAGTCCGTAGGATCTTCCTGAGGCTCGGGTCCGAACTTAAAAGCAATGCACTTGATTTGGTGTTCCTCTCCCTGGCACTTCGGTTCCAGCAGTAGTGGAAGTACAGCCAGCTTTGAGGGGATGTCCAAATAAGTTCACTTTGGAGTTAATTGGTCCCACCAACTCAAGGGCAGAAGTCGTCCTTGCAGGGCTTCTCTAGTCAAGGCGAATTCAGAGCTTCAGCACAGCAGCAGGGCTTCACTGGGCAAACGAACGGTCCATGAGTTGCAGCAGGCGTCTCTTCCAAGTTCTTCGATTTCCTTCATCCAGTGGTCGACTATGCCTTCCAAGCAAAAAAGCCTTGCCTTTTTATGCAGGTTTCTCCCATTCATTCCAGCCTAGCTGTCAATCACACAGTAGGGTGTGGTTCCTTGCCGGACAGCCAGCCAGCCAATCACCTTTGGGTGCATTCCTGTAACTAAAGGGATTAAGCACAGGGAGTTTCGGGCACCTCCCTCACTTCCTGCCCCTGCCAGACACACTTGAGTCAAAGGCGGGCTTCACTCGTGAATCCCGCCAAAGACAAAACGAACAAAGGGACCAAACCTGGTTTAGCGCGCAGAGTAAATCTCAAGAAGGACCTTTCCAACAAGAAATGCCAAAAAAAGACCGGGCCATTTTGACAAAATGGGCACCTATGGTTACCTTACTGCAGCTGCGAACGCAGCCCGCGGTAGAAACACACAATGGTAGTAAAAAGTAAACCACTGCCACCAGCCATTAATTGTAGAAAGGGTAACGTAAAAATGTTACATGAGAAACTAGACAAAGGGGATACTAAGTAACCCCTCCAGCACCCTATGGTAAAAAAGTGTATGCTGGGTCTAGAAAGTTACAAAATGTAAGTAAAGTAAATTTCACTTCACTGCTCTTGGAAACAGTAGTTTCACCAAGAGAAGGTATTTAAACCTTTGGGAAATCTAACAGACTTCCCTGTGCCACTGCACTGAAGGTGCTGTGTGTCAAATGTAAAGATGATGCCTATGGAGTTTGTCAGACTTCAAACCCAAAAAAAAAGTGTTCAAATCGCAGAGAAATACATGAGTGGGAAAAAGGTCTCGCTCTCTAAAGGTTAAACATTTAAAAGTCCTAGAGTCCAGCAAAAGTGCTGGGGGTCTCTAAGGTAGGGAGGAATTGGCACATTTCTGAGAATTCTCCCTAACAGAGCTGTAGCTATTCAGAAAGAGGGTTGAGGCGATGAAGAATAAAGCCCTACTCCTTGAGGAGGGTCTAACCCTTGCAGATAGAGTAACTTCCGAAGTTTGGGAATAGGTGGGGAGCACAGGCTTGCGCAGCTAAGGCGAGTATATTTTCAGGGATTCTTGTGCGTGAAAATAGATGGATATGCAAGGGGGCCACCGGTAAGTGATGCAAGCACTCACCGACCCTCGGCGCAGTCCGCCGCAAACTTTGCCACTCTAGTCCAATTCGCTAGTAGGGTTCACCCCTGCAGTTGCAGGTTGCTTCGGCTGTTTACGACTGCGGGACGCAACGATCGTCCGTGGCGGGATAGTAGCGTTTTCTCAGCTCTCGAAGAAAGGAGAAGGATAGTTCTGGTGCAGCATGTCTCAGGACACGTAGGGGCAGGTCTGCAAGCACTTACAGAGACAGTCGCCACAGCAGGGTGACACGGACCGCAAATGCTTGCGGCGTGGTGCACTCTCATAAATGGTGACCCAGTGGAGCTAGGACAGTGGGCCCAGGACCACAAGTAAGCAATTCCCAAAGTCTTGAGTCTCAACTCGGGACGACAACACTCCTATACGATACCCTGGGTTCAAGCTGGTTAGTTCACTGGATGGTCCAGGAACACTTCTGAAGAGGCTCTTTGAGAGGGTGCCGAGAGTAGTTTGTCCCACGATTCCAAAGGGTCGTAGCGCCCTTGCAGGCCTTCTTGGTGCAATACAAAAGTTGGGGTCTGACGGGACAACAGCATGGTCAGGGTGCCAAACCTTCCTAGCATGTCTCCGGTGGTTCCACAGGTCTGCTCATTCGTTCAGGATACTTGGCTGCTTTTGTAGTTCGATGTTAACTTCAGGTGATCGACCTGGAATGGATGCAGAGCCCCTTCTCTTATCCAAGATTTGTTTCATGCTCGAAATCTGGAATAGCCAATTGAAGAGCTGCTCCCTTGCATGCGCGGCCAGTCGTGGCCTACGGTGGCTCCAGTCATTCAGGCCTACCAGACATACTGGCACCAGTAGTGTGGAATGGGACAGGCCAGTCTCAACCCTCTTCCAGGCCACTAGTGCACGTGACCGGCGAAAGATGCTGTTTTCGCAGAGGCTGCATGCCCAAATAAGGAATACCCGGGTCTCTCGACCTGGTGGAAGGCAAAGGGACAAAATGGCAAAAGGACAGAACAAAAGACTTTGTGGCACAGCCATTTTTGGCACTGGCCACAGTTTTGGATAATACGCGGTATGGTCCATAAAAACAAAGTAAAAATACATTAAAAGTAAACTGCTGCCACCAGTGTCCTAGGCACACTTGTACAAACACCAACAAATCCTTAGAGGGTGGTTAGGGCTATAGACTGTAAGGTACTTGGCACATAGATAAAAAGTTACCAGGAAATAGCAACATAGTCAAAGACTAAGGGAAACATAGTGTCATAGTACTGACAGCCTGAAGGACGTGTCGGTTCCCCCATAACAAATGAGCAAAAGGCCAGAAGAGCGCAGCTGAAGGCTGTGCTCTACTGGAAAGTCAGGTTAGGTAAGCCAAACAAAAGCAAAAAGTTTGGGGGTCCATAAATGGTGGGAAATGTGCACATAAGGGAAATCTTTCATAACGGTCCTCACTTTGACTTTTGATAGAGCTTAACGATGTGACTGCTGTTTTCGAATTTAGCTACACTTCACGGTTCGTTATGAGAGACTTCCAGGATGCGATGGAAAAAATGGTTTGACTGCATGTTATGGATTTATAAGTGTTTGAAATGCCCTGGAAAAAAAGAAAAATGTTGACCTTTTCAAATGTTTTTTTTTTACAGGAAATTATATCACGCAAAGCGCATCGTTATTTTTGTCTCTTAATGTGTTTCGATGCCTAGTTTTTCTGCTATGTGCAGTGTTGAGAGGCACCCTTGTCACTGGCACTGTTGCATCACTTAGTGATGCTGATGATTACACTGATTAAATGAAGAACGTGATCCATCAGATCAACTGTGGTGAGAGCAACAGCCGTTTTACATTCCTTTCCCTGAATATCAGTGCAATCCACAGGTTTAGCAAAAGAAAGGTGGTAGTGAAAGATAAGAGTTGCTTTGTATTCATAAAAAGGTTTAGCAAAAGAACAGTGGTGAAAAATACACTTTTCTTTGGATTTATGAAAATGTTTTGGACCGTAATGTCTCTGCCCGTTGTTGCGTGCTCTGGAGTTGAATGTTATTCTTTCTGGCCACGTTGTGTTGTGTGACCATTTGCACCCCATTTATGTATGGGAGGTGACCCTCACGAGGATGACTGTCTCCCATTGTGACTCATCTAGTTTTCATCAAGAATTGCTTCAAACAAGGTTACAGGGACCTCTGTTAGTCTCCTATCTGTGGTTTGTTTAGTCCTCATAGGGCGTTTTTAAAAACAAAAGAGGAAGAGGTTAATGCCATGACCAACTAGTTGTTGTTGCCTGGCAAAAAGGGAAAACTATGCATCAACCATTTGGAGTTACTAGGTTATTTGCGATGTTTTGTGCGCATGTTAAATGGATTCCTGTTTTCCCCTTTCACGTGTACTTTTTTTTAGAAAATAAAGAAAAGGGGGTAGGGAGATTTAGGAATAGGACCCCTGTGGGTTTAAACCACTGTGTTCACTCTTTACATGTTAACGAGTGATAGTACCCGGCGAGGGCGCAATCGGAATGAAAGGACCATTCTGATTGGCCCTCGCGTAGGCATTACCCGGCCGGGAATCCCTTGGCTGGGATTCCATGCCTTTATCCCCGAAGGCCATCCCCGCTCTGAGCCTCCACACGGCTGGAGGCCACTTTCTCCCCCACCGGGGATTCTGGTATGTTTTTTTACATTTTTTGTGGTGCTTCTGCAGCGTTTCAGGACAGAAAAACATTCTTTTAGTATAGTACCCCGGTCTCGCAGATCTTGCGGGCCGGGGTACTAATAGCTATAAGTCCCTCACGGCAGGTGCATTACCGACTCTGGTATTGCCCCTGCCGCTCGGGCCATATTGCTTAATTGGTTTACAGTTTGTGAGGTTTGCCTAGGTAGTGACCTCACCATCCAACATAGGACTGCTTATGGACTCTTCCTGTAAGATTTGTTCTGATGCATCGATTACTTGCAAGTTCTGTCCATTACTCAACTGTTTATAGTTGTTGCAACGTTGTTCAGTCTCACATTGTTTTCTTCATATTACTAGATCTACTGCCAAGAGTACCATTTGTTGTGCTCTTTGTGTGAGGATGGGTGTGTTGAGGGGATGGTTCAATGTGTATGCAGCGAGTAGTGTTTGAACCTGTTTTTGATTGTAGGGTGGAAGATGGATGTCTGTGCCTCGGCTGTGTTGTTGCACTTGGATATGTGCAACACCAACCCAATTGTTGACTGCTGAATGGTTTGGATGTTTGGCGATTGCTTGTGTGTACCACCTGGTTGTTTGGGTTTGCACGATGAGTGGATGGGTTGATTGTGGTTAGGAAGTGTGGGTGGAAAGTGTTACTTACGCCACTTTGTGTTGTCATTATTGTTATCCAGCATGGGGTCTGGCATGGATTCACAAGCTCATGAATATTCCCCGTCATCCGGCTGGGAATCCTCGGTAAAAGAAAAAATCAGTTTAATTTCTGAACTGTTTCTCCTAACAACTAATCACTTGTCTCTGGGTCATAGTGCCCCCAGCCAGTGACTATCCTCCACCTACGCCCCTCCTTAGGCAGCCATCTTCAGATTTTTACTGCACGTTCAAATATTGGGAATCCTCGTGCTTAGCTCTCAAACTTTTTTCTGTGTTTTTTTAATTTTGCTTTTTGGAAGAGTTCCGCTCTATTTTTCGGTCAATCGAGCTCCGTGCTCCATCGATCATCCTTCTGATGAACAGGGACCCGTTTTCGGATTTCTTCAGTGCCCCTCAAGGGCGAATTTTGTCGAGTTTCTTCGGAGAAGATTCCTATACCGCGTGGATCATGTCGGACGAGCAGGATTCCCCTTCCCTTTTTAAGCTCTGCTCGGACTGCGGTTTGCAGAATGTTTACATGGACGACAAACATTCCCAGTGTCTGTACTGTCTTTATCCAACACATAAGAAGGAAGATTGTGTGTTTTGCTGTGAGCTCTCGAAGTGCACATTGAAGGATCGGCTTAAATGGCAGAAGAGTGGCTGCAGGCCAATGCCTCTGCACTGGGTGGTTCCCAGGGGCATGCCTCTTCCGGATCTGGGAAAGCTGAGCGGCTTCTAAGTCCTTTGAGGGTGCCCCTCTCATGGGGGGTCCAACAAAAGGCCAAGCACCGCGGGTCCACTACCGTCGGGAGTGGCTTTGCGGCAGGCTCCTTGGCAGGCACGGCGCACTGAACATCTCCTGCTGCATCGGGCTCCAGTCAACACTCCGGATTGTCATCCAGGAGGAAGTCGGATCACCCGGGCAAGGGAGCCCCGGAGACGACCAAGGAAAAGGCCAAACAGGGTGCGGCGTCCGGCCTACCCGCGACTGATGAGGCCAAAGGGGAACGTGGGCCCGACTCATCCCCTAAGGAGAAGGCCAAGCCGGAGAAGACTGCGAAGACCAAGCAGGACAAGGGACTCGGCCTGGCTGTGAAGGCCCAGGTACACCAGACGAAGGCGGTGCCTTCCATCAAGGTGGTGGTAGCGTCCCTTTCGAAGGCTGCAGGGGCGGACCCGCAGGGTGCCCCTCCGTTGGCAAACGTATCCCTTGCTCAAGGAGGGAGACCTCATTCATACCCATTGAGAAGACCCCGGAGAAGAAGATGCCCATCATCTCCCGAGGCCGTTTGCGCGAAGAAAGTAGGCGGGTGGGCGTTGAGGTCCTCCAGGGCACGGACATCTCCTCGGCCGAGGAGGAGGAGCTGATTTATCTCCAGACCATCCAGGAGGATGTCGCTGACGAGGGTGACTGAGTCACTCGCTCCGTCAAGGGCAAGGATACCGTAGAGGAACCCCAGGACGACGAGGGCCCTAGCCTGCTCCTGTGCCCCAGCTGCCTACACCCGCCCCTGGGCCCCAGCTGCCTACTTCTGCCCCTCAGCCTCCTCATAGAAACCTCTCTGAGGATATCCTTTCTACTCTTCATACGTTGGTATCCGAGATACAACGGAAGATGCCAGTGACTCCGCCACCTGCCCCGCCTGCGGCACTTGCTCCTTCTGGCCCGCGGTCGGCGGGGGAACCGCCAGCAAGGAAGAGGCACCCCCTGCCACCCTTCTCCCCCTTCACCACCACCCCGTGCAGATGAGACAGGGCCGGACACGGCAACGAATGGCACGGATGACGACGGTGCGATGGGGGGACCCCCCCCGTCGCCTCCGCCCAGATCCTCTCCTCCGGACGAGATCTGATCGCTCCATGCAAGGATCTCCAGGGCATCTGAGCTGTTCCAGCTCACACTGGAGGAGAAGGAGGAGGGATTGTTATACCAGCGCTGCGAGGTGAAGAGAGAGACCACCCTAGTATAGTGGGCACTAGCTGGGGCATAGTGGGAGGACCCACTGCACAATGCACCCGGCAGTATAAGGACAATCCTAACAGACACTGCACACGCAAGCTGGGATGGCCACTTCAATTGGAAGCTGCAGGGGCAGTGCAACAAAATGAGGGTGGAGGCATAAAACACTCCCTGCTGCCCACACATAATGGACCGCAGGGACAACAGGGCAAGTGCCACATGAAACAAGCCACAACATAGCAGAGCGGCTCAGTAGCGCTGTGACCCTACAGAAGAGCATGAGCGCCACACCCCAAGTGACACCTGGGGACCCCAGGAGGCAAAGGCAACACAGCACACGCCATGTGAGGGCGATATTACGGGCAGGGGTGCAGAAGAAACTGAGAAAACCGCAGCAAGCAGCGAAACTGCAATCTTAGGGCAGCCACACCTACTGCTACGAGGCACTAGCCCTGAGACTGGCCTACCCCCAAACAAGGACAGACAGTTGGTGGGACCACAGGCAACAAACAGCCGTACACTGAGGGCTGGCTGACACTGCATCCTATATAAACCAGCACATTGCTGGCGAAACGGATCCATCCTTGGTGAAGACAGGGGGTACAATGTCTGGAAAGGGGGATAAACCCAAGGGCAAGCAGGCCATGATGGACATTTTTGCTAAGACTCAACAACCCCTCCCCCCCCCCCACCCCCACTACCCTAGCACAAGGTATGGCCGCCGCATCTGCAGGCGCGGCCTCACCGAGAGAGGACCAATTGCTCCTAATAGCCATCACAGAACTGAAAACCTCGTGGGGAATAGCGATGGCAGACCGGAGAGCCGCACTGGAGACCAAAATAGATGCAGTGGGGATAGAGGTCAACCTGCTGAGACAGGATGTGAGAACGCTTGCAGGAAAGAACGAGTGGCCTGGAAAGCACGGTGAAAACTAATATGGACACCAGCACAAACAATGCCAAGGAGGTCCACATACTGAAACAGGTGGCAAACCTGGAGAACCGAGCCGAAGAGGCCGAGGCAAGAGCGAGACGCAATAACATACGTGTGATCGGCCTGCCGGAGGGGGAGGAAGGCCAAGATCCCACAGACTGTGGAAAGCATGATTATACAGGAAATAGGTGCCAGCAAGCTCTCCTAGGGGTTCGCAATCGAACGTGCACCCAGGGCCCTGATGAGGAAGCCACAACCCGGAGCCCCCCCTTGAACAATTATAGCGAAGATCCTGAACTACAGGGATAGAGAGAAGATTATGGAATTCTTTCGGAAAGGAGGGACGATAACAAGGGCGTCTGCAACCATCACTGTGTACCCTGATTACACCATGCTGGTGCAGAGACAGCGCTATAACTATGTGGCGATTAAGAGGAGACTGCGCACAGCTGGATTCATGTTCTTGTATCCTGCAAAGCTCAAGATTTTGCACAGGCAGAGCGCACTTTTTTGACACCCCGGAGGATGTGGTGACATGGTTTGACGCACATGGCTGTCTGGAACGAGATGAAGAGCACAGCCGAGAGGAACACGATAAGTGATTAAATAGCCAACCATGATAAAAGGCGGGGGGCAGAGGGGCAGGGCCAGAGATTGTAGGAAAGATGACACTGGCGTGGCTAGAAATTATAGTAACGGGAAATTGTAACATGTGACACTTGAACATGCTGAACTGGAATATAAATTGTAAAAAGCAAAATCGGCAGAGTTAAGCACGCTTAGCTTGATGAGCAAAATAGGAGTCACAAGATGGAGACAACTTACCCCAAGGAGTTAGAGTGATAGGAACGCCACTAGGGCGATATCTTCCTGCTGTGCCATGAGTACGGCAATTGCTGGAAAAGGGCTAGATGCGGGGGTGCCTGAGATCCAGGGATGGAGCTGGGCAACAGTTAGGGAGGGGTAGAGAGAAGAGGGGATTGAAGGGTGAGTTGGAACAGGGGGAGGGGGGATTTTGGATGAAAACAGGAGGCAGGGAAGAGGGAATGTTGGGAGTTGGGGAGTGTGTTGGGGCTGGGAAGGGGGAGGGAGGGAGGGCGGCTGGTGAAGTTGAAGTGTTTATAGTTAGGGGGAGTTTATGTTGGGGAACGAGCCTATACGTAATAGGGAGGACAAACTTAGATATGGACTGTACTTGGGAGGGAGGAGCGGGATCCTAATACATAATGGGGGATCTTAAAGTAATTACTTGGAATGTTAGAGGGCTCAATAGTTATTTAAAGAGGAACATGGTTATGATGTATCTGCGTAGACAAAAGATAGACATAGCCCTGATACAGGAGACTCACCTCACAAAAGAAAAGTTGGAGGTGATCTGGAAGAAGTGGAGGGGGACCGTCGTAGGCGCAACATATTCGGCCTATGCTAGAGGGGTGATTACATGGGTAGCGCTGCATGTTCCATTCCAGCTACTACAATCTACAGTCGAAGCAGACGAGAGGATGGTCATAATAAGAGGGCTGGTGGAAAATAAGGAGATAAGTATTATAAACACATATGCCCCGAACCAGGACACGGCGGCATACTTTAGGACCTTATACAATAAACTGTGTCGTGAATCTCCCCCCGTCTCACCTGGGATCGCTTCTTGCAGGGATCCGCGGGAAGATACTTCTTGCGGGCATATCGGGTTTTGTACAGGCCGGCACGAGTCTCTTCCGACTCCAGCGTGCATTCAGCGTTCCAGGATGCTCGCGGGTTCATGACGTCCAGGAAGGAAGAAGCGGTCACAAGGATACGTGGATTCCAGGAACAGGGCGGAAAGGAGAGGGTGGAAGGAGTGGGAATAAGGGTCCAGGAACTTGGATAACAGAAGGGTTCGCCAAGCTGCGAAGTACACGTCTAGTCACTACCTGTTGATAGGTTTGAGACGCGTGGGGGCGTGGCATATTTATGGGATGTACTAAGTCCGCCATGAAGGCTGGTGCAAGGCGTGTCCCGTGATACGGCCATGTTGGGAGAAACAATGAATGCAAGCCCCGCCACGATAAGGACCAGGAAGTCCAGAAGGGGTGCGTTCTGTGAGTCATGACAGCATGCCTCCTCCGAAAACCTGTTCCACCAGGTTTGCCCGGGTGTATGAGATATCATCTTTGGAGCAATCGAGGGGTGTTGAGGTTAGAAAGTGGTTCACAGGTTCTTTCACTAGGAGGATATCCTTTCCACTCAACCAGGTATTGAAGTTGACCCCGTTTATACCTGGAATCGCATATTCTGGATACTTCATATTCCAGTTGGTCGTCCACAACCACGGGACTGGGTCTGCAGGATTTCCGGGAGGATCGGATGTAGGCTTTCAATAAAGAAGGGTGAAAAACTGGGTGAGTTTTCTTCCAGGAGTTGGTAGCTTGAGCCGGAATGAGACTGGGTTGATGGCTTCTTTTATGGAAAATGGCCCATAGGACCGGGGGGCCAATTTGTTTGGTCGTAAATGTCGTGGAAGTAGTTTCTAGGACAACCTGACTTGATCACCGACTGAATAAGAAGGCCCTGGTCTTCTCTTGGAATCCGCATAACGCTTAGTGTGTGTTTGGGCCTTTTCTAAATGTTCTTTGGCTTCCTTGTGTATGTTGATGAGAGTTTCGATCAAGGAGTCGACGGTAGGTACTGGTGCAGGATGTGGAAGAACAGAAGGTAAAACTGACGGGTGGAATCCTTGACTGCAATAGAAGGGGCTGATCAGTGATCGGAATTGTTGTAGGCGAATTCGGCCACAGGTATAAGGAGCGACCAATCATCCTGTACCTTGGTGGCGAAACTACGAAGGTATTGTTCTAGGGTCTGATCTACACGTTCCGTAGCTCCGTTAGTTTGTGGGTGATAACCTGATGAAAGAGCACGTTGGATTCCTAGAATGCAACAGAGATGTTTCCAGAATTGTGAGGCGCATTGAGGTCCTCGGTCTGATATGATCTTGGAAGGAAGTCCATGAAGGTGGAAAATGTGTTCCAGTAAGATTCCAGTGTGTTCTGATGAGGATGGTAGTTTGTACAGGGGTGTAAAATGAGCCATATGAGTGAACAAGTCAATGGTGACCATGATAGTCGTGTATCCCCTGGAAGGTGTTAATTCCGCAATGAAGTCTGTAGCGATGAATTCCCATGGCCTTGTCGGTAGTGTAGGTTGCAGTAGTAGACCAGCCGGTCTCTTGTTATCATGTTTGTTTTGACTGTGGATAGAGCAGGCTCGGAGGTACAGTTGTACCTCAGTCTTCATTCTAGGCCACCAAAATTGTCCTTTGTTGTAGTTTGTGTGGGAATGAGTTCAGACAAATTCAGCCTCTTAAGCGGTTACTGGCAGCCTTATGTTTTAGTGAGTGTATATTGGTTGAACATAAAAATATATAAAGTACTATGTTAGGCTGCTAATTCAAACTTACAGATCACCCTAGGGCTGACCAGGGTATAGTCAACAAAAATAGGACAAAAGACTGCTGTAATGTTTTGAATTGCGCCTTTAATTAGATACAACATATTCACTGAATTAATGTTTATCCATTCAGTTGATTTGCTTGGTATAGTTTTACTTAATATTATTCAATTGTTGCAACTCATGCACTGAATTAACGTTTTCATTCAGTTGTGCTAAATTTAAAGTTTTTTTGAGTAAATGTTTGCCTTTACTTCAAAATTCCTCTTACTTAATGAGTCCTCTTTGGTACTGTTAGTGCTGTTTTTTACTTTTGCTGTAAAGTTCTTCTTTCTTAAAGAATCTTTTCTTCCTTGATAGATCCTCTTTAGTCTTTCTTAATGAATCCTCAGATTGCTTTTTCTTAAAGAATCCTCGACACGCGTTTCCCCGTCTTATGTTGGGACGGTTCTTAAGGAGGTTCTCGATTGTGTTTCAGGGAGTTCTAAAGAGCCATTTCCATTGTGTTCTTTAGAATATTGAGAGGGAGTGAAACCTTGGGTCGTTTGTGTAGTTTCCTTTTATATTCTGTGTGGGAATGACTAGAGTGTTATCTTTGAACAAATATCCGTCCTTGGTTCTCCGATTCCATGGATTCTTCCTTGAAATATCCTTCCAGAGCTCAGAGGATTGGGTTTGCATCCGGACTTCTTCCAAAAGACTGACTGCTTGAACTACAAAAATCGTGTGGGGAAACATCTTGGGATAGGCCCGATCTTCAGTAGTTTCGTAATCAGGACATCAAGATAAGGGGTCAGCAATTATGTTTTGTGATCCAGGAACATGACTGATGTGGAACTGGTACTGGGCAAAGAAGAAGGCCCAACGGGCCTGACAACTGTTCCTACACTCCAAGGATTGTAGAACTTGAAGGTTTCGATGGTCCGTGCGAACCTGGACTGGATGTCTAGCTCCCAGGAGTAGATGTCGCCATTCTGTGAAGGCTTGGCGGATGGCTTACAGTTCCTTTTCCAAGACGGAATAATGTGTCTCACTGGGAGTCAGGGTTTGTGAAAGGTAAGCAATGGTGTGTTCCAACTTGTCCTCAAATTCTTGCTTCAAGACTGCTCCTATGGCGTAGTTGGAGGCATCCGTCTCCACTAGGAATGGCCCATTAATGTCGGGTTGGGCTAGGATGGGGGCTTGAGTAAACTCTGTCTTTAGGTGTTGGAATGCCTTGTCTTGAGGTGCAGAACAGAGAAAGGGAGTGTCTTTCTTCAAGAGAGCGATGATCGGTTGAACAATCTCAGAAAAGGTGGGTATGAACTTTCGATAGAAATTAGCAAGCCCCAGGAAGGATTGAACTTGTTTCACGGAAGTGGGAGCCGGCCAAGATAGTATGGCCTTTACCGTCGAATGATCCATACCAATTCCTGCTGGACTAAGGACAAATCCTAGATAATGAACAGAAGTAACGTGAAACAGGCATTTCTCAGGTTTGGCTAGGAGTCTGTGTTCACGTAGTCGTCGTAAGACTGCCTTTACATGCTCTTCATGCTTTCAAAAGTTCCTTGGAGTAAATCAAGATAGCGTCCAGGTAGACGACGACGAAGAGAAACGGCATGTCAGAGAAAACCCTATCCATAAATCGTTGAAAGACTGCAGGGGCATAGCAAGTCCAAAGGGCATGACCAGATATTCAAAGTGTCCAAAAGGTGTTCTAAAGGCTGTTTTCCATTCGTCTCCTTCCTTGATACAAATTGGATGATATGCACCCCTGAGATCCAGTTTCGTGAAGATTACAGCACCTCTCACCGCTTCCAGGATATCCAAGATCAAGGGTAAGAAGTAGCGGTCCCTGAGGGTGCATTGATTTAATCCACGATAATCGAGACAAGGTCTAAGTTCCTTGGTGTCCTTCTTGGGAACAAAGAACAGCGAGGCTCCAGCTGGGGATTTCGATGGTTTTATGGTGCCATTTTCAAGGTTTGTATCCAAGTATTCTCTGAGGGCCTTTTTTTCAGGTTCGGATAGGATAAACATCCTCCCAAAGGGAATCACTGCTGAAGGCTCTGTGTCTATGGCGGCGTCTTCAGGTCTGTGAGGTGGTAGAGCCTGAACTGTGGCAGTTGAAAAAACATCAGCATAACTTTGATAGGCCTTTGGGACCTGAATGATATTGGAAACCATGAGCGCCTCTTGTTGATCTGCTGGATTACTTTCAGTCGATATCGAGGAGGGATCTGGGTATAAACAATGAGACGGACAATACTCTGAACCAAGAAACAAGGATCCTGCTGTCCAATTGATGTATGGATTGTGTTTCTGCAACCAGGGCATGCCTAGTACTATGGGGTAGTGGGCTGATTTGATAATATCAAACTTGATCAATTCCTAGTGATGGTTTATTGAAAGTTGTATTTCCTTGGTCTGCAAGGATATGGGTCCTGAACTGAGGGGTCTTCCATCAATTGCCACCACAGGTTGCATTACACCCCGGGCTTCATATGGAATGTGGTGCTTAAAGACCCAATCTTGATCAATGAATACTCCCATAGCCCCACAATCCACCAAGGCCAGGATGGGGTAGGTCTCCTTCTTTGATAACGATAAGAAGGCTTGTAGAACCACTAGGTTGTTCTGTCCAGGAGAGTTCAAGGATGGAATAGATGTGGAGCAAACATCTCTCTCCCGGATCCTCGCTCCATCAAGGATCGGGAGCTGGCGTTTCTCAAACGCCGTGGAGGGACTAGAGGACATTCTCTAACCAGGTGTTTATCCGATGCACAATACATGAACAAGCCTGTGTGGATCCTTCTCATCCTTTCTTGTGGGGAAATGGGACCACGGAAGGCTCCTATTTGCATGGGTTCCGGGTCAGTGTCAGGGGTTGGAACAGGATCAGTTTTTACTGAAGTCTCCAGAGAACTTTTCTGGAAGGGCATCTTGGTCTTTTTTCTCTCTGCCTTTCTTTCCTGGATACAAAAGTCTATCTGCATGTCTAAATCCATAAGAGCCTGGAATGAGCTAGGACGAGCCACTCTGGCTAATTCATCTTTTATATCCTCATTTAGGCCTATACGGAAGAAAGTGAAACTTGCTTCTGAGGACCAATCTGCTTCCTTGGCCAATTGTTTGAATCTTGTGACATACGTTCGCATGTCCTGGGATCCTTGCCGAAAGTCAAGTAGGCGTTCCTGGGCACTATAAACCTATTCTGGGCGATTGAACATGGTTTTGAGAGCCTGTATGAATCCGTCATAATCATCTAGTAGGGCATCTCCAGAATTGACGAAGGGAGTAGCCCAAGTCAATGCATTTCCTACGAGGTGCGAGATTATAAAGCCCACCTTTGCCCTGTAAGTTGAAAAATAATAGGGCTTAAAGGTAAAATGCACCAAACGGGAGTCCAGGAATCCACGAAGGGATTTTGCAGTCCCATCATACTTGTCTACGACACCACCCAGTAACACACTCTCTTTTGTAGCGGAATCGCGAGACAAAACAAGTTGCTTTAATGCGGCATTCTCCGCTTTTAAGTTCTGCACCTCGGTTGTTGGTTCTTGCATGCCACGCATGAGATCCTGGACGGCCTTTTCCATATTGGTTTCAATATCAGTCGTTCGGCGTCTCAAACTGCTGTGAATCTCCCCCCGTCTCACCTGGGATCGTTTCTTGCAGGGATCCGCGGGAAGATTCTTCTTGCGGGCGGATCGGGTTTTCTACAGGCCGGCACGAGTCTCTTCCGACTCCCGCATGCGTTCAGCGTTCCGGGATACTCGTGGGTTCAGGACGTCCAGGAAGGAAGAAGCAGTCGCAAGGATAGGTGGATTCCAGGAACAGGGTGGAAAGGAGAGGGTGGAAGGAGTGGTAATGGGTCCAGGAACTTGGATAACAGAAGCGTTCGCCAAGCTGCGAAGTACACGTCTAGTCACTACCTGTTGATAGCGTTGAGAGGCGCGGGGGCGTGACATATTTATGGGACGTACTACTTCCGCCGTGAAGGCTGCTGCGAGGCGTGTCACGTGATACGGCCATGTTTGTAGAAACAATGAATGCAAGCCCCGCCACAATAAGGACCAGGAAGTCCAGAAGGGGCGTGTTCTGTGGGTCATGACACTCAGCATGTACGTAGGGGGAGCGGTGATTTGGGGAGGAGACTTTAGCTGTGCACTAAATCCGAAAATAGACCGATCAGATGGTAAAATAGATAGACCTACCCCAGCCACCAGGCCGTTGCAGTCACGGTTAACGGATTTCGGGTTCGAGGATGCATGGAGGGTGCTCCATAAGTAGGACAGACAATATTCACATTACTCAGTCCCACAAAATTTACACACCAGGCTGGATTATATTTTTACTACGCAGGAGCGAATGGTAGAAATAGCACAGACAGAATATAAAGCGAGGGTCCTATCAGACCACTCACCCATGATATTGGTATGGCAATACTGGCCCCCGAGAGCAAGGATACCAACGTGGTGCCCCAGGGCAGAAGCGTTGAAGGACACAATCTTCAGGGAGGACTTGAGGGAGTAAATAATAAGCTATTTTGAGATCAACACTGGCAGTGTTGAGACAGCGGATATGCTCTGGGAAGCCTTTAAAGTGGTAGTGAGGGGGATAGCCATAGCTAAGTCCAAAGTCCTACAGGGAGGGATATTAGCCGAACTGCAAAATTCAGAACAAGAATTGGAAACAGCGCTGAGAAGGGGAGGCAATACCAAGGAAGATAAAGAAGCAGGAGTCGGGCTGCAACAGAAATGTGCTGGGCACTGGGATCGATTGTGTAACCTGAACTACAAAAAGTAAATAGAGAGGCAGCACGCAGGGGGAGATAATACCAGCAGGGCCCTAGCATGGTTGTATAAGAGCGAGACCCACAATCGGAACAATAACGAAAGAAGATGGGTGCAGAGTGGACACCCAAGGAGGCGTTAATCAGGAACTTGTATAATATTACCGACTCATTTACGGAGACGAGAAGGGAAGCGATTACAGTAATATAAGTTAAACACTGGAGGACATAGGGTTGCCGCAAATTAGCGCAGAGGACCGAGAGGAGCTGGAAGCCCTGATTACTCTAGAGGAATTAGAGGAGGTAGTGGTGCAACTACCCACCTGCAAGACTCCGAGGGCTGATGGACTCCTTAGTGAAGTTTATAAAATGTATAGAAATTAGGTGCCTCCCCCCCGCTTTTAGCGATGTTAAACGAAGCATACGAAGTGGACAGGCTACCAGAATCCCTTAGAGAGGCTATCATCATACCGCTCCCTAAACCCAATAAACCTGGTAATGATTGCAGCTCATATAGACCGCTGTCAATGCTGAATCAGGATAGCAAAATCCTAACAGCAGTTCTGGCAAATAGAATTAAGAGGATTATTAGTAAATTAATACACCCCGACCAGACCGGTTATGTCCCTAATAGGAATATATCCAACAACCTCAGACGACTCCACCGAGTCATTGAACACGCGAATGGGGACGCGGGCGAAATGGCAATTGTATCGTTGGACGCAATAAAGGCCTTTGACTCTGTCAAATGGCCCTGGCTGATCGTGTCCCTGACTAATTATGGAATAGGACCTGGGTATCTCCAATGGGTCAGACTATTATATAGTGCGCCGCTAGCCAGGGTTAAAACAGGAGCAGTAATATCAGAGAGGTGGCAACTCAGTAGAGGTACTAGACAGGGATGCCCGTGGTCCCCTATGCTATACATCTTAGCCCTGGAACCCCTGGCGATATAAGCATTGCCATAGAAGTTGAACCGCACTTAGTCTCCTTGTACGCAGATGATATGCTGTTGTATCTACGCTACCCTGAAGAAAACCTCCAATATGTCTTGGAAGTGATGGAGCGGTTTGCAGGGCTGTCTGGCATAGCAGTAAATCCTAAGAAATCTTGTATATTTCCTCTGGGCAGATACAAAGGGATCCCGTTAGATCAATTACCTGTTTTACAGATACCATGGGAGGTCAACACGTTCCAATATCTTGGGATAGACATCTATGATACGGTGGAGGCAGAGCACCAACATGACACTGAGTATAGAAAATAGTATGAAGTTCTGGGTAAAGCTCCCCTTGGCGATGATGGGACGGAGGGCAATGCTGAAAATGGTGGTTCTCCCAAGACTATTGCATTATTTTGGGAACATCCCATACCTGATACCAAGGCGATTCTTTGCTAGGATACAGGGCATATGCAGGGAATTTCTTTGGCAGGGGACCAGGAATAGAGTTGCCCTGTGGAAGCTACAAAACTCACACGAGAAAGGGGGCATAAAGTTGCCAAACTACAAACTCTACTACATAGCAAGCCAGCTGCAATATGTAGCTAAATGGCTCTCAGAAGAGCCAACCCCAGAATCCATGCTGTTTTGACTGGACTGCGCCCCATTTTTCCTGAAAGAAATGATGTGGCTGCCCAAAGCGGATATGGAAGGGCACCCAAAGATGATACTAGAATGGGAGATATGGCATAGGGCCTGCCAGGTAATGGAGAACACATACCAGTGTTCCCCGCAAGTACCACTAGTTGCACTGTCGGGAAAAGACAGGCAATTAAGGATGACGATCAGGAAGCACTGGGAATCGGTGGAGATAGTAACAATGGGAGACATATGGCAGGAGGGGAAGATGAAAGACTTTGAGATGTTGAAAGAGGAAACGGGGTTACATACGGGACAATATATCACGTATCATAGGGTGGTTCGGCGAATCAAAGAGACATGGTCTGAAGTAGTACTAGAAGATCAACCGGACACCACCATTGATACAATATATGACATAGCAGAAGGTGGACATGAGAGATCCAGGATATATGAGTTGATGATGACCAAAGTGGGGAAGGAAGTGGTACAACTGAGATAGGACTGGAAGGAGGAAGTGGGTTCCCCAATGAGTGATGGGATGTGGGAGCGAGCACAAGGGTACCATAAGGAATGCAAGGCTGTACCAGATACAATTATATATAACCACAGGGCCTATATGACACCCCAAAAGATAGGCAAATTTAAAAATGCAGGACAATCATGCCCCAAATGTGACGAAGAAAACGGCGGTATGGTGCACATGTTCTGGACATGTCCAGTAATTGAGAGATTTTGGGGAGAAGTAGCACATAGGCTGGAAGAAAAAGGGATTAAGTTAGTGGTGGAGACAGCGTGAGCATGCCTGATAGGAGGGTTTTCCAGGCCACGTAAACTCAACCATGTAAGTAAACTAAAAGACCTGGCATACATACTTGCAAAGTGTAGAATTGCTATGGGCTGGAATGCATGCCATAGACCAAGAATAGAGGTATGTGGAAGGACCTTCAGAAATGGGCAGAAGCTAAAACCGCAGTATGGCAGGATACTAGTAACTCTGGAGGGGAGGAGGAGGCTGAAAGCCTGACGGCCTGGAAACATCTAATAGCGGAGTTATTTGGGCCCAAGCAAGATAGGTCCACTGATCGGAACCCAGCAGAGATTACAGGAGAGGAACCCCTATTGCAAGACAAAGAAATAGAACACGAAGAAGACTAGGCTCGAAAGGGGGGGGGGGAGAAGCAGTGGACACGGATGGAGCGATGTAAATACAAAATGTTGTTATATGCACTGCAAGTTTGGTTTGTGTTTGTTGAAATAAAATTAATAAAAATTGTTTTTAAAAAAAAGACGATTTACCAACTAGTGATGGCAATAGTGGCTTTATTGCAGATTTTAATGCTTTAAAAGTAATATTCTTGTATTTCTGAACTGCGCTAGGTAGTCTTGTTTGTTTTGAGGTGCTGCCAAGGACTATCGCAATTTCAAAATGGAGCCAAAAATAAGACCAGGCACATTTCTCAATTTGATTTAGAGATGATGATTTATTTTGATTTTTATATAGGAACCAGTTTAGTATATGACCTGCATTATGAGTAGGAATATTTATGAACAGATCAAAGCCCAAAGATGTGAGGGGCTGTAAGAGCGACAGTGCTTCGGAGTCCTGGGAGTTATTTGCCCAGAGGTTAAAATCCCCTAGTATGATGAGAGCCGTGGTATCCTTAGATGCACCTCCAATTAAGGCCAACCATTGCTCCTCAAAAAGAGGACTAATCCTTAGTGGTTTGTACATGATCAGGATACAGAGCGAATGAACTGGATGAAGATTTAATTTGAGTAACATTGCCTCACGTGAGACTATATAGGGGTGTGTGGAGACATGAAAATCCAGATTGTGTCTGAAGATCATGGCAACTCCACCACTTCTTCCAGTTTTCCGATCAGCATGGAAATACTTGTACCCATCTGGGGTAGCTAGTGAAATTGCGTGCTGAGCTGACTCAAGTAACCATGTCTCAGTAAGCACAAGAAAATCAAAATCATTAAGCACAATGCAATCTGAAATATCCACTGCATGTAGAACTGGAGAGCAAGTGTTAACAGCCCACATTTGAGTATGATGCTAATGTTGGACAGAGGCAGGATAGCAGAGGTATTCGCTTTTTGCAAATTAATTAGTGTGCCTTGTATGGGGTCACTCTCTGTTGTGTGTACAACATTGAGCTTTAAAGGCAGGGGGTCAGGAATACACATAGAGGGAGAAATAGTTGCTTCCTGAGTTTCAGGTACCATTGCAACATTCGTAGAGCTGTGTGGAAATGTCTCATCAGCCTGTAAGCTTAAACAGGCTCTATGATTCCTCTAGACAGATGCTACCAAACTACAATGGTCAATGCTTTTAGACAAATTTTCCATATTTAAGAAAGCGTATATGAAATAACCACAACTACAACAAGATCAAGAAAAAATCGTCGGGGAGACGAGCAGACCTCAAACACTCACCCAACACGAACCGGCACAAACCGGCTTGTCTCGTATGCGCCGGCACGTTCACACCTGAGATGCAAGCATGAAGGCCGGCGAACTTCAAAACAGATGTTAATTGTCGTTCAGACTTTGGCGTGCGTGCAGAGCCTACTAAAAGGCTTTGTTTCAAATCGAACGCAGATTGTCAGAGCAAAGGTAAGTATGGCACAGAATAATATTTTGACAATGCTAAATAGGTAAAAGGCACAGTTGCAGCACAATCCTAAAGTTAAAAGGTACCAGGCTAAAAATGGGTCGCAATTGTTAAGACCTGTTCAAAATATAGTAAGACCGAGTAGCACAATTATAGGCAATCAATCCAATGGCTAATCCTTTCATCCATTTCATACTCCTACGTCCCGTCCCCTTTCCTCCATACTGTATGGGCGTCCCTCACTAGGGACTGGAGATGGAAACTTTTTCACCAGAAATCTTCCCCTTTAAATTTAGTTTTGCACGCGTTGACAGGAACGGATCTCTTTCACCAGCACGCCTGGGTTAGGCCTCTGTCATAGTAATTCCACGTGCTCTTCCCCGGAGAAGTATTTTTGTTTTCTTTTCTTTAATCAGTTACCTCTGTCGCCACACTCCTCCCCGGTGCATGTCGACGTCAGCGGGGTTCAGCATGTATCCAGCCTGCAAGCGGCTCTTCCCTACATCGCTTACCCACGCTCTCTGCCTCCGCTTCCTTGGCCCCGATCACAGCTGGGAGGGCTGTACCGCATGCAACGCACTGACACCATACACTCAGAAGAACTAGCAAGGTGGAGGGAGATCTTCTAAAGGTCACCTCCAGAGGACATGAAGGAATTCGTCAAGCAAAAGTCCAGGCCCATGGTATGGTATGATATGATAGTTTATTTATATAGCGCCTTTACACAATGTGTTTCAAAGCGCTTCAAGGCAAGAGAGGGAATAAGGGAAAATACAATGACATTCTTACAGGCCATGAACAGGACGGATCTGAAATTAACTATCATACTCGGCCTAACGACATTTCAGATGGTGCAAGAGTTAAGACATAGATAAGGAAGGGAGGGGGAGAGTGGGGAAGGAAATGGAAACAGACCGGAGACTACCGTACTAGGCCTGACGACCACTGTTTTCATCCACACCCCGCAGAAGCGACTCGTTCCCCAGGAAATGCACGAGTGGGAGGGGCATATCTGGTCCTAGTACCGGTGCAGGCAACAAGGCTGATTGAGCTACCGGCCAACAGGCCGAGGGGTAGTGAGATCGTACTGGTGACTACACTGAGGGAGCACAAGTTTCTATTACTGGGCCTAAACCCAAGGGGCTACGCCCTAGTATAGGACAGATGTCTGAGGGGGCGCCTGTACGCAGCACTATCAGTGCCACAGCCGAGGGCACTGCGCCTACCAGGCCCCGTCCTGAGGTGGAGGGTGGGGCCTCCATTTCCACCTCCAAGAGCCCTGGCAGAGGCAGGTCCCAGAGCGGCAAGCGTCAGGGACACAGGCACGTGGCATACAGCCCAACAAAATGGTGGCCATGCCAGACAAAATGGCAGCTCGCCCGACACCATCCCCATTTGGGGACCAGGTAGGGGAACGAGTTTCCAGGTGGGACTGGTCATCGCCTAGCACGTGGCCCACGGCATATCCTTCAATGTCGCAGGGCAGATAGACCACGCATACAGCAAGACAGAGTGTGCCCAGGACTCAACAACCTCAGGGCCCTGCCCCCATACCTGCTTAACCAAGCGCCCCACGGGCCTGTGAAGACAGTTTCTTTGAAAAATTCCTGACCCTCATGAGCTCTCCGCAGATGGGCATAATCCTCAAGGATGTTATCAGGGACATGCTCCCTCCGGTACTTCCGCTAGCACCCACGGCCATTCTTCCCCTGGGTCCAGCGCTTCCGGGTCCAATGCAGTCCCAGCTGCCTGCGCCAGTCCCCATGTCACCGACTCCATGCCTTCGCCGGCCACAGCATCTCCTCTACCACAGCAGCCCCAGCGCCAGTCGGTACGCCACAGCCTCCTGCTCCCAGTACGCCTCCGACTGCACCGGACCAACAGGACACTTCGGTGGACACGGATGAGGAGGATGACTTTGATGCACCCTCATCGGCCAAGGCCTTTCATGAACGGCTTGCGGCCTTGGCTGAGTATTTGGGGCTCCCTCAGCCTGAGGTTGAACAACCAGAGGTGGGGGTACTGGCAGAGACCCTCGCCTTAAGCCCTGCGGCTAGGACAGGAATTCCAATGCGAAAGGAGGTTGTTGCTCTTCCCAAAAAAGGGTGGCTCAAACAACTCTGCAAAGCCCACCAACAGGCGCCTCAATGCCAAGTATAGGCAAATGGAAAAGGGACCCCCTCCTGCTGTCGGCACACCCCCAACCTCATTCTTTCGTGATTGCCGCAGCCTCACTCTACTCAAAGCCACAATCGTCCTCTGCTACTTCCGCCTCAGCAATCCTTGGTAAGGAGGAGAAGATCCTGGAAGCATATGGAAAGAATCTATTCAAACGCTTCTCTTCATCTGCGCCAGTCCAATGCAGATGCCATGCTGGTGCGGTCAACCAGAGGCTCTGGCAAGAGATCGCACATTTCCTTTTTGAACTCCCGGTGCAAAGCCAAGCGCACTTCAAGGCTGGGCTGGCTGAAGCCAAAATAGTAGCGCAGGACATAATGGACCTCAGGGTGGGCCATATGTATCGCTACTGACGTGAGACGGACGGCCTGACTCCGGGCTACAAATTTCAGCCCCGGTGTCCAGGAGCGTATTCTGGACCTTCCTTCCGAGGGGTTGATCTGTTCCTCTCTACTACAGATGAGGAATTGGATGAGAAGAATAGTTTGCAGACTGCCAAGTGCATATCAATCCTCACAAAGTCCACCCACAAGGCCTACAGCCAGGCGCACCAGCGCACAGACAAGGGTCAGTCTTTCAGAGGCTTCAGGGGCTTCCAAAAGACTGGGCAGACAACCGGACAGATCCCAGAGCCAGCACAGGCGAAAGCAACACATGGTGGCTCACAAGGGCTTTTCCCAGTCCCCCTCCTCACCCCAGCCTCAGAGGGCAAAAAGGCATGACACAACCATACGGATCCACGAGTCTCCGGTGGGGGTGCAGGCTTGCCCTTCACGTCCAACGCTGGCGGTCAATGTTCACGCACCCATGGATCCTATCATAGTATCCACAGGGGTCCAGCTTCCTATTCGTGCTTCTCCTCTCTCCTGCCCTCCGCTCCCACAGATTGGTACAACAACTCAGTTGGCGGAAATGTGCTCGCTCGTAGAGAGTCGGGCAGTAGAGGATGTCCCAGCCCATCAGCGGGGTCTGAGCTTCTATTCACTGACTTTCGCCATACACAAAAAGAACCAGGCTGGCCTGAGAGTTGTGTTGTACCTTTCCACCTTGAACCTTTCCCTTCCTCTTCAAAAGTTCAACATGGTTACCCCGGCACTTATAGTGGAGATGTTGTGTGCAGGAGACTGGATGTGCTCCCTGGATCTGAAGGATGCTTATCTACACGTCCCGATCTGGCAACCCCATTGGTCCTTTCTGAGGTTTAGGATCATGGGTTTTCATTTCCAATACAAGGTTCTGCCCTTTGGCCTCAATTTGTCCCCCAGGGTCTTTTCAAGACTTATGAATGCAGTGGCAGACCTCTTCAGGGCTCAAGTTCACAAAATATACCCATACCTAGATGACTGGCTGCTCAGGGCAAGGTTTCCGGAGGCAGTCCAGCACGCCATCTCCGCCCTTATGAATACACTACACGGCCTGGGATTTTCCATCAATCTCAAGAAGTCAGTTGGAGCCCACGCAGAGTCTAACCTTCCTGTGTCTTATTTTGGATACGAGCTCAGAGAGGATTTTCCCCTCAGGACAAGATCACGGCATCAAGGGGTCCACGCAGCATTTTCTCAGCAGAACGGTGACCTCAGCATGGTGGTACCAACACCTCTTGGGCATCATGGCGGCATGTCTCCCAGGCTCAAAATGAGGCAGTTGCAGCTGCACTTCACAGCCTCTGGGAGTCAACAGAGGGGTTCACAGGCAGAGCTCATCAGCATCCCAACTCATCTACACCAGGACCTAGCTTGGTGGAGCATGGATGACAACCTGCATATAGGCAGGCCCTTTAGCAAACCAGCACTTCAGGTCATCATCACCACGGACTCATCCGACTGGGGAGCAACCGTGGGCAGGGTATGGTCCCTTCAGGAGCAGGCGGCCCACATCAACTGGCACGAGTTAATGGCCATCTGGCTAGCTCTCAAAGCCTTCCTCCCGAAGATTAGCGGCAAGGCGATCCTCATTCAGACGGACAACTATACCAGCATGTATTACATCAACAAGCATGGTGGCACCAGGTCTCTGCCACTCTGTACTCTCGCAGTCAGCATTTGGGAGTGGGCTCTGATAAAAAACATACACCTGGCAGCAGTCTACCTCCTGGCGGAGTCCAACCTAGAGGTGGACAGGCTCAGCCGTTTGGATGCAGACAACTACGCGCAGGTCCTTCAGGGGATCTTCAACAGGTGGGGTCATCCTCGGGTAAATCTCTTTACCACCTGTGCCAACAGGAGGTGCCCCCAGTTTGCATCCTGGCAGGTACAGGGCGCGGGCTCTCGCGGCAACGCAATGCAGACCCGGTGGAACAACATGAACGCTTATGCTTTCCCTCCCCCTCCCCTGTTCTACAGGGTAATCTGCAAGATCGAGGCCCGGCACCTTTGCATCATACTGATAGCTCTGTGGTGGCCAGCGAGGCCATGGTTCTCTGAACTGCTTAGCCTGTCGGATCAGTCCCCGGTGCACCTTCCGCTGAGCCCAGCACACCTACTGTTGCAACTGTTCCACCTCGCCCCCCTGAAGTTAGCGCTTGCAATTCTCCTCTTTTAGTCCAGTGGTTAAGAGACATTTGGCAGGCCTGACCAGGCTTTACTCGCCTATCAAGAAGCCACACTCTGTGTGGGACCTCAACGTGGTATTGGGCACCCTGGGGCATAAACCATTCGAACCTATGGCGTCCACGGACATCAGGCTAGTCACCATTAATACGGCCCTCCTGGTGGGCCTGACCTCTGAACGCTGGATCAGTGAAATCCAGGCGCTGGTGGCTTCAGAGCATTATACTACTTTTCATAAAGACATGGTGGTGCTTTGAACTCACCCCTCCTCTTTTCACTTAAATGAGGAGATGGTGCTACCAACATTTTTCGCGGATCCCAAAGATGACGCTCAGAGGGTATTGCACTGTCTGGACGTTAGGCGTGCGCTGAGATACTACCTGGACAGGACAAAGAGTTTCTGCAAATCAGACGCCCTCTTTGTCACTTTTAGTGGGTCAAAGCCCGGCAGTCAAGCTTCCAAGGCCTCCATTGCAAGGTGGATGGTTACGGCCATCAAGGCGGCATGTGAGGGGGAGCACAAACCTCTACCAAATAAGCATGCCCATGCAATCAGAGCTACAGCCACAGTGGTTGCTTTCCAGAGGCATGTCCCATGGCAGGTCATCAGCAAGGCGGCTACCTGGGCTATGCCCTCGGCCTTCGGCAAGCACTACTGTTTGGATGATGCCTCCAGGTCGGATGCAGCGTTTGGTCAGGCAGTGTTAAGGAACTTGTTTTCCTAAGAGAGCAACTCTCCACCCTGAAGCTACATTCAGTTGTACTCGCACATACAGAATGGAGGAAAGGGGACGGGACGGGACGGGACGTAGGAGTAATGATAAATTACTCGCATTAGTGACTAGTGTACTCCTAGTCCATAGTCCCCTTTCCTACCTACTTTCCCCCCAGCATCCCCCCTAACATTCAGTGTAGTTCCAGTTCATTGCATGTCAGTCTGTGATCAGATCATCCAGATCAATTCTGGTTGTAGCCAGTCAGAACAGTATGTGTATCCTCACATTCTGCGCAAAATTCAATGTCAGTACAGATCAGTGCCAGTGCAAAGGTGTAGAAAATCGGTGTTAAAAAAGCATGTCAACAAATGTGCTTACAAATGTCAACAAAGAGCGTGTTCAGCAAACACGTGGGTATCAAAGCATAGCCGAAAGCAGAAGTGGTGTCTGTGGCAAACGAAACCCATGTGTGTCCTGCAAACGGACAATTTTCAGTGACAAATTTCAGAGCCTCACTGCATCGGCTCTCTCACAACAGGTGACAGATGTTTCTTCACAGCAAATCATGCTCACTGCTGCAAGCTTCTGTTGGTTCCTCAACTCTCCCCATCGCCTCAACTCTCCCTAGTCTATCCTCTTGATACCGATGTATCATTCACAGTGGCACTCATTCAGAGTGTTGAAGCAAAACAATGCAGATGGCAACTCTGCTTTGGCAATGCAGTGGCATTGCAATGGCTCTTCACAAAGGCCAAAACTCAGATTCAGAGCACTATCCGGCTCACTCCTTCCCTGCCATGCCAGTTCCCGCTCTTCACATGAGGGACCAGCCAACGTTGGATGCAAGTGCAGATTTCAAAGCACTATGGTGTCCGATCAATGCTCACTCCCACATGACACAAAGAACGTCACTGCTCTTCAAACATAGTTTAGCACCGGGAAATCAAATGCGTCACCAGAGCGTGTCTTCCTGCTCATTTGCATTTCTCTCCTTTTCCCTAGCCCCAAGCTTGTGACTTCTTCTGGTTCACGAAGTAAGGCATTCCGATGGATTCTCTAATCGCTGCAGATTACAAAACAGCCCAAATCACAATTTCTCTCCTTTGCTGAACATCTTTCATCTTTGGTACAAAATTCTGCAAGGTGTTGATTTTCAAAACCGTCAGATCACTTCCCGTGGCACTTCAGGTGTCCGCCAGGAAAGCAGTCAGCAAACAGGTCTTCTGTGTACCTTCTCAGAGCACAGCCATTGACAAAGCCATACCCCAAGGCCTCAAATCGGAGACATTCCCCAGAAGTGCTGCTGCAAAGCATAGGTGTCAAATAGTGTCACATCACAATGTGACAAAAGCCAATTGTAGGTGCTGCTTCAAAACAGCCGGAATGCAAATGTCATAAGGTGTCGGCCATCACGGATCTCGTACAAACGGGCATCAAGGTCTGGTCAATTGATCAAGGCGATCTGGTCAATCAAGGTCTCACGGTCTGCAAGTCTCGGTCTGGTCAAGGTGTCTCTCCAGGTGTCATGCAAGGAAAACAAAAGTGCAAGTATTAGTTCAATCAGATTCAGATGTATTCAAGCCAAAAACAAAACCGCATTTCTCATTGTGCTTCAGTGCACATAGCTAGTTCTAAACTCCCAATGTCTCTCAAGACATCAATGCTAATTTCTCATTGTCTGCCCAATATCAGTGTACATGTATCAGTCTGCATCTGTCTCTGTCTAACCATGCCTGTCTCTGCATGCTGCATGTTGCATTTCTCCAGCCATCTCTAGCCTTCTCAAAACAAAACAGGACAGCCCATTTCACATAGTTCAAAAAATGCAAATTCGAAAATTGCATTCCTCTCTGCATTACTCTCTGTGGCATCTACATGTGTTCTATCCACAGACTCCCCTTTCAACATGATGCATTCACAATGCAGAATCACTCCATGTTGACAAAACAAATGCATTTCATTCAAATGGACACTGCTTTCTGCAATGCTATTCAGATTCAGTAAACAGTCCTCCCCTTCACGGCCTACTCCTTCTTCAAAACAGTCTGCTGCTATCGCTGATACTGAAAACGCACAATGTCTCAACATTGCTAATCTCTCATGAACACTCGTTCTCTCCATGTGTCTACTCGGAAAACAAAAAATATTCAAAGAATGCAACATCTCAGAACAGCCTAAATTAGCACGATTCAGTCGATTCTTTCTCCTCTTGCTTCCTAACCATGTTGTAAATCGGGCAGACAAAACATTTTCACTCCCAAACATAGGCCAAACACTGCTGCTGTCACAAATTCTGCCAAAAATGCCATTACCATTCAAATCAAAGATTTTAACCATCTCATCTCTTCCCACAAATCTAGAATGCAAATGCTTCACATAACTGTCTGCATGCACATAACTGCTTCCATGCAAAGGTGTCTCCAAAAATACAGGTTCACAATGCAAATCTGCAAAGGCAATCCCTCTATGCAAACTGCACATGTCTGGCAAAAATGCACTCTCCATGTTCTCTTCATGGCAAACCTTCTGTTCAATATGTTGCTCTGCTGTTATGGGAATCTTTTCAATCACTGCACTATCAGTGGAACAAACTGTCTGGGTCACACTCTCTCTATTATTGCCCTGAGGTAACTCTTTCTCCCCACGGGCAATATTCACATCTCCTCCATGCACTGCTGTCTCGTGCATTTACCCCTGCTGGGTTTCTCATAGAAACTCTGTTCCCTCCCACCACTATGGTTGGTGGTGGCGAATTATCCCAGGCATCAAGCATATGACTGAGCCGATTTCTTATTGCTTTCAAATCACTGAGATATGGTCTCATTACTGCAGTTCTATAAATAATTCACCCTCAGGTGAACCAAATCTTACGAATCTAACAAATCTTAAGTGAGTTTCAAAAAACAAGCTTCTAGACTTCTCCAAACATGCAGATAGTCGTCGACTTGCTAAATATGTGCACACATTCCAGCCTTTGAAATCCAAACAATGGTCAGATTTTCAAAAAAGTGTCATGTCTCTGCGGATTTCCAAACAAAATACCTCAAGCGTCCTCAAGAAAATAAATGGTTGTACAAACATTTTCAAAATTGCCAGTCATAAAAAAAACTGCTCTGTATCAATTCCAATACAAATTCCGGATTCAAACAAAGTCAGTCAGACAACTATGTTCCCCTTTCTACGGTGAACTAAGTTGTGTACGAAGCATGCTCTAATTCAAAACATCCCCAAGAAAAAACATCAAATATTCCCTCAAACAAACGGACAACACAGCTGCACACGATGTTTGAACTTCTTCGACGTCAGATAAACGATAAGTGGATCAGAAACCAGCTGCAAAACTCTGCAGACTAAACCCTCTGCTCCATGTGATCAATCTGCATCGGCGAAGCCTTGCGATCTGTGTCATTTTGTCAGTTTCCAAAAAATCTACCTTTGGCATAGCCCCACATGGGTGAACAATTTGTCAAACTGCAACTCTACCTCAGGGGGGGGTGGACCACTTTGGCCCCCCTGCACAGATATCTCAGGGCGATTGTGCACTGTTACTGCCAAATTGCTATGCTATGGAAACACAAACATACCCCAATGCTAAGAATCGACATAAGACACAAAGAAAACACATGAATCAATCTCAATTATAACAATGGAATACATTTTATTCGTACATAGCAAGGCATAATAAACACTGCTAGCAAATCCGAATTTTGCACCCCTTATGCTTGGGTGCAAACGGCAATAAATGTAAGCCTTACAGGCTACTAATGCAAGTAATCTAATAGCAATAAAGCGTCAGCATTTGTCTCCAATCCACATCACACATTACACTCTCTCTCTAAGACAATCCCTGTCTGATCTCCCCTTCTATCAAACCAAAAGCTCTGTGTGAGTGTCTGTCCTAATTTCCATTGCACGTGTCTTTATCAGTCAGTTAGTCCTCGTACTCAATCAGCAATACTCCCCTCTCAAGATTTCATCTTGAATGTGTCTCTCTCTCCTCTCGAGCTCCCTTGCAGCCAGCCACTCGAACTGCCTCGAGCCTCTGCAATGCTCATCTGATCTCCTGCCAACTGCTCCAACATCTCGGTCTCATCGGCTCTCCCTGAATGCTTCCCCAAGCTTTAGGGCAGCTGATTCTCCAAAGCCTCTGCTTCGAAGGGATTGTGTCCTCCGACGTATTCCTTATCTTAGATATCTCTTTCCAGCTTTGCTGGCCTCGGAAATTTTTTCTCTAGAGGGCGCTGCGCGTCGACCTCCGCCGAGTCGATGTCCCTCGACAGCCGCCGTATCGACCTGCCTATAAAGGCCGCGCGCAGCACTGTTGCTCAGTTCCGTTTTTCCGCGCTTACTCAGTGCCTCAGAATATCGTTGCTCAGTTTCGTAGAGAATTTATCCTATTTCCTCGAGATATTCGATCCATACTCGATGGCTTCCTCGTCGGAACCGACGACCCCTCGGTCCGGCTTCAAAAAATGCCGAGACTGTGGGGAAAAGATGTCGCTGACTGACCCTCAGAGTTTGTCTGTGGTGTTTGGGAGCTGAACACCATTGTTCGGAGTGCGAGGACTGTATGTCCATGACAGCTAAGGCCCTGAAGGAGCGTAGGGGGAAGCTGTAAAAAGGTAAGACTTCAAAAGCTTCTTCTTCCTCGACGAAGTCTAGACATTCGTCTCCTCGTCACCATTCGCGCTCTAGGTCTCGGAGTGGGTCCCATCACTCCTCGAGATCGAAGCACTCGAAGAGGCGACGTCCAAGATCCCCTTCTCCGTCCTCCTCTTCCTCTGTTTCTCCTAAGAGAATCCCTTGCCCCACGAAACATAGTTCCCGGGCTGAATGGGAGGAATTCCGCAAAAATATGATGAGCGTCTTCGAGAAAGCGGCCTCGACCCCCTCGAAGACTGCCGAGAGCGATGCTCTGGTCGAAAGACCCAAAGGTCAAAAACGCCATGAGTCGCAGTACCCGGTTAAGGAAGCTTCTCGAGCGCGTCACGAACCCTCGAGTAAAGCTATGACCTCGAAATCTTCTTAAAAGGTTGCGTCGACGAAGGTTCCGTCGAAGCCGAGGTCGGTGTCTTCAACGCAGTTGTCGAAGGGACCTTCGACACACGGGTCTGTCGACTCAACGCCATCTTCGACACCGGCGTCGATGCCAAGGAAAGTCACGGTTGCGGCGCACCCAGTGGCTATCCCCAGGTCCTCGATGGCGTTGAGATTGTCGACTTCCTCGAGCAGAATCCCAATTCTATCGAGGACCTCGAGGGCTCCGCCTTTGTTTTCGACGCCACGCTCGAAGCCTTCGGCGTCGACGACATCGACGTTTTCGAGGCCGATTACAAGAAGTTTGGCACCCTCTGCCTTGGAGATGGGTTTCACACCCTTTGTGAGTTCAGAGCAATTGAGAACTATGTCCTCAATTATGGAAGAGGGAGAACTATCTGACCAAGAAGAGACATTTGAGTTGCAGGGACCTGCAACCCCAGTTCAAGAGGAGTTATCCTCAGAAGAACGCAGGTTAAAGGATCTCCATGATTCCTTACATGAGGCAAGTGGGTTAGACACTTCCCCTGAGGTGGAATTCGCTAGGCCAGACCCGGGGGAGCATGCTGAAACACCCTATAGAGCCTTAATGGCCAGGATCACAGAATTTATGGGGTGGTCAACACCTTCACAGGCTTTCCAACAAGATGACCTCACGGATATTCTTGATAAAGGTCCACAGGAGGATCCTGTAGTGCCTTTTCATAAAGCTCTTCAAAGGAAAATCATGACGAACTGGGAAACCCCAGATGTCGTCCCGGCAGTAAATAAAAACACTGTCTACTAAATACAGGATATCTTCTGCAGACCCAGAGTTTTTGTCAAAACACCCGTCCCCAGAAAGTCTGGTGGTACAGGCATCATCTTCTACTGACATCAAGACTGCTTACCCTACCGTCCCACAGGACAGGGACGATAAGAAATATGATGCCTTGGCAAAAAATGTTTTTTCGGCATGTAGCATGGCGTTAAAATCTATTAATGCTACTTGCACCCTTGCTAGATTCAGCCATACACTTTGGGAGTGTGCTTCTACAGCGGCTGACTGCATCCCGGAGGGAGAAGAAAGGGAGGCGTTCCTAAATATCATACAGGACGGTAAAGACGCTATGTGCGAATCCCTCCAGACGGGCATTGATTCGGCTGACCGTATCAGCAGAGCAATGGCGGCAAGTACAACAACCAGGAGATTCGCTTGGTTGAGAAAGTCTGGTTTTGCCCCAGATGTGCAAGCCAGGCTCTTGAACATGCCATTCGATGGCTCTTCTTTGTTTGGGAAAAAGGCGGATGACAGTTTAGAAAAACTGCAAACATCAAAGGCAGCAGCAAAATCCCTAGGCGCTGCAATCCGTCAGACACCTTTTCGTCCCACAGGAACCTCTGCGAGAGGCAAGTCCTTTCGCTTCTAGTCCGCATTCGGAAGAGGTAGAGGACGACCGGCTCAAAGGGGACAAAGAACTACCCGAGGTGGACGGGGTAGATATTCAAAAGCCGCAGCAACAGCAGGTGCCTCTTTACCATCTGCATCAGCCGCCCCAAAACCACTCTAAGGACTTCCCTCACAAGACACCTGTAGGAGGCAGGTTAACTGAACATCTGGCGGAATGGCAGGCTATCACGTCAGATGCTTGGGCATTGGAGACAGTTGCACAAGGTTACTGCCTGCTCTCCTATGCATACCTCAGTCATCCACCATGGATCAGCTCTCAAAAAGCTCCAGATCCGCTCCTCTTGCAGGAAATTTTAGACCTGCTAGAGAAAGGTGCCATAGAACCGGTACCTGTAGCGGAGAGGAACAAGGGCTGGTACTCACCTTACTTTCTCATTCCAAAGAAAGACGGAGGACTGAGACCCATCTTGGACTTGCGAGAATTGAACAAATTCCTCAGGAAAGACAAATTCAAGATGGTAACTCTTTCTCAGTTCCTTTAGGCCCTTCAGTTCCAGGACTGGTTGGTATCTCTGGACCTTCAGGACGCTTATTTCCATGTGCCTATCCATCTCAAACACAGGAAATACCTGAGGTTCGCAAATGGCAACTCTCATTATCAATTTCGAGTGCTGCCATTTGGGCTGACCTCTGCCCCGAGGGTCTTCACCAAGTTAATGTCGGTAGTGGCTGCAAGTCTAAGGAGGGGAAGGGATTCACGTCTACCCCTACCTGGACGATTGGTTGATCAGGGCTGTATCTTCGGAGCAAGCTCAGATCCAGCTAAATCACATTAGCCACTCCCTTCACAGACTGGGCTTCTCCCTCAGTTTAAAGAAGTCACAAATTATAGCATCGCAGAGACTCCAGTTCATCGGAGCGATCCTGGACACTTCCCTGGGAAAAGCCTCGCCACCAGAGGTGAGGGCTCAAGATATTCTACAGATGGTTACCAAGTTCCAAAATGCCCAATGTCTCCCAGCCTTCGACTTTTTGAGGTTGCTAGGCCTCATGGCATCCTGCATTTTCCTAGTGCCAGAGGCTCGCCTGAGAATGAGATCCCTCCAGTGGGCACTGTGAACTCAGTGGTCACAATTCTCAGGAAGAATGACAGATCTTCTTCAGGTTCCCGACAGGGTAGCTCGAGACCTTCAGTGGTGGGCCTGTCAGGAGAACATTCTGGAAGGAGAACAGTTTTGGCAACCCTGGCCGGAGATAACAGTAGTCACGGATGCCTCACTCACGGGGTGGGGAGCCCACGCCAACGACTTGACCATCAGCGGTCGTTGGTCTCCATCGGAGTCCAGACTACATATCAGCCTGTTAGAGCTGAGGGCCCTCAGACTTGTGCTGAAGTTCTGTACAAGGGAAGAATGTCCTGATAATGACGGGCAACACAGTGGCCATGCATTACCTCAACAAAAGAGGAGGCGTAGGATCTTTACCTCTGTGCAGAGAGGCGATGCAGCTCTGGTTTTGGGCAATCCAAGAAGGAATCTCTCTATAGGCAGTTCACCTAGCCGGAGAGAAGAACTTGACAGCGGGCGCTCTGAGCAGGCAGAGCACAGTCTCCCACGAGTGGGAACTAGCTCAGGAAGTCCTTCAAGAGATCTTCGCCCTTTGGGGAACCCCTCAGGTGGATCTGTTCGCCACCAGTGTCAACAGGAAGTGCGATCTGTTCTGTTCAAGGGAATTTCCCCCGAGAGGAGCTCTGGGAGACGCGTTCATAGTGGACTGGGAGTTTCCGCTTCTGTACGCGTTCCCACCGGTCCCTGTCATTCCTCACATGATCAGGAGGTTGAGAAGATTCCGGAAAACCATGATCCTAATTGCCCCGGATTGGGCCAGGAGAACGTGGTACCCGGACCTTCTAGACTTGTCCATCTGCCCTCCAATTCGACTTCCACTCAGAGAATCTACTCTCACAGAAGGGAGGTCAGGTTCTCCATCCAGACATCAAAACCCTCAACCTTCACGCTTGGCTTCTGAAAGGCTGAGGTACAAGGATTGGGACCTCCCTGATAATGTTATGGAGGTGTTGCTTTCGGCAAGGAGGCCAGCAACAAAGTCTTTATACCGCTGCCGTTGGAACAGATTTTGCAGCTGGTGTAGAGAAAAGAATATCGACCCCTTTTCATGTGGTACACCAATGGTTTTGTCCTTCCTACTCTATTTGGCGAATTCAGGCCTTCAAGTGGGCACCATTAAGGGCTATCTCGTAGCGCTATCCATCTTTAAGCGCACTGCGGAAGAACCATCCTATTTCAAGTTACCCGTTTCTAAAGGGGTTAACTAACGTTTATCCCCCAAGACCATTCCAGGTTCCTCTATGGGATTTAAACTTAGTCCTAACTTTCCTGATGGGCACACCTTTCGAACCACTCCATTCTTGTTCGTTAAGATTTCTTACCCTTAAAACTGTTTTATTAATAGCACTTACATCTGCTAGAAGGGTGAGCGAGTTACAAGCTCTTTCTTGTAAACCCCCTCATACAATCTTTCACAAAGACAAAGTTGTCCTGCAAGTGAAGCCTAATTTCCTCCCAAAGGTGGTTTCTGAATTCCATATCACTCAGAAGATTACCCTTCCATCTTTCTATCCTCCTCCACATCCGGGGAAAGAGGAAGAGAGGTTACACAGGCTGGACCCAAGAAGGGCTTTAAGTTTTTACATCAGTAGACTGGCTAGGATAGGACAGGCAGACCAGCTGTTTGTAGGCTACGCAGGTCACAAGCTAGGGTTACCGATAACTAAGCAGACCATTTCCAGATGGATCATTCTAGCCATTTTCGAATGTTATAAACTGGCAGGAAAAGAGCCCCCTCAAAATCTTAGGGCTCATTCGACCAGAGGTATTGCAGCTTCATCGGCCCTCAAAAGAGGAGTGCCGGTTAAAGACATATGTGCGGCTGCCACATGGTCGTCCGTCCATACCTTTACACGGTTTTACAACTTGCATTCCTCCTCCAGTCAAGAGACTAGGTTTGGAAGGGCAGTATTGCACTCTATTCATCAATAAAAGGAAGCATGAAGTCAGTACTCCCACCTCCAATAACAGAATACTGCTATGGGAGCCTATCTAAGATGAGGAATACGTCGGAGGACACAATCCCTTCGAAGAACAAGTTACTTCTTACCTTGTAACGTTCTTTCGATGGGATGTTCCTCCGACGTATTCCCCATCGACCCTCCCATCCATCCCCGCAGTACTACTTCTCTTGTTGTTGCAGCTTACGCTCCTTCAGGGTGATTAGTCTAGTCCAGAAAGAATAATTGTGGGCTACAAAACGGAACTGAGCAACGGACGCTGCGAGCAGCCTTTATAGGCAGGATGACGTCAACGTCGATACGGCGGCTGTCGAGGGACATCGACTCGGCGGACTTCGACGCGCAGCACCCTCTAGAGAAAGATTTTCCGATGCCAGCAAAGCTGGAAAGAGATATCTAAGATAAGGAATACGTCGGAGGAACATCCCATTGAAAGAACGTTACAAGGTAAGAAGTAACTTGTTCTTCTCAAGCTGCATCCAAAACGCTACCCAAACGCCTCTATCTCTTATACCTCATACTGCTCATTTCAGGCTCCCAGTTATAGTGTCAATTCACGTCACACTTTCTCTGTGGTTACTTGTCAAAACTTTCTTGGCAAGCATTTCTCTAAAATCAAGCGCCTAAAGGTCTGTTACATCGATCGTGTTCTAGTGTTTGTGACATTTGTACATCGTGACTTGTACATCCTATGGCCTTCTCCTGTCTGTGTTACGAAACCATCCTCCCATACTCCCATTTCTCCTTTCACTCAAATCCCTCTATCTGTGTCTGTGCAAAGCACTCCCACTCCCTGCAAATGCCCCCACCTTCCTGTCTGCGAGCAAGCCAGGGCTTGATGAGCTTCCTTTCTCATTCCCTTCTACTCTGGCAAGAGTTGCATCTTATCGGTCTGTCTTCCAGCCTTTGTTTACACATTCCTTGATTCACAGTGTACCATAACAATATCTCAGCAGAACCAATTGTGGAGCTGCTCTTCTGTGCCTCTTCAGAATGGCTTAGGAGCCAGCTACATGCTCTATAGTGCCTAACGCTTTCACTCGCAAACCACTCGCTATACCATGGCTCAATGTATACTTCTACGTGCACATTCATGCGTGTCTAATTGCATACATAATAACATATGTCTCTACAAGGCCCTTCATATAACAGAGCCTCTTTCTCTCTAGCAAACCAAATGGCTGAATAATATTGATAATGGATAACTAACGTCACTACTCAGAATGAATGATGGATAAATGAATCACTAAATGAGTAATGCATTTCTAATGATAACATACCAGGCCTCTTCATATAATATCTGGTTTTACATCGGAAGGCAAGCAAGTGAATCAGAATATGCTTAAGAACAATTTAAATGCTGCTGAAACAGCGGGAAGAACCTTGGCACAGGGTACCTTGCTTAAACGACACGCCTGGCTGAGGAACTCCGGGTTTAAGCCGGAGACCCAGGCAGCCTTAATAAACAAACCCATTGAAGAAACCAACTTGTTCGGCAAGACAGTGGACGAAGCACTTGAGACAGCCAAAAAAGAACATGAGACTCTCAAGTCCCTGGAACAGATTACCCAAAAGCTTTCACAACAGAGAGGGGGCGGCTCTCGTTCCTTTCGTGGGCAATCTCGATCCCCTCAAAACCGGTATGGTTCGGGAAACAACTGGAATTCAGGACAAGGGTCTAACACCACCACCACGTATCCACCTAGAGGACAGCAGCGTGGAAAGCGTAGAGGCCGGAGTACCACCCCCAGAGGCTCCCCAGCCTCCGGTCAGAAATGACCCTCAGATTCAGGTCTCCTCCCATGCCACCCGGGGGCGTCTAACATCATTCCTTCATGCATGGGTGGGGATAACAGCATACCAGTGGGTACTCAAGACGGTCGCCCACGGGTACTGCATAGAATTTTGCCGACCACCTCAATTCAGACCGCCAAATTCAAGACACCTGATGCTGGAACACCTACGCATCCTACTGCAAAAAGGATCTCACCATGCGCCCTGTGCTACACTTGCACCCAGCAAACACATTTGTCAAACCTCAAAAGTATCGTATGGTCACATTACAGGAAGTAATCTCGCTGCTGAAACGCGGATTACATGGCAACATTGGATATGAAAGATGCATACTTTCATATTTCAATGTTGCCGGCGCACAGAAAATACCTAAGGTTCATGATATAGGACAAGCACTATCAGTTCAAAGTGCTCCCCTTCGGCATTGCCTCGGGGCCAGCAGTGTTTACGAAGGTACTGTCAGTGGCAGCAACGCACCTGCGCATAGAATCTGTCCCGGTTTACCCTTAGCTCGACGACTGGCTCATAACAGGGGAGTCCTACGGAACATGCCTGTTGAACACTCAAAAGACGATAGACCCCTTATTCAGCCTGGGATTCTCTATCAACGAGAAGAAATCCAGCTTAGATCCCAGTCAAGTCAAACCGTTTCTAGGGGCTCTAATTCGGACAGAAGACAGCCTAGTCTTCCCCTCCAACGAGAGGGTTCAGAACCTGCGGTTTCAGATCCCTCCGTATGTAGCCAGTCGAGAGGTGACGGTACGGAAGGCCATGCGACTGTTAGGAATGATGGCGTCCTGCATTTACTTAGTTGCTCACGTGCGTCCCATGAAAGGGGGGCTCAACAGCCAGTGGTGTCAGGCCAGTGGACAATGGGAAGATCTGGTAGGTCTCTCCTGCCCTCGTTCTCTCTCTGCAGTGGTGGTCGAGGGAAAACCTCTTGAAGGGGAAAGCCTTCACCACCCCCGCAGTAGAAGCCACTCTCACGACAGACGTATCTCACGGGGTGGGGGGCTCACCTGCTTCAGCAGACGGCGCAGGGCGTGTGGTCCCCAGCAGTAGCATCCAACCACATCAATCTGTTGGAGCTATTTGCTGTATTCAAAGCACTGAAAGCCTTTCAGACACAGTTACATGCAAAGACAGTTTTGATCCCGACAGACAGCACCATAGCTATGTACAACCTGAACAAGCAAGGGGGGCACACACTCTCCAGGGCTATCCAAGCTGTCCCAAAACATTTGGAAATGGGCTCTCAAACAGAGGATGTTCCTGTTGTCCCAACACATTCCAGGGGAACTCCGTCTTCTGGCGGACGTGCTCAGCAGAGACTTCCCACTGCCCGTAGAGTATGAATGGCGATTACACAAAGACATCATCTCCGTTTTCGCGCTATGGGGCTTCCCAGAGATCGACTTGTTCGCAACTCTGGAGAACGCTGAATGCCAAGGTTACGCCTCCATGTACCCACAAACGATCCAAGGGGAACGGGCTGTGGATTGCATGGTCAGGGAAATTTGTTTACGCTTTTCCCCCACTCCCCTACTCAACAAGATTGTGCACAAGATGCACCAGGAACCAGTCACCATGATGTTGGTGGCGCCGATGTGGGCCCGCCAATCATGGTTCTCTCATCTGATGAAGATGGCCCTAGCTCCTCCAGTGAAACTGCCTTGTCTGTACAACATGTGATCTCATAACAAGGGAGAAACACTCCACCCATGCCCGCAAACCCTGAATTTAGCGGCCTTGCTCCTGAGGTCATAGAGTTCGGTCACCTACAACTCCCTCGAAGATGCATGGATATACTTAGGGAGGCGAGGAAACCTGACACCCAATATTGCTACTCTAATAAATGGAAGCGCTTTATCTGGTGCAACTCCAAGGGCAGCAATCCCATTGACTGCTCTCCTACACACATTGTGTTGTACCTGACTCACTTACTGGACTCGGGTCTGGTTTTTAATTCCCTGAAAGTTCATATTGCTGCCCTCTCAGCCTACACCCCATCACAACAGAAGATGTTGTGGTGGAAAGTACCAGTTATTAAGGCTTTCATTGAAGTGGTTAAAAGAATTCATCACCCCATTTCTAACCCGGCGCCCAGATGGGACCTAAATGTGATATTGACTAGATTTATGGGTTCTCCCATTGAGCCTATGCATAAAGCAAGTCTCAAGGTTCTTACATACAAGACAGCCTTCCTAGTGGCCATCACTTCTATAAGCAGAGTTGATGAACTACAGGCCCTTTCAGTCCTAGACCCTTTTGTTACAGTCCATAGAGATAAGGAGGTTCTGCGCACTCATCCTCGATGTGTGCCTAAATTTATTTCCAAATTCCATGTGAACCAATCAATAGAGCTGCCTACTTTCTTCCAGAACCCCACTAACATGGCCGAAAGAAGCCTACACACATTAGATATGCGCAGGGAAGTCATGTTTTACCTGGAAAGAACTAGAACACTGAGAAAAACAAATCAATTTTTCGTTTCAGTGGCAGCTTGTAGAGAAGGGGATCCTGTCTCTAAATCAGCTATCTCAAGGTGGATTGTCAATTGCATCGCACTCTGCTACACTCTTGCTAAGAGAGAACTGCCCTTCAAGGCTAGAGCGCATTCTACTCGAAGCACTGGGGCTTCCATAGCATTCATTGCAAATGTTCCCCTAGAATCCATTTGCAAGGCGGCAACCTGGAGTTCTGTACACACCTTTACAAAACACTATTGCCTAGACACTCATTCTAGGTCTGATTGTCAGGTGGGACAAGCAGTACTAAGACGTCTCTTCACTACTGTTCCTTCTCACAACCCACCTCCAACTCTGGGTACTGCTTGCTAGTCTATGCACAGCATGTGAATCTAAGCAGATTAACAAACATCAGAAGACCTGCATTACTCACCGTAATAGCATGTATCTGCTTAGATTCACATGCGCCCACCCTTCCTCCCCGCTTGGGTGGAAGGAACATAGACGTATTACTGCTTTCTCTTTTATGTACACTCACAATAGTCATTAGGCTCCCTCATGGCAGAAAAAATACAATCGAAGGGAACTCGACATGTGAGGGATCTTGGGTACACTACATGTTGCGTTAAGGATAGTGTTACATGCACCCCCATGTTGACGTCCTCTTTCGATCCTCGAAAGACAAGATGCAATACTCTGCGATTACCACTGGATGTCGAACTATATGCGCAGCATGTGAATCTATGCAGATACAATAATCAGAAATGCTATTACGGTGAGTAATGCATGTCATTCAATTTAGTGTTCAGTATGCTTAAATTCAAGCTTTCATTTCGGTAATTCGTAGGCATAATGCGGCTTGGATACAAGTTTTCAATTAATTCGATACTTAGTTATTTCTCTGCTAGTAGCGCCACGGTTTGTGTGGCTCCTCCCAACATTCACCAGTCCTTCGGCATCCTCTCCGGTGGCTTCCGCTGCTTCCTTCTCCCTCCTCGGTCGACAGACCAGCTCCTGCAACCCTCGCTCTCACGCCCATGGCACTCCTCCGCACACCAGCAACTCCGGTCTTCACATGGGTGCCGATGGTGTCTTTTCTGTCTCGCTTGCTCGCAGCACCAGCTGCCTTTTTCAGTATAAGGAGGCTCCCGCACCTGAAACAGCCCCATGGCCGTGTTCGCCTTGGGCTCCCCAGGTCCTGTGGGATCTCAGCCGGCGTTTTAGCTCCTTCTCCTGTCCCACCACGGCTGCTTCCTGTCAGAAAGTGTCCCCTGCTGGTCTCTCCCAGACAGGCTTCCCTGTATTTTTATTGTGGTGTTCTCTGCCTCTCGTTTTATACACCTGCAACCACTTAACAGGTTGCAGCTGTACTTTCTCAATTGTGCTTGCTTGACCATGATTAAGGGGACATGCCCGACTCTCACCATACTCTGCAGGCAACTTCCTCGTCCCAGTACCATGTGGTAAAATGTAGGTGTAGTGTTGCTCTTTCTCCTCGTCCAAGTACTAGAGAGGTGAACTAGGTTACTAGGGTTTACTACTCCTAGTTGCTTCTTCCTTGTCTCGGTACTGTTAGATTGAAAATGTGGGGCAATGAGGGTAACTGGCTTACAATAGCCCATAAAGGCTGGGGGAGGGTTAGGCTGGTCCTCGTTGGGGAGCGGGGGATATCATGCCTCGCCTATTTTTGCCTTAACTCCTCTCTTCGTCACTCTTTCTGGTGTTTCTAGAGTGGTAACATCTTTGGGAATTTTCCGGGTCAGTGGAATAGTGATAGCAATACCCCATGACTGTCTCTGGGATATAGGGTTCTCCCTAAAAGGGAAATGCGGAATACTGCATCTCGTCTGAAGACATCTCACCTCCAATCCCCAAGGACCCTCCACCCAGGTGATCCTCCCTCGCTTTTCAACCCCAAGGTTGCTGGTACAGAGGTCACGTTCAGTAGTTCCGTGCACTGTCGAGACTGTTCCTGTGACTGGACAGATACACAAGCCTGGCTACGAGAAGACCACAATGACGCTGACTAGCAGAGGACCCACAGGAAGGACACGATTCAGGTCGGAGATAGATAAACTATGTGCTCAGGCGACAGAAGGGGACTCTCGTGGCAGAGATACAGAAGCAGGTCCTGCAAGGCCTCCTTTCATCCCGGAGAGCTGCAGAGGAAGGCCTTTTAACTTAAGTCACAAATCTGCTGAGTCCCAAGTTCTAACTCTGGATTGTTGCTGATGCAACGAAGTAGCCCAGATGGGAGCTGGGTGGTCACTGGTCACTTCAAAAGGATTCCAAGAGATGGATCATCAAGCAGAGGTTGAGACTGGTTGTTCTCACCAGCCCATGGGTTTGGATGAAGGCATTCATGAGATTTGACAAAGGAGTAGGGCTTCGCTGGTACTTGCTGGGGGCAATACTGCTTGGCTGCAGCGAGAATCCATGGGTCTTCAGCAGGACTCTTCACGTGGGTCTTGGCTCCATTGCCTATATGAAGAATGTCTGCAGTAGTCATCCTATTCTAAAATCGAGCTGGAGTGTCCCCAAGCCAACTAACGAAAAGGATCTGCTAGTGGATAGATGGGTAGATAGAACACACTTTGGCTAGGTTGTGAACTGGGACCCTACAGTCCCAGCGCTCACACCCTGCCACAAACACATGCCACTGCTTTACCCATGGATTCAGTTTATCATGTATGGAATATCCAGCCCTCAGCAGGCAGGAAGAAGGCCAAGATATCCAAAGGACAAAATCTTGACATGCCCATTTTAAAGTATTTGGTACTCTAAGTGACATTTTGCCGTAAAATACAAAGGTGCCCACGAGAAAAGTAAAACTGAGTTGAAATACATCCACTGCCACTAAGCCCGTCCTGGACACCTCATGCAAGTATCTTACATTTATAATGGATACGTTCCTCCCATGGATTCCTCATCTATGATACTCTATTCAGCATTCTCCAGACCCCCTTGCTCACACCACTGCCTTGACTCCAGACTACATCCTCTTAGAGGCTTCCCCTCTCTGCGCCACCGCTACTCCCCTCAGTGCCACCACTCCGCCCACACCTTTTCTGTCGCCCTCCTTTCACTCTTCGTCACCTTACTGTTCACACCCTACTTTATCAGTCTCTCTCACCCCTTTCACGCACAACCAAGTACCACTTTCTCTCACCAACCAATACCTCACCTTGCACACTCCTTAAACAATTCTCGTGCTCTTCTCCACCGTCCTTCTTCTGTCTGGTCTTTTTGTCTTCCTTCTCTCCTGACCTCACGCAAATAACTCACACCTTTTGTTTCCTAACCTCCTTCTTATCCTCCCCTTCCCTCTCCATTGATTCTCTGCCATTTTTTGTGCACAGGTCCTCTGGCTCTTGGCAAGGGTGGTCTGCTGCAGTAAGAATCTAATCTGAATGTCTGTTCTTGTGAGGGCTTTCGGCTCAGCAGTCTGGTATTGGATGCAGATGTTGGAGTTCAGGTTACGCTGGAGGCAGGGACTGTTTCATTGATGTTTGTCGTTCTGCTGTCTAGAGCTCTCTTGCTGTTTCTTTCCCTGTCAGGCTGCTCACTTGCTCTTCCACTGCCGGGTCTTCTGGGAACTGTAGGAAAGAGAAACCGACTGGTCAGCATTGTGCTGCACAGACATGGGGCAGGACAAGGTGGTAATCATTTCATGCATGCAAGCAAGCACAAAAAGAAGGCACAGGGACTGGCGCCCATTCTAACTTCCATACCCTGTCGCTGCGGCATGACTGAATCTGGGAATCCCCATGGCAGGTTTCCCAACCCATGCTGAGGTCCCCATCCCGCTTGAGTTGTAGGATGTAGGAGCAAGAAACACTTAATGTAGTAACTATTGTACTCTTAGTGCAAATACCCCTTTCCACCCTCCTCACGTTAATTGGGTCTCTGGTAGTGGCTGATGAGAGTACCAAAGTCAGATGCCGTCCATTATCTATGGACAGTATATTCAATGTGGCAAAATATACAGCCAAATTTAGTTTTCACTTGATTGATAGATATTACACTTAATAAAAAATAAGAAAATTATGAAATGTTAAGAAAAAATTCACTGGCTTGTTCTGCAGCAGTTTCATTAGTTTTTATAAATGTAAATATGCAAACTGTTTCTTATAGCAATGTTCTGACTTTTGTATATGGGGGACTGAGACCATTTTCTCAACACTCACCATGCTTTATTTCCTTTTTGTAGCAGTTCAGAGAGTGTGAAACAGCGGAGTGATGTTTTCTACCTGCAACCGGAACGTTCCTGCGTCCCTAATAGTCCAGTATGGTACTCTGCAATGCCTATAGACCCTGGCACCCTGGACAGCATGCTAACACGCATTCTCATGGTGAGGGAGGTACATGAAGAACTTGCTAAAGCCAAAGCTGAGGACTCGGAGCTTGATTTATCAGACTAATTGCAGCTGGTGACTGGATGGAGTTGTGAAAGTTTTGTTTTTCAAACTGGGGGCAAACACTAAACTGTGAAAGGATCCAGCCTTACCCCTCTCCTTCAACAAAGTGTATCAATCGAACGTCTGACAGTGGCACCGTGCCACAGTTGAAGTTCAAACTTGGTACCAGGACAGCCGAACGCCTCTGTGTACAGAATCCGGAGTTGAACTAAGTGTACTGTGGAAGCTGTACAGCATTTTACTTTTGTTTTGGGTGGACTGGGGGTGATGGTTTGGGAAGAAATTGTGAAATATTTTTGAGAACCATATGTAAAACTTCTTTAGTCACCAAGGATCTTTGATGTGGAGCAGACGACAGTGTTTGGAGATTCAGACATTTCAGAGTCCATGGGAATGAGTGGGCCGGTGTGCTCTGAACGTACCAGGCCTCGGTTTTCAGCTGACCACCAGAGGATCCGGTTCAAACTGTGGAATAGACTTTTTCTTTGCCCAGTAGTCATGGCTGTCAATGTTGGTGACCTTGTTCAGGCAAATGCTGCAGTGCTCAAGTTTTCCAGACAAATGTCAGTGTTTCCTTTTTGGCACCTCCGAGTCTGTTTTCAAAAGAGGTAATAAAGGGCATAGTATTTCCAGAACTACTTCCATCAGCCCTTTACAATTCCAGCAACATCCTCTCCATTTCCACGCCATTAGCAACACTTGCCTTATCCTGAAAAGAGACAGTATTAGTTTCAACTTAGTAGCTGTGGCAAAACCTGTACTGGCAGTTTCTCAACACTGTGCCTGTTTCACGGTCTTAAGTTCAACCTTTTTGGTGAAGTTTGCTGGGCACATGGGGTATATAGGATCTCAAATGGGCAATCTCTGACTGAGTAAGCTGGACTTTTAATTCCAACTCTAAACTGTTCTCTTTCCCCCAAAACATACCCAAAACCAGCATTACTTTTTAATGCGGTCAAACATCACAAGTAAACCCTCAATTCAAAGCAGTTACTTTTTTTAATGACTGGCTCATTTGACATAAGGAAAAGGAAAGACAAACCATATTGTTATTACATCCCATGAATAAAATGTCAAAGATCACTTTCTCTACTTTTAGTCGTAATAAAGGGTATTTAGTCCTAATTATAAACCTATTCTCTACTTGGCATTTGTCTATCTGGTAGTTTTCTTCCCTGCTTGTAAAAAAAACAAGTGTCACCAACGTGTTTTTAATGCACCGAGCTGTATGGACAAAGTAAAACCTGCCCCAATTCTTTATCCTTGCGGACCATCTGTTATTTTCCGGTCATAATGTCTGTTTTATTCTACCCACACGCTGCCAAATACAAGTTTACAATTGGTTAATGTATTCCCCATGCATCCATTGATGCTGCCAGTGAAAAGGTGTGCATGGCCCTTGCTCTTCAATGGGCACTGTAACTTTAACTAGCTATGGTAATGCTTTGAATGTACAGGATTGTGGAAAATTAACCTGTGCGCATCTGGGTTGTACTGTGCAAGATCTAACCCTATGCTTCAATTTATGGACTACATAAATATATATTTTCTCATGGACACTGACCAAGGCCAAACCTTGGGCTTTTCACTGGTAGTAGCGTATTAGAACAACAGTTTGACAAAACGTTTGCCGGCTCTTGTACACAAATCTATACAGATTTAAGGGAAACCTCAAATGAAGCCCCTGTCCAGAACTGCTATTCTGTCAGGAAAGGGTGTTCGAATAAGAGCTGGCAGACCTGTATGGGATAAAACCATGCAGTTTTGTTTTCTACGTTATGCAGCCAATATGCATATCTTGAACTGTTTTGGTTTAAAGTTTTTTGGTGGAAAAACACTACGTTTTTAAATTGACAGCTATGTTATACTGGGAAGAAAAAGAACAGCAAGTGTACCGTTATTGTTGTGAAATTGTGCCATGGTCCGTGACCTATGGCTCTCCAGCTGTCTTGGCCTAAAGCTCCCTCAGTCCTTCACCATTGACTATGGTAAATAGTGCTAATGGGGGGAGATTTACAAAGGATCTGGTGAGCCAAAGTTTGCAGACCCCTTCTCCACCAGAAGGCATCAATAATACCCCCCTTCCCAAAGGACGGATATTACTTGCTTGTAAAGTAGAATGCTGCAATTTGAGCTTTGCATGACACCCAGTGTGTGATAGGAGGGTTGGTGTGGTGTTGCGCTCTTGTTCTTTCTTACAAGCGTGCAGTTTCCTGTCTGCGTTAACAGAGTGTTTTTACTTTTTTTATACAAGCTGTATGAAATTGATTTGTATTTCAGGGAATAATGAGAAATACCCAAGACACACATTTTCCTTCGCCATTCACCCACCTATCTTTTGCACACTTTCCTCTTCCCTACATGCCCACCTATTTCGATTATGGACTCCTGTTTCACTAGTGTCGTGGAAACATTCCCTTAGAATAAATAAAGCAACAATATTTTATCTGAGCGTGCACCCCTTTTTTTACTCCTTCTGTAAATAATGCTCCCCATCCTTCCAGAGGCCAAATGGGATTTCAGTTTTATTTGTCAAACAATCTCAAGATTTGGTGCAAATGGCAGTCAGTGTTGCAAAAAAAAAGGTCTTGATAAAATGTCAGTTGTTGGGACAGGGAATGTGCTTTTGAAGTTGGCATTGCACTGTTATGTAAACAGATGTTATACCTGTAGAGATTTATCAAATGTGTCTAGTATTACTTTCTGAAAATGCTTCACTCAAGGTACAGCGCTCTGTCTACCAAACGTCTCTGTGGATCTTTTGGGATGAATATTAAACCCTATAAATATGTAGTTGTCTTTATAAGTGTTCCTTTGCCCCACATTCTCATGGGATATCCCAGGCCTTACGACTCTGGATCAGAGGGTACTCTGCATAGCAAAACAGCATGAAGGGATACCGGTTTAAGGGAGCCAGAACATGAAAAACACGCTCCTTAAGCCATCCCATGTCGGTCCTTTTCTCTGCTGATTTGAGACACTGAATGCTTATTATGGATGCACATCATTCCTAAATTGCAAAACAATGTTCTTGCTTGTACAGTTTGAGCCCCTACCGAAGATACTCTGGTCCCCACTACCCTTGGCTACTTAGTGCCTAAGGTGCCTCGGTTTAAACCATGTTCCTCTTGCAGCAAATTATTTTTATAAGCAGAGCATATGCATTACCTTTGCTTGAGGGTCAGTCACACGTCTCTCCTGTCTTCTCTGCAACAGCCTCTGGATATCCTTCCAAATGTCAGATCCAACTCTTCATTCTTTTTGCATTATTTAATTATGCTTAAAATAGGGAAGTAACAGTCAGACTTCTGTATTCTTTTACAGGGCTCATTGGCAAAGGAGGGGCTCAGTAAGGTCTACGACTGGGATCACTCTCGAGGTACCTCTATATGATATGATATTTATAACGCGCCTATACACAAGTGTATAGTGTATACAGCCTAATACTGGTGCCAGTGTCCCTAGTACTCAAGTCTACCACCTCCACTTCACGTTACTGGGGTTTTCTCGGAGATGCCCGTGGGGCCTGACTTCGATGGTGCTCACACATTTGTGCTCCTATGGCCTAAACCCACTTGCTGCGTGCCAGCCAAACATAAATCAGCCAGTGTCATCACCAAGGTGGTAGTTGTTAGTCAGAATCATATGCAGTACCCTTAGGGAAAACTACATACAATTAAGACTACAAGTGGTAGTACAATTTCACCTTTGGTACAAGCCTGTCCTACACAGTAAGAGTGGTAGCGATGGCTTAGCAGCCAGACTTGTCTCAAGAGCAAATGAGCAGTAATAGGTATTACACAAAACACTACAATGACTGTGACTCAAGCAAACACTGACTCAAGGTTTCTGGTTAAAAAATATAAGTAGATTTATTTTTAAAGCATCTGTTCACAAAACACTTCACTTCTATTAAATAAAACCACACTCTAAATATACTACACACAACCAATTCCTCGTGTTCAAATCAATTCAAGGTAAGTACATTAAGATTTGACAGACTAGTGTTTCGAAACAAAGACGTTACCGTGGGTTAATACGCGATCACTTCTTAACAGTAATGACAGTTCGGTCTTATTGGGGAAAAAAGCGTACCCGCGGGAAGAAATGCACCCGAAGTCAAACACACTTAGCACATAGAAGTAAAAAGGGAATAGTGGATAAAAATCATAGGCAATACTTTTGTCAAGGCAATAGAATCAGTGTACATTTTCTAAGAGGCAGGTAAGCCAATAGGCCTGCACCAGTGTTAAATGGAGCATGGGCTCTGTTGTCGACGAGATTAAAGTTGCCAGGAGTACTGGATATTGTCAAAGGGTAGCAAAAGTTATAAGACGGAAGGAAGAAAGGACAAGCCTTTGGAAAGGAAAGGGGGTTTCACCCAGATTCCTCACGGTCGGACGGAGAGAACGACCAAATGGACACAGTACCTTATTCAGATGAAGAAAGCTGGTGCTACGGCAGTTGTTCCTGGTAGTTCCTGCAGACTCACGGTTCCTGAAGCTTCAGTCATGGGGACAAGAAGGACGACATCTGGAGCGATCGGCACTACCCAGGGATGAAGCCAGCGCAGCGAAGCAACGATGAATAAAAGGTGCGCTCCTTAAAAACAGGAGAGGGTTCTTCTGATGGCTATCCGGACCACTACAGCTCAGTGTAGTGATTTTGACCCAGAAGAGGATTCTCTGGCTGTAGAAGGTGAGCTGGTATATCCCACCAGGCTCAAGGGAAGAAGACTCGGGACTGGATCTTCTCTGTCGTTGAAGGGTAGATAGCTCAGGACTGCAGCCGGGCTTCACTGGGATCCAGGTGTTGCAGCAGCCGTCTTCTCCACTTCTCTTCGATTCTTGTAGTTCCAGTGGTGACTCTGACTTCCAGCCCAAGAGTCCTGCCTTTTTAGTCCCAAAATTCCCCATTCCCACACCCTGGCTGTCAATCACACAGCAGGGGGGTTATCCGACCCGGACAACCACCTCAGCCAATCGACACAAAGTGCTGCTTGGGTCTCCAAGGAGACCCTGTGCAGGGGGTTACTAAACCCCTCCCTCACATTCACCCCACCTAGACACCCAGACGCCAAAGGAGGGCTTCTTTGCAGAAGCCCGCCAAAGGACGGCAAACAAGGAAAGCAAACCTGGTGTGGCGCGAAAAGCAGACAGACCTTTGCAACACAAAATGGTGAAAAACCACGCTAGGACCCACGATAAAAACGATATGGGGTAGCAGGTTTTATGTTCACGTCTGTCAACACAGCCAGAACACTAACACGGGAATCCGTGTAAAAATGATAGTTACCCCTGCCACCCGCCATGTCGAATCGGGAAGGGGGACACAAGTGCCCCTTGAGTTACAGAAGGATAGGGGAAAGATATTCCCCTCCAGTACTCCATTGTAAGATGGCTTGTACTGGATCTGTATTTTAAAAGGACTAGTAAAGCCAATGGTGACTTTACCTGTTTCTGGGGGACAGTAGTCATCCCCAGAAATGGAGTTCACAAGGGAAGTCTAAAAGACATCCCTGTGTCACTGCACTAAAGGTGCTGTGTGACACACAAGTAAAAAGATGATGCCTATGGAGATAGTGACACTCCATAGCCCATGAGCACAAAAAGTACAACGGACACAAAAAAATACACTGTGTATGGGAAAAAGGCTCACACTCTTACCAGGTGAAAAAATAAACCCCAGAAATCCAGCAAAACTGCTGGGGGACTCACTAGGTAAGGGAAATTAGCCATAAATGAGAATTCTCCCTAACAAACCACTGCAAAAGGGCTCCTAGAGCCAGTCCTGGCGCCTTTGGCACTAGGCTCATATGTAGGAAGGAAGGGCTGTTCAAACTAGGTCCCATTTATGTAAATGGGCTTTTAAATCCAACATGGAAGCACCCACACTGTCTAGTTCTAAGAACCAAGCCATGCGGTCTTGTGTTTTGGGTGTGGCAGGCCTGGAACTACTTTCCCTGGTACTACTTTACCTGGGCTATATAAACCACACCCTGACTGCAGAACACGCTTTGTGTTCTGCAACCAGCGGCGTGGCGCTTGCCGTGTCCAGCTCCTGTTCTCAGCGTCTTCCTGTGGTCCTGCAAGAACGGGATTGTTCTGTCTTGCCTGAGAGGGCACCGTCCAGCGCTCGGCATCTCGGCTGGGCTGCGGTCTATGGAGGCCGAGCGAGGGGGAGGCATCACTCGCCTGTGGGTGCTGGCTTGGGGACTTCTGGCGAGCCGCTGCCACTCTTCGGGCATTGCGACCTGCGGTGACGAGAAGGGGTGGAGCAGTGTTGGAGCGTGCGCTTCCAGGACATAGAGTTCCATCGGTCTTGCCTGGATTCCGTCGCGCTGCGCTGCGCTTCCATCCGGAGCGCCGCGGCGGCATCTGCGGGGGAGGAGATACGTGTTCAGGTTTGATTTCAGTGTTGGGCAACCGCACAGCGCTGGGCGTGCCTTGACGTATTCCGGGGCCTGTTTTTCATCGCACTCTCGTCCACTCGCGGCATCACAGTGGCCTGTGAGGAGAAGAAGAAAACGCAGGTTAGCTTTAAAAGACAAAGTCGCTGCGCTTCGCGCTTTGACTTACCTAGAAACGCGCCTCTCCATCTGGCATGCCAGCATCAAGACCTTGGCACCTGAAAAGGAGATAAAGACATTAACGAATTCCCACCATAAACAGAACAAAGACTTACAATTAACAAACATACCTGCCTACCAGCAGATTCAGGGTCACAGCAGGCCTTGGCCCAAGGAATGCGAACTGCACCAGTGAAGCAACTCTGGCAGCTCGCCAACAAACGTCAAGCGCCCCTGCACAAGAAATGCAGGACGGATAGCTCACCCTACAAATAACTAAAATTCATTATTCAGCACTGGGCAACTACACATCCAGGGTTCCCGATCTCAGAGCCTTCCAGACACCCCCAGGGATATCAGGGGAGCGTAACAGAACACGAAGCCTTTAAACCTTATCCACCTGGGAATCATGGAGACATCTGAAAATGATCAGTTAGCCCAGCTTTTGGGACAATTACGCGCCGAGGTACACACCGCCTGCAGGAAACCAATGCCTTAAGGCAAGAGTTAATAGTCACAAAAGACCGTACTGATGAACTAAGCAAACAGCTACTTCAAACGCAGGCGGGGCAGCCTCCATTGCCCGGATTCGCCCCATCCGTCGCTACACCATCAGTCAATCCAGTACAGAAAACATTGCCGGGAGCAGTACCCCTGGCACCACCAGAACGCTTTAATGGAGACCCCAGATGGTACTCGACATTCATGAACCAGTGCCGCCTCCATTTTCTTTGTCAGCCTGGGGCTTTCCCAAACGACCAGGCGAGGGTGGCCTTCGTGTTATCATATTTGAGTGGAAGTGCCGCAGACTGGTCAGTACCTTTAGTGTGCCGGGATGACCCATTACTGCAGAACTTCGGGGGTTTTCAACAGGAGATGGAAAAGTTATTTGCTCGACACTTGCATGGACAAGCTCTTGATAACAAACCTCTGTCCCTCCGCCAAGGGAATCGAGATTTGCTGACTTATATTGCCAACTTTAATAGACTGGTTGTAGAAGCGGGGTGGCCAGAAGACAAAAGAACCACGTTGTTTCATCGGGGCCTACGAGGAGGCCTGAAGGATGTCCTTGATAAAGTGGTAGACCCACCTAAAGACTGTGCAGAGTTTATCAACCTGGTAGTTCAGTTGGACCACAGATTACAGGATCGATGAACAGACCGAAGTAGACTCGACAATCGTGCCATGTACGTACGTTCAAAAGATAATGTTCAACGTCCATCAGAAAATATCATAGAACCCATGCAGATTGGAGGAGTACAACCCCCTTTAACCAAGGTTGAAAGAGACCAGAGGAGACAGCTACAGTTATGCCTATCCTGCGGTAAATCGGGTCACTACCTCAAAGAATGCCCAGTGAAACCTCCAAGGAAGGTGGTAGGCGCTACAGAGAAAGAAGATGATGGTGAGGAATCGTAAAACTACCAGGCCCGGCAAGCGTAGAGGTCCACTTGTCGAGCGAGAAGGATGAGTCACAGACCTCACATTTCACCCTACCAGTAACCTTGATCAATCGCCAACGACCGTCACAGATGCATGCCATAGAGGTATATATAGACAGCAGAGCAGTTGGTAATTACATAGATCGAGATCTGGCAACAGAAATGGGACTTCCTTTATGCACAAAACCAACAACTGAAAAGGTAACTACTGTTGACGGTACAGAAATTGCTTCGGGATCAGTAACCCAATGCATAACAGAATTAACCCTTCTGTGTCAGGATGGACATCAAGAAGCAATCACGTTTGACCTCATCAAAGCACCTCAGTTCCAGTTGTTCTTAGGGATGCCATGGTTAGTAACTGACAATCCCCACATAGACTGGCGTGCAAAGAGACTGACCTTTTCCGACGAATGCGCCCACGCTTGCTACCCGAAATCTATACCACAGCCAAACTTGAAATCTGTTCAAGGAATAGCATCGGGGATCGCGGAACCAATGAACACTTTACCAAAAGAATATCAGGATTATCAAGATGTTTTTCAGAAGGAACATGCTAACACATTGCCGCCACATAGGCCCTATGACTATCAGATCGACCTGATACCTGGAGCACAGGTTCCTTGTGGTCAAATTTATGCACTTACGGAAACCGAAAATCTCCACTTAAAGTCCTATCTGGATCAATACCTGGCTAATGGGTTTTTCGGCCCGTCAAAGTCCCCGGCAGCCTCTCCCTTATTCTTCGTACTCAAGAAGGAAGGAGATTTGAGGACTTGCATCGATTACCGCACACTTAATCAAATCACAGTAAAAAAACGCTACCCTTTGCCCCTTATCCCGGAACTGTTGGACCAAGTCAAGGATGCCCAAATCTACACCAAACTAGACCTCAGAGGAGCATACCACCTTGTACGTGTTAAGAAAGGGGATGAATGGAAAACCGCGTTTCGCACCAAGTATGGCCTGTACGAATATCAGGTAATGCCTTTCGCCCTTTCGGGCTGTGCAACGCTCCCGCAGCGTTCCAATACTTCATGAATGATGTATTACGGGAATTAATCGATGTCTGTGCCCTGGTCTATATTGACGACATCCTGGTGTATTCCCCCTCTAGAAGAGATCATGTGGAACATGTTCGCTCAGTCCTTGCAAAACTTCGCCAGCACAGACTGTACTCTAAACTCGAGAAATGCACCTTCCATGTCACCGAAGTTGAGTTCCTCGGTTTTGTTCTCTCGCCAAAGGGAGTCGAGATGGATTTACACAAAATAGATGCCATCCTTAATTGGCTGTCACCTTCTTCACTTAAAGGAACCCAAAGCATGCTCGGCTTTGCAAATTTGTATCGCTGATTTATTCCAGATTTCTCAGATAGTCCATCCAATCACATCGTTACTGAGAAAAAACAACTAATAATTCCAATGGACTGAAGCGACGGAACAGGCCCTTCAGGAACTCAAGCAAAGATTCACCTCAGCGCCAATTTTACGACATCCTCGCCTGATCTCCTCTATGTAGTGGAAAGCGATACTTCCAGCATAGCTATGGGAGCAGTTCTCTCTCAAAGAGATCCAGAGACAGGCCAATTACACCCTGTGGCCTTTTGGTCATGTAAATTCTCACCACCAGAACTTAACTATGCAATTACAGACAAAGAATTGTTGGCAATAAAAGCAGCCTTCAAAGCCTGGCGGCAGTATCTATTACGTGCCAGACATACCATCACAGATCACGTAAAACCTTCAATACCTAAAGTCAGCAAAAGCCCAATCGTCACGACAGTTGCGGTGGGCTCTATTCTGCGCAGAATATGATTACGTAATAACATACCGAACGAGAGTTCGGAATGGGAAGGCCGATTCCTTGTCTTGTATGGGTGTTGAAGAGAAAACGAACAGTACCCTGGATCCTGTTGCCATCATCCCAAATGATAAACTACTGGGACTCACCACCACATTGACTGAGTGAACTTCAAGATAAGATTCGAACCTTAATGAATCCCGAGATCTTGCAGAAATGGAATTCCCAAAATGAACATCACACGGTTCTAGATGGATTACCCTACTTCAGGGAACTACTATATCTACCAAGTAAAGGTCTGCAAGAATTGGTCATATCTGGTTATCACGATTCCCTGATCGAAGGCCATCCCGGAATTGCTAAGACTCTAGCCATGGTTAAACGGAATTGTTGGTGGCCAACCTGGCGTAAGGACATTGCTCGATTTGTTCTATCCTGTGGGATATGTGCACAGAATAAATCACAAAAACAGAAACCAGCTGGCCTCCTACAAACACTGGATATTCCACTGGCTCCCTGGCATACGCTTTCTCTTGATTTTATTACGGATTTACCTCCCTGTCAAGGTTTTAATACCATTCTGGTAGTTGTAGACCTGTTCTCTAAAATGGCACATTTCATTCCATTCAAAGGACTTCCTATCGCTACCGGTCTGGCAAAAGCATTTCTTGAACAGATTATAAAACTGCATGGTTTCCCCTCAGTCCTAATCTCAGATCGTGGAAGCTAATTTGTATCCAACTTCTGGAGGAAATGCTGTACCATGGCCCAAATCGAAGTTCGATTATCCACTAGCCATCACCCCCAAACGGACGGACAAACAGAACAAACCAGACATTAGAACAGTATCTACATTGCGTTCTGCAACAAGTGGAAGAGAATTGGAAAGACTTGTTATGGATAGCGGAATACGCATACAATAACTCCATACACACCAGCACGGGACAAAGCCCGTTCTACACAATATACGGAAGACATCCACGTACCTCTGAACTAGACTCCCCCCACGACCTTGGAAATGCCAGCGATAAAGACTCTACACACGAGCATAACCTTCAAAAGGGCAAATGAATATTTACTGCAAGCCAAAAACAGACAAAAAATTCTTGGACCGGCATCGAAAGAGAGCTCCCGATTACCAAGTTGGAGACGAAGTCTGGTTGGCATCAAAACATGTGCCCATAAAAGGTACCCGGACGTTTCGTCCAAGATATCTAGGACCCTATACCATTCGAATCGGTGATAAATCTGGTGGCCGTCAAGTTAGCCTTACCACCAAGCATGCAAATTCATCTGGTGTTCCATGTGTCACTTGTAAAACCTGTACAACCAGGAACTCGAGTCTTAACACCACCAAAACCTGTGCTAGTTGATGGAGAGCCTGAATGTGAAGTTAAAAACATCCTGGATTTGAAACATACCAGATCTAAGCTATACTATTTAGTGGATTGGAAAGGGTACGGGCCTCTAGACAGAACTTGGGAACCGAGTGAACATATTCACGCACCACGTCTGATTAAAAGGTTTCACCTGGATAACCCCATCAAACCCAGACAGGACAGGAAGGATACCATGAGAGGGGCCTTGGTGGGGGAGTGCTGTCATGACCACTGTGAGGGGGCACAGGGTGTGCCACAAGCAGGCTCCCACCAGAACCCTGAGGGCCTTAAAACCACTCCAAAAGGACTCCTGGAGCCAGTCCTGGCTCCTTTGGCACCAAGCTCATATGTAGGAAGGAAGGGCTGTTCAAACTAAGTCCCATTTATGTACATGGGCCTTTAAATCCGACATGGAAGCACCCACACAGTCTAGTTCTAAGAACCAAGCCATAAGGTCTAGTGTTTTGGGTGTGGCAGGCCTGGAACTACTTTCCTTGGTACTACTTTACCTGGGCTATATAAACCACACCCTGATTGCAGAACACGCTTTGTGTTATTCTGCAACCAGCGGTGAGGCGCTTGCCGTGTCCAGCTCCTGGTCTCGGCGTCTTCCTGTGGTCCTGCAAGAGCAAGAACTGGATTGTTCTGTCTTGCCTGAGAGGGCACCGTCCAGCTCTCAGCATCTCGGCTGGGCTGCGGTCTGTGGAGGCCGAGAGAGGGGGAGGCATCACTCGCCTGTGGGTGCTGGCTTGGGGACTTCCGGTGAGCCGCTGCCGCTGTTCGGGCATTGCGACCTGCAGTGACTAGAAGGGGAGGAGCAGTGTTGGCGCGCGTGCTTCCAGGACATCAAGTTCTATCAGTCTTGCCTGGATTCTGTCTCGCTGCGCTGTGCCGCGCTTCCAAACGGAGCGCCGCAGCGGCATCTGCGGGGGAGGAAGCACGTGTTCAGGTTCGCTTTCGGTGTTGGGCAACCGCACAGCGCTCTGTGTTCCTTGACGGGTTCCGGGGGCCTGTTTTTCATCGCGCTCTCGTCCACTCGCGGGACCACAGCGGCCTGTGAGGAAGAGAAGAAGAAAACACAGGTGAGCTTTAAAAGACCATAAAGGCGCTGCGCTTCGCGCTTTCTCTTACCTAGAAACGTGCCTCTTCATCCGGCATGCCAGCATCCAGACCTTCGCACCTGAAAAGGAGGAGATAAAGACATTAACCGATTCCCACCATAAACAGAACAAAGACTTACAATAAACAAACCTACCTGCCTACCAGCAGATTCGACGTCACAGCAGGCCTGGGCTCAAGGAAGGCTTACAGCACCAGTGAAGCAACTCGGGCAGCTCGCAAACAAACGTCAAGTGCCCCTGCACAAGAAACGCAGGACAGATAGCTCACCCTACAAATAGCTAAGATTCATTATTCAGCACTGGGCAACTACACATCCAGGGTTCCAGATCTCAGAGCCTTCCAGACGCCCCTGGGGATATCAGGTGAGCGTAACAAACTGACCTTTTTAGGAAATTCGGGAGAGGTGATAACATTCAGGGGAGAAGCTATGGTCCCATAGTTCTCTGTGAAGTTCCTGTAGTACCCAGTGAGACCTAGGAAGGCTCTCACTTGGGTTTGAGTAGTAGGGGTGACCCAGTCTTGTACAGCCTGTACTTTGCTAGGCAATGGCCTTATTTCACCTCCTCCTACCTCATGTCCAAGGTAGATCACTTGACTCTGACCAATTTGACAGTTACTTGCCTTTATGGTCAGATGGGCCTGCTCAAGAGCCTGCAAAACATACCCTAGGTGATCAAAATGTTCTTTCCATGTGGGGCTGAACACTGCAATGTCATCCAAGTATGCCATGCAGAAGTCCTCCATCCCATTCAGAACTTGATTGATCAGCCTCTGAAATGTAGCAGGTGCATTCTTTAGTCCATTAGGCATTACCTTAAACTGGTAGAGGCCTGCTGCGGTGGAGAATGCAGTTTTCTCATTGGCATGGTCTGTCAGGGCCATTAGCCAATAGCCTGAGGTTAGGTCAAATGTGCTGAGGTACTTGGCTGCACAAGTTTATCCACCAGCTCATCTGTCCTAGGTAAAGGATGGTCATCGGTCTTTGTGACTGCATTTAGAGCTCTATAGTCCACACAGAATCTCAACTCTTTAGATCCTGCCTTTGGTACAAGCACAACTGGTCTAGACCATGGACTAGTAGAGGGCTCTATAACCCCGAGATCAAGCATCTTGTTCACCTCATTCCTTATATGGGTTCTTATATTGTCTGACATTCTGTACCCCCTGCTTTTCACAGGCAAACAGTCACCAGTGAGGATATCATGCTGGCCCCAAGGATTCAAGCCTGGTGAAAGTGAGAACAGGGAGACAAACTCATTCAACAGTAACTTGCACACATCCTGCTGGTCAGATGTTAGACTGGAAGAGAGATTAACTCCTTCCACTTTCTCATCTAAAGGTAAGCCTCTGAGGAGGTCAGGCAGAGGTTCACTCTCCTCCTCCTGAGCTGAAGCTAGAAGCAAAGCTCCTATTTCAGGTCTAGAGACATGAGCCTTTAAACGGTTGGTGTGAAAGACTCTGGGAGCCTCCTTAGGATTACCTAAGTCCACCAGATAGTTCACCACTCCAAGTTTACCCACAACTTTGAAGGGTCCTATCCACTTGTCCTGCAAGGCCCTCTGCCTTGTGGGCACCATAACAAGAACAAGCTGGTCTTGAGTAAACTCAACCATGTTAGCCTTCTGGTCATGCCAATGTTTGACCAGAGCTTGACCAGCCTTCAAGTTAACACTTGCCTCTGCCATCATGTGACATTCTCCTCCGGAGACCTATCACATAGTCTATCACTCTGACTGGCTTGGGGGGGAGGGGCACTCTCCAGCCCCTCCTTAATCGGGGCCAATGGACCTCTGACTGGATGGCCATAGAGAAGTTCAAAGGGACTGTAACCTACTCCCTCCTGAGGGACTTCTCTATATGCAAAGAGAAGGCATGGCAGTAGAAGTTCCCACTTTCTTTTAAGGGGTTCTTCTAAAGCACCTATCATGCTCTTGGTTTGTGAATGGTAGGCAGTAGAGAAATTGTAAGTGACTCTACAGTTTTTCCACATGGCTTGCATGTAATGGGACATAAAATTTGATCCCCTGTCAGATATCACTTCCTTAGAAAAACCTACTCTGGTAAAAATACCAATTAGGGCCTTAGCCACAGCCTGAGCCGTAACAGTTCTCATAGATATTGCTTCAGGATATCTAGTAGGATGGTCTACTACCACCAGGATAAACCTGTTACTTGAAGATGTGGGAGGATCAAGAGGACCAACAATGTCAATCTCTACCCTCACAAAAAGAACTCCCAGTTGTTTGGCAAGTGTGACAGCTTCTACAGAATTTGTCTACTTCTGAGCCCATTTTAGGCCAGTAGAAGTAAAGTGAGAGCCTTTCCTTGGTCTTCTTAAAACTTAGGTGACCAGCCAAAGGTATCTCGTGGGTTAACTGTAGGAACTGGAGTCGGTTCACTAGAGGTACTACAAGTATTTTGCAGTCTCCAGGTGTTGACTCGGTTGGTTCACTGTAGAAGAGGCCATCTTCCCAGTGCAACCTATACTTTCCAGGCTCTTTTCCATCGAGCTGACAAGCTTCCTGTAGGCAAAGACCTTCAAGAGTAGGGCACTCTTTGTTCTCTGCTGAAGTGTGCCCTGTTGGGTCCACCTTCTGCCAGTAAAGACTGCAGCTCAGGATGTTCAACAGGGTCAGGATCTCCAACCAGAATAAGATCTTCTTCCAGATCTGATTCCTCAGTATCTGGTGGAACCACACAGGGTTGGACCTCACACTCGGCCTCAGCTGGTGGACGAGTCACAGATGTGACTATGGACAGGCTCGGTGATGTCCTTGTGGTCACAGGGGTGCTTGCTATTTTCTTGCTGGCAGACTTGGGTTTCCCCTTTGTCTCTTTTTGTCCTGCAATAGCAGTAAGTCAGTCCTGTGGACTGGGGGTGATAGCTTCTTCTATCAAAACCCCAGGAGAGCCTCTCATGGTTCTCTCCCTTGCAGGCCTTGGGAGCTCCTGCTTCCTTTTACTGGGAGGTCTGGGGGTACTAGACACAACTCCAAGAGTTTTCAGGTCATTACCCAACAGAACTCTCCCGGGTACTTCACTCTGCACACTAACGGGTATTCTGACAGTCGTGTCATTGCACTGGATGAGAGCTGGTAACTGGGGACCCATTTGCACAGGGCCTCCAGCTAACTTGGTTAGGTATTTGGGTGCCTTAGCAACATCCTCTACCTTGATAAAAACATTCATCAACCACAGTTATGCTGGATCCAGTGTCTCTGATGGCAGGGGTCTCCTGACCATTCACAAGAACACTATCTTTATAATACCCTTTAGTATTATCTGGGATTGAGTTATAGACATCTAATTTCTGATGTTCCCAAAGACCCAAGGACACTAAAGAAACACTAGCTGAGACTCTCATGGGTTCATCAGCCAGCAATTGAAAGTTTCCACTTGCCATAGGTACTTCTTCCACCTGGGAGAAGGCTAAGGAGAGAGTGTGGACCCCTGAAGGTTTACCCTTACATCTGGGATCCCCTTTCACATGGTCCATAGCTTCACAAACAACACATTTACCAAATGTCCTATTGAATGGAGGCTTACTCTGACCTCCACCTGGTTTAGCACCAGATGGTACACTAGCCTGATTTGGTTTCTCTTGTGGCTTACCCTGGTTACGTTTGGGGCCCTCTTTTGGATGGGAGGTATTAGAATTCTCCTTGTTATCTGTCTTTGGCTGCTTTCCCTCATCCTTCTTCTGAGTTGCCCCAGAATCCTTGTGTGTAGCCCTGTTGGCAACCCACACGTCTGCAGCCTTAGCTAACTTCTTAGGATCTATCTCCTTTGAATCAGCCAAGTGCTGTCTAAGCTCAGGAGAGCAGGCATCATAAATTGTCTCCAACATAACTAGATTCCTCAAACCTTCATAAGTGTTCACTTTTTTAACCCTTAACCCAACCATCTAAGTTTTTCAAACAGTCACATACCCAGGTAGCCCAAGGTGTACCATCATGCTTTTTGAGGGTCCTAAACCTCTTAAGGTACTGGGAAGGGCTCTTCCCAAATCTAGCTATCAATGCTAGCTTCACACACTCGTAATCCTGTTTTCCTCCTCCCCCAACTCCATTACAGCATCACTTGCAACAGGGGGAAGCCTAGAGACAAGCCAAGGAATCAACTTATTCCCTGAGATACCCTGAATCCCATGATTATATTCAAACATTGCTAACCAATCCAAAACATCAAGTTTAGTCTCATACATACCAATCATTTCCTTTGGAATACAGGGTCTCTTAGGACTGGAAGACCTAGAAGATCCTGGAAGAGAAGCATTTTCTACAGACAATGTCTTCATCTCTAAAGCAGGCGCCATCTCCATTTCCCTGAGCCTTAACTCTTGATGTTTCATGGCAGTTTGTGCCTCAATACATTTCACTTCCAACTCCAGTCTCATTTTCTCAAGTGCAAAAATTCAGGAGTGAGTGTAGGACCTGATGGGGTCCTTGTGGACAGAAGTTGTGGTTGTTGGGCAGGGAGAGGAGTTGTAGGGCCTTCTGACATACTCATCTACTTCTTCTAATCCAACACTCTCAGAATCAGAAACATCATTATCCACATTTGCTGCTGACCCACTCCCCAGACTTTGTTTTCCCAATAACTTAGCAACCAGTTCAGATTTTTTTCCTTTACCAGAGAGCCTCTGTTCCCTACACATGCTTCTTAAAACCTCAGCAGTGTAGTTTAAGAGGCTCTCCTCACTGTAGTTTTCCATATTTGACATGATTTTTCATTTAATAGATTTTTGTGGTGTTTAGCCTTGTGGTTAGTTGACCCAAGGTAATAGCAGCACTCTGAATCATATGCATTACCCTTGGAGAACACTACATACAATTAAGACTACAAGTGATAGTACAATTTTACCTTTGGTACAAGTATGTACTACACAGTAAAAGTGGTAGCGATGGCTGAGCAGCCAGACTTACCTCAAGAGCAAATGAGCAGTAATAGGGATTACACAAAGGACTACAATTACTGTGACTCAAGCAAACACTGACTCAAGGTTTCTGGTTAAAAAAAATATAAGTACATTTATTTTTAAACAATCTGTTCGCAAAACACTTCACTTCTATTAAATAAAACCACACTCTAAATATACTACACACAACCAATTCCTCTTTTTCAGGTCAATTCAAGGTAAGTACATTAGGATTTGACAGAGCAGTGTTTCGAAACAAAGACTTTACCGTGGGTTAATATGCAATCACTTTTTGACAGTAAAGACGGATCGGTTTTACGAAAATAAAGCATACCCGCGGGAAGAAATGCACCCCGAAGTCAAACACACCTAGCACATAGAATTAAATCAAGGGAATAGTGGATAAAAATCATAGGCAATACTTTTGTCAAGGCAATAGAATCAAGAGTATGTTTTCTAAGAGGCAGATAAAAGTCAATAGGACTGAGCCAGTGTCAAATGGAGCATGGGCTCTGTTGTCGAGGATCACACAGTTAGAATAGTTCAAGATTAAAGTTGCCAGGAGTACTGGATATTGTCAAAGGGAAGCAAAAGTTATAAGACGGAAGGAAGAAAGGACAAGCTTTCGGAAAGGAAAAGGGTTCACCCTGATTCCTCAAGGTCGGACGCAGAGAACGACCAAATGGACACAGTACCTTATTCGGATGAAGAAAGCTGGTGCTACGGCAGTTGTTCCTGGTAGTCCTGCAGACTCGCGGTTCCTGAAGCTTCAGTCGTGGGGGCAAGGACGTCTGGAGCGATCTGCACTACCCAGGGATGAAGCCAGCAGCAGCAAAGCAACGATGAATAAAAGGTGTGCTCCTTAAAAACAGGAGAGGGCTCTTCTGATGGCTATCCGGACCACTACAGCTCAGTGCAGCGATTTCGACCCAGAAGAGGATTCCCTGGCTGTAGAAGGTGAACTAGTTGATCCAACCACGCTCAAGGGAAGAAGACTCTGGACTGGATCTTCTGTCGTTGAAGGGTAGATAGCTCAGGACTGCAGTCAGGCTTCACCGGGATCCAGGAGTTGCATCAGCCGTCGTCTTCTCCACTTTTCTTCGGTTCTTGTAGTTCCAGTGGCGGCTCTGACTTCCAGCCCAAGAGTCCTGTCTTTAATGCCAAAAATCCCCCATTCACGCAGCCTGGCTGTCAATCACACAGCAGGGGGGTTGTCCAGCCCGGACAACCACCTCAGCCAATTGACACAAAGTGTGACTTGGGTCTCCAAGGAGACCTTGTGCAGGGGGTTACTAAACCCCTCCCTTACATTCAGCCCACTTAGACACCCAGACGCCAAAGGAGGGCTTCTTTGCAGAAGCCCGCCAAAGGACGGCGAACAAGGAAACCAAACCTGGTTTGGCGCCAAAAACAAACAACAAGAAAGAGGTTTCCAACACAAAATGGTGAAAAACCACTCTAGGACCCACAATAAAAATGATATGGGGTAGCAGGTTTTATGTTCACGTCTATCACCATAGCCAGAACACTAACACGGGAATCCGTGCAAACATGATAGTTATCACTGCCACCAGCCATGTTGAGTCGGGAAGGGGGACACAAAGTGCCCCTTGAGTTACAGAAGGACAGGGGAAAGATATTTCCCTTCCACTACTCAATTGTAAGATAGCTTGTACTGGATCTGTATTTTAAAAGGACTAGTAAAGCCAATGGTAACTTTACCTGTTTCTGGGGGACAGTAGTCATCCCCAGAAATGGAGTTCACAAGGGAAGGCTAAAAGACATCCCTGTGTCACTGCACTAAAGGTGCTGTGTGACACGCAAGTAAAAAGATGATGCCTAGGGAGTTGGTGACACTCCATAAGCACAAAAAGTACAACACACAAAAGAATACACTGTAAGAGTGGGAAAAAGGCTCACACTCTCACCAGGTGGAATAAATAAACCCCAGAAATCCAGCAAAGCTGCTGAGGGACTCACTAGGTAAGGGAAATATCCATAAATGAGAATTCTCCCTAACAGTAGCCAAGTCTAAGTCTACCTTCACATGTATCTAGACTGCAAACTGAATACACCAGCATCCCATCCAGGAATCCCACTCCCATTGTTGTTTCCATGAAATCTCCAGGTCTCACTTCTAAGGAGCACAAGTAAAACTCCCTGGCAACCACTATACTCCTACATCCCGTCCCCTTTCCTCCATCCTGTATGGGTGTCCCTCACAAGGGACAGAAACTGAACCTTTTGCCACCAGAAAAATCACTTTCCTTTTAAATTTAAAGATAAGCGGCCCCAGGAGCACGGTCTCTTAGTCCTGCATACCAGCCCCACACCTCAGTCCTCTTGTCCGTGTCGACGAGAGCGGACCGATTTCGCCAGCACTCCTGGGTGAGGCCTCAAGCCTTGTAATTCCATGTGCTTTCCTTAATCTTGCTTTTTCTATTTTTCAGAGTTTGGGAACATGTCCACCGGTGCCCTAGTCTGTCCCCGGCACATGCCGGCTGTGACCGGCTTCAGTAGGTGCCTGTATTTCGACTGTTCCTTCCCCACCTCAGATCTGCATGCGCTCTGCCTCTGGTGCCTTGGCGATGACCACGGAAGGGAAGGCTGCTTGGCATGCAACGCTCCCACGTCCTGGTCCCTCATAAACCAGCTTGCGCGATGGAGAGAGTTGTTCTACAGGACTCTGCCGAAGAGCATTAAGGAATACATAAAGAAGACGACCAACAAGGTAAGCATACTCTTCTCTAAAGCACCTCATAGAGACGACTCCTTCCCGGGGAAGCCTGCTGTCGGGAGAGGCCAGTCGGACCCTGGCACCGACAGAAGGGACACAGAGGCTCTTGCAGCTACCGGCTTAACGACAGAGGGGATCTACTGGCCCTACCAGTTCCACCGCCGAGGTGCCCACGGGCTCTGGTACCGGGTCACATCCTGAGGGGCTTAGCTCTTTTACCGGGTACACGTCCGAGGGGGCACCTGCACGCAGTGCACAAAACACTACCGGCCCCATGGCTGAGGGCCAACAACCTACCAGGCCTGCTCCTGAGGAGCAAGGCGGGGCAAAGCCGATGCGATCAGTCCTGCGTCGACCACAGTCCCACGTGCAGAAGGCACAGACAAAATGGTGGCGCGCGCTGTCAAGATGGCGGCCAGGCCAGACCCAAGGTGGGAAATCATTCCAGCCAGGACAGAAGCCTGCCAACTAAGTGAACCGCAGTGGTGCAAACCCACGGCCAGGGCAGACTGGGTTCAATGATTCCGATGACCTGTACCACGTCGTGCTCGACCTTCACTGGAGCTCGGTACAATGAGGGCATGTACTCTCAGGAGGGGGGTGGGGACAGACAACAGGCGTATTTGGCACCAGTGCAGGAACGTGCCCAGCCTGCCTGCGAGAACCGCTTCTTTGATAGGTTTTTGTCCCTCATGTGGTCCCCACAAATGGGAAATGATCCTCAAGGGGATAATGCATGACATGCTGCCTCCCACACTGCCACCTCAGCCGCTGCCTACGCTGCCTACACCGCTACCTGCGCCTGTGGTAACTGGTCTCAGTACCGGTACCAAAACAGCGCCAACGGCAGAGACTCCCCTTACAGACCCAGGGCCCCTGGCTAATGCAGGAGATCAGCAGGGCACTGATGAAGCGCAAGACACGCCTTCCTTTGCAATGGCTTTGCATGACAGAATAGCGGACCTAGCTGAATACCTGGGCATCCCTCAGCCACAGAAGGAGCAGCCGAAATCAATGGTATTGGCGGAAGTGCTCAACATTAAAGCAGAGGCCAGGTCCGGCATATCCGCTGCAGAAAGATGTCATGGCACTGGCAAAAACGGGTCAAACCACACTCCACTCAGCCAGTGAACAAAAGGCTGAATGCGAAATGCAGGTAGGTGGAGGGCGACACTATGATATTGTCGGTACACCCGCAGCCATTATCACTCCTAGCGGCAGCATCTAGGAATGCCAAGCCTCAGTCTTCCTCCTAAAGCACCTCCTCATCAGCACTACTAGGCAAAGAGGAGGAAATGCTAGAGGCCTATGGAAAAAAGGTCTATTCCAATGCAGGCCTGTATCTCAGACAGGCCAATGCCATCCTGGCGGCAGCCAATCGCCGACTGTGGACAGAAATTGTGGACTTTATTCCGGACATTCCAGCCAATAAGCAAGCCTCATTCAAGGCTGGTCTTGCCGATGCAAAACTAGTGGCACAAGAAATCATGGTAGCCACGGTGGCCCACAGTTATACAGCATGGGGACTGGCATGTATTCAAATGCTTCTGAATATTCCCTGTCGTCAGGCTGGGAATCCTCGGTAAAGAAAAAATCTGTTTGTTTCACTTCTGAACTGTCTTTCTCCTCACAACCAATCAGTGGTCTCTGGGTCATACTACCCCCAGCCAATGCCTGCCCTCTACCTAAGACCCTCCTGTGGCAGCGATCTTCAGATTTTAACCGCACGTTCAAGTGTTTGGAGGTTTTACTGCGTTTGTCATTTTTCTTAGTTTCCTCAAATTTTTTCAGTCAATAGAGCCTCAAGCTCCATCGATCCATCATCTGACTAATGGGAACCCGTTTTTTTTTTCAGAGCTTTCTACACCCCTCAAGGGTGATTTTGCGTTAAGTTCCCTTCTTGGAGGATTCCAGAAGATTCTTGGAGGCCTAAACCGCGTGGACATGGCTGAAAATAGAGGAGACTAGACGCCTCTGTTCAGGATTTGTCTTGATGCGACCTACGGAACATTTTCCTCGACGATGGGCACTCCCTGCGCCTCTACTGACCCAAGGTGGGAAATCATTCCAGCCAGGACAGAAGCCTGCCAACTAAGTGAACCGCAGTGGTGCAAACCCACGGCCAGGGCAGACTGGGTTCAATGATTCCGATGACCTGTACCACGTCGTGCTCGACCTTCACTGGAGCTCGGTACAATGAGGGCATGTACTCTCAGGAGGGGGGTGGGGACAGACAACAGGCGTATTTGGCACCAGTGCAGGAACGTGCCCAGCCTGCCTGCGAGAACCGCTTCTTTGATAGGTTTTTGTCCCTCATGTGGTCCCCACAAATGGGAAATGATCCTCAAGGGGATAATGCATGACATGCTGCCTCCCACACTGCCACCTCAGCCGCTGCCTACGCTGCCTACACCGCTACCTGCGCCTCTACTGACTGCATACCGACCAGACGCACGTGGAGGAGGCCTGTGCATTCTGCAAGGATATGGTGCACTGTGCCATTAACGACCGCCGGGAGCTGCTTAACAAGTGGCTCCAATCGGGAGAGCCCCGGTCACCCAGCTGAAATAAGAAATCTGAGCAGTCTTCTAAGACCTTGGTGACGGAGGCCCAACAGAAGGCAAAGCACTGCGAGTCTGCGGGCACCGGGAGCGCCGTTGGGGCAGGCTCCTCAACGGCCAGGGCGGGGGCAGCATCTCTGGCACATCCAACCACGAGCCAACGGTCCGGCGAAGAAGAGGAAGTCGGAGAACCCAGGTAAACATCTCGAAGTCCTAGTTGGCTCCGACGGAGAAGGCCAAAGGGGAGGGTGGCGCCGACCCTCCCCTCCCCTCACGGTGAAGGTCCCTGGCACGACCAAGGTCGTGAAGGCCCAGGTTCACCCGGCGAAAACCTCCATTGAAGGAGTGGTGGCGTCCCTTGGGAAGCCCTTTGATGCAGCTTCACAGGAAACGTCCTCCAGAGCGAAAGTTCCCTGCCAGCCAGTGAAGATGATGCCGGTCATCTCCCCGAGACCGTCTCCCCTGATCGAGAAGAATGGGGGGGAGGGGTCACGGTAGTCCTGCAAGGCATGGATATCTCCTCCGAGGAGGAGCTTGCTGTTCTTAAGACCGTTGTGGATGAAAAGTTTGTCGAGGCCAGGTCCTACGGGAGGGACCCCGACGAGCGAGACAGATGTGGAGAGTGGCGAAGACACAGACAAGGAGGAGCCGGGTGGTCAGGAGCCAGAGGATGCTATGCCACTGCCGTCGCCCCCTCCGCAGCAGCCACCACCGCCTCCGGCAGACATTTCGGTGGACATCTTTCAAGCTTTGCACACCCTGTGCTCAGAGATTCGGACAAGGATGCCCCCGTCGCCGTCAGGAGACTCTGTGGCACCTGGACCATCGGGAGAACCCCCACACAAGAAGAGTTCATCCTCCACCTCCGTACCATCTATCGCCTCCCTACCCTCCACCGAGGGATGAGACAGAACCGGATACGGTGACGACGGATAGGGACAACGACAGCGGAGTGGATCTCCCTTCCCCGCCGCCCAGTGCCTCGCCGCCCGACGAGATTGGCTCATTTCATGCCATGAACTCGAGGGCCTCAGAGTTGTTCCAACTGGCTCACGAGGAAAAGGGCTTCCTGTACCAGCGCAGGGAAGCTAAGGCGAAGACCGTGCTGTCTATCCCGCTATTGGACGACATTTGGGGCGAGGGACTGTTCCTCATGAAGAACCCGTCCTCGGCTCTGGCGAAGAGGGACCGGTACGAGGAAAAAGTACAGGGTGCCGGACTCTGCACTCAAGTGATTGAGATTGCAGCCTTCCCCAGATTCGGTGGTCTCGGCGGCGGCTAGGAAGAAGTCTGCAGTCTCGTCTGCATCGACGTCCTCAACAAACCCCCCTCTCGCCCCCCGGACAGCGAGGGAAAGAAGCTGAACTCCATGGGACGAGTCATCTCATCGGTAGCGACGACCATCAAGGTGGCCAACGCCCTCGCCATTGTGGCCCGTTACGACAGTGAGCTCTGGTTCAAGATCGCTCACCTCCTGGACTTCCTCCACGACGACAAGAGAGCAGAAGCGCTGGAGATACTGCAGGAAGGCGACACAGGGTTCCACCAGATGGGCAACAGCTTTTGCCTTTGTCGGTGGGGCTGGTTGAAGGCACTAACTTCCGCCAGGATGTGCAGTCGAGGGTGTTGGCCATGCTCTTCGTCAGGGATAACTTGTTTAGCAAGACAGAGGATGAGTCTCTTCAGGCCAGCAAGGTGGACCCCGAGACGGCATGTGCTTTGGGCACGCTTTGGCAGCGACAGCCGCCCTTTTGGACCTCCGGAGGAAAGTCCCAGGGTTCCTCCAAAGGCTTTGGTGGCTTTGCGTCATCCTACCGTCAACGGTCCTGCTCTTTGACCCAGGAGGCCTACAGGGGCCGCAGCAAGGCCAGAGGAGGTCACTGTTGTCGCCAAGGTCCCCAAGGCGGCTCCTCCACGGGAAGCAGGACTGACCCGGCTGGGATGTTGGGCCACCACCCACGCACCCCGGTGGGAGGCCGGCTGACTAACTTCGTTGGCGTGTGGAAGACCATCTCCACCAACCGTTTGATGCTGGACGTGCTGGCCCACAGACACACTCTAGAATTCCATCAGAAGTGTCCTCGTATACCACCCGTGGCCAGACAGGAAAACCATGTCCCCCCGTTTCTGCTGGAGGTGCGAGCCATGCTGAGGAAGGGCATGATGGAACTCGTCCCATAGAGGCTCCGGAGTGTACTCTCGGTACTTCCTCGTCAAGAAGACGGGCGGTTGCAGACCCATCCTGGACCTCCGCCGTTTGAACAAGTACATCATATCCCAGAAGTTCTGGATGGTCACCCTTCAGCACGTGCTAGGGCAGCTGGAAGAAGGGGATTTCCTGTCGTCGTTGGACTTGGAGGATGCTTACTTTCACATCCCCATCCACAAGGGACACCGCAAGTTCCTTGGCTTTGTGGTTCAAGGGCAGCACTATTGGTTCAGGGCCCTTCCCTTCGGACTAAAGTTGACACCAAGGGTTTTCACCAAGTGCCTGGCGCCAGTGGCGGCGCAACTGCGTCTACGAGGGATCCATGTTTACCCCTACCTGGACGACTGGCTCATCCGAGCGAAATCGAGGGAGATCGCCGTCGCTCACACGGCGGAACCCGTCCAGATGCTGACGGCCCTGGGGTTCTCGTGAACTATGCATAGTCTTGCTTGGTGCCATCGCAAGACGCACTGTTTCTGGGGTCTGGATTCAACACAGTGTCGTGCCTTGCATCTCCGTCGGAGGAGAGGATAGCCGCTATCCTGGGCAAGGTGCAACGGCTGTTGACCATGAAGATGGCAAGGATGAGGTCCATCAAATCCCTTCTCGGCATAATGTTGTCATGCATATACCTCGTTCGACTGTGCAGGCTGCGGATGCGGCCACTGCAAGAGTACCTCGATGCCCGTTGGATCCAGGTATTGGGAATCTTCGAGGACAAGATCCCTCTCCACAAGATGTTCTGTTGAGCGATGCGTTGGTGGGGTGTTCGTGTGCATCTGTCGGCGGGCACGGACTGCCAGACCCCACCTCATCAGGAGATGGTCATGACTGACGCCTCCCTGGAAGGATGGGGCGGGCACACCGGAGGTCTCAACGTAAGAGGCCTGTAGCTGCAGGAGCAGAAGTCGTTACATATCAACATTCTGGTGCTACGGGCAGTGTTTTGGGCCCTCAAGTCTTTCCTTCCCTCAAGGGCAAGGTGGTGCGGGTCTTCACGGCAACACCACCACAAAGTTCTACATCCGGAAGCAGGAAGCAGGGGGGCACCAGATCCCCAGCACTCTCCAGAGAGGCACAGGACCTATGGCACTGGGCCGTGGCCCAGGGGATAGTCCTCGTCCTGTTTTATCTGGTGGGAGTGAAGAACATCATCGCTGACTCCCTCAGCAGGGAGCTGCACTTGTGCCACGAGTGGGAGCTTCGGCAGGATCAAGTGGATCTTCTGTTCCAACGATGGGGCAATCCTCACATCGATCTGTTTGAGACAGTGACTAACACCAAGTGCTGGAGGTTCGCCAGCAGGTTTCCCCAGCCAGGGAGCATGGGGGATGCATTCTGTTTCCCCTAGGACGGCCTGTTCCTGTATGCTTTCACCCCCCCGTTGCCGTTGCTTCTGCGACTCATCAATCAACTCAGACGGTCCCGGTGCAAGATGATCCTCGTCGCACCGGCGTGGCCGAGACAAATATGGTACCCGGACCTTCTGGACTTGTCAGCGTCCCGTCAAGCTTCCGGGTGTCGCAGATCTTCTTGCTGAATTTGCAGGCCTGGCTCCTGCAGTACTAGAGTTTGGAGGATACGAGATCCTGGCGGACTGCAAGGAGGTACTTGCCAAGGCCAGGGCTTCGTCTACACTGAAATGCTACGGACATAAGTGGAAGAGGTTCACCGTCTGGTGCCGTGCACGGAAGGTAAACCCTCTACGGATTACGGACCCGCAGGTGTTGCCATACTTGCTGTCGCTATCCAAAGCAGTCCTAGGGTTACCTTAGCTACTCCTCACTGATGAGCCCCAACAAGGGTGAAACATGTTTGGGGATGCTTGTGGTCTCGTGCAGAAGGGATGTGACCTAGCAGTTCGGGCTGGACTTCCCCTTTTGGGGTGGGGCCAAGCCTGATTTGCATATGGTCTTTCCCCTTCTGTAATGGCTTGGCAGGCGAAGAACGATGGTCTGGAGGGTTGCCCCGAGCAATGCCAGTGGTTAAGATTCAGTCTAAACCTTCCAGCCATCACCTCTTTGTTTTTGCTATCCAAAGCAGGACTGGTGCACGCATCCATCAAGATTCATCTGGCGGCTATCTCCCGCTACACCAGAACTCCGGGGCTGTCATCGCTGTGGTCGCACCGCCTGGTCAAGTTGTTCATGAAAGGACTTTTCCGCTCGTTCCCACTGGTGAAGGCTCCGGCCCTGGCGTGGGAGCTCAATGTGGAGCTGACTAGGCTCATGGGTCCTCCGTTAGAGCCTATGCATTGCCACTGAAATTCTTATTGTGGAAGACAGCGTTTCTTGTGGGCATCACCTCCGCACGACGAGTAGGAGAGATCCTGTAAACCTCTGTACTTAGCTTTACAAGAAACGAGCGTGGTGCTACGGACGCACCCCTCCTTCATGCCCAATGTGCCATCGGACTTTCATCTAAATGAGCCCTTGGTGTTACCTGTTTTCTTCCCGACGCCTTTGTCGCCGGCTGAGTGGACTTGGCACTCGCTGGATGTGGCTAGAGTGCTGAAGTTCTACGTGGACCGCACAAAGAGTTTTAGGAAGACGTGTCAACTGTTTGTGAACTTTGGCCCTGTGAACCAAGAGAAGGCCCTCTCCAAAGCTTCCATTTCCAGGTGGCTCTCCGGGTGCATCACCCATTGTCACCGGTTGGCAAACCGACCGTTGCCTGGCCGTCCGAGAGCCCATTCGACCAGAGCGATCGCTGCATCTACGGCATTCCTGTCCAGTGTGCCCCTTCTGGACATCTGCAGGGCTGCTACGTGGAGGTCGATACACATCTTCACGAGATTCTGCTGCGTCGACCGGGATTCCAGGGAGGCGTCCAGAGTCGGCCAAGTAGTGCTGCGCAAACTGTTCGCTTGAAGGTGAGCCTGGTGAGGAGGTAAGCCACCTCCCGTGGTTGTGCATATGTGTACTGCTATGTATTCTTTATTCATGAGAATGTGAATCCATGCCAGACCCATGCTGGAGAACAACAGTTACAGTTAAGTAACTTGTTCCATACCGCTAGTATGGCAATCTGTGTGGCGACAGACATGAGGATGACGGCCTGGTTTATGGCCACCAGGTTCAACCCAGATGTCCAGGAAGAATCCTAGACTTGCCCTTCCAGGGTGGCAATCTCTTCCACTCCACTACAGACAAAGAGCTAGACAAAAAGGAAAAGCAGTTTGCAGACGGCCAAATCCCTGGCCATTCTGACCAGGCCGGCAACAAAAGCCTTCCTTCTGGGCCAATCCCATCAGACAAGGGGCATTCCTTTGGCGGATTCCAGGGGTTTCAGGATCGCAGGGCCAGGCAACCGGACATGTCCCCAAGCCATTATAGGCAAAAATATCACAATGTGCGCACAACAGGTACTTCCTGTCCCTCTCCCAGGCGTCTGCCTCCGTCCCAAAGAAACAATTATGGCTCTTTTCAGATCATCGGCATCCCAGTCTGGGCAGGCTGGCCTTGCACAGTCAAGCTAGGTGCATACGCTTCTCGGACTCATGGGTGATCTCAGTGGTCTCCACAGGCTTCCGGCTTCCCATTCCATTCCCTTCCCCTTGCTCCCCCCTCCCACAGATCGGAACACCCTCATTCCTAGCAGAGATTTGTTCTCTCATGGAGAGCGAGGCAGTGCAGGAGGTCCCTCTCCTTCAACAGTGTCCGGGCTTTTACTCCTGCATCTTCACCATTCAAAAGAACCACCAGGCGGACCTACAGATAGTTTTAGATCTTTCCTCCCTCGATCTGGTCCTACCTTTGCAGAAGAAGTATAAAATGGTGATGCTAGCTATCCTAGCCAAGATGCCGTATGGGGGGGTGGGTAACTGGACGTGTTCCCTGGATCTGAAAGACTCATGTCTTCATGTCCTGATTGTGCAACCTCACCGGGCCTTCCTCAGGTTTCGGGTCAAAGGCTTGCATTTCCAATACAAGGTGCTATCTTTTAGTCTGAATTCAGCTCTGAGGGTGATCACAAGACTCATGAACGCTGTGGCGGCCATGCTCAGGACGGAGTGCCTTTATGTATATCCCTACCACGACGACTGGTTAGTCAGAGGGACGTCTACAGAGCAGATCAGGTCCTCAGCAGACAAACTGATAGCTACACTCTACGAGCTGGGGTTTTCGCTCAACTATGAGAAATCGCAGCTCTGCCCTACTCAAACTCTGGTGTGCTTGGGGCTGCTGTGGGATACGCAGAAGCAGAAGGTATTCCCTACATTGGAGAAGGTGGCAGCGATCAAAGTTCCTGTTGCTCACTTCCTCAGCAGAACAGCAACGACTGTGTGGTGATTCCAGCACCTGCTGGCAGTGCTAGTGGCATGTCTCCTAACTATACTGTACACCAAGCTGTGAATGAGTAGGATTCAGCTGCATTTTGCAGCTTCCTGGGGACCAGGAATAAGGTCATCATGGGGCACCAGTCACCATACCCCCTCGCTTACAGTGGGACCTCAGATGGTGGGCTCAGATTTGAAACTCAGGGTGGGCAGGCTGTTTCAACCTCCCCCAATACAGCATACTCTGGCCACAGACTCTTCTCTCCAGAGGTGTGGTGCGACCCTGGAAGGGGGGGGCACATGCCGTGCATGGGCTATGGTCTCACTGAAAAGCAGAATCACATCAACTGGCTAGAATTGATTGCCATTTGGCTCGCACTTGAATCTTTCCTTCCAGTAATCGGGGCAGTGCAGTGTGTATTCATACAAACAACTCTACCTGCATGTACTACCTAAACGAGCAGGGGGGTACCAGATCCCCTTCCTCTATTCCGCTTGACCCCTGACATCTGGGAGTGGGCAATTGCACAAGAGGTATGGATCTCAGCGTCCATCTGTCGGGAATATCGAACCTGGAGGTGCACAGGCCCAGTCGGTTGGGCTGAGCCAATTACTAGTGGCAGCTGAATGGGAGGGTGCTCCAGGAAATTTTCAACAAGTGGGCCCACCAGGCTACAGAGCTGTTTGCGACGGAGAGCAACCACACTTGTCAGCAGTTCACATCCTGCAGCGGGAAGGGGCGCAGCTTCCTCTGGGATGTGCTTCAGATACCCTGGGATGGCATGTGGGCGTATGCATTCCCCCCCCACCGCTCATTCACAAGGTAGTGAGCATCTCATCATCATAGCTCCTCGATGGCCTGCAAGGCCATGGTTCTCCGACCTTTGTCAGATGTCGGCCCAGCCAAAAATCCAGTTTGGGAATGGTCCTCTTCTGGCGCAGCAAGGGGGCACAGTCCTGCACCCCTATCCAGAAAGGCTAGCTGAGTAGGTAACGCTTCACAGCTGTCTCGTGACAACCTGGACATCATACCGGGAGCCAGGAGTCTACATGAAAGCAGTACAAAAGCAAATGGACCAGGTTCTGCCTATGTTCCAAGGTAAATGATGTGGATCCACTGGCCTGTATGCTGGACCAGATGTTAAACTTCTCGGCCCACTTGGCAAGATCAGGGGTCCAGGTTGACACCTGCCGGCCTTACCTAGGGGGCTATTGGCACATTCAGGAACTTGGACATGTTTACTTTCTCTTCCGCCAATCCTGTCGTAAAGAGGCATCTGACCTGGCTGTTCCCACCTGTCAAACGCCTGCACCCACTCTGGGATCTTAACGTGGTCATTTTAACGTGGTCCTCACTGCCATGGTGCACAAACCTTTCCAGCCCTTGGCCACGGTAGACCTCAAACTGGTCACAGCACTCCTACTTCAGCTTGCAGAGTCAGTGAGATCCAGGCCTTAGTGGTTTCAGAGCCCTATACTAGGTTTCATCGGGACAAAGTTGTGCTCCACACGCACCCAAAGGTGGGTTCCACTTTCCATATTAACGAGGAGATTGTGCTCCCCACTTTCTTTCCAGACCTCAAGGAAGAGGCAGAAAGGGCTCTTCTCTACCTAGATGTCAGAAGAGCACTAAAATTCTATCTGGACAGAACGAAGGGCTTCTGCAAGACAGACACCTTGTTTGTCACGTTCGGCGGCTCAAAGCCGGGTCAGCCACCGTCCTTAGCTTCCATAGCTAGATGGATGACCGCAGCGATCCAGGAGGCATACAAGGTGCAGCATAAGGATCCGCTAAGAGGGCATGCATTCTCATGCCATCAGGGCCAAAGCGGCGGTGGTCGCTTTTCAGCGCCAAGTGCTGTGGCAGATGGTCAGCAGGGCGGCGGCATGGACCACCACATCAGCCTTTTGCAAATATTACTGCCTGGATACCAGTGCCAAGGCTGATTGTACATTTGGCCAAGCAGTCCTACATTATCTTTTCGCCTAGAATGGCAAGCTCTCCTCCCCAGGGCGGTTGTATAAGTGGTAATCGCCCACACAGGATGGAGGAAAGGGGATGAGATGTAGGAGTAATTAAGTGTTACTCACTGGACAGACATAGTCCCCTTTCCTCCATACATCCCACCATGCTTCCCCCCCTAAAAAGAGCAGCAAGATTGTGGAGCATAGTACACCCGACACATCAAGGGGGAACGAGGTGTGGTGCCAGTGGATGGTGTTAATGGAGCCCGTGCTCCTGCGGCCACGCCTGTAAATTTAAAGGGAAATTCGGTTTGTTTTGGTGGAAAAAGGGTTCCATTCCCATCCCTCGCGAGGGACACTCATACAGGACGGAGGAAAGGGGACTATGGACTAGGAGTAGCTTAGTCACCCCGGTGTGTAACACTTCATTTCTTCTAATGTTATAATCCAAACAAAAAAATATTGCACCCCGGTTAGTAATGTAAAAGTTTGGGGAATTTTCAAGTCCTGGGGAGCCGGGCCTGTTTTTTCAGGACATTTCAAATTTTGAAATAATGGAACAATAATCAGCTATTTTCTAAGCTCCCTTTACAGATGTAACTTCTCTCCTACATCAAGAGCATAAATGTATTGTGTAGAAAGTGATTTGTTCAAAGTACAATGTTTAGTATATTTTTTTTAACAAAGGAGAGCGAAGTGTAATTCAGTGATTAGCTTGTGTGTGTATATATGTATTTCTGAGGCTTGTGAATCTACTTTATATTCACATGCTTTGCATATGCTGCAATTTATTGTTTGTGTCAATGTATTACTTCTTGTTTTCTTTTCGAATTTGAATCAGTACGTTCCTGTCACACTCTTCCTTCTTCGTGTACTGGTACCCTTGATCCCTAACACATTGACATCCTCAGTTTTATTTCCCTGCCATTAGGTTGGACACGTGAGTGCAGAGTTCAGCCATCAGCAACGCTCCTGACAATTGCCAAAAAACTGAAACTGAGGACTTTAAATCTTCTACATAGAGTACAGTGATCGAGCCGGATCATCATCTAGTCAACTACACTCAACAACATCACGCTGAAAGACACAGTATTGAGTGGTGGCATCATAGGCCACATTCACGTGGCTATTTTATAGAATTCCTTTGTATACACGTTGTTTCAGAACATCACTCGTATGCATGCAGAATACCCTTCTTAAATGTTGTCCAAGTTGCAATTCTAAATTCCATTAAGACACGAGCCCGGTGTGCATTGATTCAGCTTAGAGCATGTCAGTTTTTTCAAACCAAACATCTTAAAGGAGCGCCAACCAAAGTGCTGGGCCACACACATCTTTCAGGCCAAAAATGACCAGGGTAAGCGACTGCTACTGTGAAAACTCTCAAGGCAGAGTCCAACGTCTGGTTCAATAGTGAAACCAAAGAGCTTACTATTGAGGAAACGGATATTTCCTCAAACCGGGCCCCAGCTCTGTAGTGCGCATGTCAGGTTGTGCTGTGGAGACGACTACTGGGGTCCAAATGTCTGCACAAATTTAAAATAAGTCAGAAAACGAGGCTAGGGAAACCTCGACCGTTTGGAGCATTGAAACATCGAATTTTGCTGACAATACGAAAAGTGGATCAAAAATAGACGCAGTCCATTCTGACTCTACTCCAATTTAGAGGAAAACCGCTTCAAGTCTAGCGGTGGGCCCACTATCTACAAATAAGGCATTGGAGGCAGCAAGGATTGGATGCCTAACCCTACAGACACCTCCAAACACAAGGAAACACTTGCAAAAACTAAGTTGCATAAAAATGTCATGACATAGACAACACAAACGTCGACAGGAATGTTGGGGAGAATTCTCAAGATGTGCAAATTCCTCTCTACCTTAGAGACCCCCAGCTCTTTTGGTGGACTGTGGGACTTTGTACTTTTTAATTCTGTTTGTTTTCTGTGTTTATTCTTTTGGGTATGGAGTTTTAGACAACTCCATAGGCATCATCTTTTCATATGTCACACAGCATCCTCAGTGCAGTGACACAGTGGAAACCTTTTAGGCTGTTCTAAGGTTTAAATACATTCTCTGGGATAAACTACTGTTTCTCAAAGAAAGTAAAGTGAAATTGACTTCACTAGTCTTTTCAAATTCCTAGACCCATCACACACTATCTTACAATAGAGTCCTGGAGGGGTTACCTAGTATTCCCTATGTCTAGAAACTCATGTAGCAGTCAAATGCTACCCTTTCCTCTCGAAATGGCTGGTGGCAGTGGTTTTACAACAAACTACCATGATTTTTCCCAACCGTGAACACCGGTAGCGTTAAATCGCGGGAGCCAAGCCTCCGTTGTTTAAACAGGTCCCGGTCATCTTTTTTTCACCATTTCTTTTTGGAAAGGTCCTTCTAAAGTTTGTCTCTGCGTGCAAAATCGGGTTTAGTCCCTTTGTACTTACGCCTTTGGCAGGTTTCATGACTGAAGACCGCCTCTGGTGCCAGAGTTTCTGGGGTGGGCAGGAAGTGAGGGAGGTGCCCGAAACGCCCTGTGCTTAGTCTCCTAGGAGACCAAAATGTACTCTGGCGTGATTTACTGGATGACTGTCCAGCAAGGACAGCCACCCTGCTGGGTGAGTGGCAGCTAGGCTGGAATGAATGGGAGAAAACTGTTTAAAAGGCGCGTCTCTTGGCTTGGAAGGCAGAGTTGACCACTGGAACTAAAGAACCGAAGACGAGCTGGAAGAGGACGGCTGCTGCAACTCCTGTACCGTTGGTTTGCCCAGTGAAGCCCAGCTGCAGGTCCGAATCGCCAAGTTCATCTCGACAGAGAAGCCCTTCAAGGACGACTTCTCTCTTTGAGTTGGTGGGACCAATCAATTCATAAGCCACCTGGATACCATTCTCGGAACTGGTTGTATTTTCCTCAGTGTGCTGCAGGAAGCCAGATAGCCAGCGAGAAGGACACCAGTTTGTGTGCTTGACTATAGCTACTATATCGGTCCCAGTGCAGTGCAGGAGTCCCCCCGACGTCCTCCCTCTTGTCCCCACGACTGAGGCTCAGGAACAGCGAGATCTGCAGGAACTGCCAGGAACGGACGTCTTCAGCTGCATCTTTTTCTTCATTGTAAGGTACTGTGAAAACCCGACCGAGAGAATTTACCTCGCTGTGAAAGTGTATGAAATTTTGGCAACTTGCAGGCCTAGCCAGCTTGTGACCCGACATATGAATCTTTTACAAACTACTTCAGAGAACTTTGGCAAAGACTTTTCCGTTTAACTTCCAGAACTGCTTTATCCTATACAAGACTTTGGTTATAGGTTAAAGTACCGAAAACAAAGGACCGAAAAACAAAATGGTCGAATCAAAAGAATTGAAAGTAAAAGGATCAACATGATGTACAAATAATGTAAAAAAGTCATTTGGTCGAAACAAAAGGATCGAACATTGAAAACCATAATGAATGAAAATGAACTCGAGAAAGGGTTAAAAGACATCTAAACGAAGAGTAAAGAACCTTGTATAGAAAGCATGTGCACAGGTGACGGTTGGAAACAAACTGTCAGTGTGTGAGGGAACGTGAAAAGGAGAGAGCAGCTGGCACAAACGACCGAGACAGTAGGGTATTTCTAACTTAAATAAAGTGGTAAGTAAAACAAATAGACAATACAAAATAATTAAATCGTTACCACGTTACAGTCAAACTCTAATATTAATCTATAAAATTGACTGTTTCAGATACCATTTAATACGGATATGGAATACATTCGCAAATTGGAAGTTCGCAGTTGGTATATGAAGGCTATACCTACAGTAGAGAATCTACACGGAAAGAAACAAGTTACTGGAAATGCACGGAGTACAAAAAATTGCAGTGTACGGGAAGAGCTACAACTGAGAATGAAAATATACAATTAACAGGGGAGCATAATCATATGCCAGACACTAGAACTATCTTAATAAAAAAATCGATAAGTGAGCTAAAAAAAAAATGTGGGTGAAAATAAAAATGAAGCGACCAGCTCGCTAGTAAACAGAGTCTACGAAAAATTGCCACTACATATTGCTGCACAGATGCCAAACACCAAACTAATGAAAAGAAATGTAAACTGACAGAAACACACGGAAAATTTGCCGATGGCACCACAGACATATTTAAATATAAATGTACCAGAGATTTTACAGAAAATGGACAAGGGTGAACAGCTTTTGTGGAAAACATTGGATGTTCAAAATGAGAAAAAGTAAATTTTTGCTACTTTATCTAATTTATCGCACCTGGGGATTCAACTATATGGCACGGGGATGCAACTTTTAAATCATTTCCAGCACCTTTTCATCAATTTTATAATATTCACGGAACAATCAATGGAACAGTTATACCATTAATTTATGTATTAATGCCAGGAAACTCAGAGGAACTGTACAGGTATATATATATACATTAATCAAAGAATCATTGCCAGAAAAAACACCAAAGACAATAATCATGGATTTTGAACAAGGAAAAATGAGAGCTTTTTAAAAAATATACCGGACACTCACATTCATGGCTGTTTTTTTCATTTCGGACAATCGTGGAAAAAATACAGAAAATAGGACTGAGAACAAAATACGTAGAGGACAGTGAATTCCAACACAAATCAACAGATTATATGCATTGGCATTTGTGAGAGAGGACATGGTAGTAACATATTATGACACATTGATTTCATCACAGTACTTTACCGATCATGAACAGGAATCATGTAATTTAATGGACTATATAGAAAGTACATGGGTTGGCCAACTAATGTGACAAGGCACTAGGAGAAAGGCAAAATACGAAATAAAAATATGGAATTGCCACAAATCAGTTAAAGAAAACTGGCCAAGAACCAATAACATACAAGAGGGATGGCATAGCAAAATCAACAAAGAATTCAATACAAACAATTCAAACTTGTGGCACTTTATCAGCCACCTAAAATCAGAACAAACTACACAGGAAATAAAACTAGCGCAAACAATTTCAATGGAAAACAACCCTAAAAGCAAAATAAAATACAGAGACTACGAGGAGCGCATAAACAGCATTGTGAACAGTTTTGAAACGATTGAACCAATGCAATACCTAGAAGCAATTGCATATAACTTATAATGCTAGTAAAACTTAAAATAAACTCACCGAAAACCGCCACTTCTGTACACCGGATGAAGTCACCAAATGCAGGAAACAGTGAAAAAATACATCCAAAGAAGGCACAAAAAAATAATCGAAGTGAAGAATCCATAAAAAAGTACAGATAAAACCCATAATCCATGGAGAAAAAAAAACATAAGAAAAAAATAATCCAGTTCTGAACTCTCAGGAAAAAAAATCCATTAATCCAGATGAAAAAAAGCATACAACCATAAAATCCATGCAAAAAAAGCTTAAATCCACAGGAAAAAAAACCATGAAAAACATTCCATTGAAAAAAAATCCATTAAAAACAGGGAGCGCGTACAAAAAGCAACCTCACCAGTAACAAAGACTTTACGTAGCGTAGGACGTCACACGTTGGACACAAATGAAAACAGATACAATAATTTAATGTACTAAAAGTAAACCAACAGCACCACCTACTGGTGAAAAAATAATACGTTTCTTTGAATGTTACAAAATGTTATATATATTTAAAAATGAATAAAAAATGTTAGAATGACTACATATATATGAAAAATACGTTTTGCATTAACCATACTATATTATATTACATTTGAGAAACATTAAAACAATATATATATCAAAATAAATGCATAACATGCAAACAATAAAGTGTGTAGCTCATTATTTTAATATAAAAAAATCGAAACAGTTTCTAAAATATTTCTAACAATTGACTATTCAACCCTATTGAATTTCGAAAAATTGCACTCACCTTTGGCATTCGATCCTTTTGTATTCGATACTTTAACTGGACACCCAAGACTTTAGCCCATTGACTTTGGCCTAACCTATTGCATTGAATGCTCAGCAGCGCTACCACAAAACTGCTTAGTACAGACTTATACCAAAGGTTGGTTTTGCATACACCTGTAGAGCTGGGTCCCCGATAAGGGAGGTTTACCTGAGTCCCAGGATGCGATGCGACGGCGGAAGGCTCTTCCTCAGAATGAGCTGTGTCACTGTTGGGGGCTAATGCGCATGTGTGGTAGATAAGTGCTTAGCTTTGCTAGCATTCATTGATTATTTCTGTATTCTAGCACTTATACCATTCTGTGAGGCTATGTGCCATCTGGTCAATTATCATCATTTTCACTGCGCTGCCCACACGGTTTAAATTCCTGTGCATTCCGCCATTTTTCACTGGGTTGCCCACATGTTTAAAATACCTGTGCATTCTGCTTAGCTTTTAATTGTTAGCTTTTACCACTCACTTTGCCAAGCACCCCCTAGTCAGTAGTCCCTGATTTTCAAACGGATAGACACACTTTCACTTCAGCAGTGTTTCGCCTCATAACGGTACTGTTGTCTGATCACGACGTCACAGTACAGATCTATATCAAGATATTAAAGATTAAATCCTTTACTCACTCAGCTCCAGGCCTCTGACTTTTTGCAGACAGCCTTCCAGTCCAACTCCCTGGACTAAAAAGAACTTGACCAAGGCGCTACTACAGTTGAACATGGTAGGTCCCCCTTTTTGCAGTTTTTAATTTTCATTAGACACCACTTCCACTGAACTAACCAGTCCCCTGTCATGCTACAGGCTGACGGACCCCATTACTCCCCTAACTCGATCAAACTGTCCTGAAGACCGTTCGGTACCTGGTGCATCAACGCTGTTCCGTCTCTTCAGCCACAGCCACCAGTTACTTACACCGAACCAGAAACACAAAATAATGTGTCGACAATGCTAAATGTTTTTTGTCATTTAAAACAACACATGTAGAAAACTTTTTCACTCTGCTTACTAACCCACAAATATGCATACTCTAATGTGCTCATTATGCATACCTTCAGCGCCACAGCGCAGTTTGTAAAAATTGTTTTTGTTTCTTTGTTAGTGTAAAATAAAAAAAACTGTTTTTGTTACCTTCGACTCTCCAGGTGTTTTTGTGTATTGAGCTAGCATCCTTCTAGCTCTACTGCAAACTCAGTGACCCTATGTCACGCCTCTGGTTAGGGTAGCTTTTGACTCGATTTCTGTTCTATTGTACTTTTTATCCTCTCGAGTCAAGCCCCCATACAAAAAAGAGGGTACGCCCACCTATCTCTCATCCCTTCAGACAACCCTTCGGTTGTTGGGCATCATTAATCTGATAAACATTAAATGGAGAACGTCAACATAGTGAGTTTCTCCGATGATTTATTAAAAAATCTCCTAGACACCCCATCGCTTTTAGGTGTAACTACAACACCAGCAGCACCTGCAAAAAACCCGGCACTCAACGATCTAGACATTTTACTACAAAAAAAGTAAAAACTGATTCGTACAGAATCCCATGGCCAACTAATGCTTGAATACCTTAAAGCAGGCGTCATCCCGGAAGGCCTACAGGTGAAAAATATACCAAGGGTTTTTCTTGACAATCCACGCTTCATGGCACAAATCAGTGGCGTTGGGAACAAATGTTCACGTGACTGGGTGATCCTAGTAATAAAGACAGCAGAAGAAGAGGTAAAGGCGCAAAGTGAAGAATTCTCGTTACTAGAAGACAAAATCAAAAAGGACTCTGTAATCCCTGATATAAAAACTCACCTTGAAAAGATTGAAGAAGAGATCAAAAAATTCCAGAAATTTACAATTGACAAGAAATTGTGGAAACTTCAAATAGACATCAAGAACTATAAGGAGGAGAAAACATATCCCTACTTGGTTCCGGGTTTCTACAACCAACTAAATTTGAACGCATCTAGACAAAACCCACGAAGACAACAGAGGACGAAATTTGTGACATTTTCCAATAGTTCTAACAGCAGCGACTCAGACTCAACCACTGGTGGACAAGCGAACCCTCAGCAGGCTTCAAGTTTTCAAGGGAGGGGACAACGAGAGAGGCCCCGCTACCAAGGCCAACGCCCAATGCGAACACGGCAATGGGTCCCGCCACAACAAACATGGTGATCACGATATTCAACCTTAGTGACCACATCTTATCCTCCAACGAAATAGATGTCCTGACAAAAGGCCTCAGCTTCATACCATGTACAAATGCCAACCTGTTCACTGCAGAAGTCGAACTTAGAAAATTATTTCGTACAATCCGCCTACAATATTTTTTCAGAGACAGCCCTGAAAAAGAGCCGCCGAAATCTACGGGCCTTACACCCCCATCAAATTTCATCCCTCTTGCCTCAATGGTATGTCCCGAAATGCTATCTTTCGAAAATCGCATTATTCTGTTATTACACAAGACTTTTGACAAAAAGATAAGATTCAAAAACAATCTTTCAGCCGCACAGAGACTTGCATTACAGTCACTAGAAAAGAACAAAACCTTCCTCATCAAACCAGCCGACAAGGGAGGCGGGATTGTTCTCTGGAGTCAGACCCTTTATGATAAAGAAGTGACAAGCCAACTTTCCAACGGAAGATTCTACAAGCAGTTACCAAACAATCCAACCCCAAGAATACTGTCTGAAATCACAAGCCTCATGATCCACGCTTACGACGAAGGATGGATAGATGAAGATGAGAAAGCGTTCTTGGTCAACCAACACCCCATCATTCCAGCATTTTATTTGCTTCCAAAGATCCACAATAACCAAACAAACCCACCTCGCAGACCCATCGTGGCAGGTATTGGATCAGTGTTGGAGCCACTATCTATTTACATTGACCATTTCTTAAGACCCTTTATCAGCAAGATGCCTTCCTACATCCAAGATACCACGGCCATGATAAAAAAGTTGGACACCATACAAGTCGCACAAGATGATCTACTAGTAACACTAGACGTGGAATCCCTTTACACGAGTATTCCCCAGATGGAGTGTTTACAAGTCCTCAAAACCTACCTCGACAAAAGAACAAAAACAGAACCACCCACTGAATTTCTCCTTGAATGCACTAGAATAGCTCTCATGGAAAATTATTTTATCTACAAACAGACCACCTACCAACAATGCCACGAACCAGCATGGGGGCCACTTTTGCCCCGGACATGGCCAATTTATTCATGGACACTTTTGAAAAATACTCAATATACGACGACGTCAACCCCTTTAAACAATCGATTGGCAATTGGCTAAGATACATAGATGTGTTCATGATTTGGAAAGGGACAGAAGAGGATTTACTCAGTTGTTTTGTGAATTAAGCCATTGTAAAAAAGTATCAATTTTACTATTGACTACAGCAAGAGCCACATTCCTTTCCTAGATCTGCAAATCTGCAAAAATCTGGATAACTCTTTAGGTACTACCCTCTACCGCAAGCCAACATCAAAAAACACCCTCCTGGAATACTCAAGCTTTCACCCCTCAGGACTGAAGACGTACCTGCCCTACGGCCAATTCCTTAGGATAAGGCGCAATTGCTCAACACTATGCGAATATGAGTCTAAAAGCAAAGAACTAGCCATTCGACTCAAAGAAAGAGATTACCCTAAACACATAATCCGCCAAGCCTGCAAGCGAGTAAAAAACACCAATCGAGAATCATGCCCAACACCAAGTAAAAAAGATCAATCAACAACTAAGATGACGTGTGTAACCACTTTTACTCCAATGAGTAATTCCATCAGAAAAGCGATCTTAAAAAACTGGGACAAACTCCAAACTGACACCTTCATTCCAGAGAAACCCTGTTTCGCGTTCAAACGCAGCCGAAACTTGAAAGACCATCTTGTTCATACATACACAGAACTTGACACATCAAGCCACCAACAAACTACGCTATGGCAACTCCCCGCAGTCAAAGGACATTTCAAATGTGGTTCCTGTTCTGTCTGTCCCCTGACAGCTAATTTAAAAATCATTGACCTTAAATGAAATCCATGGACTCTCAATTCCTTCACAAATTGTAGAACCAAATGGTCAGTCTACATAATCAAATGCCCCTGTGATCTCATCTATGTGGGCAAGTCCAAACGAGAAATAAGGCAACGCATTCACGAACACTGATCCTGCGTGAGGGACCAAGTTGAAGACAAACCACTGGTGGCACATTTTAAAGCTAAGAATCACACCCATAAAGACATCTTCTGGGCTATATTACAAACAGTAAGCAATCCTTTTTGCGGAGGGGATAGAGACCTAGCCTTACGCAAGCTTGAACAAAAATTGATCTACTGCCTAGACTCTGAGACAAGGCCTCAACGTTTCAATTGAATGGAACCTGTTGTTCAACAAATAATGCTCTGTCAACCTGAGGGCACACCTCCTGTGTCCCCAGCAAAATAAGCCTGTCTAAGAGATGGCCCACCCTCCCTTGTTCTCTTAACATCCTAGCCTATATCTCTCCGTCCATCTCATGTTTTTCATTAAACAGAGCAGTATTTTTCTGTTTTTTCTTGGCCCACCATCCTGTGTAATGTTATTCATTTCAAGAAGTATGTCCACCCACTAAACGGGGTGCAAAACCTTTGTTTTGGGTAGGTTTCTACTTTTAACGATGTACCACTATGTTAAAAACAGTATGTTTGACCCTATTTTTCTGTTTTCCTATGAGTCATGTAACTAGAACCGATTTGGTACTTAGCACTAAATCAGTAACACTAACTATAAGTGTTTCCATGATGTTTTTAGTTTCATTGCACATTAACTATTGTAAGAAAAGCTTTCCTTTTCAACGATGTACCACTGTGCCCAAAACAGAATCCTTGTCCCCATTTTCTGTTTTCCTGTGAGTTATGTAACTATTACCGTTTTTTTTTGCTTTTATTGCATATGAATTATTGCAAGTCAAACCAAGCAGCTCGTAATGCCAAACATGCTTTTGCACTCAGAGACTGCTCCGTTCTCCAGCAATATTGCGTGACCACGGTTTTCCTCCAACTGCGTGACCCGACCACCTCGAGTACAGACATTTTCCCCCTTTCTGACATGCGCAGATTAGACAGTTTCACAACATGCGCGCAATGCTAGCAAAGCTAAGCACTTATCTACCACACATGCGCATTAGCCCCTAACAGTGACACAGCTCATTCTGAGGAAGAGAATTCCGCCATCGCATGCCGCATCGCATCCTGGGACTCGGGTCTCTTTTGAAGCTGTAGCACCTAAGATCACAAACACTGAGTGATTTACAGCACCACAGCCGTTTTCCATCACATGCACGGCCTTTTGAAATCACTGCCGACTGAGTTTCCAATTCATTGATTATTTCTGTATTCTAGCACTTGTACCATTCTGTGAGGCTAGGTGCCATCTAGTCAATTATAAGCATTATAATTTTCACCGCGTTTTCCACACGGTTTAAATTCCTGTGCATTCCGCCATTTTTCACTGGGTTGCCCACACGTTTAAAATACCTGTGCATTCCGCTTAGCTTTTAGTTGTTAGCTTTTACCACTCACTTTGCCAAGCACCCCCTGGTCAACAGTCCCTGATTTTCAAACAGATACACTCTTTCACTTCAGCAGTGTTTCGCCTCATAACAGTACTGTTGTCTGATCACGACGTCAGAGTACAGATCTATATCAAGATATTAAAGATTAAATCCTTTACTCACTCAGCTCCAGGCCTCTGACTTTTTGCAGACAGCCTTCCAGTCCAACTCCCTGGACTAAAAAGAACTTGACCAAGGCGCTATTACACTTGAACATGGTAGGTCCCCCTTTTTGCAGTTTTTAATTTTCGTTAGACACCACTTCCACTGAACTAACCAGTCCCCTGTCATCCTACAGGCTGACGGACCCCATTACTCACCTGACTCGATCAAACTGTCCTGAAGACTGTTCGGTACCAGGTGCATCAATGCTGTTCCATCTCTTCAGCCACCAGTTACTTACACTGAACCAGAAACACAAAATAATGTGTCGACAATGCTAAATGTTTTTTTACCATTTAAAACAACACATGTAGAAAACTGTTTTTCACTCTGCTTACTAACCCACAAATATGCATACTCTAATGTGCTCGTTATGCATACCTTCAGCGCCACAGCGCAGTTGTAAAAATTGTTTTTGTTTCTTTGTTAGTGTAAAATAAAAAAAAACCTGTTTTTGTTACCTTCACCTCTCCAGGTGGTTTTGTGTATTGAGCTAGCAGCATTCTAGCTCTACTGCAAACTCGGTGACCCTATGTCACGCCTCTGGTTAGGGTAGCTTTTGACTCAATTTCTGTTCTATTGTGGTGCCAAAGGGTACTGCACACAAGCTTTGCCTAACAAGCAATATGTGACGCAGATGGCACCCTATTTGGTAAGATGCAGAAAAGGGTTCAGAGGAAGAGTTGCAGCCATGGAACCGCTAAATTCAAGCTGCTGAGTGTATGCAGGAGAGGAAACGGAAGGAAAAATGGTCTATGGACCAAATAAAAACCATCATAGCCAAAATGGTGGTGTTCATGGAATACTATGAACACCCTCCCACCCCCATTGCATGAAAACTTGGTTACACTAAGGATAGTGTTCAGGCCAAAAAGAAATCTCATCTAGAACACAAGAAAGAGTATGTAGATCTAGATGACTCCTTCACAGATGAGGGGTAATTTTAGATGAAGGCCAGGACTTGGTTCCAGAGGAATATCCTTTGCCTCCCCCAGATGTTGTAGAACCCGCCTGTAACTACCTTACCAACAGAGGACCAGTGCTTATAGTCTGACCTGATTTTGTAGCGAACATGCTGCAGAAAAAGAAACCAATTACCTAGCGCATTCTGCTCAAATTAAGGCATTTTACTTACTTTGTGAAGAGATCATGGAGTTAAAACCTACAAATGAAAATTTAAGTGCACCTAATGCAAGTTTAAAGCACAAATATGAACTTGGGAGCAATAAAGTTTTATATGCAGGTCTATCTAAATCAAATCCCCAGCACACATGGTAACAAAAAGAACAGATGTGTACCCCCCTATGGGAAGTGCTGGGGATGCTACCCATTTTCTATGTAACCTTGAGGATTTTGCATCATGCTCCCTTGTTTTCTTAGCGGGAAAAATTACAGAAACCATTATCTCTATATTAAGGGACGAACAAAACAATTCTAATCAATCCAAGGTTTTAGTAGAAACACAGAATGTCGATGAACTGAGAACTATAGACGTGACAAGTACTGATGCGAATGCTAAAAATGCACTGAGTTTAAACAGTAATAAGGTACCTACAACTATGGATTTTGACATAGTGTTGATTTATTAAACAAGAGCCTTCTTTTCACTGCAGCTCTGCCATTAATGGAATCCGCTGTGATGAAGGAACAGGACAATGAAGATGACTGCACACCTCGCCAATTCTGTAAATCGGGAATAGCCATACACGGGATGTGGGGTCACCTGTAAATAGAATCGTCTGTATCAAATTAGGCGGTTGGGTGGTGTCTGCTATAGGCTCTCGATTTCATACTCGCTTCCTTTAGTCAAACTTTGTGAATCAATTTACAGTGAACATGATATGGGAGGTGCACCTCAAAGTTTAGAAAACTAGAAATCTTTACGAAAATGGTTCCAGTTTTTGGGTGCCAGGACCCCAAGCAGCCAAGAACCAAAGCTTGCCAGAGAAACGGAAAAAAACAGCAGTGAGGAACACCCCCAAACCAGTATGTGCTAAACAACCTAAACCACTAATGATCAGAAATATTTTAATTGTACTCCAGTTAGTATACGCAACATTGCTTATACATTGTCTACATTGATCTGTGGTCATTCCATGACACCTTGTCACATTAAAGCAAGCAGGATTTCACTTGTTGAACAATTGAAAGACACAGATACTAGCAAAGTTGTGTTTGCCACTATCTAACCAATTATGTACTAGGTTACACTGGAGAACTGAGAAAAGTGTGATGCGATTATATGAGGATAGGTTGGTCTTCTGAACACCTTCTGTATAAAAATGTGTCCATGTACCTCCTGCTGACAAATCCCCCCAGCCCAAATTTTAAAATATCAGGATAGGCATTGGACAAGATGGTCGCAAAAATGTGAGATTTGAAACCATTGACACTAGTAATTCAAATGGAGCCTTAGAAAAATGGGCTGGGTTTGGCTCCCATGGTGCTAGAGACAAAAATATTAAATGGACCCTAATCAAGTGTTGACACTATTATTCTGGAATATCTGTGGGCACTCTCACTATCCTGAATTGGAAGGCCTGATTGATGATAGAACTGCGACGAATCAACTTCCAGGGGGCACCAATGGTCCAGGGATGAATATCGGTTTCTAAACCATCAATCAGCCCCACACCTCTAGTACACCAGAAGGGGTCCAAACATATTTGTAACACAAGAAAATGATAAACCTCCTTCTCCAGCATGGGGTCTGGTATGGATTCACATGCTCGTGAATATTCCCTGTCGGGCTGGGAATCCTCAGTAAAAGAAAACCCTTTCACTTTCACAACTGTATTTCTACTCTAAACCAATCACTGTCCTCCGGGTCATACTGCCCCCATCCAATGACAATCCTCCCCTAGGCCCAGCCTCTGGCAGCCATCTTAAGATTTTTCGCCCCACGCTTCAGTGTTGGGAGTCCTCTAGTTACTCTCCAAGCTATTTGTGAAAAAGGTTGATTTTTGTTTCCAAGAGCCTGTGTCCTCTTTTCCTCATGTGCTGGCAACGGTTGGTGAAGTTTCACTCCCCTCAAGGGCGAAGATTCTTTGGAGTTTCTGGAAGGCCTTCTTGGGCCTACTTCGCGCCCTCCGACCATGAGGGAGGAGGAGGGAAGGACCCTCTTCAGGGCCTGCACCAAATGGGGGCTACAGAAACTGGAAGACAAACACCTAGAATGCCTTTACTGCCTGCACCCAGACCTCAAGGAGGTGGAGTGTGAGATATGCCTGGACTACTTCTCGAAGATGACGAAAGACGGGCATAGGCTGGCGGCATGGCTTAATTCGAACAAGGCCTCTGCCCCACGCTCGGACCAGGGTCATGCCTTATCTAGGACCGGCCGATCCGAGGAGCGGTCTCCATCTGGAAAGAGGTCTAAGTCCTTTCAGGTCGCCCCATCCATGGGCATCCAAGATAAGGCCAGGAGCTGCAAGTCTGAGTCCACCGGGTTCACCGCTGATGCAAGTCCCAGGTTGGACAGGCCGCGATCATTATCGCTGTCTGCCTCCGGGGCCAGCCTAACATCAAGCTCCTCTTCAACGAGGAAGTCTACCACCCCGGGCAAGTTACTGGAGAGATCGTATAAGCCCAGGGAGGACAAAGCGAAGAAGGCTGCGCAGCCCAAGCAGACTCAACCGGGGGAGGTGAAGACACCGGTCCAGGCCCCAGTACAAAGCACTCAGGGAGGGAAAAGATGGTGGGGTGGGTGGGAGGCCCCGAAACAGCCCTCCAAGGTTGGTGTTCAATGGAATCTCATCCACAAACGACGACGACCAAGAGTCCATTCATACGCTCCACGAGGACGACACCGGCGGCGCAGGGCATAGCGCTCCCTCGTTACATCCTCATCCAAGGGATATCTCTGTGGACATTCTGTCGACTCTCCATGCCTTCGTGCACATCAACCTCCTCCGCCATGTTGGTCCCCGACTCCCATCCGTGGACCCGGAGATGGATACTGGGACGGATACGGCCACGGGTACTGACAAAGGCGAGGACTTCGTCATGTCGGACTATGAATCACCACATTTGGAAGCTCCTCATAGGGTATCGCCTCTAAACGAGGTGGGATCATTCCACTCCTTGATCGATAGGGCCTTGAGCTGTTCCAGCTGGTGCCCGAGGAAACCAGGAAAGAGGGCTTCTTGTATCAGCGCAGGGAGGCCAAGATGAAGACGATAATGGCAGTACCTTTTCTGAAAGACATTTGGGAGGAGGGGGTGGCCCTCATGAAGAACCCATGCACGGATCCAGTGATGCAAGACCGGCTGGAGAAGAACAGGGTGCCGGACTCCACGCCTAAATGCCTGAGGTCGTAACTGTCACCAAACTCGGTAGTGTTGGCTGCCGCAAAGAAACTTTTGTCAGTTCCCCCGTACAGCGAGGGGAAAGAGGATGGACGGCATGGGGAAGAAAGTCATTTACACAGCGGCATCCACAATCAAGATGGGCCCCATCTATCCTGGCCAGGTACGACAGAGTTGTGGTACAAGCTGGGCCGATCCTGGAGTTTCTCCCCAACGACAAGAAAATGGAACTGCTCACCCTCTTCCAGGAAGGGGAAGTGGCGTCTGACCATGCCATCACGGTGGCAGTGGTCGTCGCCGTCATGGGTTTCCGGCAGATGGGAAACAGAGTCTGCCTTCGTTGACAGGGATGGTTGACGGCTACTAACTTCTGTCAGGACGTCCAGGTGAAGGTGCTGGATATGCTCTTTGCTGGCGAAAACTGTTTGGAAAGGCTGTCGACAAGTCCCTCCAGGCCATCAGGACAGATACGAAGGCGGCATGTTCGATGGCACTCTTCAGCAGCATCGCTAGTCTTCTTTTCGCTCCTCCAGCGGGAAGTCGAGGAGATCATCAAAGGGATTCTCCACGTCTTACAGGCAACCTTCGCGTTCCTCAACGCAGGAAACCTACAGTGGCCGCTCTCAGGCCTACGGTAGCAGAGGTCAGCGTCGCCGGCAGGGCGCGGTCGCCCAAGTAGGCCTGCACCAGCTAAGACATCAGGCCCCCACCCATGCACCCTGGTGGGAGGCCGGCTGACTAGGTTCGTCAGCGAGTGGAGGAAGATCCCAGACAGATGGGTGCTGGGGGCTCACCTTGGACTTCCAACGCAGGTGTCCTCGTTTTCCACCGGTTCCCCGTCAGGAGCAGCACATTCCTCGGTTCTTGGAAGAAGTGCGAGCCATGTTACGGAAAGGGGTGATGGAGCTTGTTCCCCAATGTCTCTGGGGCTGCAGAGTCTATTCCAGATACTTTCTAGTAAGAAAGAAGACTAGGTTGGAGACCCATCCTGGACCTACAGCGTCTGAACAAGTACCTGAAGTCCCTAAAATTCAGAATGGTCATGTTGCAGCATATCCTCGGCCAACTGGAAGAAGGGGATTTCTTTACATCGTTGGACCTGGAGGACACTTACTTCCATGTGCCCATTCACAAGAAACATCAAAAAGGTTTCAACGGTTTGTGGTGCAAGGCCAGCACTACCAGCTCAAGGCCCTACCATTCGGCTTGAAGTCGTCCCCCAGAGTGTTTACAAAATGCCTGGCCCCGGTGGTCACCCATCTGTGTCTGCAGGGCATTCATGTGTACCTGTACCTAAACGATTGGCTGGTATGTTCCCGAACTCGGGAGCTGACCGACAAGCAGACAGACCGTCCGACTGCTGCCAGAGCTGGGGTTCTCTGTAAACTATCTAAAGTCCTGCTTGACGCCATCACAGAACACTGTTCCTCTGCACCAAACTCAACACAGTCACTTGCATGGTGTCACCCTTGAGGAGAGGCTAGCAGCCATTCAAGGGTAAGTGCAGTGACTGTCGTTGGCGAAGACTGCTACAGTGCGGGCCATTAAGTCATTGCTAGGCAAGGCATGATGTCGTCCTTCATCTACCTCGTCCGTCTCTGCAGGCTGCAAATGCGACCCCTACACAAATTCTTGGATGCGCGTTGGATACAAGTGTTGGAGTTTTGCGGATAAGAATCCCTCTCAACTAGGAGTTCCGACGGGCGATGGTGTCGCGCCCACATCTTCCAAGGGACGGGATTTCAAACCCCGCCATAACAGGAGACGATCATCACAGACGCCTTGCTGGAAGGTTTGGGGGGGACTCACACCGGACATCTACACGCCAGCGGTCTGTGGCTTCCAGAGGAGAAGAATCTGCACATCAACATGCTGGAGCTACGGGCAGTGTTCTGGGCCCTCAAGTCTTTCCTACCATCTCTGAATGGCAAGGTGGTGAGGATCCTCATGGATAACACCACCACCATGTTCTACGTCAGACAGCAAGGGGGCACTCGATCCCTAGCGCTTTCCAAGGAAGCTCGAGACTTGTGGCACTGGGCCATCGGATATGAGATGTTCCTCGTCCCTCTCCACCTGGCGGGCATCAGCAGGGAACTGTGCTCCTGTTACAAGTGGGAACTTCGTCAGGATCAGGTGGACCACCTGTTCGTCAAATGGGGACAGACCCCAGATCGATCTCTTTTTCACAGCGGTGAACTCCAAATGCCAGAAGTTTGCTAGCAGATTCCACCAGCCGAGGAGCTTGTTGGACACATTCTCCTTCTGTGGGAAGGTCAGTTTCTGTACGCGTTCCTTCTGTACCCCTCCTGCTATGTGTCATCAACACACTCAGTGTTGATGCAAGATGATTCTCATTGCCCTGCCGTGGCTTAGGCAGATTTGGTATCTGGATCTTCTGAGCCTGTCAGCGTCGTCTCCAGTCAAGTTGCCAGTGTTTCCGGGTCTGCTCACCAGAGAGGGAGGTGCAATCCTTCATCATGACCCAGGATCGCTGAACCTGAAGGCATGCCGCCTGCAGCCTTATAGTTTGGATGGTATGAGTTGCTAGCGGGCTGCAGGGAAGTCCTTGCCAAGGCCAGGGCGTCGTCAACTTTGAAGTGCTACGGCCATAAGTGGAAGCGTTTTGCTACATGGTGCCGGTTGCAGACGATTACCCTGATGAGGGTCACGACTCTGCAGGTTCTTCCGTATTTGCCCAGATGCCCATGGGCCAGGTGCGCTATACAAATAAACAGAATACAAATTCCATACTTGCTGCCCTTGGCAAAAGCTGGTCTGGCCCACGGATCCATCAAGGTATATCTGGCGGCCATCTCATGCTACACCCGATCCCTGGGCTGCTTCTCTCTGTGGTCCCACAGACCTTTCAATGAGTTTCTCAAGGGACTTTTCTGATCTTTCCCGCCGGTGAAGACTCCTGTCCCGGCTTGGTACCTCAAAGTGGTTCTGACGAGGCTCATGGTGGCACCCTTCAAGCCTATGCATCAGGCCCCTCTCAAGTTTCTCTCGTGGAAGACGGTTTTTCTTGTAGCCATCACCTCTGCCAGACATGTGGGTGAGATCCAGGCACTATTCTGCAAGCAACCGTATATGACTTTCCACACCCCTCTTTCATGCCGAAGGATCCGTCGGAATTCCACCTCAACGACCTATTGGTGTTGCCTGTTTTGTTCCTGAAACCTTTGTCATCGACAGAGAGGACCTTGCTGGATGTTGCTTGTGCCTTGAAGTTCTATGTGGCACGCACAAAGAGTTTTAGGAAGACTCAATTGTTTAACTTTGGACCTCTGAATCATGGGAAGGCTTTGTCCTAGGCTTCCATCTCAAGATGGCTCTACGGCTGCATCATGAATTGTCATCGGCTGGCGAACCGGCCGCTGACAGGCCGTCCGGGAGCCCACTCCACCACAGCGATCGATGCAATAACGGCGCTCCTTTCTGGTGTGCCCCTGCTAGACATATGCAGGCCTGCGACGTGGAGGTCCACGCATACCTTCACAAAGTTATACTGTGTGGATAGGGTTTCCAGGAAAGAGTCCAGAGTCTGCCAGGCAGTGCTACGCAACCGGTTTGCTTGAGGTGAGTCTGTTCCAGGGTTAGTGTTAATTGCTTGCGTTGAGCCTTGACACGTATAAATTGGTTATATACCCCAGGTCAGCCCTAGTCAAAAGACTATAAGGCTGAATCTCTCTACTTTCTGGGGAAACTCATACTTCTTTTTTTATTTTATTTAAAAGAGTACAAAATCGGAACAAAATTTCACAAAATGGCATATTGGTGATCACTAACACAATTCTTCACATTAATACAGTTCACAGGGTATTTCCAAAAAAATACAAAATTTTAATAATGATAAAAACTAAGTTAAAAAAATCGGTAAAGTCACACCACATATAACATACCCAAAAGCATCCACAATACAAAATACATACATTTACATAAAAAACATCAATACGCAGTTCCCACAGAAAACCCAACACATAGGCCTAAGCCTAAATCAATAAATAGCCCATTTGTGTTGTCCAACATGTTTCAGTCCCTATAGTTCATTGACGGGACCTTCTTCAGGGGCTAGAAAACCCACAAACTAGAAGTTTATTGTCAGATGTGCACCCTGGTCTCCACAGCGTAACAAACACCCAAACACTAAAGAGGAGAAAAATTGAAAACGCCAGATCACCAATCAGGGTGAGTGGATTACCACCCACACCAGTTTAATTCACAGATTGTATCCGACTACAAAAAACAATCTACAAGGTGCCAATTAATGCACAGACAAACCCCCAATGTTTGACTTCAATTCCTGCTATAAATGCTGGATATTATCTTATATTAAAGTCACGGTTTTTCTTGCTTTTCAAAGTATGGTAGGAAAATATGCATACCAATGGTCTTGTAAGATGACCTCCACCAGTACACTACAATGTGAATGAAAGAAACTAGTAAATACACTTTAATCATGTGTATTAAAGCTTGTGGGTACACTCACATCACATCCACTATTCAAAGAAACACCCACCTGCTTTGATAAGGTCACGAAAATCTGGCTCACACAATTGGAAATCTAATAGCATCCCACATGGAGAAAACTTTGGATATTATTTCCACTAGCTTCCTGCAACACACAAGAAAAGCAACATTGATGTCCCAGTACTGGATCTAGTTTGAGCATCTGCTCTGGAAAAACACATACAGCGTTAAATATGTCCCTTACATTTCGCCATCGCCCTGTCCTACACACATATACCATTTAAATTCTGTTCCCGCCTGGAAACAAACTATATGAGCCCCCCGGCATAGTTAAACCACATAATCTGTTATCGAACGGTTGCGTCATTGCATCACCCCGTCGAGCAGACTTATTCCAAAGCTTACATGGAAGCAGTACAAAAATGACAAGCTTAGGAGACCAACCGGCAGTCTGTGTGTGAAAAAACGCCCCTGAAACAACACTAGCCTATAGGCACTGCACATGCTATTACACATATTGCTAAATAGACGCAATCTCCTGCATCGAATGATAATTTATACAAAATGCTTCTAATAGTGGCACCAACCATACCCTGATGGCTCTGCGGTACAAACATGTCGACAGGAGAAGAAAACTCACCACTAGTCCCTTCCACGGTTTCTCATCCTGTGCCTCATACACATACAGCTAACTCCAACCTGTTTCCTAATGGTTACCAAGGTCAGCAATATAGAAAAAGGACTAATAAGAGAGAAAATAAAAGGGCAGCTCCATTTTAGACAGGGCAGAAATCGCCACATTGTTTACCGAGGTGATTCAATCAAACACCTAGGAGACCAGGCTACTCAGCCGGCATGCATCGGAGCAGATAACCTAAATCCAATTCTTTCTGTGGAAAGATGTTGCCTAACACGGTTAACAGAACATTTGATGGCAAGCAATAGCTAATCGCACAAAGACAAAACACATGTTACACTTAGGCATGGCATCTTTAAGACTCAATGTAAACATGTGGTTTACATTATTGTCTGCCCATGTGGTTTACGGTATTTGGGGAAAACCAATAGGAAATGTAGAACCAGGTTAATACAACATCGGAGTTGTGTCAAAAATAACATCCTACAGGCAACCCTTGTAAAACACTATATAGATAAGAATCACACCCATGATGACATCAAGTGGGTGATTTTGAAGAAAATCAGTGGACCCAGCAACGAAGTGATAAATCAGAGACTCCTCACTTCAGAGCAGATGCTTATTTTCAGAACCAAGAGTTACAATGTGGGCCTAAATGACAGTGTAGAATGGCACAATGTGTCTTTGTCTTAGTACATGCCCTGTTGGGAGTGTGTAGGGCTGGGATGCAAATTGAATTACAATATTGTAAAACAACATTGGAATGATTAGAGAGGTCCTTTTTCATACTGTAAGCTTTATACATTGTTAATATAAGGATTGATTATGTTGGGCTTTGTCTTGTATACAGTGTGAGAAAGGTCCTTTTTCACACTGTAAGCGATACTGCTGAGGGCAATATGCCTACCAGGCCCCATCCTGAGGTGCAGGGTATGTCTCATGCTCCACCGCCAAGAGTCCTGGAGGAGGCTGGGCTCAGTGAGCCAAGCACCACGACTTTGGCATGTGGCATGCAGCTGGACAAGATGGCTGCTCGTTCGATACCGCCCCTTGGTGCGGAGCAGGTGGGAGAACGAGTTACAAGACAGGACTGGTGTCAACCAGGTACATGGCCTACAGCTTATCCATCATCATCGCAGGGCAGATTTACCCCGCAACCGGCTAGACAGAGTGTGCACCGGCCCCAGCAGCCGCCCGCTACCCCGTCAACATCAACTGCCACCCCAGCGGCCTGTGAGGACAGGTTTTCTGAAGTTACTCACTCTTATGAGATCTCCTCAGATGGGGGCCATTCCTTGGGATGTGATCAGGGACATGCTCCCTCCGCCTGCGCCTACAGTCATTCCTCCTATGGCTCCAGCAAAGCAGGCCTTGTGCAGCCCATGCTGCCCTTGCCGGCTCCTTGGATTCTGGCCCCCTTGCCTCCCACAGTTCAGGCGGTTCCACACCTGCCTCCGCAGCAGCCACCGGCTCCGGTCTCCATACTGCAGCCCTCGGTGCCCAGCACTCCTCCCCCTGATCCAGACCCCCTGGTGGACACTGACGAGGAAGAGGACCCTGACACGCCGTCTTCAGCCAAGGCCTTCCGTGAACGGCTCGCAGGTGCGGCAGAGTATTTGGGGCTTCCTCAACCCGAGGCAGGGGTTCGGACCGAGGTCCTCACTCTACGCCCCACAGCTGGAATGGGGGTCCCGATGCAGAAGGACGTTGTCGCCTTAGCCGAAAGGGGATGGCTTAAACCCCATTCGGCCCCCCCTGTCACCCTCAACCGCACACCTCGGTGAACGCTGCAGCGTCACACTATTCCAAGCCTCAGTTGTCCTCGGCGCTTCTAGGCAAGGACGAAAAGATCTTGGAGGCTTACGGAAAGCTTGTTTATTCCAACGCCTCGCTGCACCTTCGTCAATCCAACGTGGATGCCATGCTGGCAGCCGTTAACCAGAGGCTTTGGCAGGAAATGGCAGACTTCCTTCAAGAACTTCCGGTGCAGAGCTGGGCACGTTTCAGGGCAGGGCTGGCATTTGCTAAATTGTTGGCGCAGGACATAATGTGGGCCATGGTGGCCCACAATGACACCTCTGGCTGGGCCATCTGCATCGCCACGGACATGAGGATTGCTTAGCTCTGGGCTACCAAATTCAACCGGATGTCCAGGAACGCATAGTCGACCTTCCATTCGAGGGTGGCGACCTCTTTCACTCCACCACCGATGGGAGCTAGATAAAAAGAAAAACGGTTCCCAAACTGCAAAGTCAATCTATCCTTGTGAAGGCCACGCCCAAGGCGTATGCCCAGTTGCATCAACGCTCCGATAAGGGGTGGGCGTTCGGTTGAACAGAACAGAGGTGCAGACAGCCTGACCGTTCTCCGAGTCAGCACCGGCGCAAACAGCACTCCGGTGGGGAGCAGGCTTGCCCTTCACGCACAGTTTTGGCATTAGAAGTTTTCGGACCCCTGGATCTTATCTGTAGTGTCCACGGGGTACCCACTACTGATTCCTTCCTCTCCTCCCCTCGCACAGATTGGGACAACAACTCTGTTGTTGGAAGTCCATTTGCTCGTCGTGAGCCACGTGGTGGAGGAAGTGCCAACCTCCCAGCAAGGCTTGGGCTTCTACTCCAGGATTTTCGCCATACAAAAGAACCAGGCTGGCCTGAGAGTTGTGTTGGACCCCTCCACACTCACTCTCCTCCCTGTACCTCTCTTCAAAAATTCAAGATGGTTACGCCAGCACTCCTTGCGGAGACACTGCAGGGTAGACTGGATGTGCTCCCTGGATTGCAAGGACGCTTATCTGCCCGTCCCAATTTGGCAGCTTCATCCCTCCTTTCTACGGTTCAGGATCATGGGCTGCCATTTCCAATACAAGGTTCTACCCTTTGGCCTCAACTCAGCCCCCAGGTTATTTACCAGAATGATGAATGCAGTGGCGGCCCACCTCGGGGCCACCATGTCCACCTGGACGACTGGCTCGTCAGGGCGAGATCTCTGGAGGCAGTTCACCACACTTCCTCCGCTCTTATGATCACACTCCACGGGCTGGGATTTTCTATCAACCTCAAGAAGTCTCCGCTGCAGCCTACACAGAGCCTGACCTTTCTGGCCCACATATGGGACACAAGCTCAGAGAGGGTTTTCCCTGCGGAGGACAAGATCATGACCCTCGAGGGCTGCGGGTCACTTCCTCAGCCGAGAGGTGACCTCGGGCTGGTGGTACCAACATTTTTTGGGTATCATGGCAGCAGTCCTACTAGCAGTACCTTACTCGAGACACGAAATGAGATTACAGCTGCACTTCGAAGCCTCATGGAATCGGGGCTCCCAGCAGAGTAGCGCAGAGTGGCTGTCTGTGCTGGAATCTCATGCTTGCAGTTTATCAGTCTGTTTTTGCTGGCAATCATTTGGAGGAGGAGCACCACTACAAAGACCCTTGCTAACTGCAGAGCAGTGCAAAGTAGCACAGAGTGGCTGTCTGTGCTGTCCATGCAGACTGTTTGGACTGAGTGGCTGCGGTCTGTTGTTCCTGAATTCCATTGCCTTGTGGTGTTGACTGAGAGGAGCTGCAGCAACAAGAATTGGACCCTGTGTCTTTAATTTTGAGACTCGCCTACAAAAAAGAACTTCCGGCGCGGAGTTTGGTGCTGAGTTCCAGTCAGCCCAGTCTGCCTCCGGATGCCGCAGAACGCGCAATGGAACCCATTCCCAACGATTTTGACGTGTTAATAACGGGGGTTGGCCCACACACGCGAAACCGGTTGTTGCAGCTGCGGCGGCTGCAATCCAAACCGAAGGTAAGCGCACTGTGTGTACCATTAGATGCTCCCCATCTAGTAGGACGCACCAAGAGACTGCTACAAGCGATGATAGTTTGTTAGCCACTGTGGTCGTTGCATTTGCAGAACAACAAACTCACGTTGAGCAAGGGTGTATTGCCATCTCCACACTGAACACACCAAATGAATCAACGTCGAAAAGTGAAAATCACATGCATGGGTTAGCAATGGCATCAGACTCAGTTTTGTCATGTATAAAAATAGTGACCCCAATTTCCTTGCCCGCACCAAATGACCATCTGTCGAGGCAATGTGAAAGTCTGGATGAAAATACATCTACATTAGAAAAGTAAGTAGATCAAGACAAAAGTACACCACCTCCACCCACGGTTTACTTAGACGTCTCAGATACCACCTTCTCCTTTGACATAACTGATGCAGACATATTAGCGATACGGTCTCCTTCTGACATGGTGCCGTCCCTGTTGGCCCCACATGTGAGCCTCGACCAGCATCAGAATCAGTCGAGTTCAGTAGAAGAGCTGCAGAGAAACTGCAAAACATTAGAGAATCTGAAAGCTGCTGAGCTAGTCCTCTCTGCGCATGTTGCGAACGAGGAAATGCAGCAGCAACTGCACTCACAAATCCATCAGAAGAAGAAAGATCATTCTAATACTATAAAACTTGCCATCGATTCAAGAGTATTTGACACAGACAGTGAACTACTATCGCAAGAAGAAAAGAAAGGAACGGAACACGCAGTGGCGGCGAACACCCCCTTACCAAGGACCAAGTTGAGTGCTGCTGCAAATGCTGCAGCAAAATTTGATGTGGCGGCCCGCGAAGCACGGCTTACCGAAATGCTAAAGACTGACTTTATTCTAATGAGAGAGCGATTAAATGAAAGTTTTGTCACTAAAAAGGACATGAAACTCACGAATAGGCGAAACGTGAATACACTGACAAAAGAACCAACACGTGTGAACAATAAAGCTATCTCATTACAGAACCCGTTGATTACAGTGCGACCCATCAACCTTGATATTTCAGATGGTTGTCAGGAAACCTATGGCAGTAAACTCGCAACGACCACTGACCAATGTACCGAAGAATCTATGGCATGGGGAGAATCTCAAATGCCAAGCTCTAACGGAACTAAGCAGACCGCCAATAACCATCGTGAAGACACACCAAACTCCAAAGGAAATATTTCTATAGCCGCAGGCATCCAGATTCATAATAATGTTTTAGCGGCCACTTCCATTGCTCTAATGCCGTTTATGAAACTGTATGAATCATTGAATGACGCATTGCGAGACCAGAACTCTGTTCTTGCAACCTTGAACAGTAAAGTCTCAGCCATGGAAAATTTAAATGAACACCTAATCATTCGACTTGACTTGGAAGCAGCAACTTCACGACAATGGCACTCGCGTCTCAATGAAATAACTAAACGCGAGGCCCAGAAAAAGTTTACCTTGCTGAAGCCATTGTCAAATGTACAAAGTGGATCAGGCATAATGTTGCGGTACAGCCGTTAGGTGGCTATGAGAGAACCAGCTGCAACTGTCAGCACCACCGGAACAACCCAGACTTGGACAATCAATCAAGAAAACCATCAGTGCAATCTACAATTGGTGTTACCACAAAAGAACTAACGACTCTAAAAAAGGTTAACAAAGGCACGGAGATCAAGGATTTAACAGCCATAACCATTGAGGAAGGAGCCATTGGCAAAGCTAGTGCAACACTCCACCTGAATTGCAACAGGAACCGGTGACCACGAATATTGCATCATCTACGCAGGAAAGCAGATCCTAAAATAAAGATGAAGTTGCCCCTCAGTTGAAGCAAAAGAGTCCTGCTACATCAGAGGAACAAATTGCTTCCTTTGGGATTTTTGCTGACCCGGCAAAATCAATGAATCCAATAACTGTTAAGACAGAGCTGCAAAAGGGCAAACCACCAAAAGTGACGCAAACTAAGGCAAACCTCCAAACGCCCTCGTACAAATGGTGCAAAAAAGGTTATACGAAACTTGACGACGCCCCCTCGACCAGAAAGCACGAGACGTAGCAAAGAGGCTTTGATAACTGAGAAACAAAGCAAGGACACAAACCCCTTATTAACTAGGCCGAAGGAAACAGTGGAAACCAGACTGCCTGCTTCAAAACGAGCATGTGAGGATACTATGCCCTCTGACAATCTTGATGCAAACAACTGTATAGATCTATTTGACCTATCAACCTACACAATCGACGAAGATGCCGACCCCGAAAATACGTCAACTGTGGGGGACGAGCGGGAAATAGCAAGTGAAGAAAAGTCTGTGAATGACTCTATAAGAAAAATCATGTGGTGCAGTCGTTATCCGCAAAGACAACCAGAAGTGCGACCAGCAGTTAGTGAGAAGAGACACCCCACCACGGCCGATGCTCGGCCAAATGCAAGTAGCAAATGCATGCAGCATTGGGAATTGGTCTTCTAAAGTGTAATCCAAAATGTACATGCCAATCACAAAAACAAAAGCAACAAAGAACAAGTGAAAATACTATGTCGCAATTACAAGCAAAAGCCGGATGGTGGAAACTGGAACTGGAAAACATATTAGAAGACAACAGCGATGTAAACCTATATAGAACCAATGTAATGAGGTTGCTACATTATGTTCCAACATTACGCACTATAAGATCAGACGACATAGCAATTGTCGAATACAAATCCAAAGCAAGATCAGATTGGGTTGTTCTTCATATGAAATCAAAGAATTTAGCTAGACCACTCCTAGAAGCAAAAGAAGATCTACTTTTCTTTGGGTTCGAACTTACAGCATGTGATGATCAACAATCTGCTGCTGATGGTTCAAATATGCAGACGGGATCCTCAAATAACATCAAAAGAGACGTGTTATGGAAACAAATGAAACATCAATCTGTCCATCCAACTGAAACTCAAGTTTCTGAGAGCCATGTTTAGGATCACGCAGGGTCAAGAGGTATGACCCAACTACTAACATCTTGGAACACCTGTGGATTTGTGCACCAATTTCAAGATGGCGACACACAAGACCTAAAAAGCACCTTTATCTGCTTACAAGAAACGTGGCTACGTGAATTACCATCATGTGATGGAGACACAGTATTTTTAAATGCGGCAAGCAAAAATATGTTTGGACGTCGGTTTTCCGGCCTGTTAACTATGGTAAGGAATTCTTCCGGATGGGAAGTGTTAAACACCCAAAACCCGAACTTGTTCGTCCATGCTCTCACTTTGCAAACAGTAGTAGACGTCCAGAATGCAAAACCACTTAAACAACTACTGTTAATAAACACGTATTGGAATCCTGCGATGATTTCGGAGTCGGTCTTTCTAGACTCAGTAACAACGGAAATAGACAAATGCCACGCAAGTCTTTGTTTATCCATTTATAATAGTGTGTGGAGATTTAAATTGCACCTGGTTCGATTAAATCAAAAAGACAAAATCCATGTGAGATGTGCAAAATTCCATCAGATCTTGCAGATCGAGGCACCAAATGGGAGTATCAACTAATGTTGCAACATTGTGTAATGTTGAATGGCTCTACCAGTGGCGATATCCCCGCAGCAGATACGTGGCACTGAGGAGACATCTCAAAAACCCTTGATTATATTTGGGCTTCTGAAAATCTCCATTCCCATATTTCAAATCTCTTGATAAGGAAGTCGATTAAAAGCGATCACAATCCGTTAGTGCTATCATGGGAGAATCCATATATAATTCAGCTACGAAATTCTACATTCCCATTAAGCATCAACAATGCTCAAAATCGTCTACGAATAAATAGCGAGCAGATCGATAACTTAACAACTGATTACGCTCAAATACTGAAGCGGAACATGCAAGTAAAATATGTATCTTTATTAAAAAGATTCACTTGCACAAATAAGTCAAAGGGAAGAATCATCTCTAACAAGCATCCATTCAGCCCAATATTAAACGATGCAAAGAAACTGCTACAAAAGGAACTGAAGCAATTAAAGAAAGCAGGTGGAAAAAATCTAAAGCCGTTGATGATAGAAAGACGTCCGCGATACCGCAACTGGCTGAAATCATTTAATAGCATACGAGCACAAGAACAAGCAAAATTGATGCTTCGCCTACTGATACAAAAAGATAGTCGGAACATCTGGAAAATCATACATTCTGGTAAATTAAACCAGATGAGTGCACTATCAAACGGAGTTAATGCTTCTAGCTGGGTAAAGCACTACTCAGCAGTCTTTAAAGGAATGGTTCGGTCAAAAAATGTTATTGTCCCTACGGGTCGGCCATGTGTTTTTAAGCATAAATCGCTCGATTTTAGAAAAATGTCCTATGGACCTAACCCGAGTTTTCGTCCATTAAACGCACGCGAAAACAGGCACCAGGGCGCTGCCATTCTGTGATAGTCCTATCACTTGCCCCATCGCCCTGGCTGACCTGCTTTTGCGGCACTAAATCATATCCCCCGCCTCTGAGCCTGTCATCAGCAGACACGTACCGCCCATTTCACAACGCCAAAGCACGTCTCGTGTCAACAATCGCTGCGCTTCAGCTAAGGACGTGTCACCATGGAAATGGCAAGACGCCTCTTTCCTCAATAAGTATAAACGGACCGTTTCACAACACACAGCAGCAGATTTTCGATTCCATTCCTCTCTCTGTGTTACTTTGAGTATTCTGTGAATAGTTTCTGTGCTCTGGTCAGCTACCTTTGCCGCTTGTAACCGTGTGAACACCTGTACCATCGCTAGAAATTATTTTAGTTTGTTTACCACACAATGGCTACAATAATGCCCTACATGTACGAGCCAGAGTATACCGAGGAGGAACTACTGGAAAGGGAAACATGCGAAAACGATGGGGCTTTGGATGGCAGTTGGCAGGACGAATCAACGGATGAAGACACTGGACCTAGTCGCATGGACGGTGTTTCCACCTGGTGCACATGCAATCGGTGCGAGCTAATGCCAACCGAGGAGGAGAACTGCTGCTGCTGTGAAAACTCTGGATGCGTGGCCTACATTTCGGAAGGCGAGCCACGACCGCAATGCATCACCGAGCTGCCAGACTTCAGGGCAGTCTGCCTCACACGGTCCGTGTTGAGGATAATGATGGTGCTTATGCACGAACTTCGCGCATCTGTTCGTCCTCGTAATCCGAGTAACGAGTAAGTATAATCTGCTTGTGATGCCACTACTATTTCATGGTCGTCTCCTATATCCAAAATTACATCTACATATCATTGTAACACATGAAAGTCGTTCAATAGTGTGCAGTGTCTAGATAGCATTTGTCCGAGCAGAATGCCATTAGTTACAAGAATTGTCATTGACAACAAACGTTTAATCAACTTATCTTGGTCATTTTAAAACAGTTTGTATCATTATTTTTCACAGGTGGTACCGGCTGGTGGCCTATCATTCCTTTACATGGTGGCTTCACGGGAGGCTTGGACACCGCGTTCGAAGAGTAATACCCGCCTGTGCCGTTCGTGCCATAAGAGAAACTTTCCCGAGTGACAGCGGTCAGTACAGGGGATTTTCCCTCGCTGTGCTGCAACCTGACCTGTACAATGTGTAAAGTTTTGTATTTTTGTGCCATCAAAAAAATAAAAAAAATAAAACCACATATATTTTAACAACGGTTGTTTCGATTTTTCTAAATGAATCAAGTGTGTCTCCATTCAGCAGTCTTCCTGTGCCTTGTCTGCACGCCCACCGGCCCATCCATCCATCTACCCCCCTCCCCTATCAAAGGCGAAGTATAACTATGTAAAGTATAAAAAAGTGGTTAGTTTAACAAAAACAAAAGTCCATAACAACAAGTCCAGTGGATGCGCGCTGCCATGGGGCGCTGTCAGGGGCGCGAACGGCCAAGGTGCCAAACAGCATGTACACTTCAAAAGGTATCCCACGCCAAGGGGCCATCGCTCACATGGCCTCCTCAGACTCTGTGTCTCCAGGCAGGGCTCCCCCTTGAAGCAGGCAGCCCCCCTGCAATCCACATAAGTGTGTCTCCATTCAGCAGTCTTCCTGTGCCTTATCTGCACGCCCCAGGCCCCTCCATCCCACCCCCCTCTATCAAAGGCGGTTCGCACCAGTGGATGCACGCTGCCATGGGGGGCTGTCAGGGGCGCGACCAGCCAAGGTGCCAAACAGCATGTACACTTCAAAAGGTATCCCATGCCAAGGGGCCATCGCTCACATGGCCTCCTCAGACTCCGTGTCTCCAGGCAGGGCTCCCCCTTGAAGCAGGCTGCCCCCCTGCAATCCACATAAATGTGTCTCCATTCAGCAGTCTTCCTGTGCCTTATCTGCACGCCCCAGTCCCATCCATCCCACCCCCCTCTGATAAAGGCGGTTCGCGCCAGTGGATGCGCACTGCCATGGGGGGCTGTCAGGGGCGCGAACGGCCAAGGTGCCAAACACCATGTACACTTCAAAAGGTATCCCACGCCAAGGGGCCATCGCTCACATGGCCTCCTCAGACCCTGTGTGTCCGGTCAGGACCCCCCCTCACGCTGGCCAGCCCCCGGCAAACCACATAATACCACAAAATACACACGTCATTCATTCACAAACGCACCCCTGTTTGTAATACTTTATAAACCAAAAAAGAGAAAAGTCTGGCTTTGAAAGAAAGCTGCTTTGCAGGGCGACACCTTATAATCCCAAAGCTAGAAAATCGAGAAACGAATGTTGATATGCAGGTATATCTGTGGGTAGATGGGTGTCGCAGGTCTCTGGAACCAGACGGTAGTAAAGCCTAACCGTCACCACAAACAATGTAGAAAAGAAAAAAGTCCAGGACTCAGCGCCACCAGTTATGCGGTCATTTAATTGTGTTATATTGTCACACATTAAATGATGAGGTAAAGCCCATGAGTGATAACATGTTTCGGCTCGCTCTGAGCCTTTTTCAAATCAGGGCCGAATTTCGAGGAACCAATCCATAAGACGGTATGTCAATGGAGTGATAACGGTTAAATCCCCAAAACTCATTTAACCCCGTTATCACTCCATTGACATACAGTCTTATGGATTGGTTCCTCGAAATTCGGCCCTGATTTGAAAAAGGCTCAGAGCGAGCCGAAACATGTTATCACTCTTGGGCTTTACCTCATCATTTAATGTGTGACAATATAACCCAATTAAATGACTGCATAACTGGTGGCGCTGAGTCCTGGACTTTTTTCTTTTCTACATACTTTATAAACCACTTGATCTGTCTCATGAGAACATCTTTGTGCTTTGCAAGTCAACTCCTGAATGTGCTACCTGAGAACCACTGAGATCTATGCTAATCTGCTCGTCGTGCTATCCGTGAACTTCTGTGACCGCTTCGAGCAAACTCGTCAGTCTGCTACCTGTGGCCATCTACCTGTTCTCCTGCAACATACTGCTCGGCTTGCTGAATCCAACTGTTTGTTGGTCACGGTAAGGCCATGTATCCTAGTCATATTTCGTTGATTTTTAAATTTTTATCTATTTGCGAGTAGCGTACTCAATAGTGCTATGTTCATTGGTCTCATTGATATTGACTTGGGTTTCCATTGTTATGCTATCAATAGATCTATTTATTTTCATCTGTGTCAATTGTCATCGAATTGCATCCTTCGGGGGTCCAGTCTATAATGTAAGCATGTTGTCTTCTCGTGCAAGACAGAACATCCAAGCGACGAGTCACATGTTCAGAGTTTAGTCACATCGTTTATACATTTCTGCAACTTATGCAAATACTAAGCAGCACATGATGAACTGGTATAGTTCCTGCGACCAAAACAAGCCTTGCATTGAACATTGTATGGTTCATTTACTTTTGTATCACATTTTTATTCATCAAGATTGTATAATAATGCCAATATTTACTTTTCAGCATTTTCAACAATGCCTGCCTGTTCGATTAGCGGTTGCCCTTCGAAGACCCATGCTAAATCTGAAGGCACTACAATGCATGTATTCCCGAAAACTGTTGATCGAATAAGAGAATGGGTCAGACATTGCGGATATCCACTGGATGAGCTGGAAAGTAGAGTCCAACAAGTCTTGGAGGACAAGAGGGGTGATCGATACCGCATCTGCAGCCGGCACTTTTCCTCAAACATGTACACAACATCTTGGGTAACGAATAAACGGCAAACGACACGAAAATTGCTCGCGAACGCTATTCCCACTCTATTCGTCCACATTCCGCCACTGGTGAGTCAAGTGTCCGGATTTAGCTTTAGGCCTTGCAGTAGTGTTTAGGTAGCCGAATGGATTAATTGATATTTTAGGTGTTGTGTCCCTTGTAATACTTTCAACATTGATATGAGTGTATAGCTTTTTGAATAATGACATTTATCAATATATTCTTTTTAGATTTCATAACCCACAAACAAAATCTATATATGGGCACAGGCAACTGTGCTATATTGCGCATTTTCAATAGCATTACTCTCAAGTATTCTGTCCCCTTACATGGCAATTTTTAATATTGGCATTTCATTATCAATCAATAATTTACCTTTACAACTGCTTGACTATCCCTTGAATCTGAAGCAAGAACATTCTACATCCGTGACGTGCTCGCAGTTATCAACCAACTCTAGCGCGTATCAGGTAATATTACTTGGCTATTCCGCTACAGACTTGTTTTATGCATGCCAAGTAATATTTTTTATTGTATTGTGTAATTATTTTACCAAATGTTTGGTTAGGGCTTTCCAATTGATATACACTTTAGTTATCGTCCACTGGTGTTTGTTTTCAGTTATAATTAGTGCTATCCATAGTAATGCAAGTACTGTCTTTCAGGGAGATGCTGAAGCGTCCACCACATTGACAACATCCCTAGATGTTCTTCAGCAGCACGAGGTATGGATACTGACAGCTCCATCGAACTAGATCATCAGAGCTGGAATACTTGTCGTTTCTTTGTTCTACACAATGTTTCATTCGTGGTTAGCCATTGATATGTACCTGTGCGGTCGACTCCAAGTGTGTGTTATGTTTTCAATATTGTAATCCTTACTAATGCAAGTACTATGTTTCAGGCAGTTGATGGAGCGTCAACCCCTGCACTTGATGCAGAGCCTGACATTCAAGTAATTCCAGGGGAAGTGGAAGCGGGACCTTGCGTATACGAATCGGCGCAACAGCTTTCGGTACATATTCTTCGGCAGCACGAGGTATGGATACTGACAGCTCCATCGAGCGTCATCATACAACGTGATTCCATTTGCTATACTTTCTTCCCTATTAACGCAAGTACTGTGTTTCAGGGAGACGACATAGCTTCCTCTACAATTACAACATCCCTTGTAGGTGATGCAGATGTAAAGAGATTGCAGAAATAAGTCGATGAAATCTGATCATATTTAGATATTCCTTGATTCTTTTAGACAATGCATCATTTGTGGTTATCTCTTTATATGTACCTGTGCCGCCGACCCTAAGTGTGTGTTATGTTTCCAATATTGAAAACCATACTAATGCAAGTACTGTGTTTCAGGGAGTTGCTGATGCCTCCTCTCCAATACAACCAGTCACGGCAGTCCATGCGGAGCTAGAGGTATGGATACTGACATTTCCATTGAACTCGATCATCAGTGCTCGAATACTTGTCGTTTGATTGTTCTACACAATGTTTAATTCGTGTTTAGCTATTGAGATGTACCTGTGTGTTCGTCCTCACGTGTGTTTTATGTTTTCATGATTGTGATACATAGTAATGAAAGTACTATGTTTCAGGGAGTCGATGGAGCGTCATTCCGTGCTGTCTATGCGGATCCAGAAAATATAGTCGTTGCAGCGCAAGAGGAAGGGAAGACATGCGGAAACGAATCGGAGCAACAGCGTGCAGATGTTGAAGTTTGAGTCAAGAAAGTTGCAAAGAAAAAACAAAAATAAGGTTAGTTACAAACAGTTCATAATTTTAGGAATTGTTTTGTGTTGGGGACTATATTATGTTTTTTTCCTGTCAATTGTACTATACTTTATATTGTGTTTAAAATGAACATCCCTTTTCCAATCTGTCCTCTAGTTACCCGTGGGTGTACGAACTATACATACACAGATAGTGAAGCAAATGAGAGATATTGCTTGCCAGACCATTTACACTATGGAGGAACTATTAATTCAGACGCGGCCTCGAGAGGCTCATGTCCAATGGCCAGAACATGAATTGAATGTGTCTGGAAAATCCAGTAAAGTTTTATTGGACCATTGCTACGGTTCAACCGCACCACCACAAGAAGATGATACTGAATGTATTGAAGATAGCTCTGAGGTAGTCCCAGATCAATTCACACCATCTACACCCGCCAAAAAAAGTCACCCAAAAAGCTGTCAACATTGTTGTGTTCTCCCATCAATGTTGAAGTAACAGATGTTGAAATGACAGAGAATGAACCAGCAGCAGCACCCAACGACGCATCAGAACTTGATATCAGTGATATTTCTTTCAAATTTGTTGATATGTCCTCAATGGCACAGTCCGAAACAACTTTCACGCCGGATGACAGTCTAATGAAAGAGGGCAAATACATAGTATTCGACAGTTGTTTGATGGATATTATAAGTATGCTGAAATGTGGGCATTCAGTTGGAGGGGAAGTATGTGGGGAGCCATTGATTCATGTGACTCATCAAAAACAAGGCAGTAACGTCAAAATACATGCCGCCTGTAGATTAAATCATGCGTTCTCATGGTCTGCACAACCAATGCTGGGGAAGCTGCCAGCAGGCAATCTACTGTGTGCAGCTGCCTCACTTTTTAGTGGGTCCAGTTTTAGAAAGTTAGAGTCTTTCTTTCAGTTTGTGGGACTCCATTTCATTTCTTAAACGCAGTACTACAAATCCCAACATGATTATCTGTTTCCGGCCATTAGTGATGCTTGAAAAATTTAACAATTGTCTCTAGCAAGTACATTCGAAGGGAAACGATTCAGGCTAGCCGGCAATGGACCGTGCGACAGCCCTGGATTTTCTGCTAAGTAAAGTGCACCTACCACTTTCAGGACATGGATAGTAAGAAAATTGTGAGTTTGGTGGTCGTGCAGGTGTCCCAATGTAAATCCTCAGTCGCCATGGAGAAACTAGGATTTATAAAATCATTGCAATATCTACAATCAAGGGGAATGCACATCGACCTCATAGCCACGGACAGACGGGTTTCAATTGCCAAGACAATGAGAGAGCAGTTCCCACATATTAAACATCAATTTGACGTATGGCATCTTGCTGAATCAATAAGAAAATCTCGGCTGCAGGGAAAAAAAATAGGTTTTGAAAGTATTTCACAGTGGTCCCAGTCTATCAGCAACCATCTTTGGTGGCGCTCCAAAACTTCTGAAGGGTCCGTGGAAATCCTACTTGAAAGATGGCGGTCACTGATGCTCCACTGTACCAACGTTCACCGCTGGACAGAAAACCAACATTTCCACCAATGTGAACATGGCCCTTTGTCCACAGAGGAGGCACGGAAGAAGAAGTGGTTGATTGCATCTTCACCTACACACAAAGACATTGAGAAGATCGTTTTCGATAAAACTCTATCAAGAGATTTGAGGGGACTGGCAGAATTCTGTCACACAGGAGAATTGGAGGTGTTCCACAATATGTGCCTAAAGTACAGGCCAAAGCGATTGCATTTCGGCATACAGGGCATGAAACATAGGACTCTACTAGCGGTCTTGGCCCATAACGAGAATGTGGGCCGTGAACAGTCTAGGACTACGGGAAATGTAGGGATGCCTCGCTACACTACAACCTTTGGAAAAAGAAGTAAGAAATGGGTGGTGAAACCAGTATATGAGGAAATGGAGTTCGACTTTGTTAAAGGCCTTATTGTTAGTGTACTAGAGAAGCACAGATATGGAATTTTGAGCGTTTCTGTGCAGAGCACTGATGCATTGCCACCAAACATTGCCACTGTGCCATGTCCACCCAAAGCAGAGCTCGTTGAGAAGTTCAAATCCCGGTTTAAATAAATCATTGTAATCGGATTGTCTTTTTGAAAATGTTATTGTACAGTGTGCATACAAAGTATGCTAACCCTAAACCCTCCATTCACCATCCTGGGTGGCGAACAACATGGATGTCATCTTTGACTTCTCTCTCTATTCACCTCATATCGCCGACCTTGTGAATATGTGTATATATATATTTTTGTTGCTGTAACCAAGTTTGGCAATCTCATGTAAATGCTGCGCACCGTTAACCGAGGGGAGGCTTGCGTATTGCAAATAATAAAACAAATAAACTATAAATCTCACTTTCAACTCAACTCCTCGGGTACTTTATACTTTCCCTGACCTTCCCCCAAAAAGTCAATGTCTCCATAGTTATGGTTCTCTAGGGCTGCAAAGCTTGCGGACAACGAGGACAAAATTGGGGGCCTTAGAACCCGCCAAGCGAGGCGTTGCAGATGGGAGAGAAGCCAGTTCGCATTTGCACATTGAGGCCTAGTACAAAGATGGAGTCGAAAATTCAAGTTCTCACAGATGGCTTTACACGGGATGTTGCAAACTAAGAATGTACGCTCATGCAGAGTGAAGGTCAGCGGCTTTGATTTTTTGCTCGCGGGCTGAAGAGGCCCCTGAATCGCACTGGCAGTATAAGGTTCTATTGTTTTTTGACCTTGAAAGACAGGGACCATGCCGAAAGGACTTCATTTGAAGGAGGGGGCAATAACGTAAGAGACGATAAGGCTGAAAATTCTGAAACTAGACCGAGTTTCATGTTAGTTCAGTATATGAAAAATCGTTGGCACGAACACAGTGTGATTTACGGACTGCATTACGCAGAGATACAATGGAAATTGCAAATATAATGTAAGTAACTCTTTAGATGCTTTTATACTTGAATGAATGAATGAATGAATGAATGCATAAATGAAGAGCAAGTAAAACATTTGTAGGATCGTCTTTCTACCGTGCACATGGGCATACATGTGCCCATTCGACACGCATGTAGACAAACAGTCGTTTCTCAGTGGTTCAACGGCAAAAAAAATAATTAGTTTGTGTGTTTCCCTTGATTTATTTAGTTTTCGCATTGCTTTTAGAGCCGAACATACTCCATTGCACTATCCTTGCAAGCAAATAGTTTCAGCTCGCCCGTAATAAATAAAATGAATAATAGTAATAAAGATTGGCTGTTGAGACTAATTTCAATTTTTATGTTTTCTAAACGGGTACATCCTACCGTACTGCGACTGCCACCTATTCCAGGCCCCGGGCGATGTCTTCTTCAATCACCAGCTGCAGCTTCTTGTAAACAACTGCACTACATTGACAATCTTATGGGACGATCGCCAAGAGCCCATATGCCCTTACGCAGTACTAGCGGCTAGAAGCAACATATCGACCTTTACGGTGGCCTAGTGCCTAGTTGATGGAACAGTCTTGCGGTTCACCGTGCGTCCTCTGTACTTCTTTTAACGAAAACCAACACCCTGTGTACCATAAAGGAACAGCGCGTGGCTCACGATAAACTTTTCCGGATTTGCGGAACGAGAGAAAAGAAAAAAATTCCATTCTGATTTAATATGCCAATTGCTGAATATTCTCTAAACATTTAATGTCAAATAAATGTACTTTACCAAATGTACCGTATTGCTGTTTGATTTTAAAGTAGTTTCATATTCCGAATTGTGGCGCGCTGTGTTGTGAGTTGATCTGTGTTGGTTTCCGGTTTCTGTGTGAAGTCGCGTAGAAGACGACTGGGTGCGTTTGCCTACGCAGCACACTAACGTCACGGAGAGAGGCGGGGAATATGAATGTTTTGATAATGTCAGGCTCAGGGGCGGGGGATATGATTTAGTACCGCAAAAGCAGGTCAGCCAGGGCGATGGGGCAAGTGATAGGATTATCACAAAATGGCAGTGCCCTGGTGCCTGTTTTCGCATGCGTTTAATGGATGAAAACTCGGATAAGGTCCATAGGAAATTTTTCTTAAATCGAGCGACTTAGGCTTAAAAACACATGGCCGACCCGTAGGGACAATACATTTTTTTGACCAAACCATTCCTTGAACAATCATGATGCCAACAATCTAGCCGATCCGATAGTGGAGGCGAGCAGTTGGAATGTTATCGAAACAGTCGAGGACATTGAACTCGCTATTCAGAAATTGACAACTTCACGAGCCGCAGGACCAGACGGCATCTCAAATCACATGCTAAAAGCAAACAAAGAAAACTGGGCACAGTTTATTAAAGTATTATTCGAGCACATAGCCTTGACAAAAAAGATCCCTGTCTCATGGAATAGTGCTGTGGTGGTACCCATTTTCAAAAAGGGAAGCCGTGATGACCCGGAGAATTACCGACCCATTGCTTTGTTAGACACCATGGGTAAAATATCTGCCACCTTTCTCCCAAAGAAAATTGCTAGATGGGCTGAAGGCACACAGTTATGTGATAACAGACAAACAGGTTTTACCAAATGGGTTGGAGTGGAACTAAATCTAGTGCTTCTAAATTTGGCTAAACTGAACGCAATAAAACAGAAGAAAAGACTGTTTTTGGCATTTGTCGACTTAAAACAAGCATTCAACAGCATAAGCTGTCAGCTCCTTTGGAAAAAACTAAGACTGGGGCTGCCCAAATCAGCTCTTGGCTCCACTAATGGCATTATATGTAAAAACTAGCATTCGAGTGCGTTTAAACGCGGAAGGGGAACTAACAGAAGAAATACAAACTACAAAGGGAGTGAAACAAGGCTGTCCCTTGGCGGCCTTACTATTCAAACGTTTTATAGCAGATCTTCCACTAGCAGTAGCTCAAACAAAGTCCCCCGCCCCCCGAAAGTCAATGGAAACCACTTAAGCCATGTAATTTATGCAGACGACGTGGTATTATTAGACGGCACAGAAATTGGCCTGCAAAGTTTGCTGTCTTGTCTACAAACATATCTATCAGACAATCAGATGTCGATAAACGTGAAGAAATCGCAAGTCATTGCAATGGGTCCAAAAACGAACACTAAGAACAAAGTATTCATGTGGAAAGTGAATAACGAATCCCTGTTCAAATCAGACACAATCTGCTATTTGGGGTTTGTATTTAACATCTCGATAAGTGAGTGGAGCTGGACAAACGAAGTGTCTTCTCGTATGAAAATTCTTGCATTACAAGGAGCTAAATTGCACGCAAAATACGGTAAGGTTTCTCTACAGCCGGTAATTACTTTATGTACGCAAAAAGTGTCTCCAATAGTATGTTTTGGCAGTGAATCATGTTGGAATATTGAAGCCAAATTTTTGACCAAATTGGAAAGGAAATTCTGGCGCAAAGTACTTAAACTACCACAGTGTGTCTCAATGGTGGCAATTCGTCATGAGCTGGGGCTCAACTCCTTATACTCCTTAGTACTGTGGAAATCTATAAGGTTGCTGCGAAAAATGAGATTAACACCAGTAGCAAAACCCTACTTAATTTTAAATAACAAAAGCAATGATCCCTCAGCCTTCTTGCTAAATAGTTGGGAAGAGAAACTGTTGTCAATTCTAGCAACTGCGGAAGTAAATATGTCATTGGTGCTTCATTTCCCACAACTGGCGAAGGTTAAGTTCAGTCAATGGAATTGGATAAACTGTAACGCTCACCTGATTCCCGTAGATGCGCCGGTCTTGACTGGGCGTATACCGTATCTTCTAAGGTGATGTGTAACACACGGCTGGCTCTTTGGGCTGGACCCCTGTGCACTGTATGTCTGTCTTGAAGGGTAAGGTGTCTGCAGATAGAAAATATGGGATTAATGAACTGGGTTATTGAATGTCTCTCTTCTTCCCTTTCTCTTCTCCTGTAGGACCCCAAAGGTTAACGCGCTCACCTTAGGTAAGTGAACGCCGTGCTCTCCATCTGCTTCGGAGCAGGGTGCTGAAACCAGTTTCCTCACTGGATAAGGGAAGCAGGCCTCTTGACTTCAGAGGACTGCTGTCCGTCGTTTTCTTCACGCACGGTAAGTTTCGAGTAATTCAAATGTCTTTAAAAGTCTTTAGTAATGTTGTATCTTGTTTTGCAGGGTCCGGCGATGGCGAAGATGGAGCCCGTGTGATGAATAGAAGCGCCTTGAAGCACGTAAGTAAGCGCTTGCTGCCTGCTTCACGGCGCGCTCTAACTGTCTTTTCCCTTTGCAGGTATAAGTTCGGAGTGGCTGCAGGGTGCCGGAATACCCACTGGGTTAGATGTGAAAGGAGTAATGGCTCGTGAGTATTTAAGTTCCCCAAAGTCTTTAAACGCACCTTGTTTTATCTTTCAGATGCGGGATGCAGCGCCGAAGGCCTCCGGAGCGTGCGCAGAATTGGTAAGCTTTTGTCTTTCAGATGCCGGAATGCAGCACGAGGCGTTGATGACAGCCGATGGATCAGGTAAAAGGAGCGTTGTCACTGAAGACCGTAATGCTAACCTGTTCTTTCTTGTCTTTATAGGTGTTGCAGAAGACTGGATTCAGGATGGTAAGCCTTTTTCCTTAGGCCCAGGATCAGATGCAGAAGACACGATGAGCGTTCTGCTGCAGAGGATGCAGAATAATGCAAAGCAAGATTCATCCATCGGGTGTGGTTTAAATAGCCTCCTGTAGTGCTTAGTTGTCTCCTTCCACAGCCACGCCTAGGAAAGAAAAGAGTCCCTGCTTTCCAGAAGAGTTCCAGGGTTCTGAACCTAGGGAGTGGCTCCTGCCCCACCCAACAGGAAAAGTAGTCCCGAACAGAAGAGGATCAGAGGCTCAACTGGCAGGTAAGTAAGCAGCATGGTCTGCCGCAGGTAAGTCCACCCAAGCATTATGAGCCCGGCGCTTCCAGCGCTGGGACTGGGCACATTTATGAGCCTGGCGCCACCGGCGCCAGGACAGAGTCCAAAAGGTCCCAATTGGGACGGGCTGGCGCTCGGAACCTGGGTTATGGGTCTGCTTCCAAGGGAGTTGGGCAAGTCCTGACCTCTTGGAAGCAGAGATCATGACATAAACATTAATATAAGATCTTCATTGTCGACAGCTGTAGACCTGGGAATCTCTTCGCAAAAAGCAGGTGAACTACCAAAATATCTTACCAAATTTCCATCGCAATACCATAGAAATCAGTTCCTGAGACTGCGACTCAACCTCTACCACACACAAGAGATTCTGATGAAAATAAATTATTCTGCGACAAAGAGTGACATTTGTTGTTTCTGTCACACACAGACGGAATCAATAAAGCACTTGATAATTGAATCCTCTAATATTGCCAACCAGCGTTCATTGCATTTAACGCGCTTTGCTCCAAAGAACGGAAACATGGCTGAATGGTGGAGTTATGTAATATCGGGGATAAATACCAACTTAACATTTGCAATCATCAATTTCGTCGATATAATCCTTCCACGAAGATGATTGATACCTGTCGGTGAGGTTACAATCTTAAATGCGAGGTTTAAGGCAAAGACAAAGGCAAAGAAGAGGGAAAACGAGATTAAGAGACAGACGATTATGACTTTTTGGTTAACAGGAGAGGACAAAGATTGTCTGCGGCACCAAAGAGGAGACATGTGAAAGCGGCCTCAGTCTTCGTCTGTTTATGTCTGGTTCTTTCTTTCTTTCTTTCTTTCTTTCTTTCTGTCTTTCTGTCTTTCTGTCTTTCTGTCTTTCTTTCTTTCTTTCTTTCTTTCTGTCTTTCTGTCTTTGTCTTCGTCTCTTTTCGTTTCTTTGCTTTTCTTTTCTTGGAAGTTGAAAGTAATGATGAAAGTTGTGACAAAAATGTTTGTTTTTCTTATCAAACTAAAGCCAATAAATAAATAAATAAAAGCTGGTCAGGATTCCTCCTTCTCTCCACCCGGACCTCACCTGGTGGTCTAAGGACTGCAACCTGCGGACGGGCAAGCCCTTCCGGCAGGCAGCCCCTTAGGTCACTTTCACCACAGATTTCTCTCTGGAAGGCTGGGGAGCTCCGCTTGACACATCTGGTGCCTTCAGGAGCTGGAGTCTCATATCAACTGACCGGTGCTGAACGCTATCTGGCTAGCCCTCAAAGCTTTCCTTCCGCTCATCGGGGGCAAGGCCGTCCTCATCCAGACGGACAATTCCACCAGCATGTAATATATCAACACGCAGGGTGGCACCAGGTCCCCTCCGCTGTGCAGCCTAGCAGTCAATGTGTGAGAATAGGCCCTGGAGAACAACCTCTACCTGACCGCTGTCCACCTCCCCGGAGAGTCCACCCTGGAAGCAGACAGGCTCAGCAGACTGGGAGCAGACAATTACGAATGGCAATTGAACAATCAGGTTCTGCTGGGGATTTTCAGCAGATGGGGGCATCCTCAGGTGGATCTCTTTGCCACTTGGTTCAACAGGAAGTGCCCGCAGTACGCTTCTTGGCAGGGTCCCGGCTCCCTTGGCGACGCTTTCCAGATACAGTGTAACAGCATATGCATTTCCTCCCACTCCCCTGGTCCACGGGGTGATCTGCAAGATGAGAGAATCACGTCACCTCTGAATCATTCTGATGGCTTTGTGGTGGCCAGCGAGACCATGGTTCTCGGTGTTCCTCATCCTCTCGGACAGGCCAACCATTCACCTGCCGCTGGGCCCAGCTCTCCTTCTCTCGCATCAGGGGGGCAGGGTCATCCACCCCGCTCCACAGAAATTAGCCCTCGCAGCGTGGTTCCTGAACAGGTCACACTGAATCATCTGAGCCTGTCGCAGGCGAACATAGACATCATTCAGGGCGCTAGGAGCAAGGCTACTAGGAGCCAGTTCAAGAGTAAATGGACTAGGTTCTGTCTCTGGGCGGACTTGAAGGAGATCGACCCCCTTACTTTCACATTGGATGATATGCTGTTCTTCTCTGCACACCTCACACACTCAGGGGTGCAGATAGACACATGCCGTACCTACTTGGCAGCCATAGGTGCCTACAGTAACTCTGAGGAGGTCTTCTCCTCCAACCCAGTGGTTAAGCGACATCTGGCGGGCCTCACCAGGCTCTACCCACCCATCAAGAAACCACAATCCCTGTGAGGTCTCAATGTAGTATTGGGCAGCCTGGCGCACAAACCCTTCAAATCAATGGCATCTGTGGACATCAGACTGGTCAACATTAAAACAGCTTTGTTGGTGGGCCTTGCCTCTGCTCGTAGAGTCAGCGAGATCCAGGCACTGGTGGCGTCGGCACCCAATATTAATTTTCACATAGATAAGGTGGTCCTGAGAATGCGCCCTGCGTTCATACCTAAGGTAGTCTCTTCTTTCCATCTGAATGAGGAGATCGTGTTACCTATGTTTTTTGCTGATCCTAAGGACGATGCTCAAAAGGTCTTGCACTGTCTGGATGTCGGACACTCTCTGAAGTTCTATCTGGACAGGACCAAGATCTTCCGCAAGTCGGACGCTCGATTAGTCACCTTCGCGGGTCTGGGGTGCGGGGGGGGGTCAAAGCCCGGTTATCATGCAGCCAAGGCCTCTATAGCAAGGTGGATGTTTCGGCCATCAGGGAGGTTTATGAGCGGCTGCACAAACCACTTCCATCTAACATGTATGCCCACGCTGTCAGAGCCCAGGCCACAGCCGTTGTCTTCCAGAGACATGTCCCGTGGCAGTTCATCAGCAGGGCGGCCACCTGGGCCACCCCTTCGGCTTTCTGCAAGCACTACTGTTTGGACACCGGCTCGCAGTCAGACACGGCTTTCGGACAGGTGGTTCTAAGGAACTTTGTTTTCTTAAAGGTAGTCACCTCTCCAGCTTGGGGCTACATTCAGTTGTAATCGCCCATGCAGTATGGAGGAGAGGGGCCAGCGTAGTAGTAATTAATAGTGACTCACCATAGTGACTAACGTACTCCTATTCCATAGTCGCCTTTCCCCCATATGTCCCACCCCCCCTAATAATACTGGTGTCATTAGACAATGTTAAAAATGTTGACGCGTCAATGGGGACTGAGTGGTGCCGGTGGGCGGAGTCAGGGGAGCACATGCTCCCAGGGCTGCGCCCCCGCGCGCTGCTATATTTAAATGGGAGGAAGGTTTTTTTCTGGTGAAAAAGGTTCTGTCTCCCGTCCCTAGCGAGGGACGGACATGCAGTATGGAGGGAAAGGGGACTATGGCCTAGGAGTATGTTAGTCACTACAGTGAGTAACTATTAATTACTGCCTCCACGTAAGCTTTGGAATAAGTCTGCTCGACGGGATGATCCCATGATGCAACTGTTCGATAACGAATGATGTGGTTTAACTATGCCAGGGAGCTCATACAGTTTGTTTCCAGGTGGTGACCGAATTTAAGTGGTGTATGTGCGTGGGACAGGGCGATGGAGAAATGTTAGGGACATATTTATCCCTGTACGTTTTTTTCCAGAATAGATGCTCTAACTAGATCGAGTACTGGGACATCAACGTTGTTTTCCTAGTGTGTTGCAGGAAGCTAGTGGAAATAATATCCAAGGTTTTCTTTGTGTGGGACGTTATTGGATGATTTCTAATTGTGAGAGCCAGATTTTGGTAAACTCCTTTTCGAAGCAGGTTGTTGTTTCCTTGAATAGTGGATGTGATGGGAGTGCACGCACAAGCTTGAATAAACATGATGGAAGTGTACTTACTGGTTTTTTTCATTCACTTTGTAGTGTACTGGTGGAGATAGTCTTACAAGACCATTGTTGTGAATATTTTCGTGCTCTACTTTGAAGAGCTAGAATGAACCGTGACATTGATACAAGATAATAACGAGCATTTATAGCAGGTATTGAAGTCAAACATTGGGAGTTTGTCGGTGCATTAATTGCCACCTTATAGATTGTTTTTCGTAGTCGGATACAATCTGTGAATTAATCTGGTGTGGGTGGTAATCCACTCGCCCTGATTGGTGAGCTGGCATTTTCTTTTTTTCTCCTCTTTAGTGTTTGGGTGTTTGTCACGTTGTGGACACCAGGGTGTGCATGCGACAAGAATTGTCAGTGATCACCTTTACGTCATTTTGTGAATTTTTTTTTTATTTTGCTCGTGTTGAGCCTTGCCATCTCCCGTGGTTGTGCAATGTTGCACTGCTGTGTATTCGTTATTTATGAGCATGTGAATTCATGCCAGTCCCCATGCTAGAGAAGGTTTAAATTACTTATAACTATTGTTCTCCAACATGGGTCTCGCATGGATTCACATGCAAACCCTCCCTCCTGCCCCTCTTCTTGGTCAAAAAAAGAGAGAACCACAAATTCCTCCTGCTCCTGCATTTTTCACTGACTTTCAATAATCAGGACCAAGTGCACACCTTGAAGTCATAACATATATCCACTCCTAGTCTGACAAACCATACTGTTTTTCAATTAGAACAACATATTTTATTGTTGACACATCTTGAGTCTCTTCTTTCTTTTTATATTAAAAATACATAAAGCACATAAAACATGTCGCCAGCAGTTTTTACCTTAAGCCTTTTTTTCATATAGACACAATGTAGTTTGGGTTTGGACAAAAAATACAGTATTATCACGTACAATACATCAGAAAACAAGTGAAACAACACATAATTGGACAGTGATGAATTAGCTTCTTAATGATTATCAGGTAACCTATCACTTCACAGGGGTGTTTTATTGGCAATAGATGAATTTGCAGGGAATGGTGTGGACACAGTGCGTTTCAGCCCAAAAGGTTGAGGTAGACTGCATCCAAACTTGGTCTCCTCTTTAACTGAACCGGACCTTCATCAGGACAGAAAATCTATAATATGGTGAGGAATAAAACCTCCAAACCCCAGTGGTGCTTCTTCTAAAACATAAAAGGAGTCTTATGGTTGGCTAAGGTACTCTCATATAGTAGAGAACAAAAAGGTGTTTCCTTGGTCATAGTCCACTCACCTTTAAGTGATGGACAAGCAAGGACAGGCTAATTCACTTTTGTTGTCCTTCACAAACTTTCGTGACCAGTGCCCTATAGGACGACAAAACACACGAAAACCTGCTAGTGCCTTGGGCTAAGCGAGATTGAATATTCATACGAAGTGACAACATTTTCAAAATAACATGCACTTTTAGCTCAAAAATCAGACATACCTTGTCTGTAGCTTGAGGGTGTGTCAGGGATGAATTAAAAAAAAACGGGTGTTTAGTTCTTGTTCAGCTGCGGCACATTCACACAGTGCGTTACGAACCTGTAGGGGCCAGAATGTACAACTGGTTGTAAAAAATCAGTTCTTGGTCTCCCAACTACTATTGCTATGGCCTTCTGGTTGGTCATATAACACCACAACACCTAGGTAGATTCCATAAGAGCTGCATACGCAGGTTTTTCGAATAAAAGATGGGACATTTTTGATCAGTAACACGGCCACCAGCCATGATTAGAGTGTTTTAGTTCCCCAACATCATGCAGGTGCAGATAGTCATATACTGGTGATAGGAATCACTACACATAGTGAAAATAAAGTGCGACAGCCAAGCGCAAAACAAGGTTACATATAGCATAATTGAAAGTTTTAAACAGCAGGAAATGGTTTTGTATAATCTCCAATTTTATTACTCCATATACTATTTCCGTTTTGTTTACATGACTGTTTTGCCACAGGAGACAATAGAGTTATTCGTCCATGTTGTTTCTTGCATGATGTCTTTGGGATTACTGGGTATGATCACGAAATATTAGGGAATGGTGTGCCTCACAATGCAGACACGATATTAGAACTATGACCTACTCCCCTCAGGATCATCCATTGATTTTTATAATTTCTTCAAACATTTTCCTTTATTTCTCGAATCCCTATGGGTCACTAGGCACAATCCAAATTTTATGGTCTATATCGCCAATCTCTGAGAAGCTTTGGCCCCCGCTGCCTTGGCTTGAACCATTGGCTGACTTTACAATGCGTTTGGTGTAGTTTTGACCTACTGGTCGAGTTAGTCCCCTCTCTGTGTCTACTCCATGAGACACGGTACTCTAAGTGGTGTGTCATTATTGAATTATCGAACTCTGCGTGCCCATTTGCGCATTGGACTGCTCCGGCAATCCAATATCAAGACAACCAATCAGTTATACTTAATAACTGATACTTGATTCAGTCTTGCCCATGATGGCATGCACCAATCGGAACGTTATCAGCTGATGTGATCAGCTGACCTGCCCCCGTGATATCCAGGAAGTAGTTTAAATACCTCATTGACTGCGTAATGCTTCCTGCTTCACTACAGTGTTTGAGATTAGACTGTGATTGTTACGAGACACGTTGGGTGACCGACGTCAGTTCTATCCATTAAGAGAACAAAGGTGAGGTGTGTACTATGTACACAATTTTCTTTTTCGAGCCTCCCTTCAAATCATAACCTGAACCGCGGTTTAGCCACTCTGCAACCACCCTCCACCCCCACATAAGCATGTATATTGGGAAGTGCTTTTGCATGTACTTCGTGCTGCATTAACACAGACTATATATCTTTTAATAGCCGCTCCATCATAGATATATGGCTTTCTTTACATTTATAGAAACAGAAGGCCATAGCAATAGTAGTTGGGAGACCAAGAACGGATTTTTTACAATCAGTTGTACATTCTGGCCCTTACAGGTTCGGGGCGCACTGACTGTGTGAATGTGCTGTGGCTGAACAAGAACTAACACCTGTTTTTTGATTCATCCCTGATGCACCCTCTCAAGCTGCAGACAAGGTATGTCTGATTTTTGAGCTAAGAGTGCCTGTTATTTTGAAAATGTCACTTTGTATGAATATTCAGTCTCGCTTAGCCCAAGGCTGTCACAGGTTTCGTGTTTTCTCACCTGTTTATGCTGCCTTGCGGGATCCTTCGCCGGGGTTTTCTTCCGTGCTGTTCGGGTCTTGTATAAGCCCGCTCGGCCGTCGTCGGATTCCAGGATTCGTACAGCTTCTTCGTCTGGGATCAAGGAAACTCCAGGAAGACCAGGAAGGAAGAGCGCACACGGGGAGGTGTGCGCGGAATGCGGAAGGAAACGGGTAAAAGGAAAGGGAAGGAGAAGGAGTGGGTTCAGGAATTAGAGCAGCAACTCAGTTCCAGGAGCACAATGCGACGCACATCTAGCCTCAGCTAACGATAGCGTTGAGACGCGCGGAGCCGCAGGGGCGTGGTTAATTTATGGAACGTGCTGCATGGACGTAAAAGTAGATAGACCGCGTTCTGTGAATACGGCCATGTTCGGTGTACTACAGCGAGTAACCCCCAACGTGCCAGGGACCAGGAGGACCAAAAGCATGTCCCCTTCTAAAACACGTTCCACCGGGTTTGCCTGGATGTATTAGATGGAACTTTCTGAGCAATCTGGGGGAGTTTAGGTTTGAGACTGGTTCCTAGGTACGTTCACTGGGTGGATAGCCCTTCCATTCCACCAGGTATTGAAGTTGTCCTCGTCTATATCTGGAGTCACATATTCGAGACACTTCATATTCTAGCTGGTCATTGACAACCATAGGACTGGGTCTAAGATTAGTCCGGGTGGTTTGGATGTAAGGCTTCAATAGAGATTTATGAAAAACTGGATGGATTTTCTTCCAGGAGTCTGGTAGTTTAAGTCGAAAGGCCACAGGGTTAATGACTTCTTTTATAGGAAAAGGCCCATAATATCGAGGAGCCAACTTATTCGGTCTGAGATGTAGGGGCAGTAGCTTCGAGGATAGCCATACTTTATCCCCAATGGTGTAAGAAGGCCCTGGCCTTCTTCTCGAATCAGCATAGTGCTTTGTTTGTATCTGTGCTCTTTCTAGATGTTCCTTGGCTTCTCTTGGTACATTGATGAGTGTTTCAATCCAGGAATCGACTGTTGGAACTAGTGTAGGGTGCGGAAGGACTGAAGGTAATACCGCAGGGTGGAATCCATGGCTGCAAAAAAAGGGGCTGGTTTTAACAGCCGAATGGTCCGAATTGTTGTAGGCGAATTCTGCCACTGGTATCAGAAGCGACCAATCACTTTGGACCTTAGTAGAAAAACAACGGAGGTATTGTTCAAGGGTTTGATTCACTCGTTCTGTGACTCCATTTGTTTGGGGATGATATCCTGAGAGGGCTCGTTGGATTCCTAGTATCCTGCAGAGGTGTTTCCAAAATTGAGAGATATACTGTGGTCCTCTGTCCGATATAATCTTGGAAGGAAGTCCATGCAGTCGGAAGATGTGTTCCAGGAAGATTCCAGCAAGTTCTGACGAGGATGGTAACTTATACAGAAGTGTAAAATGGGCCATATGAGTGAACAAGTCAATGGTGACCATGATAGTGGTGTACCTTCTGGATGACGGTAATTCTACAATAAAGTCTGTAGCGATGACTTCCCAAGGTCTTGTTGGTGGTGTAGGCTGTAATAAGAGTCCTGATGGTTTCTGGTTGTCATGTTTGTTTTGATTACAGACAGAACAAGATTGCACGTACAGTTGAACGTCAGCCTTCATTCTGGGCCACCAGAATTGTCTTTGTATTAGACAGAGGGTGTTGGAAATGCAGCGATAACCGGACTGAAGGGTATCATGGCAGAGGTTTATTATCTTTTGTTGTAGTTTCTGTGTGAGAATGACCAGGTTGTTATTTTTAAACCGGTATCCGTCCTGGGTTCTCAGATCCCATTGAGTCCTTTTCGAAAGATCCTTCCAGAGTTCCGAAGTCTAAGTTTGCATACAAATGTCTTGCAGGAGATTGTTTGCTTGAGCTACAAATATTGTATGGGGAAACATCTTGGGATATGCCCGATCTCCCGGAGGTTCGTAGTCTGGACGTCGAGAGAGGGCGTCAGCTATTAGATCTTGTGTCCCGGGAACGTGGGGAATCTGGGACTGGTATTGGGCAAAGAAGAAGGCCCACCGAGCTTGATAGCTGTTACTACATTCCAAGGCCTGCAGTACTTGTAGGTTTCGATGGTCCGTGCGGACCTGGACAGGATGTTTCGCTCCGAGGAGTAGATGACGCCACTCGGTGAAGGCTTGACGGATGGCCAGCGATTCCTTTTCCAAGACTGAGTAATGGGTTTCACTGGGAGTTAACGTCCGAGAAAGGTAAGCGATGGGATGTTCCATCCTGTCCCCGAATAGCTGTTTGAGGACGGCTCCAATAGCGTAACTGGAGGCATCTGTCTCCACTATGAATGGTCGGTTGAAATCAGGTTGAGCCAGGATGGGAGCTTGTGTAAACTCAGTCTTCAACCGTTGGAAGGCTTCCTCTTGAGCTGTGGTCCAAAGGAAGGGAACATCTTTCTTTAACAGGACAATGATTGGTTGGACTATCTCGGAAAAGGAAGGTATGAATTTCCTGTAGAAATTAGCTAAGCCCAGGAAAGACTGGATTTGTTTCACAGAGGTGGAGCTTGGCCAGGATAATATAGCCTTAACCTTGGATTGATCCATTCCAATGCCTTCTGGAATAAGGACAAATCCTAGGTAGTGTACAGTACAAGCATGGAAGATGCATTTCTCGGGCTTTGCCAGGAGCTTATTTTCATGTACTCGTTGGGACACTGCCTTTACATGTTCTTCGTGCTTGGAAATGTCCTTCGAAAATATTAGGATATCGTCCAGATAGACAATCACAAAAAGGAATAGCATGTCTGAGAACACCCTACCCATGAAGCGTTGGAAGACTGCTGCGGCATTAGCAAGTCCAAAAGGCATGACCAAGTATTCATAATGACCAAAGAGTGTTCTAAAGGCCGTTTTCCACTCATCTCCTGCCCTAATGCGAATCAGATGGTAGGCACCCCTGAGATCCAACTGGGTGAAAACTGCGCCCCTTACTGCCTCCAGAATGTCCGAGATCAAGGGTAACGGATAGCGATCCTTAAGGGTGTATTGATTTAAACCCTCGATAGTCCAGACACGGTCTGAGTTCCTTGGTGTCTTTCTTGGGAACAAAAAACAGTGAGGCCCCTGCTGGGGATTTAGAGGGTCGTATGGTGCCATTTGCAAGATTAGTATCCAGGTATTCTCAAAGGGCTTTCTTTTCAGGTTCGGATAAGATGAACATCCTCCCAAAGGGAATTACAGCGGAAGGGTCCATTTCTATGGCACAGTCTTATGGTCTATGGGGAGGTAACGCCTGGACAATGGCAGAGGAGAAGACATCAGAATATTCCTGGTATATCTCCGGAACCCGGATAATGTTTGAGACCGAGAATGTACCTTGGTGATTCGTAGGAGGTCCTTCTGATGGTGTCGGAGCAAGGTCTGACAATAAACAGTGGGATATACAAAATTCTGAGCCCAGGAACAAGGAACACGCTGCCCAATTGATGTACGGATTGTGTTTTTGAAGCCAAGGAATTCCCAAAACCATTGGGTAGTGGGCCGACTTGATGTCAAATTTTATCCTTTCTCGATGGTGGTTTATGGCAAGTTCGACGTCCTTGGTCTGAAGGGTTATGTGTCCTGAGGAAAGGGGTCTTCCATCAATAGCTTCTACAGGTTGCATGATAGTCCGGGATTTGCAAGGAATATGGTGTTTAAGAACCCATTCTTGGTCTATGAAAATCCCCATAGCTCCACAGTCCACCAGTGCCAGGATGGGATGCGTTTACTTCTTGGATGGCGATAAGAAGCCTGTAAAATCACCAAAGAATTGTGTCCAGGAGAGTTCAAAGATGTAATTGATGTGGAGCAGGCATCTCTCTCCCGAACCTGTGCTCCATTAAGGATCGGGAGCTGGCGTTTCCCGAGCGCCGTGGGGGGGCTATTGGGCACTCTCTCACTAAATGTTTGTCTGATGCACAATACATACACAACCCGGTATGGATCCTATGCATTCTTTCTTGGGAGGATATGGGTCCACGGAATGCCCCTAGCTGCATAGGTTCAGGCTCGTTACTTGAAGTGGAAATACCTTCGGGGTTTGAGAGTATCCCAATGGGGTTCTTCTGAAGTGGCGACTTGCTTTTCTTTTTCTCTGCCTTTCTCCCCTGAATGCGAAAGTCAATCTGCAGGGCAAGATCCATTAGGGCCTGATAAGAACTTGGGCGTGCCACTCTGGCTAGTTCATCCTTGATGTCTTCGTTTAGCCCTCTTCGGAATAGGGCAAAACAAGCTTCAGAGGACCAATCCGCTTCTTTAGCCAGCTGTTTGTAGCATGTGACATACGTAAGCATATCCTGGGTTCCTTGTTGAAAGTCGAGTAGACGTTCCTGTGCACTGTAGACCTGCTCTGGGCGGTCAACATGGTTTTAAGGGCCAGTATGAAGCCATCGTAATCATCCAGGAGAGAATCCCCAGAGTTAACCAGTGGGGTGGCCCAGGTCAAGGCATTGCCGGAAAGATGCAAAATAATAAAGCCCACCTTAGCCCTGGGCGTAGAAAAATAATAAAGCTCGAAAGTAAAGTGGACCAAACATGAGTCAAGGAATCTACGAAGGCTCTTTGCGGAACCATCATATTTATCAACAACGCCGCTCAGTATTACACACTCTTTCGTAGCGGATTCACGGGACAACACCAATTGCTTTAAGGCGGCGTTCTCTGCCTTTAAATTTTGCACTTCGGTCGTCAGCTCTTGCATGCCACGCATAAGGTCCTGGATGGCCGCTTCCATGTCTGTGTCGAATTCAGTCAGGTGGCGTCTCAATCTGTCACAGGTTTTGTTTTTTCTCACCTGTTTATGCTGCCTTGCGGGATTCTTCACCAGGGTTTTCTTCCGTGCTGTTCGGGTCTTGTATAAGCCCGCTCGGCCGTCGTCAGATTCCAGGATTCGTACAGCTTCTTCGTCCGGGATCAAGGAAACTCCAGGAAGACCAGGAAGGAAGAGCGCACACGGGGGAGGTGTGCGCGGAACGCGGAAGGAAACCGCTACAAGGAAAGGAAAGGAGAAGGAGTGGGTCCGGGAATTAGAGCAGCAACTCAGTTCCAGGAGCACAACGCGACGCACGTCTAGCCTCAGCTAACGATAGCGTTGAGACGTGCGGAGCCGCAGAGGCGTGGTTAATTTATGGAACGTGCTGCATGGACGTAAAGGTCGATAGACCGCGTTTTGTGAATACGGCCATGTTGGGTGTACTACAGCGAGTAACCCCCGATGTGCCAGGGACCAGGAGGACCAAAAGGGGCGTGATCAATGGATCATGACAAAGGCACTAGCAGGTTTTCCTGTGTTTTGTCGTCCTATAGTGTACTGGTCATGAAAATTTGTGATTGGCAGCAAAAGTGAATTAGCCTGTCCCTGCTTGTCCATCACTTAAAGGTGAGTGGACTATGACCAAGGAATCACTTTTGTACTGTACTATATGAGAGTACCTTAGCCAACCATAAGACTCCTTTTATTTGTTTTTATGTTTTAGAAAAAGAAGCACCACTGGGTTTTGGAGGTTTTATTCCTCACCATATTATCGATTTTCCGTCCTAATGAAGGCCGGTTCAATTAAAGAGGAGACCAAGTTTGGATGTGGTCTACCTCGACCCTTTGGGCTGAAACGCAACACGTCGATACCATTCCCTGCAAATTCATCCATTGCCAATAGAACACCCCTGTGAGGTGATAGGTACTAAGTACCCGATAATCATTAAGAAGCTAATTCATCACTGTCCAATTATGTGTTGTTTCACTTGTTTTCTGATGTATTGTAAGTGATAATACTGTATTTTTTTGTCCAAACCCAAACTACATTGTGTCTATATAAAAAAAGGCTTAATGTAAAAACTGCTGGTGACATGTTTTATGTGCTTTTATGTATTTTTAATACAAAAAGAAAAAAGAGAGACTCAAGATGAGTCAACAATAAAATATTATGTTCTAATTGAAAAACAGGATGGTTTGTCAGACTAGGAGTTGATATATGTTTGGTCCTGATTATTGAAAGTCAGTGAAAAATGCAGGAGCAGGAGGAAGTTTGTGGTTCTCTTTTTTTGCTTTAGGAACCCTTTATACACCACAAACCCCTCAATAAACAAAAACATAGCGTATAACCTGTTGTATAGACCTCTTCTTCGTCATACTGCCACTTTATGTGCTTACCAAATCTGAAGATGGCTGCCAGAGATGGGGCTTAAGGAGAGGACTGTCATTGGATGGGGGGGCAGTATTACCCAGAGAACAGTGATTGGTTTAGAGGAGAAATACAGTTTTGCAGTGGAAGTATAATTTTTTCTTTTACAGAGGATTCCCAGCCTGATGACGGAATATTCATGATCAATTGAATCCATGCCAGACCCATGCTTGAGAACAATAGTTACAGGTAAATAACTTAAACCATGTCCAATTTTGGTAGCGGAACGGCAAGCTCATCTCTGCAAGGTTGTGGATCGTTGGTTAGCTGCAACTCAGCGAAAATACAATTACCCAATGATAAATGGAACGGTCCAGTCAAGGTTGTATAAAAATAGCTACTTTATTATCACAACAGACCGTTCTAGCACACTTATGAAATACAACCCACCCTGTAAAGGAAATCAGGGGACAGACAGTTTCAAAGAAGGAAAAGGGATGCAGTCTGGAAACTGACTGGAGGTTAGGCTGTAAAGTAAATAATCACAATAGTTCAAGGATGCTTGGTTTCAACACAAAGGGAGCAATGGGTCATACAATGTCACTAGGGGCCTTTGGAGAAGGACCAGGGGGACAGAACCACAATGTACTTTGTGCTGTAGAAATTCTTGGTGCTCAACAGGGTCGAGTCGGTTTCAGGGTGCTTTGCAACTCCTGCAATAGTTCAAGACGGGAGACAGCTGTGGGTATCGGGCAGCAGGCAGTACGTCGAGTGAAGCTGGACGGATGTCTGCAGGCTGGCCTACATGGCAGCAAGGGGTCAGGACTCATCCCAGTGTTGGTCTGCGGTTTAGAAGCACTGGTCGAGGCTTCTCGGATGGCATTCGCGACACAAGTCAGCAGTGCAGTCAATTGCAGCTGAAGGGGCTCGACTGGCTTGAAAATGTCCTTTTACAGCAGACGTGATGCACTCCTCCTAGCTTCTTCCCTGGGCTTGTGTCCTTTAAGGCGGACAGCCCAAAGCTGAGGCGAGTGTTGCAGGCAGCTGACTTGTCCTTGGTTTGGTTCAGAGACTCTCTGGCACTTCGCACCTAGGATGATGGCTGCAGAGCCTAGCGGGGCTCACTGTGCTGGCTGGGTACCAGTTCTGGAGCTGCTGGAAGGTCTTCTGGATGCAGTATCTCCCTCTGTTCCCTGGGAGATGTTTAGGGGGCTGATCTTGCTTCCCTCTTGAAGGTCCTGTTCTTCTTTCACTGGCGGAAGATGCAAGGCAGATTATACCTTCAGCCAGGATCCAATGCGGAGTTCTTCTTGTTATTCCTTGCAAAGTCTTCAAATAATCTGCCCAAAAGAGGAGCTCAACCCTCTTTGTGGCCCATTTGGCTTAAGGTGATTCGTGTAGGCTATGCCTACCTTAGTGAACCAATCCTGGGTCCCCACCAATAATTTCCTGTATGTATCAGGTCATAACCAGAGTGCTTTGCAACAGAAAAGGTAAAGGGGTGAAAACATGTAATACTAAGTCCAACCCATCTTCCTGTCTGTTGCGGATCAAATAGCCTCTCTGGTCAATGGAGCTCTCTGTGGTTCCTGATTAAAGCGGAAGGTCTCCTTTGAAGCTGCGGTGAGTCTAGACTTTCTGGTGTTGTCAATCCACAAGATATGATATTTCATTTATATTGCGCCTATACACAAGTGTTTCAAGGCGTGACGAGGCTAGGGAGGGGAACAAGAGGTGACAAGACAACAATCTTACTAGGCCCAGTGACAATGAGATCGCGCAAGTGCAGGGCACAGGAAAGGGAAGTGCCAGGGGAAGGGGGGGAGGAGCAAGTGCAAGACATAGGATCAAACATTGAAAAACAAAGTGCAGCCAGTGGGTGGCAGGGCAAGGGTTAAGTGCAAAAAAACGGGTGATGGTTAAGTGCCAGTATTGGGGGTTGTAAGGTTACAGATACAGCCCCAAGTGCAGGGTTGCCAGAGGGCAGTGCAGGTGTGCACTTGGGAGGGCATGAGCTTGGGCCTGTAGTACAGAGGGTAGCCAGGTAACCAGTGCAGTGCCAAACAGGAGATCAGCAGGGTAGCGGAAGAGAGGAAAGTCTTATTTATTTATTTGGATTTATAAAGCGCCCAGAGGCATTGTGGCGCTGTTACAGCAAATTTACTTGAAAACAGGTTATGGCATGTTACAGAAGCAGTGATAATAAAATTGTCATTGACAACAGTGTACAGCCATAATGGGTGTTTCTTGAGCTGTTTCCGGAACCGGAGATGGTTCTGCTCAAGTTTCAGAGAGGCAGGGAGGCTGTTCCAGAGGGAGGCACCAGCTGAAGAGAGAGCTCTTCCCCCAAATCGTTCTTTGGAAAAGCAACTGACCCTCGGGGTGTTGGAGGTGGAGAAGCAAAGGGCTCGAGTAGGGATATAATTCAGAAGAGAAAGCTGGAGATATTTTTGACCCAGACCCCAATATGCCTTGTGGACCATGCAAAGGGTCTTGAACTTGATCCTTGCAGCCACTGGGAGCCAATGGAAAGATTTCAGTGCTGGAGAGATACGATCCCTGGGCTTGAGGTCAAGGACAAGTCTCACAGTCCTGTTCTGGATGAGTTGCAGAGGACGGAGAGTAGAGGCAGGCAGATTTAAAAGGAGGCTGTTACAGTAGTCAAGCTTAGAGATAACCAGCAAACTAGATACAGTGAGCTTCTGGGGGAAGGAGAGGAAAGGAAGAATACCTCTGAGGAGGTGCAGTTGGTAGTTCGACTTCTTAGAGATGTCAGAAATGTGAGGAGAGAAGGAGAGAGAGAAGATAACCCTGAGGTTCTTAACCTCGGAGGTGGGAGCAGGAGAAGGGCCAAGGTAGGTCAGCGAGAGCTTCTGAAGCTTCATTTCTTTCTGAATGGGGTCCCCCTGTGGGCATGACTACTGTAATGCTGTCATGATGCCTAACCCCGGGCATCAGGACCAAGCCCATCGGCTCCGGGAGCAGGCATCCAGACACTTATTAAAACACCAACAGCCCCGGCTGGGGGCTGTTTGGGTTCAGTCCTGGCGCCATAGGCGCCAGGCTCATAGACTTTACTTACCTGATGCAGACCATGCTGCTAGTGAGTCCAAGCCAACGTGAGGCCTGGATGGGACTATTTTATTACAGGGACTATTTTTTACTCAGGCCTGGTTCTAGGGAACGTCTTACCTGGAACTACTTTGGAGGCTATTTAAACCACGCCCGAACAACAGCACACGCTTCGCGTTATTCTGCATCCAGCAGCATAACGGTCACCGTGCCTGCAGTCTGCATCCAGTCTTCTGCCATGCCCGCCTCGAATCTGGAGCTCCTAAAACAAAGAGGAAAGAAAAGGACAAGATTAGAAAACGAACTATTTTCGAATTCCTCGCCTGATTCCGGATCCATCTCGCCTCCGGACCTGGAAAGAACATCATTTCTGTACGTGTTGCAGCTCCAGCTGCTGCGCTGCGCCATACTCACCAGTCCCCGCAGCATCTTTCGATTCGGTGCAGCCTCCATCATTTCTTCGCCGAACTCCGGCACCTGGGGGACAAAAGAAAACAACAAGGTGAGCCGAGAAAACCAACAAATATAACTCTTATCACCATAGACTTACCTGATTTACCATCGGAGGCATTATTCTATAACTCTCCACATCTTCATGTGCCGCATCTGCAAAGAGAGAGAAAACAACACGTTAAACACATGCAACATTTACCGGACAGCGTCGGGTAATACAGACTCTTAACTGAGCTCCACCAGCTGCCACGAGAGCATCGTCTCACGATCTCAGCTGCAAGGCAAGGAAGGAAGGGGGGACAAGAGTGAAACATCGGACATATTGAACTCTATGAACTTGATACTTACCGGACCTTGCCAGGAACCTCAGAGTCAATACTCTCCAGAACTCTCCCACGCCTCAAACCAGTGAAGTAACTGGCATCAACGCGCCCCTGCAATCCATGCAGGATGGAGAGTTCATCTTTCAAGAATATAAGGTGAGATTGCTGAGAGCGCACTTCGGAGGTGATTAGTTGAGAGGACTGTGGGGGGTGCCATCACTTGAATCCACGGGTGGCTAAATCCATCCCTCCACTTGCAGGAGAATACTTCTACGGGTCACGCAGACAAGATTAGGAGGGCCAGTCCAGTCAGTCATCTCTGCAGTACGCATCACGTTGGTGGAGACCGCAGCCGTCCGGATCCTACCGACGCCCCTGTGGGAGCCAGGTGAGCGTAACAAATGCACGCAGTCCCAGACATGACATTTCACTGTCAATCGATACTAAGGGCGGGAGCTGGCTTCGGGTTGACACAGTGCATAAGAAAAGGTGTTGGGGTTTCCCATCTCCTCTGTTAGCCTCTGCAGCCAAGCCCCATGTGGGCATGTTTGAATTAAACTCTGATTAGTATGAGAAAGCTGGCACCAGCTACAGAGCTAAATTAAAGGACAGGGCAGATCCATGGAGCCTTTCTTAGTTAGGCTAGCCATGGCAGGGTGAAGGTTTGGCCCTCCTTTTGAGATGACCTGGTGTAAACCGAGCTGTAATATCCCAATTAAATATGACAGGGGGAACTGTGACTATAGGCTGTGTCCACCCAGAGTACACAGGTCTGTAGGTTGTCCGATGAGACTAGGAAAATGTGTGCAGATTAGACCCACACATTTTTCAGAGGTTGATCTACCATCATTCAATTTCAAATAAAATTTCAAAAAAGGTAAGGTGAGCACGCACACACCGTTGAATTCCTCACAAGAACTCTTTACACCATATGGCACTACAAAAACCATGCGCCACTATGGAGTTCACAATCAATGGGTGAAATACAGGTTTTGCCATTAATGGAAATAAGGGGAAACTTTGGGGGTAGCCTGATCATTTAGTGAGAAGAACAAGTACCATGTAGAGGAAATCAATACCACTGTGACAATGTATTGGTGGGTGAAGGTTTTATGGGGCAGATGCTGTCCTTGTATCTTATTAATATATATGACTCCTCCCCCCCTCTTCTCCAGGCAGCAGACTCTAAAATAATCATCCGTGGTGGTGTGGGGAAGATACTCACCTGGGTACTATACAATCTAACTCTGTTATTGTGTATCCAAATTTAATTCTAGAATGTCTACTGATAACCTTCTTTCGCCAACATTTGATCTTTCATAGATTCACATGCTATGAATTTTACCTTTTGGGCTGGGAATCCTCTGTAATCTAGAGCAGTTTAGATTTAAAGTGAATTTCAGCCACTTTTGTGCTATGGTATAGTCACTTTTGGGTCATACTGCCCACAGCCAATTGGAAAGGCTGCCTTAGCTCCACCCTTGGTGGCTGTGATGCTGGAAATGCCTTTTGGAGGGACAGGGCAACCTAGTCCTTGTGCTCCTACTTCTCTGTGTGTGTTTTATTTGTTTCCTGCCACTGAGGTCCAGCCTGGACCTCTGGCAGTGCAGCTCTTCATGTTTTCCTTTTGGTGAACCGCACCCATGAGATACCCTTATGGCACCCATCGGTGGGGGTACACTCTTGTACCTCATGTGTGTTTTGGGGCACCTCTGTGGTGCTGTTACAAAGTTGATGGTCGTGCAGAGTATGGGCTATCCCTCTGTCCCCAAGTATCAAACTGACAACCACTATAACACCTGTCAGAATGACAATTAGAGCCAAAGGTGATAGTCCGTGGAGTCAGGACGCGGGAACAACCGGAAGAACCCCTGGAGCGCTGCAAGGAAAAGTATATGGTTAGATTATGGTACAGTGTGCAATTATCAATGGGTAAACCTCTGAATCACTATAGTACCTGTAAGTGTAGGGGTTTGATGACTCGTGGTGTGTATAGAGCGTCCTGGTAGACTATCACCTGGGGTAGGACCGAGGTCCCAAGGGAACACGTGATCTGGATGTTAGAGTTCGAGGTCAAAACCAGAGTTCCAATACTTGAGGAGGGCTAAACAAGGCAGTCCGTAAGGCAGAACAAAGGTTGGCAACAGTTGATCCAGGAAAACAATCCAAAGTTCCAAAACAGACAAGGGTTAGGCAAAGAGCAGTCCGAAGTACAAAGCCGTGGTCGTAAGAAGAAATATTGAACGAGGCAAAAGCGTCACGTGATCCAAAGAAGCAGCTGTGAAGCAACGCTTTCTGTAATTGGGCTCCTTTTATCCGGAATAAGGAACACGTGACCACGTTCACGTGACGAAGGTACCAAAGCAACACGTGACCACGTTCACGTGACGAAAGGTACCAAAGCGTTGCCGTGCTGAAGTCACGTGGTCTTTGCCGTGCTGTGTCGAACAATTCTCCGTCGTGGATGTGATCGTTTGTGATGCAGAAGCCTCCATCGTACTTGCCACAAACGTGAAGGACGATAAACTCCAGTGGTGTTGAGTATGCCACGTCGTACCCTACAATGTGTGACCTGCCGGGGCAGTGAGGTACCACTGAGTGTGGATCTGGAGGAGCGTGTCTTCTGTGTGAGAGGTGGTGTTGTGACAGGTGCCCACAGAGCAGGGCATGGGCTGGTGGCAGCTACATGCTGACTTGGCAGTGGCTCTGAATGTCCTAAATGTTTGCGACACCCAGGCCCTGCCATAGGAACCAATGGATTTCTGAAGAAAGGCAAGACGGGCACTGTGGCCTCTTGGTTTCTATTGCCTTTTACCTTGTTTCCTTAAGTCCTGGGAAGCCCTGCCTCTGTCCCTTACCTCCTGACTGGCTGTTGGGTGGAAATACCATATAGGTGTTTATGACTGCCTCCCATCAGACTGAATGGAGCCTTCCCAGTGGCTGTGTAGTGGGTACACCCTTGGGGTGGGACATATATGAATGGAGTCTATAGTGAACTCACATTCGGTGTTGTGAGTGTCTGGGTGTGGTGTGTGTGACACAATGCCTGACACATCACTGACAAACTAGAGTGAAGGCAGTTTAGTGTGCTGAAAGGCTGAGTGCTTACCTCAATCATCTTTCTTTGTTATGGGTGTCTGGGTGGAGTGAATGGCCTGAACGCCTGTGAGCTAGATTGCCCGCCTGCATGAATGCACTTGTGAATGAATGGCTGCTGAGCCTGGTTCAGCCTGAGTGAATGGGGATCAAATGTGTGTAACAGGGGACCTCTCAATCACCAATGTGCAAATCTTGAAACTGAAGACGAAGCTGAAGCAAGAAGAAGCTGTTCCCTGGAGCTCAGCTGGAGGAAGAAGCCTGCTGCTGTATTTTCTTCACGTAATCCGAAAGCTGGTGTGTTCTTCCAAGGACTGATACAAGAGAGGACCTGGATAGCGCTTCCTGAGCTATGAGGGACCATCATGCACCTGCTACTCGAAGACAGTCATGTGTGCCTGCCGTCTGGAGAAGGGGTCTTCGTGAGTCCGGAAGAGGAGTACTTGGACATCTTGAATCGAAGTCCAGTTGTGTCGCCCGGGCTCCGGAAGAGTGTTTATGACCGCTGGAAGCCAGGTTGCAGTCTGCCGCCCTGACATAGTGCTGCTTGACACACACAGCTGCGAAAGTTCCACCTTATTAAGGAATCCTTTAAGGGACATCCCTGACATGACATCTGACTGCTTTTTCCCCGCCAAAGATGATTCCAGTTCGCTGTGTGCAGAGGAAGGTCATCCTGAGGGTCCAGCCTTGGTGAGAGTCCGTAGTGCAGTCCAGTGGTCCAGGTTGCTAGAAGCCATCCAGAGGTTTGTGCTGCGGCTGCAGCTATGCCGAGGCAAAAGCCGCTGAACCACAAATTCCTTTTCGGAGTCAACATCAGGTTTCACCTTCCTAGAACTGCCACGAGCTGAGTAATCGGTATAGGCCAAAATGACCGCACCGAAAGTTCCGACCTATACAAAAAGGTTGTAAATGGATGCCACCAAAGGTTCGAACACCAAAAGTTCAAACCTTTGGTGGCATGCGTTTAGGTAGGTAAAAAAAAAAGACTGCATGGGTGTCCCTCGCAATACCCCACTCACCATACTATACAGTATAGTGAGTGGGGGTTGCTTGGGACACCCCCGCAGCACACCTGAGCGGAAAAGAAAAGAAAAAATGGGGGCTGCAGGGGTGGCCCCACAACACCCCGCTCACTATACTACACAGTATAGTGAGCAGGGATTGCGGGGGGAAACCCCTGCAGCTGCCCAAAACAAAAAAAGAAAAGGACCCTGCGGCGCCGGTTTCCTATCACTGAAGTGAAAGGGAAACGGCACCACAGGGACACAGCACATCTTGAAAGGTAAGTAGGGTGTGCGTGGGGTTATGCAAAATTACATTTCTGACAAACTGTCTAGGGGTACTACACAAACGACACTATGGGGTATGATGCCTTTGACAGGGTAGTCCGCTTGTGGTCAATGTATAGTGTGTAAATTCACGAAGAGGACTACAGAAGTGGATACTGGAGTTAGAGAGAAATGGGTCATTAAGGAACACACAAACTGCAATAGTGAAAATGTGGTTTACATTATTGTCTGCCCATGTGGCTTACGGTATTTGGGGAAAACCAATAGGAAATGTAGGACCAGATTAATACATCGGAGTTGTGTCAAAAACAACATTCTACAGGCACGCCTTGTAAAACACTATATAGATAAGGATCACACCCATGATGACATCGAGTGGGTGATTTTGAAGAAAATCAGTGGACCCAGCAAAGAAGTGATAAATCAGAGACTCCTTACTTCAGAGGAGATGCTGATTTTCAGAACCAACAGTTACAATGTGGGCCTAAATGAAAGTATAGAATGGCACAACGTGTCTTTGTCTTAGTACATGCCCTGTTGGGAGTGTGTAGGGATGGGATGCAAAATGAATTACAATATTGTAAAGCAACATTGGAATAATTAGAGAGAAAGGTCCTTTTTCACACTGTAAGTGATACTGCTGAGGGCAATACACCTACTAGGCCCCATCCTGAGGTGCAGGGTAGGTCTCATGCTTTACCGCCAAGAGCCCTGGAGGAGGCTGGGCCCAGTGAGCCAAGCACCACGACTTTGGCATGTGGCATGCAGCTCGACAAGATGGCCACAGCGCCAGAAAAAATGGCTGCTCATTCGATACCGCCCTTTGGTGCGGAGCAGGTGGGAGAACGAGTTACAAGGTGAGACCAGTGTCAACCAGGTACATGGCCTACAGCTTATCCATCAGCATCGCAGGGCAGATTTACCCTGCAACCGGCTAGACCGAGTGTGCACCGGCCCCAGCAGCCGCCCGCTACCCCGTCAACATCAACTGCCACCCCAGCGGCCTGTGAGGACAGGTTTTTTGAAAAGTTACTCTCTTATAAGATCTCCTCAGATGGAGGCCATTCTTTGGGATGTGATCAGGGACTGCGCCTACAGTCATTCCTCCTAGGTAAAAAAAAAAAAAAGAAAGACTGCAGGAGTGTCCCCCGCAACACCCTGCTCACCATACTATACAGTATAGGGAGTGGGGGTTGCGGGGGACACCCCCGCAGCACACCGGAGGGGAAAAGAAAAGAAAAAAACAGGGGCTCCAGGTGTGTCTCCCGCAACACCCCGGTCACTATACTACACACTATAGTGAGCAGGGATTGTGGGGAAACCCCTGCAGCTGCCTAAAAAAAAAAGGACCCTGCAGCGCCGGTTCCCTAAGGTAAGTCGGGGGTGTGGTGGGGGTTTGGATTTGGAAGGGTTTTAAATGTATGTTTGTATGGGAAATGTACGAACCTTTGTGGTGCGTATATTTCTCATGCAAACTTTTCTGTCGCTGACTTTTCCGTGACATAAAAATCACGCAGATCTGAGAAATCCCTGTCCAAAGGAGACCACCGCCAAGACCGAAACAGCTGCCTTTCCAAAAGTAATTGGTTTCTCTTTTTCTCTTGGCCTCGGCCACCAAGGGATTCCTTCTTGCAAAGGGGGTCCATCCTTCAGGGGTCCCATCGAGCGAAGTCAAGAAACCCTGCCACTTCGCCTGCCAAGGCACTAAAGGTACTGTGATGAGGGAGAGCTTCTTCCAGCCTCAGGAGTCATCCAGTGGTCCCAGAGTCACCTTGGATCCTGTTCTCCTGTGGTATCCCAGGTACATTGGGGTGGTAGTACCTGCATGTCATGCCCGCGCCGCTGGCGCACGCATTGGCAACCATCATGGACTACTTGGTACTCATTTATCCTCCTAATACTCCTTGAACAACTCCTTTTCACGCCTTGGTCTTTTATTTCCATTTGCTCAACTTTGGTTCTTTCTTATTTTATTCAATTAACTACATTTACCACAATGCACCTGGCTGCAGTCCTCAATTCCTGGCTATTCTCATTCAAAGTTATTGTGACCACAATCCCCAGAAGCCCTAGCGGCCAGTGCTGCTTCCACCTGCTCAGGACCAGAGAAGGAGGAGGCAGATTGTCTTCAGGTGTGCTGCTACAGGTGCTGTCAATTAACCTGCCTCAGAACAGGGCAGGGCTGTATATAAGCAGCTGCCTGCAGGAGCACAGTGTCTTGCATCTTGATTTCTCCCCGCTTCTGTTTGCCTTGACCCTTTCCTTTGTATGCTGTTCCTGTTGCTGCATTATCCAGTTTTGTTCCAGTGCCCTTTCTGGGCTTCCTGCCTTGCAGCCTATTACAGTCCTCTGCAGCCCTCTACAGTCAGCGGCCCTGCTCCTCTGGGCTCATTCCTTGCTGCCCTGCTCCTCTGGGCTCCTTGCCCTGCAGCCTGCCTCACTCCGGCTGCCTACAGTCCTTTTCCTCTGGGATCCCTGCCCTGCAGCCTACCTCACTCCGGCTGCCTACAGTCCTAGTCCTCTTCTGCCCGCCTTGCAGCCTGCCTCACTCCGGCTGCCTACCGTCCTTGTCCTCTGGGCTCCCTGCTCTGCAGCCTGCTTCACTCCGGCTGCCTACAGTCCTAGTCCTCTTCTGCCCGCCTTGCAGCCTACCTCACTCCGGCTGCCTACAATCCTTGTCCTCTGGGCTCCCTACCCTGCAGTCTGCCTCACTCCGGCTGCCTACCGTCCTTGTCCTCTGGGCTCCCTGCTCTGCAGCCTGCTTCACTCCGGCTGCCTACAGTCCTAGTCCTCTTCTGCCCGCCTTGCAGCCTGCCTCACTCCGGCTGCCTACAATCCTTGTCCTCTGGGCTCCCTGCCCTGCAGTCTGCCTCACTCCGGCTGCCTACCGTCCTTGTCCTCTGGGCTCCCTGCCCTGCAGCCTGCCTCACTCCGGCTGCCTACAGCCCTTGTCCTCTGGGCTCCCTACCGTGCAGCTTGCAACCTTCTGCTGTCTCCAAGCCCTTGTTCCCTGGGCTCCCTACCTTGCAGCCTGCACCTCTTCGCTGCCTACAGCCCTGCTCCTCTGGGCTCCCTACCTAGCGGCCCTATTCTTTTGGGCTCTCTGTCTGTCGCCTACTACTAATCTCTCTCTGTCCTGTTCTTCTGGACTCCCTGCCTTTCAGCCTACTACAGTCCTCCGCAGTCCAATACAGTTTGCCTGCACCTAGTGCCACTCTTGACTGCAGACATGCTTCCTACTTTGCAGCCTTCTGTTTTCCTGACTGCTGCTCCTTGTTCTCTTCCTTGAGTCCTCTGTACTCCACCTTAGGTTATCTATTTCAGTCTAACTGCCTTTCCTTCATTTCCTTCTGCTAGATTGCTCATTGACTTCCTTTTTGCTGGATGTTTCTGTTCTGGTCTTCTCATGTGTCTTATGTAATCCCTTTGTACAGAGCTTGCCTGTTGGTTTCCGGCAGGCAACCTCTGCCCCTTCCTTTGTTGCGTTTTCAGTGTTACAGACACCCACTGCTGCTGTTCCCAGCCATGAGCATACAGCGTGGGCCTCTGTTATAGCAATCTGTGCAGAAGGCTGGAATTTCCTAAGGTTCGTGGAACACTCTTTCCCATTTCAGCATACGCCCCAAGAGGGAATCCAGTTTGTTTGTACCTTTGTATCTTTTGCCCCTTTTGGCTCACAGCTGTTTCCTACTCTTCTTTCTTGTTGAACTTCCTGCCGTGTGTGCTTATCTGCTACCTTCCCTCAGCACAGCCACCCAAAACCTACTTGGGTACCCTGTGCCACTCTTGACAGAGTGCCATTCCTGACAGAATGCAAGACCAAAAGGATTCTTGTTCCATAGGCAGGAAGGGCACACACAGACCAAAGATGCTTTCTTTTCGGTTCAAGAAACCTCTGCAGAAATCTAAAGTTTTCTTAAGGACTGCAAACAAAAACCATAGTTTAAAAGACAGACTCGCCCTAGTAAACAAAGGTTTACAAGCACAGTACTACGCTCACTGGCTCGCTGACCCTTCCATGTGTAACTACTATGACATTTGCAACTATGATCCACAGTCTCTATCTATAGAAGAGCTACAGCAAGAAAATGAATTCCTGCAGATTTTGTTTGCCCAACCAGTGGAAAACACTCATGCGGTTTCTGGCATTTCTTCTGACACTACATTCGACATTCAGCCGGTACACAAACCTTGTATTCCTTTATCCCAGGCTACCCTGTCTCAGGACCAATGTCGTAACACTGCTACAGCCAAGGATATTGCACTCATTGTGGCAGACTCTCAACCAGAGTACGCTGTTGCCAAAGTGATATCCTCAAGATCAGCTTGGCAAGCTACACAACCTCCCCTGACTGCTGTAAACACTCATTTAACCGGACAAGGCATTCAGTATTCTGAGGTTAGTGCAGCTGGTCCTGGGTACAAAAGACCAATACTGACCATCGGTTGTCTTAATGCTTCCCCAGTAACTACTAACTATGATAACTCTAAGGTCAGTCTTCCTATTGCAACACCCAAATTTTCTGCTGCACCAGATTCTGAAGCTGTAGAACAGGCTAATGGAACATACCTGTTACAAGAACAACTCTTAAGCCTTAAAAGACAAACCGAAGACCTCTATGATGAATTTGTCTATCTGCATTATAAAAATCTAGCTAAGGGACACAATTTACCAGACCATCTGACACTATGTCCAACACCCGACATTCTGTCTTTAGAGTTGAACAGATTAAGGCCTGTACTGGTAACACAGAAGAGGATACATACTTATACAGAGCAGTTGGAAGACCTGAACTTGGCATATACATACCAGTTAAAGCTTGACACCGCTCATTCACTTACTAGCCACAGTAACACAGGCTGTCGTTCAGATAGTGAAGAATGGACTCCTCCAGTGGGCCATATCGCTCACACGGCCATTACACCAAAGATCAAGTGTAATCATCTGACTTGACATTCCGCTGAGTCAAAGGACTGTTCCATTCTTGCCCTTGATGTCAGTCCTTTACTCCCACTTACAGCCTCTACTGAAGTTCCAGATCTGAGATGTATTCTGCTTCTATGAACATTGGCACTCCTGACCAGGAGTCAGATCCTGAAACATACCCAGTACCTGTCTGGAATCCAACTTTGCCTACTGTCAATACCCCAGATCCATGTATCAACTTGGGCACACAAGACTTTGCAGGCCAGCCTTCGGAAGGCTTACCCTTTCCTGGTCCTACATCCACCATGCTACTTGTTACAAGATCTGCAAGCCCAATCTCTGCTGCTCCCCCTGCTAGTACTCCTGAATCTGCTACTGATGCCTCATCTCCGATCACTCCTACTGCAGTCGAAGCACCCCCTTCCTCTCTGCCTGCAAGGACAGTACCTGTTGCAAAGCCAGTTAAAAGTTCTCCTATTAAGGCTACAACTCCGGTAGATCCTGTTGGTGCCTCTGCAGCACCTAAACTACCAGTCACAACATCAGTCTCAGTTGCGTCCGTGTCGGCTGGTGTTCCTGTGACACCTATACTTCCAGCTGTTACAGCATCTGAACTTCCTACTGCCATTCCTGATCTTCCTGCAACTCATGGTGTTCCTGCAACATTTGTTACTCCTGAAGTCTCTGTCACAAATCTTCATGTTGCCATTGCTGCTTCTGACTATTTGGACGACCGTCCTAGAGCAACCAATTCAGCTGAATCTCTGGTTCCACCTTTCAGCACTGTACCATTGCCAGTCCTAAGGAAGACCACTTCTTTCAAAGCAATATATGCCATGGAGTCTGCAGCACATCTCCACAGTTCCTCAGTTCATGAACGCACTGTTGGGTTTTTGGTCCCTAAGAAGTTGTCTTTTCTGAATTATAACTCAAAGGTTCGAAACATTGGTAATGTCTCCTCCCTTCAAGACTCTCACTTGCAGCATTAAACAGTTTTTGGTGCTTCATGATGTGCCTTTTTGTTATAAGACTCTCTCGCGGTGTGACAGGCCTTGGACGTGCTCTTCTTGTTGGTCAGTCTTCAGGGGGCCTGGAGAGGGGCATACTGTCATGCCCGCGCCGCTGGCGCACGCGTTGGCAACCATCATGGACTACTTGGTACTCATTTATCCTCCTAATACTCCTTGAACAACTCCTTTTCACGCCTTGGTCTTTTATTTCCATTTGCTCAACTTTGGTTCTTATTTTATTCAATTAACTACATTTACCACAATGCACCTGGCTGCAGTCCTCAATTCCTGGCTATTCTCATTCATCGTTATTGGGATCACAATCCCCAGAAGCCCTAGCGGCCAGTGCTGCTTCCACCTGCTCAGGACCAGAGAGGGAGGAGGCAGATTGTCTTCAGGTGTGCTTCTACAGGTGCTGTCAATTAGCCTACCTCAGAACAGGGCAGGGCTGTATATAAGCAGCTGCCTGCAGGAGCACAGTGTCTTGCATCTTGAGTTCTCCCCGCTCCTGTTTGCCTTGACCCTTTACTTTGTATGCTGTTCCTGTTGCGGCATTATCCTGTTTTGTTCCAGTGCCCTTTCTGGGCTTCCTGCCTTGCAGCCTATTACAGTCCTCTGCAGCCCTCTACAGTCAGCGGCCCTGCTCCTCTGGGCTCACTCCTTGCTGCCCTGCTCCTCTGGGCTCCTTGCCCTGCAGCCTGCCTCACTCCGGCTGCCTACAGTCCTTTTCCTCTGGGCTCCCTGCCCTGCAGCCTGCTTCACTCCGGCTGCCTACAGTCCTAGTCCTCTTCTGCCCGCCTTGCAGCCTGCCTCACTCCGGCTGCCTACCGTCCTTGTCCTCTGGGCTCCCTGCTCTGCAGCCTGCTTCACTCCGGCTGCCTACAGTCCTAGTCCTCTTCTGCCCGCCTTGCAGCCTACCTCACTCCGGCTGCCTACAATCCTTGTCCTCTGGGCTCCCTACCCTGCAGTCTGCCTCACTCCGGCTGCCTACCGTCCTTGTCCTCTGGGCTCCCTGCTCTGCAGCCTGCTTCACTCCGGCTGCCTACAGTCCTAGTCCTCTTCTGCCCGCCTTGCAGCCTGCCTCACTCCGGCTGCCTACAATCCTTGTCCTCTGGGCTCCCTGCCCTGCAGTCTGCCTCACTCCGGCTGCCTACCGTCCTTGTCCTCTGGGCTCCCTGCCCTGCAGCCTGCCTCACTCCGGCTGCCTACAGCCCTTGTCCTCTGGGCTCCCTACCGTGCAGCTTGCAACCTTCTGCTGTCTCCAAGCCCTTGTTCCCTGGGCTCCCTACCTTGCAGCCTGCACCTCTTCGCTGCCTACAGCCCTGCTCCTCTGGGCTCCCTACCTAGCGGCCCTATTCTTTTGGGCTCTCTGTCTGTCGCCTACTACTAATCTCTCTCTGTCCTGTTCTTCTGGACTCCCTGCCTTTCAGCCTACTACAGTCCTCCGCAGTCCAATACAGTTTGCCTGCACCTAGTGCCACTCTTGACTGCAGACATGCTTCCTACTTTGCAGCCTTCTGTTTTCCTGACTGCTGCTCCTTGTTCTCTTCCTTGAGTCCTCTGTACTCCACCTTAGGTTATCTATTTCAGTCTAACTGCCTTTCCTTCATTTCCTTCTGAGAGATTGCTCATTGACTTCCTTTTCGCTGGATATTTCTGTTCTTGTCTTCTCATGTGTCTTATGTAATCCCTTTGTACAGAGCTTGCCTGTTGGTTTCCGGCAGGCAACCTCTGCCCCTTCCTTTGTCGCGTTTTCAGTGTTACAGACACCCACTGCTGTTGTTCCCAGCCATGAGCATACAGCGTGGGCCTCTGTTATAGCAATCAGTGCAGAAGGCTGGAGGTTCCTAAGGTTCGTGGAACACTCTTTCCCATTTCAGCATACACCCCAAGAGGGAATCCAGTTTGTTTGTACCTTTGTATCTTTTGCCCCTTTTGGCTCACAGCTACTGTTTCCTACTCTTCTTTCTTGTTGAACTTCCTGCCGTGTGTGCTTATCTGCTACCTTACCTCAGCACAGCCACCCAAACCCTACTTGGGTACCCTGTGCCATTCCTGACACTCCAGAAAGAAAACAGAGCATTAGTGAACATTTTTGGAGCGGGCTGTAAAAGACCAGATAAGGTACTGCCTAACTTTTCCATTAAAGGTTGCCCAGGTGGGGGGGTGGGGATCCTCACACAGTCTTACTATTTGAGTTTCATGAAGGTATATTGCCTATGTTAAGACACTAACCTGCCTTTCCTCGTTGTTCTATGAAAGTGCACTTTACTTAAGAATGTACGTGCCTGTTTTAAGCGGTCACAGTTGGTGCATTTTTACTGAGTTTGTCTAGTGTGGTACCACCATAGAATGTATATATTGCCATTTCTGAATAGTATTGCCAAATAACAAAGTGTGCTATTTTATGTATATAGTTTGTAGGAACCTTATTTTATATAAAGAAGCGCTGTTATCACCTAACACAGTGTGTGGACATTTGTTGGGGTTCGGGGACTCACTGTACTTAAAAATAAGCCTGCATCACCTCCTGAGTATTTAAGCCTGGGTTGCTCGTCCAAGCTACTGTAATATAGAACCTTGGATGTGGTGTGCTGTACCTCTGTCCCTGCCAACGAGATGACAGAAGTCCAGATACCCCCCCCCAGTCTTTAAAGTGGCCATCTTCAGAGTCCTCAAGAATCTCTCACTGTATTTCAACATATATTTGATATATATCTTTCAACGTCATACTAACATTCTTTGACGACGCACCAACATCCTCATCTTCGGGAACAGCATCAATCGTCTGACGGACCCCACCGCCTCTGGATTCCTGTCTTTAGGGTGCCTCTGCATTTTGGGCCTACTCCAATGGCTGAAACCAAGAGGAAGAGCCTCTTCAAGGCCTGCGCACGATTTGGCCTCAAGAGCTTCTTAGTGGAGGACCTCTACGATGACTGCCTGTACGGCCTACACCCGCACCATGTCATCAAGGATGATCCAAGAGAGGACCCCCTCTATGCCCCTCTGTATCCTACCCCCACTGTACATCTGTTATGTTGTTACCCCTGAAAAGTACGCTGTTATGTATCTGTATTGTTGTATACCTCTGTAAAGCACTCTTATCGAAGCTAGGTCTGCACTCAATAAATGCCATAATGTTAAAGATCGCATGACAAGTCAGCCAGTAGCAGAAAGAAGGCACACACAGCGTTCAGGCTGAGGGCACCATCAAAATCGTCAAAAAAATCTGACTGTCATCTCGTCGACTAAGCTTGAAGAAGTGCTCCATCACGACCTAGACTAGCTCAATCTAACATTCTAGCTCCTAAAAATGATGTTCAAGCCTGCTACCTCAAGACTGCCAGGTGTCCTGACACGTGCCCACGCTCTCTCCAAACTGGCCTGTTACAGGAGCAAGTGGAAGACGTTTCAAATCTGATGCAAACTCTGCAAATTACAGCCTATATCATCCAGCCGCAAGACATTCTACCGTACTTACTGTCTCTGGCGCAAGCAGGTTTGGCTCACTCCTGAAAGTTCACTTGGTCGCCATCTCTAGGTACAATCGTTCCCTCTGGTCCCACAGACTAATGAAGGAATTCCGCAAAGGCCTGTTTTGTTCATTCTCGCATGTTGGGTGGCCAGCCCCAGCCTGGGAACTCAACGTAGTCCAGTCCATGCTCATGAAGCCTCCCTTTGAGCCAATGCAGAAAGCCCCTCTCGTATCTCTTGGAAAGCTGATTTTCTAGTAGCCATATCTGCCTGTAGAGTCGGCGTGATACAAGCATTCTAGGGGATTGGGTCCTCCGGCATATTCCATATCTATGACAGTAATCACCACAGCTGTGCTGCTTCTGAAAATGTTCAGCGTCTGCATCCTGCGACGACGTTGATACGTTGTCCTCGAGGGCCTCCGTCGAGCTGACGTCACCAGATGTTATAAGTAGGACGCACGACGCCCGTAGCCTCAGTTCTGTTTTTTTTCACGAATGTGTTCGCTTCGGAGATCTCGGCGCGCCTCGGCTCTTCTGAGTTCTGTTCTTTCGGTTCTTCGAACCTGTTCGTTGTGAAGATTTCCATGATGTCTTTGTCTTCTTCCACCCCGCGGCCGGGTTTTAAGAAGTGTCGGGACTGCGGGTCCAAGATGTCGTTGACCGACTCGCACAACGCCTTTCTCTGGTGCCTCCGTGAGGGCCACGATACGGATGATTGTGTAGACTGCCAGTCGCTTATGTCGAAGGCCTTGCGGGAGCGTAAGAAGAAGCTTTCTGTCGGTAAAGTGGCCAAGCCCCGGAAGTCGGCATCCACTGGGCTTTCGACTGACAATTCGAGGGGCGACTCTCCACATCGTCGGCGTAAGTCCGGGGGGTCTCGGTCCAAGAGTAGGTCCCGCCATTCCACTGCCTCTTCGAGGCACTCACGGAAATGCTGTCACTGGTTGCCTTCCCCGTCCTCGTCCGAGGACTCCGCCCGTCGGTGGGTTGCTTGTCCCAACAAGCATTCCACTCCTGCGGAATGGGATTCATTTCGGCAGGAGATGATGGCGATTTTTCAGTGGCAGGGCTCTGTCCTGTCCGTGCCGTCGAAAGACGGCGGTCGTGACCGTGCTAGAGACACCACTCGCACGCCTTCGGGCTCGAACGGTCCTCGTGATCACCAGGCACCTTCGAGGTCCCGGTCAGACTAGGATGGTCGCTCTAGACATGCCCGTTCCAGGTCCTGGTCCTCGATGCCCTCGAGACCGTCGGAGCCTGTTGGGTCTTCGAAGGAGACATTGGCGCCGAGGTCGTCGAGGGACTCTCTCGAGGCTATGCCTCCGAGGAAGCTGTCGACGCTATCGGCGCCCAGGCCATCGAAGGACACGCTCGGGGCTCCGCCCTCGAGGACTGTGTTGAAGCCGTCAGCGCCATGCTCGACGCCGAAGCCGATTCCATCGACGCCCTCGGCGCCGCTTTGTCGGAGGTACCCCGTGGCACAGTGGAACCCCCTAGAAAGGCTCTGGCCAAGGCTACAAATGTCTTTGTCCCTTTTTCTGTGTCCTCATTCCAGCCTCTGGATTATATTTCTGAGGTGGATGAAGGGTCTGAGGAAGGTATGGTTCCTGATGAGGTACCTGACGAGATTTTGTTTGGTCATTGCCAGATTGAAGACCTGCGTCAGTCGTTGGACAACGCCAGTGGTCTGGACACCTCTCCGGAGGTGGAGTTCTGTAGGCCTGAGCCTGGCACCCCTGCCGAGTCCTCGTACCAGCACCTTATGTCTTATGTCGAGAGTAATGGAATACTTGGGGTGGTCTGCGCCACCAGTGGATTTTCTGCAGGATGACTTGACGGATATCCTCGACCAAGGTCCACCAACTGACCCGGTGCTTCCATTCCATATGGCCTTGCAAAGAAGAGTGGCAGCGGCTTGAACTGCTCCGGAGAGTCTTCCGGAAGTGAGCAAGTCTTTGCTGCGAAAATACCACCCAGCCAATTAGCGACCCCTGCTACTTGACCACGCACCCTACTCTGGAGAGTTTGGTGGTGTAGGTGGCTCGGCCCCAGCAAAGCAGGCGTCGTACCCTACCATCCCTCCTGATAGGGACGACAAGCGTTTTGATGGCTGGGCGAAGAAAGTGTTTTCTTCAGGGGGTATGGCTTTACAGGCAGCCAACTCCGTGTGTGCCTTGTCACGTTTCACGCACAGTCTGTGGAACTGTATTTCGTTAGCGGCTGAACATATTCCCAAAGGGGAGGAACGGGATGGTTTTCTTGCTATTATGCAGGATGGCAAGGATGCCATGTGTGAGTCCGTTCAGTTGGTTCTGGATATGGCAGATTGTGTCAGCCGGTCCATGGCGGCAAGCACCGTAATACGCAGGTTTGCGTGGTTGCGGAAGTCAGTGTTTGCTCCTGATGTGCAAGCCCGGCTCCTCAACATGCCCTTTGATGGTGAACATCTTTTTGGCAGCAAGGCTGACGAGATCCTTGAGAGGTTGCAGACCTCCAAAGCTGCAGTGAAGTCGTTGAGCGCTGCAGTTTGCTGACCTCTGCCTTTTCGTCCTAGGGGACAGCAATGGAGGGGAGGTTCCTTTCAATATTACTCATCCTTTGGTAAATCGAGAGGAGCTGCAAGTCAAAGGGGCCACCGGAGGAGTACCAGAGGTGGAAAACAGGGTACTCGAGGTGCCAAAGCTGCTCGGGCAGTTGCCTCTTTGCCCTCAGGCACTGCCGCTTCAGCTCAGTCATGAGGCCATGTCCCATGGTTCGCCGGTTGGGGAAGGCTGGCGCAGCATTTTGTAGAGTGGCGTGCCATTACTTCAGATGTGTGGGTTCTGGAGATCATAGCCCACGGCTACTGTCTTCCTTTCCGGCAGAGGCCTCACGACAATCCACCAGGGAATCTCTCTTTGAAGAGTCCGGATCCGCTCCTTGCACAGGAAATACAGTCCCTGCTGGAGAAAGGCACCATAGAACTGGTGCCTGTAGCGGAGCGGAACAAGGGATGGTATTCCCCTTATTTTTTGATTTCGAAGAAAGATGGGGGATTGAGACTCATCATGGACTTGCGCGGTTTGGACAAGCTCCTCAGGAAGGACAAGTTCAAGATGGTTACTCTTTCTCAAGTCCTCCAGGCCCTTCAACTTCAGGACTGGTTGATGTCTCTCGACCTCAAGGGTGCGTACTTTCATGTGCCGATCCATCCCAAGCACAAGAAGTACCTGTTAGGGAGAATTCTCGGTTTAGGCTGAATTTCCTAACCTAGTGAGTCCCCCAGCAGCTTTGCTGGATTTTTGGGGTTTCTTTTTTTCTCCTGCCAAGAGTGAGACTCTTTTACCCTCACTCTTGGACATGATTTGAGTGTGTTTCCTTGATTAGAAATGTGTTTTATGGGCTATGGGGTCTTTTACTCCATAGGGCTTCGTGTTTTGTAATGTGTGTTACACAGCACCCTTGGTGCAGTAACACAGGGGTTTCTTAGAGACCCCCCAACATAGACTCCATACCCTGGGACTGACTGTCTCCCAGGGCATGTAAAGTCACCATTGACTTTACTAGTCTTGAATTCTCAACAGAACCAGTACAGACCATCTTATTGTGGACGTACTGGTCGGGGCAATTCGATTGCCCCGGGGTCTGTTGTTCGAAGGGGCACGTCTCTGTCCCCCCTGATCGAGTTTTGGCTGGTGGCAGTGGATACTACTCGAAATATTCCACCGCGAATATTTCCCTATGGGATTTCCCATTGTTTTAGGCTAATACCTTTATTTAATTACGGTAGCCTCGAACATACCGCTGGTTTATTTATTTATTATTCATTCTCCGGTTGGTAATTTTTGCCGAAACTCGGTTCTGAAATGGCGTAGGTGTTTTCTTCTGTGACTCTGACCCAACGTTGAGCCCTTTGTTCCACTTTTGGCGGGCTTCTGCACAGAAGCCCACCAAAGTGGTGCCATTCTGTCTGGGTACCACAGGGGGTGTGGGAGGGGGTTTAGGCACCCTGGACTGAGTTGCCTTGCCAACTCATGTCGCACTCTGGTGTGATTGGCCCAAGTGGTGAGCCACCCCGCTCACCACTTAGCATGTTTGAGTGACAGCTAGGCTGTATGAATGGGGGTTTGCTGCATAAAAGCAGGGTCTTTGGGACTGGTTCTTCAGAAGTCGCCACAGGACCTAAGAATCCGACGAGGGAGCTGCTGAGCCGGCCTGCAACGACGACGCCTCCGGTGGAGCCCTGCTGAACCGACTTTTCACTCCCAACGACAGAGGAGATCTCCAGTCCGGAGAGTCTCCTTCCTTTGACTGGTGGGGATAACCAGTTTCTTCTCCTTTTTCGCTCCTGGCACCATCTCGTGTCCGCCCTACCTGTGCCCAGCACTTTTGGTAGCCGGAATACCACTTTTTACTACCACCGCGAAAAGAAGGGTTGTACCCGGTGGTGTGGTAAACTCCGCGGCTGGCCTCATCCCTGGTAGTGCAACGACCTTCATCTGTCCTCTTCGTCGAGACCAGTTCTTCCTCGAGACGACGCCGCGACTTGCACCCACTACCAGGAACGTCTGCCCCCGCTGGAGGATCCTTTCCACCTAAGGTACTGTGTTCCGCCTGGCTTCCCTTGCAACCGATTGTACGAGGTAGTTTTAGCCCTCGGCTCTCGATCCTGGTTAGCTTGGGACACTCTAACTTATCTTTTCTAAAAAGTTCACTGCTTACTTTGAGAACGCTTTGCAAGACTTTTGACTTTGTCTAACCCGTGTGATCTTGGACGTATTTGCGCCTAACTCTCTCTAAGAGCGGGCCCGGCCTATGGACTTTGGCCACCGTTAGACTCGACCTTTTCTTGCCTTGCATTTGCTTCCCTAAAGTCTGTGTGTTGTGTACTTTTCCTAAGTTCTGCCTTTTTCCCTCCCAATTCCGTTAACCTATCAGAGTGCCATCTTTTCGTTAAGCGCTCACCTCTGTTTGGAAATAAGTGGTGTTAACCAAGACTTGTCTGATAGGGAATTTGCGGAGTACCTAGTATAGTAACAGTGTTTTTGAAGTGATTTACAATTATAGTGCTGAAGTATTTCTACAAGTGTGTCTTTTTAAATAAATAATTATATACCTTTTTGATACCAAAAGCTCTTGTCCGTGTCTGCTTGTGCTATTGTGTCTGAATACCTATTGTGTATACTTTACATACTGCCTAACTCTTCTTGAGGGAAGTCTGACTGCTCAGCCACAGCTACCACAGTGAATCTGTGTGGTACAGACTGCTACCAAGTGGGTTTACTGCCAACACCTGTAGTCTTAAATCTTTTGCAGTGGTCCCAGAGGGAACTGCACAGGTTTCTGCCTAACAGTACCTGAGGTTCACAGTTGGTGACTCGCACTTTCAGTTTCGGGTCCTGCCGTGCGGATTGAACTCCGCCCTGAGGGTCTTCATCAAGGTCATGGTGGTGGTGGCAGTGTATCTCAGGAAAGGGGGGATTCACGTCTACCCCTTACCTGGACGATTAGTTGATCAGGGCGCGCTCTCCCGAGCAAGTCCTGGATTATCTGTCACCTGCCACTTCCTTCACAAGCTGGGCTTCTCCCTCAACTTAAAGAAGTCCCACTTGAAGCCAACTCAGCGGCTCCAGTACATCGGAGCAGTGCTCGACACATCCCTGGGGCAGTGTTTCCCTCCCCAGGTGAGGGCTCCTCACATTCAGCAGATGGTGCACAAGTTTCAACATGCCCAGAGTCTCCCGGTGTTCGAGTTCTTGAGGTTGCTCGGCCTCATGGCATCCTGCATTCTCTGGTGCCAGAGGCCAGGTTGCGGATGAGATCTCTGCAATGGGCTCTCAAGATGCAGTGTTCACAGTCCTCCGGCAGGATGTCGGACCCCATTCAGGTGCCGCCCTCGGTCACCCAGGACCTTCTGTGGTGGGCTGTCGAAGGTAATCTGATGAGGGGGGGCTCCATTTTGGCTGCCCTGGCCAGAGGTGACGATCGTAACGGACGCATCCCTCACGGGATGGGGAGCTCATGCCAACGAGTTCACAGTCGGTGGTCGTTGGTGTCCGTCGGAGTCGAAACTCCATATCAATCTGTTGGAGCTGAGGGCCGTCAGGCTTGCCCTGAAGGCTTTTCTGCCGACTGTGCGAGGGAAGAATGTCCTGATTGTGACGGACAACACAGTGGCCATGCACTACCTCAACAAAAGGGGGGGCAGGGTCACTTCCTCTGTGCAGGGAGGCGATGCAGCTCTGGTTCTGGGCCACCCAGCAGGAAATTTCGATCTCAGCAGTTCATCTGGCCAGAGACGAAAACGAGACGGCGGATGCTCTGAGCAGGCAGAGCGCGATCTCTGACGAGTGGGAGCTGGCTCAGGAGATTCTCCTGGAGATCTTCGCCCTTTGGGGAACCCCTCAAGTGGATCTCTTCGCCCCCAGTGTCAACCGGAAGTGCGAAAGGTTCTGCTCGTGGGAATTTCCTCCAAGAGGAGCCTTTGGAGACACGTTCGTGGTGGAGTGGTCCTTCCCACTGCTGTACGAGTTTCCTCCAGTCCCTGTCATCCCGCAAGTGCTGCGGAGGGCCCGGAGAACGTGGTACCCGGACCTTCTCAACTTGTCCATCTGCCCTCCACGTCATCTTCCCTACCGAGACGATCTGCTCTCATGGGAGGGGGGTCAGGTTCTCCATCCAGAGGTCAGATCCCTCAACCTTCACGCTTGGCTTCTGAAAGTTTGAGGTATAAGGATTGGGACCTCCCTGAAGACGTGATGGTGGTGTTGCTTTTGGCCAGACGGCCTGCAACCAAGTCCCTGTACCGTTGCCATTGGAGAAAGTTCTGCGACTGATGCAGGGTTAAGAATGTGGATCCTTTTTCATGTGACATTCCTGTGGTTGTGTCTTTTTTGCTTTCATTAGCCCACAAGGGCGTACCATTAAAGGTTACCTGGGGGCGCTGTCCATATTTAAGCGCTCGTCTGAGGAGTGTTCTTATTTCAATCTCATTTTCTCAAAGGGCTCACTAATGTGTTTCCGCCGTCACCTTTCCAGGTGCCTGGTTGGGATTTGAACCTTGTTCTAAAATTCCTAATGGGTGCTTCATTTAAGCCTTTACGTTCTTGTCCTTTGAGACTGTTAACCCTTCAAACTGTATTTTTAGTTGCGGTCACTTCCGCTCGCAGAGTGAGTGAGTTGCAGGCACTTTCAGTTAAGCCACCCTTCACTGTGTTTCATTAGGACAGGGTTGTCCTTAGTGTTCGTCCTTCCTTTCTTCCAAAAGTGGTGTCGGAATTTCATTTAAACCAGAAGGTCATTCTTCCAGCATTTTATCCTCCTCCACATCCTGGTAAAGAAGAGGAGAGGCTCCATAGGTTGGATCCTAGGAGAGCTTTAAGTTTCTACATTTTACGCATGTCCCGGGTCAGAGTGGACGATCAGCTCTTTATAGGTTACGCTGGACGGCGTTTGGGACAAGCCGTTACTAAGCAGACTTTGTATAGATGGATTATCTTGGCAATTTCTGAATTTTACCGCTTGGCGGATAAGGACCCTCTGGTTGGTTTACGGGCCCATTCTACTAGGGGTATGGCTGCCTCTACTCCCCTGCAGAGGGGTGTTCCTATTCGAAACATCTGTGAAGCAGCCACTTGGGCTTCGGTCCATACTTTTGTACGACACTACTCCCTAGATTCTATCCATGGGCAGGATCTGGCCTTTGGCAAGGTGGTCCTTTACTCTGCAATTTGATTGGGCATTCTAAATTTCTATATTCTAAATTATTTTTCCCTCCTCCATACGTTGGTACTAGCTTGGGAGTCTGTCCTAGATATGGAATACGTCGGAGGACCCAATCCCCTCGAAGAACAAGTTACACTCTTACCTGGTAACGTTCTTTCGATGGGATGGTCCGAAGACGTATTCCATATCGCTTCCTGCCTACCTGCCCCGCTACAGAATTTCTTATGCGATTGCAGCTTACGTTTCCGCAAGGCTTTCTGTGGTCATACTGGCAGTAGTTTGGTGCCACACGTTCTGGGAAAAAACTACAAGTGAGGCTACGGCGTTGTGCGTCCTTATTGTAACATCCAGTGACGTCAGCTAGACGGAGGCCCTCGAGGACAGCATATCGACATCATCGACGCAGGACGCAGTCGCTGCAAATTTTCCGAAGCAGCACAGCTGTGGTGATTACTGTCATAGATATGGAATACGTCGTCGGACCATCCCATCGAAAGAACGTTACCAGGTAAGAGAGTAACTTGTTCTTTTCCGCCAATGCACCCTGCATATTTCACAAATCCAAGGTCGTCATGCGCACTAACCCTACGTTTGTGCCTTAAGTCCATCTACTTTTCACCTCAATTAACCTGTGGTTCTTCCAGTTTTCTTGGGATCTCCGACCTCTATAGCTAAGTGTTCATTGCACTCTTTAGTCATCGTGTGGGCTCTGAAGTATTATGTCGCCCTCACAAAATCTTTCCATAAAACCTCTCAGCTCTTCGTGATGTTTGGTCCCTCTGAAGCGGGAAAGGCAGATTCAAGCCTTCCATTTCCAGATGCATATCAGCATCTCATTCTGCCAACAGAAAGATGGCAGGCCTCTCCCTGGCAAACCCAGATCTCACTCTCCCAGAGCAGTAGCTGCCATGACCGCCTTCCTTTCTGGGACCCACCCTGCTAGACATTTGTAAGGCAGCCATGTGGAGGTTTGTGAACATATTTACCAGGTTCTGCTGTGTCAACACGGATTCTGCAGCATAATCTAGTGTTGGCCAGTCTGTCTTTCCTAACCTGTTTGCGTGAGGTTAGTAGTGTCTCCAGTGGTATGTTTTTCTACAAGAAGCTTGCCATGGTACTGCTTTGTAATCTATTCATGTAAATATATGAAAGAGCCAATGCCGGAGAAAGAATAAGTTACTTGCCTGTAACGCCTGTTCCCCAGCATTGGTATCTTTCGTAGATTCACATGCGACCCTCCTGCCTACCCCACTTGGCTCTTCTTGGCTCATACTGAAACTCACGTGTGCTATGCCAAAATCTGGCTTTCCAATTGGCTGTGGCCAGTATAACCCAAAAGTGACTATAGAGAGCACAAAAGTGACTGAAATTCAGTTTAAGTTCAAACTGCTGTTACTGAGGATTCTCAGCTTAACGATTGGGAATATACACAACATGTGAATCTATGAAAGATACCAATGCTGGAGAACAGGAGTTACAGGTAAGTAACCTATTCCTTCTTTACTTTTTCTACTGCTAATTTAAGACCATCCATTACTGACACTAAAGGACGGTCCTTGCTTGACCCTAGTAGTTATGGGTTAGTCCTGTTGAATGGCTGATATAAGGAGGGTCCTCCGGTGAATACGCCAGGGTTACCAGCAACTACACTGGACTAAATCTTTATTAACATTGGTAGCTATTGCTTCATTATTGAATTTAATTTTGTTCACCGGTATGAAAGTGATCACTTCCCCACTGTGGTAAAGTGAAATGCTTGCATACAGGAAAGGCTAATGGAATATGACCCTGTGGGCCTGGTAGACCTAGCAAAGCAAGGCAACAGAAATACATGGAACATCAAATTTAAGAACTGCTAACAACTTAGTTCACCCATGCAGCCCAGGTGAGTGAGGCAGTGCAAGGACCCTTCTGGGGCCTTGTTTCTTAAATTTCTGGTCACCTTGGAGCCCCCCCCCCCAGGCCCGCACGGAGTGCAGCTTCCCCCAGACCCTATCGTCTGCTCCCAATCCACATCTCACCTCCCAAAAGCGCCCCCCTCCCCTGATTGGCCAGCTGCACTCTCCGTGCAAGCCCTGGTCTACGACACCGCTCACAAGCAGCCAATTTCACCCAGGCAGACCAGGTGAGTGAGGCAGTACAAGGACCATTCTAGGGCCTTGATTCCTAAATTTTTGGTCACCTTTGAGCCACCCCACCCGCGGCCTGCGCACAGTGTGGCTTCCCCAGACCTCTTTGTCTACTCCCAATCCACATTGGCCCCATGCCCTACGTGCACCGTGCTCTCCCAGCACGCACTTCATCCTCCCTCCCAGCCCACCATCCCTGATTGGCTGCTTAAGGGCCTTTAACCATCCACCCCAGTGCAGCCCTCTGCCCGGCAGCGGCCCCTCTGGCTAAGGGCCCCGAGGCAAAGGGCGGCTCCAACAAATGCAGCTCCAGAAAGTGTCAGCAGGTGTCCGGAGGGGAAGCCAGTAGCCAGCCGTCATCCAGCAATGACCAGTATGGTAGGAGTGGTCTAGGTGGGGAGTAGAGCAATTACTCTACCCTGGAAGCCTAACCACTTATCAAAACTATCTAAAACACCTTAATAATAATTAATACCTCTGCTGCCTCAAATCTAGCTGTGTTTTGTATTGTAATCATTTAGTCACCTGTGTCTCAACCCTAACAGTGTTTAGAATTGTAATCATTTGTAATTGAAATCATTTGATCACCTGTGTCTGAAACCGAACGCTGTTTAGTTTTAGTATTGTAATCATTTGGTCACCTGTGTCTCAAACCTAACTTTCTCAAATCAGGGCTTTTTACAAGGTTTAAGTTATTCTTCTTCCGAGTCAATGTCCATTGTACTGGTTGTTCTTGTCCAAGTCTGTGTGCGTCGGCCGACGCATACGGACTTGGACAAGAACAAACAGATTGAACCCAGTTATTTATCACATCTCTACAACCAGTACAATGGACATTGACTTGGAAGAAGAATAACTTAAACCTTGTAAAAAGCCCTGATTTGAGAAAGGCTTATGAATAAGCCGAAACACGTGTTATCACTAAGGGCAACCATGAATAAAACACAATGGGCCTGATCATGACTTTGGCGGTAACACCGGCAGTATTAGCCCTACTGCTGAACTCCCCGGCGCTAATAGTGCCGGATCACGAGTTCGGCGGTAATGTAATTCCCCATTCCCCATTGAGGCCATTCGGGAATGCCCCATTCCCCATTTGGCTCAATGGGGAAAATTTGCGCTCTTACCGCTGGCGGGTTTCCCGCTGGTGGTAATAGCGCGAATTTTCGGTGGATTTCCCCCCAACTCAGAGCTAGGGCGAAATCCGCCGAAGTCCTGAGTTGGCGGACCCTTAAATCCGGCGGTAATAGCACGACCGCCGGATTTAAGGGTTACCGCCAAAGTCGTGATGAGGCCCAATGTGTGGATATCATTTTGGCACTGTGTGTTAACTGAGTATCTTTTCAACACAATTTCAAACATTCCCTACCCAGCAAAACTCCTAGACACTTACGTATACAAATTAACCCAAGAACATGTAGAAAAACACCACCTGCTAGACCAAGCACAAATCGGTTTCAAACCTGCAAGAGGAACAGAAACAGCACTACTATCCATCTGGGACGATCTGAAAACAAATGCAGACTCCAACACAACTTCAGCCCTGATTCTGCCTGACCTCTCCGCTGCTTTCGACCCAGTTAGACATGACACCCTGACCAAAAGACTAGAAGACATAGGCATAACGGACATGGTACTACTCTGGATCAAATCATTCTTAGCAGACAGAACAGAAACCATATGGATGAAACCCTTCAAATCCACCCCACGAGTTACCAACTGTGGAGTACCACAACGGTCGTCACTATCACCATTGTACTTCAACATTTACCAGATTCCAGTAATCCGAATCTTCTAAAAAAACAAAATTACATGCTACAACTACGCAGACGACACCCAAATCATCTACAAAATCGAAGACACCCAAGCCGATCACTCAACCCTAATTGAGTGTCTAAAAGAAGTCTTTAACTGGATGAACGCCAACAACTTGAAAATCAACCCAGGAAACACAGAAATCATGATTATATCCAAAAACCAAGAGACCACCTACCTTCCATGACCAACGGAAATGGGAACCCCCCCAACACCATCTAAGGCAGTAAAAAATCAGAGTCGTGATGGACAACACCCTAACCTTAGAACCACAAATACATGCAATAATCAAGAAATGCTTCTTCCTCCTTCATACAACAAGAAGAATCTTACCTTTCCTCTCCTTTACCCACATAACACAATCGTCGCCCTCATCATGTCAAGAATCGACTATGCAAACAGCCTCGATCTCGGGATGCCAGAATACCTCCTAAAGAAACTACAACGGATCCAAAATACATCAGCCAGACTCCTCCTCCTCAAACTATCCAGAACAGACCACATCACTCCAGCACTAAAAACACTGCATTGGCTCCCAGTCAAACATCGCATCACCTTCAAAACAATGTGCATAACACACAGGGCAATCGGCGGACAAGGTGCTGAATTCCTACAAAAGAAAATAATCTACAAGCCAACGAGACTCCTCAGATCAAGCAAATCCGCCTGGAACAAAAACCATACCTTAAGAAAAAACTTGGGGACTCTTCCTTCTCCCACTTAGCTGCAAAAACCTGGAACAACATCCCGAAAGAAATAAGAAACACCAAAGACCAACTAAAATTCACACAACTACTAAAAACCTGGCTCTTCAACATCACATATTCAGCTCGAAAAAGCTAAACAATGAAACGGGAAACACAAAGATCAGGATGACATAATTTAGGATGACACAACATCTAGAACCGACTAAAGGAAACTCCTACTACAACAAGAGAGACGATGCCAGGTCGAATAGAACACAAGCGACACCCATGAGGACAGAAAATGACCACCCCTAGCCAAGTCCAGCCAACAACCTCAACCGCATCATAATTGACACCAGGTATCATACTTGAATAGAGTTGTGTGAATGTTAGCACTTGTAACACTTGAACTAAGTTGTGGACATTGGTATGGGCCTAGACCAGATGGAGTTGTGAATGATGGCACCTGCAGAGAATACGAAAGTTTAGTGCCTCGTTTCCTGACAGCAATGCCAATTAACCACTCCACTAACAATTAAACCCCTCTGCATACACCTCTCAAACTCTAACCAAACACAACCACAAGCCTACAACACAACAATCCACACAAACTTCACTACACTGCAACAACAAAACAAACCACAAATAGACTCACACAACAGCACACGACGACTACCGACCGAAAACAACATTAGCCCAGCCAACAGAGTTACCGGGCTGAGGCCGCCAGCAGCTCATCACTGCTCTCTTGCACTTTTCCAGCTTTTTCCCACTAACTCACCCCCCCCCCATCCTTTTTTTAGAGCCACCAGGGGACCACTCCTGTGGTGATAGTGTGCGGTACAGATATCCTTTAACATTAACAAAAGGAAGGGAACTATATGGATTTTTAAACATGAATTGAATGTGCTTGATGCTGGGGTTAGTGTCCAGTAAAACATGTACAATGTCCCATTCTCCAGCATGGGGTCTGGCATGGATTCACATGCTCATGAATATTCTCCATTGTCAGACTGGGAATCCTTGGTAAAAAGGAAAAGCAGTTTCGCTTTAGCCTGAAAACTTCATTTCTCCACTATAACTAATCACTGTCCTTTGGGTCATACTGCCCCACCCAATGCCAGTCCTCTCCCTAAACTCCACCCCTGGTGGCCATCTTCAGATTTTTACCACACGTTTCAGTATTGAGTTCTCTAATCTTGCTCTTTGAGTATTTTTGAATTTTTACGGAATGTTTTTAATTCTTTCTCTGACCTATGGTCAACTTTCGGTCGACTACCAACAGCAGGGATCCATTGTTGGCGAAGATATGCTTTCACTGCAAGCACTTCACTTCAAGTTTCGCACCTCGACGATGTCTGAGGAGAAGAGGAGTCTCCTCATACTCTGTGCAAAATGTGGACAGCAGAACGTCTATGTGGAGAATCGGCACCTCAAGTGCCTTTATTGCCTGCATCCAGACCACAATGAGGATGGATGTGAGATTTGCAGTGGATTTCCAATGAAGACGGACCGTTATTGCCGGTTGGCAGTGTGGCTTTAGTTGGGGGAAGGCTTCTGACTCGGCCTACGGGTGCAGTCATGCTTCATCCAGGACCGGCCAGTCCCATGAGCTTGCTCCCTGTGAAAAGCGGTTGAGGTCCTTGGAGGATGTCCCTTCCCAGGGGATCCAAAAGAAGGCTAAGCACCACAGTACTGATCCCACTAAGGTAGACGCGGCTGTGGGTCCCCGTTCGGGAAGGACCCAGTCTCCATCTTAGTCCCCGGTGAGCCTACCAGTTGGGGGTGGGGGGGGAGTACACTCTGTGTGGAAGTCCCTGGCCCCTTCGAAGCGCAGGTCCTCTTGCAATGTCGAGGCTGCAAAGGAGAGGCTCAGGTCCTAGTTGATGACTGCTTCGTCATCGAAGACCTCACCCGCTTCGATGACTGCTTCATCCTCCAATACGCGACTACCACTGCCTCATCGACAACTGCAACCCCATTGACTACCTCTTCTGTGTCCACCTAGTCGAGGCTCTGTTGAAGATCACCACCATCGTTACTTCAGCAAAGGGGGACACTGTGATGACCGTGGTTTCTACAATCACTACTACGGCTACTCCTAGAGAGACTCTGCCTCTGCATCCTCCGGCTGCTGTGACAGTTCCGACCACGATTGCCATGGAGGGGCCTTCCAAGGCACAGGTGCCTGTTCTTTCATCCTTCCCGAAGGACTCTGGTAGCTTTAAGGAGCTGCTACTGCCAGCAGACTTTCTGCACAGGACTGTGAGTATGTCCCCAGGGGTGCTGGTGGGGTCTCTGAGGAGTTCCCCTCACATTTATACAAGCTCGGAGGACGAGCACTTACCCGAGGACTACTACTCAGATCACGAAGGAGGACTCATCCCCATGTCCCAGGAAAGTTCTCCAGAGCAGCCGGATCAGCTATCTGACTCTGAGGCATTTCAGTGTGTATCCATTAACAGCTGCTCTGCTTGTACTCCAGCTGGTGCCTTTTAACATTCTTACGACTCTACACACCTTGGTGTTGGAGATACAGCAGAGATTGCCGGCTGCTCCCATGCCTGGTCCAGTCCACAGTCGTCCTAGGCCTCTGGCTTGAAGCCCTCCCAGGCAGAGCCTGCCTAGACTGAGGCGTAAGTCAATCCCTGCTGGGCAGAAGTCACTTTCAGGACCCAAGTGGCTGCCAACGCCACTGCAGCCACCCAACCAGCCTTTGACTCCAGTGGTGGAGGAACCGCCTTGCACTGACACAGTTACCGATACAAACACTATTACGACTCATATCGACGAGTGACAACTATGTCCCGGCAGACAGGAAGCAGATGGGTGCCGACAAGCCTGCCAGGGCCTTGCCACTGGATGAGGTTGGTCATTTTCACACCATGATTTCGAGGGCCATTGCTCTCTTCAATTCGGTGCCGTAGGAGAAGAGGAAAGAGGGGTTTCTCTTCCGATGCTGGGGGTCCTCACTGAAGACTGTACCGTCAATTGATCTGCCAGACGATGTCTGGGAGGAAGATTTGGCCCTGATGAAGACACCAAGTACCGCACTCACCCTCCCCCCGCGCCCCACCCAGAGAGACCGGCTAGAGAAGAAGTACGGACTCCCAGACTCTGCTCCCAGGTGCTTGAGATCGCAGCCTTTTTCAGACTATGTGGTGACTGCCGCCGGCAGAAAGTGCTTGTTGAGTCCATCATCGTCTTCGATGGTGCCCCTGGACAAGGAGGGGGAAGAAGCTTGATGCGGTGGGCAAACACATCATTTACACCGCGGACTCCGTCAAGGCCGCCAATGCCCTGGCCATCCTGGCTTGTTTGTTTGTTTGTTTTATTATTTATAATGCGCTGATATACCCGGGGGTATCAAGGCGCAGCATTTACACGAATATGCAAAGCTTAGTTGCAAAATATACAATATACATGATGGCACTGGAAGTATATACAAAGCATAGTGAGGAAACAGGCAATATATACAATAGAAACAAGAGTACAAAGTGGGCACATGAGGTTGCACAGTGTGCGGATAGCATGAAGTGAAAGCCACGGCACTTAGCTATCTTGGTGGTCCCTCGTTTTCAGCCATGAAACTACCTTGGATCGGAAGTTCAGGTAAGGCATGTCTACTCTAAGGTTAGGAGGCAAGGAGTTCCACAGTTTGGCATCTTTTACCGGGAAACTGTTCCCTCCTATAGTGGCAAGTTTGAAATTTGGGACAGAGAGGCAGTCTTTATATGCAGTTCTGAGGGGTCTTGAGGAGGCTTGCCTATGGAATCTGTTGATCAAATAGATCGGGGCGGCGTTGTTAAGAGATTTGTGGGTAAGTGATGTCGTTTTTAGGAGAATTTTGTCTCTAGTAGAGAGCCAGTTGTTCTGTTGGCTAAGTCCTGAAATGTGCTCTCTTCTAGAAATGCCTAGGGCTGCTCTCAGGGCGTTATTCTGGAGAGTTTGTAACTTGCTGGTGGTAGCCTTGGAGGTTCCCAGGTAAAGGGCGTTACAATAGTCAAGGCGGGAAAGTATAAGGGCTCTAGCGAGTGTGAGGCAGCTGGTGTCTGACAGAAATGGTTTGGCTGAGCGGATTAATTTGCAAGTGTATGCAGTTGAGGAGGCCAGGGAACTCTGTTGTCTTTTAAAGGAAAGGTTGGAATCTAAATAGAGACCCAATGTTTTGACCTCCTGTCCAACTTTGATATTGTTCCCATCTATCATGAAGGAATTGTAGGCAGGGCTAAGTTTCTTTAAGCTGGACGTGGTGTCCAGGATGATAAGCTCCGTTTTCTCATCATTCAGGCATAGTCCATGAGTGGCTATCCATGCCTGAATGATGGTGTGCACCCTATTTAGCAAGGCCAAATCCTCTCCATAATCTCCAGAAAGCGGAAGGAGGATCTGGGTATCATCTGCGTAGTTAGTGTAGGTGATGCCGAGATGATCCAAATCATCGAACAGGAGCTTGGTAAATATGTTGTACAATGTGGGGGAGACGCAGGAGCCCTGTGGGACACCACAAGTGATGGGAATAGGGTCTGCGGCAGCAGTGGTAGAGAAGACCCTCATAGTTCTTCCGTTGAGGAATGAGGTGATCCATGCAATGGCCTCGGGGGGAGAAGTGTGCTGCTGTATGGAGGTGTGAGCATAGAACAGAGTGGTCGACCAAATCGAAAGCTGCAGATAAGTCAAGGAGGAGGAGCAGGGCAACTTGTCCTTTGTCCCTGAGTGTATCAATCTGAGCTTTTAGGTCAATAAGTGTGGTTTCAGTCCCGTGTTGAGGACGGAACCCTGATTGTCTGGATCCGAAGAGGTGGTGTTCTTCCAGGTGCTTCTGTATTTCTACATAGGCGACCTTGTCGAGAATTTTTAGTAAGAAGGGAACAGTCGTTATGGGTCGGTAAGTTGTGGGTATGGCTGGGTCCAGCATAGGTTTTTTTAGTAGTGGAAGTACCCAGGATTGTTTTAGATTAGAGGGGATGGAGCCAGTGTTGAAAGATGCATTGATCAGTTTAGTGATAAAGGGTGAGAGGTCGCGGGCGGCATCTTTGATGAGCTGTGCTGGGCACAGATCTCCCTGGCAGTTAGATGGTTTCAAAGACAGATACATTTTTTCTACGTCAAGAGTGTTGACTTTGGAGAACTTGAAGCGGGTGGGATCTGTGGTCATACGCTTAACCTGAATTTTGGAAGGGAGAGTATCTTTTAGGGCATCTTTTTTGCTTGAAATTTTGCTTTGAAGGGTCACGATCTTATTTGCCAAGGTGTTTTGTATTTCAGAGCACCAATTTTTATCTTTGATGCAAGTATCAGGGGGTAGTATGGGGGTTTCTACTTCTTTAAGTATAGAGAAGAGTTCTTTCATATTAGATTTAGCTTGCGATATGCAAGAGTCAAAGGAGGTTCGTTTAGCCAGGTAGATTTCTTTTTTATAAAGTGCAGTTAGTTTGGAGAGTTTGAGTTTGTTTACAGCTGAGGGGGATTTTTTCCAAGTGGCCTCGCAATTTCTTTTTTGCTGCCTTAAGTTTTTGAGGAATGGAGTGTACCATTTGTTAAGGTGCGTTTTCGGTTTAATAGGTCTGAGTTTAAGTGGGGCAATGAGGTCCAACGAGGAGGCCATGACCTTGTTGTATTCATCAACCAGGATCTCTGGATACAAATTGTCGGGGAGTGTGTTAAGTGTGGGGCCCTCGTCCCCTCTTCTCCCACAGATTGGGACAGCAACTCTGTTGGCAGAAGCCTGGTCGCTCATAGAGAGCCAGGCAGTGGAAGAAGTCCCAGCCTCCCAGAGAGGATTGGGCTTCTATTCCAGGATTTTCGCCATACAGAAGAAAAACCAGGCTGACCTGAGAGTTGTGTTGGACCTTTCCACCCTCAACCTCTCCCTACCTCTACAAAAATACAAGATGGTTACGCCAGCTCTCATTGCGGAGACACTGAAAAGGACAGAATGAATGTGCTCCCTGGATCTGAAGGCCGTGTATTTACACGTCCCGATTTGGCAACCGCATCGGTCCGTCCTCCACTTCGGGATCATGGGCTGCCATTTCCAGTACAAGGTACTACCCTTTGGCCTCAACTCAGCCCACAGGGTATTCACCAGACTGATGAATGTGGTGGCAGCTCTCCTCAGGCCCCAGGGCCACCACATCTACCCATACCTGGACGACTGGCTCGTCTGGGCCTCATCTCTGGAGGCGGTTCTTCACATCTCTTCCGCGCTTATGGACACACTCCACGACCTGGGGTTTACTATCAGTCTCAAGAAGTCTCAGCTGCAACCCATGCAGAAGCTGACCTTCTTGGGCCTCATCTGGGACACCGGCTTCGAGAGGGTGTTCCCTTCAGAAGACAAGATCACGGCCATCAAGACAGCTATGACTCACTTCCTCTCCAGGACTGTGACCTCGGCCTGGTGGTACCAACACCTACTGGGGATTATGTCCGTCCCCCACATGAGACTCAGGATGAGGAGACTGCAGCTGCACTTCAGAGCTTCCTGGAATCAGGAGAGGGGCTCACAATCGGAGCCTGTGGACATGCCCACATCTCTCCGTCCTGACCTCCTTTGGTGGTCTGTGGACTTCAACCTATTGCAGGTAAAGCCCTTCCGCAGCCTCTCCCTCAGGTCACTGTCACGACGGACTCCTCCCTGGAAGGCTGGGGAGCCACTCTGGACAACCACAGTGTCCATGGAGTCTGGACCCGGCAGGAGCAGGAGTCCCACATCAACTGGCTAGAGTTGAAGGCAATATGGCTGACCCTCAAAGCCTTCCTCCCTCTCATAGAGGGCAAGACAGTACTTATCCAGAAGGACAACTCCACCAGCATCTACTATGTGAATAAGCAGGGGGGTACCATATCCCCTCCACTGTGCAACCTCGCTATCAGCATGTGGGAATGGGCCCTGGAGAACATCTACCTCATCGCTGTCCAGCTCCCGGGGGAGTCCAACCTGGAGGTGGACAGACTCAGCAGACTGGAGACGGTCAATTACGAGTGGCAGTTGAACAACCTGGTACTGGAGGAAAGATGGGGGCATCCCCAAGTGGATCTGTTTGCCTCCCACGACAACAAGAAATCCCAGCAGTTCACCTACTGGCAGGGGCAGGGCCCCGGCTCCCTGTGCAATGCATTCCACCTACAGTGGAACTGCATGTGGGCATACGCCTTCCCGCCCACCCCCCTGGTCCACACAGTGATCTGCAGGATAAAGCAATCGTGTCACCTGAGCGTCATTTTGATAGCTCCCTCGTTGCCGGCAAGACCATCATCCTTCGAGCTGCTCAACCTATCGGACAGGCCTCCCATTCACCTACTGCTGGGCCCAGCTCTGCTCCTGACACAGCAGGGGGGCAGGGATGTCTGCCCGGCACCTCGCAAACTAGCCCATCGCAGCATGGTTCCTGAGCAAGTCACTCTGAAACACTTTAAACTGTCGCAGGCTAACCTGGACATCATTCAGGGTGCCGGAAGCAATGCTACCAGGAGCCAATACAAGAGCAAATGGTCTAGATTCTGTCACTGGGCCAGCTCTAAGGAGATAGACCCGCTCAAGTGCTCTTTGGATGGTGTCCTCTCCTTTACGGCACACCTTGCACACTCAGGAGTGCAAGTCGACACATGCCACACTTACCTAGCAGCCATAGGGGCCTACAGGAATTCAGAGGAGGTTCTTTTTTCCTCCTCTAACCCTGTGGTAAAGCGGCACCTGGTGGGCCTCGACAGACTCTTTCCACCCGTAAAGAGGCCTCACCTAGTCTGGGAGCTCAATGTGGTATTGGGCGAATTGGCCGACAATCCATTCGAGCCAATGGCATCCACTCACATCAGATTGTTCATCATAAAGACAGCTCTGCTCATGGCCCTCACCTCAGCTCGCAGGGTCAGCGAGATCCAGGCTCTCATAGCCTCAGAACCCTACACCACTTTTCACAAGGATAAGGTGGTCCTCCAGACGCACCCTGCTTTCCTACCCAAAGTCCCATCCGCCTTCCACCTTACTGAGGAGATTGTTCTATCTACTTTCTTCTCCGATCCCAAGGATGAACCTCAGAGCGTCTTGCATTGCCTGGATGTCAGACACACTGTGAAATATTACTTGGACAGGACCAAGGATTTTCACAAGTCTGTCCTTTTTGTAACCTTCAAAGTGGCAAGACCAGGTTATCAGGCTTCCAAGGCCTCCATCTCTAGGTGGATAGTCGCGGCCATCAAGGAGACCTATGAGGGGCAACACAGGCCGGTACCAGCCAATCTGCATGCCAATGCTATCAGGGCCAAGAGCACGGCTATTGCTTTCCAACGCCATGTACCGTGGCAGGTCATCAGTAGGGCGGCCACCTGGGCCACCCCCTCGGCTTTTTGCAAGCATTACTGTCTGGATGTTGCCTCTAGGTCAGATGCAGCTTTCGGGCAGGCGGTTCTGAGAAACCTGTTTGCTTAAGGAGGGTCTCCTCTCCACCTTGGGGCTACACTCAGTTGTAATCACCCAGACAGTATGGAGGAAAGGGGACGGGACGTAAGAGTAATTAATAGTTACTCATCGTAGTGACTAACGTACTCTTAGTCTTTAGTCCCCTTTCCTCCATAAGTCCCACCATCCCCCCCCCCCTAATATACTACTTGTGTCATTAGGCAGTGTTGCATATTGTTGACGCGTCAGTGGGGACTGAGGAGTGGCGCCAGTGGGCGGAGTCGGGCGAGCGCATACTCCCAGGTCCGTGCCCCCACGCGCCTCTAAATTTAAAGCGGAAGAAGATTTTTCTGGTGAAAAAGGTTCTGTCTCCCGTCCCTTGCGAGGGACACCCATACAGTATGGAGGAAATGGAACTATGGACTAGAAGTATGTTAGTCACTACTGTGAGTAACTATTAATTTCCACGGTACGAGGTTGGTGCTGTGGGACCACCCCACCTTTTATGCCGAAGGTTCCTTCAGAATTCCATCTCAACCGGCCTTTTGTTTTGCCAGTCTAATTCCCAAAACCTCCTATGCTGGCGGAACTGACGTTGCTTTCTCTGGACGTTGCTCCTGCCTTGAAGTTTAATGTGGCACGCACAAAGGACTTTCGGAAGACCTCTCAACTCTGTAAATTTTGGACCTGTGAATCACAGGAAGGCCCTGTCTAAGGCTTACATATCCCTGTGGTTCTCCAGCTGCATCATGCACTGTCATTGTCTGGCTAACAGACCTCCTACAGGCTGGTGGAGAGCTCATTCCATCAGAGCCATAGCAACAATGATGGCGTTTCTCTATGGTGTTCCCCTGCTCGACATCTGTAAGGCTGCTATGAGGAGGTCCACCCACACCTTCACGAGATTCTCCCGCATCGACAGGGATTCCAGGGAGGAGTCCCGGGTCAGCTACGCGATGCCTCACAACCAGTTTGCTTAAGGCGAGTCTGTTCCAGGGGTAAGTGTATTGCTTCTGTTGAGCCTTGCCACCTCCTGTGGTTGTGTATATGTACTGCTGTGTAATAGTATTTATGAGAATGTGAATCCATTCCAGACCCCATGCTGGAGAAGGAACAAGTTACTTATCTATAACTCCTGTTCTCTAGCATGGGTCTGGCATGGATTCACATGCGAACCCTCCCTCCTTCCCCTCTGCGGCTCTTCATGGTTCACATTGCCACTTTACGTGCACTTCCAAATCTAAAGATGGCCACCAGAGATGGAGCTTTGGGAAAGGACTGTCATTGGATGGGACAGTAGGACCCAAAGGACATTGATTGGTTTTTCGGAGGATTCCCAGCCTGATGACTGGGTATGTGAATGAGCGTGTGAATCCATGCCAGACCCATGCTGGAGAGCAGAAGTTACAGCTAAGTAATTTGTTTCCTATGAATGCTGGTAAACTGAATAATAATGAAGTTGGTTAATGCTGCGAGAGTGCAACACGTCATGAGGGAATTGGTCAATAGGGGTGGTGATGCAATGAATGCGAGAATGTTACTCAGGAAAGACCCGATAAAGATACTTAAGGGCCTAATTATGTGAGTGATCAGGTTGCTCAATAGGAGGAAAGCTATATATAACAAATGGTTGAAAGCCCACTTGATTTTACGTAGCACTGCATGATGGTAGCCCCTCATTGAACTGTTCAAATTATATCTGATTAGAATCTTCTAGTTTATAGTAAATGGCGAGAATAACGTACCCAAATTAAAGTTTGTGTCCTCATGTGAGAGTTTTGTTACATCTGTTAAAGGCACATTGGGCTTTAAAACACTGTATCCCCCTATGACTTGAGCTGCACTGGTTGGTTGTTTAGCGGCACGGCTTGGGATATTAAGTTTATAAATTCCAATAGTCACTCGTGCGCCCGGGCCCGGACGGAGTGTGTAACAAATGACAAAAAGGACAGCAATAAATTGTGGGATGGAATATTACTCCTAATGTTTAAAAACATGAGTATAGCAAGACAAATCCCTGACCGCTGGAAGCACAATACCATCATAACGGTGCATAAACCTAATTAGACACCACTCCTAGAGGCCTGCAAACCTGTTGGATGTTCTTGCTATATACGCTTCGGCTAGCCAATTGGTCATCAGCATGGCCAAAACTAAGGTTATGTGCTTCAGAGAAAAGGGAAACAAAAAACAAGATTTAACTGGACCCTACATGGTTGCATACAAATTGTTCGTATTACAACTGTTCGAATGACAATTGACCTTTTCACAATTGACCGAATTGTGAAGGTCAATTGTAACATCTATGCGGGGGAAACCCCCTGCATACCCCCGCCCAAACCAAACCCGCCCAAAACCCTATATATAACATGTATGTTGACAAGTATCCATTATCTTGATGTATTATGCAGCACTCAGTTATAAAATTACCCACTTGGGAAGACAAACAATAATCAAAATCACAATATTAAATAATTAAATAATTTTAACAAACAGTGGAATAATTATTTAAACCTCATCAAGCTCAAACCCACTTGGGATAATTATATTCTGGGTTGATTCTATGCACAGTCATAATCGTGAACTGCTATTATTCTACACAAACACAGACATTAACAAAGAACAGAAGCAATGTTCACTTTGTTTCAATATGGCTGCCTGTTTGTTTATTTATTTACTGAGTGCTTTTCAGTCAACTCACTTAAGTGTTAAACACTGAAGATGGACTTACACATGATTGTCTAACACTGCAGTCCTCTCTCCATGTCACATACCAGACGAAGCCCGAGCAGGGTGAAACGCGTCGTTCTCTTTTTTGTTTTAAACTGCTGCTGCCTTCTTTTGTCCATGTACTTTTATTAATAATGGACGCTTTTGGCTGCACTGAAAAACATTGATTGGTGTCGGATTTATGAAGAAGAGTGATGTTTTTCCTCATGAGCATAGCCTGAGTGCCGTTTCTCCCAGGATTGGATTCCAGTCCCTTTCTTTTTTCAAATATTTTCAACGTGGTCTGGCCGCAGTTTGTAACGAGCACCCGTGTGGATTTCACTGATGGAATCTTGATATACCGCATCAGGAGCGCGACGCGACTCAGCCAGAAATCCTTTGAAAGCGGTGAACGTTCAGCGCACGCAGCCCTGTCTTTAATGCAGTGGAAGCCCTAATCTTGCCGTGTGACAGATTACTTTTGTGTCAGAGGTCAGCAGCCCCTTGTGCTGCACGAGTCAGAGGACCCGAACAACACAGGTAAGGCAGCTGTTTTCCTGACCTTTAATTTGTGTATTCTGTCTACAATACACACGGCTTAGCACAAGTATAGTGCACACGTATAGAGCTTCCATACACACAAGGCAATGCCCTCTACCTTTGAAATGCTGCAAGGGGACCTTCAGCATTAATGGTCGCATTTAAAGTATAGAGGAGGATAAATACCAACAGCAACTACAGTGTTTCTTTGTTTGTTTATTTATTAAATCAAACACGCCATAATGGTAGACAAGGAAGGCAGCAGGGATGCTGAGACGTCCATTTTATTCAATGAAACTTTGCAACTTTTGCCTAAACAAAATAATGCCCAACCGCTACAATTGAAAACAATACAACAGAAGATGTTTAAATTGGAGAAATTACATAAAAAGGAAACCAACAAATGGTGGGAAATTAAATCTTTACAAAACTACTTGGACAATCGGAGAATACAGAGAGGTCTGAGAATATTTACCATACCAACAAATGAGGACCCTGACCCTGCAATGCAATGTTAAATGAATGGCGGGAAGCAACCAGTGAATGCTCCTTTAAAATGCTAACGATATTGGTCAAATATGCTAAGAGCGATAGAAACAAAGCACTTAAAGAGATTGAAGCGCTTGAAGAAGATGTGTACAATGGCCCAGATGCAGAGTCAGCAAATAAAATCAAGATTCAAATGCAGACCAATATATGCAAATATGAAGAAGAAATAAAAGAACTGAAACAGAGAAAGTTTTTGAGAGATAAGGAAGACTATGCCACAGGACGCATTTACACTTTCGCAAGAAAATATGACAGTGTTCGCAAAGGTATCCAAAGGAAAGCAGATGTCAACGGCGAAAGTATAAATTTAGCCGAATCAGAACAAGATGAAGATGCCAGCACTTCCACAGATGTCTCAAACTCTAGCGGTGAAAATACCCCTATTAGGTTACATTTTCTAGAGGAAATGAGACTATTACATCAGGTGGGAAAAACAACACAATTGCGAAATGCAAACAAAGGCAAGCAGTCCCAAAAATCAATGTCAGCAAAACGAGGACAACAAGGGGGCGTCGGGGACAGAGGATCAATCAACAGGCCGTCTGACGCTCTGGAAAGAGCAAGAAGAACACTTAGTCGAAGACGAAATGCAAGTAATCAATTTGTCAGATAGGAACCTAACTCAACATGAACATGAAGTATTGGGAAAGAGCCTCTCTTTCTGCCCCACTGCAAAATTTGATTATTCCCGAGCTAGAATTGACTTATACTGTTTTATTCGCAAATTAAGACTAACTAAATTCCATGCCAACTTGGATAATATACAACTGCCGAGTTTGAAGACCATTCCATCGCCTTTGCACATTAAAGATATAACAGCATTAAAGGATTTGGCAAATATAGGAGAAAGTGCAGCAAGCCAGACTTTGTCCCATGCATCCCAGGATGAGTGGACACGAGAACTACCTAAAGAAATAGACTCTGGCATGGCAGCTCCCAGTGGAATGAAGAATACATCGAAATTCAATCCCTCAAACGTCTTTTGTCCAACAATAGACCTGTTTGAGGATCTTGTCACGGAAGAACTCAAAAAAAGTGGTGATTAAACCAGGAACAGTTTACAATTTAACTAAGCTACAACATGCAGCCATGGAAAATCTACAAGCAGACACATCCATCATAATAAGATCATCAGACAAAGGTGGTAATGTTGTAGTTCTCAACACTAAGGACTATCAAAGAGAAGCGGAAAGACAACTAAATGACATCAGTAATAACGTCAAACTATCCTGTGACCCGTATCCAGAATACAAAGTGCAATATGATACAATGTTGGATAAGTGGTATAATTTGGAACTCATCTCAATTAAAGAGAAACAATATCTAACCAAAAACCATCCTAAGATTCCAGTTATACACTTTATACCCAAAATTCATAAATCGATGACCAGACCCCCGGGGAGGCCTATTGTGGCATCGATAGATTCCCTATTGGAGAATACCTCGAAATTTGTAGACAATTCTCTGTTCCCCTTTGTGGAAACTTTACCATCCTATACCAAAGATACAACTGCATTTCTGAATCAAATAGCACACATCCCTTGGCAACCTAATTTTCTTCTAGTCACGCTGGATGTAGTGTCTTTATATACTTGTATCACACATTCTAGAGGCATACAAGCACTAAAAAGGTTTTTGTCCACCAGATCTTTAAGCTATCGAGAACATTCACTTATGCTTTTGGACATGCTTTCGTTCATTTTGACCCATAACACCTTTATGTTTGATTCTAAGTATTACAATCAAATTTGTGGAACGGCAATGGGCACAGCAGTAGCTCCTACCTTTGCGAATCTATATATGGGTGCATGGGAGGAAGAACTTTTTTCAAATGACAATCAGAAAGAACACACAGATAAAGTCATTATGTGGCAGAGGTACATTGATGATTTATTCATCATCTGGAACGGGACGGCTATGGAATGGACAAGTTTCTTTCATACTCTGAATCAAAATGAACAGAACTTGCAATTTACAGAACATCATAGCAAGACAGAAATAGTCTATTTAGACATAAAGGTGAAAGTTATTGAAAATAACATCAGTACAGAATTACACAGAAAAGAAACAAGTACCAATACACTGTTACATGCTACAAGTGCACATCCACAGTGTCTCAAAAACAGCAGCGAAAACGAAGTATGGGAGAGCAATGCTAAAAAGACAGCAGCCAGATTTGTAAAGAGAGGCTCTAAGAAAAGAACTATAAACAAAGCCTATGATCGCAGCTGTAACAAAACCCGGGAGATGATTTTGGCCAAAAACAGCAAGTCTAAAGAACAGACCAAAGATCCACTAAATGAAGATTGTTCACTTAGGTTCATTACCCCATTCAATTCTGGAGCTAAAGAAACCAAAAAGATTTTGAACAAATATTGGTATCTTTTGAAACGAGATTCTGACATTAGCCCGCATTTGTCATCCCATGCCACTGTAACGTATAGAAAACCATCATCTATACAAACTAAACTATCTCCCAGCATGTTTCAATCACCCAAACCAAGCATTAACACCTGGCTGACTACCAAACCATCAGGTTTTTATACCTGTGTCAAATGCAAAGCGTGCTGCTATGGAATAACCACCAAAGCTTTTTTACATCCTCGAACTAGGAAAGAAGTTAAGAACAAACAAGATCTGAGGTGTTCCACTCAATTTGTCATTTATGTGATTACTTGTGCATGCAATCTATGGTATATTGGCAGCACCAAACTGGAAGCCAGATTACGAATACTACAACATTTACGTGCAATCAAGAATCACAACATGTCCTACCCACTTGCCAAACATTTTGAAGAGGCCCACCAAAATGACATTTGCACATTCAAGTATTTCATCATTGACTCAGTGGGAATCCATCCGAGAGGAGGGGACAGATTGCGAACTTTGAGACAAATGGAATCAAGATACATAGTTGATTTTAACACCAAACACCCGGGAGCACACAACCGTGACAAAGAATTATATGCATTCCTGGGGTCTTAAATTTGTGTTTGTCATGATTGCCATACTATGTTGCGCGTGCATTTTCTCCTATTTTTGAGCAAGCCCTTTTAAATGTGATAATTTCCTGACCTAAAATTTCCCGATCATCTTCTTGTTCTTTGTATATATTGTGCAACAATATGAAGGGTGAAGTTGCTTAGTACACTAGGTACGATTTGGACGCCTACTCAGCAGAAAGCAGTTTTCTGCATCTATATCTTATTGACTTTTCCAATAAGTATATTTTTATCAGAGTTTTATATATGCACTTTTTTTGCGGAAAATAGGAGAGAAGGGTAAGCAGTTATAGACATGGTGCCCTGCTGTAAATAGTGCATAATTTGTATTAGTGTTAAATATAGGTGATCTCTATGGGAAACAATTTTTAAGAATACAATTATATAGTAAAGAGCCCTCCACAATGACCAATGAGACTAAAAAAAATAAAGGGGACAATGTGATAAACAATCTCGATGCCTAAACACTGACATTTCAATGCTTTAAACATACAGATTTTATAATTGTACTATTTAACATCTTGTATCTTAATCTGTAACCCCAGTTGTTTTTAATCATCTACCAAGTTTATTTGTAAAACTGTGGGCTATTCATTTTAATATGTTTGTGGCTTCATTATGAAATATCATTCTCTTATAAATAGTATTATGCAGTCGAATATACCAGATATGGCACTTCAATATTAGGAGAGGGTAACACATGGTCACAGTACCTATTACGGTTGCCCCTCTTCCTTTTAATTACGGTTGTCCATTTTTCTTTAAACTATAAGTGTGATTTTATGTCAGTGTTTGATCAGAGCCAGACACCTGCATGGACAACAAACTGTATACGTTCAGTTTGTGGCAAAATATCTTAATTCTCCACTTGTTCCTTCTCTTTTGTCGTATTTAGAAAGTTGTATTAGGTGGGTTAATTTATATTGTAGAGGCACCCGCAAGGGCAACATACAGCCTCCATTGTTCTAACAAAACTACTTAGGTCTTAGTAATAGCCCAAGTTTCCGATTATGGCACAATATTACCAATTTCCCTGCCACTGTTCAAAAGTACTTACTTAGGCAGGTTAATCTTTACTGTAGAGGCACCCGTGAGGGCAACATACAGCCTCCATAGAGCCATGAGAATCGTCTGGGCCCTAAGATTCTCAAAAATCTTTAAAATATCTTTTAGTATTCTGAATATTTTTAAGCCCACACAATACACACTTAGACCATAGAGGCACCCGCAAGGGCATCACACAGCCTCCCAGGTCTATGTACAAATCACGTATATATTTTTCTAACATGCACTGTGATAGCACATAGCACTTTATTACTGAATAGTCCATCCAGGTTTACATAGCACACAACACTTTAGCATTGAACAGTTCATCTGTGTTTATATAGCACGCAGCACTTTAATATGTATTGAGGTATATCAATACACATGAATCGCCCGCAGTTTTACAACATGTATGTTGACAAGTATCCATTATCTTGATGTATTATGCAGCACTCAGTTATAAAATTACCCACTTGGGAAGACAAACAATAATCAAAATCACAATATTAAATAATTAAATAATTTTAACAAACAGTGGAATAATTATTTAAACCTCATCAAGCTCAAACCCACTTGGGATAATTATATTCTGGGTTGATTCTATGCACAGTCATAATCGTGAACTGCTATTATTCTACACAAACACAGACATTAACAAAGAACAGAAGCAATGTTCACTTTGTTTCAATATGGCTGCCTGTTTGTTTATTTATTTACTGAGTGCTTTTCAGTCAACTCACTTAAGTGTTAAACACTGAAGATGGACTTACACATGATTGTCTAACACTGCAGTCCTCTCTCCATGTCACATACCAGACGAAGCCCGAGCAGGGTGAAACGCGTCGTTCTCTTTTTTGTTTTAAACTGCTGCTGCCTTCTTTTGTCCATGTACTTTTATTAATAATGGACGCTTTTGGCTGCACTGAAAAACATTGATTGGTGTCGGATTTATGAAGAAGAGTGATGTTTTTCCTCATGAGCATAGCCTGAGTGCCGTTTCTCCCAGGATTGGATTCCAGTCCCTTTCTTTTTTCAAATATATATATATATCAATTGTGAAAAGGTCAATTGTGACCCTTTAAATTCGGTCAATTGTTCATACGAACAATTTGGGTAATACCCTTACATCACGACAGTGTAGAGGTTGTTGACCAGTGCAAATATCTAGTGGTCATTTTGGACTATAGCCTAACATGGTCCACAAAGTTTGACCATGTTTGAACAGCTCTTAAACAGCGGCCATTAGCTCTTTCTCCAAACTTAATGCAGGATATACTGTAAAAGCGCTGAGAGATATCGATCAGCTCAAAATCATCCCTACTACCTTATGTGGCAGCAAAATATGGTGTCTAGTAAATGGACCGATATGATCAAAATGGAGGGCTACTGTATGCGTATGGGTTACGGGTCTCACCAGGAACTTCCCAGTGGAATATTTGAGGGCTGAGTTAGCAAAGCGACCATATCTAATGGTTAAAAAAATATGAAATGGCAGATACCACTCGCTCGCACATACGAACTACATGGACTGCCTTAATCAGATTCTAGGGACGGTGACCTCCACTATGAGGAACATGATTAGCAAAGCTGATCACTGGAGGCAGTATATTGATCCAAGGCATACATTAGTATTCTCAAATTGATTAGTTGCAATTGCTAAATAAATGTTATTGATTAGCAACCTAATTTATATGATTAGCAGTGTTTTTATCATTACTTCCATAACAACAACATATCAATAAAGACCTTTACACGTTTCTGTGTGCCCTCTTTGTATTAGCAAGTATTCGGTGATTGCTATGCTGTGGCATGAGTGCCTAGCTAAGTGAAGTAAAGGATTGGCTTAAAACTGCAGATTTCTTTTTTAAGCAAATGGCAATGTGACATTTCTCCTTTACCGGTTTACTGCCTCTCCTTTGCCCCTTTCCTTTATTCTCAATCTCAGTTTTTTTTAAACATTATTATTGAAATATCCATGCACACTATCACATTCCGTCAGTTTACAATATTTCTTACAACACCTCCAACAGGTCACTTAAAAAAGTAAACTTGTCTGCCTCCACACGCCTTACTAAACTATGTAAAGTGAAGTTTATTAATGGAGAGGACCTTTTGATCTTAACATTTTAGGACATTACAGGGGAGTATACAGCATGTTAAGATGGGGAGACAGACTATGGGAAAAGTCACTTTTTTGGTGATGTGCCTGGGCCTCCCACTGTGTGGAAAAAGAAGAAAGCAAGTCCTAACCAGCCATCTCCTTGGGCTCCCGCGTCCCACTCCAACAACACTTCTGTCCATAGGCTCCCTCGCCCAAGGCTTGACCTGCACTGAATCCGTGAGGGCAGTAGCGTCACGGTAACATTGAGAACATCAGACCATGTTCCCATTACCCAATACAATGGTTTTCATGTTACTGTTGATTATTTCAAGTGCAAGTGTTATTTGCATTTTACGAGTCACAAGATCCATGCCTATGTCAAATGGTAATTTCAAACAGGTGAGGTGCATGCTACTTAGAGCTACTGTATCAGTTTATAGAGGTTTCAAATGGCTACATACCAGGTGGTGAAATGGTCCCAATTATTGGCCTTTACCCTATCCACACTACTTTCTGGTACTACATGCTCTTAAAGGCAACAAGTTGCAGAACATAACTTGAGTCTGAAAGAAATAGTGAAATTAGGTGGCCAGCGTTGGTTTACATGCATTAATAACTTGCTCAGCAGTTGCCTTTCATGTTCATTACTGTTAAGCAACAGAAGGCAAAACTTGCCAATTATGTGGATTCATTTCATGGGGCACTGCCCCACACCTGTGTGTTTTGTTCATGGAGGCAATAACTCCCATTGTTTAGTAACGCGGGAAGGAATCTCACTTTGCATCCATTAAGATGTTTTCAGTTTCTAACTGTATATTCTATAGGAATGCACTGATGATGAAACAATGGACTTCAGTCAATTACAAGATCTGAGCTTTGGTAACGTAGTGATATTGACCATTAACCGGGGATCCAAATCCAGCGTTGGATAATTTGAAAGTTGAGTCATGAGTGCTGTGGGGCAAAATTGGAAAGGTAGCTCAGCAGGTTGAGTGCCTGTTGTGGGATCATATATTCAGAACTGCCTCGAACGTCCACAGCTTTCCCCCAATTTCTTCTGAAAAACGTGGTACAAAATTCAGTTTGGACATATTAATTTAAAACATTGTTTCTGAGTAAAATTTGGTGTCATCTCTTTGCTCCGGTGGCTTGCTCCTATGTTGGCTGGGTGCGGGGAGGGGTAGGCAGAGAGAGATGTCTTCTGCCCTGCAGGGAAAATCAAGAGTTGGGACACATGAGTGCACTTATGTGTACATTGCCAGACATTGTTTTGTAGTCTGCATGCATAGGTTGGAATTCTGGCAGTGCAGTCTCTGCCCATTATCTTTTTAAAGAGAAAAGGGCCAGTCCTACACGTGCTGTGGTGCCTAGTACAGCCATTAAGAAAAAGAATGACAATAAAGATTACCCCTGCTAATAGCGCAGGGAGTATTCATTCTGTTAAAGACTAGGAGGCGAGCATTATGCTTCTCTTCATTTATTTTACTCCTCAGCAGTTTCAACACAATAACATTTGAAAAAAGTCTCTTTCTAGTACTTTTCTTCTCTTAAACTACAAATCCCAGTGTCACTGTAGTTCTATGCTGCCCAGTCTCTCTATGACACACTTCCTTTTCCTGGGCTCCTCCTCTCTTTTACGGCTCTGAACCTCCTTTTGAACTTCTTCATAACGACTGCCAACAGGGCTAACCGTTCCAACTTGGTGTGAGCTCAACGGAGCTGCTTGTAATCGCGACAACTATCTTGGTCCCACTTCCTCCTTGTGGCTCAATCAATTGTTCCTCTGATCTTCCCCTAGGGAATATATAAACAACAATATCAGGGTAGCGCTCTTGTACTGTCGTATTCATATCTTAATCATATATATTATCAACAAAACAAGACAGGGTGGGAATTTAATGCTTGACTCCTAGTCTTTAATAGAATGAATACTCCCTGCACTATTAGCAGGGGTAATCTTTATTCCATTACAAGACTGGAGGCAAGCATTATGCTTGTTCAAAGCTTTCCCAATACAGTTGTCACCACACTTTCAATTGGCTTGAAATAAAACTCTTTAAAAGTACTATCACTCGCTCAATCAGCTGCTAGCATAATCTCTCGCAGACACACTCCGGCTGTAAATGCCCTGGATGCCATAGCCCCTCTCACTGAGTGTGCTCCGTATACATTGAGATCGATCCCTGCTGCTTGCATTACTTCCCTTACCCACCTTGCTATGGTGGCTGTCGCTAATGCTTGAAAGGGTCTTCTGGGTGCAATTAGTAACTGTGTAGTCCCTGGTGCTCTGTGCTCTGCTGTACTATTCTCGTATTCTCTGATACACTTCGCCACACACCACTTAGGGTTAGTCGGGAAATATGGATAATGCACTAAAGTAATGCCGGTCTTCGTTCTTTGTACTATGGAGAATGTTACTCCTTCGGGCCCGAAGGATTTTCTGTTAATCTCCAGTGCTTTCACATCTGCTACCTTCTTACAGGATACTAGGCACAATAGCATCACTAATTTGCCGGACAGTTGCTTCAGAGAGAGGTATCTGTCTATTGGCCAGCTCTGTAGTAGACATAGCACCACTGTCACATCCGAGACTTTATTATATTTAGCCTCTGACGGGGCTTTATATTTTGCTCCTTTTATAGGACTCGCTACTGCCGGGTGTTCTCCTGCTGTAACTCCGTCATTCGGCAAATACCCAGCTGATATGGCTGATCTATATATCCAATCGTTCGAAATCCTTTCCTGTCCTGCCAGAGGGAAGGTAGGAAATTGAGTATTGCTACTACAGGTGCGAAATGGGATGAACATTTCTCCCTCTACACCAGGATGACCACCTTGCCTAAGCCGCGTCATAGCTCCTCCTAGTGAATGGCGCCCACGACTCTGCGATGAGCTCAGCAGCTTGTGTCGAAATGCCCGGCAGCGACCAGCGTCTCCTGATATCCTGCACACTATTAGTGGCAGTGTCCCTTTCACTCTCAGAAGATGAGATGACCCAGCTGGGTCCGTGAGGAGTCTCTCTCCGTCTGGGAGAATCCTGGGTATGTCCACTGACAGCTCCATCAGTGTCGGGAACCATACTTGCACCTTGCATAACAGCGCTATCAGGCCCAACTCTGCTTTCTCCCTCTGACATTTCGCTAAGAGCCTGTTCAGCACCAAGAATGGAGGAAAAGCATAGTGCAGGTCCCCTGCCCATTGCTGCAGGAATGCGTCTGTTCCATTTGCGCTCAGATCGAGACGCCAGCTGAAGTAACTGGATGTCTGGGTATTGAGGCGAGACGCAAATAGGTCCGTGTGCAGTGGACCCCACAGACGATTCAGAATCTGAAGGATCTCTGTGTCTAGTCTCCAGTCGCTGGAGTCTGTCAGATAACGCAAATTCCAGTCGGCCACTACGTTCAACGATCCTGGCAGGTAATCTGCCATTACTGATTGCCCCGTCTGCAGGCAGTAGTGCCAAAAGTTTTTTGCTAGCTCCGCTAGGAGACGGGATCTCGTGCCTCCTAGGTGATTTATGTATTTGACCGCTGATATGTTGTACATTTTCAGCAGTACGCACAACCTTACTCTTTCTCTGGTGAAAGCCTTGATGGCGAAAGAACCCGCTAGGAGTTCCAAACAGTTTGTGTAACCGGAGCTCCTCTTCGCTCCATTTCCCTCCGGTCTCTAAGGAGCTGCATCTCGCTCCCCAGGCTTTACGACTGGCATCCGACTCTATTACTAGATCTGGTCGATCTCCGAAGATGGCACGCCCATTCCAGGCGTCCATATTCTTCAACCATCACTCTAGTTCTGTGATGGAGCCTTGATCTAATGGTACCAGCTGATGATACTTCAAGCCTTGCTGAACGTGCTTGATCTTCAGTCTCTGAAGTGCTCGATAATAAATGGGCCCCAGGAAAATGGCTTGGATCAATGCTGCCAACATTCCCACTATCCTTGTTAGCAATCTGATTGACACCGTCTGCTTGCTCAAGCAGTCCCTGATATCTTTTTTGATATCCCTTATCTTTCTCGCTAGCATCTCTAGTGTTTCCTTCTTGGTGTACAGCGCAAAAACCTAGGAAATCTATCCTTTGTGCTGGCTTCGTATCTGACTTCTGTGAGTTCACTAGGAATCCCAACGATGTCAGTAGATCTTGTACCCATTTCGTTTGGAATGCTAACGTCTCCTCTGCTAACAGGAGGAGGTCGTCTAGGTATATAATCATCCTGATGCCCTTCTCCCGAATGCTGCTGTTACGGGTCTCATTAACTTGAAGGCCCAGGGTGCTGATGCTAGCCCGAATGGCATCGTTCTGAATTGCCATAACTGCTTGCCCCATCGAAACACTAGAAACGTTCTGAACTCTTGCTGGGCTGGTACTGACAGGTACGCGTCTTTTAGGTCTAGCCTTGTTAGCCAGTCTCTTTCTCTCAGGCAGTCCGTGAGCTGGTGGATCCCTGCCATTTTGAAATGGTGGTACGCTATCCAGCTGTTCAATTCCTTCAGATTTATTACTGGTTGCACATTCTCTTTTCTGTGGACCAGAAACCTATTGCTTACGAATCTGGGGTTCGGGCAGCATCCCTCTATGGCTCTTTTCATCTTTAGCTGCCGTAGTTAGCGCTGTCAGAGCAGGAGAGTTTAGACCGCAAAGTGCGGCTGTGAGGGCCAGCTGCATAAACTCTAGGTGCAGCCCTTTGACTGTTTGCAGCACTCATATATCACTGGAAAATGTGCACCATTTATTCCAGAAAAGCTTCGCTCGGAACTCCACCGGCGGGTATCACGCTGCTCTCACCTGGTGTAAAGTTCTGTCCTCTGCTGGCTCCTCTTCCTCTGCGCCCTCTCAGAAATCTTCCTCTGGCGGGGAAGAAGGAGTCCTGCTGTTCTCCCAGTATTGTGCTCTGGGGTTATGGGGTCTTCTTCCTCCCTGGAAGTGACCGGCCGCACGACCCCCATTGCGGCCGGTCCCAGCAAAAACTGTACTCGGGAAAATCTTCTTAATTGATGATTGTGCTTTCTCTAGCGAAGCATAAGTGACGACAAATCGGCCATCTCTTTGCTGAATGTTTCTCCGAAAAGCAAACCTTGGGCCACTTTGCGGCCTCATAGGATGCTAGGTCAATGAGCTTCGGGTCTATCTTCAGGAGCAAACCACTCCTTCTCTCTCAAGAAATTGCGCAGTTTGCATTGCCCAGGAGGCAGACTGCCCTCTGAGCCCAGTAAGCCAGCGCGTCCGGGTCCACTTCTTCTCACGTGTCTCTCGCTCTTTCTGCTAAGTCCATTATTTTCACTAAAGGACCTTATATGTCCAATACTTTCTCCTGGCAACTCCTCCAGGACCTCTCGATACCCTTGTGTGGATCCTTGCTGGTCTTTGAAACAAAGGTTAGCATCTTGGGGTCTAATTTGTGCGTGCCGGCCACTATCCCTGAGAGGTCTGGTCGAGGGCACTCTGGTCGGAGGCGTTGCCTCACTTCTTTGTCCAAGGCTTTCCGTAGCCTGATGCTCATGTACTGCGTAACCCTGGGGGAGGGTTGCCAGTCTGATGACTAAGGGTTTCTGATACTGTCAGGGTCGAACATGTCTGTTATCTCATCTGTTTCTTCAACCAAATGTTTTTCCTTGCAGGCTCTCTTGCCTCCGCTCGGTTTCACCTCCTCTTCTTCTGTTCTCTCTTCTTCCTCATGGGAAGACGTCTCCCCTTCTACTGGCTCCTCTTCCGTGCCTGGGTGTCCCCATCCATATCATCTTCCCCTGGGGAGGGGGTCGTGAGGCTTGGCACAGTCGACCTCTGCATGAAGGCATCCTTCAGCTTGGTGAAGGCGTCGACTATCTCTGGGGTCTGTTCTTCCACCCCGTAATCTTGACCCAGGGGGTCAGAAGAGGATTTCCTCTTCCGGGTCTTAATACTCCCCTTTGGCCCTATCTTAGCGGGCTCTGTGGGCGTGCGCTCTTCCTCTCTGGTGCTTCCTTGGGGCTGACTCAATATGCTTTCGAGAGCCTCTAGCCTTTATTGTAGGGGTCTCACCCCCTGAGCCACTGCATCCATCAACGAGCTCCCCAGTACTTGCTTAAAGCTGGCAGCGAGGTCCAGCTGCTGCTCCTCCTCGCTCCACTCGAATTCTGACGTGTCTGGGTATTATGTGCCAGGTACCTGAGTTAGGTGTCTTAGCACACCCACTGCTATGTTGCGCTGGATGCTTTGAAAATTAGTTTGTCTGCACTTCTGGCAATATCTATATGATGCTAAACGTTCTGTAATACCAAATTTCTTTTTTGGTATAATGGTTAATTCTTAGTCGGGCTCACTGGCTCCTTGCCAGTCTGTCCATGGCCCGTTAGAATAGAGGGACTTCCCTCTGTCTCCTGGACGAATTTGTTAATTGTGGCCGTCAAATCAGCTGATCTATTTTGAAGCTGCACGCTCTAAAGGCTTATCTCGCCTTGTGCGCCTTCGTTGAGTCTTTTGATTCTATTATGCGCTTACTGCGTGTAAACACTCCCTGCCGGCTTCTGTAGAGGCTCAGCACGGAGAACGTTGCGCTGTGTTGTGCTCCGGCTCCTCCCCCCCCAAAGGTAGGGGCCGGAGTGCTCTGTGCGCTAAGCTCCTCCCCTGCGAGGGAGGGGGCCGCTCTTCTGCATTTATGCGGCCTGAGGCACAGTGAGCCCCCGGTCGTGCCGGTAGTATGACGCAGGGCTCGCTGGCTTCGGTGCAGCTCCTGTTACGCTCTAATCCTGTGCGCAACGCGGATGCTCATGCCCGCCTGACCTAGTAAGCTCTTTGCTCATATGATATTTTGTAAAGCTGCTGTTAATATAAGTGTGTGTATATATATATATATATATCTGCATATAATGTTTGCGCCTAATACTAGAGCGCTACTACTTCCCATAAATCTTATCTAACATTTCTAAACAATTGATACATCTATTATCACCTCCTAAAATGCCCCAAATACGGAGATATGAAGGAAGGTACTTATCTGCTGAAGAGCAGTAAAAGAAGAGGAGTAGTCCAGGCAAAGGAAGTGCGTCATAGAGAGACTGAGCAGCATAGAACTACAGTGACACTGGGATTTGTAGTTTAAGAGAAGAAAAGTGCTAGAAAGAGACTTTTTTCAAATGTTATTGTGTTGTGTTTGTTAAAACTGCTGAGGAGTAAAATAAATGAAGAGAAGCATAATGCTCGCCTCCAGTCTTGCTATAGAATTAGATGGGATTTGTAGAAATCAAAAAAGGCAGTATTGGAAAAAAGAATTTGAAAGTCAGGAGAGTACTCAATACACTTACTGGCAGCTATAGAACCTTCAGGACTGTTTTCCAGAGACAGCAGAAAAGAAGGACCCTTCTTGTTCCCTTTACTATGGAACAAGCCACAAGCAGCCCTTGCGCCTAGGTAGTTTTGGGGATAAAATAGTCTATAATTTCACTTGCTTTTGCACTGGTTTCATCAGAACGCCTCAGATTATGGACATTAGAGATTATGATGGAAGGTGCCTTTCTGAGAAAGCTATGTTTAAATCGGGCAGGTTTGAAAGCAGAGGAGACTGGTTAATGGGCAGCGATATGTCCAAGTGCTATCGTGCATGCCCAAATACAAAGTAAAGGATGACCTAAACAATTGAATTAATATAAAGGCAAGGGATTGTGAGGTTGCAACAAGAGGATTGTAGACATTCCCAGGAGAAGTCGAAATAGTATTAAAACATAAAATCAGAATGATGTTTTTCAGTGATGGTAGAATAGAAGCAATTTTAGGCAACAGGGCTTTGTTTCTGAAGGTTTTCAGTGGTCGAGTGGCATCGACATGGGCATAGCTGCCGGCACTGGTCTCCCCCAGACCCCTGCCACTGGTGCTCTGCTTAGGGGGCTGATTGAACACAGAATGAAAATACTGACAGCCGACTTATCATTCAAGCGCGCCTGGAGAGTTGTCTTCAGATATACACTCGCGAAGGTGTGGCACTGCTTTAGTGGCCCTGCCACAGTTAAAAAAATAGAAAAAACAAAAGAAATAATAATTAAACCGCAGCTGTCCGGCCTGACTCTATGCCTTGCTTGCAGTCAGGGGTGCTGTCGCACAATTAGCACAGCATGTCTTCCGTCTGAAATCATATCGCAGTGTGTGCGACATGATTAATGAAATGAACAGCAATTCACTGGTATTGCATTGTGTATTGCGAGGCGAAACCGCTTATTTTTTTTGCCTTGTTGATCCCCTTGATTGTTATATTTTTGACGGACCCATGCAAAAAATCTGATCAAGAACAAACTGAGATGCAGAGACGACCTACCGCTGGAAAAAATACTCAGTGAGACCACGTTGAGCAGGGGCCTTATCTCACAGTTATACTGAACGCTTCTGGGCAATGCTTCTGATGTTAATACACCGCTCAAAGAGAGATGGGAAAGGGACCTGGGTGGCCCAATCCATGAAGACCTTTGGACAAAGCTATGCAGAAATTCCCACAAAATCTCCATCTCATGCCAATATAAGCTGCACGGGCTGAAATTGCTATATGGTCGTATGGTCCCACGCATCTTTCCAAAATGTTCAGGGGGGCAAGCCCCCTATGCTGGAGGGGATGCGGCGAACAGGCAGACTTTTGCCATGTGTGGTGGGCATGCCCGAAAGCTCAAGCGTACTGGAAGGAGGTCTTGGGTTGGATCAAGGAGGTAGAAGGGGTGAGGCGAGATCTGGAGCCCTATCTGATCTTGTTTGGGGTAGAAAAGATAGAGGACAAATGGGTGCAGCTCTCACAGATGCCTCATTTCCTGTTGCTAGCTGCAAGAGTATGCCTCACAATAAGATGGAAAGCAGAGGAGGACCCGGAAAAAAAGAATGTGGTCTCAGAAGGCCAATGATCTTTGAAATGGAGAACATCACTGGTATCCTCCACGACCTACCTGCTACCAGAGAACTGGAATGGCTGCCCTTCCTTAACTCGTACAGAGAAACCTTTTCCAAAGAGGTCCATGACTCCCTCCAGTGACCTGTTTTGCTCCTACAAAGGCAGAGCTGAATTGAAACCCATCTGATCACAGGGGTGTGGGTAAGGGATAAGGGGTAAGGAGGTACCCCGAGACAAAGGGAAGGACCCGGACCCACGGTGATAAATGATAGAAAATATCAAAGTTTACATGTACCACGGCGGGTAGGGGTTGTTTAAGAACCGCTTGTATGTTTATGCTTCTTGTCTACCTAAAAAATGCTCAATAAAAACATATTTAAAAAAAATAAACTTAAAGGCCATTGATTATGAGAACAGGATGGAATTGGCAAAAAAACCACTAACTATGGAATATTTCAGTAGGCTACCAACCATACTATATACAGGAGTTTTTTAATCCTACCTTCAGAAGAGATTACATTCTTGCGGTTTATTACGCGGTCACACTCGACTCATGCAGTCCCCCCCCCCCCCCCAAGCGAAGTGGTGCACAACAAAGCACTATTTTGTAAAGGTTAAATTTGGTAAGGCCTCCAACCCGTCTCGCACCCAACCCCAACCAATACTCGGTGTCACAATGGACTAGGAACCAGGCCGGTGTATAGTAAGAATATATATTTATTTAATTTAAACCAAATTTGACAAACAGACCAACATCAGCCACCAATGCTGTGGCAACACCAGAACAAAATGACTTCCGTAATGGCACCAACACAGGGATAATACTTAGTTATGCAGTCACAATTTCCTGCAACTTTCTTTTCAAATCACCCACCAATATAGAAAAAGAACAATTCAATGCACACAGTGATTGCTGATTTGGTTATAATACTTTTTCTCCCAGCAAGCCCCCCCCCCACCAAAATTCAATTAGACTTGACCCCTCTGAATGTAAAGACCAGGGCCAGGGAGTGAGAACACAATGGGGAAAATTGTTTTTGGGGTTCTGATAAAAATGCACTTGTTGGGAAAAGGGATTCAAGGGGAGAAATCGTTTTGCACTTATTACTACAGATGCAATATGAGGGATAGAAAAGCAATGGTAAAATTCGTTTTGCCACACCTAAAAAGAACAGGCAGGGCTTTGTGGTTTGGGTCAGAGCACAATGGAAGCAAAGGGGCAATTTGTTTTTTTTGCCACATGTGCAAAGGAAGTACAAGGCTTCACACTTCTGATTTAAAATGAAGGGGATCAATGGGGAATTTCGTTTGCACCCTGCACACTCACTTGGAAACCGTGTCCAGGGGATTCATTCTTTTGGATTCAGGACCCCCATTTCTGTACCGAAGTCCGGGGTTTTCTTACAAATAGTCCATCAAATCTTTGTCTATAACTGCTCGAATCACACTGGGAGGAGCTTGTTAATTTCGAATGCTAACAAAACATCCCATGATTTCTATAGGAGAATTAATTGATTTACTTTAACTATGCTAAGGATTCAAACAGACAAACAGGATATTTTGCTATGGGGATATAACTAGAATAATACTTGAGAAATGCAGCGCCTACAGTCTATAGCTTTGGGGTCCTTTTACTTACAGGAGAGGCCTTGCAGTGGGCATCAGGGAACAGCAGGGCATCTCTGGGACAGCAAGGGTGTCAGTCAAGGATAGTCCCCTCTGGCTCCTCCAAGGGGTCCCAGTCAGCTTCTATATCTCCTGGTCCCTGTCTCCAATGCAAGATTTGGGGCCTCGCTGCTTGGGTGTTTTTCGCAAGAGTTCAGCAGCAGGTTACCTCCTGGAATAAAGTGAAAAAAGCCCAGTTCTGATGCAAACTGGTCTACTTATAGGGCAAATTACATCACAGATTCATGATTTCCGCAGAAGGGATTGGTTGTTTCTCTCCACCCATCTCCCACCTGTGTGCTAATAGGACACAGAGGTGAGGGGCGTGAGTTAGGAATGCTGGGGGAGGAGAAAGCTTTGTCATCCCAAACTGGCATGTGGGTTTGGCATGTTTAAACTCTGAAAATCTATCAACATGGCAACTACCCTTTACCCTCAAGCCCAGGGACCGCATCTCTCCTGCCCTAAAAAGTCTTCACTGGTACACTGGCTGCTTCACGGATTAAATTAAAATCCCTCTATCATCCACAAGGCTGTCTGGGGCCGGGGACCACACTTTCTGCAACTCTCTCTTACTAAATATTCCCCCTCTAGACCTCTGCGCTCCTCTGGCAGCAGCTCTTTGTGTGTAAAGCATTTTGCTAAACAGAGGGCAGGTGGTTGATCGCTTTCCTCAGCTGGCTCCCCTCTTTGGAACAGCCTCCCCCTCCCTCTTCGTCTTGAGCAGGACTTCGAGACTTTCTTCTTTACCTCTTCCTTCCCTTCCTCTCTCCTCTGCTAATCTCATAGTTGCTTGTTTGGTGTTCAGGGCCCTTATGCATCCTCAGAGTCCTGACCTCCCACACCAAAACGCCCCCAGCTTCTGTCTATCCTCAGCACTTGCCTCTGCTCACCCTCCACCCTGGAGGCTCATACTTACCTTACATTGCACTTCACCTGTTGCTCTCCATGAGCGCCCCAGCACCTACCCCATTCCCCCTCCCTCCCTTCTGCACTTGCACGTTCTGAACTCTCAGAAGGCATCCCCCACTGTATTTAATATTTTTTGTATGTATTTTAATTGTTTCTCATATTCTTGTCCCCTTCATGTTGCCTGTGGGTGCTTTGAAACAGTATTCACTTCCTGTATAAGCTCCTAACAAGCGAACAATAAATAAATGAAGAACTATGGTGCACCACCTCAAGGGCCGGCCCCCAGAATTACCTCAATACCCTATGAGATACCCCAAACTTACACACAGTTGCCTCCTCAGATCCTAGGCCCTCCCCTGCTGTGATACTTCCAACAGACGATGCAACACTACACACCTCACAACTTCCAGCAGGCAGAGAACACCAACGCCTACTGCGACGTGCTCAATTGCACAGTGGCCCTGTTCCAAGGCACTACAGTGGTGGGCGTAAACCCTTTCTCAATCTCGGGGACAGACTCATATCTTGATAGGACAGCCCACAGAGAGCACTTGCGTGTCCAGTCCTGTCAATGACCCTCAGCCCAGAAGAGGAACCCTTGGTGGGGGCAGAGATAGGAAACAAACAATTCATTGTTATGGTGGATTCAGGCGGTGAGAAATCCTGCACCAGTGACTTCCCGCTATCTGGTAAAACTCCTGACACACACAGGGATTCTCTGGGTCTTTTTTAATGGTTCTATATACAAAAGATCTGGATGTAAAGGTAGGCGGGAGGACAGTCTGTGCTCCCCTATTGTATTCTGAGAGCTCTCCTGTCAACCTGCTCAGCAGGATCTGCTTAGCAAGTTGAACATGACGATCTCATTTATGGACAAGAGAATTGTCTGTGCCACGTCATGTATGTGCACAATGAGGGCGATGCTTGTAATACCCGCCATGGCATGTGACTTAGTGGTGCGAGGCATTCCCGTTGACCAAGACATGTCATATGGCATAACAGTGCTTGTTCAAGCTGTGCTGCAAATTACAAAAGCCTGCTCGAGAGTGCCCACTGATTTCATTTTCTGCCCTGTAGTGTCTTCAGAATTGGTAGCAGGCACCATACTGTCCCTAGATTTACAAGGATTGTTGGTATCTGCAAAAAGAATAGTTGTTCTTGGAACAGACAACCACAGGTGGCTGTGGCGCACTGTACTGTGCATTAACCCCATTTTACCCCTCAAGGAAGTGACAGACGGAGAACTCTTTGAAGACCATGATGATGACGGGAAATACTTGAGATTTTCTTTTTTATTGTATGTGGCTAACAAAAAGCCTTTACAAAAATTTAAAACATATAACAAGTCAAATTTTAAAAACATTCTATACAGATATACAATCATTACTTTAACATATGTATAAACAAACTAAAATAAAAATTTTGATCATCACCTTTCATATAGTATAACTTTCATAATTTTTTACAAGTTTCATCTATTGCCATGTAATACTGCTTATATTTCATTTCCCACATTCAGCTAAACAAAGCTAATTCCTAGTTGACCATTTTCAATGGTCTAGCCAATGCAACGATAAGGGGCTTGAATCGACCATTCATCATCCTATTCCAGAGAAATTCAGTTGCATTCCTAAAATGAACATTTACAAACTGCGTCAGTATTTTGGTTCTATCATCTTTAAAATGTACACATTCAAGAATGAGATGCTTTAGAGTTTCGACTGGTTCATTACATAATGGAAAACTACACTTTGTCTCTACGGTTTTACACAGTTCATATCCCCAGTACTTTGTCCTTTCACTTGTTGGAAATTGATTCAATTTGAACCGTATATACTGACTCCGCGCCATTTGACATGGAAAAATTGCAATATACATACTCAGATTCTCCCTTTTCTGGTCAATTTTGCATATTCCCTATAGGTCAAAAAGCCAGAGATTGCCTCCACAGTGCTTGTCCAATACCACTCAAAAAGTTTTTTCTTTACGTATGCTGGTCTAAGGCATAGATCTTCAGGTTGGACTTCAAGTTCCTTCAATAGAAGTTGCATTTTCATATGATACTTCATTACAGATTTATTACCATCATTTAAAATGATATTTTTGTAATCCTGATACAAGGAGTTCTTGGGAGGTTCTGTCACCCGCAGGCGTTCCGCTTGGCGGCTTTTCCCGCGTTGGAAATTGGGACACAGGTATGTAAGGCACTAGTCCCTCCTTTGTGTCCATCACGCTTCCTCCTCACGACGCGGGGCCGCTGGGAGTATATTTTCCTTCCCGGCCCAGCGGTCCCTGCGTTGCAACTGTCCAGTGGAAGCCCTCGCACTTCCTGGTTCTTCGCTCCTACCCCGTTCAGCTTTCCGGCTGCTCTGCTCTGCTCTGCTCTGCTCTGCTCTGCTCTGTTCTGCTCTGCTCTCGCGCCCCTTCTCGGCGTACGTTTTTCTCTTACCTCTCTCTCCTCCAGTTTTCCCTGTGGTCGCCGTGCCTCGGCGACTTCTGTTACATTTCTCTGCGGTTCCGTCCTCGCGGATAGGCTCCGCCCCTTTTTCCTTCGTTCCTCTGCTTTCTCTCTTGTACTGCCTTGCCGGCGCCTTGCCGGTGCTTTTCTCCTGACCTCCTTCCATTCCTGGTCCTCGCCCCGCGTGTTGCTTGACAGGCAGGGGCTTCGGGGATTTCTCCACTCAGCAGGACCCTCCTGCTGCTTTGCTGTTCCTGCAACCAACGCTGATCCTGCTTATTACTTTCTCCTGCTCACCTGCACGGCCACGTATCATTGAAACATTACTATCTTACTGACGACCTGAGGAGTCCCAGGGTTTTTTCCCCATCTGGGGTTTTTTCCCCTATTTTCGGCTTGGTCCCGGAAGGGAGGTCCCCGGACAGCTGTTCCCAGCAGCAGTCAAGGTGGCCTCCCTCCGTGACAAGCAGGCACATCGAAAAAAGGAGAAGGATTATCTTACTCGACGGCGGCTACAGGAACCCAGCAGTAATTCCTGTAGTTCAGGTGAGGAGAGCTGGACAGAAGGGGGAGAAAAGGGAAATCAGGCACCTAAACCGTCACAGATTGCAACGCCTTGTAAAGACACGATGTCCGCTGAAGGGCAAGTGCAAGAGCTTTGGAAGGCAATCCAAGCTATGTCTCAAGAACTCCAGGGAGTCAAAGCTGAGAACGCCCTCCTTAGACAAATGGTTTCCGCCAGGGAACCCCCTCCTCCAGAACTACCGCCTACAACACTATCCTCGGGAAAGTTTGACGGTGCCCCCAAGAAGGTGAAGGAATTCCTAGAGGCATGTACTGTCTACTTTACTTTCCGACCCCGCACTTTCTCTACAGATCAAGCGAAGGTCGGCTTCCTAATCTCGAATATGACAGGCAATGCTCTGACTTGGGCTACTCCCCTAGTCACAAGCAACAATGCCATACTTCAAGACTACTCAGCATTTCAGAATTCTCTGAGACAAACATTCGAACGTCCAGAACTATCATTCACTGCTTCTGAAGAATTGTTGGATGTCAAGCAGGGTTCCTTGGATGTCCTGTCATATATTTCGGCCTTTAAGACAGTAGCTTCTGGCGCCGGCTGGCCAGACCCAGCACAATATGCCATTTTCAGGAGGGGTCTCAAAGAGGAAATTAAGGACGAGTTAGCCAGGTCTACTCGCTCGCCTACATTTTCGGACCTACTAATGGCTGCACTGCATATCGAGTATCGTCTACAAGAAAGGAAGACAGAAAGACGCAGACAACGAGGCTCAGGATTCCCCCTAGATGTTCGGGCATGTTCTCCCCCTCGTCGCTCTTCCACTGCCGCGTCAGAAGAACCCATGCAGATTGGCGCCACAAGAGCACCTTTGACTGCTGCCGAAAGACGGCGAAGAAGGGAAAAGGGACTTTGTGCCTATTGTGGGTCAGACCAACACCTTCTTAAGGATTGTACTGAACTGCCTAGCAAGAGGCAGGGAAACGAACACCCTCGGCATCAATAGGGACTAGTGTCCGGGGGTTTCCAGTTCTCTCTACTCGTCCCTATGTCTCGCTTACAGTTTCTTCTTCTGAACCCAAGGAAGATACCAGACTCATAGTAGTTACTGCCACTCTTACGGTAAAAGGCGAGAAGGTGGAGACTCTCGCGTTACTGGACTGCGGAGCAGCCGGAAACTTTGTTGATACCCTGTGGGCAGACCAGGTCGGTCTACGCAGGATACCCCGGAAGGAAGGGCAGAAGATAGAAGGAGTCGACGGCTCTCCCTTATCATCCGGACTCATTACCCATACCACTGAAGATCTGTCCTTAACAATTTTTCATCATACAGAAGTGGTAAGATTCGACATTATCCGGGCTGCGCATTTTCCAATCATACTGGGAATCACATGGCTTCGCAAACACAATCCCCAGATCGATTGGACTAAGAACCAGCTGAGCTTTAGTTCTTCATTCTGCACCGAACATTGTCTTCCTCAGAAGAGCCAGAAGGGCCCTGAATCCGTTACGGCCTATACCTCGGACTGTGTGAGAGTGTATGCGTTGCCCAACTATTGTTCAAAATACTCTGAGGTGTTCCGGGAGAGCCTTCACTCCAAACTGCCACCCCACCGGCCCGAAGACTGTACCATAGATCTGGTACCCAATGCCCTAGTTCCCTTTGGCAGAATGTTCTCCCTTACTCTGGCGGAGAAACTAGTGTTACGACACTATCTGGACACTAATATGAAGAACGGGTTGATTCAGCCTTCAAAATCCCCAGCAGGGGCTCCTCTGTTTTTTATAAAAAAAAAAGACTCTACTGATCTGAGACCCTGTATCGATTACAAAGGTCTCAACAAGGTGACGATCCGTGATCGTTATCCTATGCCACTTATCTCTGAGATCATCGAGGCGGTACAAGGGGCCAGAATATTTACTAAACTTGACCTCAGAAACGCTTATCATCTGCTCAGAATCTCCCAGGGTGACGAATGGAAGACGGCATTCCGCACTCCATTCGGCCTATATGAGTATAAGGTGATGCCATTCGGGCTAGTTAACGCCCCGGCTGTGTTCCAAAGATTTATGGACAGAATGTTTTCTGACATGCTCTCTACTTCCGTCATCATCTATTTAGATGATATCCTTATCTACTCCTCCAACCTACAAGAACATATCGTGCATGTCACTCAAGTCCTGGAACGTCTACAAAAGAACGAGCTGTTAGTGAAGGCTGAGAAGTGTAAATTCGCGGTCCCTTCCGTGCAGTATCTGGGCTACCAGTTGTCCGAAGAGGGTATAGATATGGATCAGAGGAAAGTTCAGGCCATCCTCGAATGGCCCGCCCCCACATCTGTCCGGGAGGTGCAAAGGTTTCTGGGACTTTCCAATTATTACAGAAGATTCATCCCCAGCTTCTCTGAAATGGTATATCCCATCACTCGCCTACTCAAGAAAGAGGCCTCTCCGTTCTACTGGTCGCCCGAGACCGAAAACAGTTTCAAACTACTCAAACATCTTTTCTGCTCGGCTCCGATCCTCCACCACCCAGATCAGACTTTGCCTTTCATCCTGGAGACTGACGCTTCTGCAATCGCGATTGGAGCAGCTCTACTTCAGACTGTCAACGGTGTGGAGCATCCAGTAGCCTACTTATCCAAGACTCTCTCACCTAGCCAATTGAATTATTCTGTCCTAGAAAAGGAGTTGTTGGCTATGAAATTGGCTTGCGACGAATGGCGCCATCTACTCATGGGGGCCCGGCATCCCTTCCTCATCAGGACTGACCACAAAAACCTGAAAGCCCTCCAAGAAATGGAGTGCTCCAATTCCAGGCAAGCACGTTGGGCCTATCTTTTCTCACAATATGATTTCCAGATCTCTTACATTCCCGGTTCGCTTAACCGTCTGGCAGACGCACTATCTCGCAAGGACTCCAGCAAGGAAAGGGCTTCACTAACCACTGAACCCATGTTTCATCACAATCGGATATTGGCCCAGGTCAGTACTTTCCTACAAGAGGTTAAGACCGCCGTGATTCAAGAACTTCCTCAAATTGCGTTGCACCCCACTTCTCCCTATCAAGAGAAAGACGGCTGGCTGTTCTTCAAGAAACGACTATACATTCCGGAAGGCCCGCTGCGGAAGAAGATTCTGGATTGGTGTCACACATCCCGCCTTGCGGGTCATCGCGGGGGAATCAACACTCTGGAGCTCATCTCGAGAACCTTTTCCTGGCCCACCGTGAGGAGAGACACCCTAGACTTTGTGAAGACCTGTCCAATTTGTGCCCGAGCAAAATATCCGACGGGGAAACCGTTGGGACTACTTACCCAGGTTGAAATGCCTACTCGCCCTTGGGGGTTGGTTTCTACGGATTTCATTGTAGACCTCCCGGAATCCGGATCATGTACCTGCATCATGGTCACGGTAGATGCATTCTCCAAGATGGCACACTTCTCCCCTCTTTCTGGGGTTCCCACAGCCACCAAGATGGCTGAAGTATTTGCACGAGACATTTTCAGGCTTCACGGTCTACCCGACAAGATCATCTCGGACCGAGGAAGCCAGTACACTTCGAGATTCTGGACAGCCCTGTGTACCCGTTTAGGAATCGAGAGAGCACTCTCTTCGGGTTTTCATCCCCAGTCCAACGGGATGACGGAACGACTTAATGCCACTCTCGAACTATATCTGAGATGTTACGTCACTCAACACCAGGACAATTGGGTTTCCCTACTCCCTACTGCAGAATTCTCGTATAACAATACCAAACACTCTGCCATAGGTCTTTCACCTTTCTTTTGTACTTATGGGGTTCACCCTAAGTCCTTTCTCCCTGAAGTTCCCAGTTTTACCAATTCTCCGGCGGCCGAAGAGGTGTTAGATCAGATCAAGGATGCCCATGACACAGCATTACGGAGTTTGGAGAACAGCAGGAGACGATCTAAGATGGGAGTGGATAAACATCGCAAAGAATGTCCGGACTGGAAGCCAGGCGACAAGGTGTGGCTGTCCACCCGGTTTCTACCCAAATGGACGAGACCCTCTAAACTCTCCCCTCGTTATCTGGGTCCTTTTCCCATTCTTCTCAAAATCAATCCTGTGGCTTACCGTCTTCGGCTGCCGCCTTCTCTAAGTCGCATTCACCCGGTCTTTCATTCCTCTCTCCTTAAAGACTTCTATTCCGATTCCCATCACAGACCAGTGCCCAGACTCGCTCCATCACAGACCCCCACTCAAGCAGAATATGAAGTCTCCAACATTAGGGACTCTAGGTTCTATCGAGGCAGGTTGGAATACCTTTTGTCCTGGAAGGGTTATCCGGAGTCGGAGGACTCTTGGGAACCTGCTTCTCAGGTGCATGCGCCTCGCTTGCTCGCTAGATTTCACCGCCTGCACCCAGGGAAGCCTGGGGTGATACAGTCTGGAAGGGGGCATACTGTCACCCGCAGGCGTTCCGCTTGGCGGCTTTTCCCGCGTTGGAAATTGGGACACAGGTATGTAAGGCACTAGTCCCTCCTTTGTGTCCATCACGCTTCCTCCTCACGACGCGGGGCCGCTGGGAGTATATTTTCCTTCCCGGCCCAGCGGTCCCTGCGTTGCAACTGTCCAGTGGAAGCCCTCGCACTTCCTGGTTCTTCGCTCCTACCCCGTTCAGCTTTCCGGCTGCTCTGCTCTGCTCTGCTCTGCTCTGCTCTGTTCTGCTCTGCTCTCGCGCCCCTTCTCGGCGTACGTTTTTCTCTTACCTCTCTCTCCTCCAGTTTTCCCTGTGGTCGCCGTGCCTCGGCGACTTCTGTTACATTTCTCTGCGGTTCCGTCCTCGCGGATAGGCTCCGCCCCTTTTTCCTTCGTTCCTCTGCTTTCTCTCTTGTACTGCCTTGCCGGCGCCTTGCCGGTGCTTTTCTCCTGACCTCCTTCCATTCCTGGTCCTCGCCCCGCGTGTTGCTTGACAGGCAGGGGCTTCGGGGATTTCTCCACTCAGCAGGACCCTCCTGCTGCTTTGCTGTTCCTGCAACCAACGCTGATCCTGCTTATTACTTTCTCCTGCTCACCTGCACGGCCACGTATCATTGAAACATTACTATCTTACTGACGACCTGAGGAGTCCCAGGGTTTTTTCCCCATCTGGGGTTTTTTCCCCTATTTTCGGCTTGGTCCCGGAAGGGAGGTCCCCGGACAGCTGTTCCTAGCAGCAGTCAAGGTGGCCTCCCTCCGTGACAAGCAGGCACATCGAAAAAAGGAGAAGGATTATCTTACTCGACGGCAGCTACAGGAACCCAGCAGTAATTCCGGCAGTTCAGGTGAGGAGAGCTGGACAGAAGGGGGAGAAAAGGGAAATCAGGCACCTAAACCGTCACAGGTTCTAACATTTTTGCATAATTGGAGAGTGAGCGCCATTTACTTCTACATGCTAGAGACATCAATCCGAATTCATGTCGCACAGTACAGTTCGGAATTGCCAAGGAAATATGCAATGCTGTTTTTATTAATCTTCCCTGCAGGATATCAAGTTGTGTACTCATACCATGGACATACATATCAAGGGTATATAGCATAACAGGCTCAACTTTCAAATTCAGAAACTCTAGCAGGGGGTGGATAGAGAATTTACAATACTTACAAAATATTAACTTCATTTGGCTGAGAAGAGGTCGAGCTTTGAGTTTGTCTTTCATACCATAGACTAATTGAGGCTGCATTTGTGACAAAGTATCCTAGATATATCGTCTCCACCGAGGGTGTTAAATAAACATTATTCAATTTCCATCTATATTGTTTCAATTTCTTGCCTACGTTAAATACCATCATTGTTGTTTTATTTGCATTAGTTTGCAAATTATGTGCATGGGCAACATTTTCAAATAACTGCATTTTAGTTTGCAGCCCTGCTGGAGTGAGATCAAATAGGATTATGTCATCAGCAAATGCCAAAACATGGAGCCTCAAAGGACCCAAGCGAGCTGGAAATACCTTTGCTTCTTACCACATTTTTTCCAAGTCTGATAAGTAGAGATTGAACAAGGTGGCAGCCAAGTTACAGCCTTGTTTCAATCCCAATTCTGTATATATAGCTTTTGACATTGCCCCCTCTGCTGTCAATCTAATCCTATAGGCAGTGTTTGCGTGGCGCTGGGTAAGCCAGTAAATCAAGAGCCCAGATATTCCAAAGGATGCCAGCTTCTCCCATAGTATATTACGCACTACTGAGTCGCAGGCATTAGACAAATCTATATAAGACATGTAAATTGGACATGCACCTTTAGTTTTTGTTTCAGCCAATATATGGGATAGTATAGACGCATTAAGCGCAGTTCCCATCCCTCTCCTAAAACCAGTTTGACATTTAGAATATAAACCATAAAGTTCGATATATTTCTCCAAATCATACAAGAGAAGTATCGCAAAAACTTTTGCAGATGTATCCATTAATGATATAGGTCTATAATTTGCCGGGTTACATGGATCATCTTTTTTGAAGACTGGTATTATAATCGAGGTAACCCATGATGCTGGAATCGAGCGAGTTTGGAAAATCAGGTCGTACTTTATCTTTAAGATACCCGCCCAGAGCAATGGGTCTGCTTCATACACAAATGGCGGGATGCCATCAGGGCCCACTGCCCTTGAATTTGATAGTTTACCGATAGCCCACACTATATCCTCTTTAGTACAATTCATTGCACATAACCCCTGTTTCATTAATGGCACATTGGTAATTTTCGTAAATCGTTCAGGCAATGTATATTTAACACTGTTGTATTTTTCCCAGACTTCCACTGGAATAGTGTTGGCTGGCTGTTCACACCTAGAAATATGCGGTTGTCGAATACTTGCACAGATACGTCTAGTATCATTTTTGCACAGGGCACTAAGTGATCGCTTCATTTTCTTTAATGTGTAATGTTATCTTAGACCCTTTTATTTTATTTTTATAGACCTGTAGAATAAGATTTTTTTCCTTTTCATATTCGTATTCATTCCAATTCAAATAAGATATTTTCCTTATCTCTCTATATTTTTATCTTTGCGTCAGTGCGAACTCTAGATCGAAACCATATTTCTTTGGTTGCAAGCAAAGCTTCTGTTTTTTTTTTAGAAGTTCTTCTAGAGTTTTCTTCACAATTTTTGAAATTGCTTCCTCCCACTTAAATAAGTTAATCTCCTGCCTTAAGAACTTCTCTTCTAAATCTACTAACTTTATGTATACCTGATTCACTACTTTCTGGCATACTACAGAGTTCCATCTCAAAGATATATTTGGACGGTCTATTTCAGAACATTGTAAGGACTTATCAACTTGATAAAAGGAGCATTGTCTACATATTCTCATTTCAATGTGTGCACGATCACTATTCACAATCCCATGTACAATCACAGGTTTTACAATGCTTACCAATGTTTAGGAGATACAAAAGAAAATCAATCAATGAGCCCCGAGACCAAGAGATTTTCCTTGAGGTTTCAGATAAAGTAACAAAACTCAAACCCCAATCCTCCACAAATTGAACCCATTTCTTTCCTCTTTGCAATGCTTGAGAGGACACTCCCATCGAGTTTTCTACCTCATTCTCTAATCGCCTACAGCAATATGAATTGAAATCCCCACCCCAAATTATATCAGAGTATTTATCATGTGCTCCTGTAATTTCGAGACACGTATCAATTTCATCAAACATCTTCTCTATTTCAATTTTTAGGGGATTCCGATAAAGATTAACAAACAACATTTGTTTATCTTTGCACCATTTTAACGTTATAGCTACTGGAAGTACGTATTCAGAGGCATACATTAACACAGAGTCACACTCTAGGTTAGTGTGTATGGCAATAGCAAGACCTCCCACAGGTCTACCCTCATTCACCTTAGTTGCATGTGTACAAAAAGTATTATAGCCATCAAGCATCAATTCACTCATTTTCATTGTTTCTTGTATTAGTGTGATGTTGGGAGTTTTACTAAATTGGAATGACAACCAGGTCTGGATATTATGAAAACCACACGAATTTCATGAGTAAATGACTAGGTCATGACTAGATTTCAGCTAGTTTTAAATAGAATTTTGTTTGGGAGTGAGGAGTGCTTTTTTTAACATTGGTTCCACCCAAGCCAGTTCCTTAATATTTATTGCAAGTGCAAGTAATTGAGTAAAATATACATTTTCATCTGTGTTAATAGCATTACTCAAGTTAGAAGATACATCTGTGGTATTTTTATCGGGGAGTGAAAAGTGCAAGAATTCAAGCGCTATTTTTTCCTCTCCGAAGGTATGCAACTTGAAACCCAATTCCAGTAACTCAGATCGAAAGGACCATATGAATTTCAAAATTCTGACAGATGGGATCTTACAAATCATCCTATAATTATCCTTACATGCCAATGAAATGCCATCAAAACCCTCGGACGTCAACATTCTGAGCAGATTTGTGCCATCAACCCCAACAGGTAATTCCTGTTAAGCCTAGCGCCATCTAGAATTTAAGCCTTTCCCTCAAGCCCAATCATGTTAACTTCCTTCCTTGTATTAAAAGGTTCAATCGGTACTACATTATCAAGCCCATAGGAACTAGACAGCACCTTAGGGTCACTTAATCCAATGGGGGACACTTCGTCTAATACCCCATTACCAGGAACACTGGGTGCTACAATCAAATTCTGGGATGAGTCCAGCGGAATATTCTGTCCACCAGCAATTTGAAAATTCAATTGATTTTTTAACAATTCAGAAGTAATAGTTCCCTCATCAAGCGCTTTTTTTTAATGACTCAATCAAAGGCATTAGTTTAATATTAAGGCTTTGTTGTGCCTCCTCCGTACTTTTCACACCAATTGAGAGAATGGGGAAGTCATGCTTCTTCCCCATACCCACAATCAAGGGGCCATAAGGCGCATGTACTGCATTTCCAATCGCATCTCCACTGTGCAGAGGTGCCCTAGACATTGTCAATTCCAAGGGTAGTGCACAGATCTTACCCGCTCCATATACAATTATTTCATTGCATGAAGGAGTAGGTGGTTTGATTTCTTTCACACTTGCACATGCATATGATTTTATTGTTCTTTCCCACACTTGCAACCCCTTGGTTTGATTCGAGTAACCTTGAATTACTTTCAGATACTAATTCCGTATTTGCAGTCATAGAATGATTTCAGGTTTATTTCCTTTTCTCTGTTGGGAAGTAATTTCCTATATTCATTGGTTTCATTGCTAGCTCTTGCTCAGGGGGAGATTATTATTTTAGTTGCTTGTTTTCCAATCCCTCCCTTCCCTACAACTTCATCTGGTTGACAAGCAACTGATAAAGATTCAATTTGTATAATGGACTCTTTTTTACTTTCTTGATTTTTAGTGCTAGTACCAATGCTACACATGTCTTTACCAATCTTGCCCAAGCTTTTAGGTCTTAACAGGGCTTGACTTTCCTCATTTAATTGGTCAACATCATTTCGATCCTCCTCATCATTGGAAGAGGGTTTGGGTGTGATAAGACTATTTTTATCTTGTAGATTGTCACACTCACCCTTTGTGTCTTTGTCACCCTTCTTTTTAGCATCTTTTCGTTGCTTTACAGCTCTTCTAATTGCGTGCATATGTAATTTTTTAGTGCACCTTCAGATTAATAGTTCCCCATTATCAGTAGGTAAAGGGTTCCCTTTTTCCTCCTCCATCTGTTCAATTATTTTTGTTAATGTCGAAGGACTATCAGGATGCTCACTAACATTCGGTGTTACCTCATGACTAGTCCCAGATTTCATCTCAAATGCAACCTGTCTGATCTCATTAATAGTTTGTTTCATAGAGTTGATATCATTAACTACTTCTGACTCTCCGCAATCACTTTCTATGGAACATTGGCATTTACTTGAGATTTGCGTCCCCTGCGATATCATGGTCCATTACAGGAGAGTGCAGAGCCCCCTAATGGCCATTGTCGCACCACCTCCCTTCATCCAGGCTGACTTAGAGCATGTGCCGACACAATTGTGGACAACCAAACCACATAATGTGGGGCTACTAAAGGAAGTGACCCCCAGTGTGGATCACACTAAATGATTTGCAGTAATACCCTGAGTGAAACAATACCCAATGTTAAGGGAGGCAGAAGAGGGGTAAAGGACACACTACAAGCCTTACTGCACCAAGGGATAATAGTGCCCTCTACCTCGCCATGCAACACGGCCATTTATCCTGTCAAAAAGGCGTTGGGGTGTGGGGGGATTTGGAGAATGATCCAGGATCTCTGCCCACTTAATGATGTGGTACCAAAAGAATTTCCTTTACTTCCGAACCCTGTCTCCATTTTGTGCAGCCTCCCCAAAGAAGCAACCCACTTGGCGAAGTGGGGGCAAGTGGAGTTGGCAGGAGTTGAAACTCAATTTGCTTTTTTTTTCTGACCTGCTTGGTGGCGAAATTGTGGACAAAGTAAAGGAGCAGTTTGTGATGGTGTGCCTTTAAGAAAAGCAAGGCTTGGTCTGACTCAGCAGCAGCTGTGTCTCCCCTCTCCCTTGACGAACGCTTTGACTCCCAAAACCAACTTATACTCACTTCCTCCACAAAGCGAATTGAAGTGGAGGCAAGTGGAGTTGGCAGGCATTAGCGGGAGTGCAGAGCTTGGAGAAAATCGCCTGGTGTATGGCCTCTAAATTGTGATCTGATCCGAGCCCTCCGAGTGCAAGGACGCACCAGCAGGTAAGGAGGGTCTGTTTCTGGCTCCAGTGGATCTATGCTACAAAGAGAGGAAGATCTAGAGGTGATAAAAGACTTGTCAGTTCAGGATGTGGGGGCAACTGCCTATGATCGGGAGGGAGCGGCTAAAAAGTGGGTGGTGCAGCTGTGTGGGGGGAGGTCTGTGAGGGGATCCCTGATTTTAACACCAATGATGAAGGGGTGCTGGAATTTGGAAAACAATTAGAGAACTCCAATGAAGTCTCCCCAGAACAAGAACAATCATGAAACAGGAGTGGGAGTGGCCAATGATTGCCATCAGCCAGTATCTAAAGAGGAGACTGTGGATGAAGAGCTCTCCCGGGGTAGGGATTTGTGCTTGTTGTTTCTGCCGGGTGAGGGACTGATTATCCATCTGTCTAACAAACTTCAGCTACAGCCAAACCAGATCGAGACTCACTCTGAAACAGAGAATGGTGAAATGGAGGTTGTGGCTCCCAATGACGGGAGCGGGCTGCCTCAGGAGGGCAATCTTATAATTGGTAGCCGAGATTGCAGTGAGAACGCAGGGCTGCTAGCTCACCTGGACAACGAATTGGCGGAATTGATAATGAAGATCGCTAGACAAAAACGTCTAAGCATGTCAAGAGTTAATGATCCTGGATCAATCATTGCTGCAGTCTGATGCAACTGTGGAGAAGTGCGAGTCTGAAGGTAGTGTCCCAGGGCCATTCCCTCAAGAGCAAAAGCGCAAAAGTGGGGAGAGATGATTCTGCCCCGCTGCAAGTGGGTCGGGCTCTTGAGGGAAAGAACAGTGAGGTGGTGGTATTGAGGAACACATGACCTTCGAACCTCTGCCTTCTGTGAGTGTGGTAAAGGATAAAGTTAAACCAAGACCAAGGTCCATAATTTGGGATTCCGACAGAGCCATGGAGGATGACAAAGTATTTGAAAGATTGGGTTCCATCGTTTTGTCCTCTACAGAGTCTTCCCTATCAGAAGGACATGACCCCCCGAGAAGGAAAGTGGGCATAATGGGTAGCTTGCTTGGTGTGGAGGATAAAGCCCATCTTCAACAGCTAGTGATGGCAACATTAACAACGTGGCTAGCGCCATTCACAAAGTTGTATGAGGCTATTAACAACAGCCTCCAAGACCATCTTGTTCTAATCACTGGTATGAGCAGTAAACTGACTGGATTAGAAACCCTTGCCAATAGAGTGGAGTCGAGGCTGGATAAAGAAGCTGAAACTTCGGCTTCCAGGCAAAACCGACTATGTGATCTGGCTCGGCGAGCGTCAATGGAGAAGAATGTGATGATGGAGGCTCTACTACTCCAGGATGGTAAATGGATGAGGGTTCATTGTAAGGATTCCCAAAGACCTCCCAGCCCTGCTCGAAAAATCAGTTTTAGGGTGGATGACCAGCAGAACCCCAGAGAGGCAAAGAGTGAGGAGGTAGTGGTGGTGGTGGACCAGGATGTCTCTAATCCTGAGAATGCTTCTAAAAAGAAAATCAATGTATTCTCAGTCTTCAAATCACAAAAGGTGGGGGAGGTGCTAAGAAAGTAATGGAAGGGGCTAGAAAGGAAATCGCACCCAGGTCGTAATAATATGCCTAAGAAATTCCAAAAGGAAATCAAATGGGTCCAGAGCTTTTCTAAGACATCTAAGCTCCACGCCGGTGGTGGATAATTTACCGGCCTCGACGAAGGCAAGGAAAGTCTTGACCTTTATGGAAAAAAAAGACCAATACCGATCCTGTGAAGGCTCCTGAGATGGAGACTGAAGTCGGCAAGGGGCCTATCCCCGCCATGGATCTTAGTGATCTAATTTGAAGAAATTGAAAGACTGGAAGAGGACGAGAGGTGGAAGGAGGTGAGCTTATCCGAATGGGAAAACATTGAGAGCCAAATTGACCATGTACCTAAGCCTCCTGCCAAGGCTAGTTACAATGTAGGTGGAAAATAGATCCCTGAAAGACAACTCAAAACCTCGGCTGTGTTCAAAACCTTGGAAGACAAAAGAAAGGGCTGTTTGCACTTGGCCCTTAATAGAACTCTGAAAACCATTGTGGAGAGTAGTGCCAGAGTAAATGATTTCAGGAAAAAATGTGAGAAAAAAGAGGGAAAAAAAAGACAATCCCAAGGGTAAGGAGCAGCAAAGCTTAAAAATCTATTTTGAAAGGATTGTGCCTGGGCGAAACATGCCATTGTTCAACAGACGTAATGTTTTATGACTGCTAAATTGCATTATACCTGCGCACAAATTTGCCTCAAGAAACGTGAAAATTGTTGAATTTGTGGTAGAGAAAAGAACAGATTGGGTCCTTTTACATCTGTATTCACAATTCAAGGAAGATCTAGTGGGGTCACTGAAAGAGACATTTTTGCAGCTGGGAAATGAAGTGAGCGACTTTCGTAATAAAATCAAAGCAAACTGGAGAGAGGCAACGATACCCAGGGAAATAAAGTAGCACACCTCAAAAACTCTGCCCCAGAAAAACAGTGGAGAAAGAAATCTGCAGAGAAATGAAATAGAAGAAAAAATCCCTCCATACATCAGGAATGATTTCACAGCATTGAACTTCACAATCTCAAATCAGGAAAAAAGACGATAAAGGGAACCAACCAAACCAGGCGAAAGAAGGAGTGAGGGGAGTTTGTGGGCTTGGTTGGCGGGAGCTCTAAATAGACCGAGAGCATATTAAACTCAAAATGTAAAGAGACCAGGCCTCTTGAAGATCGATTGCCGGAATACCAGAGGCTTCTGGTCTCTATTTAATGAAAAGGTTCTGGATTTGGAGCTATTTCAAATTGTGGTTTTCCAGGAGACCTGGTTAAGGAAGCTTCCCCAGTGCGATGGATATTTAGCCTTTCTAAATCTGGCCCCCAAGGGAATAACAGGTTGTCCACTTGCTGGCCTTTTACCTCTAATCAAGGTAGACTCAGGTTGGAGTGTTGTAACAACTAAATACCCGAATCCATATGTCCAGATCCTTTTTCTGAAACAAAAGAAGGATGTTTCAGAAACACTACTGGTGCTAATTAACATCTTTTGGCCAGTAAACATGTCGAAAGAGACGAAACTGATTGATTCAGTAATGAGAAATATTGATGAAGTGATGTGTGAATGGGATGAGATGAAGATAGTTATTTGTGGCAATTTAAATCTCAAGTTGCTGGACAAAAAAGGGCTATCCATTGAATGAGAGCAAATGGAAAGAGCGAGAGTGCGAGTGGATGTCCAATATGAAAATGAGGGAGATGCACCTGCTCAATGCCCAAACAAGTGGGGATATACCTGGCAGCCCCCAGGTATATGTGGGGAATTGGAGTCCTGTATCGACTACTGCTTTGTTTCCAATAATCTCCGAGAGATGGTGGAGTGGTTTTCGATTCTACCACAGGAATTTAGCGACCACGACCTGCTAGCTATCCATATCTCTCGGTGGGAATCGGGAAATGCCTCTGAGAAGATGGAAGAAGTCGAATTAGGTTGGGGTGGAAATCATTTGAGATTGAAAGCTCAAGAGGTGTCCAAGGTGACTAGTCGATATACGGCCCAAATCCTGGCAGATCCCAACAAAATTGACTGTCCGGGAATTCTTAAGGACTTCTGTTGTAAAGGAAATCCTGAAGGAAAAGGTAATTGGAGGCAAAAGCATGTGTATGATCCGGAAGTAGTTAAAAGGCGTAGAGTGATGAGAAATGAGGTAACAAATATTGGGAGAGATGACATTTTCAAATCTGAAAGAATTAGGAGTGTTTGACAGAAATATAGAAACAGGTGCAAGAGCTCTAAAGCAATCAGAGCACAGAATGATGCCGAACGCATCCTTAAAGCGGTGTGTGCCAAAAATGCCAAAGATATCTGGGAACTAATTCATAATGGAAGGGTCTTCCGTGAGGCTAATGCGCTTAGTATGGTTTCGGAGAGTGATTGGATGCAACATTATTCCTCCCTATTTGCTGATCCTGGGTGGGAGAATGGTGAGATGAGAGCATCCTCTCTGCAAGCATGGGAGTTTGCATTTGACGAACACGATGCAATAATGATGATAGGGAATCTGAGTTCCTCGTGTGCAGTGGGTCCAGGGGCCTATCCAACCAGCAGCTGAAAAAAAAAAGATCAGTGGGGGAAACTGAGTGACCATGTTTTCCCAAATTATGGTTAATAAAGAGATCCCAGCTTCCTGGAGGGAGGCCAACATAGTTCCCATCTTTAAAAAGGGAAATCAGGCAGAGCCTAGAAACTATCGCCCCATTGCTTTGCTTGACTCAATTGGGAAACCTTTTGCTACAGTCTTGCTGAGAGATCTAGGAGCATGGGCAGAGAAAAGTGGGTTCTTAGACCCAAGGTAGATGGGGTTCGTAAAGGGGGTGTGGACGGCCCTCAACTTTATCATCTTAAATCTTTTAAAAGAGAGGGCGTTGGAAGCAGGAAGAGCTCGCTACCTTGCCTTTATGGACTTCGAACAGGCGTTCGATGGAGTCATCAGGGGAAACCTATGAGCCAAATTGAGGGCGTGGGGATGCCTTGTAGACTTGGTTGAAGCAATGAAAGCCTTGTATGCAGATACTTCTGTCAGGATCCGAATGTCAAGCAAAGGGCTCCTCTCCGAAAAGATCCACACTTTTTGTGGACTAAAACAAGGCTCTGCCTTGGCACCTCTTCTATTTTGCCTCTATATAGCCGATCTGTCTGACTCTCAAAGTGAGGTAAGAGCCTTTCCCCCGAAAATCAATGGCTTGGAGGTATCGTGTATTTTATGTGCGGACAATCTTTTTTTTTTTTTTAGATCACACACTGATCGGTCTGCAGCGGCAGTTTAGGTGCCTTTTGGAGCCTTTTTGAGTCAAAACGGCATCAAAATCAATGCTGCAAAATCTCACATGGAGAGTGGAGGCAATTCCATTAGAAATTGATGAATCCATAACATATTTGGGAGTGATTATTAACAGGAGTAGGAATGAAATGGACCACTATCAGCATATACGATCTAGGCTGACAGTATTAATAAATCGGGGAATGTCCTTCCATCGTAAATTTGGGAGATTCACTCTAATTGCAATAATTTCCTTCTACAAACAAAAAGTGGCTCAAATTTTAACAAATGGATCGGAGGCCATTCTCCATTTATCTTGTTTAATATGGGAGAAATTGAAGGATTGTTTTTGGAGGAAACTGTTGAGACCCCGAATTGCGATTAGGCATGAGCTCAAGCTGCAATCGCTAGAATCCATGGTGGTCTGGAAAACGTTGACGTTCTATTGGAAATGCGTCCAAGCTACTCTAATAACACCATTTGCCATTTTGAATTCAAGCTTGGGAGGTTATGACAAACATCTTGACCTATGGAAATCTACAGTGGAGAAGACCTTGAAGGGGAGAGATATTTAAGTGGGTGAATTGATGGGAAATCCGTCAAAGGTGAAAAAGAAGTTGCAGGCATGGGATTGGATTGATATCATTGATCAATGTGGGAAGGATAAGTTAAGGCGCACACTGATTGTTGATTGGAAATGTCTGAATGCTCTCCCTCATTGTTTGCAAATATTTCCCTCTTTAAGGTATAGAGAATTATTGTTCAGATGTCGGTTAACCATTCTGGACACAAGAGAGGTGCACTGGATGCAGAAAATGGAGGGGGTAGAAAGCCCTCAGTGCCGATTTTGTAAAGTTCCTGGTTCGGTGGAGACACCTATGCATCTGATAATTGATTGTGAATCCTTAAAACAAGTTGGAAACTCCTACCTAGAGGGGTATAGGACTGTGGGGGAAACCTTAAGTCCCTCAGGTTGGTGGGAATGGGTATTAATAGGAGAGCAAATAGGACTGGTAATTGCAGTAATGAAAATGTTGGAATTCATCCTAAACTGGGGGCAGGAAAAGGGAGGAAACCAGAATCTCTAATGGAGACTCTGTAAAGTGGGGGATGAGAGAATACAGCTGTTAATTTCATTTCTCTGATTGAAAGTGAACTCAGTGAAGTCTCAGACTATTTAACCTGATGATTGAGATGATGAATAATGAAATAGTTTAGGAGAAGTAAGATGTTTGATTTTATCAGTTTAGTTGTAGGAAGATTGGTTTGCCACACTCATATTTCTTTTTTTAAGGCAAGTGCATGAGTGAATGAAGGACTGAGATAATGTTAAAGTTTTTTTTTTCCTCATGTTTATGTTAACAATGTACTTTGTTCTTGATCGTGAAACCAATAAAAACATGTTAAAAAAAAAGAAACAACCCACTTCAGTGGTCGATTTTAAAGAATACCTTCTTTTCAATACCATTGCACCCAGATTCACAGTACCTCATAGCATTCACACATGGCGGAAAGTGCTACAAGCACACTTGTTTGCTCCCAGGGTATTGCGAGAGCCTGAGCATATTCGACAGGATACTGCACCAAGACTTGGGTAACATCCATGTGCCCAGCACGCTCATTCAGTACATGGACAACTTGTTAGTTTGCAATGACAGTGAGCAAAACTGTCACAAAGATTCCATTACCCTACTGCAACTGTTAGCACGCAAAGGGTATAAGGTTGATCAGGCCAAGCTCCAGTACTGCCAGCTTGAGGTACTCTACTTAGGACAGCTAATTTCAGCAGACGGCAAAAGAATCATACCAGACAGAGCAGAAACTGTGTGCTCCACACCCAACCCAGTTACAGTTCGAGGAATGCAGAAATTCCTGGAGTTATGCAGGGCTTGGATTCTGGACTATGCAGCATACACAAGACCGTTCTTACAGGGCCTCAAGGAAGCACAAAAAGGCAACCATAAGCTAGAATGGACAGTAGATATGGTGAAAAATGTCGATGACTTAAAAGGAATGATTTCTACAGCCCCAATTCTTGCCACTCCAGACTACACGCAGGAATTTTACCTATTTTCACATTCAAATGACACACTTATGACTGCAGTACTGACACAGAAGAGCACAATGGGCCATAAGCCGATGGCCTATTAAAGTGGTACACTAGATTCAGTGATGCAAGGACAGTTCACATGCGAACAAGCTCTTGCTGCAGCTGCCTTTGCCATCAAGAAAAGCACCACAATTGTGATAGGATGCTCAGTAACATCGTACGTGAAACACTTTTTGCGATCTTGGAAAGATCAAAGTCCACCCTGACCACTCAAGGAGCATCGGCATAAGAGATTATCATCTCAAGCTTGAACATCCAAGTAGTGTGATGTAAAACAGAAATCCTGCCACTTTCCTAATGGAAACGTGCACAGACAAAGACTTGGAGCAACACGACTGTGCCACAAATGAGGGCGAAGAGGATGACATGCCCCAAAAAAAAAAAAAAAACAGTCCACTAGAGGAGGTTGAGGTGCTCTTTGTTGACGGGTCAGTGACAAATGACCAGCACACAGGACAAAGACATACTGGGGCGACAGTGGTGTGCTTAGAAGAAGCAGGGGAATATGAAACTTTAGTGATGTAAAGATTACCTATGCACTACTAAGCACAAGTATCAGAACATTGAAGGACTGTCATGTGACCATCTACTCAGACGCGGCATACGTCACCACAACTGTGCATGCTAGTGTCTATCGCTGGAAAAGAAGGGGCTTCCAACGGTCAGATGGTTCACCCGTGCAACATGCAGCACCACGAAACACCCTGATTTTGGCCTTAACAGAGCCATCTGTAGTGGCGGTCGTCAAATGCGCCGCCCATACCAACAATACTGACAAAAAGTCTTTGGGAAACGCAGCTGCGGAAGCCAAAATGACAGCTTACTTCTCACACCTGTGGTGTATGTTGTCACCACCCCTTCAACACGAATGGAGAAAGACCCGTTCACAACATTGCCCAGAGCCCAAACAATAGAGCTCCAACGTAGAGCACCACAGAAAGCCAAGGACCCTTGTCTCAAGCTAGGGTGCATACAATCACTCACTGACCTCTTATGGAGACAACAATGCACAGGCAAGGCAGTGATGTGCATTGAACTATTGCAGACATCCTTTGAGCAATTCCACTACCCCTCCCACAGTTCCAAACACATTGCAGCAGACATCCAAGAGTACTGGTTTATACCATTCCTATAAGAGCACCTCACAACAATGGTCATACAGTGTACCACATCCCAAGTGTTCAGCAACGTAGTGACGCTCCGCACGTTACAAGGCACTCTGCCCTATCGGGCCGTTCCACAAGCTCCATATTGATTATGCAGACATGGGTGAGAGATGTAACAGAGCACAATATCTGATTGTTGTAGTGTGCCCCTTCTCCCAGTGAGTTGAGTCTGACCCTTGTGCCAACCCAGATGCCAAATGTGCCACCAAATTTCTGGTCCATGGGGTTGTTCATCGATGGGGAGTATGCAATGTTTTAAGGTTTGATAATGGCACCCACTTGTTCAACAAGCTATTCAAAGAGATCACAGCACTACTTGGCATTAAACACTGTATATGCCCAATGTATCACTCCCAAGAAAATTGCATTGTGGATTGAATCAACGGCCTTCTCAAATGTAAGCTCTCCAAACTCTGCACCACCTTGAAAAAGAACTGGGTGCGTTGCTTACCCTTGTCCCTGTTATGTTTGTGCACTCAGCTGAGTAACTGACAGGCGCACACACACACCCATATCCCCAGTCAGTAGGGCTGCAGATGCCCATGGAGCTGCAGCAGTTCTGGGTGAGGAATTCAAACAATATTGAACAAACTTGACACGGGCGATCAAATGTGTCTCACGACAAATAGCGCTGCCTCTCCCAGAGAGCCCACAAGGCGCTACAGAACAACCTACCACAGATGCCACACCCACCCAACTACTGCTGCCAGGTGACATGATATATGTACAGATCTTTGTTCGCAAATGGAACAACGCTGGGTTCCATGGCCCTTACGAAGTGTTTTTTTTCCACCTCTCTCGCAGTAAAAGTGAACGGGCTTCTGTATTGGATACACCTCTCAGCACCAGTACCATAAAAGAAACTACCCATCTACCCCACAGTGGCTACCTCAAAATTAATAATATAATTGCATGTCCTAGAAAATTTAATAAAACATGCATTGCTGCTAAAAGCATAAGAACTTTAAAGTAAAAACCTCCCGCCCTCTCTCCCTACAAGAGTGTACTAGATGGAGCGATCAACGTCAAATTGTTCATTACATGTTAAGGGAGATACTGTTAGTGCTACTAGATCATATTCCTACAATTGTGGCCTACACTTCACGCCCACCCTTTTTACCCTGTTAATGATTGTACTAGGACTTAATTGGAGTATACCTTTTATCTGGGCAAGCCATCAAAAAGAGGGGGAGGAGGGATCTGAACGAAAGCACACATTTTAATACAACCAAACTGCTAAACACAACTTTACAGATGTAAAATACGTCCCAAATAAGTAACAACAGTGCCCGAATGAATGTGTGGATGAGCAAAATGTTAGAGATATTGCTTCCCACAGTTAAAAACCTCTTCTGTAGCACAAATAGTAGTAGCAGCATCAATGTTAGCAGTAGTGTTATATCACCAAGGAGATATATATTGTGCCATGATAGAATGAAAAGGCAGGTACGTGGGCCAAATATGATGCATACCATGGCGTAGGCCTGGATGCTATTGAAGATATTGGTCATCCCGAGCACCCAAATAGCTGGTTTTCCGATATGTGTACGGTGGGAAGACAAACGGCCAACAGTAGCTGTTATGTATGCTCGTTGATACTGCATGCATCAGGGGCACCCAAGGTTTTAGTACCACAGGAAGTCCCAACTATAAAGGCACAATGCCTGGTTCATCTTCCGCTATGTAGACTAAAGGGCACTTCCAGGCACACAGCGTGATGCTGGAGCTTGTCGATGCAGACGCCCTGAAATGCACAAACAACCCGAAGAACATCAACTGTTTACAACAGCCATATTTACCGATTCACTGAACAAAATAGGTAAACGACAAGTGGCAGGAAATGATGTTCAGTTGCCGAGCTGAAGGCCTCCTGGGATACAAAGAAAGAAACATGGCGTTCATGGGAAGAACATGTGCACGAATATGGACACAGCACGTCACAAAACTGACATGGATTGCAGCAATGGAGAAGCCAGTGAAAGTGCACCGAGAGTTGAATTATGAGCTGTGATTCCACAGTAAAGGAACTGTCTTTGTCGGCTCCAACGAGCGATGCAGCAGAACATTGCTGATTCCAGACATGAAAAGGGTCACAGCAGCACTGATGGGCTACTATTGGGTGTGTGGCCAGCAAGCATACTTGCACCTCCCCCCATCATGGAGGGGCTATTGTTCGCCAGCCATGCTACACTCAGCGCTACTACTAGTCCCAGAAGAACACCTGAAAGCGAGGCCAATGCCTGACGAAGTACCAACAGTTTCCCCAGCAGTCGAAGAACAAAACCCACTGCCAGAATTTTGCATCCTCCCTGGGAAGAGCCAATATGACAAACTACAAAGAAAAAAGAGAGCATGGAACTATCTATCCAAAGACTCATCAGCACTGCTTGAGGAGATACACAAAGATTATCGGTTGTTTAGCTCGGCTGAGACTTTCTTTGCATCACTCTTGCTACCTGGCATACAAGCATGAGCCAATGCCAAATGGCTGCTGATTGTACGCTTGGAACTGGTCCAGTTTGCAAATGACACCAAGCAGGGGTTCAACGTCATAAAGGTCAAGCTGCGTGCTGTGAAAATGCATTTATTCAGGTTATCCTTAAACGCCCCTATTTTGTTTCATGCACTCACTCCATCTTGCATAAATCTCCTATTTGGAGCTGCAAGGAATCATTGCACCAGAGTGCTGAGTTTTCTGTTGCAAAGAAATGAGCTCATAGTTATTACATCTTTGGCTCTTGCACAGGCGAGACCAAGCGCAATCAATATATTTTCGTCTGCAGCTTTTTAATTGCTTGGGTCTCACAAATGCACATACTCCTAATGAGAATAGTTTGACACAGGAGATGTTCTGTTCTGTTTGTACCAGGAAAGGGTTATCGTAAACAAACTGTAAAAACATGCCGCTACACAAGTAACCCTTGGTCATGAAAACAAAAGATGATGTTGGTAGGAATATTTTCCTTTCAGTGCGAACAGTCTGTTGTCATGTAAGGTCGGAAAGTTAGAATGTACAAGCAGCAGAACTCATGTAAACTGGGGTGCATAAAAGGATGTCATTTTCTTTCTGTAAGTTCCTCACTTCTGCACAACTATTGCTGGGTAGAACCTGAGTCCGCTTGAAGCGAATACACTTTATTGTCTATACTCCCCTCTGTGCCTTTTGGTCTCTTATCTTGTTTGCAGTACAGTTACCAGATTTTGGTTTTATAGTGCCCTAAGGTTCATGATGATGCAGAACCGTTACATCCTGGACATGCTGACGGCTGTGGAAGGAGGCGTGAGCAAAAAGATTGGGGGTTCATATTGCACGTTCGTACCTTCTGAAGACGTAGGAAAATGGTTTTTATCCGACATCATAGCTGCAGTACACGACTTGAGGATCCACATGAAAAAAGAAGCTGGCATCCAAGAAGAGGATTAGTTTACAATGGCGTTCCGCTGGGCCCCATCCCGGCTAGGAGCCCTGGTGAAGATGCTGTTACCTGTCATTTTGTTCATTCTGGTTCTTTTCTGCACATGCCAACTAGGACTCTGATGTTGTGCCGAAGCAGTGCCTAACAGCGCAATGATGATGGTTTCAACTGGTGTTTCAAAAGTACCTCATAGTACACAGGAGATAGAAATACAAACTGACCACCCTATTCCCTGCATGGTCCCCATATCCTATGGAGATGAAGTAGACTATACCACACGATCATTGTTCCCCCCATGACCCTGAAAATTATAAGGAAGTATGGGTAAATTTAGCAGGGGATTGGGGATGTATCTATATGACATGCACTCCCGATGAAAAGCCTGAGGGATGTATGTAGGGCATGGATGCCAATAAAGGGAACACTACCATATGAAGAAGCGGTTAGGATGGAAAATAAACACAAGTATACAGAGGAATTAGTTACTGTAGAAGTAACAAAAGGGGGAATGTTGGGATGGAAATTAATATTTCCCACCCCCCCAGGTGCTTTAGAATGAGGTGAGTCCCATAGATAGCCATGCGACATGCCATTGGGGAGAGGGCTTTGCTAAGAAACCCTGCACTAACACAGTATTCCATGCTACGGATGTATAGATTTAGTGCGCGCATATGAAGAAACACCATTTTGTAGTTATGGTAGATACATTCAGTCCTGCAGGGCCGTGCTGCAAATTTAGGCCTGATGGAGAAACCTGAACAGGCCCAAGCACTGATGACAGAAGGACCCGTGCTGCTAATTCCCACAGAAAACGTCCCTTTGTTGCAATGACTTGTTATCCCGAAAAGGAATTCGCCCTGCAAGGCTGTGAGACAGCACCAGGCTCCTCACTGCGCACGTTCATCACAGCCAGGCCACCAACAGATCTCCAACCTCTACCCAGCCCACCAGCAGAAATGGCACCCAGAACTGACCCAATCCAAGACCCCTGAATTCCGCAATAGTAGGTGACCTCAGACCACCAACCATAAAGTCAGTGGTCATAATGGATCTAAACGAACACCATCATTTCACCTTAGCCCATAATTATACCCTTTGTAATACGAGGTACAGGCAGGAATACGTTATAGTTCAAAGCGAGGGTGGAAACTCTGGGTGCAGAGAGTGCGATATGAACTGAGGAAAGAATGTGTGGGTCAGCATGACCATGATCCTCCCCCTGTGCCAGTCCCCGAGTTTCCCAGGTGTATGCCATAATGATAGAATAGTATTGTCTTGCAATAGTAACTCTGTAATAGCAACATATTTAGAAAGGGACTGAAGACCCTTTTATTTAGCTAGTAGCATTCCCCAGTTTCCGTATCTATCTGACATACTGCTCTGTCAGTGTATAATCTGTCTGCTTCATATGTTGTATATGTTTAGCGCCCTTAAGCCCCCGGGTCAGTGGCTGCGCTATATAAATCATTAAAAAAAAACAAATGAGGAGCATGACCTTAAGTCCCTGGAGCAATGAACCCAGCTGACCCCATGTGATGGAAGACAGATGGGCGGGGCTAGAACCAATCACATCCGGACATCCCCTATGAAGCAGGCTCATGTATAGGGTCTCACTAACCACCCACGCAGATTTTTTACTGTAAAGTGATGATAAGCCTTATAAGCTTCTGCTTGTACTAACTCACGGCAAAACATTCTCAAGCAGCAGAGTTCTTTGCTTGCATCCTTATTTTTGTGCGATTAAAACTTGCTATCCTTCCAAGAAATCTCTAGGCCTTTTTCCCTAGTGGGTTGTATTTTTTCTGGCATGAGTGTACAGGGGCGTGCCTTCACCTTTTCCCACTTTCTTTTACACTCATCTAGCTGACTTGATGCTCATTTACCTTTATGGAAAGGACTCACTTTAATATTTGTCTGTCCTATAAAAAAAAGGTTCCTGTGGAAAGGCACCCATCGGGTCTGTAACTACTGTCTTCCCTGTGATAACCCTGAAGAGCATTGTGCATCGTGGAGGGTTTTTCGCCATAAGACGCTCAAAGAGCGTTGCTCAATACTGTGGGTGGCCTATGATATGCAGGCTGAATCCATGTCTCCCACCAGCGCAAATGCCTCGGAAGATGAGCAGCAAGGCAGGGACGGTTCCTTTTCAGAGGCCGATGATGTATGTGAGAAACCAGAAGGTGTCTCGCCTGGTAGTCCCCGGGGATCTGTCATCCAGGTGGCCAGGACACGGCCATTGCTTTAGGATCCAGTCACTGGGGGTGGACCAGTGTGGCAGGATCACTTGGTTGAGGGGTAGTGGGACACCGGATAGTGAGACGCAGTATGCCTGTCCCAATAACACCTTTACACAATCCTACCTGGTGGGGTACTTTAAAACTCAACCCTTTCCTGTTGAAAACACTTTCACACTGACAGCCCGTTCTGGGAGAAAACAGACTCACACCCGAGCAGTGTACCTGACATGTCCCACTACTGTGGTCAGGCAAGGTCAGGCAATTACTGACAACAACATACACCTGACTCCCATTCGACCTCCCCACATGGATGAAAGGCGGAGCACGAAAGCACACTCTGAGACAAGGCAAAGCACACGAAGGAACAGCAATTCTGAGACGGCAGCTGAACGAGGGGAGACAGACGGCAAGCCAAGAAGAGTTCGCAATGAGGAGAATTCCCTTGACTTTTTTTGGCAACAACCCGTTACTCTCGAACCTTCAAGTTTGAAAACTTAAGACCAGGATACTAGGCTGAAAAATCGACCATTGTGTGTCAGAGATACCCAGGGTCCTCCCGTGTGACTTATCAAGTGCAGGAATAACAGAAGCTGCAGTGGTACCATCCTTGGCTCCAAGAACAAAGTGGCGATAAAGAAAGCAACACAGCCAGTGAGTTGGGGAAGCCGATACCAGGCCAGTCTGTGTTAATGGCAAGGTTGCAAGTAGCAACACTGTATAACAAGCACTGGAACGAACATTGTTACAAACACGTGTGATGAAAGACGCAAAAAAAATTGAACTGCTAATGAATGCCTGAACTTTGAAAGATAGGATACTGTTGACATAGTGGTCCGGCACTGCGTGGGTGCTCAATCGAAGGTCTCTGTAAGGTATCCAGCCGAGAAACGGAAGAAGTGAAAGTTAAAGATGTGTATTGAGAAAAGATTTGTGAGTCGAAGTGGTCCTGCGACGGGTGAAGTAAAATCCTGCACACATTCGAAAGTCTTAGATGTTTGATGCAGAAATGAAAGTCTTGTAAAAGGAAATAAATGGCCCGAGCCCAGCTGAAGGAGACCAAATGACAAAATTGGGTTGAAGTGTATCTGGGCCCGGCAGAGGGAGACCAGTGGTGAACAGGGAGTCACCCAACAAGTTGAACATTGTGTCAAAGTGGGTCTGAGCCAGGTGGAGACTTTGACTGGCAAAGAGACTTTGGCACAGAAGACCCTGATACTGAGAAGTTGAACTGCATCCTCGTGCTAGAGAAGCCAGAGTCTGTGCTAAGCTCGAGTGTACCGCCTTGTCCTGTGCTGAAAACGTGGGGAAGGGGAGTCGACCGCAATTTCTTGATCACTTTTCTTTACATAACATTGTTTCCCACACTATTTTGTATTTAGAAGTAAAGAGTGCCAATAGTTTTATTAGTTTAGGCAAGACACTACTAGAGCTGTCTTATTATTATTTGATGGTTGCAGCTTGATCCCATCTTAGATTTAGGTTTAGATAGGCGTTTGTCAAACCCAATTGAAGTTCAATGAACACCCTTGAACTGTGGTTACTTGTGTCTGTCTTACTGTTTGATACCATGCCTTCCTTACACATAGTTAAGGAGTCAATTGGCTCCCGCGTGTCCATCCCCAGCCCCAAAGGGCAAGCCAAAGGCTCTGCTACGAGGACCTCTCCCGCTGACAGGGGCACTCACTCACATGCACAAGGGGGTATGCATCATAAGCACACAACCCCACTGCAATCTTTGATAAAAAAAGCACATGCTGCAACAACGGTTTTGCCGAAACATACGTCAACATTTTTAGAACCCTCGTGTTCTAAGCCAGTTGCGCTTCTGCACTCACGTCCAGCGCATGTCTCCAAAAGAAATGCACTTTGCAGCACATACATTCTTTACAGTTCCTGTGCTGTCAAAACAACATTTTAATTCCAAACAATTGGAAAACACTCTCCAGAGCAACCCCCTACACATGTTGGGGCTGCTTGCCTTCCTACAACAAAGTCTGTAACTACACAGTATCTTCCCTAGGGTATACTAAGACTACTAAAATGACTCAGTCCCTACATAACAAGAGGAGAGCTGTGGACCAAAAAGAAATTGTCCCCCCCCCCCTCTCCCAGATATCCATAGAAAAGGTACATGGACTAAGGAGAGGTTTGAGCAAATCCATGGGCACAGTTTCTGAATGTGTCACCTTCATGGATACATTTCCAATTAAATGTAAGAAACTTGGTTTTGAAGAGGATTAACCACTTCCAAAATTGCCTAGACTCCGGTTAACTCCTACACATTTAATTGTTGATATTACAGATCAGCCTTCCAATATTTTTCAGGATGAACAAGATGACTGTTATTATAACCAATTGCAATAAGACCAGAGGAATGATGATCAGGGTACATGGCCAGCTACTCCCACTCATGAGGATGCCGATGAGCCAGATTGGCCCTCACGACAAGTTTGCCGGTCTGGAAAAATAGGTGCCAGTATTTCTGTATACTGCCACTTTTCCAGACTGGCGAACTACAAGTTGTGGGGTTACCTAATTTACCTCCAGCTGATAGCTGGAGGTAAATCAGCCTCCCACTGGCAAAAAACAGCTGGTATTACTGGTAATACTGACAATACCCTTCATGTAGTACTTATGGGATTGCATGGAATGGGGATTTACTGGTATTCCCTCCGCCTATAATATCCTGGTAATTCCAGGATATCAGGTGGCGGGAACGTTCTACCATTTACTGGTATCCCGCAGAGTTATGGCAATCATGTAATGACCCTGATCATCTTTGGGGACTATGATCCTATAGATCAGCCTGGCGACACATCTCCTATAGATGACCAGCCAGATTCCGATTTTGTGGATGACACCCTGAAGGAAAGAAGGGCTGACAGCCAATATATTTCTAATTCCATTAAAACGACGATTGCACCTTCTCTGCTTACTCCATCCCTTACATGAGCGGTTAATCCTCGGGTAGAAAGATCTTTCAAATCCGCTCCCACACAACCTCTTTACATGGGGGGGCCACGTTAAACCTGATTCACTAGTGGTTACAACTACTAGAAGACGTGCAGGTGTCACTTTATCAAACCCAGAAGCATCTCAAGATAAAGAATGTAAAAAGCGTTATGCCTTAGGAAAGAGAGTAACCACATCTGTTGCTTACTCTACACACATTCCTAATAATGCCGCTATTTTAACAAGTTATGACGCACAGTAGGGGTTCCTTCAAGACAATGTAGACAATGTCCCTGAGCCATCAAGGTCTCGATTGCAGAAGATTGTTAAAGGAGGTAAGCAGGTTACACACAACATTTGAAGAACACTCTTGATTCTGCAGAAACAGCAGGCAGAATTCTCGCAGGGGGGACTTTATTGAAATGTCATTCATGGCTTTGCAATTCCTGTTTTAATCCAGAAACTCAGGCCTTCCTCATTAATGTGCCGGTAGAGGAATCGGTCCTGTTTGGGAAAGCTGTAGACGATGCCTTAGAAACAGCTCAAAAATAACACGATACATTCAAGACTTTAAACCAGATCTCCAACAAACCATGTGTCCAATCTGGGGTAGTCCATACCCACCGGTCTTACTTTCCCAAAGCTTCTCAAGACGCACGCAGTCTGGGTTCTCCTCTGGCTCTTAACCCTGGTACTCATCGCAGGGGGCATCATCTCATTTCCAAACCTCGCAGCAACAAGGTTTTAAGTGAGGCAAAGGTTGAGGTAGGAGCGCAGCCACTAGATGCTCCGCTAACCCCGCCAACAAATGACTTACCCATCAGAGTCCCCTCCCATGCATCCCAAGTAGGAGGCTGAATTACTCAAATCAGCCACACATGGGAAGAAATAACATCAGATCAGTGGGTGCTAACGACAGTAACCAACGGATATTCTATAGAATTTCTTTTAAAAAACCAGCACCATCCACCCAGAGCAAGAAGGATGTACAAAGATCACCAACGCATCCTGCAAGTGGAAACCAAGACTTGACTACAAAAGGGAGCAATAGAACTCGTCCTTCTTCAAGAGGTAAACAAGGGTTTTCAGTGTACTTCCTTTTAACCAAAAAGGGTCTAACCATGCACCCTGTATTAGATCTGCATCCTGCAAACAAGTATGTCAAACCACAAAGATTCAGTATGACTATCCTACAGGAATTAATCCCACTTCTAAAACAAGTGGCAGGTAACCGTACAAAAGGTAATGCGCCTTCCCGGGAGGATAGCCTCATGCATTTACCTAGTGCCACACGCTCGGTTGCACATGCGTCCTATGAAAAAGTGGCTTGCGAACCAAGGACCATAAGCAAGCGGTCAATGGGATGATCTAGTGGTCATTTTGCAGTCTCTCGTTCACACTCTGCAATGGTGGACAAGAGAAAACCTTGAGCGGAAATCGTTCAACACTCCTGAGGTACAAGCCACTCTACCGACAGACCCCTCATTCACAGGGTGGGGTGTGCACCATCTCCAGTACACCGCACATGCGGTGTAGACACAGACAATGGCAAATACGCACAATCTTCGAGAACTACTGGCAGTGGAAGGCCGTAAAAGCCTAACAACACCAGCTTCAGAACAAGACTGTTCTAACCTTGACAGACAGCACCGCAGGGATGTACTACATTGACAAGCGGGGGGAACACACTCTCCAAGTCTGTCCAAACTAGCCCAGAAGATATCACTGTGGGTATTTCATCACAACATATACCTACTGCAGGGCCATCTTAATCAATTTGGGGGCCCTGGGCACAGACAGCTTTGGGACTACCTCCACCGAACAAAGAAATAAAGGGATCCAGAATATCGGGTCACGTACCCCTCGTCAGGATCACTAAACATATCTTGATGTGTTGCCTCGCAGCATACTACCTGCCAGTCCCCTTAAACTCCTGCTTTAATCAAAATGATAAACAAGAAGCATTTCAAGGCCAACATTAGCAGTCCATGATGAGGATTCTGTGTTCTGGCCTAGGTACAAGGCACTTTTCATCAATATTTGCAATGAGAAAGGTATTCCGACCATAGTATACATGAAGGCTACAGATCGTATGAAAAAGGTGCACATAATGTAGAATAGACTGCCTCCCTGAATGCAGTAGTGCTCAAGCATGGATACAGCAGACCAATGGGAAGCAAGGAGAAAGCTACACACACCATAGCATAGATACTGGATGAAGATTAATCTACAAGGAAGGTGTCTGTATCCAGACAGATTGAGATTCGTAGAGGCACATGGTTTTTAGGTAATGTTGCCATTAGAGAGAAAAGAAACAACTGACTGTGTTGTGAATTGTATTAATTCAACCATTTTTATAGAGGAAGCAACACTATAGCCAGTGAAACGATGAGTGGGGCTTTTTTGAAAATCATACCCTGAGAAAGAAATCACTTTGAAGGGTGACTATTTTGAAAGGTTTAAGGACTGGTAATTTTGACAGGTTAGGCAATACAATATTAAATGAGATGCCCAGGATCACACATTGGTTCAGAGGTGAAGCTGAGATGTGTGCTCACTTAGCAATTTCTCTACTGTACCTCTTTATTTTCTAGCACTTACCATGAACTAAAATAATCCCATGTTATAGAACTGACTTGGAAAGTAGAAAAATCACATAACCTCCCATGACAATTTTTAAAAACAAAATGTTATAGAAGCGTATTATACTAAATGGGAATGAGTCTACCTTCATTGCCTCCACCATTAAGGGACGCATGTGCATATAAGTATCGGCATACTAACTGATGTTATCTTAAAAGCTTTCATATGACTGTCTCTTGTATTTTAAAGCTTAAAATCTGCCCACAACACAGGCGTGTGAAATTGTTTTTATAAACGTGCCGAAAAACCTCTGAATCAAATGAGCAGACCTTAAAGTATGTTTGCCAGAGCGCTGTGATATCTGATCCGCTCTCTTCTGTGTAGAACTTCTTCTACTCAATCCAGCAATGGGCTAAATAATGCCACCAACATGTGAGAAGTCAAATTTTCTCACAGAAGATAACACAGTAATGTTGCTGATATTAGATGATTTGTCCAGGATCACTGCATTGTCTGTTGTCAAAGCCAGATACATGAATTCACTCTTTGGTCGCACAGTCTTGAATTTGGATACCTAATCACCTCTCAGACTATCACTTTATGCTCCAATTGTATAGCAACCACTGTCTGGTGAAGGTTTGTTGCTGATAATAGCACATGCTGTGCTACAAAACCAAGTACATATACATGTAGGTTTATCAACTTGAGACATAAGAAAGGCTGAGTCCACCATGCATACATTTCGTATTGCCATCTTGCATATGAACACATATCTCTGCAATGTGTGCCTAACACACTGAGCTAGCTTTTTAACCATCAAAGCATTCAAATGCATCAGTATGCATTTCAACTTTGGCTATTGTAAATGATAAATATAATCCCCAGAAAGCTGGGAATGCCACACGAGTTCTGTCGTAGTGAACACACAAACAAGGAATACTGCAGTGAACACAGAAATCATTAAAGGATGAATTGATCAAAGTAGAATGTGTACTTGTCAACAACTGACAGGCAAAGGATTTAGAGCCTCAGCAGAACCTCATAAAATATCCTCACATCTGCCTTTTAAGTGTCGTAAACAATGGGAACTGGCTTCTTTAAGTCAGGCAGCCTTGTGGGGCCCCCCTCCAAGGTGGGTGCCCATGGCAAGTGCCCCTTTTGCCCTCCCATAAAGACGTCACTGACCTACTGCCTCAACATGTTCCAGGGGAACACAACTGTCTAGCCGATGTGCTTAGAATGAACTTACAACCTCCTTCAGAGCACAAATGGCAGCGGCACCAAGATCAATCACAACGTTTTCACAAACTGGGGTCAGCCATACATAGACCTCTTTGCAACACAAGAGAACGCACAATGCCCATAGCGCGCTGCCAGGGGTCCCCAGACAGGGTCCAAAGGGAAATGCTCTGTGGATGAACTGGTCCAGGAGATTTGCATATGCGTTCCTCCCCCCAACACCACTCCTGAACAGGATTGTCCACAAAATGCAGGTATTCTAAAAGCGCCAATGTGTGCACATCAACCATGGTGTTTGCGCCCACTCAAAATGTTCCTTTACCCTCCAAGCAGAGGCTTGTGGATCTGCTTAGAATCACGTGCTTTGCGCTGGCCAACATCTAGTGGTTGGTGCAGAGTATTTCATGACTTGTTTTTGAAATCGAAAAGGGATGTCGACAGGGCGAGTTTGTAATACTATCCTTACTGTGTAGTGTATTTTACCCATGGTCTTTCCAGGCATCAAGGTCCTTAGATTGTTTTTTTTTCCACCATCAGTTTTGGACACATTTCGCAGAGTTCCTCGCTATAGTGACTATTAGTCGCCATGACAAAATTAATATTATTTTTATTGCATATTATCAGTACCGGTACTTTCGATGCACTCAATCGGCTAATCCAGCGGGGCGCAACGATGTTTCCAGCCATTCAGTCTCCAGGGACCTTCTCAATGGTCTTCCTTCAGGCTTCGGGCTAACATTTTACATTCATACTTCGAGAATGTCTAAATTGACATTTCTCTTTCACCTTCCTGTCTCGCTGTGTTTCGGAGCATATCGTGGAAAAGACTCCATTTAAGTTTTGCCCATCCTGCAACTAAAAGTTTCTCTGGAAGGACACACACAACGTGTGTAACCATTGTCTCCCTCGAGACCACAAGGAAACTGTGCAAAGCTTGTAAACTTTTTCGAACCAAAACTCTTAAAGACCGGTGGTCCAAGCACTGGGCAGCCTAGCAATTCCGGCTGAAGCATCGTCTGATTGGTGTGGAGAAATCTGAGGAGAAGCAAGACTGCCTCGGTGCCATTAGTGACGCTGAAGACACCCTAAGGGAGGCAAAAGCCTCCCCAGTGCTCATCCCCAGCTCCAAAAGGCCGGCGTTGCACACTGCTATGCAGACCTCTTCTGCCGACAAAAGCACAGACATTAAACAAAAGGGGCTGTCGTACCACAAGCCACCAATTCATAAACACAAAATACACCTGCATGTCACGGGCCGGCAAACCCGCCGAAAAGTGCCAAACCGGTATCAGAGCCTAGCCTTTCAGCAAACCGATCGCCGTCTAACAAAATATCTGCACCTTTTGCTCAGCCTTCGGCGCATGTTTGAAAACTTAAATAAATACCGACCATTACGGGGCCGCACCGAATGTCTCTACGCAGACGAACACATAGGCGCAGCCGCCGAAGCAGGTAATTTCGGTGAATATAGATTCACAAGGTTCAGGATATACTAGGGACACCTCTCCCTTATCACAAGCACTCCCAAAGAAAGACCTATCTCTCATAGCAGGAGGAAATAGTTTTGCCTCTCAACAACACACGGTCTACTGGTTCATGGACCTAAGAAAGATTTGAAGGTACCATGAAAAGAAGCATCCTTTGTTGATTTTCTGGGTAAATTTCCTATTAAACAAAAGCACATTCCACAAGGGGAAGGGGAACCCCCAGCTAAATCCCCTAGGATTGATCACTCCCTATTAGGAGTCTGTAATAACTTTTGATGAGGAACAACGCCTTTCCTTGATGAGTATTTTGTACAATCCCCAGATATAACCGAATAACCAGTTTCCAATTCACATATTGATGACCAGCTACTTTATAATCTTTTAAATTCAGCTCCTGACCACTTTAAAACGGATGCACATGAGTTGGAAGATGACGCTGACTTCGTAGCCCATATATTAAATGAGAAGAAACAAGTAGGGCAATACAAACCACTGTTAGGGCCTCATTACGACCATGGCGCTAAGGGGTTAATGACGCTGTAAAAGGCTGCGGTGCCGTTAACCTCTTAGTGCCTAATTACGAGGTCCCTTTGCAGCTCCCGACCTTAACGGCTGGTCTGGACCAGCTCTTTTAGTAGGGACACGCAAAGGGACCTTGGAGGTAATTATAGTACCGCAATTTGCGGTATCGTAATTACTGCCTTCCCCATTCCCATTGAGCCCTATGGGGCAAAAATGGTAATGGGAAAGGGCCAATTGTGCATGGGGAATTACCGCCCCACCAACCTTGGAATGGGGTGGTAATTCCCCATTGCACCATGGCGGACTCATTACAATACCGGCAGCAACCATGGTGCTAATAGCGCCATTGGTTACCGCCGGTGTTGTAATGAAGGCCTTAGTCTATTAAGATGTCTTCTGTCTTTAACTACGCCAACCCTTAATAAACCCGTTAATTCAGGCATTGAAAAGTGTTTCAAACCTGCCCCACACACGCAAAAGGGCGGGTACTCCGCTGACCACCTCTGAAGCCCCAACTGATAAGAAGAGCAAACAAATATACTCTCTGGACAGAAAGGCTGCTATTTCTGCAGGGTTTAATATGCAAATGGCCGATAACACTACCCTTATGGGCTGTTTCAACAGGGCTCTGTGGGACCAGGCGGAGTAACAGGTTAATGGAGTGCCAGAACCTTTCAGTTCACAAATTCTAAAGATGCTGTCTGAAGGCAAATGTGTAGATAATACCATTATTAAAAACTCTCTAGAGGCTGTAGACACAGCAGGAAAAGTGGTGGCCAAGGGTACACTTATTAAATGCCACGCATAGCTAAGAAACGCAGGCTTCAAACCTGAAACAAAAGCTACTCTCATAAATATGTTCATTGAAGATAATGTGCTATTTGGCAGAGCTGGAAATGACACTCTAGAGACAGCTAAAAAATAACAAGACCCCTTAAAAGTCTTGGCCACATTGCCAATGAGCTGTTCATGCAATGAGGAGCATATGGCAATTGGCACACTTTTCATAGCCAAGAGGATGCAAGGACAACACAATCCACATATTTCCCAGGTGCTACCATCAGCTCACGGTATACCCACCAGGGTATACCGTGATAATAGCTCCATGGCTGCCTCCAAACTCGTAATGAGGCCCCTAGAACTTGTCCCCTCATCCCAGGTAAACAAGGGTATTTATTCTGTGTACTTCCTTGTTCCAAAGAAAGTTGAAACAAAGCTACCGGTGTTGGATCTAAGACCTGCAAAAACATATGTCAAATCCCAAAATGTTCAGGATGACAACTTTAACAGTGTTTATTCCTCTGGTATAGAGGGGAGACAACATGGCAATACTGGATATGAAAGATGCATATTTTCATATTTCAATGTTGCCAGCTCACCGAAAACACCCAAGATTCAAGGTCTTGTCCACACACTACCAGTTCAAAGTGATACCCTTTGGGATTGCCTAGCCCTATGGGTTTTCACAAATGTTCTGGTGGTAGTAGAGGTTCACCTGCGCAGGCAATCAATCCCTGTTTACACTTCTCTAGACAACTGGCTCATAACAGGGGACACACTGCAAATGTGCCAGCGGCACACTCAAAAGACCATAAATCTCTTGTTCAACTAGGATTTTTAATCAACGAGAAAAAATCAAGCCTTGTCCCCAGCCAAGTCAAACAATTTCTTGGGGCAATTATTTGGATGGAGGACACCCTAGTCTTCCCCTCCAACGAGAGAGTCTGAGACATGCTGCTTCAAATCCTTTGTTATACAGCCGGTCCGGTCACCAGATAACTGTCCGGAAGGTGATGCGCCTTCTTGGTATGATGGGTTCTTGCATCTTTCTTGTGCCACACGCAAGGTTGCGCATGCGTCCACTATAGGAATAGCTATTGAGACAGTGGTCTCAAGCAAATGGACAGTGGGACGATCTAGTGGTGGTTCTGCAAACTGTGGTTGCAGCACTTCAGTGGTGGACAAAGGACAACCTGCTGAAAGGCAGACTCTTTATGACCCCTCAAACACAGGCCACTCTGACAACAGATGCTTTCAGGCTGGGGAGCTCATTATCTCCACCAGACAGCACACAGCATGTGGATGCAAGTGCTGACAAAGAAACATTTCAACATTCTAGAGTTGCTAGCAGTTTTTCAGCACCACTTAACAGGGAAAACCGTACTAGTTCTCACAGCCAGTAAAACCGCCATGTTCTATATCAACAAACAGGGCCAGACACAGTCACTAAGTCTATCCAGACTAGCACAGAAGATCTGGAAATGGAGTCTCCAAAGGTACATTTACCTTGTGTCTTAATTTACCTGACAGATGCATGGACATTTTAAGAGATGCACGCAACTCAAACACTGGACATTGCTACTTTAACAATTGGAAGTGATTTGTCATATTGTGTAGAATGTCCAATGCTAAGCCCATTTACTGTTCACCTTCCAATATTCTTCACTATCTATTACACTTGTTACATGCTGGCCTAGTGTTCAGTTCTCTAAAAGTCCTTTTAGCTGCTCTTTCTGCGTATATTACCTTACAAAGCAAGGTGTCACGGTGGCATATTCCAGTGGTGAAAGCCTTCATGGAAGGGGTGAAGGGGTGAAAAGGATTTATGCCACAATTTCAAATCCACCCCCAAGGTGTGGGATTTAAACATTGTCTTGAGCAAGCTTATGGATCCTCCCTTTAAACCCATGAACAAGCTTCAAGGATCTTACCTACAAGGCCGACGTTCTTATAGCCATCACCTCTATAAAAAGGGTAAGTAAGCAACAAGCGTTAGTCTCAGAGACTTTTTGTCATGATACATAAAAACAAGGGGGTCTTAAGAATACATCTATGGTTCGCAACAAAGTTCATTTCTAGGTTCCATGTCAACCAATCTATTGAACTGCCAATGTTTTTTTCAAAACCCACAGCACTCTGGGGACAGAGCCCTCCATATTATACAAAACAGGGGTGCCTGCTGATAGTCCCAGGTCCTTCAGGCGTTATATACTCGAAAAAGGGGGGGTTGGACCTGACGGACAGGGAATAGCCACTTAGTACATTTATTTTTTCATAAATACCAATAAATGCTCAATTTTCATTTCTAAAAACTTTTTATTCTCATAATAAATTCATATATCAATGCTAAAACATTTCAGTAAACAATTAAATGTAAATTTGACTCAGACTGATTCACTCCTACCATTCATACTGTTATTATTTTTTAACACACTAATGACATGTGTATATTTTGGCCTCATATATAGAAGGCCTCTTGTTCTATTGAGACAATTCCACAGAGGTCCTCCATCCACTGTTCTGATGGTTCCGTCTGTGCGTGCTTATCACACCGACATTCGTCTACACGTGTTTCAGTTGTCTATTTTCGGGACGTGAATATTCGTCGACCCTTAATTCATACAACCTTCTTCAGGACAAGATTAATGGGAGTTTATTTATTCCCACAGATATCAAGTAGGGTGAGTACCACCACCTAAAATACAATAAAAAAGCTTTAGAACGCTAAAGAACTGACAAAACACTTAAAACAAATTTCCAATTCATTCCCTGTAAGCTATTCCCTCTTATTTAGAACACATTAAATGTGAAGATATGATTCTAAAAAGTAATCATAATACAACATCCATGAGTGATTACCTTTACACCCACACGTGTTGCTAGCTGGATAAATCCTATTTCCATTTTCAATTAGTGGCCACCTCAATCTGCCCACCAACCTAGATGCAAATAAACCGTTCGTCTTTTATTTTTTAGAACGTGATACTTACTTAGAATAGAATCCAATTGATTCTCTCTATTTATAAGATCTTCTAACCCTTTTATTTCCTCAAGAGGGATTCTTCGCAACTCGGATAGTTACCTATGAGGGAAAAGGAGAGTGTTACCGGGGAGAGAGTGTTTAAATGTATCTCTAATTGGGCGATTAGAAAAGGACTTACAACTGGGTTAAGTTCGATTCTGAATCCAGAGATTTATTTATAGCAAGCCGCCTTAGATAGCGACCATGAAGTCGATAATTTGAACAATTCTGTGGATGGTTAGATAAGAAAGATAAAAAAGGTAAAAATGCGGACGTAAATCATCGCGCTATTCATATAGATTACTTTGTTGTATACCCTCTATCTAGGAGTTTATATTTTAGAAAAAGCCCCTTTTTTTGATCTGTATCTTTTTCATATATTTACATTCTTTATGGTGCCCTCTTCGTCTACTTCCCCATGCCTTAATTTTCTTAAGCCTAACCCATCCACTCGTCGCGTTAATTCCACGTGTGGTAGATTCCTTTATATTGGAACGGCTATCCCCACTCCTGCGATTACCTGGTAGTTCGATTTGTTCGTTCAGGAAGCCCGCAGTGCTCTATTTCGTTCTTTCTCTTCCGGCGCTGTTTGGTGTTCTGCGGTATGTATCTGTGAATGCTCGCGTCACAGTTGTGATCGTGATAGAAAGGGGACTAAATACCCAAATAATCGGTAAACACAAAGGACGGACAAGTTACTCCGTTCCTAGACCTCAACGAGGGACTCCTTACCTTTTTTCTTGGTAGATCGTTAAATCGGGAAATAGCTCAATTTTCTCTGTGATTACTAAACCTATTGGGAGGACCACCCACATGGTCAGGCTCTTCCCTTTAGTGAGTAATGAGGGCTCCCCATTCCACCGAGATATTGAGGCCATTCTTTACTGTATCAAGGCGATATATCCAACGTTGTTCCAGTTTATGGAGCATAGTGGATATATCCCCTCCTCTTTTAGGTAATTTTACAGTCTGTAGCACAAACCATCTAAGGTCAATATCTTTGTGTTGTTTAAGACTGAAGTGGTCCACAAGTGGCTTATCGGCCACTTTATTCCGTATACAGCTCCGGTGTTCGCCTATACGTTGGCGCACCTCTCTAGTCGTTTTTCCTACGTACATCAGATTGCAGGGGCAACTAATAATATAAATGGCATTCTTGGTACGGCAATTATTATGCGTCTTAAATTGCCATTTTACCGACCCATAATTAAATTCATGTCTAGTCTCTGTCAATGGACAGGACACACAATTGCCACATTTATAGTGGCCAATGATGGGGGGTAGCCCCCATTGATTCAGTACAGTTTGCTCAGAATTTGAATCTCTGTAGGTGTGTACTAGACGTTGCCTAAGATTCTGATTCTTCTTAAAAGCAAAAATAGTTTTTTTAGAGAGAGTTCCTGGTTGTTTGATTAGGTCCCAATTACGGTTAACAATCTTTTTGATTTCATTGCTGACCGGATTGAAAGTTGTTACACACACTAGTCTATCCTGTTGTTTCTTTTCTTTCACTAGCAGGCATTCGTCTCTGTTCCTATTCAGCGCCCTTTTTAAGTTATTCTTAACTAGTTTATGCGGATAACCTCTCTCCAATAACCGTGCTTTCAGAATTTCTGCATGTTTTTTATATTCGTCCTTCTCTGTGCAGTTCCTCCGTATCCTTAAAAACTGTCCATAGGGTAAGTTTTGGCGTAGGCCCACGGGGTGAAAACTCGAATAGTGGAGGAGGGTGTTCTTGTCAGTTGGCTTCCGATACAGAGTGGTAATCAGCTTGGTATTAGACTTCTTGATAAGTAGATCTAAGAAACTTACTTGTTCTCTGTGACATTCCATAGTAAACTTGATATTACTGTCACATGTATTAAGCCATATATGGAATTGGTTCAATGTTTCACTAGTACCCCTCCATATTAAAAATACATCGTCAATATATCTATACCAGGCCTGTAGACCATTGCACAGATCCCTTTGTTGCTTTAACTGGCTAGATTCACCTGAGATGTATTTCTCTTCATATTCAGCCATGAACAAATTCGCCACATCTGGGGCAAATGTAGCCCCCATGCTGACTCCTTTTCGTTGTTTGAAGAGAGTTTGTTTAAATAGAAAAAAGTTCTCAGTCATAGCTATTCGTGCACATTCTTGTATAAACTTCGTCGGTGGAACAAGTGGTTCTGATCTCTTATTCAAGAATGTGCCAAGAACTTCCAAGCACTCTGTCTGTGGAATGGAAGTATACAAGGACTCTACGTCCATAGTAACTAGAATATCATTGTCATCTACAGTTAAGTTCTGAGTTATCCTTATCATATCACCTGAATCCTTCACATATGATGGCATCTGGCCTACAAAAGGTTTTAGAAAAAATTCTACATAAACCGAAAGGGGTTCTAAAAGTGAATCAATCGCTGCCACTATCGGTCTCCCTGGTGGGTTAGTCATTCTTTTATGAATCTTAGGCAAGATGTAAAAAGCCGCTTTTTTGGGATGACTTTTTCTAAGGAAGCGACCTTCCTCATTACTGATCCACTGTTCTCTTTCTGCGTGGTTAGTCAAGCTATTGATCTCGTCTTCTAATCTCGATGTAGGATCTTGAGATAATTTGAGATAGGCATTTTCATCGCCCAACAAACGCATACATTCGTTATCATAGTTCTCAGTAGAGAGGATAACTATCCCTCCCCCCTTGTCTGCGGGTTTGATCGTGATATCTTTCCGATCACATTTTTTCTTCGTTTATTTTTGAAGCGCTAGTCGCGTGGTTTTGCTCGCGTACCTTTTCGGTTATTTTCTACGAGAGCATTCTCAAGTCCGTAGTACTCGCGAGCGCGTACTGTGAATATTTGGAAGCGCGCGATTAGAAAGAAAGGACCCAAAGACGTCGTTTTGCGTCGCGGCCATTTTAGAAAATATTTTTTCTTCAACACAAGCACGTATCGACACGAGAGAAGGTGTATTACAGACTTAAAGAAGTTAAGAAGTTTATTTCTTCCGATTTAATTCATCATTTGCATATAATTTCATCTTTAACAAAGATAGCACAAGGTATCGTTTTTAATTTCCTAAGTTAAGTTCTAAAGAATTATATATATATATATATATATATATATATATATATATATATATATATATATATATATATAGGTATAGAGATTTAGTTATTTTTTATATTTATCCTTAAGGACATTTTCGAGAGTGAATAAGAAGAAAATATATATATAAAGAAGCAATGTCCAGAGTCAAGTCACAGCAGATTACATACAATTAATCATCTATCACGAAAGAAACTAAATAGCCTAACAGCAATCAGAGCTTAGGCTACAGGTATTTAAATCTATTAATCACATGATTAGTTTTGAGTATTGAACTAGAAGAAGGTGTTCTAAAACTGCATTTTATTTTAGGAACACTACTGAAAAACTAATACCAGATCTTTCCTGCGAAGACAGACAGAAGTGCCAGCAGTAGGAGTTCCAGAGAGTTCTAGACTTGTTGTCTCTTTTCTCTCAATCCACTTTCCCTTTCCCCTTGGGTTTGTCTGTCCGGTAGTTTTATAATTACAGAATTGTTGGGCAGACAGGCTTAGGGGGTTTAGAGGACCAGCTTCACTCCTGCAGGATTCTTCAGCATCAGCTCTGACAGAATGAAAGGCCCACGAAACTGATCACAGGAATTTAACTTTTCCTCGTTCCGCCAAGACTTTAACACCAAGACAACTTCGCTGGTCACTGTTTTTTTGCAGAATTTGACTTTGTAATCACGTTTAAGCCTGGACGCTTGAATGGAAAAGCTGATGCGCTGTCTCGATGTTTTCCAGGAAGTTTAAAAACTGACGATTGTATTCCAGTATCACTCTTGTCTGAGAAGAATTTTGTGGTGGGTGAAGTGCATAAAGAAATAGACTTTCGAGAACAAATACATCATTTGTTACCTAAAGAAGAAATGGGAAGCCGCAGATCCAGTGCGAAGTATTAAAGAAGTTTTGCCCTATGTAGATGCAAAATTGTATCTTCCTTCTGAAGAATTACAGGAGGAGGCACTGAAGAATTGCCATGATTCACCTTTGGCTGGTCATCCAGGAGTTAAGAAAACTTTAGAACTTCTTAGAAGAGAGTTCTGGTGGGAGAAGATGCGTGAAGACACAGAAAACTATGTAAGAACATGTGAAATTTGTATCAGAGCAAAATCCGACCATCAAAAGACTGCTGGTTTATTAGTACCTTTGCCAATTCCACCTCATCCATGGCATACAGTATCAATGGATTACATTGTTGAATTACCATCTGACAAAGGATGTTCTACAATTTTGGTTGTAGTAGATGTTTTTTCTAAGGCGGGACATTTCATTCCCATTAAGGGAGCTGCTACCGCTACGTCTCTAGCACAAGCCTTTTTACAGAATGTAGTGAGACTTCATGGTTTTCCATGTCAAGTGATTTCAGATCGAGGCACACAGTTTGTTTCAAAATTTTCGAAGGCGTTCTGTAAAGAATTGGGAATTGAAATTAATCTAACAACTAGTTATCATCCAGAGGGTAATGGCCAAACAGAAAGGGTGAATCAAGAGCTAGAAAAATACCTTCGTTGTTATTTGGGTTCTGATCACAGTTGGGTGGAGTTGTTGTGGTTGGCGGAATTTTGTTATAATAATACTGTAAAGGAATCTACTTCAATGTCACCATATTTTGTTAATCAGGGATTTCATCCACGTTTTCTTAGAGGAGTAGTTTTAGAAGAAGTGGAGGTTCCTGATGTGGAAGACAGATTGAGAACTATGGGACAAAATTTGGAGAAAGCAATTCAAGCCTTAAAAGTAAGCAAATTGAGTTACAAGAAATTTGCGGATAAGAAACGTAGAGAGGCTCCTAAATATCAAGAAGGAGATAAGGTATGGTCGTCCACTAAAAACTTAGCCTTGAAGGGAAGGAACAAATTTAGTCCCCGTTTTATTGGACCATTTGAAATTGAAAAGGTATTGTCCCCAGTTACTTTAAAGTTGAAGTTGCCATCTAGTATGAAAATCCACCCTACATTTCATGTTAAATTGTTGAAACCCTGTGGAAGTGACACTAGATTAGTGGGAGTACCTGGTCCAGTATTTTCAGATGATGATTCTGAATATGAAGTTCAAGCTATTTTGGATTTTAGAATTGTTCAAGGTCATTTGCAATATTTAGTGGATTGGAAAGGGTACGGTCCAGAAGAGAGATCTTGGGTTAAAAGCGAGGATGTTCATGCCTCTAGATTAACTAAAAAGTTTCATTCTTTACAACCCTTTAAACCAGGCCCTGGGACAGGGCTTTACAGGGGGGGGGGTACTGTCAGGTTTTCACATTCTATATCTCACATTAGCAAGATTCCTAGGAGAATAGGATGTTGCAAATACTATTTCAGGGGTTAAAATATTAAATACATTCTGTTTAGATACTAGAGCATTTTCTGTTTTAGTTAATTTCATTTTCTTTCGTTAACTAACTTTCATTAGAAAGATGAAATGTCCCCAAGCCAAGATGGTGGAACACTTTCTCAACAGTGATTGGTTTAGTTAATAGCAGGCAGTATTGTGATGTCATTTAGAATGTTGCTTACAAACCTAAACTGCCTTTCATTGAAGTCTTTATTAGAGTAGGTCATGTTTTAGTTAGCTCCTATAGATATAATATATTTTAAAATCTTAAGTGATAGTATACTGAAAACATTGAGTTTTACATAGAACTTAGTATTCAAGTTAATGTAAGTCTGCAGTTGAAGAAGTATCTAATATTCAAAGAACTCTGAAGCTGAAGCATTGTATCCGGAGAACCAGTTGCCACTGAATCGATGCTGAGCAGCTGTATTCAGTTATCCAGTAAAAGACTAAGCTAAGTGACTTTTGGACTTTATTTTTTGGAGTTTCATTACTGGAATGCAAGTGAAATTTAATGTTTTGTTTTTTAACCACGATTGAACAATATTTTTGTGAAAACTGTTTGTTCTGTAATCTTTGATTATGCGCGCGGTTTTAGCGTCGGGTTACTAATATTAAACAGCTAAAATACTAATACCATTTTTTCTTCTTTTATTTTTGAAGCGCTAGTCGCGTGGTTTTGCTCGCGTACCTTTTCAGTTATTTTCTACGAGAGCATTCTCAAGTCCGTAGTACTCGCGAGCGCGTACTGTGAATATTTGGAAGCGCGTGATTAGAAAAAAGGACCCAAAGACGTTGTTTTGCGTCGCGGCCATTTTAGAAAATATTTTTTCTTCAACACAAGCGCGTATCGACACGAGAGAACTTCGAAGGTGTATTACAGAGTTTAACAAGTTTATTTCTTCCGATTTAATTCATCATTTGCACATAATCTCATCTTTAACAAAGATAGCACAAGGTATAGTTTTTAATTTCCTAAGTTAAGTTCTAAAGAATTATATATATATATAAATATATAGGTATAGAGATTTAGTTATTTTTTATATTTATACTTAAGGACATTTTCGAGAGTGAATAAGAAGAAAATATATATATAAAGAAGCAATGTCCAGAGTCAAGTCACAGCAGATTACATACAATTAATCATCTATCACGAAAGAAACTAAATAGCCTAACAGCAATCAGAGCTTAGGCTACAGGTATTGAAATCTATTAATCACATGATTAGTTTTTTTTATTATTTTTTTTTATTGAACTTTACTCAGTAAACTAAGTTTTGTCAAAAAGAAAATGTTTTGATCGCCTTCAGAGTGCTGCCATTAGAGCAACACGTGAATTTTCCAACATGTTGTAGACCGACAGTGGAGATTTGGGGCTAAAAGTCCAGAGTCCCCCCCTGCCTAGCACACCGGGTCAGACACCTTGGCAGCCCTTTACTTTCCTCTCGCATTAAACCGCTTCCAGACCCGTTACGGGTTTAACCTCTGATCTGTTACAGTTTATCAGATCGAATGCGAGTTCGATAAGTTTTGCCAGGGCTTGCGTCCATCTCGTGTTTTCGCCAGAGATCAGTCTCTTCCATAGTTCGTCTGGTTAAAAAATCCACAGATTTTCCCCCAATGGGGTGAGATAGGTAGTTCTGTTTTTCTTTGTAATTTCGCATTCAATCACCAAATGTTTCAGCGTCTCGATGGATGAGTCTTTTTTACATAGGCGACACCTTTTATCGGATAAGTCTCCTCTGATTGTTAAAATTTCCCTGGTTGGCATCAGGTTTAGTCTTGCTCTCATGATTGACATTCTTAATTTCTTATCTGGAAACTTAACACAGTATTTTAGGGGTTGTTTCGCTTTGTTAAATGATGGAGGTAGGTGATTTAAGAGCTTGTAGCTAGTAGCTTTCTCCATAGTGCAGATCCAGTCCATTTCTACCATTTTCCTTTTGATGCGGTCTGGATTTTCTTTCAGATCTTTTTCCGAGCATTCTATTTTTGCCAGATCGTCTTTTCGAAACTTGGTCCATTTAGCCAGAGCCTCGCAATTTCCTGTTTCGATTTCCTCCCGTAAGATGTTAAAAATGGGTAGAGTGTCCGACATGATTATTCTTCTGTATAAGCGCATCGCGCTTTGGTCTATCATTGATGCTAGAGACACCAGACCAAGTTCTCTTCTAATGGCCGGGGTGGGCGATGATTTAGGTAAACACAAAACTGTTTTCCACACGTACCCTTTGACTTTGGACCAAAGGCTGCGTGGGAAGTACAGCGAAGCCTCTATGCCATAGATCAAGGCCGGGACCACTTTAGCTTTGTAGAAGGATAGAGCCGGTATTACAGAAAATTTGCCGAACTTTCGGTCGACTGCTCTCATTTGGGAGGTCAGGCATTTTGTTTTTTCCCATATTTGTTTTTGGAGGGTCCTTTCTGTCCCGGAACTGTCCAATTGTATCCCTAGATATTTGAAGTTTGTCACTACTTCTATTTTGGTGTTATCCAGGAAAACACTAAGCTTTTTCACTGTTTTGGTTTGAGCTTTTTCTATCACTAAGATTTTGGTCTTTGATTTATTGATCTCCAGATAATTATCGGCAATGTAGCTCTCCAGATTCCTTAGTTTTCTTTGTAATCCCACTTTAGTTTGGTCAATTAATATGACGTCGTCAGCGTACAACAGACGAGGAATCTCACATTTCTCAATTTTTGGTGGGAACGATCGAATACTGCTTTCAGATGATTGATAATCGCCTAGGAATGCGGTAAACAACGCTGGTGCCAGTGGGCACCCTTGTTTCACACCTCGATTAACTCTAATTTCATCCGACAAGGATCCCTGATGGTTGAGTTTGATTCTGATTTTAGTGTGCGAGTGGAGGGCTTTTATGGGCTCCAGGATCGTGGCTGGGCAATTCCCCCCCTTGAAGTTTCGACCAAAGACTAGGACGATCAATTCTGTCAAAGGCCTTTGAAAGGTCCACAAAGGCCAGGTGGACCTTAGGGGCACCTTCTTTAACTTTCGCTTTCAGAACGTTGAGTACCATTAGGTTGATCGAGGTGGATCCATTTTTCTGGAATCCCGTTTGCAATATGTCGATGGACGGGCTGTTTTTACTCCATGCTTGTAGATGTTTTAGGAGACCTGTGGCGTATATTTTGCCTATTATGTCTAGAAGGGCGATTGGCCTATAGCTTGCTGGTTCATTTCTCGGTCCTTTTTTGTAGATGGGGACTATTACAGCCTTCTGCCATGATTCGGGCACCATCTTTGTTTTGCCGCATTCGGCGAAGATCTTGCTGATCATTTCCGCCCATTCATTGGGTGACATTTTTAGGTCCATGTTGGTAAGGCCGTCCGGACCCGGGGCTCTCGAGGTCTTCAGTTTTCGTATGGCTAGTTCGATGTCGTCCTTGTTCGTTAAGTCGACCCATGGTGATTCGGGGCCCTGACTTTCAAATTCTGATTCTGTCAATCGACCGTCAAATTCAGCCGTGAAGTATTTGCACCAGGTTTCTTCGGCCACTGCGTTGGAAAGTGGGGAAGTCTGTGTGTTATTTGACTCTTGTATAAGGGTCCAAAATTCGTTTGATTTTTTTGATTGGAGTTTACACATCATCATCTCAGCGTCATTTTGATATTGGATGATTTTGTGCTGTTTCCGCCAATTTTTGTAGATTTTCACTTCTTGGCGCCAAGCCTTCCAATCGTCCTCTATATTGGACTTCTTTGCTCTTCTTAACAGTCTACGGCCAAGTTTCCTTTTTTCAACCAGGGTCTTATCGTAACTGTGGTGGTTTGAAGGACATAGTCTCGTTTTCTTTTGCCCTTTCACCCGGAATTCTAGAAGTAGTGGTAGGTAGTTTGGTCTTTCGATCGTTTCTTCATTTCCCTCCTGAGTGGCTTTGTTCGCCCAGGCCTGCCTGATTTTCTTGATGTTTTGTTCGTTCAGACGTAGGCGGGTCTGTTGTAAATTGGTTTCAATTGTCCAATCGTAAAAGCTTGCTTTCCGGTTAGTGGTTAACCACGTGCAGGACAGTAAATTGTGATCACTGTTCACCGTTTTAGTCACCTTGAAGCAGGAAAGGTCGTGGATGAGGCCGTTTGTTATAAAGATATAATCTAGCGTCGCTTTCGAGCCGTTTCGCTCCCACGTGGGGATGTTTAATTGTTTTGGGAACAGAGCGGTGGCATTTTGAAGGTTTCTTAGGCTGAGGACTACCTTCAGGGCTTTTCCTCTTTTGATTGTGAGGTCAGGGCCACCCCGTTTCAGGGGGGAGCATTGTTGATCATTCGAGGCGGACATGTATTTGGCGTTAAAATCGCCACAGATGATGAGCTCGATTTTCTCAAATTCTACGTAGAGCTGATCAATCGTGGTTCCAACGGAGGAGCAGAAAGATTTTATAGACATTCTCTGGGGGTTCCAATAGCAGTTCAAAATGGCCAGATGGTTCGGTCGCCCTTTTGTCTTCTGTACCCCATGATCAGATTTAGAGGTCAAGGTGACCAGCATTTCGTAGGACTGCCTCCACGTTGTTGGTTCACTGAAACCCACTCCGGTTTTAATTGCGGTTATCAAACCAGACGATGGTCTGCCAAGGAGGCCTTTCACTGCCGGAGAGAAAGTCACTGTGAAACCATCCAGGACTGGTTTATTTACCAGCCAGGTTTCTTGCAGGCACAAAATTTCATAGTGCCATAAGTCGACGTCACCGGGTATTGTCAGGTGAGCGTGGCCTCTCGTGTTCCAAGATGCCAGGGAGTAGCTTTCGTTTGTGGGTCGCTCACGAGTTTCTTTGCCGGGTGGAGCTTTCAGGCAAGCTGACCCTGGTCGTTGCTATTTACCCTTCTTGTTAGACCAGGTTTTCGTTAGCCACTGCCAGGGGCCTCTTGGTTGTCTTTCGTTTCCCGTGGTCACTCGGGACTTTTCTTGTTTAATTTTTGAGTCCTCTTGCTTTTCTCGGGCTCCATCACGAGTGTCCATGGTTTGGTATTTGGCTTCGCTATTTTTTTTGCTCTCACTCCAGCTCCCGTCGGACTGAACCTTCCTAGTTTGGCGATATCTGTAATTGGAGTCGTCTCTCGATCGTAGTCGACCTGGTCCCTGCCCCACCGGACCTCTGTGGTCGCTTGTATATTTCCTGTCGCTCCTGATAATTACACCATCGAGTTTGTTGGTATAAATTGTCCGTTTTGGATCGATAGTGGTGCTGGTGTTTCGGATTTACCGCCTCTTTCTCTTCAGTGTCTTGGGCGCTCCGTCCCCTTTCTTGTTCCGTCAAACGGAAGCCCAATTGAGCAAATTCTTCATAGACCGATTCGTCAAGATCCTTAGTTGCGATTGTTTTTAAATGTAGAAATGCTTTGGCCCTTTTTTCCCTATGATAGGGTTCCACGAGCACGAGGTCGTCTGATCAAATCTTTTTCAGGGTTCTCATTTTCTTTGTTAACTGGAGCACAGTCGGTCTATTTAGAATTAGAAAGTTTTTATCCACTTCCATTTGTTCAAGCTTGAACAACCGGGTTCCTTCTTTAAGTTTTTTCCTGTTTGTGATGTCACCTTTAGACGTGCCATAATTCCTTGGACTTCTTTGATTTATAGGTGTGGCTTTGGGACAACGCGGGTTAGGGGGACTTCTTCTTGTACTGGAAGCTGAGTTTGCGGGGTTTACGTCCTCTGGGGACGATTTGGATAGTGGGCTCTTTTCCTCCGCCCGATGTGTTGCAAACTTCTTTCTCTGGACATCTCCAGTTTCCACCTTTTCCGTTGTGGGCCTGCCATTTTGCCTTTCCACGCGCTCTGCGAGGCTCTTTTCGCTTCCGCTCTCTTGAGGGCGCGGATTCGTTGGTTTCTGCTGACCTTCTTCTGAATAGGTGGAAATGTCCATGAGGTCGGTGCAAGTTAGAAAGTCCTCTACTGTTCTTGGTGACCTCGTGAGATCGATTTCTTTTGGCTGGGACTTTTGGTCAGATCTATTTACGGTTGTATGCTTTTCGCCCTGTCTGGGTCCCCTCGCGGCTACTTCTGCCAACGTGCCTGGGACCGCCTGTCCAGTGTGAACGGTATTTTGTAGATGCGTCCTTTGAACTTTGGACAATTTTCCTCCTTCTGGTTTTTCTTGTGCCAATCGAAATAGGGTTTGTTCTCTTCCCTTTGAAGTTTGTACTGCCTCGTTCGTCCCCCCTGCGGGCGTCAAAGGGTCGGAGGACACGGAACTGTGCACGGTTGCGATGGACTCAATCTTTTTTTCGAGAGCTTCCAGTTTCTTCTCCCAGTGTGTTTTCTGATTGGACATCGTCGGTTGATCTTCCAGGGTCGTTTGACTTATTTTAAAGGAGCTCGTCTGGGATTCCATAGTCTTGATCTTTTTCTCCAGAGCCTGGATAGTGGATTCCCATTGATTATTCTTATTTGGAGCTTTGTCCGCTGAACCATATATGAGGCTTTCCACCTGGACCAATTTCTCCATCATATTCGATAACAGTGCGGAGTTGTCCTGAACATTTTCTTTGATCGCTTCGTATAATTTACAAAATGGGGCCAAGACGATGGTCATAGCAGACATAATAGCAATCATTTCCGGTTTTTTATTGGGAGACTCATTTTGTAGGGCCACAGCGATGTCGCTCAAACGTCTCTTTTTTGGCGAGACTTGATTTTTTTCGGTTCTTCTCGATGAGGCTGACGAGTTCATCCCTTGAGGGTCCCCTGTTGATCGTAAGTTTCTGTCAAAATTTGTCGACGTTTTCGGAGAGCCAAACTTTGTCTGCTGAGTTTCCTTATACGGTTTGAACGAGTCTCCTTTTGTCGAGGGTGAGGAGGGGAGGCAGATGGTCAGATGGGGCTTTGACCAGGCCAGCCGCTCTTCTGCCTCTGGATAGGGCTGTGTCGTTCGCTTTACCTCCCCTGGTCCTTGGGACCCTTTAACCCCCTCCTCTTTTTTCTCATCTTCCAGCACCAGTATCTCGTCTATGGTAACTGGTACCCCTTTAGGATGTTTAGGGGTCTGAGATGAGGGGGCCTTTTCTCTTGGGAGGCTCGTTGCGTTTTGTAGCCCTGCTGTTAAAGTTTCCGTGGTCTTTGCTTTTTCTGTGGACGTAGCAGGTGTTTTTGCGGGTGTGGGTGCTTTTTCTTGCACAGTGTCTTTACACGGCCCTTGGATGTCTCTTATGGTTGTGTCTGTTTTCCTTTGTTTTTGCGCAGGCTGGGTGTCAACTGTTATTTCCAACATTTCGGCGTCTGATATTTCTGTGTCTAAACTTTGTTTTCTTTTGTATTGTTGGGTGAAGAAACTTTTTAGCGAGGCTGACAGCAGAGGGTTTGGAAGGCCTTTTGACGTTTGGCCGCTCTGTCTGGTGCGTTCTCTTGATTTTTGTTCCACCCTGTGGAATTTCGTTTGTGGTCTCGGCTTTACCATTTTGTTTGGTCCCTGAACTTTGGTTGGGGTATTGGTATTGTTTCTCTTTTTCCTCTTTGGTCCATCTCCGTTTCTAAGTTGCTCCCCATCAGTTTCCTTATTTGAGTCCTCCAGCTCGCCCTCCGTTTGATTTTCACTCATCACGCCGTCTTTGTCAGAGTCCGTCTCTTTACCGGAATCTGGTACTGGTTTTCTGTTGATGTACTCTCTACAAGGCGAATGGAGCCTTATGTTACTTATGCCCATCACTTTCCTATATTCGGCCCGCTCATGTTCTGGGTCGTGCAGCATGACTTGGACCTGAATTACTTTAGGGTCCTGTTTATCATTATCAGCGAACGGTACTGCTCTCTTCACCATTTCACCTTCTTTAGTTGGATGGTTTCTCTCCTCCTCCTGGATAGGTCGAGGCACTTGTGGCACTTCAGCCTCTTCTTCCCTTGATGTGGAAGGTAGCGTCGTCAACTGAGAAGCCATCACAAAATGTGACGGAGGCACAGCGTCCTGTGCTTTGCCTTGTAAATCAGCCACAATGTTAATTTGTGTTCTATGTGTGTTTCCCGAGCTCGTTGTTGAGGCTGGATCGTGTGGTGAACCCTGGGTTAACAGCAGGAGGTCTAAGATGGAAGGGGTTTCTTTTGATCTTTGTGATGAATCCGATTTGCTCCTCCTTTTACCCGGGCTCGCTTTCTTCCCTTGTTTTGCCGTTTTTAGCGGATGCGGGACTTTCAAGGTACTAGTCAAGGCTTGAACGGGACGAACCTCTGGTTCCATTTGGGATTAGTTTTGAGTATTGAACTAGAAGAAGGTGTTCTAAAACTGCATTTTATTTTAGGAACACTACTGAAAAACGAATATCAGATCTTTCCTGCGAAGACAGACAGAAGGGCCAGCAGAAGGAGTTCCAGAGAGTTCCAGACTTGTTGTCTCTTTTCTCTCAATCCACTTCCCCTTTCCCCTTGGGTTTGTCTGTCCGGTAGTTTTATAATTACAGAATTGTTGGGCAGACAGGCTTAGGGGGTTTAGAGGACCAGCTTCACTCCTGCAGGATTCTTCAGCATCAGCTCTGACATGCAGCTGGAGGTGCGGCGCATGCAGAAATGATGTTCTTTACAGGTCCGGAGACAAGATGGATCCAGAATCAGGTGTGGAATAGAAATAAGTTCGTTTTCTAACCTTGTCCCTTTCTTTCCTCTTTGTTTTAGGAGGTCCGGATTCGAGGCGGGCGTGGCAGAAGACTGGATGCAGGCTGCAGGCACGGTGAGTGTTACGCTGCTGGATGCAGAATAACGTGAAGCGTGTGTTGCTGGTCGGGCGTGGTTTAAATAGCCTCAAAAGTAGTCCCAGGTAAGAAGTCCCTAGAACCACACCCGAGTAAAAAATAGTCCCTGTAGAAAAATAGTCCCTTTCAGACTTCATGTTGGATTGGAGTCATTTGCAGCATGGTCTGCCTGAGGTAAGTAATGACTATGAGCCTGGCGCCTTAGGCGCCAGGACTGATTCCTACTATGAGCCTGGCGCATAAGGCGCCAGGACTGAACCCAGATAGCCCCTAGCCGGGGCTGCTGAGGTTTTACTAAATGTCTAGATGTCTGCTCCCGGGGCTGATGGGCTTGGTCCGGATGCCTGGGGGTAGGCATCATGACAGCAATACACTCGGTTGAATTTTTGCGTCTGCTGTCTTAGTGTCGGTGTTACCAGTTCATCCGATGTACTGGTCTGATCACTTTGTTATACCTTTGTATATCCATATTAGGATGCAATCTGGCCTGAATTCTGGTGTTAAAACCCTCAGACGTCATTGGAGCCCTGTTTCTGATTCTGCTATTATTGCTCGAATCGAATTTGGGTGTTTGAAGACTCAGTGTGTTGATTCTACTGGTTCAACACAGATAGTGACTGCGGTTGTCGATGACTGGGCTCCTCTTAGACTTTCTACAACCCATTTGTCTCCTTCTGAGCCTTGGTTCACTGGTGATCTCAGGCTCCAACGTCTTCGAGGCTGAGCAAAAGTGGAGGAAATCATATTGCGAGGTGGATAGACAACTTCTGCGACAAGAAACAAATAGCTATCATAAAGCTATCTGTGAGGCAAATCGCCACCTTTACACTTTGAAGATCCAGATGGCTATTAATCAGCCGAGATAACTTTTCAGTTTGGTGCACAAGCTCTCATCTCCTTCTAATACCCAGTTTGAGGTAACCCCTTCACAACTTCTTTGTGACTTTGTCCACATTTTTCATCCAGGAAATTGTGAATATTAGAGACAAAATTGCCACCTCGAGCATCAGACCTGGGATTAGGCCTCCCCCGATTCTATCTTCGGGCCCGCTGCAGTTATGGTCTGCCTTTCCCATCTTTAGTCCCGATGAAATAGTGAAAGCCACACAGAAAATGAGGTCTGCTTCCCCTCTTGACCCTATCCCTCTGAAAGTTCTGAAGAATACTACCCCACAGATTGCTTTATGGTTACCTCAGGCAGTGAACCATTCGTGCAGGTCTGGAGTTATTCTTGACCACTTGCAGCACACTTTGGTGATTCCTCTTCTTAAAAAAACCTTCTTTGCACCCTTCGGTTCTTTCTAATTTTCATCCTATATCGTTCCTTCCTCTTTCTGTGAAATTGATCGAATCACTTACATCTCCTTTACTTAGATCCTTTCTTCAAAAAACTGGTTTCTTTGATCCATTTTAGTCTGGCTTTTGCCCTGCCCAAGGTACGGAAACTGTACTAGTCTATGTTGTGGATGATCTCTCCCGGCTCTCTGACCAGGGTGGAGTTGGTGCACTGATCTTTTTAGACCTTTCTGCTGCATTCGACACTGTAGACCACACCATCCTCAAAGATCGGTTAATATAGGTCTGGGTGTCTGGTCAGGTGCTTGCCTGACTGAAATCTTTTCTTACTGGGTGCACTCAATCACTGTCTCTTTCTACTTTTCAATCTGCTCCTCTCTCTCTGTCTCCACAAGATCAGGTATCCCACTCCAAAATAGGGCTCGGCAAGGCACATTCCACAGCCCAACAATAAACATCTGGCGGCAAGATATAGACAGCAAACGGGGATTCACTAATCCAGTCTGTTTACCCACGGCCACATTACTCGGTTATAGCAGCCGCGTCAATGTACGCGACGTGACAGGCATCTTCCATGTCCACCAACACAGCGGCCTTGTAGGCATACAGCAAAACGGTATAGGCCAGTGACACTCTCCACTTGAGGCAGGCCAACACAGATGCGATGTTAGCCGCCTCAAACCAAAGGTTATGGAGGGAAATAACAAAGTTCCTCCCAGACCTCCCAGCACACAGACACGCTTGTCTTAAGGCAGGGCTCTATTAGGACAAAATAGTGGCGCAGGACCTAATGGAGTCATCAGTGGCTCATATAGACACAGTGGGCAGAGGAATCTGTGTGGCTACTGACATGTGGCGCACAGCGTGGTGTAAAGCCACAAGGTTCAATTCTGACATGCAAGATTGCATACTGGACCTTCCATTTGAAGGAGGAGATCTAGTCGAACTCATCCACTGACGAGGAGCTGGATAAAAAGAACAGCGCACAAACAGCCAAGTCTCTGGCCATACTCACAAAGCCAGCGCAAAAAAGCTTCAGTCAGGGTCAGCAGTGTTCTGATAGGGGTTGTACCTTCGGTGGGTTCAGGGGGTTTCCAGACCGCTGTTCCAGGCAACCCGACAGGTCCCCCAGGCAACCCCAGAGGAAACGACACAAGGCATTACACAAGGGCTTCTTTCAGTCCCCCTCCCAGGCACCAGCCTCCAGGGGAAAGAAACAATGATGGGGTCATCAGGATCCACAGTTCTCCAGTGGGCGGAGGGTGGCAAGCTTGCACTCCATGCTCAGTCCTGGCGGGCACGGTTCGCGGACCCCTGGCTACTGTCTGTGGTGACTCAGGGTTTTCCGCCTCCCTATACCTCAAGTCGGAGCACCATCACTCCTTGCGGAGATCTGCTCACTTGTTGCGAATGAGGCAGTAGAGGAAGTTCCCCCTTCTCAGACGAATTTGGGGTTCTACTCTCGTATCTCTGTGATTCAGAAAAAGAACCAGACAGGCCTGCGAGTGGGTCTAGATCTGTCCATACTTAAACCTTTATTTACCCCTCCAAAAGTTCAAGATGCTTATGCCAGTGCTGATTGCGGAGTCTCTGTGTGGGGGATATTGGAAGTGCTCCCTGGATCTAAAAGATGCATACCTACACTTTCCATATATGGCAAGCCCATCAAGCCTTCCTACGATATTGGTTCATGGGCCTACACTTTCAATACAAGGTCCTTCCATTTGGGCTCAATTCGGCCCCAAGGGTGTTTACGAGGATTATGAACTCAGTGGCGGCTCTGCACAGGACACAGGGCAACCACGTATACCCGTACCTCAACGAATGCTTGGTGCGGGGGAGGTCCCCAGCAGAGGTCGAGAGCGTGATAGCCAAACTAGCAGATCTTCAAGTTGGGGTTTTCCATCAACCTCAAAAAGTCACAGCTTCATCCTACACAGTCTCTGACATTCCTAGGTCTCCTCTGGGACACAAGCCTGCAGAGAATATTCCCCACCCCGGAAAAGATAGCGGCTGTCAAGGCAGCTACAGGGCATTTCCTCAGCAGGTAGGCGCCTTCGGCTTGGTGGTATCAGCACCTACTTGGGATTATGGCCGCTTGCCTCCTGGCAGTGCCCCATACTAGGTTCAAAATGAGCAGGTTGAAGCTACATTTGTCTGTGTCTTGGAACCAAAAAACTGGTTTGGGAGCAGCCTTGGTCACCACTCCAATGCATCTACACCAGGACTTGTTAATGTGGAGGACGGATGCCAATTTGAGGGCGGTGTAAGGAACTCATGGTGGCAACAGTAAAGACTGACGGAAGTGATCACAGTTCAAGGGTGTTTATTAAACTATAAATGCAGAGTAGAAAAACACCTAACCTAAATCTAAGATGGGAGCAAGCGTCAACCATCAAATGAAAATAAGGCAGTTCTTGTGGCATTGTGTCCAAAATAAAAAGGCCTATGCTAAAAAAAACAATTGCCAATTCCTTACAACTAATTGTAAAAAGAGTGTGGGATAGGATTTTTAATAAAGAAAGAAGTGTTCACAAATAATAAGTCAGGATGTGATTACCAGTGGTCTCCCTTCCCCATGTTTTGAGCCCCGGACAAGGTGGATCTCCTGAGCACATCACACACTCGAGTGTTCCCAACTCGAGTTGACAGTTCCGTACGAGCTATCAGGCTCTTCGATGGTTAAGTCTCTTTTCAATAAAAGTCTCTTGCCTTCGAAAGTTTGATGCTTTCAAAAACCAAACACAAAGTTCAGTTCACGTATACTTTGGGTGACGGCTTCACCTCTGGTTCCCCCTCGTCCATCCGCAGACCCCTCCCCAGTTGTATACAACAAAACAAAACATTTCCTTTTCTCAATGAACTTTGGGTGATGACTTTTCACCTCTGGATCTTCCTCGGCCAGGTTCGGACCCAACTGAGAAGGGGGACAATTCACTTCCCCTGGTTTTCCAATGCTTCTTGCTTTAAATAAACAGTTCTTCAGGCTTTGGCCCTTGTTGTCGGCTTCCCTGTGCCGGGTTCAAAAATAGGACAAAAGACTGCTGTAATGTTTTGAATTGCGCCTTTTAATTGGATACAACACATTCACTGAATTAATGTTTTTCCATTCAGTTGCTTTGCTTGGTAGAGTTTTAATGAATATTATTCAAATGTTGCGAATCATGCACTAAATTAACGTTTTCATTCAGTTGTGCTTAGTTCAAAGTGTCTTTTTTTGAGTAAATGTTTGCCTTTACTTCAAAGTTCCTCTTCCTTAATGAATCCTCTTTTGTACTGTTAGTACTGTTTTTTACTTTTGCTGTAAAGTTCCTCTTTCTTAAAGAATCTTTTCTTCCTTAATAGATCCTCTTTAGTACTTTTGGTGATATTTGTACTTTCGCTACAAAGTTTCTCTTTCTTAAATTATCCTCAAATTGCTTTTTCTTAAAGAATCCTCAAAATAATCCTCAGATTGCTTTTTCTTAAAGAATCCTCGACACGTGTTTCCCTGTCTTATGTTGGGACGGTTCTTCAGGAGGTTCTAGATTATTCTTCAGGGAGTTCTAAAAAGCCGTTTCCATTATGTTCTTTAGAATATTGAGAGGGAGTAAAACCTTAGGTCATTTGTGTAGTTTCCTTTGATATTCAATAGCTACGTTAAAGTTTTGAATTGTTTTTTCATTCTGTAAAAATCAAACGGTTATTTTCTGTTATTAATTCTCTGTGCTAACAATTGCATCGACATAATATAGGTTACTTATGGTTTCTTTGTGAAAATTTTTAGAGCGTTAGTTTTACCAGTAGTTGATGATAGCATTTATATTTTCTTTCATTGGCTTAACGAGCAAATGATTCTTTGACGAAATGCGTGGAAAACTGTAACTATTTGTATTCAATAAAAGACATAATGTGAATACCTTCACTCATGGTTTGTTCGCATCTTGTTTGAGCGTTCCTCCCTCTGGTCTTGTGTTTCTGTAGAAAATATTACGCTCGTATTTAATTGTTTGCAAATGACCATTAGTAGTATACATAATATGTTGTCTTCTTTCCGTCAATTTGCGTTTACAAAGTTACCTATATGCAATGTTTTGTAAAGAGAAATATCATTTGTTACCTTTTTTCCTGTTGTGCGGCACACGTCTTGCACGTCTTGCTATGCGCTGATCATCGTTAGGGCTTCGTTAGTCACATGACTCATTACGTTCTTATTGCGTGATGACGTATGACGTTGCGTTTATTAGATGGCACCATTTTGCATTGGGATTGATTCCATGTTTTTCCTTTGCAAGGTGAATGGAGAACGACTGTTCGTAATTGAGTATTTGATTTAGAGAAATACAAATAAAGTTTTGTAAATGTATTATTCCTCAAATATTGAAAATTGTGATTTTATTTATTTATAACAATATTATTTTCTTCCAGACAGTATTTTTCCTTTCGTATTTAGAGTTTTCTTATGTCGCTTATATGTTGTTTTGAACTTAACCCAATGGATGAAACTCGACTCATGATGCCTCTTTTGGACGAGGCATTTGTTGATTTGTAATTATTGTAGCTGTTCACAGAAAGTGATGCATCTCCTGATCTTTATTTAGACCAGTGAAACATGTGTCCATTGAACATATCCAAAAAGCTTCTCTTTTTCTTACATTTTTTTCTATGTCCCCTCCTCTCGGATGGGGAGTATTTTTTCGATCCCAAAAAATGTTTACTTTGTACGTTTTTGCTCTTGATGATTCCATCGAAAATGGTTTGACAGCAGTGTTTGTGAATCTTGGTTCTTGATTGATCTTATATGTTCTCCTCTTCGTGTTTTTAAACTTCTGATAGTACTTCCTATGTGGTATTTTGAACATATACATTTAATTCCATATACAATGTATTTGCTGTTGCAGTTGATGAATTGGTTGATCGTTTTCTCTTGTCCATTGGCAATGTTATACTGGATTTGGCATTATCCGAGAATTGGCATACGCTACAGGTCCCACATTTGAAATTGCCTTTGATGGGGGGTTTTAGCCACATTGTTTGCTGTGGAACATTGATAGGTTCATGAAGGGTAAAATGAGATGGACATAGCAGATTTTTGAGATTTTTTGCTCTGCGAAAAATTTGACTTGGTTGATTTTCCAAAATTGTGTCAAGATCATTGTTAGTTTTTAGTATATTCCAATTCTTCCTTAGAATCTTCTTAAGTGTTTTGGTGTTACTATTGTACATGGTGATAAATCTTAGTGTATCCGTTGTTTTAGTTGCTTTGGGTTTGTTCATCAACAGTTCAGTTCTTGTTCTTAGATTGGTTTTCTGATAGCTTTTATTTAGAGGTTTTTGGCTATAGCCTCGTTGTTTAAATTTTTGTATTGATCCTTTAGCATTTGTTTCAAAATCTTGTAATTTGGTACAGTTGCGTTTGATCCTTAGTAATTCACCATATGGTATGTTTCTTGTGATATGGTGGGGATGATTACTGGTTGCATGTAGTGTGCTGTTGACCGCAGTTTCCTTGATGTGCAAAGTAGTTTGAATTTTATTGTCTTCTATGAAGAGTATCAAATCCAAGAAATTGATGTTTTGCTGACTGTATTGTATGGTGAGTTTCAAATTATAGTTGTTACTGTTTAAGTACTGATGATATTCTTTAAGTTGATTTTCTGTGCCATTCCAGATCATAATAATATCATTGATATACCTGCCCCAGTAGGCAACCTGATTTGTTATGTTAAAAAATGGATGAGTCCACGCGTGTTCCACCTCAAAATGTCCAATATAAAGATTTGCATATGACGGGGCATACTTAGCCCCCATAGCAGTCCCTTGGATCTGCCTAAAGATATCTTTATTGAATGTGAAAATGTTGTTACAGAGTGTAAAATGGAGCATCTCCAGGATCATGTTGTTCTGTTCTAAAAAAGATATAGACCTAGTTTTCAAAAAGTATTCTGTAGTTTTTAGTCCTTTTTCATGCAGAATGCTTGTATATAGACTCGAGACATCCAGTGTTACAAGCCAAAATTCCGGTTCCCATGCTATATGTTCCAGTTGCTGAATTATGTGTTTCGTGTCCTTTATATAGGATGTGAGTCCTGCTGCCAGAGGTTGTAATTGAAAGTCAATGTATTCCGAAATTCTTTCAGTGAGGGATCCTATACTATTTATTATTGGTCTACATTGTGGGAGTCCTTCACATTTTTTGTGGATTTTAGGTGTGATATATATGGTAGCTAGTACTGGGTATGCAATATTCATATATTGAAATTCTTCTTCTGTTAGAAGTTGTCATGTCCTCGGTTAGTTCCTACAATAAAATACCCAGTCCCAGTCCAGCTTCCTACCCCTCCCATTCACCTGTCTCCCGGGGCTCACGAAGGCAACCCCGATTGGCTCACACGCTGGCCAAACTAACGCCATGCACTCTGCAGTCACGATTGCGGCCGTTTCTCCATTGGCAGTTGCCTTGGAGATTAGGCCACCGCTCGAGCCGTAGCACACCCGCTCGCGCTGGTGTGGCCCGATCACGTGGCGTGGTCCGATCACGTGACCCAAGGAAGCGGTCACGTTACTCCGGTTGACGTCATGTGACCAGGAAGCGGACGATATTTAAACAGTGCAGTGCCGGTATCCTACGCTTCACAGCTGGTTTACCAGGAGCACTTTGTTTGGCTTTCTATCCTATACTGCTTACCTGAATACCTTGAACTTGGCTTATGGTTACTGGACTTCTTTTGGATCACGTTTGGATTTGGCTACATCGGCTTTCTGCTCAACACGGCTCCTGACCCCGGACTGCCTTACGGACTGCCTCTGGATCTCGTTCTTGTTTGTCCCTTTGGTGTAGTTTGTTTCTATTGACTTCAGACCTTCGTCTGCAACGGTTTTCTGTTGGGCCTCTCTGATTACTCCTCCACTCGGGGAATCTGACTCTTCGATTGGTGGCCGCCACTTGGTTACCTGAGGGCCTTCTCTCTAACTCTCTCCAGGTGGAGACTGGCGAGGTACTTCGCGGCCTATCCTCCAGGGCGGGTCGTTTGCCTACGTGAGTCCCGGAACCATCCTTCCATTTAGGTTCTCCATCCTGTTCCTCAGATCCCCGGTAAGACTCTGACTGTATTCGGATTACTGTTGTAGTGTCCTGACTGCCTGGTATTTAATCATTGCTTTTTTCCACAGCTGTCTTGGGGTTCCCAGTACTTCGGTTTCGGCATCGGATTATCTCCACCTGCGGCCGCAAGGGTTGCATAGGGAGTGATTAAGTGATTCTCCCTGTGCGGCACTTGGGGACGGAGGTCTCCTATTCTTCACGACTTTCAAGGCAGAACAGACTGTGAAGCCTAGTCGTGCAGGATATGGAGGGTGCCGCCGAAGACCCCTTGGCTGCTGTCATCCAGGCAATCACGTTGCTACGGGCCGATATGGTGGCAGCTAATACCGCGGTCCATCAGCGTCTTGATCTGTTACAAAGCACCCAACATCCCTTACCCCTGGACCCGGAGCTCGGAGACGCCCCTCCAGCACCGATACCCCTTGTACACCCAATCCCGACTCCCTCGGCTCCGGTTCCGGTGGTTTTGCCTTCACCCTTTCCTTTGGCTGCCCCAGAGAAGTTCCATGGGGACCCAAGAAAGTTTAGGACCTTTCTCAACCAGTGTAAGTTGCACTTCTTGTGTCGACCCCTTGTTTTCCCAGATCCTACCACCAAGGCGGCATTCACTCTCTCTCACCTAGCCGGTACGGCTGCTGCTTGGGCAAACCCACTGTTAGAAACCAACCATCCCGCCCTCTATGATTTCGATCAGTTAGTTTTGGAAATGTCCCGAGTGTTCGACACCAAATACAAAGCACAATCCCATGATCTAGAACTACTGGACCTGTCCCAGGGGAAGAGCTCTCTTATTGAATACATCACGAAATTTAACCAACTGGCAGCAGAAACCTCCTGGCCTGAAAGTAAGAGGTCGGTGGTATTCTATAGAGGACTAAGCAGTCCTATGAAAGACGCCCTGGCTATGGTACCGTCTCTGCCAGTCCAGTTCCCGGCCCTGGTGGATCTGGCTCTCCAAGTCGACGCACGACGCTCCGAACGCAGGGCTGAGGCCGGGTTTTTCCGAACGGCCAGCTCTGCTATTCCGTCGTCGTCTTCTGAGGCCACCGGTGAGCCGATGCAGATAGGAGGTGTTAGGAGTCCCATCACCTCGAGAGAAAGGGAGCGCAGAAGGGCTGAGAACGCCTGTTTTTATTGCGGCTTAGGGGGGCATTTCGTAAAGGAGTGTCCCCGGAGACCCAAACCTAAGAAGCAGGTTTTTCACCCAGCTCGATCCTAGATACGGGGGTAGGACCGAGCTCCCCATGCCCTTCCCCGAATATCATTCCATCATTTGGCCAGATTAGGCCCATTCAGGTAGATGCCACCATACAACCTGCCCCTGGGATTATCCACCCCGTACGGATCATTATCGATTCCGGTGCCTCTGGGAACTATATTGATATCGCTCTGGCTCGGACATTGAACCTACCCCTGGTCAATAAACCCCGACCCGAACCGGTCCAAGCAGTTGACGGGACGGAACTCGCTTCCGGTCCTATTAAGCAACAGACCACCCCCCTCATCCTCACTATCATGTCAATCCATAAAGAAACACTCCATTTTGACCTCATATCCACACCTCAGTTCGGCGTCATAGTAGGCATCCCATGGTTACGAGAACACAACCCACACATAGATTGGGGTACGGGACACGTCCATTTCGAATCTGAACTTTGTCAGAATTATTGCCTCCCCATGGACAGTGAAACAGGCACGCCAGCATTAGCACTCGGTGCTGTCGCCCATCTCACGCTACTGGGCAACGACACATCTCCTGCCTCACACATAGTGGGTGTAGTCACCGCTCCCATCCCTGAGGCTTATCGGGATTACACTTTGTTATTCGATCAGGGCTCCTCTGAGGTACTCCCTCCTCATCGCCCCTATGACTGTCCGATCGACCTTGTGCCTGGGGCCTTGGTACCTTCAGGCCGCATCTATTCTTTGTCCCTATCGGAAGACCTAACACTTAAGGAATACATTGATAAGGCGCTGCATTTGGGTCACATTCGTCCCTCCAAGTCGGCTGCAGCCAGCCCCATATTCTTCGTCCCAAAAAAAAGAAGGCGACCTTCGTCCCTGTGTGGACTACCGTCGGCTTAACGCTGTTACGGTGAAGAATCGTTATCCGATCCCACTCATTTCTCCCCTCCTGGACCGGTTGACCCATGCCTCCATTTATACCAAGCTGGATTTGCGGGGGGCATATAACCTCGTCCGCATCCGAAAGGGTGACGAATGGAAGACCGCCTTCTGTACGCGGTATGGCCTTTATGAATATACGGTCATGCCCTTTGGTCTGTGTAACGCTCCTGCCACCTTCCAACATTTCATGAACGACATCTTCTCGGATATATTAGACACGTTTGTGGTGGTGTATCTTGATGATATTCTCGTCTTCTCTCATACCCTGGAAGAACACATACAACACGTACGAGAAGTATTGTCCCGACTGCAAGAACACTCATTGTTTATCAAGCCCGAAAAATGTCTGTTCCATGTGTCTAACGTAGAGTTTTTGGGGTTTAACATCACGCCTGGTGGTCTGGCCATGAATCATGCCAAGGTTCGAGCTATCCTCGATTGGCCAATACCAAAAACCCTAAAGGCTTTGCAATCTTTTTTGGGTTTCGCCAATTTCTATCGGCGCTTCATCTCTGGGTTCTCTTCTCTCGTATCGCCTCTTACGTCCCTCACCAGTCCTCTCGTTCCTTTCGAATGGCAGGAGATACACCAACAGGCTTTCGAGGCGTTGAAGAACGCTTTTACCACTGCCCCGGTACTCCAACACCCCGATCCCGAACAACCATATGTCGTTGAGGCCGATGCCTCTTCCTTTGCGCTAGGGGCGATTCTGTCGATGGTTTGTTCCGCTACAGGGCGGTTGCATCCTGTGGCCTTCCATTCGCGCAAATTCAGCCCCGCAGAATCCCACTATACCGTAACAGAGAAGGAGCTACTGGCGGTAATGGACGCCTTCCGAACATGGCGTCACCACTTGTTGGGGGCCAAACATAAGGTCACGGTATACACAGATCACAGGAACCTGCAAGACCTAGCAGCCTTGAAATGTGTCAACAGTAGGCAGGTCAGGTGGCATCTGTTCTTCGCCGCTTTCGACTTTCAAATTAAGCACCGCCCTGGTACCGAGCATAGCAAGGCGGACGCATTGTCTCGCTCCCCTGGTGGGGTTTCGTTACCGGTGTTTCCAGACACACTCATACCCCGGGGACATGTTGTCTGTACATGCACACCCCCTCAGGCACTACTAGAAGACATTCGTTCTTGGGTTCAAAGGCACCCCGATCAGCTGTCAGAATGGGATCCCATCTATCACAACGGTTTACCATATGTACAAGATCGTCTAGTGCTTCCTACCACTGTCACCAGAAACCTAGCTCTAGAGTGGTCCCATGACGCCCCGATCAATGGTCACCCGGGCCAGGCCCGCACCTTGGAGCTCCTGAAACGATGGTGTTGGTGGCCATCCATGAGGCACGACGTAGGCTGTTACGTCAACACATGCTCAGTTTGTGCTCAGGGCAAACACTGTAGTGGTCGTCCATTGGGGCTACTGCGACCCTTACCCGTGCCACCAAAACCCTGGCACACCCTGAGCATGGATTTCGTAACCGATTTACCCAAATTCCGGGGTTACGACACCATATGGGTAGTGGTCGATGCCTTCACCAAGATGGCTCATTTCATCCCTTGTCGTGGCATCCTGTCTGCCCCTGCCCTGGCCAAACTGTTTTTTGACAATGTATTCTGCCACTACGGCCTTCCTTCTGTCCTGGTGTCCGATCGTGGCTCCCAGTTCACGTCCCGTTTTTGGCGTGCATTGACCACTCTCCTGGGTATAGATGCCCGGTTTTCCTCTGCTTATCACCCGGAAACCGATGGCCAGACCGAGAGAGCAAATCAGTCCATGGAGCAATATCTGCGTTGTTTAATGTTGCAACAGCAATCGACCTGGTTCCAGAACTTGCATTACGCGGAGTTCGCCTACAACAATGCTGCTCACTCCTCCACGGGGCTTTCTCCATTTTATGCCATGTATGGCCAGCATCCCAGGGTCCTCCCTATCCCCGACCTTTCTTCCACCGAGAACCCTGCAGCGGTGACCTGCATTCGAGATATGTCGGCCCTCCATGCCCAGGTCCTCGTTCATCTGCAGGAGGCTCAGTCGTCCATGAAGGCCTCCGCGGACGCTAGGCGTGCCGTGGCGCCGTTGTACCCCGTGGGTTCCCGAGTTTGGCTTTCCTCCCGTCACCTCCGCTTGAAGGGTTGCCGCAAACTCTTGCCCCGTTTTGTGGGTCCTTACGTTGTTTCCCATGTCATCAACCCGGTGGCCTATCGCCTGGTTCTCCCCTCCTCTTGGCGGGTACATCCTGTGTTCCACACCTCCCTCCTCAAGCCTTGCCCATCCTTGACACGTCTTCGCCCCTCTCCTGCCCCCGTGTCCCTGGAGGCTCCCGACGTTTACGAGGTCTCGGGCATATTGGGGTCCCGTCTCCTCAGGGGTCGCCTGCAGTACCTCGTTGACTGGTTGGGTTATGGTCCGGAGGAACGCACCTGGGTCCCCGCCTCGGATGTCCATGCCCCCCGATTGGTCTCTCAGTTTCATAGGGAACATCCTTCCTGCCCACGGGGTCGTGGGCCTTTGAGGGGGGGCTCTGTCATGTCCTCGGTTAGTTCCTACAATAAAATACCCAGTCCCAGTCCAGCTTCCTACCCCTCCCATTCACCTGTCTCCCGGGGCTCACGAAGGCAACCCCGATTGGCTCACACGCTGGCCAAACTAACGCCATGCACTCTGCAGTCACGATTGCGGCCGTTTCTCCATTGGCAGTTGCCTTGGAGATTAGGCCACCGCTCGAGCCGTAGCACACCCGCTCGCGCTGGTGTGGCCCGATCACGTGGCGTGGTCCGATCACGTGACCCAAGGAAGCGGTCACGTTACTCCGGTTGACGTCATGTGACCAGGAAGCGGACGATATTTAAACAGTGCAGTGCCGGTATCCTACGCTTCACAGCTGGTTTACCAGGAGCACTTTGTTTGGCTTTCTATCCTATACTGCTTACCTGAATACCTTGAACTTGGCTTATGGTTACTGGACTTCTTTTGGATCACGTTTGGATTTGGCTACATCGGCTTTCTGCTCAACACGGCTCCTGACCCCGGACTGCCTTACGGACTGCCTCTGGATCTCGTTCTTGTTTGTCCCTTTGGTGTAGTTTGTTTCTATTGACTTCAGACCTTCGTCTGCAACGGTTTTCTGTTGGGCCTCTCTGATTACTCCTCCACTCGGGGAATCTGACTCTTCGATTGGTGGCCGCCACTTGGTTACCTGAGGGCCTTCTCTCTAACTCTCTCCAGGTGGAGACTGGCGAGGTACTTCGCGGCCTATCCTCCAGGGCGGGTCGTTTGCCTACGTGAGTCCCGGAACCATCCTTCCATTTAGGTTCTCCATCCTGTTCCTCAGATCCCCGGTAAGACTCTGACTGTATTCGGATTACTGTTGTAGTGTCCTGACTGCCTGGTATTTAATCATTGCTTTTTTCTACAGCTGTCTTGGGGTTCCCAGTACTTCGGTTTCGGCATCGGATTATCTCCACCTGCGGCCGCAAGGGTTGCATAGGGAGTGATTAAGTGATTCTCCCTGTGCGGCACTTGGGGACGGAGGTCTCCTATTCTTCACGACTTTCAAGGCAGAACAGAAGTACTATGTTTTCCCAGTGTTTGCTCATTATGTTCCAATCCTCTTGTAGTTTTGAAATAGGATTATTTTGAACAGTGTTCATCCGCTAGGTGTTGATTCGCTATAGTTATATAGTCTTCAGTATTTAGCAGAACAATGTTACCACCCTTATCAGCCATTTTCACTGTGATTTCTGTATTGTTCTTTAACTCTGTGATAGCTTGTTTTTCTGCTAAGGTTAGGTTATTTTTAAATTTTGTTTTTTTGTTTTTTAAGGTATTCGCAGCTTAAATCTTTCTGAACCGCTTTGTAGAAGATGTCTACCACATTACCTTCCGGTAGTTGTGGAATGAAGGTAGATTTTGGTTTTAGATGGGTACTTGCTGCTAGTCCTAATAGGATATTTTGTTCCTCTGCAAAGATTTGAATTGTGTGTATTTCTTGTGGTTCAGGTAAATTCAGTAGGTCCACAGTATTTAATACATGATCCACTGTTAATTCCGATACCGGTTGAATTCTTTCTTTTGTTTTATTATTATTGGTGTTGAGAAAGTGAAGTTTTAATTTTAGTTTTCTACAAAATAGAAAAAGATCAGTTGTAGTATCAAAATAATTCCAATTGTTAGACGGACAGAAAGATAGTCCCTTATTGAGAGCTGAAATAAGTTGCGGAGAAATATCAACATTTGTCAAATTCACAGTCAAGTTTTCCTCTGCTGGTTTTTGGATCTTGTTAGGACTCCCAATTGATTGTCCTGATGATTTTCTGCCATACGTTCTACGTCCCCTTGAGCCCCTCTTCCTTTGTTTGATAGCGTTGAGGGTACTTTGGCCAAACTTGGATAGCTTCGTATTTTTTTGTATTGTTGATATTCTTCTAAAAAAGATGTTGATGATGGTGGAAATGTATTATCAACTTGCTCCTTGGGTGCCTCCAAGGTTTGTGGTGGTAATTCCAAATCTGTATCGCTGATAGAGACAGTATCTGATGTTTGTGGTATTTGCTAAGACTTGGGATATCCTTTTGGTTTTGGGGTTGGTTTTGAGCTGAATTTTGATGCGGGTTTGTGAAAAGTATATACTCGTTTGAATTTATAGTCCAATTCATCCCTAAGAAATTGTTGTTGTTTTTTTAATTTTGTGGCTTCCATATGTTGATCTATGATTTTGTCAAGAATTTCATAATTTTTAAAGGTTTTTTCAGGAATGTTGAGTAGTTCAATCTGTTCTTTTATTTTTGTAATTTCTGTAATGAGTTGTTCATGTGTTTTTTTCACATTGATGATGAGTTTGTGTATCATTTCTTTAGCTGATTAATTAGTAGCTCTTCCCAATCTTTTAAACTTTCTATGTCGTCCTCTTCAAATGAGGGGAAAATACATATTCTTAAACCCCGTGGGATTCTTCCTACTTGTAAATATTTCTCAAGAGTTTTGATGTCCCATGATCTTGACATTTCTTGCTTCAGTAGTTTTTCTTGTTGTATAAATAATTGTCTGAGTGATTTGGTATTTTCCTCATTTTGCAATGGTGCTTGTGCTGTCTGGTTTGAAAATAAAAGTTCTGCTTCTTTCTCTTGTTTTTCAAAGTTTTTGAACATATTGTTACTTTAGCTGATGTGGTCTGCCTTTGCCGCTTGTTGCTTAACTAAGTTCAGAAACGAAGAAATTCAGCCTCTAAAGCGGTTACTGGCGCCCTTACGTTTTAGTAAGTGTATATTGGTTGAACATAACAATATAAAGTGCTATGTTAGGCTGCTAATTCAAACTTACAGATCACCCTAGGGCTGACCAGGGTATAAGTAACAAAAATAGGACAAAAGACTGCTGTAATGTTTTGAATTGCGCCCTTTAATTGGATACAACACATTCACTGAATTAATGTTTTTCCATTCAGTTGGTTTGCTTGGTATAGTTTTAATGAATATTATTCAATTGTTGCGAATCATGCACTAAATTAACGTTTTCATTCAGTTGTGCTTAGTTTAAAGTGTCTTTTTTTGAGTAAATGTTTGCCTTTACTTTAAAGTTCCTCTTCCTTAATGAATCCTCTTTTGTACTGTACTGTTTTTTACTTTTGCTGTAAAGTTCCTCTTTCTTAAAGAATCTTTTCTTCCTTAATAGATCCTCTTTAGTACTTTTGGTGATATTTGTACTTTCGCTACAAAGTTTCTCTTTCTTAAATTATCCTCAAATTGCTTTTTTTTAAAGAATCCTCAAAATAATCCTCAGATTGCTTTTTCTTAAAGAATCCTCGACACGTGTTTCCCCGTCTTATGTTGGGACGGTTCTTCAGGAGGTTCTAGATTATTCTTCAGGGAGTTCTAAAAAGCTGTTTCCATTATGTTCTTAAGAATATTGAGAGGGAGTAAAACCTTGGGTCGTTTGTGTAGTCTTTGATATTCAATAGCTACGTTAAAGTTTTGAATTGTTTTTTCATTCTGTAAAAATCAAACGGTTATTTTCTGTTATTAATTCTCTGTGCTAACAATTGCATCGACATAATATAGGTTACTTATGGTTTCTTTGTGAACATTTTTAGAGCGTTAGGTTTACCAGTAGTTAATGATAACATTTATATTTTCTTTCATTGGCTTAACGAGCAAATGATTCTTTGACGAAATGCGTGGAAAACTGTAACTATTTGTATTCAAGAAAAGACATAATGTGAATACCTTCACTCATGGTTTGTTAGCATCTTGTTTGAGCGTTCCTCCCTCTGGTCTTGTGTTTCTGTAGAAAATATTACGCTCGTATTTAATTGTTTGCAAATGACCATTAGTAGTATACATAATATGTTGTCTTCTTTCCGTAAATTTGCGTTTACAAAGTTACCTATATGCAATGTTTTGTAAAGAGAAATATCATTAATTACCTTTTTTCCTGTTGTGCGGCACACGTCTTGCACGTCTTGCTATGCGCTGATCATCGTTAGGGCTTCGTTAGTCACATGACTCATTACGTTCTTATTGCGTGATGACGTATGACGTTGCGTTTATTAGATAGCACCATTTTGCATTGGGATTGATGCCATGTTTTTCCTTTGCAAGGTGAATGGAGAACGACTGTTCGTAATTGAGTATTTGATTTAGAGAAATACAAATAAAGTTTTGTAGATGTATTATTCCTCAAATATTGAAAATTGTGATTTTATTTATTTATAACAATATTATTTTCTTCCAGACAGTATTTTTCCTTTTGTATTTAGAGTTTTCTTATGTCGCTTATATGTTGTTTTGAACTTAACCCAATGGATGAAACTCGACTCCGGGTTCACTCTTGCTAACTCTTACAGACAGTTCACTATATTTCGGGACCTTAGACTTCATCCCCTCTTGTTAGCATCCCTCCACCAGGTTCACTCTTGCCAACCTTTCTGACACGCAGTTCATATGCTAGTTAGACCACACAGGACTCATCTCCCTTTCTTCCACAATCATCTGTCGGTCAAAGACGTTCGACTGTACAGAGGATTTTATAAGACCCCTGTATGACCACTTTGACCTCTTTTCGCCGACTTCTCTTCTAGTTACGGTAATCTCTACCCTTGGGAAATCACCCAGAGTTTCCTCTGTGAGCACCCACGTGGTGCCAGACTGCTCTGTTGCTGTTTTTTCCCCTTTCTATCAATGCATCTTTCAAAATTTAAATCAGCTGTTTGCTACTTTTCGTTCAACACACTTTGGTTTCTTATCGACTCTCCCCTTGACTCACCGGCTGTGATGAACCGCTTGGATTTCCTTCCGTTTGGAGTCAAGGTTGGTACCACAGAGACAAGCGTCTCTCCCTGACTTGGTAATCAGCAGAGGAGGGTCTTGAATACTGCTTATGAGAAAAAGTTGGATGAACACATCCAGCTAAGTCCGGCGCTCTCCGTTGGAGCTCTTCTGGAGCTCACTGTTCAGATTGTGTTTGTTTTAATGTTTAATAAACTTAGAGTTCATCGCTCATGGATATCTAAAATCGTATTTAGAGCCACTTTAGAAAAATTTCAAGAGTATAATCCTGAATCTGAGGAGCATCAACAGCTGGGTGTTTTGCTAAATAAGAAGCAGACTTGTTTCATTTTGTGTACGGTTGTTTTAATGCCAATGCATTTCGGAGCGTATCTCCTTCTTCAGGGCGTTAACCATACCACGTATTGTAAATTCTTTGACATAGTAGTCAGGCACTAAGTGGGTGCTCATTCAAAGGTCTCTGTAAGGTGTCCAGCTTAATGAGAGCCATCCTTGCTCAGTAAAATAATACCCTATCCACACCGTCTCCGAGGAGCCAGCTGAATACTGCTGACACCTGCTGCAACACACGCTGGCTATTGTTTGCAGTCTTACGTTTCCATCTGCAGAGGTTTCATAGGCCTTGATTGCAAAGGGCAAGGTTGCTTCTCTCCTTGTCACCCTCTCAGTATGTGCCGTCTTTCGCCTCCTCTTGAACTGCCGTGCTGAGTTAGCTCTTATGTTGTGCGGTCTAATTTGCTCGTCCTGTGCTCTCGTGCTCCACCTTTTATCCCTGTGGGGAAGGGAAAGGGCCGTCAGGTGTGTGTGATTCTGGTCAATTGCCTGACTTTGCCTGACCCTTGTATTGGGACAAGTCAGTTAAACGGCACGGGTGTTAGTCTGTTGTCTTTCATGTTGTGCGAAAGTGTTTGTGTCGGGAAAGGGGGGAGTGTTCTGGAATGTCTTACGTGGTAAAATGGGGCAAAGGTGTTCAAAGAAGGGGATACCGTGTATCACCCATCAGTGTTCCACTCCCCAAGGACCCCCCATCCAGGTGATCCTCCCTCACTGGTCCACCCCCAGGAACTAGATCCAATAGCGATGGCCGTGTCCTGGCCACCTGGATAACAGATCCCCAGGGACTAGCTAGGGAGACACCTTCAGGTTTCTCACAGCGGGCAGTCCCTTCAGACAGCCACTGCCCAAATACATCATCTATCTATCTGTATTCTTGTATTGCGCCACTAACCCTAAGGCCTCAGGGCGCACAATCATGACAGACTCCTCAATATAGGGGTGGGATGCCACGCTGATCAGTTACACCGTGCATGATTTGTGGTTCCAGGCTGGCCAGGGCAACCACATCAATTGGCTCAAGATGATGACCATCGGACTAGCTCTAAAAGCCTTCCTCCCGACTATCAGGGGCAGCCCGGTCTGTATCCAGATGGACAGTTCGACTTGCATGTTCTACCTCAACAAGCAGGGGGGACACCAGGTCTCCTCCACTGTGCAATCTGGCAGTGGAGATATGGGAGTGGGCTATTGCCAACAACATTTGGCTCTCAGCTATTCATCTTCCGGGAGAGTCGAACCTGGAAGTGGATAGGCTAAGCAGGCTGGGGGTCGACAATTACGAGTGGCAGCTGAACGAGTAGGCTCTTGCAAGCATATTCAGCAGATGGGGACATCCACAAATAGACCGGCTTGCCCCTAACCACAACATCAGAGGTGTCAGCAGTTTGCTTCCTGGATGGGACGGGGCAAAGGCTCCATGGGGATGCCTTACAATTTCCGTGGGACGGAATCTGGGCCTAGGCATTCCCCCCACCCCGCTGAACCACAGAGTGATCTGCAAGGTCAGGGAGTCATCTCATCTTCGTCTGATTCTAATAGAACCATGGTGGCCTGCCAGACCATGGTTCTCCGAGATCACACAGCTGGCCACTCAGCCTCCGCTTCCCCAGCAGAGGTGCTGTCCCAACAGGGGGTGGTGGTAGTGCACCCATCTCCTAAGAGGTTAGTCCTAGCAGCCTGGTTCCTGAGCACATAGTGTTTCAACACCTCAGCTTGTCGCAGGAAAACATGGACATTAACCAAAAGGCCGGAAGCTCATCCACAGGAAATCAATATAGGAGCAAATGGACCAGATTCTGCCTCTGGGATAAGGAAAGAGGCATAGACCCATTAATGTGCTCCCTAGATCAGATGTTGTCCTTCTCGATGCACCTGGCCCAGTCAGGAGTGCAGGTCGAGACATGTCGCATGCACCTTGAAGCAATAGGAGCTTACAAAAATGCAGGTAGTACCGTTTTCTCCACATCCAACCCGGCATCTGACGGAACTAACCAGGCTGTACCCGCCTGTCAGACGCCCTCACCCAGTCTGGGATCTCAATATAGGGCTAGCGGCCCTTGCACATAAAACATTTGAGCCCATGGCATCTATTCACATCATTTTGGTTACGATGAAGCCTGCACTCTTGCACCTCGGCATGCAGGATCAGTGGGATTCAGGCACCTGTGGCATCATAACCATACACAAACTACCATAACGGCAGCGGCGTTGCTAGGGGGGGCTGATGGGGCTATAACCCCTGGTCTTTTGGTTGTAGCCCCGGATAGAATCTCAGGAGCTACAACCAAAAGGCTAGCTAGCCCCCAGTCCTGACAGTCCCGACATCAGCATAGCCCCGGGTCTTTTACAGACCTAGCAACACCCCTGCATAAGGACAAGGTGGCCCTTCGGAAGCACTCTGCCTTTCTCCCGAAAGTGGTATCTTTTTTTTCACCCCAACGAGGAAATTGTCCTTCCAACATTCTTCCCCGATCCGAAGGATGAGTCAGAAAAGCTCTTACACTGTAAGGAAAGCTTTGAGATTCTACCTGGACAGGGCTAAGGGCTTCTGCAAGTTGGATGCCATGTTCATTACTTTTGGCAGTTCGAGGCCAGGTGGTCAGGCCTCAAAGGTCTCTATAGCCAGATGGATGGTAACCGCCATTCAGGAAGCGTATAGAGGCCAGGGCAGGAAGATGACGCAGAACTTACACGCTCATGCGGTCAGAGACAAGGTAACTGCAGTGGCCTTTCAAAGGCATGTTCCATGGCAAGCAATCAGCAGAGCTGCCACCTGGGCCACGCCCTCTGCTTTCTGCAAGCATTATTGCCTAGATGCCAGTGCCAGATTGGATGTAGCCTTCGGGCAGGTAGTCCTGAAGAACTTGTTTTCTAAATGAGTATCTAACCACCTCCTCCCCTGGGCTTTATTCTGTGGTAATGGCCCACTGCCCATGATTAACGCACTCCTGGTCCACAGTACCCTTTCCTCCATACGTCCCGCCATCTGTCCCCCTAAAAATGAGCAGGGTTGTTAAGCAAAATAATACAGCTGACACGTCATAGCGACTGAGGTGTGGCGCTGGTGGGCGCAGTCAAGGGAGCGTATGCTCCAGACGGCGCGCCCCACACGTATCTAAATTTAATGGGGAAAGACAGTTTTTCTGGTGAAAAAGATTCTGTTTCCATCCCTAGCGAGGGACGAACATACAGTATGGAGGAAAGGGGACTATGAACTAGGAGTACGTTAGTCACTACAGTGAGTAACTTGTAATTTATATGGGCATATTGACAGCGGCAAGAAAGCCTTTCACAGACATTCTTTCAATAAATGGAAGCCTTTTGTGATCCAATGTACACAAAAGCATATCAGTCCCATAAATTGATAATCAACAAACATTGTTACCAACCTTCTTTATTTACTCGACACAGGCCTAAGGGTGGCACATACACTTGACTTCCATAGCACGGTCATGTATTATCACAGTAAAACCAAAGAACTCCAAAAAGACATCTTCTTTTTTTTTCTTCATTGGCAGCCGAATGAGATGGAGATCTGGTCATAAAGTCAACAATTGCAAGTTCAGTTATTGGGTATATCCAACTGTTGGGCATTATCAAACAAAACCCTTCCCTTTGCCCATCTACCACTAGAAACCATTTATAAAGCAGCAACATGGAGCTCCAAGCACACATGGGCAAGCTGTTTACAAACAAATTCACAACCTTTCCTTCAGCTCATCCACCACCTTCATTAGGTGTGCTTGTTATTTTATGCAAATCATGTGAATCTAAGCAGATACACAAGCCTCTGTAGACAAACAAAATGTATCCATTAATCGTTTTTCTGTAGCATGTATCTGCTTTGAATCACATGGACCCACCTATCAGCCCCTCTTGGGAGTAAAGGCGCTGTGCTACAAAACTATCTTGTATCCAAAAAAAAAGGAAAACCTAATGTACTAACCTCAGGTCAGAAATGCAACACAATGTGTGGACTCCAACGCTTGAGGGATCATGGGGGCACCGGTACACTTAGAATAGGGATAGTGTGTCAGGAATACCCTCATTGACACACCTCTTTTAATTTGAAAAGAAAATCAAGATGTAATACTCCAGACCAGCCAATAGATTGCAGCCTAGGCAAAGCATGTGATTCTAAGTAAATACAAGCCACAGAAAGACAATTACTGGGTGAGTAATGTTTGATATATATTTTAGGCTTGTGTATCTGCTTAGTCACATAGATTACATAGGCCGATCTATCGGTTGGCGTGGAGTATTACATGAGGTATTGTTTTTTAAGCTGAAAATGGGCTGAGACAGTGGCGTTCCTGTAACACTATGCCTATCCTCACATGTACAGTACCAGTGCTCCTTCACACGTCGGCATCCAAGATTTTATTTCGCCTGCGGATTGGCCATCACATACAGAGTTTGTTGAAAATAATCATTAAACTTTCCTTTGCCGGTTTGAGTACCAAGATGACCTGTTTTACACAGAAGACTGCAAGATGACGAAAAGTATCTCAGAAACCATGAAGAGCACAGGGAATCGACAACTGACACTATCACATCTCCACGCCGAAGGCAGATAGTAGGGAGAGTGGGGGAAGCACTTTAAATACATACTTATTATCTGCTCCCCATTTTATGAAGTCAGCAATGGAGAATACTTCTTTTAAATTGTGCCCGTCTTGTAACTAAGTTTACCTGGAAGGACACGCACTGAGTGTGCAACAGCTGCCTTCCACAGGACCATCAAGAGGAGAAGTGTCGAGCATGTAACCACTTCAAACCTAAGACACTTATGGAATGCCGAACTAAACATTGGGCGGCCTACGCGATGCAGGCTGAAGCTTAAGTTAAAGGAATGGTTCGCCTAAAAATTATTGTTGGCCACAAAGATGGGCAATAAAAAAAAAAATATTAACTTTTTTTTTTTAAGTTCCTATTTAAAGTTTTGAGCAAATGAAGCTCAAACTTTACAAAAGGAAGCACATGGGGGCATCCATTTTGTGAAATGGATGCCCGCCTGTGCTTGCTTTTTCTTTTGTGGCACTAATGAAGGAAAAGCCGCCAGCTGTAGTAAACAAAAGCTACCACTGGGTGGCTTTTCCTTCATTGGGGCCGGGACTCGGAGGCCGGAGACCGGAGACTACAGGTAGAAAAGCTGCAGCTGCATCTCCCGTGGGGAGCCCGAGCCCCAAAAGGGAAAGCTGCTGTAGGCAGAAACACTGCAGCATTTTTTCGAAACACAACCGCGTTGTGTTTCTGCCTGCCGTGGCTATCACTTTGGGTCTCCGGTGCTCCAGAAACACAACGCGGTTGTGTTTCCATGCCGCAGTGTTTCTGCCTGCAGCTGCTTTCCCATTTGGGGCTCGTGCCCCGAGCCCCAAATGGGAAAGCAGCTGCAGGCAGAAACACTGCGGCATGGAAACACAACCGCGTTGTGTTTCTGGAGCACCGGAGACCCAAAGTGATAGCCACGGCAGGCAGAAACACAACGCGGTTGTGTTTCGAAAATGCTGCAGTTTTTCTTTCTAAGTTTCTCAGGCTACTCTGGGTCGGAGGTGCCTGAGAAACTTGGAAAGAAAAACCGCATGTGCTTCCCTTTGAGCTTCATTTGGTCAAAATTTTACACAGGGACTTAAAAAAAAAGTGTCAATATATTTTTTTTATTATTGCCCATCTTTTTGGCCAATAATAATTTTGGGCGAACCATTCCTTTAAGTCTTCCACTGCAGCGTAACATCTCGAAGATGATGATTACCGATTTGAGAGCAAAACCAAGGAGCCCTCTAGTAAGGAAACATGTTTCCCATTAGCTTGTCCTCGTCTCCGTAGTGCATGTGTCATGCCTTGCTGTGGAGACCACACCTGGTGATAAGATGGCTTCCCACATAGCCAAACATAAAACACACGCGCGGTGGGCGAAGCCACTACAAAACAAAAAATAGATGACATGCACAAAAACCCCAGCCCCTTTGATGTCATTGCAGAAACACAAAACAGAAAAGAAAGTTCAGGCTCAAGCAGAGGACACTCAAGTCATGTTGCGAAATGTTCGGAGGTCTTGACGCATACTTCTCAGATGCTGAGCAAACGGGTTTCTGAAAGATTATAACACACAGCAGCCTTCGGGTATGACAGAGGCTGAGGGTTCTCTTTTTTAAACCAATCAAAATAAAGGATGATTCAAGAATCTGAATCCGAAAAGGGCTAATATCAGATTCCCTCTACCCCAACTAAAACTAAATGGACAAAGCAAAGGTTTCATAGACAATGGACTCTTGTCCATCCACTAAAATGAAAACAAATAGCCAGGGAGGACAGTGCTCCCATTAAAAAGACTACTTTTCAGAATTTAGAGGAGTAACTAATGGAGGTAGAGGGCTACTCTGAAGAAGAAGGCACCCTTGAGGGAGACAAGAGGTAGATACAGATGACTACCTCATGCTGTCACCTGACATTATAGATCCCCCCATTTTATCCCATTCTTCAGATGATAAAGGCATATACAGTGACGCAGAGAGGGCTGCATACATGTTTAAAATGGGAACAAGCAAGTCTGAGGAGGATACAGACTTTATAGAAGACCCACTTATGGAGAACAAACAGGTGGACAATATCTAGCACTTTTAAACTCTGTTAAAAAGAGGATCACTGAGACCGTTGGGGGGCGCAGGCATGATGGCTGCCTGACACAGTTGCTCCGTGTTGAAGCCCCCTTTGATGTGAGTGAGCCGAACAGCGAGCCAACACTGCAGGTGCTGGATAGCCAAAAAAAAAACGAGGATCCTGCGGTGCACAGGGAGGAGTGCTTGCCGGAACCAGGAGCTGCGTAGCAGAGTTGCTAGCCCCCGGGAATGAAAGCGAAAGTGCAAGGTGGGTTGGGTCTGCAGGTGCAGCGACCTTGCTGCGGAGTAGGGGAGGGGCCCATCTGAGTCCCGGTGCAGTGGCGGACTATGGGCGAAGGAGGCCTTGAGGTGGGCAGAGGTGCCGCCCCTCCCCCCAGCTCCCAGGTGAACATTGATATTGTGGAAGTTGGAGGCTGAAGGTTGGAGTGTGGCAAGGGGTGCCAGGAGCTGATGTGGCTGAGACTGAAACAAGGTTAGTGCCTCTGACAAGACCAGGAGCGGACCCATAAGTAAGACGGAGGTCTAGATGGGTGGGCCCTGGGACATGAACAGACCCCCATATTGTGGTGAGGAGGCCCAGAGGCAGGAGTGAGTGAAAGGAGGGACGGAAGTTGCACCCCACACTCCGACTGATCTGAGGTGAGCAGCAGAGGAGTCCCCCATCCACTGTTTTCTGACCTCCCTGGGAGAAAGGGGGCATAAGAGGAGCTGGGTGGGTGTGGCGAGGCCCGAGTAGTGGGTGGTCTGACAGACCCATGTGGTCAGATACTGTTGACCAAAAGCTAGAAGCTTACAAGAGGATGGTGCCAGGCACAGTAGGACCCACGGGATCAGAGATGGGATCTTTAACAAAGGACACACTCACAAAGGTGAACCAGAACCTGCACGGACAACTCAGATCGCCCATCGCGGGCTCAGCAAGGCCCAACTGGAGCCACTGTAACCACAGCATAAGCGCCTGATTCATCAACCCACAGGGTGCTACACACAGGAACCAATAGCCTTGATAAAGACCTCAGGCTCGAAACACGTGTCAGCTGACAACAAGGGGACTCAAAAACCCCCTAATGTACTACATGTATACTACAATAAAAACCAACCACTTGCACAAATAAAAGCGAAATTATATCGCAGTCAACAGTGTGTGAGAAAAATTCTTTGAGACCTAAAAGCAAGATAGCCAGGAACAACCCCCCCCCCCCCGGCTTTTATAAGAACTTTGCGGGTATTCTTCTCACACACCTGGTTAAGTTGTTTAATCACGTGATGGAAACGGGTGTGGCCCCCCCCGACCCCCTCCTTTAGTAAAGCCCTGATTGCGGTCATACCAAAGGAAGGCAGGGATCCAGAGCATTTTCAGTCTTACGTCCAATATCGCTCTTGAATTTAGACGAGAACATGTAAACTAGAATGATAGCCATGAAAATAGAAAGGGTGATGCTATACCTGGTCCATCCAGATCATGTGGGCTTCATAGTGGGGAGACAGGGAGTTGATGTAATGCGCAAGACGCTTAACATAATGGAGAGTGCGGAAGGGGGGATGACTGTGTGCTATTAAGCCTGGATGCTGAGAGGGCCTTCGACCGAGTGGAGTAGGGGTTCTTATTTGCAGTCCTGCGAAAATCTGGGATTTCGGCCTAGGATCCTGAAGAGCATACAGGCCATCTATAGAGACCCATTGGCCCAGGTGGTGGTAAATGGCAGGGTACCTGAATCCTTTTGCCTGACCAGGGGGACTCGGCAGGGTTACCCCTTGTTGCCTGTGCTATTCGCACTGTCAATTGAACCCCTGGCAATACAGTTCAGAAAGGAAACAGAAATAAGGGCGATAACGATAGGAGAAAAAGAGTATACGTTTCAAATGTATGTGGACGATGTTCTGCTGCTCGTTAAAGATCTGCATAGGACCATACCAAAAGCGATTCACGTGTTGAGTGACTACAGAAGGCCGTCAGGCTTTAAGATTAATAGTGGGAAATCGGTCATCTTCCCTTTTGGCCTCGCAGCAAGGCAGCCCTTAGCGGTTCTGGAGAGGTATGGCATTTATCTAGAACACACAGCATTGACATATTTGCTGATTTGGATAACACGGACAATACCAGACATCTATTAGGCGAATTACCTAGCTCTGCTTGGTAGGCTCTTCTCTGACTTAAAAACGTGGTCCTCCCTGACGCTCTCTTGGCTGGGACGCATGAACGCAGTTAAGATGAATCTAGTACCCAAGGTGCTATACCTATACCACGTTGCCTATAATGATGCTGGAGCAACATTCTAAAGAACTCACTCACAAGATAATGAGATTTATATGGCAGGGGCAGTAGCCAAGAGTGGCTCGGAAGATTCTAATGCAGCCAAAAGAAATGGGAGGTGTGGCCTAACCGGACATGTATACTTATTACAGTGCGGCCCAATTCCGTGCATTAATTCCCCATCTGGGGACGGATAAGGGCAAGCATTGGGTTGATATGGAAAATCATATGCCACGTCCTGTGACGGTGGGAGAATGGTTGTGGGCATCATTGAGCAAGCTACCGCATAAGGTTTGGAATCATAACATATTGGGCCCACTCTGGGCACTATGGATTGTAAAGTGTGAGATGAAGGAGGTCACGACTTGGCCATCACCCTTGAGTCACTTCTGGGTGCCTCAATTTATAGAAGAGATCCATAAGCCGTTACGATTCCAGGCATGGTTCGAGGCAGGGCTTGAAAGAGTGGGGTAACCGCTTAAAGGAGAGTCATTCATTACTATCGAGGAGTTTGAGGGGGGGCTGGTGCTGGGGAGGCTCTCAGTATTCCACTTCCTGCAATTGAAAGGGGTGTTAATGGCAGAGAAATGGAAGGGGGATACAGAGGGATCCAACGGCTATGGAGTTGATACTGAGTGAGAAGCGGACGACCAAGGGTTTAACTTCCAGTATTTATCAGGCACTCCTCCAAGCTGGTGGAGGGGCCACGGAGCAGGACCGAAGGAAGTGGGAAAAGGACCTGGGGAGGGAATTTGAGGAAGTACAGTGGAGGACCTTATTTAAGAATGCACACAACATGTCTGTGGTATGTCAGTACAAGCTACATGGGTTAAAACTCCTACACAGGTGGCAATACGATCCCCATCTCCTGTCCAGAATGTTCCTGCGAGTGGTTCCATCATGGTGGAGAGGTTATGGCCAGAGGGCTATCTATTGGCACATGTGGTGGGCATGTCCGCAAGTGTGTAGTTTTTGGAAGGAGGTGCTCGGTTGGGTCAGGGGTATAGATGGGATTGCAAGGAGGATGGACCCACTGCTGGTGCTATTTGCGGCGGAGGAGGTGGAGGGTGAGTGGACGAGACTGCCGCACATGGTGCAATTTGTGCTCTGGCAGCCAGGGCTTGTCTCGCCATAAGGTAGAAAACCCCCAGGATACCCACTGAGGGAATGGGGCCCTCAAGGCGAGGGAGATTTATGAAATGGAAAACATAACTGGAATCTTGCATGATGTACACCTGTCCAGAGAAGCAATATGGAGCCCTTTTTAATGAAAATATGGTTTAACCCCAAATTAGGAAGTGGTCACCTGTGCTGTTTACCTTTTTACATTGAGTGGTTTGGGAAGTCCCTGTCTGATAGGTTGTACATAGTCCCGCTCATGTCACAGTCCAGTCATGATAGTTGCTTAGCCATTCACTGCCGGGGGGAGGGGGGAGGGGTGTGCGGGGGGGAGATTTGAAACAAAACTGAAAATGCTTTTGCGCTATTCGTTATTGGATGGACCCTCTCCGGTTGAGGGGGCTGTTTTTTAAAATTACATGCAGAAGAATAAATAAAGAATACAAAAAAAAGAGGATCACCTCATGCTTAGTAAGCCCACTCCTAAAGAAATTCCAGTCAACCCTAGGGTTCAGAAAAAGTATAAACCTGCAGTCCAAGCAACCCGTTAAATATGAGGTCATCTGGTACCGGGCTCGCTAGTGGGCAAAACCACTCGTAAATGTACTGGAACTACCTATAACTTCAACATAATTTCCACCTGAGGACGAGCAAGAAAATATATGCTCTGGGTTGGAAAGTGGCTACTTTTGGAGCTTATTATAAATGCAATAGCATTAATGGCATGTTACAATAGGGCCCGATGGGACCGTATCGATGAGCTGGTAAAGGAAGTCGCAAAACCTTTAAAATCCCAAATGTTAGCGATTAGGCAGAAGGGAAAGCAATCTGCTAATGCAGTCATAAGAAATTCACTTGATGCATCAGAAACTGCTGGGAGACTGGTAGCAGAGGGAACAGGTATTAAAAGGCGCACTTGGCTTTGTTGCTCAGGTTTCAGACCAGAAGAACAGGCAACTCTGCTAGATATGCCAGTGGAGGAGAGCCTGTTGTTTGGGAAAGCAGCGGATGAGGCTTTAGAAAAAGCAAAGAAGGAGCATGAGACAATCCAGGCCCTAGGGCAGATCACAAGCAGGCCTTGTTAGCAGAGGGATTAACCATCATATAGGCATACTTTCTTTGTACTCCAACCTATCCCAGGACCGTAATCCAAACTACATACACAACTGGATCAGGCACATGATTTGGAAGGCAGAGGGCGCCAAATAAAACCACCTCAGGAATTTAGAGACTGTAGACGTGGCTGAATGTGTGGTAGAGGTCAAATCCCAAGAGGGGCGGCCTCTGCTACAAAGCATCAATGCCCCAATGCATGTTCCCTCCCATGCCATTCGGAAAACGTATGCCCATGATATGATATTTTATTTGTATCGCGCTCGTACACAAGTCTTTCAGAGCGCGACAAGGCAATGGAGGGGAAAAAGGGAGAACGAAAAAAACAATCTTATTAGGCCCAGTGACATTGAGAACGCGCAACTGCATGGAAGGGGGGAGAAGTGGAAAGTGCAGAGCAAAGGAAAAACAACAGATCAATAATAAAATAAATAAATAACAAAGTCAACAAAACAGTGGTAGTGCAGCAAGCAAGTGTCAAGTGCTGGGTTGAGGCAGCAGACAGGGAAAAAAGGGGGGTCTGTATGGTGACAGATGCAGACCCCAGTGCAGGGATTGCCCAGAGGCAGTGCGGGTGGGTGGCAGGGTGAGCAGGAACCTTGGCCCTGAAGACAGGTGGTAGGCCAGGTGCTCGGTGCCGAGAGAGAGAGAGAGATCAGCAGGGGAGAAGAGGGGCAACGGCCGAAGCAAAGAGGAAGGTCTTGAGGTGCTTCCAGAACCAGAGATGGTTCTCCTCAAGTTTCAGAGTGGCATGGAAGCTGTTCCAGAGTGAGAGCCCCAGGCGAAGTCAGAAATCATCTACCCCCAGCTCATTTCTTTGAAAAACGGCAGACCCTGAGGAAGTTAGAGGTAGAGGAGCAGAGAGCTCTAGATGGGAGGTATTTACGGAGGGAGAGCTGAAGGTATTTTGGACCCAGGTCCCAGAAAGCCTTGTGGAAAATGCAGAGGGTTTTGAATTTAATCCTTGCATTCACTGGGAGCCAGTGGAGAGATTTCAGGGCTGGAGAGATACGATCCCAGGGCTTGAGGCCAAGGACAAGTCTTGCAGTCCTGTTCTGGATGAGTTGTAAACGGCGGAGAGTAGAGGCAAGTAGATTTAGAAAGAGGCTGTTACAATAGTCCAACCTAGAGAGAACCAGGGCTCAGGAGACAGTGATCTTCTGGGGGAAGGAGAGGAAAGACAGAGTACCTCTGAGGAGGTGGCAGTAGGAAGTTTGACTTTTTAGAGACATCAGAGATGTGGCCAGAGAAGGAAAGCGTGGAATCAGAGATGACCCCGAGGTTCTTACCCTTTCAGTTGGGGGTAGGAGGAGGGCCAAGGGAGGCCGGCCAGAGAGTGAGGGGAAAGGAGGGTGAAGGTGTGCCGATGAGGCGGATCTCTGTCTTGCTGGCATTCATGTAGAGATCATTGTCAGCACACCAACCCTAAATGGCTGTTAGGCAATCAGAGATGAGAGAAGGAGAGGAGGTGGCCGAGGGAAGCCTGAAGATGAGTTGAGTGTCGTCAGCATAGCACTAGAAATTGGAGCAGAAAATGGCAATGCAGTGGGCAAGAGTTGCCAGGTATAGGTTGAAAAGCCAGGGTGAGAGGTTAGACCCCTGGGGAACACCACAGGTAGAAAGGGAGATAGATGAAAGGAAGGAACCAAGTTGGACCTGGGAGGGTTGATCAGAGAGGAAAGAGGTCAGCCAGGCCAGAGCCTGATCGGTGATACCCAGGTTGTCACAGAGACAGTTGAGCAGGATGGTATGGTTGACCGTGTCGAAGGCAGAAGAGAGATCGAGTAGAATGAGGACAGAGGGAATGCATGGAAGGCTTTAACATCATGTTTATCAAAAAGGGCACCTGGTTGATGCCTTGCTCTACCCAGGTAGGTAGTCACGTATTAAAGAGCAAAATTGAGCAAGGTCATAGGGTACCTGGCTGATTAACGAAGGGTGAACACACACCTATGGGGGTTACACCTTGGTGAGTGTGTACAGGTAACTGCAAATGACTTCTGACAAAAAATTTATCAGGACAGTTCTGAGTACTGCAGTTAGATTTTTAATAAAACTGCAGTTTACGTGTTTTTAGATACACTTGATTGAGAGTAACACAAGATACAACAGTATTTACACATTTTGAAGGTATAGTAACCAGTTTGTGAGTGACAAATTTCAAATATTTGTAACATCTTTTCACTGCTTACACATCCACTGAGTGGTCCTTGGGAAGGAGACCAGTGGATTTAGTGAGGTGATAGCATGTAACAGTCAGCACATATACATCAAAACAATGAGGGGTTGAACAAGGACAACGCAGACAATATAACAGTCAACACGACAGTGTTTCGGCCAGAAAGTGAGCTTGGATGAGCTCTGATGGTGTGGCCTTCATCAGGACGAGATATTCCAAGGCGGGAAGTATCTTGTGAGGTCTGTTGAGATAAACAGACGGGGTGTTATAGGAGTGGGCACATTCGTTGAAAGCTAGCACAGGTAGAGGTATCAATACATGAAGGACCGGTGCTTACCAGAACTTCGGAGCGCAGTGGCTCAGGGAGTGGCAGTGTCTGCAGTACACTGGAGGATTTTCAAGGTCCTAGAGGTGGCCGTTCCTGTGGAAGTAGGAAGGACAATGAGGCTATGTTAAGCCATATGGAGTGGTGGAGCAACTAAGGATAAAAAAGGGGTAAGAACAAGCTTACCTGGAGGGCCAGTTGCACGCACATAATATGGGTAGAACAGGCTGGCGTGATGAGTTAGCTAGAGTCAACCGCAAGCGTGAGGTGCTGCGGAAAAAAGGGAGGAAGCACGGACTATGATTAAAAGCCTCGGATAGTGTCAAGGTACACGTGAGGGTTGGTGAAACGTCCCGGTAACAGCTAGCCACGAACAAGGTGTGGCTGATGAAAGCGTGCGTGTTCCATGCAAAAGAGTATGACTTATAAATGGACAGAAGCGTCCGTGATGCTAAAATTACAACCTCAAAGGCAGGCAGCGGAATAGCGGGATGGCCCGTGTAGGATAGCATACTTGGCGAGGACGGTATAAAATGGAGGCTGAGCTCCCATTCTAAAGTGAGACATGTAGCCGAGCAATAGGTGCAAGAGATCACAGAGCTGCAGTGGTGGCATGCGCGTGTGCTTACCTGCGGATGAAGGAAGGATGAGCGCTGCAGAGCAAGCTGTCAGCGGTCGTGGTCCCTGGCTGCGCATGGAGTGAGCTGTTGAGCGGACTATGATAAATTGGGGTGAGCGGCCCTGATGAGGTGCCCAAGGCTGGGGTGCCCGTGGGGGTGCCTGATCAAAAAAGGGCGCTAAGTACCCAAGGCAAAAATCAGAATACAAATAAGACTAAAAGGCCAAAAAGCACTCTCAGCCAAAGGGGGGCATACTATTGTGAGCGCAGCCGCTTGCGAGGATGTGTGGCTCAGGTAGGTGATCCATGCCTAGGCAGGCGGTCGAAGGACGCCTCAATATTAAGCTGGGATGCTGATTGGTCAGCGTCCAGAATGTGGTGGTGATGGTGCCAGGAGCTACTGAAATGAGGTGAGCATGCCAACATATTTGGGTGATACATATCATGATACATATTTGCAGGAAATGCCCCATTGATGGTGGTTATGTTTAGCATTGACACAGAAGAAGGCACATAATACCCCAGTGGGGTGGCATTTACAGAGTCCAGCGGTGCCAAATGAGGTCAATTGGGAGTGGAAGCATTGTCTCAATTACAGGAAGTGTTTCCACTCTATACAGATGTTTAAACCTGACCTGACAGAGTTTAATTTGTGAACCCATTTCTGTTCTAAACGGGTCAAGATTCTGTCGACATCCCCTCCTCTGATGGTGGCAGAAACTTTCTGTATTACCACCCATTTGACGTCCATATTGGTGTGATTTTTCTTGACAAAATCATCAACCAGTGGTTTATCAGGTACTTTGTTTTTTATGCACGAGCGGTGCTTGCATATCCTGGTCTTCACTGGTCTCATGGTTTTGCCCACATATATGAGTCCACATGGGCAAGTTATGGCATATATGACCTGCTTAGTGTTGCAATTGGTGTGGTCCTGCAGAGTCCAATTAATGTCATTGTGTTTGAATATTTTGGTAGTCTCTGTGAATTGGCAGACAGTACATTTGCCACATCGGTAGTAGCCTTGTACGGGTGGAAGATTCCATAGGGTGCTAGTAGACTTGGTGGGCTCAATGAAGGTGTGTACCAGGGATTCTCTGATGTTCCGGTTTTTCTTGAAGGCAAATAGTGGGACTTTTTGTAGTGATCCTGCGTTTATGATGATGGGCCAGTGTTGTTTGACGGTCTTTTTGATGAGGTCGCTGAGTGGGCTGAACGTAGTGACGCATACCAGTCTGTCAAGTTCCTTTTTAGTTGTTTTGGTGAGACATATCGTGCGGTCGGTGTTGGCGGCCCGCTTCTTGGCGTTCTTGATGGCTTTCCTGGGGTACCCCCTGTCGGCGAGCCTAGTTTGGAGGTCAGTGGCATGTTTGTCAAAAGAGGTGCGTTCGGTGCAGTTTCTTCTGATGCGCAGGAATTGTCCGTACAGTACAAGGTGTTTCTATCGGTGGCTTTGCGAAACAGTTCTGTGTTGAGATGGTCGCCAGATCTATAGATGTGTAGATCTAGAAAATCGATCCCATGGAAATCCCAATTTATGGTGAGTCTGATGAACCTGAATACGTCCTGGTCACCCTGGATGTGGAAGCTCTATACACATCGATACCCCAGCTAGAAAGCTTGGAAGTACTGACATTTTTCTCGACACAAGAAGCAACATCACGGCAGTCCCCACTGAGTTCATCTTGGAGTGTGTCAGATTGGCCATGACCAAAAACTTTTTCCTGTTCCGAGACCAATTGTACATACAGATCAAAAGGGTCAGCATGGGCGCTACGTTCGCTCCTGACATAGCGAACCTATACATGGCCCATTATGAAACAGAACACATCTTGTCAGCGCACAATCCCTACCAACAGAACATCATCCTGTGGAAGAGATATATCGACGACGTTCTTCTCATTTGGAAAGGCAACTCGGAAGATCTAATGGCTTTCCATGGATGGCTCAACCAGCGTAACCAGCACATCAGATTCATCATACATTGGGATTTCCATGGGATCGATTTTCTAGATCTACACATCTATAGATCTGGCGACCATCTCAACACAGAACTGTTTCGCAAAGCCACCGATAGAAACACCTTGGATGACAGAAAGGTAATGCGTCCAGTAGGCATTATGGCATCCTGTATTTTTTTAAATTTTTTTATACAAGTCTCCACTTGCGACCAGTACAGCAATGGCTGGCGGAGCAGCGATCGTAATCAGAAGACGAATGGGGTAATCTAGTGGACACACACACACGCACACACTTAGGTACGCACACGCACACACACACACACACACACACACACACACACACACACACCCACCCCTTGCTAATCTTGAACTCTCTATCACCAACGCCCTGGACATCCTTGCTCCTCTCATGAGGATCTGCATGAAGCCAGCATCCAAGCGCAACACTTGGTGTGATTGTGGCCTAGCCTCTCTGAAAGGGAAGTGCACGAGTTGCTGAGCTGAAGTGGTGGGCATCAGTGACATCCTGTGACAGACTGGCATTACGCCGGCTCCAAAGGCAATACAGACTCTCCTTCCGCTCGAAGAAGAGGGCCCATATCCAAGCCTGCATCTCTGGGGCCACTAACAACACTGGAAAACGGTTCAAAATATGCAAGGAACTCGCCAATTCCACTGCAGTCTCCACGTCTCCCCTGCCATCCCTGACCCTCTGTACTTCACTGGCCTCCCACTTCCTAACCAAAACTCAGAACATCCTGTCTTCACTCTCCTTTACTCTCCTCCCTCCTCCTTCCCCAGCTCTCAGGCCTCTCTTGACCCCCTCTCCCCTTCCCTCCTACTCTCCTCTTTCATGCCCATAGCACCATATGAGGTCTCTAGACAAGTCCTCTCTATAAACGTCTCCTCCAAACAGGTGCTCCCCTGTGCCTCCAGAACTATCAAGGACAACATTGCCTCCCTTGCACCAGCCCTGGCCAATTTCTGTAATCACTCCTTTGCCACTGGCTCTTTCTTGCTACCCCTCAAGCACTCCCTTGTGCATCCTCTCCTCAGAAAGCCCTTTGCCGACCCCTCCTGACTGGCTAACTACCGCCCTATCCCCATTACCCCCTTCCTGAGCAAACTCCTGGAGAAGCTGGTCATCTTCCAACTGATCCAACACACTGAATCTGTTGGTTGCCTCCACGGCCACCAGTCTGGCTTCAGAGCAGACAGAGGCACGGAAACTGCTCTATTGAACGCCCATGAAGCCTTCTCTAAAATCTTGATTCCAACTCTCCATCCGTTCTTATCCTTCTGGATATTTCTTCTGCCTTCGACACGGTCAATCATGCCACCCTGACAAATCGGTTCTGTGACACCCTTGGTATCACGGGCATGGCACTTGACTGGTTGACCTCCTTCCTCTCCGACTGACCTTCCCAGGTTTAACTGGGCTTTTTCCTCTCCCCTATCACACTTTCCGCCTGTGGCGCCCCCCAAAGCTATATCCTCTCGCTGTGGCTCTATCCTCTCGCCGTGGCTCTTCAACCTCTACCTTGCCCCTCTGACCAACCTGATCTCATCTTCTCCTCACTTCCAGTGGTATGCAGATGACATGCAGCTCTCCTTCGTGTTTGTAAATCCAACACATCATATGTACATTTCTTAATCTTTAAAGATTAAGAAATGTACACATGGTGTGTTGGATGTAATTAAGCAAGTGAACCGTGTCTTGTTTGTTGGGTTTGAAATGTGTGTATGAGACATTGTATGTTTTTTAACTGTATTTTTATACATTTTTTTAAGGTTCAAGTGTATATTTGGTTAATAAAATTCATTTTTTGTCAAGGTGTGAATGATTACACTATTACATGAGATTTCTTTTGAAAGCAATTATGTGTGGAGCTTTTCCTTTTAAAGACTAGATCACTACCCCATAAGGTAGGAAAGCGTCATTCCCTTAGGTGGGGAAGCTGATTGGAATCATTGCTTACAACTGCTAAACATGTCACTGTACATACCAATAAAAATAATGCTCTCACTTGACTTTTTGACACAAGGTCAAAATCTAGTCACTCACCTACATCGTCACATAACTAACTTGGCAGCTTGGCTCCTGAGGTATGATATAGAATGTATAACGCGCCTATACACAAGTGTTTCAAGGCTCGACGAGGCAAGGAAGGGGGGCAGAGGGAGGACAGAGACAATGATCTTACTAGGGCAAGTGACATTGAGATTGCGCAAGTGCAGGAAGGGGGAGGGGAAAAGTGCCAGGGGAAAGGAGAGGGAGGCAGTTCTGTACATGGGATCAAAACAATAACAAAAAGTGTGGCTAGCAGGTGGCAAGTGCAAGGGTAAGTGCAGACAACAGGTGTCCAAAAGTGCAGGTAGGAGGACTGTAGGGTTACAGATAAAGACCCAAGTGCAACGGTTGCCGGGAGGCAGTACGGGTGTGCAACTGGGCGGGCACAGACCTGGGTCCGAATCAGGGGGTAGCCAGGTGACCAGTGCAATATCAGACAGGAAATCAGCAGGGGAGAGGAAGTTAGAAGGCAGAAGCAAAGATGAAGGTCTTAATGTGCTTCTGGAACCGGAGATGGTTCTCCTCAAGTTTCAGAGAGGCAGGAAGGCTGTTGCAGATGGAGGCCCAGCCGAAGAAAGAGATCTACAACCAACTCGTTGCTTGGAGAAGAGACTGATCCTGGGAGATTTGGAGGTGGAGGAGCGAAGAGCTCGAGTAGGAAAGTATTTGCAAAGGGAGAGTTGGAGGTATTGAGGACTCAGGCCCCAGAAGGCCTTGTGGATACTTCACAAGGTCTTGAACTTAATCCTTGCAGCCACTGGGTGCCAATGCAGAGATTTCAGTGCTGGAGAGATACGATCCCAGGGCTTGAGGCCAAGGACAAGTCTCGCAGCCCTCTTCTGGATGAGTTGCAGAGGGCGGAGAGTAGAAGCAGGCAGATTTTGAAAGAGGCTGTTGCCTAGAGAGAACCAGAGCTCTGGAGACAGTGAGCTTCTGGGGGAAGGAGAGGAAAGGAAGAATACCTCAGAGGAGGTGCAGTTGGTAGTTCGACTTCTTAGAGACATCAGAGATGTGAGGAGAAAAGGAGGGTGTGGAGTCGAAGATGACGGCCAAGGGAAGCCGTCCAGGAAGTGACAGGAAAGGAGGGTGCAGGTGTGCTAATGAGGAGAATCTCTGTCTTACTGGCATTAAGGCAGAGATTGTTGGCAGCACACCACTCCTGGATAGCAGACAGTTAGAGTTGAGGGATGGAGAAGAGGTGGTAGAGGGGAGCCTGAAAACGAGCTGAGTGTAATCCGCATAGCACTGAAAGTTGGAGCAGAGAGCGCAAATGTTGTGGGCGAGAGGTGCCATGTATTTGTTGAACAGCCAGAGAGATAGGTAAAACCCCTTGGGGAACAGTACAGTTAGAGAGTGAGAAAGAGGAAAGGAAGGACCCAAGTTGGACCTGGGAGAGTCGCTCAGAGAGGAACAAGGTCAGCCAGGCCAGGGCCTGATCGGTGATACCCAGGTTATCACGGGATGATTGAGCAGGATGGTATGATTGACCGTGTCAAAGGCAGAAGAGAAATCGAGTAAGATGAGGACAAGAGGGGAGATTAAAATCAAGGTTAGAGAGCAGGTCTTCACGAATGTACAGGAGAACCGTTTCTGTGCTTCTGGCTGCTCTGAAGCCAGACTGATGGTCATGAAGACAACCAACAGATTTAGTGTGAAGATTAAGCAGGGAGATGGCCAGCCTTTCCAGGAGTTTGCCCAGGAAAGGAGTGATGGAAATTGGGTGATAGTTAGCCGGGCAGGAAGGGTCGGCAGAGGGTTTTTTAAGAAGAGGGTACACAAGGGAGGCTTCAGGGGGAAGGGAAGACTCCAGCAGCGAAGGAGTGGTTGCAGAAGTCAGCCAGGGCAGGAGCAAGGGTGTCAATGTTGTCCTTGATGGTTTTGGAAGAACGGGGACGAACCAGTTTTGACAAGACTTTCATAGATTGGAGTTGTCTTGAAACCTCGTCAGGGGAGAACGGAGGAATGGAAGAGAAAGAGGGAGGAGAGGAGGGCATAGGGGGGCCGGAGGTAGAAGAGAGAGTAGAGGGAGGAGGACGAGGAGAGAGAACAAGAGGGAGGATAATATGTCCTGGGTTTTAGAGATGAAATGAGAAGCCAGGGCCGTGCAGAGGGCCTGGGAGGGGACAGGAGAGGTAGAGACTGCATCAGGATTGGCCAGCTCTTTTCATATTTTAAAGAGTTCGGCCGAGTTGCTAGATGCCGCAGAGACGCAGGCTTGCATGTGGGCTAGCTTCTTAGTGCGGACAGAGAGCCTGTATTGCCTTTGGAGCAGGCGGCAGGCCAGTTTGTCAGAGGATGCACAAGAAGCTAGCCATTTCCTCTCAGCCACCCTGAACTCGCGTTTAAGGATGACGAGGTCAGAGTCATACCATAAGTTGCACTTGGCTTTGGGCTTCAAGCGGATCCTCATGACAGGGGCAAGAACATCAAGAGTATCAGAGATAGAAGAGTGGAGCATGGAAAGGGCTGTGGCAGGATGTGAGTCAGCCAGAGGAGGAGGAGGGTGAGAGAAAGTGGAGGCGAAAGTCTCAACTGACGCATGCTTGATGCGTCGGATGACCAAGAAGGTAGGTGGCAGTGGTGGAGTTGGCTTGGCCTGAGGGGTAGAGAGGGAGAGATGGCAGGAAAGGAGAAATTGATCACTCCAGGAGAGAAGAGTGGTGAGGCGGATAGAGAGGGGGAGGTCCGAGGAGATCAGAACATCCAGAGTGCGCCCTGCTGAGTGAGTGGGGCCAGAGGGGAGAATGGAAAGAGAGAGAGAGATGCAGAGGTCACAAAAGAGTCCAGAGGAGGGACAGGAAGCATCCATGTGGATGTTAAAGTCTCCAAGCAGGAGGGGTTGTGTGGTCGAGGCCAGGAGGGAGGAGGAGAGGTCCGCCCACTCAGAGAGGAAGGAGGTGATCTGACCAGGTGGCCGATAGATAGTAGCCACGGTAAGAGAGTGGCCAGGAGAGAGAGAGAGCCTGCAGACAAGGCATTCGAAAGAGGAGTGGGCCTGCATAGGAATGACAGAGGCAGGAATCCACTCCAGGAAGATCAAGCAAGGTCATAGTTTTGGGCGCCTCAACTTATCCTCAAGATATATGGACATTTTAAAGGGGTCATGTAAACCTAATACTGGAGACTGTTATTTTAATAAGTGGAAAAGGTTTGTAATCTGGTGTACACAAGCACATATCAGCTCTATTACCTGTTCTCCATCAGGCATTATAATGTACCTACCATGGGTGTAGGACACGGGAGGACAGGGGGGACAAATCCCCCCCACAATTGTAAGTGGGGGGATGTAATGTCATTTATCCCCCCCAGAATATGTTTGGTGTGTCGTGCATGGATCTGTTTTTGAAGTGGGGGGAGGGCTGCTTACTATGTAAGCAGCCCGACCCCCGACCCCCCAAAGCAGGGGGGCAATACCTTGGGGAGAGATGGGTGATCATCTGCCCCCAGGGAAAGGGGCAAACAAAAAAATATATTTTTTTAAAACGTAGTTTTGGGTGGGGCCACTAGCCACCAGGGATTTTTGCAAGGGGTGGCCCTCTCTCCCCCAACCTAAGTGGATGGGGGGCACCTTATGTAGCCCTCCCTGGGGGCAGATTTCTGCCCCTGGGAAGTGGTACATGAGATGCCCCCATCCATTTGGGGTGGGGGGGAGAGGCCACTGCAAATATTGGCATATCCACCCCCTAAGCCTGGGGCAGTACGTTTTGCCCCCCCCCCCCCCCCTGAGGGCAGATGGCCACACACATATGCCCATCTGCCCCTAGGGAAGGGGCAAAACAAAAAATATATTATAACTTGTTTTGAGTGGGGGTGTGGGGACTGGGGGGACCCACTAGACCACCAGGAGTTTTTGTTTGAAAGGAGGGGGTGGCCCTCTCCCCCCACCCTGAGTGGATGGGGCACCTTATGTAGCCCTCCCTGGGGGCAGATTTCTGCCCCTAGGAAGGGGTACATGAGATGCCCCCCATCCATTTGGGGTGGGGAGGAGAGGCCACTGCAAATATTGGCAGATCCAGCCCCCAAGCCTGGGGCAGTACGTTTTGCCCTCCCCAACCCCCTGGGGGCAGATGGCCACACACATGTGCCCATCTGCCCCTAGGAAAGGGGCAAAACAAAAATAAAACAAATTATAACCTGTTTTGGGTGGGTGTGGGGGGGCCAATGAACCACCATGGGTGTTATTAGTGGAAAGGGGGTGGCCCTTTCCCACCCCGCCCCAAATAGATCGGGGGAATCTCATGTAGCCCTCCTGGGGGCAGATTGCTAGATTGGGGTTATCAGTGGGTTAGCCTTTTCAGTTTGCGCCCAGGTAGGTGCACCCAGACATATGAGGTACCGATTTTGTCGGGACACCTGTGGGAACGCGGGAAGGTAAGACATCTGTTGTTGGTGGCGTGTTTCGGTGGGTGGGCAGAGGGAAATGTCTCTGATATTTGGTGGAAAAAAACACAATATTCAGACATTTCACTCGGACACCCAGCGAAACACGCCGCCAACAACACATGCCCTACCATCCTATGTTCCCACAGGTGTCCCAACGAAAACGGTACCTCACATGTGTGGGTGGTGCACCTACCTGGGTGCAAAGAGAAAAGGCTAACCCACTGGTAACCCCAAGCGTTTGGGCAGAGCAGATTTTGCTCATGTGGACAACATACAGATTCGGGCCTATGGTGTCGAAGCCATCGTGGAAAACAGGGAACCTCATGCATTTCCGAAAAGAGGACACCCGTGGGAATCCACAGAGGTCTGACTTGCGTGAATCGCCCCAGAATTTATTACCCACAATCCCCGGCAAAGTCCGAAATGTTACGACTGCCTACCTTTGGGGAAAAAAGGGGCCAAATTCGGCCGAGATATCTTATGTTACAAAAAAGTTACAAGGGATTGAATGGTGACATACCGAAATCACCAAAAAAGGCCTTGGCAGAAACACCCATGGCAGTTAAGGGGTTAAGACGGTAAAGCCCCAGAACAGATATAATTTGTAAGGTAGCTCAGTGAGTTAATGCTCCAAATACAGATTGTGCACAGGAATATGTAACACCTGTGTTCAGCACCTGGCTTAATCTTCCGGTGGGATAATATGCGGAGTGAATGCATTCAGCTTCCGATGCAACATAGCATTTTCCAGGTCAATTGGTTCAGAAAAAGTGGTGGAAAACACTATTACTGTTGCTTTTTCTAATTGGCCGGATTTTCGTGCATTTTCTGAGTGGAGTTCGGGAGCCGAGTGGACACACCAGGACCCCCTGTATTTCCCTCTCCACCAGACAAATGCGGCTTTACTGCCAGCATGGATTCTCATGCTGGAAATAAGGAAAGGGATTCCTCTGGGATCTCCTTGGAAATTAAACCTGGTAAAAGCGGACGGAGTCCAGAGGAAGGCATTGTCAATTCCACCAGCAATCGCTAATTGCACGAGGTATTTACACTCTTCAAGAGTGGAAAAGCAATCTGATTTCACCTGCCTTTTACGCTAAAATCTTCCATTTTGTGGCGGAAAAGTAAAAACTTGCGCCAATGGAAGTGGTCCACTCCATGCAGTTTACTTTGCGCTTGATGCTTGTGGGTTTCGCGTGATGCTACACATGTAATTAATAAATAAATATATTTAACATGACCCCAGATAAATGGCAATTCGTGATCAGAATGAGTGAGCATGGCATGTTGCTGGTAAGAGGGTGTCCTGTGCTTCTTGAGTGGGTTGGCAAATGCCCTTAATTGCCATCTCACATTAAACAGGTGCTTAAAGCCATTAGTGTGGATTGCGCAATAATAAGTCGACAGAGGTATTTCAAATGGCCAATTTAGCTCTTTGGGTGACATTGAAAGTGGGAGAATGTTGCCCAGAATGTGCCACTTTCTCTGCGGAGTAAAATGTGCCCACCCCGAGGAAGAAGTGTGAAAAACCCACAAGGGCACCGTGCCCTGCTCTTTCTGTGTGTGTCTTCCCCGCAGGGCGGCACATGCTGACTCAGACATGGGTAAGTCTCAGGTGGCAAGCCTGTACCCCAATTGTTGTGGCAAAGGATTCCAGACTTCCGAGGCTGATAACATTAGTAACATTGAGTTACATGCCATCTGACAGGTATGTGTGATAAAGTTGCAAAGCAGAGCTGTTAGTGGGCTGAAGCAGGAGGCAATGTCTGCCCACCCTCAAAGGGTACGTACGACCAAAAGTAATAGGCCCTCCCCCCATCATGGCTGTAAGGGCCAGGCTCCTAACCAGGGCAAGAATGCCCTCCAATCATCCATGCCCACGAGTAGTGTACCCCTCGTGCTAAAGGAACACTGTTGAGCAACCTCTGTGCTTTCCAGGTGATACTAACATTATTTAAAGCCAGAAGTCTAAAAGGTAATCGCTAAATTGCAGCTGGAAATTAGCTCCTGGCGTGATCAAAATGTCTTAACCAAGTGTGACATCATCCCCTTTATTTATAAGCAATATGTGTGTTCTCGCGTTTCTTTATCCACTGAATTACTGTTAGAAATAAAGGCAAGAGTTGTGTCTCTTGTGTAGGCATTCGGAAGGCAGTTGCCAGCCTATGGCATAATATGCCCATTGCTTCCAATATTGTCTAGCTGTTGCCCTCTTATGGCCAGGTAGAACCATTATGGCAGTGACTGGCACATGCCTTTCCCAGGAAGACAGTAAAACGGAAATACGAGGCCAATTCAAGACACCGAACAAATAGCAGTTAAGACATACTGCAACTGCCATTGCTGTGTTAGGGAGAATATGTTGAGTGTTCAAGCAAGGAGGTATGTATTAAGCAAGCAAGCAGTGAGACAAGGGAGAGGAAAAGAAAGGCCAGAGGGGCTCTTTGAATAGTGTAACAGGGCAGAGGACCCATGTTCTGCCGTCCTAGTAACATATGAGAGAATCAAATAGATCAGACTTTGCAGCAAATGTTAAACAAGTAAGGAACAGAGTCCAGCTCTGCATTCAGAATAACAAAGGCAAAGAAAGGCTAGGCTCTGAAGCCAGCATGAGATGGAATAAGAGGGACCATACTCCTAGTAAGAGGCTGGCCCGGCCCTCACAGGAGCACTATTCCTCGGATATGCACCTTGAAGACACTCCATTGGACTCGAGGAGTACCTTGTGACCCCATCCTTTCTGCACGCTTGCTCGATGCGGGACAAGAAACCCTGCAGTTTTGTGCTATGCCAAAATATGTGGACCAGATCCGCACTGTCACCGCCACACCAGGGATAGGTGGATTGTTCACTTTTATTAAACTTGGCCACCTTACTAGGTGCCATAGAGGTGCGGTAGAGCACATTAATTTGGATCAGTTTGAAGCGTGCGTTCCGGGACACATTTCTAGGGAAACTGAGTATCTGTTCCCACTCCCGCTCCCTGATATCAATTCCCAGGTCGGATTCCCAGCACAATTTCAACTTGGAGCACAGGGGTTGGGCCTATCCATTAAACTACCATGCAGTCTGGACAAGGGTTGCCAGCCATCTTCCAAGGAGTACATTAAAGCTAGCAGTGCAGTTGCTGCCGGTTTCGCAGGCCACCCAGACCATTTCCGCGTAGCCACACCCACTATTCTTATGTACCGCAAGAACTGCTTCTGGGTAGTCTGGTCTGCTCAACTATGGTTTCTAGTTCTTTAAATTTGCCATTTTCAAACATGTCACCCCAAGTGGAGACACCCCAGCCTTCCCAACGTCGTGCCATTGCAAGATCGTCTCTGTTCTTACATACATCTGCCACTATCGGGACATTAGGCAAGTAAGGGCATTCAACTTTCAGGAATTTCAGCGTTCTAAGCCATACCTTCCTGCCCAGTGTAACAAGTGACGGTGTAGAGTTCAGCAGTTTAATGGTAGCCATAGTATGTCTTTGATGTAGGCAGGGGCCACTAACTGCTGAAACACTAGCTACTCCGATGTGACGTAATCCGGTAGCCATTTTGTTACAAAGCTAAGTTGTGCCTCCAGGTAATAATATTCCAGGTTCCGAAGCTGCACACCACCCTCCTTCTAGGGTAGGCACAATGTTGTGAGGGAAATCCTGTGACGGGAAGAGGCCCACAGACATCCCCTGATCAGCGTGCCCAATAAGTGAAAGAAGGAGACGTTAATATAGTAGTGGACGTTGGTTAAGTAGCACAAGAATCTAGGCAGAACAATCATTTTTGTAATCGCTATCTTACCCATCAATGAGAGTGGGAGTCTGGACCAAAAGGACATTGACCTTCTAAGACCCTTCACCACTCCAGCTGTTTTACGTGTGTGCATGTCTTCAGGCATGTGCATGATGTGTACTCCCAGGTATCTAAAGGAACCTACATCCCACGGGCTGTCTGGTGCCTCAAACCCAAATACCTGTCTCTAAGAATTCTTGGCGTAAGAAGACCGCCAAGGGCTCTAGTGCCAGTATATATAACATGGGTGATAGCAGGCATCCCTGCTGCGTCCCCCTCTGACTGTCCCACGCTGCAAACACCTGCCTCCCAGATTTGACTCTGGCAGACGGCGATGAGTACAGGATCTTTACCCAGCGAATAAACTTCTCGCCGAACCCAAAGCCCTGCAGTACTGCAAACAGCCATTCCCAATAAAGCGAATCAGAAGCTTTAATCGCATCTAGTGATACCACCACATACTGCTCCGAGCATTAATTAGTCTGTGCAATAATGTGTTACAGCAGACGCAAGTTCAGGGCTGTACTTCGGCATGGGATAAATCCAGTCTGATCAATATGTATCAGACCCGCAATCACTCTACGGAGCCGTCCTGCCAGTATTGTGGTCAATATTTTCATGTCATAATTCAGCATGGCTAGGAGCCGGTAAGATTGCATCTGTCCGTAGGTTTCCCTGGCTTAGGTATCGGTATCACCAAGGTTTTCTGCATGCTTGCCAGGAGTGCAACCTTAGAGTAGGCGTCCTCGAAAACCTTGAGCAACACCGGGGCCAGTGTCGAGTTGTATGTTTTATAAAATTCAGGTACGAGTCCATCACTTCTCGGTGTTTTACATGTGGCAAGCGAGGTGATCGCGTCGCGCATTTCCTCAGCAGTGATGAACTGGTCTAGTTTGGCCTGTTGAGTGGCCTCAAGTCTGGGAAGCGCTATTAGGGAGAGGGCTTCCCTCACATCTTCTGTGGGGAACCTGCTCATCATAACTATACAATTGGGAGTAGTACGTGGCAAAGATGTTATTAATCCCAGATTGGGTTCTGCATATACTCCCATTGTCCTCGCTTAGCGCGGTTGTCAGGAGTCCAGGATGTTCCCACTTAGAGAGCCACGATAAAAGCCTTCCCGGCTTATCCCCCTCTGCATGCGCTCTGGTGGTTCTTGTAACATAACCGAATTTGGATAACCATTCCCACGCCTCAAGGCAGCAGTACCTGGTTTTAGCCAACATCTCTTCACTTGGCTGTAGACCCGCATATCGTGCCTCCAGGTCGCGGATTTCTTCCTCCATAGTTTCCAGTTCCACCTTCAGTGTTCTGCGGATGCCCCCAGCGCTGGCTATAATTTCGCCCCTGACCACCACTTTCATAGTTTCCCATACAGTACCCCACTCCTTTACGCTGGCAGCATTCTGTTCTAAAAATTCGGACAATCTCATCTGCAATAAGTCCTTAAAAATCGGGTCAGTCAAGGCATCCGCAGGCATACGCCACATCGGGATTGGGGGCCTAGGGCTATGAAGGTTTCAAGTGACCAGCAGAGGGGAGTGGTCTAATATTGATTGGTCCAAGTACTCTGAGCCGCATATGTCAGCCATCTGTAGCTCCCTTCCTTGTCTGCGTCCATCTCCAACAGCTGGAATGGCAGAGTATCATCTATTCACGTGAACACCCCGCTTGCATATTTAGAGTGTGCCGACCCATACCTCGTCCCTCCCCAGCGCTCACAGAACCTCTCTAATTCATCAGTCGTCAGGTGGGGCTCTTGGAGTAGGGCTACGGATATCTTCTTTCGTTTCAGAAAGGATTTCACCGTATTCCTATATAGGTACGTGCCCAGCCCTCGCACGTTCCATGTTAGTATTTTAATGGGGGTCATAGTCCAGGTATCCAATTCCCCCCGTCCATCCATGTAAGACCCCAGATCACGTATCTGCATTTGATGCCCATTCACCCAATTCCCACCTGACCATTTAAACCATTTAAACCATAGTAGCGATATGTGAACCAAAATGCGTGGAGAACGCGAAAACAATAACACAAGCCAAACTGTATATAATCGCCCAGCAACTGCATGGTGCGTACAGTGCTCAGGCGTTCCCGTACTACTAGGTCCTGTCCAGGCCATTGTCCGTCAGGTAGTGGGAGCCAGCAACAGGCCAGCCACCAGTATAAACACGGAGCAGGCCGGCAAGGCCAGTGATGGGTGATCAAACGTTGCCCCCATCTTGTGCGGGAACAATTCGTTCAGGCGGGTATCAACGCACATATTGCATACAGCACTACAAGAGGCCTATAGTCAGATGTTTTAGGGGCACCATGTCAGCGGGTACACCATTAAGATGTAGATGTGGACCCCAAACCCAGCCGCTTCCTGCATACATCTCCGCCTCATCGATGTAGTGTGGAGTGCTAGGATGTCATAAACGCATAAACAGTGTAACCCGTCGTAGTAATGGCACCCACTGAGTCAAGTGTTAGCCTCCTCCCCACTTGCCAGATTGTTGTGTTCCATCCACATGTTAGCTGCTGCAGGGATATCAAGGAAGTACGTTCTGCCTTTATAAATGATTTTGAGCCTGGCAGGGTACATAAGCATTTATTTGACATTTAGGTGTCTGAGTCTCGCTTTGACCGGCACAAAGGAGTTCCTGGCACGCTGAACCACCGGCGTGTAGTCTGGGTAGATGGCAATTTTGGAGTTGTCCCTCTGTATTTCGCCACCTTCCCTGGAGTGTTTCAGTTTCACCTCTCTTCTCAGATCTCAGAAGTTGAAGATCTTTGCGATGACAGGTTTGAGATGAGATCCCAGTGGGGGTCTTTTCTGTAATGAGCGATGAGCTCGCTCAACCGCAAATCATTGTGATGGACTACTGTGCCCTATCTCTTGCAGCAATACGTTTTCGCCGTATTGAGTGGGGTCTGATCCCTCCAGGACCTCCGCGAGCCCAAGCAGCCTTATGTAATTTCTTCGGGCCCTCCCCTCTGCGTCCTCAGCCCGCAGTTCCAAGGCGGTGTTCCTTCTATCTAGGTCCCTGACTCGTGTTTCCAAGTCCTTGGTAGAATCTGCGTTTCTTTCAGCTCCTGTCCTGTCGTAGCAGCTGAACGTCTACCTTGACCTCCTCTATTTTCATTTTCAAGGAGGATCTCAGCTCCGCTGTTGCGGCCAGGACCAGGTCTTCTTGGGGGTTTGTGTCAGGGGCATTTGATTCTGCTTCTGCAGCAGGGGCTCGCTGTGCAGGTTCACAGGGCTTACCCAAGGTAGCAAACAAGTCCATAATTGTTGTTTTACCCTTGCCCTTGTTTGGGGACATTATTCCAAGTAGGAATTAGAGCAGATGAGGACTTAAGTCCCGGTGCGGATATAGGTATACAGTGGACAGCAAGGATTGATCCGGCGCCCCTGGGCAGCGCTGTGCGACCAGTGTTCACGTGTGCTTCTGTGTGCCAAGTCTGCTATATGTGTGTGATCCCATCAGCGCACATCTCTCAGGCAAAGCAGCAGTAGTGAGACAGGTGGGGGCACCTAATGTATTTTCTGGCCCCGGTGAGGACTGTCGTATGTAAATCCAATATCCTACAGCAGTAAGTGAAGCCGCCGAGGGGGTCGAGCCACACAGGTCTGTTGTGCCATAAACAGCACAGTAAAGCAGGCTTCCCTCTCACGAAACACAAATCCTGGAACTGGCTGGGAGTTCTCTCAGTAGCGTAGCAGTTAGGTACTTGCCCCCCTGTAAGACACCACTCCCCTCCTCTTTTTTACGGTGTGCAGTGCGGGCATGCATCAACGGGGCAGAGTTCTGAGGATCTAGGCCTGTCGTCAGGTTCGCTACACAGCACAAGTAAAAGTGAGTCTGCACCTCACAGTATTAGGCCAACTGCTTGCCTTAATTGCCCAGATCCTCACACCAGGAGTTTCAAGAGATGGCCAGACACGTAGTGAGATGACCATTACTCTGGCTCCACTTCTTCGTTCTGCATGTCTTCTTCCCTTATGTGGTTATGAGAGCAGTTCACGCTGGTCCTTCTGTGAGAATCCTGCTATCCTTGACTGCATAACTCTCAACCATTTGTGTCGCAATAGCGGGTGAAATCACCCGATTTTGTTTTTGGCGGGTGAGACGCCCATTGGAATGAATGGGCATGCAGGAGGCTTGGCGGGTGAGTGAGCCCTTTACAAGGCGGGTGACACCCGCCAAAAGCGTGTGAGTTGAGAGCTATGTGACTGGCACAGTTTTGTGGCGGCACTGGCAGCTGCCTCTAGCTATAGCCAGGCCAGAGCTTCTGGTATGCACATATTGGGCCTCATTAGGACCCTGGCGCTAATGGGTTAGCGGCGCCGTTAACCCATTAGCGCCTTACTACGAGGTCCCTTTGCGGGACCCGATCTGAATGGCTGGTCTAGACCAGCCGTTAAAGTAGGGACCCGCAAAGGGACCTTGGAGCTAAGTACGGTACCGCAATTTGCGGTACCGTACTTAGCGCCTTCCACAGTCCCATTGAGCCCTATGGCGCAAAAATGGGAATGGGGAAGGGCCAATGTTCAATGGGGAATTACCGCCCCGCCAACCTTGGAATGGGGTGGTAATTCCCCATTGAACATTGGCAGACTCGTTAAGATACCGGCACCAACCATGGTGCTAATAGAGCCATGGTTTAGCGCCAGTATCGTAATGAGGGCCGGTATCCAGTCAATATTTCAAAAACATATTTTCTAAATGCCATTTTCTCGAAAACAAAATGGCAAAAGAAAAATGTCGAATGTTTATTTTTTTTATGTTTTTTTTTTGTTTGGTTACTAAAAAAGGTGTCAATAAAAATAAAACGGGGGTTTGGGAGGCACCCCCCATTTAAAAAATAATATAAAATAAAAATATTTGAAAAAAAAAAAATCGGCAAAACTGCGTTGAGAAAATGGCATTTTGAAAATATGACGTTAGAAAAAGTCATTATAAACCATTGTGTCTCTTACATGCAGTGTGTGCGGGAGTATGGAGACTGCTTAATTCCCCTGCGACAGTTTATCTGCTGCAAGGAAGGCCAGATCGCCATGTAGGACTCTCCTCAATTGCGAAACACAGACACTCCCGGTGTAGGCCTTGAGGTGCTTCACCGTGGGGGAAAACAGTGCCCACCGTCACACCAAGTGTGCTGTAGGCGTGAACCCAAGGGGCACAACCGCCCACCAGGGAAGGAGTGAGTATTTCAGACCCCCCCGCCTACCTTCTGGGCATCCAGTGCGACCCGGGTGCCAAGGCATAGCACTGCGCCTCCCGGCAGCAACGTTGTGTACGTCCTGATTCCACCCGGACAGCTACACTTGTTTCCAACAGTCCTACCATTAGGCAAGTGGTTTGTCTATTGTGCCGCCGGGTGTCAAGTATCTCGACCGGCCTGCAGCTTATTCTGAGCCTATATGGTCCACAGCCGGAGGCCACGGTCAAGTTGCAGCCGCCACTGGGAACAGCGAGGCAGCTCGGGAAGTTGCTCATTCGTAAGGGCCCAGACCGTTTGCCGCATCGGTCTTCAGCGTAGCAAATAATAACTTTGTCCCCCGTCGGGCCGGCTACCAGGTGAGGCGGGTCCTCCAGATCAGAGTGGGCCAGTCCCTTGTCTGCCTGTACCGTGGACCGATGTGTAGGCCCCACAGCACCCAGCAGGTGGGCCTCCCGCAATTCAGGCTCCTGCCCCAATCCAACATGCACTGCAGTCGCGCAAACAGCTGCGTGTTTCCCGGGTCCGCTCTCCTCAATCCAGTGCGGTCTCCCATGGTGCGCCAATCCGCCTGGTCCAGCAGTCCACGTACCATGCTAAAGAGGGTCCGGCTATGCCTCAGCAAGGCCCGTGATCCCCATTCGTCAATGAGTCAGCAACCTTAGCATCTCCTAGCGGAGGTCACCCATCAATAGGCTGAGTAGTGTGGGCTCCCCTTTGCTCCTTCTACCCTGGCTATGGCAATAACATGACAGACAGTTTTGTTTGTGGAAAAATTATGGCCGTAGGCTTGTTTATTTTCTACAGAAAATAACACCACACAATATCACAACAGAAAATAACACCAACTTGCTTTTGGGCACTTCGTGTCCAGGGATTGGAGATGCCCAGCCTTCTTCTCGGCTAGTCTACGTTACCCTGGGGCATCCGTTCCCGGACATGTGCCACCGCCGCCGCCGCCGACTTTCTTCTACCGAAGAAAGTACTCGGCGTTCCGGTTCCTCCTTATTCCTCCTTACTTTGCTATTTTGCAGGGTGGGTTGGGTGGCAAAAATGTTTCCTTCTCCCCCTTTCCCAGGCCATAGGTGCTTACCCGAATGAGGTGAGCTCCTTACCTGGTTTGTGCTTTCCTTGCTTTCTGTGGAGGTACTTATACTCCCCTGCTCCTTTGTTGTACCCTTGGGGGGCCGGACCTCCTCCTGCCCCCCTGCTGCTCTCCTCTCACACCTTTCCCTGTTTGTGTTGTGGTTCCCTGGCAACGCTGGGGGTGGGGGCGCCACCTGGCTGCCCCTCCCCTTGCTTTTCGCGCCGTTTGTTTCCCCCACCCTGCGCCTTGTGGACCAGGGACGGCTGGTATCCCCTGTGGCGTGGGGATCCCATTGTCTGTTGGCCCTGGCCCCCCTGCCCCTTGACCATCCCCTGCACCCCCTGCACCCTTCTGCTTATCCTTGCTCACTACTCCCTTCCATTTTACCCATGCCTGCAAATGGTTCCTTTCTTCGTCCTCGCTGATTTCTGTTTCTGATGTAACAACCCCTTGATCCTCCCTGCGCTTTTTTTGCTTCCTCCCCTTTACCCCACGGGTTCTGGGCGACTTACCCTGAACCGTGATGCAAGACTTCAACATTCTAACAATTTTTATCCCAAGTTTATCATCATTTTTTACAGTACCTTTTCTCTTTTCTTTTCTTTGCTTCTTCCTTGGTGCCTCCGGCTGCTCCTCGGACCTTCTTGGCTCATCTCTCATCCTCTTCTGCCCTTGCGGTACTGCGTCCTCCTCTTCGCTGCTGCTTGACTCCTCTATCAGCAAAGGCAGCATTACCCTTGCCCTTTCCTCCTTTTGCATTACTTCCAGCACCCATTGTGCACCATATTCTTTTTCTGCCTTCTTTGCCCATTCACTGAATTCCTGTGCTCTTCTTGCTCTTTCTTCTGCCATTTTTTGAAAATCTTCCCTTTCAGTGGTTGTCCAACTTTGGATTATTGCGTTTGTGTCCTTCCTCGTAATTAATTGTTCCACCGGCCCCTTTCTGTCCCAGCTACTCCTGTGTAGCTGTCTCTCTCCAAGCCACCTTGGCTTTGTCGCCTGGGATGCCTTGTAAAATCTGCAGTGCACTGGGCCGTTAGATCCTTCCTGGTGCTCTCATTTCTTTCTTGCATCCGGGTGCTGCGCTTGTATTCGCCTGCTCCTTTAAAATAAATCACCACGTTTCATTGAGGCCCCGGGTTTCCACCCCGTGTTTTTAAAAAAGTTTGCCCAAGAGGTTCCGGATATTGGATTAAAACTCAGGTCCCCAGCATCACCAGCCCAAGCACTTATCCGTTGAACCACTGGTGGCTGCTTTCTCGCTCCCGGACTGTGCCTGTCCCTTTAATTCTGTGCCGCTCCTTCGCTCCTCAGTGCACCATCCGCATGTGCGATGGCTTGTCCCTTTAATCCCGGGCGATGTTGCTGTTCGTTCTTGGGCTCTGCCCCCACACCAGCTACTCCTTCTTCCTCCCTTGCTCGCGGGCTTTCAGCGCTGGCTTGGTTGCTCCTGGCTGGCCTCCGCTTTCCCTGCTGCAGGCCCGGCTTCTTGTGCGTCACTCCCTTCCGCTCACGGCGGTGAGACGGTGAGACCCCTCAGTTGTCGGCTTCTTGCTTCCAATCCCGAGCGGACGTTGAACGACCCGCAATCCTCCTTCAGCTGTAGCGCTCCACGGCCCCACTCCGTCGCTGGAATCCTCCACTCACGCCGCTCCGTCTGCAGTGGGAGAGAAAAAAGACACGAAAAGGCCGCAAGAGCAAAACGTTTCCTTCTCCCCCTTTTCCAGGCCCTAGGAGCTTACCCGAATGAGGTGAGCTCCTTACCTGGTTTTTGCTTTCCTTGCTTTCTGTGGGGTTACTTATACTCCCCTGCTCCTTTGTTGTACCCTTGGGGGGCCGGACTTCCTCCTGCCCCCCCTGCTGCTTTCCTCTCACACCTTTCCCTGTTTGTGTTGTGGTTCCCTGGCAACGCTGGAGGTGGGGGCGCCACCTGGCTGCCCCTCCCCTTGCTTTTCGCGCCGTTTGTTTCCCCCACCCTGCGCCTAACCCCCCAGGCCCTCCATCGTGCCGTCCTTTGTACAGCACAGGGCCTGGGGCATATAGCGCCTAGCACAGGCAATGCAGGCAGTACGATCAGAGCACGGCCAGGTCTTTGCCCCACCTCCACTTCTTCACAGCGTCGCAGAACTGCAGCTGCAATCTTTCTTCCAGCAGGGTTGGGTTTCTGTTGGATTGTAGGCCGGTGCCTCAGACCGATTTACGCTGGGGTGATATTGAGCAGCAGTGTGTTGGTGTCCGCAGTTCACTGCTGCCGCCAAACCGTAGGGTCAATGAAGGATCTCAATGGGAGCTTGGTGAACTCACGGCCTCACCACATGGGCTGAGGCCATGACTCCCGCAAACTCCTACTCATTGGTCTGCCTTCTGAACCAATGCATAAAGCCTCCCTAAAAGGCCTCACATACAAAGTTGCTTTTCTAGTGGCAATCACTTCAATTCACAGAGTTTGTGAGCTTCAGGCTTTATCTGATTCAGAAAAGTGTGATACAATACATAAAAACTAAGTTGTTTTAAAAACACAACCACAGTTCTCACCAAGTACATATCTGAATTGCATGTCAATCAGTCTATTGAGTTACCTGTTTTTTTTCTTTCAAAAAGGGAGGTGAAAGAGCCCTTCCTAAACTGGATGGTCAGAGGGCAGTCATCTGCTACCTTAAAAAAACAAAGGAGCTTAGAAACACGGATCATCTATTTGTGTCTGTGGCAGTTGGGAGAGAAGGTGACCCTGTCTCCGTCTACTATAGCCTGATGGATTGTCCGATGTAATCAACAATGTTACAATCTTTCAAGTAAAACTTTTCCTTTCACACTAAAAGCATGTTCCGTGCGTAGTACAGGAGCTACACTCGCTTTCATGGCAAATGTACCACTTGAAGCTATTTGTAAAGCAGCAATGTTGAGTTCTGTATACACTTTTATACAAGACTGCTGTGTTGATACCGAAGCCAGAAATGATTTGCAGGCTGGGCAGGCAGTTTTAAGACATTTGTTTGTAAATGGCCCTTCAGCTCCCCCACCACCTTCTTCAGGTACTGCTTGCTAGGCTAGGTAAAGCATGTGACTAAGCAGATGCATAAGCCTCAGAAGACCAGCATTACTTACACAGTAATAGTCTTTCTGTAGCTCGTATCGGCTTAGAATCACATGCCCACCCATCCTCAACACAGTGGGAGCTAGAGACTTAGCAAAAAGAAACAAATATATATTGTAGCAGGCAACCCCCTCTAGAAAGTACCTGGCATGATAACCTGTTCTGGGGTTTTTCCCACTTTGAAAGTCTGCAGCCATCGCTTTTTGCTCACTGTACTTTTCACAAAGGAGGAATATCCATTTGCATATCAGTTTTTGCTCCCCCCCCCCCCACAAGGGCACTGCAGCACCGAAATGCCAGGCAAACCTCCTTTGAACAAGAGTACCAACAACAACCCCAGACGTGTGTTTCAACCTTGTTGGGCCTAATCAGCGAGGTGGAGCAAGGGGTCCATGTCTGTTCCATCTTCCTCAACCAATACTGTAACCACACAGCCAACTTCTGTGGGACAGAAACTCCCAGCAGCTACCTTGCAAGCAATACAAGAGGCTGTTGATCCATATCTTTCGAAGACAACAGTCCTCTGTATATACTGCAACACACCACTCTGCAGGGGGAAGCAACTTCAAAGTGCTTTGGAAGCTGTAATCAAGGAGCATGAGAAACATTGCCCCTACCATAGAAGTAACACACACTCAACATCTTCCCCTGCCCACCTGGCCCTCCATATTAGTGCTTGGTGCCTCTTCCCTCATTCCCCCCCCCCCACCTTACGTTCTAACCTCTCCTGAAAAACAAAAATACATCAAACAACAACCAAAGGAAGGTTCCTTTAAGAACCACCTTTCACATTTAAAAAACAGAACAAAATAAAAATCTCCATCTCCTTTACATTTCTCAGTAACGTACATAGGGCCTCATTACACGGTAGGCGGTAAGGGTTTACCAGTATTTTACCGGTACCGGTAAACCCTTACCGCCTTACTACGAGGTCCCTTTGCGGGTTGGGGAATTTAACGCCTGCTTTTTGCAGGCGTTAAAAACCAACCCGCAAAGGGACCAGGGAGCTAATTACGGTACCGCAATTTGCGGTACCGTAATTAGCGCCTTCCCCATTCCCATAGAGCCCTATGGGGCAAAAATGGGAATGGGGAAGGGCAATGGGGGAAGGGGGAATTACCGACCCACCAACCTTGGAATAGGGCGGTAATTCCCCTTTCCACCAAGGCGGTGCCGGTATTTTACCGGCATGGACCAAGGTGCTGATAGCACCTTGGTCCACCGCCATCCGTGTAATGAGGCCCATAGTCTCAATAAGATTTTCCAACATTTCCATGAGCATTTTGTGTTATGCTAATGGGAATAATGAGGCGTTCATCCAGGAGCTGGAACGGGGGATAACGACCCGGCAGCCGAAGTTATCGGCCCAAGCGAAGCAAGGGCGGATAATTAGGGCTCCAGACCGTTATTCCCCTTTACAGCCCCTGCAATGGGGGATGAAGACCATTAGCACCCCGGGTTCCCAAAGCGGTAACCCGGGGTGCTAAAAAAAATGAACGTTTTTCTTTCTACACTGGGTTGCCTGCGGTGTCCCGCTGTAGGAAGGAAAATCATTTTCCAAGATGGGCACCATGGAAAGGGAAGGTGCGGCTACGTTCAAAGCCCCTCTTCCCTTTCCATGACAGCCTGCAGAAGGCAAACAGAGAACCCTATGATCAAATAACCACAAGCACAATTTATTTTCCCTTTCAAACCTATCCCACTTTCAAATAACTTTACCACATAGCCGGTCCCAGGTGGACATGCCAGTTTAACCCCACTTGTCATCCCTCGTGGTCAAGACCAGTAGCCAGATTGTCCGGGTCATGACCTTCTGCCATGACCCGGACAATCTGCCCATGGCCACAAGCTATACCTCAGTCACCAAAAGTATATCACTATTTTTTGTACCTACATTACGACACTTGTCAAAAAATAAAACACAGGCACATTTTCCAAACCATGCTTTAAGGTCCTTGCCAATGCTCCTTACATGAGTTTGCTGGAAATCTGGAAACAAAATTGGTTGTAGAGGTGCACACTGAGTTAGTTAGGATAAAGGAATATTCATATGTATACTGATACTTCGTAGTGCTCCCTGTTGAGATCTATGCTACTAGACCCAAAATGTGAAGAAAAAAGGGGGAGGTATCGCAAAGCACAACTCGCAATACAAACAGGGGCACAGACCATAGCAAACAAATAGTTGCTAAAACACTTTTACGAACTTAATACTTCCAAATAAGACAGTTCAAAGAAAAGACAATTCAAAAAAGGAAACTTTTTTATATTCCATTTCAAAATGAGCGTTAATCAAAGTAAATAATCGACAATAAACTCTTGTCAGTAATTTTGCAACAATCTCAAAACACAAATTTCATGTAAAGGAATCTCAACATAGGAGATTATAAATTACATTTGCCAAAAAACATATCTGGGTTATACATACAATTGTTGACCAATCATTACATTCAAATGATATACACTGATATCTAGACAGGGAAATATTGCTGTTGTTGTGTCTTCTGTCCTATACTACGCGTTTCGGGTCTTCATTAACCCTTCTTCAGGTAATGATATCAGATAATTCTTTCTGAAAGATTAATAGGAGGTCATTAATATAACTGCGCTTTTCAGAGAGACCAGAAAAGAAGAAGAAAAAGAAACAAGACTAAGGGCTGTGATAACTAAACACTTAACTAACCTGTACTTGAGGTCAAAAATCTTGGTCAATGGGGCGCTGTTGAGCAGCCGGCAAGATGGCTGCTTAGTGTTCGAGCTCCGCGCCTAGCCGCTCCTTATCCGTCTACATCTGCGGTTCCGCGCACGATCCTGCATCCCTGCCTCGGGCTAATCGTAGCCGCTGCTGCAAGCTCCCTGCACATCGACTCCCGGACGAAATCGGACTTCGGGAGGCCGTGTTTGCCTTCGTGACACGAGCGCGGTGGCGCGGCTTGGTCCCATCGGACGCTTCCTGGATGCCCCGCGGCCCTCGCTTCTTATCCTTGCTGGATCGGCCTTGTCCTCACACCCATCTCCTCTTCACTCTGACAACTCCGCTTGCACGTATCCTCCGAGTGGGACCCGCGACCGAGGGTGCGGGCCGTACTGGAGGTGGGCCCAGGAGGTGAGGGGTCACCGGAGGAGGCCTACTAAGGCGCGCCCTACCCTATCATGTCGAGCCGAACCAAGGGTGGCACCAGAGCCGGGGCCATGGCCAAATTTGCAAGGGCTACCCCTCGCTCCGAAGGGGGCCATGCATCTACCGCGCCGGAGGATCTTGATACTGATCCGAGCCCCGGGGTTCCGCCGCCTGATCTCACCGCCATGATGGAGTCGATGGCCAAAAACTTTGCCTCGTTTCATGAGAAGCTCGACGACATAAATGCTAACGTGGCCTCACTAAAGACACGCGTCGATCAGGCAGGCTCCAGGATTACGGAGGCCGAGAATCGAATATCCACCAACGAAGACGTGATTCACACATTGCAGGATACTGTGGCGGCCATGTCACGCGATATGAAGACCGTGAAGGCGAAATGCGAGGATTTGGAGTCCCGCTCTCGCAGGAACAACCTACGCATCATTGGGGTCCCAGAGACCGCCCTGACCGGCCGAATGGAGGATGCGGTCGAACGTCTGCTCAAGGATCTACTTGGGGACCCGGCTCTATCCCCCTACTTCACGATTGAGAGGGCTCATCGGGCCCTGTCCCCGCATCCCAGGCCTGGCGACTCCCCCAGGCCCATCATAGCCAGGGTCCTCAACTACCGGGACAGGGACCTCATCCTTCGCCTGGCACGTGAGAAGGGTGAACTACGGTTGGAGGCTAACGTTGTCCGAATCTTCCCTGACTTTTCGATCGCTGTTCAGCAGGAGAGGCGACAGTTTCTTGGTGTCAAGAAGATGCTTAGGGAGCGCAAGGTCCCGTACGCCATTTTGTTTCCTGCGAGACTGAAAATCACACACGGGGGCAAACTTTATTTTTTCACTATCCCCGACGAAGCGGCTCGGTTTATCGAGATGCAGATACCGATCCCGGCCGCTGAGAATGCCAACGATGGCGCAAATTAGCGAGGAGTTGTGGAATTTGAATATTGGCTGCACTTGTTGACTCTGTAAGTACACTCTTTTCCTGCGACAGCCTATATACCCGCGGACCGTTGGTGTCGGTCGGATCGGAATCCCGGTCATTGACTATGCTCTGCATGCGGCCTAGCCCGCGACATTATGCTGCCCTGTCTCAGGTCTCTTCGATCTCCTTGTTGTAACTGTACGTTTCTACCTTGCTATGACCGCTCTCTCTCCCCACCTTGAGGACACGCGGCGCTCCGCGTTTGGTTATACTGACTGGTTGGATGCGGAGCCGCAGGGGCCTGTGCGCGGTCCCCGGTTCCCGCTTGCGGGCGGGGGCTGCGCTGCGGCCCGCCTTTACTGCTCGATTTGCAACAGAGCCGTTGGCTCAAGCGTGCTAGTGCGCGGCAACGGCGCACCCCATTGCGATTGCACAGTTTTTCTTTGTTTTGATTGTGAGTGTTGGCCCCTGTTGGGCCCTGGGAATGTCTCGGCCAGGTTGGGGTTGGCCTCTCTGTGGGTTGTGGGTGGGGTATGTTTTCACTGCTGATGTAGGGTTAGTGGTGCGGGTGGGGGGTGGGTATGGGGTTGTTTTTCAAAATGGCATACGAGGTTTCGCGGGGTGCATCCCGGAGGGGCAGAGGCGCTCATGCGGTTTCAACTATTGGAGCGCACGTGGTCACCTGTGTTGGGATGTTCACTGAGGATTGTTGTTGATGGGGTAGATGGCCATAACTGATATGTCTACCGTAATATTGTCTTGGAATGTTCGGGGGTTGAGCAACCATACCAAAGCCCGCAAGATTGCGGCATATGCGAACAGGCATGGCTCTAGGGTCCTGCTTTTACAGGAGACGCATTCTGATGGGCAGATACCAAGGGCGTTGGCCCCATCATGGGGCCCCGCCAGATTCTTTACGTCCTACTCCACGCAATCTAGGGGCGTCCTGACGATGGTCCATAAATCACTCAAGTTCGGACTGCACAAGAGCTACATAGACCCTGAGGGGCGCTACGTTATATTACACTGCACACTGGTAAATAGGGAATACTTGCTGGTCAACACCTACTGTCCCAACGTGGACTCGCCGGAGTTCTTCGACACGATAGCCACCATACTCCTGGGGTATGTGGGGGTGCCTATCATATGGGGGGGCGATCTGAACCTTATACTAGATACTGTCTTGGACAGGACTGCCACAGGTCCCAGGGCGCTGTCCCGCGCTGCGCGCAGGCTCCATGACCACATGGTGTCCCTCAACATTTGCGATGCCTGGAGAACTCTCCATCCCCAGAGACGTGAATATACCTACTATTCATCTGTACACGACAGCTCATCTAGGATTGACCTATTCTTGGTCTCTGGCGAGGTCGTGGGCGGCGTGCAAGATGCGGGCATTCTGGCTCGCACATTGTCGGATCATTCCCCGATCACTCTGTCCCTGAGACTGGGCACTCCCGTTCCTACACTCAGCACTTGGCGCTTTAAGTCAGATGCTTTGAAAGATATTGTGTTCAAGGCTGAGATATTGGCTGATATTGGGTCGTTTTTCGAACTCAACACACTCCGAGACACAACCGCTGCGACCAGGTGGGAGGCTTTCAAGGTCTATATAAGGGGTATGTCCATTTCTCGGGAGGCCGGGGTGTTGAAGTCTATTAGAGCCGCTTTGGAGCAATCTGAAACTAAGCTGAAACGCCTCGAACTGGGTGCCACTGCCGGCTCTGACCCTTCCATCCTCGCCCAAATTTCGGATGAACTCCAAGTTTTTAACACATTGGCAACCTCCGAGGTCCGTTATTTCAGTCGTCCTCAGGCTGCCAGGAGGTATGGGGAGGGTGATAGACCCGGGAAAACGTTGGCAACTCTCGTAAGGGGGGAATTGGGCCGGACTCAGATCTTCTCCATCAAAGACCGGAATGGTGATGTGCAATGGGCGGACCCGAAAATATTAGAGACATTCGCTGAGTTCTATGGTTCCCTCTACTCCCAACCCACAGAACACACTGAGCAGCATATGCGTGAACTACTAGTGCAGATTCCCACCACGGAAATTTCTCAGCAGACCAGAGACCAGTTGGACTCCCCGATTACACTCGACGAGATAGTGTCATCCATCTCCGACCTGCCTAAGGGTAAGGCGCCGGGCCCGGATGGGCTCACTGCCGAATTTTACCAGGAGCACGTGGCGATCCTGGCCCCTCGGCTGTTTGAGGTGTGGAACGAGGCTCTGCTGGCCTCCATCCTCCCCCCCTCTATGCGGGAGGCAGTAATTACGGTTCTGCTTAAGCCGGATAAGCCCGGGGATGAGTGTGGGTCGTACAGACCCCTTTCCCTTATGAATCTGGATACCAAAATCTTTGCTATGATTATAGCTAACCGTTTTTTGCCAATCATGACACACCTTGTGCACGAAGACCAAGCTGGGTTCGTCCCGGGTAGGTCCACCTCCCATAACATCAGAAGACTATTTAACGTCATGTCCCGCATAGATCAGGACGCCCGGGCTGTAGCGGTTACACTGGATGCCCAGAAGGCCTTCGATATGGTCTCTTGGAGATACATGTGGCTGGTCCTCGAGGCAATGGGTATTGGCCCGAATATGATAAGCTTTATCAAATTATTATATACCTCCCCTGTGGCGCGCGTTCGAGTCAACTCTCTAACCACTGAACCTTTCCCGCTGTTGAGAGGCACTCGGCAGGGCTGTCCCTTCTCTCCGATCCTCTTTGCATTGGTGATTGAACCTATGGCGGACTATGTGCGCTCGAGGCATTCCCGTAGGGGAATAAGATTGGTGGGTGACCCGGAGATTATATCTCTCTATGCGGATGACGTCCTGCTCTACATTAGAGATCCCACGACTCATCTCAACCCTATATTGAGAGACGTCACTCGCGTCGGTACTCATTCCGGCTTCATGATCAATTACTCCAAATCGGAGATCTTTCCGCTCACCAAATCCACCACACAGCCCATTTCCGAATATCCCCTGCGATGGTCCCCTAATGGGATTAAATACTTAGGCGTACAGGTGTCCCTCACTAGGCCTACTCTGCTGACCGATAATTACTCCGCGGTGTCGCGAGTGGTGGAGACTAAACTCTCGCGATGGCGCACTCTTCCACTGTCCATTGCTGGACGACTGTCCTTGATTAAGATGATCCTCCTTCCCAAGCTCCTGTACACGTTCAGTAATGTACCCCTATGGCCCGGTAGAGCTTACTTCGCTAAGCTTCATACGCTCTGCGCACAGTTCCTCTGGCACTCAGGTGCGGTACGGAAGAAGTGGACGGACATGGCACTCTCGTACAGACGTGGGGGTATAGCTGCTCCTGATTTTGCCAAATACTGGATCTCGGCCCAGGCCCAGCATGCCACTCACTGGTACCCTGGCGCCCCAGGCCGACCACACGTCAAGCTGGAACGGCTGGCGTCCTCGGGTATCAATCTAATGGCTTTAGTGCTGCACCGACATTACGCCCCGGATTCCTCCGTGGACCCAGTCGCTGCGACACTGTCCGCTTGGACGCTCATGCTACGCTCATCGAGCGAGACCTCTCCGTACTATAAATGGCTGCCCGCGTGGGCGTTCCCGGGATTGGAGCCCACAATGGACGCTGCCTTGGCCCGCCATTGGGAGGCTCTGGGGTACAGGGCGTTGTCGGACTTCTTCCCGGAGGGCAAGTTTATAGATCCCCAGACGTGGAGGCAGGGTCACACTAAATCTCCACTAGAGACACTTCAGTACTATAGGCTTCGTGCCGCGTTCCGTTCTATGTGGCCGTCCTTTCCGGACGAACCCCCAGATGATCCGGCGATAGCCTACATTGCTAATTCGGGCGGTGCACGGGGCGTTGTCTCATCATTGTACCGAATCCTGCAAGACACCTCCATTGTTCCGATATTGGGGGCGCGCGGCAGATGGGCGGAGGAACTGGGGCTGGAGATATCGGATGGGCTTTGGGAGAGCATGTGCCTCCACACCCAAAAAGTTTCCCTTAATTTTCGATTCCGGGCTATGCAATACAAACTTCTCAACAGGTTATATTATACACCACACCGGACCTCCAGGTTCGATCGCGCCGAGGGGAGCCCCTGCCCGCGCTGCGGTGCCGGGGATGCTGACCACTTGCATATGTTCTGGACCTGCCATAAGCTATCCGGCTTCTGGGAGGGGGTCATGAAAACGCTCAATGCAGTCACTGAGACCATTATTGACCCAGACCCTCTGTCTGTTCTGTTTGGGGTATGGCACACGGAGGAAACCAAACGCCTGAAGAAGTTTTTGAATGTAAGTTGCATGATTGCTAAGAAATGTATACTCCAGAGTTGGAGGAGCTCATCTCCCCCGACCTGTCAGAGATGGCTGGGCCTGCTCGCGTGGGCACGGAACTGCGAGGAGGACTACTTGGCTATGCTGCCGGCCCAGTCTCGCCCCAAGAATATTTGGACTGAATTCACCACGTATCTTAACAACGAGTCAGAGGCCGCGTCGGGATCTGGGCGGTCCCCGGCCTCTGCCCATGCACTGTGATCTCTGCTGCTCTCGATCTCCTCACTTCATCTGTGTAATACTGTAATTTCTGTTCCGCTGTTGCTAAAAGTGCCTAAGTGCTGCTTCATGTCTCATGTACCTTATGCTTGTGTCCCGGTTGTTTGTACCTTGTGAACCTCTGCCAATAAAAATAAAAGTTTAAAAAAAAAAAAAATCTTGGTCAATATTCGCAAAAGGTTCACTCTGTAGACTTCCTGAACCTAAAGATGACAGAAAATAACGACTTACTGTCAAGCTAGAGGTGGATGTTAATAGTGAGTAAAGTGGCGATCTGGAGTGGGACCAGTGGCGCAACGAGGCGCTGGGTCCCACTCTCAGATCGCTTAACTGAAAAAAGGAATTTAATTAGCTCACCTATCAGGGTAGTCAATAATCCGTATGGAGATCGTAGGGTACTTCAACTGTTTTAGGCCGCAGCTTTGGGGAAACATGCAAACGGCTGTAATCAATGAACAAGAATATTATTGTTTTGAATCTGTCTTGAAAGTACAAGATCTAAATAAACTCTTTAACTTAAGCTATTAGGGGTTACCTGGAGCCGGGTGTGTGGTCTAACTTCCTTGGTGGAGGTGTTGCCGTTCAACGCCGTTACACTTTCCATAAATGATAAGACGGGTAAGGTCACTGAGCCACCTTTATGATGCACGTTTACAGTGATTCGCCTCGGTAACTGATGTCATATATAGTGCGACTGTACCGCTGTTGTAGAACTCTGGATATAATCGCACCCCTGTATTAGTCTACTTAAACCAAGAACGCAACTTATCTAGCGGGTTTGTGTTCGTCGTGGGAGCGAAAAAGTTACCTGCTGTCATAAGTACGAGTCTCACACTGCATTCGTCTAACGGGAGTACCGCGGGCTTCCTGTTTCTCCTTTGGTTTCAGCGTAACTAATGGCAACGTGTATAGATAAATAGACTAGGATGTACGGATGGTTCTCAGTGGCGGCCATGTTGAAAGAAGAAGTAAATAACGCCAATCCATGCTGTTGCATGAATGTGAGCTGACCCAGTTGTTAATATAAATTAATGGTCAATCGATGGGACAAGAGGAAATAACTGTCGGTTTGCCTGTTCTCTATTCGAATTCCATTTGCTCACAGGTTTATCATTATATTGCCCTAACGATCATTATTACCAACAAGTTATAGAGTTACAGAACAGATTCCCTCTATCGTCACCCAATTGCAATATCAGATGTACGTCTCAAAAGTTTATGTATAACAATTTGAGTAACAGTATCGTTTTTAAATATCTGAGAGAAAAAATGCTTTTGATATTCCAAAGTAGTGATAGACCTTAAATCACAAAGTATTGCAGTAAATAGTCCACTGAGGAGGTATACCCAATCAGATCTCGAAACACAGTAATGAGCCTTCAATCACAAAGGTCTGTAGTAGACAGACCATCACAAGAAACAATACAAATCCCATTCTAAGTTCATTCCCCGCGGGGCCATTGAGTCCAATTTGTCTATCCAAAACGTTTCCCTTTGTTGGAGTAATCTTTGTAAGTTGCCTCCTCGTCTGGGTAATTTGACATGTTCCAAAATTACAAACTGCATTTGTGCAATTGTGTGATTGCGTTCATTGAAATGTTGTGCTACAGGGGATTTCATAAGTTTTAATCGCACATTAGATTTATGTTCACACCATCGTTGTTTTGCTTTCCTGCCTGTAAGGCCCACATAATAGAGCCCGCAGGGACACTTAATGCCATAAATCACACTCATGGTGTCACATGTGGAGGTGTGATTTAGTGCAATCTGATTGCCTTTATGTGGGTGGTGAATATAATTACCTTGTAGGACATTGTGGCAACAGTTACAATTGTTACATGGGAGGGTTCCCTTAAATTTGCTCAGTTGTGTTTTCTTGGCAGAGAAGTCTGATTTAATTAGACAATCTCGAATTGACTTGCTCTTATTGTAAGCAAAAAGTGGAGGTGTCGGAAATAGGTTTACTAGTTTAGGATCAAGTGACAATTTCTCCCAATTACTTCTCACTATCTTTTTAATCTGTCTGCTTTGTTGCGAGTAAGTAGTGACATACACTATTTCTGCAGTGTTTCTCTTGACAGCTGGGCTCAAAGCGTGTTGTCGTGTAATGTTCTTAACTTTTTCTTTATCCTGTTGTAGTTGTGTCTGGTCATAACCTCTCGAAAGTAATTTCTTAGTTAGTTCATTCGCTTTCTTCTCAAATTCGTCTTCTTCGCATACGATTCTTCGGTATCTCAATAGTTGGCTCAACGGAATACTTTCAATCGTTGTTCTTGGATAAAAGCTAGATGCAAGAAGAAGACTGTTCCTATCTGTTGATTTGGTGAATACCGTAGTAGAGAGTTTCCCTTGATGTTCATATGCCATTACATCCAGAAATTCCAGTGATGTTCTACTCATTTTGTATGTGAGCTTGATCCTTTGTGCCAATGTGTCCATAAACTTAAAAAATTGTGTTAGTTCTTCTTCTGTTCCACTCCAGATACCGAAGAGGTCATCTATGTACCTAGTGTAGAGCTTCAATTTTTGATTCCACATCTGATTGTTGAGTACGTTCGTCTCTTCTAGGTATGTCATGAAGATGTTTGCGTAACTGGGAGCCTTCGCGGCGCCCATTGAGGTTCCAGAGATTTGAATATAATATTACTCCTCAAACATGAAAAAGTTATTGTTCAAGACAATTGTAAGTAGTTGCATAATAAACAGTCTATCAGACTTAATGTTGTTGGTTGTTCTTAAAAGTGCCCATTCAATTGCCTCAAGTCCTGCCTGATGCGTAATGTTTGTATAAAGGCTGGTAACATCCATAGTGAACATTATATCCGTGTTTGGATCAAAGGTAATTGTTGTCAATTTCGATAGGAAGTCATTGGTGTCTTTAATGTAGGAGTGAGCCTGTTGTGCTAAAGGTTGAATTATTTTATCGATGTATTTTGCCAGTGGTTCCAAGAGACTATTACTAGCCGCTATTATTGGACGTCCTGGTGGATTCCGTAGGTCTTTATGAATTTTCGGTAACACATAGATGACCGGCATGATAGGATGTGAATTTGTCAAGAAGGCTTTAGTTTTATATGAAATAATGTCCTCTTGCTCTGCTGTTTCTAAAGTTTTCTTGATTCTTTCCCTCAATTGTTCAGTTGGATCTTTATTGACTTCCATATAGGTCTCTGTATCAGCAAGTTGTCTTTCCACTTCTGCTTTATATTTTGATGTGTCTAATATCACCAAAGCTCCGCCCTTATCAGCTGGTTTGATTATTATTTCTGGGTTTCGCCAGAGTCTGTCGAGTACTTGTTTTTCCCTCGCCATCAGATTTGTGCGTTGTTTTCTTTTGAAATCGATTTTCTTAAAGTCATTAAGGACAGATTTCTGGAAGGATTCCAGAATACAGTTCTGAACCGGAGGAGCAAATGTGCTTTTGGATTTCATTTCAAGAAATTCAGACTGAGTCTCTTTTTCAGGTACCTCAATAGAGTCAAAAAATACTTTGAGCTTCATCTTCCGCATCAGTTTAAAGAAACTGATTTTTTCTTTCAATAAGGTGCTCGAATAGTGGGGAACAAATGAGAGTCCTTTTTGAAGCGTCTGGTGTTCAAATTGACTTAACTGGTATTTAGAAATGTTGACTACTAAGTCTTCTTTGGTTGAGGAGGTACTTTTTTGGGAGGATTTCTTTTTTTTGCTGCGTCGGATCTTAGCCGATCTAAAAAAGAATAAGACGTAGGTAGTATCTCAGAAGTTGGCGCTGTAGAGGTGCTATGTGTTTGGCTAAAGCCACGTAATTCTTTCTCTGGTGTTCGTGGCTGTTGTGGACATTCGTTATCTTCTTGTTGGTTTTCTACCTCACCACTGGAGGCTTCAGAGGTATTAGTGGAGTTGTTCGGCGTCGGCTTGTTCTTGTTAAAGAAGGGTCGCTTATTTCTTGAAGGGTCCTGTTGTTGATAATATTCTTTCCATGTATATACAATGTCTAGTTTGTAGTCTAGTGTATCTCTCCTGAATTTCCGAACTTTTTTTGTTTCCAGACCTGTTTTAAAGTCGTCCAATTTGCTGTTCACCTCCTCTAGTAGTTGTGACAGTTCCTCTTTATTGATAAAGGTCGAAAGAACTTGTTTCGTGTTCTCAATATCTACTTCTAGCGTTGTCAATGATTTTGATAATTCTTCTATCGTCAGAATGATAAGATCTAAAGAGCACTTGTTTAATATTTGTCTCCACCTTTTAATGAACTCAGGATTTTCTTTGCATAATGTAGGTTCGAGATCAATTCTAAGACCTCTGGGAATTCTTTGGGATCTGTAGTATTGTGCCAAGGTCGTTGCATGTAACTTTTGATTGATTTCACGACGTATCAACCTCTCCTGTGAGCAAATGGAATTCGAATAGAGAACAGGCAAACCGGACAGTTATTTCCTCTTGTCCCATCGATTGACCATTCATTTATATTAACAACTGGGTCAGCTCACATTCATGCAACAGCATGGATTGGCGTTATTTACTTCTTCTTTCAACATGGCCGCCACTGAGAACCGTCCGTACATCCTAGTCTATTTATCTATACACGTTGCCATTAGTTACGCTGAAACCAAAGGAGAAACAGGAAGCCCGCGGTACTCCCGTTAGACGAATGCAGTGTGAGACTCGTACTTATGACAGCAGGCAACTTTTTCGCTCCCACGACGAACACAAACCCACTAGATAAGTTGCGTTCTTGGTTTAAGTAGACTAATACAGGGGTGCGATTATATCCCCCCTTTTCCAACAGAGTTCTACAACAGCGGTACAGTCGCGCTGTATATGACATCAGTTACCGAGGCCAATCACTGTAAACGTGCATCATAAAGGTGGCACAGTGACCTTACCCGTCTTATCATTTATGGGAAGTGTAACGGCGTTGAACGGCAACACCTCCACCAAGGAAGTTAGACTTCACACTCGGCTCCAGGTAACCCCTAATAGCTTAAGTTAAAGAGTTTATTTAGATCTTGTACTTTCAAGACAGATTCAAAACAATAATATTCTTGTTCATTGATTACAGCCGTTTGCATGTTTCCCCAAAGCTGCGGCCTAAAACAGTTGAAGTACCCTACGATCTCCATACGGATTATTGACTACCCTGATAGGTGAGCTAATTAAATTCCTTTTTTCAGTTAAGCGATCTGAGAGTGGGACCCAGCGCCTCGTTGCGCCACTGGTCCCACTCCAGATCGCCACTTTACTCACTATTAACATCCACCTCTAGCTTAACAGTAAGTCGTTATTTTCTGTCATCTTTAGGTTCAGGAAGTCTACAGAGTGAACCTTTTGCGAATATTGACCAAGATTTTTGACCTCAAGTACAGGTTAGTTAAGTGATTAGTTATCACAGCCCTTAGTCTTGTTTCTTTTTCTTCTTCTTTTCTGGTCTCTCTGAAAAGCGCAGTTATATTAATGACCTCCTATTAATCTTTCAGAAAGAATTATCTGATATCATTACCTGAAGAAGGGTTAATGAAGACCCGAAACGCGTAGTATAGGACAGAAGACACAACAACAGCAATATTTCCCTGTCTAGATATCAGTGTATATCATTTGAATGTAATAATTGGTCAACAATTGTATGTATAATCCAGATATGTTTTTTGGCAAATGTAATTTATAATATCCTATGTTGAGATTCCTTTACATGAAATTTGTGTTTTGAGATTGTTGCAAAATTACTGACAAGAGTTTATTGTCGATTATTTACTTTGATTAACGCTCATTTTGAAATGGAATATAAAAGTTTCCTTTTTTGAATTGTCTTTTCTTTGAACTGTCTTATTTGGAAGTATTAAGTTCGTAAAAGTGTTTTAGCAACTATTTGTTTGCTATGGTCTGTGCCCCTGTTTGTATCGCGAGTTGTGCTTTGCGATACCTCCCCCATTTTTCTTTGCTGGAAATCTGGCTATGTTTTATTTTCCAAAAGTGTCAAAATTTATGTACATACAATAGTCATATAACTTAGCCCCCACTTGACAAAACCCATTCAGACTTTAAACATTCAAGGTTGGGTCTATAATCTTTCTGGAAACTTTTGTCAACATTCGTCAAACGGCCACAATGTTATAAGCCATTTAAAAATGTTGAGGCCCCCTCTAATTTAGCCCCCTCTTGACAAAATCAAACCAAACTTTACAAAAACATTTATATCTAGATCTAAAATGTTTTTGCAATATTTTGGGACCCCCCTCTGATTTTGCCCCCTCTTGGCAGAATCCCACCAAACTTTACAAAACCATTCAGAATCAGGGCTAGAATAGAATTACAAAATGCAGTTTCATTGAGTGGCGCCAAAGTTATGAGCCATCCAAAAACTGCTTTTCACCAACCCATAAATGCAAAAATGGGCATAGATGTCTCCCTGAACATCTGAAGTGTTCGCGAACATCACAGGACTGCACCTGACCATCCGGACTGTTAGCGGACTGGGGGTGAAAACTGTCCGTTTTTTACTTCTTACGGCCATATCCCATCCTCATCACCCCTCACCTCCCCAGAGATTGTTTGATAAGTTTGACAAGTGCAATGTTGTTTTTTTAATATGTTTTTGGTAAGCATCTGAGCGCTTTGGGGTATCGCATCCGCCTTCCACTTTGGAGAACACGTGGAAGCAGCAGCTCGAAACAGCAAACAGAAAGAAGAGCCCGGCTCATTTTTAGCCAGCGCCAAGCACGGGGAACCCTGAAGCTACAGGGCAAGGGTCAGTAACCGGTGCCCCAGAGCAGACAGGATAGGGAGAAGGGGCAGGCACACCTCGCAGTGGTGTGACTCCCCCTCTCCCTCCCCTGTTGCATTCTCTATTGTTTCCAGGCGGTCACCATGACGCCTGCAGCCAGGCAGGAGGAAGGGCAAGGTGGAGACAACAACTTGCCCTCCTCACCAAAGAGGTACTAAGCACCTAGGCAAGGAGGGCAGGAAGCAGGTAGGAGAATAACAAAAGGAAGCACCAGGGGCGTGGCTAACTGCCATGTAGAGAGGACGTGTCTCCTGTGAGCTCCGCGCCGATGTGCCATCATAAGCTGTTTTTCATGTATTATTGCAACTTGCACCATTCGTCACCGGATCCCATCCGCAATCGTTTGATCCGTCTTTCAGACGGCTGGGGACAACTAACGCCGTCATACGCCGAGTGAGCAGTGCCGGAGAAGAGAACTAAAATGGTGGCCCCCGCGTCCTGAGTCTCGAGGGATCGGAGCGCGCCTGCACCGCAGAGGACGTCGCCCATCGGAGCGCACAGGGGAGCCAGAGCAGCCAGCCTGCACCGGGGTCGAGAGAGAGGAGCGGAGCAACTGTGCTCGCAGACGGAGCGGGCCGGCCCCTGGGCCTTCATCCAGCAGCATTCTGCCCGTGGAGGGTGGCGGAGCCCAGCGGAGCCCTGACAAGACCAGCGGCCGGCCGGTGCCACGAAGGTAAGCGGGGCGGGGGGTAACCAGCCCTGACTCTTGCTTCGGGAGCGGAGCGATAGTGGACCCGCGGTCGCATAGTGCTCCGTCCCCCTGCTGCGGGACTGGGCTCCCCGAGTTGTTGGGACCTCGCCCCCCCCCCGCCAACGCGAATCTACATCAGGGAGAGTCGCAGGAGTGGATCCCAGTAGTCCCCCGTCGCCCGGAACCGCCTTGCGCCCTGCAGTCGACACCGAGGGCGGCCCAAGCCCGGCGCACTGGGCACCCACAAGAACTGGTGAGCCCACGGGCAGCCATAGCTGACCCGCCACCCAACATTGACTGCACCCACAGGACGGGGTGTGGGCACTGCGCAACTCCCTGACCCCATCACCTGCCACCTCGGATGTACGGAGCCCCACCTTGGCGCCCAGAAATCACCGCCTAAAGGCCCCACTGCTCACTCACCACGGAAAGGGGGTGCCAAACAATTGTAATACGGCGAGGGATCGGAGCATAACCACCGTCGAGCAGCCTGCGGATTACCCCTTCCTTAACATCTGAAACGGGCGCTGTCTCCCGCCTCACTGGGCTGAAGCTTTTCCCCCCTCTACAGTGACCTTGGGACACCCAAGCAGCCTCACACCTTCACCTCGGCCCCGGGCCCTGCAGCAACAGTGAAAAGCACCCCTCCGTGACTGTGACTAGCAGCCTACCACCTGCGCCCCTGGCGCCCTCGGCGTGAGTGGTCTGTGGGCTCACAAGATGGCTGGTAAAAACGGCAGGCCCAAGCAGCGACAGACCACCATGGACACTTACGCAGCCAGCGAATCTCTGAACCTTGAGAGCTCGAATAGAGTGACCACAGATGTTCAATCAGACCCTATGGCAACTACGACACCCGAACCCAGCTCCTCGAAGCCATCAGACTACTCCAAACAACGATGGAACATAAAATTGATGCCGTTGCCATAGACCTGGGCCTTCTGCGCCAGGATGTCCACTCCTTAGCCGGCAGGACTGAGGTGCTCGAAACACAAGTCAAAGAAAATACTGAATCCAAAACAAACACACCTCCTCCGATACGTCGACGAGCTCCAACAAAGGGTCAAGAACTTGGAAGATAGGGCAGAGGAAGCGGAGGGAAGAGCCCGTCGTAACAATATTCATCTCCTCGGGCTGCCGGAGGGTTCTGAGGGCTCCGACCCCACTAACTATGTAGAGAACCTCCTGCTACAGGAGGTGGGAGCTGGTAAACTCTCCCAAGGCTTCACCATTGAAAGGGCCCACAGATCCCTCGCTAAGAAACCTCCACCGGGCGCCCCACCCAGGCCGGTGATAGCAAAAGTTCTTAACTTCAGGGACCGAGAGGTAATCCTGGCCTTTTCCCGAGCAGGTGGTCAAATCAAACGGGACTCCGCCACAATCGCTATCTACCCTGATTATACCTTCCAGGTTCAAATGAACAGAGCCCAGTTTATACACACGAAGGCCAGACTGAAGGCAGCTTGGTTGCGTTATATGCTCCTGTACCCTTCAAGACTTAAAGTGCTGCACAACAATAGGGCACACCTGTTCGACACTCCGGCACAGGCCAGAGACTGGATGGACGGACTGCAAATACCTGATGTCGAGGAAAGAAAGCGGAAACCAAGATAACGTTTCTCCCGCCATCTCGACAAGAATCATGCAGCCTCTACCCACCGCCGGCGGGCGAATTGAGCATCCACACAGCTGATCAGATCCTAACATGGAGACACTGGAGTCAATGTTCACTCCACCCCCTGGAAAATGTCTTCCCTTTTTTTGGGTGTACATACCCACCCGTAGGGCACCTGGAGACCTATGCACGGTCCTACGGAGCAGAAACGGGAGTGTCATAACGAGGGTGACCTCGCTGGGCTAGTTCTATGTTTGGGTTGTTTACAGTTAATGGGGGGGGGTGGGAAACAGGGAGTTATTATTACAGTTGGGAACTACAAACGGAAATTACTGAGACCACGGAAGCCCTCGATATGCATTGCTGCACTAATTAGATCCCGAGTCCTGCTGGCCCCACACGTCTGTCTATGTAACACCTATGGCTGACACAGTAAAGATCGTTACTTGGAACGTTAGAGGCCTGAACAGCTTCGTCAAACAACGACGCGTCCAATCCTACTTGAAGAGATGCAGGGTCGGAATCGCCATGCTCCAAGAGACTCACCTAACTGCCAAAAAGCTAGATGCCCTGGCCAAAACCTGGCGTGGCACGCTAGTGGGTTCCGCTTACTCCTTCTATGCCAGAGGGGTCTTGATCTGGATTGCCCCCACGGCCCCCTTCAGGCTTACTAGTATTAAATCGGACAAAGAGGGGAGGATGGTTGTGGTTTGTGGCTCTATCGAGGGCAAAGAGCTATGCCTAGTTAGTACTTACGCACCCAACCACGACGCAACTATCTTCTTCCACTCCCTCTATACACGGCTCACCCCATACATCGACAGAATTATGATATGGGGAGGCGACCATAACTGCACCTTGACCCTCGACTGGATAGATCTGACAATAAACACGATCGTCCCTCCCCCCCGGCCAAAATACTTTCTAAACTAGTCCAACAGTTGCAACTCAGTGATATTTGGAGGGACCAGCACCTGGAGCAACGTGAGTACTCCTTCTACTCTCCACCACATGCCGTGCATACCAGGCTAGATTATATTTTTCTCAGCCAGATACAACAGTTTGCGTTTGTTGACGCGCACTCTTTGCCGAGGGTACTGTCCGATCACCCTCCCCTGTTGGTCACCTGGGAGGTGTTCCCGCCAAGACCCCCCATTCCCACGTGGAGATTGAGAGCCGAAGCCCTACTTGATACAGCATTCAGAGAGCGCATAAGAGACGGTATTGAAGAATATTGGCAGAACAACCTACATAGTGTTAAATACATGAGCACCGCCTGGGAGGCATATAAAGTGGTTATGAAGGGTGAGATGATCGCAGCAGTTGGGGGTGCCCAGAGATCCATCACAACGCTGTTGGAACGAGCCGAGAGAGACCTGTGTGCCCTCGAGGACAGGGCTGACCCTTCCCCTGATCATTTACTTAAAATTACCGAACTTAGACAAACCTGCCTAAAGCACTGGGAAGCCCTAGGTAAACTAAGCTACGCCAAACACACGGAAAGAGTTCAAGCCCTGGGGGACAAACCCGGGAAACTCTTAGCCTGGCTCTACAAAAGGGAAACCCCCAGGCCACCCATTTGCCACATACTCACACCAGACGGCACTACCGTGCATACCCAACAGGAAATTAATTCGGTTTTCTCTAGCTACTATCACAACTTGCACTCCGAGACCCCCCCCTTTGACACAGGGATCGAGGACGCCCTCGACGTCATCGACTTGCCTAAACTAGACTCGCATATGGCTGAGACCCTTGACGAGCCCATCACTCCCGACGAGGTCAAGGTGGTAATTAGATCCCTACCAGCTGGGAAAACCCTGGGCTCGGATGGCCTCTTCGGGGAGTCCTATAAAACCTATGAGGAAACACTCGCCCCTATATTAGCTCAGGTCTATAATGAGGCCTTCGAGCGTAGCGTCCTCCCGGATTCCCTGAGCGAGGCCGTGATAATACCCCTACTCAAACCTGGGAAGGACGGGGCAGATTGTGCCTCATACAGGCCCCTCTCTATGCTAAACGTAGACTGCAAGATCCTCACAGCACTGCTCGCAAACAGACTACGCAGAGTGATCCCACTGTTGATTCACCAAGACCAAACCGGATATGTCCCCGGATCATCCATCACTGAGAACCTGCATACGTTACATCACGTCATCTATAGTACCGAGGGAAGACCACAGAAACTTGCGGTGGCGTCACTAGATGCCACGAAAGCTTTTGATTCCGTGAGGTGGGAATGGCTTTATGCTACCATGGCAAAGATGGGAATAGGCCCCGTATTTCTGAAATGGACCCAGCTGGTTTATGCCAACCCCACTGCAAGGGTACGAACCAATAGAACCTTTTCCACTAAATGGTCCCTACACAGAGGCACCCGTCAGGGTTGCCCTCTATCCCCCATGTTGTACATCATTGCCGCTGAGCCTGTAGCAGCCTACCTGAGACAGGAATATGGAGATGGGGGCATTAAAGTAGATGGGACGACTCACCTCGTCTCTATGTACCGCAGATGATACCCTCTTGTACTTACAGGACCCTGAACACCTCCTACCCTACATTCTTGAAACACTGGACAGCTTTCACAAGCACACCGGGATCCAGATTAATAAGAGTAAATCTTGCCTCTACCCCTAGCTGCACTACACAGTGAATATTATGGATCTCTCCCTCCCCTAGATCTCGAATGGCAGGCGACATCGTTCAAATATTTGGGGATAACTATACATCGAAACCCCGGCACGGAACATATTCTTAACACCGTAAGGGCCAAAGACTCTCTCTTAAAATCCATGGAGTTTTGGGGGCGGCTCCCGCTTTTGGTGGCCGGGAGGGCGGGCCTCCTTAAGATGGTCGCCCTGCCCCGCCTACTGAATAACTTCACTAACATTCCCTTCTACATCCCCCAGCGTTCTTTAAAGACCTCAACAAACTCTGTAGGGGCTTCCTCTGGCAGGGAAGCAGGCACAGGGTGGCATTGGAGACTCTCCAGAGACCATACGAGAGGGGTGGGCTGAAGATCCCCAATTTCGAACTCTATTTCCTTGCTAGCCAATTAAGACACATTGTGCGGTGGATGGCCGACGAAAGCACAACAGACACTCGCCTCCTCCAGCCGGCCCTCCCCCAGCTATTACTTAGGGATTTGCTGTGGACCAGGAAGAGTGCCCTCGAACATTGCCCTTACCTCGTTAAGCTGGGGATACGACTCTGGAAAAGGGCCTGCAAACTGGTCGGGTCCGAAGATCCGTACTCCCCACAGATCCCCATCGCAGCACTCATGTCCAATCATTCCTGGGGGCAACATGAGACCCGTACACAATGGGAGCCCTTCGTGGTGGCCACACTGGGGGACCTAATCCAAGAACAGGTGGTTTTGGCCTTCCCGGACCTCTGCGATGCCACGGGCCTCCCGGCCGGGCAATTTCTATTGCAGAGAGCGGTCATACAGGCCTTGAATAGCAGATGGCCTGTCGCTATCGACCAGACTGATGAAAACGAATGTATCGAAACGATACTGAACGCTGCTGAGGGGGGCCACGAAACCTCACGTATCTACGAGGCCCTACTATGGGGCTCCACCAAAGATGACATCAAATGCCGGGACAAATGGGAGACTGAATTAAACCTTGTTTTTGAAGACAAAGCCTGGGGAGATATAACCCACTACCACAAAAAAATCTCCCGATACGCCCGCTTACAGCTCATCCAAGTGTATGCTATGAACAGAGCGTACCTCACCCCAGAAGCTATATCAAGATTTACTGGTGCGGGCCCCCAATCATGTCCCAAATGCAGTGAGCCCAAGGTTGGTATGACCCACATGTTCTGGGGATGCCCAGTGATCAGAGAATTCTGGACACAAGTGAAGGAAAGAGTGGCTGGTGCAGACATTGACATTGAAGTGGACGAACCCTCGGCATGTATCCTGGGCGGGTATAGGCGCAGCAGGGAGAACAAACCCCTCAATAAGCTCAGAGACCTTATATATATAATGGCCAAAAGGCGTATAGCCATGGGGTGGAAAAGCCCCAGAGGCCCGCTTATGCCCCTATGGCGGGGATATCTTGCGAAGTGGATCACAGCCGAAACCGCAGCATGGGAGACGGCGATTTAAGTGCAGAGACTTGATTCTAGCGAGGAGCTACACCGTTGGGTGGCCTTAACAGTACCCCTGCTCCACCCAGAGTCGCAGGAGGGTGAGATAATCAGGGAAGGCGACCCAGGCCCGGGCATGGACTCATGATGAACATAGAACTAACCGTGGTCTTGGAAGGGGAGGGGAGGGGAGGGATGGGTGGAGGGTAGTTGGGGACTTTACCTTTTGATATGCTTGACCTATTACCACTGATGCCAGTTTTTGTTATCTTATGTTATGAAACTAATAAAATATATTTCAAAAAAACAAAAAAAACAAAAGGAAGCACCACTGGGTGCAGCTTGCCGTCGGCATCGGCTGCCAGGGGCTGGCTTCACAGCCCCCACGCAGGCAGAAAAAAACCCAGGGCTTGCCCCTGGGACCAATATAAGGAGCTGCTTCTCAGCAAGAAAAGCAGAATCCAGTTTGGGACCCTGCTCGGGGACCCAAACCACAAGCACACTGCGTACGCGGAGTGCGTTTTCTGTTTGGAACATTGCCCTGTTCCTGCAGATACTACAAGCTGTGAGCTTTCACTTGCTCCAGGGCGAAGTTTTGCATTCAGACATTTCGCTACTTTTTTTTTTCCCTTGTGAAGTTGAATTTTACTCATTTTTTCATTTTGCTGTGTCAAATATTTGGATGCAAATTTTTCCAACATTTCAGACATTTTGGCCACTTTTTGACCTTTCTTGCCGCTTTTCTTTTCTTGCGCTGGAGTCTGATTCTTTTCCCCTGCCTCCTTTGTGGATTTCTTTGCTGCTGGAGGTGCAGGAACCCTGCCCAGTATGTACCACAAATTAATACTGCGTGCAGCGCCCACAAGTGTCTCGGGGAGATTCCTGATCCACAGGGACACCTCAGCCCTGAGCCACCATCAGTTCAAAGGTATTCTGATGAAAGCCATTTGCAAAGGAACCAAAGGACCCAAAGGAATTTGGAACCAATTCTTTCAGAATTGGCGCAGCGACAACTGCTTGGCAAGGGGGCCTCTGGACACAACAAGTAAAAAACATAGGGGACTGGAAATTGGAATGCTTCAAAAAATACATAAGACCTGAGCTAATCTAAACCAATTTTAGTTTTTCCACAAACAGATCAAGACGCCCCACTCAAATCAGTCTGGATAATAGGCCATTCCTTCAGGTTCAGAACAGGGAGATTGCCCGAGTAAACTAAGGAGGGGACAACATTTAAAAGCACCATTACATCATGGTGGGGCTAGAGGGGGCTACTATGGCCAGATATTCATGACAAGCTGGCAGATTTGAGTTCCTGGTCATACTCCTAGGGGGTAACGATCTAGTCTCCATGGGTAGGAGAGACTTACTCGAGGCAACATGTGCCTCTTTAGCAGGCACAGCCCACCACTAGAGATTTTTTATTAAGCCATGTTACCTAGAAAAACGTGGTTGGGAGCCAACTCATTCAAAGCCGTGGACATTGCCCAGAAAAAGCTGAATAGAGGGATAGAAAAATTCTGCGCCTCCAGGGTTTGGGTTTTATAAAACAGTGCCATTTCCCTGGCCAACCCGGAGCTGTTTCACAAAGACGGGACGCACTTATCAGTGGAAGGAATGGAGCATTTCCACAGAGAAATAAAGGACAACCTGGCTATTAGGGGATGTCGGTAGCAACTTTTGGGGGAATCTGGACGGCTGGCAACCCGTCCAGGTGTGGCGGCACGGGCCAGAGGGCGCAACCTCAGGATCTCGTGCCCAAAAGTACTCATTATATTTATCGTTATTATGATTAGGATTTTTTATTTATTATCACAAAATGACGTGCAATAAAAACCCACAGCCTTTTTATTGCCAAACACTCACCCAAAGTCTCGTGTGATGCATGGGGGAGGAATGAGAGCATTCTAATGAGGTTTTTATCCAGGCCTGTTTTCTGTCTGCATCTGGGTCCACCGGTAGAATCAGGGCGTGCGGCTCAGAAGCAGACAGGCAGAAAGGCACTGCGTGTGCAGGGGGCTCCATGCCGAGGCTTGGAGAAAAGAGGGGATGCCCACTTCCACTCGAGAAAGAAAGAAGCACGTTTTGTCAGCGGCAGACGCAAATAGAACAAGTGAACGTTCCTTCAGAGGAACTATCCCCATAGACTCGACCATGAGAAAACAAGGAGCAGCATTGGGAAACTATCTCAGCTACAGGGAGACCACAGGCTGTTGTAGGATGGACCGGGCCCAACGGCCAGGTGGGGGAAGCCACTGCACACCTCAGAGCAGCCCTGACAGGAGCCCATCACTCACTGGCTTTGGGGCAAAGGCAGTATGTGGCGTGTCCTCTTTTCATTGCACCGCTCCAAAGGGAAAAAGCAAAGCAGGAAGAACAGTCTACGGGAATGGCCGGCAAAGGATGGCGCAGACTTAGGAAGAAACTCGGCGGAGAAAAGGAAGAAAAAGATGACAACACCAGCATGGAAGAAATCAGCCAGCCAGCCAGCAAGAAATCACAGGAAGAGAAGTTTTACTAATGCAGAGATGACAAACAGAACCCAGGCAGCCAAACGGAAGTAGATCAACGAGAAGAGGAAGAAAAGCGTCAGATTGACAAAGAGCACATGGTTAAGCAGACACAGGCCATGGTTTGCGAATTAAAGAAGAACCTGCGATAGGGGTTCTCAAGTTCGCACAGCACTCTGAGCGGAGCACAACAGATTTATACTGCGCACGCAGAAGACTGCAATTTACACTACAGCACCAAGAGCACCTCACAGTGCTGTTACAACCCTTCAGGTGCGCATGAAAACGTAATGTCCGGCTGTCGTACGGCGGATGCAAGCAAAATTCATGAAGCAGTCAAAGAAAGTAGGTGACAAATAGCGGGTACCCACACATTCATCTCAAAAGTAGCGACAGGGTCGGAGCCGGTCAAGACTCATTTTAGTAGATAGCAAAGTCAATTTGCAATATAATTCACAGCCCAACGCCTTTTTGATGTTGTTTGCCAGTCCCAGTGCCATAAGTAGCAAATGCAGGTGGATTTTATCTGGAAGGCTGTCGGTTCAAGACCAACCACAGATGACAAAATTGTGGAAATGTTATTGTTCATTTGTCTTTAAGCTCAGAATACATTTGCGTAGTCCAGCTATCTAGCATGCAGCCAGCTTTGGAACCAGACATATCATCCCCCATAATGCAGTCTAAAAAAGTCAGGAAAAGAGCAGCCAAAGCCAGGAAAAAAAAACCTCCAGCTATGGGCCGCCTGACTAGCTGGCTGCTCAAGGAGCAAGAGAAAATGGCTGATTCGGTGGAAGATGAGGAATTGTTGGATATTCCCGACCACAATGAAGATGAGAGGGGGCCTCCTACGCCGGCCATATGAGTAAAATCAGCAGACGTAAGCGACAAACCGTTGAGGGAAACACCAATATTGCTTGAAGACGGGAAAGAACCACCCAGTAACCGTGTGTGCCTAATTAAAAATCTATATCAGAGTGGCAAAAACAAATGGCTAGCCCGATCTGAGCTATTGGTGAGGTTCAATTCGGTCCCAGAACTACCTGTTCTCACATCCGACGATTTTTTATTTGTTGAGCCACTGAAGGGTCCTAATCCGAATGTTTCTGCTCTACATTGCAAATTTTCATCAACAGCCAAGATCATCAGAAAATATAAAGATGATCTGAGGCTAGTGGATATCGACATTGATGTTGATCTGAACGAGGCCAACCCTAATGCAATACCAGAGGATTTGATCACTCCACCTAAGCCCGTAGTATCCTCTTCTACTACGGAAGGGAAGCGTGTGGACATTGCTAAATTGAAGCAAACTCTGAAGTGGCTGCTGAACTCTCTTCCGGGTGTGGTAGCCAACAATTGAGATTTTTCCATCCTCACATGGAATAGCAGAGGTTTTTCCCATCTGTTGAGAGCAGAGGGGTCGGCCACAGTTTTGGCCAAACATACCTGCTTCTGTCTGCAAGAAACATGGGCTACTGACCCACTGGTATTCGATGGTTATGTGGTTCACCAAGCCTTTGCAACCAGAGGAGAAAAAGGTCGACCTTTGGGCGGTCTACTAATTGGGGTGACTAACTCATTGTCCTCTAGACGGGTCAACTGTTGCCAAGAGAACAACATTATTGCAGTCGAAGTGGAGTTGGGTCAAGAACTTATACCACAAAGATTCCTTCTCATAAATCTGTACAACCCGCCCGGAGCAGTAAAAAAGGAACTAATTCAAGAGGCACTACAGGACTTAATGATATCTTGGTCGCTAAAATCAGGGAATTCTGCAGTGGTTGTGCTTGGGGACTTCAATTGCCACATTACAGGAGCAGCACTCTCTTCTTCGAACCCCAAGTTGAAAGACAAATGTTTAATGATGCACAATAAACAAGATGTGGAGGAGCTGGGATGGTTACGTCTGTTTGATGTCTGGGAACTAGAAATGATCAATGGCCGTACCCCTGGAGACTGTCAGGGAAAACAGACATGGACTAACAGCACGGCTTTTAGTACACTGGATTACATTTTTATGTGCCCCATAATGCTACATCTAGTTGTCGATGTGGAAGGGATCACAAATAATTGGAGTGATCATGCCTTTCTCCAATGCACTTTTAACACTGCATGGGCCAGTTGTGCCCAGTGCAACATGGGTACAATTAAGGTAAACCAGGCAGGGACCAGAATAAATTGGTCAGACAATAACATCAGTCGGGCCACTAAATCCTAACTTGACGAAGACCTTTGTAGCCTACCTGATTGCCATGCCATGTCCATTAACTCTATTGAGGAGTGGGTGTTGGCTTTCTCTATCAAACACGCTACATTCACTAGGGGACCTATGATAAGAGAGAAAGGAAAGCTGCAGCCATTTAATAGTAAGATCAGAGATGCCAAGAGGGGTCTTAGAGCCAGCATTCACAAAATCATGGTCCTGAACCTGCCCATGCCACAATATGTTGCACTGGCAAGGAAAATAAAAAATAGATACAGGACCACCATCAAGAACATCAAAAGGGCGGTAGGATATCGAGCTTATCAGCAACTAGTCCAAACTATTTGCTCTAGAAACTCACAAAGTATCTGGACACTTCTAAGTGAGGCTAGGGCCAAAAGCAAAAGCTCACTAGACAATCCTATAAGCAGAGTTGCATGGGAAAAGTACTTGAATGAACGCAACTCTTTATTAGTGCCAGACGAGATTAGTGCAATTAGTGAAGTTCTGATATATCGCCCTTTCGATGTTTCTCCAGGGGCAATATTGGCTAAAATCAAAGATCTAAAACCCTCAAGAGCACCTGGCTCAAAAGGATTGTCCAATGCCGTCATTAAGAGCTATCCGGAATTTTGGTCCAGTCTATTATCCATATTCGATAAGATTTTGGATCATGGAACAATCCCCCATTCCTGGCAATCGGCAATACTCGTCCCTATTTTTAAGAAGGGAAATAGATTAAATCCAAACAACTACAGATTACTATCTATGATAGATGCTACAGGAAAAATATTTGCATCTTTACTATTGACTGAAATGCAGAAATGGGTGGATACCGCCAACATTCTGTGTAAGTTCCAGAGTGGGTTTAGGTGAGAATATTCCACAACCCACAATCTTGTTTTGATGGACATCTTACGTACTAGAGCGCTTACTAAGGAACAGCCTCCACTCTATGCGCTGTATATTGATTTTAAGGCGGCATTTGATTCCCTCCCTAGAGATAAGCTTTGGCTCAAATTAGAAACCATCGGGTGCCCAAAGGGGATACTGTACTATCTTAGACTCCTCCCCATAACACCACGATCAGGCTCAAATTAGACCAGGAAGGGCATCTGACCAATATGGTGCACCAAAATAGGGGAGTCAAACAAGGGTGTGTCACTGCACCATTGGTTTATAACCTATATATGCATGACATACCAGTAGTAATTGAGGCTGTAACCAACTGCCCCCCCCCCAAAATTGGAGATTCACATTGTGCTGTGTTAGCCTATGCAGGCGATCTGGTACTGCTGGACAACACCATAAGTGGCCTTAGAAGATCGGCAACAGCACTGTGGGAGTATGCCAAAGTCAACGGGCTGACTATTAACCTTGATAAAACAAAGGTCATCAGATACACTCATAAAAGAGTCAGCAGGGTTAACCTCATGGTGGGCAATATGAGCATAGCATACACACCGTGTTATCGATACCTGGGGATCGAATTTGAACCGTATGGAGACTATAATGCATGCAGACAAGCGCGTATTATTAAAGCCGCCCAAGTGTCTGCCCTCATAGCTAGCTTGTTTTATAGACAGGGGGATTCACAATGTGGGCCACGCGGCATTTATATATCCAAGTGTTCCCCCCAATGATTACTTACGGCCAAGAGGCACTTTGGACTTTAGATCTAGTTTGGCTCCAAGTGATTGAAGGAAAATTCTGGCGACGGGTCTTGGGGTTACCTCCTGGAGTCCCAATGGCCCTTATAAGACTAGAACTCGGTCTCCTCTCTTTAAAAGCTGTTGTCCTACAAAAGAGAGCAGACTTCTTCCTGAGGGTGATTGGCGGCTCCACTAATCCGCTATTCGCTATTCACAACTGTCCAACAGATATTAGGCAAAAGTTGTGCCACTAGATCAATATATGAGTATATACGTTTTTAACTTCTTGTTATTAATAGGAAGGTATTATGTTAATTTAATTTTGTACTTATGTGAAAATGTATATATATTGATATTGTTGCTTATTCGGTTGATTTTTATTTCATTTATTGTGTAAGGCTGTTTATGATATGTGTAAAGTTTAAGTTATTTAGACTAAATCACATTAAATAAATAAATAAGTAGTTGTAGTGATGCACAAATTTGCAACCTTGCCAATCAGGGCTTTAGATGACAGCATTAGCCGCTGAAAGCCAATAGTGTATTCAAAGTATGTGCCAAAAATGCTGACAGTAGTCTGTTGTAGCACTTCCATTATGCAGTAGTGAGCTACAAGGAATATGCAGGCCTGTGATAGGTCACATTATGCATTGTTGATAGACAGGCAGGGCGAGGGCCCTAGCTCTGTAGCTAATAGACATTTTAGGAGTGTTTGGAACATTATGGCACCTATATAGCGCTTAGATAGCCAGTCTTAAGCGCTATGAACACTAAGCTATGAGTGCATGCCTTTTAGAGCTTGCAGATGGGGTTAATACATCCCGGCTTCCCTTAGAATATTCTGCCTCACTAACGGTAGCCCTGCATGGCCCCTAAGTTAATCTCCTTTTCTCTGGGAAGGCACTGATAAAACATTCCTGAGCTTTCGCGCAGATGGGCTCCAGGGAGGGGCACAGAAAAGGAGCACAGTGGAAATTCACAGAGCTGGGTTTTTCCATGAGCCAGCCTATATTTTGCACAGGGAAAGTTCTGGAACTGCGCGTCATGGACGGACAGCACGAGATTATAAAACATGCATGCTCACATGACTCAGGTGGGAGATCGACCTGTGGACTTGGGTTCGAGCAAGATCAAGTGCCCGGAATTTTGGAGCTCTGACGGCACCCAGCAGCGCTGTCCTCTGAGCGGGGCTTGTTACAGCTAGCTTATGAGGGCCAGGGTCTCCCAGTGCTGATTGAAGGGGTGTAAGACTGTGTTTCCCTATGTTTCTGTATGTTTTTCTAAGTTCTATGTTTCTCTATGTTTATGCATTTCTCTAAGTTTTGTGCTTTGTAATCTTCTCTAACTTGAATCCCAAAATGTAAACAAAATTCACTGTTTAGAATAAATACTAAAACTTATTGAAGGTGTCATTTGTCACTAGCATGAGTTCACTGCTCAGCACAATAGAACCTGTATTTTGGGCTGAATTGGGTATTTTTTGCTCTCCAAGGGCTGGTCCCGAGGAAGATTTTGCCCATATCAAGACAGTAGTTCAGCTATTTAATTACGCTTCTCTGGTGGGACACTTGAACTTGTCGGGCTATGAAGGTTTTTCAGTACCGGTTTGCAAGGCAGGTTGGAGGATCATTGCATATGTTAGCATAGTATGGATAGCTTGCTGTGTCTACCACACCACGCGATCCGCAAAGTGTTAGTTCATACCATATAGGTGACTAGGGAACCACAGGGCCATCACAGAAACACACGAGTGAATCGGGTCATTCATCAGGAAAACAAAGTTGATGTCAATTTTTACTGCGATGTCCGCGGACAACGGTTGCTGTCTGCAAATCCAACATGGCGAGCGTTTCCAAAAAGCTGACACACTTCACGCTTTTCACCATCTAATCAGTGGGCGCGTCCGATGTCCGTATGAGCGTTACTTTAATTATAATTCAAACAACCTTTTTGCCGCCGTTGATTCAGCGTTTGACAAACGGCATCTGGCACACAACGGCTGTGGACATCGGCGCTCGATGGCCTACAGCTATAGGCTTTAGCCATCACAATAGGGAGAGTGGGGGAAGACACTTACACATCAGTAGTTTAGGAGAATGTCCCCACACATTTCTCCCTTAATAGTTGTTATCTTGCTGTCCTTCAGCTTAGATCATGATATGATATGATATGATATTTTATTTCTATTGCACTCGTACACAAGTGTATAAGAGCGCGACAAGGCAAGGGAGGGGAACAGGGGAGAACAAAACAGCGATCACTAGGCCCAGTGATATTGAGAATGCGCAAGTGCATGGGAGAGGGGTAGGGGAAAAGTGCATGGAAGGGGGAGAAGTGGAAAGTGCAAAGCAGAGGAGAAACAGATAAATAACAATAAATAAAAAATAAAGGCAACAAACAGTTTTAGTGCAGTCAGCAATTTGCAAGTGCAGGTTTAAGGCAGCAGACAGGATAGGTCTGATAAGTGCAGGAAGAAAAGGGGGGGGGTTGTATGGGTACAGATACAGACCCCAGTACAAGGGGTGGCCCGGAGGCAGTGCGGGAGGTTGGCAGGGTGAGCAGGTACCTGGGCCCGGAGGACAGAGGGTGGCAAGGTGCACGGTGCCAAGAGAGAACAGATCAGCAGGGGAGAAGTGGAGCGAAGGCAGAAGAAAAGAGGAAGGTCTTGAGGTGCTTCCGGAACCGGAGATGGTTCTCCTCAAGTTTTAGAGTGGCAGGGAAGCTGTTCCAGAGGGAGGCCCCAGCCGAAAGACAGAGATCAAACCCAGCTCGTTTCTTTGAAAAACGACTGACCCTGAGGGAGTTGGAGGTAGAGGAGCGAAGAGCTCGAGAGGGGAGATATTTGCGGAGGGATAGCTGAAGGTATTTTGGATCCAGGCCCCAGAAAGCCTTGTGGACAATGCAGAGGGTTTTGAATTTAATCCTTGCATCCACTGGGAGCCAATGGAGAGTTTCAGGGCTGGAGAGATACGATCCCAGGGCTTGAGGCCAAGGATAAGTCTTGCAGTCCTGTTCTGGATTAGTTGCAGAGGGCGGAGAGTAGAGGCAGGTAGATTTAGAAAGAGGCTGTTACAATAGTCCAAGCTTGAGAGAACCTGAGCTTGGGATACCATGAGCTTCTGGGGGAAGGAGAGGAAAGGCAGAGTACCTCTGAGGAGGTGCAGTCGGAAATTTGACTTTTTAGAGACCTCAGAGATGTGGGAGGAGAAGGAAAGGATGGAGTCAAAGATGAACCCGAGGTTCTTAGCCTCGCAGGTGGGGGTAGGAGGAGGGCCAAGGGAGGCCGGCCAGAGAGTGAGGGGAAAGGATGGTGAAGGTGTGCCGTTGAGGAGGATCTCCGTCTTGCTGGCGTTCAGACAAAGATCATTGGCGGCACACCAACCCTGAATGGCAGTTAGGCAATCAGAGATGAGAGAGGGAGAGGAGGTGGCAGAGGGCAGCCTGAAAATGAGGTGTGTCATCAGCGTAGCACTGGAAATTTGAGCAGAAAGTGGCAATGCAGTGGGCAAGAGTTGCCAGGTATTGGTTGAAAAGCCAGGGAGAGAGGTTAGACCCCTGGGGAACACCACATGTAGAGAGGAAGATTGATGAAAGGAAGGACCCAAGTTGGACCTGGGAGGGTCGATCTGAGAGGAAAGAGGTCAGCCAGGCCAGAGCCTGATCAGTGATACCCAGGTTTTCACAGAGACAGTTGAGCAGGATGGTATGGTTGATCGTGTCGAAGGCAGAAGAGAGATCGAGGAGGATGAGGACAGAGGGAATGTTAGAGTCAAGGTTGGAGAGCAGATCTTCACGGATGTTCAGGAGAGCAGTTTCCGTTCTTCTGGCAGCTCTGAAGCCATACTGGTGGTCATGGAGAGAGCCAACAGAATTAGAATGAAGGTTAAGCTGAGAGATGGCCAACTTTTCAAGGAGTTTGCCTAGAAAGGGAGTAATGGAAATTGGGCGATAGTTAGCTGGACAAGAAGGATCAGCTGTGGGTTTCTTGAGAAGAGGATGCACAAAGGAGTGCTTCAGAGGGGAGGGGAAGGATCCGGAGGCAAAGGAGTGGTTGCAATAATCAGCAAGGGCCGGAGCGAGGGTGTCAATGTGGTTCTTGATGGTTTTAGAGGAACAGGGATGAACCTGTTTTGACGAGGCTTTCATAGATCGGACTAGTCTAGCGTCCTCGTCAGGGGAGAAAAGAGGAAAGGACGAGAAAGATGGTGGGGGGATGGCTAAAGGAGGGTCAGCAAGCACAGATGGGGAGGGGAGAAGAGGGGTGTGGGTGAAGAGGGTGGACAGGATGTCCTGGGTTTTTGAAATGAGGTGAGAGGCAAGGGCATTGCAAAGAGCCTGAGAGGCAACAGGTGGGGTAGAGAATGCAGCAGGGTTGGCCAGCTCCTTGCAGATTTTCAAGAGTTCGTCTGAGTTGTTAGATGCCACAGAGACACGAGCTTGAATGTGGACTCTCTTCTTGGTGAGGACAGAGAGTCGGTATTGCCTTTGTAGCAGGCGACAGGCCAGTTTGTCAGAGGATGAAAAGGAAGTCCTCCATGGAAAACACACCTTTCAAATTCTGTCCCACGTTTAACAAAATGTTTCTGTGGAAAGACACGCACAAGATGTATTATTATTGCCTCCCTAGAGACCACTATGAGGAGCAATGCTGGTTGTGTAGGCTCTTTAAGCCAAACACTATAAAAGATTGGCGATCAAAATGATGGGCGGCTTTTGCAATGCAAGCTGAGGCATCATTGGAATTCCCCGCAGGGACAAAGGAATCAGAGCTGGAACAGGACAGCGTTGGCATCCCTTCGGATTCCGAAGGTAATTCAGATCCAGAGCAGAAAGTTCCTGAGGGCTGGTCCCCAGCTCCGAACAGCAGAGGCCACATGCTGCTGTATAGGCTCACTATTGCGACAAGGCTACACACAGTAAAGCAATACAAGTTACCATTTGAGCGCATCCATCGGGGATACCAAGCTAACACACTTGGGATAAACACACTTTGCCCCCAAAGTCAGTTTCGACACATTTGTCGAAAATGTCAAAATCTGTGGCAGGGAAGCGTTCCTTTGCACCTCGCGGGTCAGCGTTGCGAAAGACCTCATCGAGTTTCACACTTGACGCATGATCCAAAGACTATCTCTACGCCGACTGTCTCTGCATGTAAAGATGTTAGGAGTTTAGAAAATAAAATTGCAGGTGCCAAAATCATCCGTTTCAACGCATGTCGAAAAAACAAAATCAACACACACAGAAGGTTCCTCCACTATCAGTTATACACTTAAAAGAAATAGGGTTGCCTACACACAGGTGCAGGATAAAGAGGGGTTCTTTCTATCATTACGCTCACCTACAAGTGGGTCAGCGGGAAGGACCAAGGAAAAATGTGAGGTCACTATGGACAAGGTAGCCTCTTTTATGAATTTCTTAGAAAAACACCATTTCAAAGACAAGACCCATTTTTGGAGGAGGAGACTTTAAAAGAAATAAATGTTAGGGACAGACCACATGGCCCCATAAGAGGAACCAGTGGAAATTAAGATTTTTTGTGATGTGGACGAAGATGATTTTGCTGAAGGCAATACAGCTACAGATTGCGGAGGCATCCCTGTACCCTCACCTGAAATTGATGATCCCGTTTCATCACCACCTATGGATGACAACCTGTTACATAATGACGTGCCTAAAAGAGCCGCACATTATTTCAAAAGCCAGACACAGGAGTCAGAGGAGGACACCGCTTTTGTGGATGATATTCTTAACAAAAAGAAGCAAATTGGTCAATACCTAAGTCTGTCAAGAGACGGTTAGATTTGTCTCTAGCAACACAAGTGTTAACAAAGGCTGTTAATCCACGAATTGAGGACAAATATCCCTCCAGACACTCTGTTCCTCAGGGGTCATTTCAAGCCAGATTCCCTAGTTGTCACTACAACGCGTAAAAGGGCAGGACTACCTTTAGCAACACCTGAAGCCCCACCTGCCAAGGAAAGCAAAAATCTATGCTTCTGGGAATAAAGTTGCTACCTCAGCAGTCTAGCAAATGCATATAGCTAACAATCCTGCTCTTATGGCTAGTTGTAATGGAGCCCAGTGGGAAAACATGGAGGAGCTGGTTAATAACACTGCAGAGTCTTTTAAATCAGAAATGATGAAAACACTCGCAAAAGGCAAATAAAGCTGCTAATGCAGTCCTCAAAAACACCCTATGGGATGCAGAAACAATAGGTAGAGTTATTGCAGACGGATCCCTGACTAAGAGGCATGCTTGGCTTCAAAATGCAGGTTTAACGGTAGAGACACAGGCAGCTCTATTGAATATGCTTATGCAAAACAGTGGGCCTCATTACAACTATGCTGGTCCGGAAAGCACTGCTTTCCAGACCGGCACATTCAGAGTTGCAAATGCGGAAACACTGTTACTGCAAAGTGACACCCACAGCGCCACCGCATCCGGCAGCACCATGACCGTAAACTGCGGAATGAGTCGCCGGATGTGCCTGAATTACTGGCACAGCGTTAGTACGGGCATATTCAGAGTACCACCTACACGGAAACTCCACCATAAAAATGCCTGTGGCACCGTGAATACTGCACCTGTACTACCAGCACCGGGGACCAGGTGTTAAACAGTGCCAGGTGAGCAGCAACAGACCCCAGGTGTCCAAAACCAGCAGAACCACACACCATTGACCACTGTGAATGCACAAAAGGACCACACCCACACCAAACCCACCTCCCAACACAACCATGCTGGCAGTCGCTGTAGCACCAATTGGGCTGGGGAACCTGCATGGAGGGATTGAGGATGAAGTAGCAGAGAGGCAGAAGAGGTGGGGGAGGCGCAGGAGGCAAATGAGGAACCAGTTGGCCATGCCTAACATCAATGGCCAGCAGGTAGCACCACCAATACTCTGCATCAGGGCCACGCCCTGGAACCTGACCCCAAGCCAAATCCACACCTTGTACCGACCTGAACATAAAATCATTTGTCACCGTCATTCGTGACACCAGCAGCCTGATAAATATACAGACTGCAATCCCCCCCTTGCTGAAGGTAATGTTGGTACTGCACTTTCGGCCAACCGGCGCATACCAACACACCGTGGGTGAGCGGCACGGGCTGTCACAACCCTGTTTCTCAAGAGTCCTGTTGCAGATCGTGGGTGCACTGCTGCGCAATGTGGCAGACCACATCGCCCTACCGCAAACCCCTGCCCAGGTTAATGCTACCAAAGTGCCCTTGCATGCCCTGGCATCGGTGCGTTAGATTGCACCCATGTGGAGTTGGTGGCCAGACATGTCATTGAGGCACTGTATCGAAACCGCAAACAATTCCAGTCCCTCAATGGGCAGATGGTCTGTGATGCAGAACACTCCATCACCCATTGTTGCGCACGGTTTCCGGGATTCTCCCATGACTCAGTGGTTTTGCGGAACTCCACGTTGCCAGAGTACATGGCACGGCACAGCGGAGAGCGCGCCTGGCTGTTGGGTGAGTAGAGTGACCAATGCATGACCTCTGTTTAGTGCTGGGGGGGCAAATAGGCACTCACCAGAGTGCACCTGGCTGTTGGGTGAGTAGAATGACCAATGCATGACCTCTGTGTAGTGGGCGGGAGGTAAATAGGCACTCACTAGAGTGCACCTGGCTGTTGGGTGAGTAGAATGACCAATGCATGACCTCTGTGTAGTGGGCGGGAGGTAAATAGGCACTCACTAGAGTGCACCTGGCTGTTGGGTGAGTAGAATGACCAATGCATGACCTCTGTGTAGTGGGGGGGTAGATGCACAGTCAGCAGAGCATGTGCCAAATCCAACCTAAAACACACAAATTGCATCCCTGATTTCAAAGGCATGGAACACATGTACCAAATGGGCACACAGATCACACCCAATCCCTATCAATTAGAAGTCATTGAGGCAACACAAAAGTACCACATGTACCAGAATGCATCACACAAAATACAAAAGTTCCTGCTATAAGACTGTGCACATCCCCCACCACCTGCATCACAGACAAGTCAAATGAATGCAATCCTACACACCACCAGCAGTGAACCCCACAGCATGTAGCCAGTACACATGCCTGTCACAGGAGCACATACCCATATGCATGTGACATGTATGTGGACCTGAATGTGGCACACAGGAATGAATGGCAGTGATGAGAAAATTACAACATATCAACATATCAAGGGACACAGTATGGGCTGATGCAATGGGCATGGGGGCATAGGCCAACATGTTGTTTTGCTTTGTCCGTTCCGTGTAGGGACTTCAGACTCACACACCCTATTACACGGACCCTGAAACATTCGTGGACTCAGAGAGGCAATAAATCACACTTAGACCAATAGTTGGACATAGAAAATGGCGTGTTACAGGCCCTTTATTCACACACTATATACAAACACACACAACTAAAACATGACATATAGTGGAATATACATAAAAACTAGAAAAAGAGCATCACCTTTAGTATGGTTGCAGAAGACACCTTCATCTCGGCCACCATGACACTGCTTTGTCCCAGAGCAGGTAGGCAGAGAGATCACTAGTTCCAACGGGGTCTGGAGTGGAGCATCATCCCTCTCAGCAAGACTGCATCACCCGGGGTCCAACTCTCTGTCTTTTTCCTGAGGAATACCTCTTCTCTTTATGGGGAAATCCCTGCCCCTTCATGGTTACCAGACTGCCTTCAGCTGAAGGGCAAACAGCAAGCATTGGGAGCAAAGAGTGGAAAAATCAATTTAGAAGTGGAAAACCCTAGCATCTCTCCCTCACCTCTGTTCCCAGCACCCCTTATCACTGCACCTGCAAAGCTCTGACTCTTTTCTTGGCTCGTCCTTCGGGACCAAGCCGCCGCCCCTACCACAATATAGGTGTATGTTACTGCAAACTTCTTCATGTAAACCTCAGGACATAAAAATAAACTTCTGCAGACTTTGACAGGGGAAGGAGCACGGGTACTGCACACATAGGAATTGGGATAGTGTTACAGGAATGCCCCTGTCAATGCCCAAAACCATTTAATACTCTACACCAGCCACTAGATCTGGGACAAGACGATTACTGGGTGAGTAATGTTTGTGTTATACACATGGTTTCGAAATTGGGGGATGCTGGGAGCTATTTAGCTCCTGCTTATTGCCTAGAAGGGCCTGGTTAGCTTAAAACCAACTGTTACCAGGAGCTACCTTTGGCCATCAGGCCAACTGATGCTGAACAAGCACAACTATGTGAATTTGTGCATTAGAGACAAACTATAAATAAACATTAGGACACATCTCTATGACATTTAAAGGATAAGCGTTCATAAATAATGGATACAATCATATGTTTCTATTTTATGTGGAAGTTAGATTATGTGGTAGCTCCTGGTGACCGGTTACTGCTGGATACCCAGGAGCTGCTTCTGCTTATCCAATCCTAATTTCAAGGGGAGGGGGGATGGGGGGTGTGTTCAAACAACCTTTTTGCGGTAGTTGGTTCACCGTTTGACGAATGGCATCTGGCGCACAACGGCTGTGGACATTGGCGCTCGATGGCCTACAGCTACAGGCTTCAGCCGTCACAATAGGGAGAGGGAGGGAAGACACTTACACGTCAGTAGTTTAGGAGAATGTCCCCACACTTTTCACCTTTACTAGTCGTTATCTTGATGTCAAAATTCTTGGACTCAGAGATGCAATAAATCACATCTGGACAAATAGTTGGAAATAAAAATGGCACACACATAACTAAAACATGACATATAGTGGATTATACATAAACATAGAAAAAGAGAATCACTGTTAGTATGGTTGCAGAAGACACCTTCATCTCGGCCACCATGACACTGCTTTGTCCCAGAGCAGGTAGGCAGAGAGGTCACTAGTTCCAACGGGGTCTGGAGCGGAGCGTCCTCCCTCTCAGCGAGGCTGCATCACCCAGGGTCCAACTCTCTGTCTTTTTCCTGAGGAATACCTCTTCTCTTTATGGGGAAATCCCTGCCCATTCATGGTTATCAGACTGCCCTCGGCCGAAGGGCAGACAGCAAGCATTGGGAGCAAAGAGTGGAAAAATCCAGCTAGAAGTGGAAAAACCCAGCTCCTCTCCCTCGCCTTCGTTCCAGCACCCCTTATCACTGCACCTGCAAAACTCTGACTCCGTTCTTGGCTCGTCTTTCTGCGGACAATAAAACAACTATCCTTCACAGTTAGCTCATCTGACATCATTATTTGACCTTGCAACCATTGCAGAACTGACGTTTGCTTACTGAGCCCACAAAAACGTAGGCTTTCATTGCGGTAATGGAAGTGAATGTCCAAAATGGCAGCGCACTGGCGCCATGTTATTTAGCTCATTTTCGCCACCCGCACTACACTTGTCAAGGTATGTGAGAATCAGTGAGGGAACATTTACTACAGAAAACACCCAGTCAACAGCCCTGCATAGGGAGCAACGCAATTGTCGCCATGCCTATCGGCAACCCGCCATCCAATACACAAGTGTTCAGCAAGCACCAAGTGCACATTACAGTGCATACACACACCACAAACAGCACCCAATTCTGACAATGAATGACAACCGCACCCATGCTGCATCATGTGTGATGAACGATAAACGTATCACTTCAAACAAATTGTACCTGTGATCGCAGACATGCAATTTGACACATGAGCACTCAGAAGATGTAGAATGACATGGTGAAACAAGCAAAACACACAAAATGAGGGAACAAAGCAGTGGGACTGGGCCTCAATATGTGAGAGACATCAAAAGGAACACACACATGGGCCACATCTGGAGGCCTGCGGGATGCCAGATGGTGCCCCTGCCAGGGTTGTGCCGGACACCAGACACCTTATATGCACATGGCTTACCGGTTCCACTGGGCCATTACAGGTTGCTGTGGCCCAGGAAGCCAGGTGGCGGTAAATTGCAAGTCCCCCTTACCATGGCGTGCCATGGTACGCAATGGGGATATGGACATGGGAGGATTGGCACCATTGAAAAAGTTGCTGGTGCTCCCGTGAGCACACTGCCTACCGGGGAAGCAGCGCACAGCAGTGTCAGGCCTCTTGGGTGCTGCGGGTGCGGTAGGGAGATTGTTAGCACTGTATCAGATACGAGGCTCCTAGTAGGCACCCTTGTTTCCATACCAGAAAAAGTACATGTAGAAGCATTCAAGGCCATTTCAATGTATGACTGCAGACAGTGAGCTTCAGAATAGTCTCAGAATAAATGAGTGACCAACCATTTTAATGTGGTTATGGCATTACATGTGACATAGCAGCAATCACTAGGGTCATCTGTGCCATATGCTACGTCTTGTGCTAAGTAAATGTGGGAAATGGGTAGATGCACACTGCACTGCCATGAAATTGGCACCACAATGAGTTCATCCTCCTTCTGTCACTCCCATGCAGGTAATGCCGGATACCCCCTCCCGCCATGGCTGATGACACCCGTTAGACGGCCACGGAACATGCATGAAGAGGCCTACAACTGTGCACATATCCATACACGAGGCATTATAGAATGGACATTTGAACTGCTCAAGGCAAGGTTCCGCTGCCTCAGCAGATCCGGCGGTACCCTCATGTATAGCCCCATAAAGGTGGGCAAGATCGTCCTGGCCTGTGCAATGTTGCACAATATGTGTGATAGACGCAACATTGCCCTGCCCCCAGACATGGACCCTGCTGAATGGGGATGACGACGATGACGGGATGCCATTGCGACCCCGCCGGGAGGCCATGGATGGAAAACATGCACGTGATGCACTGATACACAACTTCTTTTGAACACTAGTCGCAACCACATGGTGCTCAACTGGTGGCACGTATTTTTTAGCACATTCAATAAAACACTTTATACTCACGCAGAAACAGAATGTCCAGTCATGATTTATATCCAAGTGTTTTGTACATGAAGTATTGTAACAGAAGGTGAACCATTAATACCCTCCACAACTTTCCCTCCCCAACTATCACCCCCCCCTCCCTAACTAGTCACACGTGGTGCAAGTGTTCAATGCCCATGTGTGATCCTTGCCATGTCCATGGTTACACCCTACTTGCGCCCATGCTTGGCGGCATGTGTGGACTTGTGTGCCATGCCAGACAGGCGCATGGATCGCCTCCTATGGCTGCCTGGCTGGGAGCTCAGAGCCATGGTGGAGGCCAACTGTGTGTGGTTGCTGGCGAGTCGGCCCATGCATGCCTGGAGGGCCAGTGCCATTGTCTCCGCTATTGTGAACTCGCTGCTATTACCCTCACGACCCTCCTGGCCAAATGTACAGTGGCCGCAGTTGACCGGCCAAGTGCACGGGCATATTGACGTCCAATAGCCTGGTTGCTTTCGATCATGAGGCGGGACTCCTCCAGGTGCTGCTGCACCAGGATAGTGAGGGTGTCCTGACGCTCCTCCATGTGCCTGAGGTGCGCATTAATTTCCCTGACAGAGGGTTAGGGTGAGTGCTTTGGGGTTGATGTCTTATCCACATCCGGGGTGTGATCGGTGTCATCCCCTGTGTGAAGTCCAGCGTCTCCAGCTGCATCCCCATCACTGGTGTCAGTGCCATGGTAGTCGGGCTGCTGGGGTGGGGGTGGGGGTGGTGCCTGTCCCCATGCCGTTCCCCTTGTGTGTGCTTGTGCCACAGCAGCTACTGCCAGGTAGTCCGTGGCAGCTGGGGTGTCCTCCACAGGGGCTGACTGTTGCACGGAGCCAGTTGTGACGTGCACACTGCTGTATGTACTGCACGGGATCTTGACAGGCGTTATGACATCCACCTTGCACTTCCGGTGCCCCTCAATGTGTCTGGTTGGCCACTGTCCGTGTCAGATGATGTGCCTGTGTGTCAATGAAAGGCATAATGTTAGTGACCTGCCTGGCTAACAATTGTACAGTTACATGCAACATGGTGATTGTGCAGCATTACATTGTGGGGGCATGTAGTGCTGCATGGTATGAAAAACTCATGTATGGTTGTGTGGCCATAGCTGCAGGCACTGTGCAAGTGGCACATGCAACACAGCTGTGCTGGGATTGCTGCCATGTACACGCACATTTGGCTGTGGGTAGTGGCAGGCCCGTGTGCAGGTAGTTGGGATGTGATGAGGGGGATATTGAGGGGTTGGGCGTGCCTGGAGTCGATGTGTGACCTGGTTGCATGCTAGTATGTGTGCAGAGTTTTCATGGTAGGGCTGGCAGGGTCATGCAAGGGACATGCACTCCCCATTGGGTGGGTTCCCATGTGTGCATGCAGGTGAGGGCTACCAGTGTTGTGATGTGGTGGCAGTGGCAGCATGGCAGGCACACATGCAGTACTTGTTGCCAGGAAGCACGGTGTCCGCTTCGTGAATTATGTTTTTTCACTTGGCAGTAGAGGCTGCCTATGAGTTGTTTGTCAGCCTTCTCAGTTTAGGGAAGGAATTTATAACTTAGGGTTTCTATTCCTGTGGACTGTTGGTGCAATTAACTACCTACCTTTCCTTTCAGTTATTGGGGGGTGAACTGCATACTTTGCATTGACTAACGGTGACTGCATAGATGTTTTATATATTTAGAATTATGTGATAACATTACGTGTTCCATTAATTTTTCTAGTGTGTTTCTTGGCCACCAATCTAGTATTTGTACACTTACTGTCTAAGTGTAATCCTTGCATGTTTCACTGCATGGATCCCTAACCGCACTCCCCTCTCCTGCGACGTAGCCTTGACTACTCTCCATGCTACCTTGCTTGGTTTGGCTAAACTCCCCGAGTCCCTCGTGTTCACTATAACTAGGGTGGCCGTCTAAACTCTGTCCACCAGATCAGAGTTTAGAAATCCATCATAACATTCACACACCATGGCATGTCCAGCCTGTCAGGGTCTAGGGTCCCACAGACCTCCTGCCTCTGTGTTGCATATGTATTCTCCGTACCACCCGCATTTCGCAAGGGCTTACACATACATCACTTCAAAAAGCTTGCCTTGGGTGGAGACCTGAAGAAGAAACTCGGATACCAACCTGAAAGACCGACAGACAGATTTCAGTCCTGTACTCTTCACCAGCAATGATACAGAGTCCCAATTCGAGCCGGAAGTCGGGAACACCAAGCTCTTCTAAAGCAACAAGGATGAACCTGTGCCCACCTCTCAAGTTAAGGGTCTATGATCTCAACCACTAATGTGAGTACCACTACCTGGTGCTTTGCTCACCCACTTGACCTAAATACTTTTATTATGCATTCTGAAATTTTGGAGGTATTCTACATTCTGGACATTTGGGATTGCCTGCTTTCATTGTAGTAAGGGTGATGTTACTGCTCACGATCAGAGGCCTGCCTTTCCATTGGAGAGGGACCTTTCCAGAGATGAAACCAACAGCACAGATCTTTGTATCAATTGTGCGAGTCCTGCTGGTTTGCCCGGTAATGCAGAAGCACTCAAAAAGGGACAAATAACACCAATGAAGGTTCCAGGCTGATTTTCGTAAAGTCAAAGAGCATTTTGGGAACATGTGAATGATCATTTATAAAGTATTTGAAAGTATATATCTGTGAAAAAAGGTTTGTATGCTTGAATCACTAAGTACATAATGCTCACTGGGCGTAGTACTCATTACATTTTTCCCTAACACTAACACCCTAACATTTTATGGGCCACACATATTCGTAGAGCCTCAGAATTAAGATGTGAGGGGAAAATGGCTGGGACATCTGCATCCCTGCTTATATTTGAAAATGAAAAACCCAGAGATTACATCACCCGAGACCACACCCATATCCATCATGCAAGACTCCGCCCACCAGAACACAAGAGTCCGCCCACCTACCCTGCCCACATGTTTTTTTTTTTTAATCAGACACTGGTCAGGACACCAGATTATGGGCTTGATTTGATTGGCTATACTGTGTCTCCATCCACACCACCATGTGATTGGCCACTACTGGTCTGTTTGTAGCCAGTCACATTGAGGCGTGGGCAGAGTTGCTGGGACTGAGAAACTCCTGTAAACTCCACGCTTTTCCCTGGAGACCCAGAGAAGAGGGTAAGAATCCAGAGTCTCCGAGCTAAACCTAGAGATTAGCAGGGTTGCCAGATTGGGCTATTTCCCGCACAACTGGGCTGCTCAGGAAAATGTGTACAGGAAGTTACGCGCGTGTGCAGGTTGTGGCCGTGCGTTAGAATTAAAATGTTTGTGTTATCCAGAGGTGGGAGTGTAATGTAAAGCATTGGTACTTGGTATCACCAGTTCATTTTCATTTTAAAGTGCGTACCTTTGGTTTAAAGGGTCACGAAAAGAGAGCCACATTTAGAATCATCCCAAGCAAGTCCTGCCTATTTCCCAAGTCATGCCCTGCCTGAGAAACACACATACACACATAGCGTAGTTTGTGCTATGCAACCAGCACCTTAACAACTTCACAAACACATTTCTTTTGTTGTCAGTAAAGCCTTTCTTATGCGCGATGGTTGTTAGAGTCTCACCACCAGTCACCAGGGCGGGCCGCACCAAGATACTGTGAGGACCCAGCTTACCAATGTACAGTGTGGGCTCGCAGTAAGCGGACCGCAGGGGGCACCCTGTCGCGTCCGGGACGCCGGACAGTCATCCCGTGGCTGGGGGCACCCAGCTGATGGCAGCCTCGGCTCTGGGGGCACCCAGGCCTGCGACAATAGGCCATGGCCACACGGCTAACCGAAAGCAATAATGACACAGTCACAAGTTGCCACTTCCTGGTGCTCTGCTGCACCACCCCTTAATGTGCCAGCAGAGCCCCTCTTATTGAGGAGTGTCAAAACAAAGTCGTGACACTCTTTCTCAAAGGGGCAATGGGCCCACAGTTAAATGGGCCACACTCCACATCCCTCATTTATTATAACAAACCCCACAGCACACGTAAAACAACAACCCTAAACAGGGGTCCACTACTGTGGTGCATTCCAGTCCACACACCACTCCCATGACCTACTCAATCACTGCAAACCCTGGTGCATTCCAGTCTATGCACCCAGGGGAGACCCAATGGCCGGCATCGAATCAGAAAATGCCTAGATCAAACTGACTGCATGAGCTGCTGCAGGACAAGAAGAACACATTCTCCTCATCTTCGTCCTCCGCATAGTCGTACAGTCCCCTCCTTTGCTCCTCTGTCACCTGGACCACCGCTACTCTGGGTGGCTTCCTCCCTGCGACATCCTTTGACGCACTTTCTCCTGATGGCCCGACCATGCTGGCCAGCGTTGGGGCTGGGTACACCCGTGCAAAGTGATCCACCTTTCTGCACCTCCCACGCGTGTGTCCTTTGGCCCAGCACTCCTGCGCATGCACAAGGTCCTATCCACACTGATGGCATATTGTGGCACCCGACTCTCTCCGTGGCCAATCCCCTCTTCTCGTTGGCCTACCTCCTTGCCATTTGACCACGGCCGACACCTCCTCCAACTTCACCCATTGCATGGGGGCTTCCAGCTTAAGCTGCTGCCTGGAGGGTCAATAGCCGAGGCACGCACCTCTGCCAGTTCCTGGGCACGGCCCAGCTCCAGTATCCTGTTGAGGCCCAGCTCTGGTTCCCTGAGGACTTGTTTCTGCAGCTTAGCAGAGCAACAGCCATAGATGATCTGAGCCCTGACCTCGTCATCCTCGAAGTTACCCAGAGCACAGGACAACGCGATGCCATGCAGCTTGCCATGAAATGCAACAAGGCTCTCACCTTCCTCGTGCCTTGCGCATCTCATCCTGAACTGTTCATAATCCCTGTAGACCATGGGCATGAAGTACTCGTTCAGTGCTGCTATGGCTGCGCCATGTGACTAGTCTATGGGCCGCAAGGTCTTAAACAGCCTCTGGACAGCCGGGCCGGCTGAGTACAGGGGGGTTGGGCGTTTCGCCCTGTCCTTAATCTTGACAGCCTCGAAATACAGCTCGAGGTTCTCGCCGTCCATCGGGGTCCTAGACTGGCATGAGCCCCCACCACATCAAACGGATACAAGGGCGCAAGCTGCACATTCTGGCGATATGCCCCTTCATTTTCTTCATCCCCCATGATGGTTGATTGACATGGCACACTCTGTACCCACTGCAGATGGGCACCTGGCTTGGCTCAACCAGTAGAGGGTCACGGGGTCACTGAGGGCGCAGGAGCACTCCCTGTGGAGCCACTACCCTTCCCGGTTCCTTGGTGAAAATACAGAAGTGCTACGAGAGCACATTACTAGGCCCTCAGGAATTGTTCCGGTGTCCCTCAGGAGACAGGTGGATGCTGAAACAATATATTTACCTTTTACAAGCAGCTTTTTGCATAACCTAAAACAACTTTGCACCAGCATAGACCATTACAGATAGACTCCTAATTTAAATCATATTTCTAGGAATCTAATCTGTACAAAATGGCAGAAGATGCTGCATTGGACTCATTAAATGCCACACAAAGTGGCCCTCACACAAGACAACGTTCAAAAGCAACCTCCATACCTAACATACAAAGCAAACCAAGAACTAAAAGTTCGAAATCAACTAAAAGAATTCAAGATTCTGAGGTAATTTTGGTACCTGATTCACAGATTCTACCCATCGAACTCAGTCTAAAAACCCATGAGCTGACCCTGTTAGAATCAGCCATTGCAGAAATCACTAAAAGACATCCCTCAAGTGAAGATCCAGCAAGCTGATGAAAACAATGCGATGTCATTGGAGAACAGTGTGATAAGAAAGCCAACAAACACGAACCCGACCGCCATGCACAAAAAAAAATCTTCATGTCTGATGGAGATAATTACATGGTTGACTCCCCACCAACAAACATCTTAAGTGTGTCATTAACAGGGAACCATGCTTTGAAAGATCAATCCACACCACTAATCTCCCAAAAAGACAAAGCAGCGCTAGCCAAAAGACGTTGGCAATCGATTTACGAAAGTAAGCGTCTCTCAAATAGCATAGCAAATTTACTCTCAGCCCAACGCAATCCCAAAATAGCGTGATTGTCATTGGACATGATTGAGATTGAAACACTTCTGGCAAATCAAGAAAAACGAAAGGAAGTCTTCGGTCACTCATAAAATGAAAATACTATGTTAAAATTTCAGCCAAATCTGTTGGAGGATCAGTTTAAACATGATGATTCAATAGGCGACGGTATTACATCAAAACAGTTAACACACATACCGCCTCAGATGAATAGACCACGTGTACAAGAAACATATGAAGCGTACCCACTCAAAGATGGGAATGCAGATACAATACCCAACACGGAACAATTACCCTCAATACCGACTACCATGTTGGATCTTCAAAACATGCTCATTGCACTCACATCACAATCAATGATACCTCTTCTAAAGATGCAAGAGGCATGTTTAGAGTCGAGTAAAGATCAAGCCACACTATTGGCACTCATTAATGCGAAACAGATCTTCATCGAGTCGTTCATACACAAGATTGAAAACCGCCTAGACTACGAGGCCGAAACAAGTAAGATATGGCAATCACGCCTCGCAGACATTGCGAGAAATGACAGAGCAGACATCTCAAAGATAACTGAAGCACTAATAATTATGATGACTGCCAGCAAACAACAAACTGCCGCCCTTAAAACCGATCTCGCAATTTGCAATTGTCAAAACAGAACTATTACATATGATCAGAGCACAAAAATCTGTACAACCGGGCCAGAAATGCCAGTGTTGAATCAGTCTAAGAATCCTACTCAATCGTCTCAACATCTTGGCACAAATGTTAGTTTACCAAATATAAACACGCAAAATAAAAATAAAGAAATCAACTCTGAAACAACAGCGAGCAATTACGCCATCTTCTGTCCTACAGTCAATAATACAAAGTCACAAAAGAACTTAAAACCAACAAGAAAGAGAACCAAACAAGTTGTCTCTAGAGCCTTTATGAGAAACCTCAGTGTGTCAAATCAAACAATGGACATAGCCCTACCAGCAGATACCGGAGTAAGTGCTCCCCCACTCAAATTGCCAAGTGAGACAGGAAATAACTCGGTAATGTCACGAGAAAATAGCCAAACGGAAGCTCTAACTGAGGAAGATCAACTAGATCAGCTGCTCAACCTGTCACAACACCTGAACGAAGATCCATATATATCAGAAGAAGCGCAGATTCAACCTAGTGATGCCTCCCTTGTGATTATAGACGAATATGAGAATACACGGTCACGACTAACCATATCATGTGACTATATAACGAATTCCACATTTGTCTCAGATGAAGTACAATCGAATCATTCTAGAATTGACGTCTCGAACATGGACTCATCAAAAGGTTTAAACCAATCTTCCAAACCTGGTCTACCGCAACCTATAGTTGTCAATCCATGGAAAACCATCCAATCACGTGCAATCGTCTTAAAAAGAATACGGAATAACACTGAAGAATTGATACTTAACCAAACAAATTTTTTGAGGTTATTTAAGGCCATTCCGGACCTAAAAAAACATCACAACCCAAGACGTTTTGACAGTAAGCTTCATGGACGAGAGACATCTGGATAGGATTCAATTACTCCTCAATTCTGCTAAAACAAAACATTTTATCATCAACCATAAGGAGTCATTATTTGCACTTGGATTTAAAGTAGAAAATGCAAAGCCACAAGATGAAGCTGAGATGGAAAAAATCCATCAAAAAAAGAGCTGCTTCATTATACGACAAATATAGCTCTGACAATGAACGAGGATCGGCAAGAACTGCATATAACTATAGAAACACCTGGGCCGAGGAAAATATATACAGAGATCCATACACGCCCCATCAAAAACATCTTGATCAAAATGAACATCAAATAAGGAGAGTAATGGATTGGCAACAATCGCAGTCTAAAGTTTCCTTATGCTCCTGGAATACACGAGGAAACAGCCACCTCTTCAATGGCCAAGATCATGATCTGACAACTTATGATATCATATGCTTCCAAGAATCTTGGATTACAATCCAACCAATTTGTGATAATTATACCGTGCTGATGACGCCAGCTATAAAAAAACAAAAAAAGCAGGGCGTCTACGGGCTGCTCACGTTAATTAAAGTGAGCAGCAATTTCCAAATTGTTGAATCAGTCAATGTAAATGACTGGATACAAATAACCATATTAAGATACAACAAGCTAGATCCAACAGAAAATCGAGACACAATTGGCATAGTTAACATCTACTGGAATCCTGTTGCAATAGCCGATTAAATTTTCATTGATAAAGTGTGCTCCGGGTTAGATGACATATCCCTAAGATTTCCAAAGATCAACATAATACTATGTGGAGACCTAAATATTCATCTGTTCGATAAGACGGGAATTCTATTAAAAACTTGCAACATCGCTTCACGTGCCAATCAATGGTTAAAAGAAATGACGATAAGCGGCCTCTGCAGAGAACCATGCCTAGAACAAACAACAGCTAAACCACAGCACACCTGGTCCCGAGGCTCCTCTGGTGCCATTATTGATTATATATTTCTGCCAGACCAAATCAGCTCCAAACTAATCCAAACAAACATTGTGAAATCTGATAAGAGTGATCACTCGTTATTGACAATTGTATGGCAAATGCACAATCCACCAAAAGAAAAAATGCAATTTCCAGAACTAAGAATAAACAAAAGGCTAACCAGACTAAGAATTAAAAGTCACACTCTGGGAAAATGTTCTAACTGCCAAAGTAGCGATACTTTGTCTAACATTCAACGATTGAACTACCCACATTTATTAAATACTCTTGAACAACCTCGAGAAGTTACAAACCAAGCAACCAAACTTCACATACATGCATACTCAAACAATATTGTAAACAAAAAAAGGAGCTGAGATATCAAATTATGATACTAAAACGGCTACCAGATATAAACTACGAAAAAATAAGACAGTTAAAACAGCACTATAAAAACTCGCTCAAAAGCAATCGTGTTATACAAAATCAGAACGATGCTGAAGAAATGCTAGCCGCTTTACATAAAAAGAATACCAGAGACCTATGGCGACTTTTAAACCCACAAATGGAAGCTGCAATCCCAATGACATCTAATGTGGACGAACAGAGATGGAAATCACATGTTTCGAATCTTTATAAAGAAGCAATGATTGAAGGAAAGCAATCAAACACACAAATAAAAGCAACTTGGTCCTTCCTTTGGGAGACAGAAGACATCGAGAGGGCCATCTCTAAATTAAATCCGTCACAGGCTCCAGGTCCCGATGGACTTTCAAATGAAATCATAAAAGCCAACAAAACAACCTGGACACAGATCTGCTCTCTCATCTTCACTGCAATCGACCAAACCAAAGGCATACCACCATCTTGGCAAAAAGCAGTAATACTGCCAATCTATAAAAAAGGCGACTCTAAAGACCCAGGCAATTATAGACCAATTGCCCTTTTGGATCCACTGGGGAAACTATTTGCAAATGTACTGTTAGAACAGCTAAACACCTGGGCAAAAACAAACCAAATCTTTGCGAAAAGACAAACCGGGTTTGTAAAGCATGTAGGAACAAACATCAACTTATTCCTACTAAATTTGTTAAAGCAAGAAGCTAATCACACTAAGCGTCAACTATATGCAGCATTCATTGACCTCAAACTGGCGTTTGACCTTGTAAACAGAACAAAACTTTGGTCTAAACTACATCTATGGGGATGTCCAGATCAGATATTGGAACCTTTGAAATTACTATATCAAAATACATCAGTTAGAATTAGACTTTCAAAGGACGGTACAGTTTCGGAAGATATACAAACCTTCAAAGGCCTCAAACAAGGCTGTCCATTATCAGCTACATTATTCAACCTATTCACAGCTGACTACGAACTCGAGACAAACATTGAGACAGCTAACCCTCCAAAGCTAAATGGAACACCCATCCCTTGTATGATGTATGCTGACGACATTGTCATCTGCTCCCAAACACAGAGAGGGCTGCAAATAGCTTTGTCTAAACTTGAAATGTACATGAAGGTAAATGGCCTTGAAATAAATACGCAAAAATCGCAAATCATGATGCTAGCTCCGACCCAAAAAAATAATCAGGAAATGAAAACAATGTATTTAAACAAACGACCACTAGCCCAAGTCTCAACTGTAAAATATCTAGGAATATGGGTGAATCAATCTCCAACGGAAGTTAATTGGTCAATCTCTCTGAAAACCAAAACCTTGTCATTAGCATGCCAAGGTCTTTTCCTTCAACGTAAATATGGCAAATTCACTTTACAACCGATTATTACGTTTTATAGACAAAAGGTGGTGGCCATCCTCCTGTACGGTAGCGAAACGTTCATCAACCTGGACGGCAGGATATTGGCACACTTAGAAGCCCTTTTCTGGAGAAAGGTGTTAACATTACGACAGTCATTTCCTGTGGCTCGAATCAGGTATGAATTATCACTCCAATCGTTATCATCCTTACATACATGGAGAAAATTAGACTTATACAGGAAGATCCTGTCCGACCAACACATTCCAGCATTACAAATATTTCAAACCAAAGAAAATGCAACACATGCCACTACTATGCAGGCCTGGAAAACTCATATGGAAGTTATAAAAAAGGCAGCAAATATCTCATTCGAACTCCTAACACAACGCCCAGGGAAAGCAAAAAAAAGAATTACCCAGAATGATTGGATAACGACTGTTGAAGTCAAAGGAAAATACAAACTTAATCAAGAGTGCAAATTTGATATACATTCATTAAATCACCTGCCGACATAACTCCAAAAATGTCCATCTACCCAAGCCAGAGACTTTTTTTTGCGGTTCCAATTAAACCTATTGCCAACAAGGGAATTGTTAGCATCAAGGAAACTCCTACCAAAGGACATGGCTTTTTGTAGATTCTGTAAAAAAGGAAACGAAACAGAAACCTTGAAACACATTATCATATCTTGTCCAGCCCTGATCGATACTAAGATACGCATCAGAGATATGTATCTAACAGCAACAGTTCAGCTAAATCCAGAAGATCGCTGGGCAAAGTTCCTCCAGGGTGAAACAAAAAGGAGATTTTCACCATTGTACATTTCCTAAAGATGATTTTGGAAGAAAAACAGAGTTAAGAAAGAACTTTTCTAATGATAATTGCCAGTATTTGAAATAGTAATGAAATATGATCTATTAAAAAAAAAAAATGAAAGGTTTAAATATAAACCAAACATTTTAATAAAACACATCCCCACCCCAGTTCCAGGCCGATCGGGCCAGGGTGCACACCTGGACAGGTAGTCGGCTACCAGCTGAAATCTGGCTGGTTTGTGCAATGTGAGGAAGTCAAAAGGTTGGAGGGAGAGAAACCAGCGGAGAACCCTCTGGTTGGTGTCCTTATGTTGGGCTAGCCATTGCAAGGGTGCATGGTCTGTGTACAAATTTAACCGGCGACCCAACAGGTAGTATCTGAGGGAGTCTATGGCCCATTTGATGGCCAAACACTCCTTCTCAATAGTAGAGTATGCTGATTCATAAGGCACTATTTTTCAGCTGATAAAGCATACAGGTTGTAGGTCACCCCCTTGGTACTGTGAAAGTACGGCCCCCAAACCCTGGTTCGAGGCGTCAGTTTGCAAAAAGAAATGTTTCTGGAAGTCTGGGCAACATAGGACTGGGTTCGATGTAATCCTTTGCTTCAGATGGGCTATTGTGTTCAGGACACTCTAGTTGTTAGTTAGATTCGGATCACCCTTGAGTCTTAAAGCATCGGTCAAGGGGGCGGCAACGGAGGAGAAGTCTGGTATGAATCTCCTGTAATAACCAATGAGTCCTAAAAACACTTGAATCTGCTTCCTGTTGGGGGGGGTTGGAATATCGTGGATAGCCTGGGTCTTGGAAATGTGCGGTTTTAGGACTCCTCCACCCACTATGTGTCCCAGATATTTGGTTTCATGGGTTCCCATCGTGGTCTTTTTGGGGTTAATGTGCAAACCCGCCTTATGTAAATCAGCCACAATGAGTTCTAGATGGATCAGATGGGCTTCCCAGGATCTGCTATACACCACGATGTCATCCAAGTAAGCGGCCGCATATCCGTCATGCGGCCTCAAAATGATGTCCATTAACTTTTGAAACATGGCGGGTGCCCCATGTAGTCCAAAGGGCAGAACCTTGTATTGGTAGAGTCCTTCCGGGGTGGAAAAGGCGGTTTTCTCTTTATCCTGGGAGCGCAAGGGAATCTGCCAATAGCCCTTGGTTAAATCTAAAGTGCTTAGGAAGAGGGCTGCTTCGAGGCCTTCTAGGAGTTCATCCATTCGCGGCATTGGATAGGCGTCATATTGAGACACCGCGTTTAGTTGTCTGTAGTCCATACAGAAGCGGACTGAACCGTCCGGCTTGGGGACTAGCACTATGGGAGATGACCATACGCTGCTGGATGGCTCAATAATATCCATCCGTAACATCTCATCCACCTCCGAATTGATGACCCTTCGCCTGGCTTCAGGTATTCGATATGGCCTAAGCCTTATGGTTTGTCCAGGTTCTGTGTTGATTCGTGTTCTAGCATACTAGTTCTTCCGGGTAATGTAGAAAAGGCATCGGCATAGGGAGACAACCTGTTCAAGACGTCTGATTTCATGTCCGGGGATAGGGTGTCTCCCCAGTTCACGGCGTCTAGGGTTTCAGGAACGGTGTTCACGTTCTCTTCTGGTTCTGGTTCCTCGGTATCTACAAATGCACCCAGAAGAGGCTCATTCCACTCCTTCAGTAGATTGATATGATAGACTTTATCAGGAGTGGTTCTATCATGTTGATGTACCCGATAAGTCACTGGACTGAGCACGTCAGTGATTTTGTATGGCCCTCGCCATCTGGCCAACAGCTTGTTAGCACTGGTGGGTAGGAGTACCAGTACCTGTATACAGGAGGGCAGGAAATTCACTGACGGGCCCATAGGTCAGTGCTCACCCTCTAGTACTTGCAAGACAGGATAGCTGCACCATGTCAGGGATGGGGGTGCAGGATTCACTTACTCCAACACGACTCAATAATGAGGACTCAGTAGTTTGGCAAAGGGAAGTCTGTTTAATGACAAGTACATCAAACAGGGAAACAAATGGGAATCGGCATCGTTGCGATCACCTGTCTCGCTCCAACTCCTCGAACTTCAGTTGAACAGCAATTCTTCTAGGCAATATTCGTCATCATTGACGTCTAATTCTACAAAACTCGTCATGCAATATAATTGGTTAGGAAAGGTGCTATATCTGTATATGATAATAGAGTATGCGGATTGGATAATTCTTATAGGATGGGCATCTATGCCCCTCCCTCCACATCACACGTGATAGACGTCACTGCAAGTACGACGTTTCATTGGTTCTATGATATATAGAACCCCAGATAACTTGGTCCATTGTGATTGGGCAGGTTACACCCCTAGACATAAATTTCCACTTATAATTAGCAGCATGCAGAATGGACACCCAGGTGCCTGGTGTCCCAAGTTTCACCCTGCCTCCCTTCCATCAATCAGTATCTTGGGCTATGTGTCAATTAGTTGGCTGGGTATGGCCTTGAAACTGTAGCCTCTTATCAGGAAAAGTTATGGCATCCTCGGGTTCTGGGTGACATCAGGCGGTGGTACCTCTTCGCGCCTGGCTGATCACGTGCTAGTTCACCATGAATCTGCTTCAGTTTCCAGCTTTTAGTGTATTTAACTCTGTTTCGACCTCGCCACCTGCATGGGCACCCCTTATCTTAACCTTCATGGGGAAGGCTGGTACGCTCTGAAGTCTGAGTCTTGTTAGCTGACGCTCTCCTCCCCTTCTCTGGATGACCTCGATTTCCTAGGCATGAGCCGCTCTTTGTTGAGTTTCGATTCCGTTCCTTCTCTTGGCTGGGTAACGACATTTGGCCTGTAAGGCCTCTGGCAGCCTGGGTACATTTCTGCTTTTACAAAATGGAGTCGCACTTGTATAATGTGTCTTATTAAGGTAGATATATGGTTGGCGCTTGCCGCTCTAATCTTCTACTAAGCATTGCAAGCAGTATCGTTTTCTTTAGCTTCTTGCGTTCCAAGCCTATTTACACACGTTTAACTGGTCGGTTGCTTCCATCTTGTCCTGTAGCAACGTGTCCTCACATTTTAACATCGTCTCTTCTCTGTGTCCATTACATTTATTTTCGTAGCTACTCGCACTGGCGTGCTGTCTTCGATGGCTGTTTTCGTTCATTCGCGAGTCTGTCCCGGCCCTTGTGTCATTTCCACTGTCCTTCCATTAAGCTCTTTGGGTCTCTTCGTGGACCGTCTGTAGGTACTCTTCGTTTCGTATTAGTGGCTGCTACGGCTGTCTGATAGTGTTTGTTTGTTTGTTTATTTGGTAATGCGCGCCAAACCCTTAAGTAGCCGGCGCAACAGTATACACAAGAAATCTTAAGCTTCATTACAGTGTTTGGCATGAATAGATAAAACATATAGGCAAGAATATGTACAACGATAAATACAAAACAATATATACAGATGCAGGACATAACTTGGGATGTCCAAGGCACACTAGCAAGTTTATCAATATAGGCAGTATATAAACAGGTTTATGAGTCAGTCTAGTAAGTCTGTGTATCATAAGGGCCTGGTAGGTGGTGGTGCATGCTCAATGACCTAGAGAGCAGAGTAGTTCATGGATGCAGAAGGTTCGGTGTGGGCCAAGTATTGAGGGCTCAGTGTAAGTCAGGTTATGTGTCATTTGCACGTAGCCATTTGAGTATCTTGTTTCTAAATATAGGGTGAGGTTGTTCAGTTCTGAGGTCAAGAGGTAACTTGTTCCAGCATTGTGCAGCTTTGACAGGAAAGCTGGTTCCTTCCGCAGTCGAGCGTTTGAACCTAGGAGTCTCTAATTTGAAGGTGTTAGTAGATCTCATGGGGCAGGAGGATGTTTTCCTGTTGATTTTTTCCACCAGATACAGTGGGGCTAGGTTGTTAAGACACTTCGATGTGAGGGAGGCTGTTTTGAGGAGGATTATGTCTGTTATCTTCAGCCAGTTAACCTCTTTCCTGAATTTAGTAATGTGCTCTCTGTGAGGGATGTCTAATGCTGCTCTTAGGGCATTGTTCTGCAGTCTATGAATTTTGTCTGTGATGTATTTATTGGCTCCTGAGTACAGGGCGTTACAATAATCTAATCTGGACAAGATAAGAGCATTGGCTAAGGTGGTACAACTAGTGCTGGATAGGTTTGGTCTAGAAGCGCGGATGAGTTTGCAAGTGTACGTAGTAGAGGAGGCGAGGGAGGTAACTTGCTTCTTGAGAGTGAGGGAGGAGTCTAGGTAGAATCCAAGGGTTTTAACCACAGACATCACCTTGATTGGGTTGTTATCAATGCTGATGGATGTGTAGTTTGGACTTAATTTTTGGATGTTAGCTTCAGAGCCTAAAATTAGTATCTCAGTTTTATCGTCATTCAGGCAGAGGCCATGGGAGGCCATCCATGCCTGAATGAGGGTATAGATCTTGTTCACCAAGGCTGAGTCTGCATCCAAGTCGCCCGAAAGGGGAATGAGGATCTGGGTGTCATCTGCATAGTTTGTGTAGGTGACACCCAGTCTGTCCAACTTGTCAAACAAAGGCTTGGTGAAGATGTTGTACATAGTGGGGGAGACACAAGATCCCTGTGGTACGCCACAAGTTATGTTAATGGGGTCAGCAGAGTCTATTGTGGAGAAGACTCGCATAGTGCGATTCGCTAAGAAGGATTGGACCCAAGCTGTGGCATCTCCGGAGAAGTTGGCGGCTGATTTGAGGTGGTTACATAAAACTGCATGGTCCACCAAGTCGAAAGCTGCCAAAAAATCCAGGCTAATTTTCCACTCACCTTTAGTTCCTCAATTTGTGTTTTGAGGTCTAGCAGAGCTGTTTCCATGCCATGGAGTGGACGGAAGCCAGATTGTTGTGAGCCGAGCAGGTGGTAGGCTTCCAGGTAGTGCTGGATTTGTATGTAGGCAGATCTGTCTAGGATTTTAAGTAGGAATGGCACAGTGGTGATAGGTCTATAGTTGGTGGGGATGGTGCGGTCCAAAGTTTGTTTTTTAAGTAGAGGGAGGACCCAGGATTCTTTGAGGTTAGTGGGTACCGTGTTTGATTTAAAGGAGGAGTTTATAAGTTTGGAAATGAAGGGAGCTAGGTCTCTTGCTGCGTCCTTTATTATTTGTGCTGGGCAGGAGTCGCCCTTACAGTTTGAGGGTTTGAGGCAGAGTATTATTTTTTCCGTGTCAATTATGGAGATAGTCTTGAATTTGAAGGGTGTGGTTGTCCTATTCTCCTGAGGTTGAGGTATTTGTTGGTCCGAGGGTGGCAGTGTGGCCTTTATTTTGCAATTTTGCATTGAAGAGAGGAGATTTTATTTGATAGGGCATTTTGTATATTGGTGCACCATTCTTTATTTTTAGGGGCGTTGTCTATCGGTTGAATTGGGGATTCCAGTTTGCGGAGGATGGCGAATAACTCTTTAGTATTTAAGTTAGCTTTCACAATCCTGTCATTGAAGATGTTCTTCTTGGTTCTTGATTATTTCTTTTTTTTAGAATTTGGCGAATTCAGTTAGGCTATTTTTATTATTTTCAGAAGGTGAGTGGTGCCAAATGCTGCCCAGGGATGTCTGGTTATGGGCGCTTCAACAGGTATGGATCTTCTGATGTACACTGGGCATAGCCCCGTGCAGCTCTTTGTTGGTTTGTTTGTTCCTCATACGTCACATACCTTGGTGAGTACTCTCCTGGTACCTCGAAATGAGGAGCAGGGGTGCAGGCCATGTCTAGGACCTCCTCTACACTCCCCCCTCTGGTCGGTTCATCGACCACTTCTACGATCTCCTTTGCATTTATTTCCTTTGATTCTTCGGTGTTATAGAGTAAATTTAACCAGTGAACTGCGCTAAGTTACAGACAATACATCAAAACCAGTTGTAATGTATTTTTAATTGCGTTCTACAGCCTGACACGTGTTTCGAGCAAAGCTCTTCCTCTGAGGCTGTACATGCATTGACAGTTGATTGAAAAGTTACATATGCAGTTAGTTATTACATACATAAAATAACAGCCAAACCAGGTAGAACAAAGATAGGGGGAGAGAGGGGAGTTATTGCCAAGTTTGTAGTGCAAATTGCATGGCATCATAAGATACGTTAATTGCAGGTTGGCATGACAATGAAAAAAATTAACAATCATAAGCGAAAGAAAATGCATGTAAGCAGTTACCATATCAGTGATGGCATCAAAGTAATTCCAGATTCAGGAAAGAAAATAGAAACGACAAACAGAATTAGTGTGGTGCGGTGATTAGACAGCCATGGATAACATTAATGGCTAAATAGCCTATATTCTAAATGGTAATTTGAATCTTAATATTTACCCACGAGTGCTTGTCCAATTGTATATGCTGTGCAAGAGAGAAATTTATAACCAAATCAAACGTTCTATGTATAACAAGAGTATAGGTACTTGAACCATAGTTTATCAAGGGTCAACACTTAACAATAACTTGCTTAGTTTACGAATAGAATGAAAACGCTAAATCGGAGTGAAAATATATGATATGTGGCTGTATATTATTATATGATAGAAAGGACGGATATCAGATTGCCAATTCAGGTAATTAGAGATTAAAGATTACCTGAGTTCCAATTGCAATTGCAAACAAACAATTATATGTAACTGTGTTAGTCCCAAGTTGCCGCTGTGGGTGGAGATAATCGATACCACAAGCAATCCATTCCGTAGATTGCAAATAATCCCCATAGCACAAGTTGCCAGCCGATACAAGAAAGGAAAGAGAAGCCTGAGTTAGGCAATTGTCAATTATTAATGATCGGACATAGTTAAGAGGCAGGGACCGTGTCAAAGTAACACGCGTCCTACTCACCAGCCTTCCGGCATCGAACTGATTCAAGGGAGAGCGCGTGCGAGCACTGTCTCATGTCAATTGAAGGAAACTGAACCGCGGAACCGAGCAAGACTGTCAAACCAATCGCGGCCGCCATTTTGGGTGAGGGAATTGTCCATAACCCATCATATTGAAAACATATTCTCGCCCCACGGTTAGCAACAGGGTACTAAAAACAGATAAAATGGTGGGGCCACCTCCCACCGCGGATAGGTCAATTGTCAGTGCAATTAAGATGCCCAATATTGTGTTGTCAATTGCATTAAAGCCCCATCAACATAAATTGCCATGGCTGTGTAACCTGCTGCATCAATAATGCCATTGGTATCGTGGAAACAATCATATCACGGGGAGTGTGCCTCCCAAATATAACACCGGAGTAATGTGTTTGCATCCCCATAACCAGTGGCACTTCCAACTGAAGAATAAGCTAATAAAATTGGATGGGGAGAATAGATGACTGTGCATAAAGTCAATGCACCTATTAACATGATTGCAGTCATTTGTAGAGTGGAACAATAGTATCTATATACAATTGTGTAACAGTTTGACACTATACTTTAAAAAAAAAAAAGAACATTACAGAACATCAATTGGAACACAGTTTTACCATTTTTATATATAATTGTTGCATAATAGTTAGTCAAGGCCAATTTAAACAGTAATTAACGCTGAGGTGCAGATTCAGTCATAGGAATACATGAAATTCATGATCCGAATTGAGTCCTCGAGTAACCAATCTGTGTTTACAAATAAGTCTTGCTTCCAATTGTCTAAGTCTGAGTTCCATATTTCCTCCTCTCTTAGAGGGACATATCTGAGCTAAACCAATAAAGCGTAAATCCTTAGTCTCATCAAGTTGATGTGATGTCTGCCAATGCAGCGCTGATGGATATTTCGAATCCTGTTTATACAATAAGGCCAAATGTTCCTGTAGTAATCAGGACAGTAGCCGAAGTGGAGTTTTGTAGACCTTTATTACACAATGTCTTGACCAAGGTAGTTGGACTCCAGGTTGACCCCACAGTTACTTCACTGTGAGTAAAAGGCACCAGGAGTTCCTCTTCTCTTTAAGTGTCTCCTACTCTCACGGACCCGGATAGGCCCACCAGTTGCTCTCACTCTCCTCTCCTTCTCCCTGCAAAAAGCAACAAAAACGCCATTAGGCCAGTCCCTTTTATACCTGGTGTTTGGAGGGAAAAAGGGCCAATCGGGAATAACTTCCCTCCCCCCCTGTCCGATTGGTGGGGACTCTAGGTACCCACCCTCTATAAATAGCGCTGCCTCCTCCCCACCTCCTCCTTTACTCTGGCTGCCTGGTTCTGGCTTCCCCTCCTTGTTGTCAGCCACGCCCTCTTCATTGGCCCCGCCCCCCCAATATGGTGTCTCCCTTGAGGCTTGCCTCCCGGAGGCCCTTCCTGCTTGAGGCCCCATGCTGCTGTTCGGGGTCTGCCCTGCATGAGGTAAGGAGGGGGTTCTGGTTGGTTCCCCCTGATGAATTCATGCCCAGCTGTCTGGCACACCTCCGACGCCGAGCGGTCGGCACGAGTCGGGCTCTCTAGTTCCCGAGCCTCGCCGCCGCTCGCCGCCGGAGGCCGCCGAGGTACGCTCTGTTCGCGGGTCTCCCAGCCGCAGCGCCAGTGAACCCGGTCCTCGCGGGTACACGCGGCGCTGCGGCTGTGAGCATCCGCGGCGCTGCGGCCGTAACGCTGGCACTGTCGCGGGACGCCGACAAGGCTCTCCCTTTAACAGGGATGCCTTCCCGGCACCCGCCCTCAGCGTCGCACATGCCCGCGGCATAGCGGGCTCCTCTGGCTGTGCGTCCCGCTCTTCGTCCAGCCTCACATCCTCACAGTTCCCGAATGCGGATGTTGAGGGGCCTAATAGTGCTGCCTATGTAAAATAATCCACAAACACAAATAATGCAATATACTACAAACTTAGTGTTACAGTTGATAAAAAAATTGATAACATGTTTTCCCGTTACGCCAAAATCTAGCACTTCAGATTCAAAAGTGTACGGACACATATTATAGCTTCCACACTTGTGAAAGCCATTGGCCCGCCCTTGAGCTAACCATGTCATGGCCGTAGGTGCTTGAGACATGAAGGATGGGCAGAGTATATTTTTCAAAATGGGTGCTCTACAAAATGTTATTGATGGATTCGGTTCAAGCATTTTAGTTAAATCACTATCAAGGTGTAGAAGATGCCAGTGGCGTTTGAGGATGGCATAAACACTATTGCGGTCTCTATTATACCGTGTGATCAATCTAATTTTATTATGTGGCTCGTTGCCTGAGATTTGTCTAGTTTTGGGTTTAAGTAAATCCGCTCTCTTCATACTAGACACTTCCCGTTCCACTTTGGTCAGCAATGAGGGTTGGTACCCTCGTGTTGCAAATTGGTCATGTATAAAGGTTTTTTCTGCCCTAAAATCAGCATCCAGCGAACAGTTCCTTTTTTGTCCTGATATATTCACCCTTCGGGGTGTTATTGATAACAGACTTTTTATGTGAACTAGATGAATGTAAAACAGCATTAACTGAAGTTGGTTTATGAAAGGTTTTTGTTATAAAGCCATCAGGAGACACAGAAATATTTAGATCGAGAAAATCAATAGAACAGGTGGAACAATGGTATGTAAATTGTAAACCCCAATTGTTTGCATTCAATAAAATAACAAATTGGCGTAAGTCCACTTCACTACCAGTCCAGAGCATGATAACATCATCAATAAATCTTTTCCAAAGATATATAAAGTGTGTGAAGTCATTATTCAGAAACACATATTGCTGTTCAAATTGGTGCATGAATATGTTAGCCGCAGAAGGAGCAAAACTTGCCCCATTGCAATCCCAATAAGTTGTCGATAATATGCATCGTTGAATAGAAAGACATTGTTTTGCAAAGCACAAAAAAGTAGTTCCTTGATCATTTCAATATGCAGATGATATGATGCTGATTTATGTCGAAAAATGTAAGTGATACTGTCAATTGCTTTCAGGTGATCAATAGATGTGTATAATGACTTGACATCAAGTGTGACCAGTAAGACATCAGGGATAGGTGGCAATTGTGCAAGAATATCTAGAATATGCATAGTGTCACGTATATATGTAGGTGTAGTATATACCAAAGGTGAAATACATTCATTTACATAGATTGAAATTGGTTCCATAATCCCTCCTAGACCACTAATAATAGGTCTACCTTCCAGTATCTTTGTGAACTGCTTGTGAATCTTAGGTAAGGAATATGCAGTTGGCATGGTGGGTTTGTCAGAAATCAAAAAAGATTTTTCCACATCAGTAATGATACCTAATTTATACCATTTCTCAATTAGGGAATAAATTGTATTACGGATATGTAGGATTGGATTATTTTTCAAAATAGCATAACATCCATGTGAATTCAAGTGGTCCAGTGCCATTGAGATATAGTCAACTTTGTCCATGATTACAACGTTACCTCCTTTATCAGCCTCCTTAATCACAAGCGAGTCATTGGAAGCTAGCTTGTGAAGGGCTTGTTGTTGTACTGACGTTAGGTTAGATTGTATATGATAAGAATGAGAAGAGCAACGATCACAAAGTAAATGAATGTCATTGGTCACAGCTCGGTGAACAGTGTCTATTATATTGTCTTCTGAAAAAATAGGAGTACATTTTAATTTGTTTGCAAATTCTTTAATTTTCAAATTGCGATGTTGTATGTCCAACTCTTTCATAATATCCAAGAGGTTGGTCTCACTGTCAGAAATCGCATCATCAATAGACATGAGTATATGGGTGCTCATCATAGTTTGCAAAGAGAGTTCTGAAAGTTCAGGTACAGGTGTCTTAGAAAAATACTGTTTTACTTGTGTGGCAACATTTTTAATTTAAGTTTCCTAATGAACTTAAATAAGTCAATCTGTATCTGAACATAATCATTCTTGCTAGATGGTGCAAAGGAAAGACCTTTGTTTAGTAGTGAGTGTTCTTCTGAAGAGAGCTGATATTGGGCCTCATGACGACCCTGGCGGTCCGGAAATAACGGTGGCGGTAAACCCGCCGCCACCGTTGTTTCCGGACCGCCTGATCCCGACCCCTGCAGGTGGGAGGTGATGTTCCCGCCAGGTCTGACCTGGCGGGTTTAACACCTCCCGCATGCAGGCGGACGAGGAAACACCGGCAGCATTACAAGATGCTGCCGGTGTTTCCATGATCCCGATTCCCATTGAGTCCCATAGGACTCAATGGGAATGGGGATTTACACCATTCCGCCTCCGTGATTCCCGGAAAACCGGGGTTGTAATGCCCCGGTAATTCCGGGAATCACGGAGGCGGAATGGTAATACGAGTCCGGCGGTAACCAGGCGGTTTTACCGCCGCGGTTACCGCCGGACTCGTAATGAGGCCCATTGACTTAAGTTATGAATGAGATCTATCTGAACTGATTTGGATTGTTCTGGTTTTGAAGAGATTTCTGGTATGAGGCTCTGATTAGCCGTTGACCGAGTGGGGCGGTGTTGGCGCCGCCTGTGTTGGCCGCCCCTTGACCCCCTTGGTTTGGACCTGGTGTTACGGTATTGGCAGCGGGTGGCAAGCAGAACCTGACCTGTTTTCTGATCGCCTCTTGTCTGTTGCCCTTTTTGAATCTTCTCATTTGTTCTAAAAAAGATGCCGGAGTGGGTGGTTCTGGTGAATCTCCAGATTCCACGTCCTCATCATTGGTAGTCTCCTCCTGAATTGGGGCATTGCCCACCATGGCCTTATTCCTGGATCCATCCGAGTCACTCTCGATATCAGAATTGGCAGGAGATGAAACAGAACTACTATTACGTGATCTGGAAACATCATCAAATTTAGGCTGATAGGTGTATACCCGATTATCACGATAGTCCCTGTCATCTCTGGAGAATTTACTACATTTTCTCATTTTGACATCATCCTGATGTCGCCTCAATATATTATGCATTGTTTTAAAGTTTTTCTCAATAGTGGCAGCGGGGGCATCAAACAATTCAATTTCTCGTTTCAGCTCATCTATTTGTTTGACTATACGAATATGCTCCCTTTCAGCATGTTCAATAAGTAACAGGATCATTTTATTGGAGCTAGCGGTCAGGTTAGTTTCCCATTCTGCTGCCAAGTCACTGTCTTGAGGATCTTCAAAATCAAGCAAGATAAGTATAGGGAGACCTCTCGGTATTTTGTGTTCTTGAATATAATGTTTGAGCGTGGTCATCTCCCAAAATGTATTGATCTCTCTAATGCTCAACCTTTCTAGCTTGATAAATTTCGATTTCAGATCCTCAGTAGCATTAGTTAACCGTTTGAATGGGTTCAATGTAGATCCGCGAGGTGCAAAAAGTGCTTTGATATCCTCATCTCTAGTGAGGATATATTCGGCTGCTTCGGCCATTTAGATATATGTAGCAAACTGCAAAGCAGCTGGTGTAAGGACCAAAAACAGGGATTCTCTGTCCAACTTCAGGTCATTCTTAGGGATCACTAGCACGGGAACGTGGACGTTCACCAGTGTGCATATGCCTCCCCAGTTTTTTGGTAGTCTTATGTATGCCTTGGATCCACACGCCCATTAACGGTCCATAATAACTGCGGTTCCTTGTGTCATTCCAGGGGCTTCAAAGATTCGTCCGCAGTTTACATTCTCTCCCATCTTCCTTGTGCCATTATTTCGGAAGCATAGTTTTGGGCTTTCCAGTGGTACTATCTGCAGGGGTCCTCCTCTGTCTTCAACCCATGTTAGCAGTTTTACCAGTTTTGGCCATAGAGGTTTGCACAACCTCTGCGAATTCTCTATTGCTTCTCGGCAGGCTCCAAAGACCATCCAAGCTCAGCAGATTACTACTCCTTCTTCCCATCCATCCTGGAAGACCACTGTTCCCCAAATCTGCATTTGGCCTCTGTTCTTCCAGGTCTGCGCCTCTTCTGCAGTTTTTCCTTGAACGTTCAATCTTGGGTTTATTACCCAACGTGTTCCTGATCCTTTGACGCCTGGATTCTCGTATCTGATCACGTGATTCCTTGTTTGCGCCCTGTTTCTTGTCTTAATGTCCTGGACATAGCCATCTTCATCCGGGTAATCCTTTTCGTTGGCCCATATCAAAGAGGCATCTCTTCCCATAAATTGTCCTCTGGTGTTGTACATTGCTACATGTGATATACAGTGTGCTGTGGGTACATCCATTTCTACAGCCACGAAGATCTTGGATTTTCCCATACTATATGGTAGGAGTGCACAGACGAAGCATTCTCCCTCTGACTGTCTTCGTCCTACTTCCTTCATGTGCTGGTACCATATGTTGTTTCCGAGGTGGGCTGTGCTGTCCAGGTAATCATTAAGTTCATTGTTGTCTTCATGTGGGTTTCTCTTAATCCTCAATGTCCTTTTGTAGTTAGCTATATCCACGTCTCTAAATGCGTCTATATGACTCTTTCTTGTTGGAGGATTCTTGCGCATGCTTGTTAGCGGAGCGGGTTTCATTACCTGTATCGCTGTGGTAGGAGAAGGTTTTGCGTTTTTTTTCCTTTCCTTTTGTAGTCGTCCATTGAGGTTCTCTAACCGCCGTTGGCTCACCATCGCCCCAATGCTTGGCTGTGTCGTACATCTGGTGCTTGTTCCTTGCGTCTGAGCTGGTGTGCTTACTGTTCTAGTCTCTGCAGTTCTATTTTTCAGCTCCTCGTGCAGTTTCCTTGCTTTGACTATGAATGGGAACAAATAGTATATCAGTGTTTGTGTTTTCTCTGTGACTTCCTTTGTGGCTACTTCTGTTCCTTTGAGGGATTTTGCTAGGCCCTCTTTCATTGGTTTCTCACTTGGTTCTCCTCGGTCGCTTCTGCTATTTTCTGGAACTGATTGTTCGGCAGGCAGTCTCCCCTTCTCTGCTGCCTTCGTTGGAGGCCCTGTAGCCATAGACACTTGCCCTTGTCTGTGTGCATTCAGTGTGTGCGTGTGTGCAGTGGTCAGTGCTGCATTTTCATTCATTTCGTGCTGACCCTGTCTCCAGACTTTTTCTTCATTCATTACCTCAAGTGTGTATGAATAACTGCTAATTACATTTAGTTTCATCTCGTTTGTTTTACCATCAGCTTTTCTGGGAACTGGGATCACTATATAGGGTCTGGGTGCTTTCATAGGCCCCAGACGTTCATTATCTGGTGGGTGCACTGAGATTGGGACACTTCGTGCACCAATAAAGAAAGCAGTTCTGATAGCCAATGATAGAAAGACAATGATAATTACTACGCATATACACATAATAGATTTGTAGGGCATCTGGCAGCATTTCCTTCCAGGGAAGCGGTGGCGCCCCTGTGCTGGTGGTAAAACCAAGTTACTGTTCTGTGCTCCCATTTCAAACAAGTCCATAGTCAGTTATTTATTCCTCTTCTTGCTCTGATTTCGTAGTTCAAGAGTTCATTACTACTAAAGTGATGAGTGCTTTTTCATGTGTCCCCCCTCTTGCAGGTGCTGTCGGTAATCGCTGGGTATGCAGAACAGTTCCTGTGCTAGACTATGGAAAAAGGGTTAGACTAGCAACTTTGGTATATCACATTCATAATGCATATTTACAGTAGGTAAAAACCCAGTGCATTCCTGGACTTTGCCTTGGTCCTGAGGACATGCTGGAACCTGTTCAATGCAAAGGAATGAAAAGATGGAACTGCTAAAAATCACACAAAAATAAAACGTAGTAAAAAAAAAAAGTGAACATGAAAAAATAAAAAACAAAAAATAAAAATAAGGAAAAGTAGAGGAAAAAGCTAAACGAAAAAATAGGATGGTGTAGTTCTTGTCTCTGCTCTCCTCGATCTGTCCTGTGGCGGAAAATTGAAGAACTGTGACTCTATCCTCGGTTTGTTCCACAGCGAAAGATAAAGCACTGTCTCTCTGTCTTCACAATCTGTCCCACGGCGGAAAGTCTCACTGGAACCTCCTAAGGTATTCTCGCTGGAAGTTAGATAGCTCCACCTGGAGCATTATGCCGTGGAGGAGTGTACCCATGTGTGGGGCGTTGGCCGGATCTCTACGGAAGGTGATGACATCAACATCTGCAGGCCTCCCCACCCTTTCCAGATAGTCTGTGACTAGTCTAAGCAGGACGTTATGCACCAGCTGGGTGTCTTTGGGTGATAGGGACATTTGTCCTGTTTGGCAGGGTCCTTGTCATGAGCTTTTCTTTTGATTTGCACAGTCTCTGCACCTTCCTGTTGCGTGGACTACCATGAGGTGATTTAGCTTAGTACACAGTTGGTTCAACTGAGCTAGGTTTCTTGGGTCTCTGATGAAAGTACGTGTGTCACTTGTTCTCCCGATGAGTCCTGGGCATTTCTCGATAATTTCGAAGAACAAAGTAAATGTGAGTTCATCGATGTCTACTGGCGGTGGAAGCATTTGTGTCCTCTTCACTGTGCTCGGGTAGCTTGGCGAAGGCTCCAGCGATGACAGTCAGTAGTTGCCAGATTGTTTTCTTGATCGCAGGGTCTTGAATAAAGTCTGTGACACTGGTTTCTCTCCATATGAGTGACGGGTATGATATTACCACCAGTTGAAAGTAGGTTAACACATCCCACTTGAGGTTTCTGCTGGGAGATACCATAAGTTCTGTAAACAAAGTCTTGATAGTGGTTGCTTCAGGATACTGTGTTATGCTCTCAGAAAATATTTTATTTGCAGTCTATCAGAGTCTTGATTCTTTGTACTACTTGGGCATGACGTGCCTTCAAATGTTCGTTTTATCAATGTTGTTGTGGCTTTGGATGTGCTTCTCTTTACCCTGCAACTAGGATGCACAGAGTGTTTGTTTTATGTCCTTTATCATCTTTCACTGGTTTGAGAAAATGTCTTGTTTAAAAGTCACAAACTGAAACAGAGTTCTTTTGTCATTGTTTTGCTGCTCATGAGTCCTTCTTTCTCACCATGGATCTTGTCTGCACGTGCTGAGGTTATTCGCCGTTGTTTGTAGTTTCTTCGTGGTTGGATGCAGCTGGAGGGCTTTCTCCTATATAAGGTTTAATGTCATTCAGGAAGAGCCATGCCCTTTTGCCCTGGACCTTGACGGCTGAAGGAGTGCAGTCCTCTATGAAGAAAGGACCATTGAATCGTGGCTCATCCCACTTCTTCCTTGTAAAGTTCCATATGAAGACAGCGTCACCAGGGAAGACGGGTGGCGCACATAGACTTTGCGCGGAGTCTGTTCCAGCACTTCCTGTTGTGTTTGTGCTGCGCTGCACCCTTTTCTTTGTCGCTGCAGATGGCCTGAAATGACAGAGACGCTGGATGTCATACAATTCAAGTCCTCCTGCATCTCTGTCCCCAGGACCTCACTGGTTGGCTGGGCATCACATCTAGCTCTATCTCGGAGGGCAAGAGGGGTCCTCATCCTTCTGCCTGTGACTATCTTGTGTGGCGTGAGATGATGGTCGGAACCTGGTTGGTTCCGAAGTGCATATAATGCCAGTGGTAGACAGTGCAACCATCCCTTTTTCAATGTGAACTTCAGTTTGGCTATCCTCTCTTTTAACAGGCCGTTGAGCCGCTCACATATGCCATTCCCCTCTGGATGATACGCCAACGAGAACTTGTGCTTTATACCAAGCATCAAGCTGACTTGCTCAAAAACTGCATTAACAAAATGAGCCCCGTTGTCTGACCTCATTACCTCGCACACCCCCCATCTTGGGAACACTTCCCTCACTAGAAACTTGGCAGCACAGGTAGAGTCTGGGTGTGCACAGGGACCTGCTTCTATCCATCTAGAGAATGGACACACCACCATAATTAATTACCTGTACCCGTTGCACACTTGAATCATGTCGACATAGTCGATATGCAAGTGCCGGAATGGTCCATTTGGCCGGGGGATAACTCCTCTCACTACTTTTAACGTGTGCCCAGCGGTGGACTGTTGGCAGATAATGCGGTTCACCATGAAAAATGCAACGTGCTCTGCTAAATTCGGTGTAAAACAGTCTTCTGCGAGCGTTGCAGCGAGATTTTATTTTGTCATATGTATCGGGTAGTGTAACTGCTCCAATGCTACCTTCAGTAGGGCGACAGGCATTACTGGTTTACCAGTGCTGTCTTGCCTCCATAACCCGTCAGAGTGGTTTAAGGAACACCCTCAATGCTTCCACAAATGTTTCTCCTCCTGGGGTGCCTCCCCTTGTAGCTCCATTAGCTGAGTATGCCCCATGTTGCTATAGGCTTCGGGTGTGGCTCGTGCTACCATCATACACTCATGGGTACGTGCCACCTCCACGTCCATGATTGTTTCGTTTTTGGATGCATACGCTTGGCTTCCGTGTCCGCTTCATGATTTCCACGTGACACGAAATCCGTCCCCTTGGTATGAGCGGCGCATTTCACGGCCGCTATGCCCACTGGGAGCTGTAGTGCTTTTATCAACCTGTCCAATAAGGCTGCATGTTGCACTGGCGTGCCGTCTGCTCGGAGGTAGCCCCTCCTTTTCCAGCGCGTTAGACCTGCATGCACTGTGGACGTCACATAGGCGGAGTCACTGTACACTGTTACTTCCTGGTCTGCATGGTTCTCAATGGCGAGTATCAGCGCCAATAGTTCTGCAGCCTGTGCCGAATAATGAGATGGTATTCGTGCACTAACGAGTACTCAAAACTCTCCATTCGTTAGGTGTTTTGCCACGCCTGTATATCTTTGTCCGTCTTCTTGACCGATTCTTGAGGAACCGTCAATGAACACGATTTCACCACTTGCCAGAGCATTTTCCTTTACCCTGGGGATTTCATCATAGAATTCCTCATAATTTGCGCAGTCATGTACGGGTTCTCCCTCTGTGACCGGCTCAGCTACGAACGTAGCTGGATTCACAGTTTTACATCGCACGATTTTGATCGATGGGTTAGAAATAATCACTTCATATGCTAATGCTCTCTGAGATGTCAGCGTGCCCTTTGGCTTCTCTAGTATGGCGAACAATGAGTGCTCGACATACAATGTCATGGAGCACCCCATCACAATGGATGACGCCTTTTCAATGGCGAACGCGGCAGCAGCTAGATTTTGTTTGCATGGGAAGTGGCCCTTCATGACCGGGTCCAGACTCCCGCTGTAATATGCTAGGGGCTTGTACCCCAGTGAGGTTCGCTGCGCAAGCACTGCTGTCATAAAATTACCATCGGTGTGTGAGAACAGGTAGAATTCCTCTGCATAATTCGGAATCCCGAGAACTGGGGCCTTACAAATCGCCCCCTTGACTTCTGCAAACCCCTTTTCCATTGCCTCAGTCCATTCGATGTTTTCCCTTGTCGCCTGGGCCTTCTTTAGGGCCTGAAGCAAGGGCTTGGTCTATGAGCTGTAGTCGAAGACCCATGCTCTGACATAATTGCACAGGCCTAAGAAGCTTTGCATTTGTTTTATCGTGAGAGGTTTAGCCGTGTTCATGATAGCTTCAGCCCTTTCTGGGGTTACCTTTTTCCCTTCATGTGAGATTAGCTGTCCTATGTACAGCACCTCTCGCTGACAGTATTGTAGCTTTTCCTTGTCAACTTTATATCCTTTCTCAGCCAGGATAGTCAATAGCTGGACAGAGTCACGCCTGCATTGTTCCTCAGTGACGCTGCAGATCAGAATGTCATCCACATACTGCAAAACAACACTGTCTACTGCAATATTGCTTAGGTCCATCTGCAGGACTCTGTTGAAAATGGATGGAGACTCACAGAATCCCTGAGGCAGCCTCATGCTTTTCAGGCGCATTTGCCTGAAAGTGAATGACGTCAGGTCTTGTGAGTCACAGTGCAACAGGATTGAGAAAAATGAATTTTTCAAGTCAATCACCGTGAAATATTTTGCCTCAGCGGGTATGTTCCGTAGAATTGTGGATGGATTCGGGACTAGAGGGAACTCGCCTTCAACTATATCGTTTAATGCTCTTAAATCTTGGATTAAACGCCAAGACCCTCCTTTTGATATCTTTACAGGGTAAATCACTGTGTTGCAAGGTGATTCTGATGTCACTAGGATGCCCTGCTCCATCATGGCAGAAATTGTCTTCGCGATCCCTTCACCTGCCTCTCTGGACATAGGATATTGTCGTGCTCTTGGTAAAATTGCTCCTGGTTTCAGTTTAATTTTCACTTCGTCTGCCCCCTTCAGGAGGCCTACATCATAGGGCCCTGTAGTCCATACCACGAGAGGCACTTGGGCCATGTCGTCATCAAAGTATTCTGGACGTATTAGTGCCAACATCATTCTCTGTGGCACCTCCCGTTTGATCATTTTGACCCAAAATATGAGAATCACTTCTACCCTTGTCTCTTCTAGGTCAGGGTGTTGTTCGAACAGATCGTCATTGGTGACGTCAGAAACTCGATACCCTTCTTCGATGGCGATAATCGCACACCATTGTCTGCCTTCGTCGTCATATCCTTCTAGCAATACCACTTTCCCTTGTCTTGCAGTGGATTGTATCATTAAGGGAAATACTTGTCCCTCCTCTTCGTGCATAGGTATTGTGGGTCTGAATAGAAACTCATCAGGTGTCCTCATAGTTCTATCTGCGAGGCCTGGCATTCCCACCATGAGACCCCGCACGCCATATGCGAAGACTTCTGGCTCCAATGTCATATTCAATTTAGTCATTAAGTCCCGACCCAGGATGTTTACTGGGGTCTGACGTGAATATAATAAGGGTACATTCATTTCGCGCTCTCCCACGGAGACTGGGAGCACGTCTGTAAAGGGAACTCTACTGTGAGCTCCCGTGAAACTCTGAGTATCTATGGCTTCGCCGGATAAGGAAAACTTGCCTTCTCGTATGCACAAGCGCGTCGCACCCGTGTCAACTAAGAAGGAATATTCTTTACCCCCTATGACGACATTCACCCTAGGTTCCCTATTAGGGTCTGGTGTCACTGATAGGATAGAACACATCAGAGTCCCTGTGAGCTGTCCTATTCATTTATAAGTTCGGCCCGCTGTATACTTGTTGATTTCCCCCATTTCCAGGGTTGACTCCCCCTCCGGAGTTTGCGCCCTGCAACATTTACCATGGTGCCTGCTGGGATTGTCCTTGCGGTACGTTCCCCATGTGCGAGGGTGGAACCGCTTGCTGTGCACCCTGCTGCAAGCCTGGCGCCGGCTGCTGCACTGTGTGATTTTGTGCACCGCTCTGTTGGGGGACAGCTGGCTGATTCACCACATCTGCCCCCATCCCTTGGCTATTTTGCCACATGCCTTGGCTTCTGCACACGCGCGCCACATATCCTGTCATTCCACACAGCCAACACACTGGCGGTGGTGGGGCCATCTGTCCATCTGACGTAGCTGGACTGCCCATCTGCACGTTCTGAAAGCCACTTTGATTATTCTGAAAGCCCCCTTGGTTGCCTCGAAACCCACCCTGATTACTCTGCCATCCTCTTCCTCCAAAACCCCTTACCCTCTGGTAAAATCCCGCACTACCTTGGTTATTCTGAGATGGGTTAGCTACTGATTGCGCTCTTGGTTCAGCTGGGCTTGTCAGCATGGCTCCCTCGAGAGCATACTTCAAGGGTTTCTTTTGCACCAGCTTCGCTTACTCACCCTTACGAGTTGCCTCCTTCTTCCGGTTCTTTTCTTGCAACAATCTGCAGTAGTGTGCAATTGTCAACTGTATTTCGGCCCATGGTTTTGCTTCTACTCCTACCAATTTTTTTAGCTGCTTCTGCACCGATTCAGGCAATCCCTGGCATAATATGTGGTAGAATACAGGGATAGATTTCGTCCAAGACTCATGCGTTTCGAGCACCCACGCGTCTTGAAAATTCTGGATATAAATCAACGGATCCTCTGACTCTTTCATTTTCCGAGTCATTATAGCTCCCATATCTGAGGTGTCTGGATATAGCGTTCGCAGCGCTTTCCGCACTGCTGCTCTACAATTATTAAATGGCGCTCCGGCATGGGAGGTGTTGTTAGAACTGATATAATATTGTTTTGTCCTCATCGTATATGTTGGCCTATACCCAGTCGCTTTGCGAGGAAATCCGTATTACAAGGTCATGACCTCAAGTGAATCAATCCTCCATTTAGGTTAGAACCGCCATTTTGGGGTTTTGTACAAAGTCACCCTGTAATCTAAAATGGCCGTCTCGTGTGCTCTTGTTCTTGCCTTAACCTCTTCAACCTCTGTAGGAGAGTGTTATATAGTGACTGTCCGTGTTGATCTGCCATATGTGAGTGTGTGATGTCATATGGAATGTTGATGGGTGAATGATGGAATGCTGATCTGAGGGTTCCATACTGAGGGAGGCAGTTAGAGGTCCCCTGCCTGGGTGATGGGGCCAGTGCTGATAATACTCCATACTCCTGTATTTACTTTCTTGTAACTGTAACTGAAGTGTCTTGAATAAACTTAATATATAACATAAGTTAAGCCTGCAAGTCACTTCGCAACATTGGCGACGAGTTGGTCTTCCTAGAAGAATCTGCGCACAAAAGAAGGAGCTGAAGATGAAGGAGCCTGCTGCGGGGGGTGCAGTAGACAGGAGGAAACAGCGGAGATCAGCACTGCCCCCACAACACAAGTAAGAGACCCATCACCCAGGGTTAAGGAGGGGGAAGAGTAAGGAAGCCCCACTTCATCAGGGATCAGCAAAAGTGGGAGGCCCCACGGGGTTAATACATGAAACAGTATGAAGATGAAGTAGCCCCAGGTGCAAATAAGCCAAGCCTGTTATAGTGGGAAAATATGGATGAGAGGTTCCACTCATGTTCCACAGCTGCTGTAGGTGTAACAAAATTAAGGAAGGTGCAGCCAAGTGCAATGGACTTGTGGAGAAAAAGGGGGAGAGGTAATGGGACATACAGCGTTTTGACAGCCCCACCAAGCAATGCGAGCATCACTAATCAGTGAAACGGAATGTCCCAATAAGCCCTTTGAGAGCAGCTTGCCCCGTAAAGTAACTCTCAGGTGGAGGTAAAATAAGTCTGCGGAACTGGAAGGTGTCTGCCCCAAAACTACAGTAATTCATTCATTCCCCAAAGGAGTTAAAAGTGGAAGCAGCATGTGGGAGAGAGGAAACAAAAGTATGCATAGGGGTGAATGAAGAAATAACTAAGCTACGTGGGTTTGGTTAAAGGACTTGTGTGCCAAAGTGAAATGGTGCCGTTATGTCGTCTTACCCGTGGGATTTTACCGTTGGGAAGCAGGAGCTCAGCGACCCTGCTCTACTTGTGGGTGACTAATGACGTCACACTATCCTCACAGGGTCTTGGCGAAGGTATGGAACGAAGATTTCAGCGTTCCATGTGTGGTGCGTAGTGCGTTAGCAGTTGATACGCTTTGCCGATCGGAGGTTGAGAAAAGAACCTCAAGGAACTAACGTATCACGTGACAGTGCTACGTAGCTGCATCCGGAGAGCGTAGGATGCAAATTGCTACTGCACGGATGTGTGAACATTGAAGTGGAATTATGAGCCATCCACGGAGTATAGTCAGAGAGGTTCTACACGGTGCGCTGCAAGAAAGAAGTTGCCTGTATGAGTGAGAGCTGTGGAACTGTTGTGCATTACCGTGACGCGCCGCAATAAAGAAGTGGACCGGCGTCAGGCAGCATTTTCTAGCTGTGGAACTGTTGTTCAACACCGTGACGCGCCGCAATAAACAAGTGGGCCGGCGTCAGGCAGCATTTTCAACAGAGTCTAGAGGGCATGGAGCGCCATAATAAAAGACTCAGTATCCTGCAGAAGAATCAAGAGGCTATAAAGCTGCACGGTAAGGCATTGAAGACTTGGGGCCCATGGTCGAGATGCAGCGTTTTAAAGGGGCATCGCAGGATTTTGTTAGTTTCAAAGCAAAAGAATTAAAAGAGGGTCAATGCAAGCAAAGTCAAGACGAAATGTATCCTTTTTAAGAAGTTTAACGTGTGAGACGTAAGTGTGTGAAATGCAATGCTAAGGATGTAACATCTTTGAGGATTTCCAGGTTAAGGGTGCGGATCACCCATGGACTTCTAGTAGAGTTAATAATATAAAGGGTGAAGTGCCGAATTTGTGTTGTATCTAATGGAGTTGCATGTGGAAGAGTGAGCTAGTATAATCTTTTTGAGGATTTTGGTGAAGTGCCGAATTTGTGTTGTATCTAATAGAGTTGCATGTGGAAGAGTGAGCCAGTATAATCTTTTTGAGGATTTTCAGAAGTTCAGTTGCCATTTCATATAGGGTCAAAACTTGACCATGGACTTTTAGGAGCATAATATTTATCGTAATGTCAAGAGATGACCATGGACTTCTAGGACAAAAATGTTGGTTAACTTAATAACACCACAGATATAATATGCTGAATTGTAAAATATCTTAGCCTGATTCAGTTAAAGTTGGAAGTGAAATAGATGCACAATAATGGGCATGAAGGTGGTATGGATCAGGTAGAAACTGCAGAAGTAGCGCTTCTGATGTGAACGGCATTGTGTAAGGAATGAGAGGTAGCGACTCTGATGTGTATGTGTCTCCTTCAGTATTAGTAAGGGGTAGCGCCTCTGAGATGAATGACACTGTGGTAGTACTTAGAGGTATGTCAGGTTTCCTTCTTTTATTCAAGTTTCCTTTTCATTATTTATCCTTTTCAGATTAGCTTTGTGTGGGTGGGAAGTTTTCCATTATAGTTGGTTAGGCCTTAACTTGCTGATTCAGAATCCTGGTTCTGACCCAAGGCAAGATGGAGCCTCACAGTGACAGCTCTGATTGGCTAGAAGACAATGCTGAACAACAATGAACATTCTAAACTGTCACTCTGTGCCTTTCATCATCAAAACCCCATCTGAGAGGACGTGTTTAGTGGCTGCTCCTGCTTTAGTCTTAGGCCTGGTGGATTTTATCCTTCAGACCTCAGCAGTTGAGCGGCTACTTTCTTGGGGGTTACAGGAGAAGTCAGCAGCTGACAGGAATTCGTTTTTGAAGACAGGAAAAGCAGGAAATCTTTGTGAATTCGCTCAGGAGATAAGTGACTTTATTTTTACTGTAAATCTGTTCATCTAAATAACATTCTCTTTGAAAATTCGTTAAAAGTAGTGTTTCTACTAAAACTATTGAACTCCCGGAGTGCGCTTGTGTTTCCAGTGCGGTGTTCCTTTGCGCGAGAAGCTATACGCTGCGTGTGAACTAAAGAGCGCGTGCGATTTCATAGCGCGGGTGATCCTTAGCACGAGAAACTATACGCCGCGTGAGAACTTCAAAGCGCGTGTGATTTTTATAGCGCGGGTGATCCATTGCGCGAGAAACTATACGCTGCGTGTGAACTAAAGAGCGCGTGCGATTTCATAGCGCGGGTGATCCTAAGCGCGAGAAACTATACGCCGCGTGAGAACTACAAAGCGCGTGTGATTTTTAGCGCGGGTGTTCAGAGCGCTAGAATCTGTTCGTCGCGTGCGATGTAAGTGCGCGTGTTTTTTCCAGCGCGTCTGATTTTGCGCGTGAGAATCACTTCGTTGCATTTGAACTCAATAGCGCGGGTGTTTTTATTTCGCGTGTCTCGCAGGAGAACATTATTGCGCGTGTGGATTATTGCGCGTGTGGATAATTGCGCGTGTGGATTTTTGCGCGTGTGGATTATTTTGATCGCGTGTCTTCATCCGTTTGCGCGTGTTCTTCAACCAGGAAGATTTCTATGTGAAGTTCATCGTTAATTAAAATGGACATAACCTGCGTGTGCATTTAGCACGTGTTTCTTCTTTCTTCAAGGATTCAAAGACTCAAGATAATTATAAATAGTTTGAAAAGTTTTGAAAGGACAAGAAAAGAATATTTTAAAGACAATCCAATTGAACAACCAGGGCATGTTGGAAAAAAGACTAACAAAGAACTAAGACTTCCAGTTTTGCCTAAAGTAAGAAGTTGCTGTGAATTTCAAGTATCTCAAGTAAGAGAGATTTTCAGCTACTTTATCAGCTTCTCTAAGAAATTTCAAGAGAAGAACCAGGTATGATTCTTAATTATTAGTTAAGGATTAATGTCTTCCCATTATAAGGTTAAGTAAGTGAATTAAGGAAGTGTATCTGCTATTCTTTTATCCTCTGCAGGTTCAGCTCTGGTTAGCCTTGACGCAGTCTGCCTGGTGTTGTTTTGTTATCCCATTCCCCCTTTCCCTTTGGGGTGTAGTTAACAGAGCTGAATTGAAATCTAGTTCTGGGAATTACATCTCAGGGGGATTGTCGGGGGTTCAGCAGCTTCCGCGGATACAGGACCTCTCAGCCTGACAAGGTAGCGCCTCTGATATGTGGGTCACGTTTGAGGTGAGTGTCACTAGGGTATGTTTGGGAGGTAGCGCCTCCGGGTTTATGTGAAGTATAACATTGGAGATGTGCATGGATGTAAGTGTACATGAGGGAGGTAGCGCCTCCGGTAGGTGTCACTATTAGAGTTAGCGAGAAAAGCGCCTTTGATGTGAATGGACACAAGTGTATATGAGGGAGATAGCGCCTCGGCTTTGTGGAACAAAGTGATGTGCGTGAGGTAGCGCCTCAGCCCGTGTTGAGTAGGACAGGTACCTCAGTGGATGGGTACCATGTCAGATTGTTTGCATAATTGTTTAAAGGAGGTAGCCCCTCTGTAGTGATATTTTCTTATGTGTAGTTGTGTCAAAGCCTGTGTTTCATCCAAATTTATGGGGTGCGGCATGTCAATTTCTATCAATACTGCACTGGGTTGCCTGTGGTCATTCGCCGGGTATGCAGATGGGTTTGGGATGTCTGGCCAGTGTCTCAGCTTTTTCTGCAGTATTTGAATGTATTGGCTAAGTAGGTCATACCCAAGAGTATAATTGATGCTTGAATGGGTGAGTAGTGTTGTGTCGTCGTGAGTGTGTCTGTTTTAGGTTTGGTATTAGATGCGTGTTTGAGACGGGTTTAGAAAAAAAATCTTGCTGTGACTGCTTTGTGCATATGTGTGGGCCTGGTAAAGGAAGGCGATGTGTTACGTTGTGACTTCCTTTGTGTGTGTGGCTTCGGAAAAGGAGGGAGATGTGTTATATAGTGACTATCCGTGTTGATCTGCCATATGTGAGTGTGTGATGTCATATGGAATGTTGTTGGGTGAATGATGGAATGCTGATCTGAGGGTTCCATACTGAGGGAGGCAGTTAGAGGTCCCCTGCCTGGGTGATGGGGCCAGTGCTGATAATACTCCATACTCCTGTATTTACTTTCTTGTAACTGTAACTGAAGTGTCTTGAATAAACTTAATATATAACATAAGTTAAGCCTGCAAGTCACTTCGCAACAGAGAGTTAATGTCCAACCTGCCTTCAGGCCACATGTTAGGGTCATGTAGACCTTGTCCTTTGTTGACCTCGGGAGCAGGGGATAACTTGAATCAGCAATGCTAAACTACAAGTATACAAGAACAGTAATGCTATCCGAATATAATATGCGAAACATTTGTTTGATCTGTATTAAAACCATATGTAAAGAGTGTAACGTTAAATTAAAGAATAATGGAGTGTGTTAGTAAATGTATTTAAAGGTAAACCGCATGCACGAGATATGTAAATTAGGAAAGTGAACCTGGCGCGACCCTATCCCAATGTATTATTAACTTGTAAGAGGCTGGACATCATTTTTACAAATTGTATAAATACGTCGATGTCCAGCTAGCAAATTCTGCTCACTGCTCACATTGAACCCTGCTGGTGGTCTCTGTGATGTATTGACGGCCAAATAGCTATTTGTGTACTTTGTTGAACACTGTTCAGTTTTATAAGCCTGTGTCGGTGTATTTTCCTTTGCTTGGCGTAACAGCCGTAATATTGTATTTTTTTCTGATTCCACAGTGTTAATTAGGGTTACCCTAGGGTAGCCTGCCCATTTCCATACATCGTCTGCTCTTTCACCAAGTATGGCAATTAGGAGGCCCTTAATGTGGTTCCATGTAATAATGTCCCCGCAAAAATATCGCCATGCAAAAACATCGCCGAAAAATGGCCGTTTTTTGTGGGGACATTATTACATGGAACATGCAGGGGACACCCCCGCAACCCCCAAACCTTTGTTTTTTCTTCATGGGAAGCGGGGGACACCCCCGCAACCCCCGCTGCCACTGTCCCCATATATATGGTCACCCAAATAATATCGCCACGACTTTTTCCCGGCGATATTATTTACGGAGACCATATATATGGGGATAATATTACCTGATACCCTTAATGTCCCCTAGAGCTAAAGTGACACCCCCGTCATTTTCTCTAACTCGTGTATCCACTTCCGGGCTCCCGATGTCAGCATTGGAAGCTTATTTTTTAGCTTCTCTCGGTCCATGTGTGGCCATGGAATATATTGTGGTCTTGCTCTCCCTTTTTCTAGCAGCGGGATTTGGAATGCACAGTCTTCCTTTTCTTTCCCCATAGCTCTCCTATCTACCGCTGGGGTTGCATTTCCGCCTTGCCGTCTCCCTGGCAATGCCCTTAATCTATCTGCATAGGCAGATGCTGACGCCCCCCTCTGACTGTGGGGTGTTCCTTCATGCAAGCCGGACTGCTCGGCAGACTTCGGTGTCCTACTTGCGGACTCGCTAGCGTCTGACCATCGTATCCCTCGGTCCCCTGGGAGCCGTTTTTCGCATCGTCTCCCTTCCTCATGTGCCTCATACTCCGTTTCCCCACCGGAGTCAGATCCTGAATACTCCCAGTTTACACAACTCATTGCATCTTCTTCGTCCTGCCCAATCTCTAGTCTGTCTAGGGACAGTCCCCGTTCCCACTACTTCGGGTGACATCCTCTGTGTCATATGGTGGAGTGCTCTCCAGGCGCTCATCTTCCATTACCCCTTGGGATATTTGCTCCAGGCCCATCTCATCATATATTTTATAAATCGTTTCCCCTATACTTCGGGTGTTGAAGTCATCTTCAATATTTGTCCCACTTATTCCTTGCACCAAGTCGTGTGCAGGAAAGAATTCTTCTATGTCTTCCCAGTCTACAACAGGATTGAGTTTTTTAACTTCCCGCTCCAAATATTCAAGATCTCGTGCCCTCTGTCTGCGCTTACGTTCTGCTTCCTCATCTATTCCCTTGCGCTTCTTCGCTTCTTCTCTAGCCTTGTCTACTTCCCTCATCCTTTCATTTCTACGTTCCTTTGCCCTTCTAATTTCCTCATCTTCTCTTCTCTTCACTTTCTTCTCTTGTGCTCTTTGCTCTTCTTCCGACCTTTGCTTATTATGTTTGTACTGGTCCTAGGCTGCCTTCTGGTTGCGATCGAGCTGTTTCTCTTGCTTTTCGCGATACAGTTGTTCTCGCTTTAGCCTATCCTTCCTTCTTGTCCTTTCATCCCTTATTTCCATTTCTTTTTCTCTTTCTCTCCTTTGCGTCTCATCAGACCTCTCTCTAGGCCTTATATCATCACTTCCTTTTCCTTCCAACTTCAGCAATATCTGACCTCCCATCCATTCGTCTTTCGCGACTGCTATCTCATCAACTCTACCTTCATTTCCCTTTTGTTTCTTTCCCTCTCTCTCCTTATCAGGAGGTGCACAACTCTGTGCCCGATCTTTTCCTTCATCTTCGCGTCTCTCTTTGTCCCTCGGGACCGCGGAGGCGATATTGTTTTCCTGTTCCTTTCCCTTATTGTCTGTCGGATATATCTGTTATATCCTCTTCTACTTGTGAAGAGTCTGATTCCCTGTCCTCCCATTCCTCCTCACCTCTGATTTTCCGATGTAATGCAAGCTTCGGGTTATCCTGGGTTCGAGTCTTCCCCTTTTTTTTTTTGCAGATAAGGACGACTGTGAAAGGACGCCACAGTGACACCCAATGGGTGAACCGTGGCTACCCTCCTCAGCCGTTAAACAGTGGGGAAAAAGCCAGAGGCATAAAAAAAACCAGAAAGGTATGCCTCAGCTGAAGAGATGAGTGGATGAGGAAATTCCCAGAGATGGTTAACGTGGGTGTAGAACCAGTAGTAGAAAGTCTGAGTACCACGGGTTAAGTGTTCGGGTAGTAACAATACAGTACAGGAAAAGGCAGGCAATCCGTTAGGCAGGCAGGAGTCGGTACACTGGAACTACGAGAAAATGCCAATGGGATGAAGAAAGGCAGTCCGTTGAACAGAAGGAGGTCGATACACGGAATGGCAAGGCTAAAGGTAAAGGAAAAAAAAAGGCGGAGCGGAAAGGAATGAAAGGAAGCAAGACTGCGGGGAAATAACACAAGACGGGCGGAAAGGACCGGAGGAAGATGGGAACGGAAAGTAGAAGGAGGAGGGTCGAGGAAACGGAGGCGAGAGGATAAGCTGAAAATACAGAGAGGATGGATGGGGAGGAAGGAGACGGTAAAGAGAAACAAAACACTGAGGAGCGAAGTGCAAGGAGTACGGCGGCGCAGGCGATCAGGAAAACTGTTCGTTGCAACGTATCCGACACTGGAAGTGAGTGGCTTAAGTACCGGCGACGGAATGCGTAAAAAAAAAAAGACTAGACTCGTACTCTGCGCTTCGTTGTACGTGAAGGAACCAGCAATGGAGGACGCAGCTTCCATTTAGCCCAAAGCCGCCAGGTTCCCTGAGGTGTGACAGTATGCCCCCTCCTAAGGTCCACTCCTCCTGGCTTGCTCGGATTACTGCGGTGGAACTTGTACAACAGTAGGGGTTATTCAAATGAGATCTAGGTTCCCAGGTGTTTTCTGAAGTAGGGTATCCTTTCCAGCGAATTAGGTACTCTAAGCGTCCTCTATGATACCGGGAGTCACATATCTGGGCCACCTCATAGACATCTTTAGAAGGGTCTTTAGGTACTGAGTTGTTGCTTGTCTTACGGGTCCATCTATCTTCAAAAAAGGACTTTAGTTGAGAAGTGTGAAACACCGGATGAACTCGGCGTAAGCTTGACGGTAGCTGTAGACGAAAGGCCACAGGGTTTATGACTCGAGTGATCTTGTATGGTCCAATATATCTAGGGGACAGTTTTGAGGGACGTACCCAACGTGGTAGGAATTTGGTCGACAGGAGTACCTTAGAACCAACACCCCATTCCGGAACTGGTCTGCAGTGTTTATCCGCTTGGGTCCTGTTTCTTTCTTGGGCCTCCTTCAATCCCAGCCTAACCTTTGTTATGTGCCTCCCGGATCGTTGTCAAAGAGGCTTCGGCCGAAGGAACTGAGCTCTCTATGTGAGCTAATGGAAGTAGGGTGCGGGGATGATAACCATATGTACAGAAAAAAGGGCTAATTGTCAACCTCCGCAGCTTTAGAAGGCGTATCAATTATATTAACTACCTCCTTCACTTCCTCCTCACCTGAGTGTTCGGGAGAAGTGTCGCGGCGGTAAACCTTTTTTCCAATCTTCTTTTTCTTTGAGAAGAGGTAGGGTCGTCCGCGGTGGGAAGCCACCCTGATTCCCTGCCAAGCAGGGAAGCAAGAGGCTTCCTTCCCGCAGGGACCGGGTAGACGAGGGAAAAAAGCGGATGCTTAAAAAAACCCTTGGTGAACAAATTTACGGTCCAGTAGTTCCGGAGAGTGAAGCGAAGAAATTCAGTAGATCCGATGTTAGGAGAAGGGCGACTGGAGCCAGGATCCTGGGCAGGAGACGGAAGGCGAGGTAAGTCCTTAGGGGAATCCAGGAGAGGAGGACGTGGAAAATAGCCAGAGAGGGCAAGTAGCAAGGAGAGAGAGGAAAGAAAGACAGGAGGACTAGAGCGGCGAAAGAGCGCCTCGGGCGAGAAAAAAGGAGAGAAAGAACGGCGAAGAGACGCCGACTGGAGGCCCAAGGGTAGCAAGGATTGCACGGAGGAAAAAGCAATTGGAGCAAGCAGCAAGGGAAAGAAACCAAGTTGCAATGCACCGAACCCGGAAGTGGGCGGTGCTTAAGTAGTGATGCCGGGAAGACAGAGAAAGACTCGAGCGGTAAACCCGGAAATGGAAAGGGAAAAAAAACAATGGACGACCTAACATCGTCGCCAACGCCAGGCGTTCTATAGCCCCCACCGGCGACTAGACGCCGGCGGCATGACACTAATACCGAGGGCACGGTGTTTGGCGTGATTGTAAGAAAATTCTGCCATCGGGAGTAACTGGACCCAATTGTCTTGCTGTTGGTTAACGAAACACCGAAGATACTGCTCTAATGTACCGTTGAGGCGTTCCGTCTGTCCGTTAGATTGTGGATGGAATCCCGAGGTGAGAGCTCTTTCTATACCCAAACCTTTACAGAGAGCGGACCAAAAATGGGATGTGTACTGGCTGCCTCGGTCCGAAATTATCTTAGTAGGTAGACCATGTAACTTGAATATGTCTTTCAAGAAGATTTCTGCCATCCAGGAAGCCGAAGGTACTCTGGGTAAGGGTGAGAAATGTGCCAACTTTGTGAAAGAATCAATCACCACCATAATACAGGTACAACCTTGCGACTCTGGTAAATCAACGATGAAATCAGTAGATACAGTGGACCAAGGTCCAGTAGGAATGGCACAGGGTTCCAACAATCCCAGAGGTCGTTGCGTGGTGGATTTGTTCCGAAGGCAGGTGGTACAAGACTGGACATATTGTTTAGTATCCTCCCTCATGTTGGGCCAAAAGAAGTGTCGTACTAGAAAATCCTGAGTACAACGAATACCACGATGTCCGGCAAACTTGGAGTCATGACACCAGGATAGCGCGGTCTTTCTTAAAGCTGGCGTGGGTAAGTACAATTTGTCGTTTACCAGATAAAGTCCATTTTTAACGACGTACTCCGTCAAGTTGTCATGCATTTCGTCCTCGAATCTTCCTTGACTCGTTGTAAAAAGGTAGAAATAACTCCAATTCTTTGGGACCTAGAAAACATCAACTCTGTCGTGGATTCCGATTCAGACAGATAGTCACTGCGCCGGGACAGGGCATCAGCTACCAGGTTTTGTTCGCCTGGGATATAGGTGATCTCGAAGTCAAACTGGGCGAAGAAATGTGCCCATCTCGCCTGCCTGGTATTATAGCACTCAAATTGACGTAATACTTGCAGATTTTTGTGATCCGTGCGAAGGGTAAAAGGATGTTCCCCACCTTGGAGGAGGTGGCGCCATTCAGCACAGGCTAATTTCATGGCGAGTAACTCTCGCTCTATAACAGAGTAGTTACGTTGGCTGATGTTCAGGGTTTTGGAAAAATAGGACACCGGGTGTTCCTTACCATGGTGTTCTTGTAGTAAGACCGTTCCTACAGCGGCTGAAGAGGCGTCAGTTTCCACAATGAAAGGGCTGTGCTGATCGGGTTGTCTTAAGACAGGAGCCGAACAAAAGGTCCGTATTAGCTGTTGAAAACTCTTCTCCGCCTGGGGAGACCATTGAAACGGAGAGGAGGACTTCTTAAGAAGAGTGGTCATAGGAAGTACCTGTTGGGAGAAATTTGGGATGAATTTTCGATAGAAGTTAGAAAGGCCAAGGAATCTCTGGATGTCCTTAACCGTCTTAGGAGACGGCCAGTCAAGGATGGAATTGACCTTTTGTGGGTCCATGGCAATGCCCTCAGAGGAAAGGATGTAACCTAAGTAGGAAATGGACTTAGCCGAAAAGACACATTTTTCAAGTTTGACAGAGAGATGATTCTCTTGTAATCTGTGAAATACCTCCAGGACATGGGTAAAATGATCTTCTTGGGTGCGAGAGAAGACAAGGATATCATCTAAGTAGATGATTACTAAGTGTCCCAAGAGATCAGAAAAGAGTCTGTCCATGAAGCGTGGGAAAATGGAAGGAGCATTGACAAGGCCAAATGGCATTACTTGATATTCATACAGTCCAAAGGGGGTCCTAAACGCAGTCTTCCACTCATCCCCAGATTGGATACGAAGCAGATGGTAAGCGTTCCGCAGATCTAGTTTGGTAAATATTGTGGCCGACTGAACGGCGTGAGTGATTTCTGAAATGAGAGGCATGGGATACCTGTCCTTTGTGGTTACTTTGTTAAGCCCCCTGTAATCGATACACGGGCGCAGTTCCAGTGTGTCTTTCTTGGGAATGAAGAATAAGGAGGCCCCTGCAGGAGATCTAGAAGGCCTAATAAAGTCATTGGCCAGATTCTTATCTAGGTACTCTTGCAGACATCTTCTTTCTTGAAGTGTCAAAGAAAACATCCGACAAAAGGGGACCAAGGCCCCAGGATGTAGATCGATCCTGCAATCTTCAGGTCTGTGAGGAGGAAGCTCAAGAGGTATCTTCTCTGTCACTACATCAGTGTATTCTTTGAGAAAGGAGGGTAAACAATGTATTGTCTTAGATTCTGTTCCACTGGCTGTTTGTATTGCTGTAAAGGTAGGTTTGGGCAGACAGTTCTTCTTACAGAAGGTTGAGTGGAAGCTTAAAAGGTTTCTGGTCCAATCTATAGAAGGGTTGTGTCGACGAAGCCAACCTATACCCAGGATGAGAGGGAAGTGAGCTGCTCGGATAATGTCAAAGGATAAACGTTCAGAATGTTCCATGATGCACACGGTGAGGATCTCTGTGGAATGGGTGATCAGACCTGAGCTTAAAGGTTCTCCGTCGACACCCTCTACCTTCTGATCTTCGGTCTTGGCTACTCGAATAAGTCCGTGGCTTTCGGCCCACTGAGTGTCTATGAAATTGCCTGCGGCCCCACAATCCAGGAGAGCCTGGGTCTGAATAGAGGTCTTGCCGATGAGTAGGGTAACTGCCATCACCATGAGTCGGTCATCGTTACTACCTTCCAAGGTAGTGATTGAAAGGGTCACAAAGGGACTAGGATTATTCCCTCGGTAGTGAGTCCCCAAACTTACCGAGGGTGCCCGTTTCCCGAGCGTCTCGGAGGTACATCTGGGCAGTCTCGAAGTAAATGAGTCGAAGATCCACAGTACATACACAGACTTCCTTCTCGCCTTCTTCTGCGTTCTTCAACCGTGAGAGGGGCGCGGGTAGTGCCTAACTGCATAGGTTCTTCTCGCGTGGAGCGTGTCGAGGAAGGTGATGTCAGAGGGAGGGAAATAGGAGGTATAGGGATCCCAATCTTTGTCTTTCGACGCTCTGCTCGTCGTTCAGTTAATCGAAATTCTATCCGCAATGTGGCTGTGATGAGATCTGTAAAGGTGAGAGGTCTTTCTATGCGTGCTAGTTCGTCCTTTAATTCTTCTTGCAGACCTCTCCGGAATATGGCGTATTGTGCCTGTTCTTGCCAGCCCGCCTCTGCGGCTATTTGTTTGAACAATGTGATGTAGGACATTAAGTCGGAGTTCCCTTGTCTGATGTCCAACAGGTCCTCGGAGGCCAAATACGTACTCTCAGTACATAGGAAGGTCTGTTTCATCAATGTCTTGAATGCTTCGTAATCTTGTAACACGGGATCTGCTCTGTTGACCAGCGGGGTAGCCCAGGCCAGTGCATTGCCTGACATGTGAGTAATCATAAACCCGACCTTAGCATGTCCCGAAGAGAATGTTTGGGAACGAAATGAGAAATGCAGGTTACAAGCATCCAAGAACTCCTTTAAATTCTTGGGCGTCCCATCAAACTTCCCTGAGACGAAGGGTAATGGAGGTAGATCCGTAGTAGGTGGGTCTCGTTCAGCAACTCTCTGCTGTAAAGCGGCATTTGCGCCTTTGAGATTTTGAACTTCTAAGTTCAAGTTCTGGACTGCTGCCACTAACTCCTGCACCTGTTGCGGAGTGGCCATAATGGTTTGCGGGCGTTGCAAACTGTCGGATATATCTGTTATATCCTCTTCTACTTGTGAAGAGTCTGATTCCCTGTCCTCCCCTTCCTCCTCACCTCTGATTTTCCGATGTAATGCAAGCTTCGGGTTATCCTGGGTTCGAGTCTTCCCCTTTTCTTTTTTGCATATAAGGACGACCGTGAAAGGACGTCACAGTGACACCCAATGGGTGAACCGTGGCTACCCTCCTCAGCCGTTAAACAGTGGGGAAAAATCCAGAGGCATAAAAAACCCAGAAAGGTATGCTTCAGCTGAAGAGATGAGTGGATGAGGATATTCCCAGAGATGGTTAACGTGGGTGTAGAACCAGTAGTAGAAAGTCTGAGTACCACGGGTTAAGTGTTCGGGTAGTAACAATACAGTACAGGAAAAGGCAGGCAATCCGTTAGGCAGGCAGGAGTCGGTACACTGGAAGTACGAGAAAACGCCAATGGGATGAAGAAAGGCAGTCCGTTGAACAGAAGGAGGTCGATACACGGAATGGCAAGGCTAAAGGTAAAGGAAAAAAAAAGGCAGAGAGGAAAGGAATGAAAGGAAGCAAGACTGCGGGGAAATAACACAAGACGGGAGGAAAGGACCGGAGGAAGATGGGAACGGAAAGTAGAAGGAGGAGGGTCGAGGAAACGGAGGCGAGAGGATAAGCTGAAAATACAGAGAGGATGGATGGGGAGGAAGGAGACGGTAAAGAGAAACAAAACACTGAGGAGCGAAGTGCAAGGAGTACGGCAGCGCAGGCGATCAGGAAAACTGTTCGTTGCAACGCATCCGACACTGGAAGTGAGTGGCTTAAGTACCGGCGTCGGAATGCGAAAAAAAAAGACTAGACTCGTACTCTGCGCTTCGTTGTACGTGAAGGAACCAGCAATGGAGGACGCAGCTTCCATTTAGCCCAAAGCCGCCAGGTTCCCTGAGGTGTGACAGTGTCGCCACTACTGTACGTAGGCGACTCATATGCGCGGTTGCCATACCCAGTGGCTGCTTTAAGTTCTCTTAGCGGGTAAAGCCCCTCTGTCTTACTCCCTTCAATGACTGGCTCAGGCGGGGCTGGTGGCGCGGAAGGCGTCTCACCCCCCTCCGTACATACATTTAGTATCCAGTCTGTGGGTGGTTCTTCCACCTTCGTCTCTTCAAACATCTTCCACAATACTAGAATAGCAAGACGTTTCTCTAGCTTCTTGCCTGTATATGTGGCATGTAGAAAAGTCGTCATATGTTGTAAGACGGTTTTCGATAGGGACCCATTCTGTTGCCACGGCATAAACATCTTGTCGGCAGTACCCTTAACCCACTCTGTGCTATACTTTTTTAGTTTAGGAGCATGCTTAGGTAGTTGCATGCACAGATGCGCAAGTGGGGTGACCTCCTCCATTTTCAATTCCGTTACCAACAATATTTATACAGTTTGTTATCCTTCTACTAGTATAAGCGAGCACCAGATACGCAAGCTCCAATCCAATCTTTTCCCGCCCCAAAATTATTATTATTTTTTTTATACTATCAATTACCTCAAAACCATCAATTCATTGGCGATTCCCTCTCAGTTACAGAATCGCGTAAAGCCAGATTTCATTTCGGACAATCAACAATACAGTTCTATTACATTTGACGTACAACAGAACACATATGACAGACACTTGACAGACTAGACAGACACCAGCTGGTCATACATATACCTGCCTTCTAATCAATACCCCGTCATGGAGTTTAAACAAACTCCTTTCATGCGTCTTTAAACGTCACTGTAGTCTAATTGCCCCTTATTATATGGGCTATGAGTTCACGTTTCTTCTGACCGCTGTATTAAAGCACAGGAACAAGGCGAATCCTTACGTTTTTATCTCAGGTGCCCCGCTGGTAATCCTTCGTTTTTTATCTCAGGTGTCCCTCTGGTATCCCTTGTTTTTATCTCGGGTGTCCCCCCGGTATCCACTCTTTATCTCTTATGCTCGAGTCCTTACCCCCTATATATATACAGTGTTCTCTACTTCTGACTATTTTAATTTTTTCTCCGCCACCCTTGTTACCTTTCCCTTACTTGTTCTAATGCCTACAAGACATTTGCCAAAGTAACGAGTTCATTGTTTCACTCACCGATCGCATCTTTTTCTCTCTGTAGCTTCGGAATCACCGCCCCTTCCTCTTCAGTCTCTTACTTTTTTTTCATCCGATTGGCTGCCCGTGGGAATGAGAAGGGTTATGCTTGGAAAAGCGGGTTCCTTCAGACCCACTGAAGATTTTTTATGGACTTACACTATCATTGTCCACGGGAAGCTTCTCAGCCTACTCAGCGGAATGGCAAAAGGACTCGTGATATTGCCGAAGGCCTAGAGTTACTTTGTTCCGTCGGTCTATAGGTGCTGTTTTGGCCTCGCCACCTGCATGGGCCCCCCTTATCTTGACCTTCATGGGGCAGGCTGGTACGCTCGGAAGTCTGAGTCTTGTTAGCTGACGCTCTCCTCCCCTTCTCTGGATGACCTCGATTTCCTAGGCATGAGCCGCTCTTTGTTGAGTTTCGTTTCCGCTCCTTCTCTTGCCTCTGGCTGGGTTACGAAACTTGGCCTGTCAGGCCTCTGGCAGCTTGGGTACATTTCTGCTTTTACAAAATGGAGTCGCACTTGTATAATGTGTCTTATTGAGGTAGATATATGGTTGGCGCTTGCCGCTCTAATCTTCTACTAAGCATTGCAAGCAGTATCGTTTTCTTTAACTTCTTGCGTTCCAAGCCTATTTACACACGTTTAACTGGTCGGTTGCGTCCATCTTGTCTCGTAGCAACGTTTCCTCACGTTTTAACCTCGTCTCTTCCCCGTGTCCATTACATTTATTTTCGTAGCTACTCGCACTGGTGTGCTGTCTTCGATGGCTGTTTTCGTTCTTCCGCGAGTCTGTCCAGGCCCTTGTGTCATTTCCACTGGCCTTCCATTAAGGCTCTTTGGGTCTCTTCGTGGACCGTCTGTAGGTACTCTTTGTTTCGTATCAGCGAATGGTACGGCTGTCTGATAGGGTACCGTGCTGCCCAGGGTTGTCTGGTTATGGGCGCTTCAACAGGTATGGATCTTCTGATGTACACTGGGCAGAGCACCAGTGCAGCTCTTTGTTGGTTCATTTGTTCCTCATATGTCACATTCCTTGGTGAGTACTCTCCTGGTACCTCGAAATGAGGGGCAGGGGTGCAGGCTATGTCTGGGGCCTCCTCTACACCTGGTATCCTGATTTGAAGGTCCTCATTCGGCTCCCCTTATTGTAGTTCTTCTCTTGAGTCATTTGAGCATGGCTGAGATTGACTTCGGCCAAGGTACGTAATGCTGTCAAATGTTCCTTTAACTCCTCTGTGTATTCGGTTAGGGACACTTCTTCTGAGGTTTCCCACTCCTCTTTAACCAGATCCAGGATCGTCCGGGGTGGTCTTCCGAATAAAAGATCGAAGGGGGAAAAGCCGGTGGAAGACTGGGGTGTATCCCTTAATACAATCAACACAAGAGGTATCACCCGATCCCAATTTTTGACGTCAGGCCCCGTCACCCTTTTCAACATTTTCTTAATCGTCTTGTTATAGCGTTCGACCAGCCCATCAGTTTGGGGATGGTACACTGAGGTTCTCAACTGTTTAATCTGGAGTCGTTCCCATACTTGACATAAGAGGGTGGACATGAAATTCGTTCCTTGGTCCGTGATTATTTCTGAAGGTAGCCCCACTCGTGCCAAAAATGGGATAAGTTGATCACACAATATTCGGGCTGATGTCCCCTTCAAGGGAAAGGCTTCCGGGTATCGGGTGGCGTAGTCGACTATTACCAGCAAATATTTATACCCCCTACTTGCAGGGTCCAAAGGTCCGACTATATCCATGCCAATCCTCTGGAATGGAACTGCTATGAGGGGCATTTTCTGTAGTGGCGCTTTGGCTGGTAAGACACCGCTGGTCAACTGACATGTGGGACAGTTTTTACAGAACTGCGCCACCTGCTCATAAATGCCTGGCCAGTAAAACCTCTTCAGTAGGGTTTGCTGGGTCTTGAGGGAAGCCATATGGCCGCCACAGGGATGGTTATGTGCTAGTTGGAGGACTATGACTCAGAGTTTCTTTGGTAGCACCAATTGTTCCTTGGTGACCTTGTTGTCGCCCTTATACCTTTGGTATAGTAGACCCTGACGTAGTAGGAACTCTGGTCCCCTGGATACGTCTGGATCCCCTTCTTGGGTTGCCCTCTCTCGTGCTACCCGTAGATTAGGGTCAGTTAGGGTCTCCCCCTAATGGTGTCTTTGTTATCTTCCAAGTTCCAATCGATGGGTCGGGTCATATAGCTAGCCTGACAACATTCCATCCTGGTTCGTCTTTTCCATCCTGGTAGGGAATTCAAGGGAGCAGAGTCTGTTCCTTTGACATCGGATTCGGGCTGAGTCTTCTTCCCTTCCTCCAGGGTTTGCAAGGCCTGTTCAAAGTCAGGTAGGTTGGTCCCTATCACTACCGGGGCAGGCAGACAGGGTAGGATGGCAGCCCTCAAGGGAGTGGTTGTGTCATTTGATTCTATCACCACATCCTTCATCGGATAATACTTTACATCCCCATGAATACATCTAATAGGCACTGTTATATTAGATAAGTAGGGGGTGTTACTTACGGTTGGGGATATGGCGGTCTGCCTGCTGCCGAGGAGAGCGCACGATGGTCTGCCATCTACTCGGATATCCACCACATATGGTCCAGGGATACTCTCCTCCGACACAGGGTTCAGATATCCGATGTCCATTGGCTCGGCTGCTCTTCTCCTGGGACAAAATCGGGCGATATGGCCCCATTCGTTACACTCATAGCATTGCGGTTGCTTGTATCCCGGTGTCACCATAGGGTTTTTTTCTTCGGCTCCTGGTTTCTTGTCTTCAAGTCTTCTGGGAGTAGCTTCAGCATGTCTCCATCTAGTAGGTAGGGTTCTGCCAGCCCTAAACATATGGGGGTCGGATATCGGGATTGCTATGCGGGCTGTCACCCCTGTAGGCTGTAGTTTGTGGTAGCCCGCCTTCTGGTAGGCCGAGGCGATATCTACTGCCTCAGTTAAGGTGGGTCGATGGTGCTGTCTGACCCACCTCTGCATTTGTCCTGGCAGCGCTTCGATAAACTGTTCTAGGATTATTTTGTCGAGTAGGGGCTGGTTCGCCGGTGTTGGAGTCAGTAGCCATTTCTCGACCAAGTCCTTTATCCGATAGTACAGCTGGCGTGGGCTTTCCCCAGCCCTAAGCTTGGTCTCTCTCAACTGGATCCTATAGGCCTCTTCATCCAGGCTTAGGCGACCTAGAACTGCAGCCTTAATTTCCCCATATGGAGTGCTGCCGTTGGGGTTTACTGCCTGGTAGGCTCCCTGCATTACCCCAGATAGAAGAGGGGCAACATATTGCCTCCACCGTTCTGGAGGCCATTGCGCATTCCTAGCGATCCTTTCGAAACTGGTGGAAAAGAAAGCAGGATCCTCTCCATCCTTATATTTTTGGAGCAGAGCTGATGGTACCAATGGTTGGTTTCTTGCTTTGGCCATCACATCCATAAGTCAGGAGATGATCTCATACTGTTTGTCCTGGGCCGTGGTTTGTATGGTGCTCTGTAATTGGATAGGCTGTTGGAAGGCTTGTCGATCCGCAGCTGCTTGTTGGGTTTGCAGCTGTATTAATTGCTGCAACTGTTGCTGGCCCTCTGATAGCGTCTTGATCAATGCCTCCAGAACGCTGTCTTAATCCCACCTTCATCGCCAGTTGTGGAATTATAACTCAGGAGACAGGTGGATGCTGAAACAATATATATTTAATTCCAATAGGGAAGGGTCCTTAGGGTAAATAACAAATAAAGTTCACCCGGTTTACTTCACTGGTGCCTTGTCCTTCCGAAATACACAGGCGAAATTCCCAGTTTGGTCCTATCTCGTGGTGTCCGGATAGGCCCACCACTCCGGTCTTTCTTCTCCTCCCTCTTCTCTGTCCTGTGAAAAGAGTTGAACACATCAGCTTCTTTTGGCGGGCTTCTGTTTTCTCTCCTGGTTTCAAGCCCCCACCAATCATCCTGGGTCCAGCCTAGTCCTCTACCCATTGGTCCCTGAGGCTTCGTCCTGCCTCCCTCAAAGGCCGCCGTCCCGGCATGCTGCTGTTCCTGCCTCCAGAGTCTTGGGGAACCTACGAGTCGGTCACGTGATGGTGTCCATGCTGTGTATGGGCGGACCCTGACGCTGGACAACTTTCTCCAGCTGCGACCCGCTCCGGGGCCGCCGCGAGGTACAGTGCGGCGATGGGCTGACCGCCTCCCCATCCCGTCTCGGAGCGTCTGACAGCTTTCCCTGACAGGTGAGTGAGGCGTTGCTTCTTTGTGAGGCGCTGATTTGCCGCGGCCGTAGGCAGCGGTTCTCGTCCTTGCTCTCGCAGCTGTAATAACAACCGCGCTCAGCCGGGCTGAACCGCAGCTTCGGCCCCCAGTGCCTTCAGCTACAGGTGTGCCCGTATCCCCCTTTGACTCCCGCCAATGTACACTCTTACACCCTGATAGCTGGCCCTCAGGGCCAATGGGATGCACAGGAATGCAGCATAGGCAGTGCTGAGGCACTGTCCACGCTGGGGCAACACAATTGGTGCAGGCTTCTCCTCTGTCCTTCACTTTCCTATGGCCACTAGAGTGGTCTGTCTGCTCCCCCCTTACTGCAGTGACGACTGCAGAACTTTCTAGCTTCCCCCAGCGCTCTGCACCGCTTCATTGTCTTGGGGGTGGGCACGCCTCCACAGCTTCACCTGATGTACAACCGAGGCCTGGTGCTGCTCCTCTCTATCCTTTGACCTACGGGGATCGCTGCCCACAGCTGGCTAGGCCGCGCACCCACACGGCCACACTCGCTGTTTTTTTTTTCCTTTTATCCGCTCCAGCCCCAAGATGATCTGCAGCCCATTTCCTTCTGGGCTGCAGCACTCGCGCGAAAACTCCAGTGTCGTGCGTGCACTCCAATCCAATCGGAAACACCTCCTCAGTCGTCGTTTCCTACAGCAAAAAGACAACATTTTAGGGTGAGGACAAAGGACAGGAAAAATCTATGCCTCTGTTGTCTTTAATAAAATCACGATTTTTGTACACATTTAGCTAAGAATATCAACACTTTACAGCAAGACACAGAGGCTGCGATTTTGCATGTTCAAAGCGCATTTACCACCGATTGTGAAGCATGCACAACAGCTTAAAATATAACACCTTGAAAGTGGAATTGCCAGAACAATCAGCCACTTTTAAAATCTCCTGCAAGGAGCTTTGATGAATCAGTGATGATTCCATCCAGAAACCTGGTCTGGGACCCTTCTCATGTGGCATGGGAAAGGCAGATGCTTCCTGATCCTGGGGGTGGTGTACTGTGGGAGGATCACATGGAGGGGTGGGGGCAGGGACAGACCAGGAAGGCTGGGATCCCCCCTGTTTAACTTTCCCCAGAGAGAGAGAGAGTGGGGGTAGGGTGGATGGGGTAGAGAGAGAGTGCGGGTAGGGTGAGTGGGTGGGGGCGGAGAGAGTAGGGGCGATAGAGAGAGGGGGTGGGTGTTAGCGAGAGTGGGTGTAGAGGGAGTGGGGGTCGGTGGGTTTGGGTACTTGTGAGCCTCATTTTTTTCTTTCTTGAAGTATCTGTGTGTGTAGTCCGACACTTTGAAAGGGAAAAGCAAAACAACATTTTCTACAATGTAAAACGCATAACAAGGTGGGTTGTGGAAAGCCTGCATGAATATAGAAGGTTGAGGATGTGCGCTGGGGCAATTTAATTTTAAGTGATGATCACTACGGCGTGTGGACACTGATAGCCTTCCGTCTTACCCTCATTTACTTCAGTGGACTCTCATCCGAGACGATCAGAACATGTCTCAGTGTCTTTCTTAGGGCTACTGTGTACCATCTGTGCACATATTGCCATTACACAAGGGATCCTCCAGGTTTGGTGACCTGGAAGCTGCTGCTTGGGGTGGGGGTGGGATGGACGTGCTCACCACTGGTTATCAGCACTGGGTGTGAGGCCAACTGCTCCCCCTGCGGACTGGATCTGCACTATAGGGCAGAGTTTGAGTGATAAAAAGTATTGCTGCATACAAATGAAGAGTAACAGCCATTAAGTGTAGTCCTTTTGTTCCTACTTCGGAGCTTGCACAGCTTCCACAATAACAGCAGCAGGCCTGCAGATGTGAGCGAGAGGGTTTCCATCGCCGAAGCACTGCAAGTTGCCATTCCAACACCATACACTGCCCCATTTCTTCTTTTTTTCTATTATCAATATGTTTTAGCGATTAAAGCGCCAACAGCAAACAAAAAAAAATGGCTGTGCATCCTTCAGAAGACAATCGGCCGTGGAGGCGACATTTCTTCTTTTTGTTTAATAATTTGTATTCATTTTGGAGGCGACAATTCTACACAGACACCAGGAGGCCCCCAACACACAGCCCAACACTCAATAAAGTCGAGAACAATGTCAACAATGGCCCACTAGAGGGCCCTCCAAAACACCGCGGCCCACCTCACCAAACCCCGAAGCATGCTGGCGTCCTCTATGGCTGTCGGCGGCGCCCGTCCTGTGTCGTCACATCCGGGTGCCCTCTAGCCCCAGGACGGTCTCTCTGATCAGGCGGCGCTGCGGTTGCCAGGGGCAGCAGCCTTTTGTTCCGCCTCCTCCTCCGCGCGGCGCCTGACAGTGGAGGTGACGTCACCGCTGAACCGGCAGCAGCTGGAACTTCCCGGATAAGAGGTCGCCGAGCGAGGCGCGGACGAGCGGAGTTTGTGTACACGGGGGTGCGCGCTACTAACGTTTGCAGGCCACCGGTAGGGTATTCATAGCTCGTGTGGGGCGCGCTGCTTCAGGGCTTAGGCTGGGATTATTTGTCTTTTTTAAACAGGGTGGCCGCCTATGGCTTCGCAGTGTGAGTCACTCGCAGGCCGTTTTATTGGGGGGTGGGGGGATGCCGCCTGATTTTCGGGGGGGCGGGAACCGTGTTATTGTGCGCCCTGAACGTGCCGGCCCCTACCCCACAGTCTACTCCCTGGCTCGTAGACCGTGTTACCGTATGGCCGCAGAAACCTTTGGCTCCATTGAACTTCAACTCCCATCAGGCCTCGCTAGCTTGACTCCATGGAGAGGGATCATGGGGGCGGTAGTTCTACCGCAGAAACCTTTGGCTCCATTGAACTTCAACTCCCATCAGGCCTAGATAGCTTGACTCCACGGTGAGGGATCATGGGGGCTGTAGTTCTGCACATGGCGAGCCAGTGGTTTCTGGCTCCTGCCGTCCAGAATGGCAATGGGGTGAAGGCTGGCTGGGCGCTCTTGTTTTACTGCGAGTGTCAGTCAGTGGGCAATTACGGTTGGGTGGTATTGTATGTAAAGATGTGCTCTGTAAAGCGCTTTGGATTAAGGCGCTATATAGTTAACTTTTATTTTTACACTTGTAAAGAGCACGTCATGAAGGCGCTGTTGCACACATGTTACTCGAAAAATACTTAAAAGATTATTGGTATTAGTGAAGCGTGACAATACTTTATGGGTAGGTCTACCCCTGGGTAAGTCATTTCCAGCAGTACATTGGAGGGGGCGGGGGTCTGCTATGTGGCGTTATTCCCGACTGACACCACACTCTGTGCATGCGCTGACCTGCCGTACACTCTTCCTGCTAAATCGGTATATGAGGTTAGTAAGAGTTTTCCTCATGACCACCTGTTTTGGTGATGTGTACAACGCCTAATTCGGACAAGCAGCTTCAGGGAGTACATGTAAGGTATGCGGCCCTGGGAAAATGGAAGCGTTAATCACCATTCTTGATAACAATTGCCCCTCTCCAGTGCTTTCAAAAGTATTTTGGTTGGTGTAGTCTATTTTCCGCCCCTCCCACCCTCACTTTCGGGCGTGGGTCTCTAGGGTGTTCAGTTACTCACGCCCAGCAACCTTCCGTCTATATTTAGCTTGATGGTCTTATCTCTTTAGTAGTTATGAGGAGGTCGGCGTCCTGATGTGCACATTAAATGTATAGTGCTGTCTTTCCAGGATTTTTGCAATGGCTCGTGGGCAACAGAAGATTCAATCCCAGCAGAAGAATGCCAAGAAGGCAGCAGACAAGAAGAAAGGCAGCGCCGACCAGAAAGCGGCAGCAATGGCAGCCCTTGTCTTCACTTGTCCTGTGTGCAGGGTATGGATCAGTGTTGGGTTTATTCCCACTCCCCCCTTCTCTACAGAATACTACCTGTTGTAATTCCATTTGTCTGGTCGTGTTATCTTTAGATCCCTGTACCCAGATGTCTATCTGGGAGCTGCATCTATAACCCATGCAAGAACTGGTCCCTATTCCAGAAAGCCTGGGATTCTCTGAGTTACATTTTCAGTTGTTTGAAATCCCTTTGTTATACTTTGGCGCTGGCTGAGTGATATCTAATATACAGTTTTGAGATTCCACGCTTTGATTGTGTTTTAAAGTAGTTGGTGATTTTATTCTTGTTACCTGCTCTCTTGCTGGCATAGTTTGTCACTCATGTGACGTACATCTTTGTCGTCAGGTTTGTGAAAAAGCAGAGTGCTTAGTGTTTTCAAGTGCCGGAACATGTTTCAACCTCTAGCTTTTTCTCAAGGCTGTACGTTGGTGTGATAAGTGACATTTGTGCATGGTGATTCATGACATGTGGTGACATTAAAATACCCATGTTTAACATACATTTTAGTTTTAGCATTGGTGCATCATGCAGATTGTTGGTGGTGGACAAGATGTTACATCTTGTCCACCACCAACCCATTTTATGACTAATTACAGTTTATCGCAGTTGTTAAATCTATGTATACAGTAATGGTGCAAAGATCATTGTTGTGGGAAGGAAAGGGCGAAAAGAAAGAGTTCCTATGTTGACAAGTGCGTGTAGTGTAGATCACCTCTCCCCCTTTTTAAACTTACAGGTGACCTGGCCTGTCAGCACCACTAGACCAGGTAGATGTAGCGGCCCTTGTCACCATTATGACTAGCACTTAACAGGGGACCTCGGACTATGAGCCACGTGGCCACACCCCATGTCCTCTACATTCAATACTCTCCCCACATGACCCTCCTGCCCAACCGCCAGGACTACCATGTCCCACCACATAGTGGCCACTGAATTGAGACAAAAGGTGGGTACCTGCTCATGACTAGCACAAAGACGTTCCCATGCTCTATGGTGTGTGCTCCTTAAACTAGGGAGTTTGAGGGCAATGGTGTTCTGAGGTGTAGGACGTTGCAGAACATTAGGAGGGTGGTGATGGGTGACTACCATTGAGGTAGAAAGAAGAGGTGGGCTTAACCAATACTGTGCCGACAGATGCTCACATGTGCTGTTTGATGGCTGGCAAGATGGTGGAAGATGAGGGGTTGAAGTGAGCAGCAAGGTACTGGTGCTCAAAAGGGTGATTCTAATACCCCATTAAGATGGCTTGTTCAATGCAGATGGGGGGGGGGGGGTGGAAATCGGTTGTGGCCTTTTGTGGTTTTGATGGGTGGTGTGGTTTGAGTGGGGCACGAATGGATGTGGGTCAGTGATGTGGTGGGGCGATAGTTTGGTTTTCCTATACTCTAATTTCCTCAGCCAATGCATCCAAATGACCAACATTGAATGGGTTTGTTATGAACCATGACCTCTGTGGCTCAAGTTAAGGTTTGTCTCCTGAAAGTGTGGCTTATGGGGAGGACCACATTTATGCAGGGCGTAGCTCTTGTGCATTTAAGTTCTGCTCGCTCATTCCTTTTCAGACACAAATGCCAGACCCGAAGACCTTCAAACAGCATTTTGAGAGCAAACATCCGAAGTCGCCGATGCCTGCTGAGTTGGTGGATGTACAGGCATGAAGCGATGTTGGATGGCAAGTATTCTGTTGCGGGTTGTCCAGAGAGGGCGCTCGTATCTCATTCTGTAATTGGTTACCAAGCTGCTGATTTATGAATACTTGTTGACAAACCTTCCAGTTGAATTTGTCACTGTACTAAACATCAATTTGCAAAATGGTATTGCAGTGAATTCTTGATCAGTGTTCAAAGACACAATCTGATTGGAAAAACATGTGAAAATAGTTTTCGCAATTGTATTCGGTTTGTAAGTTGATTGCTGTTTTATACTGGTTCACATAGTGATGGTACACTGTTCTTGCGTTTTGTAATTCATGGTGGTCACTTAGGCCACTTGGGTGGGACTAAGATGTCTAGAAAATCGATCCAAAATGCTATTCTACCACCTCAGTTGCGTTTGGCCACTTTTTCTAAGATGCAAACTTGCATTTGAGACTTTGATTGTTTAACGCCATTGCGCGCACGCATTTTCACCCGTGGGAACCATAACCTTGGTCCTTGTGTGACATGGTTGCGCTGTTTGTATGTATTTTTGCCTGGCGCCATGTACACACAATCCATGAATATAATGCTGAGCAACTTTTTGTGAAGCATGGAAACTGCTATACACGTTTATTTGCTAGATTTACTTTTTGGGAATTTTTGTTGTGCTTTTTTAATTCTGTCTGAACAATAGACTAAATCCGTTCTGCTGATTCTTTTAATTACAGGGTCTTCTTTACCTTTTACTGATTGAGAGATCGAATTATTTACTCATTAGATGCTATACTATACACAATGCCCATTAACCTCTTTTCAGGTAGTGCGAAAATGTTGAACAATATTGTCTGAGTTGATTTAATTAAAACAGTTTTTATACATTCACTGAAATTGTGAGTATGGGTGTGCTTTGAAATTTTGTATAGTCTGTTATACTTTAGTGCTGATTCTGAAACGGTACAGACACCATACGGACAAGTACACTCATGGCCTAGTGAAATGTCATGTGAATTACATTTTGAACATATATCAAACTGTAACCATGATCTATCACAAATCTCGAATGACTTTGTATTACTATTTCAAAGTAGTTGTGTCGTTATTGAGTTGAGCATTGGAGGCTTCACCTTGGAGATCCCTGTTCTGATAACTGTTCCATGCACACAATTTGACAATATTGATTTGATCTACTTGATGTGCTTTACACACAACCGTGTTATTGGGAGTGATTCCCCCCCCCCCCCCCCCCCCCCCCCCCCCAACTAAAACCAGATAGCTAGAAAGCTGTAACCCATGAGCACTCATATTTTTGCCAGGTTCCAGTTTGTGCTAAACTCTGTGCTGCCCTGCCGTTGCTCTTGACATATGCACTTCCTATCTCTCTTGCAGATGTGGACAGTCTGAAGCAAACATCACTGAAAGAAAGTGCTCCAGCGGAGATGTGTGAAGCATGAACATTCAACCATCCTTTCATTAAGACTGCACACCTCTAGCTCTGTTTTCAGATGTGATGGAGGTGTGGGTGAATTAACTGCAAAATGTTTCGCTTCTCAAACTTAAAATCCATTGTAACTTCAGTAACTTTATTCAAATGTATTTTTTTAAAGTTTACTTTTGTCTTTAAAAATCTATATCTGAATACGTTTTAAATTGTTTTGTTTGGTGTAATGGGTACCCGTTGCTTTATCTGATCAATTTAGTGTTTCGAGATGTCAAACATCCCCCCCCCCACCCAATACACTTAATTGAATGAAAATATTTTTTGCGTTAACATGAGGACATAAAAAAAAGCATCCTGTCATCCATTTTTTTTTCTTTTTTTTTTTTTTTAGTATAGAGGGGCCATGCTTGATGGCGTTGACCATAATTTGCCACTTCATAAATGTTTTTATTAGGTTTGTTGTAAAAACCTTGTTTAGTTGGTGTGGTTAGTGGATCCTTTGTGAATATTTCTTCCTCCCTCACATATCCGCATTTGACCTGCTCTTTAATCGGCCAATTGTGCCCGTCCTAAAACTATTGGCAAGTTTAACTTGTGGCAATAATTCTGCAGAAACTTTCCTAAATGCATTCTTTTTTTAAACTGCTAAGGGGCAATGCCCTATTCCTGTGTTCAAATTCTGCTCCACTGGTAATTCCAATATTCAACCCACTCTTTTGCCAAATCCATATGGTGTCTTGCTTTATGGGCACATACCTTTTTGTTCTATTTTTGGTGTCCAGTTTTTCTGCAGCAGTCCTTTAACCTAACCCCTGCAATTAAAACTTCACCTCAGCTACTTTACATTTTAAGCATGGCCTGGTTATGGCTGCATGTAAGCTTCTAACACCTTGGTTGGATTGCCTGGAGTGTTCTCCTTGGAATAATGTCTGTAAATAAGCCGGGGGCGCAGGGGGGTTCATTAAACCCCCTTTGTCCTCGTCTTTGCAAGACAAAGGCATCTAAGATTGACAGATGTGCTTTAGTCTTGCCCAAACTGTTTCTCGAACCACATAAGATCTCTTAAGTGTTAATTTATATGCAGTACATTCTAAACACTGCCACAGTGGTACAGTGCACTATAGAACTATATTTGTGGTCCCCAAATGGGTGTTTCTATGAACTTGCAGGTTTTGCTCTTATTTTTTTGTGTGACAGCCAAGAACCAAATGATATGCAGAAAGGCAAGGCGTGATTAGTTACTGTTCCACCCCACCAAGGGCCTATACACAAGGATGCCTCCTGTGCCCAATGCCTTGATGGTCTTGTGCGTACCTGTAAACGGAAATGAGGTGTTTTTTCTAACTTGTTCATAATGAATATTGGCTTTTGGCATGCTTTTGGCATTTTTTAAAGCTGATCCGAGAGGTTTTCTGCTGCTTCCTCTTGGGTCCCTGTGTCGCCTTTGGACTGTAACAGTCAAATGCACCTCACACAAACCAGCGATCACCCTTTATGTTCTAATTCTCGTATGTCCAACTCCTCTCAATTTATCTGTTCAGATTGACAGTTTTGTAAGGGGAAATGTTTCTTGCTTTACTTTTAATAAAAGGTTCTTTTCCAAATGTACAATTTCTTTTATTAAGCTGTCTTTATGCTATTGGGTACATTTTTACTTTGTCCATGACTTGTGTGTGTGTGTGTGTGTGTGTGTTAGGTCAAGCGTTAAACATTGCTAGATATAGTAATCGCATTCTTTAGGTGATTATTAAACAAGGATTTTTTTTTATCCTCCAACATGTTAGCTGCAATATAAACCAGCTCCTGTGAAGGGCCTGATGTGGGTGCTGTTCGTCACTTAACGAGTCATCGGTTCTTGTGGTGCAGTGTTGGAGTGTGCAGAACTTGTCCCCCGCCCATGATAAATTGCTCTTTCACTTCTTGGATTACAAAAAAAAACTCTAGCCAATTGGCACTTGGAAAGGCAGGGCAGGTTTGTGGATCTTGGTCCCTACACGTTAATCTATTACTTTCTTCCTGAATGTGGATGGATCCTTCGTGGGCGTTCTTGGAGTCAGGGCTGCTGCAGGTCACTTTTGATTTAGTTTAATGTATACCGCGCACGGCTGGCTTTTTCATGGTCTCTAATGTTAATGTGGCGTGTAGGACCTGGCAGAAATGGCATATTCATGAGGATTCTGGGCTTTTGTGCACTGGGCTTGTGCCTGGAAGGGCTGTGTCCAGTTGAGTTGTCTGAGGTTATTTGGTTTGTACGTGGTTTGTGTGTGTTTTGGTTATCAGTCCACTGGGTATTTGTAGCTATGCGTTTTTCATCCCCCCCCCCCCCCCCCTCTTCAGGCTTATGGTTTGTAGCAGTCCTAGTGTGGTTTGGGCTGGGCCCCCTTGTGGGGGTGGTTGTCTCGGATTTGAAATGTCAGGTTTTTGGTGGTTACCTGAACTTTGGGTGGTCTCAGTCATCCCCGTTTCCTTTGGGATCTAGTTCCCTAGTCGGGACCAGGTGGTTCCTCTGGACTTCTCGGTGTTTTGCTCATATTTTTGCTTAAGTCTCTGCTTGGTCGTTTTTTTTTTTTGTTTTTTTTTTTTATTTTTTTATTTCTGGAGGTATTTGGTGTAGTGTCTTTTTAATGTGCCTTTCCCCATTTGGCATGCTTGAACGTACTTGTAGGACGGAAGTCCAGGTATTGGGAAATTCATCAGAGGTATAGAATATGTGCATTTCAGCCAAAACTAAGGTACGGGTGGCCAAGTTCCTGCTTGCCAGCCATATCGTGCTGGCGTGTGGATGGGTGGGGAGGTAGTCTGCAGTGTAATAGCACCAGGGTCATTGTGTACAGCCAGACTGAATTTGATCGTATTTGACCTGCTTCATTCTTGTGGCAGGTGTTGTGCAGGTAGCGGAAGGGTGCTGAAAGGTGGTCTGGAGTGGGAGTAGTGCAGCTAGAGAATTTTATCATGGGAGATCACTCCGCTCTTATGGCAGTGTTGCGCATGGTGGTAGATGCGTGCACTATACTGTGCTTTCGACGAGTTTCCATAAGCATGGGATGATGCATACCTGTCTTCTGGCAGGTCTTTGGTGCGTAGGTGCAGTTGATCAGTATATTGGCTATGCTCTAAAATGCACCTAAATTAAAAAAAAAAAAAATATATATATCCTGAAAGAGGAAATGTAATGCATTGGTTACCAAGTGCAATACATTGCGCCTCCTCATTCATCTAAAAGCAACCGGTTGGCTGCTCCAAGCTTTGGCGTGAAAGTACAGTAGCTATGCAGTAAAATATGCACTCATTGGCCATGGATTAGATGTGTGCCTAAATTCACAACAGAGGCTATCCTCTATTTTTTTTAACTTTACAGTGTGTACGTTATGCACGGAATCTAGTTATAACATTAAAGAAATGTTGTTGCTTCAGACAGTTTAGGGCTTGGATGGTGTGCCCTGGTCATGTAATGAGGGACAATGCCAGACTTTGGAGGGGGAAGAGGTGGGTTAAGTTAAAAGGCAGTGAGTAAGCCAAGATGTCCCCAAGGGACAGGCACAAAGTTGGTGTTTCTTTACTGGTAGGCAGTGTAGACTTATTGTGGCCTGTGGGATGTGTCGACTTTGATTTTAGTCTCTGGAGTAGTCTTGCTGCAGTTTTGGTGGGTGCATTGTAGTTTTTTGCTAAGGCGTTGATGCATTCTTAGTAGATTGTCATTAAGACCAAGGAGATGATTGTGGTGTTTCTGTGTGCAAAATTTAGATATGGAGGGGATTTCCTCTTATTAATCGGAGGTAAAAACATTGCTTGCTATTGTGTTTACTTGTGGTTCCACAGTAATTTATATAGAACAGCTCTTTTTAAAAAAATAAAAAAATAAATTCTTTGTTGGTTCCTATGCGCTGGTTAGGTGAGGGGTGTCTGTGTTGGACTGTCCTTGTTTGGGGAGGGCGATCATTATTTCTGGTTTTAGTTGGCAGTTGTTTGCCGCCCATGTGTTTGTTTGAGTGAGCTTCAAGGGTGGGTCAAATATGTGAAGAGCAGTTTGGGAGGCGGCTTGATCCTTCAGTGGTGGAATGTGGGCTCATCAGTGGGGGAAGATTTCAGCCATAGTGTAGAGCTTTGAATACCTCCAGTTTCTTGATTAGAAATTGTTTGTACTCAAGGCATCTGATATTTTGAGGGTGGTTTGCGAGTTGCCTGTGCTTGTTTAAGTCATCCCATATGGAGGGGAGTGATGTTTCCGCTAATGGGTATGAAGGTCTGAAAACCAACCTAGGGGTTCCTTTTTTGTCCTTTATTTCCACAACGGTCCAGCCCTAGGGGTATGGTTCCTTTCCCCTGGGGTTCACTCTAGGCTTTCCTGAATCTGCAGAGCTCAGTCTTGCTGGATTGCCTGGTATACTCGACTGCCGAGGCTTTCTCCGCATGCATCGCTTCACTTCATTCGGGTACTGGGTCTTGAACCCAATTTCATTTATTGCATTCTCAAATGCACTCGGTGTCCCAGGTACACCATATGTCACTGCCTTTGCTTGGTGTACCAGGTGTGATGCAGGCGCCCCAGTGTCCTGACCTTTTCTGGGCCCACTGGTCATGTAGCTGCTTGTGTTGGTCTTTTGGTTAATTGGATGTTCAGTGCTAATTCCTAGGAGAGAACTACCCCCTAAACCAACTTGGCATGTGTCTGTTTGCGATAAGAACTACTTGGGGAGGATGGCTACCTGGACCCCTACAGCCAATCTGCTTTGGGGGTTGTCTTCGTGAGTTCACATACATTTAGCCATTACCACAGACGAGGATCCTACTGGGTCACCCCTCCATTCTTTAAACTGATTAATGTCGTGTCCTTTTATCCCTCGCCTCTGGTTGCAAGACCCAGTAGTTGGAAGGACCTTTTTGTTCTAGTACCTCTCTGAGCAAAGTTGGTAACAAGAACCTTCTGTCCCACATCTTTGGAGAGGGGCATGCTTTGATACGAACAACATTTTTTAATGTTGATGTAAAGGCTGGGCCAATCGTTTATTACCTGCCCCTCAGTTTTTAAATGCCCTTCTGTGAGTTTTGGGAATCCACAATCTGGGACCTAGGCTTGCTCTCTGAACTGGCATCTTGTTTGTAAAACAATACTTGCTTTATAAAGAAGAAAGGACCTTCCTTCTGGCTCCCCTCTTCTAAGGTGGTGTGTAGGAAGGCTTTGGCTAACATGAAACACTCCTTGTGACAGTCTGGGATGACTTGCCGGTGGCTGCCGTGGAAGGGGATGCCAGCATGCTGGACCTGTTGGTGGCCTTGACACAGTTGACTTGCAAGGCTGTTCTCGGTGGCACAGGTTTCTGACGAAGCTCTAAAGTGTCATTTTTTTGACGTGCTCGCAGTCCCAGACCGGATAACCAGGCTATTCGGAGAGGTTGTGCTACATTATTCACAGCCTTGGCCTCAAGCCCAGGGATCGTATCTCACCAGGACGAAAATCTCTGCACTGGCTCCCTGTGGCAGCGAGAATTAAGTTCTAAACCCTCTGCATTGTCCACAAAGCCTTCCAGGGGCCTCAATCCCTTCCAACGCTCTTCCTTCAAGCTCTTTGCTCATCCGCCTCCAACTTCCTCAGGGTCAGTCACTTCTCCAAGCAACAAGTTGGTGGTAGATCTTTTTTCAGCTGGGGCATCCCACTCTAACAGCCTCTCGGACACTTGAGAACCATATCCAGAAGCACCTCAAGACCCTACTCTTTGTTACTGCCTTCTCTCTCCTGCTGATCTCCGGGCTGAAACTGCACTCGTTACCCGCCTACCCTCTGTCCTCAGGACCTGTTGCCCTCCCCACCAGTTGTACACCTGCACTGTCCCCTGGCAACCCTTGCACTCAGGGACTGTTTCTGTATTCCTATAGCCCCCTTCAAGCAGTTGACACCTGCTGTCGGCACTTGTTTTATCTATTTACTGCCCCCCTCCACAATCGTTAAACAGGTGAGCATCTAAAACATATCTCGGCAGATCTCCAACACCAGATTTCTTGCAAATCTTATTGACTGGACTGCATACACTCAACTCTTTGTAGACACCAAAAAACTCCTTGACCCTTCACAATCGAACCATGACATGGGACAGAAACCACTCTGATCTCGATCTGGGATGATCTCGAGGTCACAGCAGACATACAGCTGTCCAGCACTGATTCTCTGATTTCTCTTCAGCCTTTGACACGGTTAACCCTTCAAACCTCCTTGACAGCCTCCACTCCCTAGGAATCTGTGACTCTGTACTCAAATGGATTGCCACTTTCCTTTCCTCAGCAACAGGAAACAAATCACCTTCCTTTTTTCTTTTGCTTGCCCAGTGAACACTGGAGTACCCCATGGTGCATGCCTCTCTGCTCTCCTTTTCAGCCTCTATCTGACCACTCTACCAGGAATCAACCACGTGTGCAACCTCGCCTGTTAAAACTATGCAGACTATACCCAAATTATCCCAAGAATCCCCATGACAAATGCCAACCAGCGTCTGCTCCCATTGCCCACCTCCCTTGGATATCCTCAAAAACCTAGGCTGCACGATGGACTCTGGCCTAACCCTCTCCCGCCAAATCAATAATATTTCAAAATGCTGTCCCTACCACCTCAAACTTCTTACACTCATTTTCCCATAGGATGTCAACACTGGACTATGGCAACTCCCTATACCTGGGAGCACCGGCATACCAACTCAAACTCCGAACCCAAAATGCTGCCACTCCCCCCAGCCCCCCACTTCTCTCCCTGGGGGGACACAGAGACCACGTCTCATCTGCTCTCCGAACCCTGCACCTTCAAGTCCCTATGCATTACCCACTGAGCAGTGTACAAAACTGACCCAACATGCATTCCAGAGAAACTAAAACCCTAATTTCCATCTCTCAACTGAAGAGCAAGCACTGCCCTCTTTCTAGTGATTCCAACCTCTAACTCTGTATGGATCAGAGGATCTTCCGTATCAACCTTGGCCCCAATTCTGTGAAACTCTCTCCCCCCATCATATTTGACACGCCCAAGACTCTATGACCTTCTGCGAAGCTCTAAAAACCTGTCTCTTTCCATAAAACCTACTACGACCATCTATGGTGACCAAGACCTGCAACTTGATAATGCTCAATGAGACCCCGAGCAATGACTCCTCTGAATGTGCACATTAGGTCACAAACCAGTTCACACAGCAATCGCAACCGCACAGTTGAGATCTGGAATACCAATGCCTTTAGATCTAAACTCCACCTGGCACTCTCCTCTCATCATTATTATGCTTACTTTCTACACCAACACACAATTGGAGCGCAGCTACACCCCTTGATGAATTCAGCCTAGCTGCTCACATATAAACAACACTCTGATAAAATGCAGCTACACCCATGAAAGTTGGCCTAGCTCCACACATACGCGTTCTAGAACAGCTATTTCTCAATATTGGAGGGATCTCCACTGGCTCCCAGGTCAGAGTTTTGTTCAAGGTCCTTTGGCTGGCACCTGCCTAATTGAATACACAAATTCAGCTGTATTGTCCACAATGTTATCTGCGCTCAAAGAAACCAGCACTTTTTGCAGGTCTCATCAGTGAGAACAGCTACTTGAGGCCATATGCGGCTTTCTTCTTTTGGCCCTCGAGTCTGGAATTCTCTTCCATTAGACCTACGAAGTATTAAGTCCCTGACTGTAAGACCTCAGGTGCAGTGTGAGGGTCTTTATCTGCCTCAAAGCCTTTCTCTCACCTTCTGTCTTGGTGATGTCTACCAGTCTGTGTAATGGGGCCTTCTCTTATTCTGTATTTTTGCATTGCACAACCCCCTACCCCACACCACCCCCGGATATCAAGGCCGAACCGCCCGGCCAATTCAGATTTATTGCCCCCCCTCCAGGAACCCATGTAAGATTGGCTTCTAACAACCAGTCTGCGGGTTGCAACTCCTCTTCCTGGCTGCTGGATACATCAAGGCCAATGGATTCTTAAGTGGCTACAGATGGGCTGGTTGCTTGCGCACTACGTTTCTCAATTTTTAGGGTTCCCCAGTTTGTATCAACTGAGCCGGATCCCACAACTGACACCATGTGTACTGATATAAATCGGGTGTAAGACTTGGGCACAGGGGCACTATGAGGGAATCTCCTGCCTCGATGGAACTAATGGCTGTCCATGTCGGAATGTCCAAAAAGGAGTTCCCATTCCTGCGTCCAAAATGCTAATCTCAAAATAATGTGCAAAGGGGTATAGTCTTTCAACTGGCCATCTGTAGCCTTTTCTAACGTTCTTACACAAGCGGCGTGCAAATATCCTCAGGAGGTGGCGGGAGATATGGAATTATCCAATCCTAGGGGTATGGCTCCCTTCCCCTGCATTTCACACTCGCATAGTCTCTCCCCTATTATGTCTATCTTTATTTGGGTGTGGGTCCCAGATTTGCAACCGGTTGCCTGGTATAATTTCCTGCCAATGTTTTATTCCACACGCAACAATTTACTTCATTCGGGTAGTGAGTCTTGGACCCTTTTTCATTCATCTTATTCTCAAATGCTCTTGGTATCCCATCTCCCTTGCCCAGGTATGCCCTGTGAATGCCACTGCCTTTGCTTGGTGAGTGGTATATGCGGTGTAGCACCCCAGTGTTGTGCTTTTCCTTTTCTGTGGTCTTTGTTCTCTCTTGTGGGGCTCCTCCTCCTCCTCCTTCTGCTGGTGTCCCGTCTGCTCTCTGGTACTTGCTATGCCTGGGTCTTTTTCTCTGCAGCGTCTCTTGCTGCAGACCTCAGTATGGTCTCCCTCTGTGCTTCTTGTGCCTGTAGGGGCGACTATGCTTCCTGCTGAAGCTGGCTTTCTTCTCGCTTCCTGGTGTGCCTTGAGGGAGAGTACTGTCAGCTGCAACAGACACTGTTGACTATTTGCCTCGTCCAAGGCATTTGCAGATTCCCCACGCCCCCAGGTGGCGCGAACCTCCTTCACTTGATTGGCTATTGGCATCAAGACCTGCCTCCAGACCGGAAATCCTTTAAAAACGGCCCCTGGGCACATCGCAGTGCTGAGGGAGCGTGTTTTCCTGCTGACAGCAGAGGCGCCACCATCAAGTCGTTGAATGTTAAACATAGTGTTAACGGCACTGTGAACATTATATAGTGTATGATTTGACTCCTGTGCCTCTGCTCTGTAATAAAAATAAGCCAGAATAATAGATGAAATTTGTGTAGGGGGAAAGCTTGCTCCATAGCCAGCATTCACAAATGTCCCTAGGGAAAATCCTAGGGGGAGGGGCGGCTAATACGAGTGCTGCTACAGTGAATGCGACTTCAAAGGCAGAGATTGCACCACTATCCAGTTGAGCCAGTGATCGTTGTACACAATGATAGTCAGGCTGTTGACCTTCTAACAGCTTCTAAAGATTTAGTAAATAATGAATTGCCATGGAAGTGGAGAAGGCTCTAGTTTGGTCGCCGTAGACGATAATTCCTTGCTATATATGTTATACGCTGGAGAAAAATATAACAGCAGCAACTGTTAACCTGGATCAAATGCAGAGCAGGTGGCAGAAACAGCTAGGAGGGAAGACTCGACTATTGCTCCAGTAAAGTATCCGAACAGATTGTCGGCCCCGCTAAACGTGTTTGTTCACTCTGTTTCAACGGACTTGGTAAATTAAATATAGTGCAGTATCATGTTGCACTGTGTGTAAAATGCATGGAAACATTTTCTTTGAGGCTATAACCAGTGCCGTTCTCTGACTGAAAGGTTAGTTACTTCGGTCTGAACTCGCTGATCTAAAAATAAAACTTTCTTTCTAATTTGTGGTCATTGGTTATCACAAAAACATTAATTTCTGTAAGTCTTTAAGTGTGGCTTGCCACTATCTCAGCCCATTCGTGCAGAATGGGCCTGTACAGGAATGCAGCTCTGTGCCAGTGAGATGAATAAGCAGGCATGGGGACGGGAAAAGGTGAGGCTCCTGAGACCCTCAATGCAAGGTATGGGGGCTATGAGGGGCTACCATGGCAGAGGAGAGCAGACTCGGTCATGCCCGACTCCGCTGGGGGATATGGGCATTCAGCATGAGGCAGTTGCCAAACAGGGTCAGGCAGGAAAACTGGAGGATACAGAACCATTGACCAAGGTAAATCCAGGAAAGTGACGGGGTAACAAGAATTAAAGAAATGGGTAGAAGAATGCCAGGGATCTAAGGGAAAAAAGCTCGCTAGAGGGCTGGGAATGGAACATTTTAAAAAACCAGTTTAAGGCCAGTGCAGCCATAGTTGCATCCTTTGGCCTCTGGATCTGCTACCCTCCAGACTGAACTCTGACCAGATGTGCCTGGGAAGAGAAGAAAGGGCGAGTGAGCCATAATAAAGTGTCGCTGCTTCCCACCATACTGTAATCCATCCTGTACATGTCCAGTCTGCGCCGCAGCCACCACCTACCTTCTGTCACCACACTGCTTTCTGGAAGGGGTCTAATAGTGCTCTCCTCAGTAACTGGCTCTTGTATCCCTCTTCTGTGACTGTGGTACCACAGCAGTTTCTCTGCTTTCCCGGGTCTGGATCCTCTCCTGCTTAGTGTTGCATGTTCCTTCCAGGCCAAGATGTGCCACCCACCGGCAGCAACTCCACCCCTGCACAGCACACCTTCGATTTTCATCGGCTCAATAAACGGCCAATAGGTATTGAATGTGTGTATGACTTATGGTTTCTTTGTATTTTTTTTTTTAACCGTTTTTATTGTATTTAACTTGCAACAAACCAACACAGACAGGTTTCACCGTTGCCGTACAATCCAGTAGACATATATATATATATATATATATATATATATATATATTTTTTTTGTAAAGCGCACTACAGCCCAAAGGCATTGAGGTGCTGTTTACATGAAAGTGTACGTAGGCATGAGTACATATAGGACATGCGGTTACATATAGCAGTGCAATTGCATATAAACTGTCCCTGTTTCCACTGCCCCTTTAAGCCCAACTATAACCTATATTCTTGTCAATCTCCGTTGTTTCGTTCATGTGCTCTGTGTCTACTCCCTTGAGTGTATGCCCGCCTCTCCGAACCTCATCCTGTCTCCTCTGTCATTAGAGAACATTGACTGTGTCGGTGTGTTTCAAGCTTTGACTCCCTCGCTCCTTTCATGCATCCCTTTCCTCAATGCTCTATACCATACTGTGGTCTCTGCTAGTGACCACCTTTTCAAGTCCTCCCACCAAGCCTCAAGTTTGGGACCCTGCGCCCTTTTCCATGCCATTGCTATTCTGCATGTTGCCTTTATACAGATCAAGTCCTTCATTTTGTGTGCTTCGTGTCTTCCACCTCGCAGGAACAGACGCAGCAAGCAAGACTATGCTGACCATGCCTGCATCTGAATACCTCCTCTTTTCACCCTCAATGTTATGATCACGGGCATGCCCAAAACATGTGCATCATGTCCTCACCCCCCCCCCCTGCACGCCTCTCGGGCAGGCATGATTGTCCACCCCTGCCACACGATAGTATGCCCTGTGTGTGACGTACAGTTGGGTTAGCTTGAATCTGGCGTTTCTCAAGATTTGTTTGGTATACTGCAGCCCCCTCCTTAATTCATAGTCTGTGACGGTTCTCTCCATTGCTGCCTCCCAGTTCCCACGCACCTTCAACTTTGGTGTGGCGATGTTACCCAAGAACAACTCGTACAATCCGGAGACCGTATGTCCCCCTTCTGACGCATCATATATGGTGTCTAGTGTTGCATATGTCTACACTGCCTCTTGTGAACCTAACCATCTTTGCCCAATTCTTCTGCCCATACCTAGGTAGAATAAGAACTGGCCCTCGTGTATGCCATGTTAGTATAAGAAGGCAAAATATTGGACTTACGGAACTTGAATAACTAAGTCCCCCACTGTAGCTACCCCTTTCCCATTGCCTCCTGTACTGTCGCACTGCTCCCCGCTGTTCTCCAATAATCCCCACCAGGGGAACATGCAAAGAACCGGGATCAGGCACTCTTGGTTGCTTCCATGCCCACTTGCTCCTCCTCCTCGATCTCTATCAGCTGCTTTTGACCTGGTAGATCACCAACACTCATCACCCATGCAGCCCATTTCTCTAATCAAGCAGCATCCTGGATCACTTCCTTCCTTGAAGGAAGAGCCATGAAGGTCTACTCCGACACAGCTAACGCAGATCCTACCACTATAAACTGCGGTGTCCCCCAAGGATCTTGTACAGCCCCCACCCTCTATAACCTCTTCACAAAACCCCTCTTCGACCTACTTGACTCCATGGGTGTTGCATATACAAACTATGCAGACGACACTCAAGTACTTTTACCCCTATCTGGACTCTCACCAAGACACCACAGCCCTTCACAACATCTATGCCCCAATCCAAGCTTGGATGGCAATCAATGGCCTCTGTCTTAACGGGGAGAAGACTGACATTCTCGTCCTGGGCCAGTCAAACACATTATCGAAACTAAGCCCCCAATACAACAACTTCAACATGGACAACCATCTCCGTATCATCCTCTGTCAAGACTCTAGGTGTTCACATTGATGCAAATCTATCGATGACCAAACAAGTCAGCGCCATAGCCTCTGCATCAGCGTTCAGCACCAAACTCATCAATGCCATTAAACCCTATTTATTCACCCCCAACTGCTTGGCCATAGCTAGAGCAACTATAGGAGCCAAACTCGATTATTGCAATGCCCTTCTAGCTGGCACCTCCGCCAAAAACATTCACAGGCTGCAAACCACAGAATGCCCTCAGAGCCGCCATGAGCATCCCTAGAAGAGACCATATATCCCACGCCAGACGTGAAGCCCGGTGGCTCCAGGTCAAAGACCGTATTACTTTGAAAATCCTCACCATCACTCACAGGTGCATACCCAAAACCACTCCAGCATACCTATCTGAAGCAATATCAAGGACCACATCCACTCACCCCACCAGAGCTCAGTACACCAACCAGCTACATACCACGCATAAAGAGAGCCTCAGCGGGAGGTCTAGGCTTCTCCTATATTGCACCGAAACTCTGGAACTCACTCCCAGCCACCCTTAGAGCTGAAACTTCCATCTCTGACTTCTGCAACAACCTCAAGGCCACTCTCCTCAACTAGCAAGTGGAGGACTGCCTCCTCCACTTCTGCCATGTATATTGTAATATAACTATATTTAACCTGTGTATATACTGCTAATGACTATGTAACTATATTGCAACCTGTGTGTGTGTGTGTATGTGTGTATATATATATATATATATATAGCTAATGACCATGTAACTAAGCTTTGTACTGTAACAAGTGCCACAGTGTCCTCGGGCTGTTGTGCGCTATATAAATACGAATAAAAACAAAACAACAAAATGTCCTTTCCAAGTTTCAACAGCACGGAGAGTCTTACTCCAAAGTTCTGTCACCCACAATATTTCCTTCTGGTGGTAACCCCCCAGCATCGGTTGCAGCAACAAGGTGTCCTGCGAGGGCTCAACTCGCAGCGAGTTCGCAACAAATTGCTGCGGTCCTGCCAGGCAATAGCACTCAAACTGGGTTACCTTCATCCCACCCTGTGTATAGTCCCTCTGCAGTGTGCACAAAGAACTCTATTCCTCCCTCTTGCATGAATTCCCTGACCGTAGTATCAAGTTTGCAGGAGAAAGCGCCCTGTATATTTTAGGGAATGTGTATATATATTTTTTAAACTTTATTTAACAAGTTAGCAATTGCATACAATAGGTTCATCCAATCTTATTATACATATGTAATATATTTCCGTTACATATGTTACGATCATCTTCTGTGTTTTTACAATTGTTCTTATTTTCATAATCCCATCTGCATATTCATTACATTGTTTTTTTGTATAACATTAGTTTCCAGTTACATTTTCCATATAAATTTGGTATGGGGCCCATAAGTCTTTAGGCCGCAATGTTGTCACTACCGTCTGTACATAGCCCTCTTCTTTCTCATATGGCATTTCAGTAAACCATTGTTTTAATGACGGGGCCTCTTTCGCCTTCCATCTCAGTAGTATCCATTTTTTGGCAATGACCCAGCCTATATTTAAAAATCTGCGGGTGCTAATTTCTGCCTTGTGAACGTCTCCCAGGAGGGGTGTATATCTACCATTTCATATAGCGTTTGTGCAGTTTGTTGCCAATACTCTGCAACCGGTGGGCAATTCCAGAACATTTGTATAGTGTCCGCATCTTCGGGGTGACATTTCGGGCAAAGCTGTGCCTTTTGTGGATTCAATCTGGTGATGTGTTTGGGGGTATAATGGAGCCTGTTCGGTGCCTTGTATCGATCGCAATCGAGCGATACCACCCTGGTTAAATTGCATTTTCTGACACTTATGTTCATCAATTCTGAGTCACCCTCCCACTTTTCCGTGTGTGTGTGTTTTTAGGCAAGCATCGTCCTGTATTTTTGCTTACAGTCTTGCCACTAGTTTTTTTCTTTCTTGTTGTCGCCTTGTATCATTTCCATATATTCATTCTGGTTCAGCGGGGTATGATGGCCATTTCTGTTTTACAGCCGCTCTCATGCAGTAATATTGCAGTATTTTCACTGGGTTGTTGCCCAGTTTATCTTTGAGTTTGTCTAATATGACAAACCTGCCTCCGGGGAAGAGATCTCCTAATTTCATTTTCTTTTCAAAGTCCCACGCGTTTTGGACATCTGCCTCCACGGTAGGGGGAAGGTCGGAGGTATGCCATAATGGGATGTTTTTTCTGTATGGGTTCATGTGTAGTCTAGCCATTATATGCCTCCATGCATCTAGTGTAGTGCGTAGCGGGTCAAATGGGAGGGGTCTGTTTTATACTCGCATATCGGGGTAGTCTTCATATCATGTGGTGCGGTGGATCGTTTTTCAAGGTCAACATGAGGGTATTTATTGTCCGGACTATACCACAGGCCTGCGTAATGGGCCTGAGCAGCCAAATAATACAGCTCGAAGTTGGGGACTGCGAGCCTCCCTCTATTGTATGGTTTTGTTAGGGATTCCCATTTTATCCGGGCAGTATTCCTGCCCCATATGAACCCTTCTGCTAGTTTCCGGAGCATTTTAAAGAACTGTAGCCCTGGCCAAATCAGTTAGAATAGATGTTTTGGGGCTACTATCATTTTCAGGATGGCTATTCGGCCTATCAATGCTAGTGGGAATTTACTCCATAGATTACGTTTTTTGTTGTTGAGTGTATTAAGGTAGTCCGCATGCTGACCCCTAGGTATTTCACAGATCCCCAGCCCACTTCATCCCATGGAGTTGCGTCAGTTCCGATTTCGTTGTGTTGATTTTATATCTTGAATATAGGGTGAATTTATCGACTTCAGCTAGGACTGGTTCTATGTTTACCTCGGGGTGTTTTAGGTATATTAGAGTATCATCCGCATATAGTGATATGATCACAGGGGCCCCTGTATGTGTATTCCCCTAAGACTGTGGAACCCCCGTATCCTGCTTGTGAAAGGCTCTATTGTTAATGCAAAGAGCAAGGGGGAGAATGGGCATCCCTGTCGGGTCCCTCTGGCTAGCTTAGTCACCCCAGAATAGTTAGTTAGTTTGTATGTTAGCTTTAGGGTCATTATAAAGTAGTCTCACGAATTTGGTAAACCCCTACCCCAACTTCATGCGCTTTAGGACCCTGAACAGGAAGTTCCATGACACTGAATCGGAAGCTTTTTCATCATCCAACACCATCGCTGCTGCAGGGATCTCTGGGTTTATCTGTGCCATGGTGCCAAGCAGTCTTCTCAGATTTAGGGAAGTTGACCTTCCCGGGATGAATCCCACCTGGTCCTTGTGCACAGTTGGGGCATGTAGGGTAGTAGTCTGTTGGCCAGTGTTTTAGCAAACATTTTAGCATCCAAGTTTATTAGGGAGGGTCGAAGGTATGAGGGCATTTCGTTTGGGGGGGGAGGGGGTTTCCCCTGGTTTTGCGAGGACTGTTATAACTGGTAAGGGAGGGTGGCCATGCACCACGTTGCAAGCTTCCTCCCACACTTTGAGCAGTTTAGGGGCTAGCAGTTTAACTTTTATATAGCTCGATGCCAATGCCGCCTGGGCCAGGGGCCTTACTGGATGCCATAGAGGCTATAACTTTGGCAATTTCTTCCACTGTTGGTGGGCTGCTTAGTTTGCCGCTGGGTACGCTGTCCAGTGTGGCTAAGTTAGTGTTTGCTAGATAGTCCCCCACCTCCTCCACCGTTGCCATTTGAATAGTGTTTGTTAGTACTCCCTAATTTATTTTGTCTTGTTTGATGGTAGTCCGACTGTTGGGTTTCGTGATCCCACTAAAGTGTTGTGGTTCCCGTTCCCTGAACTATCCCGGCTAACAGATGGCTGGGTCGATCACCTTCACTGTATTGTCTGGCCTGTACTCTCTTTGTCATAAACCAAGCTTCTCGGTCCGCTAAGTCACAGAACTTTATTCTGTTACCTTTTAATGAGTCCCAGTAATGCCCTATCTTGGGTCCTACCATATTCATTTTCTGGTCCCTTAGGTCTTCCTTTGTCTTTCTTAGTGGTTTTTAAAATGCCGGATGCTGACGCAATCATTCCTCGGAACCATACCTTGAATGTCTCCCATGCGGTGGAAAATATAGTCCCTGATAGTACTCTTACTGTGGTCGTGTTTTACCGTTTTCTGGTCTTTGTTTATGCTTTTATGCAAGAGGACTGATTGTAGGTCCATTTATTTTCTAAATTCTTACATATAGTTATCAGGATCGTTAGCAGATTTTCAAAAGCTAAAAACATGTCATTAGATGACAAGCTAGGGGTGCTCAGATCATTTGGGTCTGATTGCATAGCGAGGGGTGCAAAAGCAGTTCTGAGACGTCAGAGGAACGCAGGTTCATTTGTTGGGCAATTGACAGACCTGGAAGCTGCATTTAAGTTCAACATTGTGGGCGGGGATGGTAGAGAATGATTATCTTGCAAAGTCTCAGGATCTTTCGAGAGAGCATCTCCTGACTTGGATATAGTCATCAAATCTCCCTGGTATTCAACCTCTGGGGGTGTATATTCTAAAGCCAGAGTCATTTCGATAGTTAAGGGGTACATGAGAGGCTGTACTATGGATCATAGCCGATATCAGGGTAAGAGGTGGATTAGCAGGCAGGAGGGAGCTCGATGCTGTGTCCGTAGTAAGGTCCACTAGAGGAACATCATAATCAACAGAGTATGTCAGTTTGTTTATTGCTGGGTTGGTTACATGGTTACACCTAGTTGGAAGAGTAGCTGTTGAATACAGTGGTGTCTCAACACCTTTCAACTGAGGCTCTCCGCACACCAAAGATAAATTGCTCATTGGTGAAATTAAGGCAGTGTTGCCTTTCACAACAGATTCAATCAGTTTGGAACCATCATCGGGATCCTTGACGCCCCACGTATGAGTTATATTGGCCCTCATTACGAGTTTGGCGGTAGCCATGGTGCTATTAGTACCATGGCCGCCGCCAAACCGGGCTCCTTTTCCGGGTTCCTGCAATGGGGACTTACCGGGTCATTCCAACATCGGAGGACCCGGTAATTCTTCCTTGCAGGAACCATTCCCCATTCCCATTTGAGCCCCCATAGGGCTCAATGGGAATGGGGAGGGAGGTAATAACGGGCAGATTATAAGTGTCCCGTTGCTACCTCCCTCTTCCCCTCGCGGGACCCGGAAAGCGCGTTTGGTTTTACCGGGCATCCGATCTGGGTCCTGCGATGGGAAGCCTGTAATCGACCCTGACGGAATGAAAGGGGCCAGTCCCGTACCGGTCCCCTTCATTCCGTCAGTGCAAGCCTCGTAATGAGGCCCATTGTCTTGTAACCGTTATATGTTCCTGTCCATTTGTCTATATGTTGGCGCACAGATGCTCGCGAGCTTACAGCGCGATACAAATAAATGAAAAATAAACCTATACACCCGACGGAGGCATTCAGTTCAGCTGCCAGTTCCTGAGCAGCAGCTTTTTCCACTATTCTCTCCATTGGAGAAACTTTCGGGAACTCGTGCATAGTGCTTTCTGCTGGCTGCACCGTAGATTCCTGATACTATTACAAACGATATGTTTAAAAGGACAAAGATATGTCTCGCACACGTAGTATCGTGCACGAAATTTAAGAGGTGGTTAAGTGATCAATGAAAACACTGTTCGATGCAGCAGTGGCGGTACAAAACGATATGTTCACCCTGCTCACAGTCTCGATCTGATCGGACAAGAAAACTAGTCTGCAGTTGCACACAAATAGTTACATCACGTAATGGAACAAGACCTGCTTGCGTTCATATTCGCAGAAAATGAAGCGTATATTGTCATGGTATCAACAAAGAGCCTTACACGTGCGGTTAGAGTAAAGAGTGAATGGCTGCGTGTGCCGGCAGGTGTTTCCGGCTTCTATGGAAGCAACGCAGAAAGTGTTGCTCACAGTTTGAGTAGTTTGGTAGGGCAGGCATCGGTGTGTGTATACTGTCACTCAATCACTCGCTGCTTGGTCCCACTAATATTAGTGGCAAGCTCAAGAGTAGGGGCACACTTGACCACGCAATGCTAACAGACTGATTCAGGCCCGGGCCAGGGACTGAATGGGACCAGGGGCTATTTGAGCATAGAGGTAAGGCGCCGGGCAGATGCAGCTGTTGGTGAACGGCACACTTCCCAGCGCACTTCCTCATGTGCGCGCGCCGGGTCGGGGTTAAGTACTGCTTCCGGCTTGTAGAGGTGCGGGGCTATGGATAAAAATAACAGAACCAAGTGTGTATATTGTAAGGTAGGTGGCCAGATTATAAGAGCCAAAGCATATATAAACCATATGGCAATAGAGTAAAGTCCAATCCAGGAGTAGATCAACGGGCAGCGTGATCAGCAGAAACGGCACACTTCCTCATGCGCAGATGTGGCGAAAAATACCTTGAATCTAACGAGTTTTTCATCGGTCCTGGAGGAGCGCTATATCTCCCGCCATTAGATTGAGCTTGTGCTCCACTGACCTACGCTTCCTCGTGAAATTGAGGCCCTGGACATTCCACGTAAGGATTTTAATATCCCTCTCCTCATCCGCACCCATAGGATTCCTTTGGGGGCCTAGATTTGTGTATTGTGTATTGTCTTATCCCACCACCTGTTGTTTGCTGCGTGGCGATGTTCTGGCTATGTGTTTTTGTAATGTGTTTGGATGTCAGTGCGTTGGTACTTCTCTCTCCCTGCGGGAGTGCGATTTTTCAGTGCACTCACCACCCCCGTAGAACTTCTCCCTCTCCCAATCCCTCCTCCCCAAATCCATTGTACCCATAAAAATGAGAACATTCTACCCAACAGGGCAACTGGTAGCTCAAGCGCTGAGCAAATCTGGTAAACTGTGCTAACGTGTCATCAACAAGATAGAATGATAACTCAAACTTATAAGGCATTCTAGAGTAACTAAGCAACATTTCTTTGATATATTCCAACATTGATATTAGGGGCTTTTATGCCCCCCCCCCCCCAACTTTGACATCCCGCCCCCTCCACCACTCCTCAGCCAGTCATATGGTTCCCAGACGCTTCTCCCAGTGTGAATTGGGGACCATAGTGGAAAGTCCACTAACCTTGGCTGGTTGCTTGGTACTTTGACAGCTCAGTCGGGGATCAGGCTTTTTACGGGGAGGGCTGCGAATCCTGTGCCGTCTGCCAACTCTAGTCCATGCTCTTGCCACCTGATTCTTGGTAGGAGCACGAGTGGCACCCCCCCACCCCCCATCGTATTCCTCTTCCCCGCCAACACCCATGAATCTTTCAGCTTCTTTCAGGGAGTGGATCTATTGCTTTGCTCCCTCCGAAGAGAATTTCACCGATGTTGGAAAACCCCACCAGTATTGAACCTTTCGCTCATGCATCCATTCAGTCACCGGTCTGAGGGATTTCCTCTTTTGAAGAGAGGATATTCAAGTCCCTAAAATAAATTTGCTGCATTGATCTGGCTTCTCTCATAATCTCCTCCTTTTACTCTGAAAAAGTGAACCCTGGCGAGGACGTCCGACGGTGATGTGGATGATTGCCTCACGACAGTTCTGTGCACCCGATCTATTTCCAGCGGGGAATCGTCTGGGAGTGTTATTATGAATCGAAACCCGTCTGCCACGTAGCCCTCCATGTCAGAATCTGAGGTTGAGGTTGGGATTCTGCCTCTTCCGGCTTTGCCTCCAGCACCTCGCACCTCGCTTCTAGGGCTGACAGTCTGTCCTTCTCCCACTTGAAAGATTGGTCACATATGGCATTCTCAATTTCTGCCATCCGGCTCGCCACCTCTCCGACACTTTTATCCAAGGAATTGATCTTCTCCATTACTTCTTCTGTCCCTTTATGTATTTCCTTCATCAGGACTGTGAGCAAGTCCATCAGATTTTGTGATTGATTGCTCAGATTCTGGGGTTTCATCGCGGAGGATGGAGCCCGATGAGTGCTCCCCTGGCAGGTCCCCCTTATTTGCCTTTTCTGGAATGGTGTTGCCCATCAGCGCAGCAATATCCATTTGCTTGGACGACTTTCCACTCTTTGCCATGATTTCACTGATGTGTAGGTAGGGATTGGGACCAAAGATGACCTGCCCGACCGTTCCCATGTAGAATTAGGTCACACTGCACTGGGAGCACGGGGGACCCGAGTCCCTCCTTGAGAGGTTATTTGGCGCTATGGGCCCTCCAAGCTCCTTTACTCTTTGGCTCTTGCAGGGTTGCACCGGGGCTTTGGGCCCCTGTAGCTTGGACTGGTCAGCGTTCCTTATTCCGGCTCTGGGAGACTTTACGTTATGCACCTGGATGGGGGTGCCTCCACCGGCGGGCTGGTTAATTCCCCTCTGCTTGCCTGCCGGGCTAGGCTACGTGCAAGCCAGCCACCTTGTTTTCCAGAGATGTCAACTGATTGCCAAAGTTCAGGATGGGGCTTGGGCCAGATCTACAACAAATAGCAGCCCACTCTGATCGCGCCAAGCTTTCCAGAGCTATCGCTCTTCCCCCAGCACCTTGCCCATCGGCTCCAGTATTTCAGTGCAGGCCTGCTGTGGGTGGCGAATGAACCACCGGCAGGCCTCTTCTACTTCCTGTGGTCCACCCATGCAATCTGAAAGGTAGGCCGCTCGGGGCATGAATGGTACTCACACCAGGAGAGGGGGGCGGGGGGGGGCTCCTGGCACCAGGGTGCGGCAAATGGTTTCCTTGCCCCATATGGCAATATTGCTTCAGGCCCTGAGGATCCATCACTGCGCTCACTGGGGTGCAGCTAGAGCTCCGTGATATGTGGGCTACGGCGGGCAGCTTGCCTCCAAGCGCTCCAATGTGAAGGTGAGTAGCTGTGCTGGGGGGAGCGAGGAGCGCAGCGTTCGTTCCGCTGCAGATCGGTGGTCGGGGCACACTGCCCTCCCAGCCCCCACTCACCAGCCCAGCCCGTGCAGCATCCCATGGCACTGTAAGGGAAAAACACTGGGGGGGGGGGGTCGGGAAGACAGCACCCCGAGCTGCTCCGAAGTATGAGTAGATCCCGCCCGATGTGGCGGAGGGTTGCTGGGACTGCAGGTCAAGAGGCAAATGTGGATAGACACGCCTGCCACTCCCCGTACGTTTGAGTTCCTGCTAGCTGCGACACGTTAGGCACAGGTGCCTGCCTACTTAAGGTGGCTCCTCTATCCCCCTCTCCGGAGGAACTCCAGAAAGTCACGGCTGCCATTTTCCGCTCGTTTTCGCGCCGAGCTTGGAGACTTGAGCTTCAATTTACTCAATCACCCTGACGATTCACCGTGTCCTTTTGCCAGCGATATCTGCTCCTTCCCTCCCTCATTCCATCTCTTCAGTTTCTGCAGCTTAATGGAATGAGGAGCCGTAGAATTTACGCTCGATGACTGGAGACCATCAGGAGCTTCTTGGAAGTCATGCCACCACGCCCCCGACTCCTGTTATTTTATTTATTACATTCATGTAACGCCCAGACCAGGGTTATCACAGTGTTTGTACAGCAATCGTGAAGGGTGAACATAGCGGTTGAGGTAGGCATTAGAATATTTGTTAAATAGCCAGGGTTTCACAAGTTTCCCTATAGTCCGATACGGTATAGATGTAGGTGAACATTAGTCATATTTGTTAAATAGACAGGTTTTCAAGAGTTTCCTGAAAGTCAGATACAAGAGGTCATTTTTTATGTTCGAAGGCAGTGTTCCAGAGAACGGGCGCTGTGGCACAGGAGCGCACCCCTCCAGGTCTTTTACTTTTGGATCTCTGGGTGATCAGGCTCCGGCTCGCTGACGATCCTAGAGAGCTCACATGGGGTTTCAGGGCAACACTGTTATGGGATGGGGCCCTCTGTAAAGTTGTGTGCACGGGACAGCATTTTGAAATCCATGCAGGCCTTGATGGGGAGCCAGTGGTCTTCTTGTCTGGTTGCTGAGATATGATCGGTTTGGCATAGGCCCAAGGCTGTACAAAGGGATTTGTTTTGTACTTAAGTGAGTATTTTTTTTGTTGCAGCGATACCCATGTTGCAATAGCCCAGCTTACTGTTAATGATGGCCCTTGCGAGTTTCGGTCACTTTGTCAGGGGTGAGGAATTCTCTGCTCCAAGAGAGAGAAGCTTGGAGGTGTAGGCTCTGGAGGATGCTAGGGCGTTAATATGTTTGGTCATGGAGAGATCCGCGTCCAGCTAAATACCTGGAGTCTTGACGTGTTTCAGGACTGCAATAATTGTGCTGTCCATGCCGTCCCCAGTCACACACCACAACCTCTGCTTGCTCAGGTTGTCGTGTAAACTACGCTGTCGGGAATTGCTACAGTCTCTTTTCTTCTTTTCTTCCCACAGACAGTGTTCCTTTTTGAAGTGTTATCCTTTTCATAAATACTCTGACCTGAAATGGAATAATGGAGGCTGACTGGTTTTCATCGGCTTGTGTGTGGCCTGCTCTGAAGGGGCCTAATCGGACAGAAGGTAGTCCCTGCTGTCCCGTTTTAGCCTCTTTTCTACCAAGCAGTCTTATAACCAGTGGAGCCAAGATGTTTTGGCAACTGTTAACCCTATTGTGTTTCCCCAATGATCACTGAAACATTGTGTAAGTGTTGGTGGCAATAAAAAGGCTGTGTTTATTTTTATTGTACATTACGTAATATTACACAAACATAATAGTCATAGTTTATTATTATTTTTGTATTACTTGTGTATAGTCAACAAAAAAAGAAAGTTGACTTTTACAAGGTCTGGTGACTGCTGCCAGGGTAAATGGAATGTCGCGGCTCCTTGTTCTAAGTTTCTTTGAAGAGAATGACTGGCGAGAAGGCGATCAAGGGAGCTAGCCGGCATGACATATTTCTAACGCTTTTTCGAGGTGTGAGTTCAAAGATGACTAGGACACGTCTCTAGTCGCTTGGGGTTGTAGGGAATTAATCTTTTTAAAAGCTACTTCAAGTAGCTTGGCTGTTGCAACTGACCATTTGGACTTTTCCCCAGCGATCAGACGGAACCACCACGTTTCTTCTTCCACCACCTCTGACTCAGCCGATAGTACAGCAAGAAAAGCGGTACGTTCTTGACTCAGGTTGGAACAATTAAGGACCAGATGGCACACGGTTTCCTGTTTGCTGGGCACCTCCCACAGTGTGTGATGATGGTCAACATTCTTATCGCTAGAATCTCCCGGGTGTGCAAAAGATTTAGGCGAGCTCTTAAGGAAGTTTTTTGTCTGGAAATTTCAAACAATAGGGCAAGGTGAAATTTAGTTTGTTAAAGGTCGGAGGGAGGTGTTTTAGCAGTTTGTTGGCAGTGGCTTTATCTCCTGTTTTGATCCAATCTTGACATTTCAGTTTATAAATGACTCTTTGTGGATTTCCCGTAAGGTCGTCTGAGGTACATGCCAGGTCGATCAGCTTAGATTTTTGGCCTTCGACCCACTTATTTAATGTTTCACATTTATTCATTTTGATTTCCTCATCGATAAGCCTGTATATCGGTAGGCCGTCTTGAAGCAGAGTGTTCCTGTAGAGTTGGATTGCGCAGCGTTCAACAGTTGCCTCTAGTGACAGTAGTCCAATTTCTCTCCTAAGAGCTGCTATCGAGACCGAGTTCGGGAGGCCGAGCACTGTCCTCCACAAGTATCCTACCAATTTCGACCAAATCGAGGCCGGCATAGTAATCGCGGCGTCCATTCCATACGTCAAAGGTGGTACAACTTTGCCCTTGTAGAAGTTGATTGCTGGTAGTAGGGAAAACTTTCCGTATTTCCTTTCAATGATTCTCATTTGGGATGTCAGGTTTTTTGTTTTTTCCCCACAGGTTTCGCTGCATTTTGTGTTCATTCGAAGAACCATTGGTTGTGACTCCAAGGTATTTTAAGGTTGAGACCACTTCGATTTTTACTTTATTTAAGTACCAGCTTGGGTTGTTTTTGCGTTTCTAGTTTCGTTTGCTGAGGATCATAATTTTTGTCTTGGTGTTGTTTATCACAAGATTGTTAGTTGTCATGTATGTTGCCAGATTATCTAACTGCCGCTGGAGGCCTACAGGCGTCTGATCTAGTAGGATCATGTCATCCTCGTAGAGGATCCGTGAAACCGAGGTGTTGCCTATTTTTGGTGGAAAGGCTGGAGTGGTTGTTTCTGAATCTTTATAGTCCCCTAGAAAAGCTACGAACAAGGCAGGTGCCAAAGGACATCCCTGCTTGATCCCTCGCTGTGATGATATTTCTTTGGAGAGAAGACATTGTCGGTTTAGGCGGACACGTAGTGATGTTTGCGTGTGTAGAGCTATTATGGGATCTAGTACTTCCACTGGGCAATTCCAAGCTTCTAATTTGTCCCAAAGAATAACTCTGTCAACTTTATCAAACGCCTGTGATAAATCGATAAAGGCCAAGAATACAGTTGGGGCCCCTTGTTTGATCTTGACTTGATTATTTTTAGGAGGAAGATGTTCACAGCAGTGCTCCCATTTTTTTTGGAATCCTATCTGGAAGGGGGCTGCACATGGCACTGTTTTGGCCCATTTTTAGAAGTGATGTAACAGGAGGGTAGCGAAGAGTTTTCCAATGATGTCCAGAAGAGCTGTAGGGCAGCAATTTGCTGGATCTTCTCTACTACCCCTCTTGAAAATCGGCACCACTATCACTTTATTCCAAGAAGCCGGAATGTGTCTGGTTGTTCTGCACTGGTTGAAGAGAAAACTGATGTCTGTCCATTCCTTAGTGTGGGTCTTTAAGTCGATATTCGTTAGCCCATCTGGGCCTGGAGCTCTGGATGTTTTAAGCTTTTTAATTGCTGCAGTTATGTCTTCTTTAGACGAAAGGTCGATCCAAGGCGAGTCTGAGGTTCTGGGGACTATAGCCCTCTCCCCCCATTCTGTGGAGCCCTGAAAAGTTCAGAAAAAAACCTAACCCATACTGTTTCTGAAACTGAATTGTCAAGTTGGGTGTCGACTGCAGCGTTCATTTTGTTAATTGGAGCCCAGAAGTCGCCAGATCTTTTGGTGCTCAGAATTCTTAACATTTCTTCTGCATCGTTCTGATAGAGGCAGGCTTTGTGGGGCTTTAGCCACGCTTTGTACATTTTATTTTCCTTTAGCCAAGTTGCCCATGCAGCTTCAGGGTTCCTTGTACTGGTGACTTTTTTCAATTTTCTTAATGCTCTTTTTTTTTTTTTTCTGCCTCTATTTTGTTAAATGTATGATTGGTAGTTGTCGTAGGTTTGTTGTTTCATTTAGGTTTCACCCTGTATTCAATAAGTAACGGGAGGTAGTTTGGTCTTTCTGTTGTTGTAATGAATTCAGAGTTAGTAACTTCACCGATATATTGATTTGTAAGGTCTTTAATATTCGCGGCTGTCAGTCGTAGCCTTGTTTGTTGATTGTTCACCCCAACTGAAGAAGGATAGTATTTATTTTGCTGACTGTTAGATGTCTATGTCATCGACAGCATATTGTGATCACTGGCGTCTGTTTTTATGACGTTAAAGGATTCAATGTAGGGAAGCAGGGCACTGGATACAAAAATGTAATCCAGGGTAGCCTTGGAGTTGCCCCTTTCCCATGTAGGAATCTGCGTCTGCCAGTCTCTGACCCATGCTGCGTTCCATGAGGTTTAGCCAAGCGAAGCCCCGCTCTTCTGACAGCGTGGACGGGGAACTTGTGATGTCTTGAGCTGTCGGGTTCACGCATTTCACGTTCATATCTCCACATATAATCGTACATATAGTGTCCCAGTCAATGGTAATGGTGTCGATGATCTCCGCCACTGAGCTACAGAACTCTGTTACAGTCATAATAATAATAATAATACCCATATCATACATAATGTACACTTTTGGGCCCAAGGTCCAGGGTCGTGCCACCTTCCTCTTCCCACAACGAGGTTTGTTGCCCTGTGACGCGGGCCCTGTTCGTGGCTCTGTATTTATTTTCTTCTCCCTTTTTCTTTTCTTTGGGGGGAAAAGAAAACGACCTCTGTGTACGCAGCTGAGTCGTGGTGCTCTGTACGAAGCACCAAGCTTGTGGTTCTTGCTGCACAGGCGGCTCCTTGCAGAAATCCCCCGGGGCTAGGCACTGCGTGTGTATGGGGGCTTGCCACGCTCCCGGCCGTCTGGTGCAGACTGCAGTTAGCATCTCCTGGTAACCATTGTCGGTCACCTGATCTCATTTCCTGCTTTCCTGCTCTCTTTTTGCGTGGGTGTGGCACACGCTAATGCTCTTACCCCCCTTTGTAGTGCCCTCATCCTGCCTTGCTCTTTTGTAGCTGAGTGGAAGGGTACGGGGCTGCCACATGTGTTCTGCCCCTACCCCTGTGCCTTTTTTGTCCCCCAGGTTACTTGCCCGCGCTTTCGAGCTGCTAGAAGACCTTTTGTTCGATCTTCAACACAGGGGTGGCCAGGAGGGGGGGGGGGGGCCATGGCCACCCTTATAAAAATGCTGACCCCCCCCCCCCATCGGCCACCCCTTGAAAAAGCAAAAAAATACACTTTTTTTTTCTTCCCCTCTGAACTGTGCATGTACAATAATCACATGTGCAGTTCAGAGTGAACACATTTTTTTGTTTGTTACTGCAGCTCACCACCCGCGATTGACTGGATCGAGCCACGTATGATGGTGGCCCTAACCACCATTGATCGCACAATAAACACAGCCTGAGTGCACGCATTTCTGTTTTGGCTTGCACTTGCAGGCTTTGTTCACTTCCAGGCACTGAAAAGGAGACCTGGGCTGCGGCACTGAGGGATCGAGTGGTTGTCCCAGGCAAGCACTTCAGAGTTGAGGTATGTGGCACCAGGGGTGGTGCCAGGCATGGGCGTGGGAGGGCTAAAGCCCCCCCCCTTCCGCAGCTGCCTATTTGCCATGCAAAGGCCTGCTCGCTTGACCTCAAGCCGGCACTCTCCACACCGCTTTATTTTCTCCTCACAAAACTGATTGTGGGGGAGGGAGGAGGTGTTAAAATGTAACAAGCCCATTATTATTAAATAGAACAATTGTGGAGGTAAGACGCCCCTGGAAGAAGAGAGTATCTGCTGGCTGCGAGATGCATGCTGGCCACCTTAGCAGGATAATCGGTGTCTCTTTCAGTGAGGCCATTCTCCTTGTACCCATCGTGAAAAGTACACCCTGTGTCAAAAACGTGTTGCTGCGGTGCCTGCCAATTGAAAGAGAAGCTCTTTAAATTGTATCTGGCCTACGTGGGCAGACCATGTCGTATGCGAACCCTGCCACGTTGTCATTTGCCAATCGGCAAAGAGCAGTGCTGCCATCATTGCTGCCTATCCAAAAACAGGGCCCCTCCTGTCACAGCCGTCCCCTGGACTAGAGGCCCATGTTCGGTGACCTTTACTTTCTACCCCCAAATACCTTTGCCCTTCTACCTGCCCATTCGACAGGTGGGAGGCATTTCACTGCCCTACTCTCCACACAAGACACATGATTGCTGCCCACCTTCACCCCACCCTTGACCGAGGTCAGCACTGCACTGCCCTGATCTCCCTACACAATTCTGCTCTCCTCACACATGCAATCTCTTTATACTTACACCTCCTTACGCAATCCCGACCGTTCTGTCACCACCCAGAACAAATGAGCTACTAGGCCTGTTGTGCACAGCTAGATTTGGTCCCTCTATATAGGACTTCTAGAAACATTTAAATTAAATAACTATCAACTTTCCCACTAACAGATGATACTCCCCTCATACTTGTGTGCACTTCAGAATGCTGCATTAAAATAGAAACGCACACCCCTCTCTAATGCTTCAGAGAATGACAGTGTCCATATTGCTTGCCAATATGCTTCAATACACCAAGTCCTTCCCTTCCTTGACATAGTCCTTACAACTTGCGGCACTTTCACCTCTCGAGTCACCTTATGTAAGCAAATGGCTTTCAAATAATACTTTAGTTTAATTCAAATGCGGACTCCAAATAGCACTCCTCCCACTCCCAGAATGTTCTGTTTGGCTAGAAAGCTCCTAAGCATGTGCACAGGCTGGCAGCATTACTTGGCAGGGTAGCAGGAGGATTGAGAGTGACAAGAAAGAGTAGGATTTGGAGTAACGCGAATCCCCTGTGGACACTATAGCACCTTCCTCGCCCCAGTAGTAGATATATGAGGCTATAGCAAGCACCATTAAACACACACACTGGAAATGCTGCAACACATTTGCTGAAGACCAGATCCTTAATGAGCAATGCTTTCTGAGCTAAAATGAAGTCCAACAAAGTCTACAACATGAAATGTGTAATGCTTAATGAATGTTAAGGGACACATGCTCACATTGTGGCCCTGCAGATTTTGGGCACTGATACACACCTCCTTTCTGCCCATAAAGCTGCAATGCCACCCGAGTAATGCAATTGGATCACATTAAGTAGTAGAACTTTCTGGTGTCCTTAGTCCAACACAATCATTTGCTTTGCCTATCTGCTTTTGATAGTAGTTGCATGTTTCCAGCTCCATTTCCCTGGAACAAAAGCTACTAACAGTGTGCCAACAGAGCGAAAAGGAGCAACTCTGTGTAAATAGATGGTCCTCCCTAGGTACAACATATGAGGCAACCCATCTGGGCAGTTTTACAGACTGAAAGTAGGGAGAATACGCTTCAGTGATATATGAAAGGGCATTTCCTTACGAACAAACCCAGAGTAGAAGTCATTTCAGATGAGGCTCAGAGGAAAGAAGTGCCCCCCAATTTCCCTAAGCAGTGAATTGAAGTAATAGCCACTAAATAAATAGTGCCATAAATGACAAAAGCTGCAGGTGCACCTTTTGCAGAAGGGTCTAGTCGGGAGACTCACACTCTAAGTGCATGGCATGTTTTACTGCCATTTTTGGGCAATGGAAAGCCTACTTGAGTGTTTGTATGTGATGGTGGGGTTGGAGTGGGGATGGGTGGGGGAGAATAATACAGTGGGGCTGGCCTGGCAGGGTCTTACTGTGGCATGGAATGTTGTACTCGCATTAAGGTCAAAGGCAACATGAGTGTTCTTACATTGGGAGCGCATGCTTCCTTATTTTGACTTGGGTCTTTATTATTTTACTAGTGTTTAAGGTCAAAGGCAACATACATATTGTTACATGGGGGAATATAACATGATGCGTGCAACATAAATGTTCTTATATGGGGGGATTTGTGTGATGATATGATATGGTATTTTATATAGCGCTTTCGCTTATCACCCAGCCGAAGTTTGCACTCATTTAATGAGCTTTATTTATTTATTGACATTGCCCAAACCCATGCGTATCACGGCGGTGGTAGAACTTGGTGAGCAGGGAAAACAGTACAGTACAGAGTAAGAGAGGTAACAAGTTGCAAAAGCAACATAATAGTACAAGGTCCATAGAGGAGGGTAGAGATCACAGAGGTCACATTGAAGTATGAAAGACAGAGTTGGCCTTGCCAGGATTTGAACCTGCGAATCACACTCGGATTACAAAAGCATGCGCTCAGCCCGGTGAGCTATTTTACCGGCTTGCCAGCAAGAGCATGTTTTCTTTCTGTGGCATTGCAGTGTATTACTGGTGTTAAGGCCAAAGGCAACATACGTATTCTAACATTGGGGTGGGGGCATTCGTGCTGCCTGCAAGGCTATATGTTTTTTTACTGTGGCATGACATTTTTTATTGCCGTTAGGGAGCAAATACAACATGATGAGTGTTATTATATGTGGAGTGGGGGATTTTTGTAGCCAGCAAGGATATATTTTCTTAATGTGGCATGGCTCTTTTTTCACTGGCATTTAAGGCAAAGCCAACAGGAGTATGTGCTTACATGGGGATTCTGGCACGTATTGGGAGAGCTAGCATAAACATGCTTTGTTATAGTATCGTTACTGGCATTATGGACAAAGCAAACATGAGTATTGTCCTATGTGGAAATAATGGCATATATAGGTGCACCAGAATGGACATGTGTGAGCATAATCAATATGAAAATGCTTTTTTACACTTGCAGAGTACTGGCATATAGCGGACAAAGGCATTATGAAAATGTGTTTGAAAATGCTCCGGTGCATTGTTGGTGGCTTGGAATCTAACATACTTTTTATGTCTTACCCTACAAAATCGATTGTAAACTGGGTGGTTTTTGCCTAATTTATCACAAAGTGTACTGTAAAATGCACTATATTTTAACACATTATTTAAAACCTTTTCTCAAGGGGACAAACCCCCTTTGATTGGTTCGCCCTCCCTCACTACTCTGTCACTCCTATGTATTTGGCTGGGGGCAGAACAAGTGCCCTTCCTTCCGCAGGCTCTTCTAAATGTGGGCCCTACTACATTAGCTCCAGGCCCCACTTGTTACAGAATAACGGCTACGCCTCTGGTGAGTTGGGGTGAAAGATGGATCTAATGGGCCAAAGGAAGGTGTGATATCTACTCAGCCTACTGGGCTTGCGAAGGGGATGTTAGGACGAGGGGGGTTCAGTAGCCCAATAGGTTTAATGTCCGGGCTCACTAACAGTTTTCAAAACTGCCATCCAGCCCCGCCAAAATGTTGAGGCTGGATCCGCCCCTGTGTGGCACCCTGTGTGCCACCCCAAGATTTCCTGTGGCCTCATCAGGCCACCCCTATGAAAAATTTCTGGAGGCGCCACTGCTTCAACATCCCATTTCCTCTCGCTGAATGGCGGATGTGCATTCTGCAACTTCCCCTGCCAATCATTTTTGCTCCACTAGGTGTCACTAAAGCGACACAATTTACCTGAAAACTACCGCAGATGAAAGTCCCCTTTTTTCCATGCTGCTGCCTATATGTTGGATTTCTTTCCCACTGAGTCATGGGCAACACAGACTTAGCAGTAAAACAAATCTGTTTTAAAACCGCGTACCTTTCCGATGTTTTTCTTATGGTCCTCTATTGATGTCTGGGTTCCTTAATGATTACACGTGTAATGCAAATAAACTTAAATTATTGCCACAGTGCTTTTATTTATATTTTTCCTTTAAGGGTGTGGGCACGCGCGCACTGGCTTACCCACTCCTCGTCTAAAAATCTGTTTTAATGGAGAGAGATGTTGCAGCCATTTTGTCCCCAGATCCGAGTTCTGGGGCTGTCTGAATTACTATTATATATGGTTACAAGGGCGTTTAATATTCATGATCACTAAGCCTATTTTGCACTTGGTGATTCAAGCATTCAACTTTTCTCACAGGCAACGTTTACAGAATGTTCTCTGTTTGTAAAGTAGCCAAGAACCCTCATTGGTGCTCTTGGAATGGTAACCTGTCAGAAAAATAGTTTGAACGGTTATTCTCGAATTTGATACTGTGCTTTGCTCACTGAGCAGTCCCTTAATGACTAGACTATATACTGGAAGTGTTCGTGATAAGGTTGACCATAATGTCACATGTAACGTATTTCTTATTTTACCCAGATTCCACAACGTGTTTTTTCTGTGAGCACCAAGGCCTTTGATTGGTTGATCTTGCTGCTGCACCTGCACATTTCATCCAGTATGCACTAACGCCTATCATGAGCAAACCCGGAAATACAGACAGCTGTAGACCCTGCAGCCTGGATCTGTGTTCCCTTGCACAATCCGCCATTTGGGTGTGAGTTGGGTGGCGTTTGTGTGATTTGCTCCTGATCTACAGAGCCCTTTTTGGCTGAGTTTGCCTGCAGGGCCCTGGGCGGAACACTGGGCGGGCTCCTGGCCTCTGAGCCTATGACTGCTGTCATGCCTTCTATAACTGCCTTTCCCTTGAAGCTAGACGCGAGTGCACGCTTCTCGCCTGCAGTCTCTGCTTTTAGACCTGTCCTGCAGGCCATCTGAAGAGGAAATACTCATTTCTGAAGTTGGCCTCTCTGGGGTTTGCTCCAGTGAGGTGCCGAATTAGGATTTTCTGCAGGGCTGCTGGCCTTTTCATTTCAGGTACCGTGAACCTTGCCATCTTTCTGCCGCGCGCCCCTCTGTGCTGAGTAGAGTAGGAGTGGTGCAGGGGTGTTGGGTCTATAAAGGTTCTGGGGCTACACTAATGTCGGGACTTGGAGCTAGCTAGACTTTTGGTTGTAGCCCCTGAGCTTCTATCCAGAGCCCCCTGAGCCAGTTCAGGGGTACTTGGCTTACATCAGAGTAGTAGGGTTCTTTAGGTCGTGCCATGAAGACCTGGCCTACATGGGTTGTCTCACCTCCTCTGAGCTATTCTCTGCACTCGTCCCTGCTCCTTGCTGTTCTCCAGCCTCTTCTGTGCACCCTCTTGTAGCTTCAGCCTCACTGTTCTAAAATTGTCTTCCCTCGTGCTCTGTTTCTGCCAGGGGTGTTGCTAGGTCTGGAAAAGATCCGGGGATACGCTAATGTCAGGACTGTCGGGCCTCGGGGCTAGCCGGCCTTTTGGTTGTAGCCTCGGGGCTTCTATCCGGGCCTACATCCAAAAGACCCGGGGATATAGCCCCCTAAACCCCTCCCTAGCACGCCGCTGGTTTTGGGCTAAGAGTGCCGGTGTCTTCAAGTCTTTACAATAGAATAAGGGCTTGCTGTGCCCCAACACGAGCTGTACTCTAGGTCTGGAAAGTGTTCTGGGGGATGCTCGCTACTGTTAGGAATGTACTAGCCAGTACTCACGAAATAGTGGTTTAATTCATACAGAGGCCTATCACCGCAGTCACAGAGCCAAAGAAGTACATACACATTCGGAACGCATGAGTGACTAAATGCATTCACCACATCGCAGTTTAACTGCGACCATACGCTGCAGATAGCGTTCAGACCCGGAGGTATCGCGGCGCTAGTGAAGATTACATTACAGTGGGGTTACAGTGTAGTCACGGTTAGAAGAGTATTCGTTACAGTGCATTGACACGCGAGGTAACAAGAAGCCCCAGAACAGGTCCTTTGTGAATACAGATATAGTAACAGTGGAGGTACAGAAGTGGGTATGGTGTATTTATTTGCATTTTTAAAGCGCTCACAGCCCGGGGGCATCGAGGCGCTGTTACAGGAATTTGTTTTGTCTTAGTTGCGTATCTATAACGTGCTTATTAACCAGGGGTTTCTAAGTGCGGAACAGGGTTCGAACCTGTGTTGCTTCGTGTCGTCTTGTTTCCAAGGCAAGCACGTTGCCGCTGAACTATCATCCGGTGTAGGAAAGGGGATAAGGCATATTTGTTAGATAATGTTTTTTACTTTTTTTTTTTTTTCCAGAAGATCTGATGAGAGGGTTTGCCTTGAGTGCAGGAGGGGATAGTCTTCCAGAGAGATGGGGTGATGGTGGTAAAGCTGGCCCCTCCTGCTCTTTTTCTGGTGTATCGCAGGGTGGTCAGAGAGGCGGAGGAACGCAGGAGGCCAGGGTTGGGTTTCTTGGTAATGCAATGGGCAGGGTTTGAAAGGGCAGTATTATGGAGACAATGGTAGGTGATAGAGAGGATTTGGAATTCCATACACGCCTTAATTGGTAGCCAGTGTGTTTCGCGTCTTACTAGCGAGATATGGTCAGAGCGTTTCAAACCCCAGAGTGCCCGGAGGTCATTATTTTGTATGAACTGTAATGTATTTGTTTTTGGTGGAGGTACCTGTAGTAGCCGTCTAATTTGCTACCAATGATGGCCCTGGCCAACGTGAGGCAGTTCTTGGGGGTGAGGAATTTCCTGAAGAGGTTTATACGTTTCGTGGAGTAGGCTGCAGATGAGACGACCGCCATGACGTGCTTGTGCAGCTCAAGCTCGGAGCCCAGATAAACTCCCAGTGTTTTGACGTGCATCGAGATGAGAGTGTTGTGTTCGTCAATGCAGAAGGAGGCAAATGCAGGGTCGAGGAGTTTAGGACGGTGTGGCGACCCTCCAATTAGGATCTCTGTTTTATCATTGTGTCGGCAAAGATGGTGGTTTGCCATCGATGCCCGAATGATGCTGTAGATGGTTTCAGAATCCAATTCATGATTGCCAGCGAGTTTGAGGAGGACCAGCGTGTCATTGGCAGAATTGGTATATGGAATGTTTAGACTGTCCAGGTCATCGAAGAGGGGTTTAGTGTACATATTGTACAGTGTAGGTGAGAGGCAGGAGCCTCGTGGGACTCTGCAGGAAAAGGGATATGGTTGGCTGCTTCGGTCCCAGAGACGACTCTGGAAGATCTATCACTCAAGAAGGATTTGATCCAGATAGCCGCTTCGTTGGAAAGGTTAAAGGTGGCAGAGAGATGGTGACGTAGGATGTCGTGATCGACAAGGTCCAATAGGAGGAGGATGGCAAGTTCCCCTGTATCACAAATTTGATCAAGCTGAATCTTGAGATCAAGGAGGGCCGGTTCCGGGCCTGAAGCTGGGTTGGCGAGAGCCTAGTAAGTTGTGGGCTTCAGGGTAGGTTTGCAGTTGGGTGTAGGCAGTGCGGCCCGGGATTCTCAGGAGGGAGGGAACTGTCATGATAGGATGGTAGTTGGTGGGGAGGGGTAAGGTCAAGGGAGGTTCTTTCTTTCAGGAGTGATGTGGCCCAGGCTTCTTTGATGGGGTTGGGCACTGAGTGGATCTCAAGGAAGCGTTTATACATTTGGCAGTGTTGGGAGTGGGAGGATTGACACATATTTATGATGTGAACGGGGCAAATCTCGCCAAAGAAATTAGAAGCTTTGAGTCGATGGATGGTGGTGAGCACCGCGCCCGGTGTGATGGGAGATAGGTGGAATGGAGAGGTGATGCGGGTAGGGCTGGCAGATGCCCGATGAACAGTGTTACTGATATGAACACATTCTGCAGGCAATTGTCTTTATAGTCTTATTGAATTCTGGAAGCGACCCATTATTCTTGACGGTTTGCCCTCATAGATCATTTGAAGGGCCAGTGGTAAAAGTGCATTCATTGTGGCTGGCTCTCTGCCCCAGCCCCCCCCCCCGCCCCCCCCCCCCCTTGCGCTGGGGTGTAGTGAAGGCAGCAGAGATATTTAAGCTGCTGCACACAGCACCCTTGCTGGAGTTGTGTAGCCAGCAGCGCCCACCATTCCCCTCCCACACCCTTTCCTGACTTGTGTTTTTCCTCTGGTCATGCTGCTGTCAGCAACAGCTGGGGTGACTCTTGCAAACTTACACCTGTCCATGTGCCTCTCACCCACAATGTAAGTGGATCTAGGGTGAAAGTCTGCATACAAAAGACAGATGTTGTGGCGGGCTGCCCAGTAAAGACCACCCCTCGAACGTTGTTATTCGTAAACCCCCCCCCCCCCCCTTGCCATTTTTTTGGGGGGAATCACCTTTGCCCTGCAAACCCCTATCCCCGCCCCCACACACACTTTGTGGCACAGTACCTCTCCCCCCTAGCCATACCCTCTCCTGTCCTCTCCCCCGGAACACGCCTGCCCTATTCTCTTAGCTTTGGCGTCTCGCTGTGTTGCTGGTTGTGGGTCCTACCCTGCAGGCCTGAAGAAGCGTGACGCATTGCGTCTGTGTCCTGCTGTCTAGAGACCAGCAATCGAAAGCCACAGACCCGAGTGGGACTGTTGGCGGTAGATTAGCGGTAGATTAGCGGTAGATTATCGTATGATGTGCATGGTACAGCTACCGGTACAGAAAAGGGACAACTGTAATTTGGGGGCATTGGCAAAGAGGCTATGTGTATTATTGCTGATGTAAAGTCTGTCTGTTAAAGTGGTCTTTCTTGTTTGAAAGGGGGGAGTTCTTAGTTGTGGATATTCTGAGGTTGTAGAACCAGTACTGACCCACCCACCCACATGTACAGCACTACTTCAAGCCCTGTGTGTGGGGGGGGGGGGGGGTGGGGGTTTCTGAGGCCCACTGGTGTCTGCTTGTGGCACTGCACTCCCAGGTTTTCTGAGGTGTCTGAATGTGGTCAGTAAATTGAGCAGCATTCTATAAAAACATAATTTCGTGTATTCTTCCCATCATACTTTTTTTTTGGAGAATTGCCAGTAGTGGGTCTAAAGCTTTTCAATAAACCAAGCTGAGACGAATGCTTTTTAAACATCTTTACTGGGCATTGGCCTTGAATGGTCCCCAGTAGAGACTGGGCTTTCCTTCCTTGCTCACAGAGAACTCATACATTCATACATTAGAAGGCAGGCTGGCTGGCTTTGAGCAGCTTCTGCGTGTAACCTTCGCGGGTCCAGTGCGAGGGAGGCTCTGGGTCAGGAACTCTTGCTGATGGCGCCCGGAAGCCTCACGGATGCGGCCCTTCACAGGTGGCGAGGAGGGCGCCTCTGCTGCCCGCCAGCATAGGATGAAACAAGCCGCTGCAGCTGGTTGAAGGGGACCAAATCCAGTACAGACACGATTTGGTTCCTTTTTACCAGCCCCAGCGACATGCAGTGTGTGCCAGCTCGCCACGTCCTTGGCAGCCAGACGGATGTCCCCTTTGCTGCTTTCGTGTGCCAGCTGGAGTTTTCCTTGCTTGATGTCCTCACTGGGCAAGGAAACCGGGCAATCATTTTAAGGAACTGGTTAGGGTTTTGTACTTAGTCAACAAAGGTGGGCTCATTCAATCTCCAATAGCATTACTTTCCGGTGAATGAGTGACCCAAAGAAGCATGCATAGTGCGTCACCAAAACGAAGGGTCTTTTGGGCCACACTTGACTGGAGAAGTGCACTGTGGTGCGAGACTGGAGAAGTGCACTGTGGTGCGAGACTGGTGACTGGAGAAGTGCACTGTGGTGCGAGACTGGTGACTGGAGAGAAGTGCACTGTGGTGCGAGACTGATGACTGGAGAGAAGTGCACTGTGGTGCGAGACTGATGACTGGAGAGAAGTGCACTGTGGTGCGAGACTGATGACTGGAGAGAAGTGCACTGTGGTGTGAGACTGACTGGAGAAGTGCACTGTGGTGCGTGACTGGAGAAGTGCACTGTGGTGCGAGACTGGTGACTGGAGCAGTGCACTGTGGTGCGAGACTGGTGACTGGAGAAGTGCACTGTAGTGTGAGACTGGTGACTGGAGAAGTGCACTGTAGTGTGAGACTGGTGACTGGAGAAGTGCACTGTGGTGCGAGACTGGTGACTGGAGAAGTGCACTGTGGTGCGAGACTGGTGACTGGAGAAGTGCACTGTAGTGCGAGACTGGTGACTGAAGAAGTGCACTGTGGTGCGAGACTGGTGACTGGAGAGAAGTGCACTGTGGTGCGAGACTGGTGACTGGAGAAGTGCACTGTAGTGCGAGACTGGTGACTGGAGAGAAGTGCACTGTGGTGCGAGACTGGTGACTGGAGAGAAGTGCACTGTGGTGCGAGACTGATGACTGGAGAGAAGTGCACTGTGGTGTGAGACTGACTGGAGAAGTGCACTGTGGTGCGTGACTGGAGAAGTGCACTGTGGTGCGAGACTGGTGACTGGAGAAGTGCACTGTGGTGCCAGACTGGTGACTGGAGAAGTGCACTGTGGTGTGAGACTGGAGAAGTGCACTGTGGTGTGAGACTGGAGAAGTGCACTGTGGTGCGAGACTGGAGAAGTGCACTGTGGTGCGAGACTGGAGAAGTGCACTGTGATGCGAGACTGGAGAAGTGCACTGTGATGCGAGACTGGAGAAGTGCACTGTGGTGTGAGACTGGAGAAGTGCACTGTGGTGCCAGACTGACGACTGGAGAAGTGCACTGTGGTGCCAGACTGACGACTGGAGAAGTGCACTGTGGTGTGAGACTGGAGACTGGAGAAGTGCACTGTGGTGTGAGACTGGAGACTGGAGAAGTGCACTGTGGTGCGAGACTGACTGGAGAAGTACACTGTGGTGCGAGACTGGTGACTGGAGAAGTGCACTGTGGTGCGAGACTGGTGACTGGAGAGAAGTGCACTGTGGTGCGAGACTGGTGACTGGAGAGAAGTGCACTGTGGTGCGAGACTGATGACTGGAGAGAAGTGCACTGTGGTGTGAGACTGACTGGAGAAGTGCACTGTGGTGCGTGACTGGAGAAGTGCACTGTGGTGTGAGACTGGTGACTGGAGCAGTGCACTGTGGTGCGAGACTGGTGACTGGAGCAGTGCACTGTGGTGCGAGACTGGTGACTGGAGAAGTGCACTGTGGTGCGAGACTGGTGACTGGAGAAGTGCACTGTGGTGTGAGACTGGAGACTGGAGAAGTGCATTGTGGTGTGAGACTGACTGGAGAAGTGCACTGTGGTGCGAGACTGACTGGAGAAGTACACTGTAGTGCGAGACTGGTGACTGGAGAAGTGCACTGTGGTGCGAGACTGGTGACTGGAGAAGTGCACTGTGGTGCGAGACTGGTGACTGGAGAGAAGTGCACTGTGGTGCGAGACTGGTGACTGGAGAGAAGTGCACTGTGGTGCGAGACTGATGACTGGAGAGAAGTGCACTGTGGTGCGAGACTGATGACTGGAGAGAAGTGCACTGTGGTGCGAGACTGATGACTGGAGAGAAGTGCACTGTGGTGCGTGACTGGAGCAGTGCACTGTGGTGCGAGACTGGTGACTGGAGAAGTGCACTGTGGTGCGAGACTGGTGACTGGAGAAGTGCACTGTGGTGCGAGACTGGTGACTGGAGAAGTGCACTGTGGTGTGAGACTGGAGAAGTGCACTGTGGTGTGAGACTGGAGAAGTGCACTGTGGTGCGAGACTGGTGACTGGAGAAGTGCACTGTGGTGCGAGACTGGTGACTGGAGAAGTGCACTGTGGTGTGAGACTGGTGATTGGAGAAGTGCACTGTGGTGTGAGATGGGCGACTGTAGAAATAACCTGCGGTTTAAGTGGAAAAGGATAGGGCAAAGGTTCGGGCGGTATAGGGAGGAGGAACCTGGACATGGGGACAGGTTGGGATTGACAGGGAAAGTGTTCATGGGATAGGTAGGCGAGTAGGATGTTGGGCTTAGAGGGGACCTGGACACAGGAACACATGAGTGGGATTGACAGGGAAAGTGGGAAAGGGCAGGTAGGGCTCCGATGGAGCATGTATCCAAGAACTGGCTTTAAGGCTGGTAGAAAGGCAAGGAACTCTACTTGGCACCGGGTCAGGTTGGGGCCCAGAAAGTGAGAAGCAGAATGGACTGGTGATTGCTTAGGGAAGCGGGCAGGTAAGGGGGGTGGGAGACAGAGAAGGGCATCTGTGAAGTCCTGGAGATGAAACGGGTGGGGTGTGCAATGCTGACCCTGCAGGAAAGGCAGTGCTGTTTCCCGTAGGTGGGTGTGGAGTAGTGTGTAGGGGTAGGGCCCTGAGGCTCCGCTCAGTGTGGCGCGCGTGCCTGGCTGCGGCACTGGTTCAGAAGCAGAGGGTCTGGCTTCTAGCCGCTATCGACGCTTGCATGGTGTCTTCCTTCAGTCCATCAGACTGTGCCACCCCTCACATTAGGGAAGAATGGTTTCCCCTTCAGGCTCCCTCATTAGCGCGTGGAAACCTCTGCTGGCCTCGCCTGCGCCAATCGGAACACAGGCAGCAGCCCTCCTCACTGAGGGGAGCCCTCCTCACTGAGTGGCGCCCTCCACACTGAGTGGCGCCCTCCACACTGAGAGCGGCCCTCCTCACTGAGAGCGGCCCTCCTCACTGAGAGCGGCCCTCCTCACTGAGTGGGGCCCTCCACACTGAGAGCGGCCCTCCACACTGAGTGGCGCCCTCCACACTGAGAGCGGCCCTCCTCACTGAGAGCGGCCCTCCTCACTGAGTGGGGCCCTCCTCACGGAGAGCGGCCCTCCTCACTGAGGGGAGCCCTCCTCACTGAGAGCAGCCCTCCACACTGAGTGGCGCCCTCCTCACTGAGTGGCGCCCTCCTCACTGAGTGGCGCCCTGCTCACCTAGGGCAGCCCTCCTCACCGAGGGCAGCCCTCCTCACTGAGTGCAGCCCTCAGTCTGGTGTGAGGAGCAGGCCGGGAAACGGCAGCAAGGATTTCTTGGCCTTAAAGATGTCCATGTAACATTTAGTTCTGCGAGTAACTTTTTTTCACTGCACCTTGAATGTGACAGAAAACGCCCAATTTCCCACATACAAAGTTACCTGAAACATGGCACATGCTTTCAATTTCCTATGCAAGATGCGGCTTACTTTACATGACGCCCAATCTTGCTCTTGTCAAAACAATTCTAGTTCAACCAGGTTTAGGATGGCAATTCTTACCTTCCAAAGGCAACTTTGTTCTCGAGTACAACACAATAAACACGTTTCATTTGCATTCACTTAACTTGCTCTTCGTCTTGTTCTTTTTCCCTGCACCACCACACCTTAAATATCTAACACCACTCTCTGCTGATTTAAAGAGCTCGAGATGGGCCAGTATTGCTTAGGATAATGACCCCTCCTCACCCCCAACTTGTGGTCATTCTTTTGGGAGGTGTGTTGTTATCCCGGAATATTGGCCCTTGTGTCACTTTTCAAGGCATTGTTAAGGCATCCATGCACATTGGAACGTGCCTGTCCACCGGTTGTTGTTGCTTGGTGTTGTCTGCAGTGCACGTTTATGCGAATCCTTTGCTGAGGTCATACCCCCCAATGCTTCTGTGTTTTGCATGTTTCTTGGGGATACCGCTCCTCCTTCCCTGACACAAACCCTGTCCACAGAGCCGTCTTTTCTCACATTTGCCTATTGCACCAACATGGTGAGCTCACTGCTGCTCGTGAAACGTTGCGTAGTGCAGGCTGCATTGCAACCTATAACGCAGAAGCTAGACGTGTGTACACGCAGATGTGAAGGTGTTCTGTGTCGTGCACTCCGGTCTATAGCGCAGCATTGCAGTGGTTCTGAGGCTCGGGGGTCTGGCGCGCCGCAGTCTGGAGGGATGGAGTCTGGGACACGTGTTACCTATGGGCCATGACTAGTGGTGTATCGAAGAGTCGGCCAATTCCAACAGGGCAGCGTGTCCCAATGCCCTCCCAAAGCAAGTGGAGTATGGCATAGCCTGCCTGCTGGCCTCCTCCGGTGTGATTGGTTCCTTTTATTGGGACTGTTTGAGTTTTCGGAGAGAACTTCATTCACCAAAGTATGTGTACATGCATACATGCATGTATGTATGTATGTATGTACGTACGTACATATGTGTATACATCTCTAGCCTAGAGCTCATTGAGGTGCCATCCCTGACATGGATTGCAACTCCATTTCTGAGGACTCGTGTGCCATGGTGATGGCAGGATCCATTAATTTAGGGCAGTGGTAGTCCAACTGTTTGATGCTGCGCCCCCCCTTCAGTAAAAATATTGGTCCCAAGCCCACCCCCCACCCCCCACACCTTGAGAAAACATTGATGTTGCTGCCCCCTCCCCCCCGACCATATCTGCATATATCTTCTATTGAAATCAGTTACCATACTCACTTTTTGAAGAGCTGTGCACCCTGTACCCCGGCCACCCTTTGCCCCCCTCACCCCCCTCCCCAAGCCCCCAAAGGGGCCAGACCCACAGTTTGAACACCACTGATTTAGAGTCACTAATGGGTTTTTGAGTTTCCTTCAATCCCTGTGGCACCTCTGAAGTTATACCACATCCACCAATACGCCAACGGCACACCGCTACACCTCAGGACACCGCTACACCTCAGGACACCGCTACACCTCAGGACACCGCTACACCTCAGGACACAGCTACACCTCAGGACACAGCTATTCCTCAGGATCAACTCCATCAATGACATCCACAGGCTCAAAACCCACCCACCTACCTACCCACCTACCTACCTACCTCCCTCTTGCTGATCCAGTTTTGGGTGTCCAGTGCATACTTGAAGCTCAACCCCTCCAAGACTGAATTACTGCTCCTCGGCAACAAAAACACTGAATACCCAGACGCACAGACATGAACTCTGAGGGCTTCAACCCTGAGTTCACCTCCTGCACCAAGTCCCTCTGGTTACTCATCGACAAATACCTCTCCTTCAAGACTCATATAGCTAACAAAACTCAGCGAGGTATCAGCTCACCACCCCCCCCCTGTGGAAAGTCAAACCCTTCCTCCGGACAGCTTTAGATCCACCATTCAAGTACTGGTCCTATCCCACCTGGATGGGGGCAGTGCCCTCCTCAAAGGCATCCTGTTGGCTGCCCTTGGACCCCTGAGAAGTATCCTACATGCAGCCGCATGCCTCATCAAGTCTCTACGTGTATACGACCACATTGACCTTCACTGGCTGCCACTGCACGCACTAATCACCTTCAAGTCTTGTTGCATCATCTATAAGGAAGTCACCCAGCTACCTCGTGGAGAAACTCGGCATCTCCGGTGGACAGCGCACCACCAGAAGCCAGGACACGTGCAGACTTGAAATCTGCCGCTGCAAAAAGGAAACGACCAGAAAACAAGCTTTCTCTGCCTACGCCCACGACTGTGGAACCTCCTCCCTGTCAGCATCAGACTCGCTCCTACAATTCAGAAAAGAACTCGAGACCCACGTCTTCAAGGAGTCTCTCCTCAACACCTAGGCCATCATGTTGCAGCCCGTGTCACCTGATTTGCTTGATGCAGTCTGCCCCTCTCCTCCCTGCCAGCCTGTACAGCTGTACCCCTCTGTATCTTATGCCTGCTGTATATCTGTTCTGTTGTTACTTCTGGAAAGCGTTCATCTGTGTGCATCTGTACTGTTCTACCGCTGTACAGTGCTCTGTTGCTTCTCGAAGCTAGGTCTGCACTGAATAAATGCCATAATACATATCTGGTATTTATTATGCGCCTAGACGCCATGTGTATTGACGCGCTGCAACAGGAGCCCCCCCAGCCCAGCAGAGGATCCAGGCTCCAGCGGGCATACGGACAGGGCCTGCCTGACCCTGTCCCCATACAGCGCCTGACCTGCCCATGCCGGGCGCGGCGCGGCGCGAAAGCGAGGCTGAGCCTCGATTACTCCAGCTGGTTCCGCCGGCAGGCGGATTCGCCGGCGGCCAGCACTAAGGCCATACAAAGGCCTGTTCCTGCGCCCCAGATCCCACCATTCCATCTTCCTTCGCCGAGGGGTGAGGGCAGGAGCCCCCCCAGCCCAGCAGAGGATCCAGGCTCCAGCGGGCATACGGACAGGGCCTGCCTGACCCTGTCCCCATACAGCGCCTGACCTGCCCATGCCGGACGCGGCGCGGCGCGAAAGCGAGGCTGAGCCTCGATTACTCCAGCTGGTTCCGCCGGCAGGCGGATTCGCCGGCGGCCAGCACTAAGGCCATACAAAGGCCTGTTCCTGCGCCCCAGATCCCACCATTCCATCTTCCTTCGCCGAGGGGTGAGGGCAGGAGCCCCCCCAGCCCAGCAGAGGATCCAGGCTCCAGCGGGCATACGGACAGGGCCTGCCTGACCCTGTCCCCATACAGCGCCTGACCTGCCCATGCCGGGCGCGGCGCGGCGCGAAAGCGAGGCTGAGCCTCGATTACTCCAGCTGGTTCCGCCGGCAGGCGGATTCGCCGGCGGCCAGCACTAAGGCCATACAAAGGCCTGTTCCTGCGCCTGTTACGCGCATGGGAGCACGGCGTGGCCACCCCCCCTGCACAATTTTTCTACTCTCCAACCGATAGACTACCACCCGGACAATGAAAAAACGTACTGTAAGTACATGCCAGCACCGGAGACACCACTGTATGTTTATAACCGTAACCGACTCCATTGAAATCTGCTATATTGTGCCTTTTGGTCGCCTACAGACCATCTAGTCTGCTACATTGTGCCTTTTGGTCGCCTACAGACCATCTAGTCTGCTATATTGTGCCTTTTGGTCGCCTACAGACCATCTAGTCTGCTATATTGTGCCTTTTGGTCGCCTACAGACCATCTAGTCTGCTATATTGTGCCTTTTGGTCGCCTACAGACCATCTAGTCTGCTATATTGTGCCTTTTGGTCGCCTACAGACCATCTAGTCTGCTACATTGTGCCTTTTGGTCGCCTACAGACCATCTAGTCTGCTACATTGTGCCTTTTGGTCGCCTACAGACCATCTAGTCTGCTATATTGTGCCTTTTGGTCGCCTACAGACCATCTAGTCTGCTATATTGTGCCTTTTGGGCGCCTACAGACCATCTAGTCTGCTATATTGTGCCTTTTGGTCGCCTACAGACCATCTAGACCGCTGTATGGTGCCCTGGTGCATGCATTTAGCATGTACTTTCCCTATGCGCCTCAGCTTAGATTGTGCCTATTCGCCAGCCACCGTGCCTTAGTCGGTTGACCACTGTGCCTCACCTTGAATGTGCCTACTTGCTAGCCACCGTGCCTTAATCTGTTGACCTCTGTGCCTCACCTTGAATGTGCCTATCTGCTAGCCTCTGTGCCTAGTCCATTGACCACGGTGCCCATTGTACCGACCCTGATCTTGACTACCTGCCTTCCTGCCTATCCCAACCTAATCAACTCCCACCTCACCTCAAACTACTCTATTACTACCACATAGTCAACCTCGGCCAACCACACCTGGGTCTTACTCTGACCACCCATGGCAAACTTCTACTTAGCCACGCTCACCCTAACGGCTACACTCGCCCTGCTCCACCACAACAACACCACCCACCACAAACCCCGTCCCCAATCACTCCCAACCCAACATACTATGGGCTCTTTGAAGGCCCAACATATTGATAAGCCTGACGCCCTCAGTCCTATAGAATGGATCCGCCGATTTGCTGCTCCGCCCACTCCTTGGAACCCATGCACATTAAAAGACAGAAACCTGAGACTCGGCTCTCGGTTCATAACCCCCAAAACACTCGCCAAAAAACACTCCTTTCATCCCACACACATTCAGGCAAACTCCGCTCAAACATTGAACATCACCCAATCAGCCCCCTTGAGCACACCTGACCAGCCACTAATCAAGGGCGCCCTCGTCAATGCCCGCTCCCTGGTCGCCCATGCGCTAGATATCGCAGACTTCATCTCTGTCAACAATCTACACTTCCTGGCTATCACGGAAACCTGGCTGCACCAAGCAGCAGGCCCAGCCTTATCCCTCGCCATCCCAGAAGGTTATTCAATACTAAGGAAAGACCGGGACATAGGTAAAGGAGGAGGAGTAGCCTTCATCGCTAAAACATCCCTTGGACTTAGATTAATCCCTCCGCCCAGCTTCCGATCTGCAGAACTTCTGTCAGCAAAGCTCCAACTCTCTGCCACTCAAACCATACTATTACACCTCCTTTACAGACCTCCAGGCCCTATCACCACATTTGAGGAAGAGATATCTGACCTCTTGACCACCAACACCAAAACAGGATCTCAAATTATCCTTCTTGGCGACCTCAACCTCGGTCTCGGCGACCCAAACGATACCAATGCGCTCTCCCTGGAAAGCACCATCTCCCAACTAGGGTTCAAGCTCAGAATCACAGACCCTACCCACAACAAAGGCAGGACCTTGGACTGGCTAGCGGATCTCAACTGCTCTACGACCATCACAAAAAACGAGCAAACTGCCTGGTCTGACCACCACGCCATCTCCTTCTCCATACAAGGGAAAGCACAACCAAACTCTCCAACCCCTACCATCCCCCAAACCCTCACCAGAAACAACCGCAACATTACCTTACAAAACCTCCGCCCACTTATAGACAATATCTGTACCCCTACAAACTACGCCAACCTAGATGCAGAGAAACTCGCTGACCTCTACAACAAAACGTTAGAATCAGCAGTAGACACCATTGCCCCACTCAAACTCACCAAAGCCAAACCGGCAGCCCATATGAACAAATGGTTCACACCAGAGCTAAAAATCCTCCGAAACTCCAAACGAGCCGCAGAAGCCACCTGGAGAAAAACGCCCAACCTCTCCAACAAAACTCAACTCTCGATAGCAGCCACCACCTACAAAACTGCTATCCTTAAGGCCAAAAAAGAGACATATGATAACAGAATTGAGAGCGCCAAATCCAAAACAAAAGAGCTTTTCAATATCCTCAGGGAACTGGAATCCCCCCCCACTCTGGCTGAAACCTGCGTGAAAGATGCAGACTGGTGTGAGAGGATTCAAAAAGCCCTAGCAGACAAAATCACCATGTTACAATCCAAAATCGAACAGAAAAAGCTCAGCCTATCCAAAAAAACAAACCACCCTCCGCACACCACCCCCAAAACACCCACTTGCCCCCCCTTCTCCTTCTCACCAGTTTCCACTAAAGAAGTAGAAAGCATCATCAAGGGCCTCAAGCCCTCTAGATGCCAAGGGGACTCATGCCCAGCTCCCATCATCCAAGAAGGCGCCAACACTCTGGCCCCATTCATAACAGCCCTCATCAATGCATCCTTCAAATCAAGCTCAGTGCCCAGCAGCCTTAAGGAGGCCTGGGTCATGCCACTTCTAAAAAAACCTAATCTAGACCCCAATAACCCAACTAATTACAGGCCAATCACCACCGTTCCCTACATCCTAAAGATCCTAGACAGAGTGGCCTACCTGCAAATACAGAAGCACCTGGAAGTCAACAACCTCCTGGGTCTCAGACAATCCGGCTTCAGGCCAAGGCATGGAACAGAGTCAGCCCTACTGGACCTAAAAATCCAGATGGACGAGGCAAAGGACAAGGGTAACCTAGCCATTCTCCTACTGCTAGATCTATCAGCTGCCTTCGACCTCGTCGACCATCAGATCCTCACAGAACATCTGATGACCTCAGCGGCCTTCTCTAACCAGGCGACTGCCTGGATCCAGTCCTTCCTAACCAACCGAACCACCCGGGTCTTCTCCCCAGGGGCATCAGCACTCCCTGTCCCCATCACCTGCGGCGTTCCTCAAGGCTCGTGCATCTCGCCGACCCTATACAATATCTTCACAAAGCTATTGTTTGACCGCCTGGATAACCTAGGTGTCACATACACAAACTATGCTGACGATACCCAGGTTCTCATCACCCTATCAGGGTGCTACGACGAGGACTCCACCAGAATCAACAACCTTTATTTAGAGATCCAAGCCTGGATGGCAGAGCACGGCCTATGCCTCAACGATGAGAAAACTGAGCTCCTCATTGTCGGCTCCCAACCTCGGCTAAACAAACTAGACCCCCGTTACGCGTCCATCAACATAGACGGTAACCTAATCACAGTAGCCAAAGAAATTAAAACCCTTGGGGTTTATCTAGACTCTACTCTCTCGCTCAAAAGACAGGTGAACGCAACTGCCTCTTCAACAGCTTACACCAATAAGCTCATCAACGCCTGCAAACCTTTCCTATCACCTTCCAGCTGCATTACACTAGCCAGAGCGTTAGTGCTCTCAAAAATTGACTACTGCAATACCCTCTTTCTTGGCTCATCAGAACACAACCTGAACAAACTACAGGTACTTCAAAATAATGCCATCAGAGCCGCCCTCAGTATCCCACGAAACGCCCACATCTCCAGCTTCAGACAAGATGCTCACTGGCTCCCAGTACGAGACAGAATCACCCTCAGATCCCTCGTCATCGTCCATAAATGCCGCTCTAATGACGCACCCAAATACCTGGCAGACAAGTTCCACAACCACACCTCAACTAGACCAACTAGAACACCATACGCACATTGCCTTTCCGTTCCCAAATTCTTCCTAAAAAAAGCAGGTGGCACCAGCTTCCCGGTCCTTGCTGCCAAACTATGGAACGCTATGCCGCCATACCTCAGAGCAGAACCCTCATTTTGGACTTTTAGAGCCAAAACAAAAACATGGCTTTCCAACAAAAACGCTGCTTAATGCACTTCCTCTCTGCATGCCTCTGTGGACCACCTGTAACCCGGTCTACTACACCGTTGTTGTTTTATCACAGTCTGTATTGTATATTTTTGCCATGCTGTAACTGTTTCTAAGTCTCCGGCGCCCAGCTACCCCAGGGTTCGGCGCGCGGTACAAATAAATAAACTAAACTAAACAAGAGGGTGGGGGAAAATGAGGGAAAACAAAAACAAAATGGTCCTACTAGGCCTTGTGACATTCGGATCGTGCAAGAGCAGTAAACAAAGTGCTAGGGTGCCTGGGTGCTGGGGGAGTGCCGGTCAGTGCGAAAGGGGCTTTGAGAGAAAGTGAGTCAGGCTAGTGCAGAGGGAGGGCCTGGAAGGGCAAATGCTAGTGGAGGTTAGGGGGAGGGGAAGTGGGAGGGGAGAGGGAGAGGGAGAGGGAGAAGGACGTGTCATCCTCATAGCACTTGAAGTTGGGAGAGAAGGTGGAGATCAAATGGGCTAGAGAGGCCAGGTAGATGTTGAAAAGCCAAGGTGAGAGGATAGAGCCCCGAGGGACACCACAGGAGGAGAGTGAGAGCTTTTCAAAGAGTATGCCCAGGTAGGCGGTAATGGAGATAGGGTGGTAGTTTGCTGGACAGGAATGGTCTGCAAAAGGCTTTTTGAGGAGAGGGTGAAGGCTGAAGCAAGGGAGACAATGTTGTCCTTGATATTTCTGGAGGAGCAGAGGAGCACCGGTTTGTATGAGAGTAGGAGGGGAAGGGAGGACTGAGAGCGGGCGAGGAGTAGACATTCCAGCGTGCTGCAGTAAGTGCTAACTAAGCTTGCCAAGCCCAGTGCATGTCTAACGAAGGGTCCAGAATCTTCCCTGAAATGCTTGATTTGGAAAATAAAACCGGGGAACCAAGGGTTTGGTCAGCAAGAAACGAGGACCAAGCTGCAAAGACAATCCAGGCTCCCAGCAACCTGGCTGGACATATGTTGGGTACGTTTCATGAACCTAGAGAGCGAGGAAACGTGACATCACTTTCAGCAGGAACAAGCAGTGTGTGTACCTGCTTCCAGCAGGAACAAGCAAGGTGTTTACCTGTTTCCAGCCGGAACAAGCAGAGTGTTTACCTGCTTCCAGCCGGAACAAGCAGAGTGTTTACCTGTTTCCTGCAGGAACAAGCAGAGTGTTTACCTGTTTCCAGCAGGAACAAGCAGAGTGTGTACCTGTTTCCAGCAGGAACAAGCAGAGTGTGTACCTGTTTCCAGCAGGAACAAAGTGTTTAGCTGTTGCTAGCAGGAACAAGCTAATTGTTTACCTGTTTCTAGCAGGAACACGCAGTGTGTTTACCTGCTTCCAGCAGGAAAAAGCAAAGTGTTTCCAGCAGGAGCAAGCAAAGTGTTTAGCTGTTTCCAGCAGGAACAAGCAAAGTGTTTTGCTGTTTCCAGCAGGAACAAGCAAAGTGTTTTGCTGTTTCCAGCAGGAACAAGCAGAGTGTTTACCTGCTTCCAGCCGGAACAAGCAGAGTGTTTACCTGCTTCCAGCCGGAACAAGCAGAGTGTTTACCTGTTTCCGGCCGGAACAAGCAAAGTGTTTCGCTGTTTCCGGCAGGAGCAAGCAGAGTGTTTAGCTGTTTCCAGCAGGAGCAAGCAGCAGGAACAAGCAGAGTGTTTACCTGTTTCCAGCAGGAACAAGCAGAGTGTTTCGCTGTTTCCGGCAGGAGCAAGCAGAGTGTTTCGCTGTTTCCGGCAGGAGCAAGCAGAGTGTTTACCTGTTTCCAGCAGGAACAAGCAAAGTGTTTAGCTGTTTCCAGCAGGTACACGCAGAGTGTTTACCTGCTTCCTTTTCATGGGCGTGGAGTCAATGGGAGCTGTAAAGAGAGAGGCACGAGGACGATTAATACCGCGCATCAATGCTTTGTTTTTAAAGCTGTATTTCCGCATCCTGGTTTTCACACTTCCGGTGTGCGATGTGGAAATGGCATACAAAGTATCCATTCTCCATGTTTCTAAAAGCTGAAAAATAAAACAACTGACCTATAAAAATTCTCAGGAGTAAAAAAAAAGAACGTTTTCCAAACCCGTGAGAATAGTCTATTGGGGAATACCCCCCCCCCCCTTGCTATTTCCTGCTCCTTTGCCCAGTCGCATCAGCTACCTATGTCCCTCTGCCCTCCCTCCCCTAAGATTTGCTATTTTAGACTATTCTATTTAATATTTGGGCTGGTTGCAGTAATTCTTAATCATGTTACCCCCTTGTCCTGGACCAGTGCTTGCCCTTTTTGAGAGTTCTATCTTGGTTCCATTATCCCCACCTGGCGTCTGGAAAAGGGCGAGTTTTGGGATCTTTGTAACGCATTTCTCCTCCGCCCCATGGGTCGGCGCGGCGCCCGCCTTGCAGCTGGAAGATGACTGTAATCTGCCGGCTCCAGAGGAGCCGCGGGCGGGACTTCCATCCAAGCCTGGTGCGGCCAAAAGTGCAACGTAGGAGCGGACTGGGCTTCCATCCAAGCGTGGTGCTGGCCATCCAAGCCTGGTGCTCGCCAAAAGTGCAACGTAAGAGGGGGCTGGGCGTCCATCCAAGCCTGGTGCTGGCCATCCAAGCCTGGTGCTGGCCAAAAGTGCAACGTAGGAGCGGGCTGGGCTTCCATCCAAGCCTGGTGCGGCCAAAAGTGCAACGTAGGAGCGGGCGGGACTTCCATCCCAGCCTGGTGCGGCCAAAAGTGCAACGTAGGAGTGGACTGGGCTTCCATCCAAGCCTGGTGCTGGCCATCCAAGCCTGGTGCTGGCCAAAAGTGCAACGTAGGAGCGGGCTGGGCTTCCATCCAAGCCTGGTACTGGCCATCCAAGCCTGGTGCTGGCCAAATGTGCAACGTAGGAGCGGGCTGGGCTTCCATCCAAGCCTGGTGCTGGCCAAATGTGCAACGTAGGAGCGGGCTGGGCTTCCATCCAAGCCCGGTGCTGGCCATCCAAGCCTAGTGCTGGCCAAAAGTGCAACGTAGGAGCGGACTGGGCTTCCATCCAAGCCTGGTGCTGGCCAAATGTGCAACGTAGGAGCGGGCTGGGCTTCCATCCAAGCCCGGTGCTGGCCATCCAAGCCTAGTGCTGGCCAAAAGTGCAACGTAGGAGCGGACTGGGCTTCCATCCAAGCCTGGTGCTGGCCAAAAGTGCAACGTTTAGAACGCTGGCATCTCAGGCTAAGGGACAGTAAACGCGCGGCGACGAGAAGCGTTTCGGTCAAAATGCTGGGCTTTTTCATTTCTAAATGCACATTGCTTCTCAAGAAAAGTGCAAATATAATGGCATTTGAGAAGGAAAAATTGGATTCTCAGGCCTACGAAAAGGGTCTTCTGGCAGAGGCTCTTGGCCTGGGGACTGGAGACTCCACGTGACTCCACGCGAGTAGGGGGGTTCGATTTTGCACCCACTTGCACATGTATCCATGTGGGAGATTAGGGTTCGCCACCCGGACAGCATCCATGCTCCCCCCCTAGACAGTGTGCGATGAAGCGAAGGCTTGCTATAACCGAACACACTGATGTCATTGGTTTCTGGGGCGGGGAGAGTAGCTCCCCTCAAGCCCGCAAGTAGTGGGGTGGTCAGTGAACAGAAAGCCCCAGGGTTACCCCAGCTGCCCTCAAGTTGCGTGCACTGGACTGGGCTGGGAAGGAGAACAAGTCCCACTGATGGCAAGGCCACGGATAATGCATTATGCCCGGTGTGACCTGTTTGGGAAGGAAAACCCATGTGGGCCTTCTTGGGTCCAGGGTGCTTCGGTGGGTACAGTGAGAGGCGGCACCACCTGGAAGTCTGTCTGCGGGGAGGACCCACGTGCCGCCTGGCTGAGGCAAGGCTGGGTGCCAGCCAAACCATGAACCCGCAATGATTGAGGGTTTCTGGAGGGCGGGGCGGGGGGGGGGAGGTCAAGCAGCTTAGGAAAGGACCCCTAACGGTGCTCCAGAAGTGAAATAACCCACGGGTGGGGGGCCGGATTGCAAGCACACTGGAGCCGTCCTCTGGATTAAGGAGAGACTGGAGCTGTAATGGCGACCACCAGGGATGGGTGGCTGGGCAAAAACGGACGCATCAAGGTTCATAGGCACAGAGCACCCTAGAGGGTGGGAGGCCCAAGTCCTGGCACCAGTAAGAAATGGATCCGCAGAGGAGTAAAACGCAGGGGTGGGAGAAGACTGAACATTATTCTGCTCTGTAGGTGTCTTTGGCAAAGGATCGAGCGACGGGCAGGTTCCATCCCCACCCCGAATGCCTGCTCTGGAGGCACCAAGAATGAAAGGGTCTGCCGAGTACAGTCCAAATGAGGACACACTCCCTCCCGGTCAGATGTGAGCACCTGAGAAGATGGAATAGCAGGGGTGAAAGCGGTGCCCCCCAACCTCCCTAACTAAAGTAGATGGAAAGAAGAAGGGTGTGCAGCCTTTTGCTCTCCAGATGTTTCGCACTACAACTCCCATCAGCCCTAGCTACTATAGTCAATGGTGAGGAATGATGGAAGTTGTAGTCCAACACATCAAGCGAGCTGCAGGTTGCAGCCCCGTGTTCTAGAGAGCAACAGATCCTAAGGGCAGGAACCTGAGATCTAAATACTAAAAGACCACTCACTGCCTGAGACCCAACAGAAGGAGCGCCCCCGTGATTCCTCTGAGGGTGATGGCAATGGTCCTGCTTTCTCTGTGTTCTGTTGGCTGGTGGAACTTTCAGTTCTGAATATGGATAACGGGCATGGCAACATGTAGCTGCTAACCGTACCCGGGTTGAGAAGTGGGTGGGTGCGAGCCACGCTAACCTTCAGGAAGTTGGTCTTCTGGGGCAGGAGAACATTGTGGAGGCAGCAAGGGATACCTGGAGCCTAACAAATGAGGCCTCCTGCGGCACTGTGGCCTGGTTGTCTCCTGCGGCACTGTGGCCTGGTTGTCTCCTGCGGCACCCGGGCCTGGGTGCCTCCTGCGGCGTCCGAGCCTGGGTGCCTCCGGAGGCACCTGGGCATGGTTGCCTCCTGCGGCGCCCTAGCCTGATTGCCTCCTGTGGCGCCCAGGCCTGGTTGCCTCCTGTGGCGCCAGGGCCCAGTTGCCTGCTACGGTGCCCTGGCCCGGTTTCTTCCGGCAGCGCCCTGGGCTGGTTGCGTCCTGCGGCGCGCTGCATAGTTACACAGACTGCCTGCTGGTGGCAGCACTTCGTAAGTACTGACATCTGCAGAGAGCCAGTGTAACCGTGGCTTCGTCTACAGGGCTGCCAGATGACTCTGTACTCCGAAGCAGGAGCAGGGCTGGAGGCCCCAGTCTCTCCTTTTGTTTCTGTTTAAGGAGTCATCATGCAGTAGGAAGCCTTTAAACAAGGCTTCATGATGCGTGATGACTCTTTCCTCATAAACTAAAGCAGAGACTGGGCCCTGCAGCCCTCTCCCTATTTCAAAGTACAGAGTCATCACGCAACAGGCAACCCTTTCATTCAAGGAGTCCCTGGTTTGTAACCACACAGCGCCTTGAATGAAAGGGCTGCCTGCTCCCTGCGAGAGCTGCGGTACACGGTTTGCTACCTCCAAGGGGCTGGGCGCACCAAAGGTAATAATTCCAGTTCGCCCCAGATCCCCTGCTTTCACTCCCCCCCACCACTCGTTGGGGGGCGTGGCCTACGTGCACACCCATTTAGGCCACGCCCCCAAGAGAACCCGCCCCCGCGATTTAGCATCCCACGTAATCCACTGGTGCTATAGTTGCCATGCTTGCACGAAATGAAGGTCAAAGGCTAACCGCATTCCTGCCCCACCCCCCTTGTGCAGAGTTGCAACCCACAGTGGTCGATCATGTTTTTCCTTCCGGGGCACGACCCTGTAGGAGAACCCCTGCCTGGCACTAATTATTTATCACTGGAAAGAGTGCGGAAGTGCCCGGAGCAGCCTCAAGTTCATCAAACGCTGAAACAATGAGGAGCGGCGTTGCCAGGGGTAAGGGCGTGTGCGCGAGGAGGCGCTGTGCAATAGTCATGTAGTGGCCTGCACACCCATCTCCCCTTCGATTCTTGGCACAGGCCCCCCGTACTTTAGAAACAGGCTGCACATTGTTAATTCTTAATGAGCGTTGCAGCTCGGCGTGTTATGCGGTGGCGGGGGTGTTGGGATGAGGACAGTCTGTCGGACTCGGTCTGCTCCCTAGAGCCAGGTGATTGCTTTAATTACTAGGTCCGAAGAGTGCTCTTCTATTTGTGGGGGTTAATATGCCAACAGGGTGCCTGCCCTCCTAGTCCAAAAGTCTGCTATTCCTAACGGAAACACCCGTGATGCATTTCAAACCCAATATTTGGGCTGTGCACTCCAGAATGGGACCACAAGCAATGGGGGTAACACCTCTCCCCCCCCCCTCTCAAACTTCTGTGCTTGGAGGGAAGCACCACCGTTCAAGACAGAGCCTCTTTTAACCTTCTCCAAGTGAAGTGTCAGAGATGTGCCATGGTCCAAGGTCGTTCTGCTTTAGATGTAGCGCCAAGAAGAACCACAGAAAGACTTCTTGGTGCTGTAAGATGACAGGAAGCGCCACGTTAACCCCTAGCTGTTATGAAAAGATGTACTTTGAATACTACTTATGCGGGGAGGTCCAAATAGTGTGCATGTTCATGAAACGAGGCCAAAGGGCGAGGGGGAAGTCCAGCCGTTGTCGCCTGAACTTTTGCCTAGGAGGCCAGGCGGGCACTGCAGTGGCGTTGACCGTAGGGCTGTTGTGCATGAATACTTGGCTAGCTTAGCCCCTGCCCCTGACCCTGCCTTCCCACTCATCCCGCCGGGGCATCCAAACTCTGGCCACGATGGGGCTGCCATGTCCTAGAAATGGTAACTGGCCTTTTGGCAGCCCTGCTTTGGAGAGAAGGGGTGCACTGTGAGCTGGGGCGGGGTACTCCTCACTGCACGCCCACCTTGATCATTATCCCTGGGGTCCGCCCCCGCAATCAGTTAGAACATCCCAGCATGCATTATTTAATAAACAAAGGGCTTTATCCACCCCCACCATCACCCTATATTCAAGTCACCAATTTAACCTGTACTACTGGCCACCTTCTACTTTTCTGGTGCAGGTGTTACCCAGTAAATTTGTCTCGCCATTGTTTTTGGAAAGAAACGGATGTTTCATGTTCTTCCTGTCTTTTTTTTTTCTAATGTAAGAATTTGTGAGTGTTTTTCATGTCCACGGCAGTTTAGGCTACATTTACAAAGTCTTGAGGGTGTTTTTTAGTTTCAACGACAGAGCAAGGGGTTGCTGCGCATGAAAGGACACCCCTAACCCCCAATCTGGCCACCGGAGCACCTGCACACGTGTCCAGGGAATATTCACCCCTCGCTCGGGGCAAACCTACAGCATGTGTCCAGCAGCCTCTTCACTGCACACAGAGATATGAGGGGCAGTGTAGGTTCACGCTTTCTCTGCAAGAGTGGCGGGATTGAGGCTGTGAGGGTTAAGAGCCGTGTTCAGCCCTAGCCCCTGAACTAAGCAGAACTTGCCAGCATGGAACTGTAGACCACACCCACGGGTAGTCTATCCAGTGCACGTGGCAAACCTCATATAAGAGGCTTCCAACTAGAAGCTACACCCGCTGCAGTCCATTCCAGAGGAACGGCCCCCCTACAGCTTCCCTTCCATTATAGCCAGAAGCTACACCCGCTGCTGTCCATTCCAGAGGAACGGCCCCCCTACAGCTTCCCTTCCATTCAAGCCAGAAGCTACACCCGCTGCAGTCCATTCCAGAGAAATGCCCCCCCCCCTACAGCTTCCCTTCCATTCTAGCCAGAAGCTACACCAGCTGCAGTCCATTCCAGAGGAACAGCCCTCCTACAGCTGCCCTTCCATTCAAGCCAGAAGCTTCACCCGCTGCAGTCCATTCCAGAGAAACGGCCCCCCTACAGCTTCCCTTCCATTCTAGCCAGAAGCTACACCAGCTGCAGTCCATTCCAGAGGAACAGCCCTCCTACAGCTTCCCTTCCATTCTAGCCAGAAGCTACACCCGATGCAGTCCATTCCAGAGGAACGGCCCCCCTACAGCTGCCCTTCCATTCTAGCCAGAAGCTACACCCGCTGCAGTCCATTCCAGAGGAACGGCCCCCGTACAGCTTCCCTTCCATTCTAGCCAGAAGCTACACCCGCTGCAGTCCATTCCCGAGGAACGGCCCCCCTACAGCTTCCCTTCCATTCAAGCCAGAAGCTACACCCGCTGCAGTCCATTCCAGAGAAATGCCCCCCCCCCCCTACAGCTTCCCTTCCATTCTAGCCAGAAGCTACACCAGCTGCAGTCCATTCCAGAGGAACAGCCCTCCTACAGCTGCCCTTCCATTCAAGCCAGAAGCTTCACCCGCTGCAGTCCATTCCAGAGAAACGGCCCCCCTACAGCTTCCCTTCCATTCTAGCCAGAAGCTACACCAGCTGCAGTCCATTCCAGAGGAACAGCCCTCCTACAGCTTCCCTTCCATTCTAGCCAGAAGCTACACCCGATGCAGTCCATTCCAGAGGAACGGCCCCCCTACAGCTGCCCTTCCATTCTAGCCAGAAGCTACACCCGCTGCAGTCCATTCCAGAGGAACGGCCCCCGTACAGCTTCCCTTCCATTCTAGCCAGAAGCTACACCCGCTGCAGTCCATTCCCGAGGAACGGCCCCCCTACAGCTTCCCTCCATTCTAGCCAGAAGCTACACCCGCTGCAGTCCATTCCAGAGGAACGGCCCCCCTACAGCTTCCCTTCCATTCTAGCCAGAAGCTACACCCGCTGCAGTCCATTCCAGAGGAACGGCCCCCCTACAGCTTCCCTTCCATTCTAGCCAGAAGCTACACCCGCTGCAGTCCATTCCAGAGGAACGGCCCCCCTACAGCTTCCCTTCCATTCTAGCCAGAAGCTACACCCGCTGCAGTCCATTCCAGAGGAACGGCCCCCCTACAGCTTCCCTTCCATTCTAACCAGGAACTACACCTGCTGCAGTCCTTTCCAGAGAAAAGGACCCTCCTACAGCTTCCCTTCCAGTCTAACAAGAAGCTACACCCGCTGCAGTCCATTTCAGAGAAATGGACCCCCTGCAGCTTCCCTTGCATTCTAACCAGAAGCTACACCCGCTGCAGTCCATTCTAGAGAAAAGGACCCCCTGCAGCTTCCCTTCCATTCTAACCAGAAGCTACACCCGCTACAGTCCATTCCAGAGAAACGGACCCCCCCCCCATACAGCTTCCCTTCCATTCTAACCAGAAGCTACACCCTCTGCAGTCCATTCCAGAGGAACGGCCCCCCTACAGCTTCCCTTCCATTCTAGCCAGAAGCTACACCCGCTGCAGTCCATTCCAAAGGAACGGCCCCCCTACAGCTTCCCTTCCATTCTAGCCAGAAGCTACACCCGCTACAGTCCATTCCAGAGAAACGGACCCCCCCATACAGCTTCACTTCCATTCTAACCAGAAGCTACACCCTCTGCAGTTCATTCAAGAGAAATTGACCCTCCTACAGCGTCCTTTCCATTATAACCAGAAGCCACAACCGCTGCTGTCCATTCCAGAGAAATAAACCCTGTACAGCTTCACTTCCATTCTAACCAGAAGCTTCACCCGCTGCAGTTCATTCAAGAGAAATGGACCCTCCTACAGCTACAGCTTCTCTTCCATTCTAACAAGAAGCTACACCCGCTGCAGTCCATTACAGAGAAATGGACCCTCCTACAGCTACAACTTCCCTTCCATTCTAACAAGAAGCTACACCCGCTACACCCACCGCAGTTCATTCAAGAGCAATGGACCCTCCTACAGCGTCCTTTCCATGCCACATAACATGTTCCCCAGCCTATGTCCCCATAGGACGGAGCACTCCAGCAGCAAGCAGGACCCATCCTACAGTTATGCCTGCGGCCTTCACTGTGGAACTTCCTGCACTTTACAGCCACCTACATCCTGCAGTGCCCTACACACCATTGTACACTGCCAACAGATAACAAAAACTGCACCTTGCAATTGCCGTTCTAAAGCCCCATGGCACCAAGCACATGCAACATCTTATAGCCGTATTATTCATAGCCCGCAATGCGCCCAGCGGTCAAAAAGTGCAGTTTGCAGGCTTCGTGCTCATGCCATGGAGCGAACCATATTCACGACAAGACAACCAACACTTCGTAACACCTTGACCCTGTGGACTGTCCATCACCTTGAGGTGCTTAAGCAATGGGTCAAAGTGGGCTTCACTCTGGTTCCTGTCCATAAGGTCAAAGGCCTCTCCTAACCACTACTGTTGAGTCCCATCCTGGGGTGTATCCATTGCACCATCGGGGATTTCCCCCCAAATCACAGCAAGCGGCTCCAACACTCTGGCAAGTTCAGACAGTAGCCTTGGCACCTTGCCTCAGAACTGTGCCACTCTGCTAACCGCCCTCTGACCTTGGGGTTCAACGAATATGTTTCCAGTTGCCTACCCTGTACTGGTTTATGACACCACCAGCATTTTAGAAGCGGTCATGCCCGCAACCGTTTTCATCAAGTGACACTTTGTGCCAGGAGACTGGATCCCTCCTTCCGCTCTGACCAGAGGTCAGCCAGATACTACTTGCCCGATCCATGGGTTACCTTAAGCAGTCTCACCCAAACAAGGATGGGGTGCCGTGAACATTGAATATCCTACCCAGGTCTCTGGCACTGAATGTTGCATGGAAGGGCTGGCACTGTGCCAGTTAAACTCTGTGTACTGTGGACCGCATCCACCTTAGCGGGCGGGCGGGCATGCTGTGTACTGGTTCTCTGTACCTTATCATGTACCATAGCAGCATTCTAAATAATGATCCGAATTTTCCAATAGTGAATGACCTTAGGAGCCTGTGGACCTTTAAATGGCTGTGTTAGCTAATGGCAAAGCAGTCCAGGGAACACGGAGCTGCGTGATGCCACCCACGGAGAGTTCTAAATGACTTGAAGACAAGCACAACTAAGCCTATTAAAATTTAACAACTCGAGAGGTATGTGTCTTAGCCAACCAAAAAATGAAGCCACCTCCAAACCATTAACAACTGTTACTCCTTAAATCTGCCATGCCAAAACACCCAGCCGACTTCAAGAAAAGCGCGCATGCCCGTATATGTCGACTAAGCGACGTATGGAAGAGTAGGACACTTGCTGCATACACCTGCCAATGCCAGATGGCTTCAGGGAAAGTACAACATCTTACCAACATCATTTTCTCATACTAAATTACTTCAGAAGAGGTCTGAACTCTTGTCAACAGAACCTGACAATACTAAATGACTTCAGAAGGGGTGCAAACTCTTGCCAACAGAATCTCCCAATACTAAATGACTCCAGAAGGGGTCTGAACTCTTGCCAACAGAACCTGCCAATGCTAAATGACTCCAGAAGGGGTCTGAACTCTTGCCAACAGAACCTGCCAATGCTAAATGACTCCAGAAGGGGTCTGAACTCTTGCCAACAGAACCTGCCAATGCTAAATGACTCCAGAAGGGGTCTGAACTCTTGCCAACAGAACCTGCCAATGCTAAATGACTCCAGAAGGGGTCTGAACTCTTGCCAACAGAACCTGCCAATGCTAAATGACTCCAGAAGGGGTCTGAACTCTTGCCAACAGAACCTGCCAATGCTAAATGACTCCAGAAGGGGTCTGAACTCTTGCCAACAGAACCTGCCAATGCTAAATGACTCCAGAAGGGGTCTGAATTCTTGCCAACAGAATCTGCCAATACTAAATGACTTCAGGGGGGGGTACAAACTCTTGCCAATAGAACCTGCCAATACTAAATGATTTCAGGAGGCGTCCGAACTCTTGCCAACAGAATCTGCCAATACTTAATGACTTCAGGATTTGTCTATGCTTTTATCAACAGAATCTGCCAATACTAAATGGCTCCAGAAGGGATCCGAACTCTTACTAACAAAGTGTGCCACTACTAAATGACTTCAGAATAGGTCCAAACGCTTACCAACATAACCTGGCAATATTAAATGACTTCAGAAGGGGTGAAAACGTTTACTAACAGAATCTGCCAGCCAATGCTAAATAACTTCAGGAGGCGTCCGAACCCTTACCAACAGAACCTGGCAATACTAAATGACTTCAGGAGGGGTCTGAACTCTTACTAACAGAATCTGCCAATACTAAATAACTTCCGGGGGAAGTATAGACTTCTACTGCCATAGTGTATGAGTACTAAACTACTTCCGGAGTAGCCCAGACTGTTAGTGATTACATTTACCAATCCCAAACGGCTTCAGGAGAAAGGCGACCTCTGTCTGATGAAAAATGCCAATACAAAAGGACTTCACTGGGTGTTTGAACTGTTACGGACAATATCTGTCCTTGACAATTGACTTCAGGAGAAATGTGTTGGTGTCGAAATCTGTCGACCCTAAGTTATTTCAGGAGGCGTGTGGGCTCTTTGCGAAACACCTGACAATACTCATTAAACTCATAGGAAAAGTATGGACTCTGGCTGCCTGGATGAATGGAACTGGTTCTTCATGCATTAAATGTCTATTCTGCTTGAACTAGTCTAGAATTCAACCATAGAGAAACTTAAAGACCTGACAGTGTGTCTGTCTTCAGTATGCCACCCGTGTGTGTTGGCCCTGAACAGTTCATATGCTTTGACAACCGCTAAGTGCGTAAATATACCATGTGGACAATCTTGCATAACTGCTTCGGGCACAGGTGACGAAGATCATAGGGTGTGCTTAGGTTTTCAGTAGGGCACACTATTGACTGACCATGGTGCTTTCAGATGGGTTTTGTGTCATAAGACTTCCCTAGGCCTCTTTATAGAGCGCAGTGCCCGTGGCACTCGGGGGCGTTCTTAATGGAACACAGCACCACAGCCATCAAAGGTCGGTTAAACCGAGAAGCCGGAAGCCAAGACTGGCGGATCCCTCCTAGCCTGCACTCATCGGATCACCTTGGTGTTCGTACACCTTTACCTGAGTTCCTCTACTAGAAGAGGTACCCTGCTGTATGGATGCATACATGGTGGTGTTGCTTGAAGAGACTCAACACACAGCAAGTTAAGTAGCCCAATGTCATCTCCATGAGCTGCGAGACGCGGAACGTGATGGAGCATCCTTGCCTGACAGTTTTCCTAGACCTGTGGCGGGGCTTGCGCCGTACTGCCACCCCAAAGATACATACTTCTTAACATTCCATAAAAAAAGGACTACTCCATATGGGCATATGAAGAAGTATGTGACCCTGGGATGGTGACTCTTCAGCTGCTGTACTCCATCCGCTGCCGTGTAGTGAACCGCGAGGACGTGGCACGCTGGGCCTCCGCGGCCATTTTGCATCTTGATCGCATCAATGTTTCCCTTGGTGTTTGATCCACTCCCACGAGTAACGCCCAGGAGAGCAAATCCAAGACGCGTGTTACTTTCCACCAATCATGATGACATTGGCTTAGTCTCGGCCCAACGTCCCAAATCCTTTGGACCGTCAGTCTTAATCGCAAAGATGGCCATGCTTTGGTGCGTGCGCTGGAAATCCTCCTGTAGATCGCTGGGAAAGCTGCAGCGGCGATGCGCCATCTTGAGTTGGTGCGGTAGAGCCTTTGTGGTTCGCTGAATTGCTGAAAGAAACAAGAAAATATCATTAGAATACTGGACAGGGTATGCCAAATTCAACTTTCTCTTTGGGTCTTCTGAATGGTAACATTGCAGTCCAAACGATTAAGTCTTGTTCTTGTGTGCATGCCTGCGTAGGCAAGTGAGATAGGCGGGCGGACGGACACCAACCTACGCTTTACAGGGGGGTCTGCAACTTTTTGCTCTCCAGATGTTTTGGAATTCAACTCTCACCAGCCTTGGCCAAGGTAGTCAATGGTGCGACATCATGAGTTGTAGTCCCAAAAATGTGCAGAGGTGCAGGTTGCAGGCCCAGCTCAACCATGCGGACAATCGTGCTCCTGATTAATTCACCTTTTTCTTTTGCCCCAGCTCAACATTTGCCAAGGCATGGCGAAATGTGCCCATGCTTTCAGCTTTTGTTGAGTGCTTGAGAAACGAGTGTGCTTTGACTAGAGTCAGGTTGTCGGTAAGTGAGGCTCAGGTGGTAAGGATGGAATGAAGCGAGGCGTGTTGGGCCCTTCAGAGCGCATGTGGTAGGGTCCAGTCAGCATGCAGGAGGATTACGTTGGATGAGGTGGTTTGCGGAGTGACCAGGCCAGTTGCGCAGTGACACTGGTTTACCAGTGGGCCAGTGGTGTCTGGAGCAGGCGTGAGAGTGGTACAGACACTACGCCAGGATGTATTCATGGGGTATTAACACGTGCATTCATTTTGCACCCTGCTGATCTAGGGATGCCTTGTGTGTGCAAGACCCCAGGCTCTGTTGGTTTGCACATGTGTGTAGGGGTGACGTGTGCAATGTCGCGTGGAAGCAAATTGAAAGCTAGGGTAAAGAGCTACGTCCCCAGGCAATACAGGGCTCTGTCTTCACTGTTCTCATCATTCTCGCCAACCTTATGATCCCGGAAGTACCATGACATGACTAGGCGCTATACGAATGCATTAATGAAAGTAGTGTCTATGACATGACTGCAAGTGTGTGCAATTTTCCCCTTTTGAGTCCTCTGGTAGCGCCGCCCCCATTTAGGAACTCCTTTGACCCCCAACATTTGTGCTGGTAGACTAAAGTATAGCCCATTGCCTACAGGAGTGCCCAAGGCGCCTCTCCACCCAAAACCCCCGCGTGGCACCCAGCTGTGGGCACACTGCTTTGCAATTGGCTTGACATAGTGTCGGGCATGACGTCATCACTTGACACATTTCTGCCACTCGTTGACTTGTGGAGACCCAAAATACCAAAACCATGGCGAAACATGCATATTAATAGGGGTTAAAGGCAGCCTGAGCATTTGGGGGTCTCGAGAGTGGGGCACCCACTCCCCCTCCAGGTGCCTGCATGCCCACACTCCATTGAGACTTTGCCATGTGCGATGGGCCCTGGGTGACCCTCATACATGCAGGACCACTCCGCCCAGCACTGACCAGAAAAGAGTGAGGCTTCGGGGTCAGTATTGACCAATGACCAGAGCTGCACCTTCTCGGGTGGGGGTGGGGGTGTGAGGTGTCTGCGGCATAGCAGGCAACCCTGTATCTCACCAGGAAATGGGGGGCAGGGGGTGGCACATATAGTGCTTCAGTAGGCGGCGTGTCGACCCTTCCCACTTTCTCTGAGACTAGGAGCCTTCTGATGGTCCATTGAATCTATCTCTCATCCCATTGAGGCAGATATGCGAGATGCCGGTCATCTGGGGGGTGGGGGGCAGTACAGCTAAGCCGCTGGCTCCTTCATGATTGAATGACTATTGGGGCGCTTTATAGAACCCGATCCCATCGAGGCGCAGCTGTTTATGGAAGTGAATCCGCCAGGTCCAGGAACTGTGCTAAGTGTCCCTGGCCAGATCCTCCTTCACTGTTTAAACAGATAGGTTTTTAACTGGAACTGGGAGAAGGACTCTACTTTCCTAAGCTCTAGTGGGCGGCTGTTCCAATGTTTAGGTCCAACTACAGAGAATCTGCGACTCCTCTAGACAAGAGGGAGGAACAGTCAGCAGTAGCCTATCTCCTGACCTAAGGGTCTGGGTAGCTGGGGGGAGGCTTAACTTATCTACCAAATATGAGGGGGCGGGATTGTTCGAATATTTGAATATCCTAAGTACCCTGAGTACCCATTTTTTCCGTGTACAGTGCTATGTGATGCCACTTCCTGTTTTGTCAACAGGTGAAAGGTCGTGTTCCATCACTTCCCGCGATATCACTTTGGGGTGGGGTCAAGGGTGGTGTGATGTCACTTCCGCTACCCCTGGCATTTTGGTGAAATGATGTCGCGGGGGTGGGGGGGGGGGGGAATAATGTGGGCTGGCCGTGGTTCCCCGGGTCCGCTGCTACTACCAGTTTTTAGGAACTCAAGGCATACATTATTCAATTTGCAAAGGGGCTTTATCACTGCCATTCCCCAGGGCCCCTCCTCCCCCTTCTGTAGGGCCCACAACACATGGTTACTGTTATTTACTGTACAAGACAATAGCGCCAAAGAGGGGCCTCCATACTTTACAATATGCGACCACAGTTCAGAGTGTCTCATCGTGTGCCCTCTGTTTCTAAGAGCAGAAACCTAATCCAGCACTGCACAGGGAGACGTGCCACATTGTTCCCCTAATCCAGCACTGCACAGGGAGACGTGCCACATTGTTCCCCTAATCCAGCACTGCACAGGGAGACGTGCCACATTGTTCCCCTAATCCAGCACTGCACAGGGAGACGTGCCCCATTGTTCCCCTAATCCAGCACTGCACAGGGAGACGTGCCCCATTGTTCCCCTAGACCAGAACTGCACAGGGAGACGTGGCACAGTGTTCCCCTAGACCAGAACTGCACAGGGAGACGTGGCACAGTGTTCCCCTAGACCAGAACTGCACAGGGAGACGTGCCACATTGTTCCCCTAGACCAGAACTGCACAGGGAGACGTGCCACATTGTTCCCCTAGACCAGAACTGCACAGGGAGACGTGCCACATTGTTCCCCTAGACCAGAACTGCACAGGGAGACGTGGCACAGTGTTCCCCTAGACCAGAACTGCACAGGGAGACGTGCCACATTGTTCCCCTAGACCAGAACTGCACAGGGAGACATGCCACATTGTCCCCCTAGACCAGAACTGCACAGGGAGACGTGCCACATTGTTCCCCTAGACCAGAACTGCACATCGTGGCACATTGTTCCCCTAGACCAGAACTGCACAGGGAGACGTGGCACATTGTTCCCCTAGACCAGAACTGCACATCGTGGCACATTGTTCCCCTAGACCAGAACTGCACAGGGAGACGTGGCACATTGTTCGCATAGTTATGTTACTTTGCATTTATATAGCGCCTTATGTACCATAGGTATGGTCTGAAGGCGCTGGTAGGTTGAACGCCCCTGGGAACCGGAGTTCAGGTCAGTAGAGAGAGTAGAGAGAGTCAAAATGTGCGTGTGAGAACCGGGTATGTGTGCAGCTGGTGTGGCATTTGTGTAATAGTGCTTCTTAGCGATAGGTGTGGTGGTTGGGAAATCAGGAGTATGTGTTCGTTCTGGCAGGATTTATCCAGACCGATTGTGGCTGCGTTAGGCCTGAGGAGAACGCCTGGCTGGGGGGGGGTGTAACCAGCAGTGTTTAGTTAGAGTGATGGGAAGTACGCGGCAGATGTTGGTATGAGAACAGCTATACCAAATGGTGTCATAGTATCTCTGTGTTCTAGTTGAATGGTGGTGTAAAGAAGAGAGTAAGCGTGGGGATGTGATATGATAGGTTACATGCTCTTTCAAACGTTCCATGCACTCCAAAACGTACTCATCCGCTCTACGTAATCACCCGCACTACGCATTCTTTCACTCTAGGCACTCATCCGCTCTACATGCACCCCCTACCCATTCGCTCTAGGCAACTCATCCGCTCTAGGCAACTCGTCCGCTTTATGCCCTTGCACGCTCTATGTACTCCCCCGCTCTATGCACTCACCCGCTCCAACGCACCCCTCCTTTCTTACGCACTCACCCGCTCTACACACTCACCCGCTCTAGCACACTCACACGCTCTAACGCATCCCTCCTTTCTTACGCGCTCACCCGCTCTACGCACTCACCTGCTCTAACGCACTCACCCGCTCTAACGCGCCCCTCCTTTCTTATGCACTCCTTTCTTACGCACTCATTCGCTCATATGCACTCGTCTGCTCCATACATTCGTCTGCTCTAGCCACTAGTCTGTTCTATGCAATCATCTGCTCCACACACTCCTTCATTCTTACACACTCCTTCGCTCTGTGCACTCTTCCGCTCGGCGCACTCTTCTGCTCTGCTCACCCATTCGCTCCACGCACTCATCTGCTCCTCGCAGTCATCCGCTCCTCAAACTCGTTCATCCCACGCATTCATCTGCTATATCCACTCATCTGCTCCACAGAGTCGTTCGCTCATACGCAGTCATCCGCTCAGTACACTCATCTGCTCTATACACTCATCCAGTCTGCACATTCATCTGCTCCAGAAATCTACACATTCTTCCGCATTTCCGCACTCATCCGCTCTACACCCTCATCTGCTCTACATACTCATCGGTTCTACACTTCTGCACATTAATTTGCTCTACGCACTCCTGCGTTCTACACACTTCTCTGCACTTACACACTCATCCGCACTACACACTCGTCCGCTCTACACACTCGTCTGCTCTACACACTCGTCCGCTCTACACACTCGTCCGATCTACACACTCGTCCGATCTACACACTCGTCCGATCTACACACTCATCTGCTCAACGCATTCATCCGCTCAGCGCATTCATCTGTTCCACACGTTTCATCCATTTTAACGATTTCATCCACTCCATTCACTTCGTTCATTCATCATGCATTTCATTAATTTAAATCTCGTTACTGATTTTGTATGATTTATTCTTATCCACTTCACTGGTTTGGTCTACTTTACTCGTTCTGTTCTGTTAATCCTTTTATTTTATATTAGTGGTTATTGGATGTTAATTTCCCGCATCTAGTATATTGGTGTCATTTCAGATGCTTTTATTCTGTTTTTGGGTTAGTTTGCGTACGGGTTGGTTTTAGGGGAAGAGCCAGGTTTTCAGTAGTTTGCGGAAAGACATTAGATCTTCAGTTAGGCGGATGTGAGGTGGGAGTGTGTTCCACAGTGTGAGGGCAAAGGCTGAGAATGATGATCTGCAAATGGGTGATATGGTTAAACTTTTCGGCCTTTGGAATTGTCAAACGGATGAAATTCAGCCAAATCACCCATTCAGTCTTTCTTTCCCCCTCGAATGTACAGAAAAATGCTAGGTATAAGTGCCAAGCCACACTGTCGCTCTCTGTAGTCACAACCTGGGATGTTAAAGATTGGAAAATTGTAGATTACTAATTCCAATAGTATTTTTCTTGTAGTAAATATAATTTGACTAGAGTTCAGTAATAAATCAATCTGTGCCTTGTTTCTTCAAAAATAAATGTATAACCATGAGGTTTGTTTTTCACTAATAATATCTTAGTGAGGATGCAGTCAACATATCCAATAGTCCAGAACTGCACAGGGAGAGGTGCCACATTGTTCCCCTGGTCCAGAATTGCACAGGGAGATGTGGCCCATTGTTCCCCTAGTCCAGAACTGCACAGGGAGACGTGCCCCATTGTCCCCCTAGTCCAGAACTGCATTGTTCCCCTAGTCCAGACTGCACAGGGAGACGTGCCAAATGTTCGCCCCTAGACCAGAACTGCACAGGGAGACGTGCCACATTGTTCCCCTAGACCAGAACTGCACAGGGAGACGTGCCACAGTGTTCCCCTAGTCCAGAACTGCAAAGGGAGACGTGCCACATTGTTCCCCTAGACCAGAACTGCACACTGAGACATGCCACATTGTTCCCCTAGACCAGAACTGCACACGGAGACATGCCACATTGTTCCCCTAGACCAGAACTGCACACGGAGACGTGGCACAGTGTTCCCCTAGTCCAGAACTGCAAAGGGAGACGTGCCACATTATTCCCCTAGACCAGAACTGCACACAGAGACATGCCACATTTTCGCCCCTAGACCAGAAAAGCACAGGGAGACATGCCACATTGTTCCCCTAGACCAGAACTGCACACGGAGACGTGGCACATTGTTCCCCTAGTCCAGAATTGCACAGGGAGATGGGTCAGGGAGACAGGCCACCTTGTTCCCCTAGTCCAGAACTGCACAGGGAGACGTGGCCCATTGTTCCCCTAGACCAGAACTGCACAGTGAGACGTGCCACATTGTTCCCCTGGGCCAGAAATGCACAGGGAGAGGTGCCACATTGTCCCCCTAGTCCAGAACTGCATTGTTCCCCTAGTCCAGACTGCACAGGGAGACGTGCCAAATGTTCGCCCCTAGACCAAAACTGCACAGGGAGACGTGCCACATTGTTCCCCTAGACCAGAACTGCACAGGGAGACGTGCCACAGTGTTCCCCTAGTCCAGAACTGCAAAGGGAGACGTGCCACATTGTTCCCCTAGACCAGAACTGCACACGGAGACATGCCACATTGTTCCCCTAGACCAGAACTGCACACGGAGACGTGGCACAGTGTTCCCCTAGTCCAGAACTGCAAAGGGAGACGTGCCACATTGTTCCCCTAGACCAGAACTGCACACGGAGACATGCCACATTTTCGCCCCTAGACCAGAACTGCACAGGGAGACATGCCACATTGTTCCCCTAGTCCAGAACTGCACAGGGAGACGTGGCCCATTGTTCCCCTAGACCAGAACTGCACAGTGAGACGTGCCACATTGTTCCCCTGGGCCAGAACTGCACAGGGAGATGTGCCACAGTGTTCCCCTAGTCCAGAACTGCAAAGGGAGACGTGCCACATCGACCCCTAGTCCAGAACTGCACAGGGAGACGTGTCCCATTGTTCCCCTAGTCCAGAACTGCATTGTTCCCCTAGTCCAGAACTGCACAGGGAGACGTGCCACATTTTCGCCCCTAGACCAGACCTGCACAGGGAGATGTGCCACATTGTTCCCTTAGACCAGAACTGCACAGGGAGATGTGCCACATTGTTCCCCTAGACCAGAACTGCACAGGGAGACGTGGCACATTGTTCCCCTAGTCCAGAATTGCACAGGGAGATGGGCCAGGGAGACAGGCCACCTTGTTCCCCTAGTCCAGAACTGCACAGGGAGAGGTGCCACATTGTTCCCCTAGTCCAGAACTGCACAGGGGGACGTGCCACATTGTTCCCCTAGTCTAGAACTGCACAGGGAGACGTGGCCCATTGTGCCCCTAGTCAAGAATTGCACAGGGAGACGGGCCACCTTGTTCCCCTAGTCCAGAACTGCACAGGGAGAGGTGCCACATTGTTCCTCTAGTCCGGAATTGCACAGGAAGATGTGCCACACTGTTCCCCTTGACCAGAACTGCACAGGGAGACGTGCCACAGAGATGTGCCACGTTGTTCCCCTAGACCAGACCTGCACAGGGAGATGTGCCACATTTTCCCCCTAGACCAGAACTGCACAGGGAGATGTGCCACATTGTTCCCCTAGTCCAGAATTGCACAGGGAGATGGGCCAGGGAGACAGGCCACCTTGTTCCCCTAGTCCAGAACTGCACAGGGGGACGTGCCACATTGTTCCCCTAGTCTAGAATTGCACAGGGAGACGGGCCTCCTTGTTCCCCTAGTCCAGAACTGCACAGGAATATGTGCCACACTGTTCCCCTAGTCTAGAACTGCACAGGGAGACACGGCGCATTGTTCCCCTAGTCCAGAACTGCACAGGGAGACGCGCCACATTGTTGCCCTAGACCAGAACTGCACAGGGAGACGTGCCACAGAGATGTGCCACGTTGTTCCCCTAGACCAGAACTGCACAGCAAGAGGTGCTACATTGGTCCCCTAGTCCAGAATTACACGGGGAGAAGTGCCACATTGTTCCCCTAGACCAGAACTGCACAGGGAGACTCGTCACATTGTTCCCCTACTCGAGAACTGCACAGGGATACGTGCCATATTGTCATCCTTAGACCAGAACTGCGCAGGGAGACGTGCCACATTGTCGCCCCTAGACCAGAACTGCGCAGGGAGACGTGCCACATTGTCGCCCCTAGACCAGAACTGCACAGGGAGACGTGCCACATTGTTCCCCTAGACCAGAACTGCACAGGGAGATGTGCCACAGAGACGTGCCACATTGTTCCCCTAGTCCAGAACTGCCTTGTTCCCCTAGTCAGAACTGCACAGGGAGGCGTGCCACATTGTTCCCCTAGACCAGAACTGCACAGGGAGATGTGCCACAGAGACGTGCCACATTGTTCCCCTAGACCAGAACTGCACAGGGAGACATGCCACATTGTTCCCCTAGTCCAGAACTGCAAAGGGAGACGTGCCACATTGTTCCCCTAGTCCCAAACTGCACAGGGAGACGTGCCCCATTGTTCCCCTAGTCCAGAACTGCATTGTTCCCCTAGTCCAGACTACACAGGGAGTCGTGCCACATGTTTGCCCCTAGACCAGAACTGCACAGGGAGACGTGCCACATTGTTCCCCTAGACCAGAATTGCACAGGGAGACGTGGCACATTGTTCCCCTAGTCCAGAATTGCACAGGGAGACGGGCCACATTGTTGCCCTAGTCCAGATCTACAGAGGGAGATGTGCCACATTGTTCCCCTAGACCAGAACTGCACAGGGAGACGTGCCACATTGTTCCCCTAGACCAGAACTGCACAGGGAGATGTGCCACATTGTTCCCCTAGACCAGAATTGCCCAGGGAGACGTGCCACATTGTTCCCCTAGACCAGAACTGCACAGGGAGACGTGCCACAGAGACGTGCCACGTTGTTCCCCTAGACCAGAACTGCACAGCAAGAGGTGCTACATTGGTCCCCTAGTCCAGAATTACACTGGGAGACGTGCCACATTGTTCCCCTAGACCAGAACTGCACAGGGAGACGTGCCACATTGTTCCCCTAGACCAGAACTGCACAGGGAGATGTGCCACATTGTTCCCCTAGACCAGAATTGCCCAGGGAGACGTGCCACATTGTTCCCCTAGACCAGAACTGCACAGGGAGACGGGCCACATTGTTGCCCTAGTCCAGAACTACACAGGGAGATGTGCCACATTGTTCCCCTAGACCAGAACTGCACAGGGAGACGTGCCACAGAGATGTGCCACGTTGTTCCCCTAGACCAGAACTGCACAGCAAGAGGTGCTACATTGGTCCCCTAGTCCAGAACTACACGGGGAGAAGTGCCACATTGTTCCCCTAGACCAGAACTGCAAATGGAGACGTGCCACATTGTTTCCCTAGACCAGAACTACACAGGGAGACTTGCCATATTGTTCCCCTAGACCAGAACTGCACAGGGAGATGTGCCACATTGTTCCCCTAGACCAGAACTGCACAGGGAGACTCGTCACATTGTTCCCCTACTCCAGAACTGCACAGGGAGACGTGCCATATTGTCGTCCTTAGACCAGAACTGCACAGGGAGACGTGCCACATTGTCGCCCCTAGACCAGAACTGCACAGGGAGACGTGCCACATTGTTCCCCTAGTCCAGAACTGCCTTGTTCCCCTAGTCAGAACTGCACAGGGAGGCGTGCCACATTGTCGGCCCTAGACCAGAACTGCACAGGGAGGCGTGCCACATTGTTCCCCTAGACCAGAACTGCACAGGGAGATGTGCCACAGAGACGTGCCACATTGTTCCCCTAGACCAGAACTGCACAGGGAGACGTGCCACATTGTTCCCCTAGTCCAGAACTGCAAAGGGAGACGTGCCACATTGTTCCCCTAGTCCAGAACTGCACAGGGAGACGTGCCCCATTGTTCCCCTAGTCCAGAACTGCATTGTTCCCCTAGTCCAGACTACACAGGGAGACGTGCCACATGTTCGCCCCTAGACCAGAACTGCACAGGGAGACGTGCCACATTGTTCCCCTAGACCAGAACTGCACAGGGAGATGTGCCACATTGTTCCCCTAGACCAGAATTGCACAGGGAGACGTGGCACATTGTTCCCCTAGTCCAGAATTGCACAGGGAGACGTGGCCCATTGTTCCCCTAGTCAAGAACTACACAGGGAGACGTGCCACATTTTCGCCCCTAGACCAGAACTGCACAGGGAGACGTTCCACATTGTTCCCCTAGACTAGAACTGCACAGGGAGATGTGGCACATTGTTCCCCTAGTCCAGAATTGCACAGGGAGATGGGCCAGGGAGACAGGCCACCTTGTTCCCCTAGTCCAGAACTGCACAGGGAGAGGTGCCACATTCTTCCCCTAGTCCAAAACTGCACAGGGAGACGTGCCACATTGTTCCCCTAGTCCAGAATTGCACAGGGAGACGTGGCCCATTGTTCCCCTAGTCAAGGATTGCACAGGGAGACGTGCCACATTTTCGCCCCTAGACCAGAACTGCACAGGGAGACGTGCCACATTGTTCCCCTAGACCAGAACTGCACAGGGAGACGTGCCACAGTGTTCCCCTAGTCCAGAACTGCAAAGGGAGACGTGCCACATTGACCCCTAGTCCAGAACTGCACAGGGAGACGTGCCCCATTGTTCCCCTAGTCCAGAGCTGCATTGTTCCCCTAGTCCAGAACTGCACAGGGAGACGTGCCACATTTTCGCCCCTAGACCAGACCTGCACAGGGAGATGTGCCACATTGTTCCCCTAGACCAGACCTGCACAGGGAGATGTGCCACATTGTTCCCCTAGACCAGAACTGCACAGGGAGACGTGGCACATTGTTGCCCTAGTCCAGAATTGCACAGGGAGATGGGCCAGGGAGACAGGCGACCTTGTTCCCCTAGTCCAGAACTGCACAGGAAGAGGTGCCACATTGTTCCCCTAGTCCAGAACTGCACAGGGGGACGTGCCACATTGTTCCCCTAGACAAGAATTGCACAGGGAGACGGGCCACCTTGTTCCCCTAGTCCAGAACTGCACAGGGAGACGGGCCACATTGTTCCTCTATTCCGGAATTGCACAGGAAGATGTGCCACACTGTTCCCCTAGTCTAGAACTGCACAGGGAGACCTGCCACATTGTTCCCCCTGACCAGAATTGCACAGGTAGATGGACCAGGGAGACGGGACACCTTCTTCCCCTAGTCCAGAACTACACAGGGAGAGGCGCCACATTGTTCCCCTAGTCCAGAACTGCACAGGGAGACGGGCCACATTGTTGCCCTAGTCCAGAACTACACGGGGAGATGTGCCACATTGTTCCCCTAGACCAGAACTGCACAGGGAGACGTGCCACAGAGACGTGCCACGTTGTTGCCCTAGACCAGAACTGCACAGCAAGAGGTGCTACATTGGTCCCCTAGTCCAGAATTACACTGGGAGACGTGCCACATTGTTTCCCTAGTCCAGGACTGCACAGGGAGAAGTGCCACATTGTTTTCCTAGACCCGAACTGCCAATGGAGACGCGCCATACTGTTCCCCTAGTCCAGAACTGCACAGGGAGACGTGCCACATTGTTTCCCTAGACCAGAACTGCACAGGGACACTTGCCATATTGTTCCCCTAGACCAGAACTACACAGGGAGACGTGCCACATTGTTCCCCTAGTCCAGAACTGCACAGGAAGACGTGACACACTGTTCCTCTAGTCCAGAACCGCACAGGGAGATGTGCCACATTGTTCCCCTAGACCAGAACTGCACAGGGAGACTCGTCACATTGTTCCCCTACTACAGAACTGCACAGGGAGACGTGCCATATTGTCGTCCTTAGACCAGAACTGCACAGGGAGACGTGCCACATTGTCGCCCCCAGACCAGAACTGCACAGGGAGATGTGCCACAGAGACATGCCACATTGTTCCCCTAGACCAGAACTGCACAAGGAGAGGTGCCACATTGTTCCCCTAGTTCAGAACTGCCTTGTTCCCCTAGACCAGAACTGCACAGGGAGACGTGCCACATTGTTCCCCTAGACCAGAACTGCACAGGGAGATGTGCCACAGAGACATGCCACATTGTTCCCCTAGACCAGAACTGCACAAGGAGAGGTGCTACATTGTTCCTCTAGTCCAGAACTGCACAGGGAGACGTGCCACATTGTTCCCCTAGACCAGACTGCAAATGGAGATGTGTCACCCTGTTCCCCTAGTCCGGGACTGCACAGAAAGACATGCCACACTGTTCCCCTAGTCCAGAACTGCACAGGGAGGCTTGCCATATTGTTCCCCTAGACCAGAACTGCACAGGGAGACATGCCACATTGTTTCCCTAGTCCACAACTGCACAGGGAGACGTGCCACATTGTTCCCCTAGTCCAGAACTGCACAGGGGGAGGTGCCACATTGTTCCCCTAGACCAGAACTGCACAGGGTGAAGTGCCATATTGTTCCCCTAGTCTAGAACTGCATTGTTCCCCTAGTCCAGAACTGCACAGGGAGACGTGCCACACTGTTCCCCTATTCCAGAACTGCACAGTGAGACGTGCCACCTTGTTCCTCTAGTCCAGAACTGCACAGGGAGACATGCCACATTGTTCCCCTAGTCCAGAACTGCACAGGGAGAGGTGCCACATTGTTCTTCTAGTCCAGAACTGTGCCACATTGCTCTTCTAGTCCAGAACTGCACAGGGAGAGGTGCCACATTGTTCCCGTTAGCATCCTCTCAGTTGTCAAATCCCACTAAAGAAGAGCCCCTCTCCCCGCCCTCCTAACTAAAGCGCCTGTGCCTGCATGCACTTTAATGGTCTTGGCGTTGCAATGTTTGCATCGCTGCCTTCGTATGTCACCTTAGATGGGGAACTGGCAGCGTGACAGCCCCCCCACCCCCCACCCCCATTGCTCTTCTTCCTGGCAGTGCGGCTCTCGGTGTACTCTTGGAAACCCGGGCGGAGCCACCGTCTACCCCCCACTCCCCGCCCCCCAGCACTACTCCAGAGTGCCACTCATGTTACATCTCCAAATGAGCATTGATTTTTTTTTTTGCTATATGGATGGGGGGGGGGGGGGGGCACTGAGAGTAGAGAGACAGAAATGTCCCAAGATGCCTTGCGTCGGTCGGGTCACCTCTGGAGCTGAAGATGCGGTAAGTTTACACGTTGGCTAGCGTGTCTACTGTCTGCCCCATCCCCTCCCCCTCCATGCGGCTCGGGCTTCAGCCAGGGGGGGTTTTACCTTTTGTGTATGGACCGGTCGGTCCCCCTAGTTATTTATTTTTTATTAAGCATTTACAAATTAAAAAATTATCGGATTACTTTCTATTGCATTGATATTATGGAAAAGGCGTGTGAAGTGTTGACGGTGCACTGCAGCGCCAAGAAGACCCCACCGTGGGGCTCCTGGGCTCGCATGGGGGGGATGAGGGAGGAGGGTGTAGCCTGCGTGTGTACTACATGTTCTTAGGCCCGCAGTGTTTTTTTTATTTGCACCACAAACTGCAAATTAGAAGTATTAAACCCGACAAAAACAGGACTGCGCCGCTTTTCTGCACTGCATGCGCCGTGTTGAAAGTGGAAACGCCGCCAACATTTTACGCTGGCGGGAGGGAGGCTTTTGCAATGGGACCCGTTTAGCAGGCGTGAAAAGGAGACGCAGAATACATGGCTTTTCCGCCAGTGGCAAAAGAACTCCCTGGTGGAAAGCCGTGTGGTTTATGCAGGTGGTAGATCGGGGGCAGGCGGTAATGGCACACCTGTTCCCTGCCCCAGCTCTGCCTCCCCCCAAAAAGAGGAAAATGCAATAGAATAAAACAGATGGATTAAACCAGTCGGAACACTTGTATGCGCACTTTTTGCATTTCTATGTGTACTCTGTGGACTTCCAAAATGCGCCCAACCCTGAATGCAGCACCCTGATGCAGGTGCTGCAGTCTGGAGTCCTCCTTCAAAAGACGCCATCCCTTGTCGGTATTCCTGACGGTAATTGTACCTATTTCAAGCGATTCCGTGTGTTTTTACCGCGCCTTTTTATACGGCAAATTTCTACCGATTTTTTATTGCCGAAAATGTGGAGTGAAACCCACACCCTCTCCCCAACCCATATCGCAACCCCCAAACACCCCCACCACTTAATTTTGAGGCAAACAGTTGGTGCCGTAAAACCATTTGTGGGGAGTGTTGCGCCGCCCAAAGACTGGGTTGCGCCGTCCAAAGACTGGACACCGTTTGAGCTTCTCCATCCTGGACCTGTTTAGATGTGAGAGTCCTGCCAGAGAGGTGGGCCTCCCCATTACCGCCATTTTCCCAAACCATGCCCGTCTGCCCATGAAACCGCTGTTTAGGAGAGGGGCTTGTGAGGACTAGGACAGGGGGAGCCTAGATTAGGAGCAATGGAGAATACCTTCAGTAAAACGGGCATTCCCACCCTTGTTTACACTCCCCATCCCAGTCCTAATTAGATGAGAATGTAGCATGCGGCAAAGGGAGGATAGCTCAGGGGCAACGTGCTCGCCTTGGAAGCAAGACAACACGCGAACCACAGGTTCGATCCCCGGTCTGCGCTTAGAAACGTCTGGGTATTAACCACGTTATAAATAACCTATCATATCATAAACTTATTATAAACCCAACACTGGGGCTGATGACACAAGTGCTGCATGTATTAATTAAAACATAAGGTTCTGAATAAGCTGTCTGCAAAACCTTTGTGGAAACTTCACTAGAATAGGCCCCGCCCACCCGCATCCTACAGCTGGTGTACACATATGTGGGGAGATCCCTTGCTTTGTAAATGTTCATGAGAGACTGGTGCATTCTGCCCTCCGCGCGGACGCGCCGCTTGTCGGCTTATCCTGGATGCACAAGCTCAGTGGGGTCCCAACTTCCTCGTAGGCTGTGTTGATGGCTGGTCTAATCTAACAGGTCCCAGTTTGAAGGACACAAAAAGGTTGACACTTGCAAATCTTGCCTTTTCTGGATGAGCATTCACAGTTCCACCTCCCTCCAGACAATGCAGCCATTGTTCTTCTAGCATTGATGAATCCTGAAAAGAAGCCTGGCAGCACAACTGCTTTATTCAGATGGAATGACAAAGAGACCCTGGGAGTGAAACAGGGGCCTGGCAGCAACATCTAACTATCAGGAAACATGTTAAAGTAGGAAGCTCCTAATGCACCCCATCTGTGACCTGACTGGAGAGCCCCCAGAGAAAATAACATTTGCCATCAAAAGCGGGGAATACATGTCCTCCAAAAGCGTGTACAGTGGCTTCTGAAGAGCTTGCAACATCAACGGCAGTGGTGTGTCCATTTTAGGGAGCGATGCAGTGAGAAACCCTTCAGTAGTCTGTCTTCTACTTCTATTAGGTGAAACAAGCGGAACCTTCTCCCCCTAAACCCCACGGCTGAAAGAGCTGCCAACTGGAAATGTCAGAAAGAGGGCCTCTTTGGGAATCCATCTTCATGAAAATACAGGATTTTTAAGACCTCAAAGGATTTTATTTGGAGCTTTCATTGTAATAATAATATCGATTTCTTATATAGCGCTGCACACCCATGGGCCTCAGAGCGCTGAAATAACAGATGATGTTATTATCCCACATAGCGGTACTCAATTTATGTGCCCGAGTTGACCATGCCAGGAGTCCAACCTGCCATGGGAGGTTGTGCACAGATGTCAAGGGCGAGCGTTTAACTCGCTGTGCTATCTGACCGGCAGTAGAAAACCTCAATGTACGAAAACGTTCCATTGGGGAGCACTGAGGACAATGTGGAAGATTTCTATCCTAAAATGCCTGGATGCATCTCTTCTACGGGTCAGGTGTTGCGACAGAACAGGGTTCAACTAAATAAGATCCTCCCCTCTTGCTCCAAATCGGGGTCAATCAAGGAAATATTTAGTCTCGACCAAGTTCCAGAAATTAAAAGCAAACCATCCAAACCAAGTGTTCCACAAGTGCCTACAAAAGATCAAGGGGCCGACGTTAATGGGGCCCTCTTTAAGGAGGGTGTTGCTGCTTCCCACCAGGAGCCACGTGATCTTGGTCCATCCCCGAGCGGGCACATGCTGCGTGGGATATGATAGGTTGTTTATAACGCGCTTAATACCCAGAGGTTTCTAAGCGTGGACCCGGGCTTTGAACCTATGTTTCTCCGTGTCGTCTTGCTTCCAAGGCGAACACGTTGCTGCTGAGCTATCCTCCCGGATAAGAGAAACGACTCCAAGCCTTTTTAACCCTTGGTCCTCCCTTTTATTGATGAGCAATGAGTGCAGATATGCCATTTTTAGGGCAACGTTCGAAGGCTGGGCATTGCCAGGACAGAGTCGGGCACTCTAACAACCAACCAATGGGAGGGTGAGGCTGAAGGAGCGCAGCCCCTCAATGAAAGCTGCCAAGTGTGTGCCTGGCTGCCAAGCAACCATTCAAGCTGCTCAGTCCCCCAACCCACTGTCGGGGAGCAGGAAATGGCAGTATTTGACGCGGTCCCGTTTCAGCGGTACTTGCCCGTTCTCAGAGGAACTTTCGATGCATGTGCTATTTGCAAACGCCAATGTTTACCTGGTTGCCTCAGGGCAGGGGTTGCCAACCTGCTGCTATCAAGGCATTTAGCACTACAACTCCCATGATCCTTCTTCATTGATCATGCTGAGTAGGGCTGAGGGGAGCTGTAGTCCAAAACATCTGTCGAGTCGTACTGTTGTAGATCCAACTCTAGAGAAAGGTGAAAACAGGCGTGGGGGAGAGTTTCCCCGGGCCTAATGGAGAGACACGCCTAGTTGTATCTATGCATGGGATTTATAAAGCGCTAATCCTAACTGCCGAGCAGTGGAGCGCTGTATGCAGGAGACACACCTCGTGGGATGCTAGTAAAGTGAGAGGGTAGTAGACCATTTGACTGTTTATTCACATTTTTTTGTTCTGGCTCTTGTGGAGGGAAGCCTTTCGATAATTCTTTAAATATCTTGTAATGCATAAGATAGACTCCCGCCTCACGCTCTATAAATCGGGGGTGGGGAGGCCTGTTACTTGGTGGGGTCATATGCATCTTTTACAATCCGCAGTAGCCCCATTCCTCCCGTTGAAATCCTACTGTGAAAGCATTTCTTGATTTCTTGCAGGAGCTGCTTCCTGTCCAGAGGCAAACAGCTCAATAAGGTTTCAATAATTAAAGGCGCCCTGCGAAATGGAGACTGGCAGCTCGGTAGGAGACATTAATGCACCGGAAAGACCCTGTGTAAAGAGCAGCATTCAATGAAGACGTTAAGGTGTTGCGGTGGATGGGGGTAGAGATGGCGGTCCTGGGTTCAACAGGAACTACGGTCATTACTTATTACTAGTCCCTCTTTACACTGAGTCCTCATCACAATCCTACTTTATTTAGTGTTAGCCACCTTCGAGCTAGGCTACGAGTTAACCCCTTAACTGTTATGGGTGGGTTCGCTCATCCGGTAAGAAATCCTTGTACTCTCCTCCCAGCTTGAAAACAACCCCCATGCATAAGGCTCACGACTTCCTGCTCTGGCCTACAAACAACGGAATACAAGACTGGGCAGACAACCAGGGATGTCAGGAGGGGATGAGATGAGGATTGTAACCAGGTGTAGGACCATGGCAGTCATTATAGGGGGGGGGGGCAGGGGTGTTTGTCCCCCCCAGCTTTCACGGCACACCATTCTGTCCCCATTCATTTGGCTCTGGCACCCTTTCTTCAGATGTCATGTCCCCCCCAACATTTTCAGCACAGTTACTCCACTGAGTAGGACCACCTCCGAGTATACAGCTGTCGCCAGACTTTGATTAGAAACACATCACAAAATAGCAAGATACTGTGAATGGTGCAATTTAATCACAATTAAATATCAGCAAGAAACTACAGAACCAAACACTCCACTAGAATTGCTTCTCAGTTGGAGCGTTTCATAAAGAGCAGACTGAAATAGGGACGACCTTGTGGGACTGCACACATTTCAGAGATACTCACCCCTTTCTGTCGCGCGTCTGTTGGAAATGCCTCCCTACAGATATGTGTGTTCTGTTGCCCATAAGGCAAGGCAAACTTTATCTGACACTTTTGCTTGGGTGGTGGGGCTGGGGCAGCGTTACCTCTTTGTACTTGGAGACAGATATCTTATTTCCAGAACAGGGTGGTGGGGGGGCAAGATACTGATGGCCCCGTCTACATCAAGTAGATGTAGACTCGACCCATTGGTGGGGGACGTGGTGGAGGCAAAATGAGCTTGTGATTTAGAGGAAACTGAGAAATGTCTTTAGTCAAGAGAGTAAGGCCTTGAATACAGGGCTTCTGGAGAAAAGAGTTCGAGACAATGGAGGCTCCATGTTCTTTCAGGTAGGATAGCTACTAAAAACGAAACGAGAGGATAGAAACTTTGAGGACATCTCTAAAAGCGGATCAAAAGCAGTGCCTTGAAAAGTCAGAAGGACCAAAGAGCTAAACTAGACTTCATAAGAAGTTGATAGAAAAGAAACACATGCAACGGGCAAGATGTTACAAGGCCCAGCTTCTGCAAACCCTTCGATGGATCCCTGAAGGCTGACACTAGCCCCCTAAGGTAGGGCACCACACAGCCATCTCTTAGAAACTCCAACATGTTCATGGGATCAGAGGACAAGGAGGGAGTGTCTTCTTTGGAGCACTGTGAGATGAACGATGCGGCAGGTCTACTACGCGAGTTGAGAAATGAAGGCCGTCTTGACTGTTCCACGGGTACAGTGACGTCCTAGGATAAGCCTTCATCACATGGTCAGGTCCAAACAACACAGCGACAGTTCTGGGAGAGTGGGTCACCGCAGTGGAAGAGGGGCTAGTGGGAGGCCCCACTCCCCCCGGGATATCGACATACATGGGTCAAGAGGAAGCCAAAGCACTCGGGTTCATTCGAAAGCTATTGCCATTTCCAGGTCCCCCTGCCCCCCTACCCGAACGGATCTTGCACAATACCTGGGCAGTACAAAGAGTAGACGGCATGGTCATCTGGTCATCATGGCATCTATTGCCCATGTCTGGGGATCGTGCTCATCAGACCAGTTGCTTGCAAGAACGTTACTGGAGTGGGAGGCAAATCTATCTATCGAGGAATGGATCATAATACGGCAAACTTGAGCGGACATTTCCTGCCACAGGAAAAGTCCTGGGCTATAAGGATACTGCTAATTCTCTCTTCCAAAGAGGTATTCGTAAGCCATCTCTAGAACTATTGGACTTCTCCAGTAACTACAAATTAACACCTAAATATATAAATCCAGATCTTAAAAACCGTCTCAAAACACATCAATTCACTTAAATTTTAGCCGGCGAGAAAGAGCATATCTTACATAATAAAATCAACCCAAAATTAATTTTAGATTTTTACAATTCATCATTAAAAACAAGACATCTGCGTAGAAAATCTAATACCAAATTCCTTAAAATATGGTTTTAGGCACTTACTCCTTAAATCATCATGCCTCTTACAAATCAGTAGGAAGTGACCCTGATATTCATAAGCTCCCGGGTCACATTGGCGCCGTGGAGACCCTACTCTAGTGGTAGCCTATTAAGTCTAGTCATCAGAATTAGTCTCCGGCATTTATGTGAGTTTATTTGGCCTTTGACTCCAGAATGGGATCTTGTGCTATGATTAAATACCAGCGAGGGAAGATTCCCCACCTCTCTCCTGTCCATCTCTTGCCTGAGTACTTATTTACTAAATCCCTTTTAGATCTTTTGTTATCAGCCATTTTTAATCCTTTCAAATCTCGCGTATCCAGTTCTTTGGTAAGTCTGCGCGCTTCACTGTACCATCTGTACTTTCCTTGGATCTCAGATTTGGCCATTTCTCGGATGACATTTTGAGTATTCAGGTTCTCCAACCCATCCACATGAGCCTTAAAAAAAAAAAGGTACCGCATTGTAAGCCCGCCAGGACAATGATAATAGGATCCCCTAAAGATGTAGCCTGCTAAGAGATCCAGAAGGCGTGGCTCTGCACGTAAGCCGCGCTGCTGCGCCAGGCGTTCCTCCGATTCACATACATATTGATCGCCACATTGTCTGTGCGAACCAGAACTGCTGGCCCACTAGGTGGGTGTGCTAATAATGGGGGTCAAGGAATAAAACATTTAACTCCGCCAGTTCGATGTTGTCAGTGGCACGGAATGAGCCCACTGCTCTCAAAATACCACCGAGAACGGAGAGTTGCACCCTGACCTTCTCGCTTACAGTCATCATAACCACTGTTTTAGGGTGGTGGGGTGAGGGGCAAATCAACACAATACTGGTACTGGAGATCCAGCACTAAGCACTGTGGCACTGGGATGAGAGTTTCACAAAGTCCAGAAAAAGGACCCCCCCCAGAGTGTCCAATCAATTCGAATGACCTACGAGGGATCTAGGTGGGACCTCTGACGAGTCATAAAACAGGCGTGTTGCGTCGGGATGACGCAAGCGCTCTGTGCATGACATAACATCTGCCGAAGGGACTGACCATGAGTAGGCCCATCGTTCAGGTAGAAATGGCCGCAAATACCCTCAGCATGAAGGAGACCCACCCGTGGAGCCAAGACTCTGATCAACACACAAGGGCCAGGTCTTCGGCCAAGCGGAAGGACTTGCTATTAAGCATGAGAGTTTGCAACGCCATGGCGGATTCATTTCTGATGGACTGTGGGAGGGAACTCCACAGAGATCTACGCCACCATGGATTTCCTCAGGATGAGAAGTTTCAAAACAGCCTCAGGAGGCTACATTGTGAAGAAGGTCACATTGTGAAGGTCACATTGAGAAGAAGGTCTTTGTTATGAGGTTCTTCAAGTTGTGCTTGCGGGTGTCCAATTGTCACAGCCTCCGCGGTGGAGGGTCGGAATGGGTCCTCAAATCCCACATTGGATCGTAAATAGGACAACCTTATCCAGCACCTCTTTCATGACAGATTTGCTGGAGAAGTCCTGGGGATCTTTCTCAGATTCTTCCTGCGTTTGGCCACAGATTCCTCTGTCTTCCCTCCTCTCCCTTCTAGGAGGACCTCCACAGGCCCTTTCAGGACTTGGATGCAGTGGACAAGAAAGGATTCTTGAGAGAGGGCTGGCGATGCAGCTCCATGAGCAAAAAGGCACGGTGCCGCCGGGAGCTGCAGTAGCAGGTGTGTCCACATGCCTCCTCTTGGGCATCTGTGGGCTCAGAGGTGAATGGGAGATGGTAGGAGGTGCCCCAGGTATGTCTCCTCTTCTCCCAGCCCTTTACATAGATTGTGTCAGGGAAACTGGGCTACCAGCATGATAAGGCAGGCTTGCGAAGGATTACCCTTTGAAGCCCTTTCTTCTTCCCTGACTGCGGCCCCTCTGTTCACAGGCCACTAGTAGTGCAATGCATTCCAGGACGCATCCCACAGGTCAGGGGTTTGCAACCTTCGGCCCTACATATATACATTGACTGATTGTTCATTTGTTATGTGCCTATACACACGCGTGTCAAGGCACAGCATAGGTTTTGAACTACAACTCCCACCAACACTAGTCAACCTAGTCCATGCTGAAGGATTGTAGAGCCACTGGTTGGAGACCACTGGCGTCGGTGGAAGCAGTCACTGCATTCGATGCAGATAAGATAAATGGTGCCCGCTGTGGCTGATGGCATACCACAAGGGAATCCCAGGAACGGCACCAGCGGGCCCATGCGCCATGATCCAACCCACCAAGGCTGACGCTGCCACCGTCGAGTCAAGAGAAGGACTTCCTGACCACTTCTATGAAAGCCAAGCATCCAACCACAAGAACTACAAAGGACGCGCCGGGGCACTTACACTCACAAAGAGCTGTAAGGGACTTTCCACTGCCAGGTGGTAGAGATTAAGGGGTAGAGAGAAGGAGCGGTGGACTGCCATCCTTTTGAACGTTTGTGGTACTTGTGCTATTTTGTTATCCCCACTAGAATGTTGTTCAAATAAACCATGTTACCCTTGAAACCTCATCTTCAAGTCTCCCGTTGACCACCCGGCCGTTGACGTCCACCAGAAAGCCGCCATTTCTAAAAAAGTGAGTTTCTAGCTGGAGAGTTGGAAATGTAGAGTATGGCCATGGCAGAGCTGGGTGTCATGCCACATTGCTCTCTTTGCTGGAAGCTCTACTTGACCAGAGACCCGCTAAGCAGACTTTAGGTGGTTTGAGCCCTTTTCTGAAGGAGCAATCTACCCCATAATGCCGGTGCCGCAAGAAGGCAATTCTAGGCAACTCCCTACGGATCTTACGGTGTAGTGGTTACACGGAGTTGGGGGAGGGTCTCCATCTTGTTACCAAAACTGTCAAATATGTTCCCACTGTTGGGGAGATGGAGTTGCCAAAATAGTAAGTCACAGGAAGTAGTGTGAATGCCCTGGATGGAGTTATGGTATCAAGGTGTACAGCACTGAGGACAAGAAGGTCACACCAGTACACAAGCATGTTCCCAATGTTGCCTGCAGCAAATGCACACAGTGCCACACATTTAAAGCACTGCCTGCCAAATGGTAACAGTGTTAACTGCACTATCTTCCCTTTAATTTGGGTCTTTTTCCTTGGCAGCTCACCCTGGATGGGGAATGCCAGTAAGTAGGACCTCACATGCTTTTCAACAACTTTAAGGAATTTCCTGAACCAGAAAACCTAACCTCACAAAGTGCTCAGAAGAAAGAGAATTCACAAGTATACCATCAGAAGGACACACAGAAAAAACGCATGCATACCTATTATTCCACTCTACACACTGCCCTCACTGCCTATAGACTGAAAGCGTCCACCCTAGACATGCCAACAGCTACAGTCGAGCGATGTGTTTCGCCCCGATGGGTCCTGATGAAGCAGTCTGGACATGGTGCTGGATGACTTGAGCAGGAGATGCACCAGAATGCCTGGAAATCAAGTCCTGGAATTCAGGTAAGTAGAAGGTCATTTCTGTGTCCCTCTGGTAGTCACTTACCGTATGCCGGATGAACTCCTGTGCAAGCTAGCTAGGTACCCGCAAACCTATACACCACCAAGAGGCTGGACTCCGCTGCTATCATTCAGAAAACACAACATACGATTGTCAGAAGCACTAGGCAAACTTGCAACACGGTTATGGCCTAATTGCAGCTGTAAATGGTCACTGGTGCAATAAAAAGGCTTAAGCAAGTGTGCCTTCAGCCACTTTACTTAAATCTGTCCCTTGCACTGAAGTCCTGCTGAAAGACAAACAATGATAAAGCCATCAGTTGCAGCTTGAAGTATTGGATAGGCATTTGCCAAGCACTGAAATCATATGCCCAGGTAATACATTCATGTTTCTACTTTTGCCATTTTATGGCCAGGCAGTACCTTTTATATCGGTGCCTAGCAAAGGCCTACCCCATACCTACACAAATGCCCAAACCGTTGGCTTTGACAATGCTTATTTTAAATGCATAAATTGGGTTCTGCAAGGAGAACCCCACCCCCAGTGTCTTCCCTGCATGTCACCAGGGACTTTGTCAGATTGTGACCCAGGAACGTGCCAGAGTCGATGCGTTGATGTTAGTACTCCACATTCTTTCTTTCACAGAATAGGGTGGACACCACTTTTCTAAATGTAAACATACCTCTGAATTGGGCACACAGGCACACGACCCCTCCCACCACCACACAGACACATAACTAGGCCTAGATGCACAACTAAACACACATACACTACTAGACCTAGACGCACACACACACAACTAGACCACACATGCACTACCAGACCAACACACACACAAACTCACATGCGCGCACTCGCGCACCACTAGACACACATGCACCCCCAGACAGACACACACACACACACCACTAGACACACATGCACCACCAGACACACACGCACCACCAGACAGACACACACATGCGCACAGACAAGTTCAGCAGAAACTCTCTTCCACCCTACCACATACCAGTACAGACAGAAGTGTCACAATCCTAGATGGGAACTTCATAACACCCAGAGAAAGAAGAACATACACATTAAAAATGATGCTGATTTTTTTTTGTCCGTAATCTAATTACACATGACCTGTGTCTCCCCCGCTTCCACAACCTGCAGACAATCAGCGAGTTAAAGGGGGCACAGACAGTCAATGGTCAATGGTCAATGGGCCGGCTCTTTCCGGGTCCGAGATCTGGCATCAGATGTCTCTCGGACCCTGCCTGCCTCAGCCCAGAAGAGGCTTTATCGAACCCCCAGCTTCGCCGAGGGAAGTTGGGGGCTGGAGATCTAATCTGCTCTGTGCTCCTTTACCCTGTAGTCACTCAGGCGTTGGCAGGATCTATTTGCTCAGCCTGTTTCCTTTGTGCTGGCCTGTAAGTGACTCCGCGGGAATCCATGGGCCATGACTATCACTGAGTTGGGTGCAGCCCTACAGGAAAGGGGTGTATGGGCCACTTTTAGTCTCCAAAAACAAGCAAATACACCCCAAAAATAAAAATACAGAGTAAAAATACTCCTAACAAAAAATAGGAAATAGACACAGTGGACTTTGCGCCCCTGCTTTCACACACACAGCTCCATGGATATGTTTGGTCAATCGTGCACGTACTACCACAGGAAGAAGCTACTATTATTTCCGCCTAATTGGAAAAAGTGAGCATGTGTCTTTTAATGTGTATGAGTAACTATGTCAAAGGAATACGTATTACAAACACATTTCTGTTTTTCAGTTAATACATATTTTTATTCACTTACAAAATACTCCCATTGCGAATTAGACGTATGTTTTTATGGTATAACGTTCTTTCATCTGTGGGTGCAATTTTGATGTTTTTCTTTTCCGAGTACATTTTACTGAAAAAACTCCTTGAAATATGTAGGGGTTTGAAAAGTATATATAAGGGGTGTGGGGGTCGGGAATGGGTGAAAGAACAACAATGGGGGATCAAAAAGAAACATTTTTGAAGTTTTTTCAGTAAAATGTACCACACTGAGAACAAATTGTGATTATTAGCAACACTTAGATGGAATTGTGATTATTAGCACACACTTAGATGGAATTGTGATTATTAGCACGCACTTAGATGGAATTGTGATTATTAGCACACTCTTAGATGGAATTGTGATTATTAGCAAACACTTAGGTGGAATTGTGATTATTAGCACACACTTAGATGGAATTGTGATTATTAGCACACACTTAGATGGAATTGTGATTATTAGCAAACACTTAGATGGAATTGTAATTATTAGCACACATTTAGACGGAATTGTGATTATTAGCACACATTTAGATGGAATTGTGATTATTAGCAAACACTTAGATGGAATTGTGATTATTAGCACACACTTAGATGGAATTGTTATTATTAGCACACACTTAGATGGAATTGTGATTATTAGCACACACAGATGGAATTGTGATTATTAGCAAACACTTAGATGGAATTGTGAAAATCAGCATGTGCCACGCCTGGAAGTAATCGTGAACATTAGCCAGCGCCAGAACTAGATGGGATTGTGAATGTTGGCATATGCCAAACTTAGAATTGAGAACATTTGGTTGGCAAGTGCCACACTTGGACGGAATTGTGTAGTAATACATTCTGACAGAACTGTGAATGTCCGCATGTTAAATGTCATATAACCCACTAACCAATATAAGCTCAAACTCTCTGCATACCTATTTCACTCAAATAAACTCACACAACCATCTCTCGCACAACAAGCTGCACACACTTCACCAACCCGCAACAACACATAAGCCGCACCAACAGCACACGCGGACTGACACCGATCCAATACTCGCACAAAGCTCAGCACCCGGTGTCTACCGAGTTGAAGCTGCCAAAAGTACACCACTCCTCTCACTATCCCACTCCCTCTTCACCTTACTAACCCATCCCACCTTCTCATTTACAGACCCGCCAGAGTGGCTGGGGACCAATTCCATTGGTGACAGTGCGCTATATAAGTACCTTTAACATAATATATACTTGTTTAAAAAAAACATCGAAATTGCACCCGTCGATGAAATGACATAGAACTGTTTTTACTCCCTAAACATCATTTTTACTGCGAACTTTAAAAAATAGGGAGTAAGATACTCCCACTTATATGGAGGGCTGGTTGGGGGGCATCCCTGTTAAAGGCGGGCTTTCTACGTGCTGGGCACGCTATTGTTTTCCAAATGTGCATTTTACACTTTCATAGAAAAAAAGAAATTTCCAAACTCAAAAATAATGTTTAAACTTAATTTACTAGTTTTCTTTGAAATGTGTTTCTTTTTTTGTCAGACTACCATCAAATACCCTATAATGTTTGCGCCCCTTCCTTTGTTTTATATCTCAGGTCATATTTATAAAGATGTTAAATGCGTGTCAAACTGCTTTATCACAAATAAACGCTTCTGTTGTGCCGACAGCAGTTATTAGGAAATTAAACTGTGGGTTCATGGGTGCCAAATTTTGATTTTCAGTATGGGAGCAGAAATACCCCTACCCCCACCCTGAATGCAAGCAAGCGACCAGCCCAACCCATGCCCTGGCCAATCCCATTTTATAGCACTTATTTTTGCAAAAAGTCAAACGATTAACAACCGGTTTTTAATATATAACATCTCAGCAACCGTCTTGCAACCTGCCGAACTACCCTGATAGCCTTCTACTGTAGGGTGTGTCTATGTATTACGGACAGTATTTTGGGTGCACCACTGCCATAGAAATGATTTAAAGTGGAATTGATGTACAGTTTGGAGTTTGGAAAGAAGCAGCATGAAAGAAATGGCACCATTTTTAAGGAATTATTTTGAACCTTTTCTTTGAGCTAAGTTCAACTGACAGCTCCGCCCCCTCGGCACTCTGCCCCTCCTCCAAACACCACTCCCACCCCGGCTCTTGTGGGAATCCCCCTTTACATTTTTTCCATTTCCACCACTGGGCACAGAAATTGACTCGACCCAAAAGGAGAGTGAGGGTTAAAGCTGTCCTTCCAGAGGTTGAATTTTGCAGACAGTGTGCTTTCCCTGTCCTGGTGAGTGGAGAACAGTGTGCCAGTGTCCACTGTGAGCACACACACACACTCTCTCTCTTTCTCTTTCTCTCTCTCTCTCTCTCTCTCTCTCTCTCTCTCTCTCTCTCTCTCCTGCCTAATACAGTTGTCTTCTTACGTCATGTGATAAATAAGCATTAGAAATGATGCATTTTGTATATTTCTCTATGATGTCATCTCAAGGTTCTGGTGACATTTCCAAATCACCCTAGTTCAGGCTTGTGCTTTATGATGTCACCAGAACACTGCAATAATATTTAGTGCCATACTGCACCAGGGTAATAATTATTCATAGTGATCTCTAACTATGGGTTGTCACGTCAACTACTGTACTCCTCAGTATCCTGCCTGTACCCTCTATAGGCTGTCTGCATTATGATTACTACTGCCTCAGGCTGTGACCACTTACTCAAATGCATGGATGCGCTACCACTATTCTTGCACCACACAAAGAAGCATGAACTCATGCCCTTTGAGAGTTTCACACCAGCCTGCACCACACAAACAAGCTTGAACACATGCCCTGCAGAGAGGATCACACCATCTTGCCCCTGGCTGGTAGGATAGCTCAGTGGGTTGAATGCCCTCTGCTGTGATCTGTTTGTGATCTGCGGGTCCCTGTTTCGAATCCTGGCAAGGACAACTCAGTATCCATCTGAGGTCGATAAGTGAGTACCAACTTCAGTTGGGTGATATTGTGTGCAAATATGTTCTCTGTAAAGTGCTTTGGCGAAAGTCAGTCAGTCAGCACTATATAAATGACACATCATTATCACACAAAGGAGCTAGATCCTCTGCCCCGCAGAGAGCTTAGCTTAACACAAGTCTGCAACTTCTCGCTGCACATGCATCTCAATGGGCTGACCTGTAATGCAATACACTACACACAGATCATGCCAGCCTCAACCAGTCGCTTCCACAAAAATCCTTCGCTCCCACTAGCCGCAGCCTTGTGTGAGTTCTATGGGCCAAACCTTAAGAAATCACACAGAGCACAACATCTCCTTCTTCACTTCATTAAACTATTTAAGTTTAAAACAACCCCTGTGTTATTTTGGTATCTATACATATAAAATGCTTAGATATGTTTCTGTACTCAGCTAATGCAATTTAACAGTGTTAGGTTGCCCTCTGCTGTCCAAATGGCAAAGTGCTCCTCTTTGTGTCCTTCTCACTTCGTTTCCGTACTCAGCTGATGCATAGTAACATTGCTAGGTTTCCCTCTTCTGTCCAAATGGCAAAGTGCACCTCTGTGTGCCTTTCCACTTCCACAACAGCTATCACTTTAACAAACAGAATGAGCACAGTTCTACGCGGTCACCTTCACGACATTCAGAATAATTTCAAGTTACTTTTTTCCACCCCCAAATCTCTTCACATAAGGCACAGCGGTTCCAGTGTCAATGACCAGTTAATTACCGGCTCAACGTTTTAGTCTCTATAGAGTGAAACGCTGTAGGAGGAGTGAAACGCTGTAGGAGGAATCCCTCCTCACGAGCTAAATCTGAAAGTAGTTGCTGTGATTATGCCACTACGCAATCTTATCTTGACAATTATGCGTCTACAAAGACACAACATAGAGCCCTGTGTAATCAATGGATTACATGTAGAGACTGTTCTCATACCACGCAAACCTCTCCTTCCATCTGATAAAAATATGTCTTTCAGATTCAAAAGAAGGCAGTTTCCTACACGTTTAGCCTTTTCAATGACCATTAGTAAGTCACAGGGACCTACGCCCCCTTCCTGGAAGTGATCAGTGGTAATTCCAGGGTGGGCAGAAGTGACCCTATGAATTACCGACCGATATTGACCTTTAAGATATGCTAGAATGACGTATGTTACGCTGGGAACAGCTCGTTATACAGAATAATGTACTGCAGCCCAATACTTCTTAAAAGTCATATGGGCCTCATTGCGGTTCTTTAAGAGAACCCATAGCCTTTAACCTTTGAGACATATGACACAGAACTCCTTAGTGACTTATAATATCCTTATAATGTATAGTGAGGCATATGCTTTTATGCATTTCATGTGTATGTTTGTTGAAAATATGTCTATTTTAGGTTGTCGCTAAGGAAAAGGTCCTGACTTTAAGTTCTGCTATGACATCGGTTAAGCCTTTCGCCTTTAATGATGGTATCATGGACTGCAATTCTGAAGTGCCTCCAATAAGATAACGCTGTGTGTTCATAGTCTGGCTTGAAATGTGCATGCACATTGACGGTTAGCACCCAGGGTGGGGGCGTGCAACCAATCAGGTTCCTTGGATCGCAGGCTGAATCTACCAATCCAAGCCTGTGTTCCATGGAACCTGATGGCTGCTTGCACTGCCCCGCACCACCATCTTCCCTTTCCTTTAAATGTTCCAGTCACTCCCACTGCCTGCCCAACGTACCTCACTTCTTCTGCGGCAGCTACGCTCAGGCCTTTAACTCGGGCCCTGGGCCGTTACCACCCGTTGCAGCCCTTGGAACATGTGGTTATTGCTTAGTTCCATGTTGGGATCTGGCAGGCCCTCTGAGCCATTTGTCATTTCAAGCTTCATAAACTGAGCACTATTGAGTTGCCTGATTGTAACAAATGAAATTTAAGGCACCCGGTAACTTACATTCAGCACATCATGAACAACCTTGCACACAGTCATCCATACATCACCATTTAAATAAATCAATTCATCTAATAATTGTTTGCCCTGAACATATTTGACCAGGGATTTTAAATCCCCTGGCACTAATCCTAAGAGTAATCACCTGTCCACATCATTTCAAGTATCAGTTATAGGGCACTATTCAGTACTATATTTTATTTATTTATTTTATTTATTTATTTATTTATATAGCGCCGACAGCTTGCAAGCATCAGGGCGCTGATATACAGACATGAGTCTGTAACAAGTAAGACACAAGTTTGAATTCCAGAAGGGTTGCCACTGCGTTTCATCCCTTCGAGATCAATAAAAAAGAATAACATATATTTGGGTATTGGCCTTTATTGTTAAACATCAGGAAGAAATGCTGTGTGCTGTGTACACTATATAAATGGCACCTATTATAGCACTAAGCTGAAAAATATGGAATTACAGATGGCAAGATGTTTACAAAAATACTACCATAAGAAGGGAACTAAGGATTCCACTACAGGGCCTCTATGGGATATATAATCCTTTCACAAGACCAAGATCTAGGCTCCCTCTAAATGTATGTTTCATCACTGTTTTCCACTGCACACAAATTTAAACCTGTTACTCTGGAGGCAGTATACAAAGATTGGCACAGATAAAAAAATCATGGTAGTTTGAGATTGTATAAAATAAGTGCTTACTATCCTGATGAATGCCATCTTCCACATCTGGCAGAAACATGTTGACATAGGTACTACACAAGACTAGATTCAATAGAGTTTATAATCTGCACAATTCAATGACAAGATAATGTATGTATTTACTATACCATAATTAGGAATAATTATTGGTGCATGGTATGGAGAATGGAATGTTAGGAAGCCAAATTGTGTGTGTGGGGATGTACGTACAAGGAGTTCAAGATAATCGTGGGGGTCCTCCACTAACTGATGTTCTTATCTCTCTAGGCTTTGCTCAAGTAACTGTGGATGTGATGAACCGTTTCCACTTCCTGCCTGAAAAGCCCCTGGCACCCTATTTCAAAATCTAGGTCTGATGCCCCTTGTGGCTTGTCCATTGCCAATAATGCTGCCTAGCCTTAATGAAACTGCTGCCAACCTGCCCCTGCACCTAAAGAACTGCTTTGTTTATAATTATTTGGCGGAACCTGTGGCAATGGTCCAACCAGCAGCCTCCTTTCTAGAGTTACTGGTCCTTGAAGCCCAACTTTCTGAAATGGTTTCCAGTTTCATGAAAACCCAGCAAGCCTTTGCGAAAGCCAATGCTCGGGTCTACATCTGAAGCCCCCCCCCATTCCCCTCCCCGCACCCCTATGGAACCCAGATGTTCTGCCTTTCTTCTGTGGTTTATAATCCAATGACCACTGCAAATAACAACCTCCATTAAGAACAGGTGGGCACCCAAGTCATTATGCAACCGCTCAACAGCTACTTCTGGTGAGTGCTGCAGTGTAAATGCTGGCTAGCATAGGACTGAATCCTGAGGCGTGAGGCTTGTCCGGCTATTGCAACATGTTCCCCTGTAGAGTACCTTCTGCAGCTCATATGACAAGGGACCTGGGTACGAATGTCGCTTGTGAAAGAGCGACGTTGCAGAAGGCCGCCCCCTTGCAAGCTTGCTCTTTTATTCCGCCACCTTGCACTTTACCATTTTGGGAGGTCCCACCCATAGCCCCTTTCCCACTGTGCGGCACCGTAGTGCCCCCTCTTCCCTTTCATTCCCCCCTCTTCCCTAACCTCACCAGCCCCTGCTACTACTTTATTCCGACGTACAGCGTACTGTGCACCGGTCGACGTGTGGCAGGACCGCGCCGCGCTGCGCTTGGGCCAGCAGTCTGGAAAGCGCAATCGAGTATAACTTGTATCAGTGTTTGGGAAGACTTACTCTGTCACCAGGGTCACTTATATATGTTTGGGGAATATTGACTCAAAAATATTTTCTGGTTGGCGAAGGGACAGATTTCATTACATCCTCTCGGAAACAACAGTCCTCATTTTGTTGGATGAGCAAATTGCGTTATCTGGAGATTGCATCGAAAGCCATGCCATCGAACGCATTTGCATCTAATTTTTTACATCTAAGAAATGTTCATCGAATGCATGTTTTTTGGGGGTAAAGAGTACATTTTTGTTCAGGTGGATTTTTAAGGGTAAAAAACGGGGTAAAAAAAGAAAGGAAAAAATGCATTCGATGCAAATTTTTTAGATGGAAACAATTCGATGCAAAGGGACCTTGATGCAAGAGATTCGATGCAATGACCATAAACAGCAAATTGCTTGTACTGAATTCTGTATCTTTTGCCAAATGAACATGGCAATACATACTGCCAGGCCACTTACGGCGACCACGACCCTGGTAGTGCCATGGGAGATGGACATGTGGTTCGGTGACCTGGCCCTTGGGATTTTGTATCTTTGGTAAGGTGCCAAATGCGCTGTTTACCTGTGTAAGTTTGAAAGTGACATTACTGGTGATTGTATCTGGATTCAGATGGGGTTACAGTTCAGGGTGTGCGCTGCACAGTGCATTAAAGGGCATTATGAGGTGTTTCTGCCTAGTAATTCTAGAGTGGAGTTCAGTATAATCATTGAAACTAGGGCTGGTTATTGATGCTATAAGAAGGACTTTTTGATCCATTGGTTTTCGTGAATCCAGCGAAAACCTCTGCCTGGAACTTGTTTATTTATTTTATTGTTTATTTATAACGCGCTTAATACCCACGAGTGGTTTCTGCGCGGGATCGGGATTTGAACCTGGGTTTCGCCGTGGCTGCATTGTCTTGCTTCCAAGACAAACACGTTGCCCCTGGGCTATCCTTCCTTCTATTTAAAAGCTTTCCTCTTGACTTGGGAGATACTTGAAAGAAATGTAGAGGCCAGAAATGCCGGTCTAAGCAGATCCAGAAATGATCACAAAGGATTTCTTCTCCAGACAGTGGTTGTGAACTAAGAAAGTGCAGATAGATGGACTTGCTGCCATATGCTGGCCCTCGCCTCATTGCTTCTCCAAGATTTCCCAGAAATATATCTCTCTCTCTCTCTCGGGCCTGTTGCATAATCTGCGACAGCGCCACACGCCACCTTTTTGATTTTGCTGGGCCTTACTCATTTGATGCCGGCATCACCCACCCACCGTGTAGACGGCCTGGCCTGCGGTGAGATGACCTCCGCAGTGAGGCATTGTGGCAACTGGTAATATCTGCACACTGGAACGTTGCGGAAACTGGCAAGGTCAGCCTTTTGGGGGCATTGTTGGGAATTCTCAGCCTCTGCTAGAAAGCGGTCTCTAAACCTTGCCTAGCTTAGACCAGGAGTCTCTTGTAATGCATGCTTTGCCAGCCACCTTTTCACCAAGATTTCTGTATGCGTGGTAGAAATCCAAGTAACACATCATATGGCCATTGCAAAGTGGTCATTACACGTTGAAAGGATTGCGCTATATCACTGCTCTAATTCCAAATCTCCAGTGGACCTGCCACACCAACAGCAGATGAGATGTTGAGGCAGCCGCTGTCATTAAAACTAAGGATTTGTCCCAAAGCACAATCTGGAGGCCTTTTAATGACCTCTATGGTTGAATACATGGGTTCCAGGTTATGCTGGCCTATTGGTCGAATGGGGATGGTGTAGGACTGGTTAGTGTGTGTCTTTGTGTTGTCTTGTCTTTGTGGTTGAATGCCATGACTCTTTTCTGGAATTCGATAATGTTCTTATACTATTGGTTTGGGGGCCCATATTGTTAGGCTTTGATTATCTTTGTTCTGATGTTTCATGAGTTTTCCGATATGGATGTCTTCTTATGGTAAGATGCTTGTTGTACTGATGCTTGTTCTCTAAAATGCTAAAAAAGAGTTTAGAAAAAATAAACTAAGGATTTGTGGGTTTTTGGGGGGGAATTGCACACTTGTGTTTGGGTACCTAAGAGAGTTCTTGGGTGACAGCAGCTCCACTTTGAGAGTTGAAGCGCATATAACAACATTCCTGGGGAATCCCAAATTCCTTTATTTGATGGGGCACGGGTGGGATGGCTGATGAACGGGCGAGGGGGCATGAGATATTTTTGTAGCAGGTGTTTGGGTCCAAGGATGAGACTCTGTTTTTCTTCCCTTTAGTTGTAGGATGTTAAGATGCTTCATATGTTTCGGAGCAGACAGGTGGACGGGCACATGTACACATTTATTGGGATTGTCCGCGATGCGAACCTACTTTCCTCTGTCGTCGTCATAGGAACGGAAGTCCAGGTGGTGTCAGCGGGCGAGGTCCATGAGAGCTCTATGTAAATGGGGAGCAAGGCGGACCCTGCGGAACCCCATAAGAAGGTGAAAAGATATCACCCAACATAGCTTTCTGGTGTCTGTTGGAGAGTAAGGCTTGGAACCCTTTCAATGGGGCTCTGGTTACGCTACTTGAGCGACTGCGCAATGAAGCAATCCTTCTTAACGGTGTCAAACGTTGCAGTCGCATGAAGTAGACTGAGGGGAAAGATGGCACCACTGTCGGCCATGTCAGGTCCGACGCGTCACCCACCAGCAGTTTCAGGACCTTGCTGTGAAGGGCATTTAATGGACTGTGAGTTTCCACGTGGTCTGTGGTTGTTTGGTGACAACGTGTTCAAAAATGTTGGCGATTCTTTATAGGCCCAAGATCGGCCAAATAAGGGGTTGCAGGGTGCGTTTCTTTTAGCAGTGAAAAGTTCTATTTGGAGAGCAAAGGTGATGAAGTCGGGGATGGGGTCCCCCAAGATGTCAGCACCATCGGCTGGAAGCTCGGTGTGACTGGTGGGGGAGGTCTTTAGCCGGTTAAAGATTTTTGAACGGAGGAAGGATCCTTTCCTGGGCTTCTTTGTTAAAATTGAAGGCGGGAGTAGGTGGTTGCGTAGTAGAGGGTGGTTTGGGTTGGGCATGATGGTCATGATGGAATAAACAAGGTATTTCCATGTACAAGGAGGGCTTTGATGAAGGGGGAGTGTCCCCTACCATGCTATTGCTACGGCTAAGTGCAACCCCCTCCCTGCATCCCCAGGGGGACACACTGGCTATCTTTTCAAGCATGCGTCATGCTCAAGACTACTTGCATCCCCTACAAAGCCCTCGCAACCAAAACACCAGCCTACTTGCATAAGAAACTCCCCCTCTCCATAGGCCAGCATCCCAACAGAAGCCACAAGAATGCCAGCCTGGACACAGAACTGCAAGAGGAGAAACAACAGGAAACAGGCATTTTCCTGCTCACACCCGGTCTCTGTAACAAGCTACCGTTGCAAGTAAGGCTTGCTCGTCCACCCTACACTGCAGGAAGGACTTGAAGACCCTACTCTTCAAAGAACATCTTGTCGATCACTGATCACTCTACTCAACACTATTCCCACCATGCCCCCTCTAGAGTTACCACCATGCCCCCGATCCATCCCAGATCCTCTGCTACCCCTGGACCCTACTTGTATCCGCCCCCCCCCCGTCGTGTGCCCCTTTGAACAGCGCCCCGTTGATTCCCAGCTAGCTTTGCACTTTATTAAGCAAAATTCTGACACAATAAACGACAAGACCCTACTAAGGTGACTTTCTAGAAGTATGCCGACTTCTCTATCCCCCCAGTGTGCCTTGTTCTGAGTCAACCACTCATGCCACCTCCGGCAGAGGCCATTTCTGTGTGACTTTGGTCAGGTGACATGTGAAACACCAGTGGTCCTCCCACCACTGCCATGTTGCGCCTCAACATCTACCACAAGATATGAAGTAACGAAGACTTTGCTGATGACCACTCCTACACCGTTGGTTCATAACTTACCTGCCCACCGCCAATCAGCAAGACAATACTAAGCCTTGCAAAACGTCCTGGTCTCTGTCGAAGTGTGGCGGGGAGCAAAAGAACACGCTGCTCCACCTGCGCGTCACCACCAAGCAAGGCCAAGATGAGCGTTGGTGCATGTGACCTCTATCTGAGCATGAATGGTCGCGGAGTGTCTGCGCGGAACAGCTCCAAACCAGAGCTGTTGCTCGCAAACTCAAAACAGAACACCACCCCTCTCGGGGCAGAATGGCAACATTAAAAGACTAGGGGTGCCCCTCAACTAAGCTATGACATATGCTGAAAACATGGGCACCTTTTCACACTACCACACCATTGGCAAATGTATAGTAACCAGAGCCTACTCCCACTATTGAGGCCTACTGGAATATCATGTCTCACATGGCAGAAATGGGGATACTCTGGGGGCGCTGCACCCAATGAGCCTCTTTCGAGGTCCTCTGCCTCACCCACAATGGATCTAAAGAAAAGCACTGAATACCCCAGCCATAAAAAAAGACCCTATGCCCACTAGGCTACGAAGCGCCCTCATTCCCGTCAATGTAAATACAAAAAGGGCCTGCTTCTTGGCAACGTAAATGCAAAATCGCCCTCTTTCCTGCCAACGTCAATGCAAAAAGCGCCTTCTTTCATGCCAGTGTAAATGCATAAAGCGTCCTCATTCTCAGCAATGTAAATGCAAAAATGGTCCTAGTTCCCACCAGTGTAAATGCAAAAAGTGCCCTCTTTCCTGCCAAAGTCAATGTAAAAAATGCCCTCTTTTCTGCCAACATCATTGCAAAAAGTTAATTCTTTCCTGTAAACGTAAATGCCAAAAAGCGCCTTCTTTCCCGCCACGAGTGCCATTCCCCTGCCAATGTAAATGCAGAAAGCCCCTTCTTTCCTGACAAATGTAAATGCAAAAGCGCCTTCTTTCATGCCAGTGTAAATTCAAAAGCACCATTGTTCCTACCAATGTAAATGCAAAAGCGCCCTCATTCCCACCAATTTTTTTTTACAAACAGCCCTTAGGCATCGAGGTGATGTTACATAGGAATAGTTTATTTACATGAGGCATGAAAAGTACATTTAGACTTTCATTGCAAACTTAGTACAGATGTTATATACATTTCAAGCAGAGATGTTGAACATGTTGAGTACAGTTGGCATACTCAGGTTTAGGTGATGAGTAGTGTTTTGATAGCTTTGCGAAAGGATATATGGAATGTTTCAGCTCTTAGGGAGGGTGGAAGAGAATTCCATTGCAGGGCTGCTAACTGGAGGAAACTGGCGCCACCTGCTCTGACCCGCTTAATTTTGGGTACTGCGAGCATGTTAGAGTATGGAGTTCTGGTGGTCTGTCTGGAGGATGCGGCTCTGTGAATTCTTTGGGAGAGGTAAAGGGGGGTCGTATGGTGAACACATTTGTGTGTTAATGCAAGGGCTTTAGAGAGGATGCACGCTTTGATGGGTAGCCAGTTTGCCTGTATCCTGGCATCAGATATCTGTCCCCTTCTAGGGATACCAATGGCTGCACGGAGGGCGCTGTTTTGGATTATTTGCAGCTTCTCTGTGTTTTTTACTGATGTGCCCGCAAAAAGGGCACTACAGTAGCCAAGTCTTGACCCTGTCACGGCGCTGGCAATGCTAAGGCAGTTTTCCTTCGATAGAAATGGTCTAACTAAATTTTTCAGTTTGACGTGGTATGTTGCAGCAGACGCGATGGCATTAACTTGCCTAGACATGGAGAAGTTAGATTCTAACTATACTCCAAGTGTTTTTACCAATTCAGCGACTGGGATCTTGATGTTATCAATACTGAAGTGGCTGAATTGATTATTGATTTTATTTAGTGTTTCGGTGGAGCCAATCAGGAGAAGCTCAGTCTTGTCACTGTTGAGGCATAGCCCATTCACTGCCATTCAAGCTTGGATGGTTGTCTAGACAGTGTTGAGTGCTCTGGAGTCGGACTCATAGTCCCCCGTTAGTGGGAGGAGGACTTGCGTTATCGTCCGCGTAGTTGGTGTAGGAGATGTTTAATGAGTCCAAGATGTGAAAAAGGGGTCTGGTGAATATGTTGTAAATTGTGGGCGAGATGCAGGAGCCTTGTGGGACACCACATAGGATGATGGATAGGTCGGCCGAGGCTATGTCAGAGAAGACTTGCAAGGACGTTGTGATCAACAAAGTCAAACGCTGCGGATAGGTCTCAGAGTAGGAGTAAGGCAGGTTTGCCAGAGTCCCGTACGTCATCCATTTGGTTTTTCAAATCGAGTAGGGCCATTTCTGTCCCGTGCCCCATGGCAAAACCCTAATTGACACAGCTCCAGAAGCCTGTTGTCCTCAATGAATTGTTGAATTTGCACGTAGGCTGCTTTGTCAAGTATTTTCAATAGGAACGGGACAGTGGTTATAGGCCTGTAGTTGTTGGGTGACGCAGGGTCTAAGGTGTTTTTTTTTTTTTTAATAGAGACCAAACTCAGGCCTCTTTGAGGAGGGATGGTCCCTGTCAAGTGGTGAAGGAAGCATTAACGAAATCCGTGAGAAAGGGGGCGAGCGTGCTGGCACATTCTTTGATAATGGCCGCTGGGCAGATGTCCCCTTTACCGTTGGAGGGTTTGATGGAGTTCATGAGGTCCAGTCGTTTGTGGCTGTTTGGGGAGTGTCAATTGAGTAAGAGATTGTTGGGCAGCTTTCATTTTAGTTGGGATGGTGTCCAATTTACTGAGCATGGCAGTTTGCATCCCATCGCACCAGGTCTTATCTTGATAGTTTGAGGTGGCGTGGTGGGAGTCTCTAGATCCCTGAAGATAGAGATTATCTCCTTTGTATCCGATTTGGCATTAGTGATCCTGGTGTTAAATGACGTTGCTTTGGCTCAGATGATGGCTTTCTTGTAGTCTTTGGAGAGTATTTGGAATTCACGTTTGGCAGTGACTAAGTGATTAGATTGCCATAGGGATGGGGCAGCGTGTTTTTTGGAGCGCAGTACTAGCAGGTCTGGGGTGAACCAGGAGTTGGCGTGTTTGGTAGGCTTCGCTTTGCGGGATGTGAGAGTGGCAATGGTGTCCACGGCTAGTTTGACAGGGGTGTTGTAGGATTGTACCAGGACCTCAGGGTCGTTGGAAAAGGGAGGCCTAAAAGCTGGCGCCAGTAGATGAGATAGCAGCCTTTTGGTAGTAAGCTGGTGTGAGCTACTGGAGATCGCTGGTGGCAGTGGTAACGTTGGCTGGTGCATTTTCTTGGGGGTAGCGATGTCAAAATGGATGACGTGGTGGTCCGACCAGGGGGGGTAGGTGAGTTGGAAGTGATAGAGAGTGGGCAGTTATGTTGGGCTACCTAGTCTAAGGTACGACCCTGAATATGGGTAGGGTCAGTGTTAGTGTTCCTGAACCATAGTGTTTCGAGCGTGCTGTACAGCGACTTGGATGCAGTGTCTTTAGGATCACTGAGGCCAAGGTTTAGGTCTCCTAAGAGGATGGCTTGAGTGGGCTCTTTCAGGTTGTCCGATAGGAGGTGGGTAAGGGCTTCCTGGAAGTCTGCCATGGGGCATGGAGGAAGGTAGACTAGGTGGAAGGCAATGGTGCAGTTGTGGGATATGTTAAGTTTGAGGAGAAGGTAATCGCTGTTGTTCTCGATGGTTTTATCTGTCTTTCTGATGGGTAGTGTGTCCTTTGCTATGAGGGCAACACCCACTCCCTTGGAGGGGCGGTCCTGTCTGAATATAGTGTACCCTGTAGGCGGTGCCAGGGATAAGGCAGGGCCGGATGCTTTGTGCAACCATGTTTCTGTGAGGTCGAAGTTGTGGGAGGTGATCAGGTCATGTATCTCCAGGGCATGAGCATGGACAGAACGGGCATTGACGAGGGCGCAGCTGAGTGAAGGGTTCTGTGTGTGGTTGGTGTCGCCAGAGGAGGCATCATTAGGAAGGCAGACAGTTTTAGGGGCTGCAGTGTTCATTACCGTGGGTGGCACAACAATGACCTTGGGTAAGACAGTGGTCATTAAACTGGGTGTCACCATGGATGAGGCAGTGGTCATTAAATTGGGTGTCACAGTGGGTGGCACATCAATAACATTGGGTAAAACCGTGGTTAATATACTGCGTGTCACAATAGGTGAAGCAGTGGTCATTACAATGGGTGTCACAGCGGGTGCCACATCAATAACATTGGGTAAAACGATGGTTCATAAACTGGGTGTCACAATAGGTGAGGCAGTGGTCATTACAACGGGTGTCACAATTTGTATTTTGTATTTGTATTTGTTTATTTATATTGCGCACCTTGCCCAGGGGCATCTGGGCGCACATTTTACAAGTTACTGGTTACATACACATTGTTTTCCCGGAGGAAGGTGAGTCAAGGCCACAGTAATATACAGAGCAAGAAAACATGTTACAGGCAAGAAAAGGGTACATCGTTACATAGTAAACTAGGTCATTACAAGTGGTCATGCGAAGGCAAACCGCAGAAAACACTACGAAGGACGAGGAGAGGGGAGGTGAGGTGGAGAAGGGGAGGGTATGTTACATGGAAGGGGAAGGTGCATCAAGTTCAAGGAGCCAGAGTTTGATTTTATTCTTGAATGCGTGGAAGGTCGGTTCTATTCTAAGTGCGGTCGGTATTGTGTTCCAGAGTTTGGCGGTGAAGACTGGGAAGCTTGTTCCCCCGGCTGTCCGAAGCTTAAAGCACGGGATAGACAGCTTATGCACGTAGGCAGACCTAAGAGGCCTGTTGGCAGAGTGTATCGAGAATCGATTGGCCAGGTAGTCGGGTGCTAGATTGTTAAAGGATTTGTAGGCTATGGCTAATGTTTTGAGCGAAATTTTGTATGCAACAGGTGTAGGTTGTCGATTTTTGCCATGATTTAAGTTCTGGCGAGGATGATCCAGTTTTCGGTTGTCAGAAATGGTCTGGAGGCTGTGATAAGTTTACACGTATTGGCTGATGCAGATGCCACGGCATTAGTTTGTCTAGTAAGAGAAAGTGTTGAATCCAAGTAGATACCAAGGGTTATGGTTACGTTGGACACTTTAATGAGGTTTCCATCGATAGTAAATGAGTTATAGGCAGAGTCTAGTTTTGCCAGTTTGGCGTGCGAGCCAAGGATCAGCAACTCTGTTTTTTCATCATTAAGGCAGAGCCCATGATGTGCCAACCAGGCCTGGATGACTGAGTAAACTTTATTAAGTGCTATATGGTTAACCGTGAGAGGAATGAGTATCTGGGTGTCATCGGCGTAATTAGTGTAGGTGACACCCAAATAGTCAAGTATGTCGAAAAGAGGTTTAGTAAACACGTTATATAACGTGGGGGAAACACAGGACCCTTGTGGGACTCCACAAAGGACAGGAGCTGGATCTGCCGAGGCCAAAGGAGAAAAAACCCTCATGGTTCTATTGGCCGGGAAAGAGCTGATCCAAGATGATGCCTCATCAGAGAAGTGAGCTGCAGTTTTGAGGTGGTGACAAAGAATGTTATGATCAACCAAATCGAAAGCTGCAGAAAGGTCGAGTAGGAGGAGGAGTGCCAGCTTACCCTTGTCTTTGAGGACCTCCATTTGAGTTTTTAAGTCAATCAGGGTGGTTTCTGTAGCATGTCTGGGGCGGAAGCCTGATTGACGGAGTCGCAGGTGGTTTGATTCAAGGTATTCCTGAATTTGGAGATAGGCAGCACGTTCCAGAATTTTTAATATAAATGGCACAGTGGTGATCGGCCTATAGTTAGAAGGGTTACTTGGGTGAAGCGTGGGTTTTTTAATTAGTGGGATGACCCATGCATCCTTAAGGTTGTCAGGGACAATACCAGATTTGAAGGAGGCCTTTATAAAAGTAGTGATAAAAGGGGCAAGGTCATGCGCTGCCTCTTTCATGATGGGAGCAGGACAGATATCACCTTGACAATTTAATGGCTTAAGCTTCCTTATGATATTTTCAACTTCCTCAATGGTAAGAGGGGAGAAGCTAAAAGGTTTACAACTCTGTTCCGGGGTATGGCGGTCGAATGAAAGTGAGTTCAAGGCAGCGTCAAAGAGATTACTTCTTTTGTCGTTAATTTTAGATTGAAGTGTGGTGATTTTATCTAGCAATGCTTTTTGAATGTTGGTGAACCATGCAGTGTCAGGGATGCAGGTGTCCGAGGGGGCTACCAGGGACTCTAGTTCCTTTAGGATCTTGAAAAGTTACTTAGTGTTAGATTGAGCTTTCAGGATACGATTGTTATACACGTCTTTTTTGGCTGAGAGAAGAGCAACTTTGTAAGTAGAGGTGGCAGTGGTTAGGTTGTATTTGTTAATTAGCGATGGTTTGTTTTTCCAAAGAGACTCAGCCTTTCTTTTTTCTTTGCGTAGGTCTCTAAGTTGTGGAGTAAACCATGAGGTAAGATGACGACGCGGTTTTTGTTTATGCATCTTTATAGGTGCAATGATATTGAGAGCTTTTAGCATGGCCTGATTGTATGCATCCACTAGGACTGTGGGATCTAGGCTAGAGGGTGACGCTGTATTGAGTAAAGGAAGGATAATAGGGAGCCATTTCTCCGCCGTGATATCCTTCTTATTATGGGTTTTGATGGACAGGCAAGACTGGGTTTCGCGAATGGATGAGAGGAATTGATTTCAAAGATTATTTTATGGTGGTCGGACCACAGGCAAGGAGTTACTGAGATCAAGTTGAGAGTGCAGTTCAAGTCAGCAACCCAATCAAGGGTACAACCTTTGATGTGAGTGGGTACTTTAATGTGTTGTGTAAGGCCAAAATCCGTTAAGGTGTTAACGAGGTCAGCTGCTTTCAAGTCGTTCACGTCTTGGTAACCTAAATTGCGATCACCAAGTAGGAGTATTTGCGAGTTAGACTTGGTGTTGGAGGGCAGGATGGACGAGATATCATCGATAAAAGAAGAGATGAGGCCTGGAGGCCTATAGATGAGGTAAACTGAAGCTGTTAGGTTAGGTGAGATAGGTAGTTTAATGGCAAGGTGTTCTGCAGATGGTATTTGGATGTTCGGAATCACCCTAAGTTCAAGTGAATTTTTGACGATGAAGGCTAGTCTGCCACCCTTTGCTTGATTAGTATCCCTTTCACATCTGATAATAGAATAGTTATCAGAGACTGCTAGAGATAGAGAGGGGCCAGCTGCGGCGGGCAACCAGGTTTCTGTGATGGCCAGGAAGTCAAGGTTTTCAGAGGTAATCGTATCTGCTATGTCAAGGACATGTGCTGGGAGGGAGCGAGCATTGATGAGTGCACCTAGGAGCTTCTTGTCTTTGACATTCATGTGATTAATGGTCATGTTAGGTGAAGTGACTTTGTTAGGTAGGGGCACATTGATTGAGTTATCGGTAAGTGGCAAAATATAGGCTGGCAGAGACGGTTTAGCATCAGTACGACGATGCAAAGGGTGTGTCACATGATGGATCTGGAAGCTAGTCTTTGGTTTCTGGTGTACGTAGGACATGAAAAGCTGGGGTAAATATAAGTAGGCTGGTTATGGAAGGTTTGGTGTGGGGTTTGTTGAGTGCATTTAAGGTTGCTAGCAGAACGTAGGGTTGCTAAGGAGAATACATAAATCGGGGTCGGGTGAAGTCGCATGCCTAGTCTCTGGTTTCTAACGTACACGGAAGGAGGCATAATGGGAATGGAGGCATTACTGTCAGAGGTAAAGGTGTTATTGTGCATTGCAAGACAGTGCCGAGAGCCAAGTCTCAAGTTTCTAATATGGGTAGGACAAGGTTGGTTAGGGGTAGGTTTGTGTGCAAAGTGCTTTAGCCAAAGGGCTGGGGTATTTAGGTAAGGGTTCATGGCAGTCATACTGGCGAAGGTATTTAAGCTAAGCATGGAAGGTAGGCGAGTATCATTTAAGGAAGGGTGGTTATGCTGTACAGAAGTAGTGAAAGGAGTGCAGAGTATGTGAAATGTCCCCATCAGAACTAAAAGGATAAAAGGACAAAGGGGATGTTGCGAAATATGTACTGGAGGGTGCGGTAGCGGACCAGGCAAGATACGTGAGGGAAGGGGCATGCGAGGTTTAAGTTAAACAGCATTTTAACTGCCCGTCCTGTAATAATTAGTAGTCATGTAGCAAGCTAATGTGAGTTGAATGTAGAAGTCCTAAATCTAGTCCCGGATACGCTGTGAGCTAGTGGTAACACATGCAAGATGCAGACAAATGCTGGACATAACGCTATTCAGTAGGTTTAGCAAAATCAAAGTGCAGTACAAGTGCAGCGTGCATCGGATCAATGCAGTGTGGCAACCAGGTGGGGATTCAATGGAGCAGACTACCAGCGGGGCAAAGATCACAGAACAAAAACAGGTTGACTGTCATATAGTTGACGAGTAATCTCAAAGGTGCAAGTTCAATGCAATGCAGTGACCAGTGGGCAAATAGCATCAGAATATGTGGCAGGGGTCAGGAAACATGGGCAGGATCAATGCAGTGCAGTATAGCAATAGTCAGGTGACAAGACAAAGGCAAAATTGATATAATGCTGAGGAACGTGGCTAGGTCAACGTGGGACAGGGTAAAAGTAATCCCCACACAACATAAGACAGGATGTGTCAGTATAATTGCGGGCGGTCTTCATCATGTAATATTAAAGCAGAAGAAAGTGGTGCTAAGGAGTATGGACGCTTACCCCATCGTAAGAGTGGCGTATGTGGCTTACAATGTTATGGCAAGGTAACGTAAGGCGAATTTAGCAGGTATGGCTGGTTCTTAGGCAAGGGACGTGGAGAGGGTGATTTACCTCAGGCGGTGGCAGTGGTAGGTGAGGTCGGTCCTCCTTGCAATGCAATGTGTTCAGTGTCCGGACAGGTCCAGACAGGTGGGCCTTATGTTCGTTGGGCCTTAGAGGAGGGGGGCTCGGCTGACGCCTTCCGGCGGCTCCAGAAGGCCTATGAGCAGGCCTGGAGCGGTTGCTTAGCAACCCAGAGTATACAAAATAACGAGACGTGCGGTGGCCATTTTCTTACTCCATGCGGTGAATGGAGGCTGGCCGTGCTCACCTAGGCATTGGTGTGCAACAAGAGGTGTGGAAATGCACGATGGTTAGGCAGCCGTAGTAAGGGCACAGGACCTACGCTGTGGTCTAGGCTGGGGATCAGCTGCTCAGGTGGAATTCGCAGGCTGGCCGGCGGCAGATGGCGCGCGGGCTGCTCCTGCAGCGTCGGTGTTGAGAAGGGCTCTGGCCCAGTGAAACAGGGAAAATGAAAACAGTAGGTGTGGCAGTGGTCATTACAATGGGTGTCACAATAGGTGTCACATCAATAGCATTGGGTAAAACAGAGGTCAATATACTGGGTGTCACAGTAGGTGAGGCAGTGGTCATTACAATGGCCAGCATATCTATAGCAATGCGTAAAACGGTGGTCGTTATACTGGGTGTCACAGTAGGTGAGGCAGTGGTCATTACAATGGGTGTCACAATAGGTGCCACGTCAATAACATTGGGTAATACAGAGGTCATTACAGTGGGTGTCACAATAGGTGAGGCATTGGTCATTACAATGGCCAGCATATCTATAGCAATGCGTAAAACAGTGGTCGTTATACTGGGTGTCACAGTAGGTGAGGCAGTGGTCATTAAAATGGCCAGCATATCTAGAGCAATGGGTAAACCAGTGGTCATTACAGTGGGTGTCGCAGTAGGGGAGGCATTGGGTCATTACAATGGCTGGCATATCTATAGCAATGGATAAGACAGTGGTCGTTACACTGGGTATCGCAGTAGGTGAGGCAGTGGTCATTACAATGGCCGGCATATCTATAGCAATGGGTAAAGCTGCGGTCGTTATACTGGGTGTCGTAGTAGGAGAGGCATTGGTCATTACAATGGCCGGCATATCTATAGCAATGGGTAAAGCAGCGGTCGTTATACTGGGTGTCGTAGTAGGAGAGGCATTGGTCATTACAATGGCCGGCATATCTATAGCAGTGGGTAAGACAGTGGTCGTTACACTGGGTGTCACAGTAGGTGAGGAGTCATTACCCTGGGTGGCAGAGCGATAGCAATGGGTAAACCAGTGGTCATTATAGTGGATGTCACAATAGGAGAGGCAGTGGTCATTACAATGGCCAGCATATCTATAGCAGTGGGTAAGATAGTGGTCGTTACACTGGGTATCGCAGTAGGTGAGGCATTGGTCATTACAATGGCTGGCATATCTATAGCAGTGGGTAAGACAGTGGTCGTTGCACTGGGTGTCACAGTAGGTGAGGCAGTGGTCATAACAATGGCCGGCATATCTATAGCAGTGGGTAAGACAGTAGTCATTATACTGGGTGTCACAGTAGGTGAGGCAGTGGTCATTACAATGGCTGGCATATCTATAGCAGTGGGTAAGACAGTGGTCGTTGCACTGGGTGTCACAGTAGGTGAGGCAGTGGTCATTACAATGGCTGGCATATCTATAGCAGTGGGTAAGACAGTAGTCATTATACTGGGTGTCACAGTAGGTGAGGCAGTGGTCATTACCCTGGGCGGCATATCTATAGGAATGGGTGAGACAGTGGTTGTTACACTGGGTGTCACAGTAGGTGAGGCAGTGGTCATTACCCTGGGCGGCATATCTATAGGAATGGGTGAGACAGTGGTTTTTACACTGGGTGTCACAGTAGGTGAGGCAGCGGTCCTTACACTGGGCGGCACATTAATGGCAGTGGGTGGTGCAGTGGTAATTAAGTTAGATGACACCTTCATAGCAGGGGTAGGTAGATTTGACGGGAGAGGTAGTGGCTGAAGGGCTGGATACTTGTAGGCTACCTCCGAAGCATTGTAGTAGTGATGGCGGGTCGTCTTTGGGTGGTGTGTAGTACATGGCTTAATATCCGGGTTGGTGGTTTAGGGAGCCTGTATTTAAGATGCGTATTGCGAAAGCACACGGTGGGGACCCCTGCCGGTGCATCGCACTGTGAGAGCGCGTGCGTGGATGCGCGCGAGCCCAGTGCAAGGTGATGGGCACCTGAGGTCGGCCATGGAGGTATTCAGCTGTACCGGCCTAGGAGTGGTTTAGACAGTGCTGTCATCAGTATCCGCAATGCCTGTCCGCAAATGGCACTAAACTGACCTGTAAGATGAACGGTGTATGGCAGGGATGGCATTGGCATCAGGCCCAAGTGCTGACCAGGCATGGGTGCAGCGTGAGCATTATACTGGTGTAAAAGGCAAAAAGCGCCTTCGTTCCAACCAATGTAAATGCAAAAAGTGCCCTCTTCTGCCAATATCAATGGGAAAAGCGCCTTCTTTCCTGTCAACATAAATGCAAAACGCGCCCTTGTACCCACCAATGTCAATTCAAACGCGCACACTTCCTGCCAATGTCAATGTAAAAAGTGCCTTTTTTCCTTACACTAATGAAAAATGTGTCTTCTTTCATGCCATTATAAATGCAAAGAGCGCCTTCATTAAAGCAACAAAAGTGTCCTTGTTCCCACCAATGTAAATGCAAAAGTCCCTTCTTTCCTGTCAACATAAATGCAAAAAGTGCCATCTTTACTGCCAAGGTAAAATGCAAAAAGCACTGTATTTCCCGCCAATGTACATAAAAGTGTCCTCTTTCCGGCCAACGTCAATGTAAAAAGCACCCTCTTTCCTGCTAATGTAAATGAAAAATCATCCTTGTTCCAACAAACATTAATGCAAAAAGCGCCCTCATTCCAACCAATGTAAATGCAAAAAGCGCCTTCTTTCCTATCAACATAAATGCAAAAGTGCCCTTGTACCCACCTGTGTAAATGCAAACGTGCACTTTTCTGCCAATGTAAAAAGTGCCCTGTTTTCTGCCACCAATGAAAAATGCACCTTCTTTCGTGCCAGTATAAATGCAAAGTGAGCCCTCATTAAAGCAAGAAGTGCCCCTGTTCCCACCTATGTTAATGCAAAAGCGCCCTCTTTCCTGCCGACATCAATATAAATAAAAAATGCCCTTTCCTGCCAACATCAATGCAAAAAGCGCTTTATTTCCTGTCAATGTAAATGCAAAAAGCACCCTCTTTCCTGCCAACATAAATGCAAAAAGTGCCCTCTTTTCTGCCAATGTCTATGCAAAAGCACGTCTATCATGCCAGTGTAAATGCAAAAAGCGCCTTACTTCCCACCAGTGTAAATGCAACAAAAGTGCTCATTCCAGCCAGCATAAATTCAAAAGTGCCATCTTTCCTGTCAACGTAAATGCAAAAAGGGCCGTCTTTCCTGCCAACGTAAAATGCAAAAAAACACCTTATTTCCCACCAATATAAATGCAAAAGCACGCTCAATGTAAATGAAAAAATGCCCTTGTTTCAACAAACATTAATGCAAAAAGCAACCTCTTTCCGGTCAACGTAAATGCAAAAAGCACCCTCTTTCCTTCTAGTGTAAATGCAAAAGCTCCTTCTTTCCTGCCAACGTAAATACAATGAGTGCCCTCTTTCTTGCCAACGTCTATACAAAAGTGCCTTTTTTCATGCCAGTGTAAATGCAAAAAGCACCCTCATTCCCACACATGCCACTGCAAAAAGTGCCTTCTTTCCAGCCATCATAAATGCAACAAGCACCATTCCCTTGCCAATGTAAATGCAAAAAGCCCATTCTTTCCTGACAATGTAAATGCAAAAACGTGCTTTCTTTCCTGCCAACATCAATACAAAAGTGCCTGCTTTCCTGCCAACATCAATACAAAAGCGCCTTCTTTCATGCCAGTGTAAATACAAAAGCACCATTGTTCCTACCAATGTAAATGCAAAATGTGCCCCCTTTTCTGCCAACGTCTATGCAAAAGCACCTTCTTTCATGACAGTGTAAATGCACAAAGCACCCTCATTCCAACCAATGCCACTGCAAAAAGCGCCTTCTTGCCTGCCATCGTAAATGCAACAAGCGCCATTCCCCTGCCAATGTAAATGCAGAAAGACCCTTCTTTCCTGACAATGTAAATGCAAAAAAGTGCCTTCCTTACTGCCAACAGCAATTCAAAAGCACATTCTTTCCTACCAACATCAATACAAAAGTGCCTTCTTCTTTCCTGCCAAAATCAATACAAAAGTGCCTTCTTTCATGCCAGTGTAAATTCAAAAGCACCATTGTTCCCACCAAGGAAAATGCAAAAAGTGCCCTCATTCCCACAGATGCAAAAAGTGCCCTCATTCCCAATAATGCAAAAAGTGGCCTCTTTCCTGCCAACTTCAATGCAAAAAACACCTTCTTTGCTGCCAACGTAAATGCAACAAGTGCCCTTGCCCTGCCAACACCAATACAAAAGTGCCTTCTTTTATGCCAGTGTGTATGCAAAAAGCACCATTGCTCCCACTAATGTACATGAAAAAGCGCACTCTTTCATGCCAATATAAATGCAAAACGTGTCCCCTTTCCTGGCAACGCAAATGCAAAAAATGCCCTTGCCCTGCCAATTTAAATTAAAAAAGTGCCCTCTTTCCTGCCACCAATGAAAAATGCACCTTCTTTTATGCCAGTATAAATGCAAAGAGCGCCCTCATTAAAGCAAAAAGTGCCCTGGTTCCCACTAATGTAAATGCAAAAGCGCCCTTTCCTGCCAACATCAATATAAATAAAAAATGCCCTTTCCTGCCAACATCAATGCAAAAAGCACTTTCTTTCCTTCCTATCAATGTAAATGCAAAAAAGCACCCTCTTTACTGCCAGTGTAAATGCAAAAAGTGCTCATACCAGCCAGCATAAATGCAAAAGTGCCCTCTTTCCTGCCAGGATAAATGCAAAAGTGCCCCCTTCCTGCCAACATCAATGCAAAAAGCACTTTCTTTCCTGCCAACATCAATGTAAAAATCACCCAACCACGATGTCCTATGGGACAAATTGTACCATAGCCAAAAGGCTAAAATGAACATAGCTGTACTTATGTTTGTGGGGACACTAAAACTGAAAGAATGCAATGACACATGTGTATTGGAAAATATGTAATAATTGGAAAGTGTGGTCAAAAATATATCTTTGGTTAGTTAATAAGTTGAAAAACGAAACTAAAAGACTGTAAAGGCAATGGCGAAATGCTGGTAAATAACTCTCAATTGTAGTATCAAATTCGACAACCTCAAGAAACCGTAAATTATGTGGTTTAAAAATAATTGATATTTTAATACTCTGCAAGTTTTATTGTGAAATCTATGGTGATAAACCTAGATTGTTTTTTTTTTAAGAATGCAAAAGTACATATGTAATGTTTGCTTTGTTTTATCTGTGTAATGTTTTATTTTGTTCTTGTATGATACAGTTCTTTTTGAAAGGCTGTTTTTACAGCTAAATCAAATAATAAATAAAAAAAGTAAAAATCGCCCTTTTCCTGCCAACGTAAATGTAAAACATACCCTCTTTCCTGCCAACGTCAATGCAAAAAGTGCCCTCTTTCCTGCCAAAGCAAAAATCGCCTACTTTCCGGCCAAGGGCACTGATGGACAGTGGGTAAGAGCTCTGTCCCTGCAGGTCCCTTTCACCCCTAACTAGAGCACTCTTTAAACACAGTCCCGATGGGTTTCTCGTGCCAAACCTGCTCGTTCAGAGCGAAGACGAAATATCCCACGTAAACTCTGGAATGCGATGCAAAACATCGCCGGAATGTGAACTCTTGCCCAATGAAAGTAGGCACAGCCTTTGTGCAATGTGGGCACGCGAGCCGCGTGTCTGTAGAGGGCCCTCCCCGCCCCCAGTGCGGCTGCCAGTAATAGCCCAGCACTGCAGCAGCAGCAGCGAAGGTTACACCGAGCAAGCAGCGTGCCATGCAGGGCTGCAGCAACCCCACCCCCATGCAGGGGGCGTCCCCCTGCACGCAGCGCCCCTGCACCCGGGGATTCACGGGGTGACTGGGGAGCAGGCACCCCGCTACCTCCCTCCCCCCCCACCCCCCACCCCCCAGCAGCATGCAGCGGAAGAGCCGGTACTTGCCTTGACTTTGCCCGGCGTGCTGCCGCCTGCGCGCCACGCACACTGCACCGCTCTGCACACAGTGCAGACACCGAAGTTTTCCCATGAAGGGGGACCGGGGGGTGGTGGGTACAGGAGCTGAGCCTTCTCCTGGCACTTTTTGAAGCATAACGCGCTGGGATAAAGCATACAATTAAGGGCAAGCGAAGACCCCAGGTGCTGGCTGCACCCCCACACTGGTGCTGTCCGCATCCGTGGAGTCCCGCTCACAGGCATGCTGTGGTGAGGTGGGGAAACGGCACCCAGGGAGGGGCATGGAACTGGCGGGGGGTATGGGGGAGATGAGACGCATAGAAGGATGAAAGGGGGGGTCATGGGAAAGGGGGCTACGGGAGCAGAGAGGGGAAGGGGAGGGGAAGGACGGAAGGAGAAGAGGAAAAGGAAGCGGTAGAGGAAAACTGAAGGGGAGAAATGAATTCAGAGTCATGGGGCAATAGGAGGGGAGGGGGGCTGAGCATAAGGAGGCAGGCGGGGGTCGGGGGGAGGGGCAGAGTCAGGCGAGGTAGACCCTGGGATGAGGCAGGGAGAAGGGGCCGGCCCCAGTGAAGGGCGAGAGAGGGAGAGCAGGGGGTGAGGGAAGGCGTAAGGAGGGGGGTAAGAGGACGAGTTAGAGGTGATGCGGGGGAGGGGGCGGCAAAAGCAGGCGGGGAGGGAGGCTTGCGTGCGTGGTCGGGGTTATGAGGGTACGCGGCAGGAACCCGGGAAAGGGGGGCGAGAAGTTGGACTAGAGGGGCGAACGGGGAGGGCTGTGAGAGTGGATAAAGGGACGGGGCGGGGGTGTGAAGAGAGTCCCGCACGCAGAGCCCTGCTAATGAAATACACAGCTGCTACATTAGCTGGACATATTATCACCGATGTGCAAGGCCCCCCCCCCGCCCCCCTCCCTTTACACACACTAGAGCTAGACACGGAGTGCCAAGCTGCAGGTACACGCCATACCCTGCCTGCCAGTGCAAGCAGCCAGGACACGTGCCTGCACCCCTCTCCAGACAGCCCCCCCCCCCACACGCCACCCCAACCACACAAAAAGCCACGAACGGCGAGGCACTATTACTGCAAAACTGGGGGCCCCACTAACGCCCCGTGTGGGTTCTAATAAGCCCAAACACTGGTGTTCGATTGGCAGTGCAGTGCCTCCTCCCTGTGGCAGCTCCACCTGCGGTGCCAGGCTTATAGTGAGGGTACAGCTGTGCCAGGCTTACTTAGGCGACCAGCCCTCCCACCTCTGGAGGAGTGCTACTGATTCTGCCTGCAAGACCCCCACCTCTGGAGGAGTGTTACTGATGCCGGTTCTGCCTGCAAGACCCCCACCTCTGGAGGAGTGCTACTGATGCCGGTTCTGCCTGCAAGACCCCCACCTCTGGAGGAGAGTGCTACTGATGCCGGTTCTGCCTGCAAGACCCCCACCTCTGGAGGAGTGTTACTGATGCCGGTTCTGCCTGCAAGACCCCCACCTCTGGAGGAGTGCTACTGATGCCGGTTCTGCCTGCAAGACCCCCACCTCTGGAGGAGTGTGTTACTGATGCCGGTTCTGCCTGCAAGACCCCCACCTCTGGAGGAGTGTTACTGATGCCGGCTCTGCCTGCAAGACCCCCACCTCTGGAGGAGTGTGCTACTGATGCCGGTTCTATCTGCAAGACCCCCACCTCTGGAGGAGTGTGTTACTGATGCCGGTTCTGCCTGCAAGACCCCCACCTCTGGAGGAGTGTTACTGATGCCGGCTCTGCCTGCAAGACCCCCACCTCTGGAGGAGTGCTACTGATGCCGGTTCTGCCTGCAAGACCCCCACCTCTGGAGGAGTGTTACTGATGCCGGTTCTGCCTGCAAGACCCCCACCTCTGGAGGAGTGTGTTACTGATGCCGGTTCTGCCTGCAAGACCCCCACCTTTGGAGGAGTGTTACTGATGCCGGTTCTATCTGCAAGACCCCCACCTCTGGAGGAGTGTGTTACTGATGCCGGTTCTGCCTGCAAGACCCCCACCTCTGGAGGAGTGTTACTGATGCCGGCTCTGCCTGCAAGACCCCCACCTCTGGAGGAGTGCTACTGATGCCGGTTCTGCCTGCAAGACCCCCACCTCTGGAGGAGTGTGTTACTGATGCCGGCTCTGCCTGCAGGACCCCCACCTCTGGAGGAGTGTTACTGATGCCGGTTCTGCCTGCAAGACCCCCACCTCTGGAGGAGTGTGTTACTGATGCCGGTTCTGCCTGCAAGACCCCCACCTTTGGAGGAGTGTTACTGATGCCGGTTCTATCTGCAAGACCCCCACCTTTGGAGGAGTGTGTTACTGATGCCGGTTTTGCCTGCAAGACCCCCACCTCGGGGGGAGTGTGTTACTGATGCCGGTTCTACCTGCAAGACCCCCACCTCTGGAGGAGTGCTACTGATGCCGGTTCTGCCTGCAAGACCCCCACCTCAGGAGGAGTGCTACTGATGCCGGTTCTGCCTGCAAGACCCCCACCTTTGGAGGAGTGTGTTACTGATGCCGGTTTTGCCTGCAAGACCCCCACCTCGGGAGGAGTGTGTTACTGATGCCGGTTCTACCTGCAAGACCCCCACCTCTGGAGGAGTGCTACTGATGCCGGGTCTGCCTGCAAGACCCCCACCTCTGGAGGAGTGTGCTACTGATGCCGGTTCTGCCTGCAAGACCCCCACCTCTGGAGGAGTGTTACTTATGTCGGTTCTGCCTGCAAGACCCCCACCTCAGGAGGAGTGTGCTACTGATGCCGGGTCTGCCTGCAAGACCCCCACCTCTGCAGGAGTGTGCTACTGATGCCGGGTCTGCTTGCAAGACCCCCACCTCTAGAGGAGTGTTACTGATGCCGGTTCTGCCTGCAAGACCCCCACCTCTGGAGGAGTGTGTTACTGATGCCGGTTCTGCCTGCAAGACCCCCACCTCTGGAGGAGTGTTACTGATACCGGTTCTGCCTGCAAGACCCCCACCTCTGGAGGAGTGTTACTGATGCCGGCTCTGCCTGCAAGACCCCCACCTCTGGAGGAGTGCTACTGATGCCGGCTCTGCCTGCAAGACCCCCACCTCTGGAGGAGTGTGTTACTGATGCCAGTTCTGCCTGCAAGACCCCCACCTCTGGAGGAGTGTTACTGATGCCGGTTCTGCCTGCAAGACGCCCACCTCTGGAGGAGTGCTACTAATGCCGGTTCTGCCTGCAAGACCCCCACCTCTAGAGGAGTGTGCTACTGATGCCGGTTCTGCCTGCAAGACCCCATCCTCTGGAGGAGTGTGCTACTGATGCCGGTTCTGTCTGCAAGACCCCCACCTCAGGAGGAGTGTGCTACTGATGCCGGGTCTGCCTGCAAGACCCCCACCTCTGGAGGAGTGTTACTGATGCCGGTTCTGCCTGCAAGACCCCCACCTCTGGAGGAGTGTTACTGATGCCGGTTCTGCCTGCAAGACGCCCACCTCTGGAGGAGTGTGCTACTGATGCCGGTTCTGCCTGCAAGACCCCAACCTCTGGAGGAGTGTGCTACTGATGCTGGTTCTGCCTGCAAGACCCCCACCTCAGGAGGAGTGTGCTACAGATGCTGGGTCTGCCTGCAAGTCCCCCAACTCTGGAGGAGTGTGTTACTGATGCCGGGTCTGCCTGCAAGACCTCCACCTCTGGAGGAGTGCTACTGATGCCGGCTCTGCCTGCAAGACCCCCACCTCTGGAGGAGTGTGCTACTGATGCCGGTTCTATCTGCAAGACCCCCACCTCTGGAGGAGTGTGTTACTGATGCCGGTTCTGCCTGCAAGACCCCCACCTCTGGAGGAGTGTTACTGATGCCGGCTCTGCCTGCAAGACCCCCACCTCTGGAGGAGTGCTACTGATGCCGGTTCTGCCTGCAAGACCCCCACCTCTGGAGGAGTGTTACTGATGCCGGTTCTGCCTGCAAGACCCCCACCTCTGGAGGAGTGTGTTACTGATGCCGGTTCTGCCTGCAAGACCCCCACCTTTGGAGGAGTGTTACTGATGCCGGTTCTATCTGCAAGACCCCCACCTCTGGAGGAGTGTGTTACTGATGCCGGTTCTGCCTGCAAGACCCCCACCTCTGGAGGAGTGTTACTGATGCCGGCTCTGCCTGCAAGACCCCCACCTCTGGAGGAGTGCTACTGATGCCGGTTCTGCCTGCAAGACCCCCACCTCTGGAGGAGTGTGTTACTGATGCCGGCTCTGCCTGCAGGACCCCCACCTCTGGAGGAGTGTTACTGATGCCGGTTCTGCCTGCAAGACCCCCACCTCTGGAGGAGTGTGTTACTGATGCCGGTTCTGCCTGCAAGACCCCCACCTTTGGAGGAGTGTTACTGATGCCGGTTCTATCTGCAAGACCCCCACCTTTGGAGGAGTGTGTTACTGATGCCGGTTTTGCCTGCAAGACCCCCACCTCGGGGGGAGTGTGTTACTGATGCCGGTTCTACCTGCAAGACCCCCACCTCTGGAGGAGTGCTACTGATGCCGGTTCTGCCTGCAAGACCCCCACCTCTGGAGGAGTGCTACTGATGCCGGTTCTGCCTGCAAGACCCCCACCTTTGGAGGAGTGTGTTACTGATGCCGGTTTTGCCTGCAAGACCCCCACCTCGGGAGGAGTGTGTTACTGATGCCGGTTCTACCTGCAAGACCCCCACCTCTGGAGGAGTGCTACTGATGCCGGGTCTGCCTGCAAGACCCCCACCTCTGGAGGAGTGTGCTACTGATGCCGGTTCTGCCTGCAAGACCCCCACCTCTGGAGGAGTGTTACTTATGTCGGTTCTGCCTGCAAGACCCCCACCTCAGGAGGAGTGTGCTACTGATGCCGGGTCTGCCTGCAAGACCCCCACCTCTGGAGGAGTGTTACTGATACCGGTTCTGCCTGCAAGACCCCCACCTCTGGAGGAGTGTTACTGATGCCGGCTCTGCCTGCAAGACCCCCACCTCTGGAGGAGTGCTACTGATGCCGGCTCTGCCTGCAAGACCCCCACCTCTGGAGGAGTGTGTTACTGATGCCAGTTCTGCCTGCAAGACCCCCACCTCTGGAGGAGTGTTACTGATGCCGGTTCTGCCTGCAAGACGCCCACCTCTGGAGGAGTGCTACTAATGCCGGTTCTGCCTGCAAGACCCCCACCTCTAGAGGAGTGTGCTACTGATGCCGGTTCTGCCTGCAAGACCCCATCCTCTGGAGGAGTGTGCTACTGATGCCGGTTCTGCCTGCAAGACCCCCACCTCAGGAGGAGTGTGCTACTGATGCCGGGTCTGCCTGCAAGACCCCCACCTCTGGAGGAGTGTTACTGATGCCGGTTCTGCCTGCAAGACCCCCACCTCTGGAGGAGTGTTACTGATGCCGGTTCTGCCTGCAAGACGCCCACCTCTGGAGGAGTGTGCTACTGATGCCGGTTCTGCCTGCAAGACCCCAACCTCTGGAGGAGTGTGCTACTGATGCTGGTTCTGCCTGCAAGACCCCCACCTCAGGAGGAGTGTGCTACAGATGCTGGGTCTGCCTGCAAGTCCCCCAACTCTGGAGGAGTGTGTTACTGATGCCGGGTCTGCCTGCAAGACCTCCACCTCTGGAGGAGTGCTACTGATGCCGGTTCTATCTGCAAGACCCCCACCTCTGGAGGAGTGTGTTACTGATGCCGGCCTGCAAGACCCCCACCTCTGGAGGAGTGCTACTGATGCCAGTTCTATCTGCAAGACCCCCACCTCTGGAGGAGTGTTACTGATGCCGGGTCTGCCTGCAAGACCCCCACCTCTGGAGGAGTGTTACAGATGCCGGTTCTGCCTGCAAGACCCCCACCTCTGGAGGAGTGGGTTACTGATGCCGGTTCTGCCTGCAAGACCCCCACCTCTGCAGGAGTGTGCTGCTGATGCCGGTTCTGCCTGCAAGACCCCCACCTCTGGAGGAGTGTTACTGATGCCGGTTCTGCCTGCAAGATCCCCACCTCTGGAGGAGTGTGTTACTGATGCCGGTTCTACCTGCAAGACCCCCACCTCTGGAGGAGTGGGTTACTGATGCCGGTTCTGCCTGCAAGACCCCCACCTCTGCAGCAGTGTGCTGCTGATGCCGGTTCTGCCTGCAAGACCCCCACCTCTGGAGGAGTGTTACTGATGCCGGTTCTGCCTGCAAGATCCCCACCTCTGGAGGAGTGTGTTACTGATGCCGGTTCTACCTGCAAGACCCCCACCTCTGGAGGAGTGTTACTGATGCCGGTTCTGCCTGCAAGACCCCCACCTCTGGAGGAGTGTGTTACTGATGCCAGTTCTGCCTGCAAGACTCCCACCTCTGGAGGAGTGTGCTACTGATGCCGGTACTATCTGCAAGACCCCCACCTCTGGAGGAGTGTGTTGCTGATGCCGGTTCTAGCTGCAAGACCCCCACCTCTGGAGGAGTGTTACTGATGCCGGTTCTATCTGCAAGACCCCCACCTCTGGAGGAGTGTTACTGATGCCGGTTCTATCTGCAAGACCCCCACCTCTGGAGGAGTGTTACTGATGCCGGTTCTATCTGCAAGATCCCCACCTCTGGAGGAGTGTTACTGATGCCGGTTCTGTCTGCAAGACCCCCACCTCTGGAGGAGTGTTACTGATGCCGGTTCTGCCTGCAAGGCCCCCACCTCTGGAGGAGTGTTACTGATGCCGGTTCTGCCTGCAAGGCCCCCACCTCTGGAGGAGTGTTACTGATGCCGGTTCTGCCTCCAAGGCCCCCACCTCTGGAGGAGTGTTATTTATGCCGGTTCTGCCTGCAAGTCCCCCACCTCTGGAGGAGTGTTACTTATGCCGGTTCTGCCTGTAAGACCCCCACCTCTGGAGGAGTGTTACTGATGCCGGGTCTGCCTGCAAGATCCCCACCTCTGGAGGAGTGTTACAGATGCCGGTTCTGCCTGCAAGACCCCCACCTCTGGAGGAGTGGGTTACTGATGCCGGTTCTGCCTGCAAGACCCCCACCTCTGCAGGAGTGTGCTGCTGATGCCGGTTCTGCCCGCAAGACCCCCACCTCTGGAGGAGTGTTACTGATGCCGGTTCTGCCTGCAAGATCCCCACCTCTGGAGGAGTGTGTTACTGATGCCGGTTCTACCTGCAAGACCCCCACCTCTGGAGGAGTGGGTTACTGATGCCGGTTCTGCCTGCAAGACCCCCACCTCTGCAGGAGTGTGCTGCTGATGCCGGTTCTGCCTGCAAGACCCCCACCTCTGGAGGAGTGTTACTGATGCCGGTTCTGCCTGCAAGACCCCCACCTCTGGAGGAGTGTTACTGATGCCGGTTCTGCCTGCAAGATCCCCACCTCTGGAGGAGTGTGTTACTGATGCCGGTTCTACCTGCAAGACCCCCACCTCTGGAGGAGTGTTACTGATGCCGGTTCTGCCTGCAAGACCCCACCTCTGCAGGAGTGTGCTACTGATGCCGGTTCTGCCTGCAAGACCCCCACCTCTGGAGGAGTGTTACTGATGCCGGTTCTGCCTGCAAGACCCCCACCTCTGGAGGAGTGTGCTACTGATGCCGGTTCTGCCTGCAAGACCCCAACCTCTGGAGGAGTGTGTTACTTATGCCGGTTATGCCTGCAAGACCCCCACCTCTGGAGGAGTGTGTTACTTATGCCGGTTATGCCTGCAAGACCCCCACCTCTGGAGGAGTGTTACTGATGCCGGTTCTGCCTGCAAGACCCCCACCTCTGGAGGAATGTTACTGATGCCGGCTCTGCCTGCAAGACCCCCACCTCTGGAGGAGTGTTACTGATGCCGGTTCTGCCTGCAAGACCCCCACCTCTGGAGGAATGTTACTGATGCCGGCTCTGCCTGCAAGAACCCCACCTCTGGAGGAGTGTGCTACTGATGCCGGTTCTGCCTGCAAGACCCCAACCTCTGGAGGAGTGCTACTGATGCAGGTTCTGCCTGCAAGACCCCCACCTCTGGAGGAGTGTTACTGATGCCGGTTCTGCCTGCAAGACCCCACCTCTGCAGGAGTGTGCTACTGATGCCGGTTCTGCCTGCAAGACCCCCACCTCTGGAGGAGTGTTACTGATGCCGGTTCTGCCTGCAAGACCCCCACCTCTGGAGGAGTGTGCTACTGATGCCGGTTCTGCCTGCAAGACCCCAACCTCTGGAGGAGTGTGTTACTTATGCCGGTTATGCCTGCAAGACCCCCACCTCTGGAGGAGTGTGTTACTTATGCCGGTTATGCCTGCAAGACCCCCACCTCTGGAGGAGTGTTACTGATGCCGGTTCTGCCTGCAAGACCCCCACCTCTGGAGGAATGTTACTGATGCCGGCTCTGCCTGCAAGACCCCCACCTCTGGAGGAGTGTTACTGATGCCGGTTCTGCCTGCAAGACCCCCACCTCTGGAGGAATGTTACTGATGCCGGTTCTGCCTGCAAGACCCCCACCTCTGGAGGAATGTTACTGATGCCGGCTCTGCCTGCAAGACCCCCACCTCTGGAGGAGTGTTACTGATGCCGGTTCTGCCTGCAAGACCCCCACCTCTGGAGGAGTGTTACTGATGCCGGTTTTGCCTGCAAGAACCCCACCTCTGGAGGAGTGTGCTACTGATGCCGGTTCTGCCTGCAAGACCCCAACCTCTGGAGGAGTGCTACTGATGCAGGTTCTGCCTGCAAGACCCCCACCTCTGGAGGAGTGTGCTACTGATGCCGGTTCTGCCTGCAAGAACCCAACCTCTGGAGGAGTGTGTTACTGATGCCGGGTCTGCCTGCAAGACCCCCACCTCTGGAGGAATGTTACTGATGCCGGCTCTGCCTGCAAGACCCCCACCTCTGGAGGAGTGTGCTACTGATGCCGGTTCTGTCTGCAAGACCCCCTCCTCTGGCGGAGTGTGCTGGGGTGTGTCACTACTGTTAGACCCAACCTACACCAAACTGATGAGGCCCAATGAGTCCGGAACATGTCTGGGTATGCTTGTGGTCTCGTGCACAAGGGATGTGACCTTACTGTTCGGGCTGGACAGCCCCTTTGGGGGGTGGGGCCAAATCTGATTTGCATATGGTCTTTTTTCTTTCTGTAATGGCTTGGAGGGTGAAGCACGATGGTCTGGAGGGTTGCCCAGAGCAATTACCAGAAGTTTAAGCTTAATTCTAAACCTTCCAGCCATTGCCTCTTTGTTTTGCTTTGTCACCGTAAGTGGGACGGGTATGCCCAGATATGGGCCCCGCCCTGCTGGGCTTAGAGACCCAAGCTACTCCTCACTGATGAAGCCCAATGAGGCCGAAACATGCCTGGGGGATGCTTGTGGTCTCGTGCAGAAGGGGTGTGACTTAGCAGTTTGGGCCGGACTGCCCCTTTGGGGCTTGGCAGGCAAAGAATGATGGTCAGGAGGGTTGCCCAGAGCAATTGCCAGACGTTTCAGATTAATATGAAACCTTCCAGCCCTCGCCTCTTTGTTTTACTAATGTCAGTTTATCCTGTAAGTTTGCCCACATCGGCTGGTTTGCTAACAATGTTAGTTCAGCCCGTAAGCATACTCACCTCTGCTGGATTGCCAATTTAGCCTGTACGCATCCAAACCTCTACTGGAGTTGTGACAGGATGCCACCTGACGAGGGGGTGAGAGCGCAAGCTTTTTTGTAATTCTGTGTCCGAAAATGGGATCTGCTGATTAAATTCCACTCTCATGATCCTTCATGCAAATGAGCATAATGGTCATGTGTACCTTGCTGCAACTTTCTCTTGACATCCTCAGCAGCTGCTCTGCAATGGCAGCAGGGCCACATGTGCCTTCCTGAACTCAAATTTTCAACAGACAGAGGTGGCATCTGCACCCCTGGTTCAAAATCTTATATTTCAGTACCCCAGCAGCTTGGTGGCTGTTATTCATATCTAAGTAAAAGCCATGTCCATTTATGACATGGTGGCTGCTGAGATTACACAATTATAAATCCACAAGCAATGGGTGTTATATTATTGTCAGCTTGGTAAGCAGTGACTCATTCATCATAGCCTTGATCTTTATTAGCCATCTGGCATGAGTGCACCCATAACACGCATGCTTGGATCCACCCATAAAGCCTCTCTTTGATCCCCCTGAGAAGGGCTGAGACCTTCATGTATGCAACAGGAACCCTCGGGACTGGTGCTTGGAAGACAGCCCAGTCATTACAATGACCACCTCACACCACACACCAGAGTGCTGATTACTGGAGACCTTTTGAAGTAGGCAGACAGGGAAAGGGGTCAGAGTTAGTATAGCCCAGAAAAAATAGCTTCAGTCCGCAGAGGGGTCACACCGTCTTGGATTTTGCTAGGGCTCCCAAACTTCCTGCCCCTTCTTCCCACTCCCTGCAGACAAGGCCAACTGGGTATGACGTCAGCAGTCAAATAACACCTTTCACAGCAGCCAGGTTTGGACCCTTAACAACAAGCTTGCGTTGGACAGATTCACTGTACCATTTCACCTATATAAGGGGCAAAGCACTTCCCTAAAGCAGGGGACTGCAAGTTTTGGCTCTCCAGCTGTTTTGTACTACAACACCCATTAGCCCTTGCCAGCCCAGTCAACAGTCAGGGATAATGGGGTTGTATTCCAAAACCACTGAAGAGCCACAGGTTTCAGTCCCCTGCCCTGAATGGGGTTAATCTTTGGACCATTCTTAAAGAAGGGTTCGCCTGAAACTCTTTTGTGGGTACAGTCTGCTTCAACATCCTCTAACGTAAAGGTGAAGCCCAGAAAGCAGACCAAGGAATAGGAGTGCTCTTCTCTCAAGCATCCAACGGCCCATGTGGTATGACCAGCTCGTGTGGCAAGGCCTACTGAAATAATGGCACCCTGCACACTGGAGGTGACAGACACCTGGAAGGGACCCCTACAAACCTTCCCAGTTGGGAAGGGAAGAATGAAGGAGCCCCCTTACCCCTGAGACCCTGGACCTGGTCTCCCTGTGACGGAAAAGCCCAGAAAGCCGCCCAGTGCCTGATTACCGGTTCAAGATGCTTTTGAGATGGTTGAACCCTGCTTGACTCACTTCAAGCCGCCACAGAACCTGCACTGTTGCCTTCGGCACTACCCAGTACTTTGAACTGCTTGCCTGCTCTTTGAGCCATCCACATGGCGACTTGACCCTTTGGAGCAGATGGCCTCGACCCAATCCGTTCGCTGTTTTGACTCTGTGGGAGCAACCAGCTTGCTGCCACTCTACCGCTGACTGCATCCTTCAGAAGCATTGTCTCGACCTGACCTGAACTCTGACTTGACTTGCTGGAAGCCACCAACTCGATCGTCTCGAACGGTGACTCAGCCCAGCAGAAGCATTTGTCTAGATGCCAACTCGACCCACTGGAAAACATCAACTGCTCGTTTCCATCGCTGGCTTGAGCTACCAGGACCCCTCGCCTCAAACCGTTTCCATGTCAACTCTCCATTGGGAAGCACAATTTGACCGTCTCAACATTGGTTTGACTGCAGTAAAGTGCCAAGGGACCTGGCTTGATGCCGTGAAGCCCCAAAGACCAGAAACACATGTATTTGAAGAGGCCATGTCCCTCTGGTCTGCCTTGAAGAATCTTTGTGACTTTTAAGCCCTCCTTCTGGTTCAACGGGCTTTCATCGCAGAATGTTTTTTCGGTGGGTTTTTGACCACAAATGTTTTAATGGAAAAAAAACTAATCGAAATTTTGAGGGGAGTTACACAAATATATAGTTGGGTTGTGGGAGTTCGGGAATATATAAAAAATTAAAGGGGATGGGGTTTGGGTGGGAACCCCCTAAAAATAAAAAATAAAAAATTTAATGAGATTTTTCGTTAAAAAATCTGTGGTAAAAAAAAAACTGAAAAAACCTCCCACAATGAAATTACATGGAACCCTCCCCCTCTGTACCTTTTTTAAAGCTATCTATACACATTTTGCTGCTGAAATGCCTGGGCGCAACGCCTGTGTACAAAATCGGAGGGTCCCAAGTCTGCTTTCTCTGTATTTTCCCTTACAGGGGTGGGCCAGTAGTGTTTGTATTAGTTGTGTGCATATTTATTTGGGTAATTAAATATTATAGAACCTTGGTAGGGCATTTTGTTTATTTTGGTACCAAAGTACTATTGATGCTTGGATTGCTTCTGTACCAGGTGCCTCTCCTCCTGAAGACTACATACTGCCCTCGGCCTGCACTAACCCAAACGGCGAAGGAGGTAACCTTGTGATTGGGATCACTGCTGGTTTTGTCAAAGTGTGAGGCTGAGTAGGCGCTTTTGCCACACTACTCTGTATCCCTTCAGCATCCTAACCTCTGGTGGACTGTGTTACTATTCTCAGTGCAGCCTGTAGGCATCCCCACCTCTGCTGGAGTGTTTTACCAATGCCAGTTTACCCTGTATGCATCCCTACTTCTCCTGGAATGTGTTACTACTGTCCATATAGCCTGTAGGCCTCCCTGCCTCTGTGCAGCGTTTTTCCAATGCCAGTTTAGTCTGTAAGCATCCCCACTTCTGCTGGAGAGTTACTATTGCCAGTGTAGCCTGTACACCATATCACCTCTACTGGAACATTGCTAATGGCAGGTTAGCATGTAGGCAGCCCACCTCTACTGCGGTGGGTTACCAATGTCAGGTTAGTCAGTAGGGACCCCCACCACTGCTGGAGTGTGCTATTAATGCCAATTGAGCCTGTAATCACCCACCTCTCCTGGAGTTGTTTACTAATACTAGTGTGACAAATTCAAAGGGGGTGGGGGGAAGCACTAGCTTGTTGACCTCTATTCATATAAAATAATGAGGGTGATGCTGTTTCTGAAGGGGAGGTCTACTAATCAGACCCCCCTTTTCAAAACGCTCAATACCAAAATGATAGTGCACACATGTGCCTTGCTGTCCCCAGTCTACGGACATCTACACTACCAGCCCTGCAGTGGCACAGATCAAGTTCAAAGGTCCCCTATGAATCGGTGGAAGCTGCTGGCACACCAAGTCCCTAAAGGCAGAGTTGGCGTGTTAACGGTCTGCATCTCTGATTTCAATTCAAGTGATTGTAGAATCTTGACAGTCTGGTGGCACATATAAACCATACCAGATTTGGCATGGTGACTGCTAGTATCACAGAATTATAAAGCCACAGCAATCTTAAATCGCAGCTTTGTTGGCTCTCTGAGCAGATCTCCCCTAGGACAAGGATGATGTATATTAGTTTCCAGGCTGACTGTCTCCACTACAGCCACGTGGAACAATAGCAAGAATGCTGCCCCTTTGATTCTTCAGCAGGGAGAGCAACACCCTCCTCTCAGGACATAGGAACTTTCCCCGGGAGGTCTCCTGGGAACCAGGCTTCATATGCAGCACTGACATAACTAGGCGAGCCTCACACCAGGGTGGTGATTACTGGTGTCCTTTTGAAGCCAGGAGACATGTAAAGGGGATGGCATTTGGGGAGCCAAAAAGGAAAGGAAGACCTGTGAAAAGGCGCCACCATTTTGCTTTCTGTTAGGGTTCTCTTCCTTTTCATGTCCCCTCCTTTTCTCACAGTGCAAGGTACTTGGGGTGTGATGTCACAAGGCAAAGAGCACTTGTTACAACAAAGGGGTTGGACCTGTTACATCCATCTTGAATTGGACCAATCCCCTGTAGCATTTTGCCTTTAAAAGGGGAGGGGCGACCCTTCCTTATACGATTCATCTCTGGACAGCCGCAAGAACAAGACAAATTCATCCGAACGGTTGGAGATACAGTCTCCCCCAAGCTCTCTTCCTGGGAGGTGAAGACAGGGGGCATCCAAGGCAGGTAAGAGCGTGGTTCCCTACCCATCTCCAGGTAACAGTTGGGGGGGGGGAAGACTGTTGTTGGACTAAGGCCTCACTGTGGCTGCAGTGGAACCCGGACCCTGTCACTAGGCCGAAGGAACACCCGTTGGTGTCAGCCAAGCTCCATGGAGTGGGAGTACAGCCAAAGGATGTACCGTGTCTTGCAGCTCCAGGATTAGCACTCCTTGCATCGCCCACCTGCCTCAATGCTAGTTTCGGCACCTTCAACACCATCGAGGCGGCTTTACGGGAACTACTGGATTCAGCCGTAACCCCAATGCTGAACCGCCTCTGCGTCTCCGAGTTCCTTTCATGTGGATGCTAGATGGCCGAGCTTCAACATCTGAGATGCGCCAAGTCTTCTAACGGCCCCAATTCAACAGCGACGCCTGATTTTCAGCTTCTTCAAGCTCCACGCTGACACTGCTTCAGTACCCGGACGCCATGTTGAAGCTTGCTGGCGAAAGCCGCCCTCTGCTTCTCGGGACAACCGAGGCTGCTGAAGCGTCCAGCACATTGGACCCGACATCGCCTGTCGTCCTCACCGTCTACAACCCGCAAGCTGTGGACGCTGCGGAACTGCAGTGCGTCATCGACCCGGCACCGTCACTCCTTAACGCGACACTGGCCTGATGCCGAAAGCACCCAAACTCCAGGTTTGACACCGAGAAGCCTGGCTCCACGCTGTCGAGCCCCCAGGGACAAGGATAAGGTTCAGAGAAAATGCCTAGTTCCAGTTTCACGTTCGGGACCATTGTCACTTGTAAGCCCCTCTCCTCAACTTTTTCATGCAGGACACATTTTTTAACATAATCATTGTACCAGTTAAGTGCCCGCTCCTCTACCCAGCGTGCCCTTCTACACAAGTCTTCATTCTCTGTCTTTGGTGGGTATTTGCTGGTGTTTTAAGTAAGTTATTTGCATTTTATTGCTTAATTAAAAGTCCTTATTGTAAAGAACCTTGAATGGGCATTCTTTTATTTTGGGGTCTTGAGCTGAAGTTGCTCGGGTTGTTGCTGCTATGACCTCACACCCCTCCTGAGTGCATAGCATGCCCTCGGCCGCGGTACCACAAAAGGCAAAGGAGGTATATCTGTCGGACTGCGCCTGTTTCACCTTTATGACTGGGATCACTGCTGGCTTAGTAGTAGTGTGGGGCAGAGTAGGCGGTTTACCCATCACTCACCCCAACACTTCTGCAGAGCAGCAGTGATTTCATCACAGTTAGTTTAACCTGGGAGCACCCGAACAGACACTGGAGTTTGTAAGCAATTGTATTTTAGCCTGTAAGCACCCCTGTCTCTGCTGGGGTGCATTACCCAGGGCCGGCCTTAGGACAGGGTCACCCGGTGTGCCATTACGCCCCCCTCCCACCACCACGCCAGCTCGGGGGAGTCTTTCAAGGTTTCCGCTGAGCTGGGGTGCTGGGAGAAGGTCTATAGGCTTTTCAGCCCGGGAGCGGGAGCATTTAGTAACAATAGGGAGCTGATGATTTTGCATCAGCGCCCTATTGAAGTGCTTACCTCCTTGCTCTGGTGTGGGAGCAGCTGGTTTTCATTAGAATCGGGCGCTGGTGTATTAGTATCTGCGCCCCTGCTTGCAGCAGAGGGGTTGAAATAAAATTGACCCCACTACCCCCCTTGGCCCCTAGCATTGCCCAGCGGCGCGGGGGCGGGGGTTTCAGTACCCGGGGCGTTGCCGCCATTAGGGCCGGCCCTGGCGTTACCTGCACCAGTCCAGCCTTTAGGCACGCCCACCTCTCCAGGAGTTTAGCCTGCAAGCGTCCCACCTCACCTGAAGCGGAACCCAGCCTCGGTGCTTGAAATCCCGATCAGTGCCACCCTGGCCTGGGCTGCCTCTGGCACCCGGTCTCTTTAAAATGGGTCGGATGACCTCATAATCCCCTGAATCGAACTGTACAGCTACGCTGGAGTTTCAAACCCTCCCAAACCTGCAGGAGGAACTCCGGGCGCCGCAGAGGAGACCCACAGCGCTGCTGGCCAATGGGCAAAGGGCACGGGCGCGCACACCCGTCTCTCTCTCTCTCTCTCTCTCTCCAATAAGGCCCGGAAAGAAAACAACACGTACAACGGTCCGAACAAGAAAGTTAGCTACTAGCTGCTGCCAGTCTGTCACCTACCTTACCATCTTGTGCCAGGTATTGAAACCAGGCGGAAGACTGCCCCCAGATACTGGCCCTCTTCTCCCGGGTTACTCTGGCCTGGTGTGCACAGCACCCACGGGAGCTCCAGGCAGCAGAGCAGCCGGTGCCTTGCACTTCATCTGGCCGATTAAACTGCCTATACCCTGACAAGGACATCGGCTGCCCCCTGCCCCTCCCCCCCGGGCGCCTCTCACCGTTTGCCTGCTATTTTTGGCATCCGCCAATGAACGTCTCCCGGGCTGTTATTAATGGCGGTGTGAAATTCATTCCGGCTCTCTGCTATATAAGGTAAGGGTCGGGGCACAGGAGGCGGCTAAATATACTCGGGTGGTGGGAGGGGGGGGGGCCTTGGCACCAGGGCTGGAAAAGAACGTGTTTCAGACAATGGCAGGCACAGCCCCCCCGAGGGAGGGCCCGGGCGCCGAGCACTGGGCGCGGGGCACCCAGGGTGGGGGCCCGTGTGTAACATAAGCTACAACCAAGAATGGGAAAGAGTGGTTCGGAGAGGGGCCGAGAGGGAGAGGCTGCGCTGCCCGCTAGAGGGGCCGCCTGCGTCACACTGGGCACAGCCTAGAGGGGGTGAACTGATGCCCACCTGTGCGGCTGAGGGCATCCTGGCGTGGCGTGGGCATGCGGGTTAAACTATGCGTGCTTCAGGCAGTGGCAGGCAGGCCGGTGCCGGGCCCTTATTGCTGAAAGTTTGCAGCGGCGCAAGTGCACTTTTCAACGCTTTTACCAGTCGGAAACAATTCCACTGGGGCAACAACAAAAGCGTACATCGGTGTATTTTTGCAGTAAGGGAAAGTTTGCCCTGGTGCGAAAAAAAAGCAGAATTTTAGCACTAGGCTAAACTTTCCCCTAGTGCACACACGCGTGGGACTGTTGCACATTTGCACGGGGGCCGTGTTTTCACAAGTGCCAATTCTGACGAAAATTGCACTTTCACAGGCGCAAAGTTTGATCACGGGTCTGTCCGAAAGCCACCCTCCGTGTCAAAAAAGTGACACTATGCAATGGGACTAGTAGGGGGTCCGTGTAGTTACGGCGAAGGGTGTGAACCCCCCCCCCCCCCCCCACACACACACACACACACACACACACACTGCTTGAAGGCATAATGACGCATACGTGGCCTGCAAGTGCTCACGCCTTGAGTGTGAGCCGCATTCCAAGCGTGAGTGGCGCGGGTGGGGAGGGGGCTTTGCCCGCCCCGCTCGCTGGGTGACCTTGGGCACAGACACGTCCCCGTGCCAGGTGTGAGTGAGCGGCGGAGGGCGTGCTTGGGCACCAGGGGGGCGGGTGTGTGATGTGACTCCTGATTGCCATGCAGGCTGCACAGCCACCACAGCGCCAGCGAGGGTGGCTATCGGCTGCTGTGGGCGGGTGCAGTGAGGTGTGGACTCGTTCACACGTGTCACCTATAGGGTCCGTTTTCCAGTGTGTGTGTGTTTGTTAGCTCGCGTGCGACTGTGTGTTTGCCAGCATTTGCGTCCACGCACCCTTTTGCGAGCAGTGCAGTGTTTAGGTGTTCTTACCTGGGCGAGTGTTTGAGGTTTTGTGTGTGGGCTCTTTGTTCCTCACAACAGGGCGGGCGGTGCTGTGGGGCTAACTTAAGAAACCCTGGGGGAGGGGCAAACGTACTTGTGTGTGGGCGTCTAACCTTTTTTACACATTCTAATGAGACTATTCTGGTGCAGCTTCAATGTTACAAGCAGTTAACTCTCTCCCTCATGTCGGAAACCACCCACTTAAGGTCTGATGTGAGAATAAGATGTCTCCTGCCCCCGCCACCCTTCAAATCACCCCCCTGACATTCAAGGACTAACCCCCATCATGATTTCACTGGCCTAAACATGTATCCATATGAATGCAGGTGCTAACAATAACACGCCTACATTAGTAATGGGCTGGCATTTGTTAAATGTGCAGCCGCGGGCGCCATTTATTGACTGTGTCCTGTGCTCTAGGGCAGCCATGTTAAGTCAATGTAACCCAACATTTCGGAGGGGCTAATGCCAACCAGCCCGTTGGTCGTCGTGCTACTGCGCCACAACCCCCCTCCCCGAACCCCACGAACACGTACACACTGCATGCTTGCAATAGTGCTGAAATGTGTGTCCCGCTGTGGCACATTTCTTTCTCCAGTCCTGCCACGTAGGTACATTTCACGAGTGCTAAGTCTGCACCCGAAATTTTCCCAGGAGCTACAGGCAATTTACTTTTCAGTATGCACGATACAACAAAATAAATAAAAAAAACATTTACCCAGGGGCCACAACCTGTTACCAAGCAGCAGAATGAAGAACTTTCTAGAATGGCCCAAGCGCAGCTGCACACACGCCCACCTCTTGAATTTTCCCCTTCCTGATGTGCCCCATCCAGCCGTTAGTCCCTTTCTCGGTGCCAGACGGGAATGGACATTGTGTTGCAGCTGAGCTTCCTTCGGCCTAAATGTATCAATTGTTCCCCGCGTCTCACCCTCAGTCGGTTCAAACGTTGTGCGGGTTGTCCACATGGCTACTATTCCACTGGCAAACTTTGCCTGTTTAGCTTAGGAAGCGCACATGCTTGGTCTGGTCCAATCCACTGCAGGGATATGCTGAAATTTGGGTGGAGCTTGTGGGGGAGGAGCCGATGGCCAAATAAAATGTTGTGGAGTACTGGCAATCCCTCTGGGAGGTTGCTACATTACCTCTCTGTGAAGTAATCCTTGACTTAGTGCCTCAATGTAGGCAACCTCTTGCACCCAGAAACAATGGTGGGTCGCTGCTACTCACGATCGCTCCGTCTTTGGCCATCCTTGGTTGCCCACAACCAGTGCTCCCATTGTGGAACTGTTCTTTGTTCACAGACTACCTGTTAGGGAGTTTTGCAAAAGTCAACCTTAGTTAAGACTTTAGAAGACTCACACTTGGGGAACAGGGCCCCAACTCCTAGTATAGGCTTGAACCATACAAGTATGTTTGTAGCAATGGTTGAGCAGCACACTTATTTTAGCAGGGAGAACAGGGCTGCAGGTCGTACAAAGAACTTAGAGTATACAAATAGTCCCAAAGAAACATGCACAACCTAAAGTTATATAAAAAATAATGGTTTCTTTCTTTTTAGGGGGGCACCAAACTTCAGCTTCGAGGAGGTATTCGGCCGAATTTCGGCTGAAAATCAGCTATTCGGCTTCGGACAAATACTTCCTGGAATCCTTACTCAAAGCCGAAGTTACATCCCTACTGTGGAATTACTTTTCTTGCCCCCTAGCCATTTGTCTATGTCAAAGGTATCTCTCTTCTACATGGAGTCTATTTCCCACTCTCTGTAGAGAGTGTGCTTTTCAAATCAGGGACTTCATTCTATTTAATTTGGCAGGACACGTTTCTGCCCCAGCACAGAAACCCAGATATTCAGTTTACAGTCAGCACCCATCTGCTTTCAGGCAGGATCTGAGGTATGGTGAACAGTTAGGAATTTCATTTTACAAGTACATCCAAAATAGGAGTACCCAATTACTTTACAGACTGAGCCTCATTGCGAGCATGGCGGTCCAGAAACAAGGGTGCCGGTAGCAACATCCCGGTACCCTTTCCGGGCTGCCATACTCTGCCAATGCCGGTAGGATCCAGGATTCAAGGCAGGTCAGACTTGCCAGAAATCCTGGCCCCTTCCAGCAATGTCTCCACTGTAGCACCGGCACCGTTAGTAACCGTGCTTCAGTATTCCCATGGGAATGGGGCCTTACCGTTTCCGCTGTCTGACATCCCGGTCCACAGCCATTTGTAATATCCCGGTGGCACCGGGATATCAGGCAGCGGAAACCGTGGCCTGAGATCACCAGTTGGTTACCGCCGACCTTGTAATGAGGCTCTATATCTCTATTCACACTGCAAGTGAGAGTGTTGATTTCGAATTTTAACACAATCAACACCTGTTAGTTGGCTATAGGGGAGTTAATTAAATTATTATTTAGTAAAAATACTAAGGGTCTACTTGTCTACCCACCCAAAAAATAAGGGAAGATATCAATCAAACAGGTCCCTACAAGACTTGGTTGGGTTGGCCATGTTTTCTTTCAGAAAAGAGCGCTGGCCTTTGTGCCCAGGAAAGGACACCACCTGTCCTTTCTTCATGAGAGGTATCCTCTCATGGAGAAAGGACAGGTATCTGGTCAAATGGCCTTAGTCCTGGGCAGTCTCGAGCATCAATCCCCTTGTATGAATCCCAGCCAGCTTTTAGTCTTCCCCTGGTTTTCTTCCACCTCCCAGGCAATCTTGGTTATCCAGCAATTTGGTCAACAATTCCAAATCAGATGATATCAGGCAGCTCCCCCTCATTTCCAATCGGGGTCCCCTTTCGAAGCCAAAGGGGATGCACCCCAAACTGTTAAAGTTAGAATGTGCCAGCTTTTTGGCTCTTGATTTGGATTGGACCTCTATTGAGACTCCCCTTGCAATTATTGGTTCCTGAAGTTACAAGGCATCATCCCTGTGAATGTATGACTCCACCCATCTGGGATACCATTTTCACACATTTCAGTTTTGGACATAAAAACTACAACGTGGCAAAAAATGTCAATTTCTAAATAAACCTAACCATTGTATCCGGACCGGTAAACTCAGAGTTGTGCTCGCAGGTGCCTTTCATTCTGCCAGGTTTGACCTGGCAGAATGAAAGGCGTCCGCGAGCACAGCACGTCTGTAGCACCGGCACCGTTATGAACAGTGCCGGTGCTACAGGCATCCCCATTCCTATTGAGCCCTATGGGGATCACCCAATTCTGTCACCTGCGAAAGGGCAATTACTGGGTTCCGTGGGGCCAGAACACCCCAGTAAGCGCCCATTCGCGGCAGCCGGACTTTCTTGCAAGTTTGGAGGTAGCCTTGCCAGTTTTACCAACAAGGCTACCTCCAACCTTATAATGAGGCCCAGTGTCACACAATTGTACATACAAATAAATAATTCTCTAAACTACTATCTCCCCTAATCTTGTTTCCAAGGTCACATTTGTATTAGAGTCGAATCAGATAGGCCTTTTCTTAAGCTTTACAGTGATATTTGTTCAATTTCGATGCAATGTATAGTTCTGGTGAAAATCAACAAAATCTGATCCTGTATATACCCTCATAACAATCTCTTAATTATGCATGATTTGAACTTCTACTAAGATCATATTTCTTTTCTTTAAGAGCCCTCACATCTAGCCTCAGCCTGATCTCCTTTGTTGACCTAGGCCAGTATAAATCCATTAACAATCTTGCCAAGTCAAAAGCCGGGCCATGGGTCTGCTTAGCTCATGATGCAGATGAAGACAATTCCACCCCTGACTCATAAAGCACCTTCTGGTGTCTGTCAAATGTCATCAGCTCAGGGAGATGGACCACAAATTTGGGTTTTAATTCCAAGTATTCCAGAAAGGTAAACTCATTAAGGGCAGCCTCTCTCTTTATACAGTTGTTTAGCACCTCACCCAGATAAATTCCTTCACAGTCAGGCTGCAGCTTCAAAGAGATTTTTTTCTTTAGATTGAAAGAAAAGCAGAACTTCAACCTTGCATCTGATGGGTAAAGGTAAGCAATGCCTGGGTTCTAATTCTCCTGATAAAAATGTCTTATGGGGTACTGGGCTTACGTTCATGTGGTTTACTATTATGGGCTAAACCGAGCATTTCTTTATGCACAGAAAATGGGGTTTGTGAAAGTGGCAATATCTTTTACACCTGTGGCCTACTTTAATGTTTGGCCTCAAACCATATGTAGATTTTTCTTGCACTGTGCCATCAATGTTCATCTTAACATTCTGTCATATATTCACATTACTCTGGCAATGGAGCTTTGTTTTGCTCTAAGATGCAAAATGCACACTGCTCCATCTCAGCTGCAGAATGTGTTAATTTCTATTTTTTCCATTGAAGCTTTCTTTTTGTGAAAAGTGCCTTTCAGTTTTTTTAATGATGTAGTGAATGGTAGGCCTCTGATTTCAGTTCTTTGTCATTCACACACAGGGCTCATTTAATGTGTATACTCTTTCTTGCTCTGTAACAGTATTTTGATATGGCAGTTGAGAATGAAATTATGATCTTTCAGTTTGCCAGTCATCTCAGTATGTTTTTAAATTCCAGGAGAGTATTTCTGCACTTTTAGGGCCCAGCCAGTCATACACAGTTTCCTTTTGTTTCAGGGCCTCATTTGAACCCCACAGACCTCCCCCCTACTCTTATATCATGGGTTCTCTCCTGGGAAAGAGCAGGAAAGAGTGTTTTTTTTCACACAAGTCAAAATCTTTGATGGACCACCCCCCCACTCTCTTTTCTGTTGCTTGGAGTGAGTGATCTGGTCTCCACCTCCTGATTTTCCATGGCAGGAGTACGGTAACAGAACCCCTCCCCCTTTCCTATTTGTTTATTTGCAGGTGTCCTCCCAGGACTCTGCTTCTTCTGGTCCTCAGGCTGGAAGGAAGATGCATTATTGTTCTAAAGAGAGGGGTAAAAAGAATTGGGAATTGGTAAGTATTTTTGTTTCCAACCTTCATTCCCCGGATCCCATTTCAGAACAAGACATTCACTCTTTTAATCACAGACAATATTCATTGACACTCATGAATCATAGTTTATCAATTTAATTTAATTACTCACAGTTATACATCTTAGTTTCCATCTGTAGTTCTGATCTTAGCGTTCATTCCTCAGATGGTTCCTCGGCTGTAACTTCAGTGGGCTCCTCAATCACTCTTAAAGCTAGTCTGGGAGGACAGCTTTTTAACTCATTGAAATTGACCCATTTCTTTTCCGTCTGTTCTCCTTTTGGGATGCAGATTTTATAGGCAACAGGTGATATTTTATCTGCAATTCCATAACTACCAAGCCAAGATGGAAGACATTTCCATTCCTTGCTCTAGTTTCTCTGGAAATTGTACAGGTAAACCTGGCCACCTACTGTCAAGATTGCCACAAGACATCCAGCTCAAAGTGTTGGACAACGGGTCTTGCCCGTTTTAAGGAAACTCTGTTCCTTTGTTAAAGAGCCAAAATGCCCTTTCCAAACCCGTGCTGCCATGTTGCCATGGCGACTACGACTTCCTCTCCACAAACAAAACTACCGTGCTGTACGAAGGAGGAGGAGCCAAATGAGGTCGCGGCTACCCGTTATAACGCTTTGGGTAGCCGTACTCGCTGCTTCTGATTTTTGTCTGAATCACAGCAAGCTCTCGTTCCAATGTCTTGACCCCCTTGACTGCGCCTGTTCTTTTCCTGGCCTTTGACCGCAGTCTGTGTTTCTTGAACTCTTTTGCTTCCTTGTTTACCTGCACTTGGATTGTTTACACGTTGCTAAACCCTGGAACGCTAATCGACCTGCCCTTGTCTACTGTTTGTTACCTCCCGAACTGCTTTCACGTTGCCGGGCTCCAGAACGCTATTTGACCTGCCCGGAACGCTATTGACCTGCCTTGCCTGCTGTTCTGTTCTGCATTGCTCTCCACACGCTGCCAAACCTCGGAACGCTATTTGACCTACCTTGCCTGCCCTTCTGTTCTGCATCTATGTCCGCACTCGGCCGAATCCCGGAACGTGATCTCACCTGCTCTGCCTCTACTGTTCGCACCGGTCTTCCAACAAAATCTTTCTTCAACACCTCGGATTCATCACGCCGGCTCCAAAGGGACAACAACCGAATTCTCTACACTATGACATCATCACCTTACCCAAGTAAATATGCATACCCAAGAGAATAGCACACGAACTAGAGACTGACACCCTGCGCTCAGGTCGTTATGCGTTCTCGTTTCGTCGGGATAGTCTGGGACTAGAGACTGCCAAATTTCCGTCTAGGCGTCTTCGTTTCGTCGTGAGTTAGGGATAGATTGGGTTTGCAGAGTTTTCTCAGTAGTGCCTTCCCACTGTCTACCCATTGGTAAGTCTCTCTGTTATTTCTCCATCATAGAAATTCGTTATTGTCATTTATTGTCACTTCCTGAACTTGTCTTTCCCGTTCTATCTCTTGAATCTTCTGATATACAATTTTCCTCCTACAGCCCATATTCTCAGTGTACGTCAACACCCACTACAGCGTTACTTGATCGGCTGCATTGTCTACGCTCCACGGTGTCTGTGTCCATCTCCGGCAGTAGATCCATCTTTCGATTAATTGGTTCCTTTGTAGTTTTACTTGGAAATACAAAGGGACACATTGGTAGGAAGAACTCAACGGCTACTCTTCGAGTTCTTCTACCATGCCTCCTGATCATGAGTCGGACTAACTTCACATAATCAGAAGCCATATAAATAGAAAGATGGATGTTAATGATACTTTGGTCAATCTTATGCAACTGATGGCTGAATTGAGGACCGATATGACGGCCGCTCATAATGCCACTCAAGCAAGGATTGACAAACTACAAGCACGTGCCCCTTCTATGGCGCCAGTTCCCTCACCGGCAGTGGCCTCCGGTTCTGCCTCTCCAAACCCTCAGCCAGCCGTACAACCTTCGGTGGTCATGGCCACACATTTCCCATTAGCTCCTCCTGAGCGATTTCATGGCGACCCTAAAGTTTACTGGACCTTTTAAAACCAATGTCACCTGCATTTCTTGTGTCGCCCCACGGCCTTTCCTGACTCAGCTACAAAGGCAGCCTTTGTCTTGTCACATTTAGCCGGTACCGCAGCCACATGGGCTAACCCCCTATTGGAGGCCGGCAGCCCGCTGCTCTTTGATTGTGATGCCTTGCTGGAGGCTATAGGTCGGGTATTTGATACTCGCTATAGAACCCAAGCCACCGAACTAGAACTCCTGCCTATTCACAGGGGGACTCGCCTTTGTTATCATATATAGCTAAGTTCAACCAACTGGTAGCCGAAACAGGTTGGCCTGAGGACAAGAAGGCCTCATTGTTCTATAAGGGCTTATCGGATAATGTCAAGGACATCCTTGCTACGGTTCCAGTGGTACCTACGGCCTTCCATGAGTTGTTAGACCTCGTCCTCCAGATAGATGCTCAGAGAGCAGAAAGGAAGGGCGAAAAAAGGGGCACAATGCCTGTGTTGGTCACCCCTTCTCTTGCGTCCCCTAACGCACCTGAGCCTATGCAAATTGGTGCTGTGTGGGGTCCTTTAATGTCAATGGAAAGAGAAAGGAGACGTTTGAACAATCTTTGTTTCTATTGCGGGTCTCCCGACCATCTTTTGAAGGCTTGTCCAAAGAAACCCAAGAAGTCGGGAAACGCACTGACTCGGTAGTGGATGGCATCCCCCTACTGAGTCCAGCATCCCATGACTCCATGATGTACTCTCCAGTCACGCTCAATGCCTGTTTTCAACCCATGTCGGGTTCTTCTTGGTTTGGTGATCTGATTCTGGACTCGGGGGCCACTGGAAACTATATTGATCTCTCTTACGCTCGTGAGAAAAGCGTGACCTTTGTGGCCAAAACCCACCCAGAGGTTGTGAATGCCGTTGATGGTACCTCATTATTGTCCGGCTTAGTCACTGAACAAACAGTGCCCTTGGTTATGACCAGACTCACAGGTCATGTTGAAACTATCACCTTTGATGTTATCACAGCACCACAGTTCAGAATCATCCTTGGTTTACCTTGGCTCAGAACACACAACCCTACTGTTGACTGGATCGAAGGGACGGTTTCCTTTGACTCTAAGTACTATGAAAGTCATTGTAAAAAAACACCAAATGACTAAAGAAGGCCCTTGTCGAGCTCTCGTGGACGTTGCATCCGCGGTGGGTGCTCTTGTTGTCACGTCCTTGCCTCACGAATATTCGGTTTATCAGGATGTTTTCGATGCCAAAGGAGCCGAGGTTCTACCACCCCACCGACCCTATGACTGCCCAATTGATTTAATACCTGGTGCTAAAATACCTAATGGAAGGATATATTCCCTAACCACCAAAGAGGATGTTATCCTAAAGGAATATATCGATAAGGCCCTCAGTACGGGCTTTATCCATCCATCTCGGTCTCCTGCATCCTCACCTATGTTCTTTGTACCAAAGAAAGAAAGGGATCTTCGCCCCTGTATTGATTACCGGGAATTAAATGCAGTCACGGTCCAAAATCAATACCCAATACCATTGATTTCGGTACTCTTAGACCAATTAGGCAGTTCCAAGATATTCACGAAATTGGATCTAAGAGGTGCATACAATCTTGTGAGAATGCGTTCAGGGGATGAATGGAAGACTGCATACAAGACTAAATACAGTTTCTATGAGTATTGTGTTATGCCCTTTGGGCTATGCAATGCCCCTGCTACCTTTCAGCATTTCATCAATGATGTCTTTCGGGGCATGTTGGACACTTATGTGGTGGTATACCTCAACGACATCCTCATTTATTCTCCATCGTACCAGACCCACATTGAACATGTGTCTGCAGTCCTCCAACGATTAAGAGAAAACCAATTGTACGCAAAGTTAGAGAAATGTGCGTTTCATGCTACCTCAATTGAATTTTTAAGTTATAACATCACAGACAAGGGTGTACAAATGAACGATACCAAGGTCAAGGCGGTTTTGGAATGGCCGGTTCCTTCTACCCTTAAGCAATTACTATCCTTCTTACGGTTTTCAAACTTCTACCGGTGTTTCATAAAATTCTTTTCTAGTATCGCTGCTCCCCTTACTTTCTTGACCAGTTCTAAACAAACCTTCCATTGGAGTCCAGCAGCTCAGATGGCTTTTGACCATCTAAAGTCCTCATTAACCTCTGCCCCTGTTTTAATGCATTATAATCCAGACCTACCATTCGTGGTAGAGGCTGACGCCTCGGACATTTCGGTCGGGGCCATCCTTTCACAGGAATGCAAAGACAGTGGTCAGCTACTTCCGGTAGCTTTTCATTCCAGGAAACTCACCTCTTACGAGGCGAACTATACTATTACAGAAAAGGAACTATAGGCCATTAGGGATGCATTCCTCATATGGCGTCACCATCTCTTGGGGACTGCTCTACCAGTTCAGGTTTTCACAGATCACCGCAATCTCTTGACTCTGCAGTCGGTAAAAAGCACTACCGCTAGAAAGGCCCGTTGGCATGAGTTTTTTTCCATGTATCATTTCCATATCACCTACAGACCCGGCTCCCGACACTCTAAAGCAGATGCTCTTTCCAGGTTACATGGTGTTTCACACTCATCAGGGGACGAACAAACTGTTCTTCGACCTGCTCAGGTAGCAGGTGCTTGTGGAATACAAAAACCTTTACGATTAGCCCTTATGCGATGGGCTAACTCTAAACCGCAAGTCATCCAAGAATTGAATCTGACTGTGGTTCATGGCATTCCTTACCATGATGGAATGGTGTATCTCCCTGACTCAGAAACACGTACTACTGCTATGCGCTGGTGTCATGAGACCAAGTTCTCAGCTCATCCTGGCAGTCGTAAAACATTGGAGTTACTACGACGCTGGTCTTGGTGGCCAACAATGTCTAAGGACGTTCTGGAATATGTAGCCACTTGTGCCATCTGTGCTCAATGCAAGGGTATTCCAACCAAACCCATTGGCCTGTTACAACCATTGCCGACTCCTGGAGAACCATGGGTCATGATCTCGATGGACCTCATTGTCGAATTGCCATGTGATCGAGGCCACAATACTATTTGGGTCATTATTGACTACTTCACGAAGTTGGCCCTTTTTGTAGCCTGCAAAGGGCTTCCTACAGCACCTGCTTTGGCTAAACTATTTTTGCACCATGTTTTCAGGTTGTTTGGTCTTTCTTGTGTGATTGTAACAGATCGTGGATCACAATTCACGTCTCGTTTCTGGCGAGCTCTTACCGCCTCCTTGGGGATCGAAGATCGTTTCTCTACCACATACCATCCTCAGACGGATGGGCAAACCGAAAGGCTGAATGCCACTCTAGAACAATCCCTTCGGTGTCTTACCTTGCAACACCAGGAATCTTGGTTGCCCTGTTGGAAATGGCAGAGTTTGCATACATTAATTCAGTGCACTCGTCTACTGGAACATCACCCTTTTTTGCTATGTATGGGCGTCATCCTCGTACTCTGCCCATGCAGCCAAACCTGTCATCCTCTAGCCCTGCGGCCAGGGCCTGCGTACGGGACTTGGCTAGAATTCGAGATGAGGTTTCTTCACATTTGCAGAAGGCTAAGTTACAACAGAAGGCTCAAGCCGACGCTCACAGACCGCCCAGCGCCCGAATATAGGGTGGGTTCCAAGGTCTGGTTGGCAACTAGGAATCTTCATATTCCAGGTCGTTGTTTCCTTTTGCCAAGCTTTGTTGGTCCCTATCTGGTTACTGCTATCATTAATCCTGTTGCAGTACGTCTGGATCTGCCGGATAGTTGGCATACCCATCCCGTATTTCATGTTTCTTTGTTGAAACCTTGTCTTCCTTCCACTAGGTTGCCTTTGCGTCCCTCTCCGATCAACGATGTGATGAATACGAAGTAAGCCGCATCCTAGATACCAAAGTTCATAGAGGGGTTCGTCTTTACTTCGTGGATTGGAAGGGTTTTGGTCCGGAGGACAGGACCTGGGAGCCGGCTGTGAATATACATGCTCCCCGGTTGGTTGCGGATTTCTGGTCCGGGAAAGGGAGGCCTTCTTTGGGGCGGGGAACTGTCAAGATTGCCACAAGACATCCAGCCGAAAGTGTTCGACAACGGGTCTTGCCCGTTTTAAGGAAACTCTGTTCCTTTGTTAAAGAGCCAAAATGCCCTTTCCGAACCCGTGCTGCCATGTTGCCATGGCGATTATGGCGTCCTCTCCACAAACAAAACTACCGCGCTGTACGAAGGAGGAGGAGCCAAATGAGGTCACGGCTACCCGTTATAACGCTTCCGGGTAGCCGTACTCGCTGCTTCTGATTTTCGTCTGAATCACAGCAAGCTCTCGTTCCCATGTCTTGACCCCCTTGACTGCGCCTGTTCTTTTCCTGTCCTTTGACCACAGTCTGTGTTTCTTGAACACTTTTGCTTTTACCTGCACTTGAATTGTTTACACGTTGCCAACCCCTGGAATGCTAATCGACCTGCCCTTGTCTACTGTTTGTTACCTCCTGAACTGCTTTCACGTTGCCGGGCTCCGGAACGCTATTTGACCTGCCTTGCCTGCCGTTCTGTTCTGCATTACTGTCCGCACCCTGCCAAACCTCGGAACGCTATTGACCTGCCTTGCCTGCCGTTCTGTTCTGCATTGCTGTCCACACGCTGCTAAACCTTGGAACGCTATTTGACCTACCTTGCCTGCCGTTCTATTCTGCATTTCTGTCCGCGCGCTGCCGAATCCCGGAACGTGATCTGACCTGCTCTGCCTCTACTGTTCGCACCGGTCTTCCAACAAAATCTTTCTTCAACACCTCGGATTCATCACGCCAGCTCCAAAGGGACAACAACCAAATTCTCTACACTGTGACATCATCATCACCTTACCTGAGTAAATATGCATACCCAAGAGAATAGCGCACAAACTAGAGACTGACACCCTGCGCTCAGGTCGTTAGGCGTCCTCGTTTCGTCGGGATAGTCTGGAACTAGAGACTGCCAAATTTCCGTCTAGGCGTCCTCGTTTCGTCGTGAGTTAGGGATAGGTTGGGTTTGCAGAGTTTTCTCAGTAGTGCCTTCCCACTGTCTACCCATTGGTAAGTCTCTCTGTCTGTTATTTCTCCATCATAGAAATTCGTTATTGTCATTTATTGTCACTTCCTGAACTTGTCTTTCCCGCTCTATCTCTTGAATCTTCTGATATACAATTTTCCTCCTACAGCCCACATTCTCAGTGTACATCAACACCCACTACAGCGTTCCTTGATCGGCTGCATTGTCTACGCTCCACGGTGTCTGTGTCCACCTCCAGCTACGGCAGTAGATCCATCTTTCGACTAATTGGTTCCTTTGTAGTTTTACTTGGAAATACAAAGGGACACATTGGAAGGAAGAACTCAACGGCTACTCTTCGAGCTCTTCTACCAGGCCTCCTGATCACGAGTCGGACTAACTTGACACCTACATCATACTGCTTTTTTGTGGTCTTCAGGTCATAGTACGATTTCATTCCAGCAGCCAACGTCTCTAAGTCACGCTGTGCATAAGCAAAAGAGTACTGGAGGTGCTTCCTTAGATTCTCAATGTACTCATGAGTGGTGGATGCATTTTTCAGTGTCTGCTCCTGAGTTCTATAAAGCAGATGCTGCGGTAACATCATTTTGTGTCCGGTCATAAGCCCAAATGGAGACATCTTTGCTGCAGAAAATGGTGTAGACCTAATAGCCATCGGGACAAGTGGTATTCAACTGTCCCAGCTGAGTCCAGAGTCAGTCACAAACTTATTCAGTATGCTTAGAATTGTCTTACTGTATCTCCCAACCCCTCTGCTTAATGCCGGGTGGTAGGCAATGTGGAGGTTTCCTTTAACCCCTAGAATCTCCTGGATCTTGGTCATCACCTCACTGGTAAAATGACTTCCTCGGTCCAACTCAATCCTTTGTGGGAGGCCAAAATGAGAGAAGATGTGGTTATGCAAAACAGACATGCTGGAGCATTGGCGGGCTTCACCAAGGATTCCCACTGAAAACAAACGTCATACCAGGACCTTCCCCACCCAGCACAGCAGCAGAAGGACGCAGAAGGGACAAGCAAAAGAGAAATGGAAAAAAAGAATACAGCTCTAATTTTGGGTCAAGGACACCCTTCTGTGCACTACAGCGGCTGTGAGTACATCCTGGGGGTAATCATTGCACAGAAATAGGAGGCTAAAACCACTGCCACCAGCCATTCAGATTTGCTTGTCACTGTAACCAAAAAGTTACAGGAGCAGTGAGAAAGCTGTGTAACCCCACAGCACTCCACATGTGCTGATCTCACAATGTAAACATTAGGAAGGACACTAAATAGCCCCCCTGCCGTTGGGAACATAGGTTCTCACAAGGAAAGTAGCAGAAAAGAAAAAGGAAAGCCCAAGGGGATCCCAGCCACAGTTAACAGTTTGTGTAGAGAAAGTCAAAAGACAGATGCCACCAAATTTTGAGGAATTTATTTCTCCAAGAAAGAGTTACAAAAATAAATTCTAAGTATACCAAAAGATAGGGTAAACGAATGAGTGAGTGTGGAAAAAGTTTCCCACTCACTCAGGGGAACAGGCCAAAAATCCATAAGTCCAGCAAAGAGGGCTGGGAGTCTCACATGTAGAGAAGGTTATGCATTGCTGGGGCACTCACGTGTGGAGAAGGTTATGCATTGGTGGGGGACTCACGTGTGGAGAAGGTTTTGCATTGCTGGGCGACTCACGTGTGGAGAAGGTTATGCATTGCTGGGGGGCTTACGTGTAGAGAAGGTTATGCATTGCTGGGGGACTCGCGTGCAGAGAAGGTTATGCATTGCTGGGGGACTCACATGCGGAGAAGGTTATGCATTGCTGCGTGACTCACGTGTAGAGAAAGTTATGCATTGCTGGGGGACTCGCGTGCAGAGAAGATTATGCATTGCTGGGGGACTCGCGTGCGGAGAAGGTTATGCATTGCTGGGGGACTCACGTGTGGAGAAGGTTTTGCATTACTGGGGGACTCACATGTGGAGAAGGTTTTGCATTGCTGGGGGACTCACGTGTGGAGAAGGTTATGCATTGCTGGGGGACTCACGTGTGGAGAAGGTTTTGCATTACTGGGGGACTCACATGTGGAGAAGGTTATGCATTGCTGGGTGACTCACGTGTAGAGACGGTTATGCATTACTGGGGGACTCACGTGTAGAGAAGGTTATGCATTGCTGGGTGACTCACGTGTAGAGATGGTTATGCATTGCTGGGGGACTCACGTGTAGAGACGGTTATGCATTGCTGGGGGACTCACGTGTAGAGAAGGTTATGCATTGCTGGGGGACTCATGTGTAGAGAAGGTTATGCATTGCTGGGCGACTCACGTGTGGAGAAGGTTTTGCATTACTGGGGGACTCACATGTGGAGAAGGTTTTGCATTGCTGGGGGACTCACGTGTGGAGAAGGTTATGCATTGCTGGGGGACTCACGTGTGGAGAAGGTTTTGCATTACTGGGGGACTCACATGTGGAGAAGGTTATGCATTGCTGGGTGACTCACGTGTAGAGACGGTTATGCATTACTGGGGGACTCACGTGTAGAGAAGGTTATGCATTGCTGGGTGACTCACGTGTAGAGAAGGTTATGCATTGCTGGGTGACTCACGTGTAGAGACGGTTATGCATTACTGGGGGACTCACGTGTAGAGAAGGTTATGCATTACTGGGGGACTCACGTGTAGAGAAGGTTATGCATTGCTGGGTGACTCACGTGTAGAGAAGATTATGCATTGCTGGGGGACTCACGTGTAGAGAAGGTTATGCATTGCTGGGGGACTCACATGCGGAGAAGGTTATGCATTGCTGCGTGACTCACGTGTAGAGAAAGTTATGCATTGCTGGGGGACTCGCGTGCAGAGAAGATTATGCATTGCTGGGGGACTCGCATGCGGAGAAGGTTATGCATTGCTGGGCGACTCACGTGTGGAGAAGGTTATGCATTGCTGGGCGACTCACGTGTGGAGAAGGTTTTGCATAAACATGAAAATCTACCCTAACACTCCCTGTCTTGCTTCTCGAGCTACATGGATTTCCTTGGTTGGGCTCTTTCGTCAACCTCGTGCCTTCTCCATTTCTTTTTTTTGTTTATTTTTTGTTTATAGTTCATTACAAACTTTTAAAATATACAGAACATTTTCATATTCTAACTTTCCTAGTTATCACACTTTAAAATAGGAAGTAAAACACAAAAATAAACAATGAAGAACAGAGGTAATCATAATGTTATCCATTTTCCCCTCACCCTTAATGCTTTAGTACTGCATTCATGTTTTTGTGGTATGTGTTCATGCCAACTTGTTTAGACTTTTGCTTTCAACCGCCCTTCATTAGATAGCTTCAACTTGCTTTCCTACAAGAAGCATTTCAAGTGTTTCTAAATAAAATTTGAGTGCAAAAGTCAATTCTTTGTTAGAGCCTACCATCATCAGATTCCATCAGTCATCTCCCCTCAAGTTCGGTCTCTTTGTGACTATATCGCTGATATGGTCTGTTATTAGGTCACTTAACTTCTTACAATACAAAACAAGATGTTTCAGCGATTCAGTTCCTGCATCACAGAATCTACAACAGTCATACAAGGAGTTTTCCTGAGATCTTATCTTCATTATTGCTTTGGTTCAGAACAGATTTAGCTGGAATTTTAGAAAAGTCTTCCTCTTCTTCATATTTGGAAAGTTATTTAGGTATTCGGGTAACATGTTCACCGCTCTTGATTCAGAGGCCGCATGGACCATACATCTATGTTTGGCACTTTGATCTAAATTTTCACACCAGTCCATATTCCACAATTTCTTTTTGACTGCATTCGGGTTTTGGATCAGAGTTTCCATATTCACCTGTAGTTGCACTAATGCGATTTTACACAGTTGTTTCCATTTATTTAAAATTGATTCCTCAGATTGTTGGTGTGCTGTGCTACTCAGGATTTTATATTGTTGCAGATTGTCAGTCTTTTCTGTATAGTGACAGCGTCTGCCATGTAACTATGTGACTTTTGCGTTTATCGATGTGAGGCCCAGCTCGTATCTAATAGAAGCCGGGGGGGGTGCTTCTGGGAATTGGTAAGATTCTTGTCCAGTATGTATTTTCTCACCAGGCCCTGATTGTATATGGGAACCCCAGCATTGCTTCTCCTCCGAATATCAGCAACGGAATTACTTTTGCATTGTAAAACACTATGGCAGGTTTCAGAGTGAAATTTCCATATTTTTTGTTCTGGGCAGTCAAGAATTTGCATTTTCGTGGAATTTTCATAACCATAGGGTGGTCATTGATGGGTGAATTTATTAGTACACCTAAGTAGGGTACCTCTGATGCTAATTATATTAGATCTTTACTAATAGACCATGTGAATCTCTTTCCAATCCGTTTCTTTCTACCTACCAAGCTCTCTAGTACTAGTATCTCACTTTGTACAGGGTTGATTGTTAGGCTATTCTTGTCTGTATATTGTTTTAAGGCTTGAAGTTTTCGCTGTAAGCCTATTGGTGTGACGTCCAATAAAACAATATCATCAGCATAAATCATGTGACTTTTATTTTATTACCGTTGATCTTCGGCGGTGAATGAACGGACTTCAACTAGCGCATGTTCAATGTCCGCAATGAACAAGTTAAAAAGGGTCGCTCCCAAGGGGTAACCTTGTTTCACTCCTCTAGCTGCCCTTATGGCGGACGAAAGGGTACCATTTTGCTCAAGCCTTATTTTTATTTCAGTGTTCGAGTACAAGGCTTTAATGGCGGCTAGCAAGCTAGCAGGGCAATTTAGCCGTTCCATCTTGGTCCAAAAGTAATTCTCGATCGATACTGTCAAAGGGCTGGGCTAAATCAACAAAGACCTTACTTTGTTTTATCCACGTTGTCAACCTCTTAAGTAATTGCGAGGCGAAGAGTTTACCAATAAGGCCAAGTAAGGCTATTGGCCTGTAGTTTTCTGGGTCAGAGCGCAAGCCTTTTTATGAAAATAGGCTCTATTATAGTGCATTTCCAAGATGCCGGCAGCCCTTTTTCAGCCAGGATGTTATTAAACAGCTCAAGACAAAACACAGCCCATTCTTCCGGATGTTTTTTCAGGATACAGCTCGTCAGGCCATACGGACCGGGTGCCCTAGAGGAACTCAGTTTCAGAATGTTTTCCAAGATTTCATCTTTAGTAAAGACAATGTCCCAAGGGCCCTCAAATTCAGACTGTTCATAGTCGGTCCTCATTGTTTTTTTAAACAATACTTCGTAAGGCTGGGACCATTGTGCTTCCAACACCTTATTCGTTTGTATGGCTTGTTGGGTAGCTTCTATGTTCACAATTTCCCAGAACGTTCGGGTATTCTTGTGTTTTATGATGTTGAGCATCTTTTCAGAGTCGTTTGTAACATAATTATTTTATTAGAGCATAGTCAATTTCTGTATATCATTTGTGCTATCCTACATTCTGCTTTGTAGTCACAATCAAGAAAAACAATCAGGAGGTTGAAAAGGAATCCTAAGTTTCTTTTCTTAGTAACGACTTCGATGTTACACACTTGTTTATTCCTGAAGTGGCTATTATGCTTGGGCCTTTGTATTTCCACATTTTCGTAACATCCAACAAGAAAATGTGTTAGTTCGATGATTTGTGCTCTATTGATTTTTACTCATTTTCTCCCTGGCATTACATTGATGACATGGTTCCAAATGGCAAGGGGGTGCAAATGTGTGCACTGTAATTCAATTTTGACCAAATTATGATCACTATGAGACATCGAGAATACATTTAGATTCTCTATTTTTCCCAGTGCCTTCTCTGAGACATAGAAGTAGTCTAAAATAGAGTTGGAATTTACACGTCGCCAAGTGGGTTTAGAGGGTATATCACCCTTGATGTTGCATTTAGTACATGCATTCTTCTTAAGCCATTTCTTCGTTCCAAGCCATCTTAATTTTATCTTGAGGTTTTGATTCAGTTGCCTTTTACTTTTTCTTTTCTTTTCTGAAGTCGTTATAAGATCCATGTTTAGATCACCACAAAGTACAATTTTTGCTTGCTCGTCATTAGCCACGATGGTGTCTATTACCTCTGCAATTTGATATAGGAATTACCACTCGTCAGATGACTCATGCTGCCAATAGATGTTGATTATATATAGCTCTAACTTCTCCACCTGGTCGTGGCATTGCATTTCAACATTCACTTGTATATAAGCTGAGTGGTTTATTGCCTTTAATATATGTAACCCTTGTTGACGCTTGATCATGGTTGTCAATCCAGCCGTCGGGCGGTCTTTTGCCTTCTTAATGGTGGAATTCAGGGCAATCTGGAAACCTTCGGCTGCCGGTAAAGCTACGAGCCAGGTCGCCTGGAGACATATGATATCTAATGCATCAATTATTCCTTGCTTGTTGTTAAGTAGATGGGTATATCCTCTTGTATTCCAACATTCCAGGAACCCATCTGTAACGACTTTGTTTCTTTAAGTTTTTGGCATTAACTGTCTCTTTTTGAATTTAGGCTTTCTGCGAGCCAATTCCAATTTTCTTGGCAGTTTTTCTCATTCGTTGGCTTGCCATCTGTACTGGATGTGACAAGACTTAGCACATTGCACTCTATTGTAATAGTTATTGTTTTTTTTCTTTCAGTACTTGGCTCACTTAGCTTACAGCCTTCGTCAGCACTTTCGTCTGGGTTTGACATTTTTATTGGGAGCGTTGTAACACTTTTCTTCCACTGTGGTTTGTGCATCGTGTTGTCAACTTTGTTCATCTGCACCTCAGCCTTAACCCAGTTGCCGTTTTGCTTACTATTGGCAAGCCAATTTTCTTCTTGTACTTCTTTAATGTCGAAGCCCACCGTGTTTAAAGAGCAGGCATTTGATAAGATTATGTCTCTTATGGCTCTTGAGTATATATGCAAGAGAACTCGATCAGTTGTTTTTTTCCTCGACAAATTCAACGGTCTTAATATCATTTGTTAATACCGCTCTCAATTGAGGAATATGATTGAATAGTTGTAGAACATTGAATCTATTCAAGATGAAATGATCATCAGCTTGAAAAATCCTTTCTAGTAAAAGACAATAATTGGCAGTTCTTATTGTGTTCCTCTTTATCTCCGTAAATTTTGGGCCTGCAGTGGGCAATCTCTTGTCTTCCTGCCAGTCCTCCTTTTTCATTACATCGCTAGTTGATTTTTCTTGCCAGTTTTTCTTGCCGCCAGTTGGATCAGCTGTGCTGAAGGACTTACACTATCTATTGAATTTCGCAAAGCTCTTCGAACTGGACAACAGTTTTTTAAATCATTTGTGAGGTGGCCAAATCTCTCCTCTCGTCCAATGTGAGAAATGTTTTCATGATGGCATCATTTTTATTTTTGTCCGTGTTCACATTCATTTCTTTCTCCGGGGTTGTTTAATTGTGCAGGTTCTCTTATGGCCGCATCTCTGATTAGAGGGCTTCTGGGCATCACTTAATATACGCGGCACCAGGACAATGTCCTCCTCATTACCATCCTCAGATTCATCTTCAGTATCGTTACTAACCTCCTCGTGAGTGGAGAGATTTAATAACTCTTCCATTATACGTTCTTCTTTCCCTTTCAGTTAAGGCTTCTTTTACTCGTGCTTCACCTGTGAGTTTTATGCTTTCATCTTGGGCTTTCAGTGTTTGTTCCCCACCAGGTTTTGTTCCATTTTTATTTGCCTCTGTGTGTATCGTTACGTTTAGGGCTGTTATATTCCTCAATAATTTACAGGAGTTCGTCGAGTTAGCGTTTTTTTTGTTGGGCATGTTTTTCATTTTTTTAGTCTTTTACCAGACTTTTTGGTTCTTTCATTATTTCTTAGGGCAATACCGTTTTTTGAGTTGTTAAATATAGCGTACGTGTCCTCTTTTTTGGGGCCACTTACAGCTGTCTCGGTCATCGGGCATTCCGGGTTGACCAATTGACATCAGCATTTGCAGACGTTGACGACAACGGAAGATTCCTTACTTCAGGTATCATCTAGATATCAGGAGAAGCTTCTTCTGTAAGTATAATTGGAACATCAGTTGGAATATTACGTTCCTTGTTTGCCTTCGAGTTTATGATCAAAGTGGATGGTTCAGTTTGTGTCAGCCTTGAAGCTTCATTTCGCACCGGTTGAATTGGCAAGCAGGTCGCCAGTCCAGCTGTAACATGTTGGGGCTCGTCTTCAATCAGACAGCTTTCACTTACGCCACTGTTCACTTTAGTGTAATCATTTGGCTTGCCAGCTTCCGCATCTTGAGTTCTCTGTTGTCTTTTTAGGATTCGTACTGCTTCCCTGGCAACGTCTGCCAATAATCTTTTCTCTTCTGTGTTATTCTTTAGGTGGCCCTTTAGCTGATTGGGCGAGCTTTCGTTGTTTTTACAGTCATTTGCCACTTGAAGTTTCATTTCCTGCAATACTTTTCCCATGTTGGCTATTTTCGAATTGACCAGGGCTATAAGCGTATTTTGATCTTTAACGCTTTCGCTCAAGTGCTCATATAGTTTCATCAAGGGCGCAACCGTAATCGTTAGTGTCCATACAATGTTTGGGCGTAATTCATTTATTACTTGCTCCACCATTATAGCACATTCAATTTGCTTTGTCACTTGGCCGGGAAGATTTAGTTTGTTTCCATGAGTTGACCTTCTCACTTTGGAAAAGTCTCTTTCCATCATCGAGGAATCAGAGTCAGATGAAGAAGCATTGGTCCCGTCTGAGGTATCGCGGCTCAGACTTTTTTGCATAGTTCTTGTCGGATTTTCCGTTATGGTTTCTCTGGTCTGATTTTGTATTTTATTTGGCGTTTGTCTACAGAAGAATTTTGTGTTTTGGGAGCATCAAACGTCAACTCTAGGACTTTGACTAAAGTCGAGACGGCTTCTTTTATTATGGCGATATGACTGTTGAGGGCTCATGACATCTTTTCCTGACATTTCTTTGTCATTATAGTTGTTCTTGTCGAGCGCCCCTTCCTTTATATTCGTACACAAGATTTTCAGCAGTGAGGCTGGATCGTCAGGTGGAGAATATACGGTTAGAGAGGCATTCAAATTTCTTTGCTCTCGGATCAATTTGTCCACCACAAGTAAGGAATTACGCCTTCCGTTTAGCTGCGCTTCTTGCGCCGAGACTTCACTCATAACTTGCTCCGTTCCTGTTAACTGCCTGGTAAACAGATCCTTTCTGTTTAAAAAGACCTCGTCTTCATTTGGCATACGCTGCGTGGAATCGTCCAGCCTTGTAACCTCCAGTGGGTTACAACTCAAGTTCAAGACTTTGGAGTGGATTACCTCTCGTTTCGCGCTGCTTTTACACATTTGATCCATTGTACGAAATGCTAAAACACGCAGAGTTGTGAGCAGACCATTTGTTTGAGGGGGGCCCTTTTTCAAAAAGTGAATCACCCCAAGGCCCGATCCTAAGGTGTTGAGCTCTTTAAAAAGAGAGCTGCTTTCCTTTGCAATCTTGCATTTCAGCTGCGTGTGATAATTCATCCAACGCACATGTTTCCCACATTTCGTACATTGAGCTCCCATATCTTTTGGCCCGATTCTTTTAACCGCCAGACCTGTGGTCAAGTTGTCACCCTCGGGGATTCTGCATATGCACGTACATTCAGTGGCAACCAAAGAGTTTTTACTGCACGATGAAAAAGCAGAAACTACTTGGTCGGGTAACCGGGGAACATGGTTTTTCAGGGCAAAGGCAATCGGGGTAAGAGACAAAGGGAGATTCAGGACAGCACTCGTTGCCTGTATCAGACAGGTGGAGTCAATTGAGTCATTTATAGCATTTACATCATGTCTTTCAGCATAATCAACCATATTTCCCAATAAAAGTTCAGAACTTATGCGTTCAGGCAGTTCAGACGAGACCTCGTTCTTAAAGGGAATCCCAGGTTCAGATTTAATTCTCCGCCCGTGTGAGCGGGCGCAGTGAGATGGAAGTGAGGACAGTGACTAGTTCCATTGCCTCTCAGTAAAGTCAGCTCACACGGCTTCCACCGCCCAACACCGAACACACGGAACACTCATAGACGCTCCGCGGTGCTCCGTGTTTAATTGCAGGTTTTAACTGTTTAGCTCCTCCGCTGGGAAAAAAATGGTGAAAATGGTGAAAAGACTTCCCAAAACAGCAATCCACAGGCGAGTCTTCCGAACACACGGAACATTCAGAGACTCTCCATTTGTGCTTCAGCTCTGGCTGGTGTGTCATTGTCCTGGGTACACAAATCACTCTTCTTTTCATCCTTCTGGTCCTCACTGGTCGAGGTTTCCAGGTCCTGAGGTGTAGGATCCTCTCTGGAGCCCTGTAAAAGAAGACCTCTTCTTACCGGTTTCTTCCACCTTTTCCGAGCTGAATCCCGAGCAACTGTCCCCGTGCCCTGGGGTTCTAATATATTCTTTGGAATCCCTATCGGGGAACCCCTGGGTGCCGGAGTAGTGGGGTGTTGCAGGTCCCCCTCTATTACATTGGAGTAGAGGGTCCTGGAGTAGTGGGGGGGAGGGGGTTGCAGGACCCCCCTCTAGTTCCACCACGGGAGGATAGCTCAGGGGCAACAGGCTCGTCTTGGAAGCAAGACGATGCAGAGCAACTCAGATTCGCTCCCCGGGTCCGCACTTAGAAACCTCTGGGTATTAAGCGTCTTATAAATAACCCATTAAAATTACAATTACCAGAGTTAACTATTGGCTCACATTTGCCCAAATCCTGCTCCATTTCCTTCCTTCCTTTCATGATTTGCTGGGTGTGGAGCCTAGAACTGGAGCTTTTCAAGAGGTCTCGTCTTGTATCCTGTGGGGTCTGGTTTTGTTTTGTTGACACACCATAAGATAGAACAAGTACTGACATAGTTTTAACCCATAACTGTAGCTTGCCCGTGGTCTTTGTGAAAGTTCCCTTCTCTTTGAAATGAATGGAAAACCTTGACATACCTCGAGTGACTAAAAACGGTACTTCTTTGAACTTTGACATTTGTCGTGGATCCCTCTTGGGTTCCTGGAATTTTACACTAAAGGCTGCACGTTAAACATTTCCGTCTGCTTTATATTTTCTATAATGTAATGTATTACATCACTACACTGCACTCCTCTCCAGTGAACTGCATTGGGTTACTGTATCTAAATGTCGTTATTTTGTATCCCCCTGTTTCCAGGGGTGTATTGAGACCATACAGTTCTGGTAGTACATTTCAATTAATATTCCAAGTTGTGTTGGCCCTAGGGGACATGGTTTATAATTGCTAACCCCTTCGCTCTCCCCAGGTGCCACACTGAGTGTATGGTCTGCCTGTGGATTAACTATCCTACGCTGCACTCCGAGTTGTGATGAATACAGAGACTATTCTTGCATTGGCAATGGGGGCCCTGAACATGTCTGGGTATTGTATTATGGATGGCTAGGCTCCCCTGCTTTAGGGTCCCCTTCTTCTCTCAGCATCCTATGTATTGAGTTTACTACCGGCTACACATCAGACATTTAACGTACATGTGGGAACAGTCTGTCTAATGCCCTTTACTGGATAGATATATATTGTGAGAAACCGGAGGGGATTCTCACTCCTATTCTCCATGGGTCCCCTACGCAGGTGACCAGGGAAAGGCTATCACTTTTGGATCCTGACCCTGGAGCTGGACAAGCAAGGGAGGATCACCTGGGTGGAGAGTCCTTGGGGACTGGGAGTGGGATGCCCTTGAGAGAGACATGGTTTCCCCCTTTCCCTATTAGCGACAAACCCCCATGCCTTTATGGATGATTGTGAACGAGCTCCCTTGACTTCCTCATATATGACCACTGACAGTACTGGGACAAAGAAGAAGCAACTGGGAGTAATGAAGGCTAGAAGCTTTTTCCACTCTGGTGCTGGGAGGAGAAAGATACCTGTTAAAGACTGGCATGGTCAGGCATGTCCCTTTGATTATGGTCAGGCAGGTTCAATTGAGTATTCGCACCTGCAGCCTGTCAAGGGGCTGCAGGTGTACATAAGGAACTCAAATCAAAAGGCAAAGAGAGAGGCAGTGGTGTTGAAGCTGCAGCAGAGAAACAAGTTTGCAAAGCATGCCGACACTTAATGGAAGTACGCCTGGGAGCTGGGGCTCCGTGGAACCGATCGAATGTTGGAAAGGGAGCCATGCAGAGAGACTATCCCTTGTTCTGGTGTTCACAGTGCTCATTCTCCTGCAGACAGAAGCCAACACAGGAGGGCCTGAGGGGCAGGAGGCAGAACCCTGAGGCAAAGTGCAGAAGGCCCAATGATCTGCGCTGCTGGAAAGCCCGAGGCTGCAACTGGTGAGTTTCTGTCAAAGGAGAAACACGGTTTTTGAGGGTTTAAACATTCTGTAAAGGGATACATTGTATGAGAGTTCAACGGTCTCCAATGCAAATTGTTGTTACCTGCTGAACTATTAAGAATACTTTGTAGTGGAGTGGTCGCGTGTATAAGAAAGCACGTTTTCAAAAGTCTGAGTGTTGTGAATGTCATTAAAGGCAACTTACAAAGATATTAAACAACGGGTTGAAGTGAATGAAAGTTTTAACAACATAATTTTATGGTTATTGAATTCTGAACTGAATGAAAACTTAATAAAAAAGCAGAACTGTTACATATGGGAATTAAAAGTGAATGGAGTTCTAAAATTCAGGTAAAATCACCATGTGCTGAACTCAGAAATGAATGCAACTTCAATTCAAGTAAAGTCCATGCCTGCTGAACTTTCAAGTGAACAGAACTTTGAATTTAAGTGAAATCAATATATACTGGACTCTAAAGTGAATGGAACTTTAACAGTGCAAATGAACCCGCGATATTCTGAACTTCAGGGTGAATGGAACTTTGAAAAAGTGAACTCTAACAGCACATTGAGCAACAAAGTGGGAAGAAATTATACACAATAAAAATATACTTTGAAAGCTGAATGAACTGTAATTCTGAAGTTTACCTATCAGTCAAGATATTTGTATAAAGACCCATCATACAAGGAGGGTGCAAGAGTAGCGCAGAACTTTCAGAAGACTGTTGGGATATTGAAACTGAGTCCTGGATGAATCCTTACCAAAGCTTGCAAAAAAAAGTATATGGGCCACTCTGAATTATTTTCCAAAGTTTGGTAAGGATTCATCAAGGGGGGCCAAAGTTATAAGGGGGGTCCCAAAACGTCTTTTTTTCCCATAGACTGAATGGGGCAAAAACATTGTGCACGGCTACAGGCCAAACCACTAGATGGATTGTCATCAATTTTGCAGCAGGGGCAGGGGCTTGTTCCTCAAAGCATGCTTTTGTAAATTATGTGCAAAATCTTATTGTAGTTTCCTTTAAAATGATCAAAAAATTGCTCTCTAAGAATTAGTGATATCTATGTCTGCTTCGCGGTCCCACTTTCCTGTTCGCTCAGTGGAGAATATTTCTATTGGCTAATCCATGGCATGCTGTACATCGAGATGTTGCGCTTTCACTGATTGGGTCTGCCGCAGCATCAAGTGCATAGCATTCTTTTGAAACGGCCGCCATGGTCACTTAGTTTTTGAGTTGTACGCCGAAATCACCACAAATAAATCCTTATGGAACCTTGTGTCGAAAGGGAAGCATTACTTATAAGTGGCAGTAGAAAGTGAAACAGTACTTTGTTCTTGTTACCACTATCGTACCGTGCACTGCAACTTGGTAGACAATGTACTACAATTCTTTACTGCGGCTCTGTAAGAAGCCAACACCAACATTACTCCGGTTAGACTGGCATCCTATATTTTGGAATGTGAGGCAGCCACCTGCACGGTTTCGTAAACAGAGCGCGTCTGCACGTGGTCGGGAGTAACGGTTCTCATGAGTGACTGCTGATATGTAGTAGCAAAAAGAGAATTTATTTGTGTTTGGAGTGAAGGTCAGTTCATCTCATTTCATTTTTTCAGTAGGCGCTCATTATGGTCGCGCACGCACCAAACCTCATAAGGGTCAATTGTTTTTCGACCTTGACGTACAGGGAACAGAGACAGAAAGAATGTAGGGAGTCACAGTTTGTGAAACATTCCCTTTGATAACTTATGCTTCAAAAGGTTTTGTGAGGCACATGAAATATCAGTTCCTGTGGAAGTCTTCTAGCAAAGAACTACTGTGCGACTGCGGAGGTCGAAATGGAGCCGGTGCATATCATGTAAGCTTATTTTAGAGGCCTGTACACCAACCTGCCATTACTTACTCAGTCTGAAAAAAAAAATTTATTACTAGTAATGATTTTGAAAGTTTGTGTGCCGTTGAAATTTCATATTGCACGACATTTATGTGACAATCATATTTTTTTTTAACTACTATACAGATTGTACATTGTTGCCTTTTCTAAGGAGTCAATACATTTCCCCATATAAAAATAATTGTTTATAGAAATGTAATGTGTTACCCTTTACATTTCCGCAAAGGCTTTGTATTCATGCCTTTTCTTTGTCATTTTATCCTCAGCTACTTCCTTTCATAATGCGAATGTCATGGACTTCAGCGTCCGACTTTAATCGTCAAGTGCAGCTTTTCGTCACCGGTTGTATGTGCGTCATCATTGAATGGGAGGACCGCATCGGACCTCTATGTCCGTATGCGGTTGTAGCAGTAAGAAGCAACATACCATCCTTTCTGGTGTCGTAATTCGCAGCCATTCACGTCGCCTTGTAAATCACTTTGACAGGAATACGCCTTCTGTGTCAACAACGCATAATTTCAGTGTGGTTAAACAACAACGTCACCATTGCCAGTAACATTATAAGTAACATACTATACTTTCTAATGGACTACATCACAGCGATTGACGCTGTCTTCACAATGAATGTGAGAGGAAACTGACTACTGTGTCGCCACTGCATACTGTGTATGTGTTAAACACTGTGGTGCCAACGCATGGTGACTGTGTGGGAAAACATCTACGTGACCGTCAAAACTAACATTTCAATTGTGCAGCAGAGACACAAATATCCAAATTCTTTGCAGCTAAGAACAGGGCGATGATTTAACACTGTGCATTGTGAAATAAAAGTCCCTTACTACTGCTCACGTTAGTGTGTTTGTTAACCATTTCATGTTCCCCTTCATAATCTGCCATGGTATGTTGCGGGTTGTAGTATGTTCTTTCATAGGTGGCGTATCACGCTACGTAAGCCTTTATGGAATAATTTCTTTATGCTGCCAAGGTACGTCATCCAGAGCGCTATTGGACACCACTTGCTTTGGCAACGTTAGGCTCAGGGCCATCTATTATGCTTTCGTGCCGTTAGGGTACTTTCTGAAACCCAGATGCCCCAATTACCGAGATCAGTTCTGCATGAAGACGCTATGTTTTCAGATTTGGTATCTTTCTATAAGTGGAAAAATGAGATCAGGTGCAGTGAAAGTGTTTGCTGTACAGAAACGTTTCAAAAGCAATGCTTCCTTATACCTTCTCAGTACACCTTTCTTCACCCATCTCACCTTTTGACACTTACACAAAAATGTGTGCACAGGTCAGTGGTAATGGTGTTGCTAGCAATATTTCTACCATTAGTGCACTTCGCTTCAAAGGGTTTGTTGTGATTTTGTCCACACATTAGAACACTAATTCTTTGCCTTCTTTACGCACATTTTTGCCAAACATATTCCCTGTATGTTCCACACATTTATGGAAAGGTCATTGCGCACAAACAAACACCTTTGTGTTTTACATGTGGTAGTGTTTTCACACTTCACAAATGTCATCATGTACATAACACAACAACGGTACGCCTTTCGTCTCTGAAGGGTACGCTGTAGGTATGCTTACTGACCACAATGTCGGGGCGGTACATACTGCCATTTACTGGTTGGGACAAAACATTAAAGTCGCCATGTGCACCCGGCACTGGCTTTCTGTTAAAGGTGTTGCTGATAACCACACATTTTAAACCGAATACAAATCTTCTTCGCCCACTACGATTACACGTTTTACTTTTTTACTTTCTGGCAGCTGCAATGGAAAGCGGAAAAAGACTTTCTATGCAACGGCCACCTTCCCTTTCTATGGTGGCCATCTTGGAAAAGGATTTGTTGTCTTCAAACGGGAACGCCGGAGGCGTTCCGGTTGAAGATAAAAAATCCTTTCTTTTGGTGCAATGGGTTAGTGGCGTAAAATCTGTATAGCTAATGGAATTCAACGCCCATTCTTTTAGGGTACAATGGAGTTTGCTGATTCAAAGACCTCGGTATGCACTCTTCCTTCTATTGTGGTGCAAACGTCTTTGCCTTCTGTACGCACATTTTTGCCAAACATATTCCCTTTACTTTCCACACATTTACGAAAAGGTCATTGCGCACGAACAAACGCCTTTGTGTTTACATGTGGTAGTGTTTTCATACTTCACAATTTGTCATGTTATCCTGGGTGTTAGTCTTAGCAGTGCACGGTGGTGGCGCAAGTTATGGTTGCTTAGCTGACATAAAAGAAAGGGGCTAAAGAAGTGATGGCGTCAGTGATGGCATCAATGACATGAGTGGTGGCATCCGTTATGGTCGGGGTGGTAGTGGTAGCAGTGGAGAGTGCTGATGGGGAAAATGGGTGATTAGGCTACCATAACTCACGAATTTCAGGAGTTTTCAGATTTTACTTGTAATCATAACGGCCTTTTTACAAAGTTTTTGTACAGAATGGCATAGGTTTTTAATAGGGCAAAATAACCATAACGTCCCTTTAACAACGTTTTTTCACTGATTTTCACAGGTTTTTGTTAGTGCAACTTAATCATAACGTCCATTTAACAAAGTTCTTTCACTCAATATACGAATAGTTGTTTTCATTTTCTCAGTGATTCAAAAACATGCTCAATACTCTAAGTGTCATCAATCAATGATTGGTGCCAGGGATAGACTGTGAACCAATGGAGGCAGTGGAAATAATGTTCTAAGTGAACCCATATTACACACTTTGAGCTACCTCAGCCCTTTTCCTAGGACAAAATGTGAAAATGAAATACAAAATAGGCCCAGACTGCAAACGGACACCAAAGAAATCTGCACAGTACCCTGTAGGCCACTCCAGTCCTGATTACTACCCTTTTCGCTCACCTCATCCCCATACATCCCCCCTCCACTATCAATAGCCGGTCACAGCTATGGCCCTGCGTTTCCAAGGGGCTGGGAGGGTGGAAACACTGTAGTTACCAAACACCATGTGCACCTCAAAAGGATCTTCCACAAAAACACCATTCTTCACATGGCCTCCCCAGACCCTGTGTCTCCATACTTTCTTCTTTAAAACCCAGGTAGTCTACAATTCGTTTGTTGCTCAGCCGTCTCTAAATTCCAGCATGAGTAAGCTGGACTCATCTATCCATATAGCGAACATTAGGTCTCTCACTCCTACGAATTACATTGTGTAAAGTACAATAATATGATAATCAGACTATTACATCACTACGGAATGCACCGGCAATGTTCGTGGGATACTGCAATGGTTAAACAGTGGAATAAATACAGTCAAAATAACCAGCCCCTTTTGCGCTTGGTGCATTAAACAGTGCTACACCAGAGGAAGCTGGGCTTTCTATGCAATTTTCTTGCAGGGATGATATATCCATGACCGCTCCAGCAACACACACCAATCTGGAATATTCACACGTTCACGAAGCATAACCTATTTCAAAATGCTATTTAAGACTTCCATGGCACTCCCTTTATTTTGTAGTGGCATGTTTTCACGAAATCGAAACCTACCATCTCTACCTTGGATGACTGAGAACAAGTTATCTTTGTAATCTGGCCCTCTGTGCAAGTCAGTAACAGTTCAAAGGACACAACTTGTCGAATAGCCACACAAAATGATAACATTTACTATATTGAGAGTGAACATTCCAAAAGTTAGCTCACATTTCTGCAATCCGTTTTACAGAACGCTTCTTCATTGACAAAACGGCACAATAGAATTTCCCGAAATTATGTAAGTTGACGTTTACATAATATTATTATTGCAATTAAAAATGACCAGAATGCTTCATGTATAACAACTAATTAAACATCATGCAAAGTGACCTTGTTCTCGGTTGTTAGCTATAGCATATTGTAATTATTAATCATCTACATTCCGCAAACACCACCGGTATACAAAGTACTAATATGTGAACCACTTTGCTCCATGGAACTACCGTAGCATCCTACAGACTCAAAGTCCCAGCTTGCGGCACTACGCAGTGGGTAGGCATTGTCCGTGGACACTGGGTTTGCTTTTCCATCACTAATGTTCTCAGTTAATTTATAATAACATCTGTCTGCACTACAACCTCAAACGTTCATATCTGTCGCCCTGTTTTCTGCATATACTTCTCCATCCCATTGCGCACTATACCCAGTGCTGCCAAATGCGCACCTTTCGCCAGATCCGGCACCAAATATGGATCCGGAACTCGGGATCCAACCAGCATTAGCACCAAATAGCCCTTAAAAAGAGTTGAAAAGGTAAACAAAAAACAAACAAAGCGCTTTGCACGCTACAGTAGCATTAACACAACTACACCATCATGCACACACAGGGAAAGAGGTGATCGCGGCACGTATTGAAGAATCACGGTTCTGCCCTGAGTTAAACGTCCATGAATCCAACTTTATAAGCAATTGCTTGACCTGCCAGCAATTTACTGCTGGACACACTCTAAGGGTGATCAAAGGAATAATACCTCGGCCTGAAGGTCCCTTCTTACACCTCCACATCGACTACATTGATATGATCAATGTGTGTCAAGGCTACCACTATATGATTTTGGTGGTCTGCCCATTCTCAAAGTGGATAGAGGCAAAGCCGTGCTCTCATGCTGATGCGTTGAGGACAGCCAAATGTCTGACCAGAGAGGTATTCCTATAGTGGGGCGTCTGCGAGGCTCTGCAGTCTGACAATGCCCCACACTTTGCAAATGAATTATTCCAGCATATCACTACATTGTTAGGGATAAAGCATAAGTTCTCATGTGCATATCACCCGCAGGCCAACGGTATCTGCAAACGCCTCAATGGACTTCTTAAAGAGAGTATAGCCAAAACACAGCAAAGTACCAAGAAAAACAGGCTTTACTGCCTTCCCCTGGCTCTGTTTGAGCTGCAGAACAAACACGGGTCAGATCACCACCTCACACCACATGAGGTGGTGACCGGACGCCGAATGCAGCTCCTGTTAGTTCCACCCACAAGGGCTCTCAGCGATTGTGAGGGGGCGGGTGAAATATTCGGCACCGAAATGCATGAATAAGTCAATTCACTTGTTTCTAGCGCCTTTTTTTTATCCCTCAACAGATCCGGCGGGCACAGGGGAGGTCAGAGAACGATATACAAGAAATAGACGGCACTCAGCAGCCCACAACAGAACTGCCAATTAAAAAAAGAGACCAGGTGCTCCTTAAGAACTATTTGAGGAAGTGGAATTCACCCAGATTTACCGGGCCGCATATAGGGACAGGGCAGTAAAACTTGAAAATAAAACTGTTTAGTATCACCTCCACGACGTCAAGCCCTACAAAGCATCGGCCTTGCCACAACGCGCCATCGACAGGGCCAACGCTACAGCAACAACAGACACAAGACAGCAGTAGTATTCCATTAGCAATAACTTCAAGTGTAGATACTTCCCTGAACACAAGTGAGCAAGAGTGTATCAATCACCCTATGGTCAGATGCTCACAAGCACTTGATGTCCCCACAGCTTCACTGAGACAACTGAATTAATAAACTGAACATCGCTGTTCAAAGATACAGAGTTCTACAGGAGATACACACAGAAAATATGAAGAAGGTCCTGATGTAGATATGACCATACAGCACGCACAATCTCATTAGGAATACACTGTGTTAATACTGACTTAGCACATTCTGTTTTTGTCCGCACATGCAGGGTTCTGCATTTAATACATTTATATGAATGACTATTAGAGGTAGGTTGAAAATTTGATGTAAATGTTACCCCCCCCATTGAACACCCTGAAGCACCGTCTCACCAATATAAACACCAACTATGGAGGCCACCACATGAATATTACAACGCATTCATAGAATACATAGCTCAAACCTACCCACAACTCCACCACGCCCTACCAATACTTAGAAACAGAGCCATCCGAAAAATTTGGTAAGAACTAATTGCATGGGCATTCAACGAATATTTAGTGTACCGGGCTTGAAGTACTTACAAATACTAACATAGTAACACTTTTTATCACGATTTTCAGGTGGGCAACTTTATCATCTCACCAACGGCTGGACAGGGTGGTAAGCAGTATGTAAGCGTAGCACTGGTACTGATGTTAATGTGGTTGACACATATCTCACTGGTCAACATGTTGTTTGTTATGTGTGCCGTACACATAAACAACATGTGGTATAAACGTGTTGAAAATTGGTAAGGACACCACACAGACAGCTGCTATGTCTGCTCATTGATCCCATATGCCATGAGCGCCTCCAGGACCTTCATAGCTACAGAGGTACTAGCAACAACGGCACAGTGTCTCCTATATCTTGCACTGTTCCAGACACAAGGGAGATTCCAAGGAAACCTGAAACACTCAGATGGAGATCAAAGGCAACATACGTGTACGAGGATAGTTTTATAAAAACACTGCCTATGTTCGATAATTATTGGCAACACACTCAAGCACTATGGTACATGACTGACGGACCAGAAAAGGGAGAAACGAAGGAAGTAACATTAAACTAACCTCCCGTGCAAATGGAATGCTAGGGAGACAGGCGGACAACCCGGCTGCTGGGAACGGCCCCAGATGTTGGTATTTGGAAAAGTATACACTAAAGAAGGATGGGTAGATGGAGTGGTGGGAAGTAAACTGCTACCATTGACAAGAGCTGCAGTAAACAAGGTTCAGGAAGAAAATTACAAGTGTCTCAAGGAATGGGCCAAGAGTGCAAGCTTAGTGGCATGGTTGGATAAGGAAGATGGACCACTAACAATCATTCCTTTAACAACACCAACATTCTGCTACCAACACAACAGGGGTGTTGAAGTAGGAACAAACGAGGGATGCAGGCGGATAGAGAAGATAGGGGAGATAGGATCAGGCACAGCAGTACTCATGGATCATTATTGGGCCTGTGGGACAAAAGCATACGACAAACTACCACCCAACTGGGGAGGTATCTGTTCACTGGCACATGTCAACGTACCCTCACTGGTAGTGCCTAAGAAACATGTAAAAATAGACAACTTCCTGAAAATGGATGAAGGCAACAGAAGAAGGAAAAGGTTGTTATCTCCAGCCGAACTACCAGGCAACATCACCACCAAAGATGGGAAATTACAGAGAGTAAAATGACAAGGGAACTAGTTCTGGGGCAAATCGGAAACTGCTCTCGGCGAAGTACCACCATCACATCGGTTGTTCAGCTGGACTGCCATGTTCTTCTCTGCAATAATACATCCCGGGTCCAAACGTACGCAAATGCAAAATGGCTCCAGATCACAAGATGGGAGCTAATGATGACAATAAACTCAACAGTGAACGGATTCAACACAATAAAAGAAGACCTCTGAGCTATACGATTGGTGGCCTTACAAAACAGGTATGTCTTGGACCTCCTCACAGCAATGGAGGGAGGAATCTGCGCAAAGATTGGAAGTTCCTGTTGTACGTTCGTACCAGTAAACGAGGAAGACAACAGGACATTATCAGAAGCATAATCACAATTTGCAAAAATGTATGCTAAAATGGAAGAAAAATTCAAAGGCACAAATCAGGATGGAAGCTAGTTTTCATACCTTTGGTCCTGGATGCCGTCCTGGCTATCGGATGGTCTAAAAATACTGGCAGGAGGCCTAATCCTGGGCATGGCCTCACTACTTGGGGTAAAAGCGTGCATGGCAAAATCTAAGAAGACTGCAGTGGAAATGATCGGAATGAAGCTACTCCCGCCTCATAGGATGACCAGCAGACAGATGTCATACATATGGAATGAGAGAGACAACGACAACAGCTAATGGAATCAGACATATATCCACCATCAATGAAACTAGAGAATACAAGTAATCCAAAGATTTATGTTGAGAAATTGGTTTACTGCAAGCCTGGAGGAGGATGCGTGTATATGTATTGGTCATTTGAAGATCATGTAGATCACTATGGGAATCTGGCTGGGATCACAAGGGTGTGGCACCTGAGAGACAACAAACGGAGCAATAATTTTGTGGTCGACAAGTCGACCAGAGGGGGGACTGATGAGGGAAAATCTGAATGTCCTTTACCTCCCGACGGGCCCCCCCAACCGGAAGAAGCACCCCCAAATGAATAACCACTGACCGTATGAGGTTGCACCAATCCCCACCGCTGCCAGCATAAGCACACAACACAAACGGTACCCAGCCACCTGACCATATAACCCTGCGATGGTACGGACTCTATCCAAACCAAGTGACGACAGTCACGACCGAGCTGGAAATGATTATATGGACCGAATCGACTGAATCTCCCGCAAACCATGCTGCAGGTCGTTAGAGACACCATGACGACCTAGCTACGTTAGACAGGAAGCACACGTGCAACCTGCACAGTCGGGACACTCACACACCAACCCACACAAAGAACACACGCGTACAGTTCTATGAGTTAGAGGACGATGACATATACATACTGTCTGCATGTTGGTTGTATACGAATTGTTCGTTTTACAACTGTTCGAATTACAATTGACCTTTTCACAATTGACCAAATTGTGAAGGTCAATTGTAACATATATGTGGGGGGAAACCCCCCACAACCCCCCACCTAACGCCAAACCCCCAAAACCCCTATATATATATATATAAATATATATTACCAAACATATATATATATATATATATATACGGTCAATTGTGAAAAGGTCAATTGAACTATTGTAAACGAACAATTTGGGTAATACCTGCATGTTTATAATTTTGCCACTTAGGTTCACTACATCACCACATAAATGCAAGATGACAGAAGAGCTTGTGTATATGCTTGCAGATGCTACACGCTATTAACCCTATGGATGGACAGGAGCATTCAAGGGACCTGACCGACCATGACACCCCTTAAACCTATGGATAATTACACAGAATGAATAACCAGAGCCAAAGTAGGCCTTAGGAAAATCCAGCAAGCCAGAATCGTCTCACAGGCATCCCAAGCCGCACGATGCTGTGCAACCAGAATAGCCCTGGCAGGGACCACAGCAGCAAAGGACATGATGTTGCGAGTAACATTCCTCACCCACCGCGCCACGGTGAGGCTGGCTACAGGAGAGAATATTCCAAGCCAAAATACAAATTAAAACAAAGTAATTCGGCCTCACCAATGGTCTCCTCACACGCGACTTGGTCGAACTGATACGATGCAAAGTTCTGGAAGCTGGGAAGGCACGGCTGTCTCACGACGGGGACCGAGCTTGCAACAAATTGTAACAATCCACTACAGCATGCGCTGGGAATGGAATGCTCTCATGGTATTAGCAGAAGCACCCCATTGTTACACACTGTCACATAGTCACACCTTATCGATACACAATGTACGTAAGCAGGTGTCTTGCGGGCTGGGAACAACGGTAGTCCCAGGCTTGGGGGCCCATGGCCTGACCAATGAGGACACTGGGGGCTAGAGGCTGGCAGCGGCAATCCCCAGCCAATCATCGGGTTCTCTAATGTAACACTTTTCAGGTAGCCATTTTTAGGGATGATCTAAGTACACCACCTGACACAGTGTCCACCAGTAACAACGCGCACTATATGTTCCTATACTGGACCTACCACTCAGCGAGCCAACCCGGAGTGGCATTAGGTTCGGGGAGGGATTTTGGTAAGTGACTCTGATTGTGACATCACGAGTGTACAAAAGTGGCCTGCGAGCCCAAAATCGGCGAGATGTGCCTGGACTGGATTTTGCTCCATGCGTGTGATCCCTGCTTGTTTTGCTCCTTGTGTGGACCTCACCTTCTTTGGGACATTGGAAGGAGTTAGGGCCTTCCGAGAGCTGGAGGTCCACGGACCTTAGGTACGGCTCTGCCGACCCCAGGATGTACCCTAACAATATATATATATATATTCAGAGCCTGGCAAAAAAAGCCAGCAGTACCTCTTTCCCCTTGGTGACCACCGCTTGGGGGTGATAACAAGCCCAAAGTTGTACATCAAGTGTTCACCATTTGCCATGAAATGCACAAACCTCTGTGTAAGAGGCAAACTGGGAAGTGGTGGTATGAGTTCTTGAGGTCTGGCATTGCCTCATGTACGCTCGGATACACTGGGGGCTGCTGCATGCCGCCGAGGTCTTTCTGGTGGTGGCAGCAGCACAACCCAATGGATTTGTTTCGGCACGCACCCTCCCTTAGAAGGAGGCACTGCTCAGCAGTGAATTCAACTATCGCGGTAAAAGAGGGAAAAGTTGACACCTGATGACAAGAGCCCCCCCTGAGTCGGTAGGCCCTTACTAGAAAGTCTTGCGCGAAATAGAGCTCCGCTAGGTTGGCATGCTTCTACTGTGGTTGAATCTGTCGAGCGAAACCCAAACAGATTTAATAAGTACTGGACCGAACTTGAGGTAAGCCTGGTGGGGGAGGGGTGGAGGCCCAGAAGCAGTGCGGAACGGGAATTCACCCCAGAAATATTATGAAGCACCCAAGTGTCCCTTTAGGTGGCCGCCATCTTGGTTTGAGGTGCACTCTTATTTAGTAAGTTAACCCACTATAGGCAGTGGTCGAAGTGTAAACAAAAAAGTAGTGGAACTATGTTACCCTGCCCTGCACCCTTCTACTCCCGAACCAGCCAACCCGACCCCACTCCCCAGCAACCCCATACTCAAACCCCCCACAATGCTTTAAGTATTCCAGCTAGCGATCGCGTCCTGTTTTTTGTGTTGGTTCGCCTTGTGCGTTTGTCGCGCCCTGAAGCCCGCGGGCTGTTCAGCGTGTAAGAAATAAATAAATGCAAACATGCCTTCCTTTTCTCCACTGCACCCCCCGCTGTTGGGTTTACAGCAGTACTATTAAGACAGACCAGAACATCACAAAAGAAAGGAGAGAGAGAGAGAGAGAGAGAGAGAGAGAGAGAGAGAGAGAGAGAGAGAGAGAGAGAGAGAGAGAGAGAGAGAGAGAGAGAGAGAGAGAGAGAGAGAGAGAGAGAGAGAGAGAGAGAGAGAGAGAGAGAGAGAGAGAGAGAGAGAGAGAGAGAGAGAGAGAGAGAGAGAGAGAGAGAGAGAGAGAGAGAGAGAGAGAGAGAGAGAGAGAGAGAGAGAGAGAGAGAGAGAGAGAGATTACGATTCATTGCAGAAGGCACACATCTGTGCAGAAAGCGGGGCTTTGTGACTGCTCAGCAATGAGCGCTATGTCCCAGGCCCTTTATACACAAGAACAACAGCAACCCAGCACCTGTAAAATAGCTCAACGTGGCACATGACAGGTTCAAATCCCCACTAGGGAAGAAGTTATTAAATACATAAATAAAAGTGTCCATCACTGCCATCCTGGAAGGGTGCTCTGGGTTAAATTTCCCCAAAAAGTAAGGGAACGTCATACCCTTTAGTTCCCGCCCACATTGACCTCTGTCTATAGGTCGCAAGCTATTTGAAGCCCAAGCCATATTTTAGTGTCTTTCTTTGCCCATGAGTTTTAATATTTCTGTGTGTATGTGTATACACTATTTCTAAAACTGAGTGTGTATGCTTTGTGTGGACTGGCACTGTGAGCGGAGAGAGAGCCCGGACATGGGGATCCCCGAGTCGCGTCATCTCCACACGCACATTTACCAACTATAATGATGACTACAAAAAGCACCAAATGCATGCAGCGCCTAGAAGTCAGAGTCTACGTCTGGCATGATACCCCCCACCCCAGCCCTGGGACTGCATGATGGCATGTGGCACTCCTTACAGTACATGCATCTGCTGCTCACCTGACCCTCCAAGCCCCGCTCTGAATGGTAGCAGCTCGCACGTCGCTAGGGGGGCCTAAAATCACCCGATATACATATTCGTCCCCCCCAAATCCTTTTCGCAGATGAAGCGCCAGTTGCTGGTGCCAAGCACTGCTTAAGACCCAGAGAATGTCGCTCACTTGACATCCTTCCCTGTTCTTGCAATTTTCTCTCGTCCAACCCCTAGTGGCAGAACCGCCTGCCAGGGCCCTCCTCCGATGAATGTGGCCGACCCTCACAGTAGCACGAGGTGTCGCTCCCTAGTAAATGGCTTCGGCCCTCAGTTTCTCCATTGTTGGATTTCCCTATGCTATCCAAATCTTACAAGAAGTAAAGTGCTTGCGCCAGGGCCGCAAATGTACCCACGTCGGACAAAAGCCTTGCGAAGCAATCAGAGAATGGATTGATTGCGATTAATTAAGTAATAAGCCCGAGGCGAGGGGCGGGGGCTCATAGTAACAACAAAGGTCTTAACGAAGGCCCTGGGGGCATTACCAGATGCAGTAATGCCCCCCAGCTGAGGGCTTACTGCTATTAGTACCCCAGCCCAATAGACAGGGGTACTAAAACTGTGTTTATTTGGTTGCGAGACGCTCTGGCATTTTGCAACTGAAAAAGAAAGAAAATGGCCGCCATGGAATGGCAAACAAAGTCCATTTTCCCTTTTCATGGCGGCCATTTAAAACAGTACAAAAAAAGTTAACAAAGACTATGGCTGCCATGGAACTGGAGAAGGGACTATATGTAGACCCTTCTCCCGTTCAATGGCGGCGTGTTGCCAATCGGGAGCAGACACGCCGGGGATAGAAGTGTTCCGTGCACGTCTGCTCCCAAAAGAGACCAGAAAGGAGAAGATAAGTGGCGTGGGAGGGGCGGGAAGGGAAGGAAATATGTGGCAAAGGGGTTGGGGCGGCTCTTACCTTGTTCCCCGGTGGGGGAGATGGCGGCCTCCAGCCCTGAGGAGGCTGAGAGCGGTGGGATTACCGTATGGTAATGCCCTTGCTCCGAGCCTCTCCATTGGTTGGGATGCCAAAGCCACACCCCCGCTGGGTACTAATTTACAATAGGCCCTGAGGAGTCTCACAATGAAGAGGAAACAAGATAAAAAGAGAAGCCCAAGAATCATTGGTGGTTCACTCAGAGAGTGTAGGTAGGATCGCGCTCCTTCAAATGAGATAAAGGAGTGTGAGCACTGGGGCCCCATGCATGCATTCACTACAGAAGTGTGATAGCGAAGGCTTAAATGTGAAATCAGTTAGACATAGCGGGGCTAACCCCTACTATGGGCCTGCCATTCAATTTAGACAGCTTACATGAATAACTTACACACAAACATTTGATTATTTTGGAAGAAAAACAGGCCACTTTATTAACGAGTCAACTTACTGGTGAGGGAACCTGGTCCTACGCACATTCAATGCATGGCCTTCTGCCATTCCCGGGCTTCAAACCGGCGAACCCATTGATTCCGTTTAACCTTCCTTCCGGGTGAACTACGTCAATTCTTCCAGTTCAAAAACCCGTGTTCCGTCCCGGCCGCCAAAAGAAGAGGCATAATCTTGTGCGGCAGGGAATATTTAAAGGCGCTCTTGAGCCGGAAGCTTTTCGTAGCCGACCTAGAAGCACGCCTTCTGTGTCCGGCCTCCCCTCGCGAGGACGGTAGGCAGAAAGGATCTTAGGGGCCAGAAGGGCAGTCCACTATTTTAGGGGGCTGGTGCAGCAGCTGAAACTAACATAGGAGACAGTCCAGTGAGATATCATTGACTGAAGCTAGAGTTTGTTTGTCCTGATGAAGGCTACGTTATGAATGAGACGCAGGACAGACTATTCATCTGGACCACGACATGGCCGAAATGCAGTGTGGCGTCTAAGGATGTGTCTCTGGTTTTTGGCACTTGTGTCAGGCACTTTGGAGTCACAAAGGCGTGCGTCTCTGAAAGATAAGGGAGACCTTGGTTTAAAACCTTTTTAATTGGCGTTTTAACAGTAGAGCAATGCAAGGTATTAAGCAATTCCCCTAACTCGCCCCCTCTCCCACCCACAGCATATCAAGAACATTTGCAGATTATCTTCAACAACAAGGCATATGTCATTCCATAGCGCTTCAGCTCCTGCCCTGCATTTATCTCTTTCTTGCTAGGCGCGGAGATCTCCTCTGACATGGTAGCCAGGTATATCGCACCTTCTTGTGCCCGCTCGTGATAGTGCCTCCCAAACACAGCTATCCATCTAAGTGGGTGTCCTCTTCTTCGGTCCCTACCAGTGCTTTACATGGAAAACAAGAAGTGCAGGTACTCACCGAGCTACCAAGCCGAACATTCCGGCACAGCGTTTTCGGCGCCAGCCGTTTCGGCGCGGCACCTTGAGCACAGATACCTTTTAGGCACATCCTGTTGTTCGCAGGCAATTCCAATTGAGATTAAATTATGTGCCAAGGAGCACACACCTTGGTAAAGCAGGGTATTTGAGATCATTACACCAAACTTCCTGTTTGTTGTTATGCATTGTGTAAAGGAAGTTTGAATATTTACATGAAATGAGACTTTCTTTTTTGCTTATCAAACTAGCAGATAGCATAGCTGTAAACTAAGCTTTAGAAGGGGAATTGTATTATTGCTGGCTTTCATTGCCTAGTAAGAAATTCGGTAAGGAACTGGAAACGCTCCATCACAAATCCAATCACTTAAACATTTAACTTTTAGAATAGGAACAACTATAAAACGTAATTTCATTGGCTTTCCTGCTCCATCAAAGGACACCAATGGTAACTTGTGAAGCCCAGTTAGTGAAACAGTGTTCTGTGCCTAGTGTGCTGAGAGCACAGAAGATGCAGGTTTGTCTCTCCTTTTGTTCTGCAGGGTGGGACCTGAAGGAGACCCTGCGGGTGGTGGAGAGAAGAGGAGGGAGGGGAGTGCTTCTTTCCCCAGCAAAGGCTGCAGAAGCTTAGTCCTTTAAGTTGCGACAAAGTGAAAAGAAAAGCTTTTATTTTCAGCTCACAACATAGTTGAGTACCGGTACTCTCTTTTCGGTGTTGAGAAGTGCAAGTACTGAACTGCTCAAAAATAAGTGCAGGTACTGAGGCCATTAAAAGCACTGGTCCCTACACGATATAGGTATGCATGGTACCCTTCCCAGATGTCCTTAGGCCCAGAGGCTGTTGGGACCATACTAACGTATCCCTTTTCCCTCATTTGTGTAGAGCAGTTTCTGTAGCCACATATCTTTTGTAGGATCTACCCGGGATTTCCAGAACTGGAGTATGCAGCATTTGGCAATCAAGCATGCCAAAGTAAATTGATTTATTTATCTTAGATTTGTACGAAGCACCACACGCCCGTCGGCCTCAGAACGCACAAATAAACAAAACAAACAAACACACACAGAGAAATCAGCGGAGAGAAGCCAGCGATCAGCAAGGAGAGTTGAACAATAAGGATTTCACCTTCTTCTTGAATTTAACCAGAGAGGTAGATGATCTGAGAGGAACGGGAATACCAATCCACTCCAGGGTTCCTTGATTTGAAAAAATGCCGCCCTGAAGTTCTTCAGTTTAAACCGGGTTTGGTATAGGACGTTTATGTTGTTGGAGCGAAGTACTCTAGATGAATGTTAGTGGGAAATCATATCCCCAAGGTATTTGGGGGGAGAAGAATTCAAACAATTGAAGGACAAAGCAAGAATCCTGTTAATTCTTTGTTTTACAGGCAACCAATGAAGTTCCTTCGGAAAGTCGGATACATGGTTCTGTCCTGGCCAATCCGTAAACAGTCCTTACGGCACCATTTTGAGAAGACTGCACATGCGTCAGGATAGCTTGAGTAGTACCAGCAAGCAGGCTATTCCAGTAATCCAGTCGACAATTGACCAGAACAGTAGCCAGGAGGGATCTGTTTTTGAATGTAAGGAAAGGTCTAATCTGATGGCGGAGCCTAGTAACATACGCACAGGAAGAGCAGATGTTAGAAACTTGGGGTTTCATGGTCATTTCAGAGTCAAAAACGATGCCCAGCATTTTGACCTTACGACTCACCATAATCACCTCTCCCCAAAGGGTAAACAGAGTAGTTGGTGTCGATGGACTTCAGCCGAGGGCCAGTGGCAATTACGAGCAGCTCGGTTTTACTGTTATTCAATCGTAGGGAATTATGAGCCATCCAGGATTGAATTTTGCTATAGATGGTCAATGGTCCTAGCATCCTCATAATAGCAGCCGGTCAGCTCAATGAGCACCTGGGTGATGTCCACGTAGTAGGCATTGGCGACACCCAGGGTGTCCAGTATATCCAAGAATGGTTTAATATAGATATTAAAGAGGGAAGGCGTCAGGCAGGAGCCCTGTGGCACTCTGCACGATTGACTAACGGGAAGGGCTTCAGTCTTACTCATAGCCCCCCGGTATGCCCTTGGACCCAAGAAGGAGGCGATCCATGAGGCTGCTTTTTCTGAGCAATTAGCAATGCTGACCATCCTCCTCTCCCAGAGGAGGCGGCGATCTATAAGATCAACCGCTGCAGAGAGGTCGCGCAGCATGCAAAGCGCTGCGTGGCCCTTTTCAACAATGTTGGAGATATCGGACTTAAGGTCCAACAGCGCTGTTTCGGTGCCGTGTTGTGCTCTAAAGCCAGACTGTCGCGGGGCCAGTATCTCATTAGCCTCTATAAAACATTGCAATTGCAAGAAGGCCACTCTATCAATGATCTTTAACAAAAATTGAACATTAGTTATTGTCCAATAGTACCCTGCCACAGCTGGATCTAATGTGGTCTTCTTCAAATGCAGGGTAATCCAAGCCTTTTTTTAGGACCGCAGGAACAGTACCCTCCTTGAAGGAGGTGTTGACCAGTTTGGGGATCCAGGGCATGAGAGCGTCAAGAAAACCCTTAAGGAGGGTTGTAGGACATGAGACACTGGTACATGTGGTAGGCTTAATATTTGAAGTAATGTCCAGCACTTCTTTCTCAGTACACTGGTGAAAATCAAATTTAGGCAAGACACTAGGTGCAGTGTTTTGAGGAGGGCTGTTAGTGGATATAGAAATATCCTTATGGGCGATGTGGCCAGTTGGGAAACTATTTTAGCTCTCTGGCTGGCAGTTTTATCAAGGAATTCACCTTGAACCAATTGACACCTGTTAGAGTTTTTGAGGATAGGGGTGAAGATGGAGTCCTTACATTAAAATTCCTTAAGAATTGTGAATAATTTGCTAGACGATTATTTAGCTTTCTCGACACGGGAATTGAAATTCTTAGCCTTTGCTTCAAGAATAGTTTTTTTGTAATTGCGGGTCACCTTTTTATAAGTGCCCAGGGTACTGGAGCTGGATTTGTTCGCCATTCGCATTCTGAGACTCTTTTGACTTTGATTAGTCCAACGATGGTATCATCAAACCAGGGTTTCTTAAGGGTTTCTGTTTTCTTTATCATGATTTATTCTGGAGCGAGGGCATCAATGGATGCCTGAATGGCTTAGACCAGATGAAGAGCTAAATCAGACAGGTCATTAAATAGGGCAGTAGAGCCCAACTCTGACACAAGAGCCGTAGAAAAGTCCGGAGGAGCAATGCCTCTGGTTTTCCTATAATTCACTTTAATACAGGGGCTAGTGGTAAGTTTAAGGGGAGCGGTGGGTAATCCTATATTTACTGTGATCGGAGAAGGATCCAACCAAGGGCAATCCTGTACACAAAGGTTACAGACTGGTAAATGTGAGTCGAAAATCGAGTCCAGTGTGTCAACTTCAGTGCGTTTGTTGGTCAACCAGTTGAGTCAACCCGATTGCTTTGAGAGAAGATAGGAGAGAGGAAGCTCTCAAATCGTTAAGATCATCCGCCCATAATAGCCAAATAGCCTGCGATACGCTATACCGACCTTTCCAATATCTCCCAGTAGGTACCTAGCTTGCACCTGCGTCTGGGGCACTGCCGTCATCTCTGCAAGTATATTTTGCCACCTCTGTCCAAAATTCAAGTATGCTGGGGGCATGACCAGAACATATGTATGAAGTCTGCGGGCACTCTATGACACTTGGGGCAGGTGCCGCAGGCTGTGTGTGTAAAGCTGGTGACTTTAGCAGGTGTATGATATTCTCTGTTCAGAACTTTGAATTGTATCAAACAGCATCTGGCATTAAGAGAGACCTTTTTAGTCAAAAGACAATGGGCCTCATTACATCTTTGCCAGTAATTACTTCAGGCACAACATTCTAAAGCAAACATTACAGACATGAATTCATTCAATACACTATAATATAATATCATATACTATATACCTATCATGGTCTCCCTTTCTAGCCCCCAGGACTACTTTTTCCACCTATCCGACACATTACTCCCAGTGGTCGAAGTGTATGAAAAGAAGTAGTGGTACTATGTTCCCTGCTGGCCTGCCTCCACTCCCCGCAAACCTCATCGCCATGACCACTCCAACACGCAATCCAAACACACCTGCTATTTAAGGGATGTTCAGTGCAGTGCATTGAAGTGCAAGTTTCAAATTCTGACTACATTTTTATTTTAATACTAAACCATTCTGGAATGTTATTTTTTTAATTTATTTTTTGAAGTATAGTACAACTATTCCCCCCTACTTCACCCACTGATTACTCCCTTCCCTACTTCATTATGGTGGACTAATTGAGAAAAATATTTTCGCCACACTTTGTGGGTATCACTATTAAAATATTCACTAAAGCAATGAGATGTGTGAGCTTTGTTCTGCCATGTCCTGATTTTCGTCACTAATCCTTTGGGGTTGGCCGATGCGATGTGGCACCGTTCTTGGGTCTGTTGCAAGGGTGGAATGGAATCCCTCTTCCATACATTAACAGTAGGCCCGGCCTGGGGTTCACCCAAGCCTCGAAGCGTGAACTGGGGGCAGGGCACGTTCCGTTTGTCTCCCGTTTCCCGGCTCTGTTCTCTCAGCTGCGGCCGAGGAATGCGCCCGGGGCTGCCTCTCCCACCAGGGGCCTGTTCCAGGGCCTCTCCTGCTGCTGGAATCTGAACAGAAGCAACTGGGAGTGGGCGGGTGGGACTGTATGTAGCGCCTGCTACAAAACTGTCCAGCAGCTTTGAACCCTGGGAGAGTCCCATGATGGAGAGCCTTGGGAGAGTCCCATGATGGAGAGCCTTGAGAGAGTCCCATGATGCAGAGCCCTGGGAGGGTCCCATGGTGCAGAGCCCTGGGAGAGTCCCATGATGCAGAGCTCTGGGAGGGTCCCATGGTGCAGAGCCCTGAGAGAGTCCCATGATGCAGAGCTCTGGGAGGGTCCCATGGTGCAGAGCTCTGGGAGGGTCCCATGATGCAGAGCTCTGGGAGGGTCCCAGGGTGAAGAGCTCTGGGAGGGTCCCATGGTGCAGAGCTCTGGGAGGATCCCATGGTGCAGAGCTCTGGCAGAGTCCCATGGTGCAGAGCTCTGGGAGGGTCCCAGGGTGAAGAGCTCTGGGAGGGTCCCAGGGTGAAGAGCTCTGGGAGGGTCCCATGGTGCAGAGCTCTGGGAGGGTCCCATGGTGCAGAGCTCTGGGAGGGTCCCAGGGTGCAGAGCTCTGGGAGGGTCCCAGGGTGCAGAGCTCTGGGAGGGTCCCAGGGTGCAGAGCTCTGGGAGGGTCCCATGGTGCAGAGCTCTGGGAGGGTCCCATGGTGCAGAGCTCTGGGAGGGTCCCATGATGGAGAGCTCTGGCAGAGTCCCATGGTGCAGAGCTCTGGGAGGGTCCCATGATGGAGAGCTCTGGCAGAGTCCCATGGTGCAGAGCTCTGGGAGGGTCCCATGGTGCAGAGCTCTGGGAGGGTCCCAGGGTGAAGAGCTCTGGGAGGATCCCATGGTGCAGAGCTCTGGGAGGGTCCCATGGTGCAGAGCTCTGGGAGGGTCCCATGGTGCAGAGCTCTGGGAGGGTCCCATGGTGCAGAGCTCTGGGAGGGTCCCATGGTGCAGAGCCCTGGGAGGGTCCCATGGTATAGAGCTCTGGGAGGGTCCCATGGTGCAGAGCTCTGGGAGGGTCCCATGGTATAGAGCTCTGGGAGGGTCCCATGGTGTAGAGCTCTGGGAGGGTCCCATGGTATAGAGCTCTGGGAGGGTCCCATGATGCAGAGCTCTGGGAGGGTCCCATGATGGATTGCTCTGGGAGGGTCCCATAATTCAGAGCTCTGGGAGAGTCCCATGAAGCAGCACCATCCGAGAGTCCCATGATGCAGAGCTCTGGGAGGGTCCCATGATGGAGAGCCTTGGGAGAGTCCCATGATGCAGAGCTCTGGGAGAGTCCCATCATGCAGAGCTCTGGGAGGGTCCCATGGTGCGGGGCCCTGTGAAAGTCCCATAATGCAGAGCCCTGAGAGAGTCTCATGATGTAGAGCTCTGGGAGAGTCCCATACTGCAGAGCTCTGGGAGGGTCCCATGGTGCGAGGCCCTGTGAGAGTCCCATGGTGCGGGGCCCTGAGAGAGTCCCATGATGCAGAGCTCTGAGGGGGTCCCATGGTATAGAGCTCTGGGAGGGTCCCATGGTGCAGAGCTCTGGGAGGGTCCCATGGTGTAGAGCTCTGGGAGGGTCCCATGGTGTAGAGCTCTGGGAGGGTCCCATGGTGTAGAGCTCTGGGAGGGTCCCATGGTGTAGAGCTCTGGGAGGGTCCCATGATGCAGAGCTCTGGTAGGGTCCCATGATGGATTGCTCTGGGAGGGTCCCATAATGCAGAGCTCTGGGAGGGTCCCATAATTCAGAGCTCTGGGAGAGTCCCATGAAGCAGCACCATCCGAGAGTCCCATGATGCAGAGCTCTGGGAGGGTCCCATGATGGAGAGCCTTGGGAGAGTCCCATGATGCAGAGCTCTGGGAGAGTCCCATCATGCAGAGCTCTGGGAGGGTCCCATGGTGCGGGGCCCTGTGAAAGTCCCATAATGCAGAGCCCTGAGAGAGTCCCATGATGTAGAGCTCTGGGAGAGTCCCATACTGCAGAGCTCTGGGAGGGTCCCATGGTGCGGGGCCCTGAGAGAGTCCCATGATGCAGAGCTCTGAGGGGGTCCCATGATGCAGAGCTCTGTGAGGGTCCGTGATGCTGGGAGAGTCCCATAATGTAGAGCTCTGGGAGGGTCCCATGGTGCAGAGCCCTGCGAGTGTCACATAATGCAGAGCTCTGGCAGGGTCCCATGATGAAGAGCTCTGAGAGAGTCCCATAGTGCGGTGCCCTGTGGGAGTGCATTGACACAGAGCTCTGGGAGAGTCCCACGAAGCTGCACCATGTGAGAGTCCCACAATGCCGAGCTCTGGGGCAGTGCCATAATGGAGAGCCTTGGGAGAGTCCCATGGTGCAGAGCTCTGGGAGAGTCCCCTAAAGTTCTGGGAGACTTGTGCGAGTCCCACAATGCCGAGCTCTGGGGCAGCGCCATAATGGAGAGTGGAGGGTGCCATGGTGCAGAGCTCTCGGAGAGTCCTATGATGCAGGGCCCTGTGAGTCATATGGTGCAGGGCCCTGAGAGAGTCTGATAATGCAGAGCTCCGGGAGAGTCTCATGGTGCAGAGCTTTGGGACAGTACCATAATGGAGAGCCTTGGGAGAGTCCCATGATGCAGAGCTCTGGGACAGTGCCATAATGCAGAGCTCTGGGAGGGTCCCACAATGCAGAGCTCTGGGGCAGCGCCATAATGGAGAGCGGAGGGTGCCATGGTGCAGAGCTCTCGGAGAGTCCTATGATGCAGGGCCCTGTGAGTCATATGGTGCAGGGCCCTGAGAGAGTCTGATAATGCAGAGCTCCGGGAGAGTCTCATGGTGCAGAGCTTTGGGACAGTACCATAATGGAGAGCCTTGGGAGAGTCCCATGATGCAGAGCTCTGGGACAGTGCCATAATGCAGAGTTTTGAGAGAGTCCCATGATGCAGCGCCTTAGGAGAGTCCCATGATGTATAGGTCCTGGACTATGCCATAATGGAGAGCCTTCGGAGAGTCCCATGATGCAGAGCTCTGAGACAGTGCCATAATGGAGAGCCTTGGGAGAGTCCCATGGTGCAGAGCTCTCGGAGAGTCCTATGATGCAGGGCCCTGTGAGAGTCCCATGGTGCAGGGCCCTGAGAGAGTCCCATGGTGCAGAGCTCTGCGACAGTGCCATAATGGAGAGCCTTGAGAGAGTCGCATGATGCAGAGCTCTGGAAGACTTGGGAGAGTCCCATGAAGCAGCACCCTGAGAGAGTCCCACAATGCAGAGCTCTGGGACAGTGCCATAATAGAGAGACTTGGGAGTGTCCCATGATGCAGAGCTCTGGGACAATGCCATAATGGAGAGCCTTGGGAGAGTCCCATGATGCAGAGCTCCGGGACAGTACCATAATGGAGAGCCTTGGGAGAGTCCCATGATGCAGAGCTCTGGGACAATGCCATAATGGAGAGCCTTGGGAGAGTCCCATGATGCAGAGCTCTGAGAGAGTGCCATAATGGAGAGCCTTGGGAGAATCCCATGATGCAGAGCTCTGGGACAATGCCATAATGGAGAGCCTTGGGAGAGTCCCATGATGCAGAGCTCTGGGGCAGTGCCATAATGGAGAGCCTTGGGAGAGTCCCATGATGCAGAGCTCTGGGAGAGTCCCATGAAGCAGGGCCCTGAGAGAGTCCCATGATGTAGAGCTCTGGGAGAGTCCCATACTGCAGAGCTCTGGGAGAGTCCCATGGTGCGGGGCCCTGAGAGTCCCATGATGCAGAGCTCTGAGGGGGTCCCATGATGCAGAGCTCTGTGAGGGTCCGTGATGCAGAGCGCTGGGAGAGTCCCATAATGTAGAGCTCTTGGAGGGTCCCATGGTGCAGAGCCCTGCGAGTGTCACATAATGCAGAGCTCTGGCAGGGTCCCATGATGAAGAGCTCTGAGAGAGTCCCATAGTGCGGTGCCCTGTGAGAGTGCATTGACACAGAGCTCTGGGAGAGTCCCATGAAGCTGCGCCCTGTGAGAGTCCCACAATGCCCAGCTCTGGGGCAGTGCCATAATGGAGAGCCTTGGGAGAGTCCCATGGTGCAGAGCTCTGGGAGAGTCCCCTAAAGTTCTGGGAGACTTGTGCGAGTCCCACAATGCCGAGCTCTGGGGCAGCGCCATAATGGAGAGCGGAGGGTCCCATGGTGCAGAGCTCTCGGAGAGTCCTATGATGCAGGGCCCTGTGAGTCCCATGGTGCAGGGCCCTGAGAGAGTCTGATAATGCAGAGCTTCGGGAGAGTCTCATGGTGCAGAGCTTTGGGACAGTACCATAATGGAGAGCCTTGGGAGAGTCCCATGATGCAGAGCTCTGGGACAGTGCCATAATGCAGAGTTTTGAGAGAGTCCCATGATGCAGCGCCTTAGGAGAGTCCCATGATGTATAGGTCCTGGACTATGCCATAATGGAGAGCCTTCGGAGAGTCCCATGATGCAGAGCTCTGAGACAGTGCCATAATGGAGAGCCTTGGGAGAGTCCCATGGTGCAGAGCTCTCGGAGAGTCCTATGATGCAGGGCCCTGTGAGAGTCCCATGGTGCAGGGCCCTGAGAGAGTCCCATGGTGCAGAGCTCTGCGACAGTGCCATAATGGAGAGCCTTGAGAGAGTCGCATGATGCAGAGCTCTGGAAGACTTGGGAGAGTCCCATGAAGCAGCACCCTGAGAGAGTCCCACAATGCAGAGCTCTGGGACAGTGCCATAATAGAGAGACTTGGGAGTGTCCCATGATGCAGAGCTCTGGGACAATGCCATAATGGAGAGCCTTGGGAGAGTCCCATGATGCAGAGCTCCGGGACAGTACCATAATGGAGAGCCTTGGGAGAGTCCCATGATGCAGAGCTCTGGGACAATGCCATAATGGAGAGCCTTGGGAGAGTCCCATGATGCAGAGCTCTGAGAGAGTGCCATAATGGAGAGCCTTGGGAGAATCCCATGATGCAGAGCTCTGGGACAATGCCATAATGGAGAGCCTTGGGAGAGTCCCATGATGCAGAGCTCTGGGGCAGTGCCATAATGGAGAGCCTTGGGAGAGTCCCATGATGCAGAGCTCTGGGAGAGTCCCATGAAGCAGGGCCCTGAGAGAGTCCCATGATGTAGAGCTCTGGGAGAGTCCCATACTGCAGAGCTCTGGGAGAGTCCCATGGTGCGGGGCCCTGAGAGTCCCATGATGCAGAGCTCTGAGGGGGTCCCATGATGCAGAGCTCTGTGAGGGTCCGTGATGCAGAGCGCTGGGAGAGTCCCATAATGTAGAGCTCTTGGAGGGTCCCATGGTGCAGAGCCCTGCGAGTGTCACATAATGCAGAGCTCTGGCAGGGTCCCATGATGAAGAGCTCTGAGAGAGTCCCATAGTGCGGTGCCCTGTGAGAGTGCATTGACACAGAGCTCTGGGAGAGTCCCATGAAGCTGCGCCCTGTGAGAGTCCCACAATGCCCAGCTCTGGGGCAGTGCCATAATGGAGAGCCTTGGGAGAGTCCCATGGTGCAGAGCTCTGGGAGAGTCCCCTAAAGTTCTGGGAGACTTGTGCGAGTCCCACAATGCCGAGCTCTGGGGCAGCGCCATAATGGAGAGCGGAGGGTCCCATGGTGCAGAGCTCTCGGAGAGTCCTATGATGCAGGGCCCTGTGAGTCCCATGGTGCAGGGCCCTGAGAGAGTCTGATAATGCAGAGCTTCGGGAGAGTCTCATGGTGCAGAGCTTTGGGACAGTACCATAATGGAGAGCGTTGGGAGAGTCCCATGATGCAGAGCTCTGGGACAGTGCCATAATGCAGAGCTCTGGGAGGGTCCCACAATGCAGAGCTCTGGGACAGTGCCATAATAGAGACTTGGGAGTGTCCCATAATACAGAGTTCTGGGAGAGTCCCATGATGCAGGGCCTTAGGAGAGTCCCATGATGTATAGGTCCTGGACTATGCCATAATGGAGAGCCTTGGGAGAGTCCCATGATGCAGAGCTCTGAGACAGTGCCAGAATGGAGAGCCTTGGGAGAGTCCCATGGTGCAGAGCTCTCGGAGAGTCCTATGATGCAGGGCCCTGTAAGAGTCCCATGGTGCAGGGCCCTGAGAGAGTCCCATGGTGCAGAGCTCTGCGACAGTGCCATAATGGAGAGCCTTGAGAGAGTCGCATGATGCAGAGCTCTGGGAGACTTGGGAGAGTCCCATGAAGCAGCACCCTGAGAGAGTTCCACAATGCAGAGCTCTGGGACAGTGCCATAATAGAGAGACTTGGGAGTGTCCCATGATGCAGAGCTCTGGGACAATGCCATAATGGAGAGCCTTGGGAGAGTCCCATGATGCACAGCTCCGGGACAGTGCCATAATGGAGAGCCTTGGGAGAGTCCCATGATGCAGAGCTCTGGGACAATGCCATAATGGAGAGCCTTGGGAGAGTCCCATGATGCAGAGCTCTGAGAGAGTGCCATAATGGAGAGCCTTGGGAGAATCCCATGATGCAGAGCTCTGGGACAATGCCATAATGGAGAGCCTTGGGAGAGTCCCATGATGCAGAGCTCTGGGACAGTGTCATAATGGAGAGCCATGGGAGAGTCCCATGGTGCAGAGCTCTCGGAGAGTCCTATGATGCAGGGCCCTGAGAGAGTCCCATGGTGCAGAGCTCTGCGACAGTGCCATAATGGAGAGCCTCGAGAGAGTCGCATGATGCAGAGCTCTGGGAGACTTGGGAGAGTCCCATGAAGCAGCACCCTGAGAGAGTCCCACAATACAGAGCTCTGGGACAGTGCCATAATAGAGAGACTTGGGAGTGTCCCATGATGCAGAGCTCTGGGACAATGCCATAATGGAGAGCCTTGGGAGAGTCCCATGATGCAGAGCTCCGGGACAGTGCCATAATGGAGAGCCTTGGGAGAGTCCCATGATGCAGAGCTCTGGGACAATGCCATAATGGAGAGCCTTGGGAGAGTTCCATGATGCAGAGCTCTGAGAGAGTGCCATAATGGAGAGCCTTGGGAGAGTCCCATGATGCAGAGCTCTGAGAGAGGGCCATAATGGAGAGCCTTGGGACAATCCCATGATGCAGAGCTCTGGGACAGTGCCATAATGGAGAGCCTTGGGAGAGTCCCATGACGCAGAGCTCTGAGACAGTGCCATAATGGAGAGCCTTGGGAGAATCCCATGATGCAGAGCTCTGGGACAATGCCATAATGGAGAGCCTTGGGAGAGTTCCATGATGCAGAGCTCTGAGAGAGTGCCATAATGGAGGGCCTTGGGAGAATCCCATGATGCAGAGCTCTGGGACAATGCCATAATGGAGAGCCTTGGGAGAGTCCCATGATGCAGAGCTCTGAGAGAGGGCCATAATGGAGAGCCTTGGGACAATCCCATGATGCAGAGCTCTGGGACAGTGCCATAATGGAGAGCCTTGGGAGAGTCCCATGATGCAGAGCTCTGAGACAGTGCCATAATGGAGAGCCTTGGGAGAATCCCATGATGCAGAGCTCTGGGACAGTGCCATAATGGAGAGCCTTGGCAGAGTCCTATGATGCAGAGGTCTGGGACAGTGCCATAATGGAGAGCCTTGGGAGAGTCCCATGATGCAGAGCTCTGGAACAGTGCCATGATGCAGGGCCCTAAGAGAGTCCCATACAACGTTGAAGGTGAAGGAGTTTGGTGGGAGTACCACAGTTAAATCAGACAAACTCACAGCAGAGCTTGCAGCGTGTTTCAGAGGTGATGGGGTGCAGGGGCAGGCACATTGGAGGTTCTGAGGTTACCCGCTTTATTGCTCTTCCATCTGAGTTTTTGAGGTGCTACGGGGTACGTAGGCCCGCATGCGAAGGCCGATAGTAGAATGCCATTTCAATGGATACGGGAGTGGGGCAATGTTTCTCCCTCCCAATGGGCCTCGTTATGAGTTTGGTGGTAATCCGGCAGTAAGTCTGCATAATAACCCCAAAACATGTTCACCATTACCTCCATTTGGTCCCGTAGCATTACCATGGGATTGCAAGTGGTGGCATAGTGGTGGTAGTCGAGAACAGAAGAAATCCAAATCTTGGAAAGCTGCGTCCCCTGCACACTGTCAATGAGACAATGAGCCTAAGGAGATGTAAAAACAGGTCTGACTGCTTTCAAGAAGACTTTTTGTATATTTTACACACATACAATGTATATAATTTTTAGAATGACAGTGATATGTAGTTCAATACATCCAAAGAATGACATACAATGATTCTGTTCGTTTTTGGAGGAAAAGATGTCTTCTCCTTTTTTATTATTTTCAGGTCGGCCCAACGCGTTTCGAGACTCATATTCTCTTCATCAGGGGCATAAATCTTCAAGAATTCTTTCACTTTAATCTACAAATAATTAATCAAGCATTCATTACTTTTTACAGAAGGTCAAAAGAAGAATAATTAACCAAGTTAAATCACTTTTTATAAAATAAACAGACAAGTTCCTCAATGAACCTGCCCTTGCTAGGGTACAATTGTTAAGAGTGCAAAGATTTGATTCATGTTGTACATTTGGTACCGAAATATTATGTCATGTGAGACCAAGATGGAGAATAATGTAGTTTTAACAAGATTTCTACACATTAAGAACCTTTAATTTACATGGATATGCTATCTTGAGACATAATAACGCCTAGAAAAAATTCAAATAAATAAATAGAGCCTGAATATAAAGTAGGGAAGAGATGGGGAGAAGGAGAACTCACCCTTCTTCCGGTAAGATAGTGGATAGAAGTCCACGGAGAGAGCAGTGGTTGCTGAAGGTAGTCTAGTCAGGAAGCTCTGTTCTCCTAGAGCATAAGTGCCTGCAGTCCGTCTAGGCTTAAGTAATAGCCCTATGATGTGAAAGAGAACTTACTTTCAATTAGATGATAGAAGAAGCAACAGTCTATGGCAGGATTGCGGTCAGGAAGCCCAGCTCTTAGACCGCATCTGCCACGGACTGTTTATTTATACTCAATGATGGAGCCGTGATGTCACTCGCGCATGCGCGAGCGGCGTCACAACAACCATGACGTCACTCGCGCGCGAGCGGCGTAATGTCAGGAATATGTGTGCGCGGGCGGCGTCAATGACATCACCCGACACCCTGTAATCAATATGAAGGTAAGTAGACGAGACGTGATAACATAACTGTTGTCACGCGCTATTCAGGTCCGTGAAAGTAGAATGTTTTAAAGGCTCACTATTTACTGTGCGTCTATGAAAAAAATGAAGAGAAGTAATCTAAAAGGTATTATGTTGCATGTCAAACTTCAACAGCCTACTGCCACAAAATAATGGTGTAAACGGCTAAAGTTGCATTAATGAAAAAGATGAGAACAATGGTTTGATCATTGCAATAAAAACAATCCAAGTACACTGGAGAGCATTGTTGTGATTCAATGTTGACTATCCAGAATATCCAACTTTTACATATCAACATTTCAAAGAAAAGGAAGAACAGACACCTGTACAAATTGTCTAACCCAAAAACGGAAGGGTGTACAATCTATTGTCAATACCATCCTAAAAGGTGTTATAATCAGGGAATCCTAGAAACAAATTATCAGTTATTAAGGCAAGCATTGTGTGAATGTGAAAAATAGCCATGTTTACAGAAATGGACCTAAATAATAGACCTCACCAAGGCCCAGTGCATCAAGATTATTTATCCAGAACAGTTCTCTCTGGGCCAATAGTTTAGGTAGATTACCTCCCCGGCTGAGGGTGGTAGTCCTCATTGCTGGAGTCCATGGGACTCTGTGGGGAATAAGCGGTAATTCTGAAGATTTTCAGTGGTAAGGTAAAATGATTTACCTCCACATTTTTTGCTGGGGGTACATCCTCCACCTTACCGACAAAACTCGTAGTCATCAAATTACCGCCACTTTAGCACCATTTTTACTGCACTGCCGTACTCGTAATAAGGTGTGATATGTGGGCGCTATGAGCTCAGGGATCCCTCTATTCCAGCCCCACTGGCTTTTCAAAAGCAGGGAGTTTAGGATTTCTCCCCAGTTGCCTTTCCGCCAGTCACCCTCCGCAGAGCTTGAAGGCAGCCAAGTGCAGCACAGTTTGGTCGCCCCGATATTGACCGACCGCCAGGACCACGCTGGGTCCATATTGACGAAAGCAAGTGCCTGATGGGACGCCATTTTGAGCAAGGTCCCTGGCCCCGATGACCAGGCGGCCGCATTAATCATTGTCAAGGGCTTTGCTAATTAATGGCCGGACCTGCCATCCGCTGGGACCGACCCGCTGACATCCAGCTCAGTGGTGCAGTCTGGCCAAGCCGGCACTCTGGCGGGCAACACTCTGGGGTATATCTGGCCGGATCGATACCTGCTTCCATTTGCATCTGCTTAGGGGGGAGGGGGGGAGCAAAGTTATAGCAATGCTGCCGCTAAAAATGAAGAACAGAGGAAACTAGTTCAACATTAAGCTTAATAGAAGAAAGCGAACACAACCCAACTGCTGCCAGGCTATTATGCAAGTCTATGCAAAAAGAACGAGCATATTCGTCCTTGGCACTTAAGGGGTTAATAGGTAGCTAAAAATGTCACACTATATATCAAAAGCAAAAGTACATGCTCCTCTGTTCGGATGCAATGCGGTCTGGTGGCCGTGGGAAGTGTTGGCATCCGTGCTTAGGGGTGTGGAGGTTTGGGTGTCGATCCCCAGGCGCGGGGAGACTTCCCAAGCATAAGCAGACTGGTGTCCCTTAAGTATTCCGTCGCTCAGCTGGGGGGTGGGGGGTGGGGGGTGGTGGCGGGAGTCATGGTCCGCTCTTATGTAGAGAGCGGGACGGGCAGAATATTGGGAACACTGGTTCATTTAATAGAAAATGTAGATTACGTGCAGATGGCCACCCAGCGGTTGCACTGGTGTGCTGTGGGGTTCCCTGAGGCGAGGAGGGGGAACCTGCTTTTACTCTTTCATTTTCCTCTCTGTCTCGTGAAGAAGTAAAAGCCGCTGCAAATGCACTTTTCAGGCGGCGGCGGGTACGCGCGCCTATGGAATCCATGTGTTTTGGACCAGGAAAATCCAGTTTTTCCAACGAATCGCACCCAGGAGAATGAGGGGGTGCGCGTGGCGCAGGTCTTTTCTCTGTTCCGTGCCCTCTTCCACCCCGCGCCATCTTAAATATAGGCTGTAGTGGAAAAGAGGCATAAAGGATGAAGCCCCGCTTATACGCCTCTATTTTCCACTCAGCCCATTGCACAATGAAGCAGAGCATTGCTCTGAAGTAAGGGATGAGGTTATTATGAAAACAAGTTGCATGTAGGTAATGTGCAGGTAGGTAATGTGGTTCAGAAAAGTCTCCACGAGGGACTTTAAGTTTTGACCGTGCTTTTTAGATCAACTTTGAAGTCAAGGGTCAACTGGGACGTTCAAGTGCAAATTGTGACCGTCTGCACCCCAGGGATCCCTGTGGACGTGCATAGATTGAACCCGGAGTGATGTTCATTGAGTAAACCACAGGAGAGAAGGACGGGCTTCTGATTGGCTGAGGGCGAGGGGTAAGGAGAGGCGGGCCGGCTTCTGATTGGCTGAGGGGGTTAAGGAGAGACGGACCGGCTTCTGATTGGCTGAGGTGTGGTACAGCTCCAGATGTCTGAGACCCAATGTTTCTGCTAGCGCTTCACTGAGGCATTGCTCAGATGTCTTTCTGAAGGCTATTGGAAACCGACAGTTCCGCCCACTTTAGTTCTTTGACCACTGATGGACGACGATTGGATCTAGGAAAGGTGAGAGGTCATCGGGCGTACTAGCGGTCCAGCAGCAGCTCCAATGGGATTGAAGGGCTTCAAGCAGGCGGGAAAGCTGTGGAGCCCCTATTGGTGCTGCTGTGGCACAGGACACTTGGCCGGCTCTTGCTTGGCCCAGGGGCTAGTTGTCTGGTTTGCTGAAAGCACGTCCAGTGCCAGTGAAGCAGAGCGTGCCCAGCAGAGGCAGCTCAGGTAAGAGAGGCAGAGCGTGCCCAGCAGAGGCAGCTCAGGTAAGAGAGGGAGTGTTTTAGAGTCTCAAAGTCCCTTTACAGGTAGTTGTTGTACTTGTAATGTTCTTTGCAATGCTTTCTGCTGTTCTGCTGACACCGCTGGCTGGCGGCTCTCTCGTGGCATGATGGTGGCCACTGCATTTTGGGTCTGCTCGTGGCATGGTGGTGGCCACCACATGTTGGGTCTTCTCGTGGCATGGTGGTGGCCACTGCGTGTTGGTTCCTCTCATGGCATGGTGGTGGCCACTGTGTGTTGAGTCTGCTCGTGGCATGGTGGTGGCCACCACGTGTTGGGTCTTCTCATGGCATGGTGGTAGAAACCACGCGTTGGGAATTCTCGTGGCATGGTGGTAGTCACCGCACATTGAGTCTTCTCATTGCCTGGTGGTAGCCACCGCAGGTTGGGTCCTCTTGTGGCATGGTGGTGGCCACTGTGCGCTAGGTCTTCTCGTGGCCTGGTGGTGGCCACCGCGCATTGGGTCTTCTCATGGCCTGCTGGTGGCTACCCCGCATTGGGTCTTCTCGTGGCCTGCTGGTGGCCACCGTGCGTTGGGCCTTCTCATGGCATGGTGGTGCCCAACGCGCATTGGATCCTCTCGTGGCATGGTGGTGGCCACCGCACGTTGGGTCTTCTCGTGGCCTGCTGGTGGCCACTGCGCATTGGGTCTTCTCGTGGCATGGTGGTGGCCACCGCGCGTTGGGTCTGCGCAGGGTTGGGTCTTCTTCAGCCCGTATTCAGGACTTGTCCAGAGGAGCAGCAAGGTAAGGATGCAGACCCCCGGATTAAATAGGAACTTGGGGGCCGAGAGGCAGCATCTCGCCCCCCCAAGCACAAGGTTTCGACCATTCCAACTTGCCAGTGTGGGCGTCCTGCATGGTATAGCAGGCTATACCCCTAGTATAATTCATAAGAGGTGCCACCACCCAGTGGTGCCGACTGTGCGAGAAGGCTAGCAACGGGAAGGGAAGAGCTTCGGGGTATCTTAACCGTGACGGGACCAGGGTCTGAGGGGCGCACTTGGGATGTACCCCCCCTGATGAGGCCTTTTGTGAGGACTCAGAAAAAAGATTGGTCAACCGGCCAGGGAATATTTACAACCGCAGTGTGGCCTCACCTTTGCACCTTCAACCTCACTGGATGGGGGATTCCCCCCCCCCCCCACCTCCTATGTGAAAATCAGAGGTGGAAATATACATATATCAGTGAGCAAGAGTTGAGCTTCCTGATAATAATGAAAGAAAAAAAATACCAGGTATTGCATGCAGTTATTTGTACGCGCTTTCCTTAAAATCACATTAATTCACATTTCTACCGATTAAAACATGAGATATTTTATTGCTTAATTTCCAGTCTGTGGCGGAGCAGAGGTTCTTACTGATTTTGACAAATAAATACAGATGGAAATCAGCCTGTTTCTCATCTGTATCCATTGTCACTGATGTCTCAGAAAAATAACTCCCTTCCCTTCCTTCCCTCCCTCTCTCCTTCCCTCCTCCCTTCCTCCCTCCCTTCCTTCCCTCCCTTCCTTCCCTTCCTTCCTTCCTCCCTTTGCCAGACGTAGAGCCGCTCAGTTGCAATGCAATCTGAGAGCCACCAGCAAGCAAGAAAGTGGAGATCATGTCAATAGCAGGGGATTTGTTGTCTAAGGCCTTCAGGATCTTGCGCCTCAGGTAAAATAGGGCAGAGGTCGCGCCTCTGGGTGGTCTAAACCCCAGCGGGTGGTTGCGCAGCCAATTGAAGGACTCACTGTATTCCCTCAGTTGCAGAGTTCAATCTTACCAACAAATAGTGTGTCTGCAACTCAGCAGTAATTTGTCACGATGCTAGGGGTTGTCTTTGCTTGCTTGAGCTCGGAGATCTCGTCACTGGCTACCGGTCACCCATCACCTCGATTACAAAATTCTGACATTGACTAATAAATGTCTGGCAGATATGGCCCTGCCTACCTTCTGAAAAGGTTAAAGGAAGTCCCTGTTGTACGATCTCTCCGGACTAATGCTCTTGATACCTTGTTTCTTCCCAGACACAAATTCAAGAGTTTTGGTGGCACTAGAATCAATGTCCGTGCCCCGTGTATTTGGAAGTCTATTCCTCTGCACCTGAGAAATAGCCCAAACATATCAGGCTTTAAAAAAAGCTATTAAAACCCTGGTATTTAATTGCAATGACTAGACTACCGCTATCCATCTTCTATACCCTGGATCCTTCACTCTGGACTTGGAACAAGTTACTTACCTGTAACTGTTGTTCTCCAGCATGGGTCTGGCATGGATTCACATGCTCATGAATATTCCCCGTCGTCAAGCTGGGAATCCTCGGTACAGAAAAAAATCAGTATCAGTTTCGTTTCTGATCTGTCTTTCTTAGTAACTAATCACTGATCTCTGGGTCATACTGCCCCCAGCCAATGACTGTCCTCTCCCTAAGCCCCGCCTCCGGCAGCCATCCTCAGATTTGGTAGCACGTGAAGTGGCAGCATGACCAAGTGAAGAGCCGCAGAGGGGTAGGCGGGAGGGTTCGCATGTGAATCCATGCCAGACCCATGCTGGAGAACAACAGTTACAGGTAAGTAACTTGTTCCTTCTCCAGCATGGGGTCTGGCATGGATTCACATGCTCATGAATATAAGATTACATAGCAGTACACACATGCACAACCACGGAGGGGGCAAAAGGCTCCACATTAAGCAATACATAAACACAACATTAAGCAACTCTTACCTCCTCACCAGGCCCTTCAGGCGAACAGGTTGTGCAGCACTGCTTGGCCGACCCTGGACTCCTCCCTGGAATCCCAATCGACGCAGTAGAATTTCGTGAAGGTGTCCGTCGACCTCCACGTAGCAGCCCTGCAGATGTCCAGCAGGGGCACACCAGACAGGAAGACCGTAGTTGCAGCGATCGCTCTGGTCGAATGGGCTCTCGGACGGCCGGGCAGCGGTCGGTTTGCCAACCGGTGACAGTGCATCTTACAGCCGGAGAGCCATCTGGAAATGGAAGTCTTCGAGAGAGCCTTCCTTTGATTCACAGGTCCAAAGTTCACAAACAGCTGTGATGTCTTCCGAAAACTCTTTGTGCGGTCCACGTAGAACTTCAGCGCTCTAGCTACATCCAGCAAGTGCAGAGTCCTCTCAGCCGGCGACGAAGGAGACGGGAAGAAAACTGGCAACACCAAGGGCTCGTTGAGGTGGAAGTCCGACGGCACCTTGTGCATGAAGGAGGGATGTGTCCTGAGCACCACCCTCGTGTCGTGAAAAGTCAAGTATGGAGGCTTGCAAGATAGGGCTTGAATCTCTCCCACGCGCCGTGCTGAGGTGATGGCCACAAGAAAAGCTGTTTTCCACGATAGGAACTTCAACGGTGCCGTATGCATAGGCTCAAAAGGGGCCCCCATGAGCCTAGTCAGCACCACGTTGAGCTCCCACGCCGGGGCTGGGGCTTTCATCGGCGGGAACGTGCGGAATAGTCCCTTCATAAATTCCTTCACCAGGCGATGAGACCACAAGGACACCCGTCCTGTTGTCCTGGTGTATCTGGAGATGGCAGCCAGATGTATCATGATGGAGGCGTGAGCTAGTCCAGCATTGGCCAACGACAGTAGGTACGGCAGTACTTGAGGGGCCGTAATCCGTAGAGGGTTAATCCTCTGTGCCCGGCGCCAGACAGAGAACCTCTACCATTTGTGTCCGTAACACTTGAGAGTTGAGGACGCCCTGGCCTTTGCAAGAACCTCTCTGCAGTCAGTCGGTATATCATATCCTCCAAACTCTAGCGCTGCAGGAGCCAGGCCTGCAAGTTCAGTGACTTCGGGTCGTGATGAAGAATGGCACCTCCTTCTCTGGAGAGAAGATCCGCGTCCACGGCCAGTTTGACTGGTGGGGACGCCGATAAGTCCTGAAGGTCCGGGAACTAGATCTGTCTCGCCCACGCCGGTGCAACGAGGATCATCCTGCACCGGGACCTCTTGAGCTGGTTGATGAGCCGGAGTAGCAGTGGCAACGGCGGGAACAGGTTGTCCCAGGGGAACGAGAAAGCATTGCCCATGCTCCTCGGTTGGGGGAACCTGCTGGCGAACCTCTGGCACTTGGAGTTCGTCGCCGTCGCGAAGAGATCGACATGGGGTCTGCCCCACAGCCTGAAGAATCGATCCACTTGATCCTGGCGTAGCTCCCACTCGTGGCACGAGCGCAGCTCCCTGCTGAGTTAGTCGGCGATGGTGTTCTTTATCGCTGCCAGATGAAAAGGTACCAGAAAAATCCCCTGGTCGACAGCCCAGTGCCACAGATCCTGGGCTTCCTTGGACAGAGCAGGGGATCTGGTTCCACCCTGCTTCCTGATGTAGAACATTGTGGTGGTGTTGTCGGTGAAGATCCCCACCACCTTGCCCTTGAGGGACGGAAGAAAGAACCAGAGGGCCCAAAACACTGCGCGAAGCTCCAGAATGTTGATATGAAGCTGTTTTTCTTCCGGGAGCCAAAGGCCTCTTACGTGGAGATCTCCGGTATGCGCTCCCCACCCTTCCAGGGAGGCATCCATCGTCACCGTTACCTGGTGAGCTGGGGTCTGAAAGTCTGCGCCCGCCGTCAGATGAGTGCTGGTGCCCCACCACCAGACCGCTCGTCGGAAGGTCTCGTTGAGCGGTATCCTGTCCTCGAAGCTGTCTGTCGCCTGGATCCAGCGTGCGTCGAGGAACTCTTGCAGTGGACGCATTCGAAGTCTGCACAGGCGTACCAGATAGATGCAGGAGGACATCATCACAAGAAGGGATTTGATGGATCTTACCTTGGCTACGTCCGTGGCTAGCAGGCGTTGCACCTTGCCCAGGATGGCTTTCATCCTTTCGTCGGACGGCGAGGGCAACCATGCCACTATGACGAGCTTGGCTCCCAGAAACAGGGCGACCTACGAAGGGACCAGGTGGGATTTGGGGAAGTTGATGGAGAACCCCAGGTCCGTGAGTAGCTGAACGGTCTTCGCTGTGTGTTCTACGGCGAGCTCCCTTGTCCTTGCTCAGATGAGCCAGTCGTCCAGGTAGGGATAGACATGGATCCCTTGTAGGTGTAGCCACGCCGCCACCGGTGCTAGGCACTTGGTGAATACCCTGGGTGCCGACTTTAATCCGAACGGGAGGGCCTTGAACTGGTAGTGCCGTCCTTGGACCACGAACCTGAGGAACTTCCGGTGTCCTTTTAGAATGGATATGTGGAAGTAGGCATCCTCCAAGTCCAACGACGACAGGAAATCGTCCTCCTCCAGCTGTCCCAGCACGTGCTGGAGGGTGACCATCCGGAACTTCTAAGCCTTGATGTACTTGTTCAGTCGCTGCAGGTCCAGGATGGGACGCCAACCTCCTGTCTTCTTCTTTACGAGAAAGTATCTTGAGTAGACCCCGGAGCCCCGAGGTCTCTTTGGGACGAGCTCGATGGCACCTTTCTTGAGCATCGCCCTTACCTCCAGCAGCAGCTGGGGTACGTGGTTTTCCTTCCTGGCCACGGGTGGCACGCGAGGGCACTTCTTTAGAAACTCGAGGGCGTGTCCCTGGGCCAGGGTTTCCAGCACCCAACGGTCGGTGGAGATGGACTCCCACACGCTGATGAACTTCGCCAGCCGGCCTCCCACCGGGGTGCTTCGGTGGGGGCCCGACGCCATGGTCGGTTCAGTCCTGTTTCGAGGCAGCCTTGCCGCCTTGACCTCCCTGGCGACGACGGCGGGAACCTCCAGACTTGCCCCGTCCTCTATAGGCCTCCTGCGACGAGGAACGGGCCGCTTGACGGTAGGTAGAGGAGCCGCTGCCGGGACCTTTGGAGGCCCCTTGCTTGCCTCTGGTGACCCGAAAGGACGGCCGTCGTTGCTGGAGAACTCCCAGGGCCCGAGCTGTCTCCTTGTCCGTTTTGATGGCTTGTAGGGACGCATCGACTGTCTTCCCAAACAGGTTGTTCCCGTCGAAGGGCATGTCCAACACTTTGGCTTGTACGTCCTGGCGGAAATCTGTCGCCTTAAGCAATCCGCGCCGTCTGAGGCAAACACTGGCGGAAGCCGGTGTCAGCGGTGTCCGTCGCCACCGTTATGGCGTGGTCTGACGCCACCTCGCCTTCTTGCAAGATTTCCAGGGCTTCTGCCCTCTTGTCGTCCGGCAGGAAGTCCAACAAGGGAGCAATTTTATACCAAAGTTCCCTGTCGTAACGGGCAATGATAGCCAGGGCGTTGGCTGCCTTAATCGTCGTCGCCGCCGGCGTTATGACTCGTCGTCCCATCGCGTCGAGCTTCTTTCCCTCCCCGTCCGGCAGTGAAGTCGATGTCGATGCCGATGGCCCCCTGCCTTCATTCTGGCTGCCGCCGAGAAGACTGAATCCGGGGTCGGCTTTGCTCTCAGGCATAGAGGGGCCGCGTCGGGGACCCGGTACTTCTTTTCATATTGGTCCCTTTTTGCCGGCGTCATGGACGGGTTCTTGAGGAGGGAGAGCCCCTCGTCCCAGATGTCATCCAGTAGAGGTATCGCGAGGACCATCTTCCTCTTGGTCTCTCGACGTTGATAGGGGAACCCCTCCTTCTTCTTTTCTTCGGGGCAGAGCTGGAAAAGCTCGGATGCCCTGGAGATCATTGCATGGAAGGATCCAATCCCAATCTCATCGGGCGGGGAAGCCCGGGGAGGGGGGGACGACGGGAGGTCCACCCCGTCGTCACCGCCCTTGTCGTCCGTGCCCGTCGTGGCCGTGCCCATGTCCGTACCCGTGTCATCCCCGCGGACCATGGATGGGGAGGAGGGTTGAGCAGACCTCGAGGGCTGGAAGGGTGTAGGAGGATGTGTTCTTCTCCTCTTGGGTGGTCGACTTCCTGACGGGCCTGCCCCTGGCTCCTCCGTCGGGCCGGGCTCCGGCTGCTCCGTCGGGGGTAAAGGCAATCTAGTCCTTATTTCAGAGCATAAGGATTGAATTGCTATCAAAATGGCCGCCGAGTTGTCCTGCGGCACTGGCTGCGATGGGCGCAACGGTTGGTCTGGGGTCCCGTCGGCGCCACCGTCGCTTTCGTCGTCCCCCTCGTTGGGATGCCTCTCGACAGGCTGGTCCTCCTCCATGCCCGCGTCGTGGCTCTCAGGGACTTCGACAAGTTCCTCCTCGGAGGTTGTGTCTGAATCCACGACGGCCACTGGCCCCCCCCTTCTTTCTCCGCCGGGGGCTTCGAGGGGGTTCTTTCGATGGGCTTGAAAGATGCCTCCCTCCGAGGTGGCAGGGAGACTCTGGGCCCCGAGGCCGCTACCACAGGTGTAACCTCCGCAGGCTGTGGCTGGGTGAATCAAGGCCTTAGTCACTGACGGCGTGCATGTGGCCTTCACCTTGGGGGAGGGCTCCCCGCCTCGCTCCCCATCAGCCAAAAGGTTCGAGATCGACCGGGGCCTCTCCAGAAGCTTGGCTGGGTTCTCGGATTTCCTCTTAACCAAGCCAGAGCGTTGGCTCATGGTCGATGGTGCCGGGGAGGATGCGCCCTGCCTGGCAGCCGAGGAGCCTGACCGTTCGGCACTCCCGGTGCCCGCGGACTCGCGGTGCTTAGCCTTCTGTTGGGCCCCCGTCGCCGGATGCCCTCACAGGACTTAGAAGATCGCTCAGATTTCTTCTTTTTATCTTCTCACCTGACGGGCTCTTTCCCTCCAGCCAGTTGGCGAGACGAAGATGGCGGTCCCTCATGGTCCGCTCCGACATGTTCCCGCAAAACGCACAGTCCTCCACGTGCGTTTTGTCCTCCTGAAGACAGTAGAGGCATAAGGGATGCCCGTCTTCCTTGAACACGTTCTGCAGCTGGCATCCAGGGCAGGCCCTGATCAGCTTCCCGGGCGTCGAGCTCTCTTTTTCCTGGCCCATGTCAGGGGTAGGCCTCAGAAACTTCTGGAATCCTCAAAAAGCATCGTTCGATGACATCTTCACCCTTGAGGGGCGTAGAAACATCGAAACAGGTCCCCGTTGATCGGATGTAAAGACGGTGGAGCTTGAGGCTCAATTTAACTGAAAAATTAGAAATTCTCTTTGAAAAAGCGCGAAAAATGCAGCAAAAGCTCGAGAGCTATAGCACGAGGACTCCCATCACTTGAACATGCGGTAAAAATCTGAGGATGGCTGCCGGAGGCGGGGCTTAGGGAGAGGGCAGTCATTGGCTGTGGGCAGTGTGACCCAGAGATCAGTGATTGGTTGCTACTAGGAAAGACAGATCGGAAACAATACTGATTTTTTCTGTACCGAGGATTCCCAGCCTGACGACGGGGAATATTCATGAGCATGTGAATCCATGCCAGACCCCATGCTGGAGAACTTACTGTTTACCCTTCCTGGCCTGATCTCAGGTCGCCTTGCTTGTGCGCACTGAGGCCTTCGGGCGTGTTGCGCCCTATACCAATGACTTAATAATAATAATAATAATTGAGAAGTGGGTCTTCTTGAGGGTGGACAGGAAGTCTACTGATTGCAAGGAACTGGTTACAAAATATTGCTGCGGTTTTGCCGCTGAAATCCATGTAAAGGATGCGGGAGACACCCCCGCAACCCCCGGACCTATAATACAATTTAAGGAGTGTGGTGGACACCCCCACAACCCAAGATCCCCATAAATGGTATAATGGGGTACACCTTTACCCGGTCAAACCACAGCATTTTTGCCGCGATTATTTTTATAGGCAACATTTTTGCCACGATTTTATCACTGCATACCTACATGGGCCAGACAGGCAATGTTTTCTTTGATGGTCTTGGCTGAGCAGGGGTTTAATCTGCTCTGAGGAGGCATTCATTCTTTTGACCATTTGGATGAGGTCAGACTGGCAAAATACATTGAAGGAAGGAAAGCAGGGCAGACGTATGGGTTTAATCTTGTACCAGAGTAAAGGTGCCAAACTGTCTACCGAGGCTTAGGAAGAACGTAAGCAATAAGCATTGGTTCTGGGGCAGAATCGTTGGTAACAGCCTGGGCCAATGTTTTTTGTGAGAACCAAAGGGTCGCGCTGAGCGAATGACCTGTTGTTTCTCACAAAAACATTTCCTTACCTAACATGGCCGCCATGTAAATGGGACTCGGGGCTCATATGGAGCTCCTCTTCCATTTCTATTGTTGCCATGGGCAGGAATGCAGTGAGGAGAGAGGTGGAAACACCAGGACCACAGGCGCTCAGGTAATTGGGGAACGGGAGAGGCGAGGGGAGACAAGGGAAGCAGTGAAGGGAAGATGACGGAGTTGCTCCGACCACACGCTTGCAACGGGAGATTCAGCATCGAGTTGTAGCAACCTGATAGGCTAATGCAGTTGCCGGGTGTGCTACTATTGGAGGGAGAGCATTTGCAGGGCGCTGTTAAATCCTGGTAGATCCTGAATCGTTCAGCAGCGGGTTATTGCCCTGAGAAATGCGACCACACGGAGGAAGGCTTGTTTTGGAACCAGGAGCACCACATATTGTTTCAGTTGTGGCAGGCGACCAATCGGTCTTTTGGGTCCATCGCGCCAGTGCTCCAGCTTTTCTTTTTATGAGAGCAGGCTTGGGGGCCAAACAGACATTCTTCTTACGGGTGGGGCTTGAGTACTTTGCAAATGAGGTCCAGAGTGTTGCAGAGTTCATTTTACATGTTGGATAGGGGGATCTCTGTGGGTCTCCTGCAATGTCAGGAGTTGTGAAAAGTGACAGCCAATACTTCCAGAGGTACCCAATTCATCGGACTGACTTGGATGGATCCAGCCTTGGGGTCAGATGGGGTGGCGAGACTTAGCAAAGAGCAGATGGAAGAGGGTGTTAAGGAGAATTCTCTGTAAGGCTAATTTCCCTAACCTAGTGAGTCCCGCAGCAGCTTTGCTGGATTTTTGGGGTCTATTTTTTTCTCTCCTGCTAAGAGTGAGATTCTTTTGCTCCCACTCTTAGACATGATTTGAGGTGTTCCTTTAACTTTCCATGTGTTTTATGGGGTCTTTTACTCCATAGGGTCTCATGTGTTTTTTTGATGTGGGTTACACAGCACCCTCCGTGCCGTAACCCAGGGGTGTCGTAGCGACCCCCCAACATAGACTCCATACCCTGGGACTGACTACTGTCTCCCAGGGCATGTAAAGTCACCATTGGCTTTGCTAGTCCCAAATTATGAACAGAAACCAGTACAAACCATCATATTGTGGACGTACTGGTCGGGGCAATTTGATTGCCCCGGGGTCTGTTGTTCGAGGGGGCACGTCTCCGTCCCCTCTGATAGAGTTTTGGCTGGTGGCAGTGGATACTACTTTTTATATTCGACCACGAATATATCTCTATGGGATTTTCCCATTGTTCGAGGCTACCAACTTTAATTATTTAATTCTTATAGCCTCGAACATACCGCCGGTTTATTTATTTCATATTAATTCGCCAGTTGGTATTTTTTTGCCAGAACTCGATTCTAAAATGGCGTTTGTGTTCTCTTCTGTGACTCCAACCCAAGTCGAGCCCTTTGTTCCACTTTTTGGCAGGCTTCTCCACAGAAGCCTCCAAAAGTGGTGCCACTCTGTCTGGGTACCACAGGGGGTGTGGGAGGGGGTTTAGGCACCCTGGACTGAGTTACCTTGGTAACTCAAGTCGCACTCTCATGTGATTGGCCCAAGTGGTGAGCCGGCCGGCTCACCACTTAGCATGTTTGATTGACAGCTAGGCTGAATGAATGGAGGTGTGCTGCAGAAAAGCAGGGCTTTGGGGACTGGAACTTCAGAAGTCGCCACAGGACCTAAGAATCCGAGGAGGGAGAAGCTGAGCCGGCCTGCAACGACGACACCACCGGTGGAGCCCTGCTGAACCGTCTCACCACTTTTCCCAACGACAGAGGAGATCTCTAGCCCGGAGAGTCTTCTTCCTTCGACTGGTGGGGATAACCAGTCTACCTTCTTTTCGCCTTCCTGGAGCATCTCGTGGCTGCCTTGCCTGTGCCAAGCACCCCGACAACCGGGATACCACGTTTTCACCACTACCGCAAACCGAAAGGGTAGTACATTTGTACCGGAGAACTCCGCGGCTGGGTTCTTCCCTGGCAGTGCAACGACCTTCATCTTTCCTCCACAATGAGATCTTCTCTTCCTCTGGACGATGCTGCGACTTGCACCCGCTGCCAGGAACAACTGCCCCGCTGGAGGATCCTCTCCATTTAAGGTACCGTGTTCCGCCTGCCTTCCCTTGCAACCGTTTGAACCTGGTGTATTAAATCCTCGTCTCTCGAACCTGGGTTAGCCTGGGACACCTTAGCTAACCTTTCTGCACTGAACTAAACCTTTTTCGAACTACCTCCACAAACTTCGAAGACTCTGTGTAACTGTCTGATCTTGGGCACCTTCCGCCCGGCTCCCTTGAAAGTGGGCCTGGCGCCTAAACTTCCTTGCTCACCAGTAGACTGTGCCTTCCTATACTTGCTGTGGTTCTTTAAAAAGTGTTTAGTGTGTATGCTTCCATAATTCTGCTTTTCCCTCCCGTTTTATTTAACTTGGTGGAGTGCCATCGAACGTTAAGCGCTCACCTCTGTCTCGAAATAAGTGGTGTTAAATAAGACTTGTCCAACAAGTAATCAGGGATGTACATGTGATAATAGTGATTGTGTTTTGAACTTCTCTTACCAATTTAGTGCTAGTGTGTTTTATAAGAGTGTGTTAAATAAATAAGTATATACTTTTACACCCAAGCTCTGGTCAGTGTTTGCTTGTGCTACTGTATTTCTGCACCTATTTTGTATGCTCTGTATACTGCCTAACTCTTCTTGAGAGAGGTCTGACTGCTCAGCCACAGCTACCAAGTGAATCTGTGCGGTACAGGCTGCTACCAAGTGGGTTTACTGCCAAACACCTGCAGTCTTAAATCTTTTGCAGTGGTCCCTAAGGGAACTGCACAGGTTTCTGCCTAACAGAGGGGTGACCAGAATGCTGTGCGGCTGGAGGTCTGAAGTCAAGCCGTTAATGGTAATTCTGTCTGGTGGTATCCCGCCAGGGGACCCGGCGGGATACCACCAGACTTGTAATGATACCACCAGATGGAATGACCGTCACTTGGACTGACGGAATTACCGGCAGATTCCAAGTGCCAGTAAGGTAAATTAATCCCACAGGACTCCATGGGGGGATTGCCAGTATTGCCGGTAATGCTCTTAGCTGGAAGTAACGCAGGCCCCCCCACCGGCAAACTTGCAGTATGCCGGTGCAGTAATATGCCAGTAAACAGAATAACTCTGCACTGCAATACTCCTAATGAGGCCATATGAGTCTGCAGGCTCGATTCTCGTGTTCAATGTTTATCCAAGGACCCAAGGCCTCCATTGTCGGCACGAGATTGGACCGAAATCTCAAGTGTGGCATTCTCCTCTTAGGACATGGACATTTATTCTCCTCTTGGGACATGGGCATTTATTCTCCTCTTGGGACATGGGCATTTATTCTCCTCTTGGGACATGGGCATTTATTCTCCTCTTGGGACATGGGCATTTGTTCTCCTCTTGGGACATGGGCATTTATTCTCCTCTTGGGACATGGGCATTTATTCTCCTCTTGGGACATGGGCATTTATTCTCCTCTTGGGACATGGGCATTTATTCTCCTCTTGGGACATGGGCATTTATTCTCCTCTTGGGACATGGGCATTTATTCTCCTCTTGGGACATGGGCATTTATTCTCCTCTTGGGACATGGACATTTATTCTCCTCTTGGGACATGGGCATTTATTCTCCTCTTGGGACATGGACATTTCTAAAGATCAGGGGTAAAGGGCCTCTTTTCAGGATTTCCTGCGCATATTCACTATATTTCTTGTCTGGCCTACTGCTCACTGGGATGTTCTAGATCTCAGGTAATAAAGTGTGGACCAATGTGTAACTGTCAGAAAACTATTACTCAACGTCACCCAAGAAATTGGTTGGGAGGTTTCACAGCAAATCATGGACATAGGCCGCGTGTAATTTGCAGAACTCGGGGCCAAAGTGCCCTTGTTTAAGAAGGATCTAGGTTTTAAGATTTGCTTTGCTCTCAGACAACACACGTGTACCTCCCAAAATGCGCACAGAACGACCAATCAAGGGCCCCATGCCTTTTCCTGGTTCCTCACTTGAAGTCAAGCTCCCCTTTCTCATCCTGCTGGGTCACAGCTTCACCCTGCTGGGCCCTGCTGGGTCCCGCTGGGTCACACCTGCCCCTTGCTGGGTCACACCTGCACCCTGCTGGGCCCTTCTGGGTCACACCTGCACCCTGCTGGGCCCTGCTGGGTCCCACCTGTACCCTTCCTGGTCGCACCTGCACCCTGCTGGGTCACAGCGGCACCCTGCTGGGTCACACCTGCGCCCTGCTGGGTCCCACCTGTACCCTTCCTGGTCGCACCTGCACCCTGCTGGGTCACACCTGCACCCTGCTGGGCCCTGCTAGGTCCCGCTGGGTCACACCTGCACCCTGCTGGGCCCTGCTGGGTCCCACCTGTACCCTTCCTGGTCGCACCTGCACCCTGCTGGGTCGCACCGCACCCTGCTGGGTTCCACCTGGGTCCCACCTGTACCCTGCCTGGTCGCACCTGCACCCTGCTGGGACCTGCTCGGTCACACCTGCACCATGCTGGGTCGCACCTGCACCCTGCTGGGCCCTGCTCGGTCACACCTGCACCATGCTGGGTCGCACCTGCACCCTGCTGGGTCACACCTGCACCCTGCTGGGCCCCGCTGGGTCACACCTGCACCCTGCTGGGTCGCACCTGCACCCTGCTGGGTTCCACCTGGGTCCCACCTGTACCCTGCCTGGTCGCACCTGCACCCTGCTGGGCCCTGCTGGGTCACACCTGCACTTTGCTGGGTCGCACCTAAACCCTGCTGGGCCCTGCTGGGTAACACCTGCACCATGCTGGGTCGCACCTGCACCCTGCTGGGTCACACCTGGGTCGCACCTGCACCCTGCTGGGTCACACCTGGGTCGCACCTGCACCCTGCTGGGTCGCACCTGCACCCTGGGGAAGAGAAGCAGATGCTTAAGACCCCAAGCATGGAGTTTCATCAGCCGCCAGAGCCTCCGGTACCAAAGCACTGGGCTTATGAAAGCAGCAGCACTTTGCCTTCCAAAGGATGGGCCTCCGGTGCAACGCTAGGCGTTATGGTGGATTAATGTCCAGCCTGGTGAAGGCAGGACCTGTACAGAGATTGAGACCCCCACCCCCCTTCCCAAAGCAGGAAAAGGGCATCTGGAACTGAAGCTCTGGTGCTGGCATCATGAACCCTGGCAGCCTTACAGGGTCCTCTGCAGATCTGGGGGGCAGAACCCACGGCCCTTGATGGCATACAGGAAGCCCACGAGCTGGGGTTGCCAGCCACTTGCACCGTGCCTGGCATGGATACCACCCTCAAGGCAGTGCATTAAGAGGGGTGATCAATTGAGGGGGCTCTCGTTCGAGGGCGTGGCCCAAGTATGAGTGCTTAGTCCCCCGCACCCCAGTCCTTACATTCAAGTAGCCGTGGTTGAAGAAATACCTGCGGGGGCTGCTGATCCCCTCCTCCCCCCACCCAGGCAACCCTTTAATCACACAGCTCCTTAAATGCATCGGGCTGCCTGCTGCGTTATGTCTCTCTATTCCGAAACAGAAGGAGGGCTGGGTTGGCCAGCTTCTCCTTTTGTGTCCGAGTAAAGCGCCGACACCCAGTGGAAGCCCTTTAACCAAGCACGGTGAATGGGCTTCCTGCTGCACGTTAGCTCTTTATTCAGAAACAAAAGGGGAGGCTGACCAACCCAGGCCTCCTCCTGTTTCTGAATAAAGAGACATCACGCAGCACGTTTAGCCGAAGCGCTGCTCGGTTACACAGCTCGGTTACACAGCTGACATTAGGTGTCAGCATTTCGGATTGGACGCCTGCAGGCAGCTGTGTAACCGAGCAGCGCTCGGCTAAACGGCGTGAGGTCGGCGTGGGCCCCAGCAGGGCCCCGGCTCGGGAGCCCATCTCAGAGACTGCTGGGGCTTGGCCCGGGCTAGCAGCGGCTCACAGGATGGTTGCCAGGAAGAAACCAGAGAGGAAAGGTAGAGCGGAGCAAAACTGTGCATGCTTCTTTAGTAACCAGGAGTGGGAGAGTTGGCAGGAGTGGAAGAGTAGCCAGGAGTGGAAGAGTTGCCAGGAGTGGGAGAGTAGCCAGGAGTGGGAGAGTAGCCAGGAGTGGGAGAGTAGCCAGGAGTGGGAGGGTAACCAGGAGTGGGAGTGTGCATAGAACCAGGAAGATATCTAGTAAGACTATAAAGGTGTCCTGAGTTAAGAGTTGCCAGGAGTGGGAGAGAAGAGGAGACGAACAGCCGAATTAAAGCCTGAGAGATGGGGGGCTGAACTAGGTGAGAAGCAGGGACTCCAACTAAAAAGACCAGCAGTATTCACGACGGTCCACAATGTGAGAGAAGATGAGGAGCCAAGTGGCATGGAAAAAAAGAAAAAAGTGGGCGCCCATGAGGTCAGCCGCCTTTACACCCCGGATCTACGCTGGTAATCCCTCCATTACACTTAAAGATCCCATCTCAGCCTTGGCGTCCTGATATCGCAGTTAGTAGACGGCTATTAGGAGTGTAACTGGAACCAGGAAGATATCTAGTAAGACTATAAAGGTGTCCTGTCCATGGCGCATAGAGAACCCTACTATCCTAAATCCAATGCATTTATTTCTTTCTTTATTTTTGCATTTGTAAAGCGCCTTAGCCCGGGAGAACCAGGGCACTGTTATTGAAACCAGTTACACATGAAGCTTACAGACCAGGGGCAAGAGGACTGTCCCCGCAGATAAAGGCATTTCGGGGGAGGTGTTAGATTATCTTGCAGTCTCGATTAGGCAAAGAGTCATGTTTTTAGGGCCTTGCGGAAGGGCCAGTAGAATTCCTCGTCCCTTAAGGCGGGGGGCAGTGCATTCCAGCGGTGTGTTGCCACTGCGGGGAAGCTGGAACCTCCTCCCCTGAATGAGGGAGGGACAAGGCGGTGAGGGTGGTAGCTGCCTAGCAGATATACTAGGTCAGCAAGTCTATTGCGCTAAGAAGACTTTAAGATAGCCCTCCTTCATGATGCCTAGAGGAGTCTACAAGGGTAGCTGGTCTTTTTTTCAACAGGCTTGCACTCGACACAGCGACATCAAAGATACGCGTACGTATAAAGCACCACTTTGGTGGACATTCTACCCCGAGCACGGCTATCCATCCACTTACAGTAGAATGCAGCTACGACCTACGAAAACATTCGGGGGTAGCTGAACACTTAACGTTTTTAAGCCTTCTTACACCAGACTACGCCTCAGGAACCTAACATCAGTATGTAGCAAAGACCTAGGACAAATTTGGGCATGCTGATCACATAGCGAGTCTCCAGCACTCATGCCATCTCCTAACTCCTCTCAGGACCCATCCACATGCCTGACCGCATGGGTCGCGCTCTACCGGAGACTGGCCAGCCCCGCTAAGCCTTATCGTGGCCAAATGCACACACGCATTCTAATCCTACTTCGTGACCTCCAACACTCTGGACTTCGTTCCACTGAGGGAGCTCCCACTACCAGCACTTTGAGACTATAATAATGGTAAAAGGCGCTATATAAATGACAATTACAATACAATAGAATATCATAGAGATGCAAACGACAGGTCCGAGCAGTATTACAAATGTGTAGAGAAAAAGAGAGGAATCAAAATTGACCCCAAGATTACGTGCGGATCTAGAAAGAGGGGAGGGAGGGAACAAAGGAGGAAGAAGGAGGAAGATATGTGGCTGGAGAGAACAGTACTCCGTTGTGGCAGGTTTAAGGTGGAGTAAGTGAGAATTCATCCAGGTCTGGGTGGCAGAGAGGCAGTTAGAGTAGGTTTTAGAGAATCGGGGAGGAGGGAATGCAATGGAAATCTGGGGGTCATCCAACAGGGAGAGTTTAGAACAAAAGAGCAGACCCTGTTCAACAACATGAGAAGAATGTCCCGACAATCCTTTTGCAAGTCTTAAGTACCGATTCATGGATTTGTTTGCACGGTTCAAAGTGACTTTTCACTGCTGAAAAGTGACTTTGCACTGCCGACACAAACCCTGATTCATGGAACTGTGCAAAGTGTATTTTTGCAGTGCAAAGTCAGTGCAAAGCCATTTTTGCAGTACAAAATGAACCTTGCACTGACTTTGCAGGGTTTGAGTAGACAGTGCAAAGTGGCTTTTCATCAGTGAAAAGCCACTTTGAACTGTGCAAAAAATGTATGGAACAGGGCCCACAATCGGTTTTACACTTACCTGTCTACCCGGCCCATGCCTGGGTGAAAATAAAGCCGGCTGACTCGGGGTCCCTGATTGACTTGCCAACATCTGGGATCGTGCATAAGGAAAATACACCGACCATAGGAATAGATCTTATAGAATTGCAAACTAATTACACGACCACTGCGTAAAATAAGTGCACTGCTTCTGTGGAGGTATGCAGGAAGTGCACCACTGTGTCTCCAAATACAACATGCCCCCCTGGGAAACAGGACGATGCCGGGCGCCAGGGGTTCAATGCCATGGTCTGATCGGCTGTGCCCTTCAACACATTCCCCCCACACCGCCCAATGACTTGAGTACTCCATTCTTGGTAATAATCTTGGTTATAAGTAACATCAGTTACCAAGCGCTGTGAAACCACCTTCCCATAGAGAGCGGTGCTATATCAAGCAGAATTATTGGATCTGACTAAACCTACAGCAGCGAGTCAGTATTCAAACCAGTTTTTTTCTTTTCCTTCTGGGACTTTTGTAGGATGGGAGTGATTGTAACATGGGCAGCACTCTGGCATATTAAATAGTGTAGAGGAAGTCCCAAATAAAGCCTGCACTCCAGTCTCCCATTTTGAAGTACCAGGAACGTTCACACCGAGATAAGTGACGTATGATGAGCAAATAAACCAGCAGCAAGCCGCAGTAGGGCTCTGTCCAGTACCCATCAGAAGAGCAACACCTATTGAAGTCCCAATACCCAGAAAACCATGGACAGTAAGGTATCCATTAAGAAAACCCGACCAGCAAATGAGACGAAATGAAGATTGCCTCAGTACTGTCCCGGAAGAAACCAAAAAGGCCTTAATGGTGACGACACGAGGACCCGGACAGACTCCCAGGTAGAAGAAATGACGACCCGAGAATGACACACAGAGACGAAACGCCATGAGTAAGGATATCGTGAACCTAACATAAAAGATGATGTCCACATGTAAAGAGAATGAAGCTGTAAACAGGATGAAGATATTCAACCAGCTAACACCTGTAAATATGCTTGGAACCCCAAGAAAGCTAAGAAAACAGTACAGCTTGCTATGCTTAGTATAAAAATAGTGCGGCAAGCGCCATTTTACAGTCTATCGCAAACGAAGTACTTTGTTATAAGTATATTTCCACTTTGCACAAAAGCAGAACAAACCCAGGTTACTAAAGGCTAAACACAAGAAGCTTCATATTCTAGCAACACGAAAAGAGACGGCTGAATCGAAACTCGGCAGAAGCAGCTCGTGCCAGGGAAGTCAAGGTCATCCCAATAGACGCTATGAACAGTAGCTACTTTAATTGAAACTAAGAACAGAATATCCCGTCTCTGAAGGATAGAGATAAGAAGGCAAAGGCAGGTGGCGGGTGAAACGAAAATCAAATACACAAAGTGAGAGAAACGAGACAAATTCACGGTGTGTGAATCACGTGACCGGCTGAGCGAGAAGAAGCACAGGTTCACACCTACGTTTGGCATCAAACCAAGCAGAGATATCAGAACTTTTCCAGACAGAAGATGCAGTTTTGAGGCCAACCACAGTGAACTAATTGACACATGGCCATTAAAGTAAAGACTGATTGTAGCAAGGGCTGGAGGGAGGCCGGGTAACTAAGGGGCACCTGGCTGACCATTCTGTGTGCTTCTAAGCAGAGTGGGAAAGTATGCATGGGGTTGGTGCCAACCCAATCACGATGGACCAAATAATCTAGGGTCCTATAGCGAATAGAACCAATAGGATGTCATACTTTTAGTGACGTCTGCAGTAGTCATTTTGAAGGAAGGGCTTAGATGCCCACCTGACAGTGTTTTACCCAATCCCCTCACTCCTTTACCATATACAGATATAGCACCTATATTAAAGTTACCTTTTCCTAACCAATAGAATTGCATGTTAACTTTTGAGTGTTACAACGTCAGTTATGATGAGGTTAGAGTATAAATGTTGCAACTTGTAGGAAGTTTGTTGGAGTTGAAGCGAGAAGGATGATCGCATCTCTGCTGATTTCCATGACTCCCCGTTTTTTGTACTCGTCATTAAACGGACGCCCTTTGCCAAACCATTGAGTTGTCCTTATTGATTGGTGTTGGAGTAATAAACCTGCACCCCATCCATCTCAAGGTTGCAGCTATCTTGTCTTAAAGTACTTCGGGGCAAACCTCGGCTCTATGGGCCAGCCGGGGGTCTCCGGAGTACACTAGCATCTTGGCATGTAGTAGCTGGCAGCACCCTGGCATAGCGATTACCGCTATTATATTACTATTGCCCACCTAGCATTTCTCCAGCTGACTCATCTTACTGGCAAGGCCAAGCATACCAACTGGCTGCTCATAGTATTACTACAAGGAATGCAGCACCGTGGCATATTTGGCCAGAACCTGATTGATATATGTGGCACCGTGCAAAATTATGCTAACCATTCTGATTTAATTTCCATTTTTTCACTTGGCGCGGGATAGGATGTTGCAGGGAGGGGCGGGATGTGGGAGGAAGTGGTTAGTTAATGTTGAGAGTTGAGAGAATAAAGACATTTGCATCCTCCCATCTTGCCAGTCTCCTCCCTTGCATCGTGGTTGAGTGAGATCGTGTGGGGCCTCAAGGTAGGCAACGTTGCAGGACATCACACTGGCAACGAGGGGTTGTCGAAACTCCACCCATGGCGGTTCCTCCTCACGTCGATATGAGTAGAGTGGAAGGCTGCACTGTACTCTGGAGGGCAGAATCACCGGCCAGCCTCCATTCAGTGGATCCCGCGGGCAGCAAAGGAACGTGCGGTGCTCCCCGCACCTCATTTCAAGGGCGTGGAGCACGGCTCTGCCCACACAGGCCCTGAATGAGCTGCTGGCTGGCAGAGGGATGCCACAATGAGCGGTAGGGAAGGTGCCGTCTGGAAGATCAACACGCCGGTCCAGAAACAACACGCTGGTTCGGAAACAAAGGCACTTTTCACGCGATAACAGCGTTTGGCAGAGATAATGCCTACAGCAGAACGCTGCATGCAGTGACACTCCAGCCCGCAGCAGAGGTATACCAAGAACCAGCCAGGTCTGGTGACAAGCATGCGGCCAGTGCAACGCACATGGGTAGCTGGGATGGAAGAGCGCGCACCAATTCACGCTGCAACACCATTGCAGCTGGCCAAACCTCCCGCATGTCACCCGCATGGGGGGGGTGGAGGGCACAGCCCATCAATCCACACAAAACGCAAAAGAGTGGGGGGAGTCAGCGCAGCCTTGCCACAAGATGTCAGACGATGAAAATCTCACAGTACCTCTCACACCAGCGGCAACCCTACCCACAAGAATGCAAGACAGCCTCATTACGCAGCTGTCCAGACACTTTGACCTGACAGAATCCAGCAGCCTGGGGCCACGTTGGAAGAGATGGCTCTGAGACTTTGAAGGGTGCATTAAGGCGATTGGACCTGTAGATTTGGAAAAGAAACACAGCCTCCTCACACTGTCCATCGGCCCCAACGTCAGACACATAGTGGATGAGCTCCCTGATAATGCAGAGGACACATAAGCAAACCTGAAATTGACGCTAACAGAATACTTCACCCCACACACGAATGTGGACTACGAGAAGCACGTGTTGCACACGACCAAGCAAACAAAGGGGAGTCCATGGAGGCCTTTGTCATGCAGCTCAGGGTGAAAATGAAGCATTGTGACTTCAATAATTATTCAAACAACGAAGCATTGAGATCCCAAATCATAGCGGGTTGCGAGTGTGCAGACTTTAGAAAAAGGCTACTACAGAAACAACGCACGTTGGAGGAAATACTACGCCTCTCCCGCTCAGACGCAGCTCTGGCCTCCCAAGTAAAAGGCCTGGGTGAAATCAAAATAACCCACGGCAAAAGCAAAAGCATCAACAAATTAGACACTGCACCCAGGAGCAATGGTGAAGCATTCTGTTACAGGTGCGGTTACGAGCTCCCACATGAGGGCCCATGCCTTGCAATTGGCCAGCAGTATTCAGCCTGCGGGGGAGACAATCACTTCTAAGCGGTATGCTGCATGTACCGAAGCCAGATACGAGGCAAAGGAAAACAGTCCTCCGGAAGAGAGAGGCAGGCACAGAGCCCCCCCGTGCATACATCCAAGCGCCCGAACCGTCACCACGAAGACCCAAAGAAGAGAAACCAGAGAGAAGGTCGCATGACCGGACATCAAGTGAATGGCGAGACGGCAAGCCACCATCAACAAGATTGAGAAGACGGCCCAGGAGATATGACCGTTAACTAGTTGAGCACTCTCAATCAGACAGCAGATCAAGCGCATCCTCTGGAGAAGAAACTCAGAGGAGCCTAAAGCATCGCGAGGAACCCAGGAAAAAGGGATACCTGTACGCCCTAGGTAACCCCACTGCAAAGGAACATAACCCAACCCTCATCCTCCAAGTAAACCAGACACCTGCTGAGTTTCTAGTTGACACGGGTGCAACTGTCAACGTCATCAGCGAAGAGGTATATAACAGCATACCACAAGCCCCAAGTCTCAAACCAGCAAAGTTTCATATCTACTCTTACGGATCAAAGGCACCGTTACCCTGCAAAGGGTACTTTCTGGCATAATGCATATACAAAAGACAGTCAAAGGAAATTCCTATGCATGTCATTGAGGCTGGCACAGAGAGTTGGTGCATCCCAAGCTACAAGGCAGCCATTGACATGGGCCTGATCCATGTACTGTACAGACTGATGGTCCATAAATAACCGGACCCCACAGCAATAATTGAACAGCTCTTCCCTGCTCTGTTCGAAGGCTTTGGAAAACTTAAAGGGCGCCAAATAGACTAGCACATTGACCAAAGTGTGGCCCCATTGGCTCAGCACTATCGGGGAATGCCGATCAACATACAGAAACAGGTTGAAGAGGAACTCCTAGAACTCCTCAATGCGGATATCATTGAACCAGCAGAGTGACCCACTCCGTGGGTATCCCCCATTGTCCCATTACCAAAGAAGGACTCAAATAACATATGCATATGCGTTTGCCATACAAGAACACTTCCACCTCTTCTTGTATGGCAAACCATTCACGGTAGTGACCGACCATCAGGCACTGCTATTCCTGTATAGTAATCCACAGGCCAAGATGCCACCAAGGATAGCCAGATGGGTGCTACGACTGCAAGACTACAGCTTCAACATCGTGCACAGACCCGGAAGAGAACACAACCCGGTGGACTTTCTATCACGGCATCCCTGCAAGGAACCTCAGAGCTCTCGTTCCATAGCAGATCAGTATATCCATTACATAGTACAAGGCACCACGCCAAAAGGTGTGAATCTGCACCAAATTGCACAGGAAACAGAGAACGACCAGGGCTTGCAAGTGGTCCTTCGTTGCATAGAAACGGGACACTGGAAACAGGCTAAACAGGCGGGGGAGAGCACCTGTGAGGAAACGAAGCAAGGCATCACCTGCCTGATGGCTGTCATGGATGAACCGAGCAGTACAGCTGAAGGACTCCTACTAAAAGGTACCAAATTAGTAATTCCCAGAGCACTACGCTGCAAGGTACTAGACCTAGCTCATGAAGGGCACAGTGACATAGTATCGACCAAACGGATGCTCAGACAGATGGTATGGTTCCCCGGATAGACACCCAGGTCGAGGAGCTTCTCAATAATTGCCCCACCTGTGCTGTGCTCGACCCACACACAAGCCCAGACCCTCTGTCCATGACAGACCTGCCGGAAAAGGCATGGGACGAGTTTGCAGTACACTTTTTTGGAGTACTAGGAGGGGAACACATCCCTGTAGCAGTGGGTGAATACTCCGGTTTCCTTGATCTACAAGTAGTGTCATCCACCTCTGCATATCACACCATCCCGCCCTTGACAGGATGTTCACTGCATACGGCATACCACGCATCCTAAAATCGGACAACGGTCCTCCGTTCACTGGACAGGACTTCAAAGCATTTTCTGAGTGCATGAGCTACATCCATGGCCGCAGCACACCACTGTGGCCGCAAGCAAACGGCACAGTAGAAGGCTTCATGAGCAATTAAAGAGGAGCGTACAAATTGCCAGACTGACTGGAGAATCCATAGAGAAACTACTTTACCAGATTCCTAAATATCTTCCTTCTCGAGCTCTTCGCTCATCCACCTCCAACTCCCTCAGGGTCAGCCGCTTCTCCAAGCAACGAGCTGGGGGTAGATCTCTCTCCGCAGCAGGGGCCTCCCTCTGGAACAGCCTTCCTGCCTCCCTGAAACTTGAGGAGAACCATCTCCGATTCCGGAAGCACCTCAAAACCTTCCTCTTTGCCTCCGCTTTCTCTCCCCCTCTCCCCTGCTAAATATTACTGAAACTGCACTGGATCTGCTTCTGAGCCACCCACCGATCTCGGTCCTTGGCCCAGCCACTCTTCCCTGCACTGCCTACCTGCACTACGGGACTGTCTCTGTATCCTACAGCCCCTTCTCCCGGCACTTACCTTGCACTTGCCACCAGCTGGCCCTATTATCTTGTATTCTACTAACCATGTACTGCACTCTCCTTGCACTTGCCACCAGCTGGCCCTATTACTTATCTTGTATTCTACTAACCATGTAGTGCACTTCCCCTCTCCCCTTCCCCTTGCACTTTTCCCAGTCCCCCTACCCTTGCACTTGCGCGATCTGAATGACACCTGGCCTAGTAGGATTGTTGTCTGTCTCCCCTTGTCCCCCCCCCTGCCTCGTCGCGCCTTGAAACACTTGTGTATAGGCGCGTTACAAATGCCATATCATATCATCATACCAGCTATCACGAGACTATCGAAATACCCCACACAGCACCACGGGGAAGATACCTTCTGACATAATGTTTGGCCGAAACATAAGGACTCGACTGCCCCACACAGCCAGCCTTGATGAACGCTATGAAGGAGGTGCTGATGTGAGGGAGAAGGACTCTAAGCGCAAGGAAAAAAGGAAACATCAAGCAGATGGAGACAGGAGAGCTCGACCGAGCACTCTAGATCCTGGAGACGCAGGCATAGTGCGTCCATCGCAAGGCAAGAAAGCGACAGCCGCATCTGACAATGAGTATCCAACGGTGACGCATGTAAAAGGCTCCCGCATCACCAGAAACTCATCTCACATTAGACGCATGCGAAGTATCATCCCGGACATTGCCCCCAATTTCGAGTAAGCCACTGCTGGGTGGGCCTCATCATATGAAGGAGAGGCGGAGGACTCCTGCGATGAGCAAAAACCTATCGCGGGCCAGAAGACAATGGGAACCCCAAGCCCGTGAGACTTACGAGCCGACCTCAACGTTTGATTGAGGAAATGAACTAGAGACGTCATTTTGTTTAGTAGGGGGGCGTTCATACCTTGTTGGTGCTCCCGGTTCACGTGTCGGGGGATAGGATGTCGCGGGAAGGGGAGGGCCGGGAGGTGGGAGGAAGCGGTTAGTTAAATGTTAAGAGTTGAGGGAATAAAGACGTTGTTTGCATTCTCCCCTCGTGCCGTCTCCTCCCTTGCATCGTGGTTGAGTGAGATTGTGGGGGGCCTCAAGGGAGGCACAGTAAAGTCCCGCATATAAAAGTGCGTCTTATTTAGGATGACCTCTGACCTGTCCACGATTCTCTTGATGTAGTGCCACTGCAGTTAGAAATGAGATATTTAAACGTTCTTAATGCACCATAGACCCCCTACAAACAGAACCCCCTTCACCCCCCCTAGGCGCAGATCTGAAGGGGAGGCCCAGACAGGTAACAAGGAAACCTAAATGAAGGGCGGACAGGACAGTTGCGGTATTTACATGGCCTCTTCCTGATACCGCGTGCAGTAATGCGCTCGGCGGTAGTTCCGGGCGGAAAGACCGCCACACTTGTAATGAAGCCCTGGAAGTGGCAGTGACAGGAAAGGACGGCCGCACTTTGCTCCATACGAAAACCGGTGCACTCGTGCAAGAACCTCCCCGGGGCTCTCCAGGGCCCCCACCGCAAACAGGGGTCTCTTTGATCATCCTTGAAAAAGACTCCAACTTCCTCGACCACCAAGTTCCTTCCTTTGAAAATCCAAATTGAGAGCCTTCACTTTTGAGTGAAGTATGTTTGGAAAGTAGTCCGGTTTGTAATGTTACAGCGCCCTCTGCTGTGAAAAGCAAGCACTTGCCGCTAACGGTGCAAGCCGGGAATCCTAACAAGCGACACAATTTCTGTTGTGGAAAACAAGTTTGGCCACAGATTTTTAAACGTATTTACGTAAAAAAGAAATGTTTCGGTCATTACCAAGAGATCAAGAAACTTCATGTGGTGCTATTGCTAACCCCAAACCTTAAATCTAGGAATGCTCCTTTAATTAAAGATTTCCAAATGGGTTGCACCTGGGCATTGTCAGTGATCCTAATAGGCTTGTTGTCACAGGGGCGAGCTGCAGGGAGAGCCGCAGCATATACTACATTATATAGCGCTGCCCTTGCTGTGTTAGGCCTCTGATGAGGCAGGGTGGGGCGACGCCCACTCCCTTTGTCACTCCTTTTGGGTGTCTCTTTTCTGATATAATGTGAAACGTCCACTCCAAAAAGTGGTCCCCGCCCTCCCGCAGCATTATTTCTCCAAAACCTTTTTGTAAGGGGGCGTCATGAATGTTTTACAAAATGGGTCCGATCTGATGATGTACAGATGTACCCTGTGCTTGGTCAAATATCTCAACAAATTCAAATGTGTTAGCTTCCTCCATTATTATTATTTTGATATTTATTGAGTGCGGTCCGAGCTTCAGGATGCAATGGACACTTTACTTTAAGTCATAGGAGGAAGTACACGCCAAGGGGAGCTGATCGCAATGGATCAATGCAGGGAAGTGGGGCGCTAACAGAGGGTGGGGGAGGGCAATTTGTCAGCCAGGGATCTACAAGCAACTAGGGAAGGAAACAGTGGGGAGCGGATCACCCAGTCCCAGGTTAGGTGAGGAGTGGAGGGTGTGGACCTTGGTGTTGGGAGGAGGCATTTCTTGAAGAGGAGGGTCTTGAGTGTTACCATTTCTGATACTGCACTTTCTTTTGGTTTCTTTGCGATACATCGGATGCAATGGTACTGGCCTACAGACTTGCCTAAGGGACTGGCCTGACAGATGAACATCCATGCCAAGCGATGTCGCAGGGCAGAGCACAGCTGAGCTGTGGAATGCGTGATGCCTCAGGGCCGAGCCCCTCCTGAGAATGTACACAGCGACGAGGCTGCTGGCTCAAATCCCAAGGCTGCCAGAGGCTGCGTTGTGCCTTTCGCAACTGAAGGCTCTGTCGTTCCTGTTCTGCGAAATGACCTGTTTGTTGTCATACATGCTGGTTCATGGGTGGAGAATGGATTTAGCTGCTCCACTGTTTATAAGGATGAGCCAGGCTTGGGAGGGGCAGAGCAGCGACCGTCCTCCCATGCACTGGTGCGTGGTTGCATTACAGCCCATTTCTCTCTACTTCTGGTCTCCTGTGTATTATTTGTGTCCAAGTGCCTGGAGTGTCTACTGTGCTTGAGGTGTCATGGGGGAGCTGGATGAGCACTGGTATCGTGGGGAGCAAGACAAGCCTGTAACAGTGCGCTCCTTTTTGAAATGTTGACGCGAGGGCGCGAGCCCTGTGTTAACGGGAGGAGATTCCGTAGACTGTGGGTATCAACAGAGAAAGCCTGTCTTCCATTTTTGCTCTTTGCTAAATTAAGTGTTTGACTCGATTTTCTAAATCCCCTTGTGTGACAGCGCCTCACTCCATAGGACTCTGAAGACGATTTCTTCTCACAATAGCTCATCACACCTGATGAAGTGCGAAACGTCTGACAGCTGAAGGCTCCCCCTTGCAGTAGGCCTGCAGTCTCCCAGGGGCCCTAGTCATGCATCTGGGGCAGGTTCTATCTTCAAGGACTGGGACACTGTCCCCTCCAGTTGCCACCACTTCCTACTGGATTTCCCAAACCATTTCCTCTCCATGTTGTAAAACTTAAGTTGTCTGTCCTGCAGGTCGTGACGTTCCGTCAAACGTTCGTCCCTCTTTAGAAATGAGGGTCTACAGACACACACAAAGATATCCTTTTTTGCAGGGAGGTCTGTGGTGACAAATTGGAAATTGCCAGAAGTATTCTTTCTTAATCCTCACACATTTCTTGTAGCAATTAGACTGCCATCTGTTACCCGCCACGGTTGTTGTGGCTCAGATCCTAAAACAACACGTACCAAATGCTACTGCGATCAAGCCCATCTTTGTTAATGATGGCCTCCCTACTGCATTCACTAGAGCACTACTAATAACGGGAATTGTACGATCGGATCAACAAAATAAAAAAAAAAAAGGTCAGACCATACAGAGAGACAGAAAAATGCTACCACCAAAGGTTCGAACACCAAAAGGACAAATCTTTGGTGGTAGCAGTGTAGGAAAGTATTTTTTTAAAAAAAACTGCAGGGGCTGCCAGGGTCCCTCGCAACACCCCGCTCACTATACTGTGTGGTATAGTGAGTGGGAGTTACAGGGTACACCCCTGCAGCTCCCGAAAATGAATAAAGAGAATAAAAGGACCCTGCGGCGCCGGTTCCCGATCACGGAAGTGAAAGGGAACTGGCGCCGCAGGGAGACAGCGTGAAGGAAAGGTAAGTAGGGTAGGGGTATGTTGGGGGTGTGGGTTTGTAGAGGCTTGTTCGCATGGAAAATGTGCAAACCTTTTGTGGTTCGCACATTTCTCATGCAAACATTTCCGTTGCTGACTTTTCTGCGATAGAAAAATCACGCAGATCCCTATTAACGTATACCGTGGGAACCTTTATCTAAAAAATAACGTGTGATGAATCGGGGTCTATATTCGGTCTCTTAAGGCTAGGACCGATCACTGGTTCTAGCAGATCTTCATCTGAGTTACGATCCAGGAACAAGGAATTTGTACCCAAACTGGCTCGCGGCTCATATAGGTGCGAGGGATTGGGTTCCCTGTTCAGAACATTTAAAACTAAAGCATTGAAACAGGACTGGGCCTGTTGCCGTGATCATATTGGTCGAATATCCTAATCAGGTCCTTATGCCAGGCTGTACTTTCCATATCGCAAGGCACACACATATATATATCAATACCCATGTCCGACTGCCAAGCGGATATTTATGCCAATGCGCCTTAGAGGTACATTAGAGGTAATGGAAGTTAAGGGGGCGTAGATGAATTTACTATCTGAAGAGCGTATCTGTCACCTGCGTAAACGAGTGGGCGTGACCGAAACTCTTCGACGGGTACCTACCTCGTGCAGCTGCATGAGTAAGGTATTTTCATAGAATATCATACACCTTGAGGAGAGTTTGTTAGATATACATGGTGGACTTTTCTGGTTAGATGGTCTCTCTGGCGTTTGCCCGCTCCCTGGCCCTAGTTAAGGTATAGGAGGCTTTTGAATTGGGCTCTTGAGGGCATATGATATGCTGACCCTTGGTGGAAAAGGTCGTGTTTGAATTCATTTATAAACGGCTAGGAGGCCACCTGCCAATTCTAATTTGCACGGCCAGATTTGGTCCTACGGACTCAGAGAATATCAGTAATTTGGTCTTTGGGAAATGTATAATAGCCATTGAGAAGTTTGATTGGTTTTTATGACCAAGAAAGTGTATTAATGTTTTTAGTTTTGTTAACTTATTGTTTTTTGTGAAAGGTTCATTAGAATTATACATTTCCATAATTTCCATAAATCTAGAATTATACAATAATAATACCCAATAAATACATAATTCCTGCATTTAATTAAAACCTGCTGACAGGGAAAACATCCTGTTGTGACCAGAGGAGCAATACTGGAGACCTGATCCCACCCACACCCACCCTCCAGAAAGACTAGCAGGCCTACCAAACAAGCGTTCAGGGCCAAAACACCCCCCAAACGAACCCAACACTCCCTGGCCTGTTTAATCCATCTTGGAGCGTCTTATTTTGACCCCTTAACTGCCCAGCACACAAATTGTGTTTCAAACTACAATTCCCATGAAACCTGGCTATTGACTCATCTGGTTAGGTTATAGGAAGAAACATTGACTGTAATTTATGGCCAACAATTCTCCACACAGAAGGGCGCTTCAATAGAGGTTAGTGGACAGCAGGCCTTTTGTCGGCCATGTTCCCTTTGATTTGTCTAAACTAAGTTTACAAACTTACCACATAGAACTAGGTGCACCCGTTTCCCATAAACAGGGTTGCCCAATCCACTCCTGAAGAAGGCAGCAGAAGCATTTTTTCATGCCGAAACGTCTCCAGTGAGGTCCAGGGCCATGACTTTCTGGTCCCGGACTCCATCTAGAACTAAACATTAGTGACGTCAACTAAAAGGATTGGTCTTTTCCAGATCTAGTTTGATTAGATTAGACCAAAGGATTGGTCTACGATATATCCAGTTTATTTAGACTAAATGACCGCTTTACCACAGATTCAGTTAGAGCAGTCAGTCCTTATGAGAACAGGATAAACGTTGGGCTTGTACCAACTGTGTTGCCTTTTAGTATTTGTGAATATTTTTCATTTGAAAGTTAATGACGAATTTGTTTTATGTATATATTGTCAACACACAAGTTGTTTACTTTTTGCACTGTTTTATTATAAACATCACATTGTTGTTTTGAAATTGCTGGAACAATAAGGAGCGAAATGGATGGGCTCCCATACCCTGCGTCATGTCACGATAAAAATACATAATCAAGTTTACGGGCAATAGGAAACACCCCACCCAAGAAAGTTTAATGAATAATCTTGGTAGACAAAATTGAAGGGTCACAAATTGTGAACACCACAAATTGGAGATGAAATGATCGAGAACTTGATCGTCTCAGAAACTCAAACAGGACACTCTTTGTGATTGCATTATTTTGACCCTTAACTGCCTGTCACACAAATTGTGTCCCGCATCAGGAGACTTCAAAGTAAGGTCTACAACCTGTGGCTCCCCAAATATTCTAGACTACAATTCCTATGAAATCTGGCTCTTGACTATGCTGGTTAGGGATGATGGGAGTTGTAGTACAAAACATCTGGAAAGCCAAATAAATAATAATAAGGATGCATACCCCTACCCCAAACTATTCCTTTTAGTGTTAGGAGCTACCTTTACTCTGAGGCACTAGGCTCAGAAGAATGCCAGCGTGCAAAAGGTTTTAAACGACACAAGCATATATTCAAATTCACAGACCACAGGAAGTGTGCCCACCAGAAACCAGGTGGTCACCAAAAAGTAGGGGCAACCGTATTTACATTGGTACCTCCCAGAACTCCCCACCCTTTGGAAAAGTGGCTTTTCATGGTCGCTGCTGCTCTCACACAGTTCTAACAGCTGGGTGTGCTGTCGCACAACCCGTAGACCTCTTCCACAAACGCAAACCCCAAGGGCTGCCATACACCAGGGGCATACTGGTAGGCAACCAGCAGGCCGGGCAATATTGCAATGCAGCCTAGTTAGTAAAAGCTGTAAAGCTCACTCGGAAGGAATAGAATTCTGAACCCATTGCTGGCATGGCAGTGCCACCAGGCAATGCCCTGATGCCCTGTCTCTAACACTGGTCTAAATCAGCGAACAAATGCAGTGATCACCAGCCATGGTAAATATAAACACAGATGATAAACGTGTGTTTTATGTAGTGCTTCTTAGCATGCTTCACGGCACTAGTGTCGATGCATGTGCACGTTATTATGAATCCCAGAAAGAAAACTGATGTGGCCTAATCTGGCCATGAACTTGTTCTCTACAGTGTGAGCAGACCCCTCAGCTGCAGGAACCTGGCACGGTGAGCTGTCTGCCCTGCAACTATCTGTCTTCTTCTTGCAGAGAGATTTGTATCCAGCAGCTGGGATTTTTGGATACCGAGGCTTGAGCCTCCATCTTCTCGGGTTGAGGGTGTAGTCTTGGGTTGGGATTCTTTCTGGTCTGTGTGGACTTGTCACAGTAGGGCTGGTGTCACAGGGTCTTCGCAGTGATGGGCCGCGGGTAGCGGTGGAAAGCGTTTGCAGTGGTGGTAGTGAGTCTCCCGGTCAGAGGGTTGGGGTCCTGATCCGGATCAGCATGAGCTGTGCTTCACTAGTGAGCAGCCCTTTGCACTGTTGGCAGTCGGAGTAAGATGACGCAGAAAGCGGCCCAGGGTCCTTAGTTATGCTAATGTGTCTTTGTTTTTATTGCTTTGCTTCTGACGAGGCAGCCCTTGGTTTGAGCTGGGGGGGGGGGGGGGGGTGTGATAGGCAATAAATAAAAGTGGAGGAGGGTTTGGGGAAATAAATAAAAATTCGATGAGTTTTTTCGGCCACAAAATTTCAGCAAAAAACTCATACTAGAACCGCCCGCTATGTGTCCTGGCCTCCGTTCAGTGTTCGCTTTCACCAGACTGCCAGCCAGTCCCCTTACTAGTGTTAAAGCCCCTGCACAACCAGCGGTGCCCATCTACCACTCGACTATTGGACCACAGAATTAATTTTCTGTTTGCCAGAAGTGAGGCCCACATGGGGAACGCAGCCAGAATGGAAAGGGGCTTCAGGAAAGTGATGTCTCTTGTCAGGCCTTATTTATTTAATTTTTGCCTTCTGCGTCCATCCCTTTCCAGACGTTCACCATTAAAATTCAACAAACACGATTCATCCAGCGGGGTTAGGCCCTCTTGCCTTTTTCCACATGAACCAACCTTACGCGGTGGTATCTGTGCTTCAATCCTACTCATTTCTGGGCCAAGCGTCTGGCGAAGCCCTTACTGGCCGGTAGAACTCTAGTGGCGCGTCATATCTGTCCTACCAGCCCCTGCTATTGGCTCAGTCTGGTAATCTAGAGAGGCCTTTCACAGAGTCAAACTCTTTCACCAAGAAAGGGACCCTATTGTTGCGTCCCTGACAAGTCGTGCGCCCAATCTGGCAGCCAATCTCTCCAATGACTTCAGCATATGGGTGCAAGCAAGACGCCGCCCAAGGAGTGTGCCACCTTGCCAACCCCTTTCTCCCCCTTCATGCCTCTTCAACAAACAAGCTAAAGAGCTCGGAGTAGAAGCACGAGCAGCCCAGGGCATGCACTGGTCCAGGAAGTGCAGTCATCTCCCGGAAACTAGAAACCCAAGAGGTGGAAGGTGTCCAGGTGGACCAGGGGTAATCTGAAGACTGGCGCTACGTTGGCTTTTGCCACAAGGGCTGCTCTTCCAGCCAACCTTAGCAGGTTCACAGCCTCACCAGACAAGGTGCACAATGACCAATGTTCCTCTTCTAACCAAGAGGTGAATCTCCTTCGGGGAGTGAAGCGTGGGGAACGAGCCTAAATTGCCCTGCCTCTATTTAAGAAACAACTCCCAGTGGAGCCTCAATGAAGAAGTCCTCATGAGGAGGGCTGGACAGGTCTGTGTCTTGATGCTCCTTGACCTCTCCGTGGCATTTGACACGACTAATCACGACATTCTCCTTCATCGTCTTGGAAACGCGGGCTTTTCTGGCCTTCCACTTAAATGGATCTCATCTTTTCTCACCGGACGTACTCAATCGGTGCCCTTTTTCCCCTTTCAATCGTCTCCTATAGCTCTTTCTTGTGTTGTGCCCCAAGGTTCTTCCCCGTCTCCTCTTTTGTTCAATATTTATCGTCAGCCTCTGGCAGATCTTATTTTTGAACACAGGTTTCGTTTTACACATATGCCGACGATACCCAGCTGCTTTTTTCTCTTGAACTCGCCTGTGTCTGATCCCCCTTCACAAATTGTGAAATTGTCTATCTGCGATTGACAACTGGATGGCTAAGAACTGGCTGAATCTCAACAGTGAAAAAATTAAGATTTTGGTGATTGGTTGTGACCCCACCAACATGTTCTGGACTCCGGTCTTCTGGCCCGACCCCTTGGGGGACTTGCCACAAACCCAGTGACTCAGTAAAGAGCCTGGGTATTAAACTGCTGTCACCAGGCTCCAGGGAGGCGCAAGTTGCTGCAGTATGTAGTTCTGGTTTCCTCAAGTAAAAAATGTTGAAGAAAGCTTTGCCTTTTCTTCCTCTGAAACTTTGGTCTAGGTTGGTGACGGCATCCATTATGGGTTCTTTAGACTACGCCAACGGTATCCATCTTGGTCAACCTGACTTCCTGATCTGCCATTTGCAGCTTTTCTAAAACGCTGCTGCGCGCCTGGCACTGAGCGCTACAACATTGCCTCGCTCCTCTAGCCTGATGCAGCTGCGTCACTGGCTGCCAGTCAAGACGCGTATTCAATTCAAGGTTCTTTGTATTGTGCATCGCACACTTCACAATACAGGTGCAGAATATTTGCAAGCAAAACCGAAAAGGTCCGCCCCCACAAGGCAGGTACGTTCTTCCTCTTTGAATTTTGTGAAAGTCCCTAAATACCGCAAGGATAGGGCTGGAGGTCAATCCTTCTGCGTCCTTGCCCCCTCTTTGTGAAACGCTCTGCCCAGTCACCTCCGTGACACCCCAGATCTCCTTAGTTTTCCCAAGTTGCTCAAAACTCATTTATTTTGACCTGGTGGTCCCCTTGGGCGGCCCCTAGCAGCTGCCCTTTCCAGTTTCTCCACTGCTTCATAGCGGCTAGATGCCTTCGGGCCATAGTTAGCGCTTTATAAATCATTTTCCATGTCTCTGCCCTCCCCAGCGTCACTTCTTTCTCAATTTTATGTTTTGCCACCTCAGACATAGCCAAGGCTCACTTCTAATTCTTAGACACTCTACTTACTAGCAAACCAATGTAAGATTTTCCAAAACCACAGGGAAACACCTCACTAAGGATGTTTACTAAGTCCCTTTTAGTTTTGGCTATTAGGCAGCACTTAAGCGCCACCGGCTAGAAGCAGACAATATTGCATTAAAGCACAGATAGGAGGGAGATGAGAGGTGATGAGGGACATAAAGCTTGTCGGTGTTGTTTGGCTATTTACTCCCCCCCCCCCTCACACCATGGTCATGGTAATCCTGGTGACCACTCCCACCCACATCCTGCCTTTACCCACCCCAAACACATCCTCCTTGGATCCCTTTGAGCTATCTCTATTAGGCAGTAACATCAAACTTTGTGCTGTACAGACCCACCCGTGTTTTTTCTCAGCAGTCTTCTGATAAGTTAATGGATTATTTGCAGCTGTAAATGCACTATAGGTGTAATAAAAAGGATTTCACCAAGTGTGCCCGGAGCCATTAGATTTTTAAGTACAGACGTCCTATTAAAAATAAGCAATGGCAAAGCCAACGGTTTTGGCTTGCACATAGGTAATAGACATTTGCCATGCAATGATATGATATGCCCAGGCACTCGCATCATTTGCCATCTGTAGCCCTCTAACGGCCAGGTAGTACCAATATGGCAGTGCCAGGTAACACTGTTGACTTTGCCAATGCTTGTTATATTATGTGTTAAGGACAGGTCTCCTCGACATATCCAGTGTTATAAGATAAAGTGCTTTAACAAATGTGGTGGACCCCAGTTTTCACATGGGACTTTTGCGCTGGTCCTTGTGCTTTGGTGTTGCAAGCATGTCTTCGCAATGGGCAGCCATGGGTTCTGCGAAAAACACTTGTGTGCAGGCGCATTGTAAATGACTTATCATATATGTCGCAGGCATTGTCAGTCTAGAAAAGTAGACACCCCTCGAACAGAAGGCAACGCAGGATAATTGGTTGGCCGAAGACCAACCGCCTCATTTAAAGTATAAAGAATATATGCCCATTACTTATTACGTAGCTATTAGTTCAAATAGAGTGCGGCCATTTTAAGGTAACCAGAATCGCCATTTTGTTTTCTCTATGTTTCTCTTTGACATCGCCACTTTTGCCTCATGTAAAGCTGCTTTGCTGTAGATATTATTTCGCTTCAATGGTCCAAGGTTATTAAAGACATGTTGAAACATTGCACGAGCAGCCAGACAGGAAAGCCAGTTTCCCTCCTTCACATATCCTTGGAAGCAGGGAGCAAGGCATTCTTATCAGTACACGGATGCCAGTGAGTCTCCTTAAAAGAATAGCAATGCACGAAACTAATATTAAAGGGTTTGAATTATGTTCTTCTTTACGGCCCCACTTCTGAGCGCTGTGAGCCCCCGGAGAGCAAGCTGACCTCTAGAGCGTGAATCGAAACCAGGAGATAGTGAGGCCTGGAATGTGCCAGTCCCCCCTAGGCGCAGCTTGTCCATGAAAACAGAAGCGCTGTGTTCTCACAAATAAAGAATAGTGTCTGTAAATTCGAGATTGCAAACTGTTACTAAATATGGTGGTCTAAGGTGTCATATTCGTCACCATGGTCAATCATCGCCTCCACTTCAAAGGGAATGAATTAGGGGCGGCATTGAATGTGTCAAATGTGTCATTACTGATTGTAAAATGCTCATTTTGTATATATGTAATTGATGTACGATTTTCGCTCTTTTGCGTCCCCCGAGGTCTGTTAGACACACATCACGGGGCATGGGATCATTTGGCCAACTGAGACTTTGTTTTTGCAATAAACCCTAGATTTTGGGAACGGAACCTCATGTCTGGCGTATCAGTTAATGTGTGGTGATTGTGCCTTGTTTCCACATCCGAGGGTCCCTCAGGGGCCCCTTCAGCATAACCATATCTGCACCCTGACCCCACATGAGCATATTCTTTTCCCATACTCCAGTAAATGGAAGTACTCCTTCCCTGCTGTGAGGTGTCACTGAACCCCAGCCTAAAATCCACTGCCATGTGGCCTTGGGAAGGCAGCCGGGGGTAGTATTATGAGGAAGGACCACATGGGAGGAGATGGCTGTCAAGGGGAAGAGGTGACTCATTTGGGAGGGACGCAGTATTCGTCTGCTGATGAGGACACTATAATTCCCAAATACCTAACGCATGCTGTCACTGCACATGTCCCTCCCACGAAAAAACCCAAAGAACATTTTATGAAACATCATTCCAGACAGAATAAGGTTTGTACCTTGGGAGCTCATGAACTGAATGGGACATCCTCTAATTATCATGATTCTGTTTTAGGTAGATGTCATAACCCCAAAGTTAAATCAGAAACCATGTATATACCATCTACAAGCTCTGATTACATTCAGTTCACAAAACAATCAGAACTAAATTAATTTGAAAGAACCCAAACACTATGAACTTCAGGAGCCATAATGCCTGTGGTACTGGGATGAGGCAGAGGGACCAAGAGTTAGTAAAGATCAGACATGCTATTGAAACCAATCTGCAGTCTAGTTGCTGTGAAGCAAGGCACTTACGCAGAACATTTAAATTCCCAAATGAGCCACAGCAAGGAGGAGTCTTAGAAGCAGAAGCAGTCAGGATAGAGGCCGCCTAAGGAGAAGGAAGAACGCCAGCAGAAGTTGACACAGGAAAAGAAGGTGTGCGGTTTTGCAGAGTACGTGCAGCAGGAAGCAGAGTCGTGTGTCCTGATGCATACCCCCGGGCATCCAGACCACGTCCATCAGCCCCGGGAGCAGGCATCATGTCGCCTTGAGAAAACCCAGCAACCCCTGCTAGGGGCTGTCTGGGTTCAGTCCTGGTGCCTATGGCACCAGGCTCATATGGGACATCTGTCCTGGCGCCATAGGTGCCAGGCTCATAAGTGCACACTTACCTGATGCAGACCATGGTGCAAGAAGATCCAAGCCCATGTGAGGCCTGGAAGGGACTACTTTACCTTAGGGACTATTTTGTTACTCGGGTGTGGTCTGGGAGGCATACCTACCTGGGACTACTTTGGAGGCTATTTAAACCACGCCCGAAGAGCGGCACACGCTTCGCGTTATTCTGCATCCAGCAGCGTAACGCTCACCATGTCAGCAGCAGCATCCAGCCTTCAGCCACGCCCGCCTCAAACCTGGAGCACCTAGAAAGAAGGAAAGAAGCAAAGGTTAGAACAAGAGTATTACCTGATTTGTTACCCGATTTCGGATTCGTCGCATCTTCAAACCAGAGGAAAGAACTTTGTTTTAAACGCGTCGCATCGCCAGCAGCAGCGCCGCGCCATACTCAACGTTCCACACAGCACCTCTTCGATCTGGCGCTGTCTCCATCTTTACATCGCCGAATCCCGGCACCTAAGGGGGACAAGAAACAACAAGGTGAGCAGAGGGAACAGACAGAGACAATCTCTTTAGCCGCCATATGCTTACCTGATTTTACCGCCGGAGGTATCATTCTTCAGAACGCCACATCTTCTAATGCCGCACCTGTAAGATAAGGAGAAAGCAGCAAGTTTAGCCCTTGGCATTATTTACCGGACAGTTTAGGGTAACACAGACTTTTACCAGAGCGCTTTCAGCTGTCAATCTTCTTATTGGGTCAAAGCTGCAAGATAAAAGAGGAATTAGACAGGAGTGAATTCCAGACATTTTGAACTCTTACGAACTATATACTTACGGCTCTTCACCAGGACCTTTTGGAGTCAGGATTCGTCTACAACTCTTCCAATATCTTCAGGCCAGTGAAGTAACTGGTCATCAACGTGCCCCTGCGTGCTTCGCAGGATGGAGGGCTCATCCTTCAAGAATATAAGGAGAATATTTCTACGGGCAAAGCAGACAAGATTAGGAGGGCAGATCCAGTCAGTCATCGCTGCACTACGCATCACGTGGGTGGAGGCCGCAGCAGTCCGGGTCCGACCGACGCCCCTGTGGGAGCCAGGTGAGCATAACATCGTGGGCAGCAGTGGGGAGAGAAGCCCTGTCATGTGGGAGACGTGCTCCCAACACAGTGTGAGCCGCTTAGGTGTGTGGTAGGACCCAGAGACTCAACTGAGCCTGTGGCGCTGCAGAGAAGAGCCGTGCAGACAGCTACGTGGCAGCCGTCAATGGTACGGTCAGACCACAGAAGGTCCGCCGCAGCAGCCAGATGCAAAGCAGAGACACCGAAGGAGCCCAGTGAGTTGGCCAGAAAAAAAGGAAACCCTGGGGTACTCCAGAACATTTTGCAGTAGCAGATAACTTTGAATACCAAACCAGTACAGTAAAGAGGCAACTTTGGTACAATTCTCCTTTTCTGAGATATCAACTTGGGAAAACCTGTAACCCTCATTGCTAGCAGTCAAGAGACTATAAAGACAGGCATCCATTGTCCAACTCTCCTCACAAGAGATACTGGTGTGGATAACCCTGGAACAAACATTGCCACTACCAGAAAAGACCAATTGTAGTTGTAGGAGTTGTTCTTCCTAGCAGGCGAGTAAACAAGGAAAGGGATCAGTTGTAGTTAGTCCTGGAAGGTGAGTATACCAGGAAAGAAACAGTTGTTTTGAAGAAGTGTGGTTGTGGCAGAAAGGTGGCATGGGAAGAAACATTTACCTTGACAAAATGTTGCATAACAAAAGGCATTTGCAGTGCTGTCCTGACACAGGTATTCCATTGGAAGAATATTGTGGTATCCTTATATCTGCTTCATATCCTGGGAAGAACACTTAGTGGTGGAAACAGTTGTGAATTTGAACAAGTGTTTTGTGAAAGAGACATTTACTTTGCCAAGTGGATGGACAATTTGAATGGAAAAGACATTTTGTGTTGAACAGAATAGAACTTTGTTGAATCAAAATCTTTGCAAAGGATTTCCTGAATTGATCCGGTGGAAGGGTACACAGGGAGTACTATAAATTTGACATTTTGCACTGTTTTATTGAACTGAAAACTGATATATTTACCTAGTACACTTTGGTCATATGTATTAGTGTGGGGACCAGATGCATTTGAACACTAGGTCATCCTTTAGTTTTAGTTTTTTAGGTAGGAACATTCTCGTTGGGAAAGGTAGGCATTTATCTCACCCCCTTTTTAATTTTAATAAAATGGCAAACATTAAGAAAACTATACCTTTGTGTCTCTGTTGCATTTCTGACCCCTCACACTGCGCATATAGTTTCAACCCCCTCGCCCACATCTTCCATTACCTAGGAGGGGCAATTCACTACAGGTGCCAATTGTGCAGGGTGTAGTCGGCGGCACGGCTGGCCTTGACTTTTCCTGCTGCAATCATTTTGTAGATGTACTACGCACAATTCTGCCCATCCCAGCTTATTGAAGGCCATATTTGAATTTTTAGGCCAAGGCCTTCAAAATGCAATATCCATGCATCACCTCCATGCTGTTGGAAAACCTCATGAATCCTGTTTATACTTGGGTACTGACGCCGCATCTCCCTGGGTAGTGTCGCAGAATCTCCCGGGGTAGTGCCGCCGCATATCCCGGGCTAGTGCTGCTGCCGCTCCTGGGGTCGTGCCGACACCGCTGCAGCTCCTAAACCTTAGAGCCAGTTCCTTTCCTTCCTGACCCTCTTTAACTCCTTTTTATCCTCCTCTTCCTTTGAAGCCTGGACTAGAGGAAGGCCTTCCTACTGAATCTCAGATAGTGAAAGTATGTCACTGAGTTCCTTAGCCCCAAACTTTCCTTGGTGTCCCGTGGAACATGCCACAGCACGCCAGAAGCTTTCATGATCATATGTTCCGGATCATGGCCTGGTCCTTATCACAACACTACCCATGGAATTGTGTTGCCTTTGCCCGGCCACCGGATTTATCGACGGAGCACAGGTTCATGGCCCAGTCAGTACTGGGTTAGGCCAGTTGCACCATAGTAGGAAGAAGCACCTTATACAGATTGCCGCCCAAGGCTGCGACGGCCCAGCTTCTAACAAGGCTTGGATGAGGCCTGTAGGTGTAGCCGCCTGTGTTGCTATGCCCTGCCCTGCTCGCCCGGGTAGTTGCAGATGTAATGGCACTGTGGATTGCCCATTCGTTAATGGCATTTGGGCTACTTGTGTGGCTGGCAGAGTGGGGTATGTAGTATATACTGCACATGTACCTGGAAGAGTGGTGTACGACGGTTATACTGCTTGTCTGCCTGGCAGAGTGGGGGCTGAAGTTTATACTGTTTGTGGGTCTGGCAGAGTGGCACATTCAGGTTCTACTGCTTGTGTGTCTAAGTGGCGCTTGAAGCATGTGCCGCTTCTGTACCTGAGGTTATAGTGCGTGTGTGTGCCTGGCAGAGTGGCGCAAGAAGCTTAAACTGCTTGAATGACTAGCAGAGTGGGGGTTGAAGGCTAGCCTGCCTGTGTGCCGGGCAGCAGAGGTTTGAAGGTTATACTGTTTGTGTGCCTGGCAGAGTGGGGTGTGAAGGATATACTGCTTGTGTACCTAGCAGAGTGGAGTGTGAAGGATACACTGCTTGTGTACCTAGCAGAGTGGGGTGTGAAGGATACACTGCTTGTGTACCTGGCAGAGTGGGGTATGAGGTTAGAGTGCATGTGCGTGTGGCTGGCAGAGTGGGGTATGAGGTTAGAGTGCGTGTGTGTGTGTGTGTGGCTGGTAGAGTGGGGTATGAGGTTAGAGTGCGTGTGTGTGTGGCTGGCAGAGTGGGGTATGAGGTTAGAGTGCGTGTGTGTGTGTGGCTGGCAGAGTGGGGTGTGAGATTAGAGTGTGTGTGTGTGTGGCTGGCAGAGTGGGGTGTGAGGTTAGAGTGCATGTGTGTGTGGCTGGCAGAGTGGGGTGTGAGGTTAGAGTGCGTGTGTGTGTGGCTGGCAGAGTGGGGTATGCGGTTAGAGTGCGTGTGTGTGCGGCTGGCAGAGTGGGGTATGAGGTTAGAGTGCGTGTGTGTGTGTACCTGGCAGAGTGGGGTGTGAGGTTAGAGTGTGTGTGGCTGGCAGAGTGGGGTATGAGGTTAGAGTGCGTGTGTGTGTGTGGCTGGCAGAGTGGGGTGTGAGGTTAGAGTGCGTATGTGTGTGGTTGGCAGAGTGGGGTATGAGGTTAGAGTGCGTGTGTGTGTGTGTGTGGCTGGCAGAGTGGGGTGTGAGGTTAGAGTGCGTGTGTGTGTGGCTGGCAGAGTGGGGTACGAGGTTAGAGTGCGTGTGTGTGGCTGGCAGAGTGGGGTATGAGGTTAGAGTGCGTGTGTGTGTGTGGCTGGCAGAGTGGGGTGTGAGGTTAGAGTGCGTGTGTGTGTGGTTGGCAGAGTGGGGTATGAGGTTAGAGTGCGTGTGTGTGTGGCTGGCAGAGTGGGGTATGAGGTTAGAGTGTGTGTGTGTGTGGCTGGCAGAGTGGGGTACGAGGTTAGAGTGCGTGTGTGTGTGGCTTGCAGAGTGGGGTACGAGGTTAGAGTGCGTGTGTGTGGCTGGCAGAGTGGGGTATGAGGTTAGAGTGCGTGCGTGTGTGGCTGGCAGAGTGGGGTATGAGGTTAGAGTGCGTGTGTGTGTGGCTGGCAGAGTGGGTTATGAGGTTAGAGTGCGTGTGTGTGTGGCTGGCAGAGTGGGGTATGAGGTTAGAGTGCGTGCGTGTGTGTGTGGCTGGCAGAGTGGGGTATGAGGTTAGAGTGCGTGTGTGTGTGGCTGGCAGAGTGGGGTATGAGGTTAGAGTGCGTGTGTGTTTGGCTGGCAGAGTGGGGTACGAGGTTAGAGTGCGTGTGTGTGTGGCTGGCAGAGTGGGGTACGAGGTTAGAGTGCGTGTGTGTGTGGCTGGCAGAGTGGGGTTTGATGCTTGTGTTGCTGCTATACCTAGTAGTGTGGTGTACGAAGGTTATACTATATATTTATTTAAAGTGATAAAGTTTAAATTTAAACTTTACACATAATTCATATAATCATAAAAACATACAATATTATTCATTTTAATAATCACCTAAAATTCAATCAGAAATCTAATAAAACCCAATCCAACATATCATTTGTTAGATACCTAAAGATAGTAAACAAATAGAAACAGGCAATCTCATCCTATATATATATATATATATATATATATATATATATATGCATACAGAGAGAAAATTAAAAAGTGGAAACCCCAAGCTCTTCATTATCTATTTTAGATAGAATTCATTAAGAATTATAATCTGCTAGCCACTCCTCAGTAATATATCACATTATGACATAAGGCAATTCAATATTCAGAGCTCTCTACTCATTTAAAGTGCAATTAGTCAATTTTCTTATACAAATCAAGAAAGGAAAGATGGCATTTTGGCTAATAAACCTCCCGCATATTATTCTTCCATTTAACCATCTCAGGGGTCTTCTCCTAGACTCACGTCGTTAATCTAATAGTCTAAGTCGCCCTTTCTACGGCCTGGCTCACTCATGGATTGATTCAGGTTCTTAAATAGTCATTCCTAATAAACCTTCTATCTTCCTCCATGCGTTATACATGGAGATAAACATTTTGATATTATTAGTATTAACACATCGATACCAAAACAGCCTCTCCCCTATGCTTTCCAAATTATGTACGTATCGTCCACAATATAACCGATATATACTTTGCATATTTGGACATTTGGTTAAAAGATAGTCAGCAGTTTCCAATTGCTCATTATTTTTACAGATTCGGCAATAGCGATCTAAATTAGGAATTTTGTCAATTATTCCCGTAACTGTCATGACAGGTAAGTGCGCCAGTCTTAATAGCAGTGTGAATCGTCGAAGACACTTTGAGGGGCGCACTGGTTCAGATATAGTTGTGGGCTCTTAAATGAGTATAACCCATGTGACACAAAATGATACGTGTTCAGGCTGCTACGGTGTGCATAGTTTTCGAGCCAGTCCCATAGCTCAATACGTTTTATTAATGAGTGTTGGATAACTGCCGTATCGTTGCCCCATCTAGGGGTCCAGCATATTTCCTTGTAAAATCTTCTGCTGTTTCCTTCAAACGGCAGGATGCATTTTCCTTCATTGTCTCCTGGAACATAGCAGCCAGAAGTCCATTTCTAGTATTGTTTCTTAATACGTTGGCCTTTAGGGATATTAGTCCTAATTCAATCGAATGATAGCATTGGGATATGTACCGGGAGACCTAGAATTATTCACCAAAATGTGCCTTCTATGACTTGAAGCCATTGCAAATCAATCGTAAGAAGGGATTCAAGTCCATATGTTATCATAGGGGCCAATACTAATATGTATAATTGGCGTTCTCCCCATATGGTAAAGTCTCCATATTTGATTGTGAACCGATTTACCAATGCAGTTACCTGGGCGGCTCTCATATCACGTGCACATTTACAAGTGGTATAATCACCTTTAGTATCTATTTCGACACCCAGATATTTATATTGAGGTGTATATGAAATCTCCACTTCATGCACCATTAGTTTCAAGCGAGTATATTGTCAGCTTGAAAACAGCATCAATTGTGTCTTTTCACTGTTAATTATAAGCCCATTACTATCTGCCTAGGCCCATAGGGCTTCTGCCGATCTCCGTAATAAACTAAATGAATGATCCACAACTACCAGATCATCCGGATAGGCTAAAACTGGACAATAGTCCCTTCCTATTATGGGCCGTAGATATTGACACAGGCAGGTCATAAACAAACAGATTATAAAGTATTGGTGCTGTGAAACATCCCTGTTTCACTCCTGTATTCTGAATCACCCGACTAGTTTTATTTCCTTGTTGATCAAGTTTAAGGGACACATAATTGTTTTGATATAACCTCAGGTAATATAAGAGTCCTAGAGGGCAGCCCATAGATTTTAATTTTGACCACATTTTATCTCTGGGGATCAGATGAAAGGCAGCTTTGAAGTCTACGTACAGGGTATATATCGGTGGATTGCCCTTAGTTCTTGCTCTAGCATGCAGAGTATCAATGATTACCAGAATATAATAATTAGTAGAGTATCACTGTTTGAATCCACATTGAAAGTGACTCAATACCGCAGACTCCTCCACCCATGCTTGTAACTCTTTCAACAAGAAAGCAGCAAATAGTTTACCCGTACAGTCAAGCATGGATAACAGCCTATAGCTACCTGGATCTATTTTGTTCCCTTTTTTATATATAGAGTTCAATATCGCTGTCTGCCAGGATGCTGGTATTATTCCTTCTGCTAATACTTTACCGAACAGGATCTCTAATAACCCAGCCCAGAATCCCGGTCTGCTTTTAATCACAACATTTGCAAGTCCATTTGGGCCCGAGCTCTAGAGGATTTAAGGCTCTTGATCTTAATGAGTATTTGTTCATAGGTTATTTCAAAAGGTGGGTGGGTGGGCGGGCGGGAACTGGAATTCCTAGCTCTGTATCTACAGGAATTGAGTGGTTATTGCAATTTTTTAGGAAGTTTACCCACTTTTGTTCGTCAATGGGAATTGATCACCTGGGTTTTCCTCGATCCCCGAGTAATTCCCAGACACGTCTGGTATTTTTAGAGCATATTGCAAATATTGCTTTAAGCCAAAGAGAAATGTTCTCCTGATTCCTCTAGGCTTTAAGCGTAGCCCTGTATTTATTTTTAATAAACCTGGATATTTGATGAAAGATCTCGTAAGTAGCACTCGTTTTTTTTGCCTTACGAATGTCCGCTCTTAATGTTCTTTTGGCATCTCTTATATATCTATCATAGCGGTTATTCTTATTTGACTCACAGCTTATCATTCCTACTGGAGTGACCGCATGGCTGATAGTAAATGTACTTATCAATTTTTCTATTGTATGGACTGCCATATAATTAAATTGATAATCATCTAAGATATGTTCTCCATATAATGCGCCAGCTGCTTTCTCGATGTTGGTCTTTGACCAGCAGATGCGTGTTCCAGCATGATTAATATTCAGGTTCCCCATCGATTTACAATAGGGGAAACTTTTGTCAATTTCCAGTGTTAATGATCGCGAGTCATGGTCACTCCAGTTATTGGAGTTGACCTTCAAATCCTTTACTCGAGATGCCATAGCTGGACTAACAAATGCATAGTCTAATGTACTTCGAGATTTGCCACTTTTCCGGGTATATTGGCCAGGGTAATCATTCTTGGTCCTCCCATTCACCATTTCCAAATCCCAGTTTTCAAAGAAGTTCAACCTAGATAGGCCCTCAGGATTAAGCATGGGTCATTGAGCACTTTTTTTAGATTAGGATTTGTCGAAGTCCCATCCATCCCGATCACGTGGCAATTAAAGTCACCCATAATTACCACATCTCTATTCCCAGTGCTAAAAGACCACTGTGTTAGGAGCTTGTGCAAGGCATGCTGAAGGTGCTCTCTGAGAATAGCCCCCAGTGGATTATATAAATTGATTAACAAGCTTCTTTCTATGTCGCCCTTATAAAGGCTTTCCAATTCGACCGCAATTAAGTTTTCATCTAACTCGGTGGTTATGCGGGAAGACTTTACTGTGTGAGGTACACCAATAAGTAGTCCCCCATAAGGCCTGCCTCTTACACCCTTTTTACCATTGATTGATATATAAACAAAACATCAAGTATCCTAGGGAACTTTAACCAGGTTTCCTGCATGCATATACATGTGTGATTTGTAATATGAGACAGTGAGTCTATGGAACAAAATAAATGAGTAAAGCCCCTGCAGTTCCATGAAATAATTAACAATTCTCCGCGTTTTAGCACAATTTCAGGTAGAGTTTCCACCAGCCATTTGAATATGTTTTGGATTTCAGACATCCCAATCTCCTTCCCAATTGGGAGGCTGGGTAAGCTAGAATCTAGCTTGGTTTCTTCTTCATCTTCTTTGGGCCAATTTGGATCTTCTTGGTCCAAGTCCACATCCAATTCGACATCGACTGTCAAGAGATTCTCCTTATGGCTTCACATTAGTTGTGCTGTTGCCAAGAACATGCAATGTATTGCTGACATATTAGGGTTTTTTCTCTTTAATGGCTCCACAAATTCGAAGTCATCTGATTTCAATACTCTCAATTGGGGGCACTGTGTGCAGCCTGGTCAAAAATTCACTTCTCATTAGCAATTTATATTCGCTTTTCTTGATACACTTTCTTGATTAAGCACATTCGATTGTTAAATTGATCTGATGTGTTTACTTTCTTTGTACTTGTTGCTGTCATACTCTCCTTCAATCTAGGGATAAACCTTAGACTCTCATTTGGCGTTGAACAATTATTATCCTCTTCACAATGGGATTATGGTGGCACAGAATCAAGTGTTACCTCATCCTGAGGGTCGATTCCTTTGTTATTGAGGAGCCAACTGGTGAGACTAGCCTCGTTTTTTGGCTCGTGCCACCCTTTTCTTGGCTTTTTTTGATCGTTTATCTGGCAAACCTGTTTCAGATTGTGGTGATGCAACCGCACACAGTTTATTATTTGCTGCCCTTCTAGCCATTCTGCGTTGTTTCCGTGAAATAAATGTTGCAGAATCATCTGCTGCTGTCGGGGCGGCAATTGGCTCTAGATTAATCTCCGGATCCTCAATAATTCGAACCGCTTCAGATAAATTGTAGTCCACGTCCTCGCTACATTTATGGCCTGAAACGTTGGCTAGGACCAGATTGTTTGTATTTTCCAAGATACGGCCACACATTTTCAGTATAATTTTTAGGGCAAATGGCAATGCCGCCATTGAGGACTGTAGCTCTGCCATATCGGATGTGCATGGGAAAGAAACACTAGATGCTTCCAATGCAGTTCCAGCGGCTGTTGGAGGTAGATGAATGAACAGGTTAGGTGAAGCTGATAGTCGAGTGGCAGGCAGGGCAGGAATGAGAGACTCGTTCCCATGCGTTGTTTGCTGGTCTTCTAAATGAGTGTCGATCAGTTTAGCAGGTGCTGGGGTCATCTGCCTGTGGATGCTGGGACATAGCCCAAGCAGAGAATGATTATCAATGTCCCCCAGGTTGGTAATGTCCAGGGGGTTACTACCACTTTGAAGCATTGGCTCCCCTTCTTCCAGCACAGTGGAGTTAATTTCAGGTTGTGGATTCACCGGGAAGAAGTCCGTTATTGCCCCAGTATTTAATGGGGTTGGCTTTTTAGTTTTCCTGTTTGGGTCAGCATTAGTTGTTACACCACTCGATGGGCCCACTTCTTGCACTAGGGCTTTTCCCTTCTGGTTGCGTAAGTTATATTTTGGGATTGTGTTCTTTATATTAGATGGCATTCTGCGTTTTAAATATACGCCGTCCCAATGAACAGATTTGAGGTTTCCCCCAACTACTGAGGTGTACAGTCACAATTGGGTCAGAGTCTTCTCTTCGTAACCCTTTGTGAGGGCGAGATCAAAGGCACCCAGCCCGCAGTCTCCCAGCCTCACAATGTTTGCAATCACTCTCCGATATCAAATGTCAGCATAATCAGTGTTCCAGAAGTGTGCAGGGTTTGATGCTTGTGCAGCTATCAGAGTGGTGTATGATGGTTATACTGCCTGTGTGCGTGGCAGAGTAGGGGATGAAGGTCATAGTGCTTGTGTGCCTAGCAGAGTAGGGGTTGAAGGTTATACAACTTCTGTGCCTGGCACAGTGGGGGTTGATCTTTGTGTTGCTTCTGTATCTGGCAGTGTGGCGCATGATGGCTATACTGCTTGTGTTCCTGGCAGAGTGGGGTTTGAAGGCTATACTGCTTGTGTGCCGGGCAGAGCGGCGACTGAAGTTTATACTGTGTGTGTGTCTAGCAGACAAAGGCTTGAAACGTTGGCTTCTTCTGGACCTGGCAGAGTGGGGTGGTTGGGGGGGTGGGGGACGGGGGAGGGTGGGTGCGTGCGTGTCTCTCTCTCTGGCAGTGTCACATAAAGCTTGTACTGCTTGCATGACTGGCAGAGTGGGGCTTGAAGGCTATACTGCTTGTGAGCCTGGCTCCTGATGAGGGCTGAAGGTTTTACTGCTTGTGAGCCGGGCTCCTGATGAGGGTTGAAGGTTATACTGCTTGTGTGAGTAGCTCCTGATGAGGGTTGAAGGTTATACTGCTTGTGTGCCTGACTCCTGGTGGGGGTTGAATGTTATACTGCTTGTGTGCTTGGCAGACTGAGGGTTGAAGGCAACTCCCGACACAGCGACAGAGAAACAACAGATGTGCCTCACTTTCAGGCCCATCATCACGATCATCGATGTACCACCGGGGTGCAAAAAGATATTCCCCTAGACACCCATTTAGACCTCACCCAATCGATGACTTGGACGACATGGAAATGACATCAATCGATCAGGTCGACTGACTGGAAAACCAGAAATCAATGACGCCATCATGGACATCACAACGTAGCTGCACTTAACATGAAGTACATAGTCATCCATTCATGAAGCTACATGAACATGCACGAGTTTATTGCATATAGGAATGAAGAACATGCTTAGGACCCATGTAGGTAGAGAACGAACGCACATATATAGCTCTATATTTATATCCTTCACCAAAGCAGAAACCGCAGGACGCAAAGTATTCATATATTTAGCTTGCACATGCTTGTAGCCATAAGGAGCATTATTGAAGCTATACGCCTCTAAGACGAACAAGGAAGAAAGGGAAAACTTGGGAGAGAGACAAGCTGACATGATTGCCACAGCTTGAGGCGAGCAGAAACATGACACCCAGTCAAGTACACAGTTAAAGAAGGAACATTTCAGCTACCCAGATAGTGAGCCACCTGCAAAAATGCAGGCTTAAAATCCTCCTCATTACAGATGAGGTCTTAATTTCGTGGTCTCAACACACGTGACCCAGGCAGAGAAGACTGTTCCCAGAGAACCATAGAGAAGAAGTTACAAGTGTTGCCCACGACTCATTAACTGACTGCACTCTCACAGGGTTAGGTGATCCTAGAATAGCAAAATTAGGGAACAACTTTGCATATCGATGTTTTCTCATTACCTTGAAGGGGTACACTCAGTCTGAGAACTTCCTACGGTCCCAGGCCTGGGAGGACACGTTCTGTCCAATTCAAATTCACCTTTCTCATGTGATACAATTTGTTGCACGGGCCAATGGTCTCTCGACGACCCTGCAACATTGTATATGGGTGCAATAAGTTGGTCCTAGGCAGACCCCTTGGATATGGCCAGCCAATTAGAAAATTAACCTATAGTGCCTCCGTATGTATCCTTACACCAATTGACCAATGCGAATGTCCAGTAGGTGTGTGGACCGAACCTTAAATTTGTGACATCACACAGGGTTAAAACCGGGTGACACATGCTTAGAAGCTGAGAGCTCTGGATGAACGTAGTTTTTCTGGTGTGATTCCTGTAAATTTTATGTTCAATAAAAAAACAGTAATTTTGCCGCATGGCAGAGTCTTCCGTTCTTGTGGCTGGGAGTGTTTGAAGGGTCCAAGTGTGCTCTGCAAATATTGGGGTTACTGCTAGAGGAGCCCATCCACGCCATACAAAGTGGCAGCAGAGGAGGGTCGCTAGGTTCTTTCGGCAAGAAACTGTCTCATCCCACCGCATGCCCGAAGGGCTGTGTGGTGACCCGTGGAAATTAACATCCATACTCACGCGTGAAAACAAAAAAGGTAATCAGGAGGGGGCGTGGCTTGGCGTGCCATTGGCAAGATGGCCACATAAGTGCCTCCGACATTGAGAGGGCAGAGGAGGAGGAAAAGCATCCTTACATGGGAGCCGTTCCCTGAAATAAATGGTGGAACGAGCCTCTGAGTTTTGCCTGCTGCATTTCGCTGGGTCTGCAGGCCCTGGGGGTGCCAGTGTTCACCTGCAGCAAAGTGGTCCCGGAGCTGCACATCCAATGAAGAAATAAACCGGCACCACCTGCGGCCCCCAACTGCTACCTGGGTCTGAGCTGCGTATGGTGGGAAGCAAGCTCCCAGAGGTCTGGCGTAAGGAGAGAGGTGCCGGCTGGTGAAGGCTTGACGGGGGCTGTACCAGGCACCTTGCGTTAAGGCGAGACTGGCCGTGTCCGCGGTGGTCTCCCTGGAGCACCGTGGAGACCGGTGACGAGGAGGAGCGCCCATCGGCTGTTGGAGAGCAGAGACCGGCACCCCGGTGTGGGTGGTAAGGAGAGTGGTGGGGGAGCGTGCAGCAGGGTCGGGGACCCTATGGGAGTGAGGAGAGGGCTACAGTGAGGGCCCGTCCACCCCTGTTTTCTCTCCGTTCTGAGGAACGGATCTGCTGGCTAGGCCTGGGCCGCGGTACAACGGGGAACGGTGTAGCATGGAGTAGACAGCAAAGAGGGATGGGACAGCGTACCGTGAGCAAGAGGCAAGCAGGGGAAATGCACCCCCCCCCCCTGCATAGCAGCCTCCCAATACAGGAATGACTAAAAGAAAGTACGTTTAGAGGAGCATACATTAGTCCACATGGTTTAGCTGCTTTCTGGAGCCACAGCAGAATCTCACACCAGCCCAGCATCGGATCTTCTATGTGCCTAACCTAAATCTGTGACTGTCCTGAAGCATAAACAGGAGCCTGAGGGGGTGGAGGCATATAGGGAGCTCCTGAGCCACAAGGAGGGGTTGCGTGAAGTCTGTAGGGCCTTGGTGGTGCTGTGTCCTGGCAGCCGCGGGGTCTTCACCTGTGCAGAATCACATTGACACCTAAGCACAGTTGCCTAAGGAGTGCCTGGAGCAGCATAAAGGGCCTACGGGTCAATCTACAGGCGGAATTGGCTGCGGGAGACCACACCTGCACTTAGAATATCAGGAGGAGGCTCCTGAAGCGGGGCCCACCTGTAGGGGGCCTATACACCAGCAGAGAAGGTAGCTAGATTGAGCAGGCCCCCAGGAGCCTGGAGTCCTGGCCCTTATGTCATTTGCAAAGGCCAAAGCCCAGAAGAGTGGCAAACAGGGGGCCATCTCGCCTATGTTACAGACAGTGGACAAAGGCAAGCGCACAGAGACGGCGACAGCTCAGGTACACAATATGGACCCCTTGCCTGCCATGTTCACGCAGATGTCCACCAAAGCTGACCTGCAGCACCTAATGGCCGAAATCTGGAAGGAGATACATAAAAGCACAGAGGAACTCTCCCACATAAAACCTTCCACTTAATACAAGAGTAGCTGAAGTGGAGCATAGGGTGTCGTAAGTGGCGGGCACACTCTGTGAACAATCATATGTGGTGGAGGAATGTTCCAAACGCCTGGAATCTCTGGAGGCGCGTTGCGAGATTATGGAAGAAAAGCTGGAGGATGGGGAAAATCGTTCCTGCAGGAACAATATTCGCATCCGGGGGTATCTAAGTCGGAGTGAGGGATGAGGATCTGCCAACATTTGTAGCGGATTAATTTCGCTTCATTCTCAAAACACCGCCCGAGCAGGACATGGAGCTGGACAGGACACACTGCACTAGACCTCGCATTGCTCCATTTTAGGACAGGCCTGTGGACATCCTGACCCGGGTCCATTTCTACCAACGAAAGGAGCGCATAACGACACAGCTAGACCCATGCCAACTATTGCCTTTCACAACATGTCGATTTCCTTGTACCGGGACCTGGCAGCAGCTACCCTAATGAAATGCAAGACGCTGCGCCCACTGACTGAATGGCTGCGCACAAAGGAGATACCGTATTGGTGGGGTTTTCCCATGGCTCTGCATTTCACCCACCAGGGGAGGCGATGGTTGGTGCGCTCCTTGGCGGAGGCGGAGGGGCTGCTGAGCCTGCGGAGGCCTGGGGGCGGGGTTCTGGGGGAGGGGGGGGAAGAGCCTGAGGGGGAGGCAGTGCCCGGTCCCTGCAGAAATGGCACAAGGTGGGTAGAGGGAGGTGGCTGAGGGGTCCAAATAAGAAGACCTGAGGGGGTAAAAGTCATGGAGGTTCACTTTCGCGGTCCCTGATGGAGCTTGAGGGCTTGGGATGGTCGGGGTGAGGTGGAGGTGGTTTCCAGTGTTGGAAGGGCAGCAATGGGATGGGTTGAGGTGCCAGAGAGGCTGTTGGATGCCAGTGGAGGATGGTCTCCTCCACCCTCCAAGTCGGGCCCTTGACGGTTCTACCCAATGTTCGATAAATGCTCATGTTGGAGCTTGTTTGGGGTTGGGGGAAGAGTGGAGGGGGTGGGGATTATTGAACATTGAAATGTTGTTCGTGAAGCAGACAGCCTCACTATGGGGATGGAGACATGACACACGGAACGGGGAGACAAGATGGCAGCTTAAAACTAGTGGTCTATGGCAGTTGATATAGCAGGGGCAAATGGGATGGGGGACACTATAGTTTTGGGCAAATGGAATGTCCAGGGCCTGAACTCCCAAATAAGAGAAAATCAATCCTGGGCAAACTGAGGGATATGGCACCGTCTATTGCATTCCTGCCGGAGACTCACCTGTTAACTCAAGATGAGGGGCGCATGAGAAGCAGGGTGTTTTCGCAAAAATACTTAGCCTCGGGAGGGGAGAAAAAGAGGGGGTGGCTATCTTGATAAGCGGCCAAATCCCAATCACAAAAATGAAGGTTCTCCGAGACCCACAGGGGAGGTATCTCTGTGTTAAGGGCCTATTGTGGGATCGAGTATTCACCCTAGTGTCCCTGTATGCCCCAAACGTTGTACAAGATGGCTTTGTGGAGGGCCTCATGCTCAAGATATTAACATTTGCGGAGGGGCAGATTCTGCTGGGGGGAGACTTTAACCTGGTCCCAAAACCTACGGAGGATAAAACACTCCCACCCACTATGCTAGACTTTAAACACTCTACAGTGTTCTGCTGTTTCATCCGGGAGCTGTGGCTGGTGGATGTATGGAGGTTGGCTCATGGGGATGAGAGGGATTTCTCTTTCTACTCACACTTACACAGTGGCTTCTCGAGACTGGACTTAATACTGATACCTAGCACACTGTACCAGTGCGCTCGCGTGGCAAATATAGGAATACACACCTTGTCCGACCATGCTCCCGCATTGGTAACACTCGCAGTTGCAGACGAACCAGTCAGACCCAGGCGCCCATGGAAACTCTATGACCCGGTGCTCAGGGATCCCATCCTGGCTGGAGAGATGGGGGTAGTACTCTTCAATTATTTCAAGGAGAACGAAGGGTCTGCCCACCCCCCACCCCCACAAGATACAATATGGGATGATATTAAAGCGGTGGTAAGGGGGGGGGGGGGACTCATCAGCAGGACCGCAGCATATACCAGAGCAAGGAGACTGGTCAGCAGGAGGCTTGAGGGGGCATTGGAGCAGGCTGAGCGGGAACACGCAGAGCACTGTGGGTGTTGAGGGTGGCAAGGAAGCAGCTGGAAGCACATTTGGCAGATAGAACGGCCCAGGCAATAATGAAAACCAGGCAATACTACTATGCAAAGGGAAACCGGGCTAACCAGATGCTTGTGGCCAAATTGCGTACACTTCAGACTCGGAACTCAATTCAGGCTCTACGGGATGGGGAAGGCAAACTACAGTGGGACACGACTGATAAACTGGGAATTTCGGAAGCACAAGTTTCCACAGTATTTAAAGGATAGTTCCGGGATTTTTTTTTTATTGTCCCTAGGGGTCGGCCATGTGTTTGTAAGCATAAATCGGTAGATCGTAGAAAACTTTCCTATGGACCTTACCTGACTTTTCGCCCATTATCGCACTCGAAATCAGCCTCCATTTTGTGATAATCCTATCATTTCGCCCCATCGACCTGGCTCACCTGCCTTTTCGGCACTAAATCAAATCCCCCGCCCCTGAAACAGACTTCATCAAAACATTCATATTCCCCGCCTCTCCCCGTGACGTTACTGTGCTGCGTAGGCAAACGCGCCCAGGCGTCTTCTACGCGACTCCACACAGAACCCGGAAATCAACACAGATCAGCTCACAATACAGCGCGCCACAATTCGGAATATGAAACTGTACTTTGAAATCAAACCGCAAGATTGTAAATGTGGTAAAGTACATTTATTTGACATCAAATGTTTAGAGAATATTCAGCGATTTGCATTTCTCTTTGCTCTCGATCCAAATTAGTTCATCTTGAGGGAAGCAATGTCCGTGTGCAGTACACAGGGTCTTAGAGCATCTCACAATACAGCGCCACAATTCGGAATGTGAAACCGTGGTTTAAAAGCAAACGGCAAGATTGTACATTTGGCAAAGTACATTTATTGGACATCAAATGTTTAGAGAATATTCAGCGATTTGCATTTTTATTTGCTCTCGATCCAAATTAGTTCGTCTTGAGGGAAGCAATGTCCGTGTGCAGTACACAGGGTGTTGGTTTACGATAACAATAAGCTCTTCGGTCGCACTGATAATCGCATGGCTGTTCCAACAACGAGGCACTAGGCCACCACAACGGTAGGCATGTTGCATCTAACCGTTAGTACCGCGTAAGGGCATACTTGTACTTGGCGATCGTCCCATAAAATGGTCAGGGTGGGAACGTTGTTCACGCGGAGAAGCAACTGGCGGCTGTAGAAGCCGTCCACCGGTGTCTGGTACTCGTGACACAGACAGTAATGGAGGATGTACCTAAAAACATAAAAAATGAAATTAGTCTCACCATCAGATCCTTATTAAAATTATTCATTTCATAGCTAGGACAGCGCTACTGGGTGTACACAAGTGTTTAAAGGCGTGGCGAGGCAGGGAGGGGGTGGGGGGGAGGGGAGTACAAGGTAAGTAGCATAAAATAATAAATAAATAGGGCCAGCTGGTGGCAAGTGCAAGGTAAGTGCAGAACAAGTGCTGGGAAGGGGGGGGCTGTACGATACTGAGACAGTCCCCCAGTGCAGGGGTTGACAGGGAGGCAGTGCAGGTGGAGAGTGGAAGGGCCCAGGACCGAGGTCGCAGACAGTGGACCAGTTGTAGCAGGGGAGAGGGAGAGAGAAAGCAGAAGCAAAGTCGAAGGTTTTGAGGTGCTTCCGTAAACGGAGATGGTTCTCAAGAAAGGGTAGAAAACAATATGCCACATAGAACGAACAAGTACAACTGAACCCGTCTATAAAGCCACTGTATAGTAATTAAATTGCGGTATAAACTCATCAAAAGTTACTTACATTATATTTGCATTTTCCATTTTGTCTCTGTGTAGGTCAGACCCGAAAAACCACTCCTTCTATGCCGAGGTAACTTCTTCTAATGAACGTGGCTCATCGTTTCGTTTCTGAAATTTTATTCATTATCTTTTCTTAGTCTTTCGGGATGGTCCCGGCCTGTCAAGGTCAAATCACAATAGAACCTTATACTGGGTCGTGGGCCGTTCCGCCACCCGAGCAAAACATCAAAGCAGCTGACCTTCACTTTGAGCGAGCAGACATTTCTAGTTCGCTGCAGTTAGTTTAAGGGCATCTTGTCTGCGTGCCTTTTTTTTTTATTGTCCCTATGGGTCGGCCATGTGTTTGTAATACGGAAACATTCTATAATTTTTGTAAAAATGATTTATATGACTGTTTGGTTTAATTTAATGCGCAAATGAACAAGGTTCGAGAGACACATTGCATGTACACTGAGCAATCACTTTTTATTTACACAATACATAGCTACACATATGCAATGGGCCTGCAACATGAGGAGACTCGAGAGAACAGACAATCAAATTACAATCATTTAAACCGTGATGTGTATTTCTCAATGAGCTCTGCTTTAGGTGGACATGGAACAGAGGCAATGTTGGGTGGCAATGCAGTTGTCCCCTGCATAGGTTCGTTCACCACTCCATGTATGTGCCTATCGAGGACATCTACGATAAGTCTCTCAATAAACTCATATTGCATATCCTCAAACACTGGTTTGATCACCCATTGTTTACTTCTTTTAGTGAAGGCCTTATTGTAGCGAAGCGTCCCTAAAGTTCCGGTCGTCCTACTTTGTTGACGGCCAACATTATGGTTATGTGCCAAGACCGCTAGAAGAGTCCGATTTATCATGCCTTCCATGCCAAAATGCAATCTTTTGGGCCTGTACTTTAGGCACATATTGTGGAACACCTCCAAATCTCCTGTGTGGCAGAATTCCGTGAGTCCCCTCAAATCTCTTGTTATAGTTTTATCAAATACAATCTTTTCAATGGCCTTGTGAGTGGGTGATGAAGGAATCAACCACTTCTTCTTCCGTGCCTCCTCTGTGGACAAATGGCCATGTTCACATTTGTGGAAATGTTCATTTGTCGACCATCGATGTACGTTGCTGCAGTGCAACATTACTGACCGCCATTTTTCCAGTAGAATTTCCAACGACCCTTCACATGTTTTTGAGCTCCACCAAAGATGGTTGCTGATTGACTTGGACCACTGTGAAATACCTTGCGTATCTTTTTTTTTTCCTGCAGCCGACAATTTTTTATTGATTGTTTTTGCAAGATGCCATACGTCAAATTGGTGATTTACATTTTTGTACTCTTCTCTCATTGTCTTGGCAATTGAAACATGTCTGTCCGTGGCTATCAGGTCGATCACCATTCCCCACGATTGTAGTTCTTGCAATGATGCTACAAAGCCAACTTTCTCCATGGCCACTGAGGATGTACTTTGTGACACCTGCACGACCACCGAACTCACAATTTTCTTACTTTCCATGTCCTGAAAGTGGTAGGTGCAGTACTTGGCTGAAAATCCTGGGCTGTCGCACTGTCCATCACCGGCTAGCCTGAAGCGTTTGCCCGCGAATGTACTTTCCATTGACATTTTTTCCATTCTCCAAGCTTCGCTGATGGCTGGAAATAGATAATCGGTTTGGTATTTGTAGAACTGAGTTTTCGCAATGAAATGGATTCCCACAAACTGAAAGAAATACTGTAACTTTTTAAAACTTGAACCACTAAAAAGTGCAGCCGCTGCACAAAGTAGATTGCCTGCTGGCAGTTGCCCCAGCATGGGTTGTGCAGACCATGCGAACGGATGATATTGTGTACAGGTGGCATGTATTTTAAGGTTAGTGCCTCGAATTGCACGAGTCACATTAATCAATGGCTCCCCACATACTTCCCCACCAACCCAATGCCCACATTTCATCATCATAATAATATCCATCAAACAGCTATCGAATACAATGAATTTGGCCTCCTTCCTTATACTGTCACTCTGCATCCCAGCTGGTTCGGCCTGTAACGTTGAGGACATGTCACTCACATGAAAGGTACAATCTCTGATATCGTCTTCCGCTATGCTGAGTGATATTGATGGTGTTTCATTGTCGTCCATTTCACTCTCTTCCACTGCAACAACTGTTCCTTGTCCGGAGATGGGAGAAAAAAACAATGTTTTCAACTTTCTCGCGCTCTTATTTTTTGCGGGTGTGGATTCTGTGAATTGATCTCCGACTGCATCCAAACTACCAGGAGGACATTCACTATCAATGGCTGGTGGTGGTATAGCTCCGTTGTCAATCACTTCATATTCTTCCCATTGGCACGATGCATCTCCAGTCTCAAGTCCCTGCCAAAAGGTTTGACAAGCAACATCTCTCGTTCGCTTCACTGTCTGTGTAGATCTAGTTCTTACACCCACTCGCAACTAGAGGACAGAATAGAAAAGGGATGTTCAGTTTAAACACAACTTACAGTATTGAACTATTGACAGTGAAAGACAACATAATATAGTGAACAGGACACTAACCTTCTTTTGCTTTCTTTTCTTTGAAACTTTCTTGACTCGAACTTCAACATCTGGACGCTGTTGCTCCGACTCGTGTGTGCATGTCTCCACTTCCTCTCGCGCTGCAACGACTATATTTTCATGATAAGCACATCCATCACTCACTGACGCTCCATCGACTCCCTGAAACATAGAACTTTCATTAGTATGTATAATAATATTGAAAACACAAAATGTACTTGGGGACCAATACCCATACGTACATCTCAATAGCAAAACACGAATGAACGCATTGTGTAGAACATTCAAACGACAATAGTTCACGCATTGTTGATCTAGTTAGATGGAACTGTCAAGATCCATACCTCGGGCTCCGCATAGACTTCCATTGATGATATTATTGAAGATGACGCTTCAGCAACTCCCTGAAACACAGTAATTGCATTAGTATGGTTTTCTATTTTGTTAAAAAGAACATAAACTTTGTGCAGGCGTCAACGGCTCATCTAAATAGACCTGCACAATCTTTGATGAGTTGTCTAAAATAAAGAATGGATATCTAAATATGATTCGATTTGCTCCATCGTTGGATGTGTCACCACCCAGAGATCTGCATCAACTACTAGGGGTGATGTTCTTGTAGAAGAAGCTCCGTCAGCTCCCTGAAACATAGTACTTGCGTTAATAAAGAAGGAAGTATAGCGGATGTAATCACGTCATTTGATCTCGCTTGATCGATCTGTCAGTATCCATACCTCGAAATGCATAAGAACATCAAGGGACGCTGTAACTGCGGTGCACACTTCTGCAAGCTGTTGCGCCGACCCGTAACTGCATGCTCCCCCTTCTTCTTGGACTAATGCTCCATCGACTCCCTGAAGCATAGGACTTTCATTAGTAATGAACACAATATTGAAAAAAGAAGACACATAGGAGGGCGACGACAGAAGGACATACCAATGGCTAAAAACGAAAGAAACATTGTGTGTAACAATCACGCTACAAGAATGCAAGATCTGATGATCTCCATCGATGGAACTGTCCGGAAACGTACCTCGAGCATCTGAGTGACATCTACGGTTGTCGTCAATGCGTTGGACTCCTCAGCATCTCCCTGAAAGACAGTACTTGCATTATTTTGGATAACAATAATTATAACTGAAAACAAAGACTAGAGGACGAGTACTGTGGTGTACCATTAGGTAAAATAATTACACGATAAATTAAAACTATTGAGTTACATGCCTAAAACAAGTCAGTGGCAGAATAGCTAAGTAAGATTACCCGATAGGCGCTTGAAGTGGCTGATGACTGCAGTAACGACACGGATGGAGAATCTTCCGCCTTCATATTGAGTGGAGACATAAATGGGGAAATTATGGTTAGCTAATGCTACTCACACTACCGCAAGGCCGAGAGCTAAATCCGTAAACTTGACTCACCAGTGGAGGGATGTGGACGAATAGAGTGGGGATAGCGGTTGAGAGCAATTTTCGCCTCGCTCGCGGTGTTTTCTTCTTTATTAGCAATGATGTGGAGTACATGTCTGAGCTAAAGTGCCTGCTGCAGATGCGGTATCGATCACCCCTCTTGTCCGCAAAGACTTCTAGGACTCTACTTTCTAGCTCAGACGGTGGATATCCGCAATATCGGACCCATTCTCTTATCTGATCTATTGTCTTAGGGAAAACATGCATTATAGTACCTTCAGATTTATTATGGGTCTTCGAAGGGCAACCACCAATGGAACAGGCAGGCATTGTGGAAAGTTCTGAAAAGTAAAGATCAACAATTCTCTATGAATACCAATGTGTTAAAAAATTAAATGACACATAAAAGGTTCGATGCAAGGTTCGTTTTGGTTCTTGGAACTATACACGTTATTCACATGCGGATAAGTATTTCAATAACTTTAAAAAAATAGAAAAATATAATTTGACTAAACTCAGAACATGTGACTAGTTCCTTGCATGTACTGTCGTGAACGAAAAGAAAACATGGATGCAATTTGATGACTACTAGCAAATAGATATAAATTAAAAAATTGGACGCAAAATGATTATGGTACATGGACTTACCTTGACGAACAAACAGTTAGATGCAGGGATCAGAGTAGTTTCTTGTCGTAGAACAGGGAGCAGTTCACAGGTTGCAAACTGACGAGTTTGCTCAAAGTGGTCACGGAAGTTCACAGAGACGAAGAGCAGATAACCAGCACCTTCACGGGTTGACTAGCAAAGCGCAAAGAAGTTCTCATTAGAAATATGAAGTGGGTTATAAAGAATTCGAAACAGGGGTGTGTTTGTGAATGAATGATGTGTATATGTCGTGGCATTATGCGGTTTGCAGGGGGGCGTCCAGCGTGAGGGGGGATGCTTGGCAGGAGACACGGGGTCTGGAGGTAGACATGGGAACAACAACCCATGCTCTATAGACCACTTTGAAGTGTACATGGTCTTTGGCACCTCTTGGCCTTTATCGCTCCCTGACAGCTCCACTTGCCAGCACAAGTACCCTGGTGCGAACTGCCTTTGATAGGGCGGGGGGGTGGATTGGGGCGGTGGTCGTGCAGACAAGACACAGGAAGACTCGTGAATGGAGACACACTTATGTGGATTGCAGGGGGGCGTCCAGCGTGAGGGGGGATGCTTGGCAGGAGACACGGGGTCTGGAGGTAGACATGGGAACAACAACCCATGCTCTATAGACCACTTTGAAGTGTACATGGTCTTTGGCACCTCTTGGCCTTTATCGCTCCCTGTCCGTTACTTGGGGGAGACACACCTGCCTAGGTTAACGCAGGAGGATCAAGAAGGCCTCGAAGCACCAATAACACCTGTAGAAGTGGAGTGGACCCCCTTCAATAAAAGATACAATAAAAGATACAGTAGTATCTTGGTCCCCCTGCTGGTAGGGTTGTTCATCTCTTTCCGTGCCTATGGGAGGGTCACCCCATCCATGGGTGCCTCAGTGACAGTCCTTCTGCCTAAGCCGGATAAGGTCCCAACCATGTGTGATTCATATAGGCCCATCACACTTACCAATGTGGACTCTCAAAATCCCGCCAGATGATGGGCGTTCTGCCTGGGCTCATAGATGGGGACCAGATGGGATTTATCTCGGGGTTGGAGGTGGTGGGGGGGGGGCACAGGACAATGTGAGGCGGACTCTGTGGCTGTTGGAGCTGGAGGTGAGATCGGGCCTAGGCTTGGGGATAATAGCTTTGGACGCCCATAAGGCCTTTGATAGAGTAGACTGGGGTTACTTGAGGAGGGTCTAAGAACGCTTTGGGCCAAATTTCACTAACTGGGTCATGACGATCTACCAGAATCAATTCACACATCTACGAGTGAATGGGAAACATCGGCCAGTCTAAATATCACCACGGGTACAAGACAGGGTTGCCCGCTCTCCCCCCTAATATTTGCCTTGTGCATGGAGCCGTTCGCCAGTCGCATCCGATCAGCGGGGTCAATCAAGGGTGTGAGGGTGGGGGCCACGGATTTTAAGGTGTCCCTAAATGCAGACAATGTCGTGCTTATTCTGAGTGATGCCGCCACCTCCCTGGCAACAGTGCTGGGGGAGTTGGATGCTTTACGTGAGCTCTGCACTGGCGGTCAGGATCCCGGACTCAGACCTCTGCACTCTGCAGAGGAAGATTTTAGGCTTCGTTTGGGGGAACAAAAGGGCTCGAATATCCAAGAGGGTATTACTGAAACCGGCAAGAGTTGGTGGGTTGGAGGTCCCAGACGTGTTCTTTTACAATTTAGCGGCTCAGATTTCACATGCCTTTACGTGGAGTGGACAGACCTTGCCCCCAAAATGGAAACTCATCGAATAGGACCAGTCACTGGTTGACCTGGCGGGGCTGCCTTAAATGGAGGGGCGATTTCTGGGACAGGAGGGGGGCTTCTCCTCGCTGGTGATGACCAAGTGTACTCTCTACTACATTGGGAGGGCACTTCGTAGATGGGGTATAGGGGTAGGGCTGGGACCCCCTTACACCAGTGTGGAATAACCCATGTTTCCACCCGGGGTGCGGTAAGGAGGTGTTTCGTAAATGGAAAGAGGGTGGGCTGGAACGTATACAGCAGCTATGTTAAAGACAAGAATCCATTGTCATTCGAAGAATGTAAACTCACCTTCAATATACAACAATCAGAACGCTTCAGATACACACAACTGATGCACTGGGCTTCTCGCTCACACACAAGGGAAGGGGTGACGAGAACTCTTTCTGCTTTAGAGCTGACACTACAGGATGGCACGGTGGGGGGGAAGATATCTAAGCTGTATGAGCTTCTGGACACAGGTGGCCCTGTGATGCGCCTGCCATATATGTCCAAATGGGAAGAGGATCTGGGGGGCCCCATAGAAGATGAGGAGTGGCTACAAATATGGGGATGGATGCTTAAGTCCTCCAGGTGTGTCACGAACAGGGAATGCTCCTACAAAAGTTTGCTAAAGGTGGTACCTTACCCCTGAGAGGCTACACCACATGGACGGAAGTTACTCGGCGACCTGCTGGCCGGGCTGTGGGGCGGTGGGCACTTTGTTTCATATGGTGTGGGTGTGCCCTAAGGTGGGTGTATACCGGAAGGAAGTGCTGGCAAAGATAAAGGACATCACAGGGTTGGATCTTCCCGCTGACCCGTGCTTGGTGATCCTGGGTGCCATGGGGGGGGTGGGTGTTCCCCCTAACCGGCTCACTGGCCACCTTGATTGGGCATCTTCTATTAGCAGAAAAACTGATCATAGCCCAGAGCTGGAAAATAACTGAGGGACCGATGGCACAGATGTGGTGGGTTAGGATCTGGGACATACTGGTGGCAGACAAAATCACAGCTCTGTGCGAGGGTCGATATGCAAGGTATCTCTCTGTATGGTCCCCGTTCATTGAGTTTGCTGAAAAATATCCTGCTACGGTGGTCAAACCCCATATGTTGCAACAATTCTCTCTGCTGTGAGCCGATCTGAGAGGTACCCTATCCCTGCCTGTGCCGAATGGCGAGTCAACAAGCCCTGTGTAATCCAGAGGGCCTCCAAAATTGTTATACTGCACTGTACTAAAAGTTAAACTTGTCTCTGTACCCATGACATGTTGATTTAAATAAGTTAATAATAAAAAATAAAAAAAAAGAGGTCAACAGGAGCCGTCTTTGGAGCCTGCTACTGTTGGGACGCCTATCAGACCAGACAGCAGAGTGGCAGATTGTGGGAGAGCCGGTGCCCGAGAGACCTCAGCGGATCACAGAATGTAAGTATTGACTCAGCTATACGGCAAATGTGGGGAGAACAGATTTGTTGAATGGGGTTGGTGAAGCTTTTGGGGCAGTGTAAGGATACCCGTTTGTTGGGCGGTCAGTTTGGCCGGTATGCGTAGATAGCCATCTTTGCTTGCGGAAGAAGAAATCTTTAAGAAAAGAAAAAGGTATATGGTGGTTTACCTGGGTATATTGGTTAGAGGGAAAGGCTACCTTATATTACGGAAGGTCGTTTACTAAGTTTCTCTAGGAGATGTAATCCTGTAAGGCGATGCTACAGAAGAGGGACCACAAGATTGGTTTGGTTACCCTGTTAGAACAGCAGGAAGGCGGGCATGTATATGTTGTGTCTTGTGTTACAACAATTCATCCTCTGTTGTAGTGGTGACATCACCGGTGAGGTTGTTCAATAAGATTTGAAGTGTACAGAATGTGGTGGACTATCTGTTAATTGCGGGAGAGAACCAGTGTTGTGCCATTTGGGCGCAGCTTGTGAAGCACATGAGTTAAACTGTGAATCTTTCGAGGCGGAAAGTCTCAAAGGGGCAGTGCTCGGAGCATGCCTGTGATCATGGCGTTGAGCCAGAGAGGCTGAGAAACCCTATGTCATAATTTATTGAATCGTATTAATATGATCTCAGTATACTCCTAATGATGCGCCAGACCTTCAGTAGATTAGTGTATTCCTTAATTTATTCCGATCATTTTCAGCCCTACTAGATTGACACGTGTTTCGGGTCCATCGCCTTTATCAAAACCAGGCTACATCATGAAATAATATATACAAAACCAATTTAGGATTCAATTAATAGCCATTGTATTAAGTATAAGACAGACATCAAGGGTTGGTGATGGGGAGGATTTTTCAGGGTGGTGAGGAGGAGATAAAATTGCCTTATTAGTTACATTTCTTCATTTATACAAAACATGCTAATTATATCCTTGTTGGTTAATTGCTTGTTTTAATGCATCTTTCCTTTATAGCCCTTGCTTACTGACATTTAACACTTCTACCAAATTTTATAATTTCAAATTTAATTTTCTGCTTCTCAGGGTTCCTTTCAAAACTGTATTCGTACCCAATGCAAGTGTGTATATATGTATTCACTTGTACTCACCCCTACTTCTCTGTCTTATCGCTTCAACCGCTTATGATCTCAATATTCTTGTTATTCCTGGAATAATCCCTGCGTTTTGATGTTTATGCCACTCAAAATCTAATCCTAATTTTGTCAGTCCTCAAATGATCTGCCTTCCAGATTCCATCTATTATCTATACACCCCACACTAGTTTGCCTGTTAGATTGCACTTACCTGCTTGGAAAGCAGGTAGCTCCTTTCAGTTTCCTTGCGTCGGCATTCGTGTTTGTATTCCGAACGCAGATGCCATCTTTAATGTTATATAATGTTGCCATGGCAATCACGTTGTGGCTTTGTTTGCCAGGTTAGGTTTAGACACTCGTGCCACCATACTTGAGGATGGCTTACAGAATCATATATCAATGAATACGGTGTTGCTGTGGTGATCACGTGGTGACTTTCCCTTCCTCATTGTGTTTGAACATACGTACCGTCGTATTTAGGGATGCCTTAAGTCAATTTAGTCAGTAAATTTCACAAAATGTTATTTAGCCTTTTAGTTACGCTCAGTATTCACGTGTTATCAGTACCATTTTGCCCTATCACTGTCTTTTAGTTCTGAACTTTTATTCTAAACATGATCTCTGTCTTACGTTTTAGAAATGTACCCTACCAATCATATTGATCCCTGAGTGAGCCATAACCATCATGTTGATTCTTAATGAAAAAATATTGTTTACACCCATACGGTGTCATAAATGGCTTAGAACAATAAGAATGCCATCAAATATTGGTGCACATTGATTTTCCTTGCTCTCAGTAAAATCAACATTCTATATACATACAGTGTGAGCCTTTTGGCCTAAAGTGTGGCTAGTCCTTCATAAGAATGAGGCCATCTCATTATCTTTATTCAAACCAAATTCTGTTGCCCGTAGCTTACATATTAATATGGCTTCTATTTGCCTCGATGTTGTCTCTTGATCACCTCCACTCTTTCCCATTTTAATTTTCTCCAGACCAATGAATCTAATATCTTTCTTACTTTCCATTTGATGGAAAGATTGCCAGTGGCATGCTAAAGGAAATTTGGAATCCTGACTTCCAATAGTTGCAATGTGTTCCCTTATTCTTATTCTCAATTTCCGTATCGTGCTCCCCATGTATATTTTACCACACACACGTTATTGCGTATATAACAAATTTTGATTTGCAATTCATGTTGTCATCAATTCAAATCTTCGTTCCTTTACCATCAGAGAACACTTCAGTACCCTTATGTGCATACTTACGCATGGCTCATAGCGCACATTTTTTAAAACCTTTCTTTCCCGGTTGTAACCAAGTTAACACTGGTTCTGATGATATGTCTGATAGTAGCGATGGACTCAAACTATTCTTTAATGTTTTTGCTCTCTTGAAAATCAATCTACGTTTGTCCTCCAAATATTTCTTGTGATGTGTGTCCAAGCAAGGTAGATACCAATATTTGTTCTAAATCTTTGGTATTTGGTAGTGATTACTACAATAGTTAGACTCTCCATTCTTGTCCTTTACTTTTTGTTTTAGGGTTTCAATTCTCAGCATTCCCCGTACTTTCTCTTGCACTGTTGTAATGCTCTTCATTGGGTAGTCTCTTTCCGGAAATCTCTTTACATTCTTTATTGAAATCATCTTGTTCTTCACAGTTGCGATGAGCTCTTATATGTTCGCCTTTCGGGATATTTCTAATTACGGACTGATAATGTCAACTGGTTGCAGAGAGAGTTGAATTAACCTCAGTTTCCTTTATGTGCTAGTTTTAAGGCTTCTTCCTGATGTATATTTTGTCAGATCAAGAAAGTTGATTTCAGTGTTACTACTTATTCCAGTGAATGAGATTCCAAATTCATTTTGGTTTATTCTATTTGTGAATTTATCCAATTCCTCTTTCGTGCCTTTCAATATTAGTAGCACATCATCAATGCATCGTGACTATGTCACTATTTTGTCATTAAATGCTTGAACGGAATTTTCAAAGAACCCCATGAATAGATTTGCAAGTGTTGGGGCATATTTGGTGCCCATTGCAACCACTTTAATTTGTTGTTAGAAAACAACATTAAAGATTAATTTGTTATGCTCTAAAGTAGCCTGCAACATTTCCTTTCGCATCTCCACATGTTGGTAATGGGAGGCTGAATACTCTGAATGCGTATTCTAGGGTCTTGATTGCTAGGTCATGTCGAATTGAGGTATAGATGTGATGATATCGTATGTTATGGCATTTGTAACGTGCCTATACACAAGTGTTTCAAGGCGCGCCGAGGCAAGGAAGGGGGAACAGAGAGAGGGGAGAGACAACGATCTCACTAGGCCAAGTGACATTGAGATCGCCAAAGTGCAGGGGAGGCGGGAGGGGGGAAAAAGTACCTGGGGAAAGGGGACGGGCAGTGCTGTACATGGGGTCAAAACAATAACAAGAAGTGCGGCCAGCAGGTGGCAGGTACAAGGGTAAGTGCAGACGGCAGGTGTACAAAAGTGCAGGTAGGGAGACTGTAAGGTTACAGATACGGTTCCATGTCATTTCAATTGCGGGATGTTTTTTGGCGGGGTTTTTTACCGCAAATTTTTTATCGAAAAAACCCACCAAATTATTTTTTGTTTTTGGGGGGGTGTTCCCCCATCCCCCATTACCTTTCAGTTTATATCTATTACCAAAAACCCAAATCCCATTTAAATACGTTTTTTAACCCCCAAAAACAAATTTGATGGGTTTTTTCAATAAAAAATTTGCAATAAAAAAACCCAGCGAAAAAACGTCCCACAATGAAAGGACATTGTACCACAGATACAGACCCAAGTGCAAGGCAGTGTGGGTGAGCAACTGGGCGGGCAGGGACCTGGGCCTGAAATCAGAGGGTAGCCAGGTGACCAGTGCAGTATCAGACAGGAAATCAGCACGGGAAAGGAAGAGAGGAAGAGAGAAAGCAAAAGCAAAGATGAAGGTCTTGAGGTGCTTCCGGAACCGCAGTTGGTTCTCCTCAAGCTTCATAGAGGCAGGGAGGCTGTTCCAGAGGAAGGCCCCAGCCGAAGAAAGAGATCTACCACCAACTCGTTGCTTGGAGAAGCGACTGACCCTGAGGGAGTTGGATGTGGAGGAGCAAAGAGCTTGAGTAGGAAGGTATTTACGAAGAGAGAGTTGGAGGTATTGAGGACCCAGGCCCCAGAAGGCCTTGATGCCAATGCAGAGGGTCTAGAACATAATCCTTGTAGCCACAGGGAGCCAATGCAGAGATTTCACTGCTGGAGAAATACAATCCCTGGGCTTGAGGCCACGGACAAGTCTCGCAGTCCTGTTCTGGATGAGTTGCAGAGGGCGGAGAGTAGAAGCAGGCAGAAATAGAAAGAGGCGGTTGCAGTAGGCCAGTCTAGAGAGAACCAGAGCTCTAGAGACAGTGAGCTTCTGGGGGAAGGAGAGAAAAGGGAAAAATACCTCTGAGGAGGTGCAGTTGGTAGTTTGACTTATTAGAGCCGTAAGAGATGTGGGGGAAAAAAAGGAGAGTGTGGAGTCGAAAATGACACAGACGTTCTTAGCCTCACAGTTGGGAGCAGGAAGAGGGCCAAGGTAGGCCGGCCAGAGTGACAGGAAAGGAAGGCGCAGGTATGTCGATGAGGAAAATCTCCATCTTACTGGCATTAATGCAGAGATAGTTGGTGGCACACCACTCCAGGATAGCAGACAGAGATGAGAGTAGGAGAAGAGGTGGCAGAGGGGAGCCTGAAAATGAGCTGAGTGTCATCCGCATAGCACTGAAAGTTAGAGCAGAGAGCAGCAATCCGGTGGGCGAGAAGTGCCAGGTATTGGTTGAACATCCAGGGAGAGAGGTTAGATCCCTGGGGAACACCACAGGTAGAGAGTGAGATAGAGGAAAGGAAGGACCCAAGTTGGACCTAGGAGGGTTGATCGGAGAGGAACAAGGTCAGCCAGGCCAGGGCCTGAATGGCAATACCCAGGTTATCACAGAGACGATTGAGCAGGATGGCATGGTTGACTATGTCAAAGGCAGAAGAGAGATCGAGTAAGATGAGGACAGAGGTGAGATTAGAATCAAGATTAGAGAGCAGGTCTTCACGGATGTTCAGAAGAGCAGTTTCCGTGCTTCTGGCTGCTCTGAATCCAGACTGATAGTCACAGAGACAACCAACAGATGCAATGTAAAGATTAAGCTAGGAGATGGCAAGCTTTTCCAGGAGTTTTCCCAGGAAAGGAGTGATTGAGATCCGGCGATAGTTAGCCGGGCAAGAGGGGCCGGCTGAGGGTTTCTTGAGAAGAGGGTGCAGAAGAGAGTGCACAGGGAAGGCTCCAGTGGCAAAGGAACGGTTGCAGAAGTCAGCCAGGGCAGGAGCAAGGGTGTCAATGTGGCTCGGACGTCTAAGGTGGCTAATAGGTACCCAGGTTTCCAGACAATTTCTTTCAAATTCTGTAAAACATTCATAGTGTCCTTCAAATATGCAGTTAGTTTGGTCACCAATGGTCGTATAGTGTTATCCAGATATTCCGATAATTTTTCAGTTGCCCACCCTATCCCACTCAGTATTGGCCTTGCTTCAGGGATTTGGGCAAATTTCTTATGTATTTTTGGAAGAAAACACTTTGTTGGTAAAATTGGTTCTTTGATGGTTAAGTAAGCTTTTTCCGAATCAGTTATCAAACATTGTCTGTACCATTTCATAGTCGGTTCCCAAAGTTCTTCGGTCACTCCCTTTGGCAGATTTATTTGTAGAACTGTATAGCAGTTTGGGGTTTCCAAATGATTCATTGCCATTGTGATGTAGTCACTCCTATTCATCACAACGATATTTCCTCCCTTATCCGCTTTCATTATCACAATGGATTTGTCTTGTGCCAATCTCTTCTCTCTTGTGCCCCGTTTTCATATTTTAATAAATTCTCTGTGCATTTATTTCTGTTTTGTTTCATATTCTGGCTTTCAATTGTAAGATGAATGTCTTCAATTACAGACTTATTATGAAAAGTGTCAATCACATTATCCGATGGTAATTGGGGAATACATTTTCGATTTAGGTTTGAATTCTTTCATATCAAGATTGTAAGTTTTTATATGCAGTTCATGAATTACATCACTTATCTCAAAATCCTCAGATTCCTCTAATGATTAATTAAATGGGTGCTTTCAATTTCCTCAATTGTTAATGAACTATTTTCTACCACCTCTTGGTGATCTGATGTTTTTGATGTATGTGTGGCAAACACTTTTTAAATTTAAGTTTATGTGTAAACCTGAATGGGTCTATCTGTAATTCGATTGGGTCATATTGAGTAGACGGTGTAAAAGAGAAAGCCCTGTTTAGTATAGAGACTTCCTCTTGAGTCAGAGTTCTCGCTGATAAATTGATTACCAGATTATTCAACTGTTCTTCTTGGCCACTTCTTTCGTACTGGCCTTGGTTAGTCTTCTGTTGAGATCGGTTAGCACTTCTCGGTTTGCTTGGTCTCCGTTCCCCCCCCCCCCCCCCCCCACCCTCCTTCCTCTCCTCCTGGTATTGTCATTGGTGTATTTGGACACATAAGTAGTTGAAAACAGACTTGTTTCACAACCACATTTCTATTTCTCCATTTGAATCTCCTAATTTGGTTCATGAATCCCTGCTTGGTAGAGACGTAAGCAGCCATGCTTGCCCCATTTTCTGATGTTCCACCGTCATGATCTGATTCAATATCTGAGCTCCCTGGAGACGTATTTGGGTTGCTTCCTTTTGATGTTGGTCTATATTGCTGAATAAACTTACACTGGAATGTATACACCTGATCCCCCTATTGAATCGTATTAATTAAAATTAAATGAGTCGAAAGCCTCGATTTGAGGTCAAGTAAGTATTGAGAAAATGTATTGTTTAAAGATACATATTGGGGAATACGTCTCTCCAACACTTATGCAAGTCCCTTCTGCGGTTTGAAGATAAAACATGCAAGTATAACGCAGGATGGACTCATGACACAGAGGGCAAGTTGGCAAAGCCATGGCTCAAGAATGGGAGTTTTTCCAAATGTGTGCGGCAACAAATGGTCACTTACTTACAAGCGGCCTATAATGGGGACAAATTAAGCAACCGACTGTACATATTAGATTTGTGGAAGATGTTCCAGGACAAGGAAGGGGATTTGACTTTGGCATTGGATGCTGAGCCAACGGGCCGCAGAGAGCGAGCAGCCCTCGGATCCTCCCCCCGGTCGTCGTCCTCAAACAGTAGACACAGACCCAACAACTGAGAGTAAGGGATTTTATCCCATGAAAGAATTAAAAGCAGCGTTAAGATACACAAATCCCACCTTTTTACCACCAGCGTATAATAGCAGAGACACACCTGATAGCTCAAAGCAAGCGAACAAAGCAGCACAGGGCAGTAGCAGCAAAAGCAAGGAGCGCAGCGGGATGCAAGTGAAATTACAGGAGAATGACACAGGGAAGACAGGGCTTGCCACGGACCAAGAGTTGTTAGTACCGAACAAATGGATAGGTGGAGTGGTGTGTGAGTGGAGACGCAGTCGGTGCAGTCCCTATTCTTTTTCGTTATGTGGGAGTCTCTCTACACTGCTTATTGTCTAAGGAGGAGGAGCCTTTAAGAACAGCAGAAGTCCGCGGAGCAAAGTGGTGAGTGAGTGGAGATGCAGTCAGTGCCATCTGCCAGGGCCTGGCTAGGCTCGCTATTGCTCATCTCATCCACCAGGTAAAGTCTCAACAGCACCATCGACTTTGTAACTTGATCCGTTATTCCATCTGTTTGTTAAGCCTATTGTGAGTGTGTGTTGACACTCGCTGCAGGGCCCCTTTGGAGTGATCTCTAGACTGCTCAATTAAAAGCATACTGTTAAGAAGGATTTCTGAACTCTGACCTGGAGGGGCAGAAGTTCAGAAGGCCAACCTAGTTCCTTGGAACACGGTAACCTCTGGACAAGCCAGACCAATCAGGGTAGCTATGGCAGGCGGTCAAGACCAAGTCTCAGGAGGGGTGAGGGTGACTGAAAGACCTCAATGAGCATACAAAGCAAGGACCTGTCTGGAGTAATTTGTATTATATTAAAAATATAGACACATTTATTACAAGGCCTTTGTATCATAGACCATAGCAAAGAATCACAGTAACACTAAGTAAACCAATACATCACACGCAATACAATATATATATATATATATATATATATATATATATATATATATACACACAATACCATTGGAGTCTAAAGGGTAAATGCACAAAATATGTTGACAACCTAGAGAGGAAGGAAACAGGCAGTGCAGGTAATCTTTAGTCCCAGTTCCACATCAATAATACACCTAAGAGGCAGTCCAAGCCCTACGAAGAGAGGAGCCTTGTGCTCAATAGTACATGCACACGCTTGTGCCAATGGGCCGGATAGGGTCTCTTCGAGGGTCTCTAGCAGCTCAGGAAGAGGGATGAGACGATGCAGGACAAGTTCCCACCATTATAGAAAGACCTCCAATTGAGGGCAGAGGCAATTTGAGAGTGCGGGATGGAGTTGCTATTTCGCAATAGCTGTGGAAAGGAAAGGGGCCCTCAGGGGCGAGTTGTGCATAAAAATGGGGTCCTGTGCTAGGGGCCGCTGGTTGGGGTAAGGAGTACTCACTGGTCCCCGACGCAGGCAGACCCAAATTTCACCAGTTCAGTCCACTTTTCTGGCAGGTTCGAATGCGGCAAAAAGGACGTCTCTGCACCTTACAGTTCCCAAGATACAGCGATGATTCCCAAACTGGACAGTGGCGATTTCTCCTCTCCGGGTGGAGGAATCGAGCCAGTTTCACTGCAGCAGGCTTCAGGGGCAAGAGGGTCACAAATGCAGCAAACTTACACAGGTCATTGCCACTGCAGGGCAACACGGTAACTGCATTTACTCCGGTCCTGGCGCACTCGTCTCACTTTAGACCTGGGAATGTCAAGTGTACGAAATTCAGTGTGAGGGTGCCGGGGACACAGAGCTAGCAGTATACCAAGTTTCAAGGGCCTCCTCGAAACGGCGGCGGTGACAGAGCAAAGCAACTGGGTAAGCTGGTCAGTCCACTAGTTGGCCCAGGGACACTTCAGAGAAAGCTAACTTGCAGGGTTTGATGAAGGTGCCGAGAATAGTTGGTCCAACTATTCCAATGGGTCGAAGCGTCTTCGCAGACCTTCTAGGGCGATCAGAATTAGAGGGGTCCCACGGGACGACAGCGGGCTCAGGGTGCCAAACCTTCCAGCGGGTCACCAGCGGTTCCTCAACTCGGCTTCATGTTGCAGGATACTTGGCTCCTATCCTTTGTTATGTGTGAACACAGGAGATCGACATGGTAATGGTGTTTTCAGCCTCCTCTTAACCAAAGTTCCCTTTGCGCCAAAACGGAGAGGACCCAATGGGAGACCTGCTTACAAACACACACTCCATACGTGGACCAATCACGGACCACAGTGGTCCCAGGCATTCAGGGCATTCCAGACTCTCTGGCACCCAGGATGTGTATTGGGATCAGACATCCCAGCCCACATCCTGGAGGCACACACACAAGGCATGCAGAAGCCCACGAAAGCATTGGGATTTGCGGGAAAGTACATGACCAAATAAGGACTGACCCAGGTCGACTCGACCTGGGGAAGTTCAGGGGCAAGATGGCCAAAGGACAAGACAAAGAAGCTCATGGCATGGCCATTTTGGAACCAGGCCACCTATTCGTGCCAAACGCGGTTAACATGGCAGGAAAGGGTTAAAAAATAATGGGAAAAGATAGCTGCCACCTGTCCTGTCCAGGACACATCTGCACAGCTCATAAAAATTCCAGCGAGAGTATCTAGGGCCTTTGGAAATGACTATAGACCCAAGGGTGCTGTATTGTAAGATAAAAGGCACACTTTTTACATGTTGCACAAACGCTGCAACATGAGGAAAGGACTAAGGGAAACAAAGTCTCCCAGTACTGACTGTCTTAAGGGCATGTCAGTTTCCCCATAAGAAGTGAGCGAAAGCCCAGAGGAGTGCAGCTGAAGGCTGTGCTTCTTTGGCAAAGTCAGTCAATGGTGTTAAAACAGCAGCGAAAAGTTTGGGGGTTTACACATGGAGGGAAAATTACATACAATTATGAAATCTTGCCTAACACACACCTGCAACGCATACTTGATATTTGCATCTGCATCCATTCTCTCTGCAGGGTTTCATTTGGAGAGGCGCAGCGACTGCGGGCCCTCGGCCTTTGAGCCGCGTGCTTTCCATAGTTTTTTGTGTTTAGTCATTCTTTTGGTCTATTGTGGTGACTGTCGGCCTCTGGCCTTTTAACTGCTTTTTTTTTTCTTCTTTTCTTTAAGTCTTTTTTTGTTTGCTCAAGAACTGTCCTTTTGTACTATGGTTGCCCTGAGGAGTGGCTTCGGGACTAGTAGTTGTGAACTGGACTCTGCTCCTAAACAGCCACTTGATCCTGTTGACAGACCAGCGTCTAACTTGGAGCAAACATTGGGCCTTGTGCCTTTGCCTATGCCCTTATCTGAAGCAAGCAACAACCTACTGCACGGGGATGCTACAACGAAGGGATCAGATTGCAAATCTTTATTTGCAATTACTGCATTGATCAACCCGACGACGCCTGGATTGGCCTTGGGTGATCTTGCTTTGAACTTTTCACATCCTAATCGAGGGATCAAGGATATTTTGGCAATTGTGCCGTCAAGCGAAGGGCTTCTGAACTAACTGATGCAGAATGTCTTCAAGAAGCCGAAGTGTTGATAGTTCCCCCGCCGATGAGGAAAATAGTTAGGTTCCATGCCTCTACTCTGCAGCCCAACGCGAACCTTTGGAACTTTGGTGACGTGGGTGGTCCTTCATGCTGTAAAGTAATGCCTGAGGAGGGTGCGATGGGGAGGTTCTTTTGCTGAATGGGGTGCTTCCAAGGCAACCTCTACATCGGATCTTTCTAATGTGTTTATTTTTGGAAGGTTTAATGATGAAAGGACATTCAGTAACGACCCTCGATGCCCACCTGATCTTACTGGCGGACATTTGAGCCTACAGGTTCTCTCCAAGTGAGCAATTCTATCGTCACTTTAGAGGCTGGTCCACAAGATCGGTCTCAGGAAAGCTGTCTGGAGGATTCATTCCATATGGTTGCTAACGCCACAAGGGATTTGTTAAGGGACACCATAGACTTGGATATACCCCCCGCTTTGGCATCACCTAATCATAGGAACTGTTTGCCAAAAATGCCAACAGCTATCAATGTTCCTATTGTTCCCAGTACTTGAAATCTGGGGGTGGGTCCTACAACTCGCCCGTGCTTAGGAAATCCTATGGTCACATCTGAGCTGGGGATCTGTGAGCTAATTAACCCCCCTTGTGTCCAATCTACACATCAGTTTGAATTTGGTGCTAAAAACTTTGTGTGATACACAGGACAGATTGGGGGGGATTTTGGTTGGTCAGCAAGCGGCTTTTAATGATCTCTTGGTACGTATGGCTTGTTTTGAGAGTCTACTTGGTAATACGAACCTAGCCAGTAGAAATGTACCTATGGGGCAGTGTACCCAAGACTATTTAAACTGGAAATCGATAACACTGGATGAGAAAGTGCCTGCTATATTGGAGACACTCATCAAGAACTAAGGTGGTCCTGGAAGACAGGGGGTCCCAGTGTGTGATCCTCGGCTACTCCGAGGAGATTGTTCGGGAAACGTCACCGGAAATTCTGGTTGAAAGTGCCCGGGACAGCCCCTCGGCTTTGTTGGAGGCTGTGGGTCTTTTGAATGATAAAGTAGATGAACAGGAGGTAAAAGTAGTGGCTGATTTAAATTCCCCTTCTAATGAAAACGATCCTGGCTCAGTCAGTATCGAACAATCCAACAAGGGGGAAAAGGCATAGGAAGAAGGCTAAACACACTAAAAAAACAAAAAACATGCCCTCTTTGAAAATCAAGGGGAGAAATTCTAACCTTAAAGCCATACGACAATTGCAACAGCATGAAATGCACACGAATAACAACAGTGTCTGTGATGAGTCGGTTAATGGGAAGTGTGTATGACTCCTTGTCCTGGCTCAGCTAGAGATACAGTTGTCTGGGAAGAGGTGAATACCGAGAGCCTTGGTATCTCAAGGGGAGCGCATCGGGGAGCGGAAGGGGGGAACTTGCCTGAGCGTCCTCAAACAAAGCAGACAAAGATGACAGCCTTTGGCAAAATTATTAGTACAACTCATGCCTGCACCTCCGCTGGTCCACCCCAGTTCAGTGGAGCTTCCATTGCTCCTGTAATTAGTTTGCCTGTGGTGACTCTTGAGAATAGTTCGGAGGAACTATCCAAGAGTTGTATGTCTGCCCCCAATGGGGCTGCGGGGAAGCCAAGCTCTTTGATAGTGGGGTTAGGCGGTACAGCTCCAGAGCAACAGGAGGTCATTCTGGCTAACAGTGAAGTCTCGAAAAGGGTTTTACTCCTGAGCGCCGGGGCTAGTTTTGGTCAACATGTACATACTGGTGCCAGAGTGCTGACAGCAGGAGAAGTCGCTCGCTCCGTTAGTAAAATCATAGGCTGGGCACCTAGCATGAAATTTATGAAAGGGACTAAACTCAATAGGACAGAGTTACTGGCCATAATTAAGAAGGTCCCGCTCTTGAGAACAATAACTACTGACGATATAGACGCTATATCCCTGCCCAGAATTGACAATGGTAGAATGGTTAGTGATTTCCACCCAGTCATGGCTGCAACCATGGTGTGGGACCAACAGATTAACCTTCAGTCCATGGGATTCGATCTTGTGGAATTATAAACTACTGTTGAAGCCAATACATTTCTTACTTTTAAGGAACCTGTAGCAAAGACTCCGGTTGCAGCCATAAGGTCTCCTTCTGTACCGCTGTGTGACTCTGGTGCAGTGTTGTCTCTTATTTGTAACCCCATGGACAATGGTCAGGACTGGTCTTGGATTCAGCTGGCTCTAAAGACCCTAGAGAGCTTGAGGCAAGGTCCGGGACATGCATGACAGAATTAATATATATATACATTTTTTTTTTATTGTAGGTCTTTGGTTTACACAAGAAAACCTTTAGCTATTTTTACCGAACAAGGAGCAGACTACAACATAAAAGAGAAGAAAATGTCATAAAAGAGAGTGGAAAAAAAGCAAGTTCAACTATACAAAATCAAGACGAGAGTTAATTCAATCGTTAAAGAAAGCTTAAAGAACATTTTAAAAATCAAGAATAATTGAATAAAAATAACCCAAAACAACAAGAATAGCATTTTCCCAAACTTCTGTTTTACAGATGTGCTAAAATATTTATAAACTTTATAAAAATGCCTGTTTCATATTCCCTTTCTCTTTCTTTTCTTTTATGTTGCTTAGTGTTTGACACTGCAAAAGTCTGCTTGATTTCAAGTCCTTTTCACTGTTCCAAGAGGTTCGTCTAGTCCCTCAATTTTTTCAAAGATGAACTGGATAAATTTTATGACCGCAAGATTGTTTGAGATCTTATCTCCTTCTAGTAGGTATAACCACCAAAGTTCAATGTCCTTCAATCTGTATTCCTGCCAGACATGACCTAAGTACGTCTGTCGTTCACCTCTCACAGTGGGGCATTCCAGCAGCAGATGTTTCAATGATTCAACTTTTAATACATTTTTACATAATCTACAGTTCTTTGGTTCATCTCTCTCTTTTTCTATAATGATTGGTTCTACTTGGCCAAAGATTCAAACGCAGCTTTAAGAAGCCATGCCTCAAGAACCAATTAGGGGAAAGGGTTAGGTATTTGGGTAGTATATTCAGTTTTCGCGGGACTGCCTAGAATTCTTCATAGCCTCGATATTTAGTGAGCTCGTCCAATGTATCAATCCAATCTCTAGTGTACATTTTTTTTTTTCACGTGATCTGGATTGTTTAAGAAGGATTTTTCCGTTTCATTTAAATTAAGAAGGATCATCTGGCATATTTTGGCCCATTCAGTCAATATTGGTTCCGACCTCTCTTCCATTGCTTTTTTTATGGCCGCAAAGCCCCCCTTTGTTGCCGGTTCTAGACATCTTCTGTAAAAAGACAATATCTTCCACTCCACAATGACTTTCAGAGAGGATAGTGCCAGCTCTCTTCTAATTAATTGAATTGGGAAAGATTTTGGCAAACCCAAAATATATCTCCAGAACTTGCCTTCTAGACGTGACCATATTTTGTTGCCCAATAAGAGTGAGGATTGCCACTACTTTTGCACGATAGAAGTCTATCAGTGGTTTCATGGAGAATCTACAAAATCGCGCCAGTAGAATCTTAGCTTGGCCTATTAGGTTTCCAAGTTTGTTTTTAAGTCCTGACATCTCGGGGCTTCGTATCTGTTGGTGTCGATACAAACCCCCAGGTACGTAATAGCTGTCACTTCCGTTATCTTTTTATTGGATAGATACCATTGGGGTGAGTTTATTTTTTTCTTCTTTTTGTTATTAGAGAGCGTCAAGATCCTAGATTTTTCAGGATTGATGGTCATTTTGTTTTTGGCTACATATGTTTCTAATGCTTTTAGTTGATGTTGAAGTCCTATAGGAGTCTGATCGATCAAAACTATGTCGTCAGCATAGATCAATCGACCAATTGCTATATTAGCAAGTTTTGCTGGAAAGGATCTTATATCTACAAAGACTTTTTCCATATCTGAGGAAAATAGTTTATATAATTCTGGAGCCAAGGGGCATCCTTGCTTAAGCCCAATGGTCGTAGGAATTGTGTCCGATAACAGGCCAGCTTTATTTAGTTTCACTTTAATTGAGGTGTTCGAGTGTAATTCCTTTATGTTGTAAAGTAGAATTTCTGGGCAATTCCATTTTTTTAATTTCCTCCACAACCTCTCGCGATCAACTGCATCAAAAGCCTTTGATAAGTCAACAAAAGCTATATAGAATTTCGCCTCTTTGTTGGTCAGGGTTCGAGCTTTCAACAGATTTAGAATAAAGATGTTTAATGGAGTGCCTTTTCCTTTTACGAACCCAGATTGCCATTCGTCCTTACGGCCTGTTTGTGTTGCCCAATTTGTCAAAGATTTTAAAAGAATTGAGGCAAAGATTATTCCAGCCACATCCAGAGGGGCAATTGGCCTGTAATTTTCTGGGACTGTTCTTAGGCCCTTTTTAAAGATTGGCACCACGATACTCGTTTTCCACGAAGTCAGTAATTTCCCCGAAACCAAGATATATTTGAACAGTTGGTGTAGGATTTTAGCCCATTCCGCTGGGTCCTTTTTCAGACCTTCATTAGTCAGGCCGTCTGGCCCCGGTGCTCTAGAGTTCTTTAGCTTTTTAATCATGTCTTCTAATATCTCACTGTCTATGGTCAGCAAACTTTCATCCCATTTTGGTATAATCCAATCATTTATAAGAGGTTTTAGAACTGGCTGTTTGTAGTATAATTCCCATTGTTTCTCTGTGACTGGATTTGTTATTATGGCATCTTGCAAAGACTCTTATTTATTAAGGCCCACGTCTCTGCTGTATTTCTCTCACATATCGTTCTTAACATTGCCTGGGAGTCGTGGTTTAGCATTGTTTTTTTGTGCAACTTTCTCCAATTTCTAAAGGTTTGTTTTATTTCTCGTACTTTATCAGTTTTATTTCCCTCATTCGAGACTTTCAGTGATTTTAGCTGTTTCCTCAGTCTTTTTTTTAAATCAGCCACGGCTTGATCGAATATATGTCGATGTGACATTATTGGTTTTGTAGTGCCGGGTTTAATTCTAATATGGAAGATTTTTAGCAGAGGAACATAATCGATAGTTTGCAGAGGTAGCTGCAGATACAAATCATTTAGGGTGGATGTCAAGTTATCGTTCAGCGCTGGTAATTCTGCTGGATTCATTTTAACTCGAGTTCTCCCAGTGTTGATTTCTATCTTTAATGGATATATTTCCTTTACGTTCTTAGGAAGAAAACTAGAACAAGTAAGTTTGATAGCATTATGGTCACTAGCCTTGGTCGGTTGCACCTCAAGTTTTTGAATAAACATTGACATATTATTTAAAACTGTCACGTAATCTAAGATGGCTTTGGATTTCAGCCCTCGCCACGTCGGTTTCCCTGGGATGTCGCCTAACGTGACTCCATTTAGGATTGTGCAATCTCTAGATTGTAATGTGGACCTCCAATTGACCCCTCTTTTGTGTTTGGATGCGGCCATTTTCGGTACGTCTTCGAGTACTTTATTGTTTTCGTCCAGACAAGTGCAATTAAGGTCGCCCACCAATATTATCCATGGGTCATGCCATTTAGCTTTCAGATCATCAATTGCCTCCGCTACGTCCCTTGTAAGGGATTTGTTTCCTTTAGCTCCTGGCACCCAGTATATATTCATCAGCACAACGTGCTGGTGGTGTTGATCGTCTAGGGGCGACGATGTTTCCAGGACTAAGATTTGAATATATGGAGTCAAGTTCCAAGAATGAATCACATTCCAGTTTAGTTCTTTTTTTATCGCTATCAGCAGACCCGCCATTGGTCTTCCTTTTTCTCCTTTTTTTGCTGGGTTTATATTTACTGAATAGCCTTCGATCAGGGGAGTTTCTCTCAACCACGTTTCCTGCAGGCATAGTACATCTGGCATTTCTTTTTCAAATTCATTTTTTGTTAGAAGGTGGTTGAATCCCCTTGTATTCCAGGAAATAAGGGACCATGTTTCCTTTTGTGCTACGTTCCGGCTCTATAGTGTCTTCATTTTTCCTGCTGCTAGGTTGGCCAACCATACCCATCTCTCCTGTTCTCCGTCTTGAGGTTGGGTAACCTGCGATTGTTTCATGGCTTTTTAATGCGTATCGTATGCCTCTTGAAAGCGAGCTTTCTTTGAGATAGTTTCTTGATCCAGTACCTCTGGTTCTGTTTCTTTATTGTTTCTTTCGGTTATCTTGAACCCCTTCTTTCTTATGGTCCTCTCTTTGGATAGTAATAGCTGGTGAATCACCTGGGAGCATGTGGAAACCCGAATACTATCCATATACCTTTTGTCAGGAAATTCTATCAGGGTTATATCACTAGAGCGGATTAATCTCAAGGCTGGTATATGGTGGAACAACCTTAGGACATTTGCCCAGTTTAGAATAAGACCGTCGTCTGTATGTACTAGTCTTTCCAAAAGAAGACCTCTGCCCTTTTTTTCCGGGTTTAATCTGCGTTTCGGCAGTCTCAAGGGACTAATCCGGAAATCATCAGTTCCACTGATCTGCTCACTTTCTTCTGTGGTGTATTCCTTGAATTCCAAAATAGGTATGGGGCTGTTTATATTTTGATTTTCCAGGTTTCTTGTTGGACTTTTAATTGGTATATTTGAGCTTCCCGTCATTGTTGTCTTTAATTTTTTCTTACTTACAGTTTCGGGCTTGACTGTATTATTTTCCTTTTTTGTTGTTTCAGCTTTGTTTGCGTTTTCCCCAATTATCCTCTTGTCATCAAACATTGGTTTGACTCCCCTTTCTCGTTCCGTCTGTACTTGTTCATCAGTTATTTCAATTTCCTCTTCTTCCGAGTCACTATCAGTTGAGACGTTGTCATCCGAGATGGAGTAAGCGGACATATCCATTAACTCCTGATCGGAGTCATCTGTTTCTGCTGCTTCATTGTTATTTAGACTCGTACTTGTTTGCGTATGGCTACCAATGTTTCGATTTACCGCAGTAGTCGCTGCTTCCTTTGGTGTGCTCAGACATTTGAAAAATGATTTGCTTTTATTTGATTTACATAACCTCCGCGGCGGTTGATTATCTGCAATGGTTGAGTAGATTTCGCTTTCTTATCATTCGTAGCGATTTGCTCACTTCGTTGCGACGCAGTGATACCTTCCATCTGTTTTACGTCCTTTTTAAAAAAAAAGATTTCGCATAATTTTGAATTCTGCTTATCTACTTTTGATACCTCAATATCTTTTTCATGCTGCGAAAGGTCTAAAGTTTTTTGAGGTGTGTGTTGTCCTTTTTTTGTGATCTGTTTTGCTTTCTGATCGTTGGTCGCCGTGGCTCCTCTTTGAGTTTCGTTTTCCGCAGAGATTTTTGAGGTATTTGGCACCAGTTCATTATTTTCTTTATTTTTTCCTTTCCTTTTATTGTGTTCATTGTATCTGTAGTTGTTTCTCCTTTCCTCGGAGTTGGGATTGGACATTCGACCTGATTACTTAGCTCTTCTAAGGTCCCTTTTTCAATCGTATTTCCAGTACGTTCTTTCAAATGCTCTTCATTTGCATTTTCTTCTATTTGTGGTTGCAATTTTGCTAATTCTTTTGATTGAAAAACGGAGCAGTCCGTACCACCTAGAGAGTCTCTCCTAGGATCTTTCCATCGGTTTTCCTTCTTTTTCATAATTGGTTCTAGGATGGTGTGTAACATATCGGAGATTCTTTGCTCAACATTTTGCATATTTTTTTGGATGGCCGATATGAATCCTTCAATGAAGATTGTCTTAGAATGAACCATTGCTAGCAATGTAGTGTGGTCCTTCAGAGTATCCGTAGCATCTTCGTGTAGTTTCATGTAAGGGGCCAGGATCGCTGCCATTGTTGTAATCATCAGGAAGTCATCCTTTTCACACTTTTCTCCCCCTGTCTTAGGTTTGTTGGTCATCTCCCTCTCTTTCTGAGGTGCTTCTATCGTTGATGATAGTGTGTTCAAGTTTGAGTCTTGGTCATTTTCTGTTTGAATTAACTGGTTTTTGGTTTCCCCTTTCATGGTTTGAACGGCCGTCTCTACAGTTTGTGGCTCTTTATCTATTAAGATTGAGTTTTCCAGCATAACAGCGTCAGGGATTTCGTTTGCCGTGGTGTTTTTATGAGTTGGTTTCCTTTTGGGTACATTCCCAGAAATGCCTGTCCCCCAATTTAGTAGGGATTGTTTCCCAAAAAAATGATTATTTCTGTCTTGAGCATCCCACGAGGATAGGGTCCTGGGTTTCCATATTTTTTTTTTTAGGTCTGTAGATCTTATAAAGTCCATTCTAATTGGTTTGGGGGTTATTGTTTTACCTTTCGTTCCGTTAAAGGTTCCTTTCGCTGTTTTTGCTAAATCTTCCACCGTAGTATTGGGTTCTAACCCGGGAATAACCTCCGATAGTTGAATTAAATCCTTTGCCTTAGGAATATTTTTTTCTACTGTTTTTGATCTTATCTCTAGTACAGGTGATGGCTTCTCTGACACATCTTCCTTTGAAAGGTCAGTTTCCCTTGTAGCTTCTAAGTCATACTCATTGTTGTTGGATGTTTCATTTGCCATAAGGGCCAGAGTTTCCTTAGACTGCTTTGCATCAGCTGAACTTTTCTGAGGCTGAGGTGATTCGTCCGTTTCAATCATATTGTCAAGTTGATGGAATATGAAATTGTTCATGGGTGGGTTGACCTCATTGCTCTCTGAGTTTAATTGTATGTCTTCCTGTAGCGGCTCCTTCCCTGTTTGATTGCCGATCTTAACCTCTATCATGAGCGGACCGAGTACTGCTCCTTGATTATAATCTTTCGTTCCGTGATTCGGAGTCATGCTTTCCTTAACTAGCACGGATTCGTTATCCTTCTCTTCGGATAATATTAAATCATCTATATGGTTGTTTGGTAGAGGGTGGTCACCCAATCTAGTTGATAGCACTACTTCTGCCATTAGGTATTTGGAGATCGTATGTGTATTAGTTTGGAACACTGATATCTAACCTTCAAATGGGGCTGTAAGTATCTTGTCCCCTGATGTTGTCTGGTTATGTCAGTTGTTTGCAGTGTTCGGGATCAAAAGGGTCAAACCCCAGCAGTCTCCCTTTCCTTAGGGCTTTAAATATAAATTTTGATCGATTCGCAAGGTGGGATCAAAGGGGTCAAGCCCCAACAGTCTCCCTACCCCAAATAAAAAATAAAAAAAAATAAAAAAAAACAACACAACTGGTGATGTTAGCTTGCTTATCCGGGGTATTCCTAGCGATTTATTTTTATCCTTTGGTCATATGACTTGTTTAGCTTTGGGATATCCCCCAGATGTACAGATGATTTTTTAAAATAAGTGACCCACCTGCACGTGACTTCCGCGGGGAGTTTCCAGTATCTTTTTCGTGCCCAGCCGACCAGCCAAACAGCCTAAACAGCAGCGCCCTTGTCCCCGCAGCGGGCTTAACGCCGCGAGGGTGGATTGCCCTCGAATAAGAGCCCAGAATGAGTCACGTGATCAGTCACATGATCGTGACCGCGCTCCACCTCCTCCAGGAAGCGAGCGCACTGCAGCGTTGGGGCTTCCAAGATTAATGCTGGGAGATCAAACAGCAGGCTGCAAGTAGGTAGACATCACAATTTTTGAGTCACCAGAAGTTATCTCCTGGAATACTTGTGGCAGCTCCAATCTGTATAAATGCATGCTTAATCCATGCTTAATCCTACAGGCAATAGATTTCCGAATAGACTTCCGAAAATCCTAGCCAAATTCAAATCTATCATTCTGTACGGTCTTGACCTTTGCTCTCACAATTTGGGTAACATCCTAAACATTCTCCAAGGAAGGATCTGGAAGGACGTTCTTGGCCTATCAATGGCAATTCCTAATGCTATCATTAGACACAAGCTGTGTCTTGTGTCCTTAAAGGCCAGGTATGTCTGGAGACAGCTTTCCTTTTTTAGGAGAATGATCGACCCTCCCAAGAACTCCCTTTATGAGAATTTAAATTTGGCTATGCTTGCCGGTCTCGTTCTAAGACCGGAGCAGATTAAAAAGATCTTGTTTAGGTTTGACTGGGCTGAGACAGTGTTTTGCAATTCCTCTTATTCCAGCTATGAGGAATATTCCCAGTTTGTCTATGCAAGGGAACGTTTACGGTTGTATCTTCAGCAATTTCCTTGTTCCAACATACACACGAATTACATGGGCTTTAGGTTAAATCAATTGCCTGTTTATGAGATTAGGCATTGGAGCGAGCACAATACTTTGGTTGTTTTGCATGCATCTGAGAGCAAGTGCAGGTTCTGCAGAGTAATTGATTCTTGAGAAACCCTGAAGCATTTGGTTGTCGTTTGCTTGTTCTTTAAATACGGAACGTGCCAGCTCCTTCAGGGATAAGATCGCTGACATCTCAGAAGTGTCAAGGAACTTGTTTCGGTGTTGTTGCATGTGGGGCACTAGTATTTCTTTGGTTCTAGCTCTGAATCTTTTCCTTACTTTTCTGAGCTCTGAACTGGATAAGAAAAACTTAGAATTGGGATCTTCTCTCCGACTCGATTCTGTTGAATAGATTGTATTGAAGGAAAGGTTTTTCTGTACATTAACTTCATCTTTTCTTCTTTTAGATAGATGAATTGTGTTTATTTACGATTCAATACGTGATCTATGTATTTTATTTTACACTGTTATGGCAACATTTATTTTTTTGTTATTTTATATGGCAAGTGCTGTTTGTTTCTAATGAATTATGTGTGTAAGGTTTCTTGCAAACTATATATGCACCAATAAAAAAAATGGATAGGTGGACAGATATTGCTTAAACTAGATGGAAAACCAGCAAGTGAAAAGGGGAACATGGAGAAGGAAGTATCAAATAACGACGACACAGAAGAGGAAGCTAAAGAAAAGCGGAGGTAATAGAGGAAGTGCATAGAACGGAAAGGGAAAAAAGAGAAAAAAGGAAAGGTTACAGAAGGAAAGAGCAAGCAGAAGTGTGAGAAAGAAGGAGCAAAGAAGGTATAGAGAGCTAGAAGACAGCGAAAAAGGAAAGCAGAGGAAGAGAGTTTAAGGGAGGCATGGTGTCACAAGTATGACACTGACACAAAAGTTACAACTTGCAAAAACTCCTATTTTGCCCTATAGCTATGATGGGAGTAGTTTTTACCATCAAATAATAAAGAAAACACAGTCCTAGTCAGTCTACGTTAAGTCAAAATGGCCTATACTAACAAAACCTAATGCCTGCCCTATCTCTCATACAAAAAAGTGTGTAATGGGGAATGTGTATGCAAAGGAAAGTCAGTCGTATAACAAATGATAAAGGTGGCTGAGTCAGCTCTCCTGCCTATGTTAGACAGCACAGAGTAAAGCAGCCCAGGTAAACAGGGTGACACACTCTGGGCCAGGTTGTCAAAAAAAGGCAGTTCAAAACGTGGGCAGAGGCCCGCTTGTCCTTCCACGTTAAAGTCACTTATTCCAGCTTTTCAAAGGTTCTTTCACAGTTCAACAAAGTTCCCGTAGCTCTCCCTCTGTCAGGCTCGGACCCCTTAAGGCATCAATAGTTCACGTACGCCTCCCTCAGTCGGGCTCGGACCTTACAAACAAAAAGTACCTGAGCCAACGTAGATCTCCCTCCAATGGGCTCGGACTTCGTAATCATAGCACTTGCAGGGGTTCCCTTCCCCCAAGCTTCATTCACATTCTTTTTGGGGTTCCCGTCCCCAAACTTATTTAATGTTTTAGGTCTCCCTCAGTCAGGCTCGGACCATTCATTGATGTCGAAGACTTTTGAACGTGCAAGGCATTTACCATATACCTATGCAGGACCATTTTGACTTTCACTTCAGGTCTCCCTTAATGTTATTTGCCCTAATGTCTCTTGGTATTGGTAGTTCCATACCACAATCAGAAAAGTTCAAAGAAATCTTCCTTTTAAAGCAATCACCTTTTGACTTCCCCTTTCGTCAGCGTTAATCTTACTTTACAACAAGACATCAAACATTTTGCAGACACTTTGAGTGGGCTATTTCCTTTCGCCGGAACACTCTGCCACTCTGCATCACTGGCTTCACAGTTATCAGTAACTTAAAAGTTAATTACTGGTTTGCTTTCTTTCGTGTCTTATCAGCATGTGCGCAACCTTCAATTGTGAGATACACTGTTGCAGCTTCAATCTTTCCTTGACACAAACTGCCATTCATGTTTTTCGCTAACTCACCAGTTGTGTGCATTCCTTTCTAGTCTACACGGCTTTGATTCACGAGTCAAGGTTGATACCACAGGCTTCACATCGCCTTCCCAACTCAGTCGTTCACACGGGAGAGTCTCTGGCGTCCTTGAAACACAATGCAGGCTTCTTTTTTTCTGGGATTTGGCTTTCTCTGCATTTCCTTCACGGTTCTCTAGAGGCAACAACCTCCTGCAGGTATCTTCAGGGTTTCCCTACCCTTCACTCTGGTCCTTCAATCGGTCATCCTGCACCAGTGGGTTCTCTGGAAGATCTGCTCCTTCTCGTGTCTCACCTTGCTCAGAGTGTGTCTCTATGTTCCGCCTTTTATCTGTGTGGGAGGAGCTAATGGGTTTCAGATGTATGTGATTAAGGTCAAGTGCCTGTGCTGATTATCAGGACATGTCCGTTGAGATATATAAGTGTTAGCCTCTTTACTCTCAGTCGCCCTCTTCCTCGATCCAGTGTTTGTGTAGAAAGGGGCATGAGGGGGGTTAGGACGTTGGGGACGCCTATAAAATAGGATGAGGTATGGGCATGGGAAAGGCGGGATACCGCCTCTCACCATTGGTTGCCTCACCCTCAATCCCCAAAGATCCCCCACCCAGGTGATCCTCCCACAATGGTCCACCCCAGGGTCTGGATCTAAAGGCGATGGCTGTGCCCTGGCCACCCGAGAGATCGATCCCTGGGGACTAGTAAGTGAGACACCCTTTGGTTTCTCATAAAAGGGAAAGGCCTGTACAGCTGAAGAAGGAGAGAAGGAGGTTAGAAGTCGAGCCGATCGTTAAACGACGCCGACGCAAGCAGTAGGAAAAGCGCAGAAATGAGAGAAACAGAAACGAGAGCAGGGAAGGGTGCACTACCAAGGTAAGAGTGATTAAGGTGGACTTGGCACATTTAAATGATGAGGATGAGGCCGGCAACTGAAGAAGGCTTTCGAGGAGCAGGAGAAGCAGCACAGGAGTGCTGGGTCCTCGGTGAGGAGGGACCATGAAGTTACAGACCGAACGATGGGTAAACAGCAGGGCGACAATCTTAAGGAGACTTCGTTTTAGCAACGATAAACAGGAGGACAGTGACAGTAGCATAGGGACCATGGGGTCGGATTAAGACTCACAGAGAAGCAAGGACAATGAGACAGGCTAACAACTTTGCCACACCCAGGAAGTGAGCCCGGACAGAGACACAGTCTGGGGTGGCGAGGAAGCCGTGGGCTGAGAAGAGGGAGACATCGAAGAGCGACTGTCCCATTCCACGAGAGGGCCATGGGGGACACACAATATCACTCTGTATGCACAGAGGCTTAGGGCCCGGCTAGGACGGAAGAGTACAGGGATGCTAAGGGCATTTACAGCCACTTAAGATATAGGAGGACAGAACAGAGGGCCGAGACTGACAGTTCCCACTTTTCGAGATGGGAGGCGGGATAACTCAATACATACCAAAGCAGCAAATGGACAAGGACAATTTAAGGTGCAAACTGCCATTGTTGATGGCCAGGGCGGGCAAGTGGATCTGTGAGATAGACAGACTGACAACAGGGACATTAGCGGTAGGAGACATGAAGAGTCTGCTCTCAGCCATTCTGGGTTAGGTAGCTGACAACGTATGGAGAAGAGAAGGGTATCCTGGAGTAACAGCACAAAACACTGCACACAATGGTGCACCATTCAATAACTGCTGAGTGGCTGTATGGCTCCAAGGGAACAATACCCAGACACTTCGGACATAAGCCCGATAATGGCATGCAAAATGCACAACGGCGAAGACCCACTTCAATACATTCAACAGATTCACGAGTGATGGCGTCTCGAGATGAGGGAACCGTGGGACTAAACAGTGAGGTTATTTGATCATATATTATGTCAGGGGCTATCAGACCAAGTGCAAAAACAGCTCAATATGTTAGTGGGAATGGAGGCCAAATCGTGGTCAGAAATTCAGCAAACTATAGTGCACTATTGCAAACTAATGCAAGGGAATGCAAGAAAGAAGCAAGAGGAGAGGAATCAGGAAGAAGAAAAATTAGTGCCGAAAATAATTGTCCAACTATACAGTGGAAGGGGCAATGCTAACGAGTGGAGAAGGAGTAGTTACTCGACATGCGCAGCGCAGGCAACAGATGGCAGGGGGAGGCTTCACAAGGCAATGAGATATGAACCAGTGGTCAAAAGTATGAGGAGGTATGCCTCAGGAAGGGGGTTCAGACACCCAATGCAGAAAACACAGAAGGGCTCCAAGGGGGACAGCAAAGACAGATGGGGGGGTCCTATAGTATGTTTGTTTTGTGGGAGACAAGGACCTATAGCCAGGGTATTTAGAGCTAGAGGGGCGATGTATGACAATGGGGGATGCAGCAACTGCCCATGCATCCGACAGAACAGAAGACAAAACACACAAGACATGCAAGCACAGACGTATGCCCCACAACAGATTCACACACAAGACATGCAAACACAGCACAAGACATGCAAACACAGCAATATCATCCCATGGCGCAGGCATTACAGAAACAGGGGCACATACAGCAAGCACAATCAATGCAACAGGTACCAATCCAACAGAACACCATAGCCAATGCACAGGCAGGCTCCACAATGCATATGCAGACTCCAGTCAAAAACTAGGAGGGGCGACTGCCATAGTAGGCAACCCATTCACAGGGACAGGAATGTCACTACATCCACAATAGGATACAGACAGACCTGATGTGTTCGGTCCTATTCATCACACCAAATCCAGCTGAGGAAACACTTCTAGGGGTGTCATGATTCCTGCCCCTCGTGTCCCCAGCCCTCCAAGATGTCCGGCTGGAGCCAGGCCACAATCACCTACATGGCCCTCAAGGGCCTCTCCATCCCTCCAAAGACCCACTTGGAGTCAGACTTGGCGCTTGTGGCACCAGACTCACTCACTCCCATAGGATAACATTGGGGATTGGACTTGTAGTGCATTGATGGGGACAAGATGGATGCCCCCACATATTTTGTTTCCCAGAACGGCACAGCGCTTCCTAAGCAAAAGGGAAAAGAACAGAAAAAAGACATTAGTAAGCATTCTTCAAATCTTCGCATATTCTTAAATACTGTACCAGCTTTAAACGCTTGCCTGAATCCCAGCCGCTCTGGGGGCACTCAATCTCTGGAACTTCTCATCCATCTGCAAGAGGGAAAAGACACTCCAGGTTAGCATGGAAACATCTAGAGGCACTGCATACCGCGCTTACCCCCCGCATTTCTTCTTCATAACCGTCATCCACGCTGAAAACGTTGCGGCACCTAAAATACACAGAAAACAAACTCAGTTCAATGCAAATACGAAAGAGGTGCATCGCGCTCTCACTCACCTTCAGCGCTACTCATCTCAGCAGCATGCCGCCATCCCCGGACGCCCGCCATCATCTAAGAAGGAAAGGAACAAAGTTATAGAACTGTTCAAAAGACTCATTATACTTACCTGTCGGACTCTTGCTCGTGAAGTGACTAGGCAGCAACGAGCCCACATCAATCAACGCGCCCCTGCACTGAAAGCAGGACTGAGAGCTCATTATCCAAAAAGAAAAGGTGAGCTGTGGATCAAAGGGAAGGGTTGGACCCCGGGGAAGAAGGGGTTCAAGCACATAGAGACAATAGGGAGCTAAACTCTACCAATCCTGTGTTTCAGGCCCAGTATCCAGTCGAATAGCCTCCAGGGAAGGGTTTGAGGTCGTAAGAGGTCAGAACAGGCTGAGTGATGTCCCCGTGGATACCTGGTGAGCGTTACAAGGGGTGACCATAGGTGACAAGACGTTTTCCTTTCTCATGGATACAGGGGCAACTAGGTCCTGCATTACGAAGGGGAAATATCCAAGGTCAGGCATTGCCAAGGATGGCAAGGATTCTCTGGGGCAACAGATTTGGTTCCATTTACTGACAAATTACCACTTTCTGTGGGAGAACATGACATGTCCATGCAAATGTTTTATTCCCGACAGACACCAGTAAATATAATGGGTAGCGACATAATGAGCCGACTGAACATGACCATTTCATTCACTGATGAGGGGATAGTCCTCGACACCAGGAATTCATTACATAAACGTGAGGGAACTCATGCAAGCTTGTTGTGGCCAGAGGCTACAGAGGGAGGCGGGCGGGGCTGGGGGATGCCAGTAGACTTGGAATTGTTTTTATATGGGGTGGAAGTATTAATCGCATGGCTCAGTGGGATTCAGCTACAGATGCCAAGCTAGTTCTTATTTAAACCAGAGATTTCCTTAGATGGGAAGGAGGGAAAAGTGTTCCCAATAGAGATCGAGGTAGCAATAGTGAGGGACAAGAGGATAACATTGCATGGGACAGACGATACAGGAAAAACAGGACAGTGATCGCAGGAGGGGTACAGACTGACTGACATGACAGATGAGGAGTTGTTCCAAGATGATCGATCAGACCAGGAAGTGATGTTTGACATGAGTGTTACACACTGCGTAGAAATTCACTATAAGGAAGTGCCACAGAGAATAGCAAGTTTGTGAAAGCATCCTCCACCATTTCTCAAAGAAGACTTAGGGTGGGTACCTAGTGTCTTATGGATCACTAGTCCCTATGACATCGGTTTGATAAAAGGGATATGAGCAGTTAAAATGAAGCTCAAACCAGGAGCTGTTCTACCAAGGGTAAGACAATATCCCCTATCAAGGGAAGCAGACAAGGGTATTTATAAAACGATCGCCGCGTTAGTGAAGCAAGGCATTTTGGTACCATCAGAATCACTGTGTAACACGGCTGTGTACCCTGTGAAAAAGACAACCGAGGTGTCGTGGCATTTTATCCACAACTTATGCCCTTTGAACCAGATCGTAGAGACCGAATTTCCATTAGTCCCAAATCCAGCAAAACTTTGGTGCAATATCCCAACGGAAGCAATGTACTTCACGGAAATGGACTTGAAGAATGCCTTCTTTTCTATACCACTTCATGAGGAGTCCCAAGTCCGACATCGTTCCTATACAGAAACCGGAAATGGAAACACACAAGATTACCCCAAGGGTACTGTGAGTCACCTTCTATCTTCAATAGGGTCCTTCCAATGGATCCGGGCAACATACAGATACAGAGCACCGTTATACAATACGTAGATGACATTTTAACTTGTAGCAAGACAGAAGACCAGTGTCAGAATGACTCAGTATACTTATTAACAGTGTTGGCAGAAAAGGGGTATAAAGTGGACAAGACAAAGTTACACTATTGACAAAAGGAAGTGTTATAAATAGGACAAGTATCACAAGATGGGTAACAAGTGACTCCAGAAAGGGCAGACCCGATCCGCAGAACATTGATGCCAAAGACGGTGAGGGAAATGCAGCAGTTTTAGGCCTCTAATTATTGCAGAGCATGGGTGTTCGAATATATAGCACATATCTGAGACTTGTTGAGTGGACTAAAGGAAACAGAGAAGGGGAATGGTAAGCTGGCATGGACACATGAGATGACTGAAGTATTTGTAGAGCTGAAGAAGGCAATATGCACAGCTCCAGTGTTAGGGATCCCAGATTATCATGAGAAATGTTTCCTGTTGTCAGACTATTGGAATGATGACGGCAGTACTCGCACAGAAGACTACTCTAGGATACAAGCCCTGGATATGAGGTGATCATCTTGAATCCGGAAATCAAAATAGTAAGATGTAAGACTGTGAATCCAGCGATGTTCGTAGCAGAACCAGTGGAGGAAGGAGACTATGTGCACATGGAACACTATGAAGATATTCCCAAAGTGGGGGGAAAGTCTCTTGGGGGTGGGGGGTAGGGAGTGCTTTATATTGATGGGTCATCGACAATGGACCAGGCAACAGGGGAAAGACACATGGGAACTGCAGTAGTAACCTTAAGGACAGACCGTACAACAGAAGTAATAGCAATCGCGAGACTGCCTTCACATTTTTCAGCACAAGCAGAGGAATTAGTGGCTCTTATGGCATTAGCAGCACACAGGGATCAGGAAGTCCGTGTATGCAGATTGGGCAAATGTAAAGTCCACAGTGCACTTTGGACTGTCACAATGGCTGAGTAGGGGCTTCCGACGTGCTGATGGCACCCCAGTGCAGCACGCGCCCCTATTGGGCAGACTCATTCACGCGCTTCAACTCCCAGCAGCAATAGCGGTCATGAAATGTCAGGCCCACATGAGGGGGGAGGACCCAGTCTACCCTAGCAACAAAGCGGCAGATGCAGAAGCAAAGCACATAGCGTATTTTCCAGGATTAACAGACTTTGACACTCCATCGAACACACGTATTCGTGTGTGCAACATGATTTTAAGGGAAGGGTACAACACATTACCAGCTACACAAATAGTGGAACTACAGGGAAGGGCTCCAGCGGAGGAAAAGCAGTTGTTGATGAGAAGGGGATGTGTAATATCTCCCACTGATGCCTTATGTCAACAGGAAAGCACAGGAAAGTTAGTGTTATCAATAGCATTGTTACAGGTTGCCCTTACAAAGTAACATTACCCTACACAGATGGGCAAAAAGGCACTTTGGGACAGAACCATTCTTCCCCCATGTGGGCAGAATGGTTCTGTCCCAACATGGCGAAGCATATAGCTGCATTTATGGAGAACTGCATAACTTGTAAAACATGTACAGCAGGACATACTCTACATGTAGTGAGAGGAGCCATATCCTGCCCAACCGGTCCTTTCCAACATCTCCATATAGATTATGTTGATATGTGCCAGGGGTACGCTACATGATAGGATCGAAACTGATCCCTATTAACACCCCAAAGTCCTTACTGCTGCACAACTCCTGGTTAGTGAAGTGTTCCCACGATGGGGGATGTGTGAGGTCCTGCGGTCAATCAATGGACCTCATTTTGTGAATGAGACTTGAGCACATTACAACCCTACTGGGGATACAGCACACATTCACCTGTGCTTATCACCCACATGTGAACGGGATGTGTGAGCACCACACAGGCCTGCTCAAAGGGAAGATCACCAACATAAAATAACCTTGAAAAAAGGGTGGCTCCACTGCCTACCGTTAGCCCTGTTTGAATTGTGCAACCAGCCTGGGTCCGACCACCATTTAACACCCCATGATGTGGTGACAGGACAGCACATGCAACTTCCCATGGCTCCTCTCACTAGGGCACTAACAGATGCAGATTAAACGTCTAGTGTTTTTGGAAATGAAATGTATGAATATGTGGTTCCTTTGATGGCTAGTGTGTCTTTTATTTCTCGTCAGCTGCAGGCGCAGGGGACGGGGTCGAAGAACAGTGAAGATGACAACTCAGACAAAACTAAGGAACTTTTAAAGGCACTGTTGCTATACTTCGGAAACACTTTTACTCTGTAATTGTGTCTGTTCAAGTTTCAAGCTGCTGGTTCGAGACATCTTTCACAGTTGAGAAGGTCATAGACTGTGCAGTGACGTTGCATGGAAAGAAGGCGTGGAACTATATTGGAGATGTTAAGCCCTGCCAATGTGAGACCTCTTCCCGTATGGATGAAGATGATTTGATGCAAGAAGAAAATAAAAACAAAAAAGAAGAACCACAGCCACAAATAACTCGATCCCGGGCAAGAGAGCTAGAAAAGGACAATAGACACACTATCTTTTACTTACAAACATCACTCATCGTGAAAGTAAAAACTGCGTTTAGTGTATGACTTTCCAAAGGCGCATCTCATTCCAGGAGTGCCTCATTAGGGGTATGTAATACGTACAGAGTCCAAGAGAAGGATCCCTCCAAGACTATTTATCCATGCTTTTTTATTATATGTGGCCCAAACATACCCACAATTAACACGTGGAGACCCATCTATTTCCCTACTTGGAGAATCAAGATTCTGAATAGTGTGGGAGTGATTCTTTTTTGCAGCACTTGCCCAGTATTATCAGCGTAGGGATTAAATTAACACACATTAACTCGATAGTAATGCATTTTATGAGGCTTTTCAGCGTCAACCAACAGACAATGTGGAGCATCGAAAAAACAAAAATGGGAAACATCATATAAATTGTTGTGATAATGTTTTGTGCATTCAGCTGTTTCTACTTCTTTACACTCCCTGCTTTATGAAGATTATTGTTATTGTTTGCACATGCGCAAGCTTTGACCCTTACTAACGTAACACCACTCTATGCTTATACGGAAGCCATATCCAGGCAGGCAACAAACACTGCTAAAAAAAAAAAAAAAAGTAAAGAGTTAGGCATAGTGCAGAGGTAGATTTCAAACAGGTAAACTCGTACATACCTATTTCGGCCCATATATCGAATAACATGTGGTATAGCCACATGGCTAAAGTGGAGAAGCAGACAACAAAGGAGAGCTGTTATGCTTGCTCTCGCATCCCCTATGCCATGAGTGCTTCCAGAATGTTTGTGGCAATTGAAATTCCAGCAGCAAGAGCACAATGCCTATTGCATTTATCACTGTGCCCCACAAGAGGATGATTTCAAGGGAATCGAGACACACTATTATGGGTGTTCAAGAAAACTTTCCCGTACGAAGATAATTACATAAATACTCAGGAAATGTTAAATTATTATTGGGATACAGACAAGAGTATAGCATACATTACAGAAGAACCGCACAAAAGAGAAGTACAGACAGTAACACAGAAGGAGCTACAGTGTCCCAAGACAGGACACACAGAGATACGAGGAATGTCAGGAAAGACTGGAGTTGCTACAAGTAAACACAACAGACGGATGGAAGGATGGAGTAGTAGGGAGCAAAGCACACACTCTCCTAACTGCTCCAGTGAAAGTAGAACAGCAAGGAAATGACAAGTGCCTCAGGGAATGGGAAGCAAGTGTCAAATTGCTTCTAAGGGCAGAAAACGAAGCAGGGCCCATGCCCATCATACCGCTCAAAGGAGCTGGTTTTTGTTTCCAGAATGATGGTGAAGTAGAGGTTGGAGAAAACGAAGGAGTCAAACAGATTTCGAGAATACCAGGCATGAGGGTTGGAACAGCAGTGCTCATGGACCACTACTGGGTCAAAAGCATACCTGCAGCTGCCACCCAACTGGGGAGGAATATGTTCCTCATACACCTCAACACCCCAGCATTAGTAGTGCCTCAGAAGGACTAACAAATTGAAGGGTTCCTTAAAGTAGATAACAACAGAAGAAGGAAGAGGTCTGCAGAACGGACAGGACAAAAAAGAGGGAACTATGCATTATCAGATATGGAAAAAGCATAGGATGCAATACCACCAGAGCACAGACTGTTTAGCAGAACTGAAATGTTCTTTGCATCTATTGTTCCAGCAGTACAGACAAGCACGAATGCCAAGTGACTCCAAATTACACAATGAGAGCTGATTCAGACAAACTCAACTGTCCAAGGACTCAACGCTATCAAGGAAGAGCTGAGAGCAGCGAGGCTGATGGCCCTCCAGAACAGATACTTTCTGGATCTCCTCACAGCCATGGAGGGAGGCGTTTGCACCAAAATTGGGTCATCTTGCTGTACATTCGTACCTGCAAATGATGAAGATAATGGCACTCTGACAGAAGCAATCCCCAGGCTTTCTGAAGTAAACACAAAAAGGGAGACAGAAGCTAAGAACAGCAGGAAGGATGAAGGCTAGCTATCGAATATATTCTCATGGATGATCAGTGGACTGAAGGTCTTGGCAGCAGCATCAATGCTAGTGTTGCTAATACTCTTCATCATCAGGATAATAGCAGCACAGTGTAGAAAAACAACCAAGACCACCTTAGGGATGAAGGTGCTGATTGACATGGAGACTGAAGAAGATCAGGACACAAGAACCTGAAATGCAATACGAACACAAATGGCACTGTGTCGTTTGTTCCCAGAAGGAGCAATGTTCGAGTTCCCATACAATACCCATGACTATTGGGGACGGTGGGTTTGGTGCACCCCCGATGGAGACTGCTGTTATGTCACCTGTAGCCTAGATGATCATGCAAAATACTATGGACACCTTGGAGGAATAACAAAAGTTTGGTTCCCAAAACTGCAGCTAAGCAGAGAGAATTGTGTAGGTAGTTTGTTCGACTCATTGACCAGAGGGGGAGATTGTAGAAGGGGAACCGAATCTGACCTTTATGCATACTACACGACTCAACACGGGGAGAAAGAAACAGATGTGCCTCACTTTCAGGCCCATCACTGTGATCATTGATGTACCGCCGGGGTAAGAAACGATATTCCCTTAGACAACTGTTTAGACCTCACCCAATCGATAACTTGGACGACATAGAAATTACATCAATCGATCAGGTCAACTGACTGGAAAACCAGAAATCAATGACGTTCTCACTGACATCACGACGTAGCTGCACTTATACAAGAAGTAAATATTCATCCATTCATGAAACTACAAGAACATGCAGTTTATTGCATATAGGGACGAAGTAGTGCCTACTTGAAGGAGGTCTCAGTGCAGAAAACCGCAGGCTCCAGAGTGAAGCAGAGCGAGTGCAGGAGGAGTGTGTTTCTGTGTGGATAGACCCTGAATCAACAAGTCTTTTATGCAGTGTCTACTGTGAAGGCAATCTCACTGCAAGAAAACCACAGGCTCCAGAGTGAAGGGGACACACTGATTGCGTGGGTCAATGCCAACCTGCTACAGTTTAAGAAGCAGGCCTTTGTGTTGGAAGGATGATCTAAAGGCACCAGAAGTTGATGCAGTTCTGCAGCAGTCTTCAAAAGGAGGTCATAATGTCCCAATCCTTTGACTACCTGTCCCAAGAGGTCCACTGTTCAGGTCCCAACCAGATATCCCTGACCTCTAGTTCTTGTCCTGGACAACATCCTCTGGGTATTCTAATCAGAAATCATTTGGATTATACACACTCCACTTCCACGATGAAATGCATCATTACTAACCGGATGTCAAATAAGAGGAGATCACTAAGTGATAGTATCCTTAGTGAAGGAAGATTTTTGGACCAACTGCATATGCATCCGGAAACAGATGTTGAAATTGAAATCGGAAAGGTTAATGCAGCGACAAAGCCTAATAACATTGATGGCACACAGGATCCCCTGGTAGGTGAGGATCTACCATCCACTTCTGGGGGTCGGTTTAACAGTGGGCCCTCCAAGGAAGATCATAAGGAGGACCTCAATCAGTCTGCAGGAGTTTCTGCACACAATGGCTCTTTGTCAAATTCCACATTAACAGCACTGAATTTTGTACTCAACTCCTTGGTGGGTGTGTGAGTTACTAAGGACTGAAGTTCAAACTCAGTCGGGTACTCTCTTGAAAGTAACCAAGGAGCTGGAATCATACGAGTCTACAATGGTTGGCATCAGCTGCCTACTAAATACATCGGTATGTAACGACTTTCCTAAATGTGGAAAGTCGTAGTCAATCTTCAATGTGTAAAGAGATCAAATCACAGCTGGTGTGTCAAGCTCACCTGGTCTCCACGGGGGCGTGTTCGTGTCCGCAGGATGATGTCTGCACTGGTGTTGCTCTGCTTAAATGAGTGTGCTAGCTTGCGTCTTCCCTTCGTTCCTGCCTCAGAAGATGTTCGCCTACAAGTCGAAACAAGATATTCGCCAACTGAATGGAGCTGGTTTTGGTTTTCACCTCCTTCCGATTTTCCTTCTCTTCCTCTGGCTCACCTAGGTTTTTTAATGGGTGAGCTCTCCGTCCTGCACACTCTGGCAGGGGCGCGGTTACACTGTCGTTCCAGGATCAAGTTACTTCACTGATCCGATGGAGGTTGCTGAAGTGGAAGGACCAGAGTAAGCAGGTAAGTCTCTATTCCAATAACTCCTTGGAAAAGCTGCTTTAAGTCTTTCTGCTCAAGGTATCTAAGGTTCGTTCTTGTCTTTCAGGTGCGGCATTAAGCGGCTTTCGGATGATGGGATGACTCTTCTGACGATGATAAGCGGGATTCCTGCCGGTAAGTATAGCGCTGTGCGGGATGTGCTAATTGTTTGCTTTATTTAGCTTTCCTTTGCTGTGTGCGACTAGCCTGCTTTGTCTTTTCTGTTCGGCAGGTGCTGCGCAATTCCAGGAAGAAGATGGAAGAACTGTTTGACGTGTCGAATGGCGGCACGATGCAGAATGATGGAGAACTGCTCGATGGAGTTCCTGGAGGTGTCCGATTCAGGTGAGTAGTTACCCGAGAGGGTACCTTCTGTTCGGTTCTTCTACAGATGCGGCGGTCCGTGGGTAAGAAGAAGGCGAGGTCAGGATGTTCTGCAGGTAAGGCCTTCAATGCGTGAATAACTCCTGTTCTTCTCTTTTCACAGGTGCTGATGGATAGAAGACTCTGGACGGGCATGGCAGAAGGGAAGCAAGAGCTAAACTGACACGGTGAGCGTTACGCTGCAGGAGTGGAGAATAACGCGAAGCATGTTCAGTTTGAAGGGGGCGGTTTAAATAGCCTTGCAAGTAGTTCCAGGAAAATAGTCCCCTTAACTGTATCCTGCCTCTCAGGTACAATAGTCCCAAGCCACACCCTGTACTGAATGGCTCAGCATCTCAGAGCCAAGTATATGGACCATATATTTAACACCTACCATGAGCCTGGCGCCAGTCCTGGCAAGCCTAGCTGGGGCCTGAGAAACCCCCAAGGAAGCCAGAGGCAGGGATGGGCTCGCCAGTTTCTGGGTTTTGGGAGCATGCACCATGAGATGGTGGTGCTTGAACAGGACCTACTAACAAAATCAGAGTTAAACCAATCTTCAATGCTTCAAGAGATCAAGTCACAGTTGGTTGAGTTTGAACAGGATCCACATTCAACAAGATTGGAGTTAAAAACCATGTGGACTGAGTTCCAGATGGGGCATCATCATAATGCGACAAGGCCACAGGAATCCCTCCCATTGGATAATACTCTATTGTTCCAATCTACACTGGAAGAATGTATAAGGTTAGCCCAATCCAGGGAAGCTATTTCAGCAATGCTGTAAAAGAGGTAAGAGGATATTGGTTCTAAGGAACATGAAAATCCAGTACAAGGATCGGCTCTAGATCCCCCTCCTCTGACGGTCGTTCCACAGCCTGACCGCCCTCAGAATGAACCAAGAACTCGAGAAGAAGAGGGTTGGGGGCACAGCAAGGTGAGAAAGGCAAAAGGAAGGAAAAAAGGTCTAGTCAGCCACCTAACAACACCCCCAAGGAAATGTCTCACCTCAAGGCACAGAAATCTAAAAACACTAAACAGTCAAAGCAAAGAAACTTGGGGAAAAGGACGTTTTTTAATGCCCTGGATAAAGCTGCCAGCAGGGTTGTATCAGATGCTCCTGACTTACCTTTCGCTCAGCAGGGGTATATGACTGAAGATTCAGCAAGCCAAGGGGGTAATGCTGGAAGCGGGGCATCTTTAGAGCAGAAAACCAATTATCCTGCACCTACAATCACCAAAATCAGTGTGGGCTTACAAACGGATAATCCAGAGGATGTAAAGAAAGCTCCTCTACGTTTGGCTCCAATATTTTTCAGAGACAGCCAAACAGGCTCAAGAGCGGAGAAGCATGGAAAAAAAAGGGACGGGATCCAAAGGTGCCCCCCATTGAGGTTAATAGCCCCAAGGAGTAAGACTATGAGGAGGCCAGAACTGGGAAGGAAAACAGGATGCAAAGTCAGTGGACACTAGCCATGCCCTCACAGGAGGTGCCCGAGACCGGCGGTCCAGAACAACATCTCATGAAGGATCCAAGTCCCTTTGCTATTCCTAGAATCTGGCTTAAAAGAACTGTCTCGTCTCAAGGTCATGCAAGCCTGAATATGGGGACAACATTCTGGCTATAACTAGACAAATTCCAGACCTATTTATTTCAGATTCGCATGACATTGACCGCATACGTTTTCCATAGGACCAGATTACTAATGTGATGGAGGTAGTCATGAAATCACAATTGGTAGTGAGGGCTATGTTGAATTCAGGCAAATAATTTAAAGATCTAGGCCTGGAAATGTCAGCTACATTGCCCTCAATCCCTGGTATCCTAAGGTCACGATTGCCACATCAAAAATTGGAGGGACGATCTGAATCCCGAGATAGAGAAAGCTCAGTGGCTGGTAGAGAAGCCAGGAAAGGGTTGGTTGAGGAAGGGGGGAGGAATGTTCTGGGACCAAGAAACAAAGCACAAAAATCAAGCCAGCGGATATGTAAATAAGTCATCCCATAAAATGAGAGCATCCCATTTTAGATTTTTTAGAGTATGGGTTTATTATTAATATTTTTGTGAAGATTCTTCAGTTTCTCGTTTTATGAAATATTTGAACTGCTATATTTGGAAACAATGATTTTTCTTCTCTGCCATTTTCGGGATTCAATCCATCTTTGAATTCATTTCTAAACCATCCTGACTTTGTTCGGTTGACTAGGATTTTTCCTACCCGAGGGATTCCCTTCTCTCGAGTGGGTTTAATCCACCGACACGGACTTAGACTGATTTGGGGACGATGGTGATCATTCCCCAGCTTGTGATCTGGCAGCAAGCTCTTAGCAGTCCTATTGGGAAATTGGTATTTTCTTTACATTATGCACTTTATTCGTGTTGTATGTTCTATATTTACATTTATTCTTATTCATGTATGAGCTCTGACTTATTTAATAATAATTTTTTAATAATAATTTTAATGTTTCTAATTAAATAAAGGAAAAGAAAAATTTAATAAATGTTTTTGTGAATTATGTGCAGTGATCTGAGGAGTTTATAGAGGGACCACTCCCGACTGCTGGTGGGATTGTGCTTCTTTCAGTAGATTTATGTACATATCCGCTGGCTTGATTTTTGTGCTTTGTTGCAGGTTGCTTCCCCTTTTGCCAGCGACGTAGGGGTTACCCATCTATTGCATTGTTGTACTGAGGACCAAGAAAACCAAATCTTGTCATTGGTACCAGGAATTCTTACTGAGGTCTTTCATAAGCTGAACTGTGTTGAGGAGTTTCTTTAGTGGAGGGGATGTTGACATTTGTGTGTTGGAATACGCAGGGCTCACGTTCCTTTAAAAATGGAAAAATGAATTATCTCTTCCAGGACCACGATTTGATCATTTTACCGGACACATTGCTAAGAGAGCCCTTTAAGTTAGACGGCTTCACAATCTTAAGCCAGTTACCAACCAACTTGAATGGGGGTGGGCCCTCGGGGGGCTAGTGCTTGCTCTTCGTAACATCCTGACAAGGTCTACAAAATGACTAGAATTTAAAAGATTGGGCATCTTGCCAGTTAGGATTTGTTTTTCTGACCAACTTATATGTAAATCTATGATATTGTTTAATTTATACTGGAGCCTTTGCGCACCCCAATTTGGGGGTCTTTTTGGATGATTTAGCCTATCTATTGCTTTCCATAGGCTCCTGCTTTACAGATGACAATGTGTTAGTGGCAGGTGACTTGAATTCCAGATGTGTGGGGGGGAGGGGCTCAAACAAGGTTGTTGGCCGGACCTCATGGCTGAATGGTCATAAGTGACACCGTTTTTTCGAGGAGTGGAATCTTCAGACTTGAAATATTGATTAACTAATAATGTCTGAACCCCTCTTTGGGGAATGCTTGGAATTGCGGGTAGTTGACATTGGTACAAGTGATCACATTCTGCTATCAGCAGTCTTTGGTCAATATAAATCTAGCCTCCCGAATTTAAAACTTATTCAAACACCAATGGTTAACCAGGGTGGGAGCCGACTAATTGCATTAAGGCAAAGAGGGGCCCTACCTTAACACTAAACTGGAACACTGCTCTGGGGTTCCAGATGAAGTCTTCAGACCTAAATTCTTTGTAGATCGTCTCTGGGAAATAGACAAGCCTGCTATCAAGCAAGGTCTCATCAGGAACATTCATCCCCACTCATACGATTTAGAGACTGTGCAGCAGATTGGCAAGGTAAGGTCTTGATTCGGGGACATTTGAGCACGAGAAAAGAAAACTGCGTAACCAATATAGAAATTGGTCAAGGAGTAAAATGTTTGAGCGAAACCATTTGGATGCACTGTCCATGTTAAAAGCAGTATCAGAAGGTAGCTCACATATTTTCTGGAGCATTATTAATCAGCAACCACAATTCCAAGTTTTAGCCCAGTTGAACTGTATCCCGGAATCGACTTGGAGAGAATACCTCACTGGAATCTTTGAGGAAACTAACCCATGTAGATGGGGAATAACTGCCAAATTGAAGTGGGAACTAGAAACTACAGAAAGTGAAGTGGAGGGCCTTATATGCACCTCTTCGAGATAGGAGGGGAGCTGGGCCGAACGGCCTTACAAATTATATGTTACGATCTTTAGTGGGACTTTTGACCTACATTCTTCTTAATCTGTTTAATAACATAATAAAAACATGTGAATGTCCTGAGTCTTGGCGCTCAGCAATAGTACTTCCATTTATAAGAAAGGTGACCATGGGAATCCAGCTAACTATCGTCCCATTGCTTTGATAGCCATAGAGAGCAAGATTTTTACATACATCGTTCTAAAGAACCTGGTTAGATGGGCAGATCAGGCAAATAACATTACGAAATTCCAGACTGGTTTCCGGAAGGGACTTTCAACTACATTAAACTGCCTGGTCCTTAATATTTTGAATACTAAGCAAGATAAAGACTTCGGGCTCTATGGGGCTTGGGTGGATTTGTCCAGTGCCTTCGATACCATAAATCGAGGGAAACTGTGGTTTAAGTTAAAGAATGCGGTATCCTGCTGGTCTGTTGGCTATTATAATTCATGCATGACAAAACAACGATACAGGTTAGACTAAATTTGGCAGGAGACCGGTCTTCCCCCATTCATACAGCAAACTGTATAAGACAGGGATGCTTTGTGGCCCCCTGCCTATTTAACCTTTTCCTGGCTGATATGTGGAACAAATTGGCACTGCACTCGATCACAACCCCTAAAATTGGAAACCTTAAAGTATCAGGTTTGGCCTATGCAGATGATGTGGTCCTATTGGATTGAACTCCAATAGGCCACCAGCGTCCGATTGTAGCTTTCGAAAATTATGCCCGTGAGAATGATTTCATTATTAAACCAACTAAAACCTTTGTCATGAGTTATAAACATCTAAACAAAAAAAGAACAGGTGGCATTAAATGGAAGATGGCAGACCAGGCCCTGCTTGTAGTAAATGAAATAAAATACTTGGGTTGTATGATAAGATCAAAACCCTCTACTGCAGTGCTAGAAGCCGACGTAGGGAGCAAGGTTAATCAACTTGCTTACCAAATGAAAAACATCCTTTCTGCCTATTGCAGATTTACCCTCTTACCCCTAATTAAGTTCTATAAAGGTAAGGTCATTCCTGGTCTCATGTATGGAATTGAAATTCAGAAATTGGCATCCAAGATCAATTGGGTTCGAATAGAAGGTTTAATTTAGAAACAAGTCTTTGACTTACCTCGATCACTGTATATTGCTAGGCCAAGGTATGAGTTGGGGTCTGCAGTCCCTAAAATTCAATTTATTTTTATTTATTATTTGTAAATAAGATGTAGAAGGATTATGCTGTATAGGTCAATCATAGCACCGGCTAAAATCTCCCTCTATGAGGACATTGGTGGGCTAATGATAAGAGATACCAATGTCTCCTTACGAGAATTGAAACTTGACGCTTTGGGCATAATCATCAGGTGCCAATCCTCAGAAGCAGAATTAATGGACAATCCAATGAAGCTAAAAAAAAGTCTATGCGTCAAAGTGATTGGATTGCAACAAGGGCGTAATTTACTGACATGAAATGCTTCGAGAACTTCCCAGTAAATGACAAACCTCTGGGCTATTTACTGCCTTATTTGAGAAGGTTCCCAGATGGAGGGTAAATCTTTTAAGGTTCCGACTAAACTTGTATACTACAAGGGTGTAATTGACCATCAGGAACAAGGGTCCAGTGAAGGAAAGTGTTTGTAACCTCTGCCCGACAGACTGTAAAACATCTTCTACTAACAAGTGCTGAGCTTAACAAGCAAAGGATTGATCATTTCACATGTTTGGTCCATAAAGTTGACTGGTTGCACTCAGACAAATTTTGGAATTGAATGTCTGCGGGGAGAGAACCCCTTTTATCATTGGAGGTTCTTAGATTTTTGGAGGAAATCCGAGTCATTAATTAAGGTCTAAAAAATAAACTTTCACTGATTATTAGGCTGGGATATTGTTTGGTTTTGTGTTTTAAAAACATTTGCCTTCTGTTTTGATCCCTTTTCAAAGATTAATGAGTTATGAATGTATTTTAATCATTATGCATGATGGATTGTGATTATTAGAATTTTTAAATGTTTTTATGTTCTCTTTTTTTTGTACTGTGAAAAGTCATACCTTGGCTAACAATAAAATAAAAATAAATAAAAAATATAGTCATGAAGCACATGCTTTATGAGACATGTAGGTAGAAAACGAACACACATATATAGCTCTACATTCATATCTTTCACCAAAGCAGAAACCGCAAGATGCAAAGTATTCATATATTTAGCTTGCACGTGCTTGACTGCCACTAAGAATAAAGAAGCCATAAGGAACGCTATCGAAGCTATAGGCCTGTAAGACAAACAAGGAAGGAAGGGAAAACTTGGGAGACACAGACAAGCTGACATGATCGCTGCAGCTTGAGGCAAGCAGAAACAGGACACCCAGTCAAGGACACAGTGGAGGCAGGAAACTTCCAGCTGCTGAGGTATAAGCCATCTGCGGAAATTCAGGCTAAAATCCTCAATTACAGTCAAGAGGCCTTCATTTTGTGGTCTCGACAAAAGGGACCCAGGCAGAGAAGATTGTTCCCAGAGAATCAGAGAGAAGAAGTTACAATGGTTGCCCCAGGGCTAGTTAACTGACTGCACTCTCACAGGCTTAGGTGATCAGAGAATAGCAACATTAGGGAACGATTCGCACCTTCATGTTCTTCTCTCATTACCTTGAAGGGGTACACTCAGTCTGAGAACTGCCTACAGTCCCAGGGCTGGGGGGACACGTTCTATCCAATACAAATTCCCCTTTCTCATGGGGATATAATTTGTTGCACTGGCCAATAGTCTAATGACGACCCTGCAACATTGTAGATGGATGCAATAGAGTTGTTCCTAGGAGAAGCTCTTGGATATGGCCAGCCAATTAGAACATTTACTTATAGTGTCTCTATTTGTATCCTTACACCAAAAGACTAATGTAAATGTCCAGAAGGTTTGTGGGTCGAACCTTAGATTTGTGATGTCACACAGGGTTCAAACCGGGTGACACTTGCTTAGACGTTCTGCACATAGTTTGTTTTTCTGGTGTGATCTCTGTTATGTTTGTGTGCAATAAACAACAGTAACTTTGCCCCCAGGCTGGGTCTTCCGTTCTTGTGGCTGGGAGTGTTTGAAGGGCCCAAGTGTACTCTGCAAATATTGGGGTGACTGCTAGATGGAGCCAGGCCACGCTGTACAAAACTGCTTGTGTGCCTGGCCTAGTGGGGGTTAAAGGTTTTACTGCTTGTGTGTCTGGCAGAGTGGGGGTTGAAGCGTGCTGCTCTTGTACCTGGCAGAGTGGGGTATGAGGGTATAATGCATGTGTGTGCCGGGCAGAGTGGTGTATGAAGCTTGTACTGCTTGCGTGACTAGCAGAGTGGGGGTTGAAGCCTGTACTGCTTGTGTCGCAGATGAGTGGGGTGAAGGTTATACTGTTTGTGCGTGCCTGGCAGAGTGGCGAATGAAGCTTGTACTGCTTGTGTGCTTGGCAGAGTGGGGTTTGATGCTTGTGTTGCTTCTGAACCCAGCAGTGTGGTGTAAGAAGGTTATACAGCTTGTGCGCCCGGCAGAGCGGGTTGTGAAGGTTATACTGCTTGTGTCTCTGGCAGAGTGGGGCTTGAAGCGTGTGCGGTTTCTATGCCTGACAGAGTGGGGTGTGATGTTATTGTGCATGTGTTTGACTGGCAGTGGCGCATGAAGATTGTACTGCTAGTGTTACTGGTAGAGTGGGGGTTGAAGGCTGTACTACTTGTGTGCCTGGCAGAGCAGGGGATTAAAGCTATACTGCTTGTGGGCCGAGCAGAGATTGAAGGTTATACTGCTTGTGTGCCTGGCAGAGTGTCGCATGAAGCTTGTACTGCTTGCATGCCTGGCAGTGGTGTTTGATGCTTGTGTTGCTTCTGTACATATCAGGGTGGTGTACAAAGCTTATACTGCTTGTGTACCTGGCTGAGTGGTGTTTGATGCTTGTGGTGTACGAACGTTATACTGCTTTCGTGCCTGGCAGAGTAAGGGTTGAAAGTTATACCGCTTAGTGCACCTGGCAGAGTGGGGGTTAAAGGTTATACTGCTTGTGGTGTGCCTGGCAGAGCGGAGGTTGAAGTTCATACTGCTTGTGTGTCTGCCAGAGGGGGGTATGAAGGTTCTACTGCTTGTGTGCCTGGCAGAGTGAGATTTGATGCTTGTATTGCTTGCGTCACTGGCAGAGTGGAGGTTGAATGTAATACTGCTTGTGTGCGTGGCAGAGTGGAGGTTGCAGCTTGTGTTGCTTCTGTATCTGGCAGTGTGGCACATGAAGGTTATACTGCTCGAGTGTGTGGCAGAGTGGGGGTTGAAGCATTTGCTGTACCTGGCAGAGTGGAATATGAGGTCATAGTGTGTGTACCTGGCAGAGTGGCACATGAAGCTTGTACTGCTTGTGTGAATGGCAGAGCGGGGGTTGAAGGTTATACTGCCTGCGTGCCTGGTAGAGTGGGAGTTGAAGGTTATACTGCTTGTGTGCCTAGCTCCCGGTGGGGGTTGAAGGTTATACTGCTTGTGTGCCTAGCTCCCGGTGGGGGTTGAAGGTTATACTGCTTGTGTGCCTTGCTCCTGGTGGGGGTTGAAGGTTATACTGCTTGTGTGCCTGGCAGAGTGGCCTTTCAAGAAGAGAGGCCACATCTAAGCCCACGTCTCTGCATCCTCTAACAACACGGCAGAACTCTAAAATCTGCAAGGAGCTGGCCAATCCTTCTGCAGTCTCCACCTCTCCTGTTCCCTCCCCGCCTTCTGGACGGCCCTTTCTTTTGACTTCACTACTAAACCTCAGGACATCCTGTCCTCGCTCTCCTCTTCCTCTCCCGCTCTCGGCCCACCTCCGACCGCCTCTCCCTCTCCTCCTCTTTCTCTCTGACAACACCTGATGATGTTTCTAGACAAGTCCCATCTATGAAAGTGTCGTCAAAACAGGTGATCCCGTGCACCTCCAGAACCATCAAGGACCACATTCACACCCTAGCTCCAGCCTTGGGAGATTTCTGCAATCACTCCTTCACCACTGGTGCTTTCCCCTCTCTCAAGCACTCCCTTGTGCACCCTCTCCTTAAAAAGCCTTCTGCCAATCCTACCTATCCAGCTAACTATCATCCAATCTCTATCACTTCTTTTCTGGGCAAACGTCTGGAAAAGCTGGCCATCTTCCAGCTTACTCGCCACACTGAAACTGTTGGCTGTCTCCATTCTCACCAGTCTAGCTTCAGAGCAGCCAGAGGCACGGAAACTGCTCTTCTGAACACCCGTGAAGATTTGCTCTCTAATCTTGACACCACCACCCCTTCTGTCCTCATCCTCCTTGACCTTTACCCTGCTTTTAACGCGCACGGTCAATCACACCATCCTGAATCACACCATTCTGATCAACCAACTCCTTGAGAACTTGGTCATCACAGATCTGGCCTTGGACTGGTTGATCTCTTTCCTCCTGAACCGGCCCTCCCAGGTAATAGTTGGGTCCTTCATCTTCACCACCTCTCTCTCCACATGTGGTGCTCCCCAGGGCTCTAACCTCTCACCCTGGTGTTTCAATCTCTACATGGGCCCTCCGGCCCACCTAATCTCAACCTTCTGCTCTAACTTTCAGTGTTATGCGAATGACAGAGCTCTCTTTCCGGCTCCCTACACATTCCTCTCCCTCTCCCGCACATTCCAGACGGTCTAGCCACGATTCAGGATTGGTGCGCCTTAATGCCAGTAAGACGGAGATCCTTCTCATCGGGACCCCTGCTCCCGCTTTCCCTCTCTCACTCTAGCCACCCTCTATGGGTCCTCTTACTTTGCTTTCCTGTGAGGCAAAAAACCTTGTTGTCATCTTTGACTCCACTCTCTACTTCTCTCCTCACATCACAGACCTTTCCAAGAAGGCCCACTACCAGCTTCACCTCCTGCAAGGTACTCTTCCTTTTCTCAATTTGCCCCAGAAGCTCATTGTCTCCAGAGCTCTGGTTCTCTCTAGGTTGGACTACTGTAACAGCCTCTTTCTCAATCTGCCTTCCTCTACTCTCTGCAACTTGGCCAGTACAGGACTGCAAGTCTTATCCTTGGCCTCAAGCCCAGGGACTGTATCTCTTCAGCCCTGAAATCTCACCACTGGTTCCCGGTGGCTGCAAGGATAAAGTTCAAGACCCTCTGCATTGTCCACAAGGCTTTCTGGGGACGGGGCCAGCACTACATTCAACACTCTCTTCCTAAATACCTTCCTTCTCGAGCCCTTCGATCTGCTGCCTCCAACTCTCTCTGAGGGTCAGCTGCTTCTCCAGGCAGAGAGTAGGGGACAGATCACCTTCCTCTGCAGGTGCACCCCTCTGGAACGGCCTCTCAAACTTGAGTTGGACCACTTGAAGTTTTGGAAGCAGCTCAAAAACTTCATTTTTCTCCTCTGCTTTCTCTCCCTCCCTCCCCTGCTGATATACCCGTCTGCTGCGCTGACTGGTTTCTTCTTTCCCCTCAGAGTCTCACTGGGTACCTGGCTCCTCTTGACCGTCTCGTGAGCACTGCCTCCGGGCCAGTCACACACTAAGGGCTGTAACTGTAACATATACAGTCCCGCCTCCTTTCACTTACCAAAAGCTGCGCTGTCCTGGCTGCACTTACCCCCCCCCTTGCAGTTCCCCCATACTTTGCGTTCCGCACTTGCACAATCTGAATGACAAGACCTAGTAAGATCGCTTATCTTGTCCTCCCTCCGTACCCTCCCTTGTCTTGTCGCGCCTAGAAACACGTGTACATGCGCTTTATAAATGACATATCATATAATTGAAGGTTATACTGCTTGTGTGCCTGGCAGAGTAGGTTTGATCTTTGTGTTGCTTCTGCACCTGGCAGTGTAGCACATGAGGTTTTAACTGCTTGTGTGCCTAGCAGAGTGGGTGGGGGTTGATGGTTATACTGCTTTTTTGCATCTGGCAGAGTGGGGGTTGAAGATTATACTGCTTGTGTGTCTGGCAGAGTGGGGCTTGAAGCATGTGCTGCTTCTGTACCTGGCAGAGTGGGATATGTGGTTATAGTGCGTGTGTGTGTGTGTCTGGCAAGTAGCACATGAAGCTTGTACTGCTTACATACCTGGCATAGTGGGGTTTCATGCTTGTGTTGCTTCTGAACCCATCAGTTTGGTGTACAAAGGTTATACTGCTCGCATGGCGGGCAGGGTGAGGTATGAGGTTATAGTGCGTGTATGCCTGGGAGAGTGGCTCCTGAAGCTTGTGCTGCTTGCGTGACTGGCAGAATAGGGGTTGAAGGCTATAATGTTTGTGTGTCTAGGTGTGTGTGTGTGTGTGTCTAGGTGTGTGTGTGAGAGTGAGTGAGTGAGTGAGTGAGTGAGTGAGTGAGTGTGTGTGTGTGTGTGTGTAAGAGCAAGGGTTGAAGGTTATGCAGAAAAAGTGCAAACTGAGTCTTAGAAATAAGTCAAGTACTGAAGAGGACTTATTACACAGCGATCTTGCATTCCATAAGCCCAAAGTTAACCGGATGGTTGTTTGCAGTGCAAGGAGGGTAAATGAGATTCGAGTATTTCTGAGGAGAGGTAAATCGTGAGATATCCGGAAAAACCGTTGGTGGTATTAGGTTTATGGTCAAAGAGTGGAAGAAAATGACCAGCGCAAGACTGAGATGACCGTAAAATCCAAATGAACATACTGACCGTGCTGGTAATGGAAGAACAGGCCAGGCTGCCATGAGCCGCATCAGGACACTAACTGTGTAGGCAGATGGCAATGCTGGTAAAACCTGCTCTATGTTGCTCCATCTGCGGACAGCCGATGACAGCAGGGACTTTTTGCCTGACTTCGCCTGGGCTTCACCCAGGCAGGTAGTGATGCAAGTATGTCCTGTAGATGGATTGTCCGAATCGGGAGGCGGGGCACACAACGTCACACAGCCCTAGCAACGGGAATGCTAGGAATCAGACCGGAGGAGTGCGCCACCTGTGCAGCAAGATGTAAACCAATGCGCAGCCCTCACAACCGGGTATGCAGAGTGGAAAACGCGTTCCTAGCAGATGTAGATTTACCAGTTGCCAGGTCTCCAAGTCACTGCAGACAGCAGGGACTTTGCCTGACTTGCTTGTGTACCCATCTGTGTGGTGTACGAAGGCTATACTGCTTGTGTGCCTGGCAGGATAGGGGTTGAAGGTTATACTGCTTCTATGCGTGGCAGAGTGGGGGTTGAAGGTTCTACTGCTTGCATGCATGGCTGAGCAGGGTGTGAAGGTGTTGGGGTGGTCAGGAAAGATCCCCATGTTCAAGAGGGGTTTATATTGCACGCGCCATATTAGTGACTAGGGGTGCGGCGAACTGGGTGCGATGTTGCAAATTCATATGTATCCAGTGTAGTTAATTATGAATGGGATATGTTACTGTAGTGCAACCTGTTCGCTTAAATACATATTAGACTTGCGCACGCATAGAAAGATAAAATGTTAAAAGCACAAAAATGAAATATAAACACGGTTGCGGGCATAATGTGCAATGAGTGCCCACAAGCAAGCATGAGGAGTTTCTTAAGTGCAAATGCAGGAGGGGGGGGGGGGGCTTTCCTGAAGAATCCACTGTAAAGGAAAGATTGTATTTATTAAACATGCATGCACACTGAGAAAACGTGTAACAGGGATTTGTGAATCTACATGTAGCGGGCTGTTTTATAAACAGATTAAAACACAGCAGTCAGGGTTTGACTTTCAGAAACTGGTTCTGCAGAGTGTTAAAGGTCAGAGGATGGGTGAATAAGTAACTACGACCTTAGAGATGGCCAACTCAGCTGAAGGAGCTGGACGTGGTTTATATGGTATGATAAGTATTGCAGAAAGCAGATGTAATGCATGGAAGCTTGACAGAGGGTTTTCACTATTTGTTTTTGACCAGCAGTAAAATGTGGGGTGAATCAATACTTAAGGCTAAAGTAATTGAAACCCAGGAGTTCTCAAGATCTGCTATGTGCAATGCAATGGCCGTTATTCAGATTAGAATGTTCCAATGGGGATGGGGTACTGGGGGATGAGATTGTTATCACTAGTTCAATGAGAACCTGTTTACTCGGCTGCCACACAATTGGGGACCACAAAGGGACCTCAGGCTAGAGGTGAGGTGGCATCTTATGTTAAGTCCACCCGTGGATACCTTCCTGAAGTATACCCTTGGCATCTTTCATACTGTATTGACTGTAGCCGGCGGTGCCTTCGTCTCGCTTTTCTTGGTTAGCCGAAGTAGCGAAGGGGTACTTCCTGTGGTTGTGGAAAGACGGTTTTGTAGTAGAGAAGGCTGTACTAGTGATGAAGTGAGCGAGAGCAGCAGTTTTGTAGTGTAAAGCATTGCGCTCCTATGCTCGAGTCAAGGAGATATCTCAGAAATATTGGCTGGCTAGTGTTTTTGATAAGATGCTGTCTTTTGTGTAAGAGTGAGAAGTAGAATTAAAGCAAGTAGGTGAGAGAAGCGATTGTGGTGAAAAACAAGTACAGTGAGTGATTGTGGATAACGACTAAGAAACTGGGAAAGGGGTAAAAACGGGGGTTCTTTGGGTGAGAACTTTTTTTGTTTTGCAGGTTCGACTTGGGTGCTATTTTTGTGAAATCAGTTTGGGTAAATTGGGTTGGAGTATGGAGACCCAGTTGAATCATTTGTGTCAGGTACTTCCTGGCTATAAGGCAAACATTCTAAAGTACAATAAGACATGGCTGTGGGAAACTAAGGGGAAAATGCTCAATACTTGAACTATCAAGGGCACCTACGATACGGGGGTATTGGAGAACTTGCATACTTTGACTACAAGGCACAAGGGCTTGAAACTAGAGAAGCGGTTAAATATCTTAGAGCTATGGAGGATGTATGAAAAAGGCAGGAAGAGCCATAAAGTTAAAACCATGGAGGAAGGGCCAAAAAAGGAGGAAGCAGGAATTCCTTCTGCACCAGCCCCATATGGGTGCTATCCTTTATCTCCTGCAGAGGAGTACAGACCCTGTGTTCGAACCTCCATTTTCCCCAGCGGCCACTTCAGCGGTTGCGAGACAAACGCAGGTGATGCCTCCATCAGCTGTGATGCCTATGAAGTGGGATTGCGAGGAAAGTGAAAAGGTAACTCGTTCAATGGTTAGGGCTACAAAAATACGGAGAATAGAGAGCTGAAAGGGAATAACTCCGACTGCTAGGTTGACAGATAGATTAAGGGTGGAAGGACGAGAGAGAGGCCGGTGGCTAGAAGAGCAGATGAAGGATTGAGAAGGAGGTTAGGCCTTTTCCTGCTAGGATAGAGAATGGGCTGTTAAGAGCAGTAGAGACACAAGAGCGGGAGAACATGAAGAAAGCACTGAAGCTAGCGGAGGAAGAGGTACTGCTACTACCGCAGCAAAGAGATGAAGAGCGGGAGGAAAGGAAGAGACAGGTAAGGGATGGTTCTTGTTAGGTTAATTAATTCAGCCATTTGTTATAGTGCCTTTTACCATAATTATGGTCCCAACGCGCTTTTGGTTGAATGCCCTCGGAAGAAGCAGGGTCCAAAATTTGTGAGGTGCTATTATGCGTGTGTGCATTTCAGCCATAAATGTTATGCAAGGGTGGTTAAGACCCTGGTAGTTACACATGTCTAAATGGTGTGTATGGGTGCAGCAGAGGTCTACTATGTACTAAAGGGGGGGATTGTGTTTAAGGAGATATGTGGGGAAGCTACAGTTCAAACCTTTGTTGTTAAAAGTAGCTCCATTCTTAAGGCAGAGGTGATGTTCAATAGTGTTGGTGCTATATGTGAGTGCATGGCGTGTGATTGATTGATTGATTGATATTTTATTTCTATCGCGCTCGTACCCAAGTGTTTGAGCGCGACAAGGCAAGGGAGGGGAAGAGGGGAGAACAAAACAGCGATCTTACTAGGCCCAGTGACATTGAGAACGTGCAAGTGCATGGGAGAGGGGAAAAGTGCATGGAAGGGGCGAGAGGTGGAAAGTGCGAAGCAGAGGAGAAACAGATAAATAACAATAAATAAAAAGGGCAACAAACAGTGGTAATGCAGCCAGAAATTTGCAAGTGCAGGTTTAAGGCAGCAGACAGGGTAGGTCTGATAAGTGCAGGAAGAAAAAGGGGGGGCTGTATGGGTACAGATACAGACCCCAGTGCAAAGGGTGGCCCGGAGGCAGTGCAGGAGGGTGGCAGGATGAGAAGGTACCTGGGCCCAAAAGACAGAGGGTGACCACGTGCACAGTGCCAATAGAGAACAGATCAGCAGGGGAGAGGGGGAGCGAAGGCAGAAGAAAAGAGGACGGTCTTGAGGTGCTTCCAGAACCGGAGATGGTTCTCCTCAGGTTTTAGAGTGGCAGGCAGGCTGTTCCAGAGGGAGGCCCCAGCTGAAGACAGAGATCTACCCCAGCTCGTTTCTTAGAAAAAGGACTGACCCTGAGTGAGTTGGAGGTAGAGGAGCGAAGAGCTCAAGAGGGGAGGTATTTGCAGAGGGATAGTTGAAGGTATTTTGGACCCAGGCCCCAGAAAGCCTTGTGGACAATGCAGAGGGTTTTGAATTTAATCCTTGCATCCACTGGGAGCCAGGGGAGAGATTTCAGAGCTGGAGAGATACGATGCCATGGCTTGAGGCCAAGGACAAGTCTCGCAGTCCTGTTCTGGATTAGTTACAGAGGGCGGAGAGTAGAGGCAGGTCGATTTAGAAAGAGGCTGTTACAATAGTCCAAGCTAGAGAGAACCAGAGCTTGAGATACCATGAGCTTCTGGGGGAAGGAGAGGAAAGGCAGAGTACCTCTGAGGAGGTGCAGTCGGAAATTTGACTTTTTAGAGACCTCAGATGTAGGCGGAGAAGGAAAGGGTGGAGTCAAAGATGACCCCGAGGTTCTTAGCCTCGCAGGTGGGGGTAGGAGGAGGGCCAAGGGAGGCCGGCCAGAGTGTGAGGGGAAAGGATGGTGAAGGTGTGCCGATGAGGAGGATCTCTGTCTTGCTGGCATTCAGACAAAGATCATTGGCGGCACACCAATCTTGAATGGCAGTTAGGCAATCAGAGATGAGAGGAGGCGGCAGAGGGCACCCTGAAAATGAGTTGAGTGTTGTCAGTGTAGCACTGGAAATTTGAGCAGAAAATGGCAATGCAGTGGGCAAGAGTTGCCAGGTATTGGTTGAAAAGGCAGGGCGAGAGGTTAGACCCCTGGGGACCACAACAGGTAGAGAGGAAGATAGATGAAAGGAAGGACCCAAGTTGGACCTGGGAGGGTCGATCTGAGAGGAAAGAGGTCAGCCAGGCCAGAGCCTGATAAGTGATACCCAGATTTTCACGGAGACGGTTGAGCAGGATGGTATGGTTGACCATGTCGAAGGTAGAAGAGAGATAAAGGAGGATGAGGACAGAGGGAATGTTAGAGTCAAGGTTGGTGAGCAGATCTTCACGGATGCTTAGGAGAGCAGTTTCCGTGCTTCTGGCAGCTCTGAAGCCAGACTGGTGGTCATGGAGACAGCCAACAGAATTAGAATGAAGGTTAAACTGAGAGATGGCCAACTTTTCCAGGAGTTTGCCAAGAAAGGGAGTAAAGGAAATTGGGCGATAGTTAGCTGGACAAGAAGGATCAGCTGTGGGTTTCTTGAGAAGAGGATGAACAAAGGAGTGCTTCAGAGGGGAGGGGAAGGATCCAGAGGCAAAGGAGTGGTTGCAAAAATCAGCAAGGGCCGGAGCGAGGGTGTCAACGTGGTCCTTGATGGTTTTAGAGGAATATGGATGAACCTGTTTTGAAGAGGCTTTCATAGATCGGACTTGTCTAGCAACCTTGTCAGGGATGAAAAGAGGAAAGGATGAGAAGGATGGTGGGAGGGTGGCTAAAGGAGAGTGAGCAAGCACAGGTGGAGAGGGAAGAGGAGGAGTGTGGGTGGAGAGGGTGGACAGGATGTCCTGGGGTTGTTGAAATGAAGTGAGAGGCAAAGGTAATGCAAAGAGCATGGGAGGCAACAGGAGGGGTAGAGACTGCAGCAGGGTTGGCCAGCTCCTTCCAGATTTTGCAGAGTTCGGCCGAGTTGTTAGATGCCGCAGAGACACGAGCTCTTCTTGGTGAGGACAGAGAGTCGGTATTGCCTTTGTAGCAGGCGACAGGCCAGTTTGTCAGGATGAACAGGAAGTCCTCCATTTCCTCTCAGCTGCCCTACACTTACGTTTAAGTGTAGCTAGGCCAGAGTCATACCAGGAATTGCACTTGGCTTTGGAATTCAAACAGATCCTCATGACAGGGCAAGAGCATCAAGCATATCAGAAATTGAAGAGTAGAGGAGAGACAGGGCTGTATCAGGATGTGAGACAGCCAAAGGTGGAGGGGGGGGAGAGAGAAAGTGGCGGCAAAAGCCTCAACTGATACACGCTTAATGAGCCGGATGTCCGAGAAGGTAGGTGGCAGTGTTGGGGTAGGCTTGGCTTGGGGGAGAGAGAGGGAGAGATGAGAGGAGGTAGTGATCGCTCCAGGAGAGAGGGGTGGTCAGAGGGATGGAGAGGGAGAGGTCAGAGGAGATCAAGACATCGAGTGTGTGCCCTGCAGAGTGAGTCGGGCCAGAGGGGAGGATGGACAGGGAGAGGGAGTCGCAAAGGTCACGGAAGAGTACAGAGGAGGAGCACGGAGAGTCTAAATGTATATTTAGGTCACCATGGAGGAGGAGTTGAGTGGTAGAGGCCAGGAGGGAGGAGGAGAGGTCTGCCCACTCAGAGAAATTAGGTGATTTGACTAGGAGGCCGGTAGATGGTAACCACAGTAAGAGAATGGGTAGGCGAGAGAGAAAGCCTACAGACAAGGCATTCAAAAGAGGAGTAGATCTGAGTGGGAATGATAGAGGCAGGAATCCACTCAGGAAAGATCAGGGCTAGCCCCCCCCCCCCCGCCACCGGCCACCGGACCGGGAGGATCTGGGTGCTGAGAGGATCTTGTAGCCATCAGGACGGAGAGTGTCAAAGCTCGTGACAGAGCTGGCCGTGAACCATGTCTCAGTTAGACCAAGGACATCAAGGTCTAGTTCTTCAAGGAGGTGGCAGATGTCAGAGGAGTGTTTGACGGCAGAGCAAGAGTTGAGAGTGGCAATATGAAGAAGGTTGCCAGCCTTAAAGACCTTCCTGGGAGGGGTACAGATCAGAGGTACGCCCTGCGGAGGAGAAAGAGCCCTAGGAAGGGCAGAGGAGGGGGAGAGAGAGGGAAAGGTAGCCAAGGGGGGGGAGAGGAGGGGACAGCAGGAGATGGAAGGAAATTGATGAGGCGAGGGAAGTGCCTATCAAAGAGGAGGAGATTGGCCTGAGGGCCTTGGACCATGACAGTGCCATTTAGGTAGACATTAATGATGGATTTAGAGGAGTCGAAGAAGCCATGAGAACTTCCCAGCGAGTGCCACCATTAATGGAAAGGAGGAGATAGGGCAGAGCACAGACACCATTTGAGGAGTCCAGAGATCTGACGAAGGAACGACAAACAGGATGTCGGTAAGGGTCTGTCTGGCAGAAGCATTGGAGTAGGTGTCGGCGATAGGAAGACCAGGATTAGAGGCCAAGATATCTTTTTTGAACTTCTTCCTACCAGACTTAGTGAGATGGGAAGGAAAGTCAATAGAGAAGCAGTTGGAGAAGATAGGAAAAACAGAAAGCGCCATCGGGTGGAAGTAAGGAGAGGATGGAGATACTGGGGGGGCTAAGGCAGGTAGGTGTGACACAAAAGAGTGGTGAGGTCACTGGACTGGCAAGTTACAGAGAAGAAACCGTATACAAGCAAAATAGAGAATTTCGCAATGGGCAGCAAGATTTGACTTTTTCAATCTTGGAATCGGATGTTAGCAAAGGATTTTAGGAAGCACTGCGCAGCAGGATGACAACATGGGAGCAACAAGCAGAAAGAACAGCGATAGTCAAAGGCAGTAAAAGTGAGTCCATAAGGAGGGAACTAACCCATAGTTCTGGAGGTGGACAAAGTCAAGGCAGTCCAGATTTCTTAGAGGAGTGAGGTGGCAGCGCCATTGTGGTTAAGGTGCAGGGAGTACCCCAATTAGCATTCCGGAAGCGGACAGGGAGCAGACAGGGGCCTTGGAAGTGGGCCTTTGCTGAGAAGGCCGGCTGAAGCCTCCCGGTCCCTGATTGGATGGAAGAAAACACTCAGCAACCAATGGGAGTGCAGCACAGGGAGAGGCGATTCAGCACAGCCTGCCTACACAACAAAGAAAACCACGGTGGCCATCTTGGAAGGGCCAAAAACAGTCAAATAGGCAGCAATAGCAGGAAAAAACAAGTGCTTTCAAAATAGCAACGCAGCTCCAGGTATTAAAAAGCTAAAAAAATGGGTGCATGATGAAAATGCCAAATAAACCAGTCCTTTCCAACAATATTATGCACATTTCCTCTATTTGTCTTTTTTTTTCAAATTTCGAACAACAGATGGCCAGGAGGGTGGAAACAGGACCTCACTCCCAGTGAGAAGCAGATGAGACCGTGCCTTCCACTAAGTTAGGAAGGTGCAGTGTGCGAGAGGAGAAATGGGTTATTGTGCATATCTAGGTACATGGAGCAGTGCTATGTTTCACAGGCGATCTATGTGCTCGATTAATGCATAACACTCACCATCTGAGAGGTTCTTAGAGTGAGAGATTGTCATTCCCTCGATCCTTCTAGTGAGTAAACAAGGACCCCATTTCATGATTACACTCGACGGCCTAGCCCATCCTCCAATGCTTTAGAGTTACCTGCAGTGCCAACCACGAGCGAGCGGTCCGAGGTGCCTGGTTGTCCTCCTATGGAGTGATCAGCGTGACATTTCCAAGGTGCATTTTAAGTGCAATGCATTGTCCCCCTCTAAGCCTGTATGAGTGCAATAACAGGCCCACTGTCAGGATACATTTTAGGTGCAAGTTGCTGGAGTGACTACCCGAGCCCTCCATGTGTGGTTGGCGTCCCACAAGGAAGGTTGGAATGCAGAGCAAAACGGTTGAAAGGAGAGAAGAGCGTAGTTGCTTGCAGATTGGGAGGTGGGGAAGGGGTAACTGCAGGATGAAACGTGTGTATTTAAGAGGCAGGGAGTGGGCGGTTGGGGGATCAGGAAGTCGGGCGCAGGGGACAGCCAGGTTTTGTTGGCTTTTCTGAAGGCTAGGTGATCCTCTATGAGATGGAGCATGAAGGGGAGGGAAATCCAGAAAGCGAGAAGACACAGAAACAGTCTGGAGAACTTGAAAGAAGGGACTACCAGGAAGTGTGGGGAGCATGATCTGATGATTCTAGTGGGGTGGTAGCAAGTGAGCTTGTTTTGGAGGAATTGTTGGCCTTTCTTGTGAATTGCGTGGTGGGTAATGTCATTGGCTTTGAAAGACGCCCGTCGGCTGATGGGCAGCCAGTGCAGTGTCCTGAGTGCGGGGGAGATGTGTTCTCTGGGGGACAGTGGGAGGAGGAGCCATGCTGCATAATTTTGAACCTTTTGAGCTTTTTCAGTTGGTATGTAGGCTTGCCTAAGTAGCGGGAGTTAGAGTAGTCTAGGTCCGAGAGGAAGATGGCCATAGCTACAGGTAGGAGAGATAAGGAAAGATCTGCTTGAGGATGCAGAGGTAGAAGGTGCACTATCTGGAAACTGCATTGAAGTGATGGGAGATGGCCAGGTCTGAGCTAAAAACAAAAAAAAAGAAAAAAGAGAATTCTAGGTTTTTGCTGATGAGAATGCAGTGAGAGCGTGTCCTAATGAATGCGGCCAGGGGAAAAGTTGGTGAAGGAGAGCTGTTTTTCCACAGATTAGGATTTTGTTTTTTCCGGGGTTGAGGAAAAGGTGATTGTTTGTCATCCAGAAGTCAACGTCTGAGGGGCAGGATGCAAGGTCTGGGTCAGGTGAGGAGGGGGAGTTGGGAATCTTGAGGATGATCTGGGTGTAGTCAGCATAGTTGTAACAGGTGAGATTGTGGGAACGGATGAGGGTGGGGAGGGTCAACAGGTAAAGGTTGAAGAGGAGGGGGGAGAGAGGCTCCCTGAGGGATTCAGTGGGGGACTGGGCAGGGGGCAGAGGAGAAAGTATGGAGAGACGAGATATGGGAGTGGTTGGAGAGAAAATAGGAGATCCTTCTGAGGGCAGAGTTCCTTATGCCTTGGTCAATGAGTCTGCGTGTGAGGATGGAGTGGTTAATCGTGTCGAAGGTTGCTGAGAGGCCAAGGAGGATAAGAGCAGCGTAGCCCTCAATGTCGGTTCTTTTCAGGTCGAACCAGATGGAGACCAGGGAGTATTCAGTTCCGTGGAGTGGTCTGGAGCCAGACTGGGCAGGGTCAAGAAGGCTGTGAGTCTCAGTGAAGAGGCTGAGCTGGGAGTATGCTATGTGATCTAGTAATGTGGCTATGAAGTGTTGGTTGGAGATGGGGCAGTAATTCAAGGGGAGTCAAGAGAGGGCTTTTTTTAATTTTATTTTTTTAGGTGTGGTCTGACATGAGAGGTTTTGTATTCAGGTGGGAAGATACCTGCTTTTAGAGAGTGGTTGATTATAGATCTGGTGAGGGTGCCTGCACAGGCAGAGGACAGGATGTTTTTGAAGAGGGCCAGGGGTCACCTAGAGGAACTTTAGGGGCGGTTATTGGAGAGAAACTTTGAGAACTCCGGATGGGCGATTGCAGAAAAGGAGATGAAGAGGGTCCAAGTTGGAGGCAGTTTAAGGGGACTTTTGGAATAGAGGCAGACAGGGTTAGTAGTTTAGCGTGGACGAAGAGGTTCTTTTCAATGGCTATTTTGAAGTAATGGTGGAAAAGGGTGCCGCACAGTGCCTGGGAGACTATGGGCGGAGAGGAAGAGCAGATGGGGGATTTCAACTAAGAGATGATCTTGTGGAGTTCTTTGCATGAGCGGTTGCATTGGTGATAAGGGAGGTCTAGAAGGCATGTTTGGCTTTACTAATTTTTAATCTGTGGGCTATTGTCTGTCTAGCCAGAGCAGCTTTGTTTTGGGTGGATAACCACAGTAAGGCAGACGCCACTGTGGGTCAGAGTACAAGGATTTACGGGAGACCAGGAAAGTAACCAACCCAGGAGGGCACCCGCCCCTTGAATATAACGCAATCCAATTCTGAATCCAAAACAAAGGCTACAACCACAGTGATGCAGACGCCACTGCATATCGCAGCACATTGACCTACCACTGACCTCAGGAAAGAAAGCCACCCAAAAGCTCATGGGCGCCATTGCCAACCTCTCCAATTATGACAATTGTTCTGGGGGACTTCAACATCTGGCGCGAAAGAGAAAACAAAACCACAGCCAATTCCCTCAGCACCCTACTGGAAACCCTCCACTTCAAACAAATAGTAAACTGACCCACCCATTGTGCGTGACACACCTTGGATGCAATTTTCTGCTGAGATGGACTCTTGACCTCCGTCCCGCCGGTACCGATCATATGGAGGGATCACCACTTGATCCCCATTCACCGTTAAAATCCCAAACAGCATAATGCCTGGAAATGCAATACTTCATGGCACAAATAAAAGAAACTGGAAGAATCCTGTCCTGGAAACCCTAACAGAGCTAATGGAATCAACCAAACCAAACATCTTGCAGCTGGACAGAATGACTGCAGACTCAGCGGAAGAAAAACTTAACACTGGATCACAGAGGCCCTAGACCAATTAGCACATGCAAAACTCTTCAAGCCACTGCAAACAAATGGTTTACAGAAGAACTGAAGGAACTCAGAAAAACAAACTACAAACTGGCAAAACAATGGAGAAACCATTACAACCAATTAGACAAAAACAAATTCCAACGACAACTCTGAATGCACAAATCAACAGTCCAAAAAAGCAAATGGAACCATACTACACTACAAGAATCCAATCGGCAACTAACCCACAAAAATAACTATTAAAAACCATCAAGGAAATCAAAAACCCAACATTCTGCAGCAAATGCATCGTACCATTGTAATCCCTATGTGATAACATCACAAACCACCTAAGAACAAAAATAGAAGCAATTCAACAGACCATCAACGCAAGCCACGCAACAATAAACACAAATCCGGAACCACCAGCAACTAGCGCACCACCAAACACCACAACACTAGACCAATTTGAACCTATAAACAAAGAAACCTTCAAACAACTAATAAGACACCAGCCTTGCCAGATCCCCTAGTGACCCATTGCCACCAGTCATCTTCAAAGAAATACTCAACCACAGAACACCAGCATCATACTTTTGGCTACTAATTATACCTATTTTTAAACACAGGAATAGTACCTAAAACTACAGCATACATCAAGACCCTCCTAAACCTCCTAAAAAATAAAACAAAGTGCGGAAGACCCCACCAACTACAGACCTATATCAAACCTTGAAAGCTTGCGAAGGAACTTTTGGGTTGATATCACCTTGTGACCCCCGCGACCTAATTACTTGCAAATTTTCAAGCTGTCGCATTGGTGTGCCTTTAGAGCGGTGACTTAGAGTTCCTTAACTCCGCTTGTATAATGAAAGACCAAGTTACTAAGGCAGCGCCTTATTACTGCGCCAGAAAAAGATTTTAGCCATTGTAGACCGGAGCCTTTTATGCCTCGTTCTTCCACACTAAATTTTGTGTGTCGCCCTATAGATTACACATGTTTCGGCGTACCGCCTTTCTCAAATCAGGGCATGTCCGAATATTGCTTATTTCTAAGGTCAGATGAAACTGTCATAACTGGGATCAATCCCAACTCCAAATTAACGTTCTCACGTCCCGCGTCTCCGGCAAAATGTGGTTGTTGCCTCTGCTTGTTGCTATGCAATAAGGCAATCAGTGACACCTAAAGTCCTTTGTCTATGTCAGGCATGCCCTGATTTGAGAAAGGCGGTACGCCGAAACACGTGCAATCTATAGGGCGACACACAAAATTTAACAATAAAAACTTCCACAGTATAAAACTCTTTGGTTTCCAAGATCTTTTTCTGGCGCAGTAATAAGGCGTTGCCTTAGTAACTTGGTCTTTCTATATCAAACCTTACCTACCCAGTGAAACCACATCTACAAAATACTCTCAACCATGAAGAAAGCAACAGAACACTAAACCACTCCCAAGTCGCCTTCAGATGCAGGAGAGGAACAGAATCTGCACTTCTATCCATTCAGGACCACCTAAAAATAAATGCAGACAACAACACTCGATCGGCCCTCATACTACTAGGCATATCTGCCACCTTCGACCCAATTAGAGACTGGAAGAACGAGGCATAAAAGGCTCCGGTCTACAATGGCTAAAATCTTTCCTCACCAACTGAACTGAAATAACATACCGCCAACTACATCGAACACCAAAAACATTAGCTGTGGCATACCACAGGGATCTAGCCTCTCCCCACGCTCCTCTCCAACATCTACATGTCAACCTCTAATGAAAATCATTCAAACCTATGGACTGACCGCCTACAACTACACAGGTGATATCTAACACATCTTCAAGATAACCTCAACCCAAGACCTAAACAGCACCCTCAACAAATGCCTCACCAACATATACGTGTATACAGAAAGGGTGAGTCCCTATTTTTTGTTAAAGGGGGATTGAGCTAACGACGGGACTGGATTCTCAATGAAAAAAGTAACAGAAGCTCAATTACCCCTCTTTTTGTCCGCCTTGCAAAGCGATCAGGGACAAGGGGATTTTTTGATAGATATATTTCTTACCTATCTAGAAGTCGCATAAAGACATATCATTGTCCAGAGAGCAATCAGAATATAAAACACAAAATTTTAATAGGTTAAGTTATACACTTTTGAGAATGGTCGGTGCTTTCCACAAGACACCTCCAAGTTTAGGAACAAATTAGAACACATGAAATTAAAAAGTCCGCAGAAACACACACATATTTTATTTGTGGTGTCTAGGGTTAGTAAAGTGACAGTTCCAATGTAACACTTTTACAAATCAATTATTGGATTTCTTGTTCTGTTTGGGGAAACCAAGACATTAAATGCACAGCATGAGAATTTTAACGCTGTAAGAAAAACACATTTCTTTTTGTGTCGGGATGTCTACATATGTTTCGGCACGCAATTTGCATCAACACCATCCCTGGTGTTCTGCTGTTCTAGTTGTGGCCCTCTTCAGGACAGGATGCTGATTTTAATTGACATAAATTCGAAAACCCCAGATGTTCACTCTATTTTCCAATGCTGTAAAGAATGGAAATATGGAATTTGTGTTAGTGCTTTGACATAGTTTAAAAACTCTTCTGGTAAAGGTTCATGCGAAATGGATACTCTATTCTCCACATTCCCGCTTGGCACTGACCTTTATATGCTTTTGTGGTCGGACTCAAGTTTTTGATTTTTGTTGTGAACACACAATGAAGTCACTTCTTATTTTCTGTGTGTCGTCATGAAGTGAATTACTTCTATATTATTTAGGCTTCAAGGCATCTATAGTTTTCTTCATTTTGGTCTCTTCGTCGGAGTACTTCAGACTTTGGACCTAAAGTAAATTTCATGTATTGGTTTTGGCAAAACATTGTCACCATATTTGTTTTTCAAAGTGCAGGATTCGCTGCGTTATTTACTGACCTGATAATTTTATATCCAAGTCGTGTGGTTCCGTTTTTCGCTGAATCCTGTTGCGGCTGCACGTTGGCCCTGCGTGCGTTTTTTTCTTTTTTCCAAGGGTTTCGTTTATTTATTTAATTGAACTGACCTGAAAGGATATAACCATCATTATTGGGTGCAGGCTCCCCATGTTGACAAGAAGTATACTAGTTTCCGCTCACTCGCGGGGTACTGCAGTTGTTTTTTATTTTATATATAGTGGAGGGGGCGGCAGACCTCAGCCATACGATTAATTTACCTTTTAGGAAGTTCACTGGATCAGTCTTCCTTGTTCGTCGTGCAGCTCCTCTTGATTTCAGCGCGGGGAGACCAACTTGTTTGAATTCAATGTCGCAGGGGAGGAGATTGTATTTCTTCCGTATTCGCGTGTCATGTGACTGCCGCGTACAGATGCCAAAAGGCTACTTCTGTCTTATTGGCAACGCGGGCGGCCATTTTAGAGCGTATCTACCAGAGCTCTTTTTTATACTGGTTGTGTTGAAATATAAGTGTGCTTTGTTTGTTTTGATGCATTGAAACAAATACAGGCAGAGTAAATGCTTCATTTGAAAAGTTAAAGCCACCCTCTGATCTAGAGCCGTGTGTGGCCAACTCCATATATTATTGGAATCTCATTTTGGGATATCGAGATGCAACATATACACCTGGATGACGATCAATAATCACCAAAACAGAAATAACACGCCCCTCCCGCAAGAGCATAATGCACCACACACAAACTGAGCTAGCTACCATGCATGGTAACCCAACTGGAGGCATCTTCCATGATACAAAAACCTGCCAATACTCAGGTATAAAGGACTCAAACTAGAAACACAAGTCAATGCAATTGCAAAGAAATGCTTCTACCTCCTGCGCCTAATTAGAGAGATACTCCTCTATCTCGCCTTCTCACACAGAACAATCGCAATAATCTCGTTGGTATTGTTGAGACTTGAATATGCAAACTGCCTCTACCTTGGAAGGCCAGAACTCTTCACAAAAAAACTCCAATGCATCCAAATTACTGCAGCAAGACCACATCTCAACAGCCCTGAGAAGTCTACACTGGCTTCCAGTAAAAAAAAATGCATTAACTTCAAAGCCCTCTGCATCGCTCACAAATCATTACACTGACAAGGAGAGACATTTCTCCAAGACAAAATCAACCACTACCAACCAGGAAGAAACTTAATATTGAGAAACGACATCCAAATCGAAACGAAACACTACAAGGAAAGGACATTCGAAGGAACTGCATTTTCCCATTTGACAGCAAAACTATGGAACTCGCTACCGAAGGAAATAAGAACAGAAGATCACCTAACCTTCAGAAAATGACTGAACACCTGGCTTTTCAATTCACTGAGACAAGCATAAAAATGGGCTCCTCCCACAACTCATACCCAGACCCCAGGCAATCATGGGACAGTACAGATTCTGGAACCGACAATAAAACAACTGCTCATTACTAAACACTACCTACTAACCACCCCCTTCTTCACTCCTGCATACCTCCCACATACCACACACCCACAAAAGGGCTAGCCATACTACAGACAAGCCCACATCCGCCACAAGAACCAACAGCGGCAAACAACCAAGAACCCAGACACTGGAGGTGCACTCCACCAAAGCACACTCAGAAAGTCGACACGCACAGACACTGGTTTCTTCTGGATCTGCAAGCATCAACAGAAGAGCACAACCTCTATCCTATGCCTCTTCCCTCACTAACCTACCCCCACCTACACTAGAGGAGGCAGCTGCAGTTTAGCTGCTTGCCACTGTTTCATTTGATATTCTGTGACATTACGTGTTTTAAACGCACCGTCTTCCTAAATATCCCTCCTGATTTTAGTTATGTGCTTTTGTTTTACTGAAGATCGTGGGGGCCATTGCTGGACTCCTTGCTTGGAGGCAGGAGTCTTTCCACACTTGCCACTCCGAATTGCGGTCATGTGACCTTTCCTGCCAGCATTAATGTGCCGGCTGACAAAGCAGTGCAGCGGGTGTGCCGAAAGCGTGCAAAATGCAAGTCTGTCTGTGCTCGTCCGGCCTTCGGATGGGCCTTGGAGTAATGCTACTATTGCACACAAAAGTCTGGGTAAGTGCTACTCCTGCCAGGAGCTACTTTTCCTTTTCTCCGGTAAATACTACCTATCCTAAAAATGTTCTTGTTGGATCAGTTAATTGTGTGGCTGTCTCTGGGATGCAACCTCAACATCTAAGCTGTTTTTTTGCTTAATGCTCGCTCCCTTTCAGCCCATACTATGAATGTTATGAGTTATTGTTAAGCCAGATTTCTTCTATTTGACTGAAACTTGGTTGAATGAGTCATCTGGTCCTGCTATTAAACAAGCTCTGCCATTCAATTTAAAATTCTCTGTAAGCATAGTGGCTCATTGAGACCTGGAGGATGTCTAGCAGTCATTTATCAATCCACATTGAACTGCATGATAGTGCTTTTTGAGCATTATCTTAAAATGGAGGCAATGTAAATTCGCATATCCCCGACAACCTCAGACTTTTCATGTTCTACCAGTTTATAGGCCTTCGACACCCGACTCGTCTTTTCCCTGCACTTTACTAATGGTTTTATTACTGGAGATTTTAACTGACACCCTAAAGATTCTACTGATCACTCCACCACTAGCTTTGTATCAGCAATGGAGGGTCTAGGCCTCACCAGCCTACTACTCCCAATCGTGGAAACACACTTGATATTAAATAAAGTAGCAGTTATAGCAGAAAAAAAAACTGTTTGACAGAAGAATTGGTAAAGCTCAAAATTAATCAAAATAACTTTTTAAAATGTAAAAGGAATTAGAAAACCCTTGCCCCAGCAAATTGGATGTACCCACCAAAGATGCTGAGTGGTGTACCTCCATCCAAGAAGTTATACTGGGAAGTAGGATCTGATAAAAAAAAAAAAAAAAAAAAAAAAAAAAAGACTATCCAAATTAATATAAATATTCTGCGATCATAAGTAAATATTCAAAATAATTTCATTCAGACTGTGCGAAAGCCCCAATTTAATATTAAAGCTAGATCGTAAGATGATCTGGCTCTGATTATTGCCAATCTTAAACCCACAAGCTGTAAAGGGGATGTATGCCCTGCAATAACTATCAAGGCACGTGCTCCAACTTTGATTGGGACTCTATGTAATTTTGTTAATGCCTCTTTCAGGGAAAGTCATGTGCCAGACACCCTTAAGGATGCCCCGATCACTCCGCTTTTAAAGAAGCCACGTCTATGCCCTTAACACCTTGCAATTATCGGTCTATCACCAACACCCATTTTCTTTTAAAGATTGTAGATCGTGTTGCCTATATACAGGTATCAGAATGTCTGAAAATTCACACAATTTTAAATAAATAGCAGTCTGGTTTCAGGCAAGGACACGGAGCACAAACTGCATTACTGGACCTGAAATCAAGATTACTGCAAATAACGGACAAGGGACAGACCGCACTGCTTATAGTGTTGGATCTATCTGCGGTCTTTGATCTGGTAGATCACACTATTTTAGTCATCAGACTCAAAGGGGTGGCCGCTTTCTCAAGGCTGCAGGCTGGATTTAATCCTTCCTGAATAACAATTGTTGCGGAGTCTTTAGTGAGGTGGCTGAGGCTCTTCCAGCACCATTGCACTATGGGGTTCCCTAGGTGGCATGCCTGTTGCCTGCCCTCTATAATATCTTTTCAGTCCCCCTTTTTGATTTGCTAGATGAGCAAGGTATTGGATTTACCAACTATGCGTATGATACGCAGTGCATCATCCCACTTTCTGGTAATTATGAAGCAGATGAACAAGCTACTTACCCCTTAATTCCTCATTTTATGATAATTATCTCTCAAGCTTTACTGCTTAGTCATTTTTTTTTTCGACAGAGGGCGGTGTGTGCAGTTTCGTCGATGTCCCTCGAAGGCTTTGTTCGAATTACCAGGCGTACCCTAGACCGTAGGTTCACAGAAAGCATAAAAAAAGAAGGCTTTACCTTGAAAATAACTGTCTTTATGAGGAGGTTTGCAAGAAAGAGCCTGCAACTCGCTTACCCTGCAGGCAGACGTTATTGCAACAGGCAAAACGGTTTTTAATGTCAAGAGTGTTAAAGGACATGAGTGTAAAGGGTCAGAGGGTCATTGTATAAAACCCCACTACTTGCCCACCCAGCCCACGCCATTATCAGACTGACTCACCTACGTGCCGAACTGCTTCCACGTTAACCTGCAATGGCTAAGCCTCTCTGGCTATGTAAATATATATGAAGGAGCTTCCAGGTTAACTTGTAATAGCCAAGCCATTCGGGACATGTATACGCTATACCTTTAGTGCCAAAAGGCACGTTCTTCCTCATCATTCTCAAAGACTGAACAGAAATGCACTAAACACCGTTCTCTTGATTGTATGCCGCAAAAAAAGTGTTTCTATAACGAATATTGCACCTGCTATGATCAATGCCAAATGTTTACTACAGTACATGTACATTTGTCAACAGAGCAATCATATCGCTCTTTTCATGTACACACTATGCCTATACATATAACTGCACAACTGTTTAATGATGCCTACTATCGTTGCCATTGAGTACTGCTGTACACACTAGCATTTGTCTTGCCACATTCTTTCTACTAACTACTGCAATGTGCTAACTAACCACACCACCATGCTGCTCAAGGTCTCACTTACTTTACTTAACACTCGCCCATCCAGCTTCTCACTGATCATTGCTCTCTACCCGGCCATTGTCATGCTCCACGCCATCACCCACTATGCCTATCAACTCCCTCCATATTGCCACAAATCTCTCCCTCTTCACTCCAGGGCACTCCGATGCACACACTATGGAGGCAAAAGGACCTCTCCCTGCACCACTGGACACAGGCCTCTCACTGTTTCACCCTTCCAAAAAAGTGACAAGACTTCATAAATTTAGAACACGCACCCTACCTAGGCACATAATCTGCTTTCCTATGCTCACCACACACAGGAATCTCAGATTGAGCACCCACACCTCCCTGAGATCCCACACCTAGCCCATTTGCGCCGATGCACCTAAAGCAATGCCACTCAACACTAAACCGGCACTCTCACTCGTCAAGGATCATATTACCCCACCTAAAGCTAGGCCATCCACGCCACAATCAGATAAAAATATAGCCTCCTCGCACCACAAAAGCGCATTGCTCAATGTGCGCTCTCTTCCCGCGCATGCCCTGGAAATAAATGACCTCCTATTCAGCCAAAACCTGGACATCCTAGGCATCACCGAAAACTGGTTACATGAGGCTTCCGGCCCTGCCGTCACTCTTGCCTTCCCACCTGGCTATACCATCCTCAAACAGGATAGATCCTGCAGAGTAGGAGGTGGAGTAGCCCATATTTACAAGGATCCTCTATCCATTAGACCCAACTCCAGCCTATGGGATGGCAATGCGGATATCCTACCTGCTAAACTATCCCTCTCACCTAACACCATTAACATTCATATCCTATACCGGCCCCCAGGCCTCCCCGCAGTTTTTCAGGCACACCTCACCCACCTACTTAGCAACAATATCAAAAAATGTTCATAAACTATACTACTAGGCGACCTAAACCTAGTTTTCGATGACACCAAGGACAAACCCGCCACTGCACTTGCCAAAGAACTATTGGACCTAGGATTAATTCAAAAAGTCTTGAGCCCCACCCATTCCAAAGGCCGCACCCTACTCTGGGTTGTAGATCACAACTGTGCCTCCATCATCACATCGAACCATGCCTACCCTTGGACTGACCACAATTGCATTCAATTTACTATTCCTACAGCCCCTACCACCAAAACACACACACACACGACCCTCCCACCCCCTGGCAAAAGTAAGACGCTCTAAAAAAACTCAACTCTGACAACCTCCGACCTTACCTTGACATCTCATGCCTATCGCCCCCGTTCTCGCTGGACCCCAACATCTTAGCAGACATCAAGGACACGTTCACCAATGCTGTAAACTCAATAGCTCCACTCAAATGTAAGAAAGAAAAAAAGTTCTTTCACAGTAACTCCTGGTTCACGGGTGAGTTCCAAGCTCTTCGCTTGAACAAACGACAGACCCTTAAAAATTGGCAGGCCAACCCCAGTGACTCAACCAAAGATAGCTTCAAGCGGATAGCTCTCCAATACAAAGAAGCCATCATCACAGCGAAAGTCAACTCATTCAATGATCGGATCTCCAATGCCAACTCTCAAGCCAAAGAAATATTCACCATCTTCAATGAACTCATCACACCTCTTACCAGAACAGATGAGATCATCAAAGAGGAAGTTTGGGGCGCAAAATAGACCTCCTCCAAAAAAAAAAATACGAGACCATTACAAAGCCTTACCAAGCCAGCACGTGCCCCCTCAAATTCCCTCCGAGAATATGGACCCCCACCTCCCCCAATTCTCTTTCAGGGATACCAGATTCACAAGTCATAGACCTCAAACACCTTAAACCATCCCTATGTAAAGGCGACATATGCCCTCCCAAAATCATCAAGGATTGTGCTAAGGCCCTCGCCCCCCTTTGAACGGCATTCATGAACGCCTATTTTAAAACAGGCATTGTTCCCGATAGCCTCAAAGAAGCCAGGGTGTGCCCTCTTCTGACAAAACCTACACTAGACCCAGCACAGTCTAACAACTATCGGCCCATAACTGCCGTCCCCTTCCTTCTCAAAATCTTGGACAAGGCGGCCCATAGCCAGATTCAACTCTACTTAGAAACTAACTCCATACTAGGAAAAAGACAATCAGGGTTCTGCAAAGGACATGGTACGGAAACTGCCTTATTAGATTTAAAAAACCAAATCACCCAAATCATGGACAAAGGCAAGCCTGCCCTCCTCCTCCTCCTCATAGATCTCTCGGCGGCTTGTGATCTTGTAGATCATAAGACCCTTGCTACACATTTTACACAACCAGCCCAATTTTCCAAACAAGCAGCCTCCTGGATTACCTCCTTCCTCGAGGGTAGAGCAATGAAGGTATTTTCTAACACAGCGAATGCAGCCCCCACCACTATACACTGGAGTTCCTCAGGGTTCATGTACCGCCCCTACCTTGTACAACCCATTTACAAAGTCCCTCTTCGACTTGCTTGATGCACTGGGTATAGCATATACCCATCGCACCTTGGGACTGTTTTCTGTATCCCTACAGTCCCCTACCAGCACTTATTCTGCTCTTACCCTGCACTTGCCACCATCTGGCCGCTTTTATTATCTTATTTATTCTTTCTATCCCTTGCATTGCAATTTTCCCCTCTCCCTTCCCCCAGGCACTTACCCTTTCTCCCTACCCATGCACTTGCGCGAACTGAATGTCACCTGGCCTAGTAGGATCGTTGTCCGTTTCCCACTGTTTTCCCCTCCCTTGCCTCGTCGCGCATTGAAACACTTTGTGTATGGGTGCGTTATAAATGCCTAATCATATGATATGATATCATATACTAATTATGCTGACGATACCCAAGTACTCCTACCACTATCCTGCTCTTACGCCCAAGACGCCAAGGCGTTACACCAAATCTACACCAAGATCCAAGCATGGATGGCGGCCAATGGCCTTTGCCTCAATGTGGCTAAGACAGAGATCCTTATTCTCGGCCAAAAAGCCACCCTAGCTAAACTAGACTGCCTCTACTCCATCTTTAACATCGACAACTCCATCATCCCAGTCTCCTCATCTGTAAAGACGTTAGGTGTTTACATTGATGCTACCTTATCAATGAACAGGCAAGTTAGTGCTATCGCCTCGGCATCTGCTTACAGCACAAAGCTCAACAATGCCATAAAACACTACCTCAACAAACCTAATTGTCTCTCAATAGCCAGAGCGACCATAGGTGCCAAGTTAGACTATTGTACTGCTCTCCTAGCTGGCACTTCTATAAAAAACTTAAAACAGACTTCAAAAAACACAAAACAATGCCCTAAGAGCAGCACTGAGAATCCCTAGAAGGGGCCGTATCTCCCAAGCCAGACAGGCAGTGCACTAGCTCCCAGTCACAGACTGCATTAACTTTAAAATCCTCACCATCACTCACAAATGCCTCAACTTCACGGCACCCATCAGAAACTATATCCAGAACCACCTCCTCGTGTCCTACAAGAACCCGCTACACCAATCAACAACACCCCCCACATCAACAGGGTCAAAGCAGGTGCGATCGGTTTCCCATACATAGCCCCTAAACTTTGGAACTCGCTACCCACCACCCTTAGAGCTGAAACCTCCCTCCATGCCTTCCAGAAAAACATCAAAACCTCCGTCTTCAACTAACACCGATCTACCCACTCTCACCCACACCACTTATCTCCTACTGTGTCTCATAATGTAAATTGTTTTTTGTACTGAAAAATGCAAAACTGTAAAATGCTTCTTGCCATGTAACTAAGTTTGCTCACTCTCTGTAACAAGCGCCACGATGCCCACAGGCTGTTTCACACTCTACAAATACCAATAAATAAATAAATAACGAGGGAATACATGTTAAACACTTTAACACAAGATTGATGTCCCATACAGGTACATTGAATAGAACTGGTGGGTATACATTAGTAAGCCCTTTCAAGAATTGGACAATCAGAGGGATTTTAAAATATGAATTGTCCTCTGAGGAACACTTGAAAATGGAAAGCACTGCTAAGTAACCCTTAATAGTTCCAATCTTGAGACCCAGATTTGCTAAATGTAACAGAAAGGAAAGCACCGTAGGTGTGTCACATAGAAATTGATCCACATTCTTAACCCTGCACCAGTTGTTTAACTTGTTCCAACTGCAACGGAACCAAGTTGCTGGCCTTCTGGCCGAAAGCAAAATCTCTATTACGTCATCCGGGAGGTCCAACTCCTTGTATCTCAGCTTTTCAGAAACAATGTGTGAAGGTTGAGTGTCTTGACCTCTGGATGGAGAAGAGAAGATCCTCTCTTTGTGGAAGACATATTGGAGGGCAGATGGACATGTCCAGTAACACGTCCTCCCAGCCCAATCCGGAGCAATTAGGATCATGGATTTCCCGAACTTTCTCAAACTCCTGATCACATGAGGAATGACAGGGACTGGAGGAAACGCATACAGGAGTGGAAATTCCCAGTTCACAACGAATGTGTCTCCTATAGCTCCTCTTGGGGGAAATTCCCTGGAGCAGTACTGTTCGAACTTCCGGTTGACACTGGTCGTGAACAGATCCACTTGAGGGGTTTCCCAAAGGGTGACGATCTCTTGAAGGACTTCCTGAGCTAGTTCCCACTTGTGGGAGACTGTGCTCTGCCTGCTCAGAGGGTCCGCCCCGTGTTCTGCTCTCCGGCGAGGCCAATTGCAGACAAAGATTCCTTCTTGTATTGCCCAGAACCAGAGCTGCATTGCCTCTCTGCACAGTAGTAGTGACCCTACACCACCTCTCTTGTTGAGGTAGTACATGGCCACCGTGCTGTCCGTCATTATCAGGACATTCTTTACCCGTAGAGTGGGCAGGAAGGCTTTCAGCGCCAGTCTCATCGCCCTCAGCTCCAAAAGGCTGACATGTAGTTTGGACTCCGATGGAGACCAACGACCGCCGATTGTCAGATCATTGTTGGGGCTCCCCACCCAGTGAGTGAGGCGTCCGTCACTACCGTTCTCTACGGCCATGGTTGCCAAAATGATTCTCCCTTGAGAATGTTGTCTTTGTAAGCCCACCACAGAAGGTCCTGAGCAAACTCTGTACGGGAACTTGCAGGTGGTCTTCTTGCCTGCGACCTGGGAACACTGAGTCCTGAGAGCCCATTGGAGGGATCTCATTCACAGGTTTTGTGGCCAGGAAAATGCATGATGCCATGACACTGAGCAACCTCAGAAAATCGAAGGCCAGAAAATGCTGAGAAACTCTGGAATTCGGTAACCACCTGCACAATGTGTTGAGCTCTCACCTCGGGTGGCGAGGCTTTACCCGAGGAAGTATGCAGGACTGCTCCAATAAATTATCTTTGGGATGGTATTATGTGGGACTTAAAGCCCAGTCTGTGGAGCGAGTGGCAGGTTACGCTGAGATGTTCCTGGGCTTGCTCGGTTAAAGAACGAGCCCTGATCAGCCAATCGTCCAGGTAGGGGTAGATGTGAATAACCCCTCTCCTGAAAATCACTGCCACCACCGCCATCAACTCGGTGAAGATCCTCCGTGCGGAGGCCAGGCCAAATGGCAGAACTCGAAACTGAAAATGAGAACCGCCATCTGCGAACCTCGGGTACTTTCTGTGCTTGAGATGAATTGGCACATGAAACTAAGCATGCTGAAGCTCCAATGGTACCAAACAGTCTTGGAGGTGGAGAGCCTGAAGGATCTGAGAAAGGGTAACCACTTTGAACTTGTCCTTCCTGAGGAACTTGTTCAAGTTTCTTAAGTCCAAGAAGGGTTTCAATCCACCATTCTTTTTGGGGGATAAAAAAATATGGGGAGTACCAACCCTTGTTCCTCTCCGCTACAGGTACATGTTCTATTGCATCCATCTCTAGCAGGGTCACGATTTCCTGCACAAGGAGACGATCTGGAATTTTGGAATTTTGACAGAGTTGTTTCCCAGTGGTTGATTCTGAGGCCATTTTTGAAAAGGAAGTCAGTAACCTTGGGCCACAGTTTCCAATGCCAAGCATCTGAAGTAATGCCACGCCATTCGTTCAGATACTGAAAAAGTCTGTGAGTAGAATCAAAAGGACTTACCCCTTCAGGAAGATGAGTCTCAGTTGAGGCTGTCTAATGGCGGCGATAAGGGATTTAGCCGCCGCCTTTGGGGTCTGCAGCTTCTACAAACTCTCATCCGCCTTGCTGCCAATCATCCTCGAGCCATTAAAGGCCATGTTGAGTAGTCTTGACTGCACATCTGGTGCAAACCCAGACTTCCTCAACCATGCAAATCTGCGTAACACTGCTAGCAGCCATGGATCTGCTGATGCTGTCTGCAGTATCCAAACCTGATTGGAGACATTCACCCATAGCCTCCTTACCAACCTAAATGTTTTCGCAGAAAGCCGTCTCTTCACCTTCCGGGATGTGTTCAGCCGCCATAGCAACACAGTCCCACAGGGTAAACGTAAATGTAGATAATGTGCAAGTTACATAAGTGGATTTCAAAGCCATACTACCCGCAGTGAAAACTTTTCACACCCAGGTATCCACTCTCTTATCATGCCTGTCAGGAGGGATGGATGGGTAAGCTGACTGCCTGGTAGATGTAGCCGGCTGAACCACAAAGCTTTCTGGTGTAGGATGCTTGGTAAGATATTCTGGGTCGCTGCTCGATGGTCTGTACTTCCTTGCAAAGTTTTTTTTTACTGCAGCCGCAGTTTCCAGAGTCTCCCAATTTGCAGAGACTGTTTTCTGTATTGCCATGTGGAAAGGCAAAGTTGGGTCTTTCTGAGGACCCTGGCCCAAGATGTTAGTCATATCATCTTGCTCGAAAAGATGGAAATTAAATAACCTTCCCCATAGGTTTTCTCTATAATGAGTCAGCATGCTGAGATGTCAGGTCTTCCAATCTACTCTGGTGAGGTATCCAAACCACTGGATGACTGGAGATTATCGATTAAATCTCTTAGCCTGGACTCGTCAGATACAAGTTCCTCTGGCACATTAGGGGTGCCAAACTGTAGACCAAAAGGTGATTTGATAATGATATGATATGGCATTAGTAACGCGCCTATACACAAGCGTTTCATGGCGCGATGAGGCGGGGGGGTAGAACAGGGGAGACGGACAAAGATCCTACTAGGCCAGGTGTCATTCAGATCGCGTAAGTGCAAGGGTAGAGGGGAAGGGAAAAGGGAGAGGGGAAAGTGCAGTACAGGATTATTAGCATACAAGATAAATAACAAGGGCCAGCTGGTGGCAAGTGCAAGGTAAGTGCAGACAAGTGCTGGGAATTGGGCTGTAGGGATACAGACACAGTCCCGCAGTGCAGGGGTTGCCAGGGAGGCAGTGCAGGGGAGAGCGGCTGGGCCAATGACCGAGATCGGTGGGTGGCTCAGAAGCAGATTCAGTGCAGTTTCAGTAATATTTAGCAGGGGAGAGGGGGAAGAGAAAGCAGAGGAAAAGAGGAAGGTTTTGAGGTGCTTCCGGAGCCAGAGATGGTTCTCCTCAAGTTTCAGGGAGGCAGGAAGGCTGTTCCAGAGGGAGGCCCCTGCAGCGGAGAGAGATCTGCCCCCAACTCCTTGTTTGGAGAAGCGGCTGACCCTGAGGGAGTTGGAGGCGGATGAGCGAAGAGCTCGAGAAAGAAGGTATTTAGGAAGAGAGAGCTGAAGGTATTTTGGCCCAAGGCCCCAGAAGGCCTTGTGGACAATGCAGAGGGTTTTGGGCTTGAGGCCAAGGACAAATCTCTCAGTCCTGTTCTGGATGAGTTGCAAAGGGCGGAGAGTAGAGGCAGGCAGATTTAGATAGAGGCTGTTACAGTAGTCCAGCTTCGAGAGAACCAGGGCTCTAGAGACACTGAGCTTCTGGGGGAAGGAGAGGAAAGGAAGGATACCTCTGAGGTGTAGCTGGTAGTTTGACTTCTTGGAGACATCAGATATGTGAGGAGAGAAGGAGAGTGTGGAGTCGAAGATAACCCCGAGGTTTTTAGCCTTGCAGGTGGGAGCAGGAAGAGGGCCAAGAGAGGCCGGCCAGAGAGCTGCAGGGAAGGAGGGAGTGGGTGTGCCGATGAGTAGAATCTCAGTCTTACTGGCATTAAGGCAGAGGTCGTTGGCGGCACACCATTCATGGATAGCAGAAAGACAGTCACAGATGAGGAAAGGAGAAGAGGAGGCCGAGGGTAGCCTGAAAATGAGCTGGGTATCATCCGCATAGCACTGGAAGTTGGGGCAGAGAGTGGCGATGCGGTGGGCGAGAAGTGCCAGATACTGGTTGAAAAGCCAGGGAGAGAGGTTAGAACCCTGGGGGACACCACAGGTAGAGAAAAAGATGTCAGAGGAAGGACCCAAGTTGGACCTGGGAGGGTCGATTGGAGAGGAAAGAGATCAGCCATGCCAGAGCCTGACCAGTGATACCCAGGTTATCACGGAGACGGTTGAGCAGGATGGTATGGTTGACAGTATCAAAGGCAGATGAGAGATCAAGCAAAATGAGAACACATGGAGTGTTAGAGTCAAGGTTCGAGAGCAGGTCCTCACGGATGTTCAGGAGAGCAGTTTCCGTGCTTCTGGCAGCTCTGAAGCCAGACTGATGGTCATGAAGACTACCAACAGATTCAGCATGGAGATTAAGCTGGGAGATGGCCAGTTTCTCCAGGAAGGGAGTGATAGAGGTTGGGCGATAGTTAGCTGGGCAGGAGGGGTCGGAAGAGGGTTTCTTAAGAAGGGGGTGCACAAGGGAGTGCTTGAGAGGGGATGGGAAGACTCCAGAGGCGAAGGAGTGATTGCAGAAGTCAGCACGGGCAGGAGCCAAGGTGTCGATGTGGTCCTTGATAGTTTTGGAGGTACAGGGGTGGACCTGTTTTGACGAGACTTTCATAGATCGGACTTGTCTTGAAACCTCGTCAGCAGAAAAAAGGGGACAGGCAGAGAAGGAGAGAGGAGGGGTGGTTGCAGAAGGGCCAGAGGAAGAGCAGGGAATAGAAGGGGGGAGGTGATAGGAGGAGAGTGAGGACAGGATGTCCTGAGTTTTTTTAAATGAAGTGAGAGGCCAGTGCCGTGCAGAGGGCCTGGGAGGGGACAGGAGAGGTAGAGACTGCAGCAGGGTTGGCCAACTCCTTGCAGATTTTAAAGAGTTCGGCCGAATTGTTTGATGCCGCAAAGATGCTGGCTTGGATGAGGGGCTCTCTTCTTGCTGAGAACGGAGAGCCGGTATTGCCTTTGGAGCAGGCGGCAGGCCAGTTTGTCAGAGGATGAACATGAAGCACGCCATTTCCTCTCTGCCACCCTGCACTTGCGTTTAAGGGTGACGAGATCCGAGTCATAACAGGAGTTACATTTGGCTTTGTGCTTCAGTCAGATTCTCATGACAGGGGCAAGGATATCAAGAGTATCAGATATAGCAGAGTGGAGAGGGCTGTGTCAGGGTGGGAGTCAGCCGAAGGGGGAGGAGGGGGCGAGAAGGTGGCAGCAAAAGCCTCAACTGACACGCGCTTCATGGGTCGGATGACCGAGAAGGAGGGTGGCAGTGATGAGGGTGGCTTTGCCTGTGGGCTAGGGAAGGTGAGGTTGGAGGATAGGAGAAAGTGATCACTCCAGGAGAGAGAAGTGGAGAGAGGGACAGAGAGGAGAAGGTCAGAAGAGATCAGAGCATCAAGAGTATGCCCTGCAGAATGAGTCGGCCCAGACGGGATAATAGAGTGAGAGAGAGTCGCAGAGGTCGCAAAAGAGTCCAGAGGGGGGGCAGGAGGCATCCAGGTGGATGTTGAAGTCTCCAAGAAAGAGGAGTTGAGTGGTTGAGGACAGGAGTGAGGAGGAGTGGTCCGCCCACTCAGAGAGGAAGGAGGAAAATTGACCAGGAGGCCGATAGATAGTAGCCACGGTAAGGGAATGGCTAGGAGAGAGAGAGTCGGCAGACAAGACATTCAAAAGAGGAGTAGGTCTGCGTAGGATTAACAGTGGCAGGAATCCACTCAGGGAAGATAAGGGCCACACCCCCCCCAGCACGGTTGGGCCTGGGCACGGAGAGGATCTTGTAACCGTCAGCTAGGAGGTGGTGTATTGTCATCAGGGGGTGGATCTTCCTCATATGTAGCTGACAGAGACTTAAAATAGTATTTTTTAGATAAAGGCTTGTAAACCTTGTCTTGGACTGTTAATGGCTTCGACAATATCGAAGTAGTCATTAAGTCATGGATGAAGGCTTCAAAATAGGTGCCGGTTTAGTCAGCGTCAACCTCGATTTCGAAGTCGACTGCTCTGACGCCGACAGGGTGGGTGAAAAAGTCGAAGTTTTCTACGCCTTGTGTTTCTTCGAACGGAACCGTAGATGGGCTAGGTTCTCGACTCGCCGAAGCGCTCAACGTTGGATCGAGAACTTTTTTGATGTAACATCGGCTTTAAGCTCGGCTTCAAAGGTTTAGTCTTTGACTTCCCCTTGTTTTCCTTATGCAGAGCGACTGGGGTATGACTCTTGCTTTTCTTTCGAGGGGAGTCGATGCCGCATTCTTGAATAATCGCATCATTTCACTATGAAATGCATCTCACTTAGCAGGGGAATGGGATTTCGTAAGACACCCGATTACCTCCATTGAGGAATCACTGGAGGTCGAAGGTGACCTATGACGCCTCTTCTTGGCCTTCTTAGAAGAAGACAAAGAATGGCGCGATCGACGTCTCGATCGGGGCCTTTTAGATTTTTTCCATCTGGAAGAATCCCTCGACTCATCTGGCTTTTTCTCCCTCTTCGAAGGTGACTTCGGCGCCAACCTCCCCACCTCCAGTTTACCTTTACTCTCCCCGAGAGCCTTCTCGGTCATCTCATGACAGGAGCCACAGTCGGCGCTATGGTGCCTGGAGCCCAGACACCACAGACATACGTGGTGTGGGTCGTTGATCGATGTTTTCGACCCGCAGTCCTGGCACTTTTTGAAACCCAACTTGGACGTCGATGGAGTCAAATAAGAAATTTTCCAACGAAGATCTTTCACTGAAGCGGGTTGTAATTCACTTGAAGCGTTAGCTCGGAAAAACAGAACGAAGCCCACGGGTGCTGCGTGCAGTATTTATACTGATGGTGACTTGGACCATCGGAGGCCCTCGAGGGACAGTGACTCGACGACACTACACACATCGGCCTCTGTCGAAAAAAATAAAGCAGAAGCAGAAAAGCTGGAGAGATAATTATAAGATGAGGAATACGTGGGAGGATACAATACATTTGAAGTTAAAAACATAAATAAAATATATGATTTGATTCAAGTGTGGATGGTTGAGAATGGCCTAGCACTTAATAAGGGCAAAACTGACTGATGCTGGTAGGCACGGAAAAGTGTTAAAATTGGGAACCGGACTACAAGTCCTTTTGGATAGCAGCCTGTGAAAATGAAACTAAGAATAAAGTTTAAACACTTGGGATCTTTTTAGATCAAAATTTGAATATGTATGCCCTAGTGAGTAGCCTGGTGTCCTCCACAGCCTACTATATTAAGCTGCTAGCCCAACTTCGCCCTTATATTTAATGAGCCAAATGCGATACTGTGGGTAGAGCAATTATTTGTTCCTAAATTGACTATTGTAGCAATATTTTAGCACTCAACAAATCAGAATGTTTAAGGCTACAAATTATTCAGAATAGCGCCATTAGGGTCATCACTGGTCTCGGTAGGAGACCATGTTTCAAATGCCAGACGCGACTTACATTGGCTCCCCATTGAGGCCAGGATTGAATTCCACCTCCTGTTGATTACACATAAATGCATGGTGGGCTCAAGTCCATTATACCTGAAGGATGCCTTGACCAACAAATCCAACATGAGGAACCTTCGATCTAATAAAACCAATCAACTTTAGATCCCTAAATGCACCCTTACCCAGACATCCAAATGTGCATTCTTTATGGCAGCTCCCAGGGCCTGAAATGCTATTCCTCCTGACCTTAGAGAACTGAGCTCCACAGCCTTGTTTAGGAAAAAGCTAAAGACTCTGTTGTTCAGAAGATTGTTGTGACGTTCCCCTTGAATGGTGGCCTGGCTCTTGGTACCTGTTTCTGTCTCCTTGTCTATATATTGCGCCCTTAAGCCTATGGGTACCCAGGTGTGTATTATTAATATATTTAAATCTCTATGATGTGGAAGAACCTGATCTCCTCTTTTATATTATGGAGTAGTGATGAATTTGATGCTGGGAAGTCTATGGCGGAATTGATTTTATGTACCTTGTTAAGTGTTTTATCTATGAAAATAGGTTAAATTGTATGTCGATCTAATTGAAAAAGTTGCTTGCAACTAAACCAATTTTTTCAATAATAAAAAATATATATATATTAAAAATAAAGTACATTCTCAGCTCTGACATTTGTAACTGTGTTTCCTGCCTTGCATGTTCTCTGGCCAGATCACTTTGCTATTAGGATTCCTGTGCTAAATCTGATCAGGCCCTCTCAAGGCCCGCCCCGGTGTAAGTGGCATTTGACAAATTCTGCCAATATTTCTGCTCAGATTATCAATACTTGTACATCCTCTTAACACTGACTTTGAAAGCCTATCTCAGATATTCACTGCCACAGCCAACAATCTAGCTCCCTTGAGGCCCTCTCATGCATGCCTCCGGCCAGTCGAGCTTATGTTTACTCCTCAGTTAGCTGAAGACGGGCTCCTCAGTAGACCAGCTGAGCGTAGATGGAGGGCTGGGAACTGTGCAGACATGAGAACCTCATTTCGAAGCTCGCGTGAGATTTATTACAAAGCTATTTTTGAGGCAAAACGGCACCACTTTACCAGTCGGTGGAGGCTGCTCCAATTCAGTCCAAGGAGCTTTTTTAGATTGTTAAGCCACTCTCCTCTACGGCCACTGAGGAGGCTTCTGTAGTCCCCTCCCAAGCCCTGTATGACTCACTTTGCAACAACTACCTGGATAAAATGTTGGCTATTCGCCAGTAGATTGCCTGTTGCATTGTGCCAATTCCTGAAGGGGCTGACCTCCCATTAAATGGAGACGTGCTGTCCTCTTAGTTTTCTACATGGTTCTCCTATGTGTATTGGTGATGCCACTCGGAAGCTGAGATCAGCGTCTCCATTGCATCCCATTCCCCACCCCACTTTGGAATCTATTATAGTGGACATTGCTCCAGCTGTGACTGGTGTAGTCAATCAGTCTTTCTCCACTGCTTCTTTCCAGTCTACTCTTAAACACCCTTTGGTTATACCACTTTTAATGAAATCTATGTTGGAGCCAACTCTTTCTGCTAACTACCGTCCTATCTCCCTACTACTTTTCCTAATGGAGATATTGGCTTAGGTCTAAATGACTGAAAAAAAAAAAAAAAGGTCGAAACGACCAAAAGTTCTAAAAATGCTACCACCAAAGGATCGAACACCAAAAGTTCGATCCTCTGGTGGTAGCATTAAAAAAAATAAATGGGGGCGGCGGGGGTGTCCCCCGCAGCCGTCCGTTAAAAAAAAAATAAAATAAAAAAAAAAGGACCCTGCAGCGCCAGTTCCCAATCACCGAAGTGTAAGGGAACTGGCGCTGCAGGAACCAGCGTGAAGGTGAAGGTAAGTGGGGTTTGTGTATGTTGGTGGTGTGGGTGTGTGGGTGGAGGTGTGAGAATGTGTGTTTTGGCATATTATCGGGGCTGAAATGTCCAAAAACAAAGTGTTCAAACTTTTGGTAATTCGAACATTTCGTTTTCGGATATTTCAGCCTCGATTATTTCCCCTTCGGTCAAATCACTGGGATTCGAGATATTGGAATCCCTGGTTTCTCTTCTGCTCTCTTTCTTTCTGGAAAAGTCTTCTTTCTTAGACCCTTTCCAATCTGGTTTCAGACCAGGGCAAGGGAATGAGGCTGTGCTTGTTGCAGTCGTGGATGTTCAAGCACTATTATCCAATCAGGCTGGGGGGAGGGTGGGTGGTCACTGATTTTATAAGATTTATTGGCTGCCTTTGACACCCTGGACCACTCCACCTTGTTTCGTCAGCTGGCAAGTGCCGCCATATCTGTCTCGGTCCTGTCGTGGTTTGGGTCCTTTCTCAGGAGCCGTTCGGTCACTTTCTCTTCAACCTTTCCAATCTGGTCCTATTTCCATCACTTGCGGAGTTCCACAGGGTTCTGCTCTCTCTTCCATTCTGTTTAATGTCTACATTGAGCCTGTGGCCAGACTCATCCAGTCCCACGGGTTCTGTTGCTACTCATCCGCTGATGATACCCAAATTGGTGTGCTGCTCGATCTGGGAGTGGTTGAGGCTGCTGATCATCTGCGTGGCTGCATGTAATTTCGTGGGTAGCTGAATCAATCAAAACTGGCTGAAGCTGACGAAACAGAAGTTCTGGTGGTTGGGCCCCTTTCATCTACTTTTTGGACACATGCTTTCTGGCCGACTTCTTGGGGTTCGCTTCCTATCCCAGTGGTATGGTGAAGGACCTGGGCTGCAAAATCTCTGCGTCTCTCTCTCTGCGGAAGCCGAGGTTAGCATGGTCTGCAAAAACGGCTACTTTAAACTTAAAGTTCGCCTTTGTGCCCCTGTCGTGCCATCCTCCATTCTTGGAATGATTGATTACTGCAACTCCCTTTATTTAGCTCAGCCCCTTTGTCTCTTGAACAGGCTACAGGTGCTGCAAAAGCCTGCAGCCAGAGTGGCAATGGCACCCCTCAGCGCTCTTCCATCTCGCCAGTCCTACGCATTCTGTACTGGTTGCTCATTGGTCACTGCATTGAGTTCAAGTTCTTAGAATGAGGGTTGTCACAAAAAATTAACGAACCTACCCACAATAAAGGGAGAACCTTAGACTGGGTAGCTGATTACAATTGCACTGCCACTATCACCTCTATCACACCACAAGTGTGGACAGACCATTCCCTTGTGTCTTTCACATTATCAACTATTAGACCACCTCCGATGGCCCTACCTACTGCCCCACCTTGCCCAACAAGGAACAAAAAGAATATCACAGTGGACAAAGTGATCCCTGCCATACTCCCTACCTTAAACTCACTGAATGATAACCTAGACCCTGGTACATTGGTCCAAGAATATAACAAAATGATGCTTACTACACTAGACAAACTTGCCCCACTCAAACTTAGACCTAGTAAACCTAAATCGCATCTAAATAAGTGGTTCACCCCCCAGTTAAAGGACTTGCGTCTTCTAAAAAGGAAATGTGAAACCCCTTGGAAACTACTCCCTTCCAATGATAACAAATCTAAGCTAACCAAAATATCTTCGGAAAACAAAAATGAAATCTGCCTGGCAAAACGAAACTCCTATAACGAACGTTTTGCCAAAGCAAACTCTAGTATTAAGGAATTATTCACCATACTAAAAGAACTAGAGTCTCTGATTCCTACATCTGATATCTGCATCAAAAGTAAGACCTGCTGTTCAGATATTCAACAGGCACTATCTAATAAAATAACCACTCTTCAAAATAAAATTGCACAAAAAAAAGATACCTTGAATTTACCACCAGTTAAATAACCTCCCCGCTTCTAGCGAAATACCTACTGACCAGACTGCCAGATTCTACTTTACTAAAACCTCCATATTAGAGGTAGAGAAAGTCATCCTATCTCTCAAGCCGTCCAATTGTAAAGGCAATCTTTGCCCAGTACAGCTTATAAAGGATGCGGCTAGAGATCTTGCACCTTTTATTTCTAAACTGATCAATGCCTCCTTCTCATCTGGCACTATTCCTTCTAATTTGAAACAATCTTGGGTACTCCCACTCCTAAAGAAGCACACTTTAGACCCACTTATTCCTACTAACTACCGTCCCATCACGATGGTACCATTTTTACTCAAAATACTTGATACGGTCGCATACACCCAGATCCAAAAATATCTAGAACTGCATAAACTCCTGAGAGCAAGACAATCTGGTTTTCGCCCATTACATGGGACGGAAATTGCCCTCATCGACTTAAAAACACAGGTTGATGAGTTTAGAGATAAAGGTAAAACAGCCCTTCTCCTACTGTTAGATCTCTCAGCTACATTCGACCTAGTGGATCATAAGGTCCTTTGTAACCACTTGGTCACAGCAGCTCACTTTTCGACAGAGGCTATCAGATGTATAGAATCATTCTTGAGCGATAGAACTAGGAGGTTCTTCTCCCCATCTGCAGCTGCGGACCCTGTTCTCATCACATGTGTGTACCCCAGGGCTCCTGTGTCTCCCCCACATTATACAACGTATACACCAAGCCCTTGTTCGATCTGGACCTTCTGGGTATCACCAACACTAACTATGCAGATGATACTCAGATTCTTCTCCCACTTTCTGGGGATTATGACAAGGATTTTGCTCTGGTGAATAGAGTGTATCTCATCCAGGCATGGATGGCCACCCAGGGTTTATGCCTGAATGATAAGACAGAGCTCATCATTCTGGGTACCCACCTTAACCTTAAGAAATTAGGCCATGAATACTCATCATTCGCCATCGATGAAAACATCATTAGGGTAGCCAAGGAGCTAAAACTCTTGGCTTTTACCTCAACTCTACCATGTCCTTTGACAAACAGGTGAAATCGCTGGCCTCTACTACCGCTTACACCTGTAAGCTTATCAGGGTAGGCAGACCATTCTTCTCAAAATACAGTTGTATGATCCTGCCCAGAGCACTAATACTCTCTAGGCTACATTACTGTAATGCTCTTTATAGTGTTGCCAATAAGGCCATCATCCAGAGGTTACAAACACTCCAAAATAATGCCTTAAGAGCAGCACTAGGCATGAATAAAAGAGAACATATCTCTGCAACTAGACGCCAATACAAGTGGCTCTCTACTCATAATAAAATTCTTCTAAGAATGGTCTCCCTTACCCACAAAGCATTAAACAATGCTGCCCCAGCTACCCTGTAGACAGACTACACAGAAGAACATCTATCAGACCCACGAGAGCCACTAATGCAAACTGCCTCACTGTACCAAGATTCAGACTCAACAAGATTGGCGGCAATAGCTTTCCTGTGAAAGCATCCAAACTATGAAACTCCTTGCCACACCAGCTTAGAGCAGATCAACCATACTTACAATTTAGAAGTAACTATATTAACATGCTCAATTCGACTGACCACTCGCTTGTGCCACTGCACGAGCCCCACCTAGGCTGCCTTAGACTATCCTTCTATTATACTGTAACCTTCGATTTTGTGCCAATTTATCCTTCCTGTTCATAACCTGCTTTAATCTTTATATTTGTATATATGTCTTACTGTGAACATACCTGTAACTATATATTTCTTACTGTAACCATACTTGTAACTATGTAAGCTTTGCATTTTCTTACTGCTGCGCCCTGTTACCCTCGGGTTTGGTGCGCATTAGAAATAAACAAAAAAACAAACAAACGAGGCACTCTGCATTGTGCATCATGTTTTTCATGGAATAGGAGCAGAGTACCTTCAGGACTTAGAATCAGAACAAATCCTGAAGATCAAGGGGACATTCAGAAGATCCACAATAACACCAAAAAGCTTTGCCAATTTCCTCATGGCCATCGCCTCTCAGCTTCAACTGAGCAGCCCCGATCAGTGGGTTTGCTGGGAGAAGGTTAGGGGCAGGGACTTCTCAGATTCTCCTATGTTTAAAAGCTGTTAAACCATCACTGTCCTGCCAACACAAATGAAACAATGTTACTGCTCGACAGATGGAAATATGCCCCCACTCACCCTATGCAAGAGGTTATCAAATAATAGCTCCCCCACCCCCATTCTGGAGAGGTGGGGCCATTTTGCTCCCCAACCCCCATTCTGGAGAGGTGGGGCCATTTTGGCAAGTCTGATGGCCTTGCAACAAACTCCAAACGTACTGGAAGAAAGTGTTGGGATGGATAAGGGAGATTGAAACGTTTGACCCAATGCCAATTCTCACAGAGGACAGAGGCCTGAACTCTTTGCCACATATGTTGCACAATGTATAGCTAGCATCAAGGGTAAAACTAGCAGCAGGTTGGAAGTCGCCTCTTCCCCCCATTAAGAGGAAATGGCTCTTGAGGGCTTGGGAAATGTATGGCTTCATGAAGTTAACAAACTTGGTAAATTGCTGCCGAGAGAGTGGTTGGCGCCAGTTCCTGGAGAAGTATCAAGAACCAAAATCCCTTCCACCTGTATGGACCATTACAGAGACTTGGGAGGCCAGCAGTGAGAGCTCTTTGGCTGCATCAGGCTTAAGATAATCAACACCTGGTGATATGATGGGGGAGGTACAGTGACCAGGGAGGATTCCATTCCATGGTCAGGAAGAACCTCCCTGAAGGCTCAGGACACACAGCGCAAACTCAAAAGAAGATAGGATATGCATTCTGGACTCCATTATCTTGTTGATGCTTCTTTTTTAAAGAAAAGTATTCTCGTATGGAGAGTCAAGTCTGTGACCACATGTTTGAGTCCTGCTTCTACATTTTGCTCTTTTGGTGCCCATCTAGTGCTTTAGCAGTGGAAGAAGCAGCACTTTCAGGCAGAAGCTGAGGGATTTTATAGAACACCAGAGCTTTTGATACTGAAGCACCGGGTTAATTGGTGAGCGGTACTCAAACTCCAGAGTATGCACCTGGAGTACCAACACAGCCTGTTGAGGGGTTTCGACCAGAGTCTGATCAACCTCAGTGAATGCAAGAGCCATAGACTGGATTTCAGATCTTAAGACCCCTTGTCAGTACCCCATCTGGAGGGCCAAGGGTTGCAGACCCCTGCCTTAGGGTAGAGATAAATAATCGGTCACAGAAAATGCTAAAAATAAATCTCTCACATGGGCCACGAGTGAGAGTTGCAATTTAGGACTTTTGACTTCAAAAGCCAACCACGGACATCTGGTTGGTTTGTCTGGAAGGCATATTTTGCTAATTAAGTCCAGTAAACAACCATTTATGGCTTTGTGTACCATTGACAGGGGTTTTCAATTAATATGTCAGCCGATGCAATGATTTTATAATTTTATAGATGAGCGTAATGTGGTCATATAGTTTTAGACCCATGATGAGGTGACCAGCACGATTCTGGGCTCTTGGCGTTTTGATAGGCTATTGACTAGGAGGCCATTGTAATTGCAAAAGTCTGCCCGGGAGACTACTATGACAAGGACAATGGCAATCAATGAAGCAGAGGCAAAAATGACAGCACACTCCATTAAGGAGTCGAAGATGGAAACATGGGTTTTTAGATACATTCTTTATCTGTGGGATAAATGTTACTTTAGCATGAAAAAGAATGCCATGTTTTGGGCACACATTGGAAATCCCATTGATGGTGGATATTCAAATGAGTTTTGAAAGAACTCAAACGTCATTTTTGTCCCATCTGCTGTTGGACAGGCATTAAGCAGTTTAGCATTTGGTGGTGGTGTGGGGGGGACTTTTAATATGCTGTTGGATATCCTCCACGTACATTTGGAACTCAGTTGTGATGAAAAAGGGGTAGGCATTGATTAGAAAATTGCAAAATATCTGAGCCTTGAGGTATGCCAAAAGCTATGCTTAAGGCAACTGAGGTGAAAGGTCCAACTTGGACTCAAAGGGTGCAGTTTGAGGAAGGACAGCAGACACTTCAAAGCTGACCTGAAACCACTGGTGGCTTGCAGTCATTTGAAGGACGTTATGGTAAACAGTGTTGAAGATCGCCGAGATATCAGAGTCCGAGCACAAGTGTGACCCTGGTCTCCAAAGATGAGTAGTGCTTATGGAAGTGGTTTCCTTCTCTCTTCCAAGACGAAAGCTGGAGTATGAGGTGCTGAAGAAGGAATTGGGTTCCAGGTGGGGGTTAGTTGTGAAGTTGTTGATGCTTCAAGAATCTTAACTTGACACAAGAGGCTAGAAATACACCTGTAGCTTGTCAGATGGCCAGGGTTAGCTTTTTGAGCGGTGGGGTAGTAGATGCAGGTTTTTATTTGGGCGCAGTGAATGACTTCAACCCTGTGATGAGGCCTTCTGGACCTGGCCTTTCCAGTCCACAGTCGCACTGGTTAGAAAGGGGTGGGGGCACTCACTGCCACAATGACTACAGAGATGGGCCTCAGACCCTGCAGCCAGTGTAATGGGGAAGAGACACCCCTGTCAGTAACCCCTCTTCCCCCTCATTAGACTGGCTTCAGAGGCTGACATCCTGCCTTTCGTATCACTTTAGCTGCAGCGCTGGCTTGTCTGTACTTACCTATGACACTGTCTGCAAAGCATCTCTGAGCTTGTACCTGGTCATATTGGCTCCAAAGCTTGGCCTTTCGGCTCTGCATCCACACTGCCTAGACTCTCTCTCACAGTCATGATGCCTGCAGAGCCTCGCCTCTTGCACTTCTGCACGATATTTCTGACAGAAGATCTTGGTCTCCCCTGTTGCACTGCACCAGAGCCTGTACATATTTTGACTGATTTTCTTTTTTCTTAATAGTGGAATTTCCCTTGTTTCTAAGTGCTGATATTCTTGCTATATAAAGGACCTGAAGCACAGGGAGAGAAGGAGGTTTGCTCGTGACAATTCTATCCATTTAGAAAAGCAAGCAGCAGTCAGTTCTCCTGGTTCGACAGTCCACAAGTGCGATTCATCTTTCATTCACACAGAGAAATAATGAACAGAAAATACAATGTAGTAAGTAGTCATTCTCTAGCTTGAATGTAGCTGATTGGATGGCCTGAAAAGTAGGCAGTCAGGGATAAATAACTAGGAACCACAGATGCCACCTTACATTCCCTACAAGGGCAGTGCCTAGGACACGGTCTGAATCCTAGAGCCAGGACAGTTACAATGTTGCGTTGTGAGGGGGTCAGTTAGCATCCTAAGAACCCAAAACACGTCTTAATGCCGGCAAGGTCTCTCCCATTAAACTGCTCACCTTAACATGGCTTTGGTGTGTTCATTGGATTTCCCTCATTACTACAGCGAGTCAATGAGAAAATCTGAAACTGAACAAAAATGGCAATTTATTTTTTGCTGTAGAACAAGGCTGAATCTGGCACTAGTGAGGCTAGTTACGGAACATTTGCCTTGATAGTTGTATTGGACACCTTGAAGGATGGAACAGAAGTGGCCACAACACTTACCTGTAAGCTTCATTTCCCATGAAGACAATCATAATCCTAGCTCCCACATAGAATCCCAACTCATTGGGTGGGATGCATCACAAGAATCCTGAACACTTAGAAAGGCCCCTAAGGATTTGAAAAGGCTTTTGGAGCCGACCGACTAATAGGTACAATGTGATGTATACAGGGAATGTACAGGGCAGTGGGAAAGGGACACGCTAGGATGAAGCCGGGACCAAGCCATGACCCAAGCTCAAGACTTTTCTTTTTCCAAGCTCTTGCGCTCCTCCCAATCTACAAGCACCCAAAAATGTATGAAAGAGCTAAACTGAACAGATTTAATAGTGATTTCTAAACGAAGACTCAAAGAGCTCTGCAACACCGTATAAACCCCAAAAATGGATGTAGCAGCACCCCCGTTCAGCATCCAGAACAATGATTACCACCAACTCGATGACCCACTTTAGTGCATGGTTTGGAAACAGACATACCAAAAACATTTTATTCAATTATCACCTCTCTGACACTGCAGATAAAACGCTGACAGCTTCTCATTCAGGTGGTTCTGTTCAGGGCGCTCATGCGGTTTGGGACAGGTATGAACTGTGTTAAATTGTACTGTTCATTTCAAATCAAGATCCTTGTTCATCTTCCCCACCATATAAAACATTCTTGCAAGGTGGCAAGCGTCTAAGGCATAAGCAAACGAAGCTGAGGAATAAACAGGAATTCTTCCCTGATCACAAGAGAAAACGGAAACCAAGTAATGCTACTCACTGGGAGAAGGACATACATAGAACGGGCCCTTTCGCTGTAAAACCTTAGAGATTTGTAACCAAGCAGTGGATCATGAATGCATACGGGCAACCACAAGGCTGAACGTTTGTGACCTTGATTCTTAACTCCGTCAGTATACAGTCCAAACAGGACACCATGTTGACCTGAAGTTCGAGGAAGGGAACCATGACAGACAACGCAAGACAGAGATGTTTGGTGACGACCGAGTGATGACTAATGCCCCCACCTCCATTTCCTAGAATTGAGCGCTATCCCGCCAAAGGATGGCCATTCTGGCTGCAGGGGCCTGCACATACACTATCCACGTCTGAATTGGTGAGCACCCCAGAATGTGCTTTGCTGCATTGATCTTCTAAGAACGAATGAAACTGTCTAGAGATGTTGATCTATTTAAGGATGCTGCACTCCATTACCTTGACTGGTGGGGTACAAGTTAAAGATCAGTATTCATCCTTCCTGGATGTTTCTCGCTCTCAAGTAAAGGGGGTGGGGCAATAGGGGTGGCAGAAGCACATCTCTGTTTTTGGTCTTGAAACCAAGTGAAAGCCTCACAAGCCAGTGGTTGCCTGTTTTCTTGTAACTCTTAAAATGTGTATAATTTCCAGGTGGGTGACCCTTAAATGGTCTGCCTACAGGAAAAGGTTAAGCACACTTGGTGAGGGGTACTAATGATGGAAATTCTTTTAGAGACTTTCAACACACAGCCTTCGTTTGCATGGAGTACACATGAGGGTAGGGTAGGGTAGAGGAGTTCCGCTCTAGCCCCACTGAAACTGCCAAAAGAAGCTTTTAAAAAATTCCATAAAAATCTGACAGGCCAGTCTTAAATTAAACACTTTTCTAAAAAGCCCACACATGGAAGGACATTACAGTTCTCCTTTGATAGTATCCCAAAACCTTCTCCGAGCAGTCTACAGAGCACGACACAGGCCATGAAACATTTGGCGCTGTGGCACCTTTTTGAATTACCACCATTAGTGCTGTGGAGTAAGAAAAACTATTCTACAGATGGCAATTTGACAGTGGCAAAAACAATATCCAACTGCGATTCAGCAGCTAGAATATCCCCCCTTCATATGCATTGTCATGTTTCATATGGTACCAAAAGCTTTCTGACCAGATAGAGAGCAGATTCATTCTGAACCCTTCATTTGCTATAGTGTTTGAAGGACCCCCCCCCCCGCCCCCCCCCCACACACACACACACTTAGAAAACCCATTTGGGCTGAGCAAATCAAGAACTTCTCCAGAACATCCTGAGCTAACACCCTCCCTTCACTGACGCCCCCCCCCACACCCCTACCAGTGTAATCAAACACAATCAAGATTGGTGCCAGTGTAAAGACCCTCGTGATCATATTAATAAAAGCAAGGTTTCTGTAAACATGGATGAAGGCAAGTCACCCCTCCCAACCCCACAAGACGACCCTCTTAGGGCAGTGCGAACGGGACAGGATCTTGGGGCTCCCGTGCTCCGCACAGGACACAAGCAGCAGTTCAACAGAAGCCGGGCTGTTCTAGTCAGTAGTGCATTGAGCTTCAGATCCCCAGTTCTGTGTGCAATACAAATAAACAGCTTCAAGCGCACATCTTGAAACATCAGCAAAGTTCACCAGGCTCCCTCCATCGCTTTGCGTTTGGATGTGCATGTAAGCCTGCGTTCACTGCTAGACACATCAGCTGGTGTAACTTCACATTTAAAAGGCGTGCTTTCCTTCCAGAACCGGATTTTCCCAGCCGGGATTCACATTGGTCAGTATTAGAAGTTCCTTAAACTAGGCATCTTCAGTTAGAAAAACAAATCATTGGCCACCAAGCCAAACCTCACCACGGTAGAAGTCCTTCCACAAGATCAAATGAGAGTAAAACCAGTTGAGGGCAACATAAATTCAGACAGGAGGCAGTCTCTGGGGCAGCAGCAACTTTGACCGAGCAGTCGTCAGATTTCTTTGCTGTCCGGGCCAAGTGGATAGAATCCCGTGGCAAGCAGACAAGTTTTTCTGCTGCACTGTGGGTCAGGTATGAAGACTTCACGCTGGGTTTTAGCTATAAGATTTCTTCCCTCTGGTTTTTTGCTTTTGTGGGTCCTTGGCCATTCCGTAAGGCACCGTTCTGGTTACGGAGGAGTTTACCTTTCTCGCGGTCCGGCCAGGTGAAAATAGCTTCATCACTATCGACTTCGGACTCGGAGTGCATCAAACTGGTAGTCAGAACTGGAGCTTTCAGTTTCCCCCCTAAAGAAAAAGAAATTGATAGGTCAGTAAATCTGGCAAGAACTTTGCATCGCTTCCTTCTTTTACACAGCAGTAACATTGAGTGTCGGTCTGTTTCTGAACACTTTCAATTTTGACAGACAATGGAATTGAGGATTATGAAGAGATCTGCCATGGCCACACAATGTCATACCAGACACACAAACTGAACAACCTATCAGGCGTATTGCAACACATCAAAATACAAATGCTTGCGCACAAGAGTATTCTATCCACAGAACAAACCATTGGATTTTCCGTACTGTAATGTTGGAGAAAAAAAATGTAATATCTTTGAAACATGATGTCTATTAAAAATGCATTCTGGGTGTAGTGGGCATTTTCCTCACATCTCAGTGAAAGCTTCATTTTAACGTGAGCTCTGAATATTGTCTGCACTCTTTGAATCACTAGAAAAATATGTTTTTCCCAATGCTACTTTGCAGTGTTCAAAGACTGTTTTGAATTATTGCTTGATAACATTGCAAAAACCAAAAGCAAGCTCTTTCGTGCTCCCATGAGAAAAAGAATGCGTTTATCCCTTGCAGCATTCCCTGTGACATTTCGGCCGAATGCCCGTGAATTCCAGCAACTGGTGAACATTCTGGAAATGAGAGAGTACCGACTAGGCTGTCAGAGAAAAGGCTTCAGTGCTGGAGAAACGGTGGACGCATCTTTTTCAAGTCAGTCCTGTTGTGAAGATTCTCTCTGCCAACCTGGTCTTGAAGCTGTGCAATGAAGTTCTTGGCAAGATGAAGTGGCTTACAGCTTTGCCAACAGTGATATTTTTGATCTAATGTTGCATTTTGATAAACGTAGGTATTGCTTTTGTTTTGTTATTAAAAGGCTATAAAGAGCCTGTTGTATAATCTAATAGAGTGCGAGTGAATTCTTGTATTTCAAGTGTACAATGTTTTCTGATTCAGTGTGTTGGGGACAAAAATAATATAGACTTCTGTGCACTTTTTGGGAGAGCAAGACACATATCCATGCTACTGACAATGCATACTTCAGGAATACACTAATTTCCATATTAATATAAAGGTTCGCCCTCAGCAAGATTCAAAATGCCATCAAACCTTTCTAAAGGACGCACGCCAACAACTCTGAACAACCCCAATTTTAGCAATGGTCGTGTCACCACTAAAATTACTTATGAAATGGGTCTCTTGATAGGTCAGGGCCATAATGGTGTCCTTACTGAAATGGAACATGTTAGTGAGGGTTTCTCAATGGTAACAAACGGGGGATGCACTAATAGTGTCAGACAATGTCCTCCTCTGTCTGAGATGCCAGCGCGGAGCTGAGCATGAAATGGACCATGAAGATAGGAGTGATGTCCAATGCATAAGAAGAAATAACTAGGGGAAGAGACAAACTGCAAAATAAGTTAAATGTTATTCCATTTTAATATTGTGTAGATAAAGTAATTACAAAAATAGTTCTCCAAAACATTCACTCATCACTTCATTCATACAAAAAGGTTTTCATACAAAAAGAAACTCATTTCTACATTAGTTCATCTGTGGAAATTGTTTTTATATCCACAGAAAGGTTTGTTCCAACTTTTTGCTGGTCGTGATAATACTACTATTACTATTAGTCCACACAGTAAACTTTCATCGACTATAGGTGTCCTGAATTATAAGCAATAATTTCATATAGGACTTCCAATGTATGATAGTTTTGACAGTAACAAGCATCTAGTAATTCCTTCCAGATGGTTTGTATGTGTCTTCGTGAACAAAATAGATCAATTTCTAATTTTCTAGAAACAAACAAAAACACTAGGTAAAAACCATGATAAAAGAAAGTTTGCAGTTCGCATCTCTTCATCCTGTAATTCTTCAACTTGTCTAATTTCTTTACTTCGGGGGTATACAAGAGAGTTTGGACATTAATAAACCATTCCACCTGCCAAAGTAGTAATGTGATTTATGCAATAATATGCACTTGTGCTAAAACATACATTTTAAGACCTCCCAAGCAATTAAGCTAAGAAGAACTGAACATAAATAAAAAATTAGGAGTAAACAACTGAATTCGCCACTTGCAGCACATTTTGTCGAAATGAACATTGTTGTAATGATTTATGCTGGTGGGTGGTAGAAAAAGTGACAGGAACAGATGCAGCAAACACAGCCAATAGACTAAGCCAAAGAGAACAGTGGTGGCTCTACCACACACAGAGCTATCAGAAGGGCCTCAATTTGCAGAAGGAATGGAACCAATGCATTAGATAACACCATAGTGCCTGGACTCTCCAACTATGAGATTCCTCCTCAGACTAATACATTCATCCTTTATGTAATTGATGCTTTTGCAGTATTGCTCTAGATTAAACCACAAAAAAGATACACAATTGAGTTATTGTATATGATCTGGCTCTTTACTAATTAGCATTTTTATTATTACAAGCTTCGCATAAACCATCTACCGAAACGTAACGAGCATGTACCTATCCGGTACCTCATTACCTTTTCATTTTCGGGACAATTGTGGTCTTTGGACATTTGTTTTCCCTTATATGGCTTTAACTACACAAGCCCGAGGATTTTCACAACAACCATGAGGAATGAGGGTACAGTATTTAAATATCTGTTTTTTAGATATGGGCAAATTAGCACTTTTTCGAGCATGTATGGATGAAATTAAGGCCTGAATGCGATCAGAAACACATAAAACACGGGACAGATGAAAACAAATTCCTTAAGTTATTCACAAATGCAACTATTGTCCTCTTTCTATCTCGATGGATCGTTTTCTCTTCTCTTTTCTATTTAAAGTGTCCGTCTTCTCTGTTTGAAGGCTGTTCAAAACCTAAACAAACAAGAGGCGGGACGGGTCGATCCAAAGATGGCGCTCGTCTTCTGATAAGGTTTGTGAACAATAAAAGATTTAAAATATAGATCGAGAGAGAGAGAGAGAGAGACTAAAACGCCACGCCACGCCGTACCTGTCATGCCCCTTCCCCCTGGCCCTCACTGACAAGTCAGCCTTCCAGTTAGGGCCAGGTCAAAGGCCTTAAAACCTCATCCAAGACTCTCTTGGAGTCAGTCCTGGCGCTTTTGGCGCCAGGCTCATAACCATCATGAAGACCAACATTAGAATGGGACTATTTACTTGGGACTATTTAACTTGGGGGGGTTCTGCCAACATGGAGGCACACATATAGCTCAGTTACAAGGAACTGAGCTATGCGGTCTAGTCTTTTGGGTGTGGCAGGCCTGGGACTACTTTACCTGGACTACTTTGGGTGTGGCAGGCCTGGGACTATTTTACCTGGACTACTTTACCTGAGACTATTTAAAACACACCCAAACAGCAGAACATGCTTTGCGTTATTCTGCTGTGGGCAGCGTAACGCTCACCGTGTCCAGTTCTTTGATGCCAGCTTCCTGAAACCAAGGACCTGCAGAGAGAGAAAGAGCACTACGAAACTTATCTGGAACAGTATCCTGTCTTCAATCTATCGCTGACTTCAGTTCCACTCACCTGAAGGTACGAACTCCAGCATCCAGCACTGCATGCATCCTGGAAAGAGGAGAAAGAAAGACAGCATTAGTTTACTCACGTTTCCTCCCGAATGAAGAAAGCCACACAATTCTTACCTGGGTAGTCATCTCCTGGTCAGTATCATTGCTGGAACATTACAGCGCTCGGCGAGGAACATCGCAACCTGCAAGGAGAGAAAAGACACAGGCTAGCAATATAAAAGGTGAATCAGCGCTGCGCATCGCGCATTACTCACCGGACAGCATCGCACACACCACGCTTTCGCCTACCGGCCCATGCTCATCTGCAAACTGCATGACAACACCAAAATACCTTTACATACCTAAAAGGAAAGAAGCAAGACATTATTATTCGAACTAAAAGGAACATAAGAACTGCATATAAAGACTGTAAAGCAGCAAACCTACGGAGTCACAGCAGGCCTGGATTCCTACAGGGGGGCTTGCACCAGTGAAGTAACTTGGTCGCTGCTCGCCCGCCACATCTACGCTCCCCTGCCTCGGGGAGCAGGACGGAGAATCCACCTTTTACAATATTAAGGTGAGGGCGAGGAAGGAGTTGAGGCCAAGGGAGGTGGGAAAACAAAAACAATCTGGTATTGAATCCAGTCCTCCTATATTGCAGACCCCACCTTTAACCAGAGGCCTTACCAAGGGACCGGGAGAGGGTTCGAGAGTGCAAATCATCCAACCAGGGCTGAGTGGAGTCCCAGTGAATACCAGGTGAGCGTAACAGTACCCAAAATAAGCTTTGTCAGTTTGTTTTTTCTAAACCGAGAGCAGATGAAAAACGACCACTGAGCTCATGCTTTTCAATAAAAGGAATGGCACTGGGGTCCCTGTGAACACATATATGAGGGCTCGACTTTTATGTTAAGATACAACCACAGAGAACCAGAAAAGGTAACAAATGCCTTTGGGACATTCTGTTCTGTACTTAGCCTAATGAGCAACGTAACTACTGTTACGAGCACAATAGGTTACGTGTCCTTTTGTCTAGCATATTTAAAATGAAAATGAGTGTTTTCTAGCATAAGTGCCGACTCCACTAACCCTCAAATACATTCTCACTTCCCCTCTAGACAGAGTGGGGATCTAAATGATCGCATACCTTGTAGGAAGAATTTGCAGAATGGGAGTGCCATCCCACATCAGACACCTAAATGTTTGACCAATATGCCTTGGTATAACCACAAAGAAATCTTTAAAGGTAAACACAAGATACTCTGTGCTCTAATTTAGTCTATTTTAACACGTATATATGAACATAGTGTTACGCTCACCTGGTAATCACAGGGACGCCACCCAGCCGGTTAACTCGCTGGTATGCTTCTCAGCTTTGCCCTGATGTGGTCTGCGGGGAAGCTTCTGCCTGAAAATACAGGAGGACTGTGTTCAAGACTGACCGACTGGGGTAAGTCCCTCCACCCCCGAATGATTTCAGTCCCTCTGGCGCCCTCTCCTCACCTTGTGGGAGAATTAGGCGTGCTCTCCGTCCTGCCTTCTTTGCAGGGGCGCGTTGTCTTTCATGGGCGAGTGCGGTCCATTTACTTCACTGACACCGGCCCGTTTGATATTGTTCAGGTAGGTCTTATTGCTGTTCTTTAGTTGTGTTGCTATCCTGCATGCCTTTCTTTGTTTAAAATGTCTCTTTTTTCTCCCTTAGGTATGCAGAGCGGCGAACTGGCTTGGTTGAGCCCCGCTGGTAAATGATGGCATATTAAGAGCGCTATAATGCGGTAAGTAAGCGCTATGCGCAGCGAAGTCTTGCCTTTGCTAACCTGTGTTTTCCTTCCTTGTAGGTCGCGGTGTTCTTCAGCACCAGTGGAATGTCCGGAGTGGTGCCAGCCGAGAGGCGACCAGCCAGGTAAACCTTTTGAGCAGTTCGTAATTTGTAAATGTCTACTGCTTTCTTTAATGTTGACTATCTTCCTCTTTCAGGTCGTTCTGACCGGGCGGCGTGCAGATTCGAGGAAGCTGTTCTCAGTAGCTGCAAGTGTTTAAAGATGAAGACTGGAGGTAAGATGCTGCTGCTAATGATGTTCCTTTTGTCTCCTTGCAGGTTCTGCTTCTCCGAGGTTCGAGGGAATAGCTGGACACGGTGAGCGTCATGTTGCAAGCTGCAAAGTAACTCGAAGCGTGTTGTCTTGCTCGGGTGTGGTTTAAATAACCCCAACAAAATTGTCCAGGTAAAGTAGTCCCTAGGCTACCACACCCAAAAAACTAGACAGCATAGCTTGGTTCTTATGAACCAAGCTATGTGGATGCCTCCATGTTGGCTGACAATACAATAAAGTAGTTCCCAAGCACATTGCTTTTCATGGTGTATGAGCCTGGCCCATAGGCGCCAGGACTGGCCCCATGAGGGTTTTTGAAGAGGATGCCAGGCTCTAGAGGCCCGAGTCCTGACTCCACCTGGCCAATGGGTTTGCCAGAGGGGGTTTTGGGCGAGGGTCGTGACACATAGTAGTGAGTTTGATTTGCTCTAAACATTCGTCATATTTACTTATAGACACAGACTATTGAGAAGAGAGCAATTTGAACCTGGAAGATTGGAAAGAGTACATTGCTAAACGAAGGAAAATGCAATTACAAACTCCAAGGTAAACAATCAAGTAATTAAATTCCCACTGACATCGGAGGAACCTGTTAGTCCACATTATAGCGGGGCGCCCAAAAGTATGCTGATGTCTCAATGTTTGAGTAAACTAGAGGTGCTTGTTTGGATTTCTCCTGGGCAAACAGGATTGTTGGAAATTTAGATGTAGCCCATGAGTCTTTGACTAGACCCATTTATAGATGCAAAATAGGTTGTTTGAAGCACTATTGATTCTAAAATGAGCTAAAACGAGCTTGAAACAACAGGACAAAGAATCACTCCCCACATGCAAAGAAATTGAAAAATGTGGGTATGAGTAACTAGATGGAGATTTATTTACCCCTGAAGTAAAGAAATTAGACAAGTTGAAGAATTACAGGATGAAGAGATTCGAACTGCAAACTTTTTTTATCATGGTTTTAACCTATCCTGAAGAAGACACATACAAACCATCTGGAAGGAATTACTAGTTGCTTGTTACTGTCAAAACTATCATACATTGGAAGTCCTATATGAAATTATTGCTTATAAATCAGGACACCTATAGTCGATGAAAGTTTACTGTGTTGAATAATAGTAATAGTAGTATCACTATTAGCAAAAAGTTGGAACAAACCTTTCTGTGGATATAAAAACGATTTCCACAGATGAACTAATGCAGAAATGACAGTTTTTCTGCTTGAAGTTCCTTTTTGTATGAACATATTTGTGTATGAATTGAGTATGAATGAATGAAGTGATGAGTGAATAATGTTTTAGAGAACCATTTTTGTAAACACTTTTTTATCTCAACAATAATAAAATGGAATAACATTTAACTTAATTGGCAGTTTCAGTCTCTTCCCCTAGCTATTTCTTCTTATCCATTGGACATCACTCCTGTTTGATGCACAATAGCACTACCCCAAGATGTCCATGAAGTAGGGGTTCCCACCACTTTGGTTTTTGGTATGGACCAAGAAGAGACACATATCACACAAACCTGATCTATTCATAACAGACAGCTAGTCTGTGCAATATTCCTAAACTGCTAAATGTTATACGTGCTCTGAATCTGAGGCACTGATTGTTAGCAGCTTTGCCTCTCAACCAACAATAGAACGGTTAATAAGATTTTAAAGCTTTTGAAAACGTGGTTGAAGATTCTGCAATGACAGGCAATTATTAAAAGGTACAGAACGAGGAGGTACTTCCAAAGAAGAGCAACTGTTATTTCACCAAGTTGAACAGACATGCCATCCCACCACCCATGTATATACCAATCCCGAGGACTAATTTAGCCTATATCTCTTCTCCCCCAAGTGAACTATGCTGTAGAAAGACCATTCTTCCATTTGTTCCTGACCCAGAGGATTCGCTGCCTCCTGTCTCACAGATCGATCAGGCGCTTCTCTTGGTGACATCCCGGTTTGACTACCACAACTGCACCTACTATCGAGGACCCAATAAGACTAAGCGCAATATGCAGCAGCACACCGAATGATATATGAAAAATACTCTCTAGTAACACAAAACACAGTTTGAATAGACCATTGACATAAAATTAAGGCTGAATGTAACTTTAACATGGCATTTTCTAAATAGTGAAAAGAACTATTTCAAAAGACCTAAGTTGCTGTATTTTTACTTTGGCAAGTGTAAGGAACATGAATCAGATCTACAAGATAAAGGCACCTGTTACTTAACCTGATGTAATCAAGTTATATGTGCACCCAGTGATGCTTCAAGAAAGTGAGAAAACCGTGGACATTTCCATTTGTTAATCTGGGCCCAACAGGCTTCGAGGGGTTCCTTCCATGTTTTCATAATAACTTTTTTTTTTATTGTAACATTTAGTTTTACATACACTTTTATTACAAAACATATTCCCAAACACTATACAAGAACAAAGAGAAAAAGAGCAAAAAAGAAAAGAATGGGGAAGAGAAGAACTCATCATCCTATTAAAGTGAAAGAATCCCATCTCACATTATCCTTTAGTCCAGTTGCCTTTACAAGAGAAAAAAAAAAGAAAAAAAAGGTGGATTATACTAGAATCATGTCTAGATAGTCCACTACTGCACAAGTTAACTTTGCATTCTAGCCAGATAGTATCGTGTACCACCAGTCTTCTATATTACCGTTTAAAGTGACACATTTTCCAAGGAACAAGGACCGCTGCATGACTGACTGTGTACACTCGTTTTCAGATTTTTTGATGATTCTATTTCTGATTTACAATATCTGCAGATGTTGTCTGTAGTGTCTTTATCTCTTCTGAGCCATAACATCTCTTAGTGTTTAGTGCATTAAGGCAGAGTCTTAAAAATTGTTCACGATGATGATGTGACGGAAATCTCAACAGATAATTCGGGTGTTGATCAAGACCATTTTCAACGACTCCCAATATAATAGACATACATAATTTAGCTCTATAATTAACTTTTTGACAATAGCACCCTAGCAGCAGGCTAACAAATGAATGACCTCACGGTAATGTTCTTTCTGATGGATATTCCATCCACGGATTCCTCATCTATGATATCCATCTCCCAGCACCAGCTTCTCTTCAGAAACTTTTCCATCACAAGGGTGTGGAGCGCAGTTCCACGCTGTTTCCGTGCAACGCCTCTACATGCCCCATACCGGACTTGACGTTGGGGCCAGTATACATAGAGGCACTGTGCCCCGTGACCTCAGTTCCAACCTTTTTCTTTAGCACTCGGACACTGAGGGACAGCAGAACTACGGTGTACTAGTTACCCAAGAGGGGCAGGTAGGAGGGCAATGAGAAATCTGTGTGTGGAACATCCGTCAGAAAGGACATAAGAGTTAAGTAATTTGCTCTTGTAATGGTCTCCTTTAACCCACAGATTCCGCATTCATGATAAACTCCCAAAGCAGTACAATGACCAGGAGGAGGGAGGGTAGCAAGGACACCACATAAACCAGGAAACTGTGAAAGACCGCTCGCCAAAACGTGCTACCGGACCAGACACAGAATCCAAGCCTACGAAACTTGTGCAACGAAGCCCACTTTGCAAATATCCAGAACAGGTACTCCGCGTTGCAGAGCCAAGGTGGCAGCTAGCCCTCTGGTGGAGTGGGACCCAAGACCCTCAGGGACCTCCTTGCCAGCCAGATCATAGCATTCCGAGATGCATATAAAGATCTGAAACAGGGTCTGTTTGGTAACACCCCTGCCAGCTCGGCACCCGCATACCCACCAAAACGTTGGTCATTAGTCATGTTCTCTCGTGTCTGAGAAACATAGAACTTGAGACCTGCACCGGATCCAGGCGATGGAAACACTCCTCTGCCTTGTAAGGATGAGTCGGAGGAAAGAAGACTGGTAGATGGTTCTTTTGAGAGAGATGGAAATCAGAGACCCCTTTTAGGACGAAGGAGGGTATAACACGCAACATCGCCTTTTCCTTGGAGAATACCAAGTAGGGAGGATTAACAGACGGAGCCTGGAGCTCACTCGCCAAACAAACAGACGTGATGGCAACCAGGAAAATCACATTAAGGGTGAGCAGTCTTAAACAAGAATGAAGGGGCTCAAACTGAGTGCCCATTAAAAACGTCAAACAAACTGGCTTGGGGGAAGCATATTGGAAAGCCCCCTCAGGAATTCAATGACTGTGGGGATCAAGAAAAAGGAGCCCTGCTCTGGGATCCTCTTGAAGACCGAAATGGGCGCAAGATAATCCTTCACTGTACCAATCTGTAGGCACGTCCAGGCCAAAGACAGAAGAAAATCCAACATAGAGGAAGTGGAAAGTAAAAGGGTCTAGATCCCTCTCCCTGCACCAAGCCGAAAACCTGCAGACATAAATGGAGTTGGGCGGGGGGAGGTGGGAGGGGGGGGGGGGGGGGAGAGTCTTCCAGCAGAGATAAGCACGACCAGAATGTCCTCTGGCCAGTCCCACTCCTCACACCTCAACCTATCATCAGCCAGGCATGAAAGTTCAGAATGCGGAGGTTTGGGTGCAGGACCCTCCTCCCCTCTGAGTAAGAGAGGAGGTCTGTTCTCTGCGGTAGATGCCAGACAGGGAAGAGTGCCAGGACAACCAACTCCAGGTGCCACATTCTTCAGGCCAAGTCCGGTGCGATCATGATCATTGTACAGACGCAGTCTCCTGAAAACCAGCGGAATGACAGGGATTGCAGAATGCTTAGACTAGATCAAAGTCCCATTCGACCATCAAGGCATCCCCCAGAGCTCCCTGGTGAGACAATTCCCTGGAGCAGAAGCACCTGCACTTCCTGGTCACACCGGAAGCGAAGATGTCTGCTGTTGGAGTACCCCAGTGGGAGAAAATCTCCTCCAGAACTTCCTGACAGAGCTCCCACTGGTGGGGGGCTAATGATGGTCTGCTCAGTGCATCCGCTAGTACGCTCTACTTGCCGAACAGATGTGCCACAGAGACATGCTGTTCTCCAGAGCCCAGAACCACAATCACATTGCTTCTCTGCACAGAGGCATGCAGCCCAGGCCACCCTCTTGTTGAGGTAATGCATGGATACAGTATTGTCTGTCAGGAAAAATGCTGTCTTGCCGTTCACAGAGGGGAGAAAAGTGACCAGGGACAGCCTGCCTCCCATCAACTCCAACAGATTGATGTGCTCCCAGCACTCTGATGGAGACAACCATCCGTTCACCATAAGGTCTTGGAGTTGAGCACCCCAGCGACACGTCTGCAAATAGTGAAAAAGACGACCATGTTGGAGGTTGACCTTCACAGACCAACATTGCAGGCCTACAGACACACTCAGACCATTAGAAGCTCAGACGCCACTGTAGTGATCTCATGCACAGGTGGGTTTCTGGCCCTACCAAGATGCAGGAGGCCACAAGGCCCATCAAGTGCTGAAAAGCCAAGGCTGGAACTGTCATTCAAGGCTGGAAAACATGGACCATCTTGAAGAGGTTCCCCACTCTGCCTCTGGCAGAAAACCCTGACTCAGGTTAGTCTCCAAGACTACCCCGATAAATCAGAGGGACAGGATGGCAAAAACTGAAACTTCTTAAAGTTCAGGGAGAAGTCCAAGCTGTGCAATACAGGTGTGCCAACGTCGCATCTGGTAAGCGGGCTCGGACGAGTCTCATCCAGGTAGGGAAAGACATTAATGCCTTCCCTCCTGAGGTGAGCCGGCACTACTGCAGCAGCTGGGTGAAAACTCCTGGTGCCGAAGGAAGGCCGAAAGGGAGGACGAAGTGGAAATGATGTTTCCCTCACTTCAAATCTCATATACTTCCTGGGATTCTTGTGGATAGCCTCAAAAAAGTAGGTATCCTGGAGATTCAAGGAAACTAGCCAGCCATCCATATACAGGGCCTAGTGGATCTAAGCCAGAGTGACCATCTTGAACTTGTTCTTGTGCAAGGACAAGTTCAGAAGCCACAGATCCATGATGGAGGGCAAAGATGGAAAAGAGGTTGTCTTAAGGTTCGTCTTAGTGGACTGTACCACCAAACTCTCCAAACTCTCCAGGGAAGCATGAACAGAAATAAACATGTGCTTGAGGTCCACAATGAGAACTGAAGCTGGTTTGGCTCATATTTCCATCACTTGCCCCTCTACTGCCTCATTGAAAGATGATAAAGTCTATGTTTTAGGAGTCTTGTCCTGGATCGTACTGTCTTTTCAGAGTCCACGATTGTACTGTCTCTTCAGACATAAAGGCGCCGACAGCCCAAATGTGTCCACCACCTTTGCATTCAGGTGCTGAAAAACAGCCTGTGGTTTGCCAGGGGTTGCAGCAGGGAGCATGTCTATGTTTGGCAAGTTCTCCAGGCCACATGCTCGTCTGGGTAGCAAGAGAAACTATTTTGTGACTCTGGCATCGAAGACGTAATGGTGTGCCCCCTTGGTCACAATTTTGTTGCTTCTCATTGCGGAAGTCCGTGCCGGCTCTATGGTAGTGTGATGGACTTTCCGTGTATTACCCTTGTAGACTTTACTTCGGTTACGCTTGGATGGAGAGCTTTTACCTTAACATTGGCATTTCAAACACTTGGAGATTTCACCTTTTTACATGTAGTAACTAATTCCACCCCACCAGCCTAGTAGGACAGACCAGCCTCGACAGGGTAGATCCAGCCCAAACCGCCTTTGAGACTGCAGGGCCAATCATTGTGTAATCCCTTCCCTATTGAGAGTGCCATCAGATCCATAGAAACAAACCCAAAAGGATTATTTTCACTAGACAATGGTAGTGAGTGTTTTTGTTACAGTAGAACCTTCACCCAGCAAATCAAAAGAGATTTTTCAAGGATCCCATGGTGAACTGTTTGCTCTATGGTCCTGCTGACACAATGTTGCTGTTTTAACACTTCACAAACACTGAAGAATCAGCATGGGAAACTTTACTTCACTGGCCTTGCCAAGCTCCTCTGTTTTGGGGCACTGATCAGTCCCAATGGCGATCAGTGCAGGAGAACTAGGTTCTCTGTTTTTTTTTCTGTCACACACATTACCATCTGTGAAGTGTGAGGTAAGTACATTGCGTCGCAGTATCTTTATTTTTGTTACAGGATGGGCTGGTAGTTGTGGATACTTTAACTTAATGGTTTTGTGCACTTTTGCATTTTACCACATAATTCCATTTAGAGTACCATATACTCAAAAAGGGGTGTGCCACGAAACCTTTGCCGATCCTTTGACCATCTTGTAATTTGGTCTTCTTTCTGCTCTCCCAGGACTGGATTTTCCACATATGGTAAACCCTTTCCCAGGAAAGGCTTTCGCGGGCAAAGTGGCAGTCTATGTGTGTGGCCAGATGTGGGGATTGGCGCTATCTGGTCACAGCCCACATCCATGCCAAAGTGCGTCTGTTGCTGTTGAAAGGTTCAGTACTTTACCATTGGTGAACTCGAAACTTGGATGAAAGGGTAACTCCTGTAGACATTCTTCAGAAAGACATTGGAGCCAAGACACTATGAAGCGGTGTATTCTGCGGAAGACCCAGAACACTTGGAGCCTTCAGAAGTGCCCCTAAACCATCATGTGGGCTGAACAACTTTAAACTGGGCTACCACGCTGCATTGATTGTTGTCCCAAATTGAGCCGCTGAAATCCTCGACTAATTAAACTAGAAGCATATCCCAGCAGTTGCAGCTCTCCACCACGAGAGGGCCCTAGTAGGGGCAGTTTCTATGCTCTCAAAATAAGAGTGAACTTCCACAATTTCTTCCCAGCAGCCATGGCTGATCACTGCCTACATCATGTCATGGGGTCCTCTGTGGTGGTCACCAGCGTTGTGGTCCTTTCTTCAGTCTAGTAGAAGTGTCCAGCATCCAGAACGGCAAACTAGTCTGACCCAAAAACCTGATGCCGAAAGTGACCTCTGCACCAGAACATCCTCCAAAGGAACCAAGGTATGAGGAAAGGAGATATATATATATGACAATGCATTACTTACCGTAAAAGCATTTCTGATGGTTGTATCTGCTTAGATTCACATGCTGTGCATAGGTCCGACATCCAGTGGTCACTGCGGAGTATTGCATTTTGTTTTTCGTAGTCGAAAAGGGGACGTCGACAAGGCATGTCTGTAACACTATCCCTATAGTGACGTGCGTTGTACCCACAATCCCTCACGCATCGAGGTCCCTCCGTTTGTATTTTTTCTGCCCTAAGGGAGCCTTCTATACGTGAGTGAGTACAGAAAAGAGAGAGATGTAGAAAGATGTATATGTTCCTTCCATCCGAGCGGGGAGGAAGGGTGGGCGCATGTGAATCTAAGCAGATACAACCATCAGAAATGCTTTTACGGTAAGTAATGCATTGTCTTCTGATGTTTGTTAATCTGCTTAGAATCACATGCTGTGCATAGACTAGTGAGCAGTACCCGGAGTTGGCGGTGGGTTATGAGAAGGAACAGTAGAGAAAAGATGTCTTAATACTGCCTGTCCTACCTGGGAGTCAGATCTAGAGTGTGCATCTAGACAGTAGTGTTTTGTAAAGGTGTGCACAGAACTCCAGGTAGCCGCTTTGCAGATGGACTCAAGGGGAACATTTGCAATGAACGCTATGGAAGCCCCAGTGCCTCGAGTGGAATGTGCTCTTGGCTTGAAGGGTAGTTCTCTCTTAGCAAGAGTGTAACAGAGAGTGATGCATTGAACAATCCATCTATATATATTGGACTTTGAGATTGCATCTCCTTCTCTTCCTGCTGCCACCGAGACAAAGAACTGATTAGTCTTTCTCAGTGGTCTGGTTCTTTCCATGTAGAACATGACAGCTCTGCGTACATCTAGTGTATGCAGACTTTTTTCTCCCAAGCTGGAAGGGTTTTGAAAGAACGTTGGTAGTTCTATTGACTGGTTTACATGAAATCTCGAGATGAATTTTGGTGCAAACCTTGGGTGTGTGCGTAGAACCACCTTATCCTTGTGAACTGTTAAGAAGGGGTCTAGAACAGAAAGAGCCTGTAGTTCACTTACTCTCCTAATGGAGGTGATAGCTATTAGGAAAGCAGTCTTAAGAGTGAGGTCTTTAAGAGTTGCCTTGTGCATGGGCTCAAAGGGCGGGCCCATGAGTCTAGAAAGTACCACATTTAAGTCCCATCCGGGAGCTGGGTTAGCTATCGGAGGGTGTATTCTCTTTACCCCCTCCATGAAGGCTTTGATAACTGGTATCTTCCACCATGACACTAAGTTGGGAAGTGGTGTATGCAGAAAGTGCCGCTAGGTGGACTTTAATGGAATTGAACACTAGACCTGAATCCAGTAAATGGGTCAAGTACAGAACAATGTTTGTGGGAGAGCAGTCAACCGGGTTGATGCTCTTACCTCTACACCAGATGACAAATCTTTTCCACTTGCTAGAATAGCAGTGGCGAGTATTAGGTTTTCTGGCTTCCCTGAGGATGTCCATACATCTCTGCGGGAGTTGTAGATGTCCAAATTCTATGATCTCAGGAGCCAGGCTGCTAAGTTCATGGTCTGAGGGCATGGATGCAGTGTCCTGCCCTTGTCCTGTGACAGCATGTTGTACGGGCAGGGAAGTCTCAATGGGGGAGATAGGGACATCTCCATCAAGTGAGCGAACCATGGCTGCCGGGCCCACATTGGGGCCACTAGTATCATGGTAACCTGCTCCTGGTGCATCTTGTGCACCACCTTGTTGAGAAGGGGAGTCGTGGGAAAAGGCGTAAACAAATTTCCCTGACCATTGAATCGACAGACCGTTCCCTTTGGACTGGTTTTGGGGGTACCTGGAGGCGTAACTTTGGCATTGTGAGTTCTCCAGTGTTGCGAACAGGTCTATTTCTGGGAATCCCCATTGCGTGAAGACGTCTAAGACGATGTCTTCGTGCAATTGCCATTTGTACTCTTCGGGCAGGGGGAAGTCTCTGCTGAGTTCGTCTGCTAGCAGATTGAGTTCCCCTGGTACGTGTTGTGACAGTAGGAACATGTTGTGTTTGAGAGCCCACTTCCATATGTTCTGGGACAGCTTGGACAGTCCTGGAGAGTGGGTTCCCCCCTGCTTGTTGATGTAGTACATGCTGTGGTGCTGTCTGTAAGGACCATCACTGTCTTTCCTAGTGTTCCTGGAAGGCTTTTAGTGCTTTGAACACCGCCAGTAGCTCCAGTAGGTTTATGTGCTTGGATGCTACGTTCGGAGTCCAGACTCCGTGAGCAGTTTGATGGGATAGGTGAGCCCCCCATCCTGTGAGGGATGCGTCCGTGGTTAGAGTGGCTTCCACCGCGGGTGTGGCAAAGGGTTTCCCTATTATCAGGTTTTCCTTTGTCCACCACCGTAGCGAGAGAACCAAGGCCTGCGAGCTCGTCCCATTGTCCGCTGGCCTGACACCACTGGCTGTCGAGCCACTCTTGTATTGGGCGCATGCGCAGGCGTGCGTGAGGTACCAAATAAATACACGACGCCATCATACCTAGCAATCGCATCGCTTTGCGCACCGTCACCTCTCGACCTGCCACATATTGGGGGATCTGAAACAGCATGTTTTGGACCCTCTCGGAGGGGAAGACGAGGCCGTCCCTTGTTCGAATTAGAGCCCCTAGGAATTGTTTGACTTGGCTGGGGTCTAAGCTGGACTTCTTCTCGTTGATGGAGAAGCCCAGTTGGAACAAAAGGTCTACAGTCTTTTGGGTGTTTGAGAACCAAGTCTCGTAAGAATCCCCTGTTATGAGCCAGTCGTCGAGGTAAGGGTATACTGGGATGGATAACCTGCGCAGGTGTGCCGCTGCCACTGCCAGTTCCTTCGTGAATACCCTTGGTGCAGATGCTATGCCGAATGGTAGCACTCTGAACTGGTAGTGTTTGCCCTCTATCATGAACCTGAGGTATTTTCTGTGCGCTAGCAACATTAAAATATGAAAGTATGCATCTTTCATGTCCAGTGTTGTCATGTAATCTCCCTGTGATAGCAGTGGGATCACTTCCTGTAAGGTCACCATACAAAACTTCTGAGGTTTGACAAACTTGTTCGCTGGGCGCAGATCTAATACAGGGCGCATGGTTAGATCCTTTTTGGGTACAAGGAAGTACACTGAATAAATACCTTCCATTACCTGAGATAGAGGCACGACCTCTATGGCTCCTTTTTCCAGCAGTTGGTCCACTTTTTGGAGAAGGATGGCGAGGTGTTCTGGTGTCATGCGGCGTCCCCTCGGGGGTCTGTATGTTGGGGAACTGTTGAACTCTATACAGTAGCCGCGGGCTACGGTGGAAAGTACCCAGCCGTCTGATGTTATTCCCTCCCATGCTGGAAGAAAGGATGTTAACCGGCCCCCGACCGGCGTTGCATGGCAGGGGACGCGAATCTTCGCGTCACTTGGTGGTGTTGTTGGCTTGGGAGCCTCTGGGGGTGGAACCCCGGCCTCTTCCCTTGCCACGACGTTGACCCCTCTGATTGTACTGGCTGCTATTACTCTGGTAGTTGCTGGCAGAGTACTGTTGTTGTTGGTGGTTTTGTTGCTGGCGTTGTCCACGAAAAAAGCGCTTATTACCAAATCCCCGCCTATTAGGGGGCTTAGAAATTTGGTCTAAGGTCTTTATAGTATCCAATTCTTTCTTCGCGTTCTCCAGCGCTTCATCCACTGCTCTCCCAAAGAGGTTGATTTCCTCTATGGGTTTATTAATAAGGGATGCTTGTGTTTCCGTCTTAAATCCGAAATTGCGAAGCCAGACGTGACGCTTTAGTAAAAATTCCTTGTACCAAAGTGCGGCCAGCCGTCTCTGCTGCATCAAGGGTATTCTTGACGATGCTTTGATTGACCAGAGAGCCCTCGTTAACTGTAGCCAGTAAACAAGTCCATAGGGGTTCGGGAGCTTCTTCGATGTCCTGTCTGAGCTTAGCCCATTGAGCATCGGCGTAGCTTGCCAATAGGGTATTATTATTGGCGATTCTGGTAGAGAATGCTGCAGAGGTGGTGATTCTCTTGGCTAGGGCATACAGCTTCTTCCCCTCTTTATCTGGGGGCGCCTCGCTAGTAGATAGTGGGACTCCTGCCCTTTTTCTGGTGTTGGTCACGACCAGGGAGTCCGGGATTGAGTGACCCTTAATGTATAATGGGTCTGATTGAGAGGGAGAGAACAGTTTCTCAATCCTCTCACCAATGCAGGAGTGGAAAGAGAAGGTGTAATACGTCTCTTAACTGAGGCGAGGATAGGTATAACCTGGCTAGTGGGTTTTTTTTCTTTGATAATCCTCTCCACAAAATCGGTGTCTGGGGTGACGTCTCCAGTTTCGATTTCGAAATGCGCTGCTGCCTTCTTCAGCAGTATATTGAAGGTGGGTTGATCATCGACAGGCGAAGGGTTCCTGACTGGTGTAGTTTCAGTAGACCTGATGACTATACTGCTACTGCCTGTGTCAGTCGACCTAGCCGGTGACTGCCAGGGATTTTGGTCGCCCTCGCCTGTGTCTTCCTGGAATCCTTCCTCACATAGGTTAGTTTCCTCGTGAAAACCTTCCTCTTCTTGTTGGTCCTCAACATAGGTGAACTCATCTTCCCTCTTGGAAGAAGGTGTCTTCCTCAGTGGGATTGTAAGAGTTTATGTCCTCCTGTATGGGGTTATAAAACTTCTGGTATTTAGCCCTTGGACTCTCAAGGGGTGCCTCCCTTGGTCTCTTGGGCGCCCCGTCTTCTGGGATGGACATGAACCTATCTAGTTTGTCCATACAGGTCTGGAACCTTTCAAAGGTCCACTGAGGTCGGCCAGGACGGTCTGGGATAGAAAAGGGGGTTTCCTCCTCCTGTAATTGTCTGGTTCTGTCCCATAATGTCGAAGAAAGAGAGCCTTCACCTTCTGAGTAGCCTTCTTGCTGGCTAGGGCCTTCCGACTGCATCGGGAACTGACCTGATCTGTTTTCCCGCGCCTTCGGCGGATGTTTAGCCTTGTGCACGGTTTTCGGTGTTTCACTCGCCGTACGTCTTTGGCCGTCCTTAGATGCTATGCGCGCGAGGCTTTCGGCGATCATTCTCTCTTCCGAGTCGCCGTCGCGCTATGGAGCGTCGAGCATCGAGCCTTTGCTCGTCGAGTCCTTGGTCGTCGAGTCCTTGTTGGCAACGTGAGCGCTCTTGCGATGCGTGTCGCCGGAAATTGTGGTGTTCGCGCCCTTATTTTTTAGAATGCCCAGTCGCCTGTCGTGGAAGCGGTGGCGGGGAGGGCTGCCGACCCTTACGGTCGGTGGAAGACGTCGGTGGGCCCGGCGTCCCCGTTGGCGCTAAGGCTGTCTTCGTCTTTGACGAATGTGTGCCTGGGGGTATGTGCTTTGGTGTTTTTCTGTGTGCGTCCTTGTCGCCGGGGTGTTCATCCCCATAAACTGGGCGTGAGCCGGGCTTGTCGAGTACGGGGACGGACGGCGAGGAGCGAGAGTGCTCCTTTGAGAGGTCTACAGCCTCCGTTACGGGGGCCGTGTAGTCACTGTCCTTGTCACACTCGGCGGCGGCGGCAGCGGGCGAGGAGTCGGGCCTAGACATGGCGTAGGCCGCCCACCTTTTGACCCTGCGGTCCTTTAGAGTTTTGGGCTTTAGTAATTTGCAGGCCGCACAGCCGTCCTCCTGGTGATCGAGGGGTAAGCAACGGTTGCACCGTTTATGCTTATCCTTCCAGGTATATTTACCCTTGCAAAGCGGGCAAAACCTAAATGGCGTCCTCTCCATAGCTGAGGGTAATAGGTGTGACTACGACCTCGAAAGAGAGGGAGGGGAAAGAGAAAGGCATTCTTAAAGAAAAGAAAGAAAGACCACAAAGTCCCACTCTCCCTACTGTGTATGGCCGGCGAGGCCAGGCCACGTGTTCGGCAGCGCCGAAGGATCTCCTCCGCTCGTCCTTCCGTCGAAGATCTTGTTCGGCGGAGAAACGGCTCTGCGTCGAGGGAGGGATCTATCGTTATTGATATTAATAATAAACAACCAAAGGTCGAAGAAACTATTTGGCAATGTCTCTCGAGGAGCTCCGCATAAAGGCGACCAGTAGCTGGGCGGAAAAAAACAATCTGAGGGACCTTGACGCGTGAGGGATTGTGGGTACAACGCACGTCACTATAGGGATAGTGTTACAGACACGCCTTGTCGACGTCCCCTTTTCGACTACGAAAAACAAAATGCAATACTCCGCAGTGACCACTGGATGTCGGACCTATGCACAGCATGTGATTCTAAGCAGATTAACAAACATCAGAAATATATATATATATATATATATATATATATATATATATATATATATATATATATATATATATATCTTTTTCGACACTACCTCTCCCTTGCCTGAACATGAATGGTGGTGTTTCGGTCAAATATTTTCTCCTTCCGAGGCCCAAATCCGTCGTGCAGCAGCCGATGGTCGATTTCTTCTCCAGCCGGCCTCGAGTGTCGAAGTTAGACGTTGGGGTGGGGAAGGATGTCAATAGATTATTATTTTAAATTTTTAGCAAAAGTATGGCTAAGGCCAGGGGACTCCGCAAAATGCTTCCGACCAGTATGGCGGAAAAAAACAATCTGAGGATCCTAGACGTGTGAGGGATCTTGGGTACAGTGGACGTCACAGTAGGGATAATATTACTGGCACGCCCTGTGTCGACGCCCATTTTCGAGTTTCGAAAAACAAACTGTAATACTCTGCAGCTTCCACTAGATGTCGGCCTATGCACAGCATGTGATCTAAGCAGATTCCACAAGCCTCAGAAATTATATATATATATATATATATATATATATATATATATATATATATATATATATATATATATATATATATATATATATATATATATATATATATATATATATATATATGTCTTTTTCGACACTACCTCTCCCTTGCCTGAACATGAATGGTGGTGTTTTTCGGTCAAATATTTTCTCCTGGGCTTCCCCTAAGGTGATTGGGAGAGGGTCTGCTAAGAACGGTCTCCAATAGTTAGCAAACTTTGGGACACTTATTCTCAAGAGAACTACGTTGGGACCAGAGTCTCTAGGGCACTAAACGCCATCTTGTCTAGCTAGGGAAAGACTTTTTAAGGGTTAGTGCCTTATTTTAGAAGGCCTTGTTCGGTTTTTCTAACTCCTTTATTTTCATCATATTGGTTCTCTAACTGATGGCTCTTTACTTGGCTCTTTTTATTCACTTGCTTTACTACCATACAGTTTTCTAAACAGCTTTAACTATATTCGAAAGATGAAGTGCTAGTGCTCTTGCACACCAAACTGAATGTTTATATAGTAGCAGTGGATGTTTTAGTAGAGAACCATCCCAACCTTTTTGCTGGTTTGAAAAGACCCCTTTTATATGTCAAGTGCTAAATCTTGCATCAGTTCCCAAAAAAACATTAAGCACTGACTTCTGGTCTTGGCATCCTTCTCGATCCTAGGTGGAATCATGTGGCAGTGATCCCTTAATTTCCATGGCATCTGTGTTTGTTGGTCTCCGTCTATGCATATTACATGCATGTATAGTGCTTACTTATATTCCGTGGCGCTTCCCTGCTTATATGCATCGTGAGCACATTGTGTGCACATATTCTGTGTATGCCAATTCTACAAAATTGTGCGTGTGTATTTGGACCACATACATTTTGTGGCACTTCTGTGCGCCTGTTCCTTTCGAGCATGTGCATTTTCTGAGTGTATCTTATATATGTTTTGGGATCATCTTCCGAACAGATCATATGTGCGCATGGTCAGTGCAGGTTATTAGTTAGTATTGTGCTTTTAAGAAGTTTGCGCATATTGTCTGTCCCTTAATTTACTATGACCGTGTTGTTCACAATGCGCACAAGTAATCTGCGGAAGCATTTATTTCCCTGCTCTTATGACAGATTGCCATTTGGCAAGGGTGTCGAAGCCCTGGCTTTTGTTTGTTTGTTGTTAAATGTAATTAAATGTGTGTAATTCCATCACTGAAAGGGCGATCTGCTGACCCGATTCCCCTTTCATAAGCCCAATGCGAAAAGCACTGTGCACTGCTGCATTAGTAGCCAGATTGCAGAGCGCGCCCTACAGTGGTAGAGAGTAGGTTCAGGTCACAGGTGCCTTCTTGACAGCTGAGATGACAGGCAAAGTCACTGCAGCACAGGGGTGGCATTTAAGATGTGCACCCTGTTCCAAAAATATCATGATGAGTGGACCATGCTGGTGGCAGGTAAACTCTAAATATAAGCCATGCCTGAGATAGGGCATGGTGCATGGCATTGCTCATAATCATTACTGCCACATCAAATTGATATCCCACATGTCAGCCCTGTAGGCCCAGTTCAGCTGCGGAAGGGTTATGTGTATTCTTCCTTGACAGGCTGGACATGGCCCAACTGGCAGGCATGTAGCCTAGGAGACTGCCCCTCTTTGTTCCTTTGTAAGGGCAGGCAACACCCTTTCCCAGGGACAGCCACTCCACTGGAAGCTGGCCTGGGAACAGGAATCAAATGGCACAACCATTCAACACAAGGCATGGCCTCTCACCAGGGTGTTGCATATCTAAAGGTCTTTGATCCTACTGCGAAGGGGCAGAATAAGTGTAGTTAGATGGAGCTCTGTACAGTTATTTGAGGAGTGTTTCCACCATCCTGTTTATTTCTGCCTCTAATTCCTGTCCACTCCATTTCCTCTAGCACAAAGCACTTTGGGTGTGGTGTCAGAAAGGCAAAGTCCATTTCTTTCAAGAACAGGGATTGGACCCATAAAGCAGGTGAGCTTTAATCCAATCACCTGTGGACCTTTACCTTTAAAAGAAGGGATCTTACACCACTTCTTTGATTCACTCTTGAACATAAACCTGGGGAATAATTCATTGGCCCTGTATTGGGAGGGCAGATTCCTTCAGTTATCTGCCAGTGAGGTGAAAACTGAGTGTCCAAGGCAGAGGCAAACCCTGTCCCCCAACTATAACCAGGTACTATGGGGGATGACCTGTTGCCGGGACAAGACACGCTTCTCTGCCAGCCACCACAGTATCAATAACCTCAGAGTTGCAGGACTCTTGCAGTTGTGGACCCGCCTTCCTGGTGCTTGGGAGAACAAGAACAAGGGCCAAAACCTATTCTTGAGCCCCTGGATTGTGATTCGCAGCAACCAGAGGACCAAGAGAGCCAAGAAACCTGTGTGCTTACCGCTGAACCATTTCGGGTCGCGATGAAGCCTGTTCGATGCGTTTGAACCCACTGGATCCTCCAGAGCTGCTGTTGGCACTCTACATCCCCGAACCACTGTCCTGAGAGTTCGAACCTGTTCGCCACAGCACAGTGCTAGCCAAGCACGCTGTTGCCTCGACTAACTACATGCTCATCATTGTATCTGCAGACTTTGAACCGCCAGCATCTTCGCTGCAGATTACCATTGCCAGTCAAACCAACCCTGGTGGTTAATCGAGCCCCAAATGAACGCTGCATCAACCCACTCAAACCAAAGTGCGCATCCGGTCGCCAGCATCTTTGCTGTTGAACTGACCCTGGTAGCCCATATGATCCACAGTTCCTCAAGCGCTCAACCAAAGAGACCCATTTTTGCAGTCAAAGTGACCATGGTGGCTCGTGCTATTTGCCTTTCTCAAACATTGTGTTCGAAAACACTAGCCCCAGTTCAACCCAGCTGGACACCGCTCCCCATCTAGAACATCGTGACTGCTGCTCCCAAACCACTGAACGGCACCTTCAAACCAGTCACCATCGCACCGCGATAGCTGAGCGTGCTGCTGCCCTAGCTTGAACCTGAAGCTCATCATTGCACCCTCCATCTTTGAACCGCTACTATGAACCGCCACTGCAAATCTTTATCAGCAGTTAACCAGACCATGGAGGAGCCTTCAAACAGCGATCTTCAAACACTGCACTAGAGCCATTCAACTCAAACCACGCATACAGTAACAAGTCCCTTCACAGATGAAACACTGGTGGCCCTCCCAATCTGCACCTCTTCGAAACGCAACAAGCTTCAGCTAGACCCCGGCTCGACGCCTTTTCCCAATCTGGAACAACGCCACAGTCAAACCATATTCCAACTTCTACAACAGCACCAACAAGCCTGGTGCAGCGCTGTCAAACCGCCAAGAAACCCAAGAAGGTACTATTGACACTGCCCCCTTTGTGTCCTACGGACGGGTTTGGCCATTAATCCTTTTTAAATAACATTGTGGATTGTACTTGCCTTAAACCCCTGATTCATTACTCGGAGTGCTGCATCATGCTATCTTTGATTACTCTCTGTTCTTTCTTCAGCGGTGGCTTTTGTGTAGCGTTTTTCTATTTTGTTATTTTGCAGTGTGTTTATGAATGTAGAGCTATTGTTATAGAACCTTGATTGGACATTCCTTTAATTTGGACAGTTATGCTTTGCTGTGTGGTTGCTAATGAACCACATTTACACCCCTCTTAAGAGTACAGCCTTTCATACGGCCCACGTTATCACAAAAGGCAAAGGCGGTCCATCTCCTAACTCTGCCCGTTTTACCTTTATAATTGTGTTGGCTCTTGGTCTGTAGCACTGTGAGTGGTGAGTGGGCATTTTAGCTCCTACTCATTCTTGTACTTCTGCAGGGCAGAATTCAATTTATCACAGCACTCCAGGCCTACAGTACAGGTCTAACGTTGAGGTACATTTGTGTGATTTGAAAGTTGTGGTCAACATTGTTAGATTCTTTAAAGTATGAGGTAATCTTGAGGAGCTCTGGTATTCAAAAGAATTCATATTGTATTACATGCTTAATACCAGAGACCAGCCTCCAAGCATGGGACCAGGATTCAAACCTGTGTTGCTCTGCGTTGTCTTGCTTCCAAGACAAAATGCTTTGCCCCTGAGCTATCTCCCTGGCCAAAAAGAAGTCTTCAGATTTTGGTATTGTTTCCAGTATTGACTGCATAGCAGATAACTCGATTTCTGAGTAACTGCCTCAGACTCCAACAAACCTTCACAAATTAAAATTCTGGCATGGTTGTATACAAAATCAGGTGGGCCAACAATACAATTTACAAAGAAAAAACTACCCACAAAACAAAAATCATGATCTTCGGGCATAGAAGCTGCATATGAAATGAAGTGACAAAAGCCTGCATGGTACAACATTTCACGGGAGCAGGACAGGCAGACACAGATTTAAGAAGCAATCAAAAGCAACAAGTCAAACGCAATGGAGCCCAATTCAGGAAATACAATGCTCAAAGATCACACTGAAATCCTCAATGAAGAAGTGGCATGGCACCTGATGATAAAAGAAGGACAAAATGGTTCTACCTAACACCACAAAAGACATAGTAAAAACACTCCTAACTAGAAAATAAAGACTAGATCCAACCATTCAGAATAGTAAGAGACAAATACCTCTGAGCAAATAGAAAAAAAGAACTTTGAAAACACTGACTCTTGAACTGCATTGTGAAGGCTGTCACCACACCACCAGCAATGCACTTATCAAAGCATCAAAAAACCTTAGAAATACATGTGTTTCTAACAAAGAAATCCTTGGACTCTCAGTTTGAGTTATGCTTTAAAGGTGCATATCATTATATACAGAGGGGGGTGATTGCAGAGAGAACTGTGATGTCTGCTGTGTGGTGCTGTATAATTTGTGGTTGTTAGCTGTAATGGCCTATTTTACCTTTAAATTCACGTAGAAGGTAGGGAAAATGTTCTTTTTGCACATTTCCTTCATTTGATTTCGATATAACCCCCAGCATATGTGTCTATACCCTGGAACTTTGTCTGACATTTTAAGTAGTTAAGGCAGTTTTTTCATCCCTTATCTGCTCTACTCATTATTTAGGGGGCAGAGTTGTGCCCCTAAGACTACCAGTGCAGGGAAACTGTCTCTCGTTTTCGTTTTGTAACACATACCACCTTAAGTGGAGTTCGACATGGTTACTTTATATCCCCTGTGTCTGGCAACATATGTGCCTTTTTGATGTGCCTGGTGGCAGTGAACTGTGTTTTACTTATTTGTTTTGCGCACTACTGTGCACCAATTCTTTGACAAATTGAGTACCCTATACAAGTGGTTTAACCTCAGTCCTTCGCCATCTTCCTGCCCGCTCCGGTTGGAAACTACCATAAAAGAGCATCCACCCTTGCAAGTCTGGCCCTGGACGTGCAAGCAAAAAGCTTTGCGTAACTTAACTTGAGAATCTGTGCTTGTGGCCATGTGGCCCAAATCCACAGTTCTTCCGAAGGATGTCTAGTGCAAGGCGGATGTAGGTTACTTGCCTGTCACTGACTGTCTTGCCAATGCCTATTTAAATGGTGTAGATCCTTTCCATTCGTGACTGGGCCCACCCCAGCCTGGAAATAAGAGGTGGAACACTGCAACCCATTCTGGAGTTCAGGGAATCAAGACTCCAAAGACATGCGGCCTCTTCGTGATAAGGAGGTTTTCTTTTTGCAAATCTTACTCTCTCTGTCCTGAGACTTTTTGCAAATCTTACTCTCTCTGTCCTGAGAAGGCACACACAGCATGGAGGAAAGGGGTCTATGGACTAAGAGTAAGTTAGCCACTACGGTGAGTAACTTTACTCTTATGTCCCGTCCCCTTTCCTCCATATTGTAATGGGCAATTACAACTGAATGCAGCCCCACGGTGGAGAGGCGACAGTCTTTAAGAAAACAAGTTCCTTAATACTGACTGCACGAATGCCGCGTCTGATCTGGAGCTGGCATCCAGACAGTAGTGCTTGAAAAAAGCTGCGGGAGTGGGCCACGTGGCTGCCCTGCTGATGACCTGCCACGGGACGTGTCTCTGGAACGTGACCGCAATGGCCATGGCTCTGACTGCGTGGTCATTCGTGTTTGCTGGAAGTGGTTTGTGCTGCTCCTCATAGGCCTCCTTAATGATGGAATCCATCCACCTTGCTATGGAGGCTTTGGAAGCCCGATATCCTGACCTTGACCCATTGAAGGTGATAGAGCCTCAGACTGGTGCAATCTTAGTCCTGTCCAGATAGAACTTTAGTGCTCGCCTAACATCTAGACAGTTCAGAACCCTCCGAGCATCGGCCTTGGCGTCTGCGAAGAAAGCCAGGAGTACTAGCTCCTCATTTAGATGGAACACAGAGACTATTAAGGCAAGAACGCGGGATGCGTTCTGAGGACCAACTTGTCCCTATGAAAGGTTGTGTATGGTTCAGATGCCACCAGAGCCTGGATTTCGCTGATACAGCGTGCAGACGCAAGACACTTCAAGAGGGCTGTCTTAATGGTGACCAGCCTCATGTCCGTGGATGCCATTGGCTTTAATGGTTTATGCACCAAGGTGCCCAACACTATGTTGAGGTTCCACACAGGGTGTGGCTTCTTAATGGGTGGGTAGAGCCTGGTGAGGCCCACCAGATGTCTTAACCACCGGATCCCGCGGATGAGAAAACTTCCTCTTCCGAGTTACGGTAGGCTCCAATGGCCGCCAGATAGGTGCGGCAAGTGGCTATTTGCACCCCTGAGTGTGCAAGGTGTGCCGAAAAGGATAGCACATCGACCAATGTGCAAGTAAGAGGATCAACCTCCTTAGTCTCAGCCCAGAGGCAGAACCTAGGCGACTTGCTCTTGTACTGGCTCCTAGTGTCGGTCTAGGAAAAATGAACACCTCTCACGATTGACGGCAAACGTATTTTGGTGGCCGAAGGCCAACCGTCTCATGTACATAACGATAGAAATACAGGATTCAGAGTTTGACCCATGAACGGCCATTTAGACGTAACAAGGATCGCCATTTTGTTTTCTAACAATTGCTCATTGCCTTCTGTTCAAATTGCTTCGCAGCACATTTCTGCTTACACTGCTTGACTGTGAACATTGTTGTCTGAACGTGAAAGGAGAAGGCCGCAGGGCCGCGAGGCTAATAAGAGTTCGTTGAAACACAACGTAGGCAGCTCCGGAGAGGAATGCCCGGCTCCCTCCCGAATGTAGCCTTGAAGCAGAGCCGCAGGGCATTTAATCATTTTACAGCTGCCAGCCAGTCTCATTATATGGTAGAATATGTTAGAATAAAACAGCTAAAGGCTTGAATTATGCTCTTCTTACGGCCCCCCTTTTCCGAGCCCTGTAGAGCGTGTCGGCTCCCAGGACACGAATAGCACCTCATAGATAGCAAGTATGGAATGTGACTCTTCCCCCGTATGTAGCTCGCTTACAAGAACAGAAGCACTGTGTTCTGTTCAACAAAGAAAAGATATCTCTGCACTTGCAAGGTTGCATATTGTTACTAGAATAGATATTTGAAGGTGTCCTATTCGTCGGAAGTGTCCATCATCAAACCGAGTTCAAAGAAACCCAATAAAGGGGGGGTGTTAAACATGTCACAGCTGATTGTATGATATGCATTTTGTACATATGTAACTGATGTACGTAATTCACTCTTGCGTCCCTCGAGGTCTAGAGATGCACGTCGCGGGGCATGAGACCAAGTTGGCCAACAGACTATTTGCTTTGCAATAAACCCTAGCTTAGGGAATACAACCTCGTGCCTGGCGTATCTATCGTGTGGGGTGACTAGCCTTGTTTCCATAACGCAAGGGACCCCTAGGGGCCCCTTTCACTAGTAGCATCGCTCCTACCCCCCTGAATGATGTCAAGGTTAGACTGCGAGAGGTGCAGATGCTTCAATCCAATCTGTTAAGGAACCACGCTGCGAGGGCTAACATATGTGGGGCTGGGTGGATGACTGTGCCCCCCTGCTGCGACAGTAGATGAGCTGTGCCAAATGGAAGGTGCATCGGAGGCTTGTCCAACAGGCCGAGTAGCTCCAAAAACCATGGCCTCGCTGGCCACCACAGAACTGTCAGAATGATACTGAGGTGCCGGGGGCTCCCTTATCTTGCAGATCACCCTGTGTACCAGTGGAGTGGGAGGGAAGGCATAGGCGCTCATGCTGTTCCACTGAATCTGTAACGCAACGCCCAGAGAGCCTATCCCCTTGTCCTTGCCAGGAGGCGAACTGAGGGCACTTCCTGTTGTACCAGGTAGCGAAGAGGTCCACCTGAGGATGGCACCATCTGTTGAAGAGCAACTGAAGGACCTGATCGTTCCGCTGCCATTCGTAACTGTCCGCCCCCAGCCTGCTGACTCTGTCCGCCTCCAGGTTCGACTCCCCCGGGAGGTGGATCGCAGTCAAGTGAATGTCGTTCACCAGAGCCCATCCCCAGATGCTGACTGCCAGGGTGAATAGGAGGAGGGGACCTGGTGCCACACTGTGGTAGGCAGAAACCTGTGCAGTTCCCTCTGGGACCACTGCAAAAGATTTAGGACTACAGGTGTTTGGCAGTAAACCCACTTGGTAGCAGTCTGTACCACACAGATTCATTTGGTAGCTGTGGCTGAGCAGTCAGACTTCCCTCAAGAAGAGTTAGGCAGTATACAGAGTATTCACAATAGGTCAAGAGAACACAATAGAACAAGTAAACACTGACCAGGGCTTGGTGTAAAAGAGATATAATTATTTATTTAAAACCACATCTAGAAAAACACACAGGCACTAATAGTAAGCAATTAAAAAACCGGTCACCAAAAGATAGACACTCCCTTAAAAGAATATTAGACAAGTCTTAAGTAAAGCCCCACTTATTTTCAGACAGCAGTGAGCGCTTAACGTAGATGGCACTCTAATAATTTGTTTTAAAAAGGGAGAGAAAAGCAGAGAATAAATTGAAACAGATCCCAACACTTTTTCACGAACACAACAAGAGAGGAAGGCAAAGCAACACCATGAATTCAGAGTCAGTAGGCCGGAGCCGCTTAAGAGGATCAAAACGAAATGTGTCCAAGGTCACACGGTTGCAGTGCACAAAAGTCTTGTAACGGTTCAAAAAGGAGTTGGATCAAAGAAAGGGACCAGTTAGAGGGTCAAGGCGGCCAGCCCAGTCCAGAAGGTTAAGGGGTTATTATTACCTTGTAGCAATCTTTAGAAAGGGAGGCTTGGCGGACACGGTACCTTAAAGTGGTGAGAACACTCCAGCGGGGGCAGTTGCTCCTGGCAGCGAATGCAAGTCGGTGCTTCGTCCGGGGGAAGAGAGGATCTCATCGGGGAGGAAGACAGGAGTCTGTTTCACTGCCAGGGAAGAAACCAGCCGCGGAGTTCCTCAGGTACAAGGAGCCGTCGTTGATTTGCGGTTCAGTGGTAAGTGGCTATCCGGCTGCCGGGGTGCTTGGCACGGGCAGTTCGACCACAAACCGGTCTGGGGTGCGAAAAGAAGAAGGTAAACTGGTTGTGCCCACCAGTCAGGGGTAGAAGCCTCTCCAGCCGGGAGTTCTTCTCTATCGTCTGGAAATGGTGAGTCTGTTCCGCAGGGCTCCACCGGTGGTGTCGTGGTGGTAGGTCGGCTCAGCTTCTCCCTCGTCGGATTCTCAGGTCCTGTGGCAACTTCTGAAGTTCCAGTCCCAAAAGCCCTGCTTTTATGCAGCATACCCCCATTCACTCAGCCTAGCTGTCAATCAAACATGCTAAGTGGTGAGCCGGCCGGCTCACCACTTGGGCCAATCACACAAGAGTGCGACTTGAGTTACCAAGGTAACTCCGTCCAGGGTGCCTAAACCCCCCACACACCCCATGTGGTACCCAGACAGAGTGGCACCACTTTTGGAGGCTTCTGTGGAGAAGCCCGCCAAAAAGTGGAACCAAGGGCTCGACTTGGGTTGGAGTCACAGAAGAGAACACAAACGCCATTTTAGAATAGAGTCCTGGCAAAAAATACCAACCGGCGAATTAATATTAAATAAATGAACCGGCGGTATGTTCGAGGCTATGAGAATTAAATAATTAAAGTTGGTAGCATCGAACAATGGGAAAATCCCATAGGGAAATATTCGCGGTCGAATATAAAAAGTAGTATCCACTGCCACCAGCCAAAACTCTATCAGGGGGGACGGAGACGTGCCCCCTCGACTAACAGACCCCGGGGCAATCGAATTGCCCCGACCAGTACGTCCACAATATGATGGTTTGTACTGGTTTCTGTTAATAATTTGGGACTAGTAAAGCCAATGGTGACTTTACATGCCCTGGGAGACAGTAGTCAGTCCCAGGGTATGGAGTATATGGTGGGGTGTCACTATGACACCCCTGTGTTACGGCACAGAGGGTGCTGTGTAACACACATAGTAAAAACACATGAGACCCTATGGAGTAAAGGACCCCATAGCCCATAAAACACATTAACAGTCAAAGGAACACCATAAATCATGTCCAAGAGTGGGAGAAAAAGAGTCTCACTCTTGGCAGGAGAAAAAAAAACTCCAGAAATCTAGCAAAGCTGCTGGGGGACTCACTAGGGTAGGAAATTCAGCCTAAAGAGAGAATTCTCCCTAAAACCCTGCTTGTTGATATAGTACATGCTGGCCAAGTTGTCCATCTGAATGAGGATTATCTTGCCACTGATGAGCGGTAGGAAGGCCTTGAGAGCCAGCCAGATGGCTTTAAGCTCTTGCCAATAGATATGAGCCTCCGGTTCCTGAAGGGACCAGACTCCGTGGATGCTGTGGTTGTCCAGGGTGGCTCCCCAGCCCTCAAAGGACGAGTCAGTGGTGATGGTAACTTGCGGGGCTGTTTGTCGGAAGGGCCTGCCAATCCTCAGGTTGTAGTCCATGCTCCCCCAAACTACGGCCTAGTGGAGAAAGGGAGGATTGCAGACTAGTTCCGCCTGGGTACCCCGCTCCTGATTCCATGAGGCTGCCAAGTGTAGCTGTACTTTCTTCATCTTGAGTAAGGCACTGTCAGAAGACATGCCGCCATGATACCCAGGAGATGCTGGTACAACTATGCCGAGGTCCCATCCCTGATTAAAAAATTACTTGTGGCCCTCTTGATGACTGATCTTGTCCTCCGAGGGAAATGCTCTCTGAGCTGGTATACCATGTGAGGCCCAGGCATAGCAGATTCTGCGTCAGATCCAGCTGTGACTTCTTGAGAATGATGAAGAATCCCAAGTCATGTAGCGTATTCATGAGGGCGGAGGAGGTATGATGGACTGCCTCCGGAGATCTCGCCCTGACGAGCCAGTCGTCTATACATGGGTAGACATGGTGACCTTGCGCCCCGAGGATGGCTGCCACTGCATTAATAATCCTGGTAGAGACACTGGACACAAACTTTTGAAGTGTAAGGGAAAGGTTCAGGGTGAAAAGGTCCAACACAACTCTCAGGCCAGCCTGGTTGTTCTTGTGTATGGCAAAAATCCTGGAGTAGAAGCCCATGCCCCGTTGGGAGCTGAGACTTCTTCCGCTGCCAGGCTCTCTACGAGTGATCGAATTTCTGCCAACAGAGTGGTTGTCCAAATATGTGGGAGTGGAGGGGAGGAGAGGGAGGACCCGCGAGGCGGTAGCCCATGGACACTACAGATAGGACCCAGGGGTCTTCGAAAACCACACGCCTAGTCTGTGCGTGGAGGGTAAGCCTGCCCCCCACTGGAGACACTTGGACCCGAAGGGGAGTGTCATGCCTTCTTTCCCGCTGAGGCTGAGGAGGGGGACAGAAAGAAGCCCTTATTCCCCGCCTTGTGCTGTTTACGGCAGTGCCGACACTGTCAGGCTGCCTGGACCATCGTTCTTGGAAGCCCCGGAACCCGCCAAAGGCCCTCCCCTCGTCGGAATGCTGGTGCGTTTGACTGTAGGTCTTTGGCGTGGATTTTGCCAGGATGGATAAGGATTTTGCAGTGTGGGAACTGTTATTCTTATCAAGTTCCTCATTGGTGGTGGAATGAAAAAGGTTGCTACCCTTGAATGGAAGGTCCAATAAGTGCTCCTGGACGTCCGGGTTGAACTTGGTAGCCCGGAGCCAGGCAGTCCTCATGTCTGTTGCGATACAGATGGTCCAGCCTGAGGTGTCAATATGTGCCACTGTGGACTCCATGATGTCTTGAGCCACCATCTTTGCTTCAGCCAGCCCCGCATTGAAGCGCGCCTGACTGTGTACCAGGGGTTCCGGAAGGAAGTCAGCTATTTCCCACAAAAGCCTCTGGTGAACTGCTGTGAGCATGGCATCTGCATTAGACTGGCGCAGGTGCAGCGAGGCGTTGGAATAGAACTTCTTTCCATACGCCTCCAAGATCTTCTCCTCCTTGTCTAGCAGAGCCGAGGACGAGGTGGTCGAGGAAGACTGCGGCTTTGAGTAGATAGAGGCCACGGCAATCACTGAGGAGTGTGGTAGAGGGTGTGCTGACAACAAGCGTGTATCCCTCTCCAATTCCCTGTACTTGGCGTTGAGGCGCCCGTTGGTGGGCTGCGCTAAATGGTGCTTCAGCCATCCCTTCGTGGCCAAGGCGAGAAGGTCCCTCTGCATCGGGATCCCCGTTCTAGCCGCTAGGTGTAGAGTGAGGACTTCGACCAGGACCCACGCCTCAGGTTGTTCCACCTCGGGCTGTGGAAGCCCCAAATATTCAGCCAAACCTGCAAGCTGTTCATGGAAGGCCTTGGCTGAAGATGGTGTGTCGGGCTCCTCCTCATCGGTGTCCACCAGGGTGTCCGGCTGGTCTGGCACCGAAGGAGGAGTGCTGGGATTGAAATGCTGAGGTGTGGAGACCGGAGCCAGAGGCTGCTTTGGAGGCGGGTGTGGAACCACCTGAACTGTAGGAGGCAGGGTAGCCAGAATCAAAGGACCTAGCATGGGCAGCTGAGGCTGTGCACCATGGGAGGAATGACTATGGGTGCTGGTGGGGGGACTGGAGGTAGCATGTCCCTGATCACATCCAGAAGGATGAAGCCCATCTGACGGGACCTCATCAGCAAGAGGAATTTCTCCAAAAACCTGTCTTCGCAGGCTGGTGGGGTGGCAGGTGGCATTGACAGAGTAGCGGGTGGCCTGTGCATACTCTGCCTTGCTGGTTGCGGGGGATATCTCCCAGCGACACTGAAGGATAAGCAGTAGTCCACGTACCTGGTGAAGACCAGTCCCACCTGGACACTCAATCTCCTACCTGCTCCCCGAATGGGGATGTGTCGGATGAGCTGCCATCTTGTCTGGCACGGCGGCCATTTTGTTGAGCTGCATGCCAGGTGTCTGCGTCACGATGCCTGGCTCGCTGGGACCGTCCTCCTCCCGTACTCTTGGCAGTGGAGCTTGAGGCCTACCCTGCACCTCTAGCCGAAGCCTGGTAGGCGTGCTGCCCTCAGCTGAGTCGCCGGTAGTGCTGCGTACAGGCACCCCCTCAGACATTAGTCCGGTAGTAGGGCGTAGCTCCTCGGGTTGACACCCAGTAGAAGAACCTTGCGGTCCCTCACAACTGTCTCCGGAAGGATCTAACGACCGTACGTGTGCTGGTGCGAGAACCTGAATGATCCCTCCAACTAATTTGCTAGGAAAGGAGTCACCCTTGCGGGGGGCGATGGAGAAAAGCGGCGCTACCTTGGCCTTGACTTCCATCTGACTAAGTTCTTCAAGTCCTCTGGAGGCGACTTCTCGAAGGGCTTCCTCCACCGAGCCAACCTGTTCTTCAGAGCTCGCGGTGTAACACTGTCGCACGCGGTACAGCATTCCCAGCCGTGGTCGGGACCAAGGCAGCGGAGGCACAGAGCGTGGGGGTTGGATGTGGGGAAGAGCCCCTTGCAGGCTGGACACCTGCTGAAGCCCAAGGACGTTGACATGCGCCGTGGAGTAGAGTGGCGCCACGCCAGAGGACCAAGTCCTTGATTAAAGAGTAGAAGACAAAAGACAAAAAAGACAGAATCCAGGGGAAGAGTGCGTGGAATTACAAGACCAAAGTCAAAACCAGGAGCGCTGGTGATAGGAGTCCGTTCCCGTCGACCAGAAAAGAGGACTGATGAGTGGCGCCGGTGGGCAGAGTCAGGAGAGCACATTCTCCCAGGGCCGCTCCCCAATGCGCCTCTAAATTTAAAGGGGAAGAAGGTTTTTTCTGGTGAAAAAGGTTCCATCTCCCGCCCCTAGCGTGGGACGCCCATACAGTATGGAGGAAAGGGGAAGCGATGTAAGAGTACAACTCGCACTTCCTAATGAAACTGGAAACAAAGTGGTCCACTTGAGTTCCCCAAAATGAGAAGATCTCCTACAGAACATCTGCTCTATGCATCCAATGTGACATTCTCTCACCCGCCAGATGAGCCGCCGTCTGAGACAGTTTCTCCAGAGCCCAGAACGACAGTCGCATTGCTTCTGCACAAAGGCAAAGACCCCACACCACCATGTTTGTTGAGAATGCATGGCCACAATGTTGTCTGTCAGGATCAGCACAGTCTTGCATTCCACAGAGGGGAGGAAAGCGACCAGGGCCAGCATGATCACCCTAAGCTCCAGCAAGTTCCTGAGACGCAACCATTCAGGGATGCGTCCGTGAACACAATCACCTGGGGCCAAAGTTGGTGAAACAACGCACCTCTCAGCAAGCTGTCTCTCACGGCACACCATGCGAGATCCTGAACCACCCGATTTGAGATCTATAAAAGGTCTGACATGTGACTCTCAAACTGTGACCATTGGCAACGGAGAAGCCACTGAAGTGATCTCATGTGCAGCCTTGCCTCTGGTGCTGCTAGGATACAGGAGGCCATGAGGCCCAGAAGGCCCAGAAAGCCGATTGGAGGACATTGACCATGCCAAAGATGTTTGCTACTCAGTCCTTGGGCGTAAAAGCCCTGCTAAGGTGAGGGTCCAAGACTGCCCAGATGAAATGGAGAGGCTGGGACGGCAAAACCTGAGACTCTGAAGTTCAGGGAAAAGCCCAGGATGTGCAATAGAGTGCATGGATCTACAGAAGACAGACACGCATGGACCAAAGTCCATACTGAAGAATTTTTGCGCCCTCACAATGTGCGACAAGTAGAAGAAGATCTTCGCCCTTATGATTCATCGCTATTATTGGAGGGAAGAAGTCAAGATAGAACTTCTGCCCTTTGTGGCGACAGGGGTTTGAATACTCCGGTTAAAAGTAGAAGACTTGGTGAAATATCAGCTCGTGCCCAGAAGGAGTCGCCGAACAAAAAAGTTGACATGCTACAAATAATGTCAACCATTACAATAGCCCTAAATCCCTTTGTAAAACTTTACGAATCCATCAATGAAGCACTCAAAGACAACATCTCGATGTCCTCCTCAATGTCAAAATTGACCTTCATTGAGGGATTCATAACAGCCCTAGACTCAAAAACTACGAAATCGCAAGCATCCCTGGAGTTCAAAATTGCCAAACTGGAAGGCCAGCTGATGGAAAGGCATCACGTCGCTCAAGTTTCTTCATTAGCAAATTCAACTACGACCCAAATCAGTGAAGGGCCTTTGCAAAAGGACTCGGTATCAATCTGCGCAAATATTCCTTCAATTTCAACTGTGATGCAAACTAGTGAAGAGCCTCTGCAAGGGGTTTTGGCTCCAATCTTTGCAAAAATGTCATCACTTCAGACGTCTGATACATCGGAATGCAGAACTTTAAAAGAGCATAAAGGATTAGAAGCGTACCAAAGTAAACTAACAAAAATATCCAACCAACAAATTAAACCTGGGTCAGCAAAGCCAACTATTCAAACAAAAGAAAAGTCTTCACAACCATTGCTAGTCTTAGGTGCAGGAACAAATGGAAAGAAAAAAGAAGAGAAAAAAAAAAAAGGGTGATTGAACGTCCCCAAACTACTTTACCTGATAAATTTGATCATCAGAACATTGAGGAACTTGAGGAAAACAGTGACTAAATGAATCTATCTCAGCACTTCGATAATTTAGAAGAATCCTAAATTATAGTAACATCACCTAATTCAAAGGACAAACCATTACTGGTAAACTCCAATGAAAGCACTCCACAGACCGTTATCGAAGAAGAGAAGGAAAGAAATGAGGCATCTAAACTGAGGCTCCGCTTAGAGGAAGGTGTTGGGGGGGCAAGAAAAATGACAAAAGGAACCTCAACGTGAGTCCCCGGGTGCAAAGACATAGACGGACGTCCGGTAAAGAAAATAAAAGTGACCACCGCCCAGACAACCAGAGGTTTGCGAGGCACGCAGTGGACTCGCGGCTACCGACATTACCCAAGAAACTGGAAGGAAAACTCTCAGGAACCACAATTTTCAAACTTGAACAAATTTCATCTAAAGAAGGCTACATGGTCCTGAATAGAAAAACGGTTCTTAAAACCTTAGCAAAAATCAGCAAACTACAACATCTGACGACCAACGATTGAGTTGGTAGAGCCATATCATCGGGACCATAGAGCAAAAGCATACATTCATATAAGAAACGAAGCCTTAGTGGATATCCCGACAGAATTGTCTAAAGATCTACATAAATTAGGATTCAATTTGCTCAGAGTATCTAAATCCATACTAAAACAACCAGAACAAGAAATTTGGAGGGGGGATTCCCCGATAAGGTCCCACTACATCTCAAGAACGAAAGCTCTTTACACTCAAAATAGATGGCATGATTCCCGAGGAGAAGAACCACCTGGCATCAGTCGCCCAAAAATGGTCCAGAAGACTCCTACAGTAGAAAAGAAGGTGGTAAATCTGAGTTATTATTAAATTCGGAAACTCTGGCCCGGGGCACCAGTCTGCGAAACCATCAAAAAACTTCACGGAGCTTAACAGACACTCATTTCAAGACAGATAAAAGGGAGGAGTGTAATCAAAATCAAATGTCTCAGAAGAAGGATAACGTTTCAGAGGGAGCATGGAGATGGCTGGCGGACACGTTTGGACGAAGTCTAAAGAAATAGCAGCCAACATGGAGCCCCCTAGAGCTTCGTTCGTCTAGAGTGGAACTGATACCTAAATCGGCAAAAAAAGAGCTGGTAATGGCATCATGGAATACAAGAGGCTTTAAGCATTTGACTCGCCCGATGGATGTTAACCTGGGGATTTTCGATATCTTGTGTCTACAAGAAACATGGTTAATCGATAAACCGACTTTAGACGGATTCGAAATTGAACTCTCTCCGGCGCACAGATCATTAATGGGTAGGCCTTCCTCGGGCCTCCTAACGGCCCTTCGCATAGGATCAGGGTTTAAAATCAAAAACCAAAATCATCGAAGCCTATGGCATGCTTGCCACGCTCGTGTCCTGGCAACGCCATGATCCAGTACAGGACTCTTGGATCACCTCAGACCTCGCAATAATAAATCTCTATTGGAACCCGGAGAGAACCTCATCAAAAGAATTTTGACAATCTGTGGCAGAAGCCATTGATACTATCAATATAGATCTAGATACTGACAACATCTTAATCTGCGGAGATCTAAATGCAAAGTGCAAAACAGAAATAACATCTGAAAGAGCATTGTTGACCCGCTCTTTGGCTGATGAAAGAGGGATAGCTTGGTCGAAGCTGATGAAATCACGCAACTTCTTCAATGCTGCAACGCTACAAGACTCCGAACCCCAGATTCCAACGTGGGAAAGAGATTAATCTTTTGCCACCCTTGATTATATTTTCATAACCAAAGGTTTGATCCCTTTGATTTCATCTTTCAAGGTCCTGAAAACACTAGAAAGTGATCACAACTTGCTTCAACTTTCCTGGTGTGCACAGGTTCCGGAAAGGCTTTTATATCTAGCATCCCTGGAGACAAATAAACAACAAACTCGACTTCGCCTCAATGTAGAAAACATCAAAATCGATAAAGGACATGCTAAGCATGGACCCTGAGTTCAGAATAGCGACTGCAGTTGTCAAAAGACCAGATTATACTCCCCTATTCCTACCACGTAGGGTGTGCTTTTCAGGATCAAAGGGCAAAAAAAGGACACACAACCATACTTACGATCGGATGGTGGTAATTAAGAAACTTGAAAAATTTTGCAATCAGGCATCAAACAATTGAGGCATGGTCCGCATACCGAAAAGAAGCAATCCATTATAAATCATGGATCAAACACCACGCGGCGTGTCTTTATCAAAACGACACAGAATCAATGCAGAAGTCCCTGGCTTCAAAAAATACAAGAGACTTCTGGAACTTATTAAAATCGACCAATGGGCAAAGAGCTCCCCCCATCTCAAACGCGATTTCGGACAAAACTGGGTATCGTACTTCAGCACTCTTTTTCAGCCGCCTTTAACATCAGTAGACAGAGAAATTCAACTGTCTAGTTAATACTGGATTTCTGTAACAGATGTGGGAGATATCTTAAGAACAATAGCAAATCTGAAATCTTCACGAGCGCCAGGCCCCGATGGATTGACCAACATAGACCTCAAAAAACATCCGGAAGAATGGGCCGCAGTGATAAGTGAAATCTTTAACCATTGCCACAAAGCAAAACAGATCCCTGCATCGTAGACAGAAGCGGTACTGGTTCCAATCTTTAAGAAAGGGTCCAGAGAAAACCCGTCAAACTACAGACCAATTGCCCTGTTGGACATCCTGGGAAAAGTATTCGCGACCTTGCTCCTTCAACATTTTAAAAAATGGGCTAAAGGTTCGCCTGCGTCAGACACCTTCCAGACAAGTTTCCAAAAGGGTGCAGGGACGGCGATCAACATCCTAATTCTTAATATCATAAAGGCAAGGGTGAAATCAGGTGCCCCGAAAGTCCACCTGGCTTTGGTCGATCTCTCGAAGGCCTTTGACATGGTGGATCGTGAGAAACTTTGGGCGAAATTAAGAACTTGGGAATTCCCGACAGCAATTTTGGATCCTATCATGGCCTTACATACCAAAACTACGATGCAAGTCCGTCTGAGCCAGCAAGGCCACCTGTCAAACATAATCCATACGGAACGTGGGGTAAAGCAAGGCTGCCCCCTGGCTCCAGCACTTTTTATTGCTTTCATCGGTGACTTCCAAGAGACCGAAAAAAAATGTGCTCATTCCCCCCCCCAAGTGTGGGTCTGTCAAAGGTGTCTAGATTATGGTACGCAGACGACTTGATCCTGATGGATCAGACCAAAGTAGGTCTGCAACATCAACTAGCAAATCTATCTGCTTGCATGAAAGATAACAACTTTGAAATAAACATGCAGAAAACAAAAATCCTTATTTTCACAAAATCAACAGTCGAATGTAAAATCTTGCCAACTTGGTTCCTGGAAAAAACTAAACTGGAAGTGGTGAAAGAGTATAAATATCTGGGGGTATGGATTGATAATTCCCTGAAAGAAAACACCATGACGAAGGCCCTGTGGGATAAAACACGAAATCTGACAGCGCAATTGAAAGCTGTGGATAAAATATTTGGAAAGTTTTCATGGACGCCAGCGCTTCAATTTTACAAAACCAAAAGAGTCCCAGCTTTGGCATATGGTATGAGTGCGAACCTCACCATTACACAAGATCTGTGGCTAAAGCTGGAAGGCTTTGTGTGGAAGGCGGTGCTGGGCCTGCCAAAGTCAGCACCTATGGCGGCGATTCGTCGGGAGCTAGGCCTGATATCTCTGGCATCAACAGTCAAGCAAGGTGCGCTGCAACTCTTCAGAAAAATTCTTTTGCCAGACTCTCTCCCGATTTTCCAGGTTGTAGCAGAAGAAATTCAAAGAGGGAAGTGTAAACCTCTAAATAACTGGGTAAAGAAATTGAAAAATAAACAGGGAGAGATAGCCTGTACGGAGGAACTCCTAATCTCAAACCCAGGCAGAGTGAAGAAAAAACTAGAGCAGCAAGACTGGATCATGACTAATGAAAAAATTATGTCATACAAACTTCTCAAGGATCTCCGGCTGGAACACAACAAACTAAAAACACATTTGAGATATTGTGAAAAATTCCCTGAGAAAGAATTAAGAAGAACATTCATGAGAGCTTGGTTAAATACCTTACATACGAGAGAAATCCTGGCTCTTAGATCACAATCTACCATAGATTCTTGTCGGCTATGTAAAAATGCGCACCAGTTTGAAACTGTGAGACACCTACTGACGTCCTGTCCTGAAATGTCTAAAGAAAGAGGCGTACTTGGCACAGCTATTATCTTATCCATCAGCTGTAAGTGAAGAAACGGGGTGGTGTCGGCTAATTGCTGGTGACTCAGCCAGATGGTCGAGGGCTGCAGCCAAACTTTTGGATATTGCTTTGAAACGAGCCAACCCTGCCAACCTCTAACGTCTAATGTCAAATGTTTATTCTCGAATATTTGCCGTAAAACGGATATTGATCAATCTGACGATAAGATTGTGTAAATGACTTGGGAAAGAAAAATTCAGCTGTTAGCGGTGCCTAGAGTACTTTCGCATGAATTTGTTATTGAAATGACAAAAGTCTTTTGTAAAAATCTTTTATTGATTAAATACAAAATAAATAAAAAAATAGAGTGCATGTGCACAGTAGAATTTCCACAGGTAGTTCTGGGGAACAAGCGCAAATGAGCCAGTCGTCCAGGTACGGAAAGGCATTAATGCCCTCCCTCCTGAGGCAAACAGCTACCATTGCCAGCAGCTTGGTGACAACATTGGGGGCTGAGGAAAGACTGAACGACAGGACCTTTAACTGGTAATGGTGTTGACTCACCAACCTTAGGTACATCCTGTGCTTTCGATGAAACGGCACATGGAAGTAGGCGTCCTGAAGGTCCAGGGAAACGAATCCGTCCTGCAGATCGAGGGCTTGCAGAATTTGGGCTAGAGTAACCATCTTGAATTTGTCCTTGTGTAGGAACAAGTGCAGCAGCCACTGATTCACAATGGGTAGCAAGCCTACATAATTCTTCAGCACCAGAAAATAGGTGGAGTACCACCACTTCCCTCGTTCTGAGCGAAGAACTAGCTCAATCATGCTAGTCCAAAAACAGGAGCTGATGGACCTGGTGGTGCAGAGACAAAGGAGTGGCCAGAGTGCTGTGGACCGGGGGGTGCTGAAGGAATGGGAGGCAATATCCCTGTTGGATGACCTCTAAGGCCCAAGCGTTGTACATGGCCTTCGACCATTCCAGGATGAACAAGGAAAGCCCCCTGCATCCCCACCAGTGAAATAGGCAAAGCCAGTCACTGAGGATTGGCGCCCTATGCTGTGCCAGTGACAGGGGCTGCTGCAACACCCCACCCGGCTGGGTACACCTTCCTTCTGGGAAGCACCTGCCTTGCCCTCTTCCTGGGGCAGACTAACCAACGCTGCTCGGGGCAAAGACGGGAAAGGGGTGTAAACCCCTGCCCAGAGACTAGAGATGTGCGGAAGGCTGCTGCTCCGATAGCCTCAAGGACTTAACAGTCACCTTAGATGACTGGAACTTCTGGATGGCGTTGTCAATCTTGGCTCCAAAAAGGTGCTGGAAGTCGAAAGGCATGTCCATACCTTGGTGCCACAAGTGGCAACTGACCACTGTGTTAGTGGCCATGGACCTCCCCACATAGTCTGCCGTGTTCAGTCCCGACTACAGCATCTGGCATGCCATCTACTTGCCATCAGAGACCAAGGACAGGAAATAGTCCCTCATATTGCCCTCCGGAACATATTCCGCTGCATTGGCCAGCGCCGTCCAAAGGCCGAAGTCTGCCATAGCACAAAAGGCATTCACCGCTCACAGAGCAAGATTGCCCAACGCAAACACCTTCTAGCCCGATGCATCGCACCCCTTATTGATTTCTTTATTTATAGCATTTATTATATGCCCAAACCTGGAGATATCACGGCGTAAGTTACAGGCAAGATTGACTTTTCTGATTACAGAAGACGAGAATGAGCAATTACACTTAGTACATGGTACAGACAGTGGAAACTTAAAAATACTGATCTAGATACAAACGGTTGCCAACAAGGGGAATGGTACAATACCGGGATCATGAGAGGGTTACAGGGTGATCCGAACTGAAGAGTACAGGGACCAAGCCACAAAAATGAGTCTTTGTTGAAGAGCAAGGTTTTGATTAGTTTCTTGAATCACTGATGTGAGAGCCCCTTTCCTAAAATGGGCAAGGAGAGAGTTCCAAGATTTGGGTCCTGCTACCGGAAAGCTATTTCCCCCAGCCCTAGTGGTATTGAACCTCGGCACCCTTAGTTGGGTGTTGGTATCTGATCTGAGGGTTCTAGTAGAACTGTTTTGTTGGATGGCCTTGTTAAGGTAGGGGCTGTTTTAGTGACACATTTATGGGTGACGCACATTGTTTTGAAAAGAATTCTGGAATGAATGGGCAACCAGTGAGCCTCTCTGTGAGATGTGCTCATTTCTTTTAATAATAAATAATAATCATTTTGAGTCCTAAGGCTGCTGGTAGGGCTTTGTTTGGCAACAGTTGGAATTTAGGTATGTTTTATTTGGTGGTTCCTAGACAGAGACTATTACAATAATCTAGTTTGGAGAGAATAAGGGCCGAGGAAGAAAGGGCGCTGATGTGTTTAGTCCATGTGAGGTTAGAGTCTAAATAGACCTTTAGCGTTTTGACTTGGCATACCATCAATGGCGATGGCAGTGTAGTAGGGGTGCAGCATTTTTATTCTGGTCGGAGAGCCAATGATGATCTCCGTTTTGTCATCATTGATGCATGGACTGTTGGCCGCTATCCAGTTTTGGATAAGTGAGTATACTTTATTAATGTAACGGGAGTCATGCTCGTAGTTACCTGCGATCGGTATAAGTATCTGGGTGTCCCCAGCGAAATTGGTGTAGATGACACACATGGCATCCAGAGCAGCAAAAATAAGTTTTGTATGTGCATTGTAAAGAGTTGGAGAAAGGCAGGATCCCTGAGGGACCACAACAGGAACTGAAGTGGGGTCGGCAGCCTCACTCCCAATAGAGACTCTTGACGTGCGTTCCTGAGAGTAGCCTCTGTAGGGAAATTAAAGGCAGCATTATTAATGCAGGTGTTCAGGGAGTTGGCTTTATCAACAATAATTGCCCTTTTGTAGGATTTGTTGGCTGATAGGTAGGCAATAGAGGTAGAAGTAGATGGGGCCTTTTTGTGTATGCATTCCAATGCTCTTTTATTGCGCCAGAATACTGTTAATTCTTTGTTGAACCAGAAATGTGTTTGTTTGGCCAGGTGAGGCGTTTTGGTTTTGAGCGGGGCTACAAGATCGATGGTGGCATTGAGGCAGTTGTGATATTTGGAGGCGATGAGCTCTGGGTTGGGTGCTCCGTGAGAGTAGGGCTTGAGGAATTTTGCGAGAATGGGGAGGAGGCTTTCAGCTGTGAGGATACGCGTGTTTCTAATGGTGATGGGGCAAAGGTGGGTTGGGGAGAGGTGGTGCACCTTCAGTGCTGTGCGTAGTAATGAGGAAATTGATTAAAAGGTGGTCGGACCAGTTAATTTTGGAGATGGATTTAATGGTAAATTGGATGTTTAAGTTAAGAATCCAGTCTAGTATCCTTCCCCCTTGGAATGTGTGGATGCGTGGACAAGTTGGGAAAAATGCATATCTTGGAGTGCCGAACAAAGGGCACTGGCTTTATGGTCGAGTTTGTCATCATATCCTAGATTGAAGTCACCTAATATGATAAATGTGGTGTTAGGCTTTAGAAAGGGGGTGACAAAGAGTGGAATATCTGATTCGGGGTGGTTAGTATCGTTAGGGGCACTGTATACAATGAGGAAGTTTAAAGTAGTTTTTGGGCCAGCAGTGAGTTTGAGGAGTAGGAGATCATATCCTTCGATGGTGTCTAGTGGGCAGGCTCGGAACTTGAGGGAGGATTTAGCTAGGATAGCTAATCTGCCTCCTAATTTGTTTTGATGATCAGCCCCGAGTATAGATTAATTTGGGGGGCTGGCCAAAGAAAGTAGCAGGCCTGAGGCACTGTGGAGCCACGTTTGAGTGACTATTAAGAAGTCGAGTTGCTGTTCTGTGATGAGATCATGGGTATCAATCACGTGTGCTGCTAAGGACCTTACATTGAAGAGGGCACCTTTGAGACATGGTGTAGCTTCAGGTTGGGGGGGCCGGGAGGGCAATGTCCGGTGTGACAGAGAGGTTGGGCGTTGTGGTCAACGAGGTGGTGCTGAGTAGCGTGTTATAATTAGATTGGGGTGATTTGGTGCTTTGAGGTGTGGGTTCAGGGAAGCTTCCCATCCTTGTCCAGTGGAAGGGATGGGAAGGTAGAAGTCGCCAGGCTAGCCATCACGGCCTGAACTACCACGCTTTCAGGCGAAGCATGGGAGGAAAGAAAACCTGATTCGATAGAGCGGGATGGAATTTCCTCGCCAGATTCCCTGTGCACTGCCAGGGCAGAGGCAGGTTTCTCCCACACCTCCAATATGTGGGCCTCCACTGCCACATTGAAGGGCAAGAGCATATTGGGGGGGGGGGGTGGGCATCATCCAGAATATCACAAAGTTTGTATTGAACCTTGGACCTGGACACAGCAGAAAACACCAGAGTACTGGCCACCTTTGCCATCAAGCGCTGGAAAGCGGCTTGAGGCTTTTGGGGGTGGGAGCAGGAAAAATGTCCTTCTTCGTGAGGTGTCGAGGGCACTGGCCTCCTGCAGCTCCTCTGCACGGCCCAGCACGTCGTCATCTTCCACGTAGAATTCTTTCCGGAAATCCCTCACCTCCCTAGTGCCCATAGTTTCCAGCTTTCAGGGGTCAGTAATGTGAAGCAGACAAATGCTTGTAGTTTTCTCAATACATGACATTTTATTTCCAAGAAAAAGGTGCAATTAAAATCTAACTAAGCCTACTCTACCAGGAGATTCTATACCTACTATAGTCTGCAGGAAAACTCCTAGCATATGCAAAACTGGCCCTCACTCTAAACAGAACAATAAAAGCAACATACATAGAACATTACAATATAATCAGTGTCTAGAAGTCCTGGGTCGATTTCGTTCCCCCTGAAATATCCAAAGTCAAGTTCTTCCAGAGAATAAAAACAAAGTTCTAAATCTGTCTGTGCAAAGTTCCAAAGAAACAAAGGTTCACCCCAACAAAAATACATTGATAACAGTTCCTTCGTTGGCTGTTGAAAGAATCCCATTTCCAAGTTCCACCAAGAACACAGTACCAATGGTGATCCTGGATAACCTCCTTCCAAGGTAGAATGGAATGTGTCAAAACAAAAGTGCCACTTCAACTTATGATATGGCATTTATAAGGCGCCTATACACAAGTGTTTCAAGGAACGACGACGCAAGGGAGGGTGAACAAAGGGAAGACAAGAGACAACGATCTTACTAGGCCAGGTGAAATTGAGATCGTGCAAGTGCAGGGGAGGGGCAGTGCAGTACATAGGATAAAGTAAAATAAATAAAGACAATAAATGAAAAGTGCGGCCAGTAGGTGGCTAGGTGGTAGGTGCAGATATCAGGTGTCAAGTGCTGGTAGAGGGCTGTAGGTATACAGAGACAGTCCACAAGTGTAGGAGTTGCCAGGGGGGCAGGGCCGGTGTGAAACTGGCAAGGAGGGGACCTGGGCCCGAGATCAGAGGGTGGCCAGAGCAGTTTCAGCCAGGAGATCAGCAGGGGAGAGGAGGAGAGAAAGCAGAAGCAAAGAGGAACTTGAACAACAATTCTTCTCTTGTAACTTCGGCAGCGTTGTGAATACAATTAGTCAGAATGCTCTTTCTAAGCAGGTTGCCTTTCCTGAGCAACATCCTTCTACAAATGGTACTGTGAAAGCAGGGTTCTTTCCCTCACAGTCTACTACTGCTTCAACTTCATTGAACTGAAAATATTCCGAAAAAATGATAAATAACTAGTGTTTCACTGCTTCTGCTACAATTTGCTTTAAAAAGGTATTATGCAACTTCATAGAAGACTCTTCTTCCTCTACAGGTTGGCAAGGCACTCCTCTCTCTATATAACAAGAAATGACAGCCTCTTTGCCTTTGCTTTTACTCTTTCAGCTACCTACGTCTGCTAAAACTTGGTTTCAAAATACACTGGGCAACTTCATACAAGACTCTTCGACCTCTACAGGTTGGCAAGGCTCTCTTCACTGTACATTATAAGAAAGGGCTGCCTCTTTGCCTTTACTTTCAGTTAACACAAAAATCTGTCTGAGCTCTTGGCCGCTTTCTTCTTTCTGCTTCACCAGTTTCAGCTTCACAGATTTCATCTGGTTAACAAGCACCCAACCCCTTCCCCAGCTTCAGTTACTCCTTTCAGCTTCCAGTAGTTATCGCAAAGCTCTTCCAGCCTTGGATAACCTTGTAACCATTGTATCAGAGGACCTTGGGTTTATAGCAACTTGAACAACTTGAAAACCATGATGATCAAGTCTTAATTGTACTGGTTTAACTTTAAGAAGGTGCCTTCTACTGGCTTGGGCAATGCTTGTTAGTTTTGTGACTTCAACAACTTCAGCAATTATTAAAAAGGTTCCTTCTGAGTGTTACAAGATTCAGGTTTCTCTTCAGAAGTAGATTTAAGTATACGCAATCTTCTTTTAATGAAGAAATTCAACTTGCAAACTTGTGTTCCCTTTTGGTTTAAACAGCATTCTGCTTTAACAGGACCGGGAAACAAAATATCTTATACACAACCTCTCTTTGATGAAATGTCCTTGCAACACAATGGGAAAGTCGACTACAACTTCTCAAACCATCACTGATCCCTTTCTCCACCTTAATAGGAGACATGCGACCTCTCTGATGATGAATATTGGGTAACAATGGGAAAAGGAAAGGTTTCTTCTTGTGCAAGTACTTTGCCTAACGCTGAACAAGCACTTGCTACAATTCCCTTTGACAATCAGGACTTCCTCTCAACTACGAACGATTACACTCGCGTTCACTTCTATGTGAGTATAGATTAAGCTGATTACAGTTACCAGCAAGGTATTTGAAAGTGATTCAGAGTACAGAGCTTGACTCGCCGGCTCAGAAATCGCAACGGTTGGGGGCTGCTTCAAACTCACGACTTTCAGACTTCTGCTACTACTGCTCCACGCTCTCTTGGGACCCACACCCCTCTACTGTACGGGTGTCTCTGATCCGTCCTTGATAGGGGATAATTTCCTTCTATCCAGCTTCCCTCAGCTTCCCTCTGCACACGGGCTTCATGTAAACGTGAGGTTTCAGCTCTGTATTCACAGCAATTAGGCGCACCTCGAAAGACGGCCAATTGCTTCCAGTCTCTTGAAATGCAGCCACAGCTAAACAGAGTTTTTGAGCACAGGACCAACAGGTGAAATCTGCTCTTCCTTCGCTCTGGTGTCCCTTCTGTGGTCACACTTCCTCGTGAACTGCCAGCCTTGTGGTCTGCTCCTACGCCTGCTGACCTCCCAGCTCCTGCTAGAGCTTATCTCTAATACTCCCTCCTGCAGCAGTCTTTTATGCTCCTCAAGTGGGTCAATTGGCTTCAGGTGTAGGCCCTTCATCTTAATTGCCTGACCCTGCCAAAGGCTGTTAGGCTACTAGCCTGCTTGCCTGCTTTCCAGCCCTCTTCTTCGTCACAGTCCCAGAAGGATTCTGGGACATGTGGTCCCTTTTAGGGAAATTCGTGTTTCTTATGTCCTTACTACTTTTAACAGTAGTTTAACTTTTTCCCAATATTGTTCAAAGAGGGATTGTGGGATTTGATCTTTTTAGAGATAGACGGAAAATGAAGGGATACATTTCCATTATCCTTTTTAGTGTACCTTTGGTATTGGTGAGGATGTATAGTTTTAGAGAGGCAAAATACTTGTTCTTCAACTACAGTACTTTATTGGACTTAACCCTGGGAGTTCATCTTTACCTCTCGTGTGAGGTTGAGATCTTCTAAACTGACAATAAGCCAATTCCTCCTTTAACCCAATATCAGGATTCTCTCTCTCCAAGGATAAATACTGTGCCTCGGCCTGTGGAATCACCCCACCGCCCTGGACCTCGTCTACACCCAGGTGATCCTCCCATAGTACACCACCCCCAGGATTGGGATCAGGAAGCGTCTGCCCTCTCCTGGCCACCTGGGAGGAGACTTTAGGCAGGGTTTTAGTGGGGGATCTGCAGGATTCTCCACACAGCGCAAAGGAGACCTGGTCGCCCTACTTGTCATAGATGTCATACATCTTTGACACAATGGTGTCCCTAGGGAGTGGGGGAGACTTATTCCCTCAGAGCCTCGGTGTGCATGACACCGATCGGAAGTGACAAAGACTACGCTGGTGAGAAGGCCCCCGCTCCCGAAAGCAGGGGCTGTCGGCACCGAGAGACCTCTGTCTCTCTCTGGCCCAGGCCCGAACCCTTTGCGTGCCAGAGTGGTCCCAAGAGGGTACCCTGCTGGTCGGAACAGATGCGGTGAGACCCACTACACCATAACCGAAGGTGATGGTAATCTGCACACTGCTTGAAGCCAGAGGCCTTCGATGGAGTAGGCATAGCGTCGTTTTAGAAAAAATAGAAGCTTGACGAGCGTGTTCTCAAGTAGCGAACAGAGGGCGTGAAAAAAAAGAACTGAGGTCACGGGGCGCAACACCGATATATACACACGAAACCAGACGTCCTGTCTGGCGCGGGTCGCAAAGAGGCTTTGGGCAGAGCAGCAAAACATTTTCCAGAGAACAGCTGCACTAGGATAGGGATATCATCAATGAGGAATCTGTAGAAGTAAAGAATCCATTAGAAGTCGTGCTTACCTTAACCCAATTTCTGAGCTATCCCAGGACGGTGGAGTCCAGGACAGTACTTCTGTTGGTTGTCTTTGAGAACCCATGGGATGGTAGCTTCTCCTAATTTTGCTGGAACTTCTAAAGACATTACATTTTTATTTTGCATGTTGCATTTCCCCTGCACGCCCTAACTTCAGTACTTTTCTTGCACTCGCTGAGTGGGCCCTCCTGTACTACACCTCTTCCCTCAAGTAGCTTTTCGGACATCTAGAAAACTCCCAGGCTTTGGCACAGGCTATGGCTGAACTTCTGAAGTTTTTGTTATAAAAAGATTGGTGCCTTATAACTAGAAGGCCTATGTATTGATATGTGCTATGCCTGCTTTAGTGAATGCATTTATTGTGTGAAGAACTGCTAGTGATTCTACAGTAGTGTATAACCCAGATTAGGTTACCCTACAGGGAGTTGTATTACTTACCTTCAGATATTTAAAATGCACCTTCATGTTTTATTCTAATAAATCATCGTTATTTGTATAACTTAACTGTGTGGGTCTTTTCCTTATCAAGTCTGCCAAGTTTTAACTTACTACGCAACCGTATCCCCCTTCGTGATTAGTTCAGCTTTACTGCTTGATAAATGCTAATTAAGAGTGTGGCTGTGCTTAACTGAGGTTGTGAATAGGTAGGGATTTTGAAAAATACTCCTCTAAAAGTTCTGAAGACCCATAGGATTGCTGCTACGGACAACCAGCCCAGCATTACCCAAGCCATCTACTGGCTCTCCTGCAACAGGGGAAAAAATAAAACACTGGTGCGATTGTTTAGTCCTATACTAGGGCCCTGCGATCAGTGGACTTCAGAAATGTCTGGGGACCATCTTGTGGGCTGCCCCTCTTCTGGCCACGCCTCTAGGCTGCTATGGTTACTGTTCTGAACTGGTGCTTCTGACATGCTTGGAAAGCTCAAAGACACATTTCTACATAAGTCATCAGTGCCAAGCCTCCAGAACACCTCCCCAAGGGCAGATAATATGGGAGAAACAGATGTTTCATGGGACAGTGACAAATCGGTCACAACTGGCTGCATAGAGGCTGCTCCCCACGAGCCAAGAAAAGCAGACATGAGAAGCATACCCAAGAGGAAATAGTGCAAGTGGCCGATTTGTTAGACTCGGATGGGGTAGATTTGATCAAAAATATTTTACTGCAAATCGAAATTAACTTAAAACATTTTTTTTAATGCAGGGGGAGTCCCCCGCAGCATCCCCTTACCCCTCCCTGCCCTAACTTTTACCTTTACCCCACACCCACCTATTATGCACTACACATATACCACATTACCTACCATTTACGGTCAAATAGATTCGGTCACTTCTCCTTAGGTGAAATTGCATTCGGTTAAATCTACGGTATCGGTTAGAGTCAGAAGACATATTTCACCCCAGATCCACTGACTGGCAACCATCCCTGTGGGCAGACCTGAATATGGCACAGAGGATGAGGAAGCCTCTTGACAAAGATGCAAGACTCTGGATGAGATCAGAATGCCGAAGCCAGAAATAGCAGGCGAAGTGACTGACACACCAAAGCTCGATCCTAAAATGTTGACATTTGTTACCAAGGCGTCCAAGGACGTTCATAAGGGTGTGGAAAGAAAATAGAGGATCTGTCAGGGAAAAGTCCTGGATTCGTCAGGACCAATAGCAAAGAACATGGACCTTGCAGAGAGAGCTAAGGACATCGGAGAGCCGGTGGACGTAGATACTCTGGGAGGCTGGGTGCAAAGAGCAGTATGCCTAGTAGGTAATGCAAACTGTGCCATCTCTTCAGAAAGGAGTGGAGGCCTGGTGCTGAAGATAGACAACAAACTTGGAGATCTGGCCCCATATGGGGCAGGAGCGCAGCAGAAGGTCTTCCATTTTGCAAGGCATTCACCAAAGAAATGAGCAGGTTCATGGGCACCAACACCACTCTCGCAAAGGCTCAAACGTCCATTAAGAAAATCGTTCCCAATAGCAAGCACTTCAAGATGGAGGGAATCGACCTGCCCAGAGACATCCTGAGGAAGGAAGGCCAACTTGCAGGGATCGATCTAAAGGATGCATACCTTACATGCCGGTAGCGGCACAAGACGGCACATTACTCCGCTTCTCCTGGGGGGCACGGATGTGGCAGTTCAGAACCCTGCCATTTGGACTATCATCCGCCCCATGGGCATTCACCAAGCTCATGAGACATATGGCCTCAGCGACCAGATAAAGAGGAATAAGAACTATTATATACCTGCATGACTTTCTTATCATAGCTTCAAGCAAAGAGGTTTTGCAGGAGCAGGTAGCTTCGACTGGAAATGATAAGTTACTCACCGTAATGACTAACGTGCTCCTAGTCCATAGTCCCCTTTCCTCCATACTATATGGGCGTCCCTCGCTGGGGACGGGAGATCGAACCTTTTTCACCAGAAAAGAACTTCTTCGCCTTTAAATTTAGAGGTGCGCTAGGAGCGTGCACTCCCCTGACCCCGCCCACCGGCGCCATTCTACAGTCCCCATTGATGCATCTAGAAATATTACCATTGCCTAATGACACCATCCACCTTGCAATAGAGGCCATAGATGCCCGATATCCTGGCCTTGACCCCCGCCGAAGGTGACGAAGAGAGCCTCAGATTTGCAGAAGCTCTTGGTCCTGTCCAGATAGAATTTCAGGGCGCGCCCGACATCTAGACAATGCAAGATCCTCTGAGCATCGTCCTTAGGGTCCGCAAAGACGGTAGGTAAGAGTATCTCCTCATTTAGATGGAACCAAGAGACAACCTTAGGCAAGAAAGCAGGGTGCGTTCTAAGGAGCACCTTGTCTCTATGAAAGGTAGTGTAGGGTTCTGAAGCGACAAGTGCTTGGATTTTGCTAACCCTGCGTGCAGACGTAAGACCCACTTAATGGTGACTAGCCTGATGTCCGCGGATGCCATTGGCTCAAATGATTTATGCACAAGGCGCCCAACCCTACATTAAAGGCCCACACAGGTTGTGGCTTCTTCATAGGATGGTAGACCCTGGTGAGGCCCCCCAGATGTCTTAACCACCAGGTTGGAGGATGAGAAAACATCCTCCCCAGAGTTCCGGTAGGCTCCGATGGCCGTCAGATAGGTGCAGGATGTCTCTATTTGCACCCCGAGAGTGTAAGGTCTGCAGAGAAGTATAGCACATCGTCCAACATTCAAGTAAGGGGATCAACTTCCTTTGATTCGGCCCAGTGGCAAAACCTAGTCCATTTGCTCTTGTGCTGGCTCATAGCACCCTGTATGATGGCTAGGTTAGCCTGCGACAGATGAAGATGCTTTAGTGTGACCTGCACAGGAACCACGCTGCGAGGGCTAACTTCTGCGGAGCTGGGTGGATGACCCTGCCTCCCTTATGTGACAGATGATGAGCTGGGCCCAACAGGAGGTGAATCGGAGGCTGGTCCGAAAGGGTCAGTAGTTCTGAGAACCATGGACTTGCAGGTCACCACGGAGCTGTCAGAATGAATCTGAGATGACGTGACTCCCTTATCTTACAGATCACCCTGTGAACCAGGGGAGTGGAAGGAAATGCATATGCGTTCATGTTGTTCCACAATAACTGTAAGGCGTCGCCCAGGGAGCCTGGGCCTTGTCCCTGCCAGGATGCGAACAGAGGGCTCTTCCTGTCGTGCCAGGTGACAAAAAGATCCACCCTGGGGCTGCCCCCATCTGCTGAAGATCCCCTGAAGGAACTGATTGTTCAATTGCCACTCGTAATTGTCGGCACCCAATCTGCTGAGTTTGTCCGTCTCCAGGTTGGACTCCCGCGGGAGGTGGATTGTGCTCAAGGGAATGTTTTTCTCCAGAGCCCACTCCCAAATGTGGACTGCCAGGCTGCATAGGGGAGGACACCTGGTGCTACCTTGCTTGTTGATGTAATACATGCTAGTGGAATTGTCCGTTTGGATGAGGATCGTCTTGCCACTGATAAGCGGCAGGAATGCCTTGAGAGTGAGCCAGATCGCCTTCACCACTAGCCAATTGGTATGAGCTTCCTGTTCCCGAAGAGACCAGACTCCATGAACGCTGTGGGTGTCTAGGGTAGCCTCCCACCCCCACCCCCCCCCCCCCCCCAATGAGGTAATGAGGTATCCGTGGTGCTGACTGCCAGAAGGGCCTGCCTATCCTGAAGTTGCAGTCCGTGCTCTACCAGACAAGGTCCTGGTGGAGGACGGGAGGTATGCTGACAAGCTCTGCGTGGGAACCCCGCTACTAACTTCATGAGGCTGTGAAGGGAAGCTGAAATCTCATTTTGAGCCTCCTGTAAAGGCACTGCTAGTAAACATGCCGCCATGATACCCAAGAGGGAACAAGTTACTTACCTGTAACTGTTGTTCTCCAGCATGGGTCTGGCATGGATTCACATGCTCATGAATATTCCCCGTCGTCAGGCTGGGAATCCTCGGTAAAGAAAAAAACAGTATCAGTTTCGTTTCTGATCTGTCTTTCGTAGTAGTAACCAATCACTGGTCTCTGCGTCATACTGACCACAGCCAATGACTGCCCTCTACCTAAGCCCCGCCTCTGGCAGCCATCTTCAGATTTGGAAGCACGTGAAGTGGCAGTATGACCAAGTGAAGAGCCGCAGAGGGGTAGGCGGGAGGGTTCGCATGTGAATCCATGCCAGACCCATGCTGGAGAATAACAGTTACAGGTAAGTAACTTGTTCCTTCTCCAGCATGGGGTCTGGCATGGATTCACATGCTCATGAATAAAGAATACATAGCAGTACACACATGCACAACCACGGGAGGTGGCAAAGGCTCAACATTAAGCATTACATCAAACTCAACATCAAGCATCTTACCTCCTCACCAGGCTCACCTCAGGCGAACAGGTTGCGCAGCACTGCTTGGCCGACCCTGGACTCCTCCCTGGAATCCCGATCGACGCAGTAGAATTTCGTGAAGGTGTGCGTCGACCTCCACGTAGCAGCCCTGCATATGTCCAGCAGGGGCACACCAGATAGGAACGCCGTGGTAGCTGCGATCGCTCTGGTGGAATGGGCTCTCGGACGGCCAGGCAGCGGTCGGTTTGCCAACCGGTGACAGTACATGATACAGCCGGAGAGCCATCTGGAAATGGAGGCCTTCGAGAGAGCCTTCCCCTGATTAACAGGTCCAAAGTTTACAAAAAGTTGTGACGTCTTCCGAAAGCACTTCGTGCGGTCCACGTAGAACTTCAGCGCTCTAGCCACATCCAGCGAGTGCAAAGTCCTCTCAGCCGGCGACAAAGGCGACGGGAAGAACACAGGTAACACCAAAGGTTCGTTGAGATGGAAGTCCGACGGTACCTTGGGCATGAAGGAGGGGTGCGTCCTGAGCACTACCCTCGTGGCGTGGAAAGTCAAGTACGGAGCCTTGCAGGAAAGGGCCTGGATCTCTCCCACCCGTCGTGCGGAGGTGATGGCCACGAGAAACGCTGTTTTCCACGACAGAAACTTCAACGGGGCCGAGTGTAGAGGCTCGAATGGAGGTCCCATGAGCTTGGTCAGCACCACGTTGAGCTCCCACGCCGGGGCCGGAGCCTTCACCGGCGGGAACGATCTGAATAGTCCCTTCATGAACTCTTTCACCAGACGATGAGACCACAAGGACGTCCGCCCCGTGGTTCTGGTGTATCGGGAGATCGCAGCAAGATGAATCTTGATGGACGCGTGTGCCAGTCCAGCCTTGGCCAGCGTCAGCAGGTACGGCAGTACTTGGGGAGCCGTAATCCGTAGAGGGTTAATCTTCTGTGCGCGGCACCAGACAGAAAACCTCTTCCATTTGTGTCCGTAGCACTTTAGAGTCGAGGACGCCCTGGCCTTCGCAAGAACCTCTCTGCAGTCGGCCGGTATGTCGTATCCTCCGAACTCTAGCGCTGCAGGAGCCAGGCCTGCAAGTTCAGTGACTTGGGGTCGTGGTGGAGGATGGCGCCTCCTTCCCTGGAGAGTAGATCCGCGTCCGCCTGCAGCTTGATTGGCGGGGACGCTGACAAGTCCAGAAGGTCCGGGAACCAAATCTGCCTCGGCCACGCAGGTGCGACGAGGATCATCCTGCACCGTGACCTCTTGAGCTGATTGATGAGCCGGATTAGCAGAGGCAGGGGAGGGAACGCGTAGAGGAACAGGCCCTCCCAGGGGAATGAGAAAGCATCGCCCATGCTCCTCGCCTGGGGAAACCTGCTGGCGAACCTCCGGCACTTGGTGTTCGTCGCCGTCGCGAACAGGTCGATCTGGGGTGTGTCCCACCGTCGGAAGAGGCGATCCACTAGATCCTGCCGTAGTTCCCACTCGTGGCACGAGCGCAGCTCCCTGCTGAGTGAGTCGGCGATGGTGTTTTTTATCCCTGCCAGATGAAACGGCACCAGAAATATCCCTTGGGCTATGGCCCAATGCCACAGGTCCTGCGCCTCCTTGGACAGCGCTGGGGACCTGGTTCCGCCCTGTTTCCTGATGTAGAACATGGTGGTGGTGTTGTCCGTGAAGATCCTCACCACCTTGCCCTTGAGGGACGGAAGGAAGGACCTGAGGGCCCAAAACACTGCACGGAGCTCCAGGACGTTGATGTGCAGGGACTTCTCCGTCGGGAGCCAAAGTCCTCTTGCGTGCAGATTTTCGGTGTGCGCTCCCCACCCTTCCAGGGAGGCATCCGTGGTCACTGTCTCCTGGTGGGCTGGGGTCTGGAAGTCCATGCCCGCCGTCAGATGCGCGCGGGTGCCCCACCACCGTATCGCTCGTCGGAAGCTTTCGTCGAGCTTGATCCTCTCCTCGAAGCTGCCCGTCGTCTGGATCCAACGCGCGTCCAGGAATTCCTGCAACGGGCGCATCCGGAGCCTGCACATGGGTACGAGGTAGATGCAGGAAGACATCATTCCGAGGAGGGACTTGACGGACCTCACTTTGGCCGCGTCGGCCACCAACATCCGTTGCACCTTGCCCAAGATGGTCCTGGTCCTCTCCTCCGACGGGGAGGCCAGAAGGGACACTGTGTTGAGCCTTGCCCCCAGAAACAGTGCGTCTTGAGCTGGTACCAGGTGGGATTTGGCGTAGTTCACGGAGAATCCCAGGTCCGTGAGAAGTTGGACGGTCCTTGCCGTGTGGGCCACGGCGAGCTCCCTCGTCTTGGCGCGGATGAGCCAGTCGTCCAGGTAGGGGTAGACGTGGATGCCCTCGCGGCGCAGCTGCGCCGCCACCGGTGCGAGGCACTTGGTGAATACCCTGGGTGCCGACCGTAGTCCGAAGGGGAGGGCTTTGAACTGGTAGTGGCGCCCTTGGACCACGAACCTGAGGAATTTTCGGTGCCCCTTCAGGATGGGAATGTGGAAGTAGGCATCCTCCAAGTCCAACGACGATAGGAAGTCTCCTTCCTCCAGCTGGCCTAGGACGTGCTGGAGGGTGACCATCCGGAACTTCTGCGCCTTGATGAACTTGTTCAGGCGTCGCAGGTCCAGGATGGGGCGCCATCCCCCTGTCTTCTTCTTCACGAGGAAGTATCTTGAGTAGACTCCGGAGCCCCGGAGCCTCTTTGGGACGAGTTCGATGGCGCCCTTTCTGAGCATCGCCCTTACCTCCAGAAGAAGTTGAGGAACGTGAAGTTCTTTCCTGGTCACGGGGGGTACACGCGGGCATCTTCTCTGAAACTCGAGTGCGTGTCCCCGGGCCAGAGCGTCCAGCACCCAACTGTCGGTGGAGATGGACTCCCACACGCCGACGAAGTTCGCCAGCCGGCCTCCCACCGGGGTGCTTCGGTGGGGGCCCGACCCCGCGGCCGGTTCAATCCTGCTTGGACGCGGCCTTGCCGCCTTGACCTCCTTGGCGACGACGGCGGGGTCCACCAGCCTTGCCTCGTCCTCTGTAGGCCTCTTGCGACGACGAGCGGGCCGCTTGACGGTAGGAAGCGAAACCGCCGCCGGAACCTTTGGAGGCGCCCTTGCCTCCGCCGCTCCGAAAGGGCGTCCGTCGTTGCTGCAGGGCTCCGAGGGCCCGGGCCGTCTCGGTGTCCGCCTTAATGGCCTGAAGGGAGTCGTCCACAGCCTTCCCAAACAGGTTGTTCCCGTCGAAGGGCATGTCCAGGACTCTGGTCTGGACGTCTTGACGGAAGTTCGTAGCCTTGAGCCATCCCCGACGCCGAAGGCAAACACCGTTGCCCAACTGGCGGAACCCAGTGTCGGCGATGTCCGTCGCCACGGTGATGGCGTGGTCGGAGGCCACCTCACCTTCCTGCAGGATCTCCAGGGCCTCCGCCCTCTTGTCGTCCGGCAGAAAATCCAGCAGGGGAGCTATCTTGAACCAGAGCTCCCTGTCGTAGCGAGCCACGATCGCCAAGGCGTTGGCCGCTTTAATCGTCGTCGCTGCCGACGAGATGACTCTGCGTCCCATCGCATCCAATTTCTTTCCTTCGCCGTCCGGCGGGGAAGTCGATGTGGAGGCCGCACCCCACCCCGCTTTCTTCCTGGCCGCCGCGGAGACGACGGAATCCGGGGTAGGCTGTGCCCGGAGGCACAGGGGGGCCGTGTCCGGGACCCGGTACTTTTTCTCGTACCGGTCTCTTCTAGCTGGCGTCGTGGAAGGGTTCTTGAGGAGCGTAAGGCCCTCATCCCAGATGTCGTCCAACAGAGGCACTGCGAGGACCGTCTTCCTCTTGGCCTCGCGCCGCTGATAAAGGAAGCCTTCCTTTTTCTTCTCCTCAGGGCAGAGTTGGAAAAGCTCGGACGCCCTGGAGATCATGGAATGGAACGATCCGATCTCGTCGGGCGGGGAAGCCCTGGCGGGAGGCGACGACGGAATATCCGCGTTGTATGCCTCGTCGTCCGTACCTGTCGTTGCCGTGTCAGTCCCCGTATCACCCCCTCGGGTAGACGGGGAGGAGGGCTGGACGGGGTGCGACGGCTGAAAAGGAGGTAGAGGATGGATCCTTCTTTTCTTGGCAGGGGGAACACCAGAAGGTCCCGGTTCTGGATCCCCCGACGGTAGAGGTTCCTCCGTCGGTAATGGTAGCCTCGTCCTTATCTCGGAGCATAAGGACTGTATGGCCAACAAAATGGCCGCCGAGTTGTCTTGCGGCGCTGGCAGAGGTGAATCCGACGGGCGAGCAGGGGCCCCGTCGGTATCCTCGACGATGTCGTCGTCGTCACTTGCGTCGGGGTCCACTCCGACGGGCTGGTCTTCTTCCACGCCTAGGCCGTGGCTTAAGACTTCGATCAGCTCCTCCTCTGAGGCTGAGGTCGAATCTACGACGACGCCCTGCCCCCCCTTCTTCTTCCCCACGGGGAGTTTCACGGGGGTTCTGTCGATGGGCACAAAAGAAGACTCCCTCCGAGGAGGCAGGGAGATTCTGGGCCCCGAGGTCGCCACCACTGGTGTAGCCTCCATAGGCTGAGCCAGGGCCGCCGCGACTTTCTCGATAGAGGGCTTGGCCGGATGGATCAAGGCCTTCACCACCTTAGGCGCGCTCACCGCCTTATCCTTGAGGGAGGGGGCACTGCCACGCTCCTCCTCTGCCTTAGAGCTCGACCGGGGCCTCTCCAGGAGCTTCGCCGGGTGCTCGGCCTTCCTCTTACCCGACCCAGAGCGTTGGCTCGTGGTCGATGGTGCCGGGGAGGGTGCGCCCTGCCTGACGCCCGTAGAGCCCGACCGTTCGGCGCTCCCGGTGCCAGCGGACTCGCGGTTCTTAGCCTTATGTTGGGCCCCCGTCGCCGGGGCGCCCTCAAAGGTCTTAGAAGACCGCTCCGATTTCTTCTTCTTCTCGCCGGACGGGCTCTTACCCTGCAGCCAGTTGGCGAGATGTTGATGGCGGTCCTTCATGGTCCGCTCCGACATGTTGCCGCAAAACGCACAGTCCTTCTCCACGTGCGTCTTGTCCTCATGAAGGCAGTAAAGGCAGAAAGAATGTTCGTCCTCCTTAAAGATGTTCTGCAGCTGGCATCCAGGGCAGACCCTGAACAGCTTTCCGGGCGTCGAGCTTCCCTTCTCCTGGGCCATCTCCGAGACCGGGCCTGAGAAGCTTCTGGAGTCCTCCGAAGCGTAGCTCGACGAAATCTTCACCCTTGAGGGGCGTAGAAGAATCCGACACAGGTCCCCGTTAATCGGATGTAGGATCGGTGGAGCTTGAGGCTCTTTTGACCGAAAAAAATCGAAGTTTTTGTGAAAAAGCGCGAAAAAATAGCACTAACGCTCGAGAGCAATAGCACGAGGATCCCAACACATGAACGTGCGGTAAAAATCTGAAGATGGCTGCCAGAGGCGGTGCTTAGGTAGAGGGCAGTCATTGGCTGTGGTCAGTATGACGCAGAGACCAGTGATTGGTTACTACTACGAAAGACAGATCAGAAACGAAACTGATACTGGTTTTTTCTTTACCGAGGATTCCCAGCCTGACGACAGGGAATATTCATGAGCATGTGAATCCATGCCAGACCCCATGCTGGAGAAGTGCTGGTACCACCATGCATGAGGTCACCGCTCTGCTAAGAAAATGACTGGTGGCCCTCTTGATGGCTGTGATCTTTTCCTCCGAGGGAAAGACTCTCTCAGAGCTTGTGTCCCAGATGAAGCCCAGGAAAGCCAGATTCTGTGTCGGCTGCAGCTGTGACTTCTTGAGATTGATGGAAAATTCCAATTCATGTAGCGTATTCAGGAGGGCGGAGGAGGTGTGCTTGACCGCCTCCAAGGATCGCACCCTGACGAGCCAGTCGTCCGGGTACGGGTAGACGTGGTTGCCTTGAGCCCTGAGGAGGGCTGTGACTGCATTCATGAGCCTGGTAAATACCCTGGGTGCTGAATTAATTGAGACCAAAGGGTAGAACCTTGCACTGGAAATGGAAGCCCATGACCCTGAACCTCAGGAAGGACCAATGAGACTGCCAAATCAGGACGTGTAAATATGTGTCCTTCAGTTCCAGGGATGACATCCAGTCTCCCCTGCACAGTGTCTCTGCAATAAGCGCTGGCGTAACCATCTTGCACTTTTGAATCAGGAGGGAAAGGTCCAGGCTGTAACTCTGAGGCAAGTCTGGCTCTTCTCGTGTTTGGCGAAAATCCTGGAGTAGAAGCCCATGCCCCTTTGCGAGGCTGGGATTTCTTCCTCTGCCAGTTGCAGTCCCAATCCGAGGGAGCAGAGGGAGTAACCGGTAGGCGGTAATCCATGGACACTACGGATAGAATCCAGAGGTCTGCGAACCTCGTGCACCAACAATGTGCTTGCAAGTCTGCCCCCCCCACCAGAGACACTAGACACCAAATTTCCCTCCAACTCGGACGTTTCCTGGGAAAGGAATCGCCCTTACGGGGTGCGATGGAAAAACGCAGCCCTACCTTGGGCTTTGACTTGCGTTTGACGAAGTTCTTCAAGTCTTCTGGAGGCAACTTCTCAAACAGCACCCTCCACCGAGCTAACCGGTTCTTCAGAGCGTGTAGTGTAAGCACATCACACATGTTACAACCCTCCCAGCCATTTTCGTGGCCAAGGCAGCGGAGGCAAAGAGCATGGGGGTTGGACATAGGGAAGAGTCCTTTGCAGGCTGGACAACTGCTGAAACCCGCTGAAGTCGACATGCGCCGGGGAGGAGTGTGGCGCAAGAGGACAGAGTAGCTGATTAAGACCAGAAAACAGAAGACAAAAGACAGTATCCAGGGAAGAGCATGTGGAATTACAAGGCCAAAGCCAAACCCAGGAGCTCTGGTGAAAGCAGCCCATTCCCGTCGACGCAGAAAAAGAGGACTGGGGAGTGGCACCGGTGGACGGATAGCGCATGCTTCCAGGGTTGCGGCCCTGCACGGGCCCAGAGGGGAATGTCATGCCTTTTTTCCTTCTGAGGCTGGGGCTGAGGAGGGGGACTGAAATAAACCCTTAATTCCCTGCCTTGTGTTTGCGGCGGTGCCGACTAGGAGAACGGTCCAGCTACCTGAACCTTTGTTCCTGGAGCCACGGAACACACCGAAAGCCACCTCTTGTCGGAACGCTGATGCGTCTGGCTGTACGTTTTGGGTGGGGACTTAGTGAGGATAGATAAGGATTTTGCAGTTTGGGAACTGTTGTTCTCATCAAGCTCCTCATCGGTGGTGGAATAAAAGAGGTCGCAACCCTTGAATGGAAGGTCCAATATGCATTCATGGACGTCCAGGTTAAACGTGGTTGCCCGTAGCCAGGCCGTCCTTCTCATGTATGAGGCAATGCAGATGGCATGGCCGGAGGTGCCTATATGCACAACGGTGGACTCGATGTCCTGAGCTACCATTTTAGCTTGTGCCAGCCCATCCTTGAAACGTGCCTGACTATGAACCGGAAGTTCTGTAAGGAAGTCGGCTATTACCCACCAAAGCCTTTCATTAACGGTTGCGAGCATGGCGTCTGCATTAGATTGACAAAGGTGTAGTGAGGCGTTCAAATAAACTTTTTTTCCATATGCCTCCAAGGTCTTCTCCGCTTTGCCTAGAAGAACTGAAGATGAGGTAGCCAAGGACGACTGAGGCTTGGAGTAGAGTGAGACCACAGCAATCACTGAAGAGTGTGGCTGAGGGTGTGTCGACCGCAAGAGAGGATCCCCCTCCAGTTGCCTGTATTTGGCGTTGAGGCGCTGATTGGTAGGCTGTGCCGAATGGGGTTTAAGCCATCCCTTTTTGGCCAAGGCGACTACGTCCTTTTGCTTCAGGATCCCCGTTCTGTCCGCGGGGTGTAGAGTGAGGACTTGGCCAGGATCCCGACCTCCATTTGTTCAACCTCGGGTTGCGGAAGCCCCAAGTATTCGGCCAAACCTGCAAGTTGTTCATGGAAGGCCTTGGCTGAAGATGGCGTGTCAGAGTTGTCCTGCTCGTCGGTGTCAACCAGGGTGTCCGGCTGGTCTGGTGCTAGACGAGGAGTGCTGGGCGCAGAAGGCTGAGGTGAGGAGACCGGAGCCGAAGGCTGGTGTGGAGGCTGGTGTGGAACTGCCTGAACTGTAGGAGGCAGGGAAGCCGGAATCGAAGGAGCCGGTGTGGGCAGCCGTGGCTCAGCAGGGGCCAAAGGCGCTGGAGCCATAGGGGGAAGGACTGGGGGTAGCATGTCACCTGATCACATCCATCACATCCCGAAGGATGGCGTCCATCTGAGGGAACCTCATAAGCTTGAGGAATTTGTCAAAAAGCCTGTCCTTGCAGGCTAGTGTGAGGGTAGGTGGTATTGATGGAGTAGCGGGAGACTGCTGGGGCCTGTGCGTACTCTGCCTTTCTGGTTGCGGGGTAAATCTGCCCTGCAACGCTGAAGGATAAGCTGCAGGCCACATACCTTGTGAAGACCAGTCTACCCTTGTACCTTGTGAAGATCAGTCTACCCTGGTGAAGACCAGTACCACCTGGCGAAGACCAGTACCACCTGGACACTCTATCTCCTACCTGCTTCCCAAATGGGGGTGGTGTCGGACGAGCAGCCATTTTCTCTGGCGTGGTGGCCATTTTGTCAGGCTGCATGCCACTTGCCTGGGTTATGGTGCTTGCCTCACGTGTCCGGCCTCCTCCTTGACTCTAGGCAGTGGAGCTCGAGGCCTACCCTGCACCTTAGGATGAGGCCTGGTGGGCGCAGTAATCTCGGCTGTGTCGCCTGTAGTGCTGCGTACAGGCGCCCCCTCAGAGATGTATCCGGTAGTAGGGCGTAGACCCTCGGGTGGATACCCGGTAAAATTTCCCTCCCACTCGGACGTTTCCTGGGAAAGGAATCGCCCTTACGGGGTGCGATGGAAAAAAGCAGCCCTACCTTGGGCCTTGACTTGCGTTTGACGAAGTTCTTCAAGTCTTCTGGAGGCAACTTCTCAAACAGCACCCTCCACCGAGCTAACCGGTTCTTCAGAGCGTGTAGTGTAAGCACGTCACACGTGTTACAACCCTCCCAGCCATTTTCGTGGCCAAGGCAGCGGAGGCAAAGAGCATGGGGTTGGACGTAGGGAAGAGCCCTTTGCAGGCTGGACACCTGCTGAAACCCGCTGAAGTCGACATGCGCCGGGGAGGAGTGTGGCGCAAGAGGACAGAGTAGCTGATTAAGACCAGAAAACAGAAGACAAAAGACAGTATCCAGGGAAGAGCATGTGGAATTACAAGGCCAAAGCCAAACCCAGGAGCTCTGGTGAAAGCAGACCATTCCCGTCGACGCAGAAAAAGAGGACTGGGGAGTGGCACCGGTGGACGGAGTCAGGATAGCGCATGCTTCCAGGGTTGCGGCCCTGCACGCCTCCAAATTTAAAGAAGATTTTTTTCTGGTGAAAAGGGTTCAGTCTCCTGTCCCTAGAGAGGGACGGCCATACAGTATGGAGGAAAGGGGACGAGAGGTAGGAGTACCGTTCTGACTTCTCTCAGGTTTCTTGTAAACAGGGAGAAATCCGAACTTGTCCCAAAGAGGAGGATGGAATTCCTAGGATTCGTGTTAGACACAAAGAGGGTGTGCCATTACAGAAAAGGAAGGCTATCAAAAGAAATCAGAGCGGGTCTAAAAAAGAAAGTGATCTCCCTGCGCGCTTGTGGGATGTTTTTACCCATGCATCCAAGCCCTACCATAAAACTGTGCAGTACTGGCATGGAAAACATGATGGCCAGAACTCCCCAGAGAGTGCACAGGGAAAACATGAAGAATAGGCTGCCACCCATTTTTGCCTATGTTGTGAGCACAGGAGGGCACTGCCTAAAACCACCATTGGGCTACACACACAGTAGCCTGAAACCATTAGGAATGGCAATGCTGATTGCCAAAAAGCAACTCAGAACTGTGGGGAATTCATTTTCTTAATCCCAAAAATGGTTGCAATACCAGTACTCACCACTATCAGAAAGCCAGCGTTTTAAAACCACCAGACTTTTGTGTAAAACTGAACAGAGGAACCCAAACCAGGCCAAGGAAAGACTTGCTAAGAGGTGGATGCAATGTAAAACTATATTCTGAAATGACTTGAAGGAAGTAATTATTTAATGTATATGTAAAAATTGTAAGTTTGATTTAAACTGGGAACTAAAGTGACATTTAGCTGAATTCTGCCTGACAACTACCCCCGACAGGAGAAACCTGCTCAGCCACTCTTCCCAGGCCTAGCTGCATCCTGCTTCCCCACCAAAAGGAGTTGACACCTCTCTGATTAGATTAGGGGATGGGGCACCGGCAGGAGGTTGAACAAACCCTTGTCCTGGACTCAGGCAAATGTTATATTGGGGGGGCCATAAAGTGGCTTCCTCTTGGGGAAACTGGGAGGGGCAGTGCCTCTGCTAGCAGCTGAGCTTGGGGGAAGTGGATAAACCAGTTCTTCCACCATGTGATGTGGGAAGCCATACCCTTTTTTTGACCATGGCATAAGTTAAAAAGATAGATAACTCATAGTGCGGACTGGTCAAAATTATATAAGTAATATCATTATTCTTGTGATTTTTCTGTGCACGTTTTAAGAGGCGTTTGGACCCTGTGGTGTATTCTGGGGGGTTGCTAGCGGAAAATAGGGTCTCACTCCAAATGTCTGCATGTTAAAAATCTGACACTTCATCAATTAATGTCCATACTCCTTGCGCACATATGTGTAATTTTTGGTAAATGTCCGATATTGGTAAACCAGTCAAAAAGCGCAAAATGTTGTCATTTTTTAATGCAAGCCCCCAGGAAGATCAGAGGCGGACAAGCATGGACCATAAGGAATATATAATGTGTACATGTAATTTCAACAAATTGTGTATCCGGGAAATATGTATTTGAATCAAATATAGATTTGTGGGCAAATTGACCAGGGGAGGATCCTCTGACCCATAAACAGACCTCATCATGATGACAATCCATTTCCTTCCCCCAATCATGGGAGAGGGGAGAATTGGGCCAATGACAAGTAGAGAGGGGCAGGCTTAGCTAGGCCCAGGCACACACCCAGTTTCAAAACACATAAAAAGAGACTGCTGGGACAGGTAGAGAGATTCATTTTCCATTTCTGCGGAGCATTTTGACAGCCGACATCCCATCCAGAGAGAGACCAGAGATCCAGAGAGACCAGAGATCCAGAGAGACAAGAACTGTGCAGTGCTGAGAGCAGAACCAGAGAACAGACCGCTGTGAGCAGAACCGGCAGAAGTTATAGTGCCTCCGTAATTACGATCGACGTGCGCGAGTAAATTTGCTGCGATTTGACATTTTGTACAATTTCTCCACTTGTAAAAATAGCAGCTCCATTCTTTCCTTTGTTAAAATCCGTTTGCAACCTGGTAATAACTCATAGAGCATTGCTAAAGTGAGCCTGAACTAATACCAACAAGCATCTCTCACTCACCCTGAATCTCTAGAGGGAATTAAAAGCTTTTTAGCACATTTTTCACTTCATTGTCATCACATTCAAAGCATTTTGGGCCTGTGTTTCAAACCTCTACCCGTTTTCCTCTAAGCTTGCTGGGGGGGGGACTGCATTTCGTATTGCATTTTGTTGGGATTCTTGAAGACTGTGTGCTCTCCTTCCATTTCTTACATTGCATAGGGGGGGGGGGGTAAATTGTCAAGGAAAAGTGATTACATTGTCTTTTGTTGAAGCCATATCAAGTTATTTTCTGTACTGCATTTCATTCATCATTGCGTTTCCTTGAACCATATAAAGCATTCTTTCCCACCTTATTCTTCTGTTCCTATTCATAAGTTAACGCTTGCTGATTACTGCTCATATTCACAAGTGTAATATCCATTATCAATTTATTTATAGAAGTGTGATATATATATATATTGTTTACATTTTCAAATAAACCTTTTAATTTGCAAAACAAACCTACTTCTTGGCTCAGTGGGGTCAGGGGGATTTCTAAGAGGGGGGGTGTTATACAAGGGTTGTCATCCAGAGTACTGAACTGGACATAAAAATATATCAATAAGGGTTTTCCTCAGCATCCCAGACTAGGCATTGATTTAGCTGTGTTCATTGAATATCGCTTACACACTCTGGCGAGAATAGTAGGACTTTTAGCCTCATCCATTCAGGCCATATTTCAAGGGCCCTTAGACTACAGAGCCCTTCAGCGGTTGCAAATAAGGCAATTAACAAGTAGGGCTCAGATATCACCAGATAGTGCCTCTGGATCAGCAAGCGAGGACGGAGCTGGAAGGGTGGCTCCAGAACATGGAAGCATGGAACGGGAGAGACATTTTCGGAGACGTACCGGAGCTAGTCAGAGCTGGACGTCAGCAGGTGGAATGCTCACCTGGTATACACGGGGACGTCACTCAGCCTGTTCTGACCCCTTACAACCTCAAACCCTTCCCTGCAGTCTACTCGACTAGAGACTGGGCCTGAAACACAGGATTGGTAGAGTTTAACTCCCTATTGCCTCTGTGTGCTTGAACGCCTTCTTCCCCGGGGTCCAACCCTTCCCTTTGATCCACAGCTCACCTTGTTTTCTTGGATATTGTGCTCTCCGTCCTGCTTTCAGCGCAGGGGCGCGTTTATTTATGCAGGCTCGTTGCTGTCTAGTTACTTCACTGGCAAGAGTCTGACAGGTAAGTATAATGAGTCTTTTAAACAGTTCTCTAACTTCGTTCCTTTCCTTCCTTAGATGATGGCCGGCGTCCGGGGATGGCGACATGCTGCTGAGATGAGTAGCGCTGAAAGTGAGTGAGAGCACGATGCGCGATGCAACCCTTTCGTATTTGTATTGAACTGAGTTCTTTTTCTGTGTCTTTCAGGTGCTGCAACGTTTTCAGCGTGGATGCCAGTTATGAAGAAGAAATGCGGTGAGTAAGCGCAGTATGCGGCGCCTCTAGATGTTTCCACGCTAACCTGGAGTGTCTTTTCCCTCTTACAGATAGATGAGAAGTTCCGGAGATAGAGTTCCCCCAGAGCGGCTGGGATTCAGGTAAGCGTTTGAAGCTCGTACAGTCTTTAAAAATAAGCAAAGATTTGCTGAATGCTTAACGAATGCCTTTTTTCTGTTCTGTTCTTTTCCCTTTTCCTTAGAAAGCGGAGTGCCGGGATGGGAATGACACAGCCGAAGATGCCCGCAGAACACAAGGAGCGATGAATGATGGGCAGAAGCACCGCAAGTTAAGGCTGTTCCTAACGGTGTTCTCGTTCTTGCAGGAGCTGAGCGCAGAAGAAAAATGCAGGCCTACTGGAGACCGATCCGAACACGGTGAGTGTCACGCTGCAGGTGCAGAAAACACAAAGCATGTTTCTCAGCCTGGGCGTGGCTTAAATAGTCTCTGGGTATCCCAGGTGTCTCTGGGTTGAACCACACCCAAAAGACTAGATTGCACATGCAGTTCTGGGAACTGAAATATGTGGGGGCATCCATATTGTCCCCATCAATGCACTACAAGTCCAATTCCCAATGTTATCCTATGGGAGTGAGTTAGTCTGGTGCCACAAGCGCCAATTCTGACTCCAAGTGGGTCTTTGGAGGGATGGAGAGGCCCTTGAGGGCCATGTAGGTGATCGTGGCCTGGCTCCAGCCTGACATCTTGGAGGGCTGGGGACATGAGGGGCAGGAATCATGACAGCAGGGCAGGCTGGGTGCCAGGTGTGAAGTGCTGGAAACAGAAGGAAAGTGGTACCCTTCTAAACTAGAGCGACACATAAATTGTCTTGAACTATTAGATGGGTCCTTCGCGATCAAAGCTTTTGCAAGAGACAGCGTAAACTGCAGCACTCTTCTGAAGATGGACAACGTATCGGCATTGAGGTATATCAATCATCTCAGAGGGAGCAGGTCAAAGACGCTAGTAGAGTTAGCCAAAGATTTCTGGCACTACTGCCTGGAAAGGCAGATTTCTGTGACAGCGATGTACCTGCCTGTAATGGCAGTTTGATACTCTTGCCATCTGGCAGATGCCAGAGATTGGATGGTAGACCAGATATATTTACGAGGTTGATGGAAATCTGGGGTCACCTGGACATCAATCTTTTGGCCTCCAGGAAAAACTCCAGGGTTTTTCAGTTGGAGGTTGAATCCAGACGCTCTAGGCATAGATGCCTTCCTGCACTGCTGGGAAGCGGGAGTGCACTATGCCTTCCCACCCTTCATGATGTTGACCAGAGTACTAGCGAAGATTTGCAGGGAGCAGGCGCACATTGTAATCATTGTTCCTGCATGGACATCGCAATATTGGTTTCCAGTTCAGATAGAACTTTCATAGGATTTCCTGCAAGCTCTTTGTCAGGATCCGAGAATCCCGACTGATCCGGCAGGGAGACAGCACCCCCCTGAGGCTAGATGGGGTGCTGCTGCTAATAGCCTGCAGGATTTAGGGTGCAAATGGTCCCTGCCAGGAATTTCAGGACAGGCTGCCCAACTCAATAAGGAGTCCTGGGCCCCTTCTACCCTCAGAAGCTATAACGCTGTGTGCAACAGCTGGAAGAGTGTGTCACAGGCAGGGTCATCATCCCAGTTCAGCCCCTATAATCCAGGTGCTCAATTTCTTATCATCCTTATTGGTCAGAGGCAGAGCGTTTAGGACCCTAGGGGTCTACAGATCTCAGCAGGCCACGGCCTAGTGGACGGGATGCCCATGGGCGAGCCTCTGGCAATAGCGCATCTGATTAGAGGAGGGAAATTTAGATCTCCAACAGTGCCCAAGTATGCATACTTCTGGGACGTTAATTGGGTTCTGAAGTTATTTAGTGATTGGACACAGACAGATTTTTCGACCCAGCAGTTGCCAATGAAACTAGCAATGTTGCTTTGTTTGGTCTCCTACAGAAGGGTGTCGAATCCTGAAGGCGTGGCATTTGATGTAGCCAAGAGGACTAAAATGAACTGGACACGGATTTCATAAGCATATTTGCAGAATCAGCCTAAATTGTGCTTGGCCTCCTGCATTAAGGAATATGAAGTGGGAACTGCAGAAGCGAGGCCAGCAGGGATGTCACAGCTTCTCATTGTGCAGAGAAAGAAACCCTTTAAAGCAGTAGGAGCTGCGACCATAGCTAGATGGATGCTTATGGCTTGGGTAGGAAATTATAGTATATTTGAAGCACACTCTGCAAGAGGCGCTGTGGCTTCTAAAGCCTTCTAGTCAGGGGCTAGTCTTAAGGACATTTTAAAGCAGCAGATTAGTTGAACAATTAATTGTTTATGAGATTTGACTTTACGCTAGTAACGTTGGTAGCCGCATCAGTGAACAAGCATAATGAAGATTACCCAGGCTAGGGAGGGAGTCTTGATTATATTGGATAGGGAGGGAGTCTTGATTGTATTGGACACGGGGCGAGCTTTATACGGACGTCAATACGCATAATGGTTAATGAGAATACTTGTTATAAGTGGATTGTTTTGTGTTGTTTGTGTTGCGTATTTCTTCCATCACTGGTACCTTTGCTTGTCATACAGGCTATGACCAGAGGACAGGCTGAGGAGGCATGGCCGAAAGGGAGAACTGTCCACGTGAGAGGAGGCTAGGAGCTTCACGGGCAGAAGACAAAAGTTTGTTTGGTTCAGTATCCAAAGTGGATGATGTTGGCAGAGTTTCAGTTGCCTATAAGACTTTTGTGAGTCGAGTTAAGACTATTCAGAGCATCAAAAAGGAGGAAGGGACACAGTCAGGAAGTGAGATCTGGGTGTTGAGTGGAAGGAAAGCAGGAGATGGAAGTACAAGACTAGAAGGGCTATATGAAAAGTTTATTTTCATGTTATGGTTGCAAGATAAGTTTTAAAACTGCTAGAGCGCAACATTTTAAGAAGATAAAGCACAATGCTCACCTCTGTGCCTTTAATAGATTCAAGACTCCATGAGCTGTGAGCCTGGGTAATCTTCATTGTTCTACTGCAACATGGAACTCAACTTTGCTGTCTCCGGCTACTGTTCTCAGTACTTGCACACCCGCCGCTGATCCAAGTCTGGCTTACTGCTTAGCCTATGCTATCTTGAGAGCTTTGTTAGACCAAGTGTGAAAATGCATTGCCCAACTACTAGGTTGGCCTCTCAGATTCCTCCCAAAAAAAGTGATTTTGAAAATATTTCCTAACATTTTTTTTCATATACTTTAAACCCACCATAAAGTTGGTGGTATATGGTAAACATGCCCCAATTCTCCACTCACAAGGATGTCAAACTGCACCACAAGGATGATGCCTAATGAGGGTAAAACACATATGGGGTTGTCTGTATTCGTTATAGTGGACGGTCTTGGCTTTATAAAGTTATGTACAAAATTGTGATGCCATATAAGGCAGACACTTTTCTTACAAGGAGTATGCATGTATGACTTAGCAACTGTGCATACCCACAATGCACTGCTCAGTAGTTCAGAACAGGGATGGCTACAGGTTGGCACTATGGCCTGTGCACTTTTTTGCTGAAACAACCTATTCTCTATTGCCACATTTCGGGGAGAAGTTTTTTTGTATATAGTTTGTAATCCTACCATAACGTTGATGGTGTTTAATAACAATATCTTCACATTGCCTATGTGTATATATATATATATATATATATATATATATATCTGTCACATTGGTCAAGGCTACACCTACATTTACTCATGGGTACAATATGTAATTTAATTTAAATTTTTCTTTTTATGTAATATTGCAGAAACCAACATGTGACACAAACTAAGGATGATAAAGAAAACAAAAAAACCTGGAGTAATTTCTAAAACCAATGGGAAACAAATATGTTGGTGTTTAATTTGCTCTGTATGAAACAACAAAACGATTATAAAAATGTACCTTCCCAGAGAGAATGCATTTACCTTATGTTCAGATATAAGCAAGAAGGAAAATGAAATGCATCTGTAGCAAAAAAATGGGCAAAAGCCTGGTCAGTATCAGTCAAAGGAAATGGAAGGAAACGTGTGCACCTGAGGTGGCAACAGAAACAAATCACTTCCATACCGGGGTATGTGCTATATTTGGTTACACAGTCTCTCTGGCCAGACGCTCCAGGTTTTGTATATTTTGGATAAATAAACGCCACTCGGTCAAGCAGTCTCTCCCTCATGCGCTCTCTGCATTATACGATCCATCAGGCCCACCAACGCATCACATATGAGCATTTTCACTGCTCAAGAGCCTTGGCTACTCTACCTACTTCTCCTTATCACTGCTTCTCAAACTGCCTGAAAGGAAAGAACGAAGATACATTAAGGAACACAGTATAAACAAGCCTCTTGTCATAACATCTTTGCACCAAAACATTCTCAGTGTTTTCCTTCAATAATTACTTATTTTTATAGAGTGTGCCATAAAGGTCTGACGCCTCCTCTGGCAGTGAACAACAGGTGCTTCCTTCCCCCAAATCCAAATTTCAAAGACCCTAGGAGGAGGAGAACCTGTGCCAGCCCTGCTGGGATAGTCACTGGCAGGTTGTAAACAGATTGGCACTACATTTGAGCACTACTGCTGCTCATTTTCTACCATACCAATGGCCATCTTCATAGTTCCTAGTTCACATCGTCGTGTAGCAATGGGTAGGAGCCATGTGCCATCCCTAAAAAAATCCTCTTCATAAGGGCAAAGGGAGGAACGCGGAGCAAATTTCAAGATATAGACCAATTCTGCATATGCAGGCCTTTGGAGAAAGGAGCCTTCGGAAGCATGTTCAGATTCGTGAGGCTTTCTTGGGTTGCTTTCTTACAGTTGTCATTTGGGTTTTGTTTCTTGCCTCTGCAGTTGGTAGACTCAGAATGGTCATCTTTCCCGCTCTGCAGAATCATGAAAACTAAACACTCTGCATTAACAGCAGAGATATCAGATGATGGACTTGGAATACTGCCTTGACGGTTTTTTGTAAAGGCATTTCTGATCTAGTGAAAATACAAGGCCCCTTTAACAGCCTGTAGGGAAATGAAAACATTTTAAAATAATTGTTAGGCTACGATAAATAATTTACATCAAGCTTTTCTCGCTAGTCTTATGCACCTGGGCACCGAATTCACAAGGAGTGGGGCACACAGAATGCAACAAGCAAAGTGCTCATTTGATCCTGCAGACCCCAGCTTCTGCGCTTACAGCCCATGATTCACAGTGGGGAGTTTTGTTGCAAAAGAGCAGCAGGCTCCAAGTGTCCCACAGCCCTACCCATAATTCCATATGAAAATATTGTGTGCTCATCCAACACCTATGTAGCATCGGGCCCCCATAACCACCTATGTGGAGGTCTACGGGTAGCCCAACACTGCAAGTACGAGCCATACTGGATCCACAATTTGCTATTCACAGGTCATATTTTCCTCTCCATTTCAAAACACTGAAATTTAAAAATGAAGCAAAGAAGCGGGATTGGTCTAATAAGATGTCTTATATTTCCAGTAAAAAATCTTTCAGTATGCTACTCAACATTTACCCATTTCAAAACCGCAGGGCTACTTACTCCAAATTCCCATCTGTAAAACTGTGCAGATTATTCTTATTATTGGGTTTCAATATATTACCTTCTCTACTAGGAACACTGCTGTAGATGCTGCTAGCTCCTGCTTGTGTTGGAGAGTACATGACACCTTATAACTCAATGCCCCGGACTGGAGTCATTACACTTTCAGTTCTCGGGGAAATGTTCACATAATAAAATGATAAAGTCAGACCACTTTTTATTGCATTGTTTATCTGGTAGGCTAGTCCCATAAAGAATAGCATTAATATGGCATTAATCCCCCGTGTTATGGGCTGGAATGGGGGGCCATTACCCCGCCCCCCCTTTCCAGCCCTTAGAACAGGGGATTAAGGCTATTACCCAGGTTTGCCAAAGCAGCAACCCGTGGCGAAAAATAAAACAATTTCAAAGTATGTTCCTTCGTTCAATGGGGTGCCGCGCGCGTCCCGTTGAACTAAGGAAATTACTTTTCCAAGATGGCTGCCATGGAAATGAAAGGCAGGACTCTGCACAGTGCCCCTCTTCCCTTTCCATGGCGGCTGAGGGAGCCCAGAATGAGTGGCGGTTGCAGCGAGTGCCGCCGGCTCAGAAATAAGGTAATTGGGGGGGTGGGAAGGCGGTGAAAAAAACAGAGTGACAGAGGGTGGGAGGAAGATGGCAGCGGGGGATCCTGTCATCCGACGGCATGGAACGCAGGCTGAGATTACCTGTTTCAGCCTGTGTTCCTAGCTACCCGATTGGCTGGCTCACCCCCGCCCCAACAGGGTGCTCAATAGGTATTAAGTGAAAATGTATTTTTAAGGCTGATTTGGAAGACGCCTCTTTCACTGTGCAGAGCGGTCTTTCAAAATCTAACTGTCACGCCCCTGTCGCACACGAGTGCGAGTAGGGAGTTGCATATGGAGGGTTATTGGGGGAGAGGGTGCAGGATTAATGGGGTGGTCCTTAAACGGGTGTAACCCCCTGATTTCAGAGGAGGGGGATTATGGAGGAGTTGAAGTGTTATTTGGCGAATATTAAAGGCTGTACCAAATCGGCCAAAATAAATCAGTCTTTTTTGTGTGTGGCCCTTAATATTCAATAACTTCACAAAGAACACATTCATGAGATTATGGATTGTCATATCCTCTGAGATTGACAAACAATAAATATCCCCTATGAAATGTTATGACTAGGAATGATTTACATTACTCACCGTTATCATATTTCTGATGATTGTATCTGCTTAGATTCACATGCTGTGCATATAATCCGACATCTATTGGTAATCGCAGAGTACTGCATCTTTTTATCGATCAAAAAGGGGCGTCGACATGGGCGTGACTAACAGTATCCCCAACGTGACGTGTAGTGTACCCAAAATCGTTCACACGTCGCGATTCCACCAGTTGTTTTTCTTCTGCCGTGATGGAGCCTTGCAGAATGCGTGAGTGCGTACAGAAGAGAGAAGGTGCAAGATGTCTATATTCCTTCTACTCCAAGAGGGGAGGAAAAATGGACACGTGAATCTAAGCATATACAATCATCAGAAATACGATTACGGTGAGTAATGTATGTCTTCTGATGCTTGTGAATCTGCTTAGAATCACATACTGTGCATAGACTAGTGAGGTGGTGGAATGTGTGAAGGGACAGTAGGAACAAGTTACTTACCTGTAACTGTTGTTCTCCAGCATGGGTCTGGCATGGATTCACATGCTCATGAATATTCCCCGTCGTCAGGCTGGGAATCCTCGGTAAAGAAAAAACCAGTATCAGTTTCGTTTCTGATCTGTCTTTCGTAGTAGTAACCAATCACTGGTCTCTGCGTCATACTGACCACAGCCAATGACTGCCCTCTACCTAAGCCCCGCCTCTGGCAGCCATCTTCAGATTTGGAAGCACGTGAAGTGGCAGTATGACCAAGTGAAGAGCCGCAGAGGGGTAGGCGGGAGGGTTCGCATGTGAATCCATGCCAGACCCATGCTGGAGAACAACAGTTACAGGTAAGTAACTTGTTCCTTCTCCAGCATGGGGTCTGGCATGGATTCACATGCTCATGAATAAAGAATACATAGCAGTACACACATGCACAACCACGGGAGGTGGCAAAGGCTCAACATTAAGCATTACATCAAACTCAACATCAAGCATCTTACCTCCTCACCAGGCTCACCTCAGGCGAACAGGTTGCGCAGCACTGCTTGGCCGACCCTGGACTCCTCCCTGGAATCCCGATCGACGCAGTAGAATTTCGTGAAGGTGTGCGTCGACCTCCACGTAGCAGCCCTGCATATGTCCAGCAGGGGCACACCAGATAGGAACGCCGTGGTAGCTGCGATCGCTCTGGTGGAATGGGCTCTCGGACGGCCAGGCAGCGGTCGGTTTGCCAACCGGTGACAGTACATGATACAGCCGGAGAGCCATCTGGAAATGGAGGCCTTCGAGAGAGCCTTCCCCTGATTAACAGGTCCAAAGTTTACAAAAAGTTGTGACGTCTTCCGAAAGCACTTCGTGCGGTCCACGTAGAACTTCAGCGCTCTAGCCACATCCAGCGAGTGCAAAGTCCTCTCAGCCGGCGACGAAGGCGACGGGAAGAACACAGGTAACACCAAAGGTTCGTTGAGATGGAAGTCCGACGGTACCTTGGGCATGAAGGAGGGGTGCGTCCTGAACACTACCCTCGTGGCGTGGAAAGTCAAGTACGGAGCCTTGCAGGAAAGGGCCTGGATCTCTCCCACCCGTCGTGCGGAGGTGATGGCCACGAGAAACGCTGTTTTCCACGACAGAAACTTCAACGGGGCCGAGTGTAGAGGCTCGAATGGAGGTCCCATGAGCTTGGTCAGCACCACGTTGAGCTCCCACGCCGGGGCCGGAGCCTTCACCGGCGGGAACGATCTGAATAGTCCCTTCATGAACTCTTTCACCAGATGATGAGACCACAAGGACGTCCGCCCCGTGGTTCTGGTGTATCGGGAGATCGCAGCAAGATGAATCTTGATGGACGCGTGTGCCAGTCCAGCCTTGGCCAGCGTCAGCAGGTACGGCAGTACTTGGGGAGCCGTAATCCGTAGAGGGTTAATCTTCTGTGCGCGGCACCAGACAGAAAACCTCTTCCATTTGTGTCCGTAGCACTTTAGAGTCGAGGACGCCCTGGCCTTCGCAAGAACCTCTCTGCAGTCGGCCGGTATGTCGTATCCTCCGAACTCTAGCGCTGCAGGAGCCAGGCCTGCAAGTTCAGTGACTTGGGGTCGTGGTGGAGGATGGCGCCTCCTTCCCTGGAGAGTAGATCCGCGTCCGCCGGCAGCTTGATTGGCGGGGACGCTGACAAGTCCAGAAGGTCCGGGAACCAAATCTGCCTCGGCCACGCAGGTGCGACGAGGATCATCCTGCACCGTGACCTCTTGAGCTGATTGATGAGCCGGATTAGCAGAGGCAGGGGAGGGAACGCGTAGAGGAACAGGCCCTCCCAGGGGAACGAGAAAGCATCGCCCATGCTCCTCGCCTGGGGAAACCTGCTGGCGAACCTCCGGCACTTGGTGTTCGTCGCCGTCGCGAACAGGTCGATCTGGGGTGTGCCCCACCGTCGGAAGAGGCGATCCACTAGATCCTGCCGTAGTTCCCACTCGTGGCACGAGCGCAGCTCCCTGCTGAGTGAGTCGGCGATGGTGTTTTTTATCCCTGCCAGATGAAACGGCACCAGAAATATCCCTTGGGCTATGGCCCAATGCCACAGGTCCTGCGCCTCCTTGGACAGCGCTGGGGACCTGGTTCCGCCCCGTTTCCTGATGTAGAACATGGTGGTGGTGTTGTCCGTGAAGATCCTCACCACCTTGCCCTTGAGGGACGGAAGGAAGGACCTGAGGGCCCAAAACACTGCACGGAGCTCCAGGACGTTGATGTGCAGGGACTTCTCCGTCGGGAGCCAAAGTCCTCTTGCGTGCAGATTTTCGGTGTGCGCTCCCCACCCTTCCAGGGAGGCATCCGTGGTCACTGTCTCCTGGTGGGCTGGGGTCTGGAAGTCCATGCCCGCCGTCAGATGCGCGCGGGTGCCCCACCACCGTATCGCTAGTCGGAAGCTTTCGTCGAGCTTGATCCTCTCCTCGAAGCTGCCCGTCGTCTGGATCCAACGCGCGTCCAGGAATTCCTGCAACGGGCGCATCCGGAGCCTGCACATGGGTACGAGGTAGATGCAGGAAGACATCATTCCGAGGAGGGACTTGACGGACCTCACTTTGGCCGCGTCGGCCACCAACATCCGTTGCACCTTGCCCAAGATGGTCCTGGTCCTCTCCTCCGACGGGGAGGCCAGAAGGGACACTGTGTTGAGCCTTGCCCCCAGAAACAGTGCGTCTTGAGCTGGTACCAGGTGGGATTTGGCGTAGTTCACGGAGAATCCCAGGTCCGTGAGAAGTTGGACGGTCCTTGCCGTGTGGGCCACGGCGAGCTCCCTCGTCTTGGCGCGGATGAGCCAGTCGTCCAGGTAGGGGTAGACGTGGATCCCCTCGCGGCGCAGCTGCGCCGCCACCGGTGCGAGGCACTTGGTGAATACCCTGGGTGCCGACCGTAGTCCGAAGGGGAGGGCTTTGAACTGGTAGTGGCGCCCTTGGACCACGAACCTGAGGAATTTTCGGTGCCCCTTCAGGATGGGAATGTGGAAGTAGGCATCCTCCAAGTCCAACGACGATAGGAAGTCTCCTTCCTCCAGCTGGCCTAGGACGTGCTGGAGGGTGACCATCCGGAACTTCTGCGCCTTGATGAACTTGTTCAGGCGTCGCAGGTCCAGGATGGGGCGCCATCCCCCTGTCTTCTTCTTCACAAGGAAGTATCTTGAGTAGACTCCGGAGCCCCGGAGCCTCTTTGGGACGAGTTCGATGGCGCCCTTTCTGAGCATCGCCCTTACCTCCAGAAGAAGTTGAGGAACGTGAAGTTCTTTCCTGGTCACGGGGGGTACACGCGGGCATCTTCTCTGAAACTCGAGTGCGTGTCCCCGGGCCAGAGCGTCCAGCACCCAACGGTCGGTGGAGATGGACTCCCACACGCCGACGAAGTTCGCCAGCGGCCTCCCACCGGGGTGCTTCGGTGGGGGCCCGACCCCGCGGCCGGTTCAATCCTGCTTGGACGCGGGCCTTGCCGCCTTGACCTCCTTGGCGACGACGGCGGGGTCCACCAGCCTTGCCTCGTCCTCTGTAGGCCTCTTGCGACGACGAGCGGGCCGCTTGACGGTAGGAAGCGAAACCGCCGCCGGAACCTTTGGAGGCGCCCTTGCCTCCGCCGCTCCGAAAGGGCGTCCGTCGTTGCTGCAAGGCTCCGAGGGCCCGGGCCGTCTCGGTGTCCGCCTTAATGGCCTGAAGGGAGTCGTCCACAGCCTTCCCAAACAGGTTGTTCCCGTCAAAGGGCATGTCCAGGACTCTGGTCTGGACGTCTTGACGGAAGTCCGTAGCCTTGAGCCATCCCCGACGCCGAAGGCAAACACCGTTGCCCAACTGGCGGAACCCAGTGTCGGCGATGTCCGTCGCCACGGTGATGGCGTGGTCGGAGGCCACCTCACCTTCCTGCAGGATCTCCAGGGCCTCCGCCCTCTTGTCGTCCGGCAGAAAATCCAGCAGGGGAGCTATCTTGAACCAGAGCTCCCTGTCGTAGCGAGCCACGATCGCCAAGGCGTTGGCCGCTTTAATCGTCGTCGCTGCCGACGAGATGACTCTGCGTCCCATCGCATCCAATTTCTTTCCTTCGCCGTCCGGCGGGGAAGTCGATGTGGAGGCCGCACCCCCCCCCCCCGCTTTCTTCCTGGCCGCCGCGGAGACGACGGAATCCGGGGTAGGCTGTGCCCGGAGGCACAGGGGGGCCGTGTCCGGGACCCGGTACTTTTTCTCGTACCGGTCGTTTCTAGCTGGCGTCGTGGAAGGGTTCTTGAGGAGCGTAAGGCCCTCATCCCAGATGTCGTCCAACAGAGGCACTGCGAGGACCGTCTTCCTCTTGGCCTCGCGCCGCTGATAAAGGAAGCCTTCCTTTTTCTTCTCCTCAGGGCAGAGTTGGAAAAGCTCGGACGCCCTGGAGATCATGGAATGGAACGATCCGATCTCGTCGGGCGGGGAAGCCCTGGCGGGAGGCGACGACGGAATATCCGCGTCGTATGCCTCGTCGTCCATACCTGTCGTTGCCGTGTCAGTCCCCGTATCACCCCCTCGGGTAGACTGGGAGGAGGGCTGGACGGGGTGCGACGGCTGAAAAGGAGGTAGAGGATGGATCCTTCTTTTCTTGGCAGGGGGAACACCAGAAGGTCCCGGTTCTGGATCCCCCGACGGTAGAGGTTCCTCCGTCGGTAATGGTAGCCTCGTCCTTATCTCGGAGCATAAGGACTGTATGGCCAACAAAATGGCCGCCGAGTTGTCTTGCGGCGCTGGCAGAGGTGAATCCGACGGGCGAGCAGGGGCCCCGTCGGTATCCTCGACGATGTCGTCGTCGTCACTTGCGTCGGGGTCCACTCCGACGGGCTGGTCTTCTTCCACGCCTAGGCCGTGGCTTAAGACTTCGATCAGCTCCTCCTCTGAGGCTGAGGTCGAATCTACGACGACGCCCTGCCCCCCCTTCTTCTTCCCCACGGGGAGTTTCACGGGGGTTCTGTCGATGGGCACAAAAGAAGACTCCCTCCGAGGAGGCAGGGAGATTCTGGGCCCCGAGGTCGCCACCACTGGTGTAGCCTCCATAGGCTGAGCCAGGGCCGCCGCGACTTTCTCGATAGAGGGCTTGGCCGGATGGATCAAGGCCTTCACCACCTTAGGCGCGCTCACCGCCTTATCCTTGAGGGAGGGGGCACTGCCACGCTCCTCCTCTGCCTTAGAGCTCGACCGGGGCCTCTCCAGGAGCTTCGCTGGGTGCTCGGCCTTCCTCTTACCCGACCCAGAGCGTTGGCTCGTGGTTGATGGTGCCGGGGAGGGTGCGCCCTGCCTGACGCCCGTAGAGCCCGACCGTTCGGCGCTCCCGGTGCCAGCGGACTCGCGGTTCTTAGCCTTATGTTGGGCCCCCGTCGCCGGGGCGCCCTCAAAGGTCTTAGAAGACCGCTCCGATTTCTTCTTCTTCTCGCCGGACGGGCTCTTACCCTGCAGCCAGTTGGCGAGACGTTGATGGCGGTCCTTCATGGTCCGCTCCGACATGTTGCCGCAAAACGCACAGTCCTTCTCCACGTGCGTCTTGTCCTCATGAAGGCAGTAAAGGCAGAAAGAATGTTCGTCCTCCTTAAAGATGTTCTGCAGCTGGCATCCAGGGCAGACCCTGAACAGCTTTCCGGGCGTCGAGCTTCCCTTCTCCTGGGCCATCTCCGAGACCGGGCCTGAGAAGCTTCTGGAGTCCTCCGAAGCGTAGCTCGACGAAATCTTCACCCTTGAGGGGCGTAGAAGAATCCGACACGGGTCCCCGTTAATCGGATGTAGGATCGGTGGAGCTTGAGGCTCTTTTGACCGAAAAAAATCGAAGTTTTTGTGAAAAAGCGCGAAAAAAAAGCACTAACGCTCGAGAGCAATAGCACGAGGATCCCAACACATGAACGTGCGGTAAAAATCTGAAGATGGCTGCCAGAGGCGGGGCTTAGGTAGAGGGCAGTCATTGGCTGTGGTCAGTATGACGCAGAGACCAGTGATTGGTTACTACTACGAAAGACAGATCAGAAACGAAACTGATACTGGTTTTTTCTTTACCGAGGATTCCCAGCCTGACGACGGGGAATATTCATGAGCATGTGAATCCATGCCAGACCCCATGCTGGAGAAGCAAAGATGTCTTAGCACTGCTTGTCCCACCTGAGAATCAGACTGGAGTGTGTGACTAAGCAGTAGTGTTGGGTGAAGGTATGAACAGAACTCTAGGGTTCTGCTTTGTAAATAGAATCTAGAGGAACATTTGCAATGAATGCAATGGTAGCCCCAGTGCCCAGAATAGAGTGCGCTCTTGGTGAAAAGGGTAGATCTCTCTTGCTAAGAGAGTAACACAGTGTGATGCAATTTACCATGCATTTGGAAATAGCTGATTTAGAGACAGGGTGCCCTTCTCTACCAGCTGCCACAGAGATAAAGAACTGGTTTGTCTTTCTCAGTGACTTAGTCTTTTCAAGGTAGTCTATTACTGCCCTCCTCATGTCTAGTGCATGGAAACTTCTTTCTGCCACGTTAATCAGGTTTTGAATCGAAGTGGGAAGTTCAATTGATTGATCACATGGAACTTCGAGATTAATTTAGGCAAAAAGCATGGGTTGGCCTGAAAAAACCCCTTTTCCTATTGTATAGTTACAAATGGGGCTTGAACTGAAAGGGACTGCAGTTCACTAACTCGACTTATCGAGGAGATGGCAACTAAGAAGGCAGTCTTATAGGTGAGGGCCTTAAGGCAAGCCTAGAGCATGGGTTCAAAGGGAGGACCCATTAACCTTGTAAGGACAACATGCAAGTCCCATCCGGGATATGGGTTGGAAATAGGGGGATAAAGTCTTTACCCCTTCCATGAAAGCGTTAATGACAGGAATTTCCACCATGAAACCTTGCTCTGGCATATGGTATATGCAGAGAGAGCAGCCAGGGGGCCCTTTGGGGAATTGAAAGCAAGTCCTGAGTCTAATAGGTGTGTTAGATAAAGGACAATCTCTTTAGCGGAGCAGTCGATGGGTTTGACGTTTTTAGGATTGCACCAGATAACAGCTTTTCCACTTATTGGAAAAACAATGTCTCGTGTTGGGTTTTTCGTGCTTCCCCGAGTATGTCCATACATCTCTGAGAGAGTTGGAATCGTCCAAACTCTAGGACTTCAGGAGCCAAGATGATAAAGTTAGTGTTTGGGGGCATGGGTGCAGTGTCTCCAACTGGTGTTAGAAAAACATGTTGTAAAGGCATGGCAGTTTCCTGGGAGGGGAGACTGACATTTTCATGAGATAGGAGAATCATGGCTTCCGGGCCACATTGGTGTCACCAGGATCATTGTGACTTGTTCCTGGTGCATCTTGTGCACCATCATGTTGAGAAGAGGAATCTGGGTTAAAGCATAGGCAAATATCCGTACCATGTTATCCAGAGACCATTCCCCTTTGGAGCGCTTCCGTGGGTACCTGGAGGTGTAATCTGGGCATTTGACATTCTCCAGAGTCACAACCAAGTCAATTTCTGGAAAGCCCCATTCTGCAGAAACAATGAGAAGAATGTGCTCTTGCAAGCCCCGCTCGTGCTCAATGGGACGGATGAAGTCTCTGCTGAGCACGTCTGCCAGAAGACTGTGGACCTCTGGAACATGTTGTGGGAGATTGGTGTGATTGGATGCTACTGATGAGGACCACACGCCGTGCGCTGTCTGTTGAAGGAGGTTAGCCCGCCACCCCGACAGATGCGTCCGTGGTGAAAGTGGCCTGTACTGCGGGTTTGGTAAAGGTTTTCCCCTGCAGAAGATTTTCCCTTGACCACCACTGCAGAGACTGAACAATGGCTGTCGAGACAACCACTAGATCGTCCCACTGGCAGCTGGCCTGACATCATTGGCTCGAGAGCCACTCCTGCATGGGGCACATGCACAGACGAGCATGAGGAACTAGGAAGAGGCAGGGCGCCATCATCCCCAGCAGTCGCTTGGCCTTGCGAACGGTTCCCCGGTGACTGGCTACATAATGAGGGATCTGGAACAGCATGTTTTGGACCCTCTCTTTGGAGGGGAAGACGAACCCATCTTCTGTCCGCATTAGGGCACCCAAAAACTGTTTGACTCGGCTGGGGACCAGACATGACGACTTCTCGTGGATAGAGAACCCTAGATTGAATAGATCTACTGTCTTCTGGGTATTTCCTAGGCATGTTCCATACGAGTCTCCGGTAATGAGCCAGTCGTCGAGGTAATACGTTTTGGACGTGGCACAATTGTTTGTGGCTGAATTGACTGGTCAATTCGGCCACAAAGCCAACTTGCCGCGGCCAAAACGGCCCTCATTTTTTAAAAAACAGCCACCCCAACACAGCCCACTGTCTAGTTACCTTTTTGCCGTCCCTGCATGTTTTTACCCTGCAGCGTCGGATCTGTCCCTCCTACGTGGGTTGGATCCAACGCTGCAGGGTCCACTTTGAATTTTTTTACATTTATTTTTTGGTCCCCCGTCTCCAAACCGCCGGAAGCAGGGGACACCCCTGCTACCCCCAAAGGCAATCACTACCAAACATGGGGAGCGGGGGACACCTCCGCAAGCCCCGCTCCCCATGTTTGGTAGTGATTACCAAATGGTACTGGCTGAATTCGGCCAGTTGTACCATACAGTCAATTTGAAACTACCAATTTGGGCAATACCTGTAAGGATTCTTGGGGATGGACTGCGCAGGTGAGACGCTGCTACCGCTAGTACCTTTGTAAACACCCTTGGGCGGAGGCAATGCCGAAGGGGAGAACCTTGAACTGATGAGTGTCCTCTACCTTGAACCGGAGGTATTTTCTGTGTGCTGGCAACATTGAAATATGAAAGTATGCATCTTTCATGTCCAATGTGGCCATGTAATCCCCCTGTTGGAACAGCGGGATTACTTTCTGAAGAGTTGTCATCCTGAACTTTTGTTGTTTGACATATTTGTTCACAGGACCCAAATATAAAACAGGGCACATGGTTATATACTTTTTGGGTACAAGGAAGTATATTGAATAAATACCCTGGTTTACCTGGAGATAAGGGACAACTTTGATGGCATACTTTCATATTTCAATGTTGCCAGTGCACAGAAAGTACCTCAGGTTTAAGGTAGAGGACACTCATTATCAGTTCAAGGTTCTCCCCTTCGGCATTGCTCGGAGGCCATAGATTTAGTGGAGGCGCCCGCTACAGAGAAAGATTTTGCATCATAGGTAGGACGTGGGGGAAGTTCCACAGAAGCCATCGGACCGCAAGGTTACGAAGGCCCCAACTTTGATGGGTCTACAGGCATAGAGGCCTTCCTCGACAGATACGCCGGGGAAAGTTTAGGATTTGTGTGCTTTAGAGCAGGTGGTGCTGTGTGTGTCTCTGGAATGTTTCTTCCCATTAGCAATGCCGGCTGCATGCTTGTCGGGGCTGGGGACGGACAGGTGGGAGCATGAGGGCTCCATAGTTTGGTCGACGGCCTCTTAATAGGAGTCGCGGCTGCCGATAGATTCCTCATCTAAAGCGCCAGCGTGAATCTCAGCCTGCATTGCGTAGGACCCCACCATTTTGTACACCTGTCTTTCAGGTTCTTAGGCCGAAAGTGTTTGTAGGCTTTACAGTGACGCTCGTGATCACAAGGGAGACACATATTGCAACGGCGATGGTTGTCTTGCCAAGGAAATTTGCTGCTGCCAGAAGGGCAGAATTTAAAAGGTGTCCTCTCCGTAGCAGAGGGGAAACAGCAGCTAGGCCAAAGGAAAGGGGACAGAAAGGGTAAAGAAAAGACATTCTCAAGAGAAGTCAGTACAAACAGGGCCCTACTCTTCCTACTGTAAAGGCCGGGCCGGAGGGCCAAGGCCACGTGGAAAACAGTCGCCGAGCAGTTAAGGATGGATCGTCAGTGGACAGGATCAGGCGAACAGCCGTCAAGTAGTAGTTAAAGGCAAGCAAACTGCCAAAGAACAGGAATCAGCAATATAAAACTGAATTTCGTGTGACCAACTAGTTCGGAGGAACAAAACAATGTGGTGGGACTCTGACACGTGAAGGATTTTGGGTACAAGTTAGGGATAGTGTTACAGTCACGCCCATGTAGAGGTCCCTTTTCGATCTTCGAAAAAAAGATGCAATTCTCTGCGATTACCTATAGATGTCGGACTTTATTCACAACATGTGATTCTAAGCAGATTCACAAGCATCAGAAAGAAGAAGTTACTTACCAACTGGTAACGTTCTTTCGACTGGATGTTTCTCCAACATATTCCTCATCTTAGATGTATTCCATCCAGCTTTAGTTGCTTCAGAAATGTTTTCTCAGCAGAGGGCGCCGTGCGTCGATTCGAAGTCCCTTGAAGGACTCCGTCGAGGGTGACGTCATCGGGTATACAAGAAGCACGTGCAACGCCCGTTGGCCTCAGTTCTGTTTTTCCCTCTTGCTCTGTTGTATAGATAGTGTAGGTAGCCAGGTGTCAGCCTTGCGAGAGTTGAAGCGGCAATAACACGGAAAATCTACAGAGGGATAGGATGGGAGGGCGATGAGGCATACCTTGGAGGAACATCCAGCCGAAAGAACGTTACCAGTTGGTAAGTAACTTGTTCTTCTAATGGATTGTGTCCTCCAACGTATTCCTCATCTTAGACTCCCAAAGCAGTGTAGAAAGCTTTCTGGAGGAGGGAGTAGATTTTTAATATTATTATATAGCCGAAAATAGCACTGCTTTACCAAAAGCAAATTCTTTAGACTCAGAAGCATCCAGACTATATAATTTAGAAAAAGTGTGCAGCGATGACCAAGTTGCTGCTTCACAAATAGATTTTATGGGAACACCTCTTTGAAGGGCTGTCGAAGAGGCTATGCCTCTGGTAGAATGGGCCCTTAAGCCTTCTGGTGGATCTTTGCCCACCAACCTGTAGCATTCTGAAATGCAAAGCACAATCCAACGTGATCTGGTTTGTTTCGACACCGATTGACCCAATTTCCTTCGGGTGTAGCCAATGAAAAGTTGATTATCCAGTCTAAGCTTGGAAAGCCTAGAAATTTAAAAGCTTAGAGCTCTTCTCGGATCTTGCCTGTGCAATCTTTCCTCCTCCTTACTGGGATGAGGTGGAGGATAAAACGCGAGCAGAATAATTTTCTGATTTAAATGGAAATCAGACACAACTTTAGGTAAAAATTAGGGCTTAACCCTCAATACCACTCTGTCCCTGTGGATCACAGTATAGGGTGGCCCAGAAGACAGTGCCTTCAATTTGCTCACTCTTCGTGCAGATGTTAAAGCAACCAGTAAAGCGGTTTTCAACATTAGTAATCTTAATGGACAAGTGTGCAAGGGTTCAAAAGGGGCACACATTAAAAACTTTAGAACCAGATTAAGGTCCCAAACTGGGACTTGGAAAGGAGAAGGAGGGAACACATTGATGAGTCCCTTTAAGAATTGTATTATCAAAGGAATTTTAAAGTAGGAGCATTCCTTAGAACAGCGCTTGAAAATGGAAAGCGATGCAAGATAACCTTTAATGGTCCCACCATTGAGGCCTCTATGTGCCAGGGACAAGAGGAAGGACAACACTTCCCGGATAGAACACAGAAAAGGACCACCATCTTTTTCCCTGCACCAGTTGCAAAACTTCTTCCAACGGCACAGGTACAGAGATTTTGTTGCTGGCCTTCTTGCCGAAAGCAACACCTCCATGACGTCATCTGGAAGGTCCCACTCCTTGTATCCCAGCCTTTCAGATACCAAGCATGAAGGTTGAGAGTCCTGACCTCTGGATGGAGAACCTGGCCCTCCATTTGTGAGAGATGGTCCTCTCTCTGAGGAAGACGTAACGGAGGACAGATGGACATGTCTAGAAGGTCCGGGTACTACGTTCTAATGGCCCAATCCGGGGCAATTGGGATCATGCAGTTTCCGAACCGTCTCAATCTCCTGATGACTTGAGGAATTGCGGGAATCGGAGGGAACGCGTATAGCAGTGGGAAGTTCCACTCCACCACAAACGCGTCCCCTAGGCCTCCTCTCGGGGGAAATTCCCTTGAGCAATACCTTTCACACTTCCAGTTGATTCCGGTCACAAACAAGTCCACCTGAGGGGTTCCCCAAAGGGTGAAGATCTCCTGAAGGACGTCCTGAGCCAGTTACCACTCGTGGGACACTGTACTCTGCCTGCTCAGAGCGTCCGTCGTCATTTTCTCCTCTCCGGCTATATGAACTGCCGTTAAGGAGATTTCTTCTTGAATTGCCCAATTCAGAGCCGCATTGCCTCTCTGCACAGTGGTAGTGACCCTACACCTCCTCTTTTGTTTAGGTAATGCATGGCCACTGTGTTGTCCGTCATTATCAAGACATTTTTTCCTCTGACAGATGTCAGAAAAGCCTTCAGTGGTAGTCTGATTGCTCTCAGCTCTAAACGGTTGATGTGTAGTCTGGGCTCCGATGGAGACCAACGACCGCTGATTGTCAGATCGTTGGCATGAGCTCCCCACCCCATGAGTGAGGCATCCGTCACTACTGTAATCTCTGGTCATGGTTGCCAAAAATGTTCTCTTTTTAGGATGTTCTCTGTGCAAGTCCACCACAGAAGATCCTGCCGAACCTTGTTTCAGAATCTGAAGAAGATCCGTCATTTGACCTGAGAACTGGGACCATCGAGTCTTTAGAGCCAATTGAAGGGATCTCATCCTCAGGCGTGCTTCTGGCACTAGGAAAATGCAGGATGCCATGAGGCCGAGCAACCTCAAGAAGTCGTAGGCCTGGAGATTTTGGAAATTTTGGAATTTGGAAACCAACTGAAGAATGTCTTGAGCCCTCGACTTGGGAGGCATGCTATTTCCCAAGGAAGTGTCTAATACAGCCCCTATGTACTGAAGCTGTTGGGGAGGTGTCATTTGTGACTTCTTGAAATTGAGGGAGAAGCCCAGTCTGTGGAGGAGGTGGCAGGTGACTTTCAGATGATCCAGGGCTTGTTCGGCAGAACGTGCCCTGATCAACCAATCGTCCAGGTAGGGGTAGATGTGAATCCTCCCTCTCCTGAGGTGCGCTGCCACCACTACCATTAACTTGGTGAAGACCCTCGGGGCGGAGGTCAATCCGAATGGCAGGACTCAAAATTGATAGTGCGAATCACCAACTACGAACCTCAGGTATTTTCTGTGCTTGAGATGGATTGGCACATGAAAATAAGCATCCTGGAGGTCCAATGACACCAACCAATCCTGAAGTTGAAGGGCCTGAAGGATCTGAGAAAGAGTGAACTTGTCCTTCATGAGGAGCTTGTTCAAGCCTCTTAAGTCCAAGATGGGTCTCAGTCCTCCGTCCTTTTTGGGAATCAAAAAATATGGGGAGTACCATCCCTTGTTCCTTTCCGCTACAGGTACTGGTTCTAAAGCACCTTTCTCCTTCAGGGTTAAGACTTCCTGCTGTAGGAGCGGGTCTGGAAACTTCAAAGAGTGTCTCCCTAGTGGATTGCTTTGAGGTTGCGTTAGAAAAGGAAGGCAGTAACCTTGGGCTATTATTCTAGAGCCCAGACATCTGAAGTAATGGCTTGCCATTCTTGCAGATGCTGTGACAGCCTGCCTCCCACAGGTGTCTTGTGATGCAAGTCCTCAAAGTGGTTTTGTGGTGGTTGCTGCGGCCGCTGATGGTAAAGAGGCTGCAGCTGGGGCTGGCTTTGCACGTTTTCCTCATCCACCACGAGTGGCTTTTTTCTGGCCTCTTTGACTGGCCATTGCTCTCGCCTTTCCATATGAGTAATAACGATTGTCCAAGATTGTCCTGATGCACGAAAAAGGCTGAGGTTGCCTAATAGCAGATCCTAAAGATTTGGCAGCCGCTTTTGAGATTTGTAACCTCTCAAGGCTCTCGTCAGCCTTGTTGCCAAAAAGGTGAGACCCGTCAAAGGGCATGTTCAAAAGACTGTTTTGCACGTCTGGTGCGAAACCCGACTCTCGCAACCATGCAAATCTGCACATTACCATGCTAGTGGCCATGGACCTGGTCACACTATCTGCAGTGTCCAATCCAGATTGAAGGGATTCCTGTATGGCCTCCTTTCCATCTCTAACAATGGCTAGGAATCCTTCCCTTTCGCCCCTTCTGGTATGTGCTCTGCCCCCATTGCAATGCACTCTCACAGTGTACACAAAAATATTGCCAAGACACATGTGGAGTTGGCCGATTTTAACGCCATACTCCCAGCTGAAAACACCTTGCGCGCCCAACCATCCACACGCTTGTCGTCCCTATCCGGAGGGATGGAAGGATACGCCACCTTATTTGAAGCTGTGGCTGCCTGGACCACCAGACTCTCAGGAGTAGGGTGTTTGGACAGATAGCCGGGGTCGCTACTGGAAGGGCGGTATTTTGAAGTGAGGGACTTATTCACCGGAGCAACAGAGTCTGGGGTCTCCCAATTTTTGGCCACCTTATTTTGTAAGACTACATGGAAGGGTAAAATCGGATCTTCAGGGGGACCATGATCCAATATATCGGTCAGATCATCCTGGATGAACTGAGTTGATGGTTTAGCCCATCCTAAATATTCGACCACCTTTCTCATTAGCTGCCTATACGAGGGACTGGCATGTTCCCCTGGTTCTGGCCTGCCAGAATCTGTTTCAGGTGACGTGTCAATTCCACTTGCATTATGCAAGATTTCCACCAGATCTCTCATTCTGCTTTTCTCAGAAATCAGGCATTCTGGGACATTTGGGGTGCCATATTCCAGGCCAAAAGGAACATCCTCCTCCTCAGACCGCTCTTGTTCTTCAAAAATTGAAGTTAAGGATTTAAAATATTCTTTCCTTGGAAGAGGTTTAAAACATTTTTCTGGGAGTGGTGTAGCAGTAGAGACGGAAGGCTTTACAGCCTTTGCAGCTTTTTCTTTTGCTGCTATTTTGACAACTTCTGGCTGAATTGGAGCATTTGAAACATTCAGCGCTGAGGGCTTCGGGGTCAACGTCGACAAGTGCAACGATGGCGCCGACGAAATAGTGGTCGTCGACGGAGCTGGCTTCGAGGGCGTTGAGGCGCTCTTCGAAGGCTCGCCCTTCAAGGTGTGTCTGGTTTCGGCGGCATCAGTGACCTCGAAGGGTCGACTCTACTTGAGCAATCTTTTTCGCTCTGGGTCCTGGAGGGTTCCCGATCTTTCCTCCTTCGATCACCCAGGCTCGAGGGCGTGCTAGTGTCGGAACGGTAACGCTCCCGGCTGACTTCCGAGGAAGGTGTAGACCGAGGCGTAGCCTTTTCAAAAACCTCCATTTTAATTCTAAATGCTTCCCATTCTTCGGAAGAAAGTTTTGTGGGGCATTTCATTCTTTTGGGGGATTCGTCTGAAGACGAGGTGGAAGGGGACCGGTGGCGTCTTTTTTTGGATTTTTCGCGAAGACAAAGAGTGGTGTGAACCACTTCGGGACCTAGACCGATGCTTTTGCCTTTTCGCGTCGAGGAGATTTCTCCTCACGGGACCTCGACTCGACGCTAGAGGCTTTTTGGTCGGGTTTTTGACCTACCTGCAGTTTTCCCTTCCTCTCTCGCAAGGCCTTCCCCGTCATTGCCTGACACTTCGTACAGGCCTCCATGTCGTGGCTTTCACCAAGGCAACACAGACATTCTCGGTGTGGATCCGTGATGGACATTTTTGAACCGCAGGATTTACACTTTTTTAACCCCCAACGCGGGGTAGTCGGGGTCGACGACGAGAATATTCTCGAATATCGCTTCACAATAACTGCGTCACAGAACTACTCTAAGTGCGCAGAGCCTCCGAAGCAACACGTACTGCGGAAAAACAGAACTGAGGCCAACGGCTGCCACGCGTGCTACTTGTATACCCGATGACGTCACCCTTGATGGAGGCCTTCGAGGGACATCGATGCACGGCGCCCTCTGCAGAGAAAACATTTCCGAAGCAGCTAAAGCTGGATGGAATACATCTAAGAGGAGGAATACATCGGAGGACACAATCCATTTGAAATAATGTTACGGTTTGTCATATTACTTTATGACAGACACTTATCAAAAATAAGGCTGCTACCAAGGTTTTCTGTTTGGCCTGCAAGGTGCAATGCTAAGTCTTTGCAGAGATATACTTGGGAATGCATCTATGTGACTAGGGGATGTGCTCCAGGATAGGACTTTCAGTCCAAGGCACGGCTACAACACGCAACAAAATGTCAGTGGATAAAACTGCATATGTAAGGGATTTGTGCATGGAATTTGGGATTCAAGAATCAATCCACACACAAGAAGAGTATTGTTTGCACTTCTATGCACACATAGTACACACAAGTGGGAACAACTTAGATTTGTAAATCAGGAACTATAGCATTTGTAAAATGGTGCTCAAGTGCTCTATCTGTGGCTTTGCTTCTTCGGTCTTTGAGCTCATTGTGGACACTGAGTGGACACAACCCCCAAGAAACAGTTACCTTGATTTCTAAATACATATTGTGCTTGTTCTAGAGTAAGCTAGTCAACAACACACCAGAACTAGCCTTCAGGAGAACTCCCTGCGAGCCCCGTAGGGGTAGTCACATACCATGCAGAGCTACAGAACCTGACTCCACAATATCTGCCACTTCCAAGACCCATAACTGAATGGTATAACAATTCTCTTTGGTGGGTTGTTTTGGTGTTGGGAGGATTCATACTTGAGATGGAAGCTGTTACACCGCACTATAGGTACCAAGTTAACCTCAACCCCGCCCCAATCCTCCCCCCAGCCCCCTCCAAGTTCAAATATCACGTTTACCTCCTTTGGTATTCAACTTCAGTTCCATGCTCTCCTGGTCATCTGTAGCATCCAGCATTTTGTATTTGCTTTTCCTCTTTAGTTTTCCTTTTCGTCTAAAATATAAAACGTTATAATGATGCATATGTATGCCAGCAAAGTACTTTCTAGAATGCTGTAACCCTTTACATTGGTCCTGCCCCATTAATGATTACTGTTACCGGACACCCTTAGAGAGGATGTTGGCCCCTGTAGACAGCAGGCATTTCACCTGTCAAGATCATTAAAACAAGACTGTACTTTCAAAGGGACTTGCACTACTAGCACAAACTGACACGCACAGCCCAATGAGGACCAGCTGGCCCTTTGAGTCTGCCTGCTTTGCTGCCTAATCCTACCCACTGACTGTAGCTGGCCGCCATCTTTACATTTGCTATACTCATTTTGTGCCAGGTGTTCAAGACTCAAAGCACAGTTTTTGCATTAACTCCCCTTGCTGGCAGACAGTTATGTGCACTTGCCGTCATCTCTGGAAAAACAGGCTTTCAAATGACTTCTGAGCCTCCCTCCAGGCCAGGCGTGCAGCCCGCCTGGAGCACAGGCCAGATTCAATGTAAATACTGGAATTTGATATATAGAGCTTTATTGAGAATAGAATGAATAAGAAATGCTGAAGGTCCCTCAAATTAAAAACTGCAGGTCTTTTCTACTGAGTTTTGCAAGAGATTCAAGATTTATTTAAAATACAACAAACTGGGGGGATTATGGAAGAGTCAATATCTGATATATGTTCAGATAATAAATCATACCAGTATGTGATGCAGATATGCATTTTATCTCTAGCCCCTTATACATTCTATTAAATAGAACATGGTTTGGTATACACATTAGTTAGTTAATCATCTGTTTGGTAAGATAATTATCATTCATAAACAACTAGGGTAAGATTAAGAGATGGCTACATGCAACAATTTACGCACACTCACTGATAAAGTCTTGTATCTAAGAGTTTCAAGGTTTCTCCAAGTGACTTATCAGTATAATTAGGCCACCCTCCTTTGGATGCATGTAAAGGGATTTAACATGCTGTCGTGTTAGTAGAGGGGCACCTAACGTGGATGTGTGAATGTTTATTGGGAATATGTGAAATTAGCAGGGACAGTACCCCTTACCTCTTGCAACAGCAGAAAACAGTCCAGGACAGGATTCCAAGGGTAACCACGATAACGAAGGAGGCAATGACAACGTATAGCACACTCCAATCTAGAAGACGGAAATTAACATGTTAGTTTGGTAGCTTCAGAGTGAGAGGTGGGGTCAAATCACAGGTGCCATTCAAGATACTGGAGACTAGCCTGCTCAAGAAGGTACCAAGGCTAAGAACACCAGCTACTCCTGAAATAACCAGTGGGCATTGTGCAAAGCCAGGAGGCACAAGCGCTGACAAACCAGTGAACAGATTGAAGGAGGTCCAAAAAGCCTCTGTGCTTCTGCAATGATAGAGAGTGGGGCCTAAATGAGAAGACCACATCTCTGGAGGGATCATTTGTCATTTGATAGAGGCCTTGTTATTGGTCAAGCAGAAAAGGACCTATTTGACCAACAAGCACCTCCTCAGTTCCCTAATTAAGACATGCATCCTTGGGAGGAATCTGGATTCGGAAATCAGGATCTGCTTGTTTGGATTCAACCCCACCTGCCCAGTAAACGGGTGATGCAGGTAAGGTAACTGAGCAAATTAAGCATACTCCCCATGGGCCAAGCCTGCAGGACACAGGTTGAACCCCAGGGAGGGCACAAACTGCCCTTCATCCCTCCCTGCTTGATAAATAAAGTGCAATTGAACTGGTTATTAATAACACCTTTTATTACAGCCCTTAAAAGCGAGAGGAAGCCAGCATGCAAAGCACTATATAAAAATGTGAAGCCCCAAAAAACGCTTTTAACCACGACCCTCTGAATATTTGAGTAAATAGGAAGTCTTACGATGGTGTCACCCAAAATCCCTTTAAGTCGAACATCTCCTTTGGGGATTACCTTTGTGCAAACAGTCAGCGACTGACAGATCCTAAGCGATTGGTGACCCCGCTTCTAGGCTTCTGGAATCAGAGTGGCAAATAAAGATTTTAAACCAGATGGCCCTACTGCAAATATTTTCCCTCAAACTTACACCGAAGTAGTCAAAATGCGTTCTGTGCATATCGGCCCACAATGCAAGGGTGAATTTGCAAAGCATGGTGGGTATTGCCGAAGCCTAGCTCAAAGCCATCATCCTACATACAATGCTTTCCAAACCCACCCTTATTTTTTCGTGAGGATAATGCAGGAGCAGTTGAAACGATGGTAAACAAATCAAAAGTGTGCATTTGTAACATTGAGCATGTTGTGTAAAGAGTCGATTGCGTGCGCTACCGTGACCAGATCTTTTCTGATTTCATCTAACGATGGGAAAATGTACTTTGCCAATATAGCAGTCATGTGCTGGGGCAAACCATAATAGAAACGGTACAAGAAAAGTATTTTACATACACTTTTTGACCTACATGCTCAAGCGACGAATTCCTTGGACTTTGTGTGTACGCCTGCCTTTGTTAGGGATGCAGCGAAACCTTCTAATGTTGGACAAGCTATATTTCATGTTTCTTGGGAGGAAAGCAATGTCCACAAGGAGGGGGTGCAACGTGTGGTGCATTTTATTGGTCATGGAGGTATGGTTCCTTACGAAGGAAGGCAAGATGCACCAGTAAATGTGCAGATTATTTTACTGCAGCCTTGTGATCTTGGGCAAACAGTATATCCTGGGTGCCACAGTGAGGGAAGCTGCTACAACTCTGCATTACTGGTTAACAAAGCCATATAACCATCTTCTTACTAGAAGTATTATACTCTTTAAAGGGAGCGATTCTATTTAGGAACGTATCAAACTAAGACATGGAACTAGTGGCCACATTAAAAACCTTTAAAAAAGGCGGGGACATAACCAAAGTCCACTTCATAGGCCGCATCCACAAGTAAAAATCCTGTCAATGATTTCTACCCCACATAAAGCCATGGGTACTGAAGTGAAGACTGGCCCCCTGGGTGGAGAACTCTCTGATCCAGCCAAAGGTTAGCCTCTAAACAAGCCTGGGCATTTGTATGGAAGCACAGCCTTGAGAGAAATACATCTTTCACACAGCAGCCTTACTATTAACATACTGTATACAGTAAGGTTTCATGGGTATGTATTATCACCATTCAATTTCTCTCTTTCTAACTCAAACACAGACAGGACCTCAAACCACTATGAACACTTGAAAGAAAGTAAAGCGCACAATCATGGAACTGCTCAGGCCTCAGCTGTGCTGCGTAGGGCATCTCAGTTCAAAATGCTATGCCGCCTCGATCAATAAATAAAAACAAAATTAAAACATGGAGCCGCTCATTTAGAAGGAGGGTGTCTCTGCTACTCAGTACAAGATCAGACAGCCGGCTCCTGGATGCCTCCATTAATAGCAAGGCGAGCAGTGATGGGTGCAGACCACACCTTTATAGGGACTGCAATTAATATCGTTTTTAGACTATGTCCTCAGCAACCTTTGGACGTGCTGCCACATTGTGGGAGGAGCAAGAACTGCTCCAAGCAGATTAGCAAACACCAGTGATGCTCTGCAGGATTGACTCTGTCGCCTCTCATGCACACCCACCACACAACACTCAGTTCTGACTCAGAACTGGGAGATCCGGTTAGGAAAAGCAGACTGGAGCCCCTACATTAGCATCATGCTCCCTGGTCTTAACCATTTACACCATAATACCAAGCATGGTAAATGGTGTTGCTAGAGATTAGGGCGGAGCCTGCCAGGCCTTCAGCAAACCCCTTGCAAAGATTGCTTGGCCAAATTCGATCTTGAAACCCTAAGTTACTTAGCCAACAGTAAACACCACCCTCGCTTGAAGGGTTAACCTGGATTTCCCCAGATCAGAAGTATTTTAAATCTACACCAGACAGAGCCCTTTCACTTTGAAGAGTGCACTAAAACCACACCACCTCTTGGACAGCATAACTGCCAACAGTAAACAAGTACATATACCAGGGGGGGCGGGGAGCGCAAACATACCACAGTTACTCTCCTCATCCCACAGCTGTACACGAAGGAAATTCTCCATCCAGAATGGGTCGCAGATACAGCGCTTGGTGAACGAGTCACAGCGTCCGTGGTCCGAGCAGTTCAGCTGACAGGCTGCATGACAAGATATGGGTGGGCGGGAGGAAAAATACAGAAACCATGCACATTAACACGATAAAGGAGATCCACTCCCTGCTTCTGTGGTTCAAGCAATTCTTCAGACATGATAAAAGGGGAGTGGCGTCAGAAGGAGAGAGGAACACAAGATCAGACCACCAAGAAGGCATTCGAAAATAGTACCTAAAACAAAATAAAAATGAGATCACGGGAGGAAAGACTGAGGAAGCAGAGAACCAAAAGGAAATAGGAACAGCTGCCATGAATGCAGTAGATGGAGAGTGATACCTTGGGGAGGAACGATGATGGTACAGTCAAACACAAAGGGGATGGAGATGCATAAGAGAGAAGAGAGGAAAAAGACACACAAAAGGGAAATAAATGGAATAGAAAGGCAGAGGAGAGATACAGAATAGACTTCAGTGGTTTTCAAACTTTGGGGCTGGCCCCCCTGTGGGGCCCAAAGGATGGCTGGGGGTGAAACGCTCTGAAAAATGGAACACAGTAACTGCTTTCAATGGAAAATAAGGCATCTGAGGGGCCCTATAACACGATTTATCCTCAAGGGCGGAGGGAGGCTCAACAACAATATTTTTACTCAAGGGGGGCTCAGCATAACATTTTTTAAATACTGCTGGAATAGAGGGAGTTGAGAAACAGAAGAAAGGGAATACATTCAATGAAACCAAGAGGAGGATGGAGAATCAGAAAAGAGGGAATAGAAAACAGAGTGGGGAGATCGACAAAAGAGGGAAGAGTAACATTAAGAGGGAAAGCTAGAAAGGAAGAGGAGAAAACCAGAAGAGGGGGAAAAGCACAGCAGGAAGGAAAGAAACAGGCACCTAAGTATCAACTAACAAAAGGCAGAATTGTAAATGGAGGCTAGAGCTGAGGGAGATAAGGCAACCATGGCACAAAGAAGGAGTGCCGGGCATAGATAAAAAGAAGGTGAAAACAGAAAGGGAAGTGAGGAAGAGCAGAGTCTGGACCAATGGCCTAACAGAAGCAGAAGGAGAGATGGCATTCGGCCTGAACAATGGAGAGAGGCGGTTTGTTTACATCTCACAGTGTATACCAGCATTAGACCTCAAGCCCCCTTTCATTAGTGCAGTTTAGTCAACGCTGACCTGCCTTGTAACCCTCAAACATTTCCCCCCTCATGACAATCTGGACCCATATGCAGCCCAAGAGGTCATCCCTTCTGCTTGCCATGATACAGGCCCCTGGCTGCTTACTGACGGTGTTGATTTCCAGTGTGCGGAATATGAGGAAGTCTGACTGCTGTTTGTGCAGCTCGTTCCGCAGTGTCCAGGCCACCTCGTGCCCACTGAAGATCTGGTGTGGCGGCTGGTTCTGCACGTAGAAGATCATTTTTGTGCTGCCACAAAGGAAGAGAAATACAGGAGTTACATCGCTACGCCTTTTACTCACGTCATCCAGCAGCAACACCCCGTACATAGTTTTAAAAGTGGTACAAAGCATTAAAGCAAGTATACTGTTTCTGGCCAGAGGCTTGACATTTTAACAGATTGCCACTGCTTAAGAATGGTCTCCAATATCACACAATCTGTACTTTCACTGACCACGTGCCACTTTTGATTGAGATATCAGCTTGCTAGAGTCCAAGGTGTGTGAATGCAGGCAGAAAAGACTTCACCCTTCATCTTTGCAAGCTACATGGACAATTATAGTGATCTTGAGTATTAACAACAATAAAAATAACATGGGACTTCAAATGAGCCACAGAATCCTGAAATTGCAGCGTGTGTAGACATCTTGAACGACACAGGCAACACAGAGACCTTTGCAGAGCGCAAGTGTTAGGCAAGATTGTATGCAGTACCCTTTGGGTGCACTACAACAACCCTGACGACCTGGCTATAGGAAACCAACCTTTAGTGTAAGTCTATACTACAAAGGTTGGTAACGTGGTCAAGTAGCCAGGCGTATCTCAAGAGGGGACAATGTGAGCTGTAGGGGAGTTGCACAGAGATTCACAGTGACAAGTATCCAAATAAAATCTTACACACAAGGTTTCTTGATTAAACAATTATAAATTTATTTAACACTCCATTTGAATAATCATTCTTCAGAAGGGAGCAATATAAAGCAACACACAAATACACTTCAAACATACACACCCTTAGTTTTCTCAATCAGCAAAAACCCATTTGGGATGGCTCACAGACACTACCTACAGCCTCAGGTGACTTCATTCGCTAGGATGTTGTGGACATTAATATATCACTGTTGCATTTAGAATATACTTGAGCGGATTGTCAAAGAAAAGAGGTTTCAGAATAAGACAAGTGTTCGCACAATTATTCTTAATCAGGTAAGTACTTACAACAACCCCCCAATGCAAAGTCAGTTAACCCTTTGCTGGAGGGAAGGCAAAACATATAAGCAGAGGAGAGAAGAGTTATTTGCGGAGCCAGGCCAGCCAATGTTAAGTTAGCAAAAGTCAAGGTGAACTGAAGAACTTCTTAGAGGGAAGTAAAAGTCTTGCACAATGTTTTAGAACTCTTTGTAGCAAAAGTAGAATCAAATGTAGGGTCACAAGCTGTTAGGCCTGTGAGTAGTAGAAGATGCAAACAACTCTACAAGCGCAACCGAGACAAGTCTCAACTGAGATCAAGCAAGGTGGCTCAACAAGAGGTAGGTTCTCTTAGACTGTACAGTACCTTTAGGTTGAAGAAAAGTGCAGCAGATGGCTTCTGTGCAGCTCTGCAGATCCTGGTGTCCCTGTGCAGTCAGTCATGGGGACAAGAGGGAGGACTTCTGGGGACTCCTGCACTGCAATGTGACGGTCACCGACTGCAACCGGCAATTTTCAAACAAGTGGCACTTCGGTGTTTCAACTCCTCATGTCTACCGCCAATAGCAACCACTGTGGTTCTTGGCTGTCGAGATGGGCTTTCCTTGCATAAGGGGTCCAGCACTCTCATGAGGTGGCCCAGGCTCGATCAGTCCTGCTTCCTGGGAGTCCGGTGGATCTTCCTGGAGCTCTTGGCCAGCTTAAAAGCAACGCACGCAATCTGGTGTTCCTCTCCCTGGCTATTCGGCTCCAGCAACGACTGCAGTGGAATTTCAAACAGCTTCGAGAGTATGTCCAGGTGGCTTACTTTGGAGTTGATTAGTCCCACCAACTCAAGGGGAGAAGTCGTCCTTGCGGGGCTTCTCTGTCGCTACGAATCCAGAGCTTCAGCACAGCAGCAGGGCTTCACCGGGAAAACCAACGGTCCAGGAGTTGCAGGAGGCGTCTCTTCCAAGTTCTTCGGATTCCTTCGTCCAGTGGTCAAATCTGCCTTCCAAGCCAAAAAGCCTTGCCTTTTTTTGCAGGTTTCTCCCATTCATTCCAGCCTAGCTGTCAGTCACCCAGCAGAGTGACTGCCCTTGCCAGACAGCCAGCCGGCCACTCACCGGAGAGGGCATTCCTGTCTCCTAGGCGACTAAGAACAGGGAGTTCTGGCACTTCCCTTGCTTCCTGCCCCCGCCCGATACCCTGCAACTAGAGGCAAGCTTCACTCGCGAATCCCGACAAAGACAAAATGAACCAAGGGACCAAACCGAGTTTAGCGCGCAGAGTAAATCTCAAGAAGGACCTTTCGACAAAGAAATGGCGAAAAAAGCAGACGGGGCCATTTACTTTACTGCAGCCCGCAGTAAAAGCACACCACGGTAGTTAAAAGTAAATCACTGCCACCAGCTATTCATTGGGGAAAGGGTATCAAAAATGTTACGCGAGAAGCTAGACAAAGGGAACATACTAAGTAACCCCTCCAGCACCCTATTGTAAGATAGTGTGTGCTGGGTCTAGAAACTTACAAATGTAAGTAAAGTCAATTTCACTTTACTGCTCTTGGAAACACTAGTTTATTCCAGAGAAGGTATTAAAACCTTGGGGAAATCTGAAAGACTTCCCTGTGCTACTGCACTGAAGGTGCTGTGAGACAGAATGTAAAAGATGATCCTATGGAGTTTGTCAGACTCCATAACCAAAAAAAGAAACTGTCCAAAATCACATTAAAATACATGTGGGAAAAAGGGTCTCACTCTCTTCCAGGTTAAAAATTCAAGTCCTCAAAATGCAGCAAAGTTGCTGTGTGTCTCCAATGTAGAGAGGAATTAGCACATTTCTGAGAATTTTCCCTAACAGCAAGATTCTGCCTGAAAGAAACTCATGAGTCTAGGATGTCTCCCTCGAACTCCGTAAAAAATGTGAAACGGATGTGCATAAGATGCATTCAGTGTGCCTACATCATTTCAGGGCACTGTACAGGACAGCCCACGTCTCACATTATTGATCACTTTTCGGAATAGAAAGACCAGAAAGGCACATCGTTTTTCTAAATTTCTAAATTTAGGACATTTCAAGCCCCCCTATGCATGTTAAAAGGTATTTGTAATGTAAGCGAACAGAAAATAATGTAATTTTCTCAATCGATGTTCTTGGCTTTCGAAAAGCTGTAAGGCTCTGTAGAAAATATGACTAATACCCTTCAAATGTATTCAAGCTCTTTTAGTCCTTGCTCTCCCTCCATCACAAATGTTTTGAATTGCCTGCATCAATAGGTGGGCTGCATAAGCTGACTCCAAAAGAAATGCTCCAATTTCAAGAAAGACGTTTACAATGAGTGGGGCTTTCACACACGTGTGCCCATCTGCGTGCCAGCCCCACTCTGTCTAAACGCATGGAACCAACATGACAGTTCTGTATGTTCTCACCCCTTCCAGCCGGTTGAATACTTACTATTGTCTTTTCCTCACTTACTTTGTTATGCTAGAGCGGTCTATATTACTCTTACTGTGTTGAAAAGTAAAGTTAAGTGAATCTCTATATAGTATGTTTAGTGACTTAACTTTCATTTTTGATTGATAAGAGTAGTCCAAACCCCAAATCAATATAACTATTTAGTTAAACTTAAGTTATTAAGAGTGCTCTGTGTGTGCTTAACTAAACCCTGCACCGCTCTTACTCTCTGAATTTTAAGCCTTGATGTTCAGTTGCACTACCCTCAGAGATGGCTGGGCATTCGTGGCTTTCCTGTTCATCAGAATAGGTTGGCATCCCAGAATTGATTCTGAAAATTCATCTCACCATCCATTATCACATAGCATTATCTTAACGCATTTCATACTGGGCATCGTGAGCCTCAGAGTTCTAGCAGAAACTATGTTTTCGGTAACAGACATCTCCCCAAGTAAAAAGGGTTGAGGGAAGCTTCCCAAACACGCCTGTCTTCTCCGGTTTACTCGAGTGAAGCAACTGTACTGCCAACATGGCTTTAGAAAGTACTTCACAGATGTTTGAAGGGGAGGGATGCCATCCCTCTTCCTCCGTCACTAGTGTCATCCTCCACTTTAGGTGTCGTCAGAAGCAGTTAACACTGGTAAGGCGTTGGTTTCCTGCGTTGGTGCAGTATAAACTTACCAGTAGGTGGAGAAATCCTTTCCTTTATTTTTCGTACCAAAACCTCTAGAAAGGGTTCTGAAAACATGGTTTTCAAAATGTATTGCCTTGCCCATGTCGGGTGGCTCGAGATGATGCGTGCAAGAATCCATTAGGATAGGAAAAGGGGATGAGTCCACTGTGTATGGAACTGCTCTGCCCTCAGATTGTAAATCTGAAACACAACAGGTCTAGAAGACTGTACATTAGTCAGACAAAAAGGAAGCGTCTTAGGTACTGGGTCTTACTGTGAAAATCCTTTAACTTATTAACGCCATCAGCACCACGAAGTACAGATGATGAGGGATTAGACCGCAATTTCTCGTTGTTACCCAATGTTAAGGTGATTTCTGTAAAAAAGGAACCTGTTGAGGGCTGCACAACCACTGTCCCTGTGGGAGAAGGGCTAACCCACCCAAGTAAAGGACGCCAAACCTCTGAAAGGTAAGGTAACGGGACTGAGTGAGAAATCTGAGCTCTCAGGAAGGGGTAGCAGTCTGATACAAAGGTACAATTAGTGCACACACTTATCCATAGAACCATACACTCCACTGATATACTGAAACATATGACAAATATTACTTGCCAGTAATCGGCTTTCTGTAGTTTGTATCTGCTTAGAAAATACAGTTACATTGTGCTGCAGTTACATTTCAGGCTTAGTTCAAATCATTGCAATTGTGTGTGTTGCATACTATTTTCCCTGGTTCCCTCGTAAGTGACTTGGTGGCAGGGGCTGGGAAGGTGTATAGAGCTAGGTCTAGGGGTGATTCTTGATATCTTAGTTAAAGAGCCAGGTTTTGAGTTTTCTGCGGAAGGACCAGAGTGGGGGTTTTGTCCTCAGTTCCGGTGGCATGTCATTCCAATACTTGGCTGCAATAACGGGGAAGCTGGTGCCTCCTGCTCTCTGTCTTTTATATCTCTGTGTGGTCAGCTGCCCTAGATAGGCCGATCTGGTTGGTCTGGATGGTTGAGCTTTGGAAATTTGGTTGGTGAGGTAACGTAGGGCGGTGTTGGACAGGCATTTGTGTGTGAGTGGGAGTATTTTGAATTTAATGCAGTCTCTGACTGAGATCCATTGGTGTTTCTTCTGGTTGTGGTCATGTGGTCTGATTTGGGGATACTGAGTGCTGCTCTGATAGCATTATTTTGGACAATCTGAAGTTTCTTGATGTTTTTGGCCGTGGAGCCTGCAAAAATGGCGTTACAGTAGACGATCCTGGAGACGATCAGAGCTCTGGTCAAAGTGATGCGGTTCTCCACAGTTAAGAGAGATCTGCAGGCGGTGATAAGTTTCGCCATGTATGGGGATGCTATGGTGATTGCATTGACATGTCCTGTGAAGGTTAGTGCTGAGTCTAGGTATACAGCTAGTGTTTTGACTTCTTTGGCCACCCTGATATTGTTTCCATCGATGTCAAAGGATCTGTAATTGTGTGGCAGGTTCTGAAGCTTGGATGGGCTGCCTACATGTATTACAAAAAGTAATGCCTTTGAGGATTCACTGTGCCTCTTCATTTTAATGTGGGCTGACAGTCATAGACAGGCACACAACACTTAATGACAAGGGGGAGGCAGAGATTCCAACAAACGAGCTACAAATTCTCGAACAGAGGTGTGAAGAAAGGGGATCCAGACATTTTACCAAACAGTAAAGTTGTCAAAAAAAGTGCGTACGTACGACCAACAACAACAATCCACATTCATTCTTGCCCAATAAGGCATAGCATTTGAATAACACAAATGCATATACCACAATTAAAAATAGTGCTATAAGTTGAAAGTATTCTGAAACAGCCTTAAGCATCCACAAACTCAGGATACATTTTAGAAACAATTACCAGTAAAATGTACTAACAGGGAAAATAGTTGCACACCACCAAGATAAGCTACAGTGTAAATCAGTATTCACTGTGAAAGGAGAGAAGAGCAGAACTTTCAAAATAAACTAAAAATACCCTGTAAGCGCAAAACATACAATTCTCGGGTCTAGGACCCCCCAAACCTCTAGATAATCCAGGAAAATTGCCAAGTGAAGGTAGATGCACAAAATGTCATTTTAGCAGAGTTTCAGGGTGTGTTGAACGTTCCAATGAAGTCAAAGAGACAAAGTCAATAGGCCATCTGCGTGTATGGGGGGACATTTTATTTACTTACTTGTACCGCGCAGATAGCCTGCAGGCATCAGGGTGCCAACACTGAGACAGACGGTAAACTTATGATAAAACAGGACACATGACAAGAAAAATGATAGGGGCGCTACCTAAAACAAACTATACTTATCAAGATAGGTTTTACTTAAAAAAGGTATGTTTTTTTCTGAAGACAGTATTTCGACTCCAGTCTTAGTTGTAGAGTTAAGTTATTCCGTTTGGATGCTGCCATTACTGGGAAGGCTTTACCCATGCCACTGGATCGCTAATGAGGTGAATCAATGATCTGGCCCAAGGCTTCCGATCTCAAGGTTCGCCCTGATATGTAGCGGTTGATCTTTTCCTTGAGGTATGCTGGGTTTTCCAGTGCAGACATATGTGAACTATGGTCTTGGTTTTGAACATAATCCTGTCTTTCACGGACAGCCAGTGCAACGCTACTCTGTCGTTAGTAATGTGTTCTTTCCTGGTTTTCCTTTTCACAATTATAACTGCGTTGTTCTGGATCACTTGGCATTTTGCTATGCACCACTTATTTGCCCCTAATAGCAGTTCATTGCCACAGTCAAGCTGGGACAGTATGGTAGCTCTAGCGATGGTCGCACAGTTTTCTTCACTCCGATAGGGTTGAATTGCTCTGAAGAGCCGGAGGTAGTAAGAGCAGTTCTTGCTCATATACATAACCTGTGCTTCTGCACTCAAAGAGGCTTCTAAAAACATCCCCAGTGTTTTCACTTTGCCTACTACCTGTATGGGGGAGTCCTTGAAGCAAAACGACTCCTACTGTGGGGCCAGCTTGGTGAGAGCTGAAGACCATCAGCTCTGTTTTATGCCATTAAGGCACATCCAGTTGTTATCCATCCAAGTTTCGATTGTCTTATATAGTGCTATCACTTTGGTGCTATCCTGTGGATAACAACAACTCAATTCTACCAACTGGGTATCATCTGAGTAATTGGTGAAATGTGCACCAATGTCATCTAAAACTACCCAGAGGAATCTGAGGTAAAGTTTGAAAAGGAGCAGTGTAAAGCTGGCACCCTGAGGAACACCGCTGAATGTGGAGGTCTCCTGAGAAAATGTATCACCACAATGAACTTTAAACTTCCTATCTGTTAGGAAAGATGGCAACCAGCTGATGGCTTCTTTGGAGCAATTCGCCACCTTCTCCCGTGTCCGTTGGAGCTGTTCGTGGTCCAGGAGATCGAATGCGACACTTAGATCAAGGAGTATGAGTAGACCCGTGTTGCCCTTATCTGTAATACTCAACATATGCGTTTTCAGATCCAGCATTGCTGTTTCCGTGCTGTGAGCCACTCGGAAACCTGACTGTCTGTTAGGCAGAAACCTGTGCAGTTCCCTCTGGGACCACTGCAAAAGATTTAGGACTACAGGTGTTTGGCAGTAAACCCACTTGGTAGCAGTCTGTACCACACAGATTCACTTGGTAGCTGTGGCTGAGCAGTCCGACTTCCCTCAAGAAGAGTTAGGCAGTATACAGAGTATTCACAATAGGTCAAGAGAACACAATAGAACAAGTAAACACTGACCAGGGCTTGGTGTAAAAGAGATATAATTATTTATTATAAACCACATCTAGAAAAACACACAGGCACTAATAGTAAGCAATTCGAAAACACGGTTACCAAAAGATATACACTCCCTTAAAAGAATATTGGACAAGTCTTAAGTAAAGCCCCACTTATTTTCAGACAGCGGTGAGCGCTTAACGTAGATGGCACTCTAATAATTTGTTTTAAAAAGGGACAGAAGAGCAGAGAACAAGTTGAAACAGATCCCAACACTTATCAGAACATAACAAGAGAGGAAGGCAAAGTAACACCATGAATTCAGAGTCAGTAGGCCGGATCCGCTTAAGAGGATCAAAACGAAATATGTCCATGGTCACACGGTTGCAGTGCACAAAAGTCTTGTAACGGTTCAAAAAGGAGTTGGATCAAAGAAAGGGACCAGTTAGAGGGTCAAGGCGGCCAGCCCAGTCCAGAAGGTTAAGGGATATTATTACCTTGTAGCAATCTTTAGAAAGGGAGGCCTTGCGGACACGGTACCTTAAAGTGGTGAGAACACTCCAGCGGGGGCAGTTGTTCCTGCCAGCGAATGCAAGTCGGTGCTTCATCCGGGGGAAGAGAGGATCTCGTCGGGGAGGATGACAGGAGTCCATTGCACTGCCAGGGAAGAAACCAGCCGCGGAGTTCCTCAGGTACAAGGAGCGGTCCGTTGATTCGCGGTTCAGTGGTAAGTGGCTATCCGGCTGCCGGGGTGCTTGGCACGGGCAGTTCGACCACAAACCGGTCTGGGGTGCAAAAAGAAGAAGGTAAACTAGTTGTGCCCACCAGTCAGGGGAAGAAGCCTCTCCAGCCGGGAGATCTTCTCTGTCGTCGGGAAGTGGTGAGTCGGTTCCGCAGGGCTCCACCGGTGGTGTCGTCGTGGTAGGTCGGCTCAGCTTCTCCCTCGTCGTATTCCCAGGTCCTGTGGTGACTTCTGAAGTTCCAGTCCCAAAAGCCCTGCTTTTATGCAGCATACCCCCATTCACTCAGCCTAGCTGTCAATCAAACATGCTAAGTGGTGAGCCTGCCGGCTCACCACTTGGGCCAATCACACAAGAGTGCGACTTGAATTACCAAGGTAACTCAGTCCAGGGTGCCTAAACCCCCTCCCACACCCCTGTGGTACCCAGACAGAGTGGCACCACTTTTGGAGGCTTCTGTGGAGAAGCCCACCAAAAAGTGGAACAAAGGGCTCGACTTGGGTTGGAGTCACAGAAGAGAACAAACGCCAATTTAGAATAGAGTCCTGGCAAAAAATACCAACCGGCGAATTAATATTAAATAAATAAACCAGCGGTATGTTCGAGGCTATGAGAATTAAATAATTTAAAGTTGGTAGCCTCGAACAATGGGAAAATCCCATAAGGAAATATTCGCGGTCGAATATAAAAAGTAGTATCCACTGCCACCAGCCAAAACTCGATCAGGGGGGACGGAGACGTGCCCCCGCGACTAACAGACCCCGGGGCAATCAAATTGCCCCGACCAGTACGTCCACAATATGATTGTTTGTACTGGTTTCTGTTAATAATTTGGGACTAGTAAAGCCAATGGTGACTTTACATGCCCTGGGAGACAGTAGTCAGTCCCAGGGTATGGAATCTATGGTGGGGTGTCACTATGACACCCCTGTGTTACGGCACGGAGGGTGCTGTGTAACACACATAGTAAAAACACATGAGACCCTATGGAGTAAAGGACCCCATAGCCCATAAAACACATTAACAGTCAAAGGAACACCATAAATCATGTCCAAGAGTGGGAGAAAGAGAGTCTCACTCTTGGCAGGAGAAAAAAACAAACTCCAGAAATCCAGCAAAGCTGCTGGGGGACTCACTAGGTTAGGAAATTCCGCCTAAAGAGAGAATTCTCCCTAACACTGTCGATTGTGCAAAATGTTTGCTTCAACATAGGATTGCAATTGAGCAGTAGCAATCTTATCCATCACCTTGAGTAGAAAAATACAATTTTCAATAGGTCTGAAGTTACCCGGCTCCTTTTGATCTAGCTATGGTGTCTTCACCAGGGGCTTGATGGTTACTGTTAATACTTGTGGGCACTACTCTCTCGCAGAAAGATGCATGACATAAACAGAGTAAGTCAATCGCGAGCCCCTGGACCAGATGGTTGGTCAAACTACACTCTGAAACAACATCCTCAACTATGGTCAGAAATATTGTATAATATGTTTTCCAACATCATCCAGACTCGGAACATCGAGGTCATGGAAACACTCGATCATACTCCCGTTTTATAAAAAGGGTGAAAAGTCTAACCCAGTAAATTATAGGCCCATTGCCCTCTTAGATGCTCCGGGGAAAATATTCAATCGAATTGTTCTCAGGGACTTAAACAGGTGGGCAACAGACCTGGGGAAAAGAGATCCATTCCAAAAAGGTTTTGTTTCAGGATTGGGCACGTCACCAAACATCATGACGCTGAATATGTTACGATCTCATTTTGCCGCCCGGAAACAACCACTGTACCTGGCATTCGTTGATTTCCAGGTGGCATTCGACTCTGTTAACCGTGAGCTGTTCTATAAAAAAACTCATGCAATTTGGCTGCCCACTCTCTCTCATTTCTATAATCAAGCAATTGCACACTAACACCACATTGAAAATTAGACTAACAAAAGAAGGTTTGTTATCTGCATTTATTTTGAATGAGCGAGGGTTCAAACAGGGATGTATTTTAGCGTCCATTTTGTTTAATCTGTTTATTCTTGATTTGGGTGAGCAACTAATGAACATCGTAAATGATGCACCAAAAATGGCTAGTCAGCAGATTGCATGGATGTTATATGCAGATCTTATTTTGTTATCTCAAACACCCAGTGGATTACAAAATCTATTGAATGAATTATCTAAATAGATAATAACCTTGTCCTCAATCTAGAAAATACCCAAGTCGTTGCCTGCCATCGAAATAAGTCTGTCTCTCAAAGAAGTTACAGATGGCATTTGCAGAATATGCCATTAATGAATGTCTCTGAATATAAATGCCTGCTTTCTATGGTGTATGTTGTTGTCTCTGATACAATTTTTATTTCTATGTTGAACTTGAAATTACCAAATGTAAAATCTCAAGCAACCATTTTGACATCTAAATTTGGAAAATGTTCATGTAAACACACTATGATGTTTTATCAGAGTAAAGTGGTACCGATTTTGTTGTATGGAGCTGAAACCAAGCTTCAATTGAAGTGCAATGTCTGGGATGTATGTGAGGGTCGGTTCTGGATATCCATGTTGAATTTACCAAAGTGCACTCCATTACCCATAATCCGATTTAAATTAGGCCTAATATAATTGAATGCTCAACTGTTATGGAAAATGTGTAACTTCTTCCGCAAATGCCTGATGGGTTTTGAGAAAAATAACATCTTGAGTGCTCTTGCATATTATCTTATCAATTCAGAGCATCTGTTCCCTCTTCAATGGGGAAATCATGTATTATCGGATGCATGTATATCATTTGAGGTTCCGTTAATGAATCCAAATCGTGCTAAAATGAAACTATTTCAGTACAACTGGATATGTAACAGAGCTGAATGTTGTACCTATAAAGATTTCAATGGTAAACTATTCGGGTTTAAAAAACTTCGAGTAATGGCAGATTACTTGTTAAAGTTTCCATCACCGCATATCAGACGGCAGTATATGCGATTTAGACTAAATCTACTACCAACAGCAGAAATATTGGTACAAGAGTTAAATCATTGTCGTTTTTGTCTTGATGAAAGATGTTTAGAAACATTACAGCATCTGGTTATTTGTACAGTACTAACATCTCTAAGAAAAACCTACTTTCATGATTTAATATGTTTATACACTCCTATGACTGAAGATGAAATTTGGTTTGTAATTTTTACTAACAGAAAATTGACAATTAGAATTGCGATAGTACAATATCTAGAAACTGTATTGTCACTGGTTAATGCCAGAATTATTTAGTAATTATGTATGTAACTATAATGACAAGCACGGTTGCAGAAGATGTGCTATTTCAGTTTTATGTGACAGGAATTTTATGAATTATTGGTTCTATTGAGCCTTCTTAAGATATATTCTCAGACGGTTTATGTAATTAGCATGTATGTTTCTTTTTCTTTTCTTTTATATGAAAAATGTATATGTCAGACAATAAATGGCTGTGATTTGCATGGTACATTAGAAAGGTTGTTTAAAAGCCAACCAAATAAAAAAGAAAAAAAAAAGAAAGATGCATTGACAATCTTGGAGAGCAAGGGGGCAAAAATGTATGTTCTCCAGGATCATTTTCGGAGGGAGAACATTCTTGGCACATGATGTTGGTTTCATTGAGGACAGCGTTTTAACCATGTCTTCAATTGTGACATTGCAGAAATTGAAACTTTCCTGGTGATTCAGTGATTTAACCGTAATAGGTGGTTCAATCTGGGCCTTACAAGTGGTTTGTACGTCCATTATCAATTCCCTAGCCTTTGTAATTTTGTTTGAGAAGGCTGCCTGGTCCGTGTCGTAATCTTCCTGGGACGGTGTGAACATAGACAATGATGCTTTTGGTTTTTTGATAGATTTGAGAATTTCAAAATAACTTACTAGTGGAATTAGCGGCTGACCTAATCTATTAGTTGAAGTTGTTTTTCTTGGCTTGGCAGATTCCCTTTTTGTAAGTCTTCTCAATTTCTCTTCATCTCTCCTAAGTGGCCTGCAAGGGTTTCTTCTGCCCTCTCCCTTTTTTCTTTAAGCTCTGCTAGCTTGGAGTTAAAGCACTTATGGGGGTTACTATTAGGTCTGATGAGTTTTGAATTCAGTAGTGCCCTCAGGTCCACCAGCTCTTGTGCATGATGTAAGTAATTTAAAATGCTTTCATCACATGAATCTTCCTCTTTGTGCTCCCTCAGAACTCTATTAATACACTGTTCTAAGAGAGCAGTCTCAATTTTCTTGAAATCCCTATTTATATTCTCTTCTGCTCATTACAGCTTTTCTGTTGGGGGTATTTTAAGTGCATGGTGAAGGACACTTTAAAGTGATCTGTCCAAATGCAGTGTGATCTTGTATGTACTAGTTTCTAGGTTATGAGTAATAACCCAGTCTAGTTGGTTCCCGTTTTCCATGGTGGGTTCTGCGTTCATGGCCTTGTAATCAATGTTATTCAACGCCTTCTCGGGTTAATAACCTCTTTGTCCTTGGAATTACCTCTCCATCTCTTGAGGTCCCCAACACCAAGGTGGCGCTGTCAGTGCCCTTTAAGATGTTAAGTTGTTGTGTGATTTCCTCATTAAATTCAGAAGATAGAGATGGAGGGTCTATATATTAGAATTATATTAATACTGGTGTTATCTGTGGGGGTATGTTTTAGATGCAGGACCTCACATCCAGTACACGTGGTTGTGGATGGGAACATGTGAAGAGAGTCCCTAACTATGACTGCGAACCCCACCCAACTCCCGCACGCCTCCGACCCAGTCTCTGTTTTTTTAGGTGGATGGTATATCCCTCAGGGACAGCAATAGCACATGTAGGTCCTGTGGGGTCATGCAGCGATGTTTCTGTAATGCATGTGATATCCAGGTACTCCTCCAGTACGAGATCATGAATACTTTGGGCATGTTTATTCAAGGAAAGGGTATTTAACAAACAGACCTTTAGTGTTTTAGAATTGCTTCCCTTATGGGCTAAGTTTGCCATAGGTGGGGCGGTCATCTTTTTCCGAGTTCTCTTCTGGGATTGACCCTGGATTTTGATAGTACACATAGGCGGATGCTGTTCCCTGTGTCTATGACTTTGTAAGTGATCCTGTGTCCGAAGTCTATTTTCTTCCATGGCATGCAGTGCTATTTGTTGCAGTTTCCACTCGAAGTGGCAGTGTAGATCATGCCACAACCTCCCCTCATGGTGTAATGCCCATTCTTACCTCTACGTGGGAGTTCTATGCTGTGAAAATCAACAGTAAAAGGCCCAGAACTTGTGGGCCTCGGACGCCGCGGACGGAGTGGACTGGCGAAGACCGGCTTGGCTGTTGAAGCGCTGGCACTGAAGCGCCTGATGTTTTGTTTTATGCCGAGCTGGGTGTTCTGGGAGTTGAAGTCCCTGAGGCTCAGATTCTAGCAGCTAGTGATGCTTAGAATCAACCTCTAATGATGGAAGCACATATTCCTAGTGCAGTAACAAAGTCACAATATTCCAGTAATTAAAGCAATTCAGATGCTGTACTGGCAGAATAAGTGGACTGTCTTAGTTACAGGCACACACAATTATTTAACACTCTGCTTTAAAAAATTCACAGTGCGTGTATGCGAGCAATATTTGTACAGCTGGAAAGCACTTTTCAGCAACCTACTGATGCAGTTCTTAAATTAAATTAAGAAATATACTGCTCTTATTTCCAGTTACAAGATACAAAATAAGAACTATCTGGCACACATAGCATTTTGCCTAGGAGATGATCTAAACAACCCTGCGTCGAGTTTTATCCAACAGGTGCAAATTGGGTGACCGGAGGAGACCCAAATGAAAAGATCCAGAGGTCGATTCGACAACCAGAAGCCTGAGGAGAGGATGCAACAAAGCAGGAACCTCCCCCATGTTAACCAACAGGAAATGTGTTGGAGTCTTGCATCCAAAGAATTCGAACCCCGGACTAGAGGGGTTTCTGGAGATTGAGTATATCAAATAATCGACCACACCAGGAACCAAAAGGTAGGTACTCACAGTGTTGGTTCCATGAAATATTGTTCAAAGGAGGTGGGACAATCTGTTAAGCACATGGCGTCTTTTATAGATGTGATTAACAGTATACAGTGCCCAGGGACATTAACTCTGATCCCATAGGCGACACCATTGACGAAAATACATTAGCTAGTTCTTATGACAGATCTTCAAGCCAGCAGGCAAGATTCTGTTGAGAAAGATTTGTGAAAGGCAAGGATTCATCAGAAAAAACTTTGGCAGCTTTGTGGACATAGGAGGTTGGCAGTCCAACAGAGAATCCCAGCGGAGGGTTAGTGGTTGGGAGATCAAGGATGGCCCAAGGAGGAGATGAGGGGTGAGGGAGCGTTGGTGTACTGTAATGCTTATGCGAAATGCAAGCTAAAACGAAATGGTGCCGGTGTGCAGCCATCTTGGACACTTATCTCCCATCACTGTAATGAATGCTTACGTTTCTCGTGGGCTCAGCAGAGTAAACGTGCATCTCGCAGCGAAGGCAAGGCAAGGTCACAAATATTCTTGCTGAGTGGACTTGCTGTGGAGAATAGTTCTTGTATTGTCCGCTGAAGGACGAGCCAGAGAGTGAGTCAGAGCGCTATTGCACATGATCTCTTTGACTAAGAAGTGTTGCAGTGGCCGAGATGAAGGTGTCTTCTGCATCATTGATAACGGCGATGCTCTCTTTTTCTATGTTTCTGTATAACTGACTATATGTTAATTCCGTGTATGATCTGTCTATATATAATGAGTGAATAAGGGGCCTGTACAACAACTAATGGTCTAAGTGTGATTTTTTTGCCTCTCTGAGTCCAATAACTTGTTTTGTCAGGGGCTGGGGAAAGGTAAGTCTAAGGTGTTCCCCCATGTGGCCAAGCAAAAGCAAAACATTTACCAACACCCTTCCATACATCAGCAGCGACCCACATCATGGCAGTAAATGGACTGGAAATTGGCCCAAAGATAGAAGGGCCAACACCAAAGTGTAGGACACGGGAATCCCGGACTGGACTTCAAGAAACCAGGATATGCCCAAACCGCTGCATTTAGCCAGCTGAAAAGGAGGGAAAGGCTGGGAAAACCATCCAGCAGGTTAACAGACCTGCTGCTTTCAAGTTCCAAAACGAGAGAGAGAAGAGCAGGAACTGGGCAAAGTCTTATGGCATCTATAAGGAACTCATGTGAGCCAGTGTGAGCATATGGTATTCAAAAAGAAATGCAGTAAGAAATAAATGTGAAAGAAACCACAGTAGAATTCTATTCACTGCCACAAGCCTGCACGAGGTATATTTAAAAGGTAACAGATGTTACTAGAGACAAATACAAAAGGATAAAAAATACTCCTGCAGCACTTCACTTCGTTGTAAGGTGAGGTATACTACACTAAATCATATGGGAAAATCATTAAAGGGGGACTCTGCCTGTCCTAGTAAACTTAGGGCCATAGAAGATCTCCCAAAATAAGTGAGTCGAGCCAAGGATGTGAAGCAAAAAGGCTTTACTAACCTCCAAAGTCAGTGCAGGGTTCAAGCCACAGCAAATAGTTGGGGGTGCTATTGAGGTCAGTGGAAAGAACGTTGCAAAAAGAAAAAGAGTTCCTAAGATTTACTAGAGCAGGTGCGGAGTCTGGAGGCTGCATTCACGCTTACCTCTGCTCTGTGTAGGGCTGAATCCTCTGCACTATGATGTCGGAATCCAGGACTCCCAGCAGGACGCCGATCTGCCGTATGAACATTCCTTTCTGTCGCTCGGTCAGCATGCTTACATTGACATCCAGGACCATCTCCACAAGATTGGTTTTCCGGGGATCTGTGAAAAGCACAGGGCACAGATACATTAGAAGACTTATCTGGCTACCATTCTCAAACATTTATGAGGTTATGGTTGGTAAACCTTAAATAGCCAGCAAAGTTTTCAGCTCAACCTCCTGTCGTAGGGTTCCACCTGGGATCAAGAAGCATTTCAAGACCAGATGTTAGGGTTGACTATTTGTATTAAGGAATTGTTACAAGACTAGCAACTAAACAATAAAAAAAGGGATATTTCTAAACGAAACAAAGGCCAGGGCAGTGCTTTCCTCAATGGGGTTGGATCCCATCCTCCTCAAGAAGCTCCCCTTGCTCAATGTCTCTTCCGTGGAAAGCAGATAACTAGGCTTCCAGGCCTCCGAGATAAAATGTCTAAGTTGGTAAAGTTCACTAAGAGGTTACCCTTAGCCCTCCCTCCTCCAGCATTGAAGGCTTTAGAATGGCTGAATGTTCCTTCTTGGTCTAAACTAGATGCAATATTTCCAGGGCTCTTGCATGCAATTGGACCAGTGGACAGAGCCAGCAGGGAGCGCAAGAAAGGCGTCCCTGAGGTCTGCCTGGGCTTCCCTTTTTTCGCAGATCTCTAAACTCCCTGACCCAGACTCGTTCCTGAACCCGCCCACTGACTGATCCTGGCAGAATCTGCAAGTTCTTACTAAATGCTAGTTCTCTTTCTCTTCGTGGTTCCCAGTGTCACCATAGCTCCTGCTCCTCTCTGACCCCATCTCTTTCCTCCTGATTCACCTTTGGTTCTACTCTCATGATGTTCTTTCTGCCCCTTCAGTATTGTGCTCTTCCCCTGATGTTACCTATACCTTTACTCCCCCCTCCCCCATTCTCCGATTTGGTCACCTTCCCCTTTTCCTCAGGCTAAAAACTCCTTCTCTAGCCCCCTCCGGTCTGAATGTTATATTGTCCTCTGCAACCATCCTTCCTCTAATGACATGCCCTTTTCTATTACACCCTTAATTATTACTAACTCGTCACCTTTGATGTTACCTCCTACTTACCTCCTACTTTCTGGGCAGCCGGCTGCTCCTTGACCCTCTTAGCACTGAACATCTCTTCTTACACACTATCGATTCCACCTCTCCACCACATCTCCCTCCTCTGCTTCTTTCACGGTACGACTTAGTTTCAATGACTGTTTTTTTTACGAATACAATTTGCTTAAAAATATTCATCAGAATTTGGGGGTGGGAACGGGTAGATAAGGGGTTGAGGGGGTCAAGAACAGTTAAAAATAGGTGGGGTTTGGGGGAGGCCACAAAATAAAAATAATATGAATTAAATTTTTCAGCAAAATGTATTTGTAAAAACAACAGTTGTAAAAAGTACTGCCGATTATATGACAGAGAACCCTTTGACCATTCTCCAGCCCTCTAAAAACACCAGCCCTCTCTCCTCCAACACACACTGCCTGACTGGAGCTGGGCGATTTCATTGGGTGCTCATTGCTCTCTTTGGTGGCATCTTCTAGTGAGGGTCTGCACTAGTTTCTTGTAATTCGGTGGCAGCTGTGACTGGCCGCTCTCTGTGCACCTGGGGCTTCTTTGTGCTCAAGGGGCTCATAAAAGTCTATAATTGGCCTGACCTGGATCTCTGGTTTTAGTACTTCCCTGCCCCTCCACAATCTGCATGTGCTGAGCTCTTGGATGTATCCACCATGTGATTTACTGGTTCGGAATGAACTGGGTAAACTTATGGAAGTCTCTGAATGAGGATGCAGGGTAAAATTAACACTCAATCCCCAGCCTGAGAGTGCCTTGCAAGCGAACAATGCCTTTTAGTGGTGTACCATAAAAGCCCCACAAGGCAACAAGTCAAGTCTACTCCTCCTTTGAATGCCTGGTCTGCAGGTTATCTCCATCTCTCCTGGCCTCTTCTCACTGTTGCCACTACCTACAGGCTGCCTCGGCCAGGCTGCCCTCTTCCTCTCAGAGTGGGCTTACCTCTCCTCCTCCCTCCTCACCTCTACCTCTCAACATCTCCACCTCGGAGACCTGAACATCTACCTGGATGCTACTTGCCCTTCTTCGGGACTCTTTCGCAACCTCTGCGACTCACTCTCTCTCTATTCTTTGTTAGGGAGAATTCTCTTCAAAGGCTAATTTCCCTTACCTATAGAGTCCCCAGCAGCTTTGCTGGATTTGAGGTTTTTTTTTTTTCTCCTGCTAAGAGTGACACTCTTTTCCCCTCTCTTAGGCCGATTGCTAGTGTGTGTTTTAGGCTATCTTGTGTGCTTATGGTCTATGGGGTTTTTCTCACCCTCATAGGAATCATCTTTTTAACATGTGTGTTACACAGCACCCTCAGTGCAGTGTCATAGTGAACCCCAAACATAGACTCCATACCCTGGGACTGACTACTTTCTCCCAGGTCATGTAAAGTGCCCATTGACTTTACTAGTCGATAATTATGAACTAAACCAGTACATCCCATCTTACTATGGAAGTACTGGAAAGGGTTAATAGTTTTTCCCTGGTGTTCATTTTCGAGAGGGTACCGTACAGTCCCTCTCTCAAATGTTTCTGGCTGGTGGCTGTGGTTACTACAGTAAATATTCGATCGCGAATATTTCCCTATGGGATTTTCCCATTGTTCGAGGCTACCACTTTTGCTGACAGCCTCCAACATACCCCCGGTTTATTTTAATATTAACTTTAATCCGGTGGGTTTTTTTTGTCAGAACTTGAATAATATTTCTTTTTGGTGTCTTTCTCTGAAATCCTAACCCAGGTCGGGGATCCTTTGTTCGTCATTTTGGCAGGCTTCTACACAGACACCCTATTCTCGGCACCACTGACTCTGGGGTAGATAGGATGTGTGGGAGGGGGAATAGGCACCCTGGACAGGGTTGCCTACGCAACCCAAGTCGCACTCTGCCCTGATAGGCTGGGGGGTTCTCCCACGAGGAGAGCCACCCCACTGTGTGAGTGACAGCTAGGCTGTATGAATGGGGGTCTTGCTGCATAAAAGCAGGGTCCTGAGGACAGGAGGACAAGACGTCGCCACGAACTAGAAACCCGAAGAGGAGAGAAGCTGAAAACATCTGCAATGACTGGACCACCGGTGAAGCCCTGCTGCAGATCCTCACCACTTTTCTCCAACGACTCTAGAAGATCTTCGCCTGCAAGAGTCTTCTTCCCTTGAGCTGGTGGGGCCAACCAGTTCACCAATCGCCTTTCAGGACCTGCCTCGGTCGAATCGCCAGTGTCCTGCACTCGGAGACCGGATAGCCAGGCACCCATCCACCACAAGCGCAATTTAAAGGAGCGTACCTTTTATTTGTTTTGGCAGCACCGCGGCTGGCTTCATCCATGGGCAGTGCAGTAACTCGAACCTTCATCCACAACGAGAGCCTCTGCTGGATCTCCCAAACTGCAGGAACTACCGCCACCGCAGGAGCCTCTTCCACTTTCAAGGTATTGTTCCGCCAGGCCTCCCGTTTCGTTGGGTATCAATAAAGGTGTTTTAAATCCTTTACTTACTTACTGGGTTGGCTGCCCCTATCGTCTAACATTATCTTTTACCTTCTGCAACCACCTTTTCAAAATCGTTAACCAAAGACTTGACTGCAGCTACTAGAACAGTTTGATCCTGGGCACATTGCCCTGTACCACTGACTCTGGCACGGACCTCTTGACTCTGGCTAAATAGGTTAGAACTGCCTTGTCTAGATTGCTTTTCACCTAGAAATGTGTTGGTGCACCCAACTCTTATAACCACCTTTTTCCACCTTTTTCCTTCCCCTTTTTAATATTGTGAAGTGCCATTTTGCTCAGTTCTCACCTCAGTATTGCATATGCTAACGTACTGCCTTGCCTAACTTGTTCACAATCTACTTGGGAAGTGTTGCTGGTGTGTTAAAGAGTCTAAACCTATATAACTTGCCCTTTTCCTGTCTTTTGAGAAATTGAGTGCCATTTCTGCTTGGTTTACACTGTGCCGGTTTGCTCAGTTTTCACTCTTGCACAAACTTGTCTACATTTTAAATAGGGAGTTGTGTATACTTTTCTTGACTGTTTTAACTTGCTTTATTATAATAGCGATTTGTGTGTGAACATCAGAGTGTGTAAAATAAATATATATATATATATATATATATTGTTTTTGATACAAAGCTTTGGTCAGTGTTTCCTTGTTCCATAGTATTGTATCCCTATTGTGTAAATCCTGAATATTGCTCATCTCCCTAAATCTTTGTGGTACAGACTGATACCAAAGGGGATTTATTGCATATACCTGTAGTCTTAATCCTCTGTAGTGCTCCCTAAGGGAACGGCACAGGATTCTGCCTAACATTCTTCCCTCTGGCCTGACTCACTCTGCAGGGCACACACTGGATGTTATGATCTCCTCGGACGACCTCCTCTCTAACCCTTTTACCACTCCTCTCTCTTGGACTGATCACTTCCTCCTTTCCTCCCACCTCTCTCTCTCTCCACCTCTAAGGCCAATGAGACCCCATCACTGCCACCTACCTTCTCGGTCATCCAACCCATGAAGAGTATGTCAGTTGAGGCTTTCACGGCTACTTTCTCTCCTCCTTCTGCACCTTTGGCTGACTCACACCCCGACACTGTCCTATCCAACCTTCATCTTTCTATCTCCAACACTCTTGATGTCTTTGCCCCGGTCATGAGGATCCGCTTGAAGCCCAAATTCAAGTGCATATCTTGGTATGACTCTGACCCCGTCACGCTTAAACGCAAGTGCAGGGTGGCTGAGAAGAAGCGGAGGGCAACAGGGGCACCCTCTGACAAACTTGCCTGCCACCTGCTCCAAAGGCAATACAGACTCTGTCCTCGCCAAGAAGAGAGCCCACATCCAAGCCAGCATCTTTGCGGCATCTAACAATTTGTTGCGACTCTACAAAATCTGCAAGGAGCTGGCCAACTCTGCTGCAGTCTTTACCTCTCTAGTTCCCTCCCAGGCCCTCTGCGCGGCCTTGGCTTCTCATTTCATCACTAAAGCTCAAGACATCCTGTCCACCCTTCTTCTACCACCATCCCCTCCTCCATTCCTGGCCCGCCTGTAGCCCTCTCTCCTCCTCCCTTCTCTTCCTTTCCCTTGTTCACCCCCGACGATGTTTCTAGACAAGTTCGATCTATGAAAGTCTTGTCAAAAAAGGTTCTCCACGCCCATTCAGAACCATCAAGGACCACAGACACCCTTGCTCCAGCTATGGCCGATTTCTGTAATCACTCCTTCCCAGTGGAACCTTCGCCTCCCCCTTAAGAACTCCCTTATGAACACCCATCTAAAGAAGCCCTCTGCCGATCCTTCCTCTCCGGCAAACTATCGCCCGATCTCCATCACTCCTTTCCTGGGAAAACTCTTGGAAAAGCTAGTCATCTCCCAGCTTAATCTTCACACTGAATCTGTTGGTTGTCTCCATGACCACCAGTCTGGCTTAAGAGCTGCCAGAAGCGTGGAAACGGCTCTCCTGAATACCCGTGAAGACCTGCTCTCAAACCTTGATTTTAACCTTCCTTCTGTTCTCACACTTCTCGATCTCTCATCTGCTTTTGATATGGTCAACCATGCCATCCTGCCCCCTCAGCTGACCTCCTTTCGCACTGATCGAGCCTCTCAGGTCCAACTGGGGTCTTTCCTCTCTTCTATATTTCTCTCTATTTGTGGTGTTTCTCAGGGGTCTAACCGCTCTCCCTGGCTCTTCAACCACTACCTGGCACCTCTTGCCCACCGCATTGCCACTTTCTGCCCCAACTTTCAGTGTTATACGGATGACACCCAGTTCTCTTTCAGACTCCCTTCAGCCACTTCTTCTCTCATACCAGTCTGCCTGGCCGAAATTCAGGATGGTGTGACGCCAATGATTTCTGCCTTAATGCCAGTAAGACCGAGATCCTCCTCATCGGAACACCAGCTCCCTTCATTCCTCCCTCTCTCTGGCTGGCCCACTCTAGGCCCTCTTCCTGCTCCTGTGAGGCTAAGAACCTTAGGGTCATCTTTGACTCCAAACTCTCCTACTCGCCTCACATCTCTGATGTCTCTAAGAAGTCAAACTATCAGCTGAACCTCCTCAGAGGTACTCTTCCTTTCCTCACTTTCCCCCAGAAGCTCACTGTCTCCAGAGCTCTGGTCCCCTCTAGGCTGGAGTACTGCTGGAGCCTCTTTCTAATTCTTCCTGCTTCTACTCGCCGATCTCTACAACTTATCCAAAACAGGACTGCAAGACTTGCCCTTGGCCTCAAGCCCAGGGATTGTATCTCTCCATCTCTGATATCTCTTCACTGGTGCCCTGTGGCGGCAAGGATCGAGTTCAAGGCCCTTGGCATTGTCCACAAGGGCTGGGAACGCTCTACCTCCGACTCTCACTTCCTCAACATCTCCCCTCTCGAGCCCTCCGCTCATCCACCTCCAACTCTCTGAGGGTCAGTCACTTTTCCAAGCAGAGAGTTGGGGCAGATCTTTCTCTTAGGCTGGGGCCTCCCTCTGGGACAGCCTCCATGCTTCTCTGAAACCTGAGCAGAACCACCTCCAGTTCCGGAAGTAACTCAAGACCTTTCTTTTAGTTTCCACTTTTTCTCTTCCTCTCCTCTGCTGATGCCCTGACTGCCCCACACACAGGCAATCCTCTGAACTTGGACCCAGGCTGCTGCATGTCCAGTTGCCCTGCGCACTGCCTCCTGGCTCCCTCAGCACTTGTGGCCTGTATCTGCAACCCTATAAACCCCCGCTCTGCACTAATAAGCCACCCGCTAGCTGCACTTATTGAGTTACCTGCACTTAGCCACCCATTGGCTGCACTTGATTTACCTGCATCAAAACCCCCCACACCCCCAGCCCCCTGGCACATCTCCCATTCCTCTTCCCTGTGCTTGCACGATCAGAATTACACAAGGCTTAGTAAGATCGTTGTTTTGTCCTCCCTCTGTTTCGCCCTCCTTGTCTTGTCATGCCTAGAAACACTCCTGTACAGGTGCGCTATAAATGCCATATCATATCATAACAATCTTAGCTAGGATATCAGACATTAGAATCAGCCGAGTTCTAGCGCTTCTCAGGGGAGCAAGCATACAGGATGTGCTCTGGCATGACTAATTTCATCTTTACTCCAAATTGCCTTCTTTTCAATCGGTCCATTAACAAAACCGCTCTTCCTTTGAACCAGATTGATCAGCGAAGCAAACCGCACATAGAAATACTGAGCGTTCGTCAGCACGGATGAGACCGAGAACGTGAAAACACTTTTGAAAGAGGCAGCAGATGAGTGAAGGAGGAACCAAAAGAAAACGGAGACCCGTTGATGTTATCCCCGAGAGAAGTAGGTAACGGGAAATGTGGCAGGCCTGGGGAGGAGACAGTAAATCCTCATATGGACATTCATACACGGCCCAGTAACAAAGGTTCACCATTAAGAAGCAGAGAAGTGAATGAACGTCAAGATATGAACATTCATATTCATCCCTGTCAATATACTGGGAAAGTCAGGAAGAAAACTGAGTGGAGTATAATAAATCCTCTGTGAACCAAGATAACCAGGAAATAGCCTTGAGAATAAGAAGAGGAAGAGAAGATATTATCAGAGTACTCTTACTCATCACAGTCAAGCTAACGAAAACATAGGGGTACGAGCAAGAGAAGAAAAGGGGGGAACCCTCAGAGTAATCAGGCTTGTAATAGTCCAGAGTAAAGAAAGCCACAGAGAGGTTGGATAAGACTTCCTTGGGAGGAGGGAAGAACCAGGATTGGAATTCAAGACAAAGAAGAAAGTTATCAGTTAATGAAAGACGACACTGACAAGAGGAGAGATATCAGTATAAATTACAGAGAGCTACCTATTGAGAAACAAGAAGAGCAATTTATTGATAAAAGAACTGAACTAATCAAAGACGTTTCAAGGAACTATTTGAAGATTAGCTAATGAACATAACTTTGCGAAGAGCAAGAACACAGGAGACGGGAGTCATTCTGCTGTCCTTAGTTGTCATTAATAGTAGTGGGGCAGATAGGGTTAGTTGGGACAGTGGATGGATTATATTAGGACAATTCACTGATGACTAATTAGCACCTTAGTTTGTTTTGTTAGATAGGGAATACCCCCATAGCAATAGGGAAAGATAGGTGTTTAACGTATACTTTAATAAAACATACACAGTGAAATGTCATATACCAGTCTTTGTCCTTCTGACCCGCCACAGCAACTAGTTTGAATAGGGAACACTAGTATATATAGAACCGTCCCACATTAAGGCAGTGCGTAGAGGTGGTCAGGTGTGGAAGGCTGTAGAGGGTGCAGGGAGCAAAGTTAAGTACTTGGTTGAGAGGAGCATATTAATAGGAGCGAGTTCCAGGAGGAAGAGGAGGAGGCTGGAGTAGTACAACATGCTAAGGACATGGATGGGCATTAGTGTTATGGTAGAGGGAAAGATGAGGAGGACAGAATTTACAGATGTCAGAAGATGAAGCCTTGCAGAGTAGCAGTGGATGTGATAACATGTTAAAGTTTAAGTTCTCTGTTAAAGAGGACCACCATTTAAACTTAAGGGAGCAAAACAAAGTAGACCATGGGGAGAGGTTTATGGGAAAGGTCAGAAGTAGGAGGCTAGAAGAAAGTAAACTTCATTTTTTTGAGAGTTGAGCATTACGCATCAGTGTCGTCCAGTGTCTGACAGAGAAGAGGTTATAGATACAAGTGGATAGCTCAGTGTCTAAAGAGAGGAAAATTTGCATTTTGTCTGCATAGAGAGAATAAGAGAAGCCGAAAGAAACGTCTTTTGCTGAGCGAATAGGCTTAGTGTGAAGAAGAGAGTACAAAGAACAGAACAATGCTATTGGCCCTTCTAGGCGATGTGCCCCAACATTGTCCCCTTGTGCTTGTTCCACCATGGATCTGTGAGCGAGTGCATCTGCCCTGCCTGACCCCAATCAATTCAAATGGCAATCTTGCACGCAGGCACCACATTGATTGGCCCTTGCTGTCACATTACTCGCACATAAGATTCCTGACCATAGGTGCCCAATGACTTGGCGGTCACATCCAAGGGTTCACAAGCTAGGGGCAAGGTCTGCAGCTTGACCCTGTTGAGGCCTAGAAGGTTCTAGGGCCCTCAAATCTACCAATAGAGCCCTAATACCATTCACTAACCTCCCGACATTTCCATTCGACTAACCTTACTTCCCCTCCCTTCAAAGTTCCATCACCCACATCAACCTCTCAGCAACATAATTCGCTCTCGTTTTTATTTGCTGAATGCGCCAATACTAATGTTGGCTGCCCACTATAGCATTTGGTGACATCTAGTTAACGGATCAGCACTAGAACCCTACGTGGCGTGCTACCAATTGCTGGACAGTGGCTCCATCATTTAAATTTCATTTTGTTACAAGTGGCCCACATCATCAATTTTAAATACCTTTATCGCTGTCTCCCGCTCCTTCACTACGTAATGCATCCCCGACTGCCTCACCCCTGCTGTTAATACTCACAGTCTCCATACCCATCTCACTCCCTAGGATCTCCTCTTCCTTGACTATCCATCCCTCATTTCTTCTACTCCACAATCCCCTGCCTTTTCCATCGCATCTCTGCCTTTCACCCAACCCAGCTATTTATTTAACATTTATAGCTATGTCATGGCATACAGGCTGACTACCTCACTCCAACATCATCTATCCTACTATGCTCCAGTTTTTGCACCCTCTCCATCTCCCCGCCAACTTTCACTAATCATACTTGAGCTCTGGAATGCAGGGTCTATATGCAATCAAACCTTGTTCTACACTCACAACCCATCACTTGATGCCATTGGCATAACCGAAAACTGGATCACCGCTCATGGCTCTATTACCTGTACTTCCATGCACACCGACGCCACCCCTTATTACACACTTTCCATATATCCAAAAAGGGTAGTTGGGCTGGATTCAAGTTTAATCCCTAATTCCCACTTTCCCCATCTGACCTTCTACCAAACTCCTTCGCCTCCCACCCCTCTCACTATCCTGATGTGCAGGCCTCTGGCCTCGCTCAACTCCTTCTCCAATCTTCACCTTCTCATGACCCAATTCCCACTGAGGCCCCATGTGGTACTCCTGGTTGATGCCAACCACTCCAAACTGCCACCTACCAACTCAAAGTTGACTTTCTCTCCTCTCAGACCACTTCCAACTTTTGTCCATAACACCTTTTCTCAAGGCAACACTCTTGACACTTCTGCTCCTCATTTTGCTGACCTAATCGCCCTATTGACACCTCCTCATCAGACCGCCCCCTCCTCCACTTAGGTACCACTCTTCTTCCACTACTCTTCCCCCTCTACAAGTAATCTCACACAGAACTGGTTATGCGCCCTAAGGAAAGGCAACCACTCTTGTGCCTCTGTTGACCAGTTCGCCTCAAAGACTGTAAAGGAACTTTCACCCCTCACTTGTTCCTAAATTTAGTCTCCTTTTTAAGTTTCTCCCGGTTGGGACAGAATTCAATTTCTGAGGGTTTAGTTGTACCATTTTAATATGACCCTAAACATTTTGCTTTTTCCTGTTAGTTTTTCCATCTCTTTGACCTCATTTATGTCAAAGGGACTTCCACTGAACTCCCCAGTATTGCAACCCTTTTTTGATGTGCATAAGGTCTCTAGTGTAAGGGGTGCTTTTTAAGCAGTCAATTTTTCCTCCAGAGTGATTCCGTCACCCTACCTACACTCATGGTGTGGGGTAGCTGCTGTGAGCTGTAATAGACAGGAGCTATAAAGGGGTGACTCGCTGTACAAGGTTTTAAAAGTAAGGTATGGGGGTACCTTAAAACATCCCTCAAAGCTCTTAATCTAACAAGTGATAAGCGCATAGTGACGCAACAAGCCCACACAAAGTCTTAATTGAGTTTTGGCTTCACCAGGGTTGCAAGCAATTTTACCAGATTAGTAGCCCAATGGACCAGTATGGTAGCATTTGGGGGAACTATTGCATTTTTCTAAGTCCTTCTCCCAGGAATGTTGTTTCTGGACATCACTTAGTATGTAGTATCCATGATACAAGCCTAAAATGACTGTTGTGCAAACATGGACTCACCTTGAGCCTGGCCATGCATCCTATGCACCCTTATGGGCAACCAACCATCTTTAACATACCATCTAGAATCTTTTGGACTGGTTTAGACTGGCCCCCAAGTTCAAGTACACATCCAGTGTAGGGGGTCACCTTTGTATCTGGCAGTTTTTCACACCAGCCTGGCTGGCTGCCAAAACCGTTGTGTGCCTGGTGCGAAATGGGTGGGTTGGCTTAAACCATTCCATGAGTGAAGGTGCAGTTCTATGGGAGACGCCATGCAATCCTCAAATCTTGATTCTTAACCTGAACTGATACAGGATTTGCCACATACATGGCTGCAGATTTTTCTAGAACTTGGTTTGCCCATATTGGCTAGGACCGGGTATTTTGCCTTAGTTTTGGTTTCTTCATTTGGCTGCTGGACATTCTCCTTCGGCTGTTACTCGCCCTCATTCCTAGCTGGACTCGATGCACCGTGCTGGGACGGTTTCTGGGCTGTTGTCCTATTGCCTCCCTGTGTTATCATCCTCGATTGAGAGCCTTGAATAGTGAGTCTCTGCTGTCCAGAAGAGTGGTGGGTGCCCGCTTCTCCACCTCTGCTCCTTTCTGGGCTACATAGGGTCTCATCCAATGCTGCCCCAGGGGTGTCATTGGATACCTTTCTGCTGGTTTGCTGCCCTATATTGCCACTGTATCTATCCTAGACCGATTGGTTGAATTCCTCAGTCTTTTAGGTGCTGTCCTCATCGTTACTGCTGCTTCTGGCTGGTTGATTGCCCTCCTGGGAAGGTGGATTCATCTTCTTTTCAGTCATTGTTGGTCCACAGTGCAAGCCTCTGAGTCTTGTGCTTAACTGGTTGTTTGGCTGATCCTAGGCAAGCTCTCTGTATCTGGTGCTGTGAGTACTTTCCCTTGGGTCCTAGTATATTCATAGGATTTCTCATCAAGGGTCCTCTGGGTCCTGGAGCGGTGAGGTGTTCCAGTCCCCCCCTCCCCCCAATAAAGCAGTTTACCAATGGAATCCATGAAACTAATTCCTGCTTGGCTTCCTTCCTTCCTTCTCTGCTTGTCTGACTCTGAAACCTGGGTCTCTGCTTGTCTGGCATTGGTTGGTTGCTCTATTGCGCACACCTAACAGTTGTGCGAACAACAGTTACTTATTGCAGCTCAGTCTATGGACTTGTCCCGTTATTTCTTATGGGGAACTTTTAAATTCCTCCAATTGATTTAAAATCAGCTACTTAACTATAAGTAGAGCATGTTCATCGATTCCCCGTGAGCCCAATAAACTATTTTATATTTGTATGCTTGCCTGTCCAAATAGAACTATTGCTGTTGTTCTGTGTTGACTCATTGTAGCCCTACACAACTCTCACATCCTTCCTGAGACCAAGCGTTGCTGCTCTGCTATCTTATTTGGTTTGCCTAAACTCAGTGTCTTCCCTTTTCACCATAATTGGGTGACTTCTAAAAATCCTCCCCCCAGGACAGATTTTGGAAATCCATTTTAACACTAACATTACCAGTACATTTTGCGATGTCATAGTGGTTTGTGCACCAAAGTATGATGTTGACATCTATAGCCAGCCTTCTCTTTCTACTGTCCTTCTCCAAGCCTACTGTGACATTCTCTGCCCAGACACCTATACCAGGTCCTTTGTGCTGCTTGTTCTACTGTGCTCCACATTATCTGTAAACAGAAACAACAAGAGATTGTAGCAGTGGCTATCTTTTTGGTTCCTGGCCTTGGTGCTCACCTTGCTTCACTTCCACAGTTGCGCGGTCAGCATCACTTTCCCCTTTTGCATCAGTCACCTTCAGGTGAAAGGTGTAGGTTCCTTCAACCAGATTTGCCAGGAAAAGCATTGGATGGTGATCCGAGTTGTTCAACACCTCCTGTTGGTGCCAAAACAGTGCAGTTAGCATCTAAAATGTCAATCCTCCACTTCCCCAAGTACTTCACCCTTCAAAGGACCCCAGAGCACCACTGGACTCTAAAGAACCAGCTTTAGTGCAATCCAATCGTAGCGGCTTACGTTAGTTGGAATTAAGTGCTCGTCATGAGAGCGAAGAGTAGGATTAGTGTGATAGTTTATCTTCGTCCCTGTTCAGGAAAGCTTTTTATGTGCTGATGCATTATTGTCTGTATCGTAAGTGTTGCAACATTCTAATGTTGTGCTTCAGACCCAGACTTGGACACAATTTGTAATTCTCCGGGCAAGCTTCTGCACCGGGAGAAAACTACAGTGGTAACCAGCGCAGTAAAAGCACTCGTTACATTAATGGCAACACCAAAATGAAGCAAACCAATGTGCACAGTGCATGATGGAATATACCAAATCAGGCAGTCGGTTACATAGTCAAGAACCAGAGACTGGAGTGATGATAAATGATAGGCAGTGGCTTTAAATATTAAGGATCCTTTACATTGTGGTTTCACAAAACCTTCTTCATTCTTATGAGTCACTTTTCTAAAAGGCCACAGGTGGTTCAAGTGAGGATCAAAATGAACACAGGTGTGATCAGAATCATTAACACAGAGTTGAAGTATTAAAAGATAATGGAATGAGATTTACTTTCACAGAACTGGAAAGATGAGTGGAGAGCAATAATAAATATGTCATTTCTGCCCTAAGTCAACCGCAAACAGAATGGTTGAAATGATGATGTGGAGTTCTAAAGGGTAGAGACAGATAGCACTTGCATGTGGAATGTAACTCTGGAAGAACGTCTGGTGGTATATAAGCCAACAGTGCGGTGTACCATGGGTGTAGTGCCTTTTGAAGTTTTAAGACCGGGAAACACCATCACAGGAGTGTGTCTTGGTTGTTTGTGAAGAGATTGCAAGGGGGGGCTGAATGCTTGAGAGCAAGGTGTGCCATGTCTCACCACAGTCATAGGTGCGATGAATGCAAAAGTGCCAGGAAGGTAGAAGTGAAGATCTAGGATGTGGGGGAATGCCTTCCAATTATTTTGAAACCTGTACATTTTTCAAAGCCAAAACATTTTTTGGGGGGCAAGCTGCATCATGTATGGAAGGGAGTTGTGCACAAATTGCATGTGTGTAGTAAATGCCACGTGAAGCATAAGGTTTGGATTTCCACCCCTAAAGAAAAAAATGAGAAATTGGAGGTACTATGATTTCAGAAGTTGGAATCTGAAACATCGGGAAAAATTCCAAGACTTTATATGTGTTTTTCCTTAACGTAAAGGGGCAGGTGCAGTAGCTAATTTGACTATGCAGGTCTGTTTGAGAGTGGAGTAAGAGTATGTACTGTGGATGTGTCGTCGGAGGATGTGAAATCTGAATGAGCATAGTTTGACTTTGCAATTGTTGGGAAGAGAGGCACTCTTTGCTGGGATCACCGCCTGCATATTAAATCGACTGGTCGGACTCTACAGTGATACCGGCTTCATAGCAAACCAGTAGTATTCGCTCTTATGACACCTAATGTTTCCTTTTACGCACATCTTTCAGCTGGGCAGCCGCAACAGGATTAACGGGAAATCTTAATACTGCACAGTTCATTGGTGGCATTAAAAAAACTGGCTGCTAACAAAATAATAACTTTCCAAATATTGAAAAGAGTGAGCAAGAAGATAACAATCAAGGCAGCCTTTCAAATTCAACTATATTAAGTAAGTCTGTCTCATTTTGTAACAGCAAATTACTTTCAAGTAGTGTTCGCAGGGTGTAAAATGAGCACCTGCCACTAGGAATTGACTTTTGGCGAGTAAGAAATGGTGTGATGTATGTATGTATAGAATAGAGGTGGCAAGGGACTCTTATGGGTGGCTAGTAGCTGCATCATTTTGCACCCTGCACCATAATGGGCAGATGAACAGGGATTTGAGGAGGATGAAGAGGGCAACATTCTAGAGCGAAAGCCAGATTTAGAGAGAATAAAAACAAAACAGCTCCCCTCTTAACCACAAAGACTGGCCACCCTCATTTCTTGCTATGTGACCGTACAAACCAGCAATTTAGTAAATATAAACTAGTCTAAGATTTATTTTTTTAAATTTCAATTGGTTTCACACATGTTACTGACATGATTTCTATCAGACCCCTGATACTATGAACACACAACCTAAAAAATCAGAAATGTCTACATGCAAAAAAAACGAATCAGTCTCAGTAAATCGGGTTATATTTTAAATTAAATGGTAAAGAACATTCAGAGCTTGTATTAAAGGTAACAGTCAGTTGTGGACTGTGAACACACCTAGAAGCATTAAAACAAGCTTTATAAAAACAAATCCCATGTAAGAGCATCACTCACCCCAGCCGCAGGGCTTCCTTCATCCCGTACCCACATGTAGCTGACAATGCCCTTATCGTCTGAAGACTTAGAGCCATCCAGAACCACGGTGCTCGTGGGAAGGGTGATTACCACATTCCCGGCAATCTTGGCCACAGGAGGTTTGTTCATTTCTAGAATAGAATATTCAAATGAGCTACAGAAAGACCAAAGGAGTAAAAGGAGACATGGCAGGATGGAAAAATGATTGGTTATCCCATTCTGCATTACGGGTTTCAACTCAACATCAATTCAGAAACACTGTCCCGAGATCTCGCTAGTAGGTACATTTATCCACTTTTTAATTTAAATATACATGCACTCTGAGTTTTAATGATATATCAATTGCCTATCTTCCACATTTTTCTTTTTCCCACCATAAAAGCACGTTTAAACTGCTTATTTACAGGCACAAAATGGTCTGTGCCCGTAGTAAAAAGTCAGACAGGTAAAGCGAGCAGAGACACCGGCCACTTCAAAGGAAGGCATGCTGCATCAGTATTGCATCAAGTAGTGTAAGGAAAGTTCACCTTCAGATTATTTTTTCGTGATCAAAGGTTGAGGTACCTCCCATTTTAAAAGATCTTTCTCCCATTTCCATGGATGTGGGAGGGTGTTTTATGACCTTAATGTAGGTCACATGATGGAGAAGGACAAGTTGCACACTTCTAACCTAGGTTCTCCATCCTGGCTAACTTGTCCTTCTGCATCTTGCAATCGTCGTTAATATGCATACACACTAATTGGAACAGCAAGTCCATGCCTACGCCAGGTAGGAGGGGGAAGACAGGACAAGGAAGATCATACTTGCCATTGCTCTCCTATCTGAATAGATTAGAAAGAGATGGTTACCAAACTTGAGCATCCCTAGCAATTGAATCCAAGGAGAAATGTCCCGCAAACATGTGAAATAATGACCGCTTTCAATTGCTGCGTTGTAGACTTCAGAGATCAGACATGCATCAGCAGCTCCTTTTACTTTTGTGGAATAAGCCTCATGTTTGCCTGGAAGGAACTTGTGATGAGGGTAGACATAAGACTCTTTCCCCATAAGGCTACCCGGTCATGGGTGCTTTTTACTCCAAAGTGTGCTGGGGAGTAGGCTGGTGGCAGCTGGATATTTGTTTTGACTACACCGCTGCTGTATTCGGAGCCAAATAGCTTTTTGGGTACAAAGTATTTTCCAAGTACTGAACCTGGCCATTTTATTTTGGGATTCTAGTGCCACTTTTTCGGGCTCTCAAGGGGCCCCCCCCCCATCTTTTCTTGGTTCCTTGATCTCTTTGTGGTGGCCAGAGGGACCTCCCCTGAAGTCCTGTGACCAGTATGTGCCTTTTTACCATATATAGGGTAGTTTTGTATTGTGTTGCCCCTAGGTGTCCAGTACCAGGGGTGCTTCTCAGGTTCTCCATTTTTGCCCTAGGGTGATTGCATCATTCACACAGGTTTTCGGGAGTAGGCTGTTGGTAGATGTTAATTTTGGATGCACCCCTCTGATAGTTTTATATATGTTACTGAAAGCATATCTTTTTTCAGTACATCAGTGTTGTGTATTTTCTATGGATAAGTGTGTGGACTAATTGTACCTTTGCATCAGCCTACTACCCCTCCCTGAGAGTTAAGCCTTGCTACTGGTGCTGATTCATCGCCAGACAGGGGGGGCGCACCTACCAACTGAGGGAATAACTGGAGAGGGCAAAGACACCTCATGGGGGTGAAAACGAGGGAACTCTAGTAGCTGTAGTTATCTCTGTGTGCGCCACACCCGGCATCTGCATCGCCCTCCGCCTCTCCCGGTCTCCGCCTCTCCCGGTCTCCGCCTCTCCCCCTCGCCTGGAGGGGGATACTTGGTGTACAGCACGGCATGAAGTCACGCATAGGTACCGGCATAAGGGTAGGGAAACCACAAGTAAACATATTAGGGAGGACTCCAGGTTGGGCTTCGTCCTGAAGGCCTACACCATACATATTTCCTGTGCACTACAGCCAAGGGATGGTGGGAAGCTGGACCAAAGTTGCTTATCTACAGCAGACCAGAGTCGCAGAGACAGAATAAGGTGACATGATCAAGGCCGGCGAACCATTCTCACGGTTGCTAATGTGAGCTGGGGAAGTTGGCCCAATTCATACACACAACACCACGATTGTTTCACATTGAGCATTAGCCAACAGGCTTGGGAACGGGGAGATGGACTGGAATCGCATGCCTCGGAGAACCAATCAGACGGTAAGTTCCGACGTGCATGGAAAGTAACTACCCCTCACGGAGTACATCATAAAGCTTATGGAGGTCTCGGGACGATAGCTCAGGGGCAACATGCTCGCCTTGGAAGCAAGACAACGTGGAGCAACACAGGTACGATCCCGGGGTCCGCACTTTGAAACCTTGGGTTATTAAGCATGTTATAAATAACCAATTACAAGGTCGCTAACTTTCAGATGCTGTGTGAATGACTCCCTTCCCACTAGTTCAGGGTGTCTCATGCTACATCCGCTGTGGTGCTGACCAATGATAAAGAACCGGAGGTCAGCAAAAATGTTTTTACTAATTGCAAACCGTTTGCGGGAGGAGTGGGAAAGCAATGTGGCGCCACATTGGGAGAAAATGAACTAAGAGGACAGATCTGTTTACTTCAATCACATCTGACTAATGTGCGTTTAGCTAGAAGATAATGACGTATCATAATCAGCAATGTTCGTTAGAACTGCAAAAACAAGAAGCTTTCAATTCAACGGGTATAAAAAGGATATTCACTGTATGCCAGTTTGTCAGCCCTCATCAATCAGTTCCGATCCACTGTTCTGTTTGTTTTGCACTTGCCCAGCTGTAATAAACAGCGTCACTTATTGGCCGGTGTGTGCTCCTTTTTGGACTACCTGTGGTAATTATTTATTACAAGATTGGGGGAACCCTGGTACATTTTTGGAAGGCTCCAGCGAGAATCTCATTTCCCTCAGCTCATTGAAGGTATCTTGGCCACCCTCCCTTGGGGCCCGGGTTCTGCGACCGCAGACCTGAATCTAGCGCATCACAGTGGAGGTCCTGCAGATGCCAAGTTCACGAAGGTCTGCGGTGTCCTGAGCACTGCCCGTGCTCGGAGGGACAGCGAACACACATGGGATGGTTGTGCCGAGGGGATTTGAGGATCCCAAGGACGTGAGTGTAACCATTCAAGGGATACCATTTTAGGGTGTATAGGATGCATCCTCAAGGTGGGAGGACGATCGGCCTTAGTAGTAGTAGTAATTCTTAGCACGTACCACCCTGTAGGGAGTGGACGTGGGAGTGAGCACGCCTGCAGTAGAACAGGTGAGGTGCGTAGTAAGTGGCAGACCCCATTAGACGGGAGATGAGCGTAGCTCCGGCGATTGTATATAGTTGCGTCGTTAGGAGTAGACCGGTGTTCTTTATATTGTTGCCCTGGAGACAAAGAGAGGGACCCGCGTGTGGTAGCTGGTCTCATTCATGTGGTGTTGATTGATAGTGGAGGGATCATCGGAGGGTTACCTCTTGTATAATAGCGCGCTTTGCATTCAATTTTCTGTTTGTTCACCAACATCAAAACAAGGTGAGCCAGTGGAAAGGGCCGTTGCTTATGAATTTGCAGTAAACGGTTGGGCCTGGGGAGAAGGCTGGTGTGAGAGAAAGGGGAAGAGTGAGGAGGTGAGAGTGAATATTGTGGAAAAAGGGGTGTGAAGCGGTTCTAGCATATTGGGACATAGGTGAACGAGAATAGGACGACAGGGGGAAAAGATTGCCTATTCAGACAGCCCCCTCAATCATATGTGCAGAAAATTGCCTCAGTATAGCAATAAAATGTTCAAATATAATTTTCAGTGAGTCCAGGAGACTGCGGGTCAGTGCTTCCATGAGTGTTCCAGGGAGGAACGTTCAATAATAAAATTATAGAAAACATGTTCTCATACTTGTTAATAAAATACAAGGGCGTCAAACGAAAAAGCAGACGGAATATATTGGGGCTCTGGAAACCATACGAAGAAACAAAAGGTGAACAACTGAAAAAAAGAGGGAGAAGGACCAAAGGAAGGGAACGACTCAGTATTTCCCCCCCCACCCTACGGAGTCTATCCAACATTACGACCCACGGCGGGATATACAAACCCACAGCGGAAAAAGACAGGAGATAAAGAAACAACAGAGAAAGAGAGGGACAGAGACATGACAGAAGGAAGGCCCTAGGACGGGGGAGAAAAAGCATCTACCGGACATTGAAAAGAACACACAACTACAGATGGATGCCCTATGTAACGAAGGAGAGAGGGTAATAGAGGAGGAGGTGCAGAGAAAAGCAAAAAGGGAACAAGGGGGAATGGTTGTCAGGGAGAATCAAATTGCAAATAGATGACGGAGAGGAGGAAGAAGAAAAGGAAGAGGAAATAGAGGATGGCAGTGAGGATAGTGCAGCCTCAGACAAGGGAGGAGTAGGGGAAAAATGGAGTGACAGAGATGTTGACGAATGGACCCCAGACAAAGTCACGATAAAAGTAGGGTAATGGGGACAAGAACAAGGCTAATGCCGCTGTTACAAAAAGGAAAAGGGGATGCACATTACGTCCCTTAGACTATGGACCAAGATAATTTAATATGTAGCCTGCCCTTCCTTGTAGCAGGGGCCAGCAAATGGAAACAAACGCTTGAGAATAACTCATCCGGGGTGACACTGGCAGTAGGTGATAAGAAGAGCTTATTTGCAACCATCATAGGGGAACAGGGAGACAAAATATGGGAGCAGGCAGGATACAATGGGGTAACGTTAAACACAAATGCCCATGATGGGGCTCCATTTAACAACTGCCGAGCACACAAGTGGGATGTGCTGAGGAGAATGTACCCCAATAGCTACGATCTAGGGACAATCATGGCACACAAAATGAAGCCAGACAATGATCCTGCAAATTTACATAAAACATGCACAGGATCTCTGGACAGAGGAGACGCGAAAGTTCTGGGACAAGGGCATACCTCTATTTTACCACATATTGGTCAAGGGGCTGCCTGCGGCGGTATAGGCAGCACTAGATACGATTTTGGGAATAGAAGCAATGGGATAGTCGGAAATACAGGCAATAATAGTACATAACTGCAAACAAAAACAAGAGAATGAGAGACAGGCAGCAAACAATGCTGCCAAAGCTGAAAACAAACTGGTACAAAAGAAACTGGCAAAGTACACAATGGAAGGGGCAATGCTTGCGCCCGATACTGCTGCAGAAGTGCCCGCCCACAGGGAGAGTTTCCCATGGAGAATATGCTGCAGCAAGGAAGTTACATGCAGCCGCAATATATGCCACAATGGGGAACCCGCCAACAGGGGAATTCTAGGGTAAACCTCTCTCCACCTCTGCCTCTAGTCCAGGGGCTATGCCCAACCACCCCATCCACTCCAACAAACACTTTGGCTGTAACTAGTACCTTAACTACTGCAAAACCCACCTTTGGTGCACCTACCATCAAAGGAGCACTCAAACACAAGATCACTTTCTGCTCATGCGCTAGGCATATCTGATCTCATATCTACTAACCATCTTGACTTTCGAGCAATAACCGAAACTTGGTTGCACCCAGCCTCAGGGCCTTCCCTGTACCTTGGGATCCCTGAAGACTACACCATTATCAGAGCCGATCGAGATTCCGGCAGAGGCGGTAGGGTGGCTTTCATTTGCGAAAACCCAACTAGGCCTAAGAGAACTCACCAAAGGATGTTTCCCTTCTGGCAAACTTCTTTCAGTTAAACTCCCCTTGTCAGCCTCTCGAACTCTTCTGTTACATCACATGTACCGAACCCCCGGGACCAATATCCTCCTTCGAGGAAGACATTACATTCACCCACTCGCGCAACACTAAACTGAGCTCCAGAATTATATTGTTGGGAGACTTCAATTTAGGATTTCATGACATGAACACCACCAATGCAACAGCGCTAGAGATTACTATCTCACAGCTATGCTTTGAACACCTTGTCACCAGCCCTACACACATCAAAGGAAGAACCTTGGATTGGCTATCAGACTTGAATTTCTCTACCACAATGCTTGCCAACTCACCCTGCGCCTGGTGTGACCATCACTGCATTTTCTTTACCATACAGGACAGCTTGTGTCCTACTCCTAAAGCCATTCTAGTACCACAGGTCTCAACTAGAAATAACCGCAACATTACTGCCGACAATCTCCGGCCCCTACTACAGGCGATTACCATCCCTTCTAAAAGCTTTGATAAGGACCCCTCACTACTCGTAGCCTTGCACAATCACACGCTACTAAAGGCATGAAACAAAATCGTCCCGTTAAAAACAAGAATAGCTAAACCAATAGCCCATCTAAAAGTGGTTCCCTGCTGACTTAAAAGCCTTGATCAGAATCAAAAGAATCACCGAAAATAACTGTAAAAAAATACCTTCTGCCCTCAATAAAGAAAAATGCACAACTGCCGCCACCACCTACAAAGCAGCCATATTAAACACCAAATGAGAGACCTAAAACGAAAGAATACAAAATACCAAATCAGGTTCAAAAGAGCTCTTCACCATCCTCATCCCCAGTTCCACCAACAGAATCTTCCACTAAAGACGCTTCTTGGTGTGCCTAGATCCAAAAAGCCCCGTTAGACGAAACAGCTCTGCTTCAAACCAAAAAAAAGAGGCAAAAAAGCGCAGCTTGACGCTGAACACTAACTTCAACAAGTCTCATGACTCTCAGCCCATACCATTTCATCCATTCCAATTCTCACCAGTCACTACTCAAGAGTTAGAAGACATCATAGCTGGTTTAAAACCTTCTAGATGTCAAGGGGATATTTGCCCAGCTACGGCAATAAAGGAAGTAGCGAAGGATCTCGCGCCATTCATCACATCCATGATTAATGCTTCCTTCGAATCTGGCATAGTCCCTGATCATCTTCAGGAGGCTTGGCTCATGCCCCTGCTTAAAAAATCAATCCAGATCCAAACACCCCTACCAACTATAGACCTACAATGACAGTACTGTTCCTCTTGAAAATCACTGATAGAGCGGCATACCTCCAGATACAAAAGCAATTAGAAGACAACAACCTCTTAGGCCTGCGACAATCCAGATTCAGACCAAGACATGGTACGGAAACAGCTCTCCTCGATTTAAAAATCCAAATGGATGAATTAAAGGATAAAGGTAACATCGCCATCCTACTGCTGCTTGACCTCTCAGCAGCTTTTGATCTGGTTGACCACTGAATCCTTACCAAACATCTGACTACTGCAGCCGCTTTCTCACTAATGCTGCTACCAGGATTCGATCCTTTCTTGCCAATAGGACCATGAGGGTCTTTTCTCCTACTTCATTTACTGATCCAGTACCAATCTGCTGTGGAAACCCTGAGGGCTCCTGCGTCCCACCCACCTAATACAACATTTTTACGCAGCTACTGTTCGACCACCTCGATGGCTTGGGTGTAACCTACACTAACTATGCGGATGACGCCCAAGTCCTCATCACTCTGATGGGCTTCTACGATAAAGATTCGAAAATATTAAACAATATCTATCTTCAGATCCACGCCTTGATAGCCACCCATGGCCTGTGCTTAAACAATAAGACAGAGCTACTTCTCATAGGCTCTCAATCGCAACTAAATAAGCTAGATGCACTCGAACAAGTTTTTTAACATCGATGGGAACGTCATTAAGTGTTCTAGTGAGGTCAAAACACTAGGTATCTAATTAGACTCCACCCTCTCTCTCAATTGGCAAGTCAATGCAACCACCTCTACAACAGCATACACTACTAAATTGATCAATGACTGCAAACCATATCTATCCACCAACAGCTGCATGACGCTAGCTAGAGCTCTGATTTTATCCAAGCTCGACTACTGCAACACTATTTCTAGACACCAATAAATGAAATCCAAATAAACTTCAAGTGCTTCAGAATAACGCACTCAGATCAGCCTTAAATATCCCTCGATATAACCACATCTCAGCAATCAGGCGGGATACACACTGGCTAACAGTGCGAGACAGAATCTCAAAGCGCACACTAATAGTAACTCAAATGAACAACACGGCTCCAAAATACCTGGCTGACAAATTTACCTGGGGCCAATCTACCAGATCTAACTATTTACATCGCCTCAAAATTCCAATATACAAATTACAAAAAGCAGGTGGATTCAGCTTCCCCCAAACTAGCGGCCAAGCTCTGGAACGCTGTTAGGCAGAAACCTGTGCAGTTCCCTCTGGGACCACTGCAAAAGATTTAGGACTACAGGTGTTTGGCAGTAAACCCACTTGGTAGCAGTCTGTACCACACAGATTCACTTGGTAGCTGTGGCTGAGCAGTCAGACTTCCCTCAAGAAGAGTTAGGCAGTATACAGAGTATTCACAATAGGTCAAGAGAACACAGTAGAACAAGTAAACAATGACCAGGGCTTGGTGTAAAAGAGATTATATTATTTATTTGAAACCACATCTAGAAAAACACACAGGCACTAATAGTAAGGAATTCAAAAATACGGTCACTAAAAGATATACACTCCCTTAAAAGAATATTAGACAAGTCTTAAGTAAAGCCCCACTTATTTTCAGACAGCGGTGAGCGCTTAACGTAGATGGCACTCTAATAATTCGTTTTAAAAAGGGAGAGAAGAGCAGAGAACAAGTTGAAACAGATCCCGACACTTATCAGAACATAACAAGAGATGAAGGCAAATTAAAACCGTGAAGTTAGAGTTCAAGAGGCCGGATCCGCTTTCAGAGGATCCAAACGAAATGTGTCCAAGGTCACACGGTTGCAGTGCACAAAAGTCTTGTAAAGGTTCAAAAAGGAGTTGGACCAAAGAAAGGGACCAGTTAGAGGGTCAAGGCGGCCAGCCCAGTCCAGAAGGTTAAGGTGTTATTATTACCTTGTAGCAATCTTTAGAAAGGGAGGCCTGGCGGACACGGTACCTTAAAGTGGTGAGAACGCTCCAGTGGGGACAGTTGTTCCTGGCAGCGGATGCAAGTTGGTGCTTCGTCCGGGGGAAGAGAGGATCTCGTTGTGGAGGAAGACAGGAGTCCGTTGCACTGCCAGGGAAGAAACCAGCCGCAGAGTTTCTCAGGTACAAGGAGCGGTCCGGTGATCGCGGTTCAGTGGTGAGTGGCTATCTGGCTGCCAGAGTGCTTGGCACGGGAAGTTCGACCACAAACCGGGCTGGGTGCGAACAAAGAAAGGTAAACTGGTTGTGCCCACCAGTCAGGGGAAGAAGCTAAACTGGTTGTGCCCACCAGTCAGGGGAAGAAGCCTCTCCAGCCAGGAGATCTTCTCTGTCGTCGGGAGGTGGTGAGTCAGTTCTGCAGGGCTCCACTGGTGGTGTCGTCGTGGTAGGTCGGATCAGCTTCTCCCTCATCGGATTCTCAGGTCCTGTGGCGACTTCTGAGGTTCCAGTCCCCAAAGCCCTGCTTTTATGCAGAAAACCCCCATTCACTCAGCCTAGCTGTCACTCAAACATGCTAAGTGGTGAGCCGGCCGGCTCACTACTTGGGCCAATCACACAAGAGTGCGACTTGAGTTACCAAGGTAACTCAGTCCAGGGTGCCTAAACCCCCCCCCCCCCCCACACCCCCTGTGGTACCCAGACAGAGTGGCACCACTTTTGGAGGCTTCTGTGGAGAAGCCCACCAAAAAGTGGAATAAAGGGCTCGACTTGGGTTGGAGTCACAGAAGGGAACACAAACGCCATTTTAGAATCGAGACTTGACAAAAAATACCAATCGGAGAATTAATATTAATTAAATAAACCGGCAGTATGTTCGAGGCTATGAGAATTAAATAATTAAAGTTGGTAGCCTCGAACAATGGGAAAATCCCATAGGAAAATATTCGCGGTCGAATATAAAAAGTAGTTTCCACTGCCACCAGCCAAAACTCGATCAGGGGGGACGGAGACGTGCCCCCTCGACTAACAGACCCCGGGGCAATCGAATTCCCCGACCAGTACGTCCACAATATGATGGTTTGTACTGGTTTCTGTTAATAATTTGGGACTAGTAAAGCCAATGGTGACTTTACATGCCCTGGGAGACAGTAGTCAGTCCCAGGGTATGGAGTCTATGGTGGGGTGTCACTATGACACCCCGATTTTACTGCACGGAGGGTGCTGTGTAACACATAGGAACATCACATGAGACCCTATGGAGTAAAGGACCCCATAGCCCATAAAACACATTACCAGTCAAAGGAATACCATAAATCATGTCCAAGAGTGGGAGGAAAAGAGGTCTCACTCTTGGCAGGAGGAAAAAAACAAACTCCAGAAATCCAGCAAAGCTGCTGGGGGACTCACTAGGTTAGGAAATTCAGCGTAAAGAGAGAATTCTCCCTAACAATCGCCTTGCCCAACATTCTCAGGGCAGAACCATCATTCTGGTCCTTCAGAAACAACGCAAAAGATTGCCTCTTCGCCTAGCAAAAGTAACTTGCACTCCCTGCCACGCTGTACCAATTGTTCAGTGCCTTCTTCTGTAACTTTGTAGATCACTGATCTCTATACACTCTCTCTAAGCATTTGCGTCCACTGTTCTGAAAATGTCTTTGTGATTTATGACATCCTTCCTGTCTCCCTAATTCTTTTTGCACTCTTGACTGCCACCTGATTCTCAGACTTGTTATGTAACACAAGTCAACTGCTATATGCTTTGTCTCTGGTACTGTATGTAATATAATTCAACTGCTATTTGTCATGTTTCTGTAACTGTACTCAAGTATAAGAGCCTAGATACCGGAGGGGTAAGTGCGCTCTATAAATAAACTAAACTATAAGCATGGGGGATTCTTTCCCCTCGGGAGAGGATACCAGCAAAGAGGAAGAGGAGGATATAAAGGGTCAGGTTACAGGGTCTTGGGACCCTGTTACATATTCCAGAACATGGGCATCTTGCATGCACCTGACCTTTCATGCAGTAAGCGCAGGCACAAGCCATCCAAGTGTCACAACATTAGGGGTTTGGCACATTACAGCCACAATTTTATTTATTATGACACTTAGATAGTACACCAAACCCTCAGGCATCAGGGTGCAGTTACATACAGTTAGATACATGTTACTTAGTGCTTATGTTACAGATACATGTTACTCTTAGTGCTTATATTACAGTAAGCAGAGCTGCGCCACATGTTTCGGGGGCTACCGCCATGTTACAGATAAAGTTACAAGTCACGACAAAAGGATGTGACTAAGTTAAATGCCGGTGCAACTGAAATTACAGTGCACAGAAGTCAGTAGAATGACAGATACGTAGATGCCACACGAACTGCAAGAGGCAAATATAAAAAATACATGCAGGTCAAGCACAAGAGCAGTGCAGGGTGCAGAAGTCAAAGCCTTTCGTTACAAATGGGTCAAATAAAGGTGCAGCGTAAGCTGCGAAGGTCAAATTCCATAGTTGCATGTGGGTAGCATACACGAGCAGCGCAGGCTGCAGTGTTCAAATCCAATAGTTGAATATGGGACAAATGCAAATAGACAATTCCTTTAGTTACAAGTAGGTCAAAAAAGGTGCAACCTGCGCTGCAAAGGTAAAATCCAATAGTTTCATATGTGACAAATGCGTTAAGTCAAATGCAAATGGCAACAGATGCAGCTCCTCCCAGCCACAGCAGGGACAGATGTCTGTGCAGCAAGGAGGGACACAGACACAAGGAGGGGGGGGGGGACGGATGGCAGGGTAGTAACGCAAACCATGACACAACCTCCAGAAGCCGCAGGAAGTGTGGTTGTGTTATGGCAGAAAGTGGTACACCAATACACCGGGGGAAGTGCCGTTGGAGGCAATCCTTTCCCTTTCCAACAGGGTAACGTGCAGCAATAGGGGGACCCACAGAAATCCAGAGTGTGTCCAGTCCTAGCAGTAACTGACGACCCTGAAGAGGAACCCGAGGTGGCAGTGAAAATAGGACCAAGAGAATTCTCCTTTATTATAGATACAGGAGCCACCAAAACCTGCATTAGGGATGGAGGATTCCCATACTCAAACAAGGTGATGGATACGCAGGGCTTTTCTGGGGCTGTGGTCACGGTTCCAGTAACAAAAGATTTACCACTAGCCATAGGGACGCAACACATCGTAGCACCACTACAGTATTCCAAAGACACACCTATCAATATACTTGTGAGAGATTTGCTCAGCAAACAAAACGCAACAATGTGATTCACAGAGACAAGGGTGGTGTGCACAACAACCAGCATTTACTAGACACGAGTGGCTGTGCTCCTTTTGGCGCCACATGCTCGGAGCACCCTGCGAGTGCAGCCCCTGTACCTGAGCATGTTCATATACAGGGTTGAAATCCTATTGGGATTGGTCCCCAACGCAGTTAGTGAAAAAGGGGATAAATGCAGAGGAAGATCTCAAAAAGGTGTCAGAGAAGTTATGGACCAGTGGACCACATGATGTATGGGTACTGAAAGGAGTGGGGGCAGTGAAAATAAAACTAAAAGAAGGGGCACTATATTCCTGTGCGAAACAATACCCTTTGTCCAGAGAAGCAGATGAGGGGATATACTCAACTCTACATGCACTATGGCAGCAGCACATCATACAGACATCCACATTGCTGTGCAACACTGCTATTTACCCGATTAAGAAATAAAACAGTGGGTCATGTAGATTCATACAGGATTTACACCCTCGAAACAATGTGGTCGAGGCAGAACTTCCCTTGGTACCGAACCCTGCAACCATATTGTGCAACATCCTGACGAAGGCAAGGTTCTTCAGTCATTGTCTTGAATAATGCCTTCTTTTCCATTCTGTTACACCCAAATTTGAGATACTTGATCGCGTTTACGTATCGCAGAACCAGATTCGAGCACACTAGGTTGCCCCAAGGGTATTTTGAGGCCCCTTGCATCTTCAAAATGGTGATCCATATGGACCTGAGCAATTAACAAATGCCAAGTACAGTGATCCAGTATGTTAAAGATTTGCTGATATGCAGTGAGACTAGGAAAGAATGTAGGGCAGATTCAGTGCACCTCCTGACACTACTAGCAGAGAAGGGTTACAAGGTGGACAAAGCAAAATTGTAATATTGCCAGGAAGAGGTTGTGTACCTGGGACAGATAATATCTATTGAAGGGCGCAGCATTACACCATAAGCGTACATGCAGTTTCACAGCATATCCACACACAGTGAAAGAAATGCAGAAGTTCCTGGGACTATGCAACTACTACAGGGCATGGCTGCTTGATTACTCAACATTCACGAAACCCTTATTGCATGCCCTTAAGGACACACAAAAAGAGAAGAGGGAATTAAAATGGGCATCTTTAATGAATGAGAGTTTACAGAATTAAAAGAAGCAGTGGCCAACACGCCAGCTACCCCTAAAAGAGAGAAATTCTACTTGTTCTCACACACAGATGGCTCAGTGACGACGGTGGTCCTCACACAAGACGCTGCAGGGGCACAAGCCATTGGCATTTTACAGAGGTATTTAGGACCCAGTGAAGCAGGGACACTTCCAGTTGAACAAGCACTTGCACTGCACAATTTGCCATAGAGAAGGCAGCGACAATCACCATGGGGTGTCACATAGTACTGTACGTGGAGCCCTCGCTATTTGACATTTTGGAAATTTCAATAATCACACTAACACCACCAAGGGCATCAGGATACAAGGTCATACTGGCAAATCCAGCCATTGAGATGGTGACGTGCCTTGTAGTAAACCCGTCTACCTACATAGCTGAACCTGCAGAGGAAGGGGATTAAATGCATGATTGTGCAGCACACATGGATAGAATGAAAAGGAACATAGAGGTAAACCAAGAAATAGAAGGGGCAGGCATGGTTTATATTGATCGGTTGTCAAGCATAGACCCAGATACTGGGAGGAGGAACACTGGAGCAGCAGTAGTGTGTTACAGAAATGGGGAATATGTAGTAGCAAGTGAACACCGGTTACCATCACACTACTAGGCACAGGCAGCATAGTTGGTACGACCAGTACACTGAATATGATGGAAGGGCATTGCAGTTAACATTTTCTGATTCAGCCTATGTAATAACAATACATTTGGGGCTGGTACGGTGGGAAAGAAGGGGGTTCAGGAGAAGTTACGAGTCCCCAGTACAACATGCAGAGCACTAGGGTAATTGATTGAGGCACTGAAAGTGCCAGTGGAGCTGGCCATAATAAAATGTGCCTCCATACAGGAAAACAAGACCAAATTTCAATAGGAAATTTAATGACCGACAGAGCAGCATATTTACCAAAAGGAAGCAAAAGATGGTACCCAGGGGCAAAAGAAAGAGCACAACTTATGGCAGAAGAAAGGTGAATGGGTAAGGAGGAAAACAAAAAGGAGAACTTTAACAGTAGCAATTCTCCAAATAATAGGGCTGCAAGGGAGAGGCACCAAAGTAAGAGAAACACTCATGGGTACATCGTGCTCACTTTCACCAACTGATCTGATTTGGAGACAGAATAGCACAGGAAAGCATGTAATGGCCAAAAAACTGTTAAACGTGGCACTAGAACAGTTGTACTTCCCAGCCCATACATATAAAGAAAGTACAGCGGCTGAAATAAGTGAAGGATGGTATGTGCCAAATTTGCCTAGAGAGGTTGGCAGAATTCATGGGGAATTGTGTAACCTGTCAACAATTTTTGTCTGGTTATACTTTAATAACTATCAAAGGAATAATACTGCTGCCAGAAGAGCCCTTCCGGCACTTGCATATCGACTATGTTGATATGCAAGACAGAATTGCCTCTTATAGGCACATGCTTACTGTTGTCTGTCAACTTTCACATTGGCTTGAGGCTGGGCCCTATGTAAAAACAAGGCCACATTTTAGGTGAGGTTGTGGTTTCCAAGATGAAGTGTGTGATGAAATTAGGTCGGATAATGGCCAACATTTCACCAATTACCTATTTGCGGAGGTAATGCACCTCCTGGAGCTAAAACAAACTTTGGACAGTGTACAGGCCATAAGCACACAGAACTATCGAGAAACTAAGCGGCTTGCTTAAGGCACGCTTAGTGAAGCTAACATCATCATTGTGCCAAAATTGGCTTGATTGCCTCCCGTCGCGGATCATCAAATGACTATGCACGAAACTAACTGGTAGTAGGATGCATCCGCCTATTCCACCTGCATGTTCAATTTCAGATGTTAACCCTACACCGGAGATTCTAGGAGAGGAAATTAAACATTACCCAACTAAAATGACCACCGTGACCAAATACATTTCTAGCCATGTCCAACGATTGATGTCGGCTGACCAACGCTGAGAAACAAACCAATGCTAACAGGGAAGAGGAATTTCCACAAGTACAGCCTCTTCAGCCTAGCGACAAGGTACTGATCTAGAACGTCGTGCAGAAGTGGAAAGACCCTCTGTCCATTTGAGGTAATCTGCGCAACACCCACAGCGGTTAAAATAAAGGGAAGAAGGGGCAAGGACACACATTACATATGTTCGCATGGTCAACAACAGGACAAAGGAGGAAGGGCGAAACACTGCTTGATGGGAAATATATTACAACTATAAATTACATTCTTTTCACCTATATGGAAATCTAAGGCCCGCAGGTGAAGATGATGGTGGGCAAGAGAACAGTGGGATGAATGGGAATAAGATGAAGAGGAATGCGAAAATAATAGGGGGAGGATTGTTTTGTCTCTGTTTTCTGTGGATTTTGCGGTACAAACAAAATAACGATACATTAGAGGACGGTACTAGGGAGATTAAGAGGGTGGGGCGAGGAAGCACCAATGGCAGGTGCTATGTGCGCTCCCTAACCCCACACATAGCAGGGGCGCCTAATCAATTCCTGGCCCAGGAAGTAACAACGGAGGAGGGAGGAATTCATGATGCACTTCTCTGTGTAGAACTAGAGGGCTGTTTCATGGGCACATGGTAGAAGTGCAATAGATAGATGAGGGGGAAGGAGTGCATATGGATAATTACATTCAGCTTGAGAGCATGACTCAGGAAGACGTCACTAAGCATTTGGTACTGGAATAGCATACCGACGGGGCTCAAAGGGGAAAGCAGTTGGCCACTACCCACAAGTGAACATGGGCAGAAACCCAACGGGGCACGATATACCATGGTGCTACACCAGACCGCTGATGCGAATAGGAGGTTTGGTGTATCACAACAGGAAATGGGAGTGGGGAGTGATGCAGTGCCAGGCAGAGGGGCTGGTAGGATATGAAGGGGTGGTAAGGAAAGTAAATAGTTAATGCAAAGGCATATGGGGGTGGTAATGTGCATCCTGTCATGATGCCTATCCCCGGAGCACCAGGCCAGGCCCAGCACCCCCGGAAGCAGGCATCATGCCCTCGGGTAAAAGCCCAGCGGCCCCTTATAGGGGCTCTTTGGACTCAGTCCTGGCGCCTTTGGCGCCAGGCTCATGTTGGACATCAGTCCTGGCGCCATAGGCGCCAGGCTCATAAAGGGAGGTGTTTTGTGCACTTACCTGATGCAGACCATGCTGCACGCTTCAGGCCTCCCTGAGACCTGAAAGGGACTATTTTTTTCATAGGGACTATTTTTTCACTCTGGCGTGGCCAGGGAAGGATACATACCTAGTTGGCGAAGGATACATACCTGGGACTTCTTTGGAGGCTATTTAAGCGACGCCCAGACAGCAGCTCATGCTTCGCGTTCTGCTTCCTGCAGCTTAACGCTCACTGTGTCTGCTCCTGGACTCCAGCCACACCCGCCTCGAACCTGGAAGACCTGCAAGGAAGGAAGAGAAGATAAAGGTGAAAACCAAGGACTATTTCAAACTTCTTACCTGCATCCGGAATCTTCTCGCCAGCATCCCTGAAGAAAGACTTCCATTTAAAAGCATTGCGTTGCTCGCTGCAGCGCCACGCTTCACTCACCTGTCCTCGAGACATCTCCCGGCTCCATCGCGGCTGTCAGCATCGGACGCCACATCTCTGCACCTAGGGGAGAGAGGAAGAAACAAAAGGTGAGCAGAAGGAACACAGAAGGAAAGCCTGATTAACAGCCATAATACTTACCAGCTTTTCTTCCACATTTCGGGTCGGCGCCGCCCCGTTGGCAGGTACCGTACCCCGTCCCCTATGGGGAAAGGACAAGAGACATTTCTGGGGAATGATAAGGACATTTAGAGGGATCGCCCTCATCACTACTCACCTCGGCAGTTTAACCCCTCGACGCATCGCCTTCATTCTGCACCTGAAATAAAGGACACATCACAGGTTAGAAAGACAACATAAAGGGGGCCTAACTTGAACTTTGAACTTTCATACTTACGGCGCATCGCTCAGGAAAGTCAAGTGGATTTTGCAAGCGCCATTCTGAAAACCAGTGAAGTAACTGGACGAACACGCGCCCCTGCACCAGAAGCAGGATGGAGAGTTCATCCTTCCAAACCATTAGGTGAGCTTAAACTGGGGTTTGGAGGAAGTTGGAGAGGAACGAAGGGGGAAGGGGGAAAGGGGGGAGCTAGCACACTATTCTGCAGACTGTTAATCCCCTTTCTCATCTGCAGAAGGATATTCCTACGGGCCAGGCAAGCACGATTTGGAGGTCCTGTCCAATCGGTGTTCTGGGTCCTGCGCATCACGCTAGAAGAGGCCACAGCAATCCAGACTAGACCAGCGCCCCCGTGGGAACCAGGTGAGCGTTACACACCCCTTGACTTGGATAGATGAAAAACACTGCCCAGTAAATATAAAACCTCTCACACTGCATTCTTTATGTTTCAGAGCGATAGGGAGGACTGAGCTGGGGGTGATCACTGGCTGAGAGAGAACGATGAGCATGTCTGCACTGCAGGAAAGGACGGCGGCAGTAATGGATATTTGGTGGGCCTATGTGTTACCGAGCACATGCCCAGTTGCCACCAGACTGGGGAGGTATTTGTGCACTCATGACTCTCCATAGCCATGCCTTTGTCATGCACCTGGCTGACTTGCTGACTTGCTGCCTTTCAGCAAACTTTCGACCCTGAGAGAAGGAGGGAACGAAGCAGAGGAAAAAGATCAGCCAAGGCAAATAAGGAGAAAAAGAGAAAGCAGCTACATTTCAGATGAATAAATACAAAGCTTGAATGGAATCCTGCAGCATTTACGATTCTTTACTAAGGGCTCTGTTTTCTTTGCATCTCTCCTGCTCCCTGGGGTGCAAACTGCCACCACTGCTAAATGGATTCAGATTGCATGGTATGATATGAGGTGCTCCAGTTGGCTAACGCGACTGAAAAACGACTGAACGCAGTGCAAGCAGACCTCTGCGTACTGCACTTGATGGCCATGCAAAATCGATCTATAGCAGAACTCATGCCTGCAATGGATTGGGGCATTTACCACAAGATCGGAAGTAGCTATTTTACCACAATTCCCGCTAATGATGCCACCAATGGAACACTGACAGAAGATGTCGAGGAGATACCCTGGATGAAAGAATGGTGAAGGAAACGAATAACACCACAGCGAACAGTTGGCTCGATTCGTTATTTGCCTGGCCACTGTATTCAAAACAACTGTCCCAGTGCTCGTCTTGATGCTTACTGCGATCTGTGTCGGCGAGTGGATCATCAGCTAGTGCCCGGAAAGGAAAGGACAGTATATAATGTCAGTTGATACAATGGATGAAGACAGAAATGAACTGGAAGAACAGCATCCAGGATGAGTGAGGGCAAGGATGGAGTGAATGTAGCCTTTGTGGTACCCCCATCAAATGAAGAAGATTATGATGCTTTTTAGGTAACCTGATCCAGATGGGCAGAATTGTTAGATAACTGGAGACACACTCGAAGGATATGAAGAGTAAGGGGGAGACATGAGTACGGTAACTAGGTTATGGATGCCCAAGAAATGGTGTTGGGAAATTATGGTAAAGGAGGTATCGAACGAAAAATCAATGGAAGGGGGAATGTAATGAAGGTGCTAATTCAGCGCCAGAAAGGGGGGTGCACTTAGCAGAGACACCTCACAGGGTGTGGGGGAGGACGAGGGAACTCTAGTGTATATATCTCTCTCCTTTTAACCTGGAGAGGGATACTTTGTGTAGAACAATGGCATGAGGGCACCTGCAGGTACCGGGATAAGGGTAGGGAGACCACAGGTAAAAAAATATTACGGAGGACTCCATGTTGGGCTTTATCCTGAAGGCCTGAACCATATATATGTCCCGTGCACTACAGCCAAGGGGGGGGGGGGGGGGGAATAAGCTGGACCCAAGTTGCTTGTCTACAGCAGACCAGAGTCACTGAGATTGTATAAGGGGACGTGATCAAGGCTGGCGAACCAGTCTCACTGTTGCCAATATGAGCTGGGGAAGTTGGCCCACTTCATATACACACCACCACAATTGTTTCACATTGCCCAGCTAGTGGGCATGGGAATGGGGAGATGGACTGGAGTTGCATGCCTCAGAGAACCAATCAGATGCTAAATTCCAGAGTCCCTGGGAAGTAATTAGCCCTCACAGAATACATCACAAAGCTTATGAAGGTCCTTATCTTGTAGGTGCTCTGTGAATGTCTCCCTTCACACTAGTTCAGGGTGTCTCGTGTTCCGTCCGCTGTAGTGCTAACCAATGGCATGCTAAAAAAATACACAGAGGTGAACAAAAATGTTGTTACTAATTGTACACTGTTTGCGGGAGGAGTGGGAAAGCAATGTGGCGCCACATGGGGAGGAAATGAACTAAGATGGCAGATCTGTTTGCTCCAATCACATATGACCAACGTATGTTTAGCTATAAGTGAATGGCATATCATAACCATTAGTGTTCGTGAGAAAATCACGAAGCATGAAGTGCAACAGTTTCTAACATTGTAAACAATGCATTACAAGTATAAAAATGATATTCACTGTATGCCCGTTTGCGAGCCCTCAATCAGTTCTGATCCACTGTTCTGTTTGATTTGTGTTTGCCCATCTGTAATAAACAACGTTACTTCTTGCTCGGTGTGTGCACCTTTTTGGGCTACTTGTGGAAATGATTTATTATAAGATTGGGAGGAGCCCTGGTACATTACTCTGCCCAAATTATCCAAACAGGGAGGTTTGGCCTCCCTTTCTTCCCAGGTGTGTAAGCCTTCCCACCCTTTTCCCCCTGCCATGCCCCGCAGGGTTAGCAGAAGCATCAAAAGTGGTTAGTGCATGAAATGCACTAACAGTGGCCTTCGACTGTGTGGACCACAAGACATGGCAGCTAAAACAGCCTTCTTTCTAATGTAGACTCATCCCCAGGCTACAGAGGCACACATGTATTGGGTTTAAATCAGTCTATACTGACAAAGTCATTTTGACTTCCCAACATGCAAATGTGTGGGTGTGCCAGTGTTTGCAAGTTTGGTTGGCATGTTCGGATTAGCTGGCTGTGAACATATGAATGCTCCATGCCTGTATGTTGTAGGCTTGCTTAGTCTGCCCCTGAGTGAATGAGTATATCAGTGGGCGCTGTTCATCCCAGAGAACTGTTTCTGAACTCACCTGAAGACAGTTAATGATAGGGGCTGCTGATCTTGGAATGGCCATACAGGCTGTGCCACTAGCCCCTTGTCTTCTGCACCCCTGCTTCTCTGTGCTGGTAGAATTCCTGCCTGGACTCTAATCTTTGCTTCTTCCAGCCTCCCGGGCTAGATGATCTGCCTGTCCTCTTCCTCACCGTGGCCCCGATGACTAAAGGTGTGAGCTTCCCTCGAAACTCAAGCGGCTGCTGTCTCTCCACTTCAGCTCATCAAGGTATGTCTTGGGTCACCTCCATCTGCTGTCTTCGTGGGACCATTTACTGCTGCCTAGTTCGACACATGGTGCTCTGAGTCACCTGTGACTCTTGCTGGGTCCTTCAGTGTTCTCCTGCTGTCTCTGCTGCAGCGTCCTCTGCTTCACGGGTAGTCATCCAGATCATCTTCCACAGTCAGATCACCACATTGGGTCCAGGCCACACCGACCAGAGACCCCCAACTTACATCTTACCAGACCCGCTTCTGGCACCCAAACTCACCCATCAACCGACCATTCAAGCACTGAATCCACCAAACTCCTTAGACCCCAAAGTTTTTGTGGGTTGCCCCTCCAGGGTCTTCCGACTCCAGGTGCAGTGGTGTTGCTAAGCCTCCCTACTGCCTTCATAATATGTGCTAGTGAGCCTTGTATTTACTCTGAAACTAGCTCTCCTGGACCTGCTGGAACTCGATCCTCGGGCTGGATCTCTCTGTGCATGTCACTCAGTCTCCCCTAGCCTGCATGTTGCCCCTCCCGATTTACCTGAGGGAAGTATGAATTACTTAGCTTGTTTTTACACAAACACAGCAGGTATATTGGGTTTGTCTGGCTCATTCCCCATCGGATACCTTTTGGGAACACAATCGTTGAGAAAGTGACTAAAACTGGTACTTACCTGGATGCTGATACTTTTGTCAGATACCCTTGAGTTTCCTGGACGGTTAGTGCATATTTTTATTTTTAAAAGGAAGAATATTTCCTTGCTCCTCACTCTAACATTGGATAAATAGCTAACCTGTATAAATGTGTTGCAACTTGTGTGAGGGGGGTCAGAAATGGGAGGCAAACAAGTTGAGTTTTTTTTAACAAGTAGACATTATATTAAATAACAAAGATGAGATAAATGCCTCCCTTTCCCTAACCTAATGAGGGGTTCCCTGCCTGTCAAACTAAGACTAAAGGAAAACACTCTACTGTCAAAAGGAATCTTTCCCTCACACTTATACATACAGCAAAACTATACAGGTCGTATATGGCCACTCAAACTCAATAAAATAACAGTTATTTTCAAACAAACTTTGTAAGCATGTATCTGTCAAGGGTTTTAACCCATGTTGAATCAATAGACTGGGTAGATGTGGGGATGAGCTGTCACCGCCCATTATTCTATCCCAGAACAAACTAAATCAATAGACTGGGTGGATGTGGGGATGAGCTATCGCTGCCCACATTCACGCCAGAATAGGAGAAACGCGCAGTTTGTGCGCACACCAAAATGGTCGCCTAACCTTCCACCCACCAGTGCAAGCGTGATGGGCCAGGGGTGCCATGAGTGGAATGTGTGCCAAAGGAAAAACAGCAGTGCCTGTTAGCTTAAAAAGCCCTTTGAAATCACCTTGGTTTCTCTGAATGCAAGCTCAAAATGCCTATTTTCAAACATTGCAGGATATTCAAAAATCTCACTGAACACCAGCAGACATTTGGCAGAATGAAGTTTTGTGTACATACAAAATATGGAAAGAAAAAGAGCCCAAAACCATGTTCATAACAAAACTGGCTGAGCTGTGGAGGTCAGCAGCTTAAGTTAAACTGAACTGAAAACCACTAAAATCGAAATGTTTAAATTAAATGAGGGACCTACTTTTGAGTGCCACATAGTTTGTAACTGTTGAAATGTCATAGTTTTGAACTTAGAATCAGCATTCTAGCTGCATGTGTACAAATTGTCAGTTTGATTTGAATGTAGAAAACTGGGAACAAAAAGTGACATTTAGCTGAAACCTGGCTTAATGAAACTGGATTCTGCCTGACAACTACTCCCGACAGGAGTTGAAACTGGATCAACAGCTGTGTTCCCAGGCCTGGCTGCATTCTGCTGCCCCACAAAAAGGAGGTCACATGGCCCTGTTGATTGAAAGGGTAGTGGCAGCTGGGGACTGCAGGAAATTGAACAATGGGCCTTCTTTGGCTCAGGCACATGTTATATTGGGGGGGCCGTAAAGTGGCTTCCTCTTGGGGGAAACTGGGAGGGGCAGTGCCTCTGCTAGCAGCTGAGCTTGGGGGAAGTGGATAAACCAGTTATTCCACCCTGTGATGTGGGAAGCCACACCCCTTTTTGACCAGAGCATAATTTTAAAAAGATAGATAACGCATAGTGCGAACTGGTCAAAATTATATAATTAATATCATTGTTCTTGTGATTTTTCTGTGCACGTTTTAAGAGGCGTTAGGACCCTGTGGTGTATTCTGGGGGGTTGCTAGCGGAAAATAGGGTCTCACCCCAAATGTATGCATGTTAAAAATCTGACACTTTATCATCTGACACCCATCTCCCTGGTGCACATTTGTGTAAAATCTGGAAAGGTTTAGAGGTCGTTATCTGGATGAAAAGGGGAGAATTCTGTCATCAGTGGACACGACATCGTACAAAGACAGGGATCGGATGGTTTGGTGCTACAGAAAATATGTAACGACCTATAATATGAGAAAAATGGTACATAGATAAATATGTATTTGGATCAGAAATAGATGTGTGCAATTTGACAAGGGGAGGTTCCTCTGACCATAAAACCTACAGCATCACTCTGACACTCCATTTCTTCCCCCCAATCAAGGGAGAGAGGAAAGCTTGGCCAATGATAAGCGAGAGGGGTAGGCTTAGCTAGGCCCAGGCACACACCCATTTTCAAAACACATAAAAAGGGCCACAGAAACCCAGGTAGAGGACATTCAATTCCATTTTCTGCGGGACGCTCTGCCGGGAGACTCCAGACTTCACATCCATCAATCTCCAAAGACCAGAATTTTACTTCAGAACTTAAAGCAAGGGCCTAAACCCACAAACTGAGAACTCTTCTCAGCAGGCCTCAGCATCCTTAAAATCATTTGCAAACTATTCCACAGCCGGGCGAGCTGTTTGAATTCTTTGCCAAGAACAATTGCCAGAGACCAGACCAGAGATCCAGACCGCTGTGAGCAGAACCGGTGCCTGATTGACCCGCCGAGCAGAGAGAACCGAAGTTCAGTCCAGTTGACCAGATCCGTGACGAGGCCCATTCATTTCAAAATTAGGAGTGATTATCCGCCAGAACTGTGCCAGAACTGTGCAGAACCCAATCTCTTAGTTAAAATAATCTAATTCAAGCTATTTTAGCCTAATTAGAACAGCCTCCTAGAAATCGTGTCATCTGTCATTTTTTAAAGCTGCACAACTGTCACCTGTCGATTCTGCAGCTGCAAGCTGTCACCTGTCATTTTGAGTTTTACTTTAAATCCGAAAGTCTACCTTTATTAAATCATCCGTATCTCCGGAACCGTTTGTGCTAGGAACGAGATTTAACTTTTATCTGAAAGACACGCACTCGCGAAATTTACCGCGATTTGCGATTTCTTCATCTGTAGAAATCAGCAGCTTTTTGCTTCTCTTTGCTAAAATTCATTTGAAATCTGCTAATCATTCATAGAGTATTGTTAAAGTGAGCCTGAACTAATATAAAGTAGCCATCACCTACTCTGAACCTCTAGAGGGAATTAAAAGCAATTTTAGCACCTTTCACTTCCTTGCAAACCACATTAAAGTAATTCGCCTGTGTTTAAAACTCAACCCTGTTTTCCCTAAGCTTGCTGGGAGAACTGGAACTGTGTATTGCTTTATAAAGTGTGATTTGTTGGGATTCTTGAAGACTGTGCCCTCCTTCCATTTCTTGTATTGCATAGGGGGGGGGGAGGGAGTGAATTGTCAAAAGAAAAAGTGATCATATTACCTTTTGCTAAAATCATAACAAGTTATTTCTGTACTGCATTTTATTCCACCTTGCGTTTCCTTTAACCATATAAAGCATTCTTTCCCACCTTATTCTTCTGTTCCTATTCATAAGTTACCTCTTGCTGACTACTGCTCATATTCACAAGTGTAATATCCATTATCAATTTATTTATAGAAGTGTGATATATATATATATATATATATATATATATATATATATATTGTTTACATTTTCAAATAAACCTTTTAATTTGCAAAACAAACCTACTTCTTGGCTCAGTGGGGTCAGGGGGATTCTAAGAGGGGGGTGTTATACAAGGGTTGTCATCCAGAGTACTGAACTGGACATAAAAATGCATCAATAAGGGTTTTCCTCAGCATCCCAGACTAGGCATTGACTTAGCTGTAGTGTTGATTGAATATCGCTTACATATCCTTGTAACTAGGGTCGGATTCACTTCACCAGGATTGACTCAGGATTTTCCAAAACAAAGTTCAAATAAAGAAAGTTCTTTTCAATAGCCAAGTTCTGTTTCCAACGCAACACAAAGTTCTTTTCATTCCATAAGTCTTTCACTTGGCACTTGAATTGTATTATTGTTATACAGGATTTATCACTCTTTAAAATGCCTGTCAAAGTTCCACAGTTCTTGCTTGATAAACTTTGGGTGTCTTCTTTCTGGCCTTCTTCACTGGGTATTCTTCTGGTCACTGTGTCCAAGGTGAGGAATCAGAGTAATTCTTTCATCCTCTCCGTCAATGACAGACCAAAGGTCCGCGGTTTGCAAAGCCGGTCATTTCCAACTAAAAATCGTAAAAAAGGTTCTCCCTCTGTTACCAGCTATTCTTCATCCGCCTGTGGTGTCTGCCTCGGTGTTGAGCAGACTTGATTATTGTAATTCTTTTATGTGGTTCAGCCCAAGGGCACAATCCAACAGCTACAACGTCTACAGAATATTGCCGCCCAGGTGGCCACAGGGTCTCCGTATGGGGCCCATATCTCCCCTGTGCTACGTACTCTTCATTGGCTCCCTGTCATGCAGCAGATCAGGTTCAAGGCCTTCTGCATTGTACATAGGGTGCTGCATGGGCAGGGGGCCGAGTACCTTCAATCTAAATGTACTCGATACCTCCCCACCCGCCATCTTCGCTCTGCCTCTGCTGGCCTTCTGTTTGTCCCTTCATTCCGCAGATCAAATATCGGAGGACGTGCCTTTTCGGTCATCGCCGCACAAATGTGGAACGACTTGCCTGGGACAGTAAAGAACGTGTCAAATCACCTGCAGTTCAGGAGAGCACTTAAAACATGTTTCTTTTCGGTTTTATGTTCCCCTTTCTTTTGGCAAAAAGGCAGTGTCTTCCTCTCTAGCGCCAAGATACCTGCGGGTGAATGATGCGCTGTACAAATTACATCAACATAACATAACAAAAGACGTTGGACCGGATTCACAGAGCGTTTTTCCTATGGAATTGCGCCATAATAAAAACTTTGTGAATCAGGCACTTTGGCTTCACACTGTCAGCATCCATTATAGTTTCTCTGCTTCGAAGAACAACCACTTTCACATTTCTTCTTCTTCATAAACAAAGTTTTATCAGGATGGTTTGTCCACATTTCATCACAACACATTAATGGACTTGCTACTTTCTTGCCTCCACAAACTTCTACCACTTTGCAGTACTGCAATTATCTTCTTCCTGGTCCACTAACCTGCCAGGACTAACCACAAATCGTCTCTTTCCTGGTATACACGCCTGCCAAGATAATACTCCTACCACTACTACAAGCACTCTGTGTTAAAGGCTGCTTCAAACTTTCCACACTTCAAACGGAAAAGTTAGATCAACAATTATTTCATCAATTAGTCACAACACATTGACATTATCTCTGACTCCGATTAATTCACCCAGGCAATGCAGAATATATTTCTCTCTGCCTTGATAATTGTTACAATGCGGGCTTCCATTCTGCCATCTTTGTTTTCCCTCAATTGCCTTTCTTTGGCAATATTAAATTTCCTTAATTGCCTTTCTTTGGCAATATTGGTTATAATGATCTTGTACAAGCCACATTCACTATGTATGAATATTCTTCCCTTTTGGCTTGGGAAACGGTTGTTACGATGTTCCTCAACTTGATCTTGCTTAATATAAGAGTTCCCCCCACTTTGACAATGGTGGATACAATGTTCCTCAACTCTGTCTCTCTTAATATAAGAGTTGCGCTTTATTGGCTGCCATTCAATAGTTCAATATTCAAAAGCGTTATCAGGAGTCAGCAGACTGTTTCGGAGTACCCGGGGGTTGCCTGACAGAGACCAACTCACAGATCTTTCCATGCGCCGCCTAAGCACCTGCTGCTCCTCCTTCCTTCGTCAGGTTTGCACAGGCTCCGACAGCTCAGGAAATGTTTCCTTTGCTACCGCCCACTATAGCGGAAGCCTTCTCTGCTCCGCTCACACTGCGGTGAACAGCACACACCGAAGTCGCACGCAGGAGCAGGCTAGCTCCTCTCTCCCTAGGGACAGCCAGTCTTCGTACCACTTCCCGCTGCACGCCCTCTGCATTCTGCAGGGCTTCAGACCTCTGCTAATTCCACGACACGGTGTCCCGCTTCAACTACAGCATCGGCTCGGTCTTGTTCATCCCATCTGCTGCTCCCACTGCTTCTCCTTCTTAATGGCCTGCACCAAGGTGGTTTTAAAGTTTAAAATTCCCGCTTAGGTATGGGTCATTAGAAAAACTAGACTGCACACTACAGTTCTGCACCTCTAAACTCCTCTTCCTCGACCCAGTACCTAGAGCATTATGGGACTTGAGGTCCCTAATGTTCTTGTTCCTTTTAAAATCTAAGGTTTCAATTTTACATTAGGCCATTAAGACTGTGGAATCATTATGGAATTTGGTTAGTGGGTTCTCATAATTCTCCTGAACCGAGTCCCTGCCCACGTGAACCTTCTGCAGAACACTACCCCCAGAGTCAGGATGAGGAAGCGTCTGCCTTTCTCTGGTCACATGAGAAGGGTCCCCAGCCAGAGTCGTTAGAATGATCACCTCAGATGCATCAAACTTGTTTCTGCTGGCTTTTGTGAATGAACTATGTATTTAATGGGCTCAGTACTGTATTGTCTTTTGTGTACTTTTCCGATTGTCAGGACTTTTATGGTCAGGCCCAATTGTTTCACTGCTTTGTCCACTCGCTTTTCACTTAGAACTTATATCAATGTTACTGTTCAGGATTTGTCTATCATACTACGTTTTGGAATAGTAGAGGACATTTGCTAAACCCATTACTGTTTTTTTATATATGGAACGTGGATCGTTTTGTTTTCCGGATAGTACTTTTTTGACACCATTTTTACTCTTGTGCTTTTACTATAGGACATGCACTCTTTTCCATCCCCAGATGTGGAAAACCTTCTTTTCAATTGAATTCAGTGGTGAAAATCAAATCTTTTACTGAATCATGTGGGTGAAAGAATTCCATGGGCCTTGCTGGAGTGAGACTCAAGGGAATTGACAATTAGCTTCCCTGCCTGCTGCTGAGCTGGTGGTGAAGAGCAGACACTGGAGTTGGTTGGGGAAAGGGGAGGAGGCAGGCATGGGACTAATGTTCACAATCAACTGTTATGCATAAATGCATGTGTGGGTGTGGTGTATGGAGTGTGTGTGGGGGACGGTACATGCAGCAGAGGTGGAGTGAAGTGCCCAGGGTGTGTGATGGGGCATGCAATTCTTACAGGGCAAATACTGGAATTTTGGCCCAAAGCCATCAGAGCTGGTCTTACACGTGCAAAAAGTGATATTTGTGCGCAAAGCCGTCACATTTATGTTCTTACAGGGGTAAATGCAGGCATGGTATGGTATTGCGGGTGTTGATACAGAATTCCTATTTTGGGGACTCCATGGCCACTATTTAGGGGCCCTAAGCGTTGTGCTTTTTTCACTTTAGTTTCTGAATCACTGACTTCTTTTTGATGGCCAGACAACATTTTCCTGAAGTTTCCCTCCCACTGCAGCACTTTTAACCTTAAAGTATACAGTATTGGGTTGCCCCTAAAATGCCTAGCCCAAGAGGTGCCTCACAGGCCACCCCATTTTTACCTTAGAGTAATGATCTCACCATACATTTTTTTTTTTGGGAGTAGGTTGACAGTATATGTACTTTAGTGGTGGCTTCACTAGGTGGGAAAGGCCAGTTTATTGCATTGGTAGCGTAAGCAGTCTTTTTGGTAGACACAGAAGGCACCAATGTGTTTCTGCTCTCAGCCATTTTGTACCTTAGGGCTTCCTTTGCCCAAGGCAAGTATGAATCTGCTTTAGAATGACTGTTGTGACCATATGGGCTCTTTGTTAGCCCTGATGACAGCCTTCATATTAGTTGAAACTGGCTTTGACCAGTTTAAGTTCCTGGCATTTTTGTATCCTACTTGACAATTCTTTGTGTGCGCCCAGAATGCACCTGCATGAGAAAACAAAATCCCATGCCCAGGGTAAGACCTTTCACATGGCTGGGGACAGTGATCAAAATGGGGAGATCATTTTGGAAATCAGGACCATTATCCCCCATTGCAGCCCCTAAAATGGGGGATAAAAGCCATTAAAACCCCTGGTTCCCAAAGCGGGAACCCAGGGTGCTAAAAAATAGATTTTTCTTCCTACACGAAAATCCTTTTCCAAGATGGCCACCATGGAAAGAGAAGGTGGGGCTCCGTACAGAACCCCTCTTACCTTTACATGGCAGCCTGCAGAAGGCAAAGTCAGAGCCCTATGACCATATTACCACGCGCACATTTTTTTTGCCTTTCAAACCTATACTACTTTCGAATAACTTTACCACATAGCCCGGTCCCAGGTGGACATGGCCACTTTAAGACAATTTTTTGTCCCTCGCGGTCATGGTCAGTAGCCATATTGTCCGGGTAATGACATTGTACCATGACCCGGACAATCTGGCCTCTGCCCATGGCCACAGGCTATACCTCAGTAACCAAAGGTATATCACCATTTTTGTACCTAAATTAAGACACTTGTCAAAAAATAAAACACTGGCACATTTGCAAAACCATGCTTTAAGGTACTTGTCAATGCTCCTTAAATGAGTTTGCTTGAAATCCGCCCACATTGAATTTTTTCAAAAGTGTCAAAATGTATGTACATACAAGAGTCATATAATTTAGCCCCCACTTGACATAATCCATTCATTCTTTATACAAACATTGAAGGTTGGGTCTATAATCTTTCTGAAAACATTTGTTCATATTCGTCAAACGGCAACAAAGTTATAAGCCATCTACAAATGTTGATGGGACGACGAAGCGCATGGTCTCCTCAAGGGACCTATATCCCTTATCGACTGAGACGAGGAAGAGACCAACTGACTCACTGGAAGTCGTCAAGATCAATACTGGGACGAGGAAGAAGTGAAGAAGCATAAAGAGCACCTCTATAAGCCATGCTGAGCAGTCCAGTCTTTATAGACTTCCTATTGGGGAAGGCACAACTGAAATAGATGAGAGAAATTCAAACACAGAGAGAGATCCTCCTTGGAGGAATAGAGATGCGGAACTCGCAGTCAGGAGCCGAACTAAGCAGTCAAGGACATGACGCTCACCCATCGGCAGAGACGTTTCAGAGAGCTGCGCTGTGGTTCTCTTTGTCTGGAAGCAGGAGAACGAAGCACAAGCTGGTCGAGAGAACTGGAGAGTGTGGTCCGCCTGGGACGTGGTGCCCGAAAGCAGGACAGAGCCACAGAAGAGCTCGGAGGGAGTAGGAGGTATCCGAATGGGGGCTAGAGATTCAGAAGCAGCAGAGGGAGACTGGTGAGCAACCAGAGGTGGTTTGGGAGATAGGGAGGTTTGTAGGGAACCCTGAGGGACCATACCGCAGTGGGACATAGGTCTAGTACCTGCACCCAATAAGGAGTGGCTTCCAGAGTAATCTTCTTCATGGCAGTCCCTGTCCGACTGGGATACCAGGGCTGCCTAGATCACAAGCGAGAGAAAGAAACCAAAGGGGTCTGGGACCAGAGAGAAAGAAACCAAAAGGGGTCTGGGACCAGAGAGAAAGAGAACAAAAGGGGTCTGGGACCAGAGAGAAAGAGAACAAAAGGGGTCTGGGACCAGAGAGAAAGAGAACAAAAGGGGTCTGGGACCAGAGAGAAAGAGAACAAAAGGGGTCTGGGACCAGAGAGAAAGAGAACAAAAGGGGTCTGGGACCAGAGAGAAAGAGAACAAAAGGAGTCTGGGACCCAAGAGAAAGAAACCAAAGGGGTCTGGGACCCAAGAGAAAGAAACCAAAGGGGTCTGGGACCCAAGAGAAAGAAACCAAAGGGGTCGGGGTCTGGGACCCAAGAGAAAGAAACCAAAGGGGTCTTGGACCCAAGAGAAAGAAACCAAAGGGGCCTGGGACCCAAGAGAAAGAAACCAAAGGGGTCGGGGTCTGGGACCCAAGAGAAAGAAACCAAAGGGGTCGGGGTCTGGGACCCAAGAGAAAGAAACCAAAGGGGTCGGGGTCTGGGACCCAAGAGAAAGAAACCAAAGGGGTCTGGGACCCAAGAGAAAGAAACCAAAGGGGCCTGGGACCCAAGAGAAAGAAACCAAAGGGGCCTGGGACCCAAGAGAAAGAAACCAAAGGGGTCTGGGACCCAAGAGAAAGAAACCAATACCACAGCGGTATGGGACCTGACCAAAAAAAAAAAAAAGAATAACTGGCAGCATAGTAAACCGGGTGTAATAATTGAGAATCAAGAAGAGCTAAGAAGGGGTTGGGATCCACAACCAATAACAAACTGCCTCCAAAACCACTGTCATAGTCACAGTACCTGGCAGGATAGTGTACCAGGTGGCTGTGCACACAGTGAGCATTGTGAGAAAAGCCAGGGGAAGCAATCCATACCCCCTGGTGTTTCTGAACATTGTGAAAGGAGCCAAGAGGAGTGGGTCATTCTCATGGCATATGAAGAGTCTGATAAAGACCAGGAGAAGAAAGACCCTTGTCCTGACATTTGGAAAACTGAGAAACCTGTGAAAGGTCAGGAGGAGAGAGTATTCCGCTAATGCTGTGAAGATACACAACTTTTTGTTCCATGTACCTTACTGGATCCTCAATCCAAATAACGTTTTTTGAGACTTTTTGATTTGTATCCTTTGGGAAAAACATTTTATTTGCATCACTCAGAAGTGAACTTTCGGCTGTCATCCAGGAGAAGGAAGACATTCTTCTTAGCCAAGAAGACCACCCCTTTGCCTTAGTTGAGTTTACAGTGTAAGGGTTGGAAATACATTTTTGGACACAGGACGGTGGACTCTCTGCTTTAGACTGACATCATGACAGATACCTTAGTATTGTGAGGCAGGCATGGTATCACAAGTAAGGACACAGACACAAAGATACACGTTTCAACACCTTTATTAAGTTTGACTGGGGTTGCAGAGTTCCTAACTGGCCCCAATTCTATAATATGAGTAGTCTCGGCCATCAAAGTAAAATAAAATGGTCCAAGTCAGTCAAACGAACAAAGGAAAAGCCTATGTCAGACACCTATACTTGTCCTCATGTTTCACAATAACCAAATGTGGGAAAATGCATGAAAATACAAAGAGTATCAAAAGAATGTCAGAATGGCAATGAAAGGAACAAGTTACCTACTTGTAACTCCTGTTCTCCAGCATTGGTATCTTCCATAGAGTCATATGCTGTGACTATTCCCCATCGTCAGGCTGGGAATCCTCTGTAAAATAGAGCAGTTTAAATTAAACTGAAACTTCAATCAAGTGCTCTATCGTCGTCATTTTGGGTCATACTGCCCATAGCCAATAGATAATACTCCCTTAGCTCCTTCCCTGTCGGCCATCTTCAGATTTGGCAAGTGCACGTGAGAGGCAGTAAGAGCCAAATGACTAGCATGAGGGGTGGGAGGGAGGGTTGCATGTGAATCTATGAAAGATACCAATGCTGGATATTAACCAGGTTACTCACTGTAGTGACCACCTTACTCCTAGTCCATAGTCCCCTTCCCTCCATACTTGTGGGACGGGACCAGAGCACTTTATAAAAAGCATCACATTTTCAAAAATGTGTCCTTCCTCTCTTTTTACGCGGGGTACTGCACACGCTCGTAACCCCGCCCTTCTTAGCTCTGCCCAGCGCATCGCCCATCAGTCCTTTTCTATCGCCAGGTCAGAGACCTTTAAGCAATAATAGAGGAACCTTTTAGAGGGGACGGCGGGCGGGCGTATGGAGGAAAGGGGACTATGGACTAGGAGTAAGGTGGTCACTTCGGTGAGTAACCTGGTTATACTCCTACGTCCCGTCCCCTTTCCTCCATACTTATGGGAGATTCCCAAGCACTCCTCACAGGAACTACGGGTGGATGGAAACCCCCTTACTGAAAAAGGTTTTTCAGCACAGCCTGGCCAAACTGAGCATCAGAGCTGGAGCTCAAGTCCAAACAGTAATGTTTACAAAAAGCTGATGGGGAGGCCCAAGTATCCGCTTTCGCGATGGTCTCCCAGGGGACATACTTTTGAAAGGCAACAGCAGCTGCCTTGCCCCGTACCAGATGTGCATGAATCTCTTTAGGAGGCGGTAGACCCTGAACAGTGTAAGACACTGTAATACAGGCCGCAATCCATCTGAAGATAGTCACTTTGGAGGCCTGCTTGCCTTGCGGGTTACCAAAGGTCACCAAAAGTTGAGAAGAACTCCCGAGTTCAGAAGTTCTGTCCAGATAGAACTTCAGAGCTCTTCTAACATCCAGGCAATGCAAGACCCTCTCAGCTTCCGAAGCCAGATTTGGAAAGAAGTCAGGCAGCGAGATTGACTGATTTAAATGGAAATCGGAAACTACCTTTGGTAGGAAAGAAGGGTTTGTCCTAAGGACAACCTTATCCTTGTGGAAAACTAAGAAGGGATGCTCCACCGACAAAGCTTGGAGCTCACTCACTCGCCTTGCCGAGGTAACGGCGACCAAGAAAGCCACCTTCCACGAAAGGTGCTTAAGATCTACCGTAGCCATTGGTTCAAAAGGCTTATGGCACAAGGCCATAAGAACCACATTCAGATCCCACGTCGGATGCGGTTTGCGAACTGGAGGATAAAGACACATAAGACCCGCCAAGTGCCGCTTAATCACTGGGTTTGATAGTGAGAAAGAGCACTGGTCCGTGGATAGGTAGGCAGCCACAGCCGAAAGATAAGTCCTGCATGACAGGACATGAATGCCCGACGCTGCAAGATGAGAGACGAAGGACAGCACCGTGCCAATCGTAGCCATCCTGGGGCCCAACTGTCTGTCTAAGCACCAGTGACAGAACTGAAGCCACTTGCTCTTATACTGCGACCTCGTTGAGGGCTTCCTGGCTGCCTGAATTATGCGCATGTTGTTAGCAGACAGGTTGAGATGTTCTAAAGATCTGAACTCAGGCACCATGCCGCCAAGCTGAACTATTGTGGGGAGGGGTGCCACAGCTGTCGATCTCTCTGGTGAAGCAGATCGGGAACTAGCAGAAGCATGATCGGTGCACACACCGACAGATGTTGAAGCTCTGAAAACCAGAACCTGGCCGGCCACCACAGAGCTATGAGCAGAAGAGAACAATACACTGTGTTCTTCAGCTTGCAAATCGTCCGATGAATCAGAGGCGGAAGCGGGAAAGCATAGAGCCTCGTGTTGTGCCATGGAATCTCAAGAGCATCTCCCAGAGAGAAAACACCCAGGTTTTTTCTGGAGGCATACAGAGGAAGTTTCTTGTTTGCCGAAGTTGCAAAGAGGTCCACTTCCAGAGTGCCCCAAGATAGGAATATCTGCAAGAGGACCTCCGCTTTCAATTCCCACTCGTAGCTGACCATTGTTTGTCAGCTGAGGGCGTCTGCTGTGACGTTCAGCTGGCCTCGGATGTGTACTGCCACCAGCCAGACACCATGCTGAACCGCCCACTCCCAAAACTGAATGGCCAGATCCACAAGAGGAGGGGACTTGGGGCTCCCCCCCCCCCCGCTTGTTGATGTAAAACATGGACACCACATTGTCTGTGCGGACACAAACCACCTTGTTGGCAATGACTGGCCTGAACGCCTTAAGCGCCAGGAAGATCGTCAGAAGCTCCAGATGATTTATATGAAGGAGCTTGTCTTGGGGAGACCAGAGGTCAGAGACCTAAAGAAGATCCAACGTAGCACCCCACCCCAGAAGGGAGGAGTCAGTCGTGATTGTCACCATCGAAGCGGGGTCTTGAAAATCCGCACACACCGACAGGTTGCTGAGAGATGACCACCACACAAGGTCCATTCTCATGAAAGCCAGAATCGATAGGATAGGAGTCCGGATCCACAACCTGACGCCAAGAACTCTGCAGAGCCAACTGCGTCCGCCTCATCTTGAGCCGAGCAAGAGGAAGAGCCAAAACGCACAAGGCTATGAGGCCCAGAAGCCTCTGGAACCACCAGGCTGACATGCTCTCCGACTGCGCAAACATCTGACACGTGGCCAACAGATCCGCCATTCTGACCCCGGTCAGGTAAACTCTGCAGTCGATTGTGTTCCAACGGAAACCCAGGAAAGTCAAGTCCTGAGAGACCATCATGGAAGATTTCCACAAGTTCACCGACAGTTCACCGACAGCCCAAGGTGGAACAGGAGCTGGAGGAGAGACTGAAGATTGCTCGAGGCTTTCAGCGGACAGGGACTGCGCAGCAGCCAATCGTCCAAATACGGATACACATTGATACCCTGTAGCCGAAGATGAGCTGCAATATCCGACATCATCTTCGTAAAGACACGTGGTGCCGAGCTGAGGCCAAAAGGGAGCACTCGGAACTGGAAGTGCTACTCCCCGCATATACGCATCCTGGAGGTCCACAACGCTGAGCCAATCGCCCTTCTGTAAAGAGGACTATATCTGACAGGGCGCAATCATCTTGAATTTCTCTTGGGGTAGAGAGAGATTGTTAGGGAGAATTCTCTGTTAAGGCTAATTTCCCAAACCTAGTGAGTCCCCCAGCAGCTTTGCTGGATTTTTGGAGTTTCTTTTTTTCTCCTGCTACGAGTGAGACTCTTTCTCCCACTCTTAGACATGATTTGAGATATCCTTTGACTTTGCAATGTGCTTTATGGGCTATGGGGTCTTTTACTCCATAGGGCTTCATGTGTTTTTGGTGTGTGTTACACAGCACCCTGCGTGCCGTAACACAGGGGTGTCATAGTGACCCCCCAAACAGACTCTGTACCCTGGGACTGACTACTGTCTCCCAGGGCATGTAAAGTCACCATTGGCTTTACTAGTCCTAAATTGTGAACAGAACCAGTACAAACCATCATATTGTGGGCGTACTGGTAGGGGCAATTCGATTGCCCCTGGGTCTGTTGTGCGAGGGGGCATTGTCCAGTCCCCCCTGAGCGAGTATTGGCTGGTGGCAGCGGATACTACTTTTTATATTCAACCGCGAATATATTCCTATGGGATTTTCCCATTGTTCGAGGCTAATACTTTTTAACATAAACTCAAACATACCGCCGGTTTATTTATTTAATATTAATTCACCAGTTGGTATTTTTTGCCAGAACTCGGTTCCAAAATGGCGTTAGTGCTCGCTTCTGTGACTCCAACCCAAGTCGAGCCCTTTCTTCCACTTTTTGACGGGCTTCTCCACAGAAGCCTCCAAAGGTGGTGCTACTCTGTCTGGGTACCACAGAGGGTGTGGGAGGGGGTTTAGGCACCCTGGACTGAGTTGCCTCGGCAACTCAAGTCGCACTCTTGTGTGATTGGCCCAGTGGTGAGCCGCACGGCTCACCACTTAGCATGTTTGAGTGACAGCTAGGACTGATGAATGGGGGTTTTCTGTATAAAAGCAGGGCTTTGGGGACTGGGACTTCAGACTTCGCCACAGGACCAAAGAATCCGAAGGGGGAGCAGCTGAGCCGGCCTGCAACAACGACACCACCGGTGGAGCCCTGCTGAACCGACTCACCACTTCTTCCAACGACAGAGGAGATCTTCATCCCGAAGAGTTTTCTTCCTTTGACTGGTGGGGATAACCAGTTTGCCCGCCTTTTCGCCTTCCAGGATCATCTCGTGGCCACCTTGCCTGTGTCAAGCACCCCGGCAACCAGGATACCATGTTTTTCCACTACCGCAAATAAAAGGGTAATACCTATTAACCGGAGAACTCCGCGGCTGGTTGCTTCCCTGGCAGTGCAACGACCTTCAGCTTTCCTCCACGTCGAGATCTTCTCTTCCTCTGGGACGACGCCGCGACTTGCATCCACTGCCAGGAACAACTGCCCCCTCTGGAGGATTCTCTCCACATTCAAGGTACTGTGTCCGCCTCGCAACGGTCTGTGTGGGGTGTCTCGTAAATCCTCAATTTACCACTTGGGTTGGCCCTACGCTGGCTAACTGAACTTTTCTGAGCTGAACTGATTCCTGTTTAAACTCTCTGCAAGACTTTCCAAGCCTTTTAAACTGTGTGATCTTGGGCGCATTGGTGTTCTACTCTCTCCAAGAGGGAGCCTGGCCTCTGAACTTTTTGCTCACAAGTAGACTTTGACTTTCCTGCCTTGCTGAGTGCTTCTAAAGTATTGTGTTCTGTGCTGTTCCTAATTTCTGCCTTTTCCCTCCCTTTTTCTTAAACTTATTGGAGTGCCATCTTTAGTTAAGCGCTCACCTCTGTCTGGAAATAAGTGTTGTTAACTAAGACTTGTCTAATAAGGAATAAGGGATGTATATATATTGATAGTGACTGTGTTTTTGAACTTGCTTATAATACTAGTGCTAAAGTGTTTCTAAGTGTGCCTTTAAATAAATAATTATATACTGTTGGGTGTCCTGACCCACGTTTGAGCTATCATATTGCAACATTTGGTGCTGTGGGCTTAGAAAATCCAAGATGGCCAAAAAGCCCACATGTACGCCAGAATAGGAAAACTGTGCAGTACTGGCATGGAAAACATCATGATGGCCAGAACTTCCCAGAAAATGCACAGGGAAATGCATGAAGAATAGGCTGCCACCCATTTTTGCCTATGTTGTGAGCACAGGAGGGCACTGCCTAAAACCACCATTGGGCTACCCACACAGTAGCCTGAAACCATTGGCAATGGCAATGCTGATTGCCAAAAGCAACCCAGAACTGTGGGGAATTCATTTTCTTAAATCCCAAAAATGGTTGCATTACCAGTACTCACCACTATCAGAAAGCCGGCGTTTTAAAACTACCAGACTTTTGTGTAAAACTGAACAAATGAAACAAAACCAGACCAAGGAAAAACTTGCTAAGAGGTGGATACAATGTAAAACTATATTCTGAAATGACTTGAAGGAAGTAATTATTTAATGTGTATGTAAAAATCGTAAGTTATTTAAACTGGGGGACAAAAAGTGACATTTTACCTGAAACCTGGCTTAAGGAAACTGGAATTCTGCCAGACAGCTACCCCCGACAGGAGTGGGGGCTTGCCCAACAAATGCATTCCCAGGCCTGGCTGCAATCTGTTGCTCCTGCCAAAAGGAGGTCACACACTCTGATTGAATTACCAGGGGACAGCAAGAAACTAAATAAAGGGCCCAGGCAGATGGTTTATTGGGGGGGATCGTAAATGGCTTCCTTTTGAACAAAGCCCTTCCTTGACTCAGGCAGAAGTTATATTGGGGGAGTCGTAAAAGTGGCTTCCTCTTGGCAGAAACGGGGAGGGGCAGCCCCCTCTGAGGACAGGCTGAGCTTAAAGAAAGTGGATAGACTGGTTTCTCCACCATGTGACCTGGGAAGACACACCCCTGTTGGCCAGAAAATGATTTTAAGAAAGATGTATAACTCATGGTGCGGACTTGTCAAAATTAGCTAAATGATACCATAATTCTTATGATTTTTCTGTGAACATTTTGAGATGCGTTAGGACCCTGTGGTGTATTCTGGGGGGTTGCTAGCGGAAAATAGGGTCTCACTCCAAATGTCTGCATGTTAAAAATCTGACACTTCATCAATTAATGTCCATACTCCTTGCGCACATGTGTGTAAATTTGGGTAAATGTCCGATATTGCAAAACCCACTAAAAAGCGCAAAATGTTGCCATTTCTGGATGCAAGCTCTTAAGAACATCAGAGTTTGAACAGAGTATACCTCATGTGATATGTGATGGGTGCATGTAATTTTAAACAACTGTGTGTCTGTGCAATATGTATTTGAATCAAATATAGATTTGTGGGCAAACTGACCAGGGGAGGATCCTCTGACCCATAAAACCTACAGCATCACACTGACTCACATTTCCTTCACCCAATCATGGGAGAGGGGAGAATTGGGCCAATGACAAGTAGAGAGGGGCAGGCTTAGCTAGGCCCAGGCACACACCCATTTTCAAAACACATAAAAAGAGACTGCTGGGACAGGTAGAGACATTAAATTCCATTTGCTGCGGAGCATGCTGACCGACGACTTCACATCCAGAGATCCAGACTTCAAATCCATCAATCTCCAGAACCTGTAGCAGTACCCAGAAAGCAGTGTTACATCCAGAATCCAGAGAGGCTAGACCAGCAGAGCAGAGCTGACCCAGATCACTGTGAAGTGCCGAGACCAGAACCGGAGTCCAGTCCAAAACCTGACCAGATCCGTGGCGAGGCCTATTTCAAAAATATATTGTGAGTACAGCTAGGACGGGGCAAAACCAAATCTCTTAGTTTAAAGTAATATAATTCAATCTATTTAACCTAAGTAGAACTGCTTCCTAACTGTCACCTGTCATTTGAAAAGCTGCACCACTGTCATTTGTCAATTCTGCAGCTGCAAAGCTGTCACCTGTCATTTTGAGTGTACTTAAAATCCGAAAAACTACCTTTATTTAATCGTCCGTATCTCTGGAACCGTTTGGGCTACGAACTTGGTTTAACGTTCCTCTGAAGGCTTAGAATCTAAGCTTTCCAACTAGCCTAGAACCGACTCCCTACCCCTTATACTTTTTCCGCAATCACGATCCACGCACTCGCGAATTTTACCGCGATTTGCGATTTGGTTAAAAGTCCAGCCACGTGTAACCATCAGCAGTCATTTCTTCACTGCTAAAATTCGTTTGCCTCTTAATCACCATCTCTGAATCATTGCTAAAGTGAGCCTGAACTCATCCCAAGTATCTCTCACTCACCCTGAACCTCCTAAAGGTAATTAAAAGCATATTTTTCACTTCCTTGCCACCACATTCAAAGCACTTGGGCCGGTGTTTTAAAACTCATACCTGATTTCTCTAAGTTGCCGGGGGGGGGGGGGATTGAACTGAATTATATTTGATCGCATTTCTAAGAACTGTGTGTGTGTGCTCTTCTCTTCATCTCCTTACATTGCATAAAGGGGGGGGTGAATTGTCAAAGAAAAGTGATTGCTTGTTCTGTTGAAGTCATATCAAGTTATTTCTGTACTGCATTTTATTCCTCATTGCTTTTCCCTTGAAATCATAAAAGTAGTTTTGCTACTTTATCCATCCTATACTAACTCCTCATTGATTGTAAAGAAGTGTGCTAGTGCCAGATTACCCATTGTTGATCAACATCATATGTCTAAGTGTACTATCAGATATTAATTTATTATAAAGTGTGATATATATATATTGTTTAAATTCTCAAATAAACCTTTTAAACTTGCAAAACAGAACTACTTCTTGGCTCAGTGGGATTCTAAGAGAGGGGTGTGATATAGGGGTAGTCATCCAGAACTCATGAACTGGACATAAAGATATATCAATAAGGGTTTCCATTCAGTATCCCAGACTAGGCATTGACTTAGCTGTAGTGTTGAATTGAATCTTCTTACAAATTGGGGGCTCATCCGGGTTAGATCTATCACTTGTGCATCTTAATACAGTGTGCTAACTGGCGGGATACATACATCCGGTCGGATCACCACGCTGTTTTACGCTATAAAGCACTCTTCAAAGGGACACTCTAAGGAAAAGGTCTGTTTTGCAAAAATAAAATACTAAGTTCTGTAAGTCAGGAAGGAACTCAAATTCCAGAATGACGACACTGGTAGACATCAAAATAGCCAGAGAGCACTTCTTACATAAGCCATTTGTGAGAGGTGAGTGGACTCATCAGGACCAAACGGTCTGGTTGCAGGCAATCGCGCAACAGGTCACTGAAACAGGGTCAGATATATGGGGAGATCAGGGTCCATTATATGTGGCCCTGAGTGAACTATATATGGCCCCTAAAGCCAAAGATGAACATAATAAGATTGCCAGGATATCGGCATACTTGTACCTATATATGGGAGACATGCAGGACAAATGTGCTGAAGGCCAGGATCTGGCAAATAGGCAACAGATGGCGTTAGAGAAGGCCCAATCTGATCTGGACTCTTCTGAGCAGAGGCTGCTCAGGAGCCAGGAGTCAGAAAATGACAGCAGATGGTACATCACTAAAAAAAAGGAGGACATGGATGTGCTGCCACAGGAAAAGGCTGACCAGGATACCAGATTTCGGGCCTTGCAGAAGGAGTACCAAGAAGGTTTGGACTCCCTACTGCAGAGCCAGAAAAAGCTGGAGCAACAGTTAGACTTCAATAGGGCATGTGCTGAGCAGGTAGTCACCCTGCAAAGCCACCTAGATAGGGAGAAGGCAGAGAACAATAAACTGATTTTGAAAGACCTGGATACCCAGGCAGAGTTTGACCAGGAGCGCCAGAAAGCTGGTGCCTTCCAAAGGCAAAGGGACGACCTGGCGGCACAGATGCAGACTCTTAGTCAGGAAAGGGACACCTTAGCCCAGGTAGTCTGCCATTTAAAAAGTAAAATGGAAGAAAATCACCTGGCCCTCCAGGGACTGGGTGACCTCCAAAAAGAACACCAGAACTTGTTAGAGCCCACCAGGAGGGTGGAGGAGGCTCTGGCAAGAAAGGAACAGGCCAGTAGGGAAGGGACTCAGGAGGTAACCCTCCTGCAGCAAAGACTGGCCCAGTACTCCAGGACCAATCAGGAGGCACAGAGAGAAAATGAGGCTCTCTGTCAGCACAATGAGAGGCTCCAACAACAGGTAGCGATGCAGGAGAGACTGATAGAGTCTAGTAAGACCTTAACTGAGGAACTGAAAGCCCAGGCTCTTGCATTGCAACAGGGAGCAGGGGCGGATAGAGACCAGGTTCGCTGGGAGAGGGAGACCCCTGAGCATAACCTCAGGAGCCCTAGTACCAGAGGCCTTCATATCTCTCAGTCCCTGGACTCTGCCACCCCCATGTCCCCTCGCGCACATGAGCCCAGGGCCACGGGGTTGGCAGATTACTACCCAACCAGAAGTATGGGGCTCATAGGCCAGTACCTCCCAGGAATGGAGGGGCAGGCATCCGGGTATGGGCACCCAAGCACAGTGCAATTTAGTGGGGAACCCCAGGAGAGTAGGCCCATTAAGGGCATCCTGAAAACCTCTGCCCAGTTAGGTCAGTGGGGGGGGGGTGGGTACCCATCAAATCCTGGCAGCAAGGAGGAATCTGAAGACTCCTCTGAACGGCGCAGGACACAGGAGACCAGGTCCCCACATTCTGCCAGCCATTCCCAGGCTCGCAGAATCCGGGAAAACCTGGAAGAGCAGACAGGAACCTCTGGGAGCAGTGCCTCTGAGTCAGAGGATGAATGGACCAGGGTTACCCAAACCAAAAAGGCCAATAAGGCAAAAAGGGCCTTGCTTAAGGACCCATTGAAGCAAATAAAGGCAATAAGGAGTGTCATCACGCCTTATCATAAGAACGCCAAGTATTCAGTTTGGGAACACTTGGAGCTCTATGAGCAAATGATGGAGACTTTCCATTTGAAGGACAGCAGTAGCTGCATCCAGTACGTCAAATGGACATTCTCCCCAGAATACTCCAGTTTCTTTGCAGGGCTGGAGGACCAAAATCATTTAAGATGGTCCACCTATAAGGCAGCCATCTTGAAACATTTATCTGTTCACAGAAATCCTCAAGAGGCTCGCAAGGCAGCCTACAATTTGCAATGTGGGGAGGATCAGGCCCCACAAGAGTTTGTGCAAGAATTAAAGCGTGCTTTTGCGCAGACAGCAAAGAGTTTGTCAATACATTTTTCCATGTTCTCCCTAAATATATAATGACCCAGCTCGTGAGAGATTTTCATGAGAAAAGATCTTTAGACTGGGTCATTGAACAGGCTACCCGGATCTATGAGGTGCAGAAGCCTATCGAAAATAAAAATAACGCGCCGAAAAACCCCAAAACCAACAGCACCCCTGCTGCTGCCAAGGTGGCAGAGGTAAAGGTTGCCCCCGTTTTAGATTTGGAGATGGGGGGGCCTAAAAACCTGTCTGCACCAAATAATTCACAGCCCAGAAGGCCCTCGGGCCAGTCACCGACAGGGAGTCGAGGAGGTAGTCCCACAAATGGGGTCCCCCGCTCCCCTGACTACGCAAGTCCCCGCTATAAGGGAAAACGACCAATCCTGGGTTATGTGTGGACTCCTCCAGCCCAAGGGGGGGGATCCAGCCAAGCAACTAACCCAGGGAAATTCCCTCCCAACTTCCCACAGGAGGGCAGAAATTCTCCAAATCCTGGGCAGAACTTTTTCCCCAGGTATCCACCCAATTTCCCGCCCCAAAATCCTCCATCCTTCTTTCCCCAATTCCATGAGCCCAGACAACCTAATCCGGGAGAGGGGAGGCCAAGGGTGGAGGGGTACCAAAATCTTCCCAACCAGGGGTACTACCAGAGAAGGGATAGCTACCATTCCCGGGATCAGCCCAGGGGAGAAAATAGAGCCCCGTATCAGCCTGAGCGGGTTTCCCAGTTAGAGCGCCAGGTCCAAAATATGGCACGGGATCTGGGTCACATACTGAGGGCTCAACAGAACCCTCAGATGAGCATGCCACCGCAGAATGCCCCAAACCCTGGACCTGGCGCTCCAGAACAATGACGGGGGCAGCACCCCGATAACACACCGTTTCCCAGGGAGGAGGCACAAGGGGAAGGGGGGTGTAAAGCCTTGGAGGAAGCTTCCTTCTGTAGGGGAGGACTGGTCTTGGAGACCCCCCCCTCGCCTGCATCTTCTCCCCAGGTGAGGACTATGGCTCGGTGGGCGGCCCCTCAAGCCACCCGGGCCCAGGTGGCGGGAGGGTCCACCCGCTGATGACATTGCCCGCACGTATTGATTGCCCACTTGTACCAAAATTTAGTTAGGCCTAGGAGCCATCTTGTTAGCAAAGATGGCGTGAGCTCAGTGCAATGTAGCACGGCCCCCACCGTTGGAGAGCTTTCAGGCATCCCTGCCACCGCAGCACCATGGCAGATCCGCTGCGAGCGCGTTCCCATGAGAAAGTTGGGTATGAGCTAACACAAAATGCTAACACTGTAACACTTCACCATCCACAATGTAATACTGCGCCCCGCGTGACCTGGTCAGCAAGACCAGGGCGACGGGGAAAACTGTAGCCTAGCTATCTGGAGAAAGCAGGAAAGAATTCAAGTATTAGCGTTAAAGAACCACTTCTCTTAAACAGAACCTGCAAACTGTGTATTAACTATAAAAGTGTAACGCTTATGTGGCGCCCACACCCTGTGACCTCTCACTATAACTGAACTAATGCTGCTATATCACAGAGAAGGGTGTACACAATTATGCAATGAAACTTATAGTATAAATACAAGTGTTCTTAGTTTTGTGTAGAAATCTCAACCCTTATATGTCTTCTTAGTCACCCACAATGGCAAGCATCAATCTCTGTGTTCCACAACCTAGTACTACCTCACATAATGCGAAATGTATATAAATAATCAAACATTATAGTGGATAGAACGCTTTACAGTTATAAGGTACTCAGACTGATTGTGTTAAAAGAAATGTTTAATGAAGTTGAAATGCATGTGTGTTCAAGTAGTTTTAACAAGTAATGTTCTGCACCTAAAAGGCGGCAACACACGAGAAAAATACCTTTGTGAATATGTGCAAGGCCATTCTCCCTCCCACCCTGTGAAGCCTGCCAGACAAGAAAGCTGAGGCCTGCGCCGCGCTACCCCACCTCCCCCAACCAAGCTGGAGCCGCTTCAAAGATTTGTAGGCCCCGCTACAGCACCCAAGGCTACAGCCCGCCACCTGCGTTATTTACAGCACGGTAGTAAACCTCCGTTTGAATCCACAGATCTACCAGCACCCTCTCGTAAATCCCACAATCCCCCCAGACCACCCCAAGATTCATGGCCCCGTACAAGCGCGACCCCCAACACTGGGATAAGGCACAGCGGCCCATTCATAATAACTTCTAACGAAACAGAAAGGCATGTACCACCCGTCCCATGCCCCAGAACCCAGCCCCTTGACCTATAATACCGGTTAAAAGGACACAGGTAAATCTCACTCCGACCAACGAACACCAGACCCCTCACAAGGTGCATTCCTCATGTGTTGCATTTATTCGTAAGATAACCTATTGAAAGATTTACTGTAGAAGTTAAATGTCGTTTTTTAAGTAACTGCAATGTGCATGGCCTAGGGCAAACAAGTCAGGGAAGGTATTCATCCTTGTCACAGGCTGCCCCAGCATACCAACACCGCCCAGATGAACTCAAGCCGGCCTGCCAGGCCCAGCCCAACCTACGAGGCTGACCAGTGACGTCCTCCTGCCAAGACCAACCACGCTGCAGCAACACCTATAGTTAGTCGTCGCCACCCAATCCCAATGAACTTGTGCCCCCTATAGTGTGTAGGTTCTGATGACGTTTTTTGTATTAGAAATACGCCTGTCTTAGCTATTGTCAGACAGAGCGCTCTCGGAGGTTGCAGAGTTCTTTGCATGCCCTATTCTGATAAACTCCCACTTACGCTCACCCGCACTCTGTCTTGGCCTTATTCCCATTACGGGAGAGTCCTTTATTGTCTCTCATTGCGGGGAGGATCGTGCTGTTTTGGGGCCGCTTCCTTTCAGTGGTGACCCCGATAGCGTGATTTTTCTAAAGCATCTATTCCCGATTCCGTATAACCGTCCCCTTTTGGCACGAGAATCTCCGGTCGAAAAGGGAAACGCACGGTGGGCCGGCTCCGGGAAGCCACCCGCCAACGGCGACCGGTACACTAAGAAGTGCGCACTCAACAGAAAGAGGGTACGGGATCCCCGTTGAAAAATCCCCTTTGAGTACCGCTCGCCGGAGCCGGGGCTGACTGTTGAGCAGACGGCAACACTGCCTGGACGGACCCAGTTTCGGAGACTATCGGTTCAAGACGGGCACATGAGTACCGAGTGCGAGCGATCATAAAGGGAGTGGGAGAGGAAAACTTGAGGATAGGGGAACGTGGACAGGTGGAAAAGGGGAATACTGGGGTCTACTAAAGACGGGTCTTAAATTTTCCTTATCTTCTCTTTGCATATGGCCATTAGGAGTAAGAAGTGAATAAGAGATAAAAGTGACGGGAACCTAGCTCCGAAAGGGGGTGGAAGGCGGCGCCGCATAGTGCTATCTTGACTAGTACTGGGAATATATATAAAGAGGTGAAAAATAAGTTAAAGGTGTCTGGCAAAGGGAGACACGGAGAACATTTTAGTAACTGCTACTCTTTTCTATTCTTTTTCTTCAAAGGGCAGGGGTCAGAACTAATAGAGAGTATAAGTTAAAACGTTGTCAATAAAAAAAAAAAATAATAATAATAAGAGAGGGAGTCTAACTGCAGGAGGGGAGATCAAACATTGCCACATGTAGATGTGAATATAATAACTTGAGTAGAACGATAGGGATAGCTGGCCAGGGAGGAAAGGGAGGGAAGAGTGAGTTGAGAGTGGAAAGGTATTGTGAGGTGTGCGCACATTGTGTGGGTGTTGGAGAAAAAGGAGTGACAGTGAGGGCGTGTAAGGAAGTGTTTAATGTATAACTATTGGACGGTCACGGTGAGTGTGGTGTGGTGTGGTGAGTGAAAAAGGAAAAAAAAAAAAATATATATATATATATATATTTTGTACTTTATTATTGATTATTGATTATTGAATTAACTTGGATGATATTATTGACAGTTTGCTCTTGTCTGTGCCATAACAAATATACATATACATATCGAGACTAAAAAAAAAAAAAAAAAAGTGTACAATCGCTGCCACTAGTTCAGAGTATGGGAGCAGAAACTCCCTTATCACATATCTGCAAGAGCCTACCGGGGTATGCGGAACGGATTAAAAAATATCATGACCAATGGGTCACAGAGTTGAAGGGGGAGGGGTTGCCCCAAATCTGGCCCGAGGGGGGGTCCTTTGACAAAAGCGTCTTAGACATGGTAGTAACATGCATTTGTCTTAAATATAAGGGAAAGCAGCTGCACAACAGGAGGGAGATATTAGACCTCTGGAGATTGTTTGAAGAAATACCACCACCCAAAACTCCGGTAACTAACACTGACCTACCCTCCACCACCGACAACCCGCTCATGATCCCGAGGGAGGAAAAGGAACGGCCAAATGTAGAACCACCTGTGGAAGTGATAAGTTTGTATCCAATACTAAATAAGCCCGTCCCCGCAGCGGGGTACAGCGATCCTACTTATGTGCCTCCCCCGACCACCACTACACCCCAAAGGCCAACGGCCCCCCCACCATACGAAAGTACTAGGGAGCGAGCCCAGGCAGGTACGCCAAGGGTGGACATAGAAAAGCTAACGAGCGATTTGGAATCACAGCTCTCAATAGCAAAGGATGAGCTTTCAAGAATAAAAGACATATGCGAGCGCACGGCTTGTACTCCAGCACGATCAGGGCGCGCGTCTAGAACGTCAAATGAGAGTAGACAAATTGAAGATGGATGGAAAAAGGGTGAGATATTGTTCAGAATTGAAGAAGAGCCGACACGGATAATAGAGGTGGGGGCATCGGAAGGGAGTACTGGTGATGTAGAACGGCAACCAGGGATTAGAGATGAACTGCTATGTGATATTAGGGGCGATATGGAGGAGAGCGACAGGTTGAGTATGGCAGTGGGAGGGGAAAGTGAGGAGTTGGAAGGTGCATGCTCGTTGGAAACGATAGATGACGAATGGATGGGGAAGATGGCATCATTGGGGTCAGCAGCGACCAAATTGGATGCAGGTGTAACCACGAAAGGGAAGTTACAACTCCCGCTGATACATAGGGGAGGAGGGAGGCCAAACTACATCCCATGGGCTCAAATGGACAAGGCCAATTTATTAAAGTTGTTGCCCCCGCTATCAGGAGGGGCGAGCAAGTGGATATATGCATTTGAAAAACATACTGCCGGGGTACCCCTAGCAATAGGTGATGTGAAGAGTCTACTGGTATCAGCAGTGGGGGACCAGGCAGACAGAGTATGGGCCAAGGCCGGTTTCCCGGGGCTAACATTAGATTGTGACCGTCATGATGGGGCTTCTTTTAACACAGTGCGTGCACGGGTGTGGGATGCCCTGCGGGAGACGTTCCCTGATACTCCAGACTTACAATCAGTAATGCAATGTACAATGAATGACAGGGAGGATGCTATGGATTACATTTTCAGGGTGCAGGAGATGTGGAGAGCGGAAACGGGCACGCCCTGGTACCAGTCAACGTCCTTATTTTATTTCATCATCAAAAGAGGGCTCCCAAAAGAGGTGCAGAAGGCGCTTGATAAGATAGCGGGTATTGAGGCAAAGGGTTGGCCAGAAATCCAAAGCATAATTGTCCACCATTGCAAGAGGATCAAAGAAAGAGAGAAGGAGGTAGCCCAGAAACGATTGGCAGACGAGGCGAAGCTAGTGCAGTCAAAGCTGGTGAAGGTCGCAGCAGCAGTAGCCGCGCTCCCACTCATTAGGGAGGGGGACGAAGAGGAGGAGGGGCAGACAGCAATACAAGGAAGGATGGCAGTTAACTGGGCTGGAGCAGGACAGCGACAGTGGAACGAGCAGGAGCAGAACGGAGGTCCAATGTGGCAAGAGTGGGCCCCACGAGGGGGAAGAGGTGGGTACTGGGGACGAAGAGGTGGACAAGGGTATGGTGGGATGGGAGGAAATGGGTGGCAAGGTCCCAGAGGTCCGCAGGGGAGCTGCTGGAATTGTGGGAAGTGGGGACATTATTCCAGGGAATGCAGAAACAGACGAAACAATGGGTTCCAAGAGGCAGAACAGTATGGTCATCCCCACCCAGGTAGCCCATACGGCCTCCCAATGGGACAGCACCAACAGCAAGGGAACGCTGGGCAAAGAAGTAATGCACAACTACAAGGGCATCAGTATAGAACTCAGAATCACCCACAGAATAATGACACAATACAATACACGCCAGGTAACCCCTTCGCCACGGCAGCAAATGGTGCCTCCGCGCCCGCACCTTATGGCGGCGTGTCCGTGGTCTCTGGGAGCGTTTTCAATCAAGGGGGGGCAATGGGACACCCCGCATAGGAAAGCCCACAGAGAACACTTGCGTGTCCAGTACTATCTACGACCCACAATGCATCAGAGGAACCATTGATAGGGGCGCAGATAGGAGACAAGCAATTTATATTCATGGTGGATTCGGGAGCGGAGAAATCATGTATCAAAGAGGGCCGGTTCCCGTTATCTAACAGGACGTTAGAGACGCAGGGGTTCTCTGGGGCTGTAATTGAAGTTCCTTACACAGAAGAATTGGATGTGACAGTGGGAGGTAAAACAGTGAAGGCACCCTTACTGTACTATGAACGCTCTCCAATAAATTTACTGGGGAGGGATCTTTTGAGCAAACTAAATATGACAATATCATTCACAGGAAGCGGTATAGTGTGTTCTACCCCTGGAATATGTCCACTACGCGTGATGGCAGTAGTACAGGCCCACATGCTCACGCAAGAGATGAGAGGGTTGCCAGAAAACGAGGAGATGTTTATTGAGGGCATAAAGACATTGGCTCTCATAATTCCAGAGTTGAGGAGAATGGATTGGAGGATCCCAGCAGAATTCCTCTTTCGCCCCATAGTGTGCCCCGACGCAGCTCCAGGGTCAATACTATCATTGGACTTGCACGCAGTACATGTATCAGCCAAAAGAATATGTGTAATTGGAATTGACATGGAAGGATGCGAATGGCGTACAGTGCTGTGTACAAATGCCAATATCCCACTGCGGGAGCTGTCAGATGAGGAGCTCTTTTCAGAGGCAGAGGCAGATGGTGAAATAGTGATGGAGCTAGCAATGCCATGTGGCATTATGATTACAGTGAGCGAAATCCCGGTGCAATTAATGGCAGTGGTAGGTGCGCCACAGTCATTTTTCGACAGTGACATGCGGCTTGTACCCAACAACTTATGGACCAACGGCCCCCATGACGTAGGGCTACTGCATGGAGTTCAACCTGTAGTAATTAAATTAAAAGAAGGAGCAATTCTACCCCGAGTAAAACAATACCCGTTGTCCCGCGAAGCAGAAGAAGGGATAAAAGAAACAATTGATGCGCTACTAGCACAAGGAATAATTGTACCATCAAACTCCCCATGTAACACGTGCATCTACCCAATCAAAAAAGCGAAGGGAGGTTCATGGACGATGATACAAGATTTACGCCCACTCAATGATGTGATTCAGAAAGAGTTCCCTTTGGTCCCGAACCCTGCAACAATATTATGCAATATCCCAAAAACAGCATCTCACTTTACAGTAGTTGATTTGAAAAACGCATTTTTCTCAATCCCCTTGGCAGAAGAAAGTAGATTCTTAACAGCATTTACATTGGGGGGAAAGAGATACGAACACTGCAGGTTACCGCAAGGGTACTGTGAGAGCCCGAGCATATTCAACAGAATACTACATGAAGACTTGGGAAACTTATCTGTAGAAAGCACAGTGATTCAGTACATTGACGATTTATTGGTTTGTGCACAGGAAGAGGAGGGATGTAGAAAAGACTCAATAACTCTCCTGGCCTTATTGGCCAATAAAGGGTACAAGGTAGACAAGGGGAAATTACAATACTGCCTCACAGAAGTCCTATACTTGGGGCAGCTAATATCAAAAGACGGAAAAAGAATAATACCAGACAGAGCAGAGGCAATAAGAGCAGTAGGTCAGCCTATAACAGTAAAAGACATGCAAAAATTCTTGGGAATGTGCAACTACTGCCGAGCATGGATATTAGACTACGCAGCATACACAAGGCCCTTATTGCAGGCACTGAAAGAGGCACAGCAGGAGAACAAACACATAGAATGGACAGAAGAAATGAGCACATCATTCAATTCACTGAAAGAGCTAATATCAAGCGCTCCAGTTCTGGCAAATCCAGATTATGGACGCAAATTTTACCTGTTTTCACATTGCAAGGGAACACTGATGACAGCGGTACTGACACAAAAGACATCTTTGGGCCACAAACCCCTGGCTTACTATAGTGGCACTCTGGACGCAGTGATGCAAGGACATTTCGCGTGCGAGCAATCACTCGCTGCAGCCGCGTTCGCCATTGAAAAAAGCGCCACAATAGTAATGGGATGTCCAGTTACATTATTTGTGGAACACTCGCTATTTGCAATACTGGAGCGATCAAAGAGCACACTGACAACACAACGCGCGACAGCGTATGAAATAATACTGTCCAGCGCAAACATCCATGTAGTAAGATGTAAAACAGTGAACCCAGCCACATTTATCACTGAGGCTTGCACTATAGAGGACATGCAGAACCACGATTGTGCAACATACACGGGCGACAAAGGTGAGGATCAGGTAGTTTGTGAGAATGCCCTAAACGAGGGAGAGGTGTATTTCGTGGACGGATCAGCATCAATTGACATGGAGACAGGAGAGAAACATGTGGGTATGGCAGTGGTGAGATTAGAGGACGGCGAATATGAAACATTAGTACAATACCGCCTCCCATCACACTATTCAGCCCAAGCAGCAGAACTGATCGCACTGATAGAAGCACTACATGCAGCTAAGGGATGCGCAGTAACAATATACACAGACTCAGCCTACATGACGACAACGGTACACGGAGGTCTGGCAAGGTGGGGGCGGAGAGGGTTTCGACGAGCAGATGGAACACCTGTTCAACATGCAGAATTGTTGACTGAATTAATTGAGGCATTGCGAGACCCCACGGCAGTGGCAATAGTAAAATGCCAAGCCCATACATCAAATACAGATGTGGTGTCCTTGGGAAACGCGGCAGCAGACGCCGCCGCCAAGGAAGCTTCATATTTTCAGAAAAATGAGGTAGGGGAATACATGTTACAACATACGACAAGCCAAGAGGTCCCTGCGGGATATAATATGATGCCTACACAAGAAATAATAGAGTTGCAAGAGGGAGCTAGTGCAGAAGAGAAATTGCTATGGACTAAGAGAGGTTGCAGCAAATCACCAACAGATCTATTATGGCGGCAGGGAAGTTCAGGAAAAGCAGTAATGCCAGTAAAATTGTTAGAAATTGCATTTCAACAGCTACACTTTCCTGCACATAATACGAAGCAGCACATAGTCGCAGAGATACAAGAAGATTGGTTTGTGCCATGTCTCCAAGAACACATAAATAGGCTAGCATTGGAATGCACAACATGTCAAATTTACAACTCAGGAATGACATTACGTACACTAAGAGGTACAATACCAAAACCGATTGGGCCATTTAGAGAGCTCCACATTGATTATGTCGACATGGGAGAAAGGTGTAACGGAGCGCGTTACATGATTGTGGTTGTGTGTCCATTTTCAAGGTGGGTGGAGGCAGGCCCCTGTGCACGTCCTGATGCGAAGAGCGCAGCAAAGTTCTTGGTGAGGGAAGTATTCCCGCGCTGGGGAATTTGCGACGTAATTCGCTCAGACAACGGCACCCATTTTGTTAATGAACTATTTAAGGAAGTGACTACGTTATTGGGAATAAAACACAAATTGTGTTCGATTTATCATCCTCAGAGTAATGGCGTAGTGGAAAAGATGAACGGCCTGTTGAAAGGCCGGCTGTCGAAACTATGCTTTTCCTTGAAAAAGAACTGGATATACTGCTTGCCCCTGGCTCTGTTTGAACTGCGCAATCAACCAAGTAAAGACCACCATTTGTCCCCACATGAAATCGTGACTGGGAGGCGAATGCATACAGCACATTCGCCTCTCCGTGAACGTTCAGATGCACACAGAAGCGCTGCGATATTGGGTGAGGAGTTTACAGAGTACTTGAAAAAATTAACACAGGCAGCGCGCGTAATAGCAAAACAGCTTGCCCCGCCATTCACAAGTGACGAGGGAAACACAACAGAGACAGTGACACAGCCTGATAAGCCACCGCAGCTGATGCCAGGCGAGTTTATATATGTCAGAAGTTTTGTGCGAAGATGGAATGCACCACGTTTCCATGGCCCCTATGAAGTAGTGTTTTGCACGCCCACGGCGGTGAAAGTTAGGGGCCTTAGATACTGGGTGCATTTAACAGATGTACGAAGGGCGTATAGCCATGTGGAAGTTGAAGTGCAGGAAGAGGAACAGACAACAGCAAACAGTGAAGTTGAACAGAATGAATGAACATGAACTTGCATATGTACAGCGAGTGAGGATAAATACGACTGGCAGTATGGCGAGTGCAACGATACGTTACAGAAAAAAAAAAAAAAGAAAAAAAAAACAACAAATGTGTTTTAGTTTTCTATGTTTTATTTCTTCTCATAAAGGTAAACACATGTGTATATCTATATGTATATAAAATGACGCACTGATGATATTGAATGCAAATACCCTTGTCTGTGATTACAACCCCTCTCACCCCACCCACCTCCTTACCCCGTCAAAATTACATTGGCACTGTCAGTGTCAACAGAAATGTTTACATGCATGCACTTAATGCACTTTTGTATCTCAAACAGGAGCTACCATGGCATCTAATGGGCAGCCTGCAACGGACAGATTTACTAGAATTAGACAAATATTAATGGATAGGTGTAAATACTCATACGAATGTGGCTTATCAATGTGTGTTATAGTGTTTTTCATATCAATGTTTTGCCTGGTAACATATTGGTTCATAGCGTTCATCTCTATCGAGATGAACGAGGGGGGAGGGGGGAATAACATCACCCTACCCCCTGGGACCAAATCAACTACAAGGGTGAATACAAAGGAAGGTGATTTTCTGGTGTGGGATGGGTCAAACCTTGTATGGGGTTACTATACCACACCACCCACTGCTGGGTTGTCAAAAACAAAGGGTTTACAAAACGAAATGCAAAATGACACGATGTCCCTACCAGAAATGTCTGATTACAATGTGCGCAGTTTGAATGATCGGAATTTATCTGCCATATCATGGTTGTATAGCAGCCCCACTAGCCAACCTGCCCCCATGGAAGAAAATGATCTCTTATTTATTGAAAAAGATGGGAAGGTAAAAACGATGACAGAACATAAGGAATTATATGAGGATTTGGAAAAGGGAGGTGGGAATGAGGAAGGGGGGCCTATTTTTTCATTTACTGAAAGCAGAAGACACAGAAGGAGCAAGAATAGCAGACGGAGAAGAGAAGCAAGCAGGAGGGGATATGATGAGTACTATGGGTTGGGGCTAGATAAGATGGAAGACCCACGACACCCCCACCAAGCGAATAAGTGGTATGCAGATATGAGTGCAACAGCCAAGCAAACGACAAACGAGAGCTGTTATGTCTGCTCCCTCATCCCCCATGCCTCAGGCACACCTAAAGTGTTGTTACCCAAAGAATTGCCCATTGTGGATGCCCAATGTCTCCTTCATCTCACACTGTGTAGAATAAAGAACACCTTCCAGGCACATGACGTCACCTTCCAGATGATACAGAATGAGAAAACGTGCTACCCAAAGGCAGCTGGAGTGGTATGTCTTAAAGAACCATTTTTTGTCATACAAGGGACATTATTTTCTGAAAACAAGTGGAAAGATGAAGAGGTACTGTGTAAAGCGGAAGCACTGAGGGGTGTGCAACCAGATAAGCTGCAATGGATAGAGGAAACGTGCACACCCGTATGGAAAGAACACATTTCGAAACTGACATGGGTGACAGCGATGGAAAAACCCTTCAAGCTACAGAGTGAAATAAACAATGAACTATGTTTCAAGGGAGAAGGGAAGGTGGCAATGGGAAGCAACAAAAACTGCAACAAAACCCTCACCATCCCAGACATGAAGAAAGGAACAGCCGCACTAATGGACACATACTGGGTATGCGGTAATCAAGCATACCTGCACCTCCCCCAGTCATGGAGTGGCAGCTGCTCAATGGACACTCTACACTCAGCCCTGATGGTGATCCCAGAAAGCCACGTTGACGACACCAAAAGGAAAGAAGGAAACGTGCACCAGGGTGTGGCCCAACCAACTGCAAAATCACACCTCTATGTCCTGTCTTCCGGAGGTGGGGAAGAAGCACTGTCCCGGAACAGACGAGCATCAAACTACATATCAAAGGCATCATCTGACTTGTTGGCACAGATCCCAGTCAGGTATCGACTGTTCAGCTCTGTAGAGACGTCTTTCGCCTCACTAGTGTCAAGTGTCCAAGCGAGGGCAAATGCAAAATGGCTCCAGATAACGCGTTGGGAACTGATTCAGCTGGCCAATGACACTGAAGAAGGGTTCAACATAATAAAGGTGGAACTGGGAGCTCTACGACTGATGACCATGCAGAACAGGTATGTCCTGGACCTGTTAACGGCGATGGATGGAGGTGTTTGCCGAAAGATAGGAAGTGCCTGCTGCACTTTCGTACCTTCTGCAGACGCAGAAAATGGATCCCTGTCCCATGTGATCGAAGCAGTACACAACCTGGGAGAAAAAATGAAGATGGAAGGCGGAGCGGAAGACAGCACGTGGTTTGACAATATCTTCTCCTGGGTCCCCTCATGGCTTGGAATGACTATGAAATTTTTGGTGCCAGCTGTGGTATTCCTCCTTGTAGCCTTTTGCCTGTGCCAGGTGGGCCTCCGATGTTGTGCTAATGCAGTCCCTAACGGTGCAATGATGATGGTGACAATGGGCAACTCCGGTGGTACAATTAGAGCAACACAAGAAGTACATGTGCAGACAGGAACAGATAACACTCCCAGGTATCAGGTAGTGCCTATGTACCGTGACAAGCATATAGTAGACAAATTATGGCACACCACCATCAAAGAACCCCGTGATCTGGAATGGTATGAGGAGGTCTGGGTAGATTTGGAAGAAACTGGGGACTGTATATACTTAACATGTACACCAGACGAATATGCCAGGAGAGGTGAGAGCTTAAGGGGGGGTGTGCAGAGCGTGGATGCCCATAAAAGGAACACCTGCATGGGATGAGGCGGTGATGGAAGAAGCTGAATGTAGAAGGATAGAAGAGCTAAAGAATTCGTTACTTTAGTAACGAAAGGGGGGAAATGTAGGGGAGGACTGGTCTTGGAGACCCCCCTCGCCTGCATCTTCTCCCCAGGTGAGGACTATGGCTCGGTGGGCGGCCCCTCAAGCCACCCGGGCCCAGGTGGCGGGAGGGTCCACCCGCTGATGACATTGCCCGCACGTATTGATTGCCCACTTGTACCAAAATTTAGTTAGGCCTAGGAGCCATCTTGTTAGAAAAGATGGCGTGAGCTCAGTGCACTGTAGCACGGCCCCCACCTTTGGAGAGCTTTCAGGCATCCCTGCCACCGCAGCACCATGGCAGATCCGCTGCGAGCGCGTTCCCATGAGAAAGTTGGGTATGAGCTAACACAAAATGCTAACACTAACACTTCACCATCCACAATGTAATACTGCGCCCCGCGTGACCTGGTCAGCAAGACCAGGGCGACGGGGAAAACTGTAGCCTAGCTATCTGGAGAAAGCAGGAAAGAATTCAAGTATTAGCGTTAAAGAACCACTTCTCTTAAACAGAACCTGCAAACTGTGTATTAACTATAAAAGTGTAACGCTTATGTGGCGCCCACACCCCGTGACCTCTCACTATAACTGAACTAATGCTGCTATATCACAGAGAAGGGTGTACACAATTATGCAATGAAACTTATAGTATAAATACAAGTGTTCTTAGTTTTGTGTAGAAATCTCAACCCTTATATGTCTTCTTAGTCACCCACAATGGCAAGCATCAATCTCTGTGTTCCACAACCTAGTACTACCTCACATAATGCGAAATGTATATAAATAATCAAACATTATAGTGGATAGAACGCTTTACAGTTATAAGGTACTCAGACTGATTGTGTTAAAAGAAATGTTTAATGAAGTTGAAATGCATGTGTGTTTAAGTAGTTTTAACAAGTAATGTTCTGCACCTAAAAGGCGGCAACACACGAGAAAAATACCTTTGTGAATATGTGCAAGGCCATTCTCCCTCCCACCCTGTGAAGCCTGCCAGACAAGAAAGCTGAGGCCTGCGCCGCGCTACCCCACCTCCCCCAACCAAGCTGGAGCCGCTTCAAAGATTTGTAGGCCCCGCTACAGCACCCAAGGCTACAGCCCGCCACCTGCGTTATTTACAGCACGGTAGTAAACCTCTGTTTGAATCCACAGATCTACCAGCACCCTCTCGTAAATCCCACAATCCCCCCAGACCACCCCAAGATTCATGGCCCCGTACAAGCGCGACCCCCAACACTGGGATAAGGCACAGCGGCCCATTCATAATAACTTCTAACGAAACAGAAAGGCATGTACCACCCGTCCCATGCCCCAGAACCCAGCCCCTTGACCTATAATACCGGTTAAAAGGACACAGGTAAATCTCACTCCGACCAACGAACACCAGACCCCTCACAAGGTGCATTCCTCATGTGTTGCATTTATTCGTAAGATAACCTATTGAAAGATTTACTGTAGAAGTTAAATGGCGTTTTTTAAGTAACTGCAATGTGCATGGCCTAGGGCAAACAAGTCAGGGAAGGTATTCATCCTTGTCACAGGCTGCCCCAGCATACCAACACCGCCCAGATGAACTCAAGCCGGCCTGCCAGGCCCAGCCCAACCTACGAGGCTGACCAGTGACGTCCTCCTGCCAAGACCAACCTCGCTGCAGCAACACCTATAGTTAGTCGTCGCCACCCAATCCCAATGAACTTGTGCCCCCTATAGTGTGTAGGTTCTGATGACGTTTTTTGTATTAGAAATACGCCTGTCTTAGCTATTGTCAGACAGAGCGCTCTCGGAGGTTGCAGAGTTCTTTGCATGCCCTATTCTGATAAACTCCCACTTACGCTCACCCGCACTCTGTCTTGGCCTTATTCCCATTACGGGAGAGTCCTTTATTGTCTCTCATTGCGGGGAGGATCGTGCTGTTTTGGGGCCGCTTCCTTTCACTTCCCAACTTGTAAACAGCCCCTGGAAAACCAGGAACCGGAAACAAAATCTCCTACCCCTGAAAGCCTGCCTCCCAAGGAGCAGAGGGGGGGTAGGAGAAACAAAGGACCCAAACAGACCCACTTTGTGGAGGAGGTACAGGTCTTCCAATTTGAGGGAGAGGGATCCTCAGAGGATCCTGGGAAAAGGATCTTCTCCTTCAGAGATGGGGGAACTCCTCCCAAGGACAAATGGGTCCCAAGGGATGCCAATTCAGACTGGGGAAATGTGGAGACTGAGCTACCGCCGCCCATCATCTCATCCCAGAACCGACAATACCAAAATCCCCTGGTTCAAACCCATCCTGGTGACTGCCTCCAAAAAGGGGGGGGGGGGCGGCCCAGAACCGGAACCAGGGGAACCCACAATGGCTCTGATCTCCAGTTGACAAGTTTGTCTTTCAGATTCCCAAGACTCTCCACAGAATTCTGCCCAAATCTCTTCTCTCGCCATGTCCAAAACCAGAAAATTAGCCCACCAGTTGTCCAAAAATGTGCATTATCTGTGCCCCCTTGAGGAGAAGGAGGGAAGATACTATGCCCCGGTACAAGTACAGGGGCAGGGTACAATTTTGGCACTGGTGGACACTGGATCCCAAGCTACCCTGTCCAAAAGGGCCTTTGAGGAACTAAATGCAGGAAGGGGGGAGAATTACCGAATTCCTCTCACCTCTCTTCCTGGACAACTGCAGAACTTTGACGGGAAGGAAATTCCCGTTGAGGGGACTGCAGACTTGGACATTAAAATTGGGCGACACAAGGTGAAACACCCGGTCATAGTAGTGACTCCAGAGGGCACCCCTTGTTTACTAGGGAATGACCTCCTGAGAAGGTTGTCACCCCTAATAGATTGTGTAAACAAGGTCCTCTGGACCCAGACTAGCCGACCAATAAAATTAAAACAGAGTGTCAACCATGTTAGTTTAAACGGCACCTGCCACATGGTTGAACAAAAATCTGACCAAGTAGAATTTCACTTCCAGAACAACCAAACTCCAGACGTGACAGTAATAGCAGTAGGACAACAGACTGGTGATGGGGAGTCCTCTCTATTTCTGAAAATCAACCTTCCTTCCAGTTTAAGGTGGTATTCCACACTGGAAGGAAACGCCCTGAAATTCTTTACTAATCCACAATCAGACACTCCCACTCCTATAGTACAGAAAGATGTGAAATCAGCTCAGAGCTGATATTCAGCAAATTGGAGAGCAGTTGTTCATCCCTGTCCAGTTAAATGATGGGAAGGACTCTGTTCTCGCTCGAGTGTGTGTGAACAACAGTAAGAGCTTCATCAGCAAAGCCATGTTCCGCCAACTCCCAAAAGATCCAGCCATTCCCACATTCAAACTGATAGACAAATGGTAAATGGACCTGGAAGCACCTAATTCCAAACATCTCCTGCCAAGCAGGTGTATGCTCAAAATCTCCATTGGCAACAAGAGCATAGTCCATAATTGTTGGGTCGTGCGAGACGTCACAGCCGCCTTTTACTTAGGCAGTGACATTCTCAATCGCTTTGCCATTAGTTTGGACCTAATAAACTTCAAAGCATGGTCCCGATTAGCGGATAATCCCATGGGCTTTGATGATCCAGAAAAAGTATTTAGGTCAGCTCAATTGCTACCTTATGCAGTTGAAATTCAGATTAAAGAGGAAGTCACCATCCCAGAAAGGACCCGACAATTCTCCCTGGAAGTGAAAGTTAAGAGGACAACATTTGAAAAACCCTGATGCTTACATACATCTAGACGCTTCTCTCCAACAGCAAGGGTTGGGGGTAAACCCAACACCATTAGTCAACATAGAACTTGACACCATTCCAATAGAGGTGGATAACAGCGACTTAAAGAGTATTACTCTAGCCGCAGGCACCATTATTGGAATGGCGGTTGATGACTGACATTTCTCCATTGATTTAGGAAATTAACTGTTAGGACCAATCCCCAAGGACTGTTTTGACAGTGACAGTGAGGACAATACAACACCAGACAGGATTTTCACCCGGCATGGGGGGAACTTCCTGGTGTACACCTCTTGCACTTATGGTAAGGAAGATGTGACTTGTGACTTCCGGAGGGATGAGGTGATTTTCCAGGTCCATGAGGGCTGCCTTTCCCACCTGAAGCATCCAGTCCAAATCAGCACTCTGACCAGGGACTTCTCCACCCAGCTGGAGGAGGCCGCTGAGATAGCCAAACCAGAAGTCTTTCCAGGCTTCAGGCAGATGGTGGAAGAGAGAGTCAACCTAGCTGATGCCTGTGTGACTCTGGAACAGAAGCAAAAGTTGAAACAAGTTTTCTTGGATTTCCAAGATCTCTTTGCGGTAGACTCATATGACTGTGGTCGCACCGACGTTCCACACAACAACAATTCCCACGGACCCTGGAATGACTCCAGTGTTTGTGAAGCAATATCGCTTGCCTCTCGCATCCATGGAGTCCCTTACTGAAATAATTAAGAACCTAGAGTCCCGGGGAATAATCCGTCCAGTCCACAGCACTTTCAATAATCCGGTGCTGGGAATATTGAAGCCAAACGGCCAGTGGAGACTCTGTGCCGACCTCAGGGAGCTCAACAAACGGGTCCATACTTCTCGATGGCCTCTGCCCTACATTGACCAAGGGCTGGCCCAGATCCAGGGGTCACAGGTATTCACTGCAATAGACCTGACCAATGGATACTGGACTGTGCCTGTCAGTAGGGAGGACCAATACAAGCTGGCTTTTACCTTTGGGGGCCAGCAGTACACATGGACCCGGATTCCCTTCGGATACCTCAACTCCGGCAATGAATTCAACATTTTCCTACACAAGGCCATGCCCGACCTGGGTGCAAGGGGTAACCTGGCTTATGTAGATGATGTCCTCATCAAAAGTTCATCTGTGGAGGAGCACATAGCGGAGATCCGTTATGTTCTGACCCAGTTGAGGGCCGCCGGAGCAAAACTTTCCTTTCAGAAAGCACAGTGGTGTAGAACCCGTGTTAATTTCTTGGGGCATGAGATTACTCCTCAGGGTCTCTGTCCCCAAGAAAAGAAAGTGGAAGCACTCCAGAAACTGAAAGACCCCACAACTCTGCGGGAACTAAGGAGCCTCCTTGGACTGACTAATTACAGCAGAAAGTTCATTGAGGGCTACGCAGAGATCACCAGACCCCCGATTCATCTCCTGAAGGGGGGGGGGGGGGGTCAAGTGGGAATGGGGTCCAGAACAAGCCGAGGCAGTAAGACAACTCAAAAGAAGCCTCTCACAAGCGCCTTGCCTAGCTTACCCTGTCAGAAACAAGGAGTTCTTCCTGGAGACGGGGTTCTCTAATACGTGCTTGACGGCAGTATTATACCAAAAGCATGACAAGGTTAATAAAGTGATCTCCTATGCGAGCAAAACTTTATCCTCTGTGGAGGAAAAATTCAACGATTGTGAGAAGGCACTCCTGGCAACGGTGTGGGCATTGAAGAATTACCGCCCGTTTATCCATGGGGAACACATCATAGTGGAGACTCCACACCAGCCTCTGCAATATCTCCAAAGTGACAGAATCCGGGCCGGAAATGTGAGTAATTCCCGAATTACTTCCTGGATTCTGTCAATGCAAGGCTTTCCTGTGGAGGTCAGATATGGCCAAAACAAGAAGAGTCCCCTTGCACAAGGTCTGGCTGACTTGCATGATTGTGCCAGAGAAAACTGTCTCGAGGACGAAAGTCTAAAAATCAAGGACAACACGGAGGCATACCTTAATTCCCCACACAAAGTCTTTGAAGAAGACAAGTGTGAGGGAATGCCCACTGTCTATGTGGATGGATGCTCGTACCATGTTGACAACAATGGGGAGAAAGAACTGGTGGCTGGCATAGGGAATGCATGGGTGAAGGAGTTCCCAGAACCCTCCGCTGGATACAAAATTGGTCCCCGAAGTAGTCAGGTGGCAGAATTGATGGCGGTGCATCAGGCCATCCTCACTGCTGTCCAGCATCAACTCCACGAACTGGTCATAATCACAGATTCGGATTATGTACGGAACGGGTTCGTGGAGCACCTGGTCAACTGGAAAACCAGAGGCATGTTATGCGCTAATAAGAAACCCCTGAAACATGAGTTAATCCAAAACATTGATGATCTGGTCACATCGAATGGGATGACCATCTACTGGAAAAAGACCAAGGGTCATTCCAAAGTAGAGGGACCAGACAAAACTGGAAATGACTTAGCTGATCAGCTGGCCAAAACCGGGGCCATCCAAGGGGATCTAATAGAAATAGAGTCCCTGTTGGGGGAAATCCAGGTCACTGCTATCACTAGGTCCCAGACAAATGCTCACAATGATCTTTCAATTGCCCAATGGAGCAAGGAGACCCCTGATGCTGATTTCATTACAGCTCAGAAGGGGGATCCAATTATTGATAAGTTTTACCAACACCTTGAGGACCCTGAGAACTTTCACCTGACGGATACCGATTACATTGGGAAAGAGGACCTAAGAGTGTTGATGAAATGTCCAAAAATGTTCCGAATCCAAGACGGTTTGTTGGTAAGGAAATTCCAAGCTGGCCATGATCAATGGGTGGTTCCTACCTCATTCCGAAGCCTGATGTTAAGTCACGCCCATGATGCGGCCACCGCCGGTCATAGGGGGTTTCACACAACACTGGAAATCTTAAGAGAGGTTGCATACTGGCCACACATGGGGCAGGACCTCGACCAATACTTGAAGGGGTGTCTTGTGTGTGCACAATTTCAGCCAACATCCCTCACACACCGGGCACCTCTCCAAAAGAGGGGAATGACACTCCCATGGTCAGATTTGCAAATTGACTTTGTAGGCCCCGTGATTCGCTCTGCTAGGGGAAACAAGTACACGTTGACCGTTACATGCTTGTTTACCAAGTGGGTGGAATGTCTCCCAGCCCCAAACTGCAAGGCAGAAACAGCAGCTGCCCTGATGATTAACCACATCTTTTCCCGTTTTGGTCTACCTCAAAGGATTGAGTCAGACAGGGGTAGCCACTTCACCAGTGAAGTAATGACAAAGATGTGGGAGATACTGGGGGTTAAAAGGAAGCTACACATTGATTACAGGCCAGCTTCTTCTAGAGCAGTAGAGAGATATAACCGAACCATTGTGAGCATCTTAAAAAAGTTTGTGGCAGATTCTGGGCCAAGTTGGGATATCCGATTACCTCTGGTCCTAATGGCCATCAGATCTACCCCTTCATCTGCAACCAAAATGTCACCATTTGAGTTGATGACAGGACACAAGATGGTGCTTCCCCAGCATTTGCTCTACAGAACCCAAGAGCAAACGTTGATAAATGCCTCCACAACTCATGAGTATGTGGAGAATTTAAGGAAACACCTTCAGCATGCTTTTGCCTATGCTCAGCGGAATCTAGAAAGATCAGCTGAGAGTATGAAGACCCACTATGACCTGAAAACTTCCAGGAAGGAATATCAGGTGGGGGACCGGGTCTATTTATACAACTTCCAAAGAAACCAGGCAAGACAGCGCACATTTTTGCCTACATGGAAGGGACCCTTTGAGATTATAGACAAGATCTCCCCTGTGGCCTACAAGATCCGCATCCCCAAAGGCGGTTTGGCAGAGGGGGAAGACAAGTGGGTCCACATCAACCAGTTGAAGTGTTGCCATCCCAGGCACACTTTGCAGCAACTGGAGGAGTCCTTTGTAATCCCAGAGGGTACCGCTCCAGAGTAATTCAATTCCAACCCTAAAATATCCTACATATAGCCTATCAAATTCAGTGTTTCTCAGGTTTATGTGTTCCTGTCGCTTAATTTAAAAATAATGTGCATGTTCATATCTGTTGAGTTCTAAAATATATATGCCATCCCACTATATCAATGGTGGGGGAGAAATGTCCATGAATAGGTATTGCCGCTTTTCCTTTGTCGTCCTAGGAGAAAGAAAACCTGGAGACTGGCCAAGGAGGACGATCCGGAGACCGGGAGCAGAGACCCAAGGGGCCCGGGGTACCGCCCAATATTCCCATCAGGACCGGCGAGGACAACCGATCGATCAGTACCGGATGGAGGAAAAGATGCTGAACTGTGCCATTTGCAGAATTGGAAGAAGATTATGCGGACATACCAGTGCGTGGGTCAAAACATTCTGTGCACCCGACTCCCCATTGACTCAAATTCAAAGTGCAGTCGCGTGGGGGGGCTTTGTTGGGTGTCCTGACCCACGTTTGAGCTATCATGCTGCAACATTTGGTGCTGTGGGCTTAGAAAATCCAAGATGGCCAAAAAGCCCACATGTACGCCAGAATAGGAAAACTGTGCAGTACTGGCATGGAAAACATCATGATGGCCAGAACTTCCCAGAAAATGCACAGGGAAATGCATGAAGAATAGGCTGCCACCCATTTTTGCCTATGTTGTGAGCACAGGAGGGCACTGCCTAAAACCACCATTGGGCTACCCACACAGTAGCCTGAAACCATTGGGAATGGCAATGCTGATTGCCAAAAGCAACCCAGAACTGTGGGGAATTCATTTACTTAAATCCCAAAAATGGTTGCATTACCAGTACTCACCACTATCAGAAAGCCGGCGTTTTAAAACCACCAGACATTTGTGTAAAACTGAACAAATGAAACAAAACCAGACCAAGGAAAGACTTGCTAAGAGGTGGATACAATGTAAAACTATATTCTGAAATGACTTGAAGGAAGTAATTATTTAATGTGTATGTAAAAATCGTAAGTTATTTAAACTGGGGGACAAAAAGTGACATTTTACCTGAAACCTGGCTTAAGGAAACTGGAATTCTGCCAGACAGCTACCCCTGACAGGAGTGGGGGCTTGCCCAACAAATGCATTCCCAGGCCTGGCTGCATTCTGTTGCTCCTGCCAAAAGGAGGTCACACTCTCTGATTGAATTACCAGGGGGACTGCAAGAAACTAAATAAAGGGCCCAGGCAGATGGTTTATTGGGGGGATCGTAAATGGCTTCCTTTTGAACAAAGCCCATCCTTGACTCAGGCAGAAGTTATATTGGGGGCGTCGTAAAAGTGGCTTCCTCTTGGCAGAAACGGGGAGGGACAGCCCCCTCTGAGGACAGGCTGAGCTTAAAGAAAGTGGATAGACTGGTTTCTCCACCATGTGACCTGGGAAGACACACCCCTGTTGGCCAGAATATGATTTTAAGAAAGATGTATAACTCATGGTGCGGACTTGTCAAAATTATCTAAATGATACATAACTTGTGATTTTTCTGTGAACATTTTGAGATGCGTTAGGACCCTGTGGTGTATTCTGGGGGGTTGCTAGCGGAAAATAGGGTCTCACTCCAAATGTCTGCATGTTAAAAATCTGACACTTCATCAATTAATGTCCATACTCCTTGCGCACATGTGTGTAAATTTGGGTAAATGTCTGATATTGCAAAACCCACTAAAAAGCGCAAAATGTTGCCATTTCTGGATGCAAGCTCTTAGGAACATCAGAGTTTGAACAGAGTATACCTCATGTGATATGTGATGGGTGCATGTAATTTTAAACAACTGTGTATCTGTGCAATATGTATTTGAATCAAATATAGATTTGTGGGCAAACTGACCGGGGGAGGATCCTCTGACCCATAAAACCTACAGCATCACACTGACTCACATTTCCTTCACCCAATCATGGGAGAGGGGAGAATTGGGCCAATGACGAGTAGAGAGGGGCAGGCTTAGCTAGGCCCAGGCACACACCCATTTTCAAAACACATAAAAAGAGACTGCTGGGACAGGTAGAGACATTCAATTCCATTTGCTGCGGAGCATGCTGACCGACGACTTCACATCCAGAGATCCAGACTTCAAATCCATCAATCTCCAGAACCTGTAGCAGTACCCAGAAAGCAGTGTTACATCCAGAATCCAGAGAGGCTAGACCAGCAGAGCAGAGCTGACCCAGATCACTGTGAAGTGCCGAGACCAGAACCGGAGTCCAGTCCAAAACCTGACCAGATCCGTGGCGAGGCCTATTTCAAAAATATATTGTGAGTACAGCTAGGACGGGGCAAAACCAAATCTCTTAGTTTAAAGTAATATAATTCAATCTATTTAACCTAAGTAGAACTGCCTCCTAACTGTCACCTGTCATTTGTAAAGCTGCACCACTGTCATTTGTCAATTCTGCAGCTGCAAAGCTGTCACCTGTCATTTTGAGTTTACTTAAAATCTGAAAAACTACCTTTATTTAATCGTCCGTATCTCTGGAACCGTTTGGGCTACGAACTTGGTTTAACTTTCCTCTGATCGATCCACGCACTCGCAAATTTTACCGCGATTTGCGATTTGGTTAAAAGTCCAGCCACGTGTAACCATCAGCAGTCATTTCTTCACTGCTAAAATTCGTTTGCCTCTTAATCCCCATCTCTGAATCATTGCTAAAGTGAGCCTGAACTCATCCCAAGTATCTCTCACTCACCCTGAACCTCCTAAAGGGAATTAAAAGCATTTTCAGCATATTTTTCACTTCCTTGCCACCACATTCAAAGCATTTGGGCCGGTGTTTTAAAACTCATACCTGATTTCTCTAAGTTGCTGGGGGGGGGGAATTGAACTGAATTATATTTGATCGCATTTCTAAGAACTGTGTGCTCTTCTCTTCATCTCCTTACATTGCATAAAGGGGGGGGGTGAAAGAAAAGTGATTGCTTGTTCTGTTGAAGTCATATCAAGTTATTTCTGTACTGCATTTTATTCCTCATTGCTTTTCCCTTGAAATCATAAAAGTAGTTTTGCTACTTTATCCATCCTATACTAACTCCTCATTGATTGTAAAGAAGCGTGCTAGTGCCAGATTACCCATTGTTGATCAACATCATATGTCTAAGTGTACTATCAGATATTAATTTATTATAAAGTGCGATATATATATATTGTTTAAATTCTCATATAAACCTTTTAAACTTGCAAAACAGAACTACTTCTTGGCTCAGTGGGGTCAGGGGGATTCTAAGAGAGGGGTGTGATATAGGGGTAGTCATCCAGAACTCATGAACTGGACATAAAGATATATCAATAAGGGTTTCCATTCAGTATCCCAGACTAGGCATTGACTTAGCTGTAGTGTTGAATTGAATCTTCTTACAATACTTGATACCAAAGCTCTGGTCAGTGTTTGCTTGTGCTACTGTATTTTGGTACCTATCTTGTATACTCTATATACTGTCTAACTCTTCTTGAGAGAAGTCTGGCTGCTCAGCCACAGCTACCAGGTAAATCTGGGTGGTACAGACTGCTACCAATTGGGTTTACTGCCAACACCTGTAGTCTTAAGCCTTTTGCAGTGTTCCCTAAGGGAACTGCACAGGTTTCTGCCTAACAGAGATTGAACTGGGAAAAGTCTAGGATGGTGCGCAGGCCAGCCTGGTTGGGTTTGGGCACTGTAAACAGCTGGGAATAGACGCGCTCCCCTAGAGAGACAGGTTCCACTGCGCTGAGATCCAGTAACTTATGAATCTCGGCTCTGAGGGAGGGCGACCCAGACTGCTGGAAGGGAGGATTGATGGGTGGTGTAGGGGGAAGGGTTAAGTGGAAGCGCGCCTGAACGACTAACAAGACCCACCGGTCCTCGGAGATGGTCTGCCATGCCTCCCAATGAGATGCCTCCCACGGGGTCTCATGTGAGCGCAGAAAAACCTCATTTTGCTGGTTTGTAGGTGGCAGCACCACCTGAACCCGAGGCGGAGGCTGAAGAGCGGGAGAAAAACGGACTCCGTTGCTGCCTTCGGCGGGAATTTCCCGAAGGGTTGTCAACCCTGCAGGATTTCCGATCTAAAAAACCCCTGAAACCAGAGGAAGGCCGAGGGTTTGACGATGATCTCTGTGCCCTGAAAGGAGGTTTAACCAGGACAGACAAGGACTTGGTGGTCTGAGTGCTGTCCTTAGTTTTGGTCAGCTGCACATCTGTTGTAGAGTGAAAAAGCTCCTTGCCATCAAAAGGCAGGTCCAAAACCTTATCCTGCACCTCCTTGGAGAACTTGGTGGCATGTAGCCAAGCTTGATGAGAGGTATCCACGCCCGGGCCGAGGTGTCGACGTGGTGCGCCACAGCCTCCAGGAGATCCTGTGCCAAGACCCTGGCATCAGACAAACCCACTTTGAAAGCTTCCAACTTTTCAGCGGAAATAAACTCCTCAAACTCTGACAGACCTTTTCATATTCGCCCCGCTAACGCCAGTTCTGTGTTGGCTTGATGCAGCTGCAGAGCTGAGTTAGCGAAAATCTTCCTCCCAAGGGAGTCAAGAAGCTTATCCTCTTTGGCCAGAACCTGCGTAGCCGTCGAAGAAGAGGATGACGCTTGTCTGGATTGCAAAGTGGCTGCCGCCACTACCGTGGAGGAGGGGGGCGGACACAACGCTAAGGCAACCTCTTCCGGAGAATGGAGCCTCTAACGCGTGTCAATCTTCTTGTTGACAAACAGTCCAGAGTGTGGCTTCTCCCAAACTTTACAGACCTCGGCCAAAACGTCCTTCTGCAAGAACAAGCCGGTACGCTCCGAAGGAGATAAGGTGAACGCCCTCGAAAGCACTTCCTCCAGCGGACCGGGTGCCTCAGGTACTGGAACATCTAATAGAGACATGTCCAGCACCCAGTCATGAAAAGCTCTGACAGAGCGGGGCTGGTCTTTGCTGTCCTGATAGCCCTGTACATCATCCGATAGGTCAGGATCAGGTTGAGTCACATCCAGCACCACAATAGCCTTGTCCACTGTGGACAATGGAAGCAGGGGTGGAAGAGTTGGGAGAGGCCCAGCCGGTAGAGGCGGCGCCGGCAGAGGCACCGCAGCCGGGACTGTTGGTGCAGGCGGGCATATCTCCCTGAACAAGCCTCGAAAGTACTCCTTCATGGGGTCGGAACGCATTAGTTTTTTAAACTTGCCGAAAAAGGCGTCCTCCGCCGAAGATTTAGGTGCGACAGGAGGAGGTCTAATGAGCGTAGTTATTCCAGGGGCATAAGGGAGGGTTGCCAAGAGGGCCCTTCCCCACTGTTGTCTACATAAACCAAGGGTGCCGATCCTGCAGGAAGCGAGACATTGTGCAGTAGAGGCATCCGAGCGTTCCAGTCATAAACTGGATAAAATGGATGTGCACAAGGAAACCAATGTTCACCTGAAAAGGCACCCCCTACACCTAAGGCCGATGGCGTAGTTGTAAGGGTTGTATCCAAAATGGCCACTGTGGTCTTGGCAGGAACGGCCGCCATTTTGTTGGCACCTGAGGAGAACTGCGATACGTGTGAAAGTGAAGCAGGGGTCCCCACAGGTGGATCAGGGGTCTTCATTTTAGCCTTAACAAAAGGAACCTCGGCCGAGTCGGTACTGTGTGGCCTAGAATGTTTCTGTGACATTGTAACGGCCAAACTAGCCTTCGAATGAAGGACCTCGGCACAGCTGTTGGAGGGATTACGGTCCAAAACCTCTCTCCGTGCCCCCTCAACAGAACTGGTGTCTCCGCAAGAGCGGGAACGATGAGGAACACACCTCACCGACAAGACCTTAACGGGTCTCTCAGAACTGTTGGTCACCTTAGCCTCTAAATGACGGGCCTCGGACCAGAGTCCGGTAAAAGACCCCTCAGGGTGGCCTCAAAATTATGTTCGGTGTCAACAACTTCAACCGAGGTCTCAGGGCGTACCCCAGTGATTTTACGGGAAGCTCCAACCAAGGAGACCTCGAAGCAAGCTCCGGTACCCGATGCCTCAGTAGAACTGGGCCCACAAACAGCCCCCACAGGCGGGGCTTCAGAATGTATTCCGGTGTCAACAGGCCCCTTAGGGATGCCCTTGGAGAAAACTCTGGTAGAATTTTTAGGCCTAGAAGGCACCTCAGGGCTAGCCCCGGTAATAGAGCTTTTGACGCTCCTCCCGGACCGGGAAGACCCCTGAAAGGAGTCCCCCGGCCAGGGTGCCCTAAAAAGTAAAGAACTCACCGGGCGTTTCTTTTTTTCGGCGATGAAAGTTTGAAAGTGCGCCGGAGGTTGAACGACGTTGAAGCGCCCGGACTGAAAGGGAGTCGCAATAAAAACACGAGTCCCATCGGTAGTCCGGACCCAAACACTAAGCACAGAGGATGGGGATCCGTCCTAGTGAAGCGTTGCTGACAAGAACAACAATTTGGAAAGTCAAGCTGAAACGGCATAGACGGACTACCACGCGACTGCTAAACCAGAGCAAGAGAAGAGGAACTGGAAGGAAAAAATCTTCCGAAGATGCAAGTGCGTCCAGTCCCAAGCGAGCGGAGAAAAGGACTGATGAGCGATGCGCTGGTTGGAGCTAAGAAGGGCGGGGTTACGGCCGCGTGCGGTATCCCGAGTAAAACGAGAGGAAGGACACATTTTTGAAAAATGTGATGCTTTTTACAAAGTGCTCCGGTCCCGTCCCACAGGACGGAGGAATGTCCCATAAGTATGGAGGAAAGGGTACAGGACGTAGGAGTAAAGGAGTTACAGGTAAGTAACTTGTTCCTTCTCCAGCATTGGAACTTTCATAGATTCACATGCTGTGAATAGATTACAAAGCAGCAAAAATAACCATTACACAATGGTGAAGGAGCTCCCCGGATCAATTACAACAGGAGACTTACCAACCTTATGTGAACAGGTTTCGTAGAACTTCCTGGACGACTCTAGACTCTCCTCTGCAGACTCCCTGTCGACGCAGTAGAATCTAGTGAATGTGTGCACCGATCTCCAGGTGGCTGCGTGGCAGATGTTTCGCATCAGGATCCCAGGGGAAATGCAGTGGTCGTGGCCACTGCTCTAGTGGAATTCGGCCGGGGTCTGCCTGGGAGCGGTCTGCCTGCCTGCTGGTGGCAGAATGAAATGCGGGTCTGCAATCTATCTAGCAATCGAATATTTGGAGACAGCCTTGCTAGGCCCCGTAAGTCCAAATGTGACGAACAGTAGATCCGTTAAATGGAACGACTTCATGCGTGCCACATAGTACTTGAGGGCAGGCACCACATCCAGCGTGTACAAGGTGCGCTCCGCCTGAGATGTGGGAGAACCAAAAAACACTGGCAACACCACCTGCTGGTTAAGGTGGAAGGATGAAGGTACCTTAGGTATGAACTTTGGATTAGTTTGCAATACAGCCTTGTTCTTGGGGAACGTTACATAAGGCGGTTTTGAAGAAAAGGCCTGCATCTCCCCTACTCGTCTTGCCAAAGTAATTCCCACCAAAAACGCGGTCTTCCACGACATGTGCTTGATGGACGCCTGGTGCATGGGCTCAAAGCGGGGTCCCATAAGCCTTGTGAGCAGTAAGTGGAGTTCCCAGGCTGGTGCGGGGCGGCAGACTGGAGGTAATGAACAAAACAATCCTCGAAGGAATTATTTCACTAGCCGATGAGACCAGAGGGAAGGCCTTCCCGAGGACCAGCAGTCTCTGGCGATTGCGGCCAGGTGCACTCTAATGGAGGAGTGCGTCAAACCTGACTCCGCCAGAGACAAGAGATACAGCAACAGTTCCTCTGGCCTGATGGTCTGGGGACGCAGGTGACAGTTCCTGCACCACACCTGGAAATGCTTCCACTTGCTCTTGTAGCATTTCAGAGTTGCCGGATCTCTTGCCTTAGCCAGCATCTCCTGGCAAGCCTGCGGGAGGGAAAGGGTGACGAATTCTAGGTACACAGGAGCCATGCCGTCAGATTGAGAGAGGCCTGGTCGTGGTGCAGAGTCGTTTCCTGGTTCCTGGACAAGAGCGACTGGTGCAGGGGCAGTTTGATTTGAGATGTTGCCGAAAGAGCCAGGAGGTACGAGTACCAATACTGTCTTGGCCACGCAGGGGCCACTAATATCAATCTGCACCAATACTGTTTTAAAGTGTGTAGGACTCGCAGCACCAGAGGAATTGGGGGAAATGCATACAGAAATGTCCCCTCCCGTTGGAACGCAAAGGCGCCCCCAAACTGTCCCGATGGGGAAACCGCCTGACAAAGGTCTTGCAGCGGCTGTTGTCACATGTGGCAAACAGGTCAATCTCCGAGGTGCCCCACTCCTGAAACAACAGGTGTAGCTGGTCTTCCTGCAACTTCTATTCGTGACAAGAGGGCAACTCCCTGCTGAGGGAATTTCCCAGAGTGTTGTGGATCCCAGGTAGATGGAGGTGAATCGGGAACATGTTCTGTTGCAGGGCCCAATACCAGAGCACTTGGGTTTCCTTGGAAAGCTGTGGGGACCTAGCCCCCCTTGCTTGCAGATGTAAAACATTGACTGTGTGTTGTCTATGTAAATCCGAACCACTTTCCCTCTGAGCAGGGGGGGGAGGAAAGACTTCAGTGCCCAGAATATCGACCGTAACTCCAGCAGGTTGATGTGCTGGGTCTTTTCCGTCTCTGACTACAAACCCCTGGTGTGCTGGTCTTGGCAGTGGGCTCCCCAGCCCTCCAGGGAAGCATCCAAAGTGACGGTGAAAGTGGCGTAGCACAGCAGCAGCAGCTCTTCGCAGGCGGGTATGCATTTTGGACACCCCTCTGCCCCCTTCCTGTTTGGGGAAAGCATGGTCTTAGTCTCATGTCAAGTTCTGACGCCCAGATACGGCTGTTGGTTATCTTTAAAAAAATGTAAAAATTGTTTAGAAAAAAGGCCTTTGTTGAAATCACGCGCAGCGCAAAGTGGCACTGTCGCAAATAACCACAAGGAAATGCTCAGAGACAGAAACCAGAAGTAAAACTGGCTTTCGGTTTGTGTTTTATCACAAAAAAAGCACCCAGGAAATCTCAAAGTGCCACACCCCTGAACAGCTGAAGATAAGCACAACGTGGCCCTGCATTCAAGCCACTCCACTAAAACAATTAAGTACTGCATAATTACATGCTCATAATTAGCTAACAACCAAGAGAACACTGGAAGAGTGCAGAGCGGAGGGTCACGTGGAGTTTAAGAGTTAATCGACTTTTTAACATGTCATGGCCTGGCAAGAGGCGGCAGAGACTGCTAAAATGTTACTGCATATGTTATCGGAGGAACTTACTGGGGACTAGATCAAGAAATCCAAGTCCCTCCTGGAAGAGCGTTCGATGAGAGATGGAAGAGCAAAGATCCCCAGAGGACGCCTGGAAAATGCGGACCGCATGAACACTCTGAACTAAGGGGATCAGCATGCCCTGGAGACGGCAGAAGCTCTACTTAAGGAGATCCTGAGACTGGATCTCTTAGACAGCATCCAATCTTGCTCCCACAATTGACTGTTCCATCCCTTAGTGATGCTCGAACTACATACAAAGATGCCCACCGCCGAATTTGCCAACTTGCCCATGCCACACTCAGACCAGAAGAACCAAGCCAACTGGCCCTTGCATCCTCCTATGGCCCAGGGACATAATCGCCGGATGGTGGAGCCGGCATCAGTGGAAGGACGAAGTGAAAGGGTACTGGAGCTCTCTGCTGCTAGCCGTTGCAGGCCGCAAGAAGTAAGCCGCCTGCCAAGATGCACGTTTCCGGCTTGCCGTCCTGTAAAGATCATTAGTATGTACCCACCAGCACAGTCCCAGTCCCTCCAACCCACTCCTCCACGTCCACACACGTTCAAGCCTATGAATCATTGTTCACAACAACCTCCCCGCACTATGCCGAAAGGCACTATACATTCTCTCAGCCCACTCAGCTCCTCGCCCTCACGGCCAGCCCTGTGCAGCACATCCGGCACCCGTGTGCCCCCGAAACCTAGCAAGCCAGATATCTCTGCAGTTGCGAACACCCCTCTATCCACCTTTCCCAAGACACCCTTAGATACTCACCCAGCCATCTATGCTTCCGTCCCCTTGCCGGCACAGAAACCGCATAACCGCAGACCAACAGCGCTGCATGCCGGTACATTACCAGTTCACTGCCCCTCTTGCCCAAGTGTCACGTCCTCAAGAAATCGCCTACTCGGCATGCGCACCCAAGTTTCAGTGACCAAACAAAGCCACCCCAGCCTCGCCATGCCGACCATACACAGAGGCTATCTCGCAGAAATGAATTCACTCCTTCCTGCATCACTCGAACACACCACAGCTCCACGCGTCATTCATTCTCTAGACTGCCAAGCTCCACGGCACATTGGGCTCGCCACGCACCTAGCATTAAACTAAAAACCCTTCCAACTGCACACCAACAACTCACTGTGCCTCTACCTCCTATCACTGCATCAGTACAGAGTCCACTCAGTCTAGTCACGGCTCGGCCCCAGCCACTTCCGTCCACACTCGCCTAAAAAGAATTGTCTCCCTGCATAAACTAAGGAAAGATTACAGGCCCATCACACAAATGAACCCAGGTACCCCCATATTCTCATTCGCAGGCATCTCCAGCCAAATACCTTGCACTGCACCTGCCCAGGCTACCTCCCCCAAACCACCTAAAAAAGTCTCGAGCCTCATCACATCCACTCATCAAACTACCACCTCCTCTGACCAAGTCACTGCATCACCAACGCAGGATGTATCATCATTGTATCCGATTGCCTCTCTTTGATACCTGAACTGATGTTGACAGATAAGTGAAAATCACTATCATTCACGGAGTACTCATTCTATGGCCTATGTGTTGGGAAGGTGGGAAGCTAGTGGTGAAATTGCTTTTGTACATATTTATCTCCTCAATCACCATAGTCCCCGAAGAAAAGAGGACAAATATTTGCTAGAAACGTGTAAACTAGCCATGGATGACAGCCAACTGTCTCTGCCTCAATGGCAAAAAGATGGAAATCCTCCTAGCAGGTCCCCAGGAAACCCTAAAAATAAATCTCACCAGCCAATACACCAATTTCACAATTGACAACATACAGATCCCGGTCTCCTCCTATGTCAAGACCTTACGAGTCTACCTTGATGCCACCCTCTGCATGTCACACCAAGTCAGCGCCATCGCTTCCTCAGCAGCTTACTACACTAAGCTGATTAACGCAGCCAAACCATTTGTTTCCACTGAGAACTGCCTCTCGATTGCTAGAGCAATAATAGGCTCAAGACTGGACTACTGCAAGATCCCCTTTGCTGGCACTTCCTCAAAAAAACCTAATGAAACTCCAAATAATTCAAAACAACGCACTTCAAGCTCCTCTCAACATTCCCAAAAGAGAACTCATCTCTGTAGCCAGACGCAAAGCCCACTGGCTCCCGATCAAAGAACGCACAGCCCCCACCTATCTTTCCTCGATAGTTAGAGCGGGATCTTCCAGACCCTTTAGAACACCATACTCCCACCGACTCACAATCCCCGAGTCAAACGTGCCAAAGCAGGTGGTGCTAGTTACCATCAGAAACTAACCCTCTCACAATGCATTTCGCAAAGCATTCAAAACCTGGCTGTTTATTTAACCTCTGCACCCGCGCTTTTTGCCTTACTCTTGCGTACTCGTGTTCCCTGTAACCAAATGAACTGTGTACACTTGATATGTTATGTCCTTTACCACTGTAACTAAGTTACCTACGCTGTAATATCTATGATATTCGTTATATGTACCACTGTAACTAAGGAGCTTACCTACCTCTGTAACAGCGCGCGATGCCCACAGGCTGTTGTGCGCTATACAAATAATAAATAAAATGGCCCGGGAGCCTGAAGAGGGCACCTTGCAGGATATGTTCTGTCACTGACCACCAGAGCAGGCCCTTCCTGAAGGCTGGAGTCAGCGTAATGCAGTACTCCCATGAGCCTGAAGCTTGTACCCATCTGGCATCCAAGAATTCTTGCACTGGTCTCATGCGCAGTCTGCACTTGGTGACCAGTGGGATGCATGAAGACAACATCCCCAGCAAAGACTTGTAGCCGCGAACTGTGTTCGACCGGATCTTGCTGAGGCAATCCACCTTCTGCAGAAGGATTGCATGTGCCCATGGAGCGGGTGGTTTCAGTGCGTCTTCATGGCCTGCAAGGCCTCATCCATCTTTTCCCCCCAAACAAGGCTGTGCTATCGAAAGGAATGTCTGTAACCCAGGATTGGACATCCAGTTGAAAGTCTGTGGCCTTGAGCCAACCTTGTCAGTGTAGGACCACTCCATTACCCATCTGGCGATCGCCTGTGTCAGCGATGTCGACGGAGACAGTGATGGCATGGTCAGATGCAATCTCAGCCTCATGGAGAATGTCCAGTGCCTCTTGCTTCAGGTCCTCGGGCAAGAATTCCAACAAGGGCCCCAACTAGTACCATAACTCGCAATCATAGAAGGCGAGTATGGCCATAGCGTTCGCCGCCTTGATATTTGTGGTAATTGTTGTGATTCTCTTGCCGAAGGCGTCAAGGTGCTTGCCCTCCTTGTCCGAGGGCACCGAGCAGGAGGAAGATGGGTTGGCTGACCTCTTCCTGGCCGCCGCAGAAACGACAGTCTCGGGTGGGCTGTGTGCAGAGACAGGTAGCAGCACTCTTTGGAGCCCTGCATGGTTTGTCAAAACGGTCCTTCTTTGGAGGTGCAGTTGCAGGGTTCACCATGGAAACTAGGCAGCCCTCCCAGATGTCCTCCAGTAGTAGTATTGACATGATGCACTACCTGCACTGTTCTCTGCATTGATATAAGACGCTCTCCTTTCTTTACTTCTCCAGTGGTAAGCCGATCACGGACGGTCTAGACATGAGCCTCTGCCTGTTTGGTTCGGCAACCGATGCTTCTAAAGGCAGTGCATGCAAGGTCGCCACCAGTGTTGTCAGTGTTGATAAAAGTACCAATGATACGTTCCTTTGAGGGAATGGTTACTGAAGCTGGACTGCTCCTGTTGAGGGCATGGGATCCCACTGGGGCAAAGGTTGTACCACCGCCACTGACGGCCGTGGGTTCAAAGATAGGGGTCAAATGAGGCTTGCATCACTCCACGGTGGCCACCTCGGTGGCAGTGTCTTAGGGGAAGATGGCTGCTGTGACAGAACAGCTTCCTCCTCTTCCGATTGTGAAAGACTCGGTTCTGGGACCACAATGCCACCTGATAATAGAGCCACCCCCAGGTTTGTAAACACAGTTTGTGGACAGTCTGGCCGTCCTTCTGCTCTGTTGGTGCTGGTATCAGGGCCAACAGCTGTGGTGACAATGGACCGGCAGGATTGAGTCGTCGATGGTGCTGACAACAACGGTATGGTCGGCGAAGCATTCGTGGTCCATGCACTCGTGGTTGTAGCCATTGAGGTTGAGGTCGATGACAGTCTTGTCTTGGTCAATGACGGTCCTGGCGTCGACAGCTTTGTGGACGACGAAACAGATTATTTTGTCGCTGACTATGTCTTAGATGGCTTTGATGTTGAGACAAGTCTGCGGACTTTGTCGCTGTCTTCGCCAAATGTGGAAGTTGCGGTCGATGACTTTGGTGTAGATGACCTGAAGTGCGACGAAGATGGCCTTGTAACCGACTGTGATAAAGTTGGAGAGGAATGCTCACCAGACTTGGAGCTGGACCTCGAGGTAGATGCTTCCTTGGGGCGATGGAAAGGGCTTTGGTCCTTTTCCTTCAACGCCTCTTCCTGGGTACCAACCTTCGTGGCGGCCCGCTCATTGTGGGACGACCACGAGCCATCGCCTGAGGCTTCCTTCTGCCTTTTCTCGCTTATGGCTTGGTCGTCATGCGATCTGTACCTCTTACTTGAGGTGGTTCGCTGGGCCGTTCTGCCCTGCCATAACGAAGCAAGACCTCGTAACAAAGCTGAGTCAGAGGCCTTGCAGGCGTCTCTTCCAGTCAAGCAACAAGACGGCAGTGACAGTCCTTCAGCGTTTTGGGTGAGAGACTGGCAGATCTTGCAATTCTTGTAATCCTCCACATAAACGTTCTTCAATTCAACACGAGACACACACCCTGAACAGGCACTTTCTCGTGGATTCCGCCATGAGGTAAGGCCCAACCGCGTAGCTGACGTGTCTTCGACGTTTAACAGCGACGAGAACGTTGGATGGAGATCTCGTCGGCACTGCGTTGCTGGTCGAATGATGTAGAAGAAAACGCTTCTTTTTTGTAGAAAATATTATCCTGTATTGATCGAAAGAAAATTGAAGATTTTCGAGAAATCCCAAAACTAACGTGTGGTAAACAATCTGAAGATGGCCGACAGAGGCGGCGCTAAGGGAGCATTTCCTATTGTCTATGGGCAGTATGACCGAAAACGAAGATAGAGCAGTAAAGTGATTAAAGTTTCAGTTTAATTTAAACTGCTCTATTTTACCGAGGATTTCCCTGCCTGACGACGGGGAATATTCACTGCATGTGAATCTATGAAAGAGCCAATGCTAGAGAAGTGGATCACCACTCCCACCCCTAAATTCAGTTCAATGGGGTTTTTACAAAGTTCCTTCAAGGTGGGTGGGTATGCACAGTTCAAAGATTTCCCATAAATCTGTTAGGCTTCCCCCACCTATTTCAATGTCAGTTCAACATGCATCACAGTTCTCTTCAATGGATTATATCAGGCTACCCTCACCCGGCTTTATATTTCTTCAACACAGTTATTCACAAAATTCCTTCTTAATCACTTGCGCAGGCTGTCCTTACTCATCTTCAAACACTTAAACATGACTGAAACACTTTCCAGCTAAACATTTCCACTTCACAGAGCTCAGAGAGAACTCCCCTCCCTAAACTTTGCACTTCTCAATCACAATGTTCACCAGTCAGAGACCTTCACAACCACATGGTATTCTCACCCCTATGCGTGACCACTCTGACAATAGGGTTGTCTTCTTAATGTCCATGCCTCTTGCACTTGGTTTCACAGAACGGGCCCTCGGCCACTCTGTTCCTTATTTCACAAAAGCATATAGTTCATTAAAACGGGCCCATGGCCACTATGTTCCTGGTTTCACTAAAAATATCAGATCACTGTCACATTAGCATTTCGAGATCTCTGCACGCAATCTTTCCTTCGTGCCCTTTCCTTCAATGGCTTTAAACACATTTCGCTTTCATTGTTCACTGTTCTGTTATCTTTCAAGGAGTGTTCAACAACATGCATTCTCACAAAGCACCACTCCGTTCCTTTGTTTCTTGTCGGCTCCCCCGCTGGCTAAATAAATTCAAGCTTTCAGTTCAATGTCTTTATCCTTCAACGCATAGCCTCGCGTTCAACCCTGTAGCTTCACACAATCGTGCGTATCACAAACCAGGTTCTCCCTTTCTTTGAACTCACCGGCTGTGATTGCTTTAGCGCATCCTTCAGTTTTCAGCGGGGCAGGTTTTGCCCACCTGCCCCTCAGATGCTCCTTGGAGAACTTGCAACCTTGTGGTAGAAACAAGCCATCTCCTGGAATATGGAGGGAAGGGTTCAGCTGCCCCCTCAGCTCCCTTCTCTTAACTTTACCGGCTCCTTGGAGACACAGCTCCCTCGTCATGCTTTCACCTGCCTCAACTCACAGCCTGTCAGCGTCTCCCCGTCCTGTTCTCCCTGGCCTGGCTCTTGACAGCACTTGCTCAGCTGTTCCGCTGATTCGCCCTCCCGACTTGCTTTCCTTGCAGTCCTGCTTTGTCTTCTTGTGCTCCCCTTTTATATTCAGGGTTGCCATCAACAAGTTCCAGGTGTGTGTGATTAGGACTGAGTGCCGGACCCTGCCTGGCCCTATTAGTTGGACAGGGCCATTGCCTATTACTGGTGGAAATCTTCATAGTCTCAGTTTTCCTCTTCCTCATCTCAGTAGTTGGGCTGATAAACCAAGGAGGGGAATAATGGGAGTCGTAGTATCCCATAAAAGGTACAGGGAATGTGGGGTAAAGGTTTGTCAGGGAGAGAGGGATACTATGTCCCGCCCTCAGGTGTTTCATCCCCACTCCCAGAGGACCCCCTACCCAGGTGATCCTGCCCTCGCTTGTCCACCCCCAGAGTTGGGATCCAACAGCGATGTCCCTCCCCTGGCCACCTGAAAAAGGGATCCCCGGGGACTAGGTAGTAAAACACCTTCAAGTGTTTGCACAGTATTTAGTTGAGGCAGGGAACCCCCTCTTAGAACTAGGGTCAGACAGGCTTTTCTCTTTCTTTCTCACCAATAAAGGTCTAGAGCCAAAAGCATTCCATCTGTGTGTCGGTCTCTTACTTCTTCACTCTTACCCTAGCCATAACTGGCTGGGTACAGGGTTTGAGGTTTCTCCTCTGGCAGTCCAGTCCAGACATCCTAAATGCTCCTCCTGCTTTCCCACATATGATGGGCCAAGCATTCCATGCTGGAACCAGTTTCTGGGCCATTTAACACTGCATCCTGTCGTTTACTGCCAGGATCTTCTGTTTGGCTGTGGGTCACTGCCAACATCGACTTTTTCTTTAAGGATGTTCTCCATGAAGTCAGAGTCTGGGAGGCTTCTTGGGTGTTGATTTTAAAATGATCGGCCGCCTTCTTACTAAGGTTGTTAAAAAGCATCTGATCGTCGATGGGCGACAAGTCCCTGAGTTGATCGACAAGAGGAGCGTCCAAAAATGTTTTCTCAGGGTCATGTGCAGGCGTAGAGTGCCAAGTGCCCTGATCGTCTGCAGGGTCAAAGTCTGGGTCCTGGGAGACAGGGTCCAGAGTTGCATGGCTAGGGTCAGGGACATAGTAGATGTCCTGGTCGGGGTCATCTGGGTCATCCAGAAACACAACCACCTGGGGATCCTGAGGACGGTGTTCTTCCAGGGATTCAAACTGTGCACCTGGTGAAAGGAGTCTCTGACTTCAGAGGGACTGGATAGGTATCAACAGAACTACGGCGCTTGAGGGTGTCATCAAACTGGCCTGCAAAATGAATAAACTCCGGCATTTTGTCCCTACAGGCCTTAAATGTGTCACTGGTCCAACCCGAGGAGCCTGAATCATCATGTGGAAGAAAAGGTATGAGCAGTTGGACCTGGGTCCTGCTGCAGGCCACTGGAAAGACTAGGAGAGGCTGGAGAATAGCCCTCAGGCACAACAGAGGCCTTTTTGGGGTCCAGAACTATTTGAACAAGCTTTAGAAAGTAATTCCCTGAAGCTTCAGGAGCGCTTTCAACGTATGGACCTGCTTTGACGTGTCTCTACGCATCTGCATCGAGGGCCAGGTATTGCGATGCATAGGCTGCGATGGCTGGTGTGCAGAGGGCGTTGAACTATGAGGTTCAGAGGGCCCGCCCATGGCCATCAACGGCTTTCTCATCAGATCCGTTGAGGAAAGCGTAGGGGTTGTGTGTTTATGAGTAGGGGTTGTCGTCAGGGGGGGTGACTGCCCCATCGCACTGCCAGTGGTATGCTCGTTGGGGACGGACACGTGGGAACGCAAGGGTTCCCGACTGCCGACAGATTCCTCGTCCATGGCAAAAGTGGGGGAGTGACTCTCGGCCGGCAAGGCATAGGCCACCCACTGCATTGTGTGCCTGTCGTTTTAGGGTCTTGGGCAAAATAGTTTGCAGTCTTGCAACACCGCTCATCGTGATCACGAGGGAGGCACCGATTGCGTTGGTGATGGGTATCTTTCTAAGGATATTTGCTGTTACAAGAGGGTCTGAATTTAAAAAGAGTCCTCTCCATAGCAGAGGGAAACGGGTACCAAAGAGAAGAGGATGGGCAAAAAAAGAGGCATTCTCGAGAGAAAGTCAGTAATAAAGGGCCACACTCTCTATTGTGAGGCTGGGCCTGAGGGCCAAGGCTGCGTGGAAACCAGTCGCAGAGCAGTCAGCAGAAGGATCATCGGCGTGGCAGGATCAAGCGTCGAGTAGCCATCGAAGCAGCCGCCGAGAAGATAAGTGGGATCCTCTTATGAATTGGATCAGCAACATTAACACTTACGAGCTCTGCATTTGTGCAACCAACCAGATAGGTGGAAAAAAACAATCTGATGGGACCTCCATGCGTGAAGGATTTTGGGTACACTATACGTCATGTTAGGGATAGTGTTACAGTCATGCCCATGTCGAGGTCCCTTTTCGATCTTTGAAAAAAAGATGCAATACTCTGCCATTACCAATAGATGTCTGACTATATGCACATAATGTGATTCTAAGCAGATTCACAAGCATCAGAAAAGTGCTTTTGTAGAAGACTAGTGTAAAAAAATTCAAAGCAAGCCACATAGGCAAAGCATACAGTCTTAGAGATAAGCATCTTAGAAAACATGTGTACTCCTTAATAGTAGGCAAACAATCCAAACAAAAACAGGGCGTTAAAAATACTCCGAACAAAAAATAGAATACAATTGAAATGTTGAAGCCTGCTCCCTACTTTCATCCACACAGCCCTATGGATATGTTTCGATCTATGGTACTAGCAGGGAAGCTTCATAGGAAGGGGCCTTACGTTACTACTGCCTGATCTGAAGAGAAACTAAGGTAAAAACGCATGAAGTCATTTGCATTGATAAATAGGCGCAATTAAGTATGGATACTAAAGAGATATTATACGATTCAAACATATTTGCACTCTCTGAAACAATATTGGCTTTGGGAATTTAAATGACTTTTTTACTCCCTGAAACCTAAATTTACTCCCACCTACAAATAGTGAGTAAAATACTATTTGAAAATGTTACCTAATGCCCTGAATATATATTTAAGTGGTTATAAAAGTTGCACACAATGTTAATGCATCCAAAGATCCTGCTCACATACTTAGTTATTCATTCTTGATGAATACTAATGAAGATCCCATGACAGAGCACATATAGATCGATAGGCCAGAATAGAAGCCTCAAAAAACTACAAGAACCATCAAGATTATGGAGCTATGAGCATTTAGAGATCCCTCGTACCACCTTTGGGAGGCCACTTTATATGCTACGGGGCTCCAGCGGAGTCTCAATGACCAACAAAAGAAAGGTACTCCATTGTGGGATAGAGTAGGTATATGGTGACCAAGAGCAACTGCATGAGCATACGGTCTCCATGGCAATCATGCAATGTGCAGCCGGGCAAAACAGATCTGCTAATGTGATTCAGGAAAATGCTGAAGCAAACGCAGGCAGAGGGGAAGTCAAGCACTCCATAATTGACACATACCAACATAGGTAATTTTGCAACCACCCTTGCTTGGTCAACACTACAGCCCATGGCATCACAGCTATTAACAATCCAGCACAACAAACCACCAGCCATACACTGATCCGCATACGGATCTGCATGCACACCCTCCAGCAAATTGGCTGACCCGCCACCAGACAAAGGTAAGCAGACCACCACCAGATGCTCACAGATCAAAGAAAGCATATCAGCCACTCAGAAATCCACCCAAAACACCAGCAGCAAATACCCACAGACTGGAGCCTACCACAAGCCACTCAGACCCGCAATGCAGTCTACTAACAGTCAGAAAGAACCAAACAATGGCCTACTACCAAACGAAGCAGTTACATACACAATGAAGACCACCAACAAATAATTGAAGAGTAAATAACGCTGCAGTTAGGAATGTCTTTTTTGTTGCTGCTTTCCTCCAAGAAACCTCCATGGGAACCCCTTTCTTGTCACTTTCTTTTGATTGCTGACATGATGCTTTGTGCTCCTTTCTGTGGGGAAATCAGTCCCCTAAGACTCTCGGTACTCCAAGACTCGGTTCTTCCTAAGTGGGTGGGGGTGGGACAGAGGGAGCGAGAGAGGGGGGGGGGAGAGAAAGAAAGGTGGGGGAGTCTGTGTGTGTGAGAGTGAGTGTGAGTGAGAGTGTGAGAGTGAGTGAGAGTGAGAGTGAGAGTGAGAGTGTGTGAGAGAGTGTGTGAGAGAGTGTGTGAGAGAGTGTGTGAGAGAGTGAGTGTGTGAGAGAGTGAGTGTGTGAGAGAGTGAGTGTGTGAGAGAGTGTGTCTGCGTGCATCTATGCACTCCACAATCTTGGATAAAAGGAGGACTCCTGCAGCCATTGGATAGATCATCAATGGAGCCAAAACTCCTACAAACAAGTTCAGCCCGCTGACTATCAGAAGACTACCATTGCAGCGGACCACTATCGTCTCCAGGCAAGTCCACAGTGAAGCCCTGCACTTCTGTACTGATATCAAATCGGCCCTCGTCGGTGCTTCGACCCTTGGACTGGTCGAAACAAGCAGCCTCCACCCCTGCTTGAGGATCTACGCCTGCCAAGCCTTCTGAAGTGTCCCTAGAACATTGGGTGGACTACAGTTTGCTCTCCTGTGCTGTGCTGCTGCAGCTGTCACTGTTCCAAGTGCATCCTTGCAACTTGGAAGATCTTCAAATTGTGCTACAAGACTCGGCTCCTGCATTTCACGCATTCAAGTCCCAACGGAAGACATGAACGCCTGCTCCTTTGTTTGCCCTTGGAAGATTCCCTGTCCATGGGGACTTCTGCTGTAAACCATCTTCTTTGCTCAAGTCTTCTTTCGTTGCAAGGGTTTTCAGCTGGACAGTTCCTATACAGGTACCGGACCGATCAAATCTAAATCCCATGTCCGATACCGACCTCTGCACGCATGACCCCATTGCACCTCGACCGGACCAAGCACAAAGGCATATGTCCCCAAAAGGAATCCGGAACCTCTGAAGTGGTCCACTGGGGAGCATCTGAGTAAGGGGGTACGTTCCCGTTCCTTCACCCACTCTCCTCCACAGGGTTACATAGGTGTAAAATTCTATTCCCTAGCCCTCTTTTTCCTGACTTAAATCAGTGGTGGTCTAGTCAAGCTTCCCCTTGCTGGGACTTCCCTAGATTGAGAGAGTTACTTACCTGAACTTTCCTTAACTTTGTGGAACTCTGAATCGCAACCGTTTGTATCATCTAATCTCACAGTAAACCTACCTGCAAAGTATACCTTTTTCAACTGGTGATTTTGGGGTAATGGCCCCAATCCATCTCAGGGCAGGACTTTCTAAGTATTAGGGAATGTTTCTAGTGTTATTCCTAAGTGCTTCTACTGCATTTTCTGAATCTGATTACTTACCTGTTTTGCACTCGTTTTGAATAAAATGCTTTTCTCTATTCTCACAAGACTAAATGTGTGCATAGGTTTTATAGTAGTAGTATGGCAATACTTACGTAGGGGGTTTCATTGCTAATAAATCATTGTATATTTATGTACGTACTTGTCCAACAGGAATTATTGGAATGTTCTGTGTGTGCCACTGTAGTGTCTTTACCGTTTGTCATAATAGGTTACTTTCACCAATATCCACCTGAAGGTTAATTTTGGAAATCCATTTTAACAGCTGGCTACATCCAGCCACTAACAGATCTACAAAACAATCCATTGCACAATAATTAGACAAGTCACCCCAAGACCAGCCGGCCTACACCAGTACATTAGATCAGCCCAATGACCCATCACTAGCAATTCAGGAGAACACAGAGAACAACAGTATGTACAGGTTTATGGCGACAGTAGGAAAGCCAGGAATTAGCACTCCCCAATCCCCCCTGCCTCAAAGCCATCATTCCCTAAAGCCACCAATCAGCAATACGTTGTCCTAATGATCGGGCTAAGCCATGCCTGTGTTAATTGCCTGAGCAACATCCGCTGCTCCCTAGTTGGCCAAAAACTAAAGCCTTATGTCGGCTTGGAAAGTACTTCTTGTGGCTTCACCTACCTTCCCTCACAATGACATTCACTGAGCTTTGGCTCTTAAGGTTCCGCTCATCCCTTACAGTCAGCGTGAATGAATATGTTCCCACTTGAAGGCCAGTCACTGTAGCCACACTGCTGTTGGAATTCTCAATCTTGACTCCATCAGGGCCCCTATCAACAAAAGAAGAACATAGTGACAAATGGATCATTGCAACTTATTTTTTCATGTTTTCACTTGCATTTGTCAAGAAGGCATAATCAGAAAGTACGAAAGTTACATTCAGTAGTATGGCATAATCATAATATAATGTGAATGTGGGAACCATTATCCCGGAATACACAGAACCTAGTGTGGTATCACCGATTGGGGGACCCAAGCGGCTATGGGACTGAGCGTTCCGCTTGGGCGTCAGCAAGTTCGTACGCATGAGATGGCAGTACTGACAAGGGCTTAGCGTGTTCCCAGTGACTCTAGCAGCGAGAAAGATCTCATGGGTGACAGTGAATGTGGTGGTTCAGTCCCATGGAGTGCTCAGCCTGTGTCAGTGAGAAGGGCTTCCCCCTCATGCATGGAGCCCATCGAGAGCGTACCCAAGAGACTGCAGTCCTAAGAATACCAGTCTGGGGTTAAACGAGCATGCAGCCCATGCAGTTGTAGTGTTCAAGTGCTTTCAGCTCTGTCAGGGTATGGGTCTGCAGTGGTTGTAGTGTTGGGTAGGCCTTAGAGGCCTGTGAGTATGGGTTCCCCTTTCCTGCAGTGCTCAGAGTACAGATTCGGCAACTGGGCAACATTTCATAATTTGAGTTTTACGCACTGTGTTTTTTCCCATAGGTATGAGGCGATTTTCTGGTCATCCGTGCTCTTGCTTCCATCCAGCGTGGTGCTATCTACAGGAAGGGTCAGCTCCTTGTCTGGACCAGCGTCTGCTTCAGGCGGCTTGTTATTCTCTGAAGAAAACCAATATCATCAGCACTGCGAATAATCGGTCTACAAGCCTAGAATAATCTTGGGTGGGAATAGTAATTCCCTCTCAATCACACAACCAATGTGTACTGCAGCAGGATCACTGCCATCAAACTCTGATCTTGGCATTAGCAAAGGTCCTCTACCCAACATCTTAAATCTTAACCCAAGAAGGAAAGGGAAATCACACAAGAAAAGTTCAAGAAAGCCTCTAGGGAAGCTCAGTACGTGTATGCACCTTCTGCAGAAATCTAAGTACAAATCCTCAAATTCTGGGGAAACGGACACAGTAATTTTAACAGTGTGAATAGGATAACAATAGTGCCATTTTATATCAATAATAATCACCAGGTAACACGGATTATTGAAAGTTCCCACAGCCAATCTGAGAGTAAGCTCTATAAAAACACATGATGATAATGATTTGTGTGAAAAATGTGTTGAATATTTAGAAAATCGAATGTACTGATGGTTAGGTCGGAAACCTAGGTTTGCCCCCGTAGACCAATGGTGTTCTGATCTCGATCGCTATTGAAGACAGCAACTCACAATATGTGCTGCCTAAGTAAGCCAATAGGTTATCAAGGTAGTTAGGCCTTATTCTGTCCCTAAGAAAGTTCTCATCCGGACAGTGCCTGTTACAGGAGGGTTACTATACAACAGCTGCGTCTTGGGGTACCCGTTTTACAGTGATAAAAGCCCTTTGCATACAGAGCAAGTCCTTTCACATAAACATTGCTTTTGTGATCCTCGTTATACGGCCGGAATTACCATTGTGCCTATGCAAGCTATGACCAGCGCTCACAAAAGGGCCCTTTGAGCGAATGGACTGCAGTTTATGCTGGGTGAGTGTTGAGATGGATTTTCAGAACCAATCCAGAGCAAGGGTTCTGAGAGGCCACCCTATTAGAGTGAATAGACAAAAGACACTGCAGTCTCACAAAATTATCAAGGTGGTGACGTCAAATTCAGGAATTGTGGGGGCGGTGAAGTGGTAAAATGAGACTCAAAAAGCATTCAAATAAAACCAATTGGACATGAAAATACAAAAATATTAGGCCTGTAAAAACTGCAATAAAGCCAATAGGCTATTCCACCACACTATCATAATATACATTTGAAATGGTGGTTCCCACAAGACAACACCAACACTTTACTTTTAACAATGTTTCAGTTAGAAAAATAAGCAAACTGTGTGTGGTAAAGAAAGGTAACAGGTCGGAAAAGACAGTCAAGTATTGGAACTGTAAAGGAAACACAATTACCTTGCCTTATGAAACAAGGCCCCCAGCACTTCAAAAGTCGTTGCCTGCTAAAGTGTACGGGGCAAGTGCCCTTAAGAGTTACACATCCCAGGTAGAAACCATTGGCAGTGAATCAGGAGTCTTCGGAAGTGGCAAAATATGTTTTGGCAAAGCCAATAGGGAATTAAAGGTTGTCAAGGATGCAGAATGAATGGTAAGTACCAAAAATGTGTGGTTCTCCCCCAATCCGGACCACACTAAGGGAAGTTGTACAAAAGATACTTGGCCTAAACTTCACTAATCACGAGCAAGCAAGGGAGATGTAGGGTCAGGACTTTATGCCTGTAAAACCCTGTGCTGGAATGAAGGGATTTCGATCACTATGCAGGTTCATCCATTTTACTCTGGATCAACTAGGATCCACCCCTACGGTGCCTAGATTCACTGGGCCAACTTATATTTATTTTATTTATTGGATATATGTATGGCGCCTATACACAAGTGTTTCCAAGCACAACAAGACGGAAAGGGGGGTGCAGAAGAAAAAACAATAACAGTCATACTAGGCCTTGTGGCATTCGGACCGTGCAAGGGCAGTGACAAAAAGTGCAAGGGGAGGGTCAGGTCAGGGCGGAAGGGTTGGGAGAAGGGGGAGGGAGAGAAAGGGGGTTGGGGAGGGAGAAAAAAGGGGTGGGAGGGGAGAGAAAAGGGGTGGGAGGGGAGAGAAAAGGGGTGGGAGGGGAGAGAAAAGGGGGTGGGGCAAAGGAGGGGGTGCAGTAGTCGGGGTCTCAAGGGGCTGGGCAAGTGCTAACGGGAGCCAAGGAGGGCAAGCATCAAGGGAAAGGGGAAAGGAGATGCTAGTGCGATGGATAGAGTTGACCAGATACATGCGATTCCGAGAAGGGTGCCCGAGGGCAAGAGCTGGTTAGGGGTGCTGGGGTAGAGTGGTTCGAGAAGAGCCTGAATCCTGTAGGACTCAAAGGACCAGGCACCAGAAAGTCTTGAGAATTTTATGGAATTTAAATAGATCCGGCTCAAGTCTGAGGGGGGCAGGGATGATGTTACAGAGGCAGGCTCCTGCTGAAGAAAGATCTGCAGCCCATTCTCTGCTTGGAGAAATTACAAGTTACTAATGTACTCCTAGTCCATAGTCCCCTCCCCCATACTGCATGGGCGTCCCTTGCTAGGGAATGGAAATGAGCCTTTTTCAGCCTTAAATGTAGTTAGGTGCAGGGGCATGCGCTCCCATGAATCTGCCCTCCGGCGCCTCACCTCAGTCCCCTTTGACGCGTTAGCTATATTAAACTGCCTAACAACGTTCCTCTTTTTTAAGAGGGGAGGATGGTGGGACATATGGAGGATAGGGAATTATGGACTAGGAGTATGTTATTCACTACTGTAAGGTCCTCATGGTGACAACAGGAAAGATAGACACAAGTGATCACAGTTCAAGGGGTTTTATTAAATTGCAAAGGTCGGTTGGAAAAATGCCTAATTTAAACCTAAATATAAGTTGGGAGCAAGCTTCGACCATCAAATAGTAATAAGGCAGTCCTAGTGGCGTCTTGTCAAATAAAATGGCCTATACTAAGAAAAACCTATCCTTACGCTAAATACAAAAAATAATGTGTATATACATTGGGTGATGCCTTTTCCACCCCAGAGTCGCCCTCTTCAGGCTCGACCCTTCTAAATTGTTAGCTTCCCTCCATCGGGTTCACTATGGCTTTCAGCACAATCTTCTTTGTGACTTTCATAAATTTTACTGTATTTTTAAACAGTTCACTGTGGACATCCCTCGGCCGGGTTCACTATTGTCAACACACTATATTGGCACTTTAGACTTAGTCTGCTCTTCATCGGCATCCCTTGTTCGGGTTCATGCTTGCCAATCTGTCAATCGCACCTTTTCCTTTCAACTCTTACAATGCAGGATTTACTCCCCTTAGCTTCACAATCATCTGTCGGACAAAGACTTTCGACTGTACAGAGGATTTTACAAGACCCCTGCATGGCCACTTTGACCCCCTTCTCGCCTTTCCCAAGGCCTTTTGTTTATGGTAGTTTCAACGACCAGGTAATCGCCCAGAGTTTCCTGAGTGAGCACCCACGTGGTGCCGGACTCCTCGGTTGCTAGTTTTCCCCCTTTCACATCAATCGCTCTTATGTTTTTCAAGGGTTCAAGTAACCGCTTGCTACTTTTCGTTCAACACAGTTTGGTTTCTTATCGACTCTGCCCTCGACTCACCGGCTGTGATAAACCGCTTGGCTTTCTTTCTCTTTGGAGTCAAGGTTGGTACCACAGAGACAAGTGTCTCTCCTCGGTTTGGTTATCAGCAGAGGATGGTCTTGTGTACCGTTGACATCTGCTTCAACATATGCTGGCTATTGTTTGCGATCTTATGATTCTTTGTGCAGAGGTTTCACAGGCCTTGGTCAGAAAGGGCAAGGTTGCTTTTCTCCTTGTTACCCTCTCTGTATGCGCCGTCTATCTCCTCCTCTTGAACTGCCGTACTGAGGGAGGGTGTGTCTGTCTGTCTGTCTGTCTGTCTGACCCTAGTGTTGGGACATGTCGGGTAAATGGCTCGAGTGTTCATCCGTCGTCCTTCGTGATATGCTTAAGTGTTCATGTTGGAAAAGGGGGGAATAAAGTGTTTGTGTATCCTAGGTGGTAGGTTGGGGAAATGTTGTCGGAAGTAGGGGGGTACTCCATCTCACCCATTAGTGTTGTACTTCCACTCCCCGAGGACCCCTCTACCCCATACAGGTGATCCTCCCTCGCTGGATGGCAGTCCCCCAGGGACTAGTCAGGGAGACACCTTCAGGTAAATTGTAATTACTCCTACGTCCCGCCCCCTTTCCTACATACTGCATGAGTGATTATCACTGACTGAAGCCCTAGGGAGGTGAGATGTTGAAGACCTTAAGAGATCAAGTTCCTCAGGACCTATTGCCTGAAGGCCGTGTCTGAGGGTATACTGCCAACTAGACAAAGCTTGCAGAATGCTGAAGGGGTAGCCCAGGTAGCCGCCCTGCTGATTGTTTGTCACGGCACATGCCTCTGGAAGGCAAACGCAATGGCCTTGGCCCGGACTGCATGAGCGTGAAGATTTGCTGGTACCTCCTTCTGCTGTCCCTTGTAGGCCTCCTGAATGGCCGCAACCATCCACCTAGCTATGGAGGCCTTTGACGCCCGACAACCTGGCTTTGAACCACCAAAGGTGACGATTAATGTATCTGACTTGCGGAAGCCTTTTGTACTGTCCATGTAGAACTTAAGGGCTCTCCTGACATCAAGACAGTGCAATACCTTTTCTGCCTCCTTTGGGTTGGAAAAGAAAAGGTTGTTAGCAATATTTTCTCGTTGAGAATAAAACCCCAAGCCTCTCAGAGAGGGGACCTCTATACTGCCCCACTTAATACAAGTGTGCCGATCTACGCAAGAAGAGCTGGTAACCCGATCTGAGGGAGGGGTGGTGAGAACGGGGGGTTTGGAGGGTGAGGGAGGAGGAACCCTTGGTAGACCACCGACAGGACACATGGATCCGCGAAGAGAGTCCACCAGGACTGAATGTGAAGAGCAAGCCTGCCCCCAAACAGAAAATTGTGGACCTTGATGACAGCATCATTGCTTCTTTCCCTCTGAGGCAGGTGCCCGGTAGGGGGCCTGGAAGAAGCCTTTGTGGGAGGTCGTTTGTTGCCTGTGCCTGTGTTGGCTGGGGGACCCGTCAGGCTCCCTAGCTATCTGCTCCTGAATCCACAGAAAGTTCTTCCACTGTCGGGTCGGGCTTGTCCCTGCCCATACGGCTTGGATGCAGGCTTTACCAGTATAGCCAATGATATGGCGGTTTGAGAAGTGTTCTTTTTCTTGTTAAGTACCTCATCCGTGGATGAGGGGAACAAATCCCCCCTTCAAAAGGGAGATCTAGGATGCAGTCTTGAACATCGGGTTAAACCTGGTAGCTTTGAGCCATGCTGTCTGCCTCATATCAGTGGGCAGGCAAATGGCCCTGCTGGCCGTGTACATGAGCCACAGAAGATTCCATTATGTCCCGTGCCACTAGCCTAGCTTTGGCCAATCGTGTTTTGAAGGACGCTTGTCTGTGTACTGGAAGATCCTGAACTAAGTCTGAGTTTCCCTCCATAGCCTCTGATTTGCAGCGGCCAGCATTCTGTCTGAGTTAGCTTACCGCAGGTGGACGCTGGCGTTGGAATAATCTTTCTTTCCATAGGCCTAGTTTTATCCTTCCTCCTTGCCCAACAGTTCCGTGGTAGAGGACGACGATGTGGACACCTGCGGTTTGACATGCATGGATGCAGCGGCTATCACTGAGGAATGAGGAGGAGGGTGAACCGATAGGAGGAGAGTATCCACTTCTGCCTGACTTTTTAGAGTCCACCCACTTGTTGGAGGGCTGTGTAAATGGGGCTTGGACCAGCCCTTTTTTGCCAGAGCTTCCACATCTTTTTGAAAAGGAATGCCCGATTTGGTAGCCGATTTGATGGTTAGGACTTTAGCTAGGAAATGGTTGTTCCCTCCAAGGCTGAGGGATGCCCAGATACTCTGCCAATCACGCTTGCCTGTCGTGGAAGACCCTCGCTGAAGACGAGGTGTCCGGATCAAACTCCTCGTCCGTGGCCCCCTGAGGTACGGGGGCCACATCCCCTTGGGTCTGCAGGATCAGTGGGCGGCATTGTTGGTGGACCTACCATGGCCTGAGGCACTGCAGGCGGCGGGGACAGGGCTGTGATGCTAGGCTGCGTGGGAGCGCACTGACAATGAAGGCACCGGTTAGGCTGTCCACCACGGTACCTGGGAGTGAAATCCTGCCCTTGGGGGTTCATTTGAGTGGTGTGCGTCTGTACGCGGTGCCATTTTGTCAGCCTGAGGCGCCATTTTGTCCTGGACCGACAGATGCAGGATCTGCATGTCAGTCAAGGTACCTGCCCTGGCCTCTACCGTTTGCTTGCCAGCGTAGGTTCGGGCTTCCTCTGCACCTCGGCATGGACCTGGTAGGCTTACCGCGCTCACACATGGAGCTGGTAGTGCTGCTATGTGCAGGCACCCCCGCAGGCCTAGGCCCAGTACTAGGGCAGAACCCATCGGGAGATTTCCCCATTTCAGTGCCATCGGGCCCCTCGGCGCTGGGACCGGGAGGATCTATGGATCCCTCAGCCGTCACAGCTTGATCTTCGCCTACGCAGTGGAGGCAGAGTTCATGCGGGTCAGAAAGGATCTGTCGCAAGAAGGGCACCTACTAAAGCCCGCTGGGTCCAACAAACATGCACCTGATTACGGTGTACACCAAAATTCTTAGCAATTAAAAAATATAAGGAAAAACAGTAGGACCAAGGTCCCAGGGGAAGAAAAACGCGTGGAATTAGGAGGGGAAAAGGCCTGAACCAAAGCACAGGTGAAGCCTGTCCGCTCCCGTCGACTTGTAAAAGAGGACTGGGTTGTGGAGCCGGAGGGAGGAGGCAGGGGAGCGCATTTGCTCCCGGTGCCACTCGCCTGCGAGCTATTAAATTTAAAGGGGAAAATACTTTTCTGGGGTGAAAAAGGTTCCGTTGCCGTCCCTAGCGAAGGACGCCCAGGCAGTATGGAGGAAAGGGGACGGGGCATGGGAGTAACATCTGATCTGCAGAGAGCTGGTGCTAGAGTTCTAATGAACTCTAGCAGGGAGGTATTTATGGAGCCAAAGTTGGATGTAGCGAGGCCCCAGGCCCCAGACAGCCTTGTGGATGATGCAAAGGGTCTTGAATTTGGTCAATGTAGTCACTGGGAGCCAGTGGAGAGATTTTAGGGCTGGAGAGATGAAGTCCCTGGGCTTTAAGCCAAGGATACGTCTTGCAGTTCTATTCTGGATTCGTTGAAGATGGTGAAGGGAGGAAAGAGGCAGATTGAGGAAGAGGCTGCTACAGTAGTCCAGCCTAGAGAGAACCAGCGCTTGGGAGACATTGAGCTTCTGGGGAAAGATGGGGAAAGATGAGGAAAGGGAGAAGGCCTCTGAGGAGGTGGAGCTGAAAGTTGGACATCTTGGCAAGGGCCATGATGTGAGGAGAGACAGAGAAATCAAAGAAGACCCCAAGGTTGTTTGCATCACAAGAGGGTGAGGGGTGGGGATCCAAGGAGGGCAGCCAGAGAGTGGGAGGGAAACTGGGAGCAGGTGTCCCAATGAGAAGGATATCTGTCTGGCTGGCATTAAGGCAGAGATCCTTAGCAGAGCACCACGCCTGAATACCAGTCAGACAATCTGGTATGAGAGAGTAAGAGGAGGAGGTAGAGGATGGAAGCTTAAAGGAGAGCTGTGTGTGATCAGCAAAACACTGGAAGTGCAGCGAGAAAGTAGAGATCAAGTGGGCCAGAGGGGCAAGGTACGCCACAGGTAGAGTGAGGCGGAGGAGAGGCGAGTTGCACTTGGGAGGGTCCGGTCTATGATGCCTAGGGTATCACGGAAGACGATTTATGAGGATTGCATGATTGTCTGAGTCACTTACTTCTATATCAAGGTTAGGGACAGACCAGCGCCTCCAAAAAGAGATGAGCTACACTAGGAAAGTAAAGCAAAAAGACTTTACCTACCTTCAAAAGTCAGGACAGGAATCAACCAATAGCAAAAGATCTGAGGGTTCCATTGATGTCAATGGAGGGGCAGCTGCTAAAATAAAATATTTTCTAACAGTGATGGTCTGCAGGCACCTCAATCCACATCCCTTTTAGGTTTACACAAAGCCGGAGTGAGACAGGAGTTCGCTGGTTCAAACGCCTCCAAATGTTTGAAAGGTGCATTTGATTTCATAGGTCACCCCCCCCAAACCTCTGTAGACCTGTGAGAATGCTGTGAGGGGTCAAATGCGAGACGGGCATGTAGCCATTTATTAAATGATAAAGGTGTGATAAATGCCTTACTTTCCCTAACCTAATGAAGGTTTCCCTGCCTGTCAAACTACGACTAGAGGAAAGCACTCTAAACAGTTTCTGACCCTCACACTTCTTCATACAACAGAAATCATGTAGGCATCATATGGCTATTCAACTTAATAAAACAATAGTTGTATTCAAACGTAAACTTTGCAAACAACTATCCTTGTGACCAGGGTCGGATCTCCTTCCCCAGGAATCAGTGAAGATTTTTCAGCACAAAAAGGTCAGATCAAGAAAGTTATTTCCAAGATGTAAGTCCTGCTTTCAATAAAACAAAACGGGTTCTTCCTTCTTGACAAGTTTTCTATTTGACACTTGAATCAGTCAATCTTCACAACAATTATCAAAGTTCCACAAGCTTTATCTTCATACTTTCAGTCAGTATTCAAAGTAATTCCTCTTTGTTGCAGAACCACTACTTTCCCACTTACTCAAACATAAAAAGGGTGGCAGGATGATTTTACCACAGTTCATCATATAAAGATATCAATTTGAATACTTTCCTTCCAACACAACTTTATACCACACTGTAGTACTTTTATTGTCTTCTTCCTGGTTCACTAACCTACCTGGACTAACCTCCAATAGTATACTCTCCTTCCAGGATAAAACTCCTACTCCTAATCCTACTACAAGTACATTGTGGTATTGTTCACTTCAAGCTTTAGGTAAGTATTCACTTTCAACAGCCACATTGGGATTCACAGCTTCCTCCATAAGGATACCATACACATTGATGCTGTTTGTTCCACTAATTTGATTGCCATACGCAATGCAGGTAAATCCCCCCCACCCCTTCAAGGATTTCTACAAGGAGGGCTTTTCACAGATCCCTTCTACAACATCAGTCAACTGTTGGTATCGTTTCTTTTTAAATGTTCCATCTTTAGAAAAGTTATATCCTTCTCATTTATAATTTCCTCCTCTTGGCTTAGGCAATGCTGGGTTTCATTTTCCCTTTAAAATAATCTTCCTGTATGTTGATTACATTTGTTTTGGTTGGATATTGTCCCCTCTTTACTTGACAATGAAAGCTACAAAGTTTCTTTGTTCGATTTTTCTCAAAACAATCGTTATGCCATTATTGCTTTATTTAATTAGTTTGGTATTCAAAACACTTCCACCCCCTCTGCACTTTAGCAATGGGCTTACAATGCGTATCTACGCAATGTCCTTTTGCAACCATTTTTTCAATGGAATTATTACTGAAAAAATGCCATTGAAAAAACTCATCAAAATATATATGGGGGATCGTCAGGGGTTAAAAGGGATAAGAAGTGGGTTGGGGTGAGGTTAATTACATAGGGAAATGGGTGCTTGGGGAGGGATCCCCCCCTAAAATAAATAAAAATGTTGAGTTTTTGATGGATTTGTGTGGGTGAAAATCCATTTAAAAAAAAGAAACTACTGTCAGCAAAACGGCATAGAACCACTTGATTAGCTCGGTATTCAAAACCATTGTATCCCCTCTTCACTTTAAAAGTAAGGTTACAATGTGTCTCTGCTAGATTCCTTTCAAGGTAAGAGTTATGCTTTACTTAATTAGCCCAGTATTCGAAACCATTGTGTTGTATCAACGGTCTACTACGGAGCGCACCAGGGTTTCCTACCGATGGACTTTCTCTGCACCCATCCTTCAAACTGGGCCTCTGTTGCATTTTCGTTGCATGCGCTTAAATATTCAAAAGTCCCACTCAAGTGTGGGTCATCAGAACCACTACATCGTATATTATGGTTCTGAACCTGAGCTCCTCCTCCTCCTCGTCCCAGTATCATGAGCATTTTTGGGACTTGGAGTCCCTAATGTTATGATTTATTTTAACCTTATTTATTTCACTCTGGTTGAATGTTTTATTCAATGTACTTTTAGGAGAGGCTTCCAAAGAAATGGATGATTGGGTTTTGGTTTTATAATTTCAACCTAAACTGATGGTATCAATTATTTTATTCTTCCATATACCATTTTCTACATTGACCATACAGATTTCCACAACTGAGAAATTGTGTAATTTTAGGAGGGTTAGCCTTACTTTGACAACAGGGCATTATGTACTCCAGTACTATGCAAGTCTCATACTCAAGAGGATGAATACCAGGTCTCTCCTAACAGTCATCCCATTCCCTTGGTGGCCTTCTCCTTCCAGGTGATACACCTGTCTAGTACTACCCCCCAGGGTTAGGATCAGGCAGCGACTGCCTTCCCCTGGCAACCTGGGAGGAGACTTTAGGCAGGGTTTCTGTGAAGACTCTGAGGATTCATCACAGTGCACAGCTGGAGACCATGAGCAAGGCATCCATTAAGATTTACAAGCTGGATCTATGTGCAAGTAGGTGGAAGATGATGTGAAGGATCCTCATGGAAGCTCTGGTGCCGATTACTCAGATGACAAAGATTGGGTCCTTCTCAAACCGAGGACCCCGTTTCAGGCTCCCCCTCTCCTTCATCCTGCGCAGCAAGTTGGAACCTCTATCTGCAGTCTCTGCAAACTGCCCTGAAGCTCAGTGAATCAGAGGCGGGAGCCCTGGTGTGATGCTGGAGATCAGAGAGCATTGTTGCTGGTATCCTGAAGTGCTGCTCCGTTGCTGGACTCCTTCATCTGCGGGAACCTCATAATGGGCAGTCTTGCATCTTTAACTGCTGACCCGAGCTTCCTCTCACTTGATCCAAAGGGTCATTTATTGTTCCTTGCCACTGGTGTCATGTTCACTGCCTTGTGGGTTATTTCACAGCCAGGGTGGTTGGGGCTGAGGGGGCGTGTCTGGTGTCCTGCAACCTTGCCATCATACAGCCATCCATTCCAAGGAGCTCTACTTGCAGACATTGCATTTTACGAACAAATTCTTACTGTCAGCGATGGGACAAACCACACTGCTCCCCACCCACCTCCCGTCCCTCTAATGGTTCATTCTGCCTTCCTCCTGCCTCCACCCTGATGTTCAGTCTTCTACTACCTCTGCTAATATTCCTCCTCTCCCCCTACAACTCCTCCCACATGACTGCTACTCCTCCCACTACACAAACACCCTCCTTTCATCCAGTACCATTCAAATCTAATCCACCCTTTGCACTCACTTCGAATCACTTATCACACAAACACACACTTTCAAACTACAGTACACTTCCTCAAATCCTCCAAAACATTACCTGCTCCCCAAGCAGCCTCTAGATTCCTCTGCTTCTTCTCCTCTCCTACTGGTCTGTTAGACTGCTTTCCTCCTCCTCTATCCCCACCCTGGAAACCCACAAGTCCTGTTTCCTGTTGTCCTCCTTTAGTCCCATCCTCTTTTCCTCTTTGGATGAAGTGTTAAAAAGGGAGCTAATCCCCTGCTCCCTTCTCTCGCTCGGGATCACATTCGAACCTTGATGGCAGTCAGGATGTTACTGGGGCTCGGCCGTGATAGGGAGACCCAGAATGGGTCTCTAGGCTAGGCCCACACTACTTTGGGGATAAATCCTTTTCTGAGGGCTGCTACTGCCTCACTGGTGCTCCATCGTCAAATCTTCCTCATGTGACCGCGCCAGGGCACACTGGCATGCTCCCCAGGTTGTGATGGCTGCGATGGAGAGGGGTTTCTGCGATTTTTCCGGTTTTGAAGGAGCATCTCCCAAGGAGAGGTAGAACTGGTCTGGCACTTCGCTGGTGCAGGTTAGGTGAGCCCTATGTAATCCCCCTCTATTACTCTGGCAGAGGTAAGGCACATGGGTAGGGTACTTTGCACCACAATGTACTGGTACAGGGAGTGGCTGGGGAGGAGTAGGCTCAGTTCAGGTGGTTTTCGGGCTTGGGTTGTGGCCATTTCCCGCTTCTTGACAAGGCCAGCGCATTAGCCTCATCACACTATTTTGGAGGATTCTGGGCCTCTTTTCCGGGCCCTCAATGTTTTGGGTTTTTTCACCCCTTTTATTTATTCTGGTTCCTCGACTTCTTTTTGATGGTCAGAGGGAATTCTCCAACAGTTCCATTGCCATTGGAATGCTTTTAACCTTATTTAAGGAATAGGTTATTGGGTAGCCCATAAGGTATCCAGTCCCAGTGGTGCCTCTCAGACACCCCACTGTTACCAGAGGGTGACTATCTTCCTACATTGGTTTTAGGGAGTAGGTTCCTGGTAGCTATACTTTAGCTTTGGGCATTGTCAAGGGGTGCAAGCCATTTTACTGCGTTGGTAATAATATAAGAGACTCCACTACATCGGTGATCAGTTTTCCACCGAAACTAGGAGAAACAGCGATTGCAAGATTACTTTACGCTGACATCACTCTGATGGACCAAACACCAATTGGTTTACAAAGACAGTTAACCAATCTCGCAAGATACATCAAAACAAATAAACTACAAATCAATCAAGAAAACCAAGATCATGGTTCTAGGGAAAAGCCAAAAGAAAACCAGTCGGCCGAAGAAAATCTCATGGCAACTTGAAAACAACCAAATTGAATTGGTGACGGGATTCAAATATTTGGGGGTAATGTTGGACAACTCCCGCTCCGAAACATGCATGCAACGCTTCATCTGGACAAAAGTAAGATCTTTAGTAACTCAAGCACGCATGCTAGATACAAAATGTTGCCGCTTCTTGCTGCTCCCTCTGCTAAATTACTACAGAACAAAAGTGGTCCCTACTTTGCTATATGGAGCCGAAGCTATGCCAGCACTCCCAGAGGAAATTTGGGCAAAAATCAAAGGCTTCTTTTGGAGGTCTGTCCTGCTACTCCCGAACTCAACATCAATGCCAGCTATTAGAAGGGAGCTAGGACTTATTTCCCTCGAAGCCCTAGCAGAAAATAGCAGCATGCACCTCTACCGAAATATCTTACTTCTGGAAGCATTACCTCTATATAATCTGCTTCAGAAAGAAATCCAGTCAGGCAGAACAAAAATGTTGGTGGCCTGGGTCGCAAAGAAAAGGGCGAAACTGGCGACCATCGAGTGCTCAGAAGAGGAATTGCTACAGAACTCATTAAGAACAAAGAAAAAGATAGAGGAACTAGACTGGGTCAACACTCAAGAGAGGGCTGACAAAAACAAGCTCTTAAACCATCTGCCACCTTTCTCCAGGAAAGTAAACGACCCAGCCGAAATTTACAAAATATTCCCTAGCAAACCGCTCCGAAACCTTTTTCTCAGAGCCCGATTGAATCTTCTTCCGACCAACGAGATTCGCTTCATCAGAGGTCTATCGAACTGAAACGTTTGCAGACTCTGTATAAAAATGGATGAAGCAGAAACTATTCGTCACCTTGCAACCAGTTGTCCAGCACTACTAACAACCAGAAAAAGCTATCTAAAGCCGGTCCTGGCGCCGTACGGGGACCGTGAAGAATCGACCTGGTGGCCACGCATGATCAATGGCCAGAAAACTGCATGGGCAATTGCAACTGCAAAAATTCTACAGATCGCCCTAGGGAAAATCGAAATGGAATCCCAAAATACAAAAATACCACAAGAACTGGAAGAGGCATGAAATGTAAACGAAAACGTTTATTCGATCTAACTAAGCAAAGGACAAAGAAATCGACGTTTTGTAAAAACAATTAATTTTGTTAAACACAAATAAAAAAAATAAAAAAAGATACCTTTTTGGTAGCCATTGGGGTACCAATTTTTATTTTTTTGTATTTTTTAGGAATTCCTTTGTTCTAGGGGACCACACATGTTGAGATGGATTTCCAAAATCAACACTGGGGCTAGATTTTGGTAGGTCAACCTATTATTGTGAACAGAAAAGACACTAAAGTCTGGCCAAACCCAACCAAGGTAGGAAGCAGAGCGGCAAGGCTTACACTCAGGTGTGTGAGGATGGTCTAGGGCTACAATGAGACTCACAAAGATCACGCCAATAATTCCAGTTAGACAGCAAAGTACAAAACAATACAATGATTTATTAGGCCTTAAAACACACACTAACCAATGAAACCTCTAGATAAGTATTGTCACACAACTACTATAAATTACAAATGTACAGTCACCCAGGGGCGTCCTAGCGGGACCCACAACACTTTACCTAAAACAGTTTATCAATACTCTGAAGAACTGTGTGTGGTAAAGTCAGTGATAACGCAACTGATTAAAAACCAGTGCAATACAGATCAGTTATAAGGTTTAGAAAAACACTACACAATCCCCTGCCCGCTGTTCTAGCCATCCAAGGCTCTTCCACGGGTGGCTTTTTGTTGCCCTTTGTTTATGTGGGAAGGCAACAATGGCAACCGTCACCTAGTCCATTTCCAATTTCAATGTGGGGGCCATTTTTGTAACATTGTTTTTTTCTCCTACGGGAGATGGGCTTGCGCTGAACTGAACCTCCCACTGGATGGAAAAAAGAAAAGAAAGCATTTGGCACCCCAGTGAATCCAGGGTGTGAATAGCTTTCACGCCCTGGCAGGGGGGGTGGACATGGGCTTTAACAGCCCGCAGCCCAAGCTGAGGCCCTCGCTTCACTCAGGCCTACCAAAGCTCAGGCTGGAGAGCCTTTAAAGCCCATGTGCGCCCTTCCCATCGGGGCATGAAAGCTATAAAAGCAATCCTACGATAGATTCCTAACACTTTGTAAGTGTTAAGCCCTGAGATGGAATAGGGCCTAGTATTCTAGCATCTCCAGTTTCAAAAGTTATACTGTTCAGTGTAAGGGTGCAGAAGGAAGAGACTGACACACAGGTCGACCTCCAGCCAGAGGGAGATTCCCTCCAATCTTCACAATCCTCTCTACAGGGTCCCAGACCCGGTTTGTGTGTGTACCTTTCACAACTTCTTGTTGGGTCCTAGACCCTCCTTGGCCTCTTCCTAGGCCTCAACCCTTGCGGCGTATCGATTGGGCCCCATTATCCTCCCTACATATACCAGCCAATCTGACCATCACCGCAATTACCTTTAGGGACTCCAGCGCACAGAAGTGGTTCTTTTGAGGACTGGACTTGGCCATCCATTCCTCCTCTGCAGTCATCTGTTTCTGTGACCCGTGACTACTGGCAATGTAAGTATGGCTCACCGCAGTCCACCTTCCTACGGAGCCTTTACCTCTGCCTGGTCACACAGTCCGCCGTCTCTGAACCCATGCCTCACAGCTTCCATGCCTGCTGCTGCTCAGGGGCTGGTTTTACCCTGACTCCTTTGGTCCTCTAGCTCCAACTCTCTGCAGAACAAACGTTTATCCAAGCAGAGAGTGGCGTGGGGGGAGGGGGGGCAGATATCTTTCTTCAGCAGTAGCCTCCCTCTGGAACGGCCTCCCTACCCCTATCGGACTTGAGCCAGATCTCCTTAAGTTCCGGAAGCTTCTCAAGACATTGCTTTTAACCATCCTCATTCCCTCTCGCCCTCCCTTGCTAATGTCCCCCTGCTGCGGCGACGGGTTGCATGGTCCCTTATGTGCCTTACAGGGGCCAGGTCCTCCTCGATCAGTCTACCCCAGCCCCCCTATAACCAGCACTTGCCCTCGGGCACCCTTCCTCGACTAGTCACTGAGTCTGGTCCACCCCTGTCCTTGCACTAGTTTGACCCTTACCCCTGGTTCCCCTGGCACTTGCCCTTCCTGGTGCCTCCCCTTAGCACTTGCCCAGCCTCGGGTGCCAACTCCCTCCTGCCCCTTGCCTTATTCCCTTCCCCTGCACTTCTTGTCACTGCACTTGCACAATCCGAATGTCACAAGGCCTAGTAGAACCGTTATTGCTGTTTTCTCCTCTGTCCCCCTCACCTTTGTCTTGTGGCGCCTGGAAACACTTTTTGCTGTATAGGCACCATACAAATATTTAATATATAAAATAGACTGTTCGTTCTAGTTCTCTGCATTGCTCTTTCTTGTTCTGCACCTCCTCCTCGTCCCAGTACTTTACTTAGTTAAGTAGGTCTCCCTTAGGTAGTCCCTGCTCTTCCTCGTCTCAGTAGTTATTACGTTTTTGGGCTTACCGACATACACGAGAATATGGAGTTGGGTTTTATGGGATAGGAAGGTGTGCATGGAGTGGGTGGAGGGTTGGCATGCCGCATTCTCTTCTCCAGAGATGTTCTCCCTGGTTCCAGAGGGGAAGTCTCCCCCTATTAGATCCTCGCGCTGAGCACCACACCCAGGGAAGATGCCATTGGTTGTAATTCAGAGTTACAAAACTCAGGAAAAGTTCAGGTAAGTATCTATCTCCGACCCAACACTCAAGAAAACGCTCAGGGGGTATCATTGACTAGACCAACAACAATCTGAGTCAGGGGAGGGAGAAATGGGGAGAGGATTTATGCCCATGTAACCCTAAAGAGGAAAGGGAGGGGAAAAATTATAAGTTACTCACTGTAGTGACTAACGTACCCTTAGTCCATAGTCCCCTTTCCTTCATACTGCATGGGGCGTCCCTTCCAAGGGACGGGAGATGAAACCTTTTTCACCAGAAAAAATCTTCTTCCCCCTTTAAATTTAGGAGGTGCGCAGGAGTGCGGCCCAGGGATCATGCGCTGCCCTGATTGCGCCCTCTGGCGCCACACGTCAGTCCCCATTGATGCGTTGACAATAGATTTAACATTTCCTAATGACACCAGTATTATTAGGGTGGAGGTTTGTTTGTTTATTCATTTGTAACACGCTCCAGACCCGAAGGTATCAGGGCGCGAGAGTTGCAAGTAGGTTCTTAGCTTAGTTACACAGTATCTACGCAGGAGATAAAAATGAAACATATACATGTATGTACATGATGAAAGGGGCCAGTGCAGTTATACATATGTTACACATTAAGGTAATTGCAGCTAGTGTACCTAAGGATGGGGTTAGAGATTGGAGGATTTGAGCCAGGAGGTACATTTGGATCTGAAGTTCTCATATGGCTGATCTTCTCGGATTGCAGGTGGAATGTAGTTCCAGAGCTGGGCTGCTTTAATGGGGAAGCTATTGCCACCTACCTTACAAATTTTAAATCTAGGGATCAGGAGGGAGTTGCTGTGGGCTAGTCTAAAGGGTCTGGTGGAGGTCCTTTTATGGAATCTCTCAGCGAGATAGCTAGGGGCGGCGTTGTTCAAGGATTTGTCGGTGAGGGACACAATTTTCAGTTTGATTTTGTGAATTGTGGAAAGCCAGTTGTTGAGATGCCTGATCTCCGAGATATGGTCTCTTTTGGCCACTCAAAGGGCAGCTCTAAGGGTGTTGTTTTGGAGTGTTTGGATTTTCTTGATGATTGCTTTGTTAGAGCCAATGTAGAGGGCATTGCAGTAATCAAGCCTGGACAGAAAGAGGGCTCTGGCCAGGATAATACAGCTGTTTGAGAGGAAGGGTTTGCCAGTCCTGATGAGTTTACACGTGTAGCCAGTAGTGGAAGCCAATGTGTTGACTTGTTTGGTGAAGGAGAGGGTTGAGTCAAGATAGAAGCAGAGAGTTTTAACCTCACTGGCCACTTTGATGAGGATGCCATCAATTAAGAAGGAGGTGTATTCACACCCTAGTTTATTGAGGTTGGTGGAGGTACTGAGGATGAGTTCTGTTTTATCATCATTCAGGCATAGACCATGATTAGCCATCCATGCCTGGATGATGAGATTCACCCTATTCACCAAGGCCAAATCCTTAACATAATCCCCTGAAAGTGAGAGGAGGATCTGTATATCATCTGCATAGTTAGTGTAGGTGATACTAAGATTGTCAAGATCATCAAAAAGATGCTTAGTGAATATGTTGTATAACGTGGGAGAGACACACAATCCCTGGGGGACGCCACAAGTGATAGGGATGGGGTCTGCGTATGCTGAGGGCGAGAACACCCGCATGGACCTTTTACTTAAGGAGGACTCAATCCAAGTTATGGCCTCCCTAGAAAAGTGAGCAGCTGAGTCTAGCTGACTGCATAGGACCTTGTGTTCAACAAGGTCGAATGCAGCCGAGAGGTCGAGGAGAAGGAGGAGGGCAGATGTCCCTTTATCCCTTAGTTCATCTACTTGGGTCTTTAGGTTTATAAGGGCCGTCTCTGTGCTGTGTTGTGGACGGAAACCAGATTGGCATGCTCCTAGAAGGTGGTGTAGTTCCAGATATTGCTGGATTTGAGTGTAAGCAACCTTGTCAAGGATTTTTAATAGAAAGGGTATGGTTGTGATGGGCCGGTAATTAGTGGGTATTGAGGGGTCAAGTGTTTGTTTTTTTAGTAGGGGGAGCACCCATGATTCTTTCAGGTTAGCGGGGATGATCCTGGATGCAAATGATGCATTAATAAGCTTGGATACAAAGGGGGCTAGGTCCCTGGCTGCGTCCTTGATAAGCTGGGCTGGACAGGTGTCGCCCTGGCAGTTGGAGAGTTTGAGTGAAAGTATTTTTTCGACTTCAAGGATAGAAGTTTGTGTGGTGAGCTGGGTATTTTAGGTGTCTTAAGGTTGCGCTGAGTGACGGTGGTAGGAGGGATGTTGGGTAGCGGTACATTAAAGGGCAAGTTCAAGGATGCTTTTTTTTGGGCTATTTTATTTTGGAGAGTGGCTATTTTGTTGGAGAGCGCGTGTTGGATACCGGAGCACCAGTTTTTGTCTTTGGTACAAGTGTCTGGTGTGGAGAGGGGTTTCAATCTCTTTGAGGATGGTAAAAAGCTCCTTCAAGCTGGAGTTAGCTTGGGAGATCCGGGTATTGTATGATTCTTTTTTGGCCAGGCAGATTTCTTTTTTGTAGAGGGTGATCTTAATGAGTTTGGTTTTATGGTCTTCCGTTGGGAGTAATCGCCAGGCGGTCTCACAGATCCTTTTTTTTCTTTTCAAGTCTTTGAGGTAAGGGGTGAACCATTTGTTCAGGTGAGTTTTGGGTTTACTGGGCCTTAGTTTGAGCGGAGTAATTAAATCTAGCGATATTGCCATGATTTTATTGTATTAGTCGACCAATGTTCCTGGGTCAGTATTGCCTGGAAGGGAGTTAAGAGTGGGAAGGATGGTTGGGGTGGGCCTATCAGCAGTGATGTTCTTTTTACTTCTGTTTAAGGTGGGGTGTTTGGGGGGCGGGGGGCTCACGGTGGGGAGAGGTCTGGTGGTCGTGAGTGCAAAGGACACAAGGGAATGGTCTGTCCAAGTTAGGGGAGAGATAGAGGTGATGTTAGCAAGACCATTGGAGACAGCTACCCAATCTAGTATTCTTCCTTTGTTGTGGGTGGGTGAAGAGACTTTTTGAAGTAGGCTGAGATCAGTCAAGATGGAGGCAGTGTTCAAGGCAGATTTATAGAGGGGAGCATTGTAGCGCAGGTTGAAATCGCCAAGGAGTAGAACTTGCGATGAGTTTTTAAGGTTGTTGGAGAGTAGGGAGGAGATGTCCTCCTCGAAAGATCCAATGGGTCCTGGTGGTCGATAGATCATGTGTAGAGTTAAAGGTTTTGGAATTAGCCAGTGGTAGTTTTACTGTAAGCGTTTCACAGGATTGGAGATTTTGAGAGGGAGCAAGTCTCATGGCGAGGCTAGATTTGAAAATGATGGCGATGCCGCCACCTCGCGACTCAAGTCTATCTTGTCTGAAAATAGTATAGCCATCAGGCACAGTTGGCATGAGAATGGGTCCTGCTGCAGCGTGTGGCCATGTCTCGGTTAAGGCGAGAAAGTCGAGGTTATCCGCCAAGATCAGATCTGCAATTTCTGTAGCATGAGCTACCAGGGACCTGGAGTGCCCCCTTGAGCAGTGTATAAGGGAGTCTTTACTTGCAGTCTGGTGTTTGGGGTCAGACATTTTGAGATGAGGAGCTGCGCATTGCTCAGTGGTGTCATTGGTGGTAGGGTGGTTATTGTGATGTTTGGAGTTAGTTGAATTTTGGTTGAATGAGTGGTTGTTAATGGTGTAAGAGCTAGGTGTGAGTCTGGCCGGCGGTTCAAATAGTTTAGCCAGTCTTAATAAAGTCTGAAATTTCTGATAATTGTGTTGCAAGTATAAGAGGTGGATTTGGTGTTGAAAGGCTTGGCTGAGTTGCGAACCTGGTAGCCGAGTGGGGACGGTGGCCTGCTGAGTAGGCGGCCGAAAGGGCTTGCCTGTCCGTAGGTTGCAGTCCCTGGACCACCATGTTCGGTCCGGGTGGAGAGATGGAGGAACGTTGATCATCTCGGATTGAGAGCCCCGCTCCTGGTTCCATGAGGCTGCGAACTACAGATGAATCCTCCTCATCCTCAATCCTGTGTGTGGAATGGCAAATAGGACCGCCACCAATAGACCCAGGAGATGTTGGTACCACCATGCTGAGGAAGTTGGTGGAGGCCCTCTTGATGGCCAGGATCTTGTCCTCCGACGGAAATACCTTCTCGGAGCATGTGTCCCAGATGAGGCCCAATAATGTCGGAGTCTGTGTGGGCTGCAGCAGGGACTTCTTGAGATTGAGCGAGAAGCCCAGATCGTGCAGTGTGTTCATAAGGGCATGGGAGGAGTGGTGAACAGCTTCTGGAGGTGAAGCCCTGACGAGCCAGTCCTCAAGGTATGGGTAGATGTGAATGCCCTGCGCTCTGAGGAGGGCGGCCACTGTATTCCTGAACCTGGTAAAGACCCTGGGGGCCGAGCTGAGGCAAAAGGGAAGGACCTTGTATTGAAAATGGCAGCCCATGATCCTGGACCGTAGGAAAGAATGATGGGGCTGCCAAATCGGGACGTGTAAGTATGCGTCCTTCAGATCCAGGGAGCACATCCAGTCTCCCTTGCACAAGGTCTCTGCTATAAAAGATGGCATAACCAGCTTGAATTTTTGCAGGGGTAAGGATAGGTTGAGGGTGGAAAGGTCCAGCACAACTCTCAGGCCTGCTTTGCTGTTCTTCAGAATGGCGAAAATCCTGGAGTAATAGCCCAAGCTTCTCGATTTTAAGAAAAATCGAGTTGTACTTGTTTAGTATCAATAAAAGATACTTTTCTCATCTCTACAATTTATGAGGCCAAAACAAATGCCAGCTAAACAATTTGAAAACTGGTGACCAGAGATAGTAATGCTCTTCAATTGTGCTCCCGTGACTCACAAAAGCGAAGCCTTCCTTTGTCCCCCGACTCATTTTAGAAAAATCATTAAGAGTGGTTTCGAACATTTTTATTTTCAGGAAAATAAAGAGTATTTGTGACAACAACATCCTTATTATACTGCTCCATGTCCTGAAGACCGCTATACTAGCTAAGACCGACATCAGTGATATTGCCTGATCTTGTGGCACATGCCGAAACATATGTCAACTATCACAAGTGGCTTTAGACATCTATAAGTCAGTCACAGTTGTGGCTTAACATTTTTCTCTGCTATCCCCTAGAATGTGATTGTGTAATATAAACTGCACCTATACACGTAATAACCCCACTCATGTTTTATATACGTTTTTGATATGTCATTTGTATTAAATTTCTAAAATGTCTTGTTCTATTGAGTAACCACTTTTTGGTTTTTAAATTATGTTTATCAAGTCTGTAATAAATTAAATATTCTGAGTTATATATTTCTCTCTGTGTTGGGCAAGCTTTTCTAAGATGTTTGTTTCTCTTTCATCCATTTAAACTGGATATTTTAGACAAGCCTCTGTTGGGGAGACTATCCTTATAGATTTTGAGTTTTGAGAGATTGGGTAATTGCCTTCAATGTTCTCGTGTTACACAATGCATATCACACTGGCAAATACTCTCCTTTTGTCTCAAAGCTAGCAGTGATCTTGGCATGCATTCTGGCATCGGTCCTGCCTGGCTTCAGAACAGCGACCTCCATAGTGTGCAGAGCAGCTTGCAGGCCCTCGCATCAGAATGCAGCGCACAAAACAGCTAATGATAGGCCATTATTCACAGAATGGTTTTGTCCCTTATGGGAAGGGAGGTGCGTTAGGGTGTGGGTCGTTGGTGTGCACAAAAGCCTCTCTGCAGGAGTGCTTGTGATATCACACATTACCTTTCAGAGGAGGCCCCCCCTTTTGTCTGTGGCCCGCCCTACTTTTGACTCTGGTCCCCTTGGTGCCCCTCCTAAATTTGATTCCTGGCGACGCCACTGATGAGGAGTACTTTAGTTTGATTTGTTAGACAGGGAATATCCATCCAGCGATAGGGTTAGTGAGGTATTTTCTTTAAGTTAAAAGAAAAACACTTCAAACCTATGTCCTCTGGTACGAGTTATTTTCTGGCTTACCCCTGGAGACAGTCTACCCTTACTGACAGTTTATGGACTGATCCGTTTCCCCATCAAAACAAGCAAAAAGCAAAGGCAGTAAAGCAGACGGCTTTAATTATCGCCAATAAGTCAGATCAGCAGTCAAAACAAAGTAAAAAAGAAAGGGTGTCCCATATAGGCGTATGGAAGGAAAGCAGCAAGATGAAGATCTTTCCTAACAATGAGGTAGGAAGATTTTTGTGAGTGAGCCTTTACTACACTTCCTATTAAATAACATTGAGGGGGGGTCTTCCTTCATTGCTGCATCCCCTGCCAGGACTTCTGCTTTTTGAACTAACTTCTGGATCACTTCATTGGGGTCTCCTCCTGTCCTCTCTGGGGTTGTTCGCTGCTGAATCTACACCTGTGAGATAAAAACAGACTTACCTTCATTTTCCCCATACACACAGTTGCCCTTCTGACGTTGTCCCCTTTAACTCTATGGAGCTTCCTACTCAGGGGCCTATATGACCTTTTATTGTGTGGTAAAATGTATTCTTCTATTTTCTTCCAAATGCTTGTCTTTATATGTTATGTGTCTTCCACAGTGGAGTAACTGTGCTGAAAATGTTGGGGGGTGGGGGGACATGACATCTGAAGAAAAGGTGCCCCAGCCAAACGAATGGGGACAAAATGGCGTGCCATGAAAGTTGGGGAGGGACAAACACCCCTGTCCCCCCCCTAAAATTACACCCATGGTCTTCCACCAGGTTGTAGAATTACAATATAAAAGAGGAGTGGGTTATTTCTTTTTGACAATGCACTGTTGTGCTGACACCAGGATGTTTAACTATGTTAGAATGTCTGGATCTCTTCTCTTCCAGGGCTCATCACTATAAATTGTGTACATATCCACGATAGAAGACCCACAGTAAATTAAATGTGTGCGGAGAGTCCTCAAAGACAGCTAATTTCTTCATAATATCCTGTGCATTTGTATTCTGTGTGTTATGTACAAGTACATATTTGGACTAATAAGAGTTCAATATGTGTAAAGTAATAAATGCATATATTTTTCTGTATACTCTATTTTTTGGGGGGTATTTGTTCATTTGTGTCGGTCTGCTTTCCCTCCCTGAAAGTTAAGCCAGATCGGCCTGCCCCATTACCTATCTTGAAAAGGTGTTTGACATTTTTTTGGCGAAGTGCTGTCACACCTCCCTACAGTTAGTGGTTGTACAGCACTTCACAAGAGGTTGTACAAAAACGACCACAACTGCAAAGACATATTCGTGAACATCAAACCGCTGCAGAAGTCATTACCCTAAGGATTCCATAATAAAACAAGACTTACCTGAAACAGTGTTTCTCGCTAGTACAAAAATATGTATTATTGCCAATATGGTGTGTGGGCAATCCCTTATTGTATCTCGTTGCATGGTACCCTGTCTCTTTGAACTATCCTTTTCACCTCTTGAGAGTAAAGCCTTGCCTGCTCTGCCATGTGTACCTCTGGGAGAGTCATGCATATACAGATAAGCCCTGCCATCTAGGTGTAGATTGATCTTCCTAAACGCTAAACGCAGGGTCTAGGAAAGTCCTTAAAATTCCCTACATGGTGGTCTACAGAAGAGTAGGCCATGTTGCAAGATACTTGTTAGACTGCTTCCTCTCACTCTTGAGAAGGTTACTGCAAGATAGACAGGACCCCGCCAGAGTCAAAGGTGTGCAATTCATCAGGCACGTGGACTAGAGTCCCATCAGAGCTCTGCAAATAATCTAACTTTCCAGCCTTCGGAAACCACCCACTCCACAACATCAACCTACTGGCTACCAGAAAACAGCACAAAAGATTTCAAATCTACTGGTGCTCAGAAGGCAGCAAGGCCCCAACCTGGGCCCTCATAGTATAAGCAAAATCAAGACTCACACATTGCTTGCCCATTTGGGGTTGGACAGCATTATACATACATATTGCATGAGTTGATTACCTGGCTGAACGATCACAGTCACCTCTGTGGTTGCCTGGTTTCCAGCAGAGTCCGTCACAGTAAGTTGGAAAGTGTAATCCCCTTCCTGCATCGCCGACAGCTGTAATGTTGCGGTACGCACACCCTAAAGAAAAATGTAACAAACTTTAAAAATACAGAAAGTCTAAGTACAAGATACCTGTGCTCTGTATCATTAACAGACATGTAAGGATTAAAGACATGAAATGTATAACTGAGTGAGGGACCATGAAAATGCCTCCAGAACTTTTTTTTTAGCACAAACAGCCCTACACTGGTAAAGCCAAGGGTTCTTTTTTCGCACAGACAGTACACCCACAGATAGTTCCCACATTGGGTGATAACAAGAATTATGTGTCCCTTTAAGGAAACCTCTGGGAGACCATGCTGCAGTGAGTAACTCTTTACTCAGGTTCAGAAGACGAGGTTACAGGTAAGTACTTTAGGTACAAGACATAAGAGACATCCACCAGCATACTCTCTCACAGGCACTTTTGCGCTCAACTGACATTCAGCGAACAATCAGAAGCCATCGTAAATTAACATTCCACACAGGATTTCTAGCAGCTTGCATGCTTGCAGCACCAGGAAAGGGGAGAAGACAGGGACACACCATAACACTCACTGTACAGACAAATGTTGTTCCTTCAAATTCACATGGCAAGTGTTACTGACACCTTGAAGGGAACAAGAGCAATCTACATAAATATTAAAAAATCATGAGCCCAAATGAGCATGCACAGGGTTCCTGTCAATCAAAATAATTCCAGAAACTGCAAAGTGTGTCTTTTTTCACAAAATCAACCTCAGAAGAGGTTTTCTCTTTAACGGACTCATCTTTTAAGGGTGCTCATTACATCTTCGGTCATTCCTACTTGTAGATATTTCCACATAGGTTATGTTGCCACTTTCTTCTTTAGGGACTGCATAGCCTAACCCACCCTGTTCACTAGCTCAGCTTCATCATGAGAACAGGACCCACTGCACTGTCCTAGAGATGCAGCTTTTAAAAGATGCAAGATACTATTTTGTTACCCATGTGAAAGCAGACAACTTTGCAAACCTTTCTTATATGGAACATTCCAGGAACAGGGCTGATCCTCAATCTATGTGTAGAGGCCCACTCTTTATTTATTTATTTGGATTTGTAGAGCGCACGCACGTCAGCCCTATGTTCGAAGTCCCTAGCCTACACATTTCATTTAATTTGCTCATTTGTATAGCACCTTTCAGCATGGGTATGTTCCCAATGCACTGCCGGTTGAACCGCCTTGGAGGGACTGGAGTATGGGAAAGGGTCATTCGAGCTGTATGTGCAAGCAGATGCTAAATTCCAAAAGCACAGGGTGCGCAAGGAAAAATGCACTGGTTATAATCCAATGAAGCCTGAAATTGGTACATTCGGCACAATTCTAAAACATCTGCATTGATTAATTATGGATACATGGTGCATGCTTCCTGCTTTCATTAAGTGGCTACATTCAAGACCACACTTAACCATAAGGCAGCATGCTGCCAACACATGCATTCCCTGTAGTAGAACACATTCTACAATGACCTATAACCCATAACTTGGTCGCCCTTATGGACTTGACCAAGTGCTGCACCCTGGTCAACTGCACAACCCTTCCAAGTGCTATACAATAGCTATCACAAGAGTTCATCTGGTGCAAAGGCTACAATCCGTGCAATACAATGGCTAACCTCACAATATCCTCTGAGCGCAACATCCAGGTCGCCCTCCTGAATTTTTCCAAGTGCAGCACATATGTAGGATCAAGACTAACTGCTCTTCATTGGGCAATCATGTTGTTCTTTGCTTCTGCAGGTCACATTTTAGAGGATATACTTTCTCAATCCCCTGGCTGTGGCACCACTCTCCCACCAACCACCCCCCATTACAAAATGTCCTCCGTTTCAGACTCCCTTGCATGAACAAAGGCTTTTCAAACAATAACCGTTCTACCACTCGACTCTCCCAGTTTGGTCACAGTGCCAAGAGACCATTTGTGGCAAACTCAGCACTTTAAAAACCTGATGATACTTCAGCATGGGCCGAAACGGCCATGGTGAAAAGCCATTCAGCTAATTCTGAAAAATGTGATGAGCAACAAGTTGCCAGTTGCCTGCATTGGGACTATCAGTCGTAGAGACTGTGAACAGTAGCCAAGTTATTCTCAGACCTTGCCCATGATGCTGCCACTTTTAACTTTAGGGAAAATATGAAAAAGTCAATCCTGAGTAATAAAAACAACTAATAGTGGTTAGTTTGTTGCTCACTTTGTGCATTGTTTGAAGTGTATTAGTGCTCCCACTAACACTCACTGCCTCTGGAAGGGGGCCTAGTTTCCTTATCCTTCTGGTGACTTTTGGGAAGTTTGTTTTGTACAACCCTGCATGCAACAATAACTTAAAGGTGGGCCAATGTTTGCCAACATAAAGGAATACCAGACGCCCTAACGGGGTAGCTATGGCAAAGCAGTCTGGCTTACCTCAAAGGCTGATGGTGAAATACGGTTATTTCACAGTTAACCAAAGAAAACACCCACAGTGGTATAATGAAAAAATATTAATTTTATTACAAAATTGAGGAACATACAATCTTCAGGTAAAATAAGCACTATGGTCTAAACATAAAACATAGTAAAAACACAGTCTATTTATAAAAACAATAATGACCAGTTAAGACCCAACCCATTCCTAAACTGTGTTGATCAAAACCTGGTGGTAAACAGAACACAGGCCTAAGTGGTGGGAAGAAAAGGGGAACCATGACCATCAAAACATGCAGCAATGAAGTCAGAATCTGAACGCCATGTAGGAACACCAACACTCAAAGGAAATGCCTAAACCACAGGGACACAGTAGTATGGATAATACCAATGAACAGCATACTGCAAAACTAGCACCTAGGGGGAGGGGGAAGAGGGTGTATACTTTCAGAATACAAGCCAGAGGCTACCAAAGGTCACAGCACAGTAGGCTTATAGCACCAAACCCAATACATTTCTATTCAAATAGATACTGGAACACTTTGCTGCTCAACATTGTAGTTGCGCATTCTAAGAATGGAAGACTTTAAAACACATATGCAATCAACGCTACTTACTAAAAGCCTAGTCTTTGGCCTATAACTCCATGGACCAAACGGAGACTCCGGAAAAATATTCAGATGCAGATAATTAACTACAAACAGTCTTTAGGGGAGTTCCAGTTAAGTACTACATTTCCCCATGGGACAGTCAGTAGGCAGAGTCGTGAAAACGAAGAAGAGCATTAAAAGCTCCAGATGTACCTCACTGTTGCAGAGAAGACCACAACACACCCAGAGGAGACACTCTTCAGAGCTCCAGTGATAGGTTTCAGGGCCAGCAGCCCATAGAGAAAGAGAAGCAAAGCAGGATTCAGGCCAGTAGAAGGATATGGCAAAACGCAGAAGGAGACCTGCAGAAATATTCAATCACGGACCATGGGGAACCCTGGAGTTAAGCATCTTGAATCCCACCAAACCAGGGCCAAGTACTTACAGCCACGATTCCTGTGACAAGGTCAGCAATCTTTTTCCTGTATGAGGCGATAGGCGATTTTAATTTAGATATGCTACGTATTACAGAAACCTAGTTCAGGGAGCACTCGCTGGGGGCATTGAATGATTTAGCTCCCCCTGGATACTCTGCAATTACAGTGAACCGCCCGGTTGGACATGGTGGGGGGTGGTTGGGGGTATTATTTTTAGAGATGACCTCAGAATAACTTCTACAAAAGCGATCTGTATTGAGGGATCACAACTGTTACATGTAAAGTGTCATTATAGCTCTTCTGCCCGAGGCCGCTAACCAGTTTCATAGGCTGTTTGCGGATGCTGTGGCATAAGTGATCCCTTTCTGCTCCTGCCTGATTGTGATGGGGATTCAAATGTTTAGCCAGAAGATACTGAGAACACCCACGCTCAGATTTTCTTGTAGTCCCTCTCAATGCTAGGTCTTAAACAGATGGTGTTAGGGTCTACCCCTAAGGCCAGCCACACTCTGGATTGCATTTTGTATACTAATTAAGTAATAGTGGCCCGCCCATTCCTTTTCCATGCACTGATCGCGCTGGGCTTCTATTCTCGGTCCTAATGGACTCTAGCCCATCTCCAGTACGAGCGTGGGGGGTGGCGTGGAGTAGCCATTCCACTGGATCTAGCATATTTACTGGATATCTTTTATGATAAAATTAACAAGGCAACAAAAATACCAGAACTGGGTCCTTGGGGAAAATTTAGGAGACGGAGGGAAAAGCACTAATGGTTCTCCAAGCTACGATAAGCAGGCAAAAGGAGAGTATAACGCGGTCTGCATGAATACAAAAAAAGGATCATCATGGTTAAACAGAGCTATTTTTCAGCTTGCATCTTCACAGGTTCTAATGTTGCTCAGGAATTCTTCCAAGTTCTGGAAGAACTTGGAGAGCCTCTGGCTAGTAAGCAGGCCTAGACCCCTTCACAAAATATTTGTGAGGAAACTAGTGAGTTTTTTATGGGTAAACTTAGTAAAATCCAAGAGGACTTAATTGGAGCTGGTACGGGGTTCCCACTCTTCGATAAGGTTTGCCTAGCAAAACCCTTGAGCCCATCAGTGGATATCTTTTGTTCATGTTAAACAAGCGTATCTTTGGGATACTATGGTATCCAGTGATCTAATCGCTGAAAATAACAGAGGGTGACTTGATATTTTTTTTTTTTTTAGGCACTATCCAACACTTTCCCCAAATATTCTAGGACTGGAGCTTGTTTATATAAAATTGCACCAGTCCTAAAATAAGTTGGGTAGTATCTTTATAGACTTTAAAAAACAATGTTTAAAAAAAAAAAGCGAGTCAACCTGGATGTTATTACCAGAGATTAAATCACATAAAACCGGATAGTATGGCTGAACATCACCCATCAGGGTCTGTGTATGCGAGAATTCTGAAGGCATCTAGTGGGGTCACTGTGGACAAGCTATGTCAGATTATCAATAGCTCTTGACTCGGGCATAGTGCTGCCACTTCTGAAGAGGGAAGCAGTGATCCCCTTGCTGAAAACCCCATACTAGATACTTCCTGTTGCTTTAATTACTCGCCTATCTCTCTACTCCCCTGTGTAGATAAATTAAGGGAATCATTAGCCACAGAGCAACTGCAGGTGCGGAAACACAGAAGTGGTTAGACGCCACCTAAGGTAGATTTTAGACCAGACTGAAGCACACAGTCAGTGGCGGTAGCTGCCGTGGACGTTATGCGATGGGGGGTCGACCGTGGAGGCACTGGGATCCTAATTTTATTGGATCTTTTGACCTCCTTCGATACGGTTGCCCACGCCATTCTCTGGTTCCGGCTCAGTAGCTATGTGGTGAGGGATTAAGCACTTGACTGGCTCATCTCTTTGTTGTCAGCCAGATCCCAGTCGGTGGTGTGTCCCACTTTTGAATCATTTTCAAAACAAGGGACCTGTGGTGTCGCTTAGTGATCGTCACTGAGCTCCCTACTTTTCAATCTCTATATGAGACCCTTAGCGCATCTTAATAGGTCAGCAGGTGTCAGGTTTTATATTTATGCGGATGAGACAGATGATGTTACAGACCACTTCAGCTGTAGGGTGAACATTGTTAGGCAGAAACCTTTGCAGTTCCCTTAGGGACCACTGCAAAAAGTTTAAGACTACAGGTGTTAGCAGTAAACCCAATTGGTAGCAGTCTGTACCACCCAGATTTACCTGGTAGCTGTGGCTGAGCAGTCAGACTTCTCTCAAGAAGAGTTAGGCAATATATAGAGTATACACAATAGGGCTAAAAATACAGTAGCACAAGCAAACACTGACCAGAGCTTTGGTATAAAAGTATATAATTATTTATTTAAAGACACACTTGTAAAAATACACTGGCACTAATATGTCAAGAAAGTTCAAACACAGTCACTAGAAATATATACACGTCCCTAATTATTTGACAAGTCTAGGTTAAGACACCACTTATTTAGCAAAACAGAGGTGAGCCCGTAACCATAGATGGCACTCAATAATTTGTTTAAAAAGGGAGAGAAAAGGCTGAATAGGAAACTCACACAGTACCAACACTTTTAAGAACCCACAGCAAGTCAAGAAAGGCAGGGTCTACTGTAGAGCAAAACATTTGGTATACCGTCATTTCATCGCCGCACTTTTCATCATGGGGTTTTTTGCCGTGATTTTTTTTTCTAGAAAAAAAACATCGATTTTTTTGGGGGGGTGGGTACATTTTTAACAAAATGGGTTTGGGTGTTCGGGATGTAAAAAAAAAAAAAAAAAAAAGAAAGGGGGGGGGGTTTGGAGGCGTTACCACCCCCCAAAAAAACGAAAAAAAAGAAACAATGTTTTTTTCTAAAAAAAAAATCACGGCAAAAAACCCTGCCATGAAAGGTGCGGTGATGAAATCACGTAGAACCAAAAGTTCATAGGCCAGGCCCACTCTTGGAGAGAGCAAGGCGGAATGTGCCCAAGATCACACAGTGAAAATGCACTCAAAGTCTTTGCAGGAAAGTCAAAAAGAGGTTGGATCAAGTTAGAAAGCTAATGTTAACAGGTCCGAGGTCACCCCAGGATAGAGAGTCAAGGATTTACGGGACACCTTGGACAGTCTGTTGCAAGGGAGACCAGGCGGGACACAGTACCTGAAATGGTGAGAAAGCTCCAGCGGGGGCAGTTGTTCCTGGCAGCGGGTGCAAGTCGCAGCGTCGTCCAGAGGAAGAGAAGATCTCGTCGTGGAGGAAGGATGAAGGTCGTTGCACTGCCAGGGAAGAAACCAGCCGCGGAGTTCTCCGGTACAAAGGTACTACCCTTTCGGTTTGCGGTAGTGGTGAAAACGTGGTATCCCAGTTGCCGGGGTGCTTGGCACAGGCAAGGCGGCCACGAGATGCTCCAGGAAGGCAAAAAGAAGGTAGACTGGTTATCCCCACCAATCGAAGGAAGAAGACTCTCCGGGCTGGAGATCTCCTCTGTCGTTGGGAAAAGTGGCGAGACGGTTCAGCAGGGCTCCACCGGTGGTGTCGTCGTTGCAGGCCGGCTCAGCTTCTCCCTCCTCGGATTCTTAGGTCCTGTGGCGACTTATGAAGTTCCAGTCCCCAAAGACTTGCTTTTATGCAGCATACCCCCATTCACTCAGCCTAGCTGTCAATCAAACATGCTAAGTGGTGAGCCGGCCGGCTCACCACTTGGGCCAATCACACAAGAGTGCGACTTGAGTTACCAAGGTAACTCAGTCCAGGGTGCCTAAACCCCCTCCCACACCCCCTGTGGTACCCAGACAGAGTGGCACCACTTTTGGAGGCTTCTGTGGAGAAGCCCGCCAAAAAGTGGAACAAAGGGCTCGACTTGGGTTGGAGTCACAGAAGAGAACACAAATGCCATTTTAGAATCGAGTTCTGGCAAAAAATACCAACCGGCGAATTAATATTAAATAAATAAACCGGTGGTATGTTCGAGGCTATAAAAATTAAATAATTAAAGTTGGTAGCCTCGAACAATGGGAAAATACCATAGAGATATATTCGCAGTCGAATATAAAAAGTAGTATCCACTGCCACCAGCCAAAACTCGATCGGGGGGACGGAGACGTGCCCCCTCGAACAACAGACCCTGGGGCAATCGAATTGCCCCGACCAGTACGTCCACAATATGATGGTTTGTACTGGTTTCTGTTCATAATTTGGGACTAGCAAACCCAATGGTCACTTTACATGCCCTGGGAGACAGTAGTCAGTCCCAGGGTATGGAGTCTATGTTGGGGGGTCGCTACGACACCCCTGGGTTACGGCACGGAGGGTGCTGTGTAACCCACATCAAAAAAACACATGAGACCCTATGGAGTAAAAGACCCCATAGCCCATAAAACACATGGAAAGTTAAAGGAACACCTCAAATCATGTCTAAGAGTGGGAGCAAAAGAATCTCACTCTTAGCAGGAGAGAAAAAAATAAACCCCAAAAATCCAGCAAAGCTGCTGGGGGACCCACTAGATTTGGGAAATTAGCCTTACAGTGATAACTCGGTCGCTGCTCGCCCCCCACATCTACGCGACCCTGCATGAGGAGCAGGACGGAGAATCTACCTTTGACAATATTAAGGTGAGGAGAGGGCCCAAGGGGGAGGAAGGAGTTGAGGCCAAGGGAGGTGGGAAAACAAAGACAATCTGATATTGAATCCAGCTCTCCTATATTGCAGACCCATCTTTAACCAGAGGCCTTACCAAGGGACCGGGAGAGGGTTTGAGAGTGCAAATCATCCAACCAGGGCTGGGTGGCGTCCCTGTGGATACCAGCTAAGCATAACACAGCTGAAGTGATCACCAAAGATTCTGCTGAATAACTAGTTCCCAAAAATTGGTCAGACAACAAACTTGCTTGGTGACTGATTACATTTCCGTAGCCCTTCTCCTGTAGCACAGTGCAAGCCTTAAGACTATGGCAGCTGGTTTCAATCTCTTGTTTATAGAGGCGGTATCTTTGTACAATACCCTGCCAAGCTTCGACATACTCAAAAGTAGGTAAAATATTAAAGCTCAGGTACATGATAAAACGCCCAAGATCCAAGAACAAACGTTCCTTTAAATAGGAACAGGGAATACAAGGGCGAAATCCTTCGTTAGAATATTCAATTTCTCTCTTTTTGGCACTTAATTTTATTAAGTTTTGGGATCTAACCCAGTCCACAGTTTTGTGTTTCAGCGCTTGAATAAAAGTATGAGAATAATGTCCACAAGGAAACGTCAACCCAATAGTTATGAAATGTGCCATTGCTAACTGTTCTAGATCACAATAAAATACATTTAAACATGCACGTACATTGTTTGCGACAAGTCCTCAAAGAATGTGTATGTTTCCGAGCCCAAAATAATTTGGCAAAGAATGTACAGCGCTCCATCATTGAAAGAGCACTGAGGGATGTCAATCCAAGCTCACTCCACAATGCCTCTACGGGAACAGCTGTAGGTACACCCAGTAAGGAGCGGAGAGGCTTGCTTTCTATCAAATGAAACCAAGTGATAAAGCGCATTAGTAGAGATTCTAATCCATATAGAATGCCTAGGTATGTCACTAATATTATACATTTCAAGGAAGCCTTCAATGTTATACCCTCCTTTCCTGGCAATGTAACTATTCATTACCAACCATTTCTTAAGCATTTTCAGAGAAATAAAATTACCATAGAAGGAAGAGGAGCCTGGTCGATACTTGATGGGGCTACCCAGATATACATAGCAGTTCACTACCTCCAAAAAACTAACCTCCAATTTTCAGTTTTAAAGCTTTTTATAATGGGTCTGGCTGCCTATGATCATAATTTTTGTCTTCTTAGAATTGATCTTCATCTTATTTTCAGAAGCAGAAGTAAACACAAAATTGGGCATTTAGCGTTGGTCAAGATACATTTAGAATTTAGAATTGCGCAACCAGTTTTTATAACGTGTAGGACACGCGGCAATGCAACTTTCTTATTATCCTATGATATGGAGTTGGAATTTTGGATACTGCCAAGCGCTGTAGGATGGGATTTTTCCTTTTAAAAATATTAACATCAAAAAGCCCAGGATGCTCGTTTTTATGGCAAAAGAGTACCCGGCCTGTATACATCAGACCCATTGCGCTATCCATTAATACATGAATGCTGCAATAACAAAAGTTCAATCGAGCCACAGTTCCGATTAATCATCGTTGGAATGAATGTACATTATAGTCAGATCAAACTATACGATTACCCTGGGTATTCACAGACATGTTATAAGGAAGCAGATTAATTATTTTAGTTTAAGTAATGCTAATGGTCCATGAAAGCATAGCGTGGTCAGGTAATTAATGAGAATCATAGTGTGGTCAGGTAATTCATGAGAATCATTCACACGTGACTTCTATTAACCTTCTCCACACCGATAAAAAGTGGAGCACGTGAGCACACTCTGAGCAAGGCAAAGCACACAAAGGAACAGCAGTTTCTAGACGGCAGCCCAATGAGGAAAGAATGATGGCAAACCACGAAGGGCGCACAAGGAGGAAGATACCCTTGACCTTTCAGAGCAGAAGGCCAATAAACTAGACTGAAGAATCCTGTATTGTGTGTCGGAGAAACTCGAGGCCCTCCTGCATGGCTGATCAAGTAGGAGAGAAGCAACAGCCTTTGTGGCACCGTCCTTGGCTCTACGATCAACACAGCCGGTGAGTTGGGGAAAATGATGCAAGACCGGTCTGTGCTGAAGGCAAGGTTGCAAGCAGCAACATTGTATACAAAGAGCAAGGATAAAGATTGCTGAATACATTTGATAAAAGAGGCGAGGACCGCCTAATGGCGGATTGATGTTTGAAATGTAGCAAAGATGATATAATATTCATGACAGAGTGGTCCACCACCGCAAGTGTGCTCAGTCGAAGGTCTCTGTAAAAAATGCAGCCATGAAGTGGCAGAAACGAAAGTAAAAGATCAAGTATACAAATTGGTATGAATCGAAGTGGTCCTGCAACGGTTTAAGCAAAACCCATTTGACAATCGAAAGTCTGGTTTTTGATACAAAGGGGTCTGAGACCCAATGAGGGGGATCCGTGGTCCGAGCCGAAACGAGGGGATCTGTGGCCCGAGCCGAAGCGAGCGAGACCAATTGCGAACCTATGAAAGTGAAAATCCAGATAAAAAAGGAACTTTGGTGTTTGTTTGCTCCATCAGGCCCTCTTCAATAAGAGACTGTCATTGGGAGAGAGACTTTGGCAGAAGGCGTGGATACCTATGCTTTGAACTGTTTCCTCGTGGCAAAGAAAGAAGAGTGTGTGTGAAGCTCAAGCGTGCCAACTTGTCCCAAATTGGGGAAGGGAAGCCAATTACTCAACTATCCTGATGTATCATTTCTTGAACACTTTTCTTTTGCCTACATTGTTGTCCAACACATTTTCTATTTAGAAAGATTGGCAATAGGTTTATTAGTATAGCCCTTTCATTTTGACAGAGACTCCACTATGACTGCGTTATGATTTGATGGTCGTAGCTTGCTCCCATCCTTAGGTTTAGGATTAGATGGGCATTCAAACAACCACTGAAGTTCAATAAACTCCCTTGAACCGTGATCACTTGGTCTGTCTTCACAGTTTGATACCATGCCTTCTTTACACCACCCTGTTAGGGAATGTGTCTGTTGAAAGAGTGGCTTTGATTGCTGTTGTGTTGAAAGGCATTCCTTTTAAAAGGCGGTCCTTGGATCACCATTGCAGCGATTGAACTAGATGTTGCGAAACCACCACTAGATCGTCCCACATGCCGCTTGCTGGCGACCACGGTTTCTCTAACCACTCTTGTATTGGACGCATGTACAGTCGGGTCTGAGGCTCTAGATAAATGGAGGAAGACATTCTCATAAGCGTATTGCGTTTCGCACTGTAACTTGAAGACCAGCAACATACGGGGGTGTTTGGAACAGTATGTTTTGGACTGTCGTTGGAGAGGAAGACGAGTAGGTTGTTTGTCTTGATTAGTGCCCGTAGGAATTGTTTTACTTGGCTGGGCACTAGACTTGTATTCTCGTTTATGGAGAAGCCTAGCTGAAATAGTTAAGATTGTTCGTTGGGTGTTTTGTAGGCATCTTTGAGGTGAGTTTCCAGTTATTAGCCAGTTGTCCAAGTAAGTTTACACTGAAATGGACTCCCTTTGTAAGTGGGCGGCTACTACTGCTAGGACCTTTGTAAACCCCCAGGGGGGCTGAGGCTACGTCAAATGGCAGCACTTTGAATTAGTAGTGCTTGTCCCCCACTTTGAGTCTAAGGTATTTTTCTGTGCGCTGGCAACATTGAAATATGAAAGTATGCATCTCATGTCCAATGTTGCCATGTAATCCCCTTGTTTTAGCAGGGGATTGCTTCCTGTAATGTAGTCATCCTGAATTTTTGTGGCTTGACATACGTGTTTGCAGGTCTAGCACTGGCCGCATTGTTAGATCTTTCTTTGTAACGAGGAAGTCCACAGAATAACAACCTTCATCTTCCTCTAGACATTGCACCAGCTTTATTGCTCCTTTTTCTAGCAGTGTTTGGATTTCTTTTTGTAGGATTTAGAAATGTTCTGGAGACATTTTCCTTGCACGTGGTCGGAGGTGGCGTGGTGGTTAAAGTAACTCTAAGCAGTATCCTTTTGCACTGTTATGAGTACCCAGCGAGCTGTGGTCATTCCATCCCATTTCTGGTCAAATTTTTTTATGCAACTCTCAACTGGGGATGCATGTAAGAGAACGTGAACCGGCTCAATGTCTTCAATACTGGAAGCCCTGACAAATGTAAGAGTGGGTGTAGGAGTGGGTGACGGCATATGCTGTGGTTGCTGTGACCAAAGGGCCTGTGACTCTTCGAGGTCTAAAGTCTTCTGTCGAATAGGGTACTTATTCATGAAGTCAATAAAGGACGAAACCTTCTCCATAGTCACTACAAACCTTTCCTTTATCCAGGTGCCTGTTTTTGGAGTGTCAGCCAAAGGGAACACAATTGCCTCTGGGTCTCTAATTGGTTCTGGTTCTTACCTTGCCCTTTTCTATGTAGAGATAAAAAAAGAGGGGAATGGGCCTCCTGAGCAGCAGGAGTATGTGGCTTATGGCTATCGGCCCTTTTATGGTGCTTTTCCACCGAACAGTGTGTTTTGTGTTTTTTCAACTGATGTTTCGGCGTCATTCATTTGCCGAATGGGATTTGCACATGCCTATTATCAGTATTTTGTCCTTATCGCATTGCAGTAAACCCTGAAGAAGAATCGCGGCAGGCTTTTTCAGAGGAGGTGCAGTAGGCCACGATGGGCTGGCTGCCGGCGTGCAGCCTTACTTCAATGGTTCCGTCAAGTACCAGCCTTCGGGTATTTGCTTAGGTGTAGGAGTATGTGAGCGTCGCTGACGCCAGAGGCCTTCCCCATAGCAGTGTGCTGTGAATGTCTTTCAAGGCTGGGGACTGACGTGTGGCAGCCTGATGGATCCCTCAAGGTGTCTTTGGGCTACAAACCAGAGTCTTTGCTGGCCTGGCCTTCCGGACCGAGCTCAAAGAGACAGTGGCGGTGTCCGACTCTGCCATCATGGCATGTGCCGCCCACGCTCTTTAAGTGTCTTGGGTCCAAAGAGCTTACAGGATGCGCAACGCGTCTCCTGGTGATCACGGATGAAGGCAGCAGTTGCACACTCTATGGGTGTCTTTCCACGGGAACATTATGTCTTAATACTGCCTGTCCCACCTGGGAGTCAGATCTAGAGTGTGCATCTAGACAGTAGTGTTTTGTAAAGGTGTGCACAGAACTCCAGGTAGCCGCTTTACAGATGGACTCAAGGGGAACATTTGCAATGAATACTATGGAAGCCCCAGTGCCTCGAGTGGAATGTGCTCTTGGCTTGAAGGGTAGTTCTCTCTTAGCAAGAGAGAAACAGAGAGCGATGCATTGAACAATCCATCTAAAAATAGTGGACTTTGAAACTGCATCTCCTTCTCTTCCTGCTGCCACAGAGACAAAGAACTGATTAGTCTTTCTCAGTGGTCTGGTTCTTTCCATGTAGAACATGACAGCTCTGCGTACATCTAGTGTATGCAGACTTTTTTCCCACAAGCTGGAAGGGTTTTGAAAGAACGTTGGTAGTTCTATTGACTGGTTTACATGAAATTTCGAGATTAATTTTGGTGCAAACCTTGGGTGTGTGCGTAGAACCACCTTATCCTTGTGAACTGTTACGAAGGGGTCTAGTACAGAAAGAGCCTGTAGTTCACTTACTCTCCTAATGGAGGTGATAGCTATTAGGAAAGCAGTCTTAAGAGTAAGGTCTTTAAGAGTTGCCTTGTGCATGGGTTCGAAAGGAGGGCCCATGAGTCTAGAAAGTACCACATTTAAGTCCCATCCGGGAGCTGGGTTAGCTATCGGAGGGTGTATTCTCTTTACCCCCTCCATGAAGGCCTTGATAACTGGTATCTTCCACCACGACACTTAAAGTTGGGAAGTGGTGTATGCAGAAAGTGCCGCTAGGTGGACTTTAATGGAATTGAACACTAGACCTGAATCCAGTAAATGGGTCAAGTACAGAACAATGTTAGTAGGAGAGCAGTCAACCGGGTTGATGCTCTTACCTCTACACCAGATGACAAATCTTTTCCACTTGCTAGAATAGCAGTGGCGAGTATTAGGTTTTCTGGCTTCCCTGAGGATGTCCATACATCTCTGCGGGAGTTGTAAATGTCCAAATTCTATGATCTCAGGAGCCAGGCTGCTAAGTTCATGGTCTGAGAGCATGGATACAGTGTCCTGCCCTTGTCCTGTGACAGCATGTTGTACGGGCAGAGAAGTTTCACTGGGGGAGATAGGCACATCTCCATCAAGTGAGCGAACCATGGCTGCCGGGCCCACATTGGGGCCACTAGTATCATGGTGACCTGCTCCTGGTGCATCTTGTGCACCACTTTGTTGAGAAGGGGAGTCGGGGGAAAGGCGTAAACAAATTTCCCTGACCATTGAATCGACAGACCGTTCCCCTTGGACTGGTTCTGGGGGTACCTGGAGGCGTAACTTTGTCATTGTGAGTTCTCCAGAGTTGCGAACAGGTCTATTTCCGGGAATCCCCATTACGTGAAGACGTCTAAGACGATGTCTTCGTGCAATTGCCATTCGTACTCTTCGGGCAGGGGGAAGTCTCTGCTGAGTTTGTCTGCTAGCAGATTGAGTTCCCCTGGTACATGTTGTGATAGTAGGGACATGTTGTGTTTGAGAGCCCACTTCCATATATTGTGGGACAGCTTGGACAGTCCTGGAGAGTGAGTGCCCCCTTGCTTGTTGAGGTAGTACATGGCTGTGGTGCTGTCTGTGAGGACCATCACTGTCTTTCCTTGTAGGTGTTCCTGAAAGGCTTTCAGTGCTTTGAACACCGCTAGTAGTTCCAGCAGGTTTATATGCTTGGATGCTAAGCTCGGAGTCCACGCTCCGTGAGCAGTCTGATGGGATAGGTGAGCCCCCCATCCTGTGAGGGATGCGTCTGTGGTTAGAGTGGCTTCCACTGCGGGTGTGGCAAAAGTTTTCCCCAATAACAGGTTTTCTTTTGTCCACCACCGTAGCGAGAGAACCAAGGCCTGCAAGACCACCACCAGATCGTCCCATTGTCCGCTGGCCTGACACCACTGGCTGTAGAGCCACTCTTGCATTGGGCGCATGCGCAGTCGCGCGTGAGGTACCAAATAAATACATGACGCCATCATCCCTAGCAAGCGCATTGCTTTGCATACCGTCACCTCTCGACCTGCCACATAATGGGGGATCTGAAACAGCATGTTCTGTACCCTCTCGTTGGAGGGGAATACGAGGCCGTCCTTTGTTCGAATTAGAGCCCCTAGGAATTGTTTGATTTGGCTGGGGTCTAAGCTGGACTACTTTTCGTTGATGGAGAAGCCCAGTTGGGACAAAAGGTCTACGGTCTTTTGGGTATTGGAGAAGCATGTTTCGTAAGAATCCCCTGTTATGAGCCAGTCGTCGAGGTAAGGGTATACCGGGATGGATAACCTGCGCAGGTGGGCCGCTGCCACTGCCAGTACTTTTGTGAATACCCTTGGTGCAGATGCTATCCCGAAGGGTAGTACTCTGAACTGGTAGTGTTTGTTCTCTATCTTGAACCTGAGGTATTTTCTGTGCGCTGGCAACATTAAAATATGAAAGTATGCATCTTTCATGTCCAGTGTTGTCATGTAATCCCCTTGTGATAACAGTGGGATTACTTCCTGCAAGGTCACCATATGAAACTTTTGGGGTTTGACAAACTTGTTCGCTGGGCGCAGATCTAATACAGGGCGCATGGTTAAGTCCTTTTTGGGTACAAGGAAGTACACTGAATAAATACCTCCTGTTACCTGAGATAGGGGGACAGCCTCTATAGCTTCTTTTTTCAGTAGTTCTTCTACTTCTTGAAGAAGAATGTTGAGGTGTTCCGGTGTCATGCGTCGGTTCCGTGGGGGTCTGTACTTCGGGGAACCGTTGAATTCGATGCAGTATCCGTGGGCTATGGTGGATAATACCCAGCGGTCTGACGATATTCCCTCCCATGCTGATAGGAACGATGTTAGCCGGCCCCCGACCGGTGATGCATGGGAGGGGACCCGAATCTTCGGGTCATTTGTTGGTATTGGGCGTGGAACCTTTGGGGCTGGAGCCGCGACCTCTTCCTTTGCCACGGCGTTGGCCTCTTTGACTGAACTGGGTGTTGTTACCCTGGTTAGAGGGCCAGTTGGTAGCAGAGTAAAATTGCTGTTGGTTTTGCTGCTGGCGTTGGCCACGAAAGGAGCGTCTATTGCCATAGCCGCGTCTGTTAGGGGTCCTAGAAATTTGGTCAAGAGTTTTGATGGTATCAAACTCTTTCTTCACATGTTCTAGGGCCTCATCAACTGCTTTCCCAAACAGATGTGTTTGTTCTATGGGCTTATTTATCAGGGAAGCCTGGGTTTCCGGCTTAAATCCCCAATTGCGCAGACAGACATGGCGTTTGAGAAGTATTCCCTGAACCAGGGAACGGCCAGCCGTCTCTGCGGCATCTAAGGAGTTCTTTACGATGCCCTGGTTTACAAGAGTTCCCTCTGAGATTATAGCTAACCGGCGTGAACGCAGGGGTTCTGGTGTGTCCTCTGCTTCGCTGCGCAGCTTGCTCCACTGTGCATCTGCGTAGCTAGCTAGTAGGGAATTGTTATTTGCAATCCTAGTTGAGAAGGCAGCGGAGGTCGTGATTCTCTTCCCAAGTGCATAGAGCTTCTTGCCCTCTTTGTCAGGTGGTGCCTCACTAGTGGATAGTGGTACCCCCGCTCTTTTTCTTGTATTAGTAACTACGAGGGAGTCCGGAATAGAATGTCCTCTGATGTACAAAGGGTCAGAGGACGAAGGGCTGAAGAGCTTTTCTATCCGAGGGTTGACCCCTCTGACTAAGGCAGGATTGGAAAGGGAAGGAGTTATTCTTCTCTTTATAGAAGCCAGGAGCGGAATAGACTGACTAACAGGGGCTTTTTCTTTAATAACTTTCTCTACAAAGTCTATGTCCGGAAGAGTTTCCCCTGTGTCTATTTCAAAATGAGCTGCTGCCTTGCGCAATAGTGCATTAAGTGAAGGTTGGTCATCTATGGGAGAGGTGTTTCCAATAGGTGAATCCTTGGGAGGAGAAGGGTGAAAGACATCAGGGTCTGAGTGCACTGATGGGGATTGCCAAGGCTGCACTGATGGGGATTGCCAGGGCTGCGAGGTAGCTGTATCTTCTTCAAAAGCTCCTGCACTAGTGTAAGGATCTTCTTCAAACCCCTCTCCCTCATGTTCTTCCTCTCCACCCAAACACTCCTCATCTTCTTGGAGGTATTGCTCCTCTTCAGTGAGGTCATATACATCTGTAGAAGGGGGAACAGCCTAGGAATCTTGACCCTAGGGTCATCCTGGGGCCATTCTCTTGGTCTTTTGGGTGTGGGTGGGTTTTGGCTTCCCAAAAACCTTTCCATTTTCTCCATACAAGAATGGAGTCTTTCAAGGGTCTCATGGGGGACCCCTGAATAGTCTAAAGGGGGGAAATCAGTGTTTTCACCTTCAAACCGCTTAGAACGCTTCCACAACGTCGAAGAAAGGTTTCCATCACCCTCTGAAAAGCCCTCCGGCAGTTCAGAAGTGCCCTTAGATGAAGGGGCCAGTTCCTGGCTACTCTTGTGCTTTTTCGGCGTTTCTATAGCTTTTTGTGCGGTATTCGACGTTTGTTTCGTCGTCCGCTTACGTTTGTCTTCGGAAACGATTCTCGCCAGGCTCTCGACAACGAGTTTGTCAGTAGAGGGCTCTGGTGTCGACGTTGCCTGCGTTACTCGTTGTTCCTCGACGGCCGCTCTATGGAGCGTTACGTCGGATGATTTTGAGGAAGCGCCCGTGTTTGATGAAAGCCCAATCGCTGGTCGCGGCTGCGTTTGCGGGTGGGGCTTGAGACCCTTACGGTCTGAGGTAGACGCCGGAGTGCCCTGCGTCCCCTTCGGCGCTGATGGATCCTTCGTCTTCGACGAAGAAGAGCCGTGGGTTGTGTGCTTAGGCCTATGGGGTCTATGTGTGTCCTTGTCGCCGGGGTGTTCATCCCCATAAGCAGGGCGTGAGCCGAGCCCGTCGGGGCCGGGGACGGACGTCGAGGAGCGCGATCGCTCCTTCTGGGGGTTAATGACTTCCGTAACGGACGTCGAGTTATCACCCTCCTCGTCACTTTCTGTAACAGCGGCGGTGGGTGAGGACACTGACTTCGACATAGCGTAGTCCGCCCACCTTTTAACTTTCCGTTCTTTAAGAGTTCTTGGTTTCAAGAGCTTACCAGCCGCGCAGCTGTCCTCCTTATGATCGAGGGGCAAGCAACGATTACAGAGCTTGTGCTTATCCTTCCAAGTGTATTTGCCCCTACAGCGTGGGCAAAACTTAAAAGGTGTCCTCTCCATAGCTGAGGCAATAATAACTGGTGATAACAACCCCAAGGGAAAGATAGGGGAGAAAGAAAGAGAAGATAAAAGTTCGAACCCCCACTCTCCCTACTGTATGTTGGCCGGCGAGGCCAGGCCACGTGTTCGGCAGCGCCGAATGATCTCCTCCGTCTCTTCCCCTCCGTCGAAAACTTGCTCGGCGGAGAAACAGCTTCACAGCTAACGTCGAGGGGAGGGATCTTTAACAATATAATAAGTATAATTAAGGACCGAGGACCGTACTAAGGATTTGCAATGTCTCTCTAGGAGCTCCGCGTAAGGCGACCAGAAGCTGGGCGGAAAAAAACAATCTGAGGGACCTCGACGCGTGAGGGATTGTGGGTACAACGCACGTCACTGTAGGGATAGTGTTACAGACACGCCTTGTCGACGTCCCCTTTTCGACTACGAAAAACAAAATGCAATACTCCGCAGTGACCACTGGATGTCGGACCTATGCACAGCATGTGATTCTAAGCAGATTAACAAACATCAGAAATATATATATATATATAATATGATACATTACTCACCGTAATCGTATTTCTGATGCTTGTATCTGCTTAGATTCACATGCTGTGCATAGGCCGACATCTAGTGGAAGCTGCAGAGTATTACAGTTTGTTTTTCGAAACTCGAAAATGGGCGTCGACACAGGGCGTGCCAGTAATACTATCCCTAGTTTGACGTCCCCTGTACCCATGATCCCTCACACATCTAGGACCCTCAGATTATATTTTTTCTGACATGAGGTAGCATGAGGAGTAGCGAGAGTACAGATTATCCAAGCAGATAGATAGAAAGGTAAGACTACAAGCATCCATGCGCCTTCTCTCAGAGGGGAGGAAGGGTGGGTCGCATGTGAATCTAAGCAGATACAAGCATCAGAAATACAATTACGGTGAGTAATGTATCCCTTCTGAGGCTTGTGGAATATGCTTAGATCACATGCTGTGCATAGATTAGCGAGCAGTGTTAGAAGAAGGAGGTGGGATGTGAGAAGGGTAATGAGCAAATAAATGTCTTAGAACCGCTTGTCCCACTTGTGTATATGTCTTGGAATGAGTGTCAATGCAGTAGTGCTGAGTAAAGGTGTGAATAGAGCTCCAAGTAGCTGCTTTGCAAATGGTGTCAAGGGGTACATTTGCAATGAAAGCCAGAGTGACCCCAGTGCCTCTAGTAGAGTGGGCTCTTGGCGTAAAAGGCAGTGTTTTATCTGAAAGGGAGTAACACAGCTGGATACAATTGACTATCCATTTTGAGATTGCCCCTTTAGAGACGCGATCTCCCTCTATGCCTGTAGCTACGGAGATGAACAGCTGGTCCGTTTTCCTCAGCGGCCTAGTCTTGTCCACATAGTATAGGACTGCCCTTCGCACATCTAGGGTGTACAGTTTCACCTCAGCAGAGCTTTGGGGTTCTTGGAAGAAAGCCGGAAGCTCAATGGACTGGTTAACGTGGAATTTTGAAATAAATTTAGGCAAGAACCTAGGGTGTGTTCATAAAACCAGTTTATCTTTATAAACAGTAAAGAAAGGATCCTGCACTGACAGAGCCTGAATTTCACTGACCCTTCCTTTGGATGTAATGGCTACTAAGAAGGCAGTTTTATATGTCAGGTGTTTGAGACTGCTTTTATGCATGGGCTCGAATGGGGGGCCCATGAGTTTAGCAAGCACCACATTAAGGTGCCATCCTGGTGGTGGGTTAGAAATTGGATTTGTTTATTCTGGCACCAGATAACAAATCTTTTCCATTTGTGAAAGTAGCTTTGCCTCGTGTTTGGCTTCCTAGGATTTCCATACATCTCTGAGGTAAGTTGAGATGTCCAAACTCTATGACTTCAGGAGCCATGCTACCAAGTTCATTGAGCTGGGTTGAGGATGCACCGTCTGATCTTGGTGCTGGGACAGTAGATTGTACCAGCACGGGAGTCTGATGGGTTCGCACACCGCTAGTCTGCGGAAGTGTGGGAACCACGGTTGCCTTGCCCACATGGGAGCTACTAGGATGAGCGTCATCGATTCCCTGTGCATCTTGTTGACCACCTTCCTCATGAGAGGGGTTGGTGGAAAAGCGTACGCAAACATCCCTGACCAGTTCATCCACAGTGCATTCCCCTTGGAGTCTGGTTGAGGGAACCTGGATGCGAATCCTGGGCATTGCCTGTTTTCGCTTGTGGCGAATAGGTCTGTAGTGGGGAAACCCCACTGTGAGAAGATGTGTTCTACAACTTCTCTGTGTAGACACCATTCATGTTCTTCTGGGATGGGATCTCTGCTCAAAGCGTCCGCTAGTGAATTGAAATCCCCTGGAACATGTTGGGATGACAGGTAGATGTTCAGTCTGAGTGCCCATATCCAAATGTTCTGGGCAAGCTTCGACAGATTTGGCGAACGAGTCCCTCCCTGCTTGTTTAGGTAAAACATTGCTGTTGTGATGTCTGTCAAGATTTGCACTGACAGGTTCAACAGGTGGGGCTCGAATGCTTGAAGCACTCTGAATACTGGCAGAAGCTCTAGCAGATTGATATGATTCTTGGCCACTGTGTGAGACCAGAGACCCTGAGCTGTGTGGTGAAGAAGGTGTGCTCCCCACCCTGACAGGAATGCATCTGTTGTGACTACAGCCTGTACCTCGGGATCGTAAAAGGGTTTCCCCTTTGACAGGTTCTCTCTTGTCCACCAGTGAAGACTTTGTACAAGTGTTGGCGAAACGACCACTAGATCGTCCCACTGACCACTTGCCTGAGACCACTGTTTCGCCAACCATTCTTGCATGGGACGCATGTGCAGGCACGCGTGGGGGTCCAGGTAAATACATGACACCATCATGCCTAGCAAACGCATTGCTTTTCGCACCCTTATCTGGCGACCGAGCTGATATATAGGAATTTGCAGCAGCAGATTCCGAATTCTTTCCTCTGATGGAAAGGCCAACCCCTCTTGAGTGTTTAGGACAGCTCCTAGGAACTGTTTGGAGGTTCTTGGCACCAGGCTTGATTTTTTCTTGTTTATGGAGAAGCCCAATTCGAAGAGAAGGTCGATTGTTCTTTGAATGTTTCATCTGCAAATTACTGGGGTCTCCCCCGTGATGAGCCAGTCGTCCAGGTAAGGGTACACTGGGATTGCCTCCCTGCGTAGGTGTGTCGCCGCCGCCAGTACCTTGGTGAATACCCTTGGAGCCGTGGCTATACCGAAGGGCAGCACCTTGAACTGGTAGTGCTGACTGTCCACCTTGAAGCGCAAGAACCTTCTGTGCGCTGGGAACATGGAAATATGAAAATAGGCATCTTTCATGTCCAATGTTGCCATGTAATCCCCCTTTTTTAGGAGGGGGATTATCTCTTGGAGAGTAGTCATGTGAAATTTATGGGGCTTGACATACTTGTTTGCAGGGCGTAAGTCCAATACTGGGCGCATTGTCGAATCTTTTTTTGGCACAAGGAAGTAAGTTGAATAGATACCCTTGTTTACCTGGTGTCCCGGGACGAGTTCTATCGTGTCCTTTGCTAGAAGATTGACGATTTCCTCGAGGAGGATCTTCTGGTGGTCTAAGGAATGTACTTTTTGAAGTGGAGGGTGGTTTCGGGGACGCTCTAACAGTTCTATGGAGTATCCTGCGGACACTGTGGACAGCATCCATCGGTCTGATGTGATCCCTTCCCAAGCTTGAGTGAAGTTGGAAATGCGTCCCCCTACTGGGGATGTGTGAGAAGCGACCCTGAGCGGAACGTCACTGTTTAGCGGGAGGCATGCCACCACCTCTATTGGGGCTGCCTCTACCCTTACCACAGCCCCTCTCGTTTCCCCTGCCATAACTCTGGGTAGACTGCTGGTTGTTACCCCATGATGTACCCTCTCCCTGTGTATAATTGGAGCCCTTCTGTGAACTTTGGTCGCGTGGGTGACGAAAATTACCATTTCCTCTCTGATTAGGGGGGCTTGTTGGTCAACTGTCCCAGGAATTTCAGAATATCATACTCGTCTTTGGCAGTTTTTAAAGCGTCCTCTACCGCTTTACCAAACAGAATATCCGGTTCCACCGGCTTGTCAATTAGGGACGCTTGTGTCTCGGGTTTAAACCCTGATTGTCTTAACCAAGCATGTCTCTTAATGACCGTGCTCTCTGCTATGAGCCTGCCCGCGTTATCTGCGGCATCAAAGGTTGCCTTCAGGATGCAACCGGACACGGCTCTCCCCTCCGACGCAACCTGAGCCAACTAGCCCTTTAAAGGTTCCGGTGCGGAGTCTATGAAGGCAGCTACCTGCTCCCACTGGTGGCATTTGTAACTTGCAAGCAGAGTGGTGGAGTTGCCAATCCTTGCCTGGTAAGCGGAAGTGGAGGCTACCTTCCTTCCCAAACCGTAAATCTTCTTGCTCTCTTTGTCGGGGTGGTGGGGGGGAGCCTCAGATGATGATAGAGGCGTCCCCGCCCTCTTCCAGGTATTAGTAACTACCAGGGAGTCCTGTTTCAGTTGCCCCCTTCTGTAAAGCGGGTCTGATTGGGGTGCTCTGAACAATTTCTCGATTCTGTGGTTTACTGCCCTGGTGAGGTTAGGGTTGAGAAGGGAAGGATCAATTCTCCTTTGGATGGATTTGAGAATAGGAATGGCCTGGGCAATGGGCCTCTTCTCTCCTACTAGTTCCTCAGCAAAGTCCCTCTCCTTCTGTGTCCCCTGAGGGTCGATGTGGAAGTGTTCTGCCGCTCTAGTCAAGACCTCATTTAGGAGGGGCTGGTTGTCGACTGGAGAGTCGGTAACTTGAGGTTCTTTTTCTTTGTCTCTGTCTCCTCCTCCTCCTCCTCCTCCTCCTCCTCCTCCTCCTCCTCCTCCTCCTCCTCCTCCTCCTCCTCCTCCTCCTAATAGTACACCCCAGTGTGGTCGTCCAACATGACCAATTCTGGATCCTCATCTTGAAGTGGATCCTCACTATACTGGGCGTAAGGCTGTATGTAGAAAGGGTCTGAAGACCGACCTTGCGTTGGTGTGTCAAACCGAGGTTTCTTACCAGGGGGGGGTTGCGGGTCCCTAGACCCTGAGGGAGTAGTGCTGTCAGAGGTATAGGAGAAGAAGTGTTCTGGGTTCTTGGCATAGAAGTCTGCTAGGGATGACATTCTAGACATCACCCTGTCTATATCCTCACTGGTCCATTCTTTGGAGCTGGGAATTACCCTTACCTGAGAGGATTCTCCTACTGCGACTTGGCTTGACCTACAGGCTTGTGCAGGGGTCTTGGTTAGCGGTTTATCAGAAGACTTAGAACTGTCTTTCTGTGAAAGTGGTGCAGAAGAAGGGTTAGATGTTTTTTTCTGCTGTTTCCTCCCTTCCCCATGAGTGGAAGAATGGTTCCCAGGTGTTTTCGCCTTCTCTGTGGTTTTCGACGCCTGGCGTCGAGAATCGGGGGTAGTGTCCCTTTCCTTAGAGTGAGTGTGTCGGGATTCGGGAGCGACCGTGGAACAGTCAACTGACGGCGACTCCTGGTGAGCGGCCTGGGGCTGGTGGTCAGCCTAGTCTTCTGACGAGCGTACCTCCATAAGTTTGGTGAGTGAGGCACTTTTGGCAATTGTGATTGGTTGCCTGGTGTCGTGAGGCGATCTTGACCGAGAACGCCCAGAGGACACCGATTCGGTGGGCCACTCTTTGTGTGCCTCTTTCCGAGAACTCGACACGCGCCTCGAGTCCTTTTTGGATTTCGAGTGCTTAGGGGTGGAAGTGGTGTGGGTAGCGCTCGTGTCGCCGGGTGTGTTCCCCATAACCGCCCAGCCGGACAACCTTGCGATGTCGGGGCCTTGCGCTTGGCCGTCTTTCGATGCCACGTTGCCCTCGCCGTCCGAAAGTACGGAGTCGCTGCCATCACTGAAGGTGCCCTCCGCTTCCATGGCCTCATGTTGCCTGGCGTTTGGTCGAGCGGTCCTTTAGTGTCTTAGCCTTGAACCGGCTACACGCTCTACAGTTCGCCTCGGGGTGGTCCCTCAGCAAGCAGAGGTTACAGGTAGCGTGTTTGTCAACCCAAGGATACTTTCGGTTGCACTTGGGGCAGAATTTGAAAGGGGTACCCTCCATACGCAACTTGTGGCAGCGGGCTAATCTGTGTAGGAAATATATGTATATGAGTGAAGAGTATGATACCACCCCCCACTCTCCCTACTTGCAGGGCCGAGGCCAGAGGCCTAGCGAGGCCCAAGTTCCGTCGTGCAGCTCTCAACGGTTGTTTTCTTCTCCGGGCCGGCGTCAAGCTTAGAAATTCGATGACTCGACGTAGACGTAGACGTAGGAGTGGGAGAAATAGGGAAATATTAAGATATTTAGCAAAATATGGCTGAAAGCCAGGGAACTCTGCGGGATGCTTCCGACAAGTATGGCGGAAAAAAACAATCTGAGGGTCCTAGACGCATGAGGGATCATGGGTACAGGGGACGTCACACTAGGGATAGTATTACTGGCACGCCCTGTGTCGACGCCCCTTTTCGAGTTTGGAAAAACAAACTAATACTCTGCAGTTTCCTCTAGATGTCGGCCTATGCACAGCATGTGATCCAAGCAGATTCCACAAGCCTCAGAAATATATATATATATTATCACAGCACTATTTATTTATTTTTATATTTGTTAATCACCTGGCAGCCCGGAGGCATTGCGGTGCTGTTTCAAGAATGTGACTTAGTTACAGGGGTTGGGGTAAGCATAAATTATACATTGTTTACAGGCAGTGTTGCAATGGTCATAAGTTATATATTTTTACAGGCAGTGTTCCAATGGTCCTATGCCATAGTTCAGGAGTTCCATAGGAAATAAAAAAAAAATGAATTGCTAATATATTTTGACTTACAATGAATTTGGCTAAAATTTTGCAGACAATTTTGGACACACTCCACCAACCTTTTATCAGTGATGTCATATACAATGTAATTAGTGATGTCATCATTGTGGCAATACGGTGCACAACAGTGGGCATAAAGTTAAGGTGGCTTTGCCTGAATTCTGTGTTGGATTTCAGGGGTTTTGTTGCGTTAAATTTTCACCTTAATATCCCTTCAACTAAAGTATTTCCCTGAAAATATACATCAATATCTATACACACATCCATATCAAATTTACCATAAAAAAACAAAACAAAGCCCAATTGGGAAGGCAGCAAAAATGTGAAGTAAGGCCAGGTGAATGGAAAGTCTGGTGCTGCCACCTGCTCAAAGCAATTGGACAAAACATTTGCATTCACAAATGAATATCCTATGCGTATGCAACAGAGCATGAAGGCATTAGAACTATTTCGCCCAAATAGGACTTGAATCTCACTCCATGTGAAGGAAAACTGCATGTGCGGCAAAGAGTGGCACTCGTCAGTCAGTGCAGACGAAGGCCACGTGAACGTTGTGCCAGAGGGATAACCGTCCACAGTAAGAAGACAGTTACATAAGCTGTTTCGAGAATAAAGTGAGGTTATCCAGGCAATACTAAGAGTGAAAAATGTAGGATGACAGCAGAGGCAGGCACAGCGCTTCCACCAGGCACATCAGTGCAAATGACAAGGGACTGTTAAATGGAGCATAACATCATGTACAAAGAGGATGCAGGGTGCCCCACGAGCAAATCTTCATGGCAGTTTAAAGCCACACAGTTCTACTACATAACTGTTGATAGTGTTGGGTCTTTCGCTCGACCCCCACTTTATAATTGAAGAAAGTGCTGCTTAATAAGTGGACACCAAGCAGTAGAGGTAGAGCCTTTAAAAAGGTCAACCTGTCCAACTGATGGACCACTTAGTGAAGGAGCAGCGACCCAAACATCAAGGCGGAGAGGGGACACAGTTGGGAGGTAGCATTACACATGGAGCCCATGGGCAGGGAATGTGGCAACTGTGGTTAGAGGGTAGCACCACTAGAGAGGAGTTGAGAGACTGGGGCGGGAAGAGATAGTAGAATGGGGGGAAATTATATTGCGGGTTGCCAAAAGTGTCAGGTTGGGCAGGAGTGGGAGGGGTTGGTACAACACAGAGGTTGTGGATGATTAAGTTTGGGTGACGCAATAGAGGGTAGGAAAAGATGACGGAGGGCTTAAAAGACGAGAACAGGGAGAGTAGTAAGAAAGAGGTAAAAGGGGAGGTGGAGGGATTCCTTTTTGTAAGGGAGGGCAAGTAGTTGTATAGGTCGACCATTACGCAATTTCTCACAGGAATAGGTATTCAGTAATTACGGGTAAGCAATTGGAGTGGGGGCCGGCGTGCAGTTGCAGGGGTGGGGTGGGACTGAGCAAAAGACCAGTTGTCCAAAATAAGACACAGAATCCTAGTGATTAGGTAATATGTGTGCAGGAGCAGTCCTGTTATAGAGCACCAGCATGGGACATGGATCTTGGGGCAGCGGCCACAGGCTGATAAATACTGCAACACTGAAGTGGAGGAAGGCAGAAAAGAATGGTCCCTATTGTCATGCTTGTGTACATGAACTGCAACTCTTGCATATTTACTGTTCAGTACAGCTTAGAGCTATGATATGATTGGGTATTAAGCGTGTTATAAATAACGTATCAAGATGTGTCTAAGCGCGGACCTGGGGATCGAACGTGTGTTGCTCTGTGTAGTCTTGTTTCCAAGGCGAGCGTGTTGCCCCTGAGCTATCCTCCCTATGTAAGAACCTGGTGTATAACTCTCAGGCTACAGGCAAATGCAAAATCCGGAAAAGAGCAGAAGTTCACATTAAGGGATTCTCTTCCTATCTGGTGGAAAAAGAACCTATGTGAAACAGTGGGTTTATGACCCTGGTAGACGGCACCGATTGGTCTGTGGGAGGCTGTCAGTGCAGGCGCTCTGAAAGGATCATGCACCTATATATGAAGGCTATGGTTATCGGGTAAGAATACGTTATTTTTCAACCATAAATTCTACTTTAAGTTAAAAATCCCAAAAGAGTAGAAAGCAAAACATGCAACAACAAAAAATAAATTATATATATATAATACATTAATCACCATAATCGTATTTCTGATGCTTGTATCTGCTTAGATTCACATGCTATGCATAGGCAGACATCTAGTGGAAGCTGCTGAGAATTACAGTTGTTTTCGAAACTCGAAAAGGGAGGTGGACAGGGCATGCCAGTAATACTATCCCTAGTGTGACTCCACTGTACCCATGGTTCTTCACACGTCAAGGTCCCTCAGATTGTTTTGTTCTGACATGAGGTTGCATGAAGTGTAGTGTGAGTACAGTTATATCCAAGCAGATGTAGGCAGAAAGCTCATATAACATCTATGCACCTTCTCTCAGGGGAGGAAGCAGATTCCACAAGCCTCAGAAATATTATATATATAGGATACATTACTCATCGTAATCGTATTTCTGATGCTTGCATCTGCTTAGATAGTCCGACATCTACTGGAAGCTGCGGAGTATTACAGTTGTTGTTTTCGAAACTGGGACATCGACAGGGCGTGCCAGTAATACTATCCCTAGTGTGACGTCCACTGTACCCATGATCCCTCACGTGTCTAGGTCCCTCAGATTGTTATTTTTCTGACATGAGGTAGCATGAGGTGTAGCCCGAGTGCAGTTGTATCCAAGCAGATACGTATCAGACAAGCTCAAAAGCATCCATGCGCCTTCTCTCCGAGGAGAGGAAGGGTGGGTCGCATGTGAATCTAAGCTGATACAAGCATCAGAAATACGATTACGGTGAGTAATGTATCCCTTCTGAGGCTTGTGGAATATGCTTAGATCACATGCTGTGCATAGATTAGCGAGCAGTGGAGGTGGGATGTGAGAAGGTTCATGAGCAAATAAATGTCTTAGAACCGCTGGTCTCCCTTGTGTATCTGTCTTGGAATGAGTGTCAATGCAGTAGTGCTGAGTGAAAGCATGTAAAGAGCTCCATGTAGCTGCTTTGCAAATACTGTCTAAGGGGTCATTTGCAATGAAAGCCAGAGTGGCTCCAGTACCTCTTGTGGAGTGGGCCCCTGGCGTAAAAGGCAGTGTCTTATCTGATAAGGAATAGCACAGTTGGATACATCCGACTATCCACCTAGAGATTGCATTCTTAGAGATGCAATCTCCTCTGCCTGGTGCTGTGGGGACAAACAGTTGATCTGTCTTTCTTAGCGGTCTGGTCTTGTCTACAAAGTAGAGTTCGCCCTCCTCACATCTAGTGTGTGGAGCTTTACCTCAGCAGAGCTTTTGGGTTGCTGGAAGAAAGCCGGTAGCTCAATAGACTGGTTTACATGGAATTTGGAGATGAATTTAGGTGAGAACCTAGGATGAGTGCGTAAAACCAGTTTGTCCTTATGTATAGTAAAGAAAGGATCCTGCACTGACAGAGCTTGGATTTCACAGACCCTTCTTATGGAAGTGATGGCTACTAAGAAGGCAGTTTTATATGTCAGGTGTTTGAGACTAGACTTGTGCATAGGCTCAAAGGGGGATCTCATGACCTTAGCGAGTACCACATTAAGGTCCCAACCTGGCGGTGTGTTAGAAATTGGAGGGTGGAGTCTCTTTACCACTTCCAGAAATGCTTTGATGACTGGTACCTTCCACCATGCGACCTTGTTATGGGAAGTGGTGTAGGCTGACAAAGCCGCCAGCAGTACTTTTAGGGAGTTAAACACTAACTCTGCATCTAGTAAGTGGAATTGGTAGGTTAGAAAGTTTGAAGGAGTACAATCAATGGGGTTGATTTGCTTATTCTGGCACCAAATTACAAATCGTTTCCATTTATCATAGTAACAGTGCATAGTTTCGGTTTTCTTTATTCCTTCAAGATATCCATACTTCTCTGTGGTAGATTGAGATGTCCGAACTCTATGACTTCAGGAGCCATACTGCCAAGTTCATAGAATGTAGTTGTGGGTGCACTGTTAGTCCTCCGTGCTGGGTGAGTAGGTTTACTGGCACAGGAGTTTGATGGGATTGCACCATGCCAGTCTGCGCAGATGTGGATACCACGGTTGTCTTGCCCACATAGGAGCAACAAGGATCAGCATCATCGGTTCCTTGTGTAACTTGTTCAGCACCTTCCTCATGAGGAGTTGGGGGGTGAGGGGGAAGCGTAAGCCAACTTCCCTGACCAGTTCATCCATAGGGCGTTCCCCTTGGAGCCTGGCTGGGGGAACCTGGACGCAAAGTCTGGGCATTGACAATTTTCACTTGTGGCAAATAAGTCTATAGTTGGGAAACTCCATTGAGAGAAGAGGTGTTCTACGACATCTTCGTGTAGACACCACTCGTGTTCCTCTGGTATGATATGATATGGCATTTATAACGCGCCTATACACAGGTGTTTCAAGGCGCGAAAGAGTCTGCTAGAGCGTGGAGTTCCCCTGGAACATGTTGTGATGACAGGAATATTTTCCGTCTGAGTGCCCATTTCCAGATTTTCTGTGCAAGTCCGGATAGATTTGGAGAGCATGTACCCCCCCTGTTTATTAATGTAAACATTGCTGTGGTGCTGTCCGTTAGTATCTGCACCAACAGGTTTGTTAAATGGGGTTCGAACGCCTGAAGGGCGTTCAATACTGCAGAAGTTCCAGCACATTGATGTGGTTCTGAGCTGCAGTTTGAGACCATCGACCTTGGGCTGTATGGTGAAGGTAGTGAGCCCCCCACCCTGCCAGTGAGGCGTCCGTTTTGACCACTGCTTGTATCTGTGGGTCATAGAAGGTTTTCCCCTTCGTCAAGTTTTCTCTCGTCCACTAGTGAAGATTTTGTACCAGTGTTGGCGAAACGACCACTAGATCGTCCCACTGACCGCTTGCCTGAGACCATTGTTTCGCCAACCACTCCTGTATGGGACGCATGCACAGGCGCGCATGAGGAGCCAGGTATATGCAAGATGCCATCATGCCTATTAAACGCATTGCTTTGCACACACTTATCTGGCGGCCGGCCTGATAATGCGGTATTTGCAGTAACATTTCTTATCCTCTCCTCTGAGGGAAAGACCAATCTTTCCTCTGTGTCTAGGATAGCTCCTAGGAACTGTTTGGAGGTGCTTGGCACAGGCTTGTGTTTTTTCTCGTTAATTGAGAAGCCCAATTGAAAGGGGAGGTTGATAGTTGTTTGGATGTTTTGTCTGCAAATCAGAGGTGATTGCCCCGTTATGAGCCAGTCGTCCAAGTAAGGGTACACCGGGATTGCCTCCCTGCGTAGGTGCGCTGCCACCACCACCAGTACCTTGGTGAATACCCTTGGAGCCGAGGCCATTCCGAAGGGCAGCACCTTGAATTGGTAGTGCTGGTTCGCCATCTTGAAACACAAGAATCTTCTGTGCGCTGGGAACATTGAAATATGAAAATAGGCATCTTTCATATCAAGTGTTGCCATGTAATCCCCTTTTTTTACAAGTGCAATTACCTCTTGTGCCATAGTCATGCGGAACTTTTGTGGCTTGACATACTTGTTCGTAGGCCGCAAATCTAATACAGGGTGCATAGTCATATCTTTTTTTGGCACAAGGAAGTAAATTGAATAAATACCCCTGTTTACCTGGTTAGCTGGGCCACTTCTATGGCGTCCTTTAATAGAAGCACTGTTATTTCTTCTAGAAGAATCAGCTGATGTTCCTCTGAGTGGACTTTTTGTCTTGGGGGGTGGTAGCTAGGACATTCAAGTAGTTCTATGCAGTAGCCCGCTGCTACCGTGAACAGCACGCATCTGTCCGAGGTGATACCCTCCTAGGCGTGGGTGAAGTTGGAAATGCGTCCTCCTACTGGAGATGCATGGGAGGGTACCTGGAGCGGAATGTCACTTGCTCTGAAGTGGGGTGCCACCTCAAGCTGGGCCCCTTCCCAGATTACCACGACCTCTATGTTGTACTCGTGGATAGCCTTGAAAGGGTTGTCCTTGGTTGTTGCCACAGGAACCTTGGCCTTGGTTGTATCCTGATCCCCTCTGAGAATTTTGGCCCCGAAAGCGGTGAAAATTACTGTTACCTCTTTGCCCCGTGGGCTTGTTTGTGAGCTGACCTAAAGATTTTAGAGTGTCATACTCATCCTTTGCTGTCTTAAGTGAGTCTTCTACAGCTTTGCCGAAGAGCACATCAGGTTCCACTGGCATATTTATTAGGGTGGCCTGAGTTTCTGGCCTGAAGCCTGACTGACTAAGCCATGTGTGCCTCTTTATGATCGTGCCCTCTGCAATGACTCTCCCTGCATTGGCAGCCGTGTCGAAATCTGACTTGAGGAGACAAGTAAATACAGCTCTTCCGTCTGCTGCCACCTGAACTAGCTGAGATTTAGTGGTTCAGGTGCGGATGTGAGTAACGCGGAAACCTCCTCCCACTTATGGCAGTTGTAACTTGCCAAAAGTGTAGCATTGTTAGCAATTCTTGTTTGGTAGGCTGCAGAAGAGTTAACCTTTCTGCCCATTGCATATATCTTCTTGCTCTCCTTATCTGGTGGAGCCTCGGAGCAAGCAAGGGGTGTGTCTGCTCTCTTTCTTGTGGTGGTAACAACCAAAGAGTCTGGTCTTAACTGGCCTCTTATGTATAAGGGGTCTGAAGGTACAGGCCTGAACAGTTTTTCCACACGCCGGTTAACGGCCCGTGTGAGATTAGGTGCCTCCAGAGAAGGTTGAATTCTACGTTGCACAAATTTTAGCAGGGGATAAACTGCCCTAGTGTCTTTTTGTCTCCCAATAATTGTTCAGCGAAGTCTCTGTCTTTCTGTACCTCCTGAGTGTCAATACGGAAGTGTTCCGCCAATTCGGCTAATACTTGGTTGAGGAGGGGTTGATTGGCTACAGGGGAATCTACCACTGGAGGGTCCTGATTAATAGGAGAATCTCTGGAATACATGTTCGCCTCCTGGCCTACGTCTGGGTCCTCATTGTCCCCATAATGTAGTTCGTCTGTGTCCTCATCAATAAGTTGAGGGTCAGATGTTTCCACAAATGAAAGGTCGTCCTGGTCTTCTGGATCTATTTCAGGGTCATAAAGATCTATAATGCTGCCCTGTGCTGGGACATCAGAGCAAGCCCTCTTAGTAGGGGGTTGAGAGGCAGAGGGTTGATAGCCAGAAGGGGCTGAGGTGGGAGCAGTGGATTGAAAACTTTGAAGGTAATCTGAATTTCTCTCAATGAAATTGGCCATAAAGGTCATTCTTCGCATGACTATCGATATCCTGCGGAGACCATTCCTTTGAATTTCAGATTACAATGTTGGGAGTACCCATATCTTCATTAGTAGGAGGTATACGCTTTTGAGTCCTTAGGTTTCTCTATGGGCTTGGACAAAATTCACTTTTGTGAAGACCTGTCCCTATAGGGGCTCTTGTCCCTATGAGGGGTCTCAGAGGATTTTTTTATGGTGTTTTCCCCACCCTGGGGCCCAGAGGAGTGTGTAACACACTTTTTGGGGCCTGATGTCTTACCAGATGAAGAACCTCGAACTTTGAGTGTGGGGGCAGAGGTTTTGTCCGCGGATGAACGACCTTCGGAAGGTGTTTTTCATGCGACACCCTTGCCGTCTTTCGACGTCTTAGGCCTGTCGTGTGGCGATTTTGAACGTGATTGCCCAGAGGACCGGGACTCATTGGACCGTTCACGGTGTGTCGGACGTTGTCGAGTAGTCGACTCATCTGTCGAATGTCGACTGGGGCTTATGTGTTTTGTGGTGTGTGCTTTTGTAGCACTGCCGCCGCCGGGTGTAGTCCCCACAACATGGCTTCCAGCCTGTCCTACGGGGTCGGGGGCCTGCGCTCGAGTAGCTGAAGTTACTCCGGTGCCCTAACCGTCGGAAAGTGTGGTGTCGATGCCAACGCTCAAGGCTCCCTCTACCTCCATGGACTCGAGTTGCCTGGAGTAGTAGGCCCAGGTTTAGTGGAATGGTCCTTCAACGTATTAGGCTTGAAGAGCTTGCACGCTCGACAAGACGTGTCGACGTGGTCTCTCAGGAGACACAAGTTGCAAACTAAATGTTTGTCCACCCAGTGGAATTCACGGTTACACTTAGGGCAAAACTTAAATGGTGTGTTTTCCATAATTCTGGGTTAAGGAGATGGCAGCCGGGCGAACAAAGTGTAGGAAGGGGAAAATATGCATTCTAAAATGGCCTCCTAACAATGGCCTCCCCCCTCTCTCCCTACTGTCTGGGCCAAGGCCCGGGGCGGCCTTCCAAGGCCGTACGGTTCGTCGCGATGGTCTCCGATGGCAGTATTCTTTCTCTTTCCTCTGCGTGGTGTTACGGCAGTCCATGAAAGGATAGAAAGAAAAACTGTCGTAATTATACAAAGTCAATGGCTTATCGCCAAAAGGAACTCCGCTATACGCGTCCGTCTAGCATGGTGTAAAAAAACAATCTGAGGGACCTCAACGCGTGAGGGATCATGGGTACAGTGGACGTCACACTAGGGATAGTATTACTGGCGCACCCTGTCTACGTCCCTTTTCGAGTTTTGAAAACAACTGTAATACTATGCAGCTTCCACTAGATGTCGGCTTATGCACAGCATGTGATCCAAGCAGATTCCACAAGCCTCAGATAGATATATATATACACATAAAAATACATACACACATAAAACATGTGCAATACCAACATTTTAACATTCAAATAAATTAGGCAACTTGGTACAGCATATATGGGACAAATTACTCACCGTGATACTATTTCTGATGCTTGTATCTGCTTAGATTCACATGCTCTGCATAGTCCAACATCTAGTGGTAGTGCAGAATTGTACAAGATTTGTTTTCGAATGTTGAAAATGGACGTCGACAGGGCGCGTTAGTAATACTATCCCTAGTGCCATGGTCCTTCACGCGTCAAGATACCTCAGATTGATTGTTTCTGACATGAGGTTGCATGAAGTGTAGTTTGAGTACAGATGTAATCAAGCAGAAACAGTGATAAACCAGAAAACATCTATGCACCTTTGCATCCAGTCGGAGAAGAAGGGTGGGCGCATGTGAATCTAAGCAGATACAAGCATCAGAAATATGATTAATGTGAGTATTGTATCCTTTCTGAGGCTTGTGCATCTGCCCCTTAGATCACATGCTCTACATAGATTAGCAAGCAGTATCTGGAGAAGGAGGTGGGATGTGAGAAGGTACAGCAGCAAATAGATGTTTTAAAACCGCTTGTCCCAGTTGTGAATCTGCTTTAGAGTGAGTGCCAATGCAATAATGCAGTGTGAAAGTATGAATGGAACTCCATGTAGCAGCTTTGCAAATGGCGTATAGGACGACGTTTGCAATGAAGGCTAAGGTAGCTCCCGTACCTCTGGTAGAGTGAGACCTGGGAGCAAAAGGTAAAGCTCTTTTGGATAGGGAATAGCAGAGCTGCATGCACTTGACTATACATTTTGAGATGGTGTTTTTCGATATGTGATCGCTCGCTCTCCCAAGTGCTATGGAAACAAAAAGCTGGTCTGTTTTCCTTAGAGGTTTAGTTTAGTTCCCATAGTACAAGACCGCTCTCCGTACATCAAGTGTGTGAAGGCTTCTTTCAGCTGAGTTAGATGGATTTTGAAAGAAGTTAGGAGGTTCTATGGATTGATTAACATGGAACTTTGAAATGAACTTAGGTGAAAACGTAGGATGTGTTCTGAGGACAACTTTGTCTTTGTGGATTAAGAAAGGGTCTTGAACAGACAAAGCCTGTAGCTCCCTGACTCGTCTTATAGAGGTGATGGCTACTAGGAATGCAGTTTTGGAAGTCAAATGTTTTAGGCTGGCCTTGTGTATAGGCTCAAAGGGTGGAGCGTGAGCTTGGAGAGCATGACATTAAGATCATAATCCAGTGGAGGGTTAGAGATGGGAGGCTATAGCCTCTAAACCCCTTCCATGAACGCTTTAATGACAAGAAATTTCCACAAGGACACCTTGTTCTGTGAAGTGGTGTAAGCTGACAGACGCCAGTTGTACTCTGATAGAGTTGAATACAAGGCCGGGGTCTAGTAGGTAAAGCATGTAATGCAGAATGTTAGCTGGAGAACATTCTGTTAGGCTTAGGGTTTGCGACCTGCACCATATCACAAATCCCTTCCACTTGTTGAAATAGCAGTCCCTGGTGTCAGGTTTCTCTGCCTCCTTTAGGATATCCATACACCTTTGTGGGATAGTTAAGTGGCCAAATTCTAGGACTTCAGGAGCTAAGCTGCCAAGTTCATAGATTGAAAACGAGGGTGGAGGGATGCCCCCTTGTGTTGTGTTAGCATGTTGTGGGGGCACAGAAGCTTGACTGGGTCGCACATAGCCAGTTTGAACAGATGTGGAACCCAAGGTTGTCTTGCCTACATGGGAGCAGCCAGGATTAGAGTTGTTTGTTCCTGGTACATCTTGTGCACAATCCTGCTGAGAAGTGGCGTCGGAGGACAGGCATAAGCAAATTTCCCTGACCAGTTCATCCACAGGGCATTCCCCTTGGATCCTGGTAGGGGAAACCTGGATGCAAAGTCTGGGCATTGCAAATGAAGGCTTGTAGCAAAAAAATCTAACTGTGGATGATCCCATTGGGAGAAGACTCTGTGAGGCAAGATTGTATGCAGTACCCTTTGGGTGCACTACAACAATCCTGAGCTCCTGACAATTGGAACCCAACCATTGGTATAAGTCTGTACTACACAGATTGGTAGCATGTTGAGCAGCCAGGCTCATATCAAGAGGGGTCAAGGTGAGCTGTAGGGGAGTTACAGAGATTCACAGTGACTAGTTTTCAAATAAATACTTACACACAAGTTTTCTTGAATAAACAATTATTTATGTATTTATCAGTCAGTCAGTTAGAATATGCCTTCTTCAGAAGGGAGCAATATAACAGCAACACACAAATACACTTCGAAACTACACACTCTGTTAGGGAGAATTCTCTGTTTAGGCTGAATTTCCCTACCTAGTGAGTCCCCCAGCAGCTTTGCTGGATTTCTGGGGTTTATTTTTTTCTCCTGCCAAGAGTGAGACTCTTTTACCCTCACTCTTGGACATGTTGAACTGTGTGATCTTGGACAAACCTTGTGTTGAATGGGCTATGGGGTCTTTTACTCCATAGGGCCTCATGTGTTTTTGTGATGTGGGTTACACAGCACCCTCAGTGCAGTAACCCTGGGGTGTCCTAGGGACTCCCCAACATAGACTCCATACCCTGGGACTGACTACTGTCTCCCAGGGCATGTAAAGTCACCAAAGACTTTATTAGTCTTGAATCCTGAACAGAACCAGTACAAACCATCATATTGTGGACGTACTGGCTGGGGCAATTCGATTGCCCCAGGGTCTGTTAGTCGAGGGGGCACGTCTCCGTCCCCCCTGATCGAGTTTTGGCTGGTGGCAGTGGAAACTACTTTTTATATTCGACCGCGAATATTTCCCTATGGGATTTCCCATTGTTTTAGGCTAACACATTTAATTATTTATTTACGGTAGCCTTAAACATACCGCCGGTTTATATACTTATTATTATAACTCCGGTCGGGTTATTTTGCCAAAACTTGATCCTAAAATGGCGTTGGTATTCACCTCTGTAATTCTGGAGGGGAATTTAGGCACCCTGGACTGAGTTACCGTGGTAACTCAAGTCGCACTCCGTCCTGATTGGCCCAAGTGGTGAGCCGCCCGGCTCACCACTTAGCATGTTTGAGTGACAGCTAGGCTGGGTGAATGGGGGTTTGCTGCATAAAAGCAGGGCTTTGGGGACTGGAACTTAAGAAGTCGCCACAGGACCAAGAATCCGACGAGGGAAGAGCTGAGCCGACCTGCTTCGACGACACCAACCGGTGGAGCCCTGCTGAACCGTCTCACCACTTTTCCCAACGACCGAGGAGAACTCTTAACGGAGTGGCTCCTTCCCTTGACTGGTGGGGACAACCAGTTTTCACCTTCTTTCCGCTTCTTCGGAGTATCTCGTGGCCGCCTTGCCTGTGCCAAGCACCCCAGCAACCGGAATACCACACTTTACCCCCAAACCGCGAAAGTCGGTACCAACCCTTTAACCGGAGGACTCCGCGGCTGGTTTCTTCCCGGGCAGTGCTACGACCTTTCTCTTCTGCTCTTCAGCGAGATATTCTTCTCCCCTGACCGACGTCGAGCCTTGCTGTCACTGCCTGGAACAACTGCCACCGCTGGCGGATCCTTTCCGCTTAAGGTACCGTGTTCCGCCTGGCTTCCCTTGCCACCGACTGTACGGGGTAGATTTAGTCCCCGGCTTTCGAACCTGGGAGTGCCTGGGACACTTTGGCTAAACTTTCTGAGCCACTCTAAACTCTTTTTTGACTCTTTGCAAGACTTTGAATCCCTAACTAACAGTGTGATCTTGGGCACATTTTCGCTCCGGCTGCTCTAAGAGTGGGCCCTGCCTAGTGACTTTTGCTCACCTGTGACTTTGTTCTTCTTTAAGCCTATTGCAAGTGTTCTGAACCTTAGAGTGGTGTGTTTAACCTATTTCTGCTTTTTCTCTCCCTTTCTTGGAAACTACTAGAGTGTCATCTAACGTTAAGCACTCACCTCTGTTTTAATTAAGTGGTGTTAACCTAGAGTTGTCTAGATAGGAGAAAGGATTGAATCTACTTTCATTATAACTGTGTTTGAAGTATTTTACCATATTCTTTGCTAGAGTGTTTTTTTACTTTTGTGTATTTTAAATAAATAACTATATACTTTTGAAACCAAGCTCTGATCAGTGTTTGCTTGTGCTATTGTGTTTTGGTACCTATTGTGTATACTTTGCATACTGCCTAACTCTTCTTGAGAGAAGTCTGACTGCTCAGCCACAGCTACCAGGTAAATCTGGGTGGTACAGACTGCTACCAAAGGGGTTTACTGCTATACCTGTAGTCTTAAATCTTTTGCAGTGTTCCCCAAGGGAACTGCACAGGTTTCTGCCTAACACACTCTTAGTTTCTAAATCAGTAAAGGCCCTTTTGGGATGCCCACAGCCCCAACCTACACCAAGGTGACTTCAATAGCTAGGGTGCTGGGGACATTAATATCTTACTGTTTGCTTTTAGAATACTCTTAGAACTTGGTCAAAGGAAAAGGTTATTAGAACAAACAAGAGACCACAAATATTCTTAAGCAGGAAAATACTTTTAGATCTCCTAAGCAGAGTCATTCAGTATAACAGGTTAAGCCAAAGTCAATGGGCAAAAGATAAGAGCTGAAGGACTTCTGGTAGGTAAGTAGAAAAAGTATTTGCACAATGCTTTGGAAGTCTTTGAAGAAAAGAAGAATCAATGTAGGGTACAAGCTGTTTTAGGCTTGTGAGTAGTAGAATATGCAAGCAACTCTACAATAAGATACGAGTTCTCTCAGACTTTACAGTACCTTTGGATTGAAGAAAAAGTGCAGCAGATGACGTCTGTTCCTGAGCAGCTCTGCAGATATCACTGTTCCTGGGTCTGAGTCGTGAGGACAAGAGGGAGGACTTCTGGGGACTCCTGCACTACAATGGTACGGTCACCACTCACAACCGGCAATCTTCAAACAAGTGGCACTTCAGTGTTTCAGCTCCTCGCAACAAACGCAAATAGCAACACCGTGGTTTCTGGCTGTCGAGATGGACTTTTCTTGCTTCTGAGGTCCTGCTCTCTGTTAAGGGGGCTCAGGCTTGGTCAGTCCTGCTTCCTGGGAGTCTGGAGGATCTTCCTGGAGCTCTTGGCCAACTTAAAAACAACGCACAACTGGTGTTCCTCTCCCTGGCGTTTTGGTTTCCAGCACCAACTCTGTGGAAAGGCAACCAGCCCCAAGAGAATGTCCAGGTGGCTTACTTTGGAGTTGATTGGTCCCACCAACTCAAAGGGAGAATTCGTCCTTGCAGAGGCTTCTCTGTCTATACGAATTTGGAGTTTAAGCACAGCAGCAGTGCTTCACCGGGCAAACCAACGGTCCAGGATCTGCAGCAGGCGTCCTCTTCAGATTATTCTTCGGTTCCTTCGTCCAGTGGTCGACTGCCTTCAAAGCCAAAAGCCTCGCTTTTTATTCAGTTCTCTCCCATTCATTCTAGCCTAGCTGTCAGTCACCGAGCGGGGTGGCTGTCCTTGCCGGACAGAGCCGGCCAATCACTACAGAGTGCATTTGGGTCTCCTAGGAGACTCAGCACAGGGAGTTTTGGGCACCTCCCTCACTTCGTGTCCCCACCAGACACCATGGAGCCAGAGGCAGCCTTCACTCGTGAATCCTGCCAAAGGCAGAGAGAACAAAGGGACCAAACCTAGTTTGGCGCGCAGAGTAAATCTCAAGAAGGACCTTTCCACAAAGAAATGGTGAAAAAAGAAGACCAGGGCCATTTTGACAAAAATGGCGCCCTTGGGTGCTTTACTGCAGCTGTGAACGCAGCCCGTGGTAAATGCACACCACAGTAGCTAAAAGTAAACCACTGCCACCAGCCATTCAGTGAGGAAAGGGTAACATAAAATTGTTACATGAGAAACTAGACAAAGGGGATACTAAGTAACCTCTCCAACACCCTATTGTAAGATAGTGTGTGCTGGGTCAAGAAAGTTACAAATGTAAGTAAAGTCAATTTCACTTTACTGCTCTGGGAAACAGTAGTTTATCCCAGAGAAGGTATTTAAACCTTGGGGAAATCTGAAAGACTTCTCTGTGCCACTGCACTGAAGGTGCTGTGTGACACAAATGTAAAAGATGATACATATGGTGTTTGTCGGACTCCACAACCAAAAGAAACACAGTGTTCAAAATCACATTAAAATATATGAGTGAGTGGGAAAAAGGGTCTCACTCTCTCCAGGTAAAAAAAAACAAGTCCTCAAAATCCAGCAAGGTTGCTGGTGGTCTTGAAGGTGGAGGGAATTAGCACATTTCTGAGAATTCTTCCTAACATACTCCCTCTAGGATACCTTTGTTGAGTTTCCACTCATGTTCTTCTGGTAGAGGTTATCTACTTGGAGAGTCTGTCAGACCATCAAGCTCCCCTGGAACGTGTCGTGAGGTTAGGAACATGTTCTGCTTTAGAGCCCACTTCCATATTTTCTGGGATAGTTTGGACAGACTTTGAGAATGTGTTCCTACCTGCTGGTTTATGTAGAACATGGCAGTGGTGCTGTTTGTAAGGACTTGCAATGTTTGATTTGAAAGATATTGCTGAAAGGCCTGCAGAGCCTTGAGAACTGCCAGAAGTTCTAGGAAGTTGATGTGTTTTTCGGCTGTAGCATATATCCACTGGCTGTGGGCTGTGTGGTGGAGGAAGTGCCTCCTCTGCCCCCCATCCGGCGAGTGAAGATTGCTTGTTCTGGTGGAACCCAAAAGGGCTTTCCTTTTAGCAGGTTTTCCCTGGACTGCCAGAGAAGAGCCAGTACCAGGGTTAGCGAAACAACTACTAGATCATCCCAAAGACCGCTTGCCTGAGACCATTGTTTTGCTAACCACTCCTGAAGTGAGTGCATGCACGTGCATGCACAGGCGAGCGCGTGAAACCAAGTGAATGCATGAGGCCATCATCCCAAGCAAGCACATTGATTTGCATACAGTTATCTGGGACTGGCCTTGTACTGAGGTACTTGTAACAGCATGTTTTGTACTCTCTCGTGTCATGGGAAAGCCAGCTCCTCTTGTTTTTAGAATTGCTCCCAGAAATTGTTTTATTTGGCTGGGGACTAGAATGGATTTCTTTCTGTTGATGGAGAAACCCAAATTGAAAAGAAGATCCATCTTTTTTTTGTCTGAAAATTTGAGGAGATTCGCCAGTGATTAGCCAGTTGTCCAGATAAGGGTATATAGGGATTGACTGTCTGCACAGGTGTGCTGCCACTACTGCAAGCCCCTTTGTGAATACTCTTGGCGCTGAAGCGATGCCGAAGGGGAGTATCATCTTGAACTGGTACTGTAGTCCTGCTATCTTGAATCACAGATATTTATGTGCGCAGCGAGCATTGAAATATGAAAGTATGCATCTTTCATATCCATTGTCGCCATGTAGTCACCCTGTATTGAGAGGGGGATTACATCTTGAAGTGTGGCCTTTGTGGCTTAACATATTTGTTTGCAGGGCTCAGGTCTAAGAATGGGCGCATGGACAGGTCTTTCTTTGTCACTAGGAAGTACACGGTTGGTGCGACGATCTTTGAAGGTTTTCGGGCAGAAAAGTTTGCAAGACTTGCAAAGCTTTTTGGGGTGATCTCTAGGGAGACGGTAATTGCACACTTGATGCGTGTCCTTCCCACAGGAATTTCCTATGACAAGTAGGGCGAAATTTAAAAGGCGTTTGTCCATTACAAACCGAAAGGGCAGTTAGTCGAGGAAAAGGGATGACAGAATATGCATTTTCTAAAAGAAGGCCGGATAAAAAGACTCCCCCCCCCCCCCTCTCCCTACTGTAAGTGCCGAAGCCCGAAGTGGCCCGTGAAGGCTGTGTCTGGTCGTCAATTCAGTCATGTTGTCGACTAAGAAGTTGTCAGTTGAAGGCAGTCGAGTAGTTGGATGAGGCTGTGGCAAAAGCGGACAATAAAGAAAGAAAGATGTCTACAAATAAACTTTTAACTAGTCAAAGGCATCAGCCTGGAAAGGAACTCTACAACTTGCAAACGACCATGATGGCAGAAAGAAACAATCTGAGGGTTCTCGACGCATGAAGGAGAAAGAGTACAGTACACGTCACCCTAGGGATAGTATTACTAACATGCCCTGTCGATGTCTGTTTTCGACTTTCGAAAACGAATCTTGTAATACTCCACGACGACCACTAGATGTCGGACTATGCAGAGCTGTTACGCTCACCTGGTATCCACAGGGACGCCACCCAGCCGGGTTACTCGCTGGTATGCTTCTCAGTTTTGCCCAGATGTGGTCTGCGGGGGAAGGTTCTGCCTGAAAATACAGGACCGTGTACAGGACTGGCCGACCGGGGTCCTCCCTCCACCCCGTATGATTTCAGCCCCTCAGGGGGCCTCTCCTCACCTTGTGGTAGAGTTAGGTGTGCTCTGCGTCCTGCCTTCTTTGCAGGGGCACATTGTCTTTCGTGGGCGTGTGCGGTCCAGTTACTTCACTGACACCGGCCTGTTTGATATCGTTCAGGTAGGTCTTATTGCTGTTCTTTAGTATTGTTGCTATCCTGCCTGCCTCTCTTTGTTTAATAATGTCTCTTTCTCCCTTAGGTATGCGGAGCTTCAGCGCAGCGAACTGGCTTGCTTGAGCCCCGCTGGTAAATGATGGCGCTTTAAGAGCGCTATGATGCAGTAAGTAAGCGCTATGCGCAGCGCTGCGATGGCTTGCCTTTGCTAACCTGTTTTGTCTTCTTTCCTTGCAGGTCGCGGTGTTCTTCAGCACGTGTGGAATTTCCAGAGTGGTGCCAGCCGAGAGGCAACCAGCCAGGTAAGCCTTTTGAGCAGTTCGTAATTTGCAATGTCTCTTCTGCTTTCTTAATGTTGCCTCTATCTTCCTCTTTCAGGTCGTGCAGTCCGGGAGGCGTGCAGATCCAAGGAAAGCTGTTCTCAGAAGCTGCAAGTAACTAAAGATGAAGACTGCAGGTAAGATGCTGCTGCTAATGATGTTCCTTTTGTGTCCATGCAGGTTCTGCTTCTCCGAGGTTCGGGAGTATAGCTGGACACGGTGAGCATCACGTTGCAAGCTGCAAAGTAACGCGAAGCGTGTTGTCTTGCTCGGGTGTGGTTTAAATAGCCCCAACAAAATAGTCCAGGTAAAGTAGTCCCTAGGCTACCACACCCAAAACACTAGACCTCATAGCTTGGTTCCGAGGAACCAAGCTATGTGGATGCCTCCATGTTGGCTGACAACAAAATAAAGTAGCTCCCAAGCACATTGTTTTTCATGGTGTATGAGCCTGGCGCCATAGGCGCCAGGACTGGCCCCAAGAGGGTTTTGGAAGAGGATGCCAGGCTCTAGAGGCCAGAGTCCTGACTCCACCTGGCCAATGGGTTTGCCAGAGGGGGTTTTGGGCGAGGGACGTGACAAGAGCATTTGATCTAAAGCAGATCCACAAGCCTCAGAAATATATATTGAACTCTGTGGCACTATGTAGAAGTATGCCCATCACCATAGTCCATTCAATTCCTCCACAACCAAATCAAAATCACATTACAAAGTGCAGAGAAAAGCATGCACAATCTTACCATATCACACAGAAGGCAGCAGAAAAATGCAGCCCAGGGACAGCAGAGCATCTGGGATAGGGTTTTAGAAAGAGGCCCAATGGGTGGATGAAAAGGAGTGCAGGGAGTGGTGGGATGCTGGGGGCAGGGACAGAATGTTCTATACATATTTTACCATGAGTAAGCTGGGAAATACAGCGAAACGCTGGTGTTTTCTTTTTTAATGTTATAAATAATAGTCTTGCAAACTGTATCAGTCCCTCATCAGTTATAGGAGTAGAAAAGTGCAGCCAATGCTGTACGTTTAGTAGATAAGATATAATACAGACTTTAAAACAATCATTTATGTCTGTAAATTCAACTCATTGCGGAATATATAATATGATATTTTATATCTGAATAGACAATAAAATACCTGCATGAGAAATCGCCATGCGTTCTGTCCGCTACTCAGACTTTTTCAGGCAAGTTAACAATCATCACAAACATGCTTCAATAAATAAAGTTGTGAAGGTTGTCACTTCCTCTTCTCCATGCGGTCATTTGACCAGCTCATTTGATCCGACAACACATGTCATCTAGGACCACCATATTGGACTAGTGTCAAATAGAATAAAAGACCTGGCTGTTAAAGCTAATACCCTAGATATATGGGCACCAATGTGCATTATTCAATGAAATAATGACAGCATATGAACAGGTGGTGAATCCACAAAAGAATAACTATTCTTAGAAGCAAAATAAAGTGCAAGTGCTATCTATATTTAGAAAAAGCAAAATGTTGTGGGTTTGTGGCTTGGTGAAGCGTTGCTCCTTATAATTCCACACCGTTTCACCAATCTGTACCAAATTTTGCATAGTTACATGTTCAGACCATCCGGACATTATTGGCTACATGACATGTGGACACCCCATCCCTTCCTCAAAATTTCAGCACAAGTTAAAATGGGTTTGTGGCTTGGCGAAGCATTGATCGTTATACAATACCACACTGTTTCACCAATCTGCACCAGATTTTGCATAGTTACCTGTACGGACCATCCAGACATTATGGGCTACATGACATTTGGACACTCCATCGATTTCAGCACCTTCCCACGAGACGGTTGTCTGAAATCGGCGAAACATCAATGTGGTCATAGAAGGACTGGTCCTCACCCCTAGAATGCATGGCTTCTGTGATGTTTGCAGCGCAACGAACTGCGCCACACCAGGGGGATACAATAGGTGGGGGTAGAGCACAGTATGTCCCAGTATGCAGCAGCACACCAACTCTTGCCTCCCCCCAAACATCTCCTCCGGGGTATGTCAACCAGCCCCACACGCCCATTCTCAGTGCAGTTCACTTCAGAGTGCAAAGCACATCAAGCAATGAGTGAATCAATAGCGACCTACAGGATAATTGATTTTCAACAATTGATGAGTATGGTCATGTCTGTTCCCAGAACGGGTTTGGAGAAGGGGTACTTTTTGATATTATATAAAAACCAGTCGGTGACTAAATCAGTATACTACAGTTTCAGATCCCCACTGTCAAAACGAAACAAGCGAGTATTAGCTTGGGGGTAATTGTAGTCTAAAGCTGCACACAATAGATATATTAATCATATTACTGGTGTGAGTTAATAAAATGAAAAAAGGACATAAGACTACATTTACATTTCAAATTGAAGGCCATATCTGCATTGCATCACAATGGGCTCTTGGAGATTTAATAACATTAAACAGCACCCCCCCCAATTGATTATAGATAATTATAAACAACGTGTCCAAGAGCCCCAATGTCAAAGACTGGGTACTTAGATCATCATACATGTGTCACTGTTAATCGGAACAGTCAAAATGACATTGTAACAAGGTAAAGAAACCTATTCCAAGTGCATTGAAAGTGGGAAGAATATATAAATATAGAGTTTACTAGAACACAGGTTAAATGTACTCTGATCAGCGCGCAAATAAGCATGTGCAAAAAATTGCCAGTGCAAACATTGCTCAAATAACTTAAAAGGCGACCAACACTTAAGAAGAAAAAAAAAATCAGAGCTCGCCCATTAAGTCCGATTATTCTTTCTAGTAACTTGTGCAAAAATGTGAATGAAAAAAAACACAAGTGCAAACAAAGCTAATAGCACCAATTTAACTATAGAGTAATAATTGACAGATCTAAATAGTCCTAATGATCAAAAACAACTGTGTAATAGAACTTGTCCCTTCGATTTATACTAAATTATGAAATTCATATAAAGCCCTGCTAGAGAGCAATAATATGAAGCACAAATGCTATACATCATAACAGTACATATAACATTCAATTAATTTCCAATCTCCCCAGTTTTGTAAATTGGTGGTAACTTTTTTTGTCAACAACCATGTTACAGTGCAGAATTTCAGAACAGAATGGGGCATATCAAAATCATCACATTCAAAGTCATTAAATTCATGTACTTGAACAACGTTAATTTTCTGAGAAAAAAACATTATTTATGGTGATCAGATTCAATGGGAAATAAAAATAGCCAAAAGAACTTTGAAATTCAGTGAAAAAACCTTAGGTAGGAGAGTTAAGGTGATCAGGTTTAACGCAACAAAACCCCTGAAATTCAGCAATCGCATTTCAAGCATGTCCATTTTAGCTATGTGTCTCCTGTTGCGCAGCGTATGACCACAATGATGACATCAATGATGAATTCACTGGTGACCTTTTTGTTGCGTTAAATCTAATTAGCTTAATTCTCTCCTAGCTACATTCTTTTCACTTAATTTCATGGGTTTTGTTATACTATAGTTTCTTCGGGGCCCACAGGCCACTGGCTTCAGGCCATGGCCACTGTAAATGTTGCACTAACAGATTTCCTTGGGGCCCACTGGTCAAGGCCTTTGGCCATGGCCAGTGGCCACAGCCTTCGGCAATGGAAACTGTACATGTTGCCCCAATACGTTTCTTCGCTGCCCACTAGCCATGACCATGACCCGTACATGGTGCATCCATAGGCTTCTCCATGCCCCACTAGCCATAACCCTTGTTGCACCTATAGGTTTCTTTGTGGCCCACTAGCTATGTCATTCGGCACAGAGACCCATTAGCCCCTACCTAGGAGATGGGATCACTGCGGGTGCAAAATTACTTTTATTTCCATCTCTCGCCATTCCTACAGGATTCCCAGATATTCCCCACAATAATGGCAACAAACTACACATACAGTGGCAACAAACTACACATACAGTGGCATTGAACTCCCCGTGATCGCGGGATTCCCCCGATAATGCTTGGATATCCAAAACTCTTCCCTGACCTCGCAGGCACTCACCAGGTGCCGCGATACTCTTTCCATGGTCCTCTCAATTGGTTTCTTCTTCCCTGTTCCTCTCCTTGCCATTATCCCCCATCACTGTTTGGTTCGTTTGATGCATTTTCTTTTCCGAGGTGAACCTGACTGAAATGAGGGCTTTTCATTAAATGTCAAGGGTTTTGCAATATCTTAGGTTCCTTAGGGCCCACTAGCCATGCCCTTCAGCCATGGTCAGTGGCCACAGCCGAACATGTTGCATAGTTTGAGGTCTCACTAGCTTTGGCCTTTGGCCGTGACTGCTGTACGCGTTGCACCAATATCTTTCTTTTAGGCCCACTAGCCATGGCCACTGGCCACGGCACACCATTAGTGTGTTACCAAACACCCATTGCCCCCTGCCCAGTAGATGTAGGCACTACAGATGTGTAACTTTTTTTTTCTAACTTCTTATTCGCACAATTTCACAGTAATCATTTCACAGTAATCATTTCCAATAACAGAAATTCCTGCGGTAGAGCGGCGGTTTGTCGATTCCGGCGAGAACGGTAAAAATTGCTCAGAATTAAAAAGGTTTTCCACATCCTCAACTGCATTCAACATGGGTCCCCCTTCTTGTTTCCAGGTCCCCTCCCTCTACTAAATTGCTTTGTACCCTGCCTAGCACTCTCCCTTTAACCCCTCCAATCACTCACTGCTTTGTGTGACGCACATTATTTTCTGAGCACATTTTGCAGCATTGCTGCTGTAATCTTGTGAGCTTCACGCTGTCTTCCCCTGATAAACCGGAAATGGCCTACTCCTAACTGTCTCCCCAACCCGCCCACCAAAGTCCCCAACTTCATATGGTGTTTTCTTTCCCACTCCCGACCTCTAGTCTAATATGATTGCTATTGGTATTTATATAGCGCCTGCGGCCAGCCCATCTCAGTGCTGTCATTCAAAACAGTGTTCCCCTAGTAGCGACTACATAAACAGAAGAGTTTTGAGTCTCTTTCTGATGTCGGTGAGTACGTTATTAGACTCTGTAAGGTCATGGGGGAGTTAATTCCAAAGTTTGATAGCATTCTTTTCCTCCTCCAAATAGTGTTTTGAGTTCTTTCATTTGTGGCATCGCCCAGTAATATCACGGGGATCACTTGCAACGAGAAAAAAATAATGTTGGATTTTCATTTCCAAAAAAGCCTCTCAGTTCATTACTCACCGTAATCGTATTTATGATGCTTGTATCTGCTTAGATTCACATGCTGTGCATAGGCCGACATCTACTGGAAGCTGCGGAGTATTACAGTTGGTGTTTTCGAAACTCGAAAATGGACGTCGACAGGGCGTGCCAGTAATACCATGCCTAGTGTGACGTCCACTGTTCCCATGATCCCTCACACGTCGAGGTCCTTCAGATTGTTATTTTTCTGACATGTGGTAGCATAAGGTGGAGCGTGAGTACAGTTGTATCCAAGAAGATACGTATCAGACAAGCTCATAAGCATCCATGCGCCTTCTCTCCGAGGGGAGGAAGGGTGGGTCGCATGTGAATCTAAGCAGATACAAGCATCAGAAATACGATTACGGTGAGTAATGTATACCTTCTGAGGCTTGTGGAATCTGCTTAGATCACATGCTGTGCATAGATTAGCGAGCAGTGGCAGAAGGAGGTGGGATGTGAGAAGGTGCATGAGCGAATGAATGTCTTAGAACCGCTTGGCGGCGGGTTAGAAATTGGAATTGGCGGGTGGAGTCTCTTTACTCTCTCCATGAATGCTTTGATGACGGGTACTTTCCACCATGAGACCTTATGAGAGGTTGTGTAGGCTGAGAAAGCCACCAGATGGACCTTTAGGGAGTTAGGGAGGTGCAGGTTTAAATAGTTACTCTACATGTGTGTTTACAGCCCTTGTGAGGTTAGGGGCTTCTAAAGATGGTTGTATTCAGCGCTGCACCAACTTCAGTAGAGGGATAAACTGCGCCACTGGTTTTCTTGTCCCCAAGGATTTGTTCTGCAAAGTCCCTATCCTCCTGTACCTCCTGGGTATCAATCTGAAAGTGCTCAGCTGCCTTGGCTAGCACCTCATTAAGGAGGGGTTGATCATCAATAGGAGAATCAGCAACTGGAATGTCTTGATTAAGAGGGGAGTCCATCTGGATCAGCCTCTTGGTCCTCGTCATCCCGATAATAAGGGTCTCCTGTATCCTCATCATCGAATTGAGGGTCAGCTGCCTCTACTTTGTGCTCTGATTCTGGGTCAGGGTTCTATGACTGTACTCTACAATGGAACATCAGTACGAGACCTCTTAGAAGGGGGTTGAGTAGGTAGAGCAGAGAGTTGTGAACCAGAGGGAACTGGGGTGGGGGGAGTGGAGTGGAAACTCTGAAAGTATGCAGGGTTTTTTCTCGTAGAAATTGGCCATGAAGTCATTCTTCTCATTACCTTGTCTTTGTCTTGTGAAGACCATTCTTTTGAACTTAGGACTTCCTTCAGAACCTTTGGTAATCCCAAATCTTCATCTGTGGGAGGTATCAGCTTAGGTTTTTGTTCATCTTTGTGATTCTCTAGGTTTCTCCCTTTGAGGGGTTTTACCCTAAGAGGTCTTTTATCCCTATGAGGTGTTTTTGAGGACTTCTTTTTGTGTTCATTCCCCCCCCTCCCTGGGGCCCAGACCCGTTTTTCTCTGACTTCTTGGGGCCGGTGTCTAGTCAAATGGTCGACAGACAAATGGTCGACACAATTTGGTCGACAGGACAAATGATCGATTTTTTTTTTTTAGTTATATATTTTTTTAGGTTTTCGTTTAGGGAAAAAAGGGGTTTTTAGCAAAAAAAAGGGGGTTGGAGGACCCCTCCCCCCCAAAAAAACAAAAAAAAACCGATCATTTGACCTGTCGAGCTTTTGGTGTCGACCATTTGTCCTGTTGACCATTTAGATTCGACCATTTAAATTCGACCAGTTGACCTACAACCCTTGGGGCCTACTACTTGATCTGATGCTGAGCGTCGAATTTCGGATGCGGTTGGGCCCTGTCGTGCGGCGACCTCGAGTGAGAGTTGTTAGGGAGAATTCTCTGTTTAGGCTGAATTTCCCTACCTAGTGAGTCCCCCAGCAGCTTTGCTGGATTTCTGGGGTTTCTTTTTTTCTCCTGCCAAGAGTGAGACTCTTTTACCCTCACTCTTGGACATGTTGAACTGTGTTCTCTTGGTCAAACCTTGTGTTGAATGGGCTATGGGGTCTTTTACTCCATAGGGCCTCATGTACTTTTGTGATGTGGGTTACACAGCACCCTCTGTGCAGTAACCCAGGGGTGTCCTAGGGACTCCCCAACATAGACTCCATACCCTTGGACTGACCACTGTCTCCCAGGGCATGTAAAGTCATCAAAGACTTTACTATTCTTAAATCCTGAACAGAACCAGTACAAACCATCATATTGTGGACGTACTGGCTGGGGCAATTCAATTGCCCCAGGGTCTGTTAGTCGAGGGGGCACGTCTCCGTCCCCCCTGATCGAGTTTTGGCTGGTGGCAGTGGAAACTACTTTTTATATTCGACCGCGAATATTTCCCTATGGGATTTCCCATTGTTTTAGGCTAACACATTTAATTATTTATTTACGGTAGCCTTAAACATACCGCCGGTTTATATATTTATTATTATAACTCCGGTTGTTTTTTTTTGCCAAAACTTGATTCTAAAATGGCGTTGGTGTTCGCCTCTGTAACTCTGACCCAAAGTGGAGCCCTTTGTTCCACTTTTGGCGGGCTTCTCCACAGAAGCCCTCCAAAGTGGTGCCACTCTGTCTGGGGTACTTAGGAGGGGTCGAGGGGGATTTAGGCACCCTGGACTGAGTTACCTTGGTAACTCAAGTCGCACTCCGTCCTGATTGGCCCAAGTGGTGAGCCGGCCGGCTCACCACTTAGCATGTTTGAGTGACAGCTAGGCTGGGTGAATGGGGGTTTGCTGCATAAAAGCAGGGCTTTGGGGACTGGAACTTCAGAAGTCGCCACAGGACCAAGAATCCGACGAGGGAAGAGCTGAGCCGACCTGCTTCGACGACACCAACCGGTGGAGCCCTGCTGAACCGTCTCACCACTTTTCCCAACGACCGAGGAGAACTCTTAACGGAGTGGCTCCTTCCCTTGACTGGTGGGGACAACCAGTTTTCACCCTCTTTCCGCTTCTTCGAGGTATCTCGTGGCCGCCTTGCCCGTGCCAAGCACCCCGGCAACCGGAATACCACACTTTTACCCCCAAACCGCGAAAGTCGGTACAACCCTTTAACCGGAGGACTCCACGGCTGGTTTCTTCCCGGGCAGTGCAACGACCGTCCTCTTCTGCTCTTCAGCGAAGATTTTCTTCTCCCTTGACCGACGTCGAGCCTTGCTGTCACTGCCTGGAACGACTGCCACCGCTGGAGGATCCTTTCCGCTTAAGGTACCGTGTTCCGCCTGGCTTCCCTTGCCACCGACTGTACGGGGTAGATTTAGTCCCCGGCTTTCGAACCTGGGAGTGCCTGGGACACTTTGGCTAAACTTTCTAAGCCACTCTAACCTTTTTCTAACTCTTTGCAAGACTTTGAATCCCTAAGAACAGTGTGATCTTGGGCACATTTTCGCTCCGGCTACTCTAAGAGTAGGCCCTGCCTAGTGACTTTTGTTCACCTGTGACTTTGTACTTCTTTGAGCCTATTGCAAGTGTTCTGAACCTTAGAGTGGTGTGTTTAACCTATTTCTGTGTCTTTTTATCCCTTTCTTGAATCTACTAGAGTGTCATCTAACGTTAAGCACTCACCTCTGTTTGAATTATGTGGTGTTAACCTAGAGTTGTCTAGATAGGAGAAAGGATTGAAACTGCTTTTCTTATAACTGTGTTTGAAGTGTTTTACTATATTTTGCTAGAGTGTTTTCAACTTATGTGTGTTTTAAAATAAATAACTATATACTTTTGAAACCAAGCTCTGGTCAGTGTTTGCTTGTGCTATTGTGTTTGAGTACCTATTGTGTATACTTTACATACTGCCTAACTCTTCTTGAGGGAAGTCTGACTGCTCAGCCACAGCTACCAGGTAAATCTGGGTGGTACAGACTGCTACCAAGTGGGTTTACTGCTATACCTGTAGTCTTAAATCTTTTGCAGTGTTCCCCAAGGGAACTGCACAGGTTTCTGCCTAACAAGAGTGCCCAGGGGACAGGGATTCAACTGACCGTTCCCTGGGTGTTGAACATTGTGTGCTTAGTGGTGGGTGTCTTTGGAGCGCTTCCGCCTCCAGGTGTAGTTACCACAACATGGCCGCCGACCTGTCCTCCGGGGTCGGGGGCCTGCGCTTGGGTAGCCGGAGCTACCCCGTCGCCCTCACCGTCCGAAACGGCTGCAGCGCTGCCATCGCTAAAGGCGACTTCTACCTCGATGGCCTCGAGCTGACTGGCCCAGCGTTTTGTGGAGCAGTCCTTTAAAGTCTTTGGCTTGAAGAGCCTACACACTCGACAAGACGTTTCGACGTGGTCTTGTGGTCTCTTGGGAGACACAAATTGCACACTAAATATTTTTCTACCCACAGGAATTTACGATTGCACTTTGGGCAGAATTTAAATGGGGTTTTGTCCATAACTGCAGACTATGGCAGCTGGGCGAAAGTGTAGGAAAGGGGGCATATACATCCTAAAATGACATCCCCCTCTCTCTCCCTACTGTCTGGCCGAGGCCCGGGGTGGCCTTCCAAGGCCGAACGGTCCGGCGCGGTTGTTCTTCGACAGGCAGTTTCTCGGTCTTCACCGGCGGGATGTTTCGGAGGTCGGTGAAGAAAAGGATTAAAAGAAGTACTATCGATAATTGAAATAAGTCAATTGCTTTATGCCGAAAGAGGAACTCCGCTATACGCGTCCGTCTAGAATGGCGGAAAAAAACAATCTGAGGGACCTCAACGCGTGAGGTTTCATGGGTACAGTGGATGTCACACTAGGGATTGTATTACTGGCACGCCCTGTCGACATTCCTTTTTGAGTTTCGAACACAACTAATACCCTGCAGCTTCCAATAGATGTCGGCCTATGCACAGCATGTGATCTAAGCAGATTTCACAAGCCTCAGAAATACGATTACGGTGAGTAATGTATCCCATATATAATTTCTGAGGCTTGTGAAATCTGCTTGTACCCATGATCCCTCACGCGTTGAGGTCCCTCCGATTGTTTTTTTCCGCCATTCTAGACGGACGCGTGTAGCGGAGTTCCTCTTTCGGCGTAAAGCAATTGACTTATTTCAATTATCGATATATATATGGGATACATTACTCACCGTAATCGTATTTCTGATGCTTGTATCTGCTTAGATTCACATGCTGTGCATAGGCCGACATCTAGTGGAAGCTGCGGAGTATTACAGTTTGTTTTTCGAAACTCGAAAAAGGGCGTCGACACAGGGCGTGCCAGGAATACTATCCCTAGTGTGACGTCCACTGTACCCATGATCCCTCACGCGTCTAGGACCCTCAGATTGTATTTTTACTGACATGAGGTAGCATGAGGAGTAGCGCGAGTACAGATAATCCAAGCAGATAGATAGAAAGGTAAGACTACAAGCATCCATGCGCCTTCTCTCAGAGGGGAGGAAGGGTGGGTCGCATGTAAATCTAAGCAGATACAAGCATCAGAAATACGATTACGGTGAGTAATGTATCCCTTCTGAGGCTTGTGGAATCTGCTTAGATCACATGCTGTGCATAGATTAGCGAGCAGTACCTGAAGGAGGTGGGATGTGAGAAGGGTCATGAGCAAATAAATGTCTTAGAACCGCTTGTCCCACTTGTGTATCTGTCTTGGAATGAGTGTCAATGCAGTAGTGCTGAATAAAAGTGTGAATAGAGCTCCAAGTAGCTGCTTTGCAAATAGTGTCAAGAGGTACATTTGCAATGAAAGCCAGAGTGGCCCAATGCCTCTTGTAGAGTGGGCCCTAGGCGTGAAAGGCAGAGTTCTTTCAGAAAGTGAGTAACACAGCTGGATACAGTTAATAATCCACTTAGAGATGGCACCTTTAGAGACGCGATCCCCCTCTCTGCCTATAGCTATGGAGACAAACAGCTGATCTGTTTTCCTTAGCGGTCTGGTTTTGTTTACATAGTAGAGTACCGCCCTACGCACATCTAGTGTGTGTAGTTTCACCTCAGCCGAGCTTTGTGGGTCTTGGAAGAAAGCCGGAAGCTCGATGGACTGGTTCACGTGGAATTTGGAAATAAACTTAGGTGAGAACCTAGGGGGTGTGCGTAAAACCAGTTTATCTTTATGGACAGTAAAGAAGGGATCTTGCACTGACAGAGCCTGAATTTCACTGACTCTTCTTATAGATGTAATTGCTACTAAGAAGGTTGTTTTGTAAGTCAGGTGTTTGAGACTGCTTTTGTGCATGGGCTGGAATGGGGGGCCCATGAGCTTAGATAGCACCACGTTAAGGTCCCATCCTGGTGGTGGGTTTGAAATAGGAGGGTGAAGTCTCTTTACTCCTTCCATGAAGGCTTTTACTACTGGTACTTTCCACCACGACACCTTGTTATGGGAAGTGTGTATGCTGACAGGGCTGCCGGGTATACCTTCAGTGAGTTGAAAACCAGTCCTGCATCCAGCAGGTGGAGCATGTATGTAACAATAGTGGAAGGAGTGCAATCAACTGGGTTGATTTGTTTATTCTGGCACCAGATAACAAATCTCTTCCATTTGTCAAAGTAGCAGTGCCTCGTGTTAGGTTTCCTAGATTCCTTTAGGATGTCCATACACCTCTGTGGTAAATTGAGATGTCCGAACTCTATGACCTCAGGAGCCATGCTGCCAGGTTCATTGAGTTGGGTTGAGGATGCACCGTTTGACCTTGGTGCTGGGACAGTAAGTTGTACCAGCCCGGAGGTTTGATGGGTTCGCACACCGCCAATCTGCTTAAGTGTGGGAACCACGGTTGTCTTGCCCACATGGGGGCCACTAGGACGAGTGTCATTGATTCTCTGTTGTTAGGGAGAATTCTCTGTTTAGGCTGAATTTCCCTACCTAGTGAGTCCCCCAGCAGCTTTGCTGGATTTCTGGGGTTTATTTTTTTCTCCTGCCAAGAGTGAGACTCTTTTACCCTCACTCTTGGACATGTTGAACTGTGTTATCTTGGACAAACCTTGTGTTGAATGGGCTATGGGGTCTTTTACTCCATAGGGCCTCATGTGTTTTTGTGATGTGGGTTACACAGCACCCTCTGTGCAGTAACCCAGGGGTGTCCTAGGGACTCCCCAACATAGACTCCATACCCTGGGACCGACTACTGTCTCCCAGGGCCTGTAAAGTCACCAAAGACTTTATTAGTCTTGAATCCTGAACAGAACCAGTACAAACCATCATATTGTGGACGTACTGGCTGGGGCAATTCGATTGCCCCAGGGTCTGTTAGTCGAGGGGGCACGTCTCCGTCCCCCCTGATCGAGTTTTGGCTGGTGGCAGTGGAAACTACTTTTTATATTCGACCGCGAATATTTCCCTATGGGATTTCCCATTGTTTTAGGCTAACACATTTAATTATTTATTTACGGTAGCCTTAAACATACCGCCGGTTTATATATTTATTATTATAACTCCGGTCGGGTTATTTTGCCAAAACTTGATCCTAAAATGGCGGTGGTGTTCACCTCTGTAATTCTGACCCAAAGTGGAGCCCTTTGTTCCACTTTTGGCGGGCTTCTCCACAGAAGCCCTCCAAAGTGGTGCCACTCTGTCTGGGGTACTTAGGAGGGGTGGAGGGGAATTTAGGCACCCTGGACTGAGTTACCTTGGTAACTCAAGTCGCACTCCGTCCTGATTGGCCCAAGTGGTGAGCCGCCCGGCTCACCACTTAGCATGTTTGAGTGACAGCTAGGCTGGGTGAATGGGGGTTTGCTGCATAAAAGCAGGGCTTTGGGGACTGGAACTTTAGAAGTCGCCACAGGACCAAGAATCCGACGAGGGAAGAGCTGAGCCGACCTGCTTCGACGACACAAACCGGTGGAGCCCTGCTGAACCGTCTCACCACTTTTCCCAACGACCGAGGAGAGCTCTTAACGGAGTGGCTCCTTCCCTTGACTGGTGGGGACAACCAGTTTTCGCCTTCTTTCCGTTCTTCGAGGTATCTCGTGGCCGCCTTGCCTGTGCCAAGCACCCCGGCAACCGGAATACCACACTTTACCCCCAAACCGCGAAAGTCGGTACAAACCCTTTAACCGGAGGACTCCGCGGCTGGTTTCTTCCCGGGCAGTGCTACGACCTTCCTCTTCTGCTCTTCAGCGAGATTTTCTTCTCCCCTGACCGACGTCGAGCCTTGCTGTCACTGCCTGGAACAACTGCCACCGCTGGAGGATCCTTTCCGCTTAAGGTACGGTGTTCCGCCTGGCTTCCCTTGCCACCGACTGTACGGGGTAGATTTAGTCCCCGGCTTTCGAACCTGGGAGTGCCTGGGACACTTTGGCTAAACTTTCTGAGCCACTCTAAACTCTTTCTAACTCTTTGCAAGACTTTGAATCCCTAATAACAGTGTGATCTTGGGCACATTTTCGCTCCGGCTGCTCTAAGAGTGGGCCCTGCCTAGTGACTTTTGCTCACCTGTGACTTCGTAATTCTTTAAGCCTGTTGCAAGTGTTCTGGACCTTAGAGTGGTGTGTTTAACCTATTTCTGCTTTTTCTATCCCTTTCTTGGAAACTACTAGAGTGTCATCTAACGTTAAGCACTCACCTCTGTTTTAATTATGTGGTGTTAACCTAGAGTTGTCTAGATAGGAGAAAGGATTGAATCTACTTTCATTATAACTGTGTTTGAAGTTTTTCACTATATTTTGCTAGAGTGTTTTCTACTTATGTGTGTTTTATAAATAAATAACTATATACTTTTGAAACCAAGCTCTGGTCAGTGTTTGCTTGTGCTATTGTGTTTAGGTACCTATTGTGTATACTTTGCATACTGCCTAACTCTTCTTGAGAGAAGTCTGACTGCTCAGCCACAGCTACCAGGTAAATCTGGGTGGTACAGACTGCTACCAAAGGGGTTTACTGCTATACCTGTAGTCTTAAATCTTTTGCAGTGTTCCCCAAGGGAACTGCACAGGTTTCTGCCTAACATCTGTTCATCTTGTTGACCACCTTCCTGATTAGAGGAGTTGGTGGAAAAGCATACGCAAACATCCCTGACCAGTTCATCCACAGGGCGTTCCCCTGGGGGTCTGGTTGGGGGAACCTGAATGCAAATCCTGGGCATTGTCTGTTTTCGCTTGTGGCGAATAGGTCTATAGTGGGGAAACCCCACTGAGAGAAGTTATCTTCTACGACTTCTCTGTGTAGACACCATTTGTGTTCCTCTGGGAGGGGGTCTCTGCTCAGAGCATCCGCTAGGGAATTGAGATCCCCTGGAACATGTTGCGATGACAGGAAGATTTTCCGTCTGAGTGCCCATTTCCAGATTTTCTAGGCAAGCTTGGACAGATTTGGCGACCGAGTCCCTCCTTGCTTGTTCAGGTAGAACATGGCTGTGGTGCTGTCCGTCCGGATTTGCACTGACAGATTTAACAGGTAGGGCTTGAACGCTTGAAGTGCTCGGAATACTGCCAGAAGCTTTAACAGGTTGATGTGATTCTTGGCCACTGAGTGCGACCAGAGACCCTGAGCTGTGTGGTGGAGATGGTGAGCTCCCCACCCTGCCAGGCATGCATCGGTTGTGACTACAGCCTGTATCTCGGGATCGTAAAAGGGTTTCCCCTTGGACAGATTCTCTCCTGTCCACCAGTGAAGGCTTTGTACAAGTGTTGGCGAAACGACCACTAGATCGCCCCACTGGCCACTTGCCTGAGACCACTGTTTCGCCAACCATTCCTGCATTGGACGCATGTGCAGGCGCGTGTGGGGGACCAGGTAAATACATGACGCCATCATGCCCAGCAAACGCATTGCTTTGCATATCGTTATCTGGCGACCGGACAGATATTGCGGAATTTGCAGCAGTATATTCCGAATTCTTTCCTCGGAAGGAAAGGTCAACCCCTCTTGAGTGCCTAGGATAGCTCCTAGGAACTGTTTGAATGTGCTTGGCACCAGACTTTACTTTTTCTCGTTTATTGAGAAGCCCAATTCGAGGAGGAGGTCGATTGTCCTTTGAATGTTTGCTCTGCAAATTACGGGGGTCTCCCCCGTGATGAGCCATTCGTCCAGGTAAGGGTATACCGGGATTGCCTCCCTGCATAGGTGTGCTGCCGCCACCGCCAGTACCTTGGTGAATACCCTTGGAGCCGAAGCTATCCCGAAGGGCAGTACCATGAACTGGTAGTGTCGACTGTCCACCTTGAAGCGCAAGTACTTTCTGTGCACTGGGAACATGGAAATATGAAAATAGCCATCTTTCATGTCCAATGTTGCCATGTAATCCCCCTTTTTTAGGAGGGGGATTACCTCCTGGAGAGTAGTCATGCGAAACTTTTGGGGCTTGACATACTTGTTTGCAGGCCGTAAGTCTAATACTGGGCGCATTGTCAAATCTTTTTTTGGCACAAGGCAGTAAGTTGAATAAATACCCTTGTTTACCTGGTGTCCCGGGACGAGTTCTACCGCATCCTTTGCTAGCAGATTGACAATCTCCTCGAGGAGGATCTTCTGGTGGTCCAAAGAATGTATTTTTTGTCGTGGAGGATGGTTTCTGGGACGCTCTAACAGTTCTATGCAGTACCCTATGGATACTGTGGACAGCACCCATCTGTCTGATGTGATCCCTTCCCAAGCTTGGGTGAAGTTGGAAATACGTCCCCCTACTGGGGTTGCGTGAGAAGGGACCCTGAACGGAGCGTCACTGTTTTGGTGGAGACGTGCCGCCTCCTCTACTGGGGCTGCCTCTACCTTTTCCACGTCCTCTTACTACCCCTGCCATAACCCTGGGTAGACTGTTGGTTATTATTGCTCCACGGTGTACCCTGTCCCTGGGAATAGTTAGATCCTCTCTGGGAATGTTGGCCGTGTGGTCGACGAAAATTGCCATTCCCTCTCTGATTAGGGGGTTTATTGGTTAGTTGGCCTAGGGATTTGAGTGTTTCATACTCGTCCTTGGCATTTTTCAGCGCGTCCTCGACCGCCTTACCAAACAACAGATCCGGCTCCACCGGTTTATCTAACAATGATGCTTGGGTTTCAGCCTTGAATCCAGACTGCCGTAACCAAGCGTGTCTCTTGATAACAGTTCCTTCTGCTATCAATCTGCCAGCGTTATCCGCGGCATCAAAGGTTGCTTTTAAAATGCAACCAGACACGGCTCTTCCCTCTGCCGAAACTCGTGCCAACTGGCTCTTTAAGGGTTCTGGGGCGGAGTCTATGAGTGCCGCAACTTCTTCCCACTGATGGCAGCTGTAGCTGGCCAACAGGGTGGTGGAGTTGGCAATCCTTGCCTGATAGGCGGAAGTGGAGGCTACTTTCCTGCCCAAGCCATACAGTTTCTTGCTCTCCTTGTCGGGAGGAGCTTCGGACGATGACAAGGGTGTTCCAGCCCTCTTACGGGTGTTTGTAACAACAAGGGAGTCCGGCTTCAGATGCCCCCTTATATACAGTAGGTCTGAATGGGCTGCCCTGAAAAGTTTCTCAATCCTGGTGTTCACTGCCGTGGTGAGGTTAGGATTTACGAGTGACGGATCTATTCTTCTCTGAATAGACTTCAGGATAGGGATGGCCTGAGCAACAGGCCTCCTTTCTCCCACTAACTCCTCGGCGAAGTCCCTCTCCTCTTGAGCACCCTGGGTGTCAATGTGGAAATGTTCAGCTGCTCGAGACAGAACTTCATTTAGGAGAGGTTGGTTGTCGACAGGGGAGTCGGTAACCGGTGGTTCCTTCTCTACCGGGGAATCTACTCTGTAGGTTTCCGGGTCGTCCTCATCCTCTTCTTGGTCCTGATCATCCCCATAGTAGCCCGTACCAGTTTGTTCTTCCAACATGCCCAAATCTGGATCCTCACAAAAGGATGTCTCTCCTTGATAATGAGAGTAGGGCTGTACATAGAAGGGGTCCGAAGACCGTGTTGGTGTTTCAAACCGGGACTTTTTACTTGGAGGTATAGGATCCTTAGAGCCTGAGGGTGCTGACCCGTCGGGAGTATAAGAGAGAAAGTGTTCAGGGTTTTTAGCGTAAAAGTCTGCCAATGATGACATCCTTGACATGACCCTGTCTATGTCATCACTAGACCATTCTCTAGAACTGGGAATGACTCTTTCTGGAAGTTTCTCTGACTTATCCTGACTAGACTTGGTGGTCTGAGCAAGGGTCTTTGTGATAGCAGAAGACTTGGACTTGTCTGTCTGTTTATGAGGAGTGGAGTGTTTTAAAGGTGTGGAAGTAGGCAGAGGCTGCTTCCTTTGCTGTTTTTCCCCCTCCCCGTGAGTGGAAGAGTGTTTTCCCTGTTTTTTTCGCCCCTTCGGAGCCTTTCAGCGCCTGGCGTCGAGGTTCGGGGTTGTGTCCCTATCCTTCGAGTGTGGAGGTAGGGGCTCGGGGGCCGCCGTAACGCGGTCTGCGGGCGCCGACTCCTGGAGTGCGGTCTGGGGATGGAAGTCGGCTTTGTCCTCAGACGATCGAACTTCCGTTACCTTGGGGAGCGAGGCACTCTTGGCAACAGTGGACGATTGCCTGGAGTCATGCGGGGATCTTGATCGAGAACTCCCAGAGGACGCCGATTCGGACCGTTCTCTATGTGCCTCTTTCCGAGAACTCGACGTGCGCGTCGAGTCCCGGTTGGACTTCATGTGTTTTGTGGAAGTGCTGTGGGAAGCGCTTGTGTCGCCGGGGGTCTACCCCATAGCCGCCCTGCCGGACGACCTTCCGAGGTAGGGGACTTGCGCTCGGCTGACTTTCAACGCCATAATGCCCTCGCCGTCCGAAAGCACGTTGTCGCTGCCATCGCTGAAGGCGCCCTCCGCTGCCAGGGCCTCTTGACGCCTGGCGTGGTGGGCCCAACGCTTGATCAAACAGTCCTTAAGTGTTTTGGGTTTAAAACTACTACACGCTCTGCAGTTCGCCTCGCGGTGGTCCCTCGGCAAGCAGAGATTGCACGTGGCGTGCCTGTCGACCCAAGGGTACTTGCGGTTGCACTTGGGGCAGAATTGGAAAGGGGTACCCTCCATACGCACCTTGTGGCAGCGGGCTTATAAGTGTAGGAATATATAAGAACGTACCTATATACCAAGAGTGTAGAGTATGTCCACCCCCCACTCTCCCTACTTGCAGGGCCGAGGCCAGCGGCCTTCAAAGGCCCGGGCCGAGGCCAGAGGCCTTCTGAGGCCCAAATCCTTCATGCAGCTGTCGACGGTCGAATTCTTCTCTGGGCCGGCGTCGAGTGTTGAAGTTCGGAGACTCGACGTTGGGGTGGAGAAATGGGTTCATTTAACAATATTTAGCAAAAGTATGGCTAAGGCCAGGGAACTCCGCGAAGTGCTTCCAACCAGTATGGCGGAAAAAAACAATCTGAGGGTCCTAGACGCGTGAGGGATCATGGGTACAGTGGACGTCACACTAGGGATAGTATTACTGGCACGCCCTGTGTCAACGCCCTTTTTTGGGTTTCAAAAAACAAACTGTAATACTCCGCAGCTTCCACTAGATGTCGGCCTATGCACAGCATGTGATCTAAGCAGATTCCACAAGCCTCAGAAATATATATATGTTTTAAGGACCAAGGGGCACCCCCATTGCTCTATCGAATATTTAAAAAATACAGGATGGATTTACCCCCAAACCAGTTAATGTTTTGTGTTCAAATTGTTTCTCATTTGGTTCAAATCTGCCAAGTGGTTTTCATGCTACAGCTGTCGAAATAAACTTCACTTTTTTCTCTATGGGAAAATGAACGGGGGTAGGCTGAAAACTGTTTTTATATTTTCTTAATAACTTTCATATTTTAACAAATTTTCCCAAAATGTTCAGTTTGGAGACACCCTTGACAACCTTTGTTTGGAAAAGGGGGTTGGGTCCACATTCTCGAAGATTTTTAGCATTTCATTATGAAACGCATCCCATTTTGCTGGGGAGTCCGATTAAGTTGGACATTTGATTACCTCAGCCGAGGAATCACTAGAGGACGAAGGTGACCTGTGATGCAGTTTCTTGGCCTTCTTTGAAGAAGACAATGAAGAATGGCGTGTTAGATTCTCGATCGTGACCCTTTAGATTTTCTCTGTCAAGGAGAATCCCTCGACTCATCGGTCTTTCTCTTTGAGCTCTTCTATGGAGACTTCAAAGTCAACATCCCCACCACCAATTTACCTATACGCTCCTTTAAAGCCTATTCGATCATCGCCTGACGTAAGTTACAGTTGGAGGTACGGTGACCAGTACCAAGGCACCACAGACATATGCGGTGGGGGTTGGTGATCTACATCTTTGATCCACAGTCTTGGCACTTCCTGAAGCCCGTCTTGGGCGTTGAACATTTTCGTTAACCGTAAATAACGAACAAGTTCACTGAAGAACCGAAGCAAGCCGTAATTCTTCAAAGCGTTAGCTCGGAAAAACGGAACTGAATCCAACGGGCGCTGCATGCGCTACTTATACTGATGATGATGATGTCGACAGTCAAACGGAGTCCCTCGGGGGACATCGATTTAAAGAGACATCAACATCCCTGAAGCAGCTTAAGCTGGAAGGATGATTATCATAAGATGAGGAATATGTGGGAGGACACAATCCATTTGAAACAGTGTTTTTTTGTTTTCTTAATAACCTTTTCATTTCTTAACAAATGTTCCCCAAACTTTCAGTCTTGGGTAGAGCCTGTGATAAACGGTTGATTGTTCAGTATCAGCTAAATCAGTCCTGCAAGCCAAGAGTGCACAAAGCATTTATTCCTGGTTTCAATAACATGCCTAATGCGATTGTCAAAAATACATCACTGTAATATACATCATGTGATTCCTGTCAATCTCGTAAGTTACAATTAACTACACGTATATATGTGTTTCAACGCATAATGTCTTTTGAATCTGGTATGGTCTCTTCACTTATTCGGATATGAGTAAACATAATGCAATTATGATCCCATCAAGAAGCATCCATCCATCATTATCTGTGCTCTACGTAGAAAATGCATCCAGTATCCGGTCTTAGTTACAATGGCAAGTACGATGTGACCTCTGTAATCTTGTGAGTCCTAATTAACTGCACGTATGCATCTAAAATATAAAAAAATGTGACTTTGATATGGTCTCTTCACTTGTTGGAATATCATTTAACACATTGTAATGATGCTTTCCTCATCACTTCTCAATTGTTCAATCAGGATCATCCCTGTTAGTTGCAGTGTTACACATTCTGATTTTTTAGTCAACTACCAACCAAATTAATTGTCCTTCATAAGTAACACACACCACTTATTTCTTCAATGATCTCATTGGGAGCAATAGACTCCAATCACTCATCCCTGTTAGCTGCAATGCTACACATTTTTAGTCAATGCAACTCCAGAAATCACATGATGGTCATTATAGTCATGTACTTTCGACAATCGCATTAGGCATGATATTGAAACCAGGAATAGATGCTTTGAATACTCTTTCATACATAGCGAAACAAGGAGTATGTGATAAGTATAAATGAATTGCGACTCCCACAATAGTCAGTGCACATTATTTCAATCATTCCAATAAGGTCTGTATGAACTTTATGTAATGTATGCACTGACCGCATTAAACGGCTGAGGTTGTTGCTATGATGCATACCACACGGGACGTAATAGTGTTGATGACGTGGCACGTAGGTTTACCATGCCATCTCATTTATAAAGGTAGGTTAGAAACAGTGGAGGCAGGCGTCTTCAATGTTCTGTAGGGCTGTTTTGATGTTCGAATACACAGAGGACTAAGTAAGGCATAATTTGAAGAATCCTTTGTATGTTTTTCTTCGGGACTCTAAGACATAACACTATGGTTATTTGTTTTTGCAGGAAGACTGCACACCAGGCCCGGCTCCAGCAGGGGGGCCAGGCCCCCCCCCCCCCCAAGGCCACTCCCTGGCCCCCCCTAGAAAGGAGGCCTTAAATGTGGGGCCCAAGGGAGTAGGGGGGCTTTTCACTCTAAACGTGCAGCAGGAACCTTTGAGAGATTAGTATTCTGAGAGGCTGCACTACAGACGACCCAGCCAGGATTTGTTTGCTTGCCATGGACAATGATCTATGCCTCACAGCTCTGAAAGCACAAACGATCAGGGAGATGAAAGGCCATTCACACATCTAAGTGAGGTACCACGGTTACTCATGCACACTTACTCAAGCAGGCTGCCTACAACTATTTTCTCAAACCTAAAATCACAAAGTTAGTTTCTTTAATCTAAAGTATGTTTATTTCTAGTGGGAATATAGCATTTTTTCACATCATGCTTAATAAAATGATTAAGTATATCAAACAAATGACACATGATGGTGTTTGCACACAGATTTCTGCAGAAGGTGCATTAATCGACTGGGGGCTCTTACAAATTACACTAACAACTTGTAAAAGTGAAAAAATAAGGTTGGCAATAACACAAATGTAATTCTGGAAGGGAGAGGAGTAAAATCAAAAAGTGATAGATACAAGCATTTCAATTAAACATTACTACTATCTTTGCTCTGCAAAACATTCCATGCCATAATTCTTTAGTAGGTCTGTGCCATTACAGAGGGGGACAAGCCATTAGCAAATGACTCTTGGTTCTGCCACCAAAAGGTGCAGTTTAGTCTTAATTGCTTGGCCGTGTACCCTCTGCACTGGAACACAAGCAACCATAGGCATTGTGTTCTAGCAGTCTAACAATTTGGGGAGGGCTGCTCACATTAGTGGCAGGGCGAAGGCGGATTAGCAGACAATGGTATGTAAGGCTGACCAGAGCAATGCCAGTGATTATGATTGATTCAGAGACTTGCATCCAATCCTTTTTTAGTTTTACCTACTAAGTGTAAGCCAGAACTCTTGTAGTGGAACACAGATGGATGGAGAAAAACACACCCTATGGGCGTGCTTGATCATTTACCCACCCAATGACTAGACATAATTATGTGAATGCCTATGGCATTACAACCAACTACTGCCCCTCAATGCCAAAATGTACCCTTTGGGAACTCTTTGAGCAAGCTCTATCACAAAGTATCACCAGTCTTTGTGTTATATAGGACCTGCCAGTTTTATATCCAAGCATTCTTTTGAGTGTTTAATTACATCTGTAAATGAGCTCCTGGTGTTATAAAAATAGTTGAATTTTTTAGCAATATGTGTGTCAATGCCTCTGTTCCTTGGACTGGAGTCCTGTCTAAAACAAGCAATCGCAAAGCCAGCAGTGTTGGCTTGTGTATAGCTATTAGACAGACTTTTGCCAGGCAATTACATTTTATGCCCAGGTACTCGGACAATTTCCCAGCTGTTCCCATCTAATGGCGAGGTGGCACCTTTATGGCAGTGCCTGATAAATGCCTATCCATCTCTAATCGAAAGCTGAAGCTGTTGGCTTTCCCAAGCGTGTTGATTTCAGTTTGTCTCCCTAAGTGAAAGTGTATATGCCCAGATCTGGCTACCTTGTTTGCTATGCCTAGTGAATACAGCTGCACCTCACCGGTTTGCTCCAACAATGCCCTACATGAAAATGACAAGGATAGGATGGCAAGTATACACTCGTTTTCAGATCATCTTCTCATGCGTACTTGCCGGTGGGGTTTGGACCCAAATAGAATGCATCTTTGTCTGTGTGAAAGCCTATTCTACTCTGCCAGAACCTTTCATGATTCAAACTGGTAAGTACTGAATTGATAACCTCATAGTGTTTGACTACCTTAAGAGAGTTTGCATGCAAACAGAATACATCATGTGTTTTGTGGGTCTTGTTTGGAAAGTATGATGTAAATCCTGGGTGCTGCGTGTTTAGGCAGTGCCGGAAATGGAAATGATTTGCTATGGGACACCACCAATGATTGGGAAGGCAGTGGGTTAGGAGTATTGTTACCACCCGCCCCCAATAAACATTAGCATCTCAGAAGATTACTCATGAACACCTGGAAAATAACAAAAGAGAAGAACATTTTATTTAATGTTGTGGGCAAAGTATAAAAGGTGTGCAGCTTCAATAAAAGACAGTATTTAAATAACTCCTAAAGAGTGCAATCAGAGAAAGATTTAACATTTGGAAAAGGGACAAATGCCATGCCCCCATGCCCCCATGCCCCTGCTCTGTCTCTCCCCTCAAACACAAACAACCAGAGATACACAGGCCCGCCCAGTGAGGTCTTATCGTTTCAATGTGTCTCCGCTGCAGATTATTTGCAACATGAAGTGATCAGAGATGCGAAATGGTAACGTGCAAATAATCTGCAGCTGAGACACATCACATTAAAAGCAGGTAGATTCCAAAAGAAACGATTGTGGATGGCTCCCATAATCATTAATTGTGGGAGGGATTTACACCTTTCCAGACACATAGTGGAAAAGTGAAGATCAGAGATGAAATTTACCAGTGTTTCATGCTTTACTTTACCAGTACTTGATGGAAACAATTACAATTGCATGGAGTCCTTTCACAAAAAACTACAAACAGGAGTGGTGCAATTTAGGATTCAAAACAAAATGACTCCGTTAATCCTTTTCATCAACACGTTTCTACAAGGATGACATTGTCAGGCTGGTTTATCATGTGACTTTTTAAAGGAATTTTATATTATTGAGTATTATTTTAGATATTCAAAACCAGACTTGACCACATATTTGTACCAACTTGAACTTGGAGGATACGTAGGCAAGTATCTAAATTTCAAGTCAGTCTCAGATTTTGGCTTTACTTTTTTAAAAAAAAATTTTTTAGTCAGAAACAGACCTTTACAAAATAACAACAATAAAATAAACAGTAAAATTAGGCATTTGTACTCGTTTTTCGATCATAGATGGTTAGTGAAAGCAATTCATAAAAAAAAAGAAGGAAGATAAATTTAATTTATCAGAGGAAACAGGAGGTGGACAGAATAGTTAGTCAAGAAGGAAAAGAGATGTATTGACAGGCCAGAGTACTATACTTGAGATTAGACAACCTCTTGCTGTCCTCTATGTTGTCTGAACATTCAACTAAAATGTCTTCCGAATAAGGTCCATAACCAACAGGATACCATAACCGTTTCTTTATTGAGTCCATTTATATTTGAGGGCAATGCCAGTACTCCATAAATCGACATTTTGGGTTAGTCCAGCACTCGAAAGAACCAGGCCAACTGCTATTGTTATGGCTGTATTATGCCCCGAGAGCAGCAGGTTCCAGAAGTTTTCTGAGAGCAACCAGTCCTCTTTATCCACAAATTTGGAGAAATATTTTACTCTTGTGTCCCATGTGCCTTCACAGTACCGGAGTAGATGGACCAGATTTTGATTGACTGGATCTGCACAAATGTTACACAATTTAATTGCGTTTTGGTTTTGTCCTCTGATGTTCAATATTTCTCCTGTGTGACTGATGTTTAGACGGGCCCTTAAGAATGAATTTCTCGATTCCCAATTTGGGTATTTCATTAGGTAGTTTGTGAACTGTCCCAGATTTTTATCCACTACTAAGAAGCTGTTCCTAGGTTTAATTTGTCGCGTTTTCTCGCCAGTTTTGATCCAATCCCTCGTTTCGATGTCTTTTTTTGCTTTCAAGGGGTTGGTAATCAACATTTCGATGGTTGAGTCAGCCTCAGTCAGAACTCAAAACTTTTTGTTCCAGGTGTTTTAGTATCTTCGATTTGTGAGTTTGTAGATGTAAGTTAATATCCTCGTATAGAGAGTTTTTTGCGGCTCTACTATCAACCTGTAGAGGGAAAGAAGCCTCCATTCTGCTAGCGATTTCAAAGATTTTAGGCCCAGTTCGAACCTAAGGGCTGGCATGGGGAGGCACATTGGCAAACCTATGGATTTCTTCCAGATCTGGCCTTCCATTTTTTGCCAGTCCAGGTCCCAGAGTACTGATTTGGACTCCAAGCCATACAGAATTATTGGGACTATTTTTGCGACATAAAACTTCAATAGGGGTATAATGGAGAATTTGCAGAGTTCGTGGAAGATCATCTTCACCTGCTGCACTGCTCTCTCTACTTTCACCCTCATTTCCTGTTCCATTTTACCAATTGAAGGAGAGGCATGGCCCAGATCTACTGTCTCTTCTACTCTTGGAATGGCTTTTCCTTGTAGGAACCAGCCTGAAAACGTATGTGTTTATTCGGATGTTTAAACACTATGATTTTTGACATCTTAGGATAGATTAGAAGTCCATTTATTTTGGCGTATTCGCTCAGCCCATTCAGTAGATGTTGGAGCCCTACTGCAGTCCTGTCGATCAGGACGATATCGTTGGCATAGGCAAGCCAATGCACACCTTGGTTGTATTGAGCATTGGACTCACCATTGACCAGGACTGCAGAAAAGGACCTAGATCTGCCAAATATAAGTTAAAGAAAAAGGGCGCACCCAGGCAGCCTTGCCTAACCCCTTTCTCGACCTTGATTGCATCAGTGAGGTGGCCGGCCTCATCGAGCCGAACCATCAGTGAGGTATCTTTGTGTAGTTCTATTAATATAGATAGCAGGCCATTCGGTACGCCCCAATCCCTCATTTTGGCCCATACGCGTTCCCTTATCACCAGATCAAAAGCTCTGGAGAAGTCTATCCAGGCTCCATAGATAGGACCCTCTCCTGCCTCTTTTGAATGCTCAGCCAATAGGTCCAGTGTCAAGCCATTTAGTGCTGTAGACATCCCGCTTCTAAAGCCTGTGTGAAATTTTGATATTATATTTGCTTTTTTGGCCCAAACTTCCAAATCCATCAGCAGGATCCTCATGAAAATCTTGCTTTTGATATCAAGGCGTGCGATTGGTCTGTAGTTCTCCCGTTGTGACATATCGCCCGCCTTGTAGAATGGAATTATGATTGCTTGCTTCCATGAGGAAGGAAATGTATGGCTATCTAAGATTTCATTATATAGATGACATAATAGTTTCGCCCAGTTCTTGGAGTTGTATTTTAAGACCTGATAAGTTAAGCCATTTGGGCCAGCCGCCTTTGAGGATGAAGCTTTTAAAATTAGATCTCCTATCGACTTTATGGTTTCCATCTCGTCTTCCTGAGCCTCCAGATTATTTTTGAAATTTTTGGTTTGGTGATCTATCCAGCTTTTTTCTGAAACAAGATAACATTGTATGTTATTGCTGGTTGGTTTTTGCTCAAATTATTTATGATGGACCAAAAATTGCGGCTGTTGTCTTTGCAAAGAGCCGCAAGCATCTGTTCATTATCTTGTTCATGGCGTATGAATCTTCGAGGGAGACTAGTGCTTATAGGCCCTTGTGAGTTTTTGTAGCTCTCCTCAGTGTGGTCTGATCAATATAAGTTTTCTCAGCCGACTTTCCCTACTGAAGGTTTTTTTTTAATGGGCCCATGTTTCTTCATCAAATGAGTGCGTATGGTGGGTGATTCTCCTTAGTCCACCTGAACTTGGAGGATGCACAAACCAGATGAATTTCTTCAAGTTTTCAGGGTGGCAGTTTTCCTTTTGTTCTCTCAAGGAAATGGCGGCGAGATTGTCATTTAGTTCCTTCCCTCTCTTTTATACTTCACTAGGGTTGCTTTACTTTTTCACAAAACCAGGTCATGAGCATACTTTTCGGCTTGCGTGATGTTGAAGTCTGAGATCTCTATTTTTAGGCGGGCGTGGTCACTCCCTTCCACCCAGATGGTTTCCATATGTATGTTTTTGCCAAGATGCCTTCAGAGACGAATATGTAGTCCAAGATAGAGAAGGAGTTACCTCGTGACCAAGTTGGATCCACTGGGCTTTCACCTGGCACAGCCCCATTCAACATACGAAGGCCCCATGAATTCATATAATTCACCCATTGTGCCCCAATCTTTGATTTTATTGCCCATCTTGGGTTATTCCTGTGATTTTGAGATAGAATACATCGAGCATTAAAATCCCCTGCCAAAATCACATTGGCCTCGCCATATTCCAGGGCTATCTTTTCCATTACTGTTGATAATAAGGAATGAAAAGCCTGAAGGTCAATCTGGGCAGGGTTCCAGTAGACATTCACTGCTATGAGCTGTGCATGTCCCACTGGAAATTGTACGGCAACTTTACATGCGAGGATACTATCCTTGTTAGTGTGTATTAGTGTAACATCTTTACTTAATGAATTACTGATTCCCAACAGGAGCCCCCTCGATGGGCGACCCTTTGCGTTCTGGGTTGCTGGTGGTGTAAAGATTGTGTAACCTATTTGTGTGGAATGGGTTAACCGGGTCTCCTGAAGGAATACAATGTCAGCGTTACAGAAAAGGTTATTTCTTAGTTTATTGGTTGTAAAGGATTTTGGGCCACGGGTATTCCAACTTGTGACATTTACTTTGTCCTGCCTAAAGATTCTGTGGCCCCAAGCCTAGTTTTTGAAGTACTTGTGTGAGAATCTCTGGTAGTGCGGCCAACGCACTAACCTGTGATTCCCTAGTGATCTCAGGAGATTTTGGGGATGCAGTGTGTATTGCTGTTCCTACATGCCTGGGGTCTTCCCAGTATTTGAGGTATTGTTTTCATCTTTTTCGCTTCCCCCGGTGAATTAAGGAAGACCTGTAAATTACTTTTTTCCAGTTCTTTTTTATTGTTTTGTATTGCTTTCCATGCTTTTGTTGATGTGAATTCCACCTCTGCAAGTTTCGGGTTGCTTCTGTTCGGGAACTTCGCATATTCTAGGTCTCCTGTCCCGAACAAAAAGAGATTTTGAGTCTTATTGAGGTAACCCAAAATCGCCCCTCTACAGAGGGAGTTGTACTGCGGAATCTTGTTTGTTGCTTTGAGCCACAGTGTTGGTATTGCGTAATCAAGGTCTTCTGTAGTATCCACGGGCAGAAAGGGTTGGGAATTCTCTAGCAAGTAATCTCTAGGCGGACAACTTTGGACCAACTAATTTTGCTCGTCACCAATTACCGTTGTTTTGCCCTGCCCATTTTTACTTCCATCGAACATAGAGGGAGCTGGATGTCACAGCGAGGATCGTTTCAGGAAGATTGGTGCAATTTTTCTACTTGTTTCTTCTGCTGGGGCAGTGGTTGTCTTTAATGTAGGCTTGCTCCCCTTCTTCGTGAACATTGGTACCCACGGAGGACCTTTTAATGAGGGACAGCTCTTTATAACAGTCTTCCCTCAGTTCTCATCTCTTTTATTTAAAAGACTTGAGAGGTTATTAATCTCTGTCGCCAGGTGCTGCAGATCTTCAATTTGGATTGTTAGCGGATCTGTTTGTTGACCCACACCTGTGCTGATTATCTCAGTCTACTCCGGGGCATGACGATTTTGACTAGAATCCGCAGCTTTTTTCTTTCCTGCTGGAATTCTGGGGGGCACTTTGTCATTTGAGTCTCTTTTAGCCCCCTTGAGGGCCAAGTGAGACTCTCTTTCTTCCTGATCAGTTTCCTGTGATTCTTCTTCTATTGTGTTTGGTCATTCTCTATTTATTGATGGCTCTTCGGGAGTCACTGTATTTCCATTCTGTTTGCTGGATTTTTTTTATTTTTTCTGCGAGCAATGGGGAAGGTAGTACTACTTTTCCTTTTAACTTCTCTTTTTTTTGCTCATCTTCTGCCCTTGGAAAAATGCTTGCCAGCCTCTGTCCATTCTGGTCTACGATCCTTCTGGTTCTGGGACAAGATGTCTGGGCTGTTTGCTAGCGTTCTACTGCTCCTTCTATTTCTTCCACTACGTGTGCCAGTCTTCTGAATTCCTCTAGGGCCTATTCGGAGAGGAGTTTCATCAAAGAGGTTGCTGTTATACTCTTCTTTTCTCTGAGCTTTCTCATCTCCATTCTTTTCCAAGTTTTGAGATTTCAATAAAGACAGGGCTTCTACAAGCAGATTGTTTTGCTTGGCCTCATCTTTTCTTTTTTCCTTGAGGATCCTTTGAATTGCAGAGAGATCTAGACCTTGCTTTGCTGTTTCAACCCTCAGATCTTTCAAGGATGGTATAGTAACTGTATTGATTGTAGTGGTTAGTCCCACTATAGCTGTCTCTATGTTGGCTGACTCTAGTTAATTCCAGTAGTGTTCCTGCCTACATTTGAACCTCTGTTTTAAGATGTTCAAAAATGGTCACCAAAGAGTTGAGTACAAAATTCAGTGCTGAGAGGGTTGCAGCTCCTGTTTGGGCATTATCCGCTTTGTCTGGTGTTTGTTGACATACTGGCCTTGGTGTTAGGGTTTTGTTATTCACCTGGGTTACAATGTTTTCCACTTGTTTGGGATCCATCTCGAGAGAAGCTTCCCCCATTACTTGGTACTCCGTGTCACTTCTTGCACTGCTATCTTTTTGTGCATCATTTAGAAGAGAAAGTTCATGGCTTTCTTGGTGCACTTGATCATCTCTAGATGGTGTTACTGTGATCTCATTTTGGAGATCATTCAGGCTTTTTGTTCTTTTTCGCCAAAGTGATCATAATTTTTTTTCTGTATTTTTTGGTCGTGGTGGTATACTCTAACCCCCGCTTCCAAAAGTGTGTTATATCAGAGGATAGATCTACTTGATTTGTTCATAGTGTATGCACCTGCGCCGTTGTAAATATTACAGGAGTAGTTTTTGGGATAGGCGAGCTGTGTAGCGTAGATTACGGTTCTTGGCCTCCCGTCTCATCTACATATGAGCCATCCCATTCTGGGCATCTACGGTCGTCTAGAAGGGCCTTGCTGCGCAGCTTCATGTTTCACAGAAGTATTGTCTTTCTTGTTTTTTTGGTTTTTATTTTTTTTGTTATTTTTTTATTTGACTTAACTGTAGGTGTACTTATCTCAAGTCACCTTATGTCGCTTTTCCTCTTTTGTGGGTTAGCTTAATCCCCGACCCTCCCCTAGCGCGGCACTTTCGCTAACAAACTATATAAACTTATTTGGTATGCGTGTATTAACCTTGCGTATGTGCACTTTGGGGGAGCAAGTAACGCGGGTGCCAATATGCGTAGGTGCACCTGATAGAAGGGTAAGTTACTATACAGTATTGTGGAATTAATTATTTTTAATTCCCTTCCGTCCACCAACAATCTTTGCAATTTATTGTAGCGGGTTATTGTTTGGAGGCAAGGGAGGGTCTAGATAGTCCTATTGACAGCCAAAAATGCCAAGAAACTTCAACCAGTGCACACGCGTCTATGATATAACGTGATGCTGTAGGAAAGCTTTCACTTGCAAAACAGCAGATCGAAGTGCATTAATGTCTCTTAGCACCTACCCGTGTAGTTGAGTCGAAGACGTCTTCGCTTTACTTTCACTTGGTGATACACTGAGCTCTTTCCGGCTTCACTGATTGTATATGTGTTCTGTGATGACACTGACAATCTGCCTATTGCAGCACGGTTGTGCTCAGTGGCGAGATGCGTTGTAATGTCTGCTTCATTGCTTCCCTGTGAGCATTTTATATGGCTCCTTCCAGCTCCAAACAGCCACAATATAGTCCAGATAATGCGTCGCCCTTGTCTCGTGGCCGGGCTTCTCGTCTCAAGGGCAACGCACAATGCGTTAAGTCCTCCTCTTCCTGATCACGTGTTTGGTCATGTGACATGTGTGAATAGCCTGAGGGCTCTTAAAGAAACAAAAGCCCAGTCTCAGCGGTCTTTACAAATCAGCTGTGACATTCACACGGCGTTCACACGGAGAACCCAGAAGCTGTTCATTACTCTGTGCACTCCAGTCCCAGCTCCAACAGCCACAAAACAGTCCAGATAATGCGCCACCCTTGTCTCCGCAGCCGGGATTCTGGCTTTGCCGCTTAACCAAATTGTGAGATCCTGGGCAAATCTTACACTGTCCCTTACCTGCCAAAATTAGGTGCCTCTAGAAGTGATTAGGTTCACAGTATAAGCCATTTAAAAAAAAAGCCTCAATCGTGGTTTAATAGATGGGCAGCGCATGTGTCAGGACCTGCCAAGAACACGCACACCTTTCTTTGAAAATATCAGGCCACATGTATTGAACAAAATTGTGAAATTCAATAGCAAATCAAAGTAAATACATCAATCAAAAAGCCATCATGGATAATAACACATTTTTATAACCAGTATGTAAACAGTATGCACCAGACAATGCTGTACAGGGGCATGGCAGAGAAGCAAGGGCCTCTCCTCCCTGCCAAGCCCCACCAGGAGCGATATGAGGAAGTTGGAAACCCCTCGACCTGCACTATCTACCTCCTGATCCCAATCCCCCTCAACCCTGGCTCTCTCTCCTGCATACTAGCACTCCCTCGTGCACTCAACTCAATTAAAATGTTCTTCAAAAATGCAACAAAAAAATAAAATGTGCTTCGCAGAGGAGGAGGAGGAGGAAGCATCACCCTTGATTCTCCCCAGTCAGGCCAAGAAAGACCTGGTGGGTGTTTTTGGGGTAGGTGGGAGTGGAGGTAAATGGGACTGGTGGTCAGACAGAGCTGATGGAAGGTGACTGGGGTGAAAGGTGAAGGAAAAGTGAAGAAGTGGATATAATAGAAAGGGGGGAGCAGATGGCAAGGGAAGATAGGTAGATTGATGTTCCAACACTATTTACCTTGTTTCTCTTTTGATATGTACTGCTTTTTATAGAGTGGTGCAAATGTATTTTTGTCCGGGACGGGGAAGATTTTATTTTGTGGATCAGGGATATGGGAGATCTGGATTAATGCCAGCACTTTGTTTAGGGTACTCAAACACTCACACACAATGGAATTGGCCCCCCCTGATCACAAACCTGGCCCACCCAGATGGAAATTCCTATAGAATTATTTTGATTGGTACTAATGAGGTTCAACTCTATTCATGCACGAGAGGTGTCATAGAACAGGTAGCAAACACACTTGGTTAAAGCACTATGTACTGTGAAAAACAGGAACGGTTTTCCCTTCCCACTCCCGGCTGACCTTCCAAACAGGTGGCCAGGGGAGGGCTATCGCTTTGGGATCCCGACCCTGGGGGCGGACGAGGGAGGGTCACCTGGGTGGAGGTTCCATTGGGTTTACCCGAGGGTGAGACATGGTATCCCCCCCCTTCAAATAATCCCCTAACCAACATCTCCTCAGCTTCCTGTCAGCCAGACCCCTTGCTTCCCCAGAACCCTCCATGTTTCTCTCAACATAATGCTATCACAGCGGCGCAACTACATTCAAAGGAACTTTACCCTTTCTATGAATGTCCCTCTAACAGGGACAGGCCGGGTCAGGCACTTAGCTACGATCACAAACCCCTGAATCCAATAAAGAACCGAACTAAGTAAAAAATGTGGAACCCAGGTTCACAAAAGGAGCAGTGAAAAAGCCAGGAAAGCAAGGGCGAGTTTGAGAAGGAGAGAAGGCTAGGTGGCGAGCAGCGGCTATTGAGAACCAGGCTTGCGAGAATGGGATGCAGAGAATCTACAAGACTGCAGGCTGAAGCAGTAGAATGTGTGGTGCGGGAGCCGTGTCTCCAAGAAGCCGAAAGGTTTTGTCAAAGGGAGCCAAGAAGCTGGGTAACCTCTCCAAACTGCGTGCCGAGAGATTGCTCGTTTCCCTGGGACAGCAACACCACCCAGGAAGGTCTGAAGGGCAGGTGAGAGAGACCCTAACATTGGATAAAGGAATCGTGAAGGACGGGTTGAAGAAAGTACAATCGGTGAGTTCAAAGTGATGAGAGTCTGGTTTGTAAATACGCAAATGATTATGAAGTTGCAAGCAAGAGTATGCGTAAGAAGCGAGATACGTTGAAAGAAAGCTTCGATTGTTATGAACTGTGATGAAATAAAGTAACAGAGTGGTCCTGTTGAATACTGTGTTGTCGAATGTCTCGGTGAAATGTGAAAATTAAACAAAGTATCGGTTGAAACAGAACCAAATGATGACGTGAATTGACAAGCAAGTGGAACTTTTAGGAGTACAAAGTAGCACATTTGAGAAGGAGACAAGAAAGTAGAACTTGTCGTGGTGCTAGAATGCATGCTTGAGGAAAGATTAATAACGTATAAGGAATACGATAACCAGAATGCAACACCGTCAGAGTGATCATGCAAAGAGATAAGTAAATCTATGCCGTTTCGAAAGTCTTCGACATAAACCACACGAGGAAATCAGGATGATTAGGGAAGGGAACCCGTGTATCAAGATGAACAATTGAAATGTTGTAATGTAAAATACTAAAGAGGTGAAAGCAACCAAGTGAAGAGGATCTAAGCTCCGGTGAGGAAAGCCTGAAAGATCCACCCAGGAACATTATTAAATCAGAACTGTGTTGTACTAGAGAGCATTGAATTGGGTGAAGAAAGTCTGAGAAAGCGAACAATGAAAAAGCAGAATTGTGTTATAGTAGAGAGCATTGAATCAGGCGAGGGAAGCCTGAGAGAAGAACATGCACTGTGCAGGATAAGAAAACGAATGAACTGCCTTTTTGTGAACTGTTTGTAACAAACAACTTCTGGAGATCCTGAGTGACTTAAGGTTGGGGAAGGGAGTTTAGAAGAAACTCCATGGTCATCCTGATATTCTTTTGAGACACATATACTTTATCCAATACCCTACACATTGTTAAGTTAAAGAGTGAGGGCAAGCATAGATTTGACACATACAGTTTATTTAATTTAAACAGACAGACTTTTGGACTATTCTTTCTTCTTTATTTCAATGGTTACGACTACACCCATTTAGGAATAGGGCAGTTTAGGCATTCTTCCAACCCCATTTTTCAAAACTTGTATACTTGTGTCTGTTGTCCATCTCTGAGCACCATGCCTTTCTCACATTACTCAATACCAGAATGGTTACATCAAACGTATGAATAACAATCTTTCCTTTTTCTCCTGTTGTTTTCCCCATGTTTGATAATTGAATCGGTTTTCTTTTGTTTTTTGGATTTGTTGATGTCTTTTATGAATGCATAAAAGGTTTTTGGCCCAGTGGACAGAACTTGTTCTGAAATGCAGTGGCTACACCTAATTTATTTATGAACACCGCCTCGCCCATTGAGAAAAAAAAACAATATATATTTTATGGAATATTGCTTCAATTGTAAAAATGAATATTGACTGAAATGAGGCCATAATGTTTATATGAAATATATCAAATGTATCTCGAGTAGAGCCAATTGAGAGCATGTGGTTTTTCTGTAGGTGTCCTTTAAAATGTTTGCTTGTAGTTACCACATAGCTCCTACTATCAAATATAATTATACACTACTATGGATACAGAAACCAGAAACATTATTAGTGGTGCCCCCAGCCCCTTTTTAAAAAAAAAAAAAAAGTTACACATTTTTTTTTTACATGGCAATAAATAAACTTAGATAAATACAAACGGAAATGGTGCAAAAATAAATACCATAAAATCGGCAGCTTTAATTATGATATACATCCAGGTAAATGACCTACAATAAAACCTTCTGCTCTCATCAGATTGCACCTTACCTGCATCTCCACCACTTTCCCCTTGCTCTTGGAGCTGAGAGACCACTCGTAGCTTGCAATGCCATGGTCGTCAGTGCTTTCGTTTCCGTATAGGGTGATGGAGTTCTTAGGCAGGGTGATAACTTGTATGGCTCCAGCATTCGCCACAGGAGGATAATCCACAGCTTTGCTCACAGTCAGATTGGCAGTGGTTGAGTTGCTGGCGCCATCAGAGTCCACAACAGTTAAACTGTGGTGTGGGAGGAGGTTAGGAGGGAAGTGCGAGATTGTGAAAAAATGAGAAACTCGAGGTATGAGTGGCAGGTGTGAAGCAAATCGGAACAAAAAGTAATCCGATAAATTATAAATTACTCACCGTAGTGACTAACATATTCTTAGTCCATAGTCCCCTTTCCTTCATGCTGTATGGGCATCCCTTCCAAGAGACGGGAGACGGAACCTTTGTCACCAGAAAAAACATTCTTCCCCTTTAAATTTAGAGGCGCGCGGGGGCGCAGCCCAGGGACCATGCGCTGCCCTGACTCCGCCCCTCCGGCGCCACACCTCAGTCCCCACTGACGCATTGACAATAGATTTAACATTTCCTAATGACACCAGTTTTGTTAGAGGGAGGTTGGTGGGACGTATGGAGGAAAGGGACTATGGACTAAGAGTACGTTAGTCACTACGGTGAGTAACTTATAATTACTCCTACGTCGCGTCCCCTTTCCTCCATATTGTATGGGTGATTACAACTGATTGTAGCCCCAGGGTGGAGAGGAGACCCTCCTTAAGCAAATAGGTTCCTGAGAACCGCCTGTCCGAAAGCAGCATCAGATCTAGAGCCGGCATACAAACAGTAATGCTTGCAGAAAGCCGAGGGAAAGGCCCAAGTGGACGCCCTGCTTATGACTTGCCAAGGGACATGGCGCTGGAATGCGATGGCCATTGCCTTGGCCCTGACTGCGTGGGCATGCATGATGGCCGGGAGTGGCTTGTGCTGGCCCTCATACGCTTCTTTGATGGCAGAGACCATCCAGCGGGATATGGAGGCCTTAGAGGCCTGATAGCCTGGCCTCGAGCCTCCGAAATTGACAACCAGAGCGTCCGACTTGCGGAAGCCCTTGGTCCTATCCCAGTAGAATTTTAGGGCACGCCGGACATCCAGGCAGTGCAGCACTCTGTGCTTCGTCCTTGAGATCGGGAAAGAATGTAGGAAGGAATATTTCTTTGTTCAAGTGAAATGCAGAATGAACCTTGGGCAGAAATGCCGGGTGCGTCCGCATGACTACCTTGTCCCTGTGAAAGGTGGTATATGGTTCAGAGGTGACCAGTGCCTGGATCTCGCTGACTCTGCGATCCGAGGTAAGACCGACTATTAAGGATGTTTTGATGGTGACCAGCCTAATGGTTTGTTCACCCGGGCGCCCAATACTATGGTAAGGTCCCACACAGGGAGCGGTCTCTTGACGGGAGATAGAGACTAGAGAGACCAGTCAGATGTTTGACGATAGGGTTGGAGGAGGAAAAAATGCCTTCCTCAGAGTTCCTGTAAGCCCCAATGGCTGTAAGGTATGTACGGCAGGTGTCGAATTGTATGCCCGAATGAGCGAGGTGCGCCGAAAAGAAGAACATGTCGTCCAAATTGCAGGCCAAGTGGTCCGTTCCCTTGGAGTCTGCCCAGTGGCAGAATCTGGTCCATTTGCTTTTGTACTGAGCTCTGGTGGCTTTACTCCTGGCTCTCTGTATGATCTCCAGATTGGCCTGTGAGAGGCTAAGGTGCCGAAGTGTTACCTGCTCAGGTACAGCACCGTGAGGGCTAGTTTCCCTGGCGTGGGGTGGATGATTCTGCCCCCCTGCTGCGCCAGAAGATGTGCTGGGCCCGTCGGAAGGTGTATCGGGGGCACCTCCGAGAGGCTCAGTAGTTCCGAAAACCATGGCCTGGCCGGCCATCATGGAGCTATCAAAATGATGAGGAGTCAGTGAGACTCCTTGATCTTGCAAATTACCCTGAGGATTAGGGGAGTGGGCAGAAAGGTGTAGGCCTTCATGCCGGTTCACTCGAGGTGAAATGCGTCGCCCAGAGAGCCGTGGCCCTGACCCTGCCAGGATGCAAACTGGGGACACTACTTGTTGTGCCAGGTGGCAAAGATCCACTTGGGGGTGACCCCACCTGTTCAAGATCTCCAGAATAACGAGGTTGTTTAGCTGCCACTCGTAAATGTCTGCTCTCAGCCTGCTGGCCGTGTCCGCCTCCAGGTTTGATTTCCCCGGGAGGTGGACTGCCGAGAGGTAAATGTCATTTTCCAGGGCCCATTCCCACATGCGGATCGCCAGCCTGCACAGAGGAGGGGATCTGGTGCCTCCCGGCTTGTTGACGTAGTACATGCTGGTCAAGCTGTGTGTCTGGATGAGGACAACCTTGCCCCTGAGAAGTGGTTGGAATGCTCTGAGCGCTAGCCAGATGGCATTCAGTTCCAACAAATTGATGTGGTATTCCTGCTCCTGATGAGTCCAGGAGCCGTGGACCAAGAGATCGTCCAGGGTGGCTCACCAGCCGTTGAGCGAGGAGTCTGTGGTGATGGTGGCCTGCGGAGAGGGCAGCCGAAAGGGCTTGCCTGTCCGTAATTTGCGGTCCATGGACCACCAAGTTAGGTCCGAGTGGCGAGATGGAGGAATGTTTATCATCTCGGATTGCGAGCCCCGCTCCTGATTCGATGAGGCCGCGAAGTGCAGCTGAATCTTTCTCATCCTTAGTCTTGTGTGCGGCATGGCTAACAGGACCGCCGCCAGTAGACCTAGGAGATGTTGGTACCACCATGCCGAGGTCCCCCCTCTGCTGAGGAAGTGGGCGGTGGCCCTCTTGATGGCCGAGATTTTGTCTTCCGACGGGAAAACCCTCTCGGAGCACATGTCCCAAATGAGACCCCGGAATGTCAGAGTCTGTGTAGGGAGCAGCTCTGATTTGAGGTTGAGCGAGAAGCCAAGTCATGTAGTGTGTTCATAAGGGCATGGGAAGAGTGGTGAACTGCTTCCGGAGATGCAGCCCTGACGGGCCAGTCGTCGAGGTATGGGTAGATGTGGAGGCCCTGCGCTCTGAGGAGGACCTCTACAGCTTTCATGAGTCTGTTAAAGACCCTGGGGGGCCGAGTTGAGGCCAAACGGAAGGACTTTGTATTGGAAATGGAAGCCCACGATCCTGAACCATATGAAAGAACAATGGGGCTGCCAACTCGGGACGTGTAGGTATGCGTCCTTTAGGTGCAGGGAAAGCACATCCAGTCTCCCCTGTCCAATGTCTCTGCTATAAAAGCTGGCGTAACCATCTTGAAATTTTGCAGGGGTAAGGAGAGGTTGAGGGTGGAAAGGTCCAGCACAACTCTCAGGCCTGCCTGGTTCTTTTTCTGAATGGCGAAAATCCTGGAGTAAAAGCCAAAGCCTCGCTGGGAGGCTGGGACTTCCTCCACTGCCTGGCTCTTTACGAGCGACCGGATCTCCGCCAAAAGAGTTGCTGTCCCAACCTGTGGGGGTGGAGAGGAGGAAGGAGGAGAGGCTGGGATAGGAAGGCGGTACCCCATGGATACTATGGAGAGGATCCAGGGGTCCGACTAATACTGGCACCAGAATTGTGCATGAGAGCAAGCCTGCCCCCCACCTGAGACACGTTGACCCGAAGGGGCGTGTCATGCCTTCTTTCCTTCTGAGGCAGAGGAGGGACACTGGAAAAAGCCCTTACTCCCCCCGCCCCACTTTTTTTTTTCCGCCGGTTCTGAGACGGCGAGCGGTCCGGCTGCCTGGATTTGGGTGTATGCTTTTGGCGTGGTCTTTGTAAGAATGGATAAAGACTTTGCCGTTTGTAAGCTGTTCTTCTTTTTGTCCAGCTCTTCGTCTGTAGGATTGTAAGAGGTCCCCCCCGGCCCGTCGAACGGTAGATCTAGAATGCGCTCCTGGACATCAGGGTTGAATTTCGTTGCCTGGCGCCAGGCTGTTCTCCTCATGTTCGTGGCAATACAGAAGGCACGGCCCGAGATATTGATATGCGCCACTGTGGATTCCATGAGATCATGCGCCACAAGCTTGGCTTCCGCTAGCCACGCCTTAAAGCGTGATTGGCATTGGGTGGGGAGTTCTGGGAAGAAGTCTGCAACTTCCCGCAATAACCGTTGGTTGGCAGCAGCCAGAATGGCATCTGCGTTGGCCTGACGCAAGTGCAAGGAGGCGTTGGAGTAGATCTTCTTGCCGTAAGCCTCCAAGATCTCCTCCTTGCCTAGCAGCGCCGAAGAGGAGGAGACTGACTGAGGCTTGGAGTATAGTGATGCCACAGCGATCACTGAGGAGTGCGGCTGAGGATGGGTCGAGAGCAAGAGTGTATCCCCCTCCATTTGCTGGTACTTGGCGTCCAGGCGTCGGTTGACCGGCTGGACTGAGTGGGGCTTGAGCCAGCCCTTCATGGCCAGGGAGACTACATCGGTTTGCAGTAGAATCCCCATGTTGGCAGAGGGGCGTCTTGTGAGGACTTCAGCCAGAACCCCCTCTGCCGGCTCTTCGACCTCGGGTTGCGGGAGGTCCAGGTACTCCGCCAGGCCAGCAAGACGTTCATGGATGGCCCGATCCTACTCCTCCTCATCCACATCCTGCGGATCTGGAGGATCTTGTGGTGGAGGACGGCTAGATGGCGCCAGAGGCTGGGGTACAGGGACCGCAGCCGGAGGCTAAGGAGGCGGCGCAGGTTGCAGAGTTGGCTGTGGAGGCGGCTGCACCAGGGCCTGGGGGCCCGATGAAGGCGTCTGTGGTGCCTCTAGCATGGCGGGGAGGACTTCACTGACTGCGTTTTTGATGATAACCCCCATCTGAGGAGACCTCATGAGGCCGAGAAACTTCTCAAAGAGCACCTCCTCACTGGCCAAAGAGGTGGCGGGGGTACCAACAGGGTAGCGGGGGGCAGCTAGAGCCGCTGCGTACCCTGTCCATATGGACGCAAAGGAAAGTTTTCTGTAGGCCACATACTGGGTTGATGCCAGTCCCACCTGGACACTAGTTCTTCGATGAATTCGTGGAATGGCGCCGGACGGGTGTCCCTTTCTGGCGCGGCTGCCATTTTGTAGAGCTGCCTGCGACGTGTTGCTCAGCCCGCTGGGCCCGGCCTCATCCGATACTCTTGCGTGTGGATCACAAAGCTTATCCTGCTCCTCGGGCTCTGGCCCGGGGTGTCGGTAGAGCTGCATTTAGGCACCCCCTCGGACGTATTGCCGGTATTAGGGCGTAGCCTCTCAGCCATTGTGCAGGTAAAGGGACGTAGCCCCTCGGGTGTAGACCCGGTACAAGAACCTTCCGGTCCCTCGACCCCGCGCCTGGGAGGATCCAAGGACCCCTCGACCCCGAAGGCCAGTATCTGTAGGAGCCTCGGGCCACGTGCTGGTAGAAGGACCTGGCTGGTCCCTACCGCACGGGAGAATCCCTGGGAAGGAGTCTCCCTTGCTGGGTGCGCTGGCCCTACCTGGGGCCTGGCTCAATGCTTCACGAAGTTCTTGAGATCCTCTGGAGGGGACCTCTGGAAGAGCTCCCTCCACCTGGCGAGTCTGTTCTTCAGCGCCTTCGAGGACAGCGAGTCACACGCCGAACATGAAAGCCAACCGTGGTCTGAGCCAAGGCAACATAGGCAGAGGGCGTGGGGGTCTGAAGTTGGGAAGAACCTGTTGCAGGATGGACACCTGCTGAACCCTGTAGAAGTCAACATGCGCCGGGGAGGAGCGTGACGCCTGAGGACCGAGTACCTGAATGATAAAAAAAGACAAAAAAGACAAAGAGAAGAAGTATTTGTGTGTGGAATTACATGGCCAAAGCCAATCCCAGGAGCGCTGGTGAATTCGGCCCGTTCCCGTCGACGCGGAAAAGGGGACTGGCAGAGTCAGGGCAGCGCATGCTCCCTGGGCAGCGACCCTGTGCGCCTCTAAATTTAAAGGGGAAGAAGGTTTTTTCTGGTGAAAAAGTTTCCGTCTCCCGTCCCTTGGAAGGGATGCCCATACAGTATGGAGGAAAGGGGACAGGACGTAAGAGTAGCGGACTACACAAGCATGGCTTGCGCAAGGTTCCAAAAGGGGGAGGGGACTTGCTGGCGGTCAGGAGAACCCAGACGGATTGGTATCAGGCGGGGGCATAATGGAAATGTGGAGCTACTCTTGGGGCTTGCGGGAAGGCCTGAATGACCTAAGGGACGTCTGAGGGACACTAAGGGTCTTGAAGGTGTGTGGAAAGGGGGCCTGAAGGACTAATAGGGTTGGGCCAGAGAAGGGCTTATGGACTTGGTGATGTGGGTGGAGGCATTAAAGGCCACACGGACGTGCAGGTGAAGCCTTTAAAAAGGACCTTAAAAGCTTGTAAGGGGTGCTTTAAGAACCTTGCAGCATGAGGCCTGAAGGACAGCCTGGGGGCCTGCAGTGGGAGGGGGATTGAGGAGTTCTAAAGGACCCTTGGAATTGGCTTGAACGGCCCCGGGAGCGTGGTTTGAGGAGAGGCGGCCCGACGCTTTCTAGGTCCAGCAGTGGGAGGAGATATGAAGGATCCTTGGAGCTGGCAGTAAGCGGTGGTTTGAAGGGCCCTGAGGTCATGCAGTGGAGAGTAAGCCTAAAGGATACCTGGGGGCATGCAACTGGGGGTAAAGAGGTGCCAAGGAACCCGGAAAACATGTAGGGAGTGGCTTAAAAGACCCAATTTGTTTTCAAACTCACCTGAAAGTATAATTCCCGGGAACTAGATTAGTGAGCTTCAGAATGGCAGTGTCAGCAGAGACTTTCTCTTCTCGCAGTGGTCCTTTCAGTTCCTCCCAGTGGTAGCTGACAATTTTATCATCATCTTTACTTTCTAAATTAAAGAACAGGTTAAAATTATAAATACTAGGTCCCACCAAAACACTAAAGACTACTTTGGGAGCTCCCCATATATTAGAACTCAAATTCACACCCCTGCCAATATTTTCTTATGATATTGTGGTACTTGCTTTCCAGTCCCGGGTGCAGCAGGCTTATCTCAAGATATTTACCTGGTTGATAATGACAGAAACCCTCACACCACCTCTCGTACCCCAGTGTAATTAATCAGTGCCCCAATGGTATTTCTTGATGACCAATGGCCTACTAGTCTAGTAGGATAACAAATGAGAAATGGATTTACTCAGTGTTACTGTGCTATTTATCTTGGATTCCTGGAAAGATAACCAATCCCTTGTTTAAGCCTCAATGACATTCGTCACATGAAAACTGAACTCTCTCACAGACCGCGGTGCCACCTAGTTGCCAAAGTTTTACCCTCCAAGGGAAAGCAGCCAATCCACATCCTTACTATAAATGGTGAGCTATACCATTCCACCAGCCACCATCCACAGAAGATAGTGGTCAGTATCACCAGGAAAAACATTATAGGACTTACCATCATGTAAATAGGGTTGTGCCCCTCTTTCTACGCCCCTACAGTGCCAAGCGGCAAGGATGTCATGCATGAGACAAGTACTTTCCCTCAATCATCCTATATCCGTAGCACTGCCTTCATCCCCATATTAAAAAATAAAGCTCATCTTCTATCAGTCCCCAGAGAAAGAAAGAAAGGCTACGCGGCATGGATTGCACTCACGGCTTCCATCGATGACTGTGGAGGTAGTTGGCAGGTTAATGACTTGGGAGGGAGGTGACACAATGGCCACTGGTGGCTGGTTGACTCTAGGCTCTGCAGCAAAAATATAATAGATCAATCAGTCATGGGGAAAAGGAAGGGGTCACTGACAAATGAACGTCCATCTGTATACATACACAAATACCCAAGCTTTCACTAGCAGTGCATGAAAACCCTGTTTATTCCTACATAAAGACCTCTAATCAAAGAATATAAATGGTGTCATTACATCTGCAAGCAAATAAAACCAGCAAATTCTGCATTCCTGATGACAGGTTAAAGAGAACTCATTTCTTTCATTAATGAACTATGCAGATGAGCGTGCCCTGTTGAAATGTATTGTGCCAGATTATTTCGCAGATGTTTGTGCAGTTAGTATCAAGTAGCTCATGTTCTCTGCAAGAGTTCCCCACACGTAAGAACCAGCAACACTCTTCTCTTCCCACCAGGATTCTTAGCCTTGGGCCCAGCACAGTAGAACTGGCTCCTACTTGCCTTCGGTGACGAGGAGAACACTATTCAATGTTACAACTAATATCCAAACAGCTGCACAAGGCCTACTGGACGTTCGCACCTCTGCCAACTGAGCTGCAGGGGATTTTCCCAACTGTCCTTCCCAGCGGCCCTGGCAATACACCACTAACTAGCAGGAGGGCCTCATATATACACTAAATCTAAGAGGCCTCTCTATTAAGAACTCAGTTAATTTGAAGTTTTGACATGTCGCCTAGTGGATGGTTAATTGTAAATGAACATTTCAAAGTTATCCTATGCCCATAAAAGATGCAAATACGTGCTAATCACGATTGGAAAATCTGACGATACTTAAGCTTTGGGGTGTAAACCTGGCAAAAGTAGAAAGGGATTTACAACAAAAAACAATTCCCCCCCCCTCAATTCTAGATTCAGTCACTTATTCAACAGAGGACTTGTTTAACCTAGTACATCCAGACCAAGGACACAGCACAGACTATGGGAAAGAAAGATAGATGGCAAGATCGAGAGACACAGATTGACAGATGAACAGGTAAACAGACTGGTCGATTTAAAGGAGAACAGGCAATGGAAAAATTGTCATTACGTCTACTTCATTAACCTCACAGAAAACACTTCCATGTGCCACCTTTGTAACTGATTCTTCTGCTTGGTGGCATACACAGCGACCTCTTACCTTTCAATTGCTTAAATATATATAGCTCAAAGTCACCATGGCTCCACCTTGCGGTGAGAACTTGTAACCCTCTGCAAACCACCAGATACCCAATTACTCTAATATACCCCAGAGATCTTCAGCCCACCCTCAGTGGCGCAACCACAAGGCCATTATATCTTTGTCAGCACAGCGCACTTAGTCTCCTACGATGATCAGCCCTTCTGTGATGCTACTCAGAAGCAACTTAATTGTATCATCAAGAATGGCTTATCCAGTAATATAAATAATGATGCCACCCTCCTCCTAATAAAATCATTCTTTTGGCTAACTGGCACTCACCAACTTATATTATAGCTCACTGACCCCAACCACATTAGTCCCATTTACCCATAGCCTCTTGAAGATCAGTTCCACCTGCCATACTTGCATGCTGCATACAGTGATGTTTCCAACCTCTCATTTCTCCATGTCATGAAATCCACATGGCTATTCCCTTCAACCTGTGGCCCTGTATTAGTGATGGGCGTTTATGTCCCTTCAACCTAAGTGTTTCAATTCTGTATTAAATACTTTTGGACATTTTCATATGTACAACTGCATTTGTTGGCGCGCGGTGCTTGCTTTAACCAATAAGTGTTAATTTGAACAAAACCTATTTTATATTCTCTTTCTGGCTTCTTTAGAAAAAGAAATGCCACACATGTCCATCTCCATACCTGTCAACCCCCTTGACTTCAACATCGACCCCCACCTTTCCTTCACATAGCTTGATGTCATTAAACATGCAACATACAACTACAAAAATGCAGACATCCTTCCTCTTGATGACTTGCGCCCACAGTCCAAGCGCTGGTTCTCGCCAAGCTGGACTAGATCAACACTCTTGCTTCCCCCTGAAAGCCATACAAAAAGCAGCAGACAGACTCATCCTCTCGGCTCCACGTACCACAGATAATGATTGCTGTCAGAGGACTCTGCACTGTTTTCAAAGACATCCACCACAAAACTCCATCTTACCTTAAACCCATCACCCACACGAACACCAGACAAGCAAGCCAGCTTCTCCTACACATCCCACTCTGCAAATGAACATGCACACAAAAACAAGCATTTACCTAAAGCCTGGATCACCCTACCTCTTCAGATCTGCACTGCACCCTCCATTATCACTTTGAGAAAGAGCCTCAAAAACATACCTGTTTCCCCACACATAACCCAGCCCAACACCTCCCCCACAACCACTTGTCTATCCCAATTTGCCTACCCTATCCTGGAAATATTTCACGTTCCACCTGTTCAGCCTTTGAACCTCATAAGGCGTTCCGAAACGCTCTGGGTAAGGCCAGCACTTAACAAAAATGACAATATAAAAATAAATAAAAATGTCAATCAGGGGGATATACACTACAAACCACTACTGCATAGGAACAATGGCTCCACTATCCCTTGGTTACTAAGTTTGGACAAATGGATTGATAGAGAGCATGGTAGATGGACAGTTAGACAGAGAAATAGACAGACAGGCACGAAGACCACATTGGATAAGTCTATACATTTGAGACGAAATCCTGAATTAATGCAACATTACTTTTCATTGTAGTGACGGAGAAACCACTAACAGTCTAAAACTTGCACTGTACTCGGAGTACCTAGGCTTCAAATATGGGACTGTTCCCTGTAATACAGAAAGACATGTTGGAACCATCAGATGAACATTTATTGCACGTACCTGGATTTACCGTTACATTCACAAATCCTTCCCCGTGAGCATTGTCTCCGTCTACTATCACTTTGAATTCATATAAACCTATAGTGAGCTTGAGAGGAGAGAGGAGACATTTTAAGTCATATGCAGGCAGCAGTGAGCGGTCAGAAGCATTCAGGCCAACATTGGCATTGTCCGCTAATGCCAGAAAGATGCCTGGTCCTCTGCGGCGGACCACCTGCTGAGACTGCTTCACTCTCAGGCTGATAACCCACTCTGCCTTTTCGTATTCTAGTTGATGGTAGCAAAACCTTTTATTTGGATGATAAACACAAATATGCTATTGGCTATCCCCCCCCCCCCGAGAGACACAAGTTTCTGTTTAGATTTTCTAGTAGCTAAGAGCCATTAGCTTTTAAACAAAATCTTGCATATTTTTTAAAAAAGCAGATTCACATTTTTAGAAAGCTAAAACGTGGCAGTGCCGGTTTACAGGTCGATGTGCAAACTTTGGAATTTAACCATGGAAATCTGACACTGAAGAAAACTCAGCCAAACATCAAGTGGGAACTCTTAAGATGGTTAGCGGAATCAAGTATCAATTAAGGGCCGGCCACGATCTGCCCAAGGCTTGCAAAACATACCTTTGAGAGCTTGAGAACCTGTGAGTGCTTCCCCTCCATTTCACCACTGTAGTCTTTGGGGTGTGTGATAAGCCGCCAGTCATAGGTGTATACGCTTCCTAAAATGGGAGGAGATTGACAGATGACATTACAACACAGATCACCTATATCAAGTGTCGGGTTGGCTTGAGGCTTGGTGGCAGTGTTGCATTGGGAGGCACAGAGTCCACCTCAGAGAACGCATAATACAACTAAACCCAACACTGATTATATAGGAGGACTCAAAATAGGTAGAGGACACTGGTCAGCAAGGTGTGCAGAGTCAGAAATAAAAGCCAGACACAAAGTGATCATGTTTTTGGTTAAATACATTTATTAAATAAAAATGGGTTGAGTAAATGCCTCTCTGACCCTATTCTAAAGATGAACTTACCTACCTAGAAACCAAAAACTAAGGATATGTCTGTCAGGATGTCAGTAACTGAAAAGCCATCCTGTGCCCAAAACATCCTATCCTGACCCCAAAGCTACAAGCAAAACAAAGGGGTGCAAGTAAATGCCTTTAACTTGATGTTTGCAAAAGTGTTCAAAACCAAAAGTATAACAATGACTCCAAGGAAAATCTTCTCCAAGGTAAAGACCCTTGAATCCAGAGTGTGATCCGTCTTCCCCAGAATTCATAAATAGGATGGCAAACATGTCTCTTTAGTTAATAGTTCCTTTGCGTCTTCACTGGACTCCCAAAGTTCTTGTTTAAGCAATAGGTTCTGTAGCAGTCTTTCTTTAGTATTTCTTATAACTTTGCATATTGCCTGCCAGGATGTCTTATGCATTTCACGGTTCTTTGGCTATACCACAAAAGCAAATACTGTGAGGTATGTGGTCTATTTATCTATGGTAACATTTGCACAAACTTTTCCCCCACACTTTTCATACATCTGTACTTGATTGGGGTTTGTCTTTGTGCTTTGCCTTGTCTGCATTCAAACATTCTTCTTATTGGGTATTGAATTTGTACGTTGTCTTGGCTGCATTCAAACAAACTTCAGGTATTTTCTGCATCAGCAATTTGGTATCATTCAAACATTTGTTGGTGCGCTTGTCGGAAGGCCCAGTATCCCCAGCTGCTTTAGGCAGACTCACCAATTCCATCCAGCGTCTCCGATTCTTCTCACGCCTCAGCGGTGTGGTTCCTTAACCCGCTTTCCACTTTGGAGTGTGCAGACATTCTTCCAGCGTCCTGCATGGCTGCGCTGTCGCACGCCGGCTTTCCTTTTTGGCCTGGAGAACGCCATCTCCTCGAGCGGGCCAACTTCTGCAGTCCTTGTTGCTCGTATGCAGAGTCTCTCCTCCTGTCCTGGCAGCCTTTTCCGTTCCACAACACCTGTCCATGTGCCTCGCATTCATGAGCCTCAGCATGGAGTTCAACAACTTCTCCTGCACTACTCGATTCAATAATACAGATGCCATCTTTAAATGTACAACGTACTGAAGACTTGAAAAAACAACTATCCTGCATGTTGTACTTCGAGCTCCTGTCACTTTGCACAAACTCCCCCATTATCCTCCTCGTGTCAGTACCTGGGTGGTTATGGGAGTTGGAGCCCATGGATGTCATTGGACTCTTAGATGATTTTTCTTACAGATTTCACATAAAGCATAAAGGCACATCCGAAACAAAAAGGTGTTGTGTGAGTTGTGTGTCTTTTGTTCAAAGGCGGGGGCATGACCAGAATGACAATAGGCCATTAAGAACTCTGGTATTGGAGGCCTTCCTCATGGGAAAGGGGGAAATACAGCGTCTTGGCCAATGAAGTCAAAACATCTCCACAGTAGTTGTCTCCTCCCATGTGAGCCTCCCTCATATAACCGCACCCAGGGTCATGATCAGGTAGTGGCTGCTGTTCCCTGGCCACATGGGAGAAGGGAATCCGTGAAGACTCAATTGGATTCATCACAAAGGGCAAATCCTGCAGTTGTATTTTGAATCTAAAACAATATGTGGCTAAGTGAGTGAATTGATGACCTTGGGAATGTGGACAAACGCGTAATTCCTTGGCATGTCACTATCTCCTTGTGCCCCGTTCCCTTAGTGTTGTCTCCAAGTGTCCCCAGTTATTTGCGTCAGCCAACAACCGCTATAATTAAACTATAAGAAATGGAAACAAAGATAGTGTGGTTTGGGAGGCAAGATCGAGGGGTGGTGTTGAAGACCTAATGCATGGTACATGGATGCAGAATCCAAGACTGAGGTCTGCTGCGATCTGTACCTGCAGGTGACAATCTATACATAAACAGAAATCATAGGCCTGAGGATAGCTCAGGGACAACAGGTTTGTCTTGAAAGCATGATCACGCCAAGCAGTATGGGTTTAACACCCAGTCCCACGCTTAGAGTCTGGTCTCCAGCCTTAAATGTGTTCTAAAACCCAATTTGATTTTCTTTCATAGCTACCCTAACAGTATAGGCTCTTTTCTTTGCCAGCCGCCTGAGTTTTGAAAAGTGCTAAAGGGCCAGTTCCCTTTACAGAAACAATCAAATTAATTTCTTACATAATCACTCACAAATAATGCTAAAAGCTGGGTCAAAATATCTGGAAGAACAAATATGGGATACATTTTCTCCTAGCCCTACTGAATTAAATTACAATGCACAGGAGCTTCAGAGGCCTGTGTGAATATACAACCCTCACAAGGGGGGACACACATATAAGATAAAGTAAATAAATAACACAATACGTCAAAAGCAACGTGAAGGGTGACATCACAACATACGTATATCACACCTATACTACACCTAGTGCGCCACACATTAGGGAATAGGGTGCTGCTCAGGGAAGGACACTTGCGAAAACACTGAACTTGAATGTAGTTTTAACTAGCAGGTAACTAGGGATAGGTAAGCATGGTTGTCGTGATGAAAAGTATACATGCAGAAAAGTGCAATATTTCTAAAGTTTGTTTAAACATAACTTATAAGTGTATTAAAATTAAGGGTTAGGTATATTAACAGTTTGACCATATTTTAGTAGGCCCAGGGCAGACAAGACAGAAGACATTTTTCAGTTGTTTTGAAAGGCCACAGCTCACTGCGAAGGGTGAGACACCAAGAAGCCCAAAGTAGCAAATTCATTGTTGCAGAAGGAAAGGTTTCTCATGGGAAGGGAACTGGGCTGGGTTAGTGCTCAGGTAGCGAGTACAGCTGTAAAAGAGAATTAAATATGAGAAAATCAGGCATGATGCATGAGAGGAGACAGAAGCAAACAGGTGCAGGGGGGGGGCGAGGGAAGTGGGGGGTACAATCCGCAATGAGGGATTTATCAACCTGTACCTTAGCGGTTGGCAGCCAATGGCATGCCAGAGTTTCTGCAGGACAGCGGATAATGATGTAATTGAGGGAGGGACGATTAAGGGTCATGATGCCATGAAGCGGTGTTGAGGTTGATGTTCCAGGAAATGTTTTTATCCAATCAGGACATTTAAGGTATATGGACCAACAGACGCCCTGTGACAACCAACCAATTCTGTGTTAGCACATCCCCAAAACAGTAACGATTGACAAATTATGCTAATATGAGATTTCCTTGTATAAATATTGTAGCCCTTCTTGGCGGAGTTGAGAATGTATTACAGTCCAGGTCCACAGAGCTATTTGTTCTCCCAGTCGACAGTTCAATAAAGCTGGGATTTTGTCTTGCATGGTGTGCTCTTCCTTTGGATTACTTTTATATTTTTCTTGGATCGCTCCTGGAGACCCCTGGTCTACACCTAGTTTGTGCAGTAAAGGACACAAGTCACCTCAATGCTGAAACAAAGCTTCCTGCCTTTGAGAAGGTGACAGTCATATTCAAGCCATCCTTGGTGCGCCGCTAGGGGCCCACATAGCCCAAGGGTCATTGTAAGCAAATTGAAAAAATGTATTGGGTATGGAGGGTGCCTGGCCCTCTCTCCAGCCAGAACCAAACTTTAAGAAGGGAACCAACTCCTTTCCCTTTAAGGAAGAGAAGTTGTAACTATTTGAAAGGATGGACAATGGGTTGGATACATTTAGTCTTCCGGTAATGCTGCCAAAGATAATATTTATTAGAGTTTGTGGGATCCCCACAAATGTATTGCTAATGTTTTTGGAACATTAAGAAAAGAGAAAAACAAACATGCCTTTCTTATGCAATGGAAAAAATAAACATGTATTGTGGTCCCACTCGGGCAATCATTGCAGGAGATGAAATACAGCAATTTCCCAGCGGTGAAGGAAGAGCAACTGTATCAAATCGCTGCACAGGCTTCACAGAGTGCTTCAGAACTCTGATTTCACATGCTAAAACGGCAGAGACCCAGAGAGAAGCAGGAAATAGAAACATGGCTTCAGGAGGAGAGGAAGGAGACCACACACTTCCAGCCCAAGCTTAAAATCCAAACTGGCAGCTGGTCTGGATATTACGACAGGCCAGTCCCCTTGCATACCATATAACCTTAGGCATATGGCCCCACCACTGGAAAGGCTAACCCCTACCATACAGGTGCAAGTCATGTTCCAAGGCACCACACAAGAAGAGGAGACATCAGCCTTTAAAAGGCAGCCAGCCCAGTCAGTCAGTCCGTGTGCAGCCGTGGGTGAGCTGGGAGGAAGAGAGCAGCAGACCCTGGAAGACTAGTCCTGGAGACCTAGTGCCAGGAAAGTTAACGGAAACGCAGGAAGGAAGAGGTACTGGTACATTTGGAGGAGACAGAGCGTGATATGAGAAAAGTAAGAAAGTGGATTGGGAAAGAGCTTGTATTGTTTGAGGAAGGGAGCAATGGTTCTGTGGACAAGAGGAAGATCGTGGCTGGTTTATAGAGGATTGCTTGGGAGCTGATACAGTGGAGTACCCACACCTTGAAGGGGAAAGTGAGGGGTACCATTTAGAAGGCATAAAGGAAAATTGTGCAGGAGAGCAAAATCATTTTGACAGCAGCTGTGGAGGAGAGTGGTTTGCTGGAAGGAGGGATTACTACCTGGCCAAAGCATGAGAGAGAGATTGAAGTCACCTACAGAGAAGAGAGAAGGGAACAAGACTGGAGACCTATCATGGGGAGAGGGAGGAAAGTAAAGATCTAGGAGGTGACGTCTGCTGTGGAGAGGGGAAAGGAGAAGACAGATGCAAGGGAGGACTATAGTGAGAACAAAACATACCATCAAAGAGGGAGTGTTGTTGGCAAGAGGAAGAGCCGGGATACCATCTGGACAATAAATAATGGCTTGAACATCCATAGAGGGGGATAGAGCTAGTCCATCTTAGACAGGGGATGAGAGCCAGATACCACCTACGTAGGTCAGTATAGGTAGGTTCCAGAAGACATGCAGAGGTGAGTGAATGAATGAGATGGAACGACTAGGCTGGGGACACGGAGGACAGCCCAGCAGTATAATGGGTGGAAAAGAGGACCAGGAAGAATGACTGGAGAAGCAGCGGTTAGAAGGTGAGAGAAGGGCTAGACATCTCTACCACACCCCACCAGGGGGTATGGGAACCAACTGAAAGGATCAAGCTGAAGTCCAACCTGGTAGAAAATGTGAGCAGGCCCACCAGGAGTTCTTCAAAGAAACCCCTACGAGGCAGAGAGCAGGTGGGTGCCAAAAACATTTTGCTGTCTGTTAGCCATGGGTTCATGACTGGGAAAAGCCTATACTCCGAACCAGGGGTCAGAGGTCCAGACAAACCCCAATAGTCCTACACAGAGCAGAGTGACCTCATCCTGAATGTGGGAACCTTTTTTTATTTGCCCCTTTATCTTTTGTTGGAACTTGGAGGAACTTTTGGAACACTCTGCTTGGCCCCATCACCTAGCAAGGGTTGTTTGGTTTGATTGCTGGAAAAGAGCAAGACTGACCATATGTTTGGCAGATTCCCTTTTGGAACAATAGGGGTAAACCCCTTTCTGTTGACCCACTGTTGAGAGACTGGCCATTCCCTCATAATGCATCCTGGCACTTGGAGATACCATCACACTGACACATTGTTTATGAAGTGTTGGTACCATCCTGACACATTCTATTTTAGTTTATACAAAAAGGTTAATAAAAACCCTTACATTGTATTTGGTATTTGAGCCTCAGTTCTGGGAACAGTGTGATATGCAGTTGTACTGGTCTGTCACAATTTCTTGGAGGGAAGTCCATGTTTTTTATAATACGTATTACAGATGCTGCAAACGCCACAATACCCACACTGTAGGGGAAAATCATGCACATATAGCACATCTTGCATGCTGTGCACTTGTTCCTGCTCATTTTCCCATGATCCTAAAGCAGAACAGGGGTCAGACCAACAGACAGGCTTCACATTTCACCATGGAGAATAAAGCTGGACATTTGAGGCACACAAAGAGGGCGGTTCCCCTTCAGCTCCTTGTGTGCTGGTCTTAAGCATAACTTATTCAACATCAGTCGGCCAAAAAACTTTATTCAGTTTACATCATAAGAGCATGAAGAGCACAAATAGATTATGACAAAATATATGCACCACTTTCCCCACAAAAATGAAAAACTATTGAAAACAATTCTTTAAAAATACATAATTCCTGGCTACTCTTAATCAGCAACTGTTCTTTAGTACAGTAATACCTTTTTTATTTGTTTTTCATTTTTATTGTTTAAAGCGCTGACCTAGCTCGAGAGCAGCAGAGCGCTGTACAGAGTGTGGGTAGCCCACATTTGGGCCGCCATCTTTTAACAATAGTGCAGTACTGTGAGGTCTTTGCATCAGTATTATAATCTGAATGAAACTATTTCATCATGAATAATCCACAAAAATAGACAACGTTCGAATTAAAACCATGTCACAATACCCTGAGCTCACAGGTTTGCCAAGCCCATGGGCGAGGAGGCCACACAATGCTGTTTTTACCCTTTGAATACTGGGAATTGTAGCTTTTTTAAATTTGCATTTGAAATTTAGTAAAACTAGAAGTCCCAGATGCCAAGAAAAACCAGCATTGGATTGCCTTCACACTCATGGGAAACTTGAGAGCTCAGAATATGCAAAGTGTAAAGTACTGTGCAGCTAGCTCGCTATTACCCTAACACTCAGTTTCTAAGTATAACTGAAGTTCCCAATAAGGCATTAATTTAAGGTTCAAAAGAGTAGATAAACCAATGAGCACAACCTCTTGCCCTAAGAAATGTGTTCAAAGTTGATATTCGTATGCGTGCATAATCAAGGCAGTGTAAGAAAATGTGTCAAGGTATCCTCCATATTGGAACAGTAGGCGGAGAGGTTAATAAAACTACTTTGGCCAATGCCACATGGACAGTATATACACCAAAGGGTAGAAGATTAAATATGAGACGAATCATTCACTTCTTGGCTTTGCGATCCAGACGCGGTACTTCTCGATTAACATCTACGGTGCAATCATACAGCAGCCCGAGACTAGACTCGGACATTGTAAGGTAAGAATAAGTGCAGTCCAACTGGTGAGGACTACACAAGACTTATCTGCTTGGTATTAGCTAACCCATCTTTTACTATAGGCCTGTACTACACAAGTTGGTTGTGTGACTGAGCAGCCAGGCTTATCTTAAGAGGCATAATGTGAACTGTAGAGCTGTACAATTGAAATCAGTAAGTACAAGTAGCCAATACTTGCACACTTAAAGCATTCTTTAAAAGGTTGTATATAATATAACATTCAATCAAAGTTTGGATTCAGTATGTAAATAACTATAACAGTTGGTAAATACTTTATGCTAAAACATATTCCAGCAGAAATTTGTGACTTCAGTTAAGGTCAGTATTACACTTATTTTCAGTTACCAATTCAGTTATTGAGTTTATAAAGGAAGGAAAGGTTAGAATCAGATTTTAGAACCTACTTAGCACAATGAAAAACAATTACAATCTCCCAAAGGGAGGCAGATAAACTTGTACCCCAGCAATAATAGTGTCCACAATTGTAACCTATGACGGAACAAGTAGGGCCAAAGCCAGAAGGGATAGATGGGTGCCTTTATGGAGCCAGGACAGCCACAGTTCATGGACAAAGTCAATAGTTCTGATGCACTTCTTCTTAGATAATGTCTTGACAACGTTCGTAAGCTCATTAGAAATCACAGTAACAGACTTCAAGATGGCCGCCGTGGAGTGAGGACGTGCGTGAACTGAGCTCCGTCTCCCCTCCCGCGCCACAGTAGCAGCAGGAAGCATCCGACTCACATGAGGGTTGAATTTGGCCCCCCCTACTGAACTCGCAGGCCCTCATCGACGCGGGAGCCGAGCGCCCCCCCCACGCAAGACCCCCCTGGGCACATCACACCGAGGGCGGACACAACAAGACACGGGAGGCCTACCGCTGAGAACTCCACCGGCACGTCCTCGGAAGGCGCCGCCCGAACCACCCCCACCGACACATTTGCCGTCGGCGACAGCTTACGGACCCGGGGCGCCGGCGGAACCAGCGACGCACCCCGCAAGCAAGACCCGGGGGAGGATATACCCGCCCGGGTGAAGGAACTGTGGCTCGGGGGGCGTCGTGAGATCGAGCCGGGTGGAGGCAAGACGTGGCGGCCCCTCTCTTCCCCCCGCCACGGAAGAGCGGACCCGAGACTCGTAGAGGAGGCGCAGCCAAGGGCCCGGCCGGGTAGCGCGCCCGCACGGCCTATACACCGCGATTGGAGCAGAGGCGGGGACCAGGACAGAGGGTACCACTCGCCGCTAGAAGCAGCCGGTCAGGGGCGAGGACCAGCCAACAGTGTGGGGGATCGCCGGCCCCTGCGGGTGAGTCACAAACTTTCGAGAAGCTCCCGTACTGCTCTTGGGCCCGCGGTCGGGCCTGCACCGCCTCGTGGCAACCCGACAGCGTAATATCGCAATGACCCAGATGTCACAGACAAGAGGGAAGCTCAAACAGACGGCCCCCTCGTCCCATACACAGAAGCAGGACCAGAATCTGGTCCACCTTTGGGGGGGAGGGGACAAGGCGAACCCGGACAAGGCCGCACAGCACAAGACACCGAGGGGCGCCCAGGAAACAGACGCTCCCCACGGCGAAATGGCCACGAAGGAGGACCTGAAAGCGTGGTTTGGGGAATTTCAGCAGCAATTTATGGATTCCATGAACACGCATATGGATACCATGAAGAACGAACTCAAATCAGCCCTCCAAGAATTAAGAACAGAGGTAGATGGACTGGGTGAGAGGACGGATACCCTGGAGAGGGTGGTGCAGAACATGGAGGAAGAACCCCAACAAGTGGCAGAATTGCAGGAACAATTGACCCGTCTGACGCACAATCTTGAGATTCAATGCGAAGATTTAGAAAATAGATTGCGCAGGTCCAACATCAGGATCAAAAACATGCCAGAGTCGGTCGAGGACAAAGATCTCAAATTGGCGGTGCAACAAGTCTTCCTGGACATCCTCGACCTGCAGGAGGAAGAAGAAATACCAACCGATCGAATTCATAGAGTGGGCCCAAGGAGAACGAAAACTCAAGGCAACCGCCCCCGGGATGTGTTGGTGGCTCTCACTCGGTTCGCTCAGAAGGAGCAAATACTACAAAAGACCAGGGCAATGGACCATATCCGGATGAATGGAGAGTAGGTACAATTTTTTCAGGATATCGCATTATCAACGCTCCAGAAAAGAAAGGCCATGGCCCAAATCACAAAAGAACTCACCACGCGTCAAATTAGGTACAAGTGGACATTCCCATTTGGTCTACTATTCTCATGGGATGGCGTGCAAAAGAGGATAACAACGAAAGAAGGTGGTATGACTATCCTAAATTTACAGGAGCAGGATGACGACTCCCCACAAGCAAACAGATCGTCCCCACTCCCGAGGAAGATCAGGGGGGAGTGGAAGACGATGAACAAAAGGGTGCGGCGCCCTAGTAAAAGGAAATAAAGCCGACGAAGGGCAGAACTGGTCGAGCAGGAAGCTTGAGTAGGAGGTACGCAAGAAGTCCAGAATAAGGAGGCAAGAAATGTGAGTCAGATACAAAAGGGGTTGGGAGGGGAGGGGAGTGGAAGACCCGGAGTCACTGAAGTCACGTGGAAGGGTTTAGGATTCCCTTCAAAGTTTTCCCTGAGAATGCTAGAGGGTATGAGGCACAAGGCGACACGCCTGAGCACTAATAGGAAATCATGCCATCCTCAGGGCTGTAGGGGGAGGTTGGAGGGAAACGCGCCAGTTGGGGTTTGCGCAAGTTTTGGGGGGAGGAGGGGCATTGGGAACCGGGGGAAAACCGAGCATAACTCAAATATGAGGAGCGGGAGAAGGGAGCATAGGATAAGCCCGATATCACGCACACATCAATGGGGATAAAGATCTTGACACACAACGTCAGAGGCCTCAATTACCCAGTTAAGCGGAAAAAAAAGTGGAACACTCCATTAGGCAAGGCGCATATGATGTAGTGATGCTCCAGGAAACACACATTAGAGATCGGGACAAGCAGAAGGTGCGTCTCAGGAGCTTCAATCAAATATTTCAGGCGAACGCACAGGATAAGAAAGCAGGAGTCCTTATAGCGATCAAAAACTCCCTACATGCACAGGTTAAGTCTTCATGGAGAGACAAACTGGGAAGATCCCTAATATTAACCTTAACGATCGAAGGCAGACCCCTCACTTTGGCCACAGTATACGCACCAAACACAGGGCAGGAGGGTTACCTGAGGGACATCTTGAATAGAATAGAACAGCTAGCGGAAGGGGACATCATTGTGGGCGGGGATTTCAATATGGCGTGGGACCCATCCTTAGATAGATCGGGACCCAGACAGCGAGATCAAGGCACCCCATCCAAAACTTTGAAGCAGAAATTTACATGTATAGGGCTGACGGACGCATGGAGGAACGGCAACCCCACACAGAAAACCTTCTCTTATTTCTCACATGTACACGGCACCGCTTCTAGAATAGATTACCTATGGGTCTCGGCCGGGCTTTTGGGTAGGATAAAACGGATCGAGATGGAACCCATCACACTCTCGGACCACAGTCTGCTGTGGGCAGATATTGACTGGTCAAGACATGGCCACCGGTTATGGAACTGGCGCCTCCCAGAGGACATCATTAGAGATCCGGTGATGAGCCAGACGTTAAGGGAACACATACTAGAATACATGGCCACTAATAATCTCCCCGGAACGAATATGAACACATTGTGGGACGCCCATAAGGCGGTCATAAGGGGACACCTCATTGCGCTTAAATCTCAGAAAGAGAAGGCGCACCGCCAGTGGGAAAAAGAACTAGAAAGGCAAATCGGGGCGATTCAGACTGAGCTGATACAGACGCCCACCAGGAAACTCATGCGAACGATGAGACATGTCCAGGGGCAACTGGGAACACTCAGAACGAAGAGAGCAGAAAGGGCATTACTCTACACGAAACATTGGTACTATGTTAAGGCCAACAAAGCAGATAGACTCCTGGCAAGACAACTAAGAGGGAAACAGCAGGCCCACACAATACAAGCCCTAAAAGAGGAATCAGGCCAACTTAGAACACAAACGGTAGAGATAGGAAGAATTCTGGGTAGATACTACCAGACGCTATACTCCTCCGACTCTCCGAGGGAGGACCAGCAGGATGCCTTCTTAGCTGGGACTCACCTACCCGGATTGACGGAAGCAGATACAGGCCCTAGATAGAGACATCACCATAGAAGAAGTCTATGCAGCAATACAATCCCTCCCGAACAATAAAGCCCCGGGCCCGGACGGATACACTGCCATTTATTATAAGACATAAGGATATACTAGCCCCTATACTCACATCTCTGTTTAATACATTTGGGGAGAAGGGGGATTTGACACGGTCTATGAACGAGGCCAAACTCTTGGTCTTCCATAAAAAGGGAAAGGATGAGCAACTCCCCGCCTCATATCGCCCGATAGCCTTAATCAATCTGGATGCTAAACTGTACACAAAGATCTTGGCAACTAGATTGGGCCCAATACTTCCCAGAATAATCCACCAAGACCAGTCAGGATTCGTACCAAACTGCCAGACACACGATAATATTAGAAGAGTCATACTGTCATGATGCCTACCCCCGGAGCACCAGGCCAGCCCCAGCACCCCCGGAAGCAGGCATCATGCCCTCGGGTAAAAGCCCAGCGGCCCTTATAGGGGCTCTTTGGACTCAGTCCTGGCGCCTTTGGCCAGGCTCATGTTGGACATCAGTCCTGGCGTCATAGGCGCCAGGCTCATAAAGGGAGGTGTTTTGTGCACTTACCTGATGCAGACCATGCTGCACGCTTCAGGCCTCCCTGAGACCTGAAAGGGACTATTTTTTCATAGGGACAATTTTTTCACTCGGGCGTGGCCAGGGAAGGATACATACCTAGTTGGGGAAGGATACATACCTGGGACTTCTTTGGAGGCTATTTAACGGGTCCTGCGCATCACGCTAGAAGAAGCCACAGCAATCCAGACTAGACCAGCGCCCCCGTGGGAACCAGGTGAGCGTTACAGAACGCAAAGCCTTCCTACAAATTCCCACCCAGGCGCTATGGGAACTTCCGAAACTGACCAGTTGGCCCAATTACTGGGGGAATTACGGGCCGAAGTACACGCCGCTCATCAAGAGACTAGTGCCCTCAGGAGGGAAGTGATTGTAATAAAGGATAGAGCTGATGACCTGGCTAGACAGCTTTTGCAAGGTCAAGCTGGACAAACTCCTTTACCCGGTTCCGGGGGGAACCCCGCTCCTGTGGTTTCCAGTAACCCGGTGCAGATTAATCTACCTGGAAACATGCCGCTGGCCCCACCTGAACGCTTTGCTGGGGACCCCAAACGATTCGCCGTATTCATGAATCAGTGTTGTTTGCACTTCCTATGCACACCTGGGGCCTTCCCTAATGATCAGACCAAGGTAGCCTTTGTGTTGTCATATCTCAGCGGCTGTCCCGCCGATTGGTCAGTCCAACTGGTAACTCAAGATGACCCGATTCTTCGTGATTTTCATGGATTTCAAACCAGCATGGAAAGGTTATTTGCTCAACACTCCCAGGGACAGGCTCTGGATGACGAACTATCTCTGCGACAGGGCAATCAAGACCTTCTATCCTACATTGCAACCTTCAATAGACTAATTGTGGAAACTGGTTGGCCAGAGGATAAAAGAATCACGTTATTCTATCGAGGTCTACGCAGAGAACTTAAAGATGTCCTGGCACAAGTTGTAAATCCGCCCCAAGAATGCACTGAATATATAGAATTAGTGGTCCAATTGGATCACAGGCTGCAAAACAGAAAAGCAGATCGGTCCAAGTTTGAAACCCGGCTGTTGGCCAAGACCCACGCTAACCCCAAGGGGGCTGATGCCTCGGAGCCTATGCAAATCGGAGGTGTTAAAGGACCCCTAACTCAAAAAGAACGGTAAAGAAGACGACAGATGCAATTATGCCTTTATTGTGGGTCCTCTGGACACTTTCTACGAGATTGCCCGGTTAAGCCGCCCAAGAAGGTGGTAGGAGCTGCTGATAAAATCCATGGAAACTCTGTATCTGGAAACGACCACGCCCGGCAAGCGTAGGGGTCCGCTTGCCGAGCTTGAAAACTAACTCTCAGACCTCGCATTTCATTGTGCCAATGGTCCTCGTAGATCCGGAACAGCCTAAACGGTTGCATGCTATAAAGGCATACATCGATAGCGGGGCTATAGGAAACTATGTGGATCGAGAATTGGTCTCTAGGATAAACCTCCCTCTGCGTCCTAAAACCAACAAAGATGTCATCACCACAGTAGATGGAACCGAAATTGCCTCTGGACCGGTAACACATTCCACAGCTGAGGTGACACTTGTAGGTCCGGATGGCCATCAGGAGGCAGTTGTGTTTGATGTAATCAAGGCTCCACAGTTTCAGCTTATTCTCGGAATCCCTTGGTTAGAGACACATAATCCTCAAATTGATTGGCGAGCGAAGAGAATAACCTTCCCGGATTGTGCACAAACCTGCTACCCAGAAAATCCAAAGATTAATCTAGCATCAGTAACCTCTGTCCCCGTGCAACTATCTCCAGAGTACCAAGACTTTCAGGACGTCTTCCAAAAGGAACAGGCCAACACGTTACCTCCCCACAGATCGTACGATTGCCAAATCGATCTGGTGCCCGGTGCACAATCCCCTTGTAGCAGGATTTACGCCCTTACTGAACCAGAGAATCTGCATTTGAGACAATATTTAGATCAATACCTCGCCAATGGTTTCATTCGCCCGTCAAAGTCCCCGGCATCCTCAGCTTTGTTCTTCGTGCCTAAAAAAGAAGGCGACCTTAGAACTTGTATCGATTACCGCGCATTGAACCAGATAACTTAAAAATCGTTACCCTCTGCCTCTGATCCCTGAACTCCTTGACCAGGTGAAGGACGCTTGCGTATACACCAAGTTAGATCTCCGGGGGGCTTATCATCTGGAACGAGTAAAAGAAGGCGACGAATGGAAAACGGCCTTCCGTACAAAATATGGACTATTCGAATACCAGGTGATGCCTTTCGGGTTGTGCAACGCGCCTGCAGCCTTCCAATTCTTCATGAACGATGTCCTTCGGGAACTCATCGATGTCTGTGTTGTCGTGTATATCCATGACATTCTTGTGTACTCCTCTTCCGAATCTGATCACAGAAAGCATGTCAGGGCCGTCCTAGGGAAACTGCGCCAGCACAAACTGTTTGCCAAGCTGGAAAAATTTGCTTTCCATACCACTGAGGTTGAGTTTCTCGGATTCATCCTGACACCTAAAGGGGTCCGAATGGATTCACGGAAAGTGGATGCCATCCTCAAATGGCCATCACCTAGTTCGGTGAAAGGTGTCCAAAGCATGCTTGGTTTTGCCAACTTTTATCACAGGTTTATCCCGGAGTTTTCACGTGTGGTGCAACCCATCACTGCACTCTTGCGAAAAAATAAACGTTTTGAATGGACCGAGGAAGCCGAACAGGCCTTTCAGGAGTTGAAAGCTAAGTTCACGTCCGCACCTATTTTGAAGCACCCGCGTCCCGATCTCCCATATATAGTCGAAACCGACGCGTCCAGCTTAGCCATGGGAGCTGTCCTGTCTCAGAGAGACCCTGAAACCAACCAACTGCACCCCGTAGCATTTTGGTCCAGAAAGTTCTAGCCGCCGAAGATAAATTATGCGATCACCGATAAGGAACTATTAGCCATTAAGTCCGCCTTCAAGGCTTGGCGGCATTATCTCCTCGGCGCCCGGCATACCATCACCGTGATCACTGAAATTTACAATATTTAAAAACTGCCAAGGCTCAATCGTCTCGACAGCTCCGATGGGCTTTGTTCTTTGCTGAGTTCGATTTTGTAATCACCTACCGCCCCGGCTATAAGAATGGTAAGGCGGACGCTCTATCCCGAATTGGAATGGAAGAAATAGACACAAACTCAGAACCTGTGCCGATAATTCCCGAACAAAGAATTTTGGGGATAACCACTTTACAAATCCTTGAAGACATTCAAGCACGAGTGAAACAATTCCTGGACTCTTCAGCCTTGCAGGATTGGATCAAAAGGGGGTCTAACTTTTCAGTCAAGGATGGCTTACCTTACTTCCAAGGACGCTTATTTTTGCCAGAAAAGGAATTGCAAGAACTGGTTATTTTCCGTCATCATGATACCCTGATGGAAGGACATCCTGGCATTGCCAAAACAGAGGAAAAGGTTAAACGACAATTCTGGTGGCCTTCCTGGCGAAAGGATATTAAATCTTTTGTGATGTCCTGTGGAGTTTGTGCCCAAAACAAAGGTGAAAAGACACGACCCGCCGGTCTTCTTCAGCCCTGAGACATTCCACCAGCACCTTGGCACACCCTGTCACTAGATTTTTATCACGGACCTGCCCTCTTGTAATGGTTACAATACTATTCTGGTCGTGGTGGATTTATTTTCCAAAATGGCCCACTTTATTCCGTTTAAAGGATTACCTTCAGCCTTTTTTCTTGCCAAAGAATTCCTCGAAAATATCATCCGTTTGCATGGATTCCCGTCGATACTAGTCTCCGATCGGGGAAGCCAGTTTATTTCTCATTTTTGGAAAAAGTGTTGTCAACTGGCACAAATCGACGTAAGACTCTCGACCAGCCACCACCCACAGACCGATGGTCAGACGGAGAGAACGAACCAGATCCTTGAACAATATCTACGATGTATGTTGCACCAATCGGAGGGTAATTGGAAGGACATTTTATGGGTGGCAGAATATGCATACAATAACTCGATACACTCTGGAACTGGTCAGAGCCCCTTTTATACCCTATATGGACATCACCCTCTTACTTCAGACTTGGACTCACCTCTGAGCCTTGAAATGCCCGCAGTGGACCATTTGCATTCTACGATTACTCAAGCCTTCAAGGATGCAACTGCACATTTGCAACATGCGAAAGGGAAATACAAAAAGAATGCGGATCTGCATCGAAGAGAGGCGCCTCCATACCAAATAGGGGATCAAGTATGGTTGGCTACCAAACACCTATCACTGAAGGTGCCTCGAACTTTTAATCCAAGGTATTTAGGCCCTTACTCGATCAAAGCTATAATCAACCCAGTGGCAGTCAAGCTCGATCTACCAGCTAACATGCGGATTCACCCCGTTTTTCATGTGTCACTTTTGAAACCAGTGCACCCAGGAACCAGATTAACAAAGCCACCAGAACCGATTCAGATAGATGGGGAGCCTGAATTCGAGGTGAAGAACATTTTGGATTCTAAGATATCAAAATCAAAACTTTTCTATCTAGTTGATTGGAAAGGGTACGGGCCTCAGGAAAGGTCTTGGGAACCCAGTGATCACGTACATGCACCTCAGCTGGTAAAAAGGTTCCATCGGAATTTCCCAAACAAACCGAAACCTCCAGAAGGAACGACCTTGGGAGGGGCCTTGGGGAGGGGGCGGGGGGAGTGCTGTCATGATGCCTACCCCCGGAGCACCAGGCCAGGCCCAGCACCCCCGGAAGCAGGCATCATGCCCTCGGGTAAAAGCCCAGCGGCCCCTTATAGGGGCTCTTTGGACTCAGTCCTGGCGCCATAGGCGCCAGGCTCATAAAGGGAGGTGTTTTGTGCACTTACCTGATGCAGACCATGCTGCACGCTTCAGGCCTCCCTGAGACCTGAAAGGGACTATTTTTTCATAGGGACTATTTTTTCACTTGTGCGTGGCCAGGGAAGGATACATACCTAGTTGGGGAAGGATACATACCTGGGACTTCTTTGGAGGCTATTTAAGCCACGCCCAGACAGCAGCTCATGCTTCGCGTTGTTCTGCTTCCTGCAGCTTAACGCTCACCGTGTCTGCTCCTGCTCCTGGACTCCAGCCACGCCCGCCTCGAACCTGGAAGACCTGCAAGGAAGGAAGAGAAGAGAAAGGTGAAAATCAAGGACTAAACTTCTTACCTGCATCCGGAATCTTCTCGCCAGCATCCCTGAAGAAAGACTTCCATTTAAAAGCATTGCGTTGCTCGCTGCAGCGCCACGCTTCACTCACCTGTCCTCAAGACATCTCCCGGCTCCATTGCGGCTGTCAGCATCGGACGCCACATCTCTGCACCTAGGGGAGAGAGGAAGAAACAAAAGGTGAGCAGAAGGAACACAGAAGGAAAGCCTGATTAACAGCCATAATACTTACCGGCTTTTCTTCCACATTTCGGGTCGGCGTCGCCCCGTTGGCAGGTACCGTACCCCGGCCCCTATGGGGAAAGGACAAGAGACATTTCTGGGGAATGATAAGGACATTTAGAGGGATCGCCCTCATCACTACTCACCTCGGCAGTTTAACCCCTCAACGCATCGCCTTCATTCTGCACCTGAAATAAAGGACAGATCACAGGTTAGAAAGACAACATAAAGGGGCCTCACTTGAACTTTGAACTTTCATACTTGCGGCGCATCGCTCAGGAAAGTCAAGTGGATTTTGCCAGCGCCATTCTGAAAACCAGTGAAGTAACTGGACGAACACGCGCCCCTGCACCAGAAGCAGGATGGAGAGTTCATCCTTCCAAACCATAAGGTGAGCTTAAACCGGGCTTTGGAGGAAGTTAGAGAGGAACGAAGGGGGAAGGGGGAAAGGGGGGAGCTAGCACACTATTCTGCAGACTGTTAATCCCCTTTCTCATCTGCAGAAGGATATTCCTACGGGCCAAGCAAGCACGATTTGGAGGTCCTGTCCAATCGGTGTTCCGGGTCCTGCGCATCACGCTAGAAGAAGCCACAGCAATCCAGACTAGACCAGCACCCCCGTGGGAACCAGGTGAGCGTTACACATACATCTCGTTGAAAAGATAGGCATCAAACAAACCCCCGCTGCATTGGTAGCTCTAGACGCCGAAAAGGCATTTGACAGAGTTGAGTGGTCTTTTCTATTCCGGGTTCTCCAGAAGATGGGGATGGGCAAAAGTTTTATAGATAAGGTTAGAGCCAATTATAACTCCCCTTCTATGAGAATAGCGGTGAACGGTGGGATATCGGAGGTAGTGCATCTACGGAGAGGGACGAAGCAAGGGTGCCCGCTTTCCCCCCTCCTATACGCCATATACCTGGAACCTCTTTTAGCAAGAATCAGGGACTCGCCAGCGGTGCAGGGAATAGAGATGGCGGGGCAGGCCCATAAGGCGATGGCATATGCTGACGACATGTTAGTAGCCTTAGGAGACCCAGAGAAGTCCCTCCCACATCTAATGGGAATAATTGAACGATTTGGAGAGATTTCAGGATTAAAAATAAATAGGCAAAAATCGGAGGTGCCGATACTGGCCGGGAATGGAGAAAGAATCTGCTCAGTGGCTACAGACTGTCAATTGAAAATTGCCTCCGCGGGCGTCAGTTATTTAGGAATTACCCTCACAGACCATGTAAATAAATTATACTCCTACAATTATCCGCAAACTCTAGAAAGGGTCAGGAAGGACCTGTTAAAATGGAACCCTCTACCGATCTCCTGGTGGGGCAGAATCACGGCAGTGAAAATAACAATTCTCCCCAAGTTAATGTACCTATTCCAGGCGCTCCCGATAAGAACCCCCAGGCCATCTTCAAAGCGCTAAGGAAGGCGGTCTCCAAGTACGTCTGGCAAAACAAGGCTCCAAGAATTTCAAATGTGGTATTAACAGCTCAGAGAACGGCGGGTGGATGCCCCATGCCATATTTCAAAAAATACTACGAAGCTGCCTAACTCTGGGTCATGAGGGATTGGATATCGGAACAGGGGGAGAAAATTTGGGAAAAACAGGACAGGGCGGTGGCGACTACACCCACCAGGCACATGTTATGGCTCAACAAACGATTCCGACATCCAAACACCAACATTACCGTAATAATGAAGGCGGCAATGGAGATATGGGACGCAGCCACGACAAACGAAACATTAACCAAGGACCCCGCCCCGTTTATGCCAATGTTTGGAAATCCCGAATTCCCCCCAGGATTGGACAAGGGTGCGTTCAGCAAATGGGAGGAAGGGGGGTGCAAGATGCTGGGGGATATGCAACAGAACCAACAGATTAGATCATTCGAAGACTGCAAAACAATTCTGAACTTAACATCGAAAGATCGATACAAGTACGAACAGATACATCGTGGCTCAGCACTCCACACATGAAAGAAGCGATGACCAGGGACTTAACCCCCTTTGAGAAATATATCATGACGCTTTCTGGATCTAAAAAATTTGTATCCACCACGTACAAATTTATTAATACCCTAAAGGAACCTAGCACTTGGCAATGCATGAAAAAAATGGGAGAAAACTCTAGGCTACGCACTCTCCAAAGAGAGGTGGGAACACCTATGGGGCATGATACCAAAACTGACAAGAGCCATCCAAATGAGAGAAATGTGGGTGAAGATGATGGTGCAATGGCACTACACACCGGAGAGACTGAACACAATGTTTGCGGCCTCCCCGAACATCTGCTGGAGGAAATGTGGTGGGCGGGGAGATTGGAAACATATCTGGTGGGACTGCCCTGAGATACGCCCATACTGGGGGGAGATTAAAACTCAAATGACGGGAATGTTCCAGGGAACAGAGCATCTGGGGGAGGAAATATGGCTAGGGGGCTTCTGGGATCCGCAAGACAAAACGTTAAACACCCCCCAAAAAAGAAATGTTATGGGCCTCCTAATAGGAGCATGGCTGGAAATCGCAAAAAACTGGAAGCACGATTCCCCACCATTGGCGATAGATTGGTCACGACGGGTGTGGTCACATCTGGCTCTTGAGCTAATAACATAACATCCAAGGGGATCACGGGAAATTCAGAGAACACTGGGGAAAGGTACTGGAATTTCTTCAAAAGGAATATAAAGAACAATGGTGCCCTCACAATATAAGGATATTGGACTTATTTACTTGAATGAGAAAAGATCTTCCGCTGAACAATGAATACAGACTGAGATATGAAGCTCGGGGGGTGGGGGGAGGTTTCGTTTCTTGCTATTTGTTTCTTCGATATGTTGTTAGGTTAACAGAAACTAAATAAAAACATGTTTTAAAAAAAGAAATCACAGTAACTCAGGTGAGCTACTTTGTAGAGAGTACAAGCTGTTCAAGCCAGTGCAGGAGAGTTGATATCAACTCTAAAGTGGAACAAAAGCTCTTCGCAAAATAGGAAGCACAACTTAGGCTAAAAGGTGAACACCCCAAGCCCCAAAGTACCTGTGATTCAAAGAAAAATGTTCCAGCTGGATTCCTCCTTTCTACAGCTTGGCAGACCCTTGTTCCCGAACCTTGGTTGTGGTGATGAAAGAAAGGACATCTGGTGGGCTTCTGCGGCAGTACTCGGGAGAGGTACTCCTCTGCTACGAATCTCATTTGTTTCAGCGGCACTTTGGTATTATGGTACCTTTTCATCAGCGTCAATGAAGAACGAAGATCTGGCCGGATTTAGACTTCGCAAGACGATGCACTCGGCAATGGTCACAGGACCCCTGGCCTTGGACTTCTACAGCTCAGGTGAGGCACAGCAAGTCGGAGGATGCGCCAAATGGAAGCCCACCAGCCCAAGGGAGGGGGTCTTCCCAGTCTATATGAAAACGGGGTCAGCACAGCTGTAGGGCTTCATCAGGCGCTTTGTGGCCCAGGAGTGTGCTGCTGGAGTCTCGTCTTCTTCTTCGAAAGTTCCTCTCCAGTTGTCGACTCTGCCTCTAATCGCAAATACCTCACCTTTTATGCAATTTCCCATTCATTCACAGCCTATGCTGTCAATCAAACAGCAGGGTGGCTGCCCTGACAGGGAAGCCAGCCGGCCAATCAGGACTGGTTTCACTCAGGCACACCTAGAGACAAAGGACAAAGGACAGGGACTCACCCCTCACTTCCCGCCTTTCCAGACAAACTGGAGCCTGAGCGGGCTGAAGCTCGCCAAAGCCAAAAACACACAAAGGACTGAAACCTGCATCAACTAAGAGTAAAAGCCCAGAAGAAACAAACAGAAAATGGTGAAAAAGGAAGACGGGCCATTCTGTGAAAATGGACACCCATCGGTGCTGTACTGCAGCTGAGTGTTCAGCCTGCAGTAACAATGCACACTGGTAGTAAAATTAAACCACTGCCACCAGCCATTAAAGTTGGTTAGTGTAACAAAAAATGTTACATGAGAAGAAGGATAAGGAATTACCAGGTAACCGCCTCTCCTCCCTCCCAATAGCACTCCACATAGGGTGGTGTGTGCTGGTCTGTCATGCCTGCCGGACATACCCCTGGACCAGGAACAACTTCTCCATACAAGATGAGTTACGCCCACAGAACCAGTAGACCTTTTTATTCAAAATGGAGGTTGTTCGATACATTGCCCGGAAAACGACATCTGCATTTTTCACGTCGTTAATTTTCACGTGACTTAGGTCTGTCACGTGTATCACGGCAGTGCGTACATAAACAGCGTGGAAACTCCATTCGCTGCTTCTGATTAAGTCAATTTTGGCGTTTGTATCTGAACCCCGGACCTGCGTTCTCGCATTCCTGTCAGCAAACTTCTTTGGCCTAATTTGAGCTTGTTTTCCTTTACACGCTAATTCCTGGGTTGCGTGTATCCTGTTCACGTGCCAAATCTCCACGCGGACGCTGTCTGCAAGCGCGGCTGTCCTGAGCTGCGTGAATCCTGTTCGCGTGCCAAATCTCCACGCGGACGCTGTCTGCAAGCGCGGCTGTCCTGAGCTGCGTGAATCCTGTTCGCGTGCCAAATCTCCACGCGGACGCGGTCTGCAAGCGCGGCTGTCCTGAGCTGTGTAAATCCAGTTTGCGTGTGAAATCTCCACGCGGGCACTGTCTGCAAGCGCGGCTGTCCTGAGCTGCGTGAATCCTGTCCTGTTCGCGTGTCTAATTCTTCACGCGGAAACGCTGTCTACAGGCACGGCTGGCTTGGCTGCGTGTATGCTGTCGCGTGCAATCCTGTACGTGTTTTTCTGAACTTCTTCGAACTTTTGGTACCTGTGACAGTCAACAGGTGAGATTCTTATTTTGTGCTTTGTGGGAAAGGAAGTATTTCATGAACTATTGGAAGGTGAATGTGCACAGTACATTGGACGCTACCCTGTGGTGCACCAACCCGGTATCTAGCGAGAACCTTGTGCCGTTCGGGATAAGTCTCCCTTACTAATCTTCCCTTCCTTTGTCGTTTGTTCAACTCTTGGAACTCTTCAAGATATTGTCCTGGAATTCTTCAGTTTAGCCTTAAGGTCAGTGTTTGAATTAATCCCAATTCTGTGTTTCTTAGTATTTAGTTTGGGACAGTGTCTTATGATACTTATCTATTTTAGGCTTACTTCCTGTACAATTCCCACGCCCTTTCCAGTGATCCATCTCTCTGCCTGTTTTATTCAGTTAGAGAGTTGTATCATTTGGAAGGTCTAATTTGACCTGCCTTCAATCAAGTCGTGTGAAGATAGGATCTGGAAAAGCCCTACCAAATTGTATCCTTTTTTGGTTACTGTATCCTTTTCCGTTGATACTTTGGTGATTTATGACATGGTCCCACAAAGAGAAAAGACAGGGATCATCTTACTATTCTTGGGAACGGCATATCACCCAAGAAAATGTATTTAAACATTCAGTCCAAGGGACTTCTCAGTGGTACTCCACCTAAGGTGCTGTGTGTCACTATACAAAAAACAGATGTCTATGGAGCTTGTCAGACGCCATAAAACAGTAACACAAAAATCCTAGTCAGGAAAAATACATGAGAGAGTGAGAAAAAGGTCCCACTCACTCGGGAGGAAATAAATCACAAGCACTACATCCAGCAAAAGAGATGGGGTTCTCTAAGGTTGAAGGGAATTAGCACAGAAATGAAAATTCTCCCGAACAGGCATTGCCGTGCCTTTTCTTTCCTACTCATATGCACAGGCTAGTAGAGTCTGTTGTTGCCTTCCATTCCTGCTGCGAGTGAACTGGCTACTGTGGAGCTAAGGCATTGCACATACCGTCTCGGATTCACATGGGACAGCTTTCCCTTTTGGTTGTTACTTTCCTTTATTCTATTTTCTTTGCGTTACAGCCACTTCCTTGTTTTCCTTTTAGGCACAGGGTTACTCCCGGGCCATGGCAGGTGACAGGCCGCCTCAGACTAGCACTGCACATTAATTTTTAATAATGGATTTTATTATTTTAATTCTTTCCTACTCGCATGCACAGGCTAGTAGAGTCTGCTGTTGCCCTCCATTCCTGCTGCGAGCGGATTGGCTAAGATAATCTCTATGTGTTTATCCAGGGACACTCGCCGCCGACAGCAGAGCGGTCGGGTGCAGTGGGAAAGGGCCCGCTGTGCTGAAGTTGCCCGTCCAGGCTAAGGATGGGCAGGACAAGACACTTTATGGGAGAGAGACGAGAGACCTTTCTGGAATTAGCACCTCCAGGAACCAGATTTCCCCTGGGATGGGGATAGCCGCCTGTACGCCACCCCCACCCCCTTTTCACAAGGGATGGCGAGCCTCACCACGTTGCTGCTTAATACTAGATCCCTGTCAGCTCATGTTGCTTCCGTAAAAGATCTCTTAGATAACCGGGCGCCAGATTTTCTTTACTTGACCAAAACATGGCTAAATGAGTCATGAGCTCCAGTACGGGTTCAGGCTCTGCCCTGTGACTATAAAATTATACATCTCGACTGATCCTCACCTCATCCAGGGGTGGGTTGGAAATGATTTTTAAAATCTAAAATAGCAGTCTTCCAGATTCCGCTTATCCATACTGTCGCTTTGGAAGGACTATTGCTGCAATGCGTAATCTCAGCATTTTAAACGTGCCATTTTTTGATTATCTACCGACACCTGGGGTCGCATTTCGGCTTTTTTGGATCTGTTGGCAGAGCTTCAGATGAAGTTTGCTCACCTTGATTTTAATCTCAAATTTAACGTGCCTCAGGTACCCATTTTAAATCAATTTTTTGAAAGCCTCCTTGATTTGGGCTTCCATCAATTTGTGACGGAACCTACCCATGAGTTGGGGAACAGCTTGTGTAGGCCGACAAATCGAAACTATCCATTTATCCCGCAGAACCTGATCTGTCAGTTGACCACTACCTTGTGACCTTTTCTATGAAACTCCCATACCCCCCTCCTAAGAGTTTCCCTCCAAGAGTTCTACGCCGCAGCTGGCGCTCGGCTGATCTAAAGGAACTGGTTATCTTAGTGAGTGCAAAGTGCAGCCTATCTCATGAGGTAGGATCTTTCTCTTCTGTCTCACTCGTTGGAAGAGGCAGCAGACACAGTGGCCCCCCCTTAGGCGGACCCAATTGCAGAGGCTACCATCTGAGCCATGGTTCTCAGATCAGCTTTAGAAAGCCTGCCTTGTACTCAGGCAGGTTGAGCGGAAGTGGCGCTGTACGTACAGCCCCACTCAAAGAGTGCTTTCTCGAACAAACAATCGCGATTCTCATTGGTTAGAGCATTATCCTCAAACGACAATCTCACTACTTCTGTTATCCCGTCACAGAAGCTCTCTTTCCCAGTTCTTCATTACTAAAATCGATACTATTCGGGCTAACATCTTGCTGGCCACTTACGCTACCGCCCCAGTTAGTACTGCCACAGCCGGTGCCATGGCTGTATGACATTCCAAATGGTCATTGTTCCCTCTGTTCTCAAACGATGATCAGTGCATCAATAGATCAACTAAAGTCGGCAGTTCCTTCAGATCTGGTGGCTCAATCTGTGCTTAAAGATACATCTAGTGGACTTTTGGGCAAGATTGCCCAGGCCATCAACGTTTCCTGCAAGTCAGGTTACATACCAAGGGAATTGAAACAAGCTACCGTCATCCCACTTCTTAAGAAGCCCTGTCTGGACCCTACACTCCCCTCTAATTTCCATCCTATTTCACTGCTGCCTTTCTTCATGAAGCTCTTAGAGGCTCTGATTTCTCAACTTCTCTCATCCTTCTTGGAGACCTCAGGATTCCTTGACCCCCTTCCAGTCAGGATTCCGGTCGGGCCGGGGCACAGTGTGTGTCCTGGTGTCGGTCCAGGACGATATGGCCAGGCTTGTCGATGGGGGTGGGGTAGAAGCCCTCATTTTGCTTGATTTATCAGCTGCCTTTGATACCGTTTACCACCCTACACTATTGGCATGACTGGCCCTTTAGTTGATCTATTGATGCACTGATCATCGTTTGAGAACAGAGGGAACAATGACCATTTGGAATAGCATACAGCCATGGCACCGGCTGTGGCAGTACTAACTGGGGCGGTAGCCTAAGTGGCCAGCAAGATGTTAGCCCGAATAGTATCGATTTTAGTAATGAAGAACTGGGAAAGAGAGCTTCTGTGACGGGATAACAGAAGTAGTGAGATTGTCGTTTGAGGATAATGATCTAACCAATGAGAATCGCGATTGTTTGTTCGAGAAAGCACTCTTTGAGTGGGGCTGTACGTACAGCGCCACTTCCGCTCAACCTGCCTGAGTACAAGGCAGGCTTTCTAAAGCTGATCTGAGAACCATGGCTCAGATGGTAGCCTCTGCAATTGGGTCCGCCTAAGGGGGGGCCACTGTGTCTGCTGCCGGCATTGCCAGCTAAGTGTTCGCCTGGTTCACCTCATTCCTGGCTGAGAGAGGCCAAGTACTTTCACTTCCTCCCTTTTCCTCACTCACTTGTTCTCTTTTCTGCGGGGTCCCTCAGGGCTTCGCCTTGTCTCTTACACTTTTTAAAATCTATATTCAGCCACTTCTGTGTCTCATTCGCTACTTCGTTACCAGATGCTACTCTTATGCTGATGACACTCAGATCCTGATACGGTTAGATCTTGAGCAGGTTGAGATGTCGTCATGCCTCTTTCAATGTCTTGCTGCCGTGGGGGATTGGATGAAACACAACTGGTTGAAACTCAACGGAGACAAGACAGAGGTTCTGGTGGTGGGTGCCCCCCCCCCCCCCCGCTCCCGATATCTCACTCTGGGTGTCCTCCTTCTGGCTGTCTTCACTTGGGTCTCTTCCCGTTCCAGTCATGACTGTAAAGAATCTTGGGGTTATGGTCTCCTCAACTGTCTCTATGGATCATCAAGTTTCAGCCGTGTGCAAGGCGGGGCATTTCCATGTGAAGATCTTGCAGAGAGTGCTCGCCCTTATACCGCCCGAACTATGGCACCAGTCGTAGCTGCCCTTGTTCTTAGCCGTTTGGACTATTGTGACACGCTCTATCTTGCCCATCCCAAACGTCTTGTCCAGCAACTTCAACACCTTCAAAATCTTGCTGCTTGTGTTGCTAGTGGATCCCCGTATGGAGTTCATATCACTCCAGTTCTGCGGGCAATGTATTGGCTACCTGTAGCCCAACATATTCAATTCAAATCGCTTTGTTTGGTTCACCGTGCCCTCCAGGGCCACATACCTCTGCTTGCTCTGTGTACCCACTTTCCATCGCACCAGAGTGAGTGGCCCGGCCTTCTCTGTGGCGGATGTTCAACTGTGGAACACTACCACCCCCACTTAGAAATCTTACCAACCATTTGCAATTTAGGCGATCCTTGAAGACCCTTCTTTTTTACGCCATATGCTTTCCCTGGGATATTCCAGCGCCAAGATACCTTCGGGTGACAGTCCGCTTTATAAGCTTTGTTAACATAACATACAATGAAACATACTGGACTTTTGCTAATTCAGCTTCCTAAAGTCTACAGGAAATCTTTTTATTTGTGCTCCTACCCTGTCTTTCTCAACTTTACTAATAGAAGACAGAAAAGTAAAAAGCTCTTCTGATCGCACCAAGGACCATTTCCGCTGCACGTGATGCATCAAAGATATTTTGGTTACAAAAATGTTCTGGAAGATGGCTCAAGATGTAGCGGGAAAGAACAACTACTTTTTGGTCACCCTTTAGCCTGGCTATGTCAGACCCATCCAAGGTCTTCATTTTTTGAGGAATATTTAGGTTACACCAATTTTATGTTTCATTGGGTAAACCTGTTTTAAACATGTTGGGTAAAACTGTTCAACAATAAGAAAAAACAGAATGTACTAGTAGCAACATGATGCCTTTATATTTCTGTCCATTTTTTGTACCAGCAATCACACACAGTATGTTCATGTACCAATTGCCTTGATTCTTTGTTACATGTTTTCCTGCTTATATTTGTTTGTATTATGGTGTGATTTGGGTGAAATGTTTACACCCTTGTATATTGTACTTACAACTCCTTCACAGAATGTTTAAAGGAATGAGGACAGCCACTTAATAAAAGCTGTTCCCCTATAAACCAATGATCTAGCACATGTGGATTATTACGTTTTTTTCAATCTACTGCTATCCTAGGTAGCATACAAATTAAGACACCAAAAGATAGTTATTTGTCTTTAAACTTACACTGCAATTAACAAGTTGCAGTCGGCTCAGACCTCTACAGTCAGGACACCCCCCCCCTTTTTGTACACATTCGTAGCGAGAAAGAACAGCACGAGGCTCACACAAAAGGGACAACCACAACGTTATTGGCTTAAGTCTAGAATCATCAATTACATAGTCTAGATTTAAATAGTCGTGAACTGCAAATATCAGAAAAGACTTTGGAACTCCCAAGATATGTTTAAAGAAAGTCTCAGCTTTCTGTATTTGGGCTGCGTTGTGGAACCAATTACACACATCTTGGCATACTACACTTTTAAGATTGCTTCAGACGTGTGCCTACCCTGTTAATTCATTAAGTGTGATTTATGTGGGTCAAGCCTCTCAGGTTCTCTGGAAAAAAAGGTGCCCAAATATGTAAATGAGCCAACACATTCCAGTTTGGAGCCATAAAGGACACAAGTATGATTCCAATTTCCTTAGCCCCCAACAACTTGTATTTTGGGATTGGCAGCATTGATTGGAATGGATTGTTCTTCCATGAAAGTTACACAGAATGTATTAATCTTTGTAAAACATCATGGAGGGGTCTAGCTAGCAATACAAAGTCGTCAGCATAGCTAAGTGGGGGTACCGGTACCTCTAAGAGATGTAATATCAAGCCTCTCACTCAGCCACTTCTGCTTTGGAGAAAATAGTTAAAATATTAAGGACGGGTGTCAAAAGCCACTTGTGTCCGATGTCCTTGGCAACGTGAAGGTTATCTGTTCATTCACCGCTTAAACTAAATCTCTCACAACTTTTGACTTCCAGTGTAGTAATTAAATAATGTCTAATAAGGACTCCCTGATACATATGATCTTCAGGATTTCTACAGCTTGGACAAGTTAATTAAACCAAATGCCAAGCTGAAAGCCAGGAAGATGGGGGTTTGAGAAAGGTGGAACTATTTGGCAGTCAACAAGCATAGATTGGTTGCATGAATGATAGTGCCAATACCATGCTTGAAGCCTCCTACGAAACGTCCAGGATGCTGTGGTCATTAACAGAGGAGGCAAGCACATGTGAACAGCCTTGCAAAGGGTTTAGATGAGGCATCAAAAAGGGAGACTGGAATGTAACACAATCCTAGCATCCTATTTGCCTTCTTGGATATAGAGACAATAAAAGCCTGCCGAAAGCTTCAGTGAATCCATCCAGTTTACCAAATGGTGTTAAAATCCTGATGCGAATTGGTGTCCAAAAGTCCAGATTGCTCTCAAACAAATACATCAGTATGGCATCAGTATGGCATCAGTATGGCATCAGTATGGCATCAGGGTCAGCACTATTATTTGAGGCCTGAAAGCCAATGACACATGAAATCTCTGCCAGAAAAAAATGGTTCTTCTTGAGGGTTTCTGTATAGTATTAATGTTGTCAAACAAGGCGTTATTCCCCCAACTCAGATTAGGATTGTAGACACTCTAGAAAAAGCATACATATAATATGCAATTCAGGCAGCCTAGTTTAGCAGAGCTTCAAGCTGAACCAGTCTCGAGTCTTGAAGCTGGCTCAAACGCCATGCAGGTGCCAACTACCTTTGTCCTTTCATACATTGCTAATAAGAAGGAAAATTAGAGGTCATCAAGAAAAGATGTTCTTGAGCTGAGAGAGCTCAATAGTTCAGACTTCGCTAGTGTGCAAAATTGAGCAAACCGATCACGGTTCAACCTTGGTCTAGCTTATTTAGCTGGTAATATAGGATTAGAAATCAAAGGCCCAATCTTAATTAGGATATTAGCAAAAGTTTGGAGTATAGCAAAGAGTGGAGGGCATCCTTTAGTCAGAATATATTAACCTTGCGCAGGGCCATTGCCATGATTTGGATAAGTAATGTAGAAAAGACAAGTGAGGCCCAGTTAATGGACGTCCCACTGAAGGTCATTCCAGCCCAGTGAGGGATACACTGTATAGTTGTTTTCTGCAACAGACATTCCCAGAATTAGACTTCACAATCTACGATTAAGGTCACTTTTACCCATAAATTTGGTATACACTAAATACAATCATAAACCAGATTATAAACTAATGAAATACAGAGGAAGATGACTCTACCTGGCTATCAGAGGAAGCTCTGTCATAGATGTCTCTCAATGCTCATGCTGCCAGAAATGAAAATAAACAAACCACGACTTACCACAATGGTTTGTATGAATAGTCTCTGGGAGTCTGTGCTAGATCTTGTTCATCAAGTAGACCCTCCAAAATCCTGTTCCCCAATTTATATTTAGATCACCCACTTGTCAGGGAAATACTTCCTCTTGTTGTGCAAATAAGGAGAGGGGAATTGTAAGACTTTAAGTGGGTTCAAACCTGAGTGTTTTGAAGGTGCATTAGCAATCTTAATCAGTAAAAATACATCACATGAAAAATAAAAAAGTTTTAGGACTTTAACAGTGGGAGAGGCCAGCAGCATTTCTTCCATTTGAGTGCTTCATTTCACCGAAAGCCATGTACACGCACCTCCAGAATTTCATTGTTTACTGTTCTTAGTTGCAGGTTTAACACCCATTACGACATGCAGCATCGTAGCTCAAGTTTCCTGCCAAGTAGCACATATTATTGCTGCAAGAATGCTACCAGGTTGGGCTCAGACCGACAATGCTCCATTTAACGAAATGGCTTGGTTTGGCAACACGAGTCGCAATAGACTGGACTGTCTGCGAGTTAACAGTGTCTTCCATCCCATTACAGGAGCCTACACTGCATCCATGTCACAGTAAGTCAGTGCCATCGCCTCCTCAGCTGTCTACTAAACCAAGCTGATTAACGCAGCCAAACCATTCTTATCCACTGAGAATTGCCTCTCTATCGCCAGAACCATAATGGGCCATAACAGGCTCAAGATTGGATTACTGCAAAGTCCTCCTTGCTGGCACCACAGCAAAGAACCTAATGAAACTCCAAATAATTGAAAAACAATGCACTTCGAGCTGCCCTCAACATTCCCAAAAGAGAACACATCTGTCACCAGACGCCAAGCCCACTAGCTTCTCATCAAAGAACGCATCCTATTCAAAACTCTTGCCATCACTCACACAGCCCCGCCTTACTTTTCCTCGAAAGTAGTGGGAACGGGCTCCTCTAGATCCACGAGAACACCTTACTCCCAACGACTCAATCCCCAGAGTCAAACGAGCCAAAGCAGGTGGCGCCAGCTTCCCTTTGATTGCTGCCAGACAATGGAACTCCCTGCCACTCACCCTAAGAAACAAACCATCTCGCCTTGCATTCTGCAAAGCCCTCAAAGCTTCGTTGTTCAACTAACCCCTGTCTTCACCCCGCTCTGTGCCTCACGCCTGCATACTCATGGTTCCTGTAACCTTTTGAATTGTTTACACCTCAGGTGCTGAGTCATACATCAATGTAAATATTTCTTGTACCACTGTAACCAATTCACCACAGTTGTTGCATCTTAATATGCTCTGTATGTAACATTGCAACTAAGAAGCCTACTTATCTCTAACAGCACCACAATGCCTACAGGATGTTGAGCGCTATACAAATAAAAAACTGGTCTGAGCAAGTGCAACCAGGGCAACGTGGCTCTGAGTAAGTGCAAGGAGGCAGGGGACTGTAGAGGTTACAGTAAGTGCGCGGTAGGTCCAGAGGCAGTGTAGGGGAGACTGATCATGGAGGAGCCTGGTACCCAGTGAGACTGAGGGTCGGCGCAGCCGACGCGTAGGTCAGCAGGGGAGAAAGCAGAGGAGAAAAGGAAGGTCTTGAGCTGCTTCCGGAACTTCACGTGGTCCGGGACAAGTTGAGAGGGGTAGGGGGCCATTCCTGATCCATGAGTGGGCATACGCACCCCAGTCATGCTACTAGGTGATAACATCTTCGGGCGGGACTGATAGACTGTCCATTTGGTGTTGAAAGTGGGCCAGTGGAGAGTGGCTTGCCAGCAGGGAGATTAACCTCTTAGCCCATAGGCTTCTGTTTCAATAGTAAGAATCGCTAAGGGGCAATGCTGTGGGGTTGTAAACAAGACTACATCGAGCAGCACTGGTTCGGTACCTAGGTTCGGTACCCAGTCCCGGTACCACGCGTAGAGCCTGGAGTCCAACATGAAGTGAAATATAAGAAACCACATGCAAAGAAAAAACAGAGTGATTTCCCCTATATGCTCACAAGATGGCTGAGAGCAGCTCATTTGTAATAATAGTTCAATTGTTTTGGAGAAGATCCTAAAGGACTCAACTACATTCTGCACCCACTTGTGAGAACATTATTACTTCTAGAATTGGAAATGTTTGTACAATCGCAGAGAGTAATTTCTTGGTATGTAGAACAATGGCATCTGCTGATAGGGTACTTTTAAAAAGACCGTCCACAGCTGCAAAAACCTTGCGCTGCCCCAGAAGAAATAAAGTCAAAATCTGGGGTAGTGATGTCAGTGGTGCAGTTAAAAATGGGGACGATGGCAAAAATCGCTTTTCTTCGCATTGGCTGATTCATTCACCCCTTTATCCCGCTGCTTGGATTCTGGCCCACCTGCAGCTTCTCACTTTCTAGCTAATTGCTGGGAGGGTAGTTCGTTTTTTCATCTGTGTTCTCTAGACACAAATCGAAGCAATTTTTGGTCAGGTTCACATCTGGACCTCAGAGCGTTGTTGAAGTCACAAATAAAATCAGGGGCAACCATCCTTGAAACATGCTTCGTCTCAATGTCAGTCCAAGGATTCTGAGAGTCAATTATGGCCCAGACTAGCACAGTTCTTGACAGGTGAGCATACAAATTAAATGGGTGAAATTGAAGGGAAAATTACACCATAACAGGACTGACTTTGTAACAAGTCAGTAACTACCCAAACTAATTTCTTCAGACGGGACTTCATACCGTTTAAATTAGTTTGCTTTTATGAGAGGCCCCTTTGATCATGCAGATAATCAAATATTAAGTATCAATAGTCAATGATTGGGCGCCAGCAAGAATGACTTAAAGTAAGGTACTCACTGTAAATAAAGTATGCCAGGCACCAAACACAGACAGCATACTACAGGGAGGGTCTCAGCTTCAGGCTCCAAACTGCTCTCAACTACCTGCGCACGTGACCGCGCATTTCACCGGAGGCTTCAAGGTAGCAACTTTTACAAGGGGCTTATGGAAGGCTTGAGCACACCAGGTCCTAGTGCCCAAACATTATACAACAGGCAATGATGCAACTGCTCAACTGTCCATGCAGTATCGAGTCCTAGTTCAAATGTGTTTTGTGTTGAATTTCACTCGCTCAGTAATATTCTGAAGTTCATGGTCTATGTCTTGTGTGCTTTTTCAAGGCAGTAGTAGTCATTCTGAATTGTTGGGACAAGAGCACCTAAGTATGCAGTAGTTATTGTTTGTAAAATTCCTTGGCTTCATGAGTACAAGGCCTGACTTCCAACATCATCTGATGAAATGTAATGGCACCATTAGTTGACCCTTGTGGAAGGTGCTGGTATATTAATACTTTAAACCGGAGGCTACCACAGCAGTCGTAGCTTCCCAAGATGTTACACACGTGCATGGACTCGGATCCAGAGGGGCACTTAGTTTACATTTCAGGCCCAACATTGAGCAATCCTGGGTCTCCTACTGCTAACAAAATTGCCTGTGAGAGCCAAATAAAGTAATACCATCTCAACAGCGGTGTACGTCCACCACCAATGCGCTCATCAGTAGCTACCTAACAAGCAGCAAGATGGGAAGGCTGGTGTTTACAGCACAGCTGGAGTTGACGTGCACAATAAGCTAAGGTTGAAAGACACTTTCTACCCCGTTGTGAAGTTATTCAACCAACAATCTGCTAAAACAAACAAGCTACAGGCTTCTTAACATATATCGGCTTTAGTGGAGATAAGCAAAACAATGGACACCAATGCAAAATAACTAATGGCCCAACACAGCGATCAAGCCATAACCCACTCTAGTCCTCACGTGCAGCCTGTCACGGATCAACTGTCCTGTTGCAGCAGTTCAGCGTCTTTCTCGTTTAAACAATGGGTGCATCTCCTAAAGGTTGGCATGGTCCATAGAGTTAGAAGAATAGCTGTAATCACAAGGAGAACATCTAAATGCAATAATATCGGCTTTAAGCCAATACCAGATTAAAGCCAAGGTCTAAATAGAATTATTAAAGGTCAGAGTAGCAGAAGGGTGTGCAGTGAAGCATCGTACAGATCAGAACATTTTCTTCCCTGCTCATGCTTCTTGATCCCTGATGTTTCATTGTTCACACTTCTGATTGAGCTGGAGAAATGCCATGCTTACCAATAACCCATTTCGGATGCTGCAATTACAAAGCAGGATGTGTTCGGGAAAGACCTGTACTGAAGACATGATTGTGAAGCAGGGTGTGTACAGCATAGATATGTTCTGATGTTGTGATTATGTAGCAGGGCTCTTTCAACACAGGTGTTAGGGTTCTGGCAAGACTGGATAAAATCTGGTAGGAACTGCTTCCTGCCACTAACATATAGCTCAGACTAACTGGAGGTGGTGGCCAGTGAGATTAAAACTCTGAGCACCTGTGAGTTTTAGAACAGAGAAACTCTTGTTTTGTGAAGCTAGCTTGTGTCCTGCATATGCATCCACTTGGTTACAGAGACTGCAGACTAGATGAAGGAATCGACAGAGATGACAGTGGTGCCAGCTTCTGTTTAAAGAAGGCTTTTGAATGAATTTGTTATTAGCCTGATTTATGAGGTTACTTAGAAAACTAGCGTGCATCTGAAAAGCATTCTACCCGGGTTAGTAGGCATCCTATCACTGACTTATTGTGAAGTACTTCAGCTCAGATAGAAGAGGCTTTGGGTCACCACTTGCTGTGTATCAAGATCTGAGATCTGCTGAGCTCTGCCCCATACCTTATACGTCATCCAGCGGTTGGTCAGTGGGATGGTTTTCTGATGCCAGTTAGTGGAAGGTTTTCCCTAAAATAAATGTTCTGCCACAAAAGGTACCTTTTAACCTAGGAGCAGCTGAACGGTTTCCATTGGCTGCCAGCCAACTGGATTCAGCTGCTTTAGGGTTGTCTGCACTCCAAGTTACAGATTTGTGCATTATTGAATTTGGTGAGAGCCTGCCAAGTGACCCATTTCTGTCTTTTAGGAAAGGTTTTTTGAGGATTGTTGGGATGAAAATCCTAAAATGCGACTGTGTGCCCCTGTAATTTTCATGGGATATTTTCAATGGCAATGTATGTGTCCAAAGAAGTCCACTGTATTCCCGGGTTAGGGTGCCAGAAGGGTAGGTACCCTGTAGCCCTTGTTCCCAAACAGGTCCCCCTGCTTGGCTACTCTAGTTAAATTATTGGCTGGCAAACAGTTTGTTTGTATTTTAATAATGCTGCAGCAGATAGTGTAGGTTCAGGGAACACATGCTTATTCCCTGCAGATCCGTATTAAAATAAATCGTAACCCAGAAAATTCCAGGGAGACTGTAGAAAGTTTGTGTTTACCAGGTAGGCATGGAAACAAAAGGGTGCCTTTCTGAAAGTCCACGCTGTGTGCCCAGGACAGCCATGACTAGATCTGGCTGGAGTAAGGAAAGGGTCTGGGATTCAGTCCTGAATTCACATCTCATGATTGCACTCTGGGAATCTAGGACCACTCCTCGGATGGGTGGCCATTAAATGTTTGAAGGGTGCAGTGTGCCTGATTGGAGGCTGGATGTGCATCTAACCCCCAAGATCTGTACAGCAATAGGGGTAATCAGCACCATACGTTTCACAATCAGTGCTAATCAAAGGTTCTGCTCCATCCCTCTACAATCCAACAGCAAAGTACACCAGGAACCTCACAATCCAAGTCCGACTCCAGAAGGTTTTTTCTGTTGGTTACCATTGCACACTACAAACTGACCTCTAAAGTATTTTTCCAAACATTTAGTGAGTCCCTAGGAATTTAACATCCCTCAAGACCATCCTAAAACGCTAACTCACCTGTGGCATACTGCAAGAGTGGTAGGGCTGAGCAATGACACACTTGACAGTAATGGGTGTGATTACACAACTCTATTCTGATGTTGCTAGGTAAAGGATTGGTCCACACACCTACGGGATCCAGGGTATATACTACAAACGTTTAGGGCTTGTCAAAAGAAAACTGTCAGGATGGGACAATGTAATTGTGTGTTTGATCCAGGTGTCAAACACCTTGTGGTATCAAAGGTCCAAACATAAAAGCTTTTAAACAGCTGGGGGTGTCAAGCGTAGCAGGTTCACCTGACTAGTCCCAAAAAGGTTGACAAACTCCCTGGATTCGTCACAGGGCACTTTTTTTTGTCCTTGGTTCCATCAATGGAAGTCTAGGAATTGCAGGTGCAGTGGTTGAAGACTGTGTCAGGAGTGGGTACCACTACGCAGTGGTTACGATCTCCGGTTCGGACTTGCAGCTGGATATGCCATACACCTCAGGACAGCAGCCAAGCAGGGTCTTCTGATCCAAAGAAACATCCACTCCACAGAAGCAGGGTAGAAACTTCAATCAGGTGTCAGCAGGTGATATTTTATTTGTATCGCTCTCATACACAATTGTTCCAGAGCGCGACAAGGCAAGGGAGGGGAGGGCACAAAGGAAGGGGAGGAAAAGTGCTGAGCAAGGAGAAAATAAATAAAACAAATAAATAAAGAAATATATAAATAAGAGCAAGAAACAGTGGTAGTGCAGCCAGCAAGTGCTAGGTATAAGGCAGCAGACAGGGTGTGACAGATAAGTGCAGAAAACAGGTGGGAGGACTGTAGGGTTGCAGATACAGACCGCAGTGCAAGGGATTGCCAGGAGGCAGTGCGGGTGGGTGCAGGGTGAGCAGGTACCTGGGCCCGAAAGTCAGAGGGTGACCAGGTGCACAATGTCGAGACAGAACAGATCAGCAGGGGAGAGGAGGCAGAAGCAAAGAGGAAAGTCCTAGAAAAACGACTGACCCTGAGAGAGTTAGAAGTGGAGGAGCGAAGAGCTCGGGAGGGAAGGTATTTACAGAGGGAGAGCTGAAGGTATTTTGGGCCCAGAAAGCCTTGTGGACAATGCAAAGGGTCTCCTTGCAGTCGCTGGGAGCCAATGGAGAGATTTCAGGGTTGGAGAGATACGATGCCAGGGTTTGAGGCCAAGGACAAGTCTTGCAGTCCTGTTCTGGATAAGTTGCAAAGGGTGGAGAGTAGAAGCAGGTAGATTTAGAAAGAGGCTGTTGCAATAGTCCAACCTAGAGAGAACCAGGGAATCGAGCGACTGAGCTTCTGGGGGAAGGAGAGGAAAGGTAGAATACCTCTGAGGAGGTGCAGTAGGAAGTTTGATTTTTTTGAGACATCGGGGATGTGGGCAGATAAGGAAAGCGTGGAGTCAATGACCCGGGGGATGTCAACTATGGTCCCTAGACTACTAGAACGAAGTGAAACAGGGGACTAGTATCTATGCTGAAATGCAGTGACTTTTTCTGTGTTATGATTTGTGCTGGGGATCAGAGCGGGTGTTTTCGCGAGACGGGTTTTGGTGGGAAGGAAGCGGGTTGGATGGGGGGGGTGAGGGGATCGGGGGGGTCAGTTAATCAGTGTTTTGTTTGAATGTGAAAATTAATAAAGAAAGTTAAAAAAAAAAAAAAAGACGACCCAGGGGTTCTTAGCTTCACAGGTAGGGGTAGGAGGAGGGCAAAGGGAGGCCGGCCAAAGAGTGACAGGAAAGGAGGGTGCAGGTGTGCTGATGAGGGGGATCGCAGTCTTGCTGGCATTCAGGCAGAGATCATTGGCAGCACACCAATCCTGAATGGCAGATAGGCAGTCGGAGATGAAGGAAGGAGAAGAGGTGGCCGAGGGAAGCCTGAAAATGAGTTGAGTGTCATCAGCATAGCACTCGAAACTGAAGCCGAAAATGGCAATGCGGTGGGCAAGAGTTGCCAGGTATTGGTTGAAAAGCCAGGGTGAGAGGATAGACCCCTGGGGAACACCACAGGTAGAAAGGGAGATAGATGACAGGAAGGACCCAAGCTGGACCTGGGTGGGTCGATCAGAGAGGAAAGAGGTCAGCCAAGCCAAAGCATGATCGGTGATACCCAGGTTGTCAGAGAGACGATTGCGCAGGATGGTAAGGTTGACCGTGTCGAAGGCAGAGGAGATTGAGTAGGATGAGTGTAGAGAGGATGTTAGAGTCAAGGTTGGAGAGAAAATCTTCACAGATGTTCAGGAGAGCAGTTTCCGTGCTTCTGGCCGCTCTAAAGCCAGACTGATGGTCATGGAGACAACCAACAGAGTCAGAGAGAAGGTTAAGCTGCGAGATGGCCAGCTTTTCCAGAAGTTTGCCCAGAAAAGGACTGATGGAGACTGGGCGATAGTTAGCAGGGCAAGAAGGGTCAGCTGTGGGTTTTTTGAGAAGATGGTGCACAAGAGAGTGCCTCAGAGGGGAGGGGAAGGCTCCTGAAGCAAAGGAGTTTTTGCAGATATCATCGAAAGCAGAAGCAGGGTTGTCAATGTGGTCCTTGATGGTTTTGGAGGAACAGGAAAGAACCTGTTTTGATGAGACTTTCATAGCTCGGACTTGTCTGCAGACCTTGTCAGGGGAAAAAAGGGGAAAGGACCAAAAGTGGGACGGGGTAGCTGTAGGAGGGCCAGAGTTAACAGAAGGATAGGGGAGGAGAGGTGGAGAGGACGAGAGAGCAGACAGGATGTCCTGGGTGTTAGGATGACGTGAGAGGCAAGAGCCGTGCAGAGGGTCTGGGAGGCGACAGGAGAGGTAGAGACTGCAGCAGGATTGGCCAGCTCTTTGCAGATTTTAAAGAGTTCGGCCAGTTGTTAGATGCCGTAGTGATAATGGCTTGGACATGGGCTCTCTTCTTAGGGTGGACAGAGTCAGTAATGCCTTTGGAACAGGCGACAGGCCAGTTTGTTAGAGGATGAACATGAAGCTCTCCATTTCCTCTCAGCCACTCTACACTTACGTTTAAGTGTAGCTAGGTCACAGACATACCAAGAATTGCAATTGGCTTTGGGCTTCAAGAGGATCCTCATGACAGGGGCAAGAGCATCAAGAGTATCAGAAATGGAAGAGTAGAGCATAGACAGGGCTGTGTCAGGATGTGAGTCAGCCAGTGATTGGGGGGGGGGGGGATGGTAGGGGGGGGGGGAGAGGTGAAGGTTGCGGCGAAAGCCTCAACTGACACACGCTTCATGGGTCGGATGTCCGAGAAGGTAAGTGGCAGTGTTGGAGTTGGCTTGGCCTGGGCGGTAGAAAGTTAGAGATTGGAGGAGAGGAGGGAGTGATCGCTCCAGGAGAGAGGAGTGGTCAGAGGGATGCAGAGGGGACGGTTAGAGGAGATCAAGACATCAAGAGTATGCCCTGCAGAGTGAGTCGGGCCAGAGGGGAGGATAGAAAGGGAGAGGGAATCACAGAGGTCACTGAAGAGTACAGAGGCGGAACAAGGGCAGTCTATTTATTTAAAGTTCTTGTAGAGCGCCTTATGCCCATAGGCCTCAAATCGCGTACAAAGAAACAAAACATACCAACAAAACAACCAAATAAACAAGACAGAAAAGAGAAACATAAAAAACAAACCCTTTTCATAAAGACACAGTACAGAAAAGGTACGGATAATAAAAAAAAACAATTAATGACCCCTCAGTTCGATCCAGGTGGCCAAACCCAAATCAGACTACTAAACCAATATTCGAAGAGCCCGTGGTTATTTACATAATCTCAAAGAGAGAGGCATGGTACTGGCTCCACACCCCACCAGGATACAATCCCTATTCCCCTGGGCACACCAGGTGTCGAGTTCAATTCTGCGCAGGAACTTCAAGTCGGAGCAGCGAACTACCCCAGGCCCAGTTCTTGCACGAAGCCAGGCAAGAATTTTATAACAAAGAGCATCTCTAGGTTCTCTCTGCAGGGTTTTTGGGGCATTGGTAATGATGACGTTTCTACTGTCCATGACCAGGGCTCTGGTAGTATCATCTTTAGGTATCGGCATGTTGGATTTTTTCAAACGCTGACTCCTTAAGCTGGCCGATGTAGACTTCGAAGGCTGATGAGAACCCTCTACCCGCACTTGCGCAGGCGCATAGGCACCCCCCCCCGAAGGAGAGAGTCTAAGGTTCTGTGGTTGTTTATTTCCTGAGAATGAAGATGATGGTGGGGATGCTTCTTTCATAATGAGTAAGGCCTCAAGTTCAGAGCCCTCTCCACAGGCCCCCGATATAGGTTCCTGGTGATCAGCACCGGGTAAGGGCAAATCTGTTTGGGATGAGCAATTTGATCTGCAGGGCGGCTGATGATTCATGGCGATTGGGTGTTGAGTCTGGTAATCCATAACCATTCCAGGCAAATTAGTTTGTGAGGCACACAGAGGTGTAACCAGGATTGTCTAACACGTCGGGCCTGAAGCTAATGTAGTTGGGCCCACCGCAGTGACATTAACATCTGTAAATGCCCACACAGCACTGACTGCCGACTATACCATACGTGCGTCGGCTCAAAAATATGCAGAGAAAAACCCATACCTTGTAACAAGGCTTCTACAGCAGTGGCATTATGATCAGTCACATTATTTTGCCATAAATTAAAGTCCCTGCAGATCACCATTTTGGTGATCTGCTTAACCAAAGGAAGCAGCATGTGAAAGAATTGTGTTTGGAATTTGTGGATTCCAATAGGAGGACAATATATTATCCAACTAATAGTGGCATTAAAAGCCACTGTTTGTTTAAAAAATAAAACATCACAACCAGCAGTAGTAAAAATAAATCCACCTTCCTGATATCCAAATATGATCTACAGATCAGGGCTATGCCTCCCTTCCTGTCTGTCCATACGAAGAATATTAAATCCTGTAGGTACAGCCAGGGACAAGGATGGACTTGCTGACTCAAGGAGTCATCTTTCCTTGATGGCGAGTACATTAATTCTCAACTTTGAAATGTACTCTGCGAGTGGGGAGCTGTTGCACGATTGGCAAGATGGCGGCCATCATGTAAGCTCCATTAGCGAAGCGAGATCCCTGGAAAAATTGCAGCATGTAATGAAGCTTGTCTGGCGTGAAAACTCCCAAGTAGCTATATAAAGGGTGTGGACACAACCGGCACTGACGGTGGAAGGTTTGCTTCGGAATCTGCTGAGAAATCAAGCCGGAAAGTGTGGCGGGCCCAGACAGAGCGGACGGACGTTGGCGAGCTGTTGAATAGCAGGAGACAACCCCTGCTGGATTGAAGAGTGCAGCTAATAGCCGGGAAAGCCCTGCTGCCGTGAATATTTTGCGGGCTGGTGAACGTGGGACGAGAGGAGGAGGAAGTCACTTGCTTACCTCCCAGGCTGCCAACATACCACGGCAGGCTGAGGCACTGCCCCCCCGCGCATCTGATACTCTGGTACGTGAGGGACAAGGTCAGGCGCAGGACAGCCTGACCGGAGCCGCTGGGTTGCACAGTGTCTCACCCGCGAGTGCCGTGGAAGATGTGGAGCTGCGTCTGCCATCTGCTGGTCGTGGGCAGTGGACGTTAGCCTAGCGAAGAGGCAGTGACTACAGCAGCGTGTGTGGAGGCTCCAGATCGCACTGACTCCGGCTACTGTGCAGCGCCTGGGCGCTCTCCTTCCTTGTGATCGTGCTGGGCAGCTAACAGAGCAAGTAGGTGAAGACCCATATCCCCGCACACAGAGAGAACTGGCTTGGTGTGTGTCTCCTGCCCTGTCCCGCTCCATTTTTCATTACTCAATTCCCCCATGCTGTGGTTGTGCCCTTACCCGGTTGCTGGGGTAGGGGGAGTGGGAGATGGCGAGTGCTGATATTACCATGCTGGAGAGCTGAGCTCGGTCTGAACCGGCGCTTTAACAAGATATTACTGTACAGACACGTTGGACAGGAACTGGGCATTGCTGGGAGCAGCAAAGGGGACCCTGAGATGCGAGGAATGACGGATCTCGGCTTGGCTGTGCTGATTGAGGGGGAGGCACATCCTTTGAGGCTTGTCGCTTGCCTGCTCCCCCCCCCCTCACTACCATCGCTGTGGCTCACCTAGAGTGTTGCAATGTGCATACCCAGTGGGCAGGAATACCAGAGGCCTCGGAATATACCTGGAAGCAGTTGGGGCACAATGTTAGCAGGCAGTGACCATGAGGCAAAGTAAGAGACTTTGAGCCTGACGGGTAACCACTTGTAGTAGCTTGGTGAACTGTTGTTCTGCTGCCCCGTGGCACAGTTGGCGTCTTCCTTGGTTGGGCACACCACAATTTCGATCAACCCAGAGACACATCTCCCACCGAGCTGCAAGGTGGGAGGGAGGACCAGAAGGTACGGCGCTATGCCTAAAGTTGCTGGCCCCAAGAAGAGTGGAACAATGGACAAATATGCCAGACCTACCTCTAGACAGGCGGATGAAGTGTGCGAGGGGGCTGGCAACTAGGGCAGGTAAAAGCAGCACTGCCGTCATTGCCCATCGATCTTCTCGGTGTCATGGCCATCATGCAGCAGGGATTCGCCTCCTTCAATGATGAGCTGGATGGCATTACCGTTAGTGTCACTACAATCCGTGTTTGGCTGGAAAAGGCTACTCAAGAGACGCAGATCAGCACAGCACAGCAGAGCATACCATAACAGCACTACAAAGGACGATGACTACTATGGCAAAGGATCTGGGCAGCATTAAGATGAAGCGTGAGGACCTGGATGCGAGATCGAGGCGTAATAATGTTTGCATTATAGGAGTGCCTGAGGACGCCCTGAAAGGCCCCATGGAGACGCCAATAGAAGAGCTACTGAAGGAATTGCTGGGGGATCCTGGTTGGTGTCAGATGTTCGTAGTGGAGCATGCGCATAGGGCGCTGATGGCAAAACCAAGACCGGGTGGGTTCCCCCGGCCAATGATTGCCCGCCTCATGAACTACAGGGACAGAGAAGTGGGCTCCAAGTGGCTGTTGGGCTGCCCGGAATTGTTTGTATGCAGTGGATTGTCTGCAAGCTCTAAATTGCTTCTTCATCCCACGCACCATGCGCAAGAGGAAGCACCTTGTCGGCGAACGCCGTTATTGGACCTCTCATCAAGTAATGGACTAGCGAACATCAATACCTGAACATATTCTCCTTGTGCTTTGCTTAAAAGTGTGCTGCGGCTTTGCCGCGGCGTTCCCAATAGGTTGTGTATGCTTGCACACTCAATTTCTTCCTGAGGGTAATTGTATCTTTCTCCTTTTCCTTTTAGTCACTCCTTGACTGGCTCCGCCTCCCTCCCTCCCTCCTCGCACTGCCCCTGGCCGGCTTCCACTTCCTATTTACCTTTATGCACGCGCGCATCGAAGTGGGCTCTGAGTGGCTGTTGGGCTGTTTGGCTGTGAAGGTGGGGAGGAGAGCACTATCTTACTTTAGGTTGCGATCTATCATTGTATTACCTCATTGTGTAAGGTTGTTGGTTCAGTGGGGTTGTGAGGCTGTTTTTGCTTGTTTGTAGTGCTATAATCTTAAATGGTCTCAAGTCTGCGTAGTGGTCATGCTTTAAAATCACCTCCTCCCAAGACAGTGACCACGAAAAAAGTCCTTAAAAACAAACGCATGTTGATATCAAAGAGTACTGTGAAGAGCGCCGCTCCCGTGCCCTGTAAGGACACTGGTTTAGCTGCATCATGGGGTCCTGTCACAGATCAGGACCTGGTACGGCATGAGGTAGCCTTCTCTTATGCGCGTGCTCAAGCATTTGCGGCGGCTCATAACGGGTCTGCCTCTACTTCTTCTAGTCCGACCCGAAGTAATGTTTTTCCAAAGCCACCTCGAAAGAGCTTTCTTAGTATGGATATGGATGACTTAAACCCTCCTCCAGACTGTTCAAATGACGATCTTCCATCCTCACCCTCAGACAATTCTATACTTGCACCAGTCGTACTTGCTGCCCTCGAAAAATGGGTGCGGCTATCGGTTGGTCCCTCCACTCCAGTCACTTATCCAAGTTGCAAAAGAGTTGATGTGCATATTCATTGTAAAGATGTGGCAAACATGGCTGACTTAAACATTTCTCCAGCACCTGATATACACAAAACAAATCCATGTAACTCTCCTTCTTCTAGCTCTTGTCCTCTTTCGCCAACCACAAATCCAACTGTTTCTCTAGAACCTGCCTTAGGTCCCTTGTTTTTCGCCCACTAAAAAAAAAAAAAAATCGACGAATCATCCCTTGGGATTTGACATTCTAGAACCCACAGAGTATATGCAATCCCTTGAAGCATCATATCCTGTATTAACAAGGATACTTAACTTACTAGATCGCGGCCACGAATACACGCATTATGTGTTAAGGGATTGAAAGTCATCGTTGATGGAAATTCTCATAAAAATCAATAAATTGGAGGGCTTTATATTTGCTGATAGTCTCAGACAGGAATCGGGGGCCCACCAGCCGCTGAAATTAGATGCGCCTTGGTATACCTCTGTGACTACACAAACAGGTGATCTAGCTGCCCCTCGGAATGAAGCACAACCCAGGAATGTTCCCTTTGCTACTTATTCATTCCCCCAATCATTTGCTCAAACTGTGCTTGCCCCACGAGCTGACACCTTTTGCCACATTCTCACGCATGTACAACTATGTTTTGAAATTGCTTTGCATGCTGAGAAGTTGGAACAGGTCCTATTCTTTTTACAACCTGGACCTGGGGAAAAGAAGGAGGAAGCTCCTCTTGTCAACACAGAGGGGTTTCAGGTCTTCCATCCTGACAGTGCTTCAGCTTTAACCAGATTGTTGGATGCAAATGATCAAACTGATGCAGGTGCAGTGTGATTAGAAACAGCATCTGCTGAAAGTCCTTTGACTAATTCAGAGCGCACTTTTATCTCAAGGAAGGAAAAAAGACTTTTCTTCCGAGCCCTGAAAAGGAAAGTTGATAGAAAAAAAGCGGTCCAAATCCCCCATGTAGAACTAGCTGGACAAGACAAATTAAGTGAAAAATTAAAAAAAATTGTTAAGAGCAACGAACCCATAGTATCGATGGATATTGATGGACAGCCATTGAACAAGCAACAAACAGGTAGTAACTCAGAAGAACCGTCGGAAAACTTTAAAAAAGTATCCGCACACATGGGTTCAGATGAACTAAAAAATATTAAAGGTGATTTGGACGCCGGGGAAACCTATTCCAAAAAAATCTCCAAAAATCCATTAAACCAGCAGACGCACTCTTATATAGATGAGACAGTGCACTAGTCTTCTCAAACCCAATTCTATGACAAGACGGAGGCGAGCATTATGCTTATCTCTTTAATTTGCCACCAACATAGCAATTCAAATTTTAATAACCTTTTACAAAAATAAATGTTTCTTTGCTTCCATGAAAAAAAGAAATCTTTAGTTTTTAAGTTTAGAGTCTTTGTAGGGACTCTTCCCTGGTCTCCTACAAGTCCCATGAGCCTCCTGGTGCTCAGTAGTCCTTCCTCCACCAATCCGGAGTCTGGCACCCCTATAAGGACTCTCCACACTAGGTCCCCTCCTCTTTCTTTTTGCTGTCAGCATACGGAGATAAGTGATTTATTTTCTCTCAGTATGAACATATTTTAGGGTATTTTCCTTCCATGAATAAGAAAGTTATCTATATATAACGTGAGCGCAGCGCATATTTATAAAAAAAAAAAAAAAAAAAAAATGTAGATCATTATACTTAAGAAAAATTTGGTTATTACCTTGTAAGCGAGCGGCGCTCCGCGTCCGCTTCAGTTCACTCGTAAGCGGGTCAGTTGACCCGCGTTTGTCATCCGCGTTCCAGTTAGTTTGAGAGCTGAGGAGGCGGAGCCGGAGTCGCAGGCGCTCTCGCCCGCGTTAGGCATCCGGCCCGCTCCTCAAAGCATCGCACGGCAGGCGTGCGTTAGGACCCTGAAGGAGCGGGAAGTTGTAAGCCTTCCCGTCGCTCCCCAAGCCTTTCCGGCATTTTCCTTTCATCGCGTACGCGAAGGGAGTGCTGCGTGTTATCTGTGCCCTATCTGCTTTTCTACTGCAAAAAAACAAAAAAAACAAATGGAAATTAGAGATCCCTGATTCGGAGAGCGTCTGCATTCAGAGGCAATTAAAAAATAAAAATATATATATATATATATATATATATATATATATATATATATATATATATATATATATATATATATATATATATATAATAATTTCGTTGTTTACAGCAGCACGTCTCTCCAGAAGGCCTTCACATTGAATTGCCTCATTTAGTGGGCCTCATTCAGTCGACTGTAAGGTACGTTAGCTTTGCTAACTCAAGGGAATTATGGCCCATTATCAAGATGGAGAGCACTCCACATCTCCTGATTATTCTGAGGAAGAGTGGGAGGAAGAACCCTCTCATCAGGAAACAGAACTGTCACTCAGTTTTAAAAAAGTACTAGGGGAATCCCTATCTGTAGCAGTTTCCGAGGGCGTACAACCAATTGCCCAGAGATTAGACATGCTGGAGGCATGGATTTTACAAAAAGATCAGAAATCTCCCAATAAGAAGAGGGCGCTTAGCCCTGGCGAAGGCACGTCGACTAGACACCCCCATAAAGGGGTTGAACAGGGGTGTAAGGCTCGGAAGAGCTCTGACTCTTTGACCCCCCCCCCCCCCGAGCAAGGAAAGGAGGGTAGACCAAGACCCCCACAAGGCAGACGATCCCGTCGCAAGATTGAAGAAGGCCTTCCTGGCAAAATCAACAGATTGCCAACCCAGACCACCTACCCCAGGGGTGAATATTCTCGGGGACAGACCAGGGCTACTCGCCCGATGACGAAGCAGAAGAGGATGATGAACCCTCTGGGCACACAGCAGCAGATGAAATAATACCGGATCAAGAGGAAGACACGAACGATATGTTCGACCCTGATACTATTAGGCATCCGAAATCTAAGGAGTGGGTTCCTTCCCCTAAGGTAGCGCTTTACATGGCGCAGCATATACGCAAGCCGCTCGACAGAGAAGTAAGGTCTCGCATGAGATCGGAATGCCCCCGTCCAGATCTCCCAGATAAGTTATCGGAAACCCCAGAGTTGGACCCAAAGATGGTTACTTTTGTGACAAAGTCTGCCAAAGATATCAGGAAAGGCGTAGACCGGGCCTGGCGAGGGTGCCAGGATAAAGTCCTTGATTTAGCAGGCCCATTGGCAAAAATTATGGACCTGGCGGAGCAAGCCAAAGACACGGGTTCCCCCATTGATCCTCTAGTCCTAGCGAACTGGGCACAGAGAGCAATGTGCTTCCTGGGGAATGCCAACTGCGCCCTCTCGTCAGAGAGGAGAAGAGGGGTGCTCTTAAAGATCGACTCAAAGCTAAGCGACCTATCTTACGAAGCGGGCCAAGGAGCGAAAGGCCTCCTCTTTGGCGAGGCATTCGCGAAAGAAATGTCCCAATTTGTAGGAACGTATTCAGCCCTCGAAAAGGCCCAGAACTCCATCAAAAGAATTTTTCCCGGGCGAGTATTTGCTGGGACCGGACGCCAGAGGGGTCGGACGTCCGGTCGATATTCCTATCATCGTAGACCCCAAGGAAACAGAGCACAATATTGGGAGGGAAGACAGCAAGATTCCTTCTTCCCCTCCCGGCGAGGTTCCCAAGAGGTTGCAGACAAAGAGGAGCCTTCAATCAGGCAGGCGCCACTGGCGGTGAGTACACCAAATATGCAAGTGGGGTGCAGGACCCTGATATTTCTGAACGCTGGGCGCGCATTGTCCAGCGATGCTTGGGTTTTACAAGCCGTAGCAGGTTTGCGCATAGAGTTTCTAGGCGACCCCTTTCAAGCCCAAGAGCCGCAAGCTATTCACCTAACAGCACAGGAAGCAGCGCTTCTTCAGAACGAGCTAGTAAAGCTTCGCCAGAAAAATGCGATAGAGCGCGAGTTGCAGTCTTCCCTGGGGTTTATAAGCAACATGTTCCTCGTGCACAGAAAAGAACAAGTGCACCCGGTTATCAACCTAAAGAGCCTAAAAGAATGGTTAAAATACAATCACTTCAAGATGGAGGGAATCCATCTTCTCAGAGACCTTCTGCCCGTGAGAGATTGGTTAGCACGTCTGGATCTCAAAGACTCATACCTCACGGTGCCCATAGCAGAAGACCACCGCTGATACCTTTGTTTCCGCTGGAACAAAGAGGTGTGGCGTTTCAAATGCCTTCCCTTCGACCTCGCTTCAGCCCCATGGGCCTTCACCAAACTGATGAAGCCGGTGGCAGCGGCCATAAGAGAAAGGGGTATTCGGATCATAATTTATCTAGACGATATCCTGATCCTGAACCAGAGCAAGGACGCCCTGATCACCAATATTTGTTGGGTTTGCACCTTACTATCTTCCCTGGGGTTTCTAGTGAACCTCGACAAGTCTCAATTGCAACCACTTCAGAGAGTGGAATTCCTAGGTTTCACCATAGACACAGTAAAAGCAACTCTGGAACTTCCGAACCAGAAAGTGAAAGCAATAAGGAAGGAGATCGAGTCAGTCCTAGCAAAAGACCATCTCGCTACGATACCTAGCCAGAATAGTGGGACTTCTAGCAGCTTCTATCCAAGCGCTTTTCCCAGGGCCCCTACATTACAGAGCCCTCCGGAGACCCAAGATCAGACACCTGCAAGGAGGTTTAGGATACCATCAGCTAGTTACCTTAGGCAGCAAGGCAATTTCAAAGATTCACTGGTGGATGCAAAACATGGAAGCCTGGAACGGTCGAGCCATCTTCGGCGACGTTCCAGATATTACTATAGAAACCGACGCGAGCAGAGCCAGATGGGGAGCAAGGTGTGGTCAATTAGAAACAGGAGGTAAATGGTCAGAGAACGAGTTACAGCTCCACATAAACTGTCTCGAGCTTCTAGCAGGCTCCTTTGCAGTCCAAACTTTCACCAAAGACAGAGTCAAATGCTCAGTGCTGCTGAAGATGGACAACATCTCCGCAGTACGATACATAAACAAACTAGGAGGTACCAGATCGAGAATGCTAGCGGAACTATCAAAAGATTTCTGGCACTACTGCCTTCAACACCAGATAGCAGTAGCGGCGGAGTATCTTCCAGGAGCCCAAAACGAAGTGGCAGACTGGAATTCCAGGTACCTGACAGATTCCAGCGACTGGAAGTTGCTTCCCCAAGTTTTCCTCAAATTAGGTCAATTATGGGGTCCATTACACACACATCTGTTCGCATCCAGACTGAATGCTCAGACAACCAAATACTTCAGCTGGAGGATGGACCCGGGGGCAGCAGGGACAGATGCATTCCTCCAGTCATGGGCGGGAGCAGTGCACTACGCGTTTCCACCCTTCATAATGATCACGAGACTTCTAGCGAAGGTTCGCAGAGACCAGGCAGAGCTAATCCTAGTAGTCCCCCTTTGGAAATCTCAGCCCTGGTTCCTAGTAGCGATGGAACTTTCCTCGGATTTCCCGAGGAAGATTCCTCATCGGCCAGATGATCTCCTCAGCCCAACCGGCCAGAGCCATCCTCTCATAGAGGCGGGCTCCCTGCAGTTCATAGCCTGCCGAATTTCAAGGAGAGATGGGAACTGCCAGGAATTTCGCAGATCGCTGCAGACTGTATCAGATATTCTTGGGCGCCTTCCACCTTTAGAAGCTATAGTTCGGCATGGGATGCCTGGGCTAGATGGTGCTCAACCTTACAGTTGGATCCAGTTTCTGCACCTATAGTACACGTCCTAAATTTCTTAGCAGGCAAATTTCTCGAAGGGTGCGCGTACAGGACCTTGGGAGTCTATAGGTCAGCGTTATTGGCAGGACATGCGAAAGTGGAAGGAGCACCAGTAGGTGAACACCCGGCAGTCCACAGGCTTTTGAGAGGAATCAAGATGAAGAGGCCGCCAGAGCCCAAGTATTCTTCTCTATGGGACGTCCGTGATGTTCTCAAATTTTTTCTAGCTGGCCAGAAAACAGCCAACTGTCCAGATCCCAGCTTTCTAGGAAGTTAGCGATGTTACTCTGCCTAACAGCATGCAGGAGAGTTTCAGACGTGAAAGCCATGGAGATAGATAGGAAGATCTTTTATCCGGAGGGTATAGCCTTTACCATAGTGCAAAGGACTAAATCAGATTCCAGGGTGATCTCCTACCCTTATTTCCCCGAAAATTCAAAACTATGCGTAGCGAAATGCATTAAAGATTACGAGACCGCGACTATGCTGATTAGGCCGCAAGGCGTTACCCAATTACTAATAGCGCGCAGGAAACCTCACCATGCAGTGGCTACTGCGACAATTGCTAGATGGGTGAGGGAAGTTATGCAGTGGGCTGGCATAGATTTAACGATATTTGGAGCACATTCTGTTAGAGGCGCCATGGCTTCTAGAGCTTTCTCCGTAGGTGTGTCCTTGCAAGACATTATGAAAGCAGCAGATTGGTCTTCAGAATCCACCTTTAAGACTTTGTATTTTAAGCCAGTTTCAGAGATGGCTAGTAGGGTGGTTCAGAGCTTTGAACAAGCATAATGCTCGCCTCCGTCTTGTCATAGAATGAAGATTGCCCATGCTAACTGCACTGGTCAGTCTTGATTCTATTAAAGACAAGGAGGCGTGCATTATATCCCACCCAGATGAATGCGATGAAGTTATTATGCTATTGAAAGTATTTGGTACCAAAGCTGTTTATCAGTACATCGCATTCCCTCCCTCATTGTTATTTCTCAGTTTCCCGCAGGAGACGAACAGAAGCCTGCATGAAGATGCCGGGTTCTAATGGAAGCGAAATCAGTTGTCCCGTTGGACCTTTCGGATAGCAAGCTGCGTCCCCAGTTGTCTCAAGGAGAAAGTTTATGTTGGACAGTTATACAGACTCAGTTGTTGCGGCAAGCAAAGAAAGAGGAGGGGACCTAGTGTGGAGAGTCCTTATAGGGGTGTCAGACTCCAGATTGGTGGAGGAAGGACTACTGAGCACCAGGAGGCTCATGGGACTTGTAGGAGACCAGGGAAGAGTCCCTACAAAGACTCATCGAAGCAAAGAAACATTTATTTTTGTAAAGGTTTATTAAAAGTTGAATTGCTATGTTGGTGGCAAATTAAAGAGAAATTAAAGAGATAAGCATAATGCTCGCCTCCTTGTCTTTAATAGAATCAAGACTGACCAGTGCAGTTAGCATGGGCAATCTTCATTACCTAACTTTTTCAAATCCCTTGACAATAAAATCACTCAAGTAGGGAAGGCGGCAGATTCACCACCCTCTATCAGTAAGACGGAGCTGGACAATGATCCAGCTCTTAGAGCCTTGTCATCTAACGATGGGCCTCACCAGCTTCAGTACCCTAAGAGTCGTTGTGAGTCCGCAAAGAATTTTCCTCTTTCGCAGGGTCCTAAGGCAGAGGGCACAAAGAAAAGGCAGCGGTCTCAATCTCCGAATCACTCTGGGGGGGAGGTTGAAGTGATGAAATGAGTAAACATTCTACAACCATCATAGGAACCCTTTCGATTCCATCGATGATGCCATCTGTTTTAATGAAACTCCTGTGGTGTCTACTTCTACGTAGTTGCCAAAAATAGCCTCTGGCGACGCCCAGAGTGGTGTAAATGCAGAAGTAATTGCTCAATTAGTAGGTTTATCCAACATCAGTAAGGACTGGTCATGGTTATCTGCTTTACATAATACTCTAAACCCAGCAATGGATAACACTCCCCACTAACCAGCCCTCCACCTTATCAATTTTGTCTTGGAACTCGTGTGGTTTTAGAAATTTACATTCATGGATCACCAACGCACATGTAGGCATAGTATGCGATATTCTGTTATGCCAAGAAACTATGTGCGAGAATGAACTTTTGTTGCCTGGTTATACTGTCCATCAAAAAAAAGTGATACAAGGCCTAACTGGAAGGCCTTATGGTGGATTAGCCATATGTTTAAATACCAACTTGAATATACTAATTTTAGACATCTACAATGCTTTAGCAACACTGGCCTTACTGATCATACTCCATGATAAGCCGTCTAATCCAATGCTCATTGTATGTATATATCACAACCCTGCAACTCTTAAGTTATCACTTGTTTTTCAAGAGCTGGATACTTTATTTGATGAAGTTTTATCAGTACATCCCACTTGTGATATAGTTTTAGGAGGAGACTTTAATGCCTATTGTTTGAAATTAAATAACGTGAATTCTGGGGCTCAGCATCAAGCAGGGTATAGAGGTCAGTTATGGCAAGAGTATGTGGCATTTTGGGAACTTGATTTTCTTCCTTTTGAGATAAGTGATGGTTGTTACACATGGAGGAGAGGTGACGTCTCCACCTGCATTGACTACTTTGCTATATCTCGGGGCATGCAGCCTATAGCCAGTAAAATTGCAACTCATGATCCCGGCCATAGTGACCATCGCATGATTCACTTGAAACTAGAGGTAGTTGTGCCAACACTACACAAGGACCATCAACAGGCGATGCTCGAAGGAGATCGACCTGGGATGTCAATTCGATGGGCCACGAAACTCTGACAAAGTGAACAATATGATTTCTGCACGTCTTATGTACTATTATAGTTTTCACCATCAGCATGTTTTGCCGAAAGATGAACTCGGCTGTCTATCCAAAATTATAACTGAGGTAATAAACACCATGCGGTCAAATTCTATTCACCGCCCATCTAAATCTAGTAATCACAACTCTAATATAATTCTTCAAGCAAAGAATATGACTCTTCGGGAACTTCGTAAAAACTCTCCCTCTTGGGGGGGATTTGTGAAGGAAAAAAAAAAGGATTTTGAATGTTTATCGAATCAAATGCAGAAATCATAAACATTTTATACATAATTTGATCAATCAACAAATGTTTAGTACACTTTGCCACAGGGACAGACGATCCACATGGGCCATGCTTAGAGCTGGTACAACCGCACTACCCACGGATCAGACATATATGATCTCTGCACACGCGTGGAAAAAAAAAGGGACATTTTTTTTTCACTCCCTGCGGTCTTTGTAAAATCAGAGTCAAAAAGTGCTGCTTTAGCCACTCCTTCCTTCTCTCCATGGTCAGTGTGTAGTATAGAAAATACGATACATGCATTGAAGTACTCAAAAGCAGCTGGCCCGGATGGGATTCCTGCTTGTGTTCTCAAACGGAACCCAGCTATGTGGGCTCAGATCTTTAAAAAACTCTTTGACAATATTCTAACAAGTGCCTTTATCCCCCCCTTCTAGGTTAAATTCCATCATTGTGTCAATATACAAAAAGGGAGCAAGATCTGACCCCTCCAACTTTCGACCCATCGCGCTAATTGACACTGCTGCGAAAGTTTTTGCTATGTTACTCTTGGGAGAACTACAATCAGAGATTAGACAGCTTAAGATCCTGTCTCGGTAGCAAATTGGATTTCGGGCAAGGATGGGAACTGCACTTAATGCAACAATTATGGCGCACTTGCTAGTGAAAACTAAAAAGCGGAACTCTGGTCTCTTGTACATGGCATCAATAGGTCTTACATCTGCCTTTGATTGTGTTATACGCGCACTACTCTGGGAAAAAATGGCTTCTATGAATATACCCCAGTATATTATACAGTTAGTATCTAAACTTCATGCAAACACCACCTATCTTGTAAGAGTTAACAATGAAGGTGCAACAACAAATGCGATAAAGATTGATGTTGGTGTGAAGCAGGGTTGCAACCTAGCGGCCACCCTCTTCAATCTTTATTTATGTGGGATAAACGACATTTAGGACAAGCAGATCTCTTATCCGGCGAGACTTGGTCCCCTAAAAATCCAATGGCTAGCTTTCGCCGATGACATAGTTATCTTTTATCGCACACCGAAAGGCTTGCAAGTTAAATTAACTTTGTTTGCCTCTTACTGTCACAGCCACAATCTAAAATGTAATGTAGAAAAATCACATATTGTGGTTTTTAGGAATTTCAAGAGAAAATGCACCACTCACAAATGGACAATTGAAAACTTTTCCATTACCATAGTTCCTGCCATTCGCTACCTTGGCTACACAATAACCAATTCCAACTCCTTGGCAATGTGGAAAGAGGTACTGAATAAGAAAGCGGCTCCTCTTGCCACCCAAATGCAGATGGTTTATATCAAGTTCTGCAAATTTTCTTTGCTGCCACTACTGCAATTATATATATTGAAAGTGGAATCAGAGCTCCTTTTTGCTTTGGACATGTGCCTTGCGAATATGAACAGCTTTCTTGACCAACTGCAAGGTTGAACATGGAAGGGGGTGTTGCGCTTAGCCAATTCCATTCCCAACATGGTAGTAAGGCAGGAACTTGGTCTTACCGCATTATATGCGCGCTACAACTGGCGGCTATTGTCTAACTTAGCCAGAATGTTATATCCTCTGGATAATTGCTTATATAAAGATCTTGGTCAATTAATGGTTGCCCCTGAACCTTCCTCTATTTCAAGATATTACGAACGAATGGTTCATCTACTTGATGAAATTGCACTTAAACCATCATACTTGGAATTTAGACCAACTTATGTCAAATTGCGTATATTTGATCATGATTGGTGCAAAACGTTAAATGGAATAGCTGAACTTAAATTATACAAAGAAGCTGCTAAATTCAGCACCCCCAAGACGTCCGCACAATCCTTATGTAATGCAATTTCCATGTAACAAAGCTAAGCAAATTTATCTCCGATTTAAACTGAATCAATCACTAACTCTTGAAAGAATTTGATGTTGGAATCTTCTCTTAAAATTGATAGTGGTTTGGGATGTAGGTTTTGTAACAACATGTCTATCATAGAATCTCTGAAACATTTAGTTATATTTTGTCCCCACTTTGAGGCAACTCGTTTATTAACAATTGACACAGATGGTATAGGCTCGGATGTTATTAAAAGAGAATGGCTCTGGATAGCCTGCATGTGGGGTAACAGAACGAGTCTTGTATTATCCCTTTGCTGATTTCTAATAATCATAAACCGAGAATTTGAGATTATGTAACAAAATCTTGAAGGGGTGAACTAATATTCTGGAGTGAACTTATATTATCTACACTGCTTCCACTATAATAAGTGGTAATCGCCTGTTGACTTACCTGTCATGTGGATTTTCTGTTTCTATTTTATTACATTGCTTTTATATTCAAGATAAGTTACGCTTGATTGTAAATTGTAGTTTTCACAACCTGTTGAAACGATATTCAAGTAGACCGATTGAAGTACTAACAGATGTATTATACTTTCCTTGTTTTTAATGTATGTTCATATGTAGAAAATCATTTGCCACATGGTTCATAGTACACGAAAGAGGTTCAATTGTTAAATTATATAATTAACACCCAATTGTATAAAGAAAGAAAAGGGAATAGAATCGATAGAAAATGAACTAAAGTATTGTAAATATTCAATTGTAAGAACAAGAAACATAACAAAAAAGTTGTAAAAGTTTGTTGATCGAACTAATAAACAACGGTTTGAATAGAGGAAAAAAAAAAAAAAACACAAGACCGGGTGGGTTCCCCTGGCCAATGATTGCCCGCCTCATGAACTACAGGGACAGAAATTTAGCTTTGAAGGCTGCGCGAGGGAAGCAGGAACTGAGTGTTGTATATGAGTGCTATGTTTGTTGGGAATGCTTAGTTGTTACTGTGGAGATGTCTTACACTGCTGATGAGCTGCCACCAGGCACAGGAGTATGATGTCACAATCCTCTGCTTGTAGAACCTCAGGAATATGTTATTGCTTGATATTGGTCAGTTGGTGTGGCGCTGCTGAGCTGGTTGGGGGTCTCAATCATCTGTCTTGTTTATACGCAATAAACATTTAGCTAATCTTACTTGTTGTGGTTCAATACCAAACATTGGCGACGAGGATGGGATTAGTGATGAGGAGCGACTGAGCGCTCGTCGAGTCCAGAGACCCTCGACTCCGGTGCCACGCAAGGGGAAGTCGCTGTCCCGCCAGACGTATCAACGGCCGTTGATATGCTGCCAAGGTCCGTGTAGCAGGCAGGCGGAGGATCGCCCAGCTGAACGTGGTGCTGGACAGAGAAGGGATCTGCTGCCTACCGGTTGCTCTATATTCAGCGGCTCGGCCCCTCTGCAGTTGCAGGCCCTGTTTGCTGGCGCATTGTTCGCGCCGCCGGAGGAGAGCGAAGTCAGCTCTCAATCCCAGAAATCAACATCGGCGAACGAAAGTACTTCCCGTCAGGAGGCCGTACCTTGCAAGAGGGGAACCCCTCCTACTGTATCACGTGGCGTACGCCTTGGAGGTGTGCATCCAGCGTGTAGCGTTTTGGGGCAGTGGAGCGTTAGCATTATGCTCATCGTAGAGGATCTGTGGTGGAGAGATAACATTACCTTTGCCGTAGGGGATCTGTTAGGAGACTTTACTTGTGCTTTCCGCCTAGGGCGCATTAGAGAAGGCGGCAATTGTAACGGTGACTAAAGTGTTCCCTCTGAGCGGTGCAGGAGTGGTGTAGGAGGAAACAGTTCTTCTGAGCTGTGCAATTCTGGAACAGTGGATTCAGTGAACTTTACTTGCCGCTCTATCAGGTGAGAAGGGTCTGGGAAACACCACACTGCAGCAATAATATTTCACTCTTTGGCCTAGTTCTCACAGTACATGGGCCAATCTCATATTGCAGCAACACTGCTACGCCCCCGTGCTGAGTTCTCACAACTTTCTACTCTTGAGAGTTTGCATTGTCTGTAGAATTCTGTTTTGTTTAGTGATTTGGACATGGCTTTATCCGGGGTTCCGGGTCCCCAGATGTTTATGCCTACCCCTGGCCCACCTAGAATCAAGTGGGGTCCCTGAAAAAGAGGATTTCTGCATTATGTAAAAGCAACTTGTGGCAATGGGATGTCTACGGAGAGAAAAGTGTCCATGTTGATGCACTTTCTGGGTTATGAAGGGCAAAGGATTTACGAAACACTTCCAGGCCTCGCAGAATTGGACGTGGAAGGTGGAGGAAACGATTTTGACTCAGCCCTAGCGAAACTTGACAAACATTTTGAGTAAAAAATTAACACAGTCCTGGAACATTATCATTTTGGAATGAGATTCCAGCATGATGGGGAGACTGTGGAAGAATACATTACAGTTCTGAGACAGCAATCTTTGAATTGCAAATTTGGTGGGGGTTTGGATGAGCATATAAGAGATCAATTTATGTTACATTGCTCAAATGATAAGATCCGTGAGGAAGTCTGGTTGAAAGATGATCCTAGCCTGGAGGAGGTCATAGGTATTGCCAAAAAAATAGAGCATACCCTCCAATGTGTGGCACAATTAGGTGCTAGAGAAACAAAATCCTCACAAGCTATTGAGGTGTTGAAGATAGGGGACAAAAAGAACGATATTGTGAAGGAAAAAAAGAAATCGAGACCCAAATATTCAAGGAGCAATGATATTGTCCAGGGCAAGGGCGGGGGGAGTCAGGTGGGTAGTAACATTTCCCAGAAGGATGGTATGCAGAGAGGCCCGAGGAGAGATGACCTGTTGTGTTTCAGGTGTGGAAGCGCACGTCATTTATCAACTTCTCCCATATGCCCTGGGAGACCAGCTAACTGCAGTTTGTGCAAGAAGTGGTGGCATTTCGAAAATTGCTGCACAAACTACTGCATTGGTGGGGGAAAGGGAACCATGTTTGTTGAGGAATGTGATGTGGGATCATCCGGTGAAGGGTATGAAGCTGAGATTGAGAACTTGACTGTAAATATGGTAAAATGTACTGATGTTGACGAGTGTGAACACCCCGCTGCTTGGGTTAAGGTAAATGGTAGGGGGTGAGGATGTTAGCGGATTCGCGCTCGAAAATTACATTGATGTCACGTGCCACGTATGAAAACATGGTGCGTGGTCGAATCGAAGATCTGGTCCCATCTGATAAGAATCCTGGAGACTACAATGGGGGAAAAATAGATGTGTTGGGATGTTGTACCGCTCATTTCTGTTTCAAAGGGAGGACAACGTATGGTAAAATGTATGTCACAAGGAAGGGTGAGCCCCTAATTGGGTGGAAGGAACAGAGGGCATTAGGCATCAAAATAGATCCTAACAGCAAAGAACAGGTCTTAAACATTGGTAATGTTGTAGGGACTGACAAGAAGGGAGGTGATGTGAGCGGTCTGATTGCAAGGTACCCAGACGTTTTTAACAATGGTGTGGGGTATCCCAAGAGCATGGTGCACAAGATCGTGTTGAAGGACGGGAGCACTCCAGTTTGTGTCAAACTTAGCCAAAAAGTTTTTGTTTAAAAAGCCAAAATGGGGGATTCTCTGTATTCTGAGCCGGTTAGAGTTGCCCAGTTGATTAAGGGAGCTGTGAGGATAGAAAGTGGTCAAATATGGAATATGTCAAGAGTTGCTAAAATAAGAAAATAGTTATCACTGGATCTTCCGGGTCCTGCAGGATTTTTTTTTTATTTTATAATTTATACAGGTTATTTATTACCTATTATGTTATGTGTTTATGTACTTTTTGCGTAAATAAAAGGTTTACATTGTTTGTGTTAAATAAGGGAGGGGGGTGTGTTGTATGTGAGTGCTATGTTTTTTGGGAATGCTTAGTTGTTACTGTGGAGATGTCTTACACTGCTGATGAGCTGCCAGCAGGCACACGAGTATGATGTCACAATCCTCTGCTTGTAGAACCTCAGGAATATGTTATTGCTTGATATTGGTCAGTTGGTGTGGCGCTGCTGAGCTGGTTGGCGGAGTCTCAATCATCTGTCTTGTTTATATGCAATAAACATTCAGCTAATCTTACCTGGTGTGGTTCAATACCCAACACTGAGGATGGGCTCCAGCGTGGTCCGTATATTCCCAGACAACACGCTGGCGGTACAACAGGAGAGATGCTCATTTGTGGGGGTTAAAAAGATTTTAAGAGAATGTAGAATCCCTTACACTATGTTGTATCCCACTAGATTGCGTCTACAATACAATAATAAGACTTACTTCTTTACATTCCCAGAGGAAGCTGCATCAATTGTAGAGGAAAACATCCCCATACTGGGAGGGCAGGCGCCAGAGACAACTTGATATCTGAAACTACCTGTGTATCACCCCCGAAACTATGTAAATTTAGATGTGTTTATGGCAACGTTTTTTTAGACTCCTTCAGTTATGGTTCTAATCTAGCCAAGGCGAAACATTGTAGAAGCAGGGGTTTCCACTCACCATAGTAGCAGTCGCCCCAAATGCAAGTGCATATATATGTTGGACAGGGGGGTGGGTGGGTTAAGGTAAAGGGATGAGCATAGTCGAAGTTTGGGTACTATGAGGGAGAGGGAGGAGGGGTTGGGGAGAAACTGATACAAAAATGCACAGGATAAGCATTGCGTATTATCGATGGGTCAGGAGAGGGCACAGAGTTGGGTGGAATGTTCAGTGGTATAAAGGGGTTGACGGCAAGAAACGATCCGGCTGATGTTAAGCTATTGAGTTGGAATGTGCAGGGCTTGGGTATTCCTATGAAGATGCGTAAAGTGATGGCATATGTTAATAGACAGGGGGACAAGCTTCTGGTTTTGCAAGAAACACACCTGCTGGAGAATCAGGCACGCAAGGTTGCCCTTGGTTGGGGAGATCAATGTTACTACACATCTTATTCCACTAGGGCACAGGGGGAGGGGGGTGGGGGGGGGGGTCATGATCTTGGTCCACCGTTCACTGCCATTCACTCATTATGCGACCGAGTGTGATGACTGTGGCATGTTTGTGATCATCGATGGGAAATTGAGGAGTGCAGAAGTCCTCTTGATGAATATATATGGCCCAAATTTGGATGATTCTAAGTTTTTTGATGCCTTATTCCAAAAAAGCGCAAGGTACCCCATTGCAGCAATAATTTGGGGGAGAGACTTCAACACGATACTCGATGTACAACTTGACCGCACATCGACCACACCTCGATCCCTAACAAATGCAGCACGCATTATACATACGCACATTGAGGATTTGGGATTGAAAGAGGTTTGGCGCACACACCATGGCACGCACATCGCTTTCACTTTCTATTTATCAGTGCATGACATGCATCGACGTATCGATTATTGGCTGACATCCCACAGGCTAGTGAATTGGGTGACCGGGTGATGTATACTGCCCAGAACTTTGTCGGATCACTCACCAGTGTTGCTCTCATTGTGCATTCCAGGAGGTACATATCAGTGACCACAGTGGTACTTCAAGGCTACCTCCCTAGTAGACCCTGTCTTCCGGACTAGCATGGCGCAACATATAGATAGCATGTTTGAGAGCAACAAAGGGTCAGTGAGCAAGCAGGCTATCCGCTGGTATGCGTTCAAAGTATATATGAGGGGGGTTGCAATGTCAACCGAATTCGGGGTATTGCGCGACATCAAGAGAGAATTAAAGAGATGTGAGCACGCACTAGCGCAACTGCAAGCAGAATACGTTGTGAACCCGTCGCCGCAGATTAGCAAGGATATTAAGCCACATTTAGATAAATATCGAGTTGCGGCAGATAGAGAGTTACGTTACTTCGATAAGCCAGCAGCAGCATGCTGGTACGAGGAACAGGAGACACCGTGGAAATTGCTAGCGCAGACAATCCGCTGCGAGAGGGGTAGCACCAACATCCTGTGAATAATCGGAGCGGACGGATGGTGGTCAACTGAGTGGAAGAAGTGAGCAAGGCATTTTATGATTTTTATGGGAGCCTATACTCACCCCAGAGTGGCTACGAGTGACGAGATAGATGAATATTTAACCAAAATACCTACACTCCTGTTGCAGAAGCTTGTAACGCACTGGAAGTACCAATAACGTTGAGTGAGATTAATGAAGCGATTAGACATCTTCCAGGAGGGAAAGCCCCAGGTTCGGACGGTCTTGGTGCAGAGTTCTACAAAGAATTCATAGATGTGTTGTCCCCCTGTCTATTATTAATATGGTCAGAGGCACTGGAACTTGGACCCTGCCGGAGTCGATGAGCGAGGCAGTTATTACTCTGTTACTAAAACCGGGCAAGCCTCCAGAGGACTGTGGGTCGTATCGTCTATTATCCCTAATAAATACTGACGCAGAAGTATTTGTGAAAATACTAGCTTCTAGGCTCAATCCGCTAATGCCCTACATGGTGCATGAAGACCAGGCAGGGTTGTGCTGGGGAGATCGACAGCATCCATTATTCGTCAGCTGTATAATATAATGGAGCAGACACAACAGGATATTGAGGGGGTTGCCGTATCCTTAGACATGCAAAAAGCATTTGACACCGTATACTGGCCTTTCTGGTTTAGGGTTCTACATAACAGGTTCGGACCAAACTTTGTAAAGTGGGTACAAATTCTATACACACTGCCATATGCCAGAGTGTGCGTGAATGGGGTGCTCTCACCGATACTAGCAGGAGGCACCAGGCAGGGATACCCGCTATCGCCCTTGCTGTTTGCGCTGATGATAGAGCCCCTTGCAGACCTTATGAGGGTATGGCACGTCCGTGCCGGCATTGACATCGCTGGGCAGGTAGAACTCATAACACTATATGAGGACGATATCATGAGGTATGTCAGAGACCCTGGGAAACATCTGCAGAGGATACTAGCTATGGTTCACAAGTTCGGGAAATATTCCGTAATGGGCCTGAATATTGACAAGTCTGAGGTCTTCCCTCTTCCATCCTCAAACCTTCCTCCACACGTCCCACCAGGACGCAATACGCTAACCTACTCTGCACCCCACGCATCAAAAAAGCCAAAGCCGGAGGTCTAGGTTTTCCCTACATTGCAGCACAGACATGGAACGCTCTCCCTTCAGACATCCGAACGGAAAACTCACTTCCCATCTTTCGCAGGAAACTGAAAACCTCGTTCCTTGCTAAATAACTAGCAAACTTCAGGAAGCCATGTAAATATACTGCCTTGCTATTGTATATATTTCCTCTGTAATTTATGTATTGCTTGTAACTACGGTTTCCTTTGCAACTAAGATGTCTGTAACAAGCGCCACGATGCTTCTGGGCTGATGTGCGCTCAACAAATTTGAATAAATAAATTCCCATTAACGGACAACACGCCCGAACCAAGGAATATGTTCGGACTGAGATGGACACATCAGAATATAAAATACCTTGGGGTTGCGAATGCTCATCAGCAGCCCTTGTTAAGTCCCTTTGGTCATTGTGATGTGCTGGAGAGGTGGAATCCGCTCCCAATTTCTCTGATGGGACGGGTTGCACTAATAAAAATGATTATTTTGCCCAAGCTCTTATCTCTTCAGCAATGTACCGGTATGGCCTGGTTGAGTCTTTTTTACTAAAATAACCAGAGCGTGCTCCTCGTTCGTAGGGAAGGGGCAGATAAGGGTCGGTTGGAAGCGCCTCACCTATGAACTAGGAGGGTTGGCAGCGCCAGACTTTGAGCTCTATTACCTTGCAGCTCAGGCATACAACGCAGTGCACTGGGTGGTGGGGTGTCCACAAGCATCGTATGTAGGATTAGAAAAGCAGGGGAATGCAACGGCAACTCTGCTGCATAGACTGGCCGTAGGAACACAGGGTAATGTTAACCAGCTGGATCCGGTGTCAGTCACACAGGAGGCATGGTCCATACTCTTCAAGCAGCCCATGAATACTGTATTATACAGTTGAGACATGCCAATTTGAGGATGCAACTTTCCTGGGCCCGTCAAGGGACGCACTACTGGCAGCACGCTGGTGCAGCGTGGGCATACTGAACTTGGGAGACTTGTTCCATGAAGGATTATTTGCAACCTGGGACATGATAAAGGTACATTTGGGGGACACCCCACTTCAGAAGCTTCAATACTGTCGGCTTCGCTCAGCTGTGGCATCAACGTGGTCTGAATTCCCATAGGAGCCGGCTTCTCACCAGTCTCAATTACATACTGTCCTTAGCTGCAACAAATAAGTCTGCTTCAGCACTATATAAACTAGCTCAGGCGGCCGGGGGGGGGGGGGGGGGATATGGGGAGTACAAACACTGGACATTAGGGAGGACTGGGAGATGGCCCTAGGAGTTACTTTCACTGACACACATTGGTTGCAAATAGGTAAAGTGACAAGGCAGATATTGTTAAACTCCAGATACAGGCTGATACACTTTAAGATTCTAAACAGAGTGCACCTCACCCCAGCCTGCCTCAAGAACACCCTGGGGGTGGGGGTCTGGGTCTGTACTCAAGATGCGAGGAGGGGGGAGGCAGACATAATGCATATGTTGTGGTCAGGTCGGGCACTGTCGGAATATTGGGACATGGTATGTCGAGCTCTAGAGGAGATGGTGGACCAGCCCATAAAATGGGAGCACTCGGCGTATATATTGGAATACGTGCATAAACTGAATACATTGAAGCGCAAATTGGTAAATAATGGTCTGTTGTTGGCTAGAAGGGCTATTCTAATGAGGTGGAAGAGTAAAGTGGTCCCCACAATTGACAACTGGCTCAATGATATGATTGGGGCAAATGATAAGGAGGAAATGTACGCTAGCTTGGTGTCTCCGGCAAGTCGACAAATAGATATATGGGGTGGCTAATATTTGATGAATAAAAGTATGGAGGAAGAAGGTGAAGAAAATAATGTGTATTGACCTGCTCTCAACAATGTTGCCGGAACTACCCCTCTGTGCTATGTATTCTATGGTAAATTATTGTTCTGTAATGCTGTGCCACTGTGCAAGTTAAGTAAAGTTAAAAAAATAAAAATGTACTCTGCAATGTCAATAGCATGCTTTAATAAGGAATGTGTGTTTACTATAAGTAGTGCACAATATTACCATTTTCGTGAGGCATTTTGCCCAACCCACTATCTACAGGTAGTGGCTCATCACCTTGGTCTCTGGATAAGCGAACTTCACATGTCTCCTCGCCGGCACGGCTCGCTGTCCCTTCTATAACACCTCCTGATTTATCCCGCGCATGGGCGTTCCTGGTACCATTTAAAAGTGCTCCAGGTGTCCCATCTATCTGAACTAAATTAACTACAGCCTCGCAAGGGACACCTTGGGGTATACCTATAGGAGAAAGCCCCATGTCCATATACCGCTGCAAGACCCGGGCTGTATGCTGGGATGTAATCTGCGGCACTAATAGAGACATACTATTAGTTTAAATACAGTACGAGGGCGTAAGGCTCGTTACCAGGTCTTTACAATAAGAATCTGATCAGAAAGTCCAGAAATAGCACAGGAAAGTACGGTACAGATACAATCCAAATTTATGTCTCTCCTAATTGTTAGCCTACCACTAGCCCGTATGCTTACTGCCACCTGCCGGTCACATGCACCAACGCTCACGTGCCTGCTAAGGAAAATACATAATGCGAGCTGGGTTATGTAGTCCCAGTGATAGTCGGAAAGCCATCAAATTCAAAATAACATACAGCAAAGCCCTAACAATTGACATACAATTTCTAACGGCAATTAGCAAATGTCTGCCGAAAAAATTAACATCTAGGACCTACATTTAAAATGAAGCAAATCAAATTATAAAATTCAAATGCAATTTTAAACAATGCGACGTGTCAAAAACAGCTCTGGTTTCTAATTCCAGTTAGACACATCAGTACTACACTATACAATGATTTATTAGGTCTTTGAAATGCACACCAAGCAAATGAAAGCACTTGGAAAATATTGTCCCACACTTACTATAAAAATGATACATACATTCACCCGTTAGAGGATACAGAAAGCATCTGATTCAATAACCAGTGTAAAATATAAGTAGTCAAATGCTTAAAGTTCAGTTGAATCACTTTACAGTAACCAGGAAACAGTTCTAACACTTAGTAAGTCAAGCCCTCAAATGGTTGGGGCCTTGTGCCCTAAACTCAATTTCAAAGTTACACTTTTCTGGAAGGTTTACTATGTGATTGGACAAGGCCAGTGGTTAAGATTCAAAGTTCAAAAAGATAAGGAAAAGTTCAGGTAAGTAACTCACTCAATACCAGTATACTAGGGTACACCTAAGAAGGGAGTGAGATGTGGGACAGGATTTGACGCACATGTATCCCAATGGAGAAAGGGGAGGAAGAGCGAGTAGGGAAACCGTTATGTTATTTAACCCCCTGCACCCAGACTCAGATTTGTCCAGAGGCCACTGTTGAGATTCCGTTGTGCTTGGTCCGGTTGAGGGAGGCCCATGGGTCGCGATCTTCAATTGACGAACAAAGTAGTCGGCCCTGTATGCTTCCAATGATGCGAGGAGGCTGAAAATACAGGAACAGGCATCCTGAGGTACAACCTTAAGATACTCTAAGCTATAAGGATGCACTCGGGACGGCAGCTGCTGCAGAGAGGTAACCCAGGAGAGAGCTGGTCAGCCCACCGGTTGTTCCAGGGACACTTCCAAAAGGGTCTGAGCTCAGGCAGAGGAGTGGGGTGGGGTTTCACTGGTGTTGCTGCTGGTCAACTGCAGTAGTAAGTGGGTCATCAGCAGGCTGCACTTCTTCATAAGGGTCTTCGATCCAACTATGATCTGTCAAATGCCTGCAGCATGAGTCCTTTTATCCAGGATTTAGACTGGAAGCTCGCCCAGGTCCACCAATGGTAAGAATCTGCATCATTCAAACTGGTAGGGGCTTATCCATTCATCTATAGTCACTGGCCACAACTTCTGCCTAGCAACAGACATTCAAGAACCAGGATGTGCACTGGGACCAGACAGCCCCACTACCCACATCAAGGTTAATTCACAGACCACCCCTTAGCCTTAACAAGCAGCACCTTTCCCAGGTAAAAGGCATTTGCTATATTGAAATTCTGGACCTGAGAGGGCAGGAAGAATGCCAAAGAACATTATGGTCAAAAGACAGGTGAAAATCCGCTGGCACTGCCATTTTAGAGTGCTAGCCACTCTTAGTAGCAAGTTCTGGTGATTGCAAAAGTGCACAAGTAAAACGTTCAAAACACGGTACGAAAATATCTGCTGCTACCATCTCATCCTGGACACATTTTATTTGTAACCCAAACGTTACAAGAAAAAGATAAAAGGTTACAAAGTATACTAACCACGTGATGTGTGCAGTTGTTAAATGCAAGAAATCCACAAAGAGAGATATAGTCGCTCAGCACTGATAGCGTTTTGGACTGATCAATCTCCCAGTAGAAATGAGCACAAAGCAAGGGGAGTAAAGCAGAAGGCTTCACCTAACTCCAAAAAGTCAGAACAGGAGTCAAAACAAAGCAAAAAGGAAGGGTTTCCCACAGAAATCTATGTGTGGAAAACAGCAACAACAATCTTTCCTAATAATCCCCAAACCGATGGTGAAATTCTGGAATTCAAGAGTATGCAGTCTGGTGGGTCACTTGAGGCTGAAAATATTCAGGTTCTCAGACCTTCTCCAACTATTGGTCAGTCAGTCATCAGTCCTTCCAGAGGTTATAAGTTACTCACCGTAGTGACTAGTCCCCTTTCCTCCATACTGCATGGGCGTCCCTTCCAAGGGAAGGGACAGGAGACGGAACCTTTTTCACGAGAAAAAAAACCTTCTTCCCCTTTAAATTTAGAGGCACACAGGGGTGCGGCCCAGGGAGCATGCGCTGCCCTGACTCCGCCGCCACACCTCAGTCCCCAATGACGCGTCGACAAAAGATTTAACATTGCCTAATGGCACCAGTATTATTAGGGGGGGAGGTTGGTGGGACGTATGGAGGAAAGGGGTCTAAGTCACTACAGTGAGTAACTTATAATTACTCTGACGTCCCGTCCACCTTTCCTCCATACTGAATGATCGATTACAACTGAATGTAGCCCCAGGGTGGAGAAGAGAACATCCTTAAGCAAATAGGTTCCTGAGAACCGCCTGTCCAAAAGCCGCATCAGATCTAGAGCCGGCATCCAAACAGTAATGCTTGCAGAAAGCCGATGGAGTGGCCCAAGTGGCCGCCCTGCTTATGACTTGCTAAGGGACATGGCGCTGGAATGCGATGGCCGTTGCATTGGCCCCGACTGCGTGGGCATGCATGTTGGCCGGGAGCGGCTTGTGCTAGCCCTCATACGCTTCCTTGATGGCGGAGACCATCCAGCGGGATATGGAAGCCTTGGAGGCTTGATAGCCTGGTCTTGAGCCTCCGAAAGTGACAAACAGGGCGTCCGATTTGCGGAAGCCCTTGGTCCTGTCCAAGTAGAATTTCAGGGCATGTCTGACATCCAGGCAGTGCAGCACTCTCTGTGCTTCGTCCTTGGGATCGGGAAAAAACATAGGAAGGACTATTTCCTTGTTCAAGTGGAACGCAGACGGCACCTTGGGCAGAAAGGCTGGGTGTGTCCACAGGACTTTTTCCTTGTGAAAGGTAGTGCATGGTTCTGAGACAAACAGCGCCTGGATTTGCTGACTCTACGAGCCAAGGTGAGGCCTACTAGTAAGGCCTTCCTGATGGTGACCACCCTGAGGTCCGCGGACGCCATTGGCTCGAACGGTTTGTGCGCCAGGGCGCCCAAGACTATGTTAAGGTCCCACACAGGGTGCAGCCTCTTGACGGGCGGGTAGAGCCTCGCGAGTCCCGTCAGATGTTTCTTGATGATAGGACTGGAGGAGGAGTGGATGCCTTCCTCAGAGTTCCTGTCAGCTCCGATGGCTGCGAGGTATATACGGCAGGTGTCCACCTGCACGCCGGAGTGGGTGAGGTGCGCCGAGAAGGAGAGCACGTCGTCCAAGGTGCACACCAGGGGATACATTTCCTTGGAGTCTGCCCAGTGGCAGAATCTGGTCCATTTGCTTTTGTACTGAGCCCTGGTGGCTTTGCTCCTGGCTCCCTGTATGATCTCCAGATTGGCCTGTGAGAGGCTGAGGTGCCGCAGCGGTACCTGCTCAGGTACCACGCTGTGAGGGCTAGTTTCTGTGGCGCTGGGTGGATGACTCTGCCCCCCTGCTGTGCCAGATGATGTGCTGGGCCCATCTGAAGGTGAATCGGGGGCAACTCCGAGAGACTGAGCAGCTCTGAAAACCATGGCCTGGCCGACCACCATGGAGCGATTAGAATGATGAGGAGTTGGCAAGACTCCTTGATTTTGCAAATTACTCTGTGAATCAGCGGCGTGGGCAGAAAGGTGTAGGCCTTCATGCCAGTCCACTGGAGGTGAATGCGTCACCCAGGGAGTCAGGGGCCTGAGGAGATATTGGCACTACCATGCTGAGGTCACTCCTCTCCTGAGGAAGTGGGTGGTGGCCCTCTTGATAGCCGATATTTTGACCTCCGAAGAAAATACCTCCTCAGAGCACGTGTCGTGTGAGGACTTCTGCCAGAACCCCCTCTGCCGGTTGCTCGACCTCAGGTTGGGATAGGCCCAGATACTCCGGCAGCCCAGCAAGACGTTCGTGGAAGGCCCTGGCTGAGGATGGCGTGTCCGGATCCTCCTCATCCGTATCCTGTGGATCAAGGGGATCCTGTGGAGGAGGAGTAGTTGGCACCGGAGGCTGGGGTACAGGGACCGTGGCCGGAAGCGGCGGAGGCTGGTACGGAGCTGCCTGAGGAGACGGAGGAGGCGGCTGCGCCAGGGCCTGGGGCACCGGCGGAGGAGTCTGGTGCTGCTAGCATTGCTGGAAGGACTTCCCTGATGGCGTCTTTGAGTATAACCCCCATCCGAGGTGACTTCATGAGGCCGAGGAACCTCTGGAAGAAACCCTCTTCGCTGGCCGAGGAGGTGGCAGGGGGTGCTGACGGGGTAGCGGGGAGCTGTTGGAGCCGCTGCGTATCCTGCCCATATGGACGCAAAGGAAAGCTGCCCGGAGCAAAAGAGGGGTAGGTTGTAGGCCACATACCTGGTTGAGGCCAGTCCCACCTCGACACTCATTCTTTGCCGAATTCCTAGAATGGCGTTGGATGGGTGCCTCTGTCTGGTGCAGCAGCCATTTTGTTGAGCTGCCAGCCACGTGCCTGCGATTCATTGCTCGGCCCGCTGGGCCCAGCCTCTTCCAAGACTCTTGCATGTTGACCTTGAGGCCTACCCGGCTCCTCATGCCTAGGCCCAGTAGGTGTGACACCCTCGACCAGGGGGTCGGTAGAGCTGCATTTAGGCCCCCCCTCGGACGTATTGCCGGTACAAGGGCAGAGCCCCTCGGGTGAAGATCGGTAAAAGAACTTTCCGGTCTCTCAACGCTGTCACCGGGAGGATCCGAGGATCCCTCGGCCCGGGTCCGGTAGCTGCAGCAGCCTCGGTGCACATGCTGGTAGAAGGATCTGACCGGTCCCTCCCGCACGGGAAAGTTCCTGGGAAGGAGTCTCCCTTGCGGGGTGCGATGGAGAATATAGGCCCTACCTTGGGCTTGGTTCGATGTTTCACAAAGTTCTTGAGGTCCTCTGGAGGCGACTTCCTCGGAGGCTGTCGCGGAGGAGGGGGACTGGAAAAAGCCCTTATTCCCCCCACCCCCTTTTTTTTGCTTGCGCCGGTTCTGAGACAGCAAGTGGTCCGGCTGCCTGGATCTCCGTTCCTGGAAGCCGCTGAACCCTCCATACATACAACCCCTGTCTGAGCGCTGCTGAGATTGGGTGTGGCCTTTGTCAGGATGGATAAAGACTTGGCCATTTGTGAGCTGTTTTTCTTTTTGTCCAGCTCTTCGCCCGTGGAGTAGTGGAAAAGGTACCCCCCTAACCCCCTCGAACGGTAGATCTAATGTGTGTTCCTGGACGTCCAGATTGTATTTTGTTGCCCAGAGCCAGGCTGTCCTTCTCATGTCCGTGGCGAATCAGATGGCACGGCCAGAGGTGTCAATATGGCCACAGTGGATTCCATGAGGTCATGCGCCACCAGTTTGTCTCGGCTAGCCCCTCCTTAAAGCGTGATTGGCTCTGAGTGGGGAGTTCCGGGAGGAAGTCTGCAATTTCTGCCATAATCTTTGGTTGGCGGCAGCCAGCATGGCATCAGTGTTGGCGTGACAAAGATGAAAGGACGTGTTGGAATAGAGCATCTTACCATACGCCTCCAAGATATTCTCCTCCTTGCCTAGCAGCGCCGCAGAGGAGGAGGCCGAGGACGACAGAGTCTTGTAGTATAGTGATGCCGCAGCGATCACCGAGAAGTGTGGCTGAGGATGGGGCGAGAGCAAGAGTGTATCCCCCCCCCCCCTCCACCTGCCTGTACTTGGCGTCCAGGCGTCGATTGACTTGCTGGGCCGAGTGGGGTTTGAGCCAGCCCTTCTTGGCCAGGGAGACTACATCGGTTTGCAGTGGAATCCCCGTTTTGGCAGAGTGGCGTGGAAGAGCTCCCTCCACCTGGCTAGTGTGTTCTTCAGTGCTTTCGAGGACAGTGAGCCACATGCTGAACAAGCTTAACTGTGGTCTGGGCCAAGGCAACGTAGGTAGAGAATGTGGGGGTATGAAGTTGGGAAGAGCCTGTTGCAGGATGGCAACCTGTGGAAGTCGACATGCGACAGGGAGGAGCGTGATGCCCGAGGACAGAGTGCCTGAATGATAAAAAGACCAAAAGAAAACAAAGAATTATCCGCACGTGGAATTACATGGCCAAAGCTAAACCCAGGAGCGCTGGTGAATTCAGACCGTTCCCGTCGACACGGAAAAGGGGACTGAGGTGTGGCGCCAGAGGGCGGAGTCAGGGCAGCGCAGGCACCCAGAGCCGCACCCCACGCACCTCTTAATTTAGGGGAAGAAGGTTTTTTCTGGTGAAAAAGGTTCTGTCTCCCGTCCCTTGGAAGGGATGCACATGCAGTATGGAGGAAAGGGGACAGGACGTAAAAGTAAGAGCAGTACTGCGTTTCAGTAAGGCAGCATGAGTCTGCACCATACCAGAATCCCTGAGCTTGGAGGTATGGTCCCTGAGCAGAACCCTAGGGTAGCTGGACTGATCTATTGACGACTTGCATATCATAAAAGATGCCAAAAAGATAATTGAAAAAAATGGTGGTCTTTCCACCATTTGGCCACAGGGAGAGGTGTTAATCGTCTATCTAATTCTTTAGATAATGTACTGTCACTACAGGTATGGATATAGCGGACATTCAGGTACATTCTTGCATGCCCTATATAGCAGACATTAGGACCTAAAGGAATTGAGACTCTCTCTCTTTCCAACCTTCAGTTCCACCTTCTGTTCATAATTGTACCATTACTCGCTCACACTGCATCTTCCCAATTCGGATTCCTTATCCTACCTTGCTCCATCTCCTCTTCCTTTAAGGGACCACCACACTATGTCATCACAACTCCCTCTCTACACTACCATCAGTGTTTATTTATTGACATCACACAGTATATACTCCTGCCTGCTTCTACCACACCCCAGGATCATGTTTGTGGCCCACTGCACCTATTCTATTGTAAGGCACCCACACACAGCAATGAACGGACTACTGACTGAACTATGTAAACAATCCCTAAATTAAAACAAATACAAAAGGAATAATGGCTGTCTCTCCAAAGTTTTGGGTAACTTGATCCTCTTTGGGGCATGAATGTGGTCTTGACAGGGGTAGCTAAGAAACTCTTCAAACCTATGCCTTCAGCAGAACTAAGACCTTTGGTTGAAAGAAGGCTATGCTAGTCGCATTTCTTGCTTTAGAGTGTCAGGTGAGTGAGCTGCAGGCACAGTCAGAGTTACCCTTAACACCCTTTCACATACACATTGTGATTTTAAGGTTGCACACTTCTTTCATTACCATAGTTTTGCTGATGTTCATTTAAAATCAGGACATTATTTGCAGAATCTTTTTGCAAAGTATACATCGGAAGGAAAGAGGACCCTGGACAACCTGGATGTGCACAAGACGCTAAGGGTCTATTTGAACAAGGCAAAGGTTGTCAGATCACAAGGCCATCTTTCTTCGCATATGGAGATGCCACTCTGGGCAAGCAGGTAGCGAAAGGTCTTTGGATCACAAGGCCGTCTGTGACACCATCCAATTGTATACCCTCAGCTGTGCAAATTGATCTGTTCTATTCTACGTTGAGAAGATATCACCAGAGGATCCATGGACGGAGTACAATAGTGAATATGCCACCAGTTAGGAAATATTAATCTTTGACGCTTTTCCTCCATTGATATGATATATGATATGTGATATGTGATGTGGCATTTATAACGTGCCTATACACAAGTGTTTCAAGGCGCGACGAGGCAAGGGGGGGGACACAAAGGGAGGACAGACAACGATCCGACTAGGCCAGGTGTCATTCAGATTGCACAAGTACATGGGAAGGGGGGGGGGGGAAAGAGTGCGCGTGGGGGGGGGGGAGGGAGAGGGGACAGTGCAATAAATGGGCAGTGGAATAGATAAGATAAATAAACACATGAAACAGCCAGCTGGTGGCAAGTGCAGGGAAGTGCAGACATAAGTGCTGGAAGGGGGACTGAAGGGATACAGAAAGAACTGTCCCCAAGCGCAGGGGTTGCCAGGGAGGCAGTGCAGGTGGGCAGTTGACGGGGCCTGGGCCAAAGATCAGAAAAAGGGTGGCCAGGTAACCAGCGCAATTTCAGTCAGGAATTCAACAAGGGAGGGGAGGAGAGAAAGCAGAAGCAAAGAGGAAGGTTTTGAGGTATTTCCGGAACTGGAGATGGTTCTCCTCGAGTTTCAGGGAGGCAGGAAGACTGTTCCAGAGAGGCCCCTGCCGAAGAGTGATTTGCCACCAACTCGTTGCTTGGAGAAGCGACTGACCCTGAGGGAGTTGGAGGCAGATGAGCGAAGAGCTCGAGAAGGAAGATATTTGGGAAGAGAGAGTTGAAGGTATTGCGGCCCCAGACCTCAGAAGGCCTTGTGTACAATGCAGACTGTTTTGAATTTAATCCTCGCAGCCACTCGGAGCCTTTGCAGAGATTTCAGTCCTGGAGAGATACGATCCCTGGGCTTGAGGCCAAGGACAAGTCTCGCAGTGCTGTTCTGGATAAGTTGCAGAGGGCGGAGAGTGGAGGCAGGAAGATTTAGATAGAGGCTGTTACAGTAGTCCAGCTTGGAGAGGACCAGGGCTCTGGAGATAGTGAGCTTCTGGGGGAAGGAGAGGAAAGGAAGAATACCTCTAAGTAGGTGCAGCTGGTAGTGTGACTTCTTAGAGACGCCAGAGATGTGAGGGGAGAAGGAGAGTGCAGAGTCGAAGATGACCCCAAGGTTTTTAGCCTTGCAGGTGGGAGTGGGAGGAGGGCCAAGAGAGGCCGGTCAGAGAGCTGCAGGGAAGGAGGGAGTGGGTATGCCGATGAGTAGAATCTCAGTCTTACTGGCATTAAGGCAGAGGTCGTTGGCGGCACACCATTCCTGGATGGCAGACAGACAGTCAGAGATGAGGGGAGGAGAGGAGGAGGAGGAGGAGGAGGCCGAGGGTAGCCTGAAAATGAGCTGGGAATCATCCTCATAGCACTGAAAGTTGGGACAGAGAGCGGCGATGCAGTGGGCAAGGAGTGCCAGGTATTGGTTGAACAGCCAGGGAGAGAGGTTAGATCCCTGGGGGACACCACAGGGAGAGAAAAAGATGTCGGAGAGGAAGGACCCAAGTTGGACCTGGGAGGGTCGGTCAGAGAGGAAAGAAGTCAGCCACGCCAGAGCCTGACCAGTGATACCCAGGTTAACACGGAGACGGTTGGCAGGATGGCATGGTTGACATTGTTAAAGGCAGAAGAGAGATCAAGCAGGATAAGGACGCAAGGGGTGTTAGAGTTGAGGTTGGAGAGCAGGTCGTCACGGATTTTCAGGATAGCAGTTTCCGTGCTTCTGGCAGCTCTGAAGGCAGACTGATGGTCATGAAGACAACCAACAGATTCAGTGTGGAGATTGAGCTGGGAGATGGCCAGTTTCTCCAGGAGCTTGCCCAGGAAGGGAGTTATGGAGATTGGGCGATAGTTAGCCGGGCAGGAGGGGTCGGCAGAGGGTTTCTTAAGAGGGTGCACAAGGGAGTGCTTCAGGGAGGAAGGGAAGACTCCAGTGGTGATGGAGTGATTGCAGAAATCCACCAGGGCAGGAGCCAGGGAGTCGATGTGATCCTTGATAGTTTTGGAGGAACAGGGGTGAACCTGTTTCGACGAGACTAGATCGGACTTGTCTAGAAACCTCGTCTGGAGATAAAAGAGGAAAGGTAGAGAAGGAAGGAGGAGGAGGGGTGGCTGCAGAAGGGCCAAAGGAAGAGCAGGGAGTAGCGGGAGGGGAATGAGAGGAGAGTGAGGACAGGATGTCCTGAGTTTTAGAAATGAAGTGAGAAGCCAGTGCCGTTCAGAGGGCCTGGGAAGGGACAGGAGAGGTAGAGACTGCAGCAGGATTGGCGAGTTCCTTGCAGATTTTAAAGAGTTCAGCCAAGTTGTTAGATGCCGCAGAGACGCAGGCTTGGATATGAGCTCTCTTCTTGGTGAGGACAGAGAGCCGGTATTGCCTCTGCAGCAGGCGGCAGGCCAGTTAGTCAGAGGATGAACTTGAAGCACGCCATTTCCTCTTGGCAACCCTACACTTGCGTTTTAGGGTGATGAGGTCCGAGTCATACCAGGAGTTGCACTTGGCTTTGGGCTTCAGGCGGATTCTCATGACAGGGGCAAGGATATCAAGGGTATCAGATATAGCAGAGTGGAGCGTGGAGAGGGCTGTGTCAGGGTGGGAGTCAGCCAGGAGGGAGGAGGGGGTGAGAAGGCGGCAGCGAACACCTCAACTGACACGCGCTTCATGGGTCGGGTGACCGAGAAGGTGGGTGGCAGTGTCGGAGGTGGCTTGGCCTGCAGGGTAGGGATGGTGAGGTGGGATGATAGGAGGAAAGTGGTTACTCCAGGAGAGAGGGGTGGAGAGAGGGACAGAGAGGGGAAGGTCTGAAGAGATCAGAACATCTAGAGTGTGCCCTGCAGAGTGAGTCGGGCCAGAGGGGAGAATGTTGAGTGAGAGAGAGTTGCAGAGGTTGCGAAAGAACTTAGAGGGGGGACAGGAGGCATCCAGGTGGATGTTGAAGTCTCCAAGAAGGAGGAGTTGAGTGGTTGAGGCCAGGAGTGAGGAGGAGAGGTCCGCCCACTCAGAGAGGAAGGAAGAAACCTGACCAGGTGGCCGATAGATAGTAGCCACTGTAAGGGAATGGCTAGGCGAGAGAGAGAGCCTGCAGACGAGGCATTCGAAAGAGGAGTAGGCCTCCGTAGGAATGACAGAGGCAGGAATCCACTCAGGGAAGATAAGGGCTACGCCCCCACCAGATCGGTTGGGCCTGGGCGCGGAGAGGATCTTGTAGCCATCAGGTAGGAGCGTGTCAAAGCTGGTGACAGAGCTGGCCGTAAACCAGGTCTCAGTGAGACAGAGGACCTCGAGGTCAAGTTCTTCAAGAAGGCGGCAGATATCAGAGGAGTGTTTGACAGCGGAGCAGGAGTTAAGAGTGGCAATGTGGAGAAGGTTGCCGTCCTTGAAGGACTTCCGGGGCGGGGTACAGATCGGAGGTACGCCCTGCGGAAGTGTAGAAGGTGGCAGAGAGGGAGGGGGAAGGCAAGGTAGCCAAGGAAAGGGGGGAGGGGACAGCAGGAGAAGAAAGGAAGTTGATGAGGCGCGGAAAGCGTCTATCAAAGAGATGAAGGTTGGCCTGAGGGCCTTGGACCAAGATGGTCCCATTAGAGTAGACATTAATGATGACCTTAGAGGATAGGAAGAAGGCCAGGAGGGCATCCCGACGGGTACCACCATTAATGGTAGAAGAGGGGAAAGGAGAAAGAACAGAGACCATATGCAGGGTCAATAGATCTGGAGAAGGAACAACAAAGAGGATGTCGGTGAGAGTTTCCTTGGAGGAGGCACTGATGTAGGTGTCAGCGATAGTGAGGCCTGGGTTGGAGACCAGGATGTCCTTTTTAAACTTTTTCCTACCGGACTTAGTGAGGAGAGCAGGATAGTCAATAGTGAAACAGTTTGAAAAGATAGGGGAGACAGAGAGCACCATAGAGTAGGTGAGAGAGGAGGGAGTCCAAGGGGTAGACAGACAAGTCAGCGAGAGGCAAGTGCGCAGGAGAGTGGCACAGGATGACGGCACTTAGGAGGCGAGCGCAAGAAAGGCACAGGACATTCTAAGACAGGAAAGAAGCCAAACCTAAATTTAGAATCCTAAAGAGGGAGAAAAGGCCTAGGTTTCACAGGGCAACTTTAAATATGGTGACAGTGCTTGTTATACAGGTAAAATCACACCTAAATTTGAGAATCCTAAAGAGGATTGTCCGATATGTACTCATCGCAATGGTGGAAAATCAAACTGTATGAAAAAGATAGGCCCCTAATCTCGCAGATGAAAATTATCATGAGAAAATATTGTGGCTTTTCCATATTACCTGAACTACAATTTTATTTACTTAAAGTGGAACCAGGCACACTATATTTTCTTGATATATGTCTTTATGAAATTGAAGATGTTCTTGATTCATTACAAGGTGGCATATGGAAGCAAGTATTGGGTTTGGCCACTTCATAAAACATGAAATAGGACTCCTTCCTCCATCTGTAAAATGGCATTGGCGGATGCTTAATAATTATGTCAAGTACCTAAAACCACCTGCTAATAGTCTCTATGAAGATCTAAGCAATCAGGTGCTGCTTAAACACCCACCGTCCATATTAGCATTTGTGGAAAAAATGAAGGATATTATGTCCTCTACGCTTATCCCAGAAGAACATCTAATTTTGGGTTTACCTAGCTGCAAAAGGAAAATGCAGCTATATTATTGTTGCTGTCAATCGGACAGAATAGGCAGGTATATCACGTTTCAGGAATATGCTCAGATTAGAAGGAAATGGGGTGCTTGTCCGAGCTATCTTATGCAATTTCCATCAGCTTCTGGTAGACATCTATACCTCCGCTTCAAACTGAACCAATTTCATACGAATTAAAGATTAGCCCAATGGGGAAGATGCAATGAATCAACAAAACCAGGTGCTTGTAGATTCTGTCAGAAGGTTACTATGGTTGAATCTTTACAACATCTGGTTGTTTTCTGTGATTATTTCGAGATTTTGAGACTTAGTACTCTTGGATCCTACTTTGATCCCTCTTCATTGCTGGCGAGAATGACCCTGTGGTCTAGGTGTATGATAGGAAATAGTACTAAAATGACTATGAAATTGACTATGCTACTGTGTGAAATTGACAAGAAATTGAAAGAAATGAATCTTTTATGTACATAGCATAAAATCACCAACAATTAAGGTTAAAACGGATATTATGATCTGGATAAGTGCATTTTTAGTTTTGTCATGTCTATGATTAATTTATTTAAAAAAAGGAAATGTGACTTATCACATATGAATTGTAGCAAAAGAATTGTGCTTATTCGCAAGGAAAAAAAATTAGAAATATGTTTTTAATACTGTTGTAAATATGTGTCTATAATCTTGTATTTTTTTATTGTTTCTGTAAATTGTAAAGGTTTGTAATCTTACAAAATACAATAAAATACAATAAAAAAAAAAGATAAAGAGGGAGAAAGGCCTAGGTTTCACAGGGCAACTTTAAATACGGTGACCGTGCATAGTTGAAACAAGTGAGATCGCAGCCGAGTTAGTGGGTAAAACCATGTGGACACAGGACTCCTCGTGCCTACACCAAAGTTTTGCTATGGCTTGAACCCAATCCTGACTTTGGGGGTTAAATACAATCTTTTTGCTTTACTTTCTGTGCTCAACTGAGCATATCTCTTTTGTCAGCCCTTTTCATTACGAGCGTAGGGGGGCCATGTCCCCTTTGTGAGATTAGTTTGTCATTTTACTGTAGCACATATAACCTTAGAGTAGGAGTATGAAACCTTTGGCTCACCAGATGTTTTGGACTACACTTCACTTGATATCTGACTATTGCCTAAGCTGGTTAGGAATGATGGAAGTTGTAGTCCAAAACATCTGGAGAGCCAAAGGTTGCAGACCCCTGCCTTAGAGTGAAGTGCTGTCAATCCTTTTTCTTTTCTGACATTTTTGCAACTTTTAAGTTGTGTCCAGGACGGGCTGGTGACAGCAGATCTTTTATCACTGTTTTTGTTTAACATGCAGTCAACAAGACTGACCATGTTAGTTTGAATGGTGCCATTGCTTACCGCCGGAATGCTGAGCAGCAGCCATCCAGCCTAAATTTGAGATAAAAGGAAGTGTTCTGCTGACGTTCCTGAGATCATCAACTGAAGCCAGCACCCCAAAGAAGATGAGTAACGTGCTGAGGAGCCAAAGACCTCTGTTGATGAGGACCAGCATTGCCCTCAGCAAAGTCCCGGTGAAGCCTTGCCTCTCAGCAACAATCCACAGATGACACTTATCAGTGCTTCGCCCCGTGGGTGAGTGGGACTAACTAGCCCAGACCCTATGCACATGGGTTCTGCCATCAGAAGCTTTAGGGAGCGTCCCGACATTTTTTGTGTGAAGACCAGCTTCGTCCAATGAATCGTCGATGTGCCCAGTTGCAGCTTGGAACTCCACGTGCCCTCGACCTGTGGTCTAAAAGCAGTCTTCGACATGAAGAGGGGCCTTCCTGGAGCTTTGTCTTCTTCGTTGATAAAGAGCTTCGATTGCTGCACTTCGGGTCTGAATTCTGGGCAGGAACTTGCATACCTCTTTCCGCCCTCCCCACGCCATACAGTGTGTATGGGCGTAATGCCCACTCCCTAACTCTACCTTGCCTGGTCACGATTGGTGAAGTTCTTAACCCTCTGATTAACTGTCCTTAACTACTTGTACCTACCCTTCAATCCTTTTAAGTGCATTTATTCTGAAATTATTAATCAACTGTTATATGTGACTTAGAACTCCCCAAACAGGTACTTGCCTGGAAAAGTGACTCAGATTTACCTGGTAGAGAAAGACTTAAGAGATAGGTGCCTTGTAATTAGAAGGCAAGGGATCATGTTTACTTGCATATGTACAGTTATTCTTCACTTTCCTACTTTTTAAACATTTGTTTTAATGTTCTTGCCTGAACATTTGCTACTGTTAGAAGTGTAAAGTGTGTGTTTATGGGGTGATTAAGGAATAGATATTTACCTTTTACTTTAAATGCTTAGCAAATTTAAAAAGGTCTAATATAGTTTTTAAACTCCGTTTTGCTTGATTTATTGCAGTGGTCTATGTTGGATACACTGTACTACTACACTACCCCCCCATAGCTCGTGAAGTCTGCCTTACTGCTCGGTCCACACTACCTTGAGAGTTTGGTTAGACCCAAGTGTCAAAAACCCCGTTCATGAATTAGGGTGGTCTCTCAGAACCCTCCTACACAGCTGGTTCTGGAAACCCATATGAACATAACCCTACCACCAGGTTCTCACATGGACTCCACTGTTGTCAGTTTGGTGTCAAGGCCATCCAGCTTTGTACGTAGGGTGTTAATGGAGATTAGAAGCATTCTTTCTCCAGAACATCACAGTTCATCAAGACCCTCTACCTTTAGACTGGCATCTGCCCTGCTAATGTGATTGGGGTTAAAAAAGTCAGAAGATCGCTCCTCCGTTAATCTTCCTGGAGCATCACAGTAAATGGTAAACCCTTCACTGGGGTACACACAGCAGAGTGAAATACACCCCATCAGTCACCAGAATTTCCAGGAGCCTAGTTAACTTATCAAAGTCCAGGGAGGGGGTGTTGGGTGTCAGGGAATGCTTGAAATTGTCACATCCCCTTCTATGTATACCCACGACCTCTTGCCATATCAACAGTCATTCACCAGGCACTGCAAACCTACTCTCAGATGCACTATGGTCTCTTTTCTCATGCCTGTAGCACTCCTGGCCCGTCTGTGGCGGTCTCTCCTCCTCATCAACCCTGACAATGTCTCTAGACAAGTCCGATCTATGAAAATCTCGTCAAAGCAGGTTCTCCCCTGCTCCTCCAGAACCATTAAGGATCACAGTGACACCTTTGCTCCAGCCTTGGCTGATTTCTGTAATCACTCCTTTGCCGGTGGGCCCTTCTCGTCGCCCTTCAAGCACTCCCTTCTGCACCTCCTTAAGAAGCCCTCTGCCAATCCTTCCTCTCCAGCTAACTATCACCCGATCTCCATCACCCCTTTCCTAGGCAAACTCCTGGAAAAGCTGGCCATCTCCCAGCTTAATCTGCAGACTGAATCTGTTGGTTGTCTCCACGACCACCAGTTTGGCTTCAGATCTGCCAGAAGCATGGAAACTGGTCTCCTGAACACCCATGAGGACCTGCTTGCTAATCTGGACTCTAATATTCCTTCTTTCCTCATTCTCCTTGATCTATCCCCTGCTTTTGATACAGTCAACCATGCCATCCTGCACAATCACCTCCGTGATAACCTGGGTATCACTGACCGACCCTCTCAGGTCCAACTATGGTCCTTCCTCTCTTCTATCTCTCTCACTCACTACTTGTGGCACCTCATGCCCACAGCATTGCTACTTTCTGTTCCAACATTCAGTGTTAAGTGGATAACACCCAGCTCTCCTTCAGGCTCTGTTAGGCAGAATCCTGTGCAGTGCCCTTAGGGACCACTACACACAATTAAGACTACAGGTGGTGATACAAGTTTTACCTTTGGTACAAGCCTGTACTACTATGTCATAGTGGTAGCAGTGGCGGAGCAGCCAGGCCTATCTCAAGAGTATATGAGCAGTAGCAGAGATTACACAAAGGGACCACAATTACTGTGACTCAAGCAAACACTGACTCAAGGTTTCAGGTAGAAAAATATAACAACATTTTTAGACCATTCGTTATAAACACAACACTTCTATTAAACTTCAATAAAAACCACACGTTAAATATACTACAACTAACCAATTCACTTTGTACAGTAAGTCTCAGGGTAAGCACCCTGTGTTTGAATGAACCGGTGTTAGGCACAAAACACGTTACCGCATATTTGATTGCGATCACTTTTTGACAGTTCGGTCTACTAAATAAACACGTATCTGTGACATGAAATGCCACCGGGGCAAAAACACACTTAGCACCTGAGATACCCAGAGGGAGTTGGATGCAAAAATCACAGGCAATATTTTGGTTAGGCAGGCAGAATCAAGAAACACCCAGAGACAGGAGTTCAAAAGTCAAAGGGCCGGAGCCAGGGTCGAAGACACTGGGGCCAGTTGCCGAAGATCACACGGTCTAACAGTTCACGATTCAACGGAGCCAAAAATACTTTGATATTGTCAATGTTCGGAAGCAAAAGTTATAAGAAGGAGGGAAGACAAGGTCAAGCCTTGGGAATGAAGAAAAAGGGATTCACCCAGTTTCCTCAACAGAACACAGTACCTTGTTCCAATGGTGCAGCTGGTGCCCTGGCAGTTGTTCCTGTTGGTTTCCCGCAGACCCACGATTCCTGGAGCTTCGTCGTGAAGGAGGACGTCTGAAGGGGGTCTGCACCACACAGGGATGAGGCCGGTAGCAGCGACACGGAATAAAAGGTGCGCTCCTTAAAAACAGGTGAGGCTCTTCAGGAGGCTATCCGGACCACTACAGCAGTGTGCAGCGATTTCGACCACGGAAGAGGATCCTCTGGCTGTAGAAGATGCGCTGGTTATCCCCACAAAGCTCAAGGGAAGAAGACTCCGGACTGGATCGTTGAAGGGCAGATAGCTCAGGACTGCAGAAGGGCTTCATTGGGACGGGGTAGTAGCAGCAGCCGTCGTTCTCTCCGCTTCTCTTCGGTTCCTTGTAGTTCCAGTGGCGACTCTCTGACTTCTAGCCCAAGAGACCTGCCTTTTATGCGAAAAAACCCCATTCACGCAGCCTGGCTGTCAATCACACAGCAGGGGGGTTGTGCAGCCCGGACAACTACCCTGGCCAATCATGACAAAGTGTGACTTTGGTTTCCTAGGATACCCTGTGCAGGGGGCGACTACACCCCTCCCGCACATTCAGACCACCCAGACATCCAGGCGCCTTGAGGAGGGCTTCTGGGCAGAAGCCCGCCAAAAGACAGTGAACAAAGAAGGCGAACCTAGTTTGTCGCGCAAAGTAAAACACAAGAAGGACTTTAACAAAAAGAAATGGCGAATAAACCCAACCTGAGCCAAAAGAAAGACGATTTGGTCAAGCGGGTTTATGTTCGAGGCTAATATAATATCCAAGAACAGTACCACGTTTATCAAATATAATCACAGTAGAAAAGTTAGGGTAGATACCACTGCCACCAGCCAAGTCTAAATGTTAAAAGAGCGAAAGAGTGCTCTAGGAGGTACAGATAAAAAGGGATACGAGTTAACCCTTTCTAGTACTCCATGGAAGATGGGGTGTACTGGATCTGTGGTAGATTGACTAAGTAAAGTTAATGGTAACTTTACCCTTTTCTGGGGGACAGTAGTCGCCTCAGAAATGGAGTCGAGGGAAATCTCAAAGACAGCCCTGTGCCACGGCACTGAAGGTGCTGTGTGACAAACACAAAGAAGGGGGCTATTGAAGTGGTGTACTTCAGAGTCCACAAAAACAGATGGAAACACATAGCAAAACACAGTTAAGAGTGGGGGAAAAGCTCTCACTCTTACCAGGTGGAAAGAAATAAACTCCAGAAGTCCAGCAAAGCTGCTTGGGGACTCACTAGGTGAGGGAAATTAGCCATAAATGAGCATTCTCCCCAACAGGCTCCCCTCAGCCACCTCTGCTCCTTTCCCCCCTCGGTCTCCAACTTCCCCCCTCTCTCTCCCCCTTACCCCGCCCTCTCCCCCTTACCCCGCCCTCTCCCCCTTACCCCGCCCTCTCCCCCTTACCCCGCCCTCTCCCCCTCTCCCCCCTCTCCCCCTTGCCCCGCCCTCTCCCCCTCTCCCCCTCTCTCCCTCTCTCCCTCTCTCCCTCCTCTTTCCTGTGAAGCTAAGAACCTTGGTGTCCTCTTCGACTCCACCCTCTCCTTACATCTCCGACGTCTCTACGAAGTAAAACTATCAACTGCACCTCCTCAGAGGTATTCTTCCTTTTCTCACTTTCCCCCAGAAGCTCACTGACTCCGGAGCTCTAGTCCTCTCTAGGTTGGGCTACTGCAACAGCCTCTTTCTAAATCTGCATGCCTCTACTCTTTGGCCTTTACAACTTATCCCGAACAGGACTGCAAGACTTGTCCTTCGCTTCAAGCCCAGGGATCGTATCTATCCAGCTCTGAAATCTCTTAATTGGCTCCCTGTGGCCGCAAGTATCAGGTTCAAGACCCTTTGCATCATCCACAAGGCTTTCTGGGGCCTGGGACTGCACTTCCTCCAACTTTCTCCTCCTAAATGTCTTCCTTCTCTTGCTCTCCACTCATCCACCTCTGAGGGTCGGACGCTTCTCCAAGCACAGAGTGGGGGCCGGGGGGTGTTTACATCTCTCTCCTTGGCTGGGACCTCCCTCTGGAACAGCCTCCCTGACCCTCTCAAACTTGAGCAGAACCACCTCCGGTTCTGGCAGCAACTCAAGACCTACCTTTTTGCTTCCGCTTTCTCTCTTCCTCTCCCCTGCTGATGTCCCTGATTGCTCTGCGCACTTGTTACCTGGCTACCCTCCGAACTCGGGCCCAGGTTTCTGCATGTCCAGTTGCCCTCATACTGCCTCCAGGCTCCCGAAGCACTTAAGGGTATGTACCTGTAACCCTACAGTCCCTTCTCTCTGAACTTATGAGCCACCCGCTGGCTGCACTTATTGATTTACCTGCCCTTCACACCCAGCCCCCCACTGGCACTTCTCCCCTCACTCTTCCTCACACTTGTGCTTTCTGAATGACACAAGGCCTAGTAAGATCATTGTTTTGCCCTCCCTTTGTTTCCCCCCTCATTGTCTTGTTGTGCATGGAAACATTTCTGCACAGGCACGTTATAAATGCCATATCATAATCCCCTGCCCACGGCACACTGCAGCGGCCCCCTTGCCACCAACATGGTCATCCACAGGATTCCAAAGTCCCATGCCAACTCCCCCACACTTGTCTCTAACCAGTGAAATCAATACTTGACAGGTCTGGTTCCCTGTTCCACGGCCAGACAAGAGCCCAGAGCCTGAACATGCTTGCAAAGTCTCCAGTGGAGTGGCTCCACTTGCAGATCATGGGGACACTGCTTCTATTCTGAAATTTGGATTGATGTCTACTGGTGCTCAGTTACCTCTAATGCTTCTTCCATAATGATGGGGCTCCAGTGTAAAGATTGGCAGCTTCTGCTGGATTTGGCAGTGGAGCATCAACCCGCACATGTTTACAGAGATAACAGAATGGAAGTACACCACTGTGTTGCATCTGGCTTGAGAGGAATGCATTTATTATTATGTGTTTGAATCACTGAGCCTCCATGCAAGAGTCTAGAATGTTGACAACTGCAGAAGATGAATGACCGTTCAGTAAATGTATCAAGAAATGTTGGGTGAACGTGATGAGCAATTTTGAGAGAGTGCCAGAGAAAGCTGAGAGTGTCCGACGATGGACCAGTGGGTTTCTTTCAAGTCTACAACTGTACTGGAGTGTAACTGTTTTTCTTGAAACTACATGCAAGAAAAGCTATCTTCCTGTGTACCCGTTTGACTCCTGAACATACTTGAGAAAGAAGATGATTTACATTACATCACACGGGTTTGAAGTTTTTACCTTTGCCACTCAAACCCAAGTCCTTTGGTGTGGTTGCCTTTAAATTGGTGACTGCTCAAGTGTGAAGTGCAGCAAGGACAGTGGTCTTAGCCAAGGTCTCAGAGCAGGAGTTGTTCCTATTTTGATGAGGTCACAAAGGGACACAACACACACACACACACACACACACACACACGAAAGTTTGGCTCGGAATGTTCTGTATTTAAAGTTAAGCCAAAATCCTTTAAATGGTCTGCTCCTCCTTTGACCTGTAAATGGTCTTATTTGTGGCTGGACTATCCTTATTCCACTGAGGAACAAGTTACATACCCATGGTTTAGTTATTTTGACTGTATGTTCCTGCCACGTATTCCTCATCTTTGATATTCGATATCCAGCTTCAGTCACTTTGGAGGTTTTTTTTTCCACCAGAGGGCACTGTGCATCGATGGCGTCGACTCGATGTCCCTCGAGGGCCTCCGTCCCGAGGATGATTTCATCAAAGGCATATATAGCACACGCAGTGCCTGTTGGCTACAGTTCCGTTTTTCCCCCTTACAGTAGAAATGCCTGCATAACCATGGGAATTACCGTACTCGGCCTTGAAGGAACAAAAGCTGTAATAGCATGGGAAATTCTACTGTGGGGAAGGTTGAGAGGGTGATGATGAATACATGGCAAGAACATTACCAGGGGTAAGTAACTTGTCCTTCGAATGGATTGTGTCCTCCCACGTATTCCTCATCTTTGATAGACTCCCAAAGCAGTATTTCATTTGGTGGAGGGAGTAGGATTAGATTTTAATGGTTTTCATGAACCGAGTGCAGGACTGCTTTTCCAAAGTTACCATCCTGACCGAGGGAAAATTCCAGGCAGTAATACTTTGTGAACGTGTCGATAGTAGTCCACGTTGCCGCTTCACAAATATTTATCGGTACGCCCATTTAAAGGGCTGTAGAGGTAGCCATGCCCCTGGTTGAATGGGCCCTTAAAACTTCAGGAGGATCCTTTCATGCCAGCCTTTAACAATCTGAAATGGCCAGAATGATCCATCTGGATAAGGTCTGTTTAGTAACAGCCTAACCCAGTTTGTGGCCGGTATAGCCAATGAAAGGTTGATCATCAATACAGAGTTTTGACAGTCTAGATATATAAAAGTTTAAAAGCTCTATGAGGGTCTAACCTATGTAACCTCTCCTCCTTCTTGCCAGGATGAGAGGGGATAAAAAGAAGGGAAAACAGTTTTGTCCTATATGGAAATCAGAAATGATTTGGAGTAAAAATGAAGGTTTCACCCTTAGAACCCTGTGCTTATGAAAGATAGTAAAGGGTGGCTTGGTTGAAAGTGCCAGCAACTCACTCACTCTATGGGCTGATGTTAGAGCTACAAATAGAATGGTTGCAAAGGTTAACAACCTTAAGGGACGTGAGTTTAAAGGTTCAAAAGGTGCAAACATTAAACATCTTAGAAACAAATTAAGGTCCCAAACTGAAACCTGGAACTGAGATGGATGGTACACATTGGTAAGCCCCTTTAGACATTGTGTCACTAGTGGAATTTTGAAGTATGAACATTCCACTGATGAGTGCTTAAATATGGACAGCTCTGCCAAAAAGCCCCAGATTGGCTAAACATAGCAGAAAGGATAAAACATCAGATGTTTTACATAGAAAAGGATCTACATTCTTTTCTCTGCACCAGTTGCAGAATTTATTGCAACGGAAACCATACAAAGACTTTGCTGCTAGCCTTCTGGCCAAAAGTAAAATCTCCATTATGTCATCAGAGAGGTCCCAATCCTTGTGTCTCAGCCTTTCAGAAACCAAGCGTGAAGGTTGAGTATTTTGACCTCTGGATGGACAACCCAACCACACTCTCGCAAGAGAAGGTCCTCTCTTTGTGGAAGACGTATTGGAGGTCAGATGGACATGTCCAGACGGTCCAGGTACCACATCCTCTTGACCCAATCCGGGGCAATTAGGATCATGTCTTTCTCAAACTTTCTCAACCTCCTGATCACATGAGGAATGACAGGGACTGCAGGAAACGCGTACTTGAGTGCAAGTTCCCAGTCCACTGCAAACAAGTCTCCTAGAGCTCCTCTTGGAGGAAATTCCCTGGAGCAATACAGTTTGCACTTCCGGTTGAAACCGGCCACGAACAAATCCACTTGCGGGGTTCACCAAAGGGTGAAGATCTCTTGAAGGACTTCCTGAGCTAGTTCCCACTCGTGGGAGACTGTGCTCTGCCCGCTCAGAGCATCCACCGCCTTGTTCTCCTCTCTGGCTGGGTGAACTGCTGATAGGGAGATTCCTTCTTGAATTGCCCAATACCAGAGCTGCATTGCTTCTCTGCACAGTGGTAGGAACCCTACACCACCTCTCTTGTTGAGGTAGTACATAGCCACTGTGTTGTCGGTCATTAGCAGGACGTTATTTCCACGTACAGAGCAGAAAGGCATTAACCGCAAGTCTGATAGCCCTCAGCTCCAAAAGATTGATATGGAGTTTAGACTGACGGACAACAACGACCGCTGAATGTCAGATCGTTGGTGTGGACCCTCCACCCCGTGAGTGGCGTCCGTCACTACTGTTATCTCTGATCATGGTTGCAAACAAGGCTCTTCCTTCAGAATGTTGTCCTCGCAGGCCCACCACAGAAGATCCTGTGCGCCCCTGCTTGGAACCTGAAGTAGGTCCAACATCTTTCCTGAGAACTGGGACCACAGAGTTCTGAGAGCCCATTCAAGGGATCTCATTCTCAGGCGGGCCTCTAGCACCAGAAAAACGCAGGATGCCATGAGGCTGAGGAACCTCAAAAAAAAGAAAAAAAAAGAATCGAAGGCCGGAAAACACTGGGCACTTTGAAATTTGGTGACCATATGTAGAAAGTCTTGAGCCCTCACCTCGGGTGGCGAGCTCTTTCCAAAGGATGTATCCAGAACAGCTCTGATGACTTGGAGTTTCTGAGAAGGTGTCATATGGGACTTCTTGTAATTGAGGGAGAAGCCCAGTCTGTGAAGGGAGTAGCAGGTGACATTGAGATGATCCAGGACTTGTTTGGGAGAACATGGCCTGATCAGCCAATTGTCCAGGTAGGGGTAGACATGAATCCCCCCCCCTCTCCTGAGATTCGCTGCCACTACCGCTATCAGTTTGGTGAAAACCCTTGGACGGAGGTCAGCCCGAATGGCAGAACTTGAAATTGATAATGAGAACCGCCAACTGCGAATCTCGGGTATTTTCTTGAGATCGATGAAAATAAGGTCCAATGACACCAGCCAATCCTGTAATTGGAGGGCCTGAAGGATCTGAGAAAGTGAGACCATCTTGAACTTGTCCTTCCGAGGAACTTTGCTTTAGCAAAACAAAAAGGTGATGGCTGGAAGGTTTTGAATTAATCATAACCACGGCCATATCTCTGGGCAACCCTCCAGACCATCGTTTTCAGCCTTCCAAGTCATTACGGAAGGGGAAAAACCATAGGCTTGGTCCTAACCGAAAAGGGGCAATCCAGCCCGAACTGGTAGGTCATATCCCTTCTGCACGAGACCACAAGCATCCCCAGACATATTTCAGCCTTGTTGGGCATCATTAGTGAGGAGTAGCTTGGGTCTCTAGGCCGGGCAGACTCTGAACCCACGTCTGGGCATACCCGTCCCACTCGGGGTGACTGTAGCAAAACAAAAAGGTGATGGCTGGAAGGCGTTGCACCTCTACCTCGTCCACTACGAGGGAATCTTCTTTGGCCTCTTTGACCAGCCATTCCTCTCGCCCTTCCAACTGAGGAGCAGTAGCAAAAAAAATCTACCCTCTAAGGTTGTCGACTAGGTTGAAAAGGCTGAGGTTGCCTAATGGCGGCACCTAAAGATTTGGCTGCTGCCTTCGAGGTCTGCAACTTGTCAAGACTCTCGTCAGCCTTGTTGCCAAAAAGGTGAGACCCATCAAAGGGCATGTTGAGAAGTCTAGATTGCACATCCGGTGCAAAACATGACTTCCGCAACCACGCAAACCTGCTCTTAACAATGCTAGTAGCCATGGCTCTGCTGATGCCGTCAGCAGAATCCAGACCTGACTGAAGAGACTCAGACATGGCTCCTTTGCCGTCTCTAACTATGGCTAAGAACCTGTCCCTTTCATCCCCTTCTGGAATGTGCTCTGCCGCCATGGAAATTCAGTCCCATAGAGTGAACGTACATTTTGCAAGGGCACATGGGGAGTTAGCAGATTTGAGAGCCATACTTCCTGCAGAAAATACCTTCCTTGCCCATCCATTTACTCTGTTGTCGTCCCCATCTGGAGGGATGGTAGGGTAAGCTGCTTGCTTAGATGTTGCAGTAGCTGCCTGTACCACCAGACTCTGGAGTGGGGTGTTACGACAGGTAGTCAGGGTCACTACACTTCTTGGTCAAGTTTTTATTTACAGCCCAATTAGTTTCCGCTGTTTCCCAATTCGTTGCCACTCTTTTTTGCAAGGCAATATGAAGCAGTAATATAGGATCGGACTGAGGACCCTTATCTAGGATGTCTGTTATATCATCCTGTTTGAATGGTAATGGAAGCCTACTCCACCCCATGTAGTCCACTACCTTGGACATGAGTTGTCAGTAGGACACATCAGCATGCTCCCCAGCCTCTGATCTCCCAAACTCAAGTGAGGTGTCCGTACACCCCACTTGCTGTCTGTAGGTTGTCATATAGGTCTCTCAACCTTGACTCATCTGCTATAAAACTCGGTTACATTTGGCGTACCAAATTGGAGGGAAAATGGAGCCTCATCTGAGGGTTAATTCTCCTCATATATTGAAGTAAGAGACTTAAAAAAAAGTATTTTCTTGGTAGAGGTACAGAGGTCTTCTCAGGTATTACAAACAATCTATTGGCACCATAGGCTTTAGTGGGGCTCTCGGTGTCGATGGCGCAGCTGGCAATGATGGCGCAGCTGGCAATGATGGCGCAGCTGGCAATGATGGCGCAGCTGGAGTCGAAGTCAACGTTGAGGGTTTGGATGGCGTCAAAGGTGTCGACGACCTTGACTTATGCTTTCGGCTAGGGTGATCCTTCGATGTTACGTCGTCGGATCGAGGCCTCGGCGGCTCCCAATGTGGATCGGGCCTTCATCCCGGCTTCCCACTCGCTGCAGTGGATTTTTTAGTTCGGCAAGATACCCTCTCAGGGTTTTCACAGTACCTTACAATGAAGAAAAAGATGCAGCTGAAGACTTCTGTTCCTGGCAGTTCCTGCAGATCTCACTGTTCCTGAGCCTCAGTCGTGGGGGCAAGTGGGAGGACGTCGGGGGACTCCTGCACTGCACTGGGACTTGTCAAAAAGCTGGCAAAGGGCAATTCTTCAATTCCGGTAGCTGTAGTCAAGCACACAAACTGGTGCCCTTCTCCCTGGTTATTCTGTTTCCTGCAGCACTCTTCAATCCATCAAAGGCGTAGGAACAAAGGGACCAAACCTGGTTTGGCGCACATACACAAACTCTAGAAGGACCTTTCCAAAAAGAAATGGGGAAACAAAGGACTGGGACCTGTTTTTACAGAGGGGGCTCAGACGCCATCTTGAAAAACATGGCTCCCGCGATTTAACGCTACCGTTGTTCGCGGTCGAGAAAAATCATGGTAGTTAATTGTAAAACCACTGCCACCAGCCATTTCGATAGGAAAGGGTAGCATTTGACTGCTACATGAGTTTCTAGACAATTTCACTTTACTTTCTCTGGGAAACAGTAGTACATCAGATAGAAGGTATTTAAACCTTGGGACAGCCTAAAAGGCTTCCCTGTGTCACTGTACTGAGGGTGCTATGTGACGCAAATGAAAAGATGATGCCTATGGAGTTGTCTAAAACTCCATAATCAAAGAACACAAGAGTAAAACACACATCAAAATACGAGAGAGTGGGGAAAAAAGGCTCACACTCTCTCCAGGTAAAAAAATCAAGTCCTCAAAATCCAGAATAGTTGCTGGGGGTCTCCAAGGTGAAGGACATTAGCACATTTATGTGAATTCTCCCTAACAACCAATGCAGTGTGAAAAAAGGACTAAACCAGTTATTTTTGGCTCTCTGCCTTTGTTGACCATCTTCCTCCCAGGTAGGGGCAGGAAATTACCATATATGATAATACTCTTTACAGGCTCTAACCAGAGAACGGGAAGGAGTCTGTGTGCTAGGAACTAGTTTGGTCTAGGTAAGTGGCTGAAGCCTGTCCCAATGCATATCCCAAATCAGAGCAATAAATAGCCAAACTGTGGTAGAGCCGTTTATCCAGGAGTGGATACCCAGTCAAAGTTTGCATGATGCAGATTCCCCCCCACCACTAATCCCTGATAGATCAGATGGGGCCACCCCCAGCCCGGGTTTCTGTGTATTGAGACAGGCTCTGGAGCCATTCAGGAAGGTGAACAATAGAATCAAGAAACCAAGTTACAAGAGGCTGCAGGACGATACTGGAAGAAATGCAATGACAACCATTGCGCACACAAACTACTGCAAAGTGAAGATCTGCTCTTTAACAAGTGAGCTCCTGCCAGGTGCCTCCCTTCCATGAACTGGTGGATCTAACCAGTTCAGAATTCTGCATCTCTGTTTGAGTCATCTAAGAGCGTCCTGTAGCGATCTCGCATCATCCAAAGTGAGGACTCCTCCTTTGCCGGGACCTCACAAGTCTGGGGCTGTACATCCATCCTGCACCGCAACCTCAATGTGGGCTCTGTATGTTGTAGCTTTGCTGTTGCACTCTAGTAGGAACAGGAGCCTTGCTGGAGCTAGTGCTTTCTCCCTTATTCTTGTGCCTGCAGACTCTTTGCTGGGTTAAGACTGCTTCTCGCGACTGTCATCCTTGTGGCTCTCCATCCTCATGGGAACCGAAGAAGAGGTCCCCCTTCACCCTCAACCCATGTCCCGTCTCGTGATCTTCAAAACCAAGAGGTCAACGGCCGACTTACCTGTACTGCCAGATCACTGGATCTAGGTGGCAAACTAAGCCACTTTTGCAATCATGACCCCTGCAACCCCGATGCTGCAACCAACAGTGAGCAATCATCCCCAAAGGCCTAGACTTACCTGGCTTGTTTTCCTTCTCGGTCGTAGTTCAAGTTACAGATTAGCATGCACGTTTTTGTGACCCTTCTGGGCCAGGTGCAGATGTATAGGGTGTAAAGTTCTCCTTAGCAGCCACCATTACATAACTCCCAGAATGCCCCTTTCTTAAACATGAAACCTATAATCTACATCATAATAAAAGAGTGACTATTATTCATTACCAAATTGAGCCCGTCTTCTCCCATAGGAAAACTTTCACTAACTTTTCAAACTCACACCAAAGCCACCTACATTTCAGTACTTAATTGAAATATTGTGAAATACTTGGTTCTTGTTTAGCGCTAGACTCTTTAAGCTTACTTATAAAACTACACGGCAACACCAGAATGTTGCAAGGTCCGTGATACATCACCTAACCTCTTTTTCCTCCCACGTTAGCTCTTGTAACAATACTGCATTGAACTGTATTGATTCAAAAGTGTAGTAGTGTCGCGATCCTACTCACCTGCCACCCAGCACCGCTATCTGCGCACATTCAGAGAGTTTATGGTAAATTTGCAAAGTTAAAACCTGCAAACTGCCTCTGCATTTATTTACTTGTTTTACCGCTGCAGTTTTGGACCAATCCAATTTCATGTTCCATTCCGGCTTTTGGGTCAACCCAGCAGATGCATTCTGGTATATGTATGATGTACAAACGGCAGAGGACTGGAGGAGGCTTACTAAATACATTTGTTTGCAGCAAGCTAATAAGAGCTGCAGAGGACCCGATTACATTCACCTGTTCCAAGCTACTGCAGGGTAGGCTGCAGAGAGCTGGAGAGCCCTTAATTAGAAACCACTGCTGTAGGCTACTGAAGCCAGGGCTGGGCTTAATTGAACACAGCTGCCAGAGTCTGCAATCAGCTCCACACTTGCTTCCACTGGGAGTTCGTGCTTGTGCTCCTGTTACCAGTTTTTGACCTTTCCTGAAAATCCTAATTTTGCCTTTTGAATCCTGTTGCTATTGCTGCTTGCCGCACCATCTCCAGTCTGCTGCACTCCACTGCCTTCTGTCCTGCGCCTCTGGGCTCCCTGCCTGGTGGCCCTGCTTCACTCCGCTGCCTTCTGCCCTCTGGGCTCCCTGCCTCACTCCGCTGCCTTCTCCCCTGCTCCTCTGGGCTCCCTGCCTGGCGGACCTGCCGCACTCCACTGCCTTCTGCCCTGCTCCTCTGGGCTCCCTGTGTTGCAGCCTGCCTGTTCCAGCCTTTGTTTTATGATAACTTTTTAGTCATTTGGTTCTTAACTGATATCTTATCTGCCTTTCTGACTTTCTGGAAACATCCTGTTTTTCTGTAAGCATTTCTGCTTTACAGACTTGTCCTGTTTCTGCCTTGTTTTTCTCTCTTTCTTCTACAAACCCAGTCATTTGCAGTTTTCCTGTTTGTTCCTTGCCCGCGATATTTCCCGACTTCAGCCCATAGTTCTAGTGTCGGTTCATAAGTACTCTGAGTTTCCTGAATTCCCTCATATTCGCTGTGTTGGCAACAACCTATCTTGCCTTAGCCCTTCGCCTATGATTTGTACTTCGTTTCTCTATCCTATCCTGTCCTGTACCTGGTTATTTCTCTCAATGCTGCTTTCTACCTGTATTACATCTTGGTCCACTGTGGTGCCTCCATTTGAATCCGTTTACAGTGTGACCCTGGGTTGTTATCCGTTCAGATCAGTTAAGGGAAAAACTTCAGTTGCCTTCGCCTAGTCCGTTGAAGTCGTACCTGCCTAAGTATATGGTCTCCAGTTTTACCCTTCACTGAGTACAACAGTTTCTTCGGCACGCCTAATTCATGCCGCTGCTGTATGACCATTGTTAAGAGTAATCTGCTGGTACCGATCTCAAGTGCTTTCCTTAATCCCTGGAGACACCTTATCATATTCCAGTACACCCTTTATTCTGATCAATCTGTGTTGCTGAGTGTATTTGCTTATCTTTGATTTCTTTCGGCCTTTGTTTACAGCCAGCTTCTGCCCCTGCAGTTCCTGTGAATACCTGTTTCAACTCAGATCAGGTTGGTATGTACCCTGTTTCTGTTATATGCTAGCATTGCCTCTGGAATCTTCCCCTAATCTACAGTGCATACTGTGAGAGATAGCCTCTGCCCTGTGCTCCCTGGCCAGACTTGTGATAAGTAGGTGTCCCAATTGCACAAGTTAACAGCGATTGTATACATATGTAAAATATTTTACTTACTTTGTAGTGTTCTGAAACTGAAAGTAACGGTCTCCGTAATAAGTAGGTATATATTTTGTAATTACTTGTGATGACAATATATTGTTTTGATAGTCACTGTGTGCGTTACCTGCACCATATACCAAAGCTCTTGATCTCCTTAGTCTAAGCATTGCTGCTCAGTCACCTACCAGTGAGAGTTCTGCTAGGATTTGTGTTGAACCCTGCAGATACAATAGGTTGGCTTCCCAGAACCCGGCACAAATGGTGGCTGTGTAAAACCCTTTTAACATGAAAAAGTGGCCCACTTCCAATGCAGGGTAGAGAATGAATATTTGCACCTAGAAGGTGCTGAAAACATTGGCAAGACCTGCCAGTGTACCTCCTGCATTTTACTAGCCACCCGAAGTCTTTGCCTATCGGCAGCCATTTTTTTTGAATACCCTGGACTCTCCACCAACCCAGCTGCCCCGCCTCTGCCACACTGTCTGCCCCAAGCCCCCCACATCATTCTCCAAACAACTTTAGCGCCATCCTACTCCCACTCCATACCTTCTTGGGCTCTCTGCACCATTCCTTCTTTCAGTCGGGCTGCTGCTATAGAAACAGAAAGGGAACTCTGTCCCGTTTCTATTTACCATGTCAACAGCCATCTTGGTTTATTTCACTATTCACTAGCGATCTGGCTTGCACAATTTACACGAAACCAGTCTCCAATAAACAAACAAAAAAGTAAAGTATTCAAACCCTGGACAGAACTCAGGGGTGCAAATAGCCATCACCCCCTTGTTGGGGGTAAGCATTTGGCCGATAATGCCCTGAACCCTCGCCAATTGTGGGCCGTTACGCACCAGACGCTGGGGTGATTGCTACAAAGACAACATGGAAGGCTGTAGAGGTTGGTTGGTCCTAAGATCAAGACCCAGTCGTTACTGAAGAAAATCCAACACAAACAATCAGATTTAGGTAGCAGAGGTTTGGAGGATGAAGACATGTGCTCATTCGAACTATGCTTCAGAACACTTTTCCAGATGCACTCTGGGAACAGGAATGACACCTAAAGTTGGTCTAAGAACTAAAAAAACACCACTTCTGGCAGATTGTCTGAATCCTCCTGTGAAGTGCATAGCTCGCCTGGATGCATTTATTTTAAGAACGTGACACCCATCACTCTCCTTCCATTCCTGTATTCATCAACCACTGTAAAGCAAACCGTACACATACAATAATGGCATCTTACCATTTGGAGGGCCTGGAAGCACAAATGCATTCAACTCAACGGCGTTCTTGGGCAAGGTCACCTGGACGCTGTTACCTGCAGATACGACCAACTCTTTCACAACTGTGGAAAGGAAGACAGAAGACTGGATCAGAATTGTGCGCATGTTAAGAAAAGCATATATGTGTTGCAAATCATTTTAGTACACAGATATCACCTACTTCACTGTTTTCGTGTTAGATTCATAGAATATCGGAATTACACAGGGAACAAAAGCAGTGTGTACGTACACCGGCCACGCATGCCTAGTACACGTGTACAGCTAGGTCCAAGGGAACATAAAAAGAGTAATCATGGTAAGCTCTTAGCCCGCCATTCCTCAGCCGTTCCTATGGCCCAGCCACCTTGAAGCAGCAGTGTGCCACCCGCCCCTTCAGTCTAGTTCTAATGAATTTGAATAAGACAACCTGTTTTTCTAGGTTAACATTCAGAATGCAGCATCTACCATTGGTGTGGGCATGTGAGTCAGTGACCAGATATTATCTTGAACCAAAGTGGTTCACATATTAAATATTCATTACCATGCATAGGTATACTGAAAGGGTGTCGAAGAAGGAAGCTGACACAAAGGTGGCATATTGGTTGCTTAAAAGTTATTCATAGCTAAAAGAAACTCTCACTATCCCCATCTTCCAAGAGGGGGTTTCCTGCCTTAAACTAATACTAGAGTAGCTGTCCGAATGTCAGTCGAAATCAAACTCCACCGGCCTGTGTCACAGCCTACTTCTATCCCTTACATTACAACTAAAAAATAATCCAACAGAAAATGCCTTCTCCAGGTGGAATGACTGTTCCCCTGGCTTGTGGTCCCAATAACTCTTTGTACCAGTCAACTTCCGGGACCAGGAGAAGGACTCCCTTCTCCTGGTATTGGTCCGCACACTCATTCACAACAAAGCAAGAGTGAATGACTCCCTTCCCCTGGCGTCTCTTGAGTATATTCAAAGTTCAAAAGGCTTCAGTTTCTTCATCAGGAGAACAACTCCCTTCTCCTGGTGTTTGAGAGCTCTTTTCCTTATCTTTCAACTTGATGTTTATTTTGCCACTCACTAATGGTATTAGTAGAGTCCCAAACCTTTCTCTGGGCTTCAGTGGATTTCTACCTGCCACTGTGACGAAGAACTTTCCTGGGATGCCCAATACACTTATGTTGGGGCCCAGGCCATTTTCTGGCAGTTAGTGGGCTTATTGATGCCACTGTGATGAGGAAGTTCTCCTCGGATGCTCAGTCCACCGTTCCCAATAGTTTGGTTGTTACTACTGTGCTCAAGCCTGCCTCTCCTCGTTGCACCCCTGAATCTCTCGCACCTCATGTTACCTTCTTTGGGACTTCAGTTTGCCACCTGGCTATCCTGGGTCTAGGGTGCATCTCTCCAGTTATTGGGGCTTCTTTCCTCTGCTTTTGCAGCACTGCGTCGGCTGCGCACTCTACTGTACTGCTCGGATCCACTCCAGCTGGACCCACATAGAACTCCGCTCTTCAGCATCTCCGTTCAGTCGACAGGATTTGAAACTCTACCTTCGGAGGACTTCCACACCTGCTGCCTCTCCCGGCAGACCTTGTCAATTTCTTTAGTCTATTGTCTCTTCTTATACAATGTTGCCAGTCCCGCCCTTGTGGAATGTCAAAGTCCTTCGTTTCTTTCAACAGTTTGACCATCATGCCTCCTTGGGGCCACCTCGTACCAGTACTACTAGCACAGTCATTAATCTTCATGTCTTTTGTGCTCTTCTTCTTCCTAGTACTTTGTTTTGGCTGTATCCTGTACACTACAGAAATACATTTGTCTACTGTGAGAAACCTAGGAGTATTCTCCCATGCAGACCCCGAGAGCCCTCTATTCAGGTGGCCAAGTTAGGGCCATCGCTTTTGGATTCCAACCCTGGGGGTGGACAAGCGAGGGATGACCGCATGGGAGTCCGGAGCTGTACCCATGGGGTACCCCAGGCGAGACGGGGTATACCCACGGGACAATAAGAGGAGGATATCCCGGAAGCCTTTATGGGGTATGCCGAGTCTCTCGTGCCCAATCCAGGTCTCAGTGTCCCTAATTCAAGTCCAATTATCCATGACACAAGAAGGAGGAAGAAAAGAGTCAATTACCCAAGATTGGGTGAGAAGAAAAATCTAATAAAACAGAGAGGACACTTTGATATTAATATCCATTAATCTTCTACCTATCTAGACCACAGCAAATACTATCAAGACCCATGCTTGTATAACAGATCATCAGAGGTAGGGAATACTCTAGCAAAAGGGAAAGCAATCCAATTAAATAAAAACAAGGTTAGAGGATTTCCCTATCTCCGCTGTCGATCCCCTAAAAATATTCCAGCAAAAAGATGTAATCTGTTCATGGAAATGCTCAATCCCTTGGGACGTGTGCCAAAGAGAGAAATAGTGTGCAAGAGGCATGATAAGGAAAAGGACAAGTGCAAGTGTGCACAGCAGAAAGAAGGAAGTGTGCAAGAGGCACAACAAAGAGAAAGAAAAACAAAAGAAGGTTCAAGTGTGCACGACAAAGTGAAAGATAAAAGGTTAAAATGGAAAACAAGTGCAAGAAATAAATCGAGGGGCTAAAGATCAGTGGTCGTGCTTAGGAGGAGCAAAGAGCCTTGCGTTTTCGAAAGTCTCAAGATTATAGCACATGAAATGATTGTATGTGAAGGAAACTGTATATAGGAGAAAGTTACATCCCGACAAGTTGAACTTGTGGTCGAAACTAGAGGGGCCTAAGCTTGAGGAAGGGGACCCTGAGAAGCCTAAGAGGAACTGTGTTATATGTTGTTTTGTTTGAAACTTGGAAGAGTTGAAGCTTGGGGAAGGGAATCCCAACGAACTAGAGACATTGAACGTTTTTGGAAAATATCGCCAAACTGTGGTACCTTGTGGAGAAGAGTTTGTATTTGTATTTAACAACCCCTTCTGATTGCACTAAACTTTGATGACATTGACAGAACTACACTGGTGAGAAGATCACCTGAAACCAGTCTGGGCTTATATTTCTTTTTGAAGCACTATTTTTCCTTTAAAGAGACTTCCTATCACATTTTGTCAAAGAGTGAGGGCAAGGATAGGTTTAGACACAGACGGATATTGGTTTTGGACTTTCAGACAGACTGCCCTTCGAAACATCAGTTGAGGGAACAATCCCTTTTGAGTTAGCACCAGTTAGGTATTACACCAACCCCTGAACTGTATCGAATAAAGGTTTTGAAACGGTTACATTTGAGTCCGTGTCTCTTGATACCATGCCCGTCTCACACTACTATCAAGGAAGTGCTTTTGTAATGGGGGTGGGGGGTTGTTAGGGAAGGTTGGGGTGTGCAGTTAGTCAACAGGTTGCACCCTAGGTGGCTGTCCTTGTCCCCAGAGGAGAGGGGCGGGGAGGAGTCCCTCCCCATGAGGTCTCCTGCATTAAACTACCCCTAGAAGGACTATTGGGTAGCAACCGCACCTCCCTAGCCTCATACTAGCCTCATGGGTAAAGGATTCCCACCCCCAGGGAGAAGTGATGATACCTGGTGAATCATCATAAAACCCATTGACAGGCTGTTGCATAGTAAACTGTGCAGTCTACCGCTGCTCGCCAGTCCACTGACCCACTCAATGACCGCCTTTCCTGCAGAACCTGTGTTTTCCACTTTTCTAACCTTCAGAATACTACACAGATCTTCAGCACAGACACAATATTCAGTTGTAAAGAATGAGTGCAATCAGCCTCATCTCACATGCTGCACCTACCCTCAGCACAGGTAAAATTAGAGGTTGTTCTTTGGTGGGCACATGGAGTCCTACGTCAGTGCCATCTGCCTGGACCAGAGCAAGGGGCTGATCCCGTTCGCGGCTCTCCTTCTCACAGCAGTGACTGATAGAAGGACAGACCCCTGGAGTTACTAACAGAGCAATACTCACTCCCCTGTGGTCCAGTATGAGTAAATCCATTGGTGCAATATCAGAGCAGAATTTCCAAAACGGGCTATTATGTGGGTGTCTGGTGCGGCAGTCCTCAGAGTGCTAGTCTGTACTCTGTATCCTGCCATGCACCTCTTCAACCCCGTTAGTTCCTGGACCACATCCCCATGGTCGAAGCCCTATATTACTCTTTGGACAATGCCTACAAACAATGCGGACCCCTGCTCTCGAAACAAAGTATACGTGCACATGCTACTCTGCTAGCCCACCTAGAAACGTCCCACAACCCCCTTTGGTCCTGATCTTTTGGGCTTCTCATTGTTTCTTGCTCATGGGGAGGGATCTTGATACCGTAGAAGTGACAGAATCCAATGTTTTTGAGGCAAGAAGTGACCAAATTTTGTGTTTATTTTTTTAATGAAAAAATAACTTTAAATAAATATATGTGGGGGTGGGGTAAGGTATGTTAATAAGGGTAGTGGTAAGGAGGTGGGGATGAAGGGGAATCTCACCCGGCAGTACAAAAAAATATGTTGGTCACTTCACTCTTTTGAAAACATGGATTCGGTCATATGACCTACATCCGAGGGATCTGGCACTAAAACTTGATCCAGCCATGAAACCAGAGCTTGACGTGTGTGGTTCTCCATATCAGCTCTCCTGCTGGGTTACGCAGCCTCAATATCCTCTATCTGTAGATGTTCCATTTTTTGGTCCCCTGCCCAAAGCTCAATGGGCAGAAGCCTGATTCGCAGTTTTTTTTAATTTTTTTTAAATGCCTACGTATCCTTTTACCATATATTTACTCACTACATCCACCTTTGCCACCTGGTTTTGGGGGATACTGTATTTTATATCAATAAACAGCCTTTATGTGCTGGTCATAAAATTACATATTTGTGAATATTAACTGTCAAACAGTCAGCATACGTGAACTGCTATGGTTATTCAGATTCTGCCAAATTCTGGGCTCCACTGCAGATCTGTCTGCCCCTGCAGCGGTACCTGTCAATTTCAATAAATGCCATGACTGTGCACACACTGAGTACAGAAGATCCTATCTGCCTAATTGATATTTGCAATCACTGGCAGCAATGTTTCAAAGCCAGGCCTATTAGCTGCCTGCCTCAAGAGGAGTTCCTATATTTCCTTCTGTTGGGAAATTGGAAAAATTCGAACTTCGTGCGCCATAGCACGGATTGTGGGGGTGGACACGTCATCGTCATTTCTGTCACTTTTGCAAATTGCTACAAATACAATATTTATGGTAAATGTGATAAGTGTTACATTTAGGCTACTTTGTGTTATTTTGTGTAGAGGCGGTACATTTGTATAAGTGCATGCGCGCAGAAACATAACAATGAAACATGCTAACACGGAGGGCCCCTTCCCACTCAGGCTCATTGTTGTAAGGAATAGACATCTTGAGAACTTGCAGGGGTATTTGGAACAGGTGGCTTCTCCCAAAGCACTTGCGGAGAACAGTAGTAATACATTTCAGGAGATCGATTTGTGTTGTCAGAGAGTAGAGAGTGACCACCTTACTCCTAGTCCATAGTCCCCTTTCCTCCATACTTCTGTAAAGTGGCAGGGTATCCTTTTTATTTGAGAATACATATAGAATAGGGACAATCTAACCTTGAAATAGTAATTAACTAATACTGTAACACTGTGACTGTCTGTTTCAATCAGTTTCCAGGCAACTGAGTACACTACAATATGGCCGCTACGCAATATACTAACTAACAGTCTATCAACAAGAAATAGAGAAAGGACTGGCAAAGAGGCATTTTACCCAGGTTACGCTGAGAACCAAATATACACAGAGAGGACGCCTATTGGCGCCCCCTCGAGATATCCTGCAGCACGCGATTGAACGCGCAACATTCTCAGACGGTAAGAGACCGTCTGCCAACTCATGAACTTTGCACCCAGTGTGTAATACTACGTGCGCTTTCACTGATCGTTGTGTGCAATACTACGTGCGTTTTCACTGATCGTTGTAGCCCGAACATAGACATACCATTACGCGATCAAAATAGCGAATACAACGGTTGCTAATGCGAACAGACCTGACAACTTTTTAGACCTTTAAAGGTAATTACATATAGCCTTGCACCCGAATTCTTGAAACTCAATACAGTTAAGTTAATAGAACAAATACTAAACGGACGCAGGCATAGATAGAATTGTCAAATGTAAACACCTATCTCGCAAAGGCGAACAAGGGATAACAGTGATGCAACTAAATCACGTATTTTTCACCATCTCACTCAATTATATAAAAAAGGATATTCTTTCCTGTTTTCAGGGATCTAACCCGATTTTTGTGGACGTTTTGCCAAACTTGGTAGGGGCACTAGAAGATTTTAAGGTAAAAATGTTCATAACTTGTAACAAGGTCTAATGCAAGCAAGTTGACTATCATGTTGATAAGGACAAAACCTAACGAGCTGTTTTACATCATTCTTGTATCCCCATCACTCCTTCCCCTTTCCCCATCCCAATTATTGTCTGGCTTTTATTTTCTTTTATTATTTTTTTCAAAATGAATGTTTGAATTTGGATTTAAACTGTTTGTAACTCATACATGTTTATTCCTCTAATTTGTGTTATAATACATGGTGTCATGATAGTATATTGGCCCTGATTTGAAAACGGTCTCATGGGAGACCGAAACACGTGTCATTGTAAAAGGGCTTTTTGTTAAATAAATCACACCCTTGCACATTGTGTGCAGTCTCATTCCGGATTATTCAACTTTTACCCTTTTGACTAAGAGGGTTTGTTCTTGGCCAAACCCAAAACCTGGCGGGAATGGAGTCATTTTGATATTTATTGATAATCAGCTTAACCATGTCGCCATGTTAGACCAAACCGCAGCAGCCAAGCTCTTTTAGAAAAACCTTACTGAAACAGGTTCTTCAGCACAGCCTGACCAAACTGAGCATCAGATCTTGAGCTCAGGTCTAGACAATGCTTACAAAAGCCAATGGGGAGGCCCAAGTAGCCGCCTTTGCGATGGTCTCCCTGGGGACATATTTCTGAAAGGCAATTGCAGCTGCCTTGCCCCGCACCAGGTGTGCATGAATACCTTTAGGAGGCTTCAGCCCCTGGACGGTGTAACACTCTGTAATGCAGGCAGCGATCCATCGGGAGATAGTCCCCTTAGAGGCCTGCTTGCCTTGTGGATTACCAAAGGTCACAAACAGTTGAGAAGAGCTCCTAAATTCGAATGTTCTGTCCAGATAGAACTTAAGAGCCCTTCTAACATCCAGGCAGTGCAGAACCCTTTCCGCCTCTGAAGCGGAGTTCGGAAAAAAGACTGGCAGGGAGATCGACTGGTTTAGATGGAAATCAGAAACCACCTTCGGCAAGAAAGAAGGATTTATCCTTGTGAAAAGCCAAGAAAGGATGCTCCACCGACAACGCCTGGACCTCACTCACGCGCCTTGCTGAAGTGACAGCCACCAAAAACGTCACCTTCCATGACAGGTGCTTGAGGTCCACCGTGGCCACTGGTTCGAAAGGTTTATGGAACAACGCCGTCAGGACCACATTTAGATCCCACGCCGGGTGCAGACTACGAATCGGAAGATAAAGGCGCGTCAAGCCTGCAAAATGTCTCTTAACCACTGGATTAGACAGAGTAAGAGCATTGGTCCGTAGATAGGTAGGCAGAAACCGCCGAGAGATAAGTTCTACATGACAGAACGTGAACACCCGACTCTGCTAAGTGGGATACAAAGGACAGTACCGTGTCAATTGTAGCCCCCCTTGGGTCCAGCTGCTTATTTAAACACCAGTGACAGACCCTGAGCCATTTGCTTCTGTACTGGGACCTAGTCAAGGGTTTTCTGTCTGCCTGGATAATGCGCATGTTATCCGCAGACAGGCTAAGAAGTTCTAAAAGACCTGAACTCGGGCACCATGCCGCCAAGCTGAGTGATTGTGGGGAGAGGTGCCACAGTTGTTGTTCCCCCCTAGTGAAGAAGGTCGGGGGTCACTGGTAACCTGATTGGGGTATACACTGACAGGTGTTGAAGTTCTGAGAACCAAAACCTGGCCAGCCACCAAGGGGCTATGAGTAGAAAAGAACAGTTCACCGAGTTCTTCAATTTGCAAATCGTCCGATGAACTAGAGGCGGAGGCGGGAAGGCATAAGCCCTCATGTTGTGCCATGGAATCTCGAGAGCATCCCCCAGAGAGGAGGCTCCCAGTCCGTTTCTGGAGGCATACAGAGGAAGCTTCTTGTTTGCCGCCGTAGCGAAGAGGTCCACTTCCAGAGTGCCCCAGCGCAGGAAAATCCATGAGAGAACCTTCGCCTTCAGTTCCCACTCGTAGCGAACCATTGACCGCTGACTGAGGGCATCTGACGTGACATTCAGCTGGCCCGGAATGTGTACTGCAAGTAGCCAGACACCATGATGAACCGCCCATTCAAAAATCTGAATGGACAGGTCCATGAGAGGGGGAGAGTTGGTGCCCCCTTGCTTGTTGATGTAATACATTGCCACCACATTGTCAGTGCGAATACGGACCACCTTGTTGGCTATGATTGGTCTGAACGTATTGAGCGCTAGAAAGATCGCCAGAAGCTCCAGATGATTTATGTAGAGGAGCTTGTCCTGAGGCGACCAAAGATCCGAGACCGGAAGAAGATTCAACGTCGCACCCCACCCCAGAAGGGAGGAGTCCGTCGTGACCATTACTGTCGGGACTGGGTCCTGCAAACCCGCCCCCACCGACAGGTTGCTGAGAGACGGCCACCAGTCCAGGTCTGCTCTCATGGAAGCCGGTTCGTTATCAACTTGGAGTCCGGATCCACAGCCTGGAGCCAAGAACTCTGAAGAGCCATCTGAGTCCGCCTCATCTTGAGACGAGCAAGAGGAAGAGCCAAAACGCACAAGGCCTTGAGGCCCAGCAGCCTCTGGAACCACCAGGCCGATATGCTCTCCGACTGCGCAAACATCTGACACGTGGCCAACAGATCTGCCATTCTGTCCCCGGTCAGGTACACTCTGCAGTCGATCGTGTTCCAGGGAAAACCCAGGAAAATCAAGTCCTGAGAGACCATCATGGAAGATTTCCGCCAGTTCACCGACAGCCCGAGGTGGAACAGGAGCTGGAGGAGAGACTGAAGATTGCAGGCGGCTTGCAACGGGCAAGGGCTGTGTAAGAGCCAGTCGTCCAAATACGGATACACATGGATACCCTGCAGACGAAGATAGGCCGCGATAACCGACATCATCTTCGTAAAGACACATGGTACCGAGCTGAGGCCAAAAGGAAGCACTTGAAACTGAAAGTGCTCCTCTCCCACAGAGCAGAGAAACAGGGATATCTCCTGTGTGGACTCCAGATCAGAATATGCATGTACGCATCCTGAAGGTCCACCACGCTGAGCCAATAGCCCATCTGCAAGGAGGACCGTATCTGGCTGGGCGTGATCATCTTGAATTTCTCTTGGGGTAGGAAAAGATTGAACTGGGAAAGGTCTAGGATGGTGCGCAGGCCAGCCTGGTTGGGTTTGGGCACCGTAAACAGCTGGGAATAGAAGCCCTCCCCTCACTCCCCAAGCGGAACAGGTTCCACAGCTCTGGAAAGGAGGGTTGAAGGGTGGGGTGGGGTAAGCGGAAGCCCGCCCGAGCGACTGACAAGACCCACCTGTCCTCTGTGATGGTCTGACACGTCTCCCAATGAGACGCAATGCGTCCTCCCACCGGGAGGTCGTGCGAGCGAGGAGAACCCTCATTTGGCAGGCTTTTCAGTGGTGTTACCACCTGAACCTGAGGAGGAGGCTGAGGAGCGGGAGAAAAAACAAGTTTGTTGCTGCCTCCGGCGGTTATTACCCAAAGAAGTATCCACTCTGCGGGATTTCCAGTCTAGAAAGCCCCTGAAACCAGAGGAGGGCCGGCTTTGCGACAACATTCTCTGGGTCCTAAAAGGGGTTTCAACCAGGACGGACAAGGACTTAGCTGTCTGGGTGCTGTCCTTCGTCTTGGGGAGCTCCACATCCGTTGTGGAATGGAAAAGCTCCTTACCGTCAAACGGCAGGTCCAACACCTTGTCCTGCACCTCCTTTGAGAACTTGGTGGCATGCAACCACGCCTGTCGAGAGGTGTCAACACCCAGCATAAAGCCCTGAGCCGAAATGTCGACGTGATGAGCCGCAGCCTCAAGCAGATCCTGGGCCAAGACTCTTGCATCGGATAAACCCGCCTTAAAGTCTTCCAGCTTCTCGATCGGAATTAACTCCTCGAACTCCGACAGACCTTTCCACATCTTCATATTCGCCATGCTAACACCAGTTCCACGTTAGCCTGCCGGAGCTGCAAGGCCAAGTCAGTGAAAATCTTCCTCCCAAGGGAGTCGAGGAGCTTGTCCTCTTTCCCCAGAACCTGAGTAGCAGTCGTAGAAGAGGACGCTGCAGGCCTGGACTGTAAAGTGGCCGCAGCCAACACTGTGGAGGCAAGATGACAGGGCCACCTCTTCCGAAGAATGCAGCCTGTTATCGCGCATCAATTTTCTTATTAAAAAGTCCAGAGTGTGGCTTTTCCCAGACCCTACGGACCTCGGCCAAAACGTCCTTCTGCAAGAACAGGCAGGTATGCTCCGAAGGAGACCGGGTGAATGCCCCCGAAGGCACACCCTCCTGCGGGGCGGGTGCCTCGGGCACTGGAACATCCAACAGGCACATCATGTCCAGTACCCGGTCATGAAAAGCTCTAATAAAGCGGGGCTGGTCTTCGCTGTCCTGATCGCCCTGCACGTTTTCTGACAGGTCCGGATCCTGCTGAACCGTGTCAGGCACTGCCTTGTCCACAGGGGACAATGGAGGCAAGGGCGGAACGGTCGGGGTGGCACCGCAGGCAAGGGCAGCGCCGGCGGAGCCACCGGAGGAGCGGGTGGAGCCGGAGGCGCAGGCGGGCATATCTCCCTAAAAAGACCCTTGAAATACTCGCTCATGGGGTCGGTACGCATGAGAGTCTGGAATTTGCTGAAAAAGGCTTTCTCCGGAGACAGTTTTGGAGCTACCGGAGGAGGCCTCTCATGAGGAGGATAATTCCAGGGATGCAGAGGAGAGGGTTGCCAAACCGGCCCATCTCCCGATGTATCCACATAAATCAAGGGTGCAGAACCCACAGGCAGCGAGATTTTGTGCGGAAGGGGCATCCGAGCGTTCCAGTCATAAACCGAGCGAAACAGATGCGCACAAGGAATGTTATGTTCACCCACAGAACCAACTCCTACACCTGAGGCCGATGGCCAAGGAAGGGCAGTGTTTGAGGTAATGTTGGATGCACAGTTGTGATCCATGACCCAGTCAAGGGTGCGGCCTTTGGAGTGAGTAGGGGTGAGACTCTTTGTAGTTGTAGGAGTAGCACCAAAAATGGCCGCCGTGGTAGCGGCGGGAACGGCTGCCATTTTGCCATCACCCGAGGGGAACTGCAGCACGTGAGGAAGTGAGGCAGGGCTCCCCGTCGATGGATCAGGGTTCTTAATTTTAGCCTTAACATAAGGAACCTCGGCTGAGCCAGTACTATGAGGCCTGGAATGTTTTTGCGACATACCAATAGCCGAACCAGCCTTCCCAGGAAGGGCCTTGGCGCTGCCGGTAAAGGAAGAACTTTCACTCCTTGCCCCCTCAACAGTTCTGGCGTCGCCACAAGAGCGGGAACGGTGAGAAACAACTTTCACCGATGAGGCCTTGCCAGGCCTCTCAGAAATGTTGGTTACTTTAGCCTCTGTACGAGGGACCTCAGGCCCAGGTCCGGTAACAGCCTTACTAGCGCGGGCCTCGAACATCTGTTCGGTAACAGCAAGCCCAGCCAAGGCATCGGGGCGCACCCCGTTACTTTTGAGGGAAGCCGATAACGAGGCCTCTGAGCGAGCTCCGGTACCCCACTACTCAGTAGAACTGGGTCTACAAGCAGCCCCCAAAGGAGGGGCCTCGGAGCGTGCTCCGGTATCCACAGGCCCCTTACGGAGACCCTCGGAGAAAACTCTGGTACAATTATTAGGCCCAGAAGCCACCTCGGGGCAATCCCCGGTGACAGAGCGGTCAACGCTCCCCCCGGCTCGGGAAGAGCCCGGAAAGCTATCTCCCAGCCGGGGTGCTCTGAAAAGTAAAGAATTTACCAGGCGTTTCTTCTTTTCGGCGATAAATGCTTGAAAATGCAAAGGAGGAGTGAGTTTAGTTTGTTTTGTTTTATTCTCATTTATATAGCGCACAACAGCCCGAGGACATTGTGGCACTTGTTACAGTACAAAGCTTAGTTACATGGTCATTAGCAATATATATACAGGTTGCAATATAGTTATAGTCATTAGCAGTATATATACAAGTTACAATATAGTTATATTAAATTTGTGTTATATTACAATATACGTGGCAGAAGTGGAGGAGGCAGTTCTCCACTTGCTAGTTGAGGAGAGTGGCCTTGAGGTTGTTGCGGAAGACAGAGATGGAGGTTTCAGCTCTAAGGGTGGCATGGAGTGAGTTCCAGAGTTTCGGTGCAATATAGGAGAAGCCTAGACCTCCCGTCGTGGCTCTCTTTATGCGTGGTATGTGTAGCTGGTTGGTGTACTGAGCTCTGGTGGGGCGAGTGGATGTGGTCCTTGATATTGCTTCAGATAGGTATGCTGGAGCGTTTTTTTTGATGCACCTGTGAGTGATAGTGAGGATTTTCAGAGTAATACGGTCTTTGACCTGGAGCCACCGTGCTTCACGTCTTGCGTGGGATATATGGTCTCTTCTAGGGATGCTCACGGCGGCTCTGAGGGCATTGTTTTGTGTAGTTTGCAGTCTGTGAATGTTTTGGTTGCAATAATCGAGTTTGGCTCCTATAGTTGCTCTAGCTATGGCCAAGCGGTTGGGGGTGGATAAGTAGGGTTTAATGGCATTGATGAGTTTGGTGCTGAACGCTGATGCAGAGGCTATGGCGCTGACTTGTTTGGTCATCGATAGATTTGCATCAATGTGAACACCTAGAGTCTTGACAGAGGATGATACGGAGATGGTTGAGTTGTCTATGTTGAAGTTGTTTTATTGGGGGCTTAGTTTCGATAATGTGTTTGTCTAGCCCAGGATGAGAATTTCAGTCTTCTCCAAGTTAAGACAGAGGCCGTTGATTGCATCCAAGCTTGGATAGTGGCATAGATGTTGCGAAGGGCCGTGGCGTCTTGGTGATAGAGTCCAGATAGAGGTAAAAGTACTTGAGTGTTGTCTGCATAGTTTGTATATGCAACACCCATGGAGTCAAGTAGGTCAAAGAGGGGTTTTGTGAAGAGGTTATAGAGGGTGGGGGCTGTACAAGATCCTTGGGGGACACCGCAATTTATAGTGGTAGGATCTGTGTTAGCTGTGTCGGAGTAGACATTCATGGCTCTTCCTTCAAGGAAGGACGTGATCCAGGATGCTGCTTGATTAGAGAAATGGGCTGCATGGGTGAGGTGGGTGGTGAGTGTTTGGTGATCTACCAGGTCAAAAGCTGATAGATCGAGGAGGAGGAGCAAGGCAGGTTTGCCTTTGTCCATGATCTGTGAGATTTGATTTTTTTATGTCTAATAAGGCGGATTCTGTTCCATGCCCGACAAGGAAGCCAGATTGTCTTTTGCCTAGTATGGAGTTAGCTTCTATGTATGATTGGATCTGGATGTGAGCTGCTTTGTCCAGGATTTTTAGGAGGAACGGGACTGTCGTTATCGGTCTGTAGTTGTTGGGTTGCGCTGGGTCAAGTGTGGCCTTTTATTTTTAGAAGTGGCCGCACCCAGGCTTCCTTGAGATTGTTTGGGACAGTTCATGTTTGGAAAGATGCGTTAATGAAGGCAGTAATCAGGGGTGCTAGGTCATTGGCGCATTCCTTGATGATTTTGGGAGGGCAAGTGTCTGCTTTGCAGAGGGATGGTTTGAGTTTTTTGACGAGATTAAGGACCAGGTGCAGTGATGTTTCTTAAGGAGAATTGAGCGTGATTGAGATTACTGCGCTTGTCTTGTGTAGGGCGGTTGTTTTTTTGGTTTGGGAGGGCTTTGGAGTGGTTTTGGATTTTGTTCTGGAAGAGTTTTATTTTGTTGCGCATGGCGGACTGAATGCTGACACACAAGGCTTTGTCTTAAGTTCTCGTCAGCGGTGGCCGGAGGAGTGACTAATTCATTAAAGATTGCGAATAGTTCTTTAGCTTGGGAGTTGGCCTTTGAGATCCTATCATTGAAGGAGTTTTCGCTGCTAAAATGGCTTTTTTATATTGGAGGGCTATTTGTTTGAAGAAGCTCTTATTTAGATCACTCAGATCCGTTTGCCAGTTTTTAAGCGACTGGCACTTTTGAGCTCGGAGGGTTTGGAGTTCTTCCGAGAACCAAGAGTTGCGGTGAAATTATTTTTTTTCCTTCTTGCTTTCAAGTGGGGCTATAGAGTTTATGGCATTGGTGAGAGTATGTGCTAGGCATGGGCTTTTAAAGGTGGGGACTCAAGTTGTCTGCGTTGAGTTTTTTAGAACTTCTTATTGTGGCAGGTGGTGCGTGGGTAAGAGTCTTAGGTTTAGGGTTGGTGGGGATGAGGAATTCGATGCATGTGTGGTCCGTCCAAGGAAGGGCGGTGTTTGAGGTAATGTTGGATGCACAGTTGTGATCCATGACCCAGTCAAGGGTGCGGCCTTTGGAGTGAGTAGGGGTGAGGACTCTTTGGGAGAAATCCAAGTCTGCGAGTTCTTTAGCTAGGGTTGCAGCGGATTTATCCTTAGGATCATTGTATCCTAAATTTAAGTCTCCTAATAGAAGTATTTTGAAGGACGTTTTAATGTTGTTGCGGAGTCGATGGGAGAGGTGCTCTTGGAAGTCAGCTGGGAGTCCGGGAGGTCTGTATCGGATGTGGATGTTGATTAGATTATTGGGGGAGAGCATAAGCTTGGCTGATAGGATATCAGCATTACCACCCCATGTACTATGGTCTGCTAATCTGATGGATAGTGAGTCTTTGTGGATAAGGGCGACTCCCCCTCCAATCTTCTCACATCTATCTTGCCCAAGGATGGTGTAGCCTGTGGGTAAGGCTAGTGCGATGGCTGGGCAGGAGGCATCATTGAGCCAGGATTCAGTGAGAAAGTAAGTCCAGATTAAGTGTGGATAGTAGATCATTTATCTCGAGGGCATGTGCAGGTAGGGAGCGTACATTCAGTAGTGCACATTTAAGAGGTGGATGTTGTGTGCCTTTGATGTTTTTGTTTGTACTAGTATGGGGTGAAGTGTGCTTGTTGTGGTGTGTGGTAGTGAGGAGCTTAGTGTGAAGTAGTGTAGAGGCATGTTGGGGTGGTGGGGGAGCGGGGCAGTGCCTATGCTCATCTTAGTATGGGGTAGTGGTGCAGTGCAGGTGCCTAATCTGGTACACTAGTCATGAGGGGTGTGGGTGTGCAAAGTAAATACCTAGGAAGTGATCGATTTCTGAGATTGCGGAGTCTGGTGGCTAGGCTAGGTGGCCGAGACTGTGTGATGCTGTAGTCTGGTGCTGCGGCATGTGAATTTAGTGACGGGCGCTGGGTGAGGTGTGCTGGGAATATGTGGGGCGGCGTAGAGGCCATTATAGTGAGGGCTGTTAGCAGGGGTGTTGCTAGGTCTGGAAAAGACCTGGGGCTACTCTGATGTCAGAACTGTTGAGACTGGGGGCTAGCTAGCCTTTTGGCTGTAGCTCCTGATATTCTATCCGGGGCTACAGCCAAAAGACCAGGGGCTATAGCCCCCTTAGCCCCCCCCTAGCAACGCCTCTGGCTGTTAGGCTGGCTGAGCGGGGTGTGGCAGGGAGAGTGAAACTATGCTATGATTGTGAGGTGCATTCCTGGGGCGGGGGGTTTGGTGGGGTGTGTGTGTGTGTGTGTGTTTTTTTTGCTGGTATGTGACAGAAATGACAGGGGGATCGTGCGACTAGTGCTAGGTAGTTCAGAGGCAGGGCATAATAGGTAGCAGTTCAACAAAATACAATGCCTAAATTCAATTTTCTAAGTGGGGCAGACAGAGGCTAAATGGTGGCAAGGCATAATAGGTAGCAGTTCAACAAAATAAAATACAATGCCTAAATTCGATTTTCTAAGTGGGGCAGGCAGAGGCTAAATGGTGGCAGGGCATAATAGGTAGCAGGTAGCTGCACAAGAGGATACAGTACAAGCGGATAAGCAATACTGGTAAATGCGCTAAATAGTATAGTGAGATAATCTATATCAACAATAGACCAGGTGAGAGCAAGCAATTGTCCTAAGTCAGTGAAAAGCAAAAGCACCCATGAGGTGTACTGCATGAAGGGATTAGGTGGAAAGGTTAGTACGTCGAAGTACGTCGAAACACCTCCTTCCACCGCTCCAACCGACGTTGAAGTGCCCGGACCGAAAGGGAATCGAAATAAAAACAGGAGTGCCAACGATGATCCGGACACAAACACTCTAGACAAAGAGGATGGGGATCCACCCTCGCGAAGCGTTGGTGAAACGATGAACAATCTGGAAAGTCTAGTTTGAACGACAGACAGACTAGTACACGATCGCTAGCGAGAGCTAGAGAGGAGGAAAAAAAGGGAAAAAGATCTTCCGCGGATGAAAGCGCTTCCAGTCCCGAACGACCAGAGAAAAGGACTGATGGGCGATACAGAGCCGAGATGGGTGGGGTTACGGCTGCATGCCGGGCCCCGCGTAGAAAGAGAGGAAGGACAATAAAATGTTTTGAACATTTTTTGGATGCTTTTACAAAGCGCTCCGGTCCCGTCCTACAGGACGGAGGAATGTCCCATACGGGCGAGTACCGGATTGAGTACCGCTTACCCGCACTGTTTCCTGCCTGTGCTCCTGCCTATCTGTCTTCCCAGTGCCGGACTGTTTGGATATTGACTTTTGCAGCTGGTAGTTCTACTTGGGAGTTGATTTGGGCGTTTGGCGCCAGAATTGTGCGAGCATTTTTCGGCTCCACCCCTTCTTGCAGCGATTGGCTGCATTGTGACCCTGCCTAGCCTTCAAATCTATTGCGCACGCGCACAGCGCACGCGCACACGGGCGAGTACCGGATTGAGTACCGCTTACCCGCACTGTTTCCTGCCTGTGCTCCTGCCTATCTGTCTTCCCAGTGCCGGACTGTTTGGATATGGACTTTTGCAGCTGGTAGTTCTACTTGGGAGGTGATGCGAAGAACTAATCGAAATTGAAAAAACTTTATTGCAACTGTTGTCAACAAAATCGAAGTGACATTGTGTTTGTTTGTTCTTTCAGTTGATTTGGGCGTTTGGCGCCAGAATTGTGCGAGCATTTTTCGGCTCCACCCCTTCTTGCAGCGATTGGCTGCATTGTGACCCTGCCTAGCCTTCAAATCTATTGCGCACAGCGCGCGCGCACACGGGCGAGTACCGGATTGAGTACCGCTTACCCGCGTTGACGGTTGAGGTGGTCTATTTTACATCCTGACTCACGAGTAAGTGCCCTTTATAGCTCCGCCTCAGACCTTGGTCTATAAACTGCTCTGAGTATTTTGTTTTGGCGCTACCTTGCTGTTTTATTTTGTTTTGGCGCTACCTTGCTGTTTTATTTGATACTTCCAGTCTCCTTGAAATGTTGATGCGGGGTCGGCTTTACTCATTAAAAACCGACATGCCATCAACGGTAAATGTTGGCAATAGTTTTAACGGTAACCAAAATAATTTACAAAAAAAAATGTCTTCCCATAAATCTATTGTTCTGACTCCTTGCCCCATGACCCCAAAGGGTCCCAGTACTACCGTGTTTCACCCTGTGTGTCGGTCAACTCCTAATCAAAGCGCTCAGTTTCACACTCAATTTCCACGGCCACATAAGTCACTCAAGTCTAATAATAACAACGATCTACCACCCCAGCGACCTTTTATTAGAACTGTGGCTGCTCTAAAGACACCATGTGAACTTTCAGACAATACTATGTTAAATTCACCTTGTCAAGCTCAACCAGTTATAGTAGACCGAACTATCCAATCATCTATGTCTACTGATTACAGTTTAGATTCTAATGACCCTAATGAGAATCAAGAGGTTTCTCTCTATGCGAGCCAGTGTGAATCCCCAATACCGATCCACAACTCACAGAATTCTCACCAAAAATCTAATGCGTCTCTATCAGCTCATTCATTGTCTGCGATATCATATGTACATCCTACACCGCGTCGTCCCTGTGCACTTCCTCAAGGTGACTCTGCAGTGGCTCAATCTCCGCTGTTACAAACTACACTGACCGCCATTAATACTACACTAATGTCTCTGTTTAAACTCTTTGAGGTATTGAACTCTAAAATAACAAACCAAGAATCTAAGTTAGATGGTTTGTTGTTATGGACACAGCAAGTGAAATTGGCGCCACCACTTCTCCCACGTCCAACAGAAGGGATGCAGTGTGGTGTTCCCTCTGGCACTCGGATGGCAGCTGACCCAGTCCCTTTAACATCTTTGCCCACGCCTTACCTGGCGCTGCCTACTATTGCACATATTATCACAGTAAGTCCTCCAAAATTGGCTGTTCCTGCAGTTTCGTCTAATCAATCGTGGGTGAGTGTGCAAGACTCACCAATCTCTGACCCTATGTTGGAAAATGTCCTGCCTGTAATGAACCCCACAGTCCCGGATGAGTGTCCCTCTGTAGTTTCACCGAAATTTAGGAAAATTGTCAAAACCAACGCCAAAAAAAAAAAAGACTAAGAACATGCCTGCTGCACGAATGTCAAAAGCCTCAATACATGCCTTTTTTTTAAAAATTACTATGGTCCGTCCCGTGGCTGCAGAAATAGTAAAACCTCTTCCAGCCTGTCCTATATTTACCAATCTTGATGATCATGCTCTACCTGCAGTACCTGTGGTTCATGACCCATTAGACGCCCTTGTTGAGGCCCTTGAATCTGACCATACCGATAACCCTGATGATCTGATCCGGACTGACACTCGGGCTACATCCTCAGCTCATCAGCTACCCACTCCTAGCAATCATGATACTGAATCACAACGGTCTGTTATTTTGAGCGAAATGCGTCGCGCACTGTACGCCTACATGGATGAGCGTTGCCCGCCACTGAATGACCATGCTCTGAATCCAGCAGTGGATTCCCAAATCAAATCAGTCTCTTGGACTTCCCCAGTAGTTCAATCTAAAACTCCTCCACATCGACCAAATAATAGAGGTCGGTTTATATCTAAACACGTTCCATGTCTATCTCTAGAACATGAAAAATACACCGCGGAAAGAAACAACATCTCATTCAATAATCCTGAGATGAAAAATGTCAGTAATAGGCAATCTCGCCATCCTATTACCACTGTGCCAGCTTGCCACACGTTAATCTTGAAATGCTGTGATGGTCCCTATCCTAAATTCAATCTAAACAGGCAACGTGTTTTGAATATTTTTGGCGACGTACTTGAACTAGAAGACCTAACATCACACGATATAGCTCAAGTAGAATATATTTCTGACACCACTACAGCAATTGTGAGACTATGGATCCCTTCAGGACTAGTCTTAAATACTATATGGCTTGCTAAAATGTCTCTATTTGAAATGGGTTTCTTGTTGACACAAGACCCGGAGCGCATCACTAAACATGTAGATGCCCCATCAGTTCACCAATCTCAAATTTATATGAGCTCCCGGGATGACATGCAGACATCTAGATATTAACCATCAACTACACTACAGCCTCATGTCATTAAAATAGCTTCCTGGAATACCCGTGGCCATTCGCACTTACACACCTCATTAAAAATATTAGCAGACTATGCTATAATTGCCCTACAAGAGACTTGGTATTTGGAATCTCCAACCTGGGACAATTTTGATGTCATTTTATTATCTGCAAAGCTGGGAGCACGTGGTCGGCCCTCGTCAGGGTTATTGGTGGCTGCTAATAAGAAATTGGGTTTTAAAGTCGAAGCCTGGAAGCATGTTAGCAACTATATGCAATTGGTGAAAATTACTTGTCAAAATCATACAATAGCCCTTGTCAACATCTACCGTAACCCGGTCGGGTTATCAGACGTGGCTTTCTTTGAGGGCTTAACAGGATTCATTGATCTGATATCAGTCATTCCTGGCATCACTGACTTCCTTATCATGGGTGATTTAAACTTGGATTGTTTATCCCTGGCTAATAGAAATAATACGAGGGCTGTTATCACGTGGTCCCGTATTATGTCTGATTGCAATATGTGTATGGTAAATGGCTCTATAGATGGTGACATCCCACCGAATCCAACATGGCAGCGAGGCATTAGTCAAAGTATTATTGATTATATGTATGTTGAGCGAACCATGCTTACCCGCATTCTCCTGTTTGAGATAATACAGGGGTCTGTAAGTGATCACCATCTTCTCTCCCTTCAGTTAGCTTGGACGCCTATGAATTCCTCTAGACAATGGCTTGACCAGCATTTCATGGTCAATAATACCAAAAATCGGCTCAGATGGACGTATGGAAATCTTATGAAGTTCACGCAGGCAATTCATCAGTATGATAAATCATCTAAACTGATTGAGTATATTGATTTTCTTGATCCATTTCGGCACACAATTGGCCCAAATCCTAAAGTAAAAACTCATAAGCATACACTTGACTTTGCAATCAAAGCTCGCAAGTCCGAATATCGCAAGGAAAAAAAAGAGTAATTCTTATGACAAATAACGCTAACATTAATGCTAATCTAAAAACAGCTAAATGCAAATACATGAATTGGATTCGAGGACACAGAGCCAAGCTTTTCCAACAAGATGGTGAAGCGATGCTATCTGCAATCTGGTCTAAAAACTCAGCAGAAATATGGCGATATCTTAATCAAAAACCAAATGTAGCTCAAGCCCATGTGCAATCAAATCCTGTAACAGAGGCCGTTTGGGTATCACATTTCTCTGATCTCTATAGTGATCCAGAATTTGATACAAACGATCACCAGATCCAGTCCTTTAAACCCTGGGACATTCATTGCTCCCCTGACCTACTAGAAGCAATGATCAAAAAAGTAAGCTCATCACGAGCTGCCAGTCCCGATGGCCTCCATAATGTCATATTGAAGGACAATCCAAGACTTTGTGCGTCAAACCTTCATGCAATCTTTACACAAGTGTTGGCTAATCGCAGACTCCCAGCCTCTTGGCTAAGTTCTGTGATAGTCCCTATCTATAAGAAGGGTGACCGCTCTGATCCTCGTAATTACCGGCCAATTGCCCTGTTAGATACCCCAGGTAAATTGTTTGCAAAACTAGTATTGTCAGAGTTCAATCAATGGACAGAAACCTGCGGTAAACATGATCTTCACCAAACGGGTTTTGTTGCGGGCATGGGCACCTGTGTCAATCTTTTTACATTGAACACAATTAAAGCCCTCTGCCAGTCTCATAAGCAGTCAGTCTATTTCGCGTTTATTGACTTGCACGCTGCATTTGACTCTGTTTCTCGTCCCTTACTACTGGCGAAATTAATAAGAGATAATTGCCCACCAGACCTCTTTGATATCATCCATGCATTTCATGGTGCAACCTCTATTCGCGTAAGGCTCACTTTGGATGGGTTGCTATCTGCTCCTATTAAGACCGCGCAAGGCTTAAAACAAGGTTGCCTATTAGCGGCAGCAATCTTTAACTATTTCATACATGACCTGAATACTTCCTTTCTACAGATATGTTCTGATGCTCCTGTCTTGAAAGTGTTTAAAATTACTAACTTGAACTATGCTGATGACATCGTCCTAATTTCTAAAACACCGAAGGGCCTACAGAATCTTATAGACGCGTTTAACCTGTACCTATGTAAGAACCAACTGGTGGTCAATACTAAAAAAAACCAGATTGTAGTCTATCAAGCTAACAAACTTAGTAGGTCCAGGCTAGCGTGGTCAATAAATAATACACCACTAGATATTGTACCAACTTACACCTACTTAGGCGTTGAGTTTGATGGCCTAACCAACTCATGCAGCCAGATAGAGCGCATGGAGGCAAAGCTGACTGCGACCATTTCGCAGACCAAAATAATACTGCACAAATTTGGGAAATTTTCCATTAAACCGGCAATAATTTTCTGGACTGTAAAAGCAATCCCTTCGATTATATATGGAGCGGAATCCATCCCGAATTGTCAAAATCTCAGAAAATCTATTTTTGATAGATTCGAGGGAAAATATTGGCGAGCGGTGTTATCTTTGCCGAACTGTGTTCCTGGCCCTTGGCTGTGCTATGAATTGGGACTTATCTCAATGCACGCTATCTATACATGGCGTTGTTGTATGTTTCTGCGCAAATGCATAGTGGCTTCTCAAAAAGTAACTATTCTGTCGATCATTTCTGGCTTTATGCTAACATCGGATAAATCCTTTGTAAAACTATGGATTGACTTCTGTTTAGAAGCTCTTGCAGCCGCAAGCATACCAATAGCCTTGTTAATTTCTAACCCAACAAAGGCAAAAAATCTTTTATACCAACTAGACTGGATTAAGACCTTAGAGAAATGCCAAAAATACCGTCAACCATGCAAGTATCGATTCTGGCCCAAACCGATAAAAAGCCCAGAATCCTATCTACTAAAATTTCCATCAGTTGCATTGAGATCAGGAATAATGAGGGCACGCTTTGATCTATGGCCCACTTATCAAGTTCAAGTGAGACGCAATTTGAGACCTCGAGAACTTATGTCATGCAGATTCTGTAATGATTCCACCACGATTGAATCTCTTGAACATTTGGTCTGCAATTGTGTCCAATTATCTATCTTAAGATCAAAACATTTTTCAAAGGTGATGAGTACGTTAACAATCATTGCCCATGACATGCGCTGGTCTTTTCTATTGTGTTCTAATAATCACTCTGTCAAGGTGGCCCTAAGTAATTTTCTGATGGCCATAAAATGGGACATTTCTACCTGAGAGGTGGCTCTAAGCTCAAGCAGCGACTGACTAAAAGAGGGGTAACTGTTTACTAAGTCATCTACCAGATAACTTGTGTTTTATGAATGTTCTAATTGTGATGTAATAGCTACCAGAGGGATGTAGACTGACTGATATGTACCAATATGTCTTCCGCGATGTTAAAGCAATAATAGTACTGGCGCTGTTTGAGTTTGTACATCCTAAATGAATTTTAAATGGAAATGTCTGTTGGGTTTTAAAATGTTTGAATTTTGTATATTGAAAAGTTGTTTTTAACAGCTAAATCAATAAAAAAAAAAAAAGGAATGTCCCATAAGTATGGAGGAAGGGGACGGGACGTAGGCGTATGGGGCAAGTGTCGCAGGATTGTCGAAGTCAACCACAGTATTTTAACGCAGGTCTCCTCCAGATGAATACCCAAATATCACCCTATGCCCTGAACTCTGTGCCATTGCAGCAAGTCCAGGTGGATCAGAACCTGGGAACTAACTGGAATGACACAGACTCATGCCCCAATCATGTCAGCCCAGGCGACAGTACAGGCTTGGAAGGAGAATCCTCTACCGAATGGGACAGTTACCCATTATACTTGAGCAAGTGTACTCAGAGGAAACTCTCTTTCGCATCCTGGTGCTCAAATGTATCAGAATAGGCCAGCCCACAGGTATCTCGAACATGTCCAATTCTAACAGTTACTACAGATCCGGAAGAGGAACTCCGATAGATGTAAAGGTAGGTAAACAGACATTCTCTTTCATAGTCGACACAGGGGACACAAAATCCTGTGTTAAAGAAGGTGGATTTCACCCATCAGGCAAAGCAATGGGCATGCAGGGATTTTTGGAGCTGTCCTATCGGTTCCATACACTGAAGATTTGCTTATTAAGGTAGGTAATCAAACTTTATCTGCTCCCTTGTTATCCTGCAAAGATACTCCGGCGCACCTTTTGCGAAGGGACCGCCTGAGCAAGCTTAATAGGTCTACCACTTTTTCAAAGGACGGCATAGTGTGCTCAACTCTAGGATTGTACCTATTAAGAGAAGCAGCGTTTTTCCCTGCGTATTGCAGTGACAATGCTATTAGTGGGGTGCCAGTACATTCTGCATTATTCTTATATGTGGTAAAGATATTGTTAAATTGGATACCTGGATTAAAGGATTGGACATGTGGGATAACCCTAGAACTTTTGTTCCGGCCTGCCCAGTGACTGGAAATAGTGTCAAGGAATAGCACCAAGGATGATCATTCCCAGTCTTCTAGAAGCTGTGGTTGTGTAGAAGGAAAGGGTGGCTCTTTCAGGCACTGATGAGGAAGGAGGCAAATAGTGCACAGTGTTGTGTATTGATCCAATCTCATCATTAGGAGACATATCCGACAAGCAATTGTTCTAGGATGCAGAAGACACTGGTGAAATGGTTTTTGAGATTGGATGGCACGTCAGGTAATGGTGGAGCAAAGGAAGGTACCACAGACTATGCTCATCATGAGAAAAACATCACCACATTTGAAGTAGGATTTGGAGAAAGTGCTGGACCACATATGGACCAGCAATCCCCATGATGTGGGGTTATTGAAAAGTGTAGCGGCAGATGAAATATAATTAAGACCGGAGCAATTTCACCAAGGGTTAGGCAATACCCCATGTCTAAGAAGGATGACGAATGGATTTTTGAGACCATTATGCGTTGTTGAAAAAGGCATTATACAACCTTCTGTGTCCCCATGTAACATGTCCATTTACCGTCTGAAGAAGGCAAAGGGGGTCTAGTTGGAGGATGGTTCAGGATTTGCGGCCTGAACAACATTGTTGAAGCAGAATTTCCAGTGGTACCAAATACTGCTACCCTAACTCTAACATCCCTACTGTGTCGACCCACTTCATAGTTATTGATTTGAAAAGTGCCTTTTTTTCGGTTCCTTTGCACCCCGATTTCCAGTACCTCACAGCGTGTACCTATCGTGGACAGAGATTTGAACCCACAAGGTTATCCCAGGGGTACTGTGAATCTCTAAGTGTTTTTAACAGAGTCATTCAGATGAATTTGGGGAACTTACAAATGTCCAGCATTGTAATTCAGTACGTGGACGATTTACTTGTTTGTAGTGCTTCAGAGGAACAGTGTTGAGGAGACTCAGTCAGGCTCCTCACCCTGCTCGCGGAGAAGGGTTACACAAAGTGGACAAAGAAAAACTGCAATATTGCCAAACAGACGAACAAGTTACTTCTCTCTGGTAACGTTCTTTCGACTGGATGTTCCTCACACATATTCCTCATCTTTGATATATTCAAGGCACGCATCGGGGAGTGCACCGACTAGTGCTGTTCCGCTGTACCAGCTCGTTTCCTTGCTTGTCGCCTCCTGATCCTACGTGCGGTTTTGAAGACAATTGCTTTCCCAACCTCATTGGACAATACCCTCTGGTACATGGACGATACAATACACTGTTCACTGGACTTTGTCATCCATATCATCGTGAGCTAAACCAGTTTCTTTTCTTTCACAACCAGAGCCAAGCCTATTCTGCTCGAGACCACCTATTTCATCAGGAACGCACGCGCATCATGCACGCGCACATCGGGGAGTGCACCGACGAGTGCTGTTCAGCTGTTCCGCTGCTCAGCTGCAGTGGGTGCCGACTCTCCTTTGGATGCATTTTCATTCATCAATTTCTTTTCTCCCCTTCTCTTTCTTACATTTAGCAGTTGTTTCCTTGTCAAATTGTGGGTGGAAACCTTACCATGGCAGGGTACCATCTAACAACTGCTATTCTACAACAAGCAGCACTGGTATTTGAAAACATTTCCAGACACCCTCCCATTTCCATTCTGACTCCTCCAAACACCCTTTCATCACGTGCACATGGAAAGCGCATACAAACTTAAGGAGCAGACATAAGGCAATTTTTCCTTGCGAGAAAAGACGGCCCCCTAGGGCCCTCAAACAATCAAATCACAGGTGCTAAAATCTAACTTACAGATTTAACACAATACCACAGTACTTTTAGCACAGCTCCATCAACAAATACCATAGTTACGGAAGTATGAAACACAATGCTTCAAGCATGTCTGACTCTGTTAACAATGGCTAAAGAACAGGACATTTTCTCAACTCCTAATGTTATTATAGACAACCCACTGCCTGCAAAAGCAGTAATTACCATACATGCCACAGACTCAAGTCAGATTCCCCACTTATACTTCCAAGTAGTGGAAGGAACTTTACAAAACTCCATCACTAATCAAGTTTCGAACTGCAATCAATCCTCACTTTCAACTGCACTACCACAACAACTTCATGTAGACTCTGCGCAAGCACTTTCGCTTCCCACAGATACTATCAGCAAAACACAGTTTGAGGTGAATCCAAGTAAGCAGTCATCGACTCTTTCAAATTCTCCAATTCTATATACCAACAAAGGGAACCCTGAACTAAATAATAATTCTTTTTCTGTAAATTCTTCAATAGTGTTGTTCACCAAACCTACAGTGAGGCCGTCATTCGGCTTTACCCATCCTCCTCCCTTGTCTCTTGATACTACATTTGCTGCTGTCAACACAGGTATGTTCACGCTAATTAAGCTCTATGAATCCATGGACAAAAAACACATGGACCAAAGTATCAGCTTGCCTTCACTAACAGCAAAGATTGACTGGCTTGCCTAGGAATCCAAGCACCAGTCTCACTTGCTGACTCAAATAACAAACTTACCCCAACATGGACTTGCCAGTAGCACAGACAGCGAGCAGCCTTAAACTACTACCGATGAAGTAGTGCCACCCCTTGCAGCGGAGTTGCCATCTAGCCCTCATTTGGACTTGCCTGACTGTCACAGTGGCAATCTAGAGATCATCGAACATGACTCAGACCCCTGTATTTGACTTATTCCAACCATGCTCCCCCTACCCAAATTCAGAAGAAACCGAAAAATCAACCTTCTCAAAAGAAAAATTCCAAACAAAACTCGAAAAAATGTGTGGATGGATGACAATACTCACCAAGAAACCACAAAGTGATGCGACTCTGGATGATCTCACTGTAGAAATCAGCCAGACTGTGCTGCCAAAGTTACAGTCCCAAGATCTTGCTTTCTCTCCGCTGAAACCACTGGCAACAAACCAAGATAACTGACATTTCTTTGTTGAATGTAAATGTGAGTAATGAAGTTGCAACTAAAACTTGTAATCTCAATGACGATCTCATGAATCTTTCGGTGTACTTTGTTTCCTCTCCACCACAAATAGACATTATTCATTAACGTTTAAATCACCCTCAAATTCCAGCAAACAAGGCACCACAAACAATATGTGTTAATTTAGATGTTGATTTTCCTAATTTTAGAACTCTAGAACAAAAGAGAACTAAAATTACTACCTCTAATGCTCCCTCTGACATAGATCAAACCAAGCAATATTCGACTCACTATAGAAGCCAGAATCATTCAAGGCAAAAATCAACCGCATTCCTCGGATCTAATAACCTCAAACCATGCAAAAGATATTCTTGTAGAATCAGACATGCTTCTTCTAACTATGTTAGATAGGCTTAACACAGATCCTTTCCCCAACAGGACTACTCTTCTTGCTGTATTCCATTCTATTCTAAAGTTGGAGCACATCCATTCTGATGACATAAAAGCAATTGGATTTACCAACCTATCTAATTTTGACACAGTTGAACTATATATTCCATCACAAATTGTAAATAATTTATTATGGAAGACGAAAGAGAGCTTAAATGGTTTTGGGTTTTTTCTTCAAGTACAGAAACAACTCCCAATCACAAAAACGAATTCTGTGCACAATTAAACTAGTAATAATCAACAAACCCATTAGCACCTACAGTAAGGTCACCCCATTAAAGAATCAGAAGGGAATAGTTTCTTACCTGTAACTCCATTTCTCCAGCATTGGTATCTTTCATGGATTCACATGCTTAGAATATTCCCCGTCGTCAGACTGGGACCCCTCGGTACACATATATAGCCTTTTCCAAAGGAATTTTTTTTAGACACTTTCGTGTCCTATCTACGTCCTTTTAGGACCCGCCTACGCATGCTCCGTAGGCCGTCCCAGTATAAGAGGCACGCCCCCGCGGCTCCCCTTCAGATTTCAGCCCCTCCAAAGTAGGAAGGGTTAAACTTATCACATACATTACATACGGGGAGGTTGGCGGGCGCATGTGAATCCATGAAAGATGCCAATGCTGGAGAAATGGAGTTACAGGTAAGAAACTATTCCCTTCTCCAGCATTGGATCTTTCATGGATTCACATGCTTAGAATAGATTGTATAGCAGTAACACTAGAGACGGCGGTGAGAATGTAATGTAATATACCCTCACCATACTACACAATGCATATATACAGTAGGAATAAGTTAACTCATATAACCTTGCCCACATAAAGTATACTGCCATTAAAGGGTAGACCACCGAATCTCCACAGAGTGGAGCTTACCTTACTGAAACAGATGGCGCAGGACAGCTCTTCCCATCTGCACCTCGTCCGCATGCTGCCTGGCAAGGCAGTAGTGGCGGGTAAACGTGTAGGGCACTGACCATGCCGCAGCTTGGCATATGTCCGTCAGCGGAATTCCTGCCCATAGCGCTGTTGAGGAGGACATCGATCTAGTAGAATGGGCTCTAGGATGTCCTTGCAGTGGCCTTCCGGCCTTAGAGTGACAAAATGCAATCGTCGACGAGACCCATCGAGCCAATCCTTGTTTAGAGATTGCTTTTCCTCTCGTCGACGGACCAAATGCGACGAACAGTTGTCTAGTAGACCTGATTTCTTGAGACGAACATAGGGTTAGTTGCCAGGATTACCTTGTCCTTAAAGAATCTTAGATATGGCGGGTCCACGACGAGCGCTTGCAGTTCCGAGATTCTTCTAGCTGATGTGATAGCTATCAGGAATGCCAACTTCCACTAAATTAATTTTATGTCGGACGTGGCCATAGGCTCAAAAGGCGGTTTCATCAAGCCTGACAGCACTGTGTTGAGGCTCCACGTCGGGGGAAAACGTTTCACCGGGGGAAAAGCTCGAAATAAACCCCTCATGAAGTGTTTTACAAGTCTGTTGCTAAATAGAGGAGACGACTGCCTCTTCCTTGTGAACCTCGAGATGGCCGCCAGGTGCACCTTTATCGATGTGGGGGATAATCCCCTTTCCGCCAAGAGAAGCAGGTAAGGTAGAACTTGTTCCGGCGTCACCAACAACGGTTGTAGGCCCTGTTGTTCTCTACACCATTCACAGAACTTCCACCACTTATAGGAGTAAGATTTGTTCGTAGAAGGGGCTCTAGCCAGCTGTACATTTTTTGGCAATCCTCCGAAATGTCTAAAGCACCGAACTCCGAAAAGTCAGGAGCCAGGCGATAAGGTTGAGACTGTCCGGGTCGTGATGCCACACCGTGCCTTTGTCCCGGGATAGGAGGTTCGGGACTTTCGGAAACGCTATGGGATGTTCCAGCGACAGGTGAAGCAGGTCGGAGAACCACGGTTGCCTTGGCCAGTATGGTGTCACTAGAATTACCCGGCAATTGTATCTGCGTATCCACTGTATTGTTCTCCGTATGAGGGGGAACGGGGGAAAGGCATAGAGGAACATGTCCGTCCATGGGAAGGAGAATGCCTCCCCCATGGAACCCTCTTGAGGCCATCTGCTTGCAAATTGCTCGCATTTCTTGTTGTCTTTGGTCTCAAAGGCGTCCAGAGGGGGGTGACCCCATTTTTCGAACACTTTCATCAGGTGAACTGTGTCCATTTCCCACTCGTGTATCTGGGCCATGCTTCTGCTGAGGGAGTCTGCTTGGCAGTCCCTCACTCCTGGGAGGTGATGAGCCACGATGGAAATTTCGTGCTTTGATGCCCAATGCCATGTTTTCTGGGCTTCTATGGAAAGAGTTCTTGATCGCGTCCCTCCTTTTTTTCTCAGATAAAACATGGCCGTTGTATTGTCGGTCAGTATTCATACTCTCGAACTCTTGATGTGTGGTAGGAATGCCTTCAAGGCCCATCGTACCGCTCTGAGCTCTAATACGTTTATGTGTAGAAGTGACTCCGTTGGAGACCAGCGACCTTGCGTTTGGAGAGCACCCATGTGCGCTCCCCATCCGGTTAGGGATGCATCCGTGACTATGGTTCGCTGAAACTCCGGCTCCTGTATGGGTACACCGTTGTTCAGATTGTGGAAACTCTGCCACCACTGAAGGGTCCGAAGCAGCTTGTCGTCGTCGAAGGTTATCCTGTCTGACCACGATCCTTGAGCCTGCGTCCATCGGTCCGCGAGGAATTCCTGGACTGGCCTCATGAATAGGCGACAGTTTTTCACCAGATGGATGCAGGATGCCATGGCCCCTAGGACCGAAACGTATTTTCTCACTGAGATCCTGGTGTTTCGCCGTAGCCGGGCCGCTTGTTGATTGAGCCTTGAGGTTCTGTCGAGAGAATGGTTCACTAGCCCTAACTGGGTCTCGAACTGTGCCCCCAGGAAGACCAGCGTTCTCGATGGCCGCAGAGAGGATTTCTCGAAGTTTATGGCGAATCCCAGCCGTTGTAGAAGCTGCATGGTGGCTTGTAAACTTGTGTAGGTCGACGCTGGGGAGGATCCCCTTACCAGCCAGTCGTCGAGGTATGGGTATACATGGTGGCCTTGCTTCCTTAGCCAGGCAGCAACTGGAGCCAGGCATTTCGTGAACGTTCTGGGGGAGGTCTTGAGCCCGAAAGGAAGAACCGTGAATTGGTAGTGAGTCCGCCCTATTACAAAACGTAGGAATTTCCTGTGTTTCCGACACATTGGAATATGGAAATACGCGTCCTGCAAATCCAGGGACGCTAGAAAATCTCCTTCTTGGACGGCGCGGATCACTTCCTGCAGAGTGAGCATCTTGAATTTTAGGCTCTTTAAAGACGTGTTGAGATCGCGTAAGTCTAGAATGGGACGCCATTTGCCGTTCGGCTTTTTTACGACGAAGTATCTTGAGTAGACTCCTTGACCTCTCTGTGATGTTGGAACTAATTCTATCACGCCCTTTGCTAACATGAGTGTAACCTCTTGTTGCAGTACCTTCATATGGGAATGAGCGGTGAACGCAGGTGGAATTTGCGGAGGGCTGTGTTTGAATTGTAGAGAGTGTCCATTTCTTATAGTGTCCAGCACCCATTGATCCGTCGTTATCCATTCCCATTCGTCGACATATGCTGAAACTCTGCCCCCCAGAACGGTGTGTGGTATGTCACTGTTGATCTTTATTTTGCTGGTCTCTCGACGGCGATGGATATGATGGTCTTTTTCTGGAAGACTGGAAGTTCCGTCGACGGTTAGCCGATTGTGAGGCACGTCTGTATCCCTGGGAGGGGTAAGCCGATCTGCCAAAGGCTCTGTCTCCAGACGCGGAGAATCTTGAATTACCTGAAGCCCCTCTAAAGGGACGAAAAGACTTGTAGCTTCTGCCACTCAGGAGGGCGCCCAATGAACGTGCCGTGTCCAAGTCTTCTTTCATTCCCTTTAGGGCTTCGTCCACCTTTTACCGAAAAGAAGGTCTCCCTCAAAAGGCATGTCTAAGACTTTGTATTGTACTTCTGGCCTGAAGTAGGTACACTTAAGCCATGACTGTCGACGTAAGACAACCCCATTGTTGACTTGCTTGAAGCCTGACTCAGCGAGGTCCACGGCAATGTTTATTGCGTGATTTGAGGCTTCCTCACCCTCTCGGACAAGTAGCATCGCTGCCTTCCTATGCTCTTCCGGAAGATGATCAAGCAACGGAGCTAGCCTGTGCCACATCTCCCTATCGTATCTGGCTACAATTGCCAGAGAATTTGCGGCCTTTACTGTGGTCGCTCCCACGGAGAGCACTTTCTTGCCAAAGGCATCTTGGCGTCTTGCTTCGTTCTCAGGCGGAGTCGTGCACTTGTGTTGTGCCTTTGCCTTCCTCGCCGCTGCCGCCGACACCACTGAGTCTGGGGTCGGTTGGGAGGATAAACACTTGGGGGTAGACTCTGGAGCCTTAAACTTTTTTTCTAGGAGTCCTTTCACTGCCGGTTCTGAGAACGGGTGACGCATTGTCTGCAACCCCTCCTTCCATACATGGTCTAGTATTGGTATCGAGAACACCGACCTCCTTCTCTTACCCATGTGGTCGAACAAAAAACAGTCCTTTTTCTGTTCTTCCTGGGACAGACCAAATTCTTTGCATGCCTTCACCATCATAGAATGGAATGACAATGTCGTCCGGAGGGGACGGGTGAGCTGGGCTTCTAGGGGTTTCCAACTCCGCCTCTGACTCCCAGGTAGGATCCCTGGAGGGGGATGATGAGATATCCGACATGGCTCCCCTGTCAGACTCCGAATCTGGCAGCTCACCTTCCTCTTGTGCCAGTGCTGAGATTGGCGTGCGTGGGTGCGTCGGTTGACGGGACGGGCCCGGCTCGTCGACGGGTGACTGTGGCATGCTTGCCTGGGGTAGCCTCTGGTCCAACGACTGTAACAAGGACTGAAGCGCGGACAGAATATCCAACGACAAAACGGATTGAGGAGAGGGGCAGATACCGGTATAACGGCTGCCCTCGTCGACGACTTGTCAGCCGCTCGTAGCCCTAGGTCAGCTGGGCCGGCTACTCTCTCGTTCTCGTCCTCCGAGGACAGCAACATAGCCTGTTCTTGAAGCAAAGCATCCGGGGGGATCGGATCAAAAACTTCAGGCCTCCTCTAGGACCCCCGTCGACGAGGCCTTCGTCGACGCCATTGTCGACGGGACGGTGGATGCCCCCTGCGTAGGTGGCAGGGTGGCGGCCGATGACTGGACCACCGTCGACGACGATGACTTCGCAGGTGGTTTTGGCGGTCCCGCCTTTTCCACACTTTGCCTGCTTTTACTCGACTCTCGACTCGTGGTCGATCTACGATGATCGCCCGAGGAGGATTTCCTTTCCTTCTCATGCTTTTTTGATAAAGATGATTCTCTAGTTGAGTGACTTCCAGACGACTCTTTTTCCGTCGGTCGAGATTTCTTCGCCGGTGGTTCCGACGAGGCAGCGCGGCGTAATGTTTTCGCCGACTGTGTGGAGCCTACCTCCGAAGGGGGGTATGCCCCCGCTCCATCATTCAGCCATGCCACCAGGCGTCGATTCCAGTCTTTGAGGGTTTTTTGAGAAAACCCCTTGCATATGTCGCAGTCATCCGCCGAATGATGAGGGTGGAGGCAATATATGCAGTCCATATGTCCGTCCCCCTCGTAAACTTTTTTCAAGCCGCATGTCGCGCATGGACGGAACAGCGCTTTTCCTGACACAGAGGACATTTTCTGAACTCAAAATCCAATAATGCAACCTTGTACAAAATAGTAAGACAACGCGAGGAGATCCCACTACTTTGGAGACGGTTGAAATCTGAAGGGGAGCCGCGGGGGCGGGCCTCTTATACTGGGATGGCCTACAGAGCATGCGTAGGCGGGTCCTAAAAGGACGTAGATAGGACACGAAAGTGTCGAAAAACTTTCCTTTGGAAAAGGCTATATATATGTGTACCGAGGGGTCCCAGTCTGACGACGGGGAATATTCTAAGCATGTGAATCCATGAAAGATCCAATGCTGGAGAATCTAATTTCCCATACATCTGCTACAAATGTTATAACATCAGAAATCCCTCTCTTCGATGACTCCAACACAAGGAGAACCTGGTATCCCTTGTACAATCCAAATGGACATGGCTTTCTAAAGATATATCTGATTGTTAGGGAGAATTCTCTGTTAAGGCTAATTTCCCAAACCTAGTGAGTTCCCCAGCAGCTTTGCTGGATTTTTGGGGTTTATTTTTTTCTCCTGCTAAGAGTGAGACTCTTTTTCTCCCACGCTTAGACATGATTTGAGATATCCTTTGACTTTGTAATGTGTTTTATGGGCTATGGGGTCTTTTACTCCATAGGGTTTCATGTGTTTTTGGTAAGTGTGTTACACAGCACCCTCAGTGCAGTAACACAGGGGTGTCATAGTGACCCCCAAACATAGACTCCATACCCTGGGACTGACTACTGTCCCCCAGGGCATGTAAAGTCACCATTGACTTTACTAGTCTTAAATTGTGAACAGAACCAGTACAACCCATCATATTGTGGAAGTACTGGTAGGGGTAATTAGATTGCCCATGGGTCTGTTATTCGAGGGGGCACTGTGCAGTCCCCCCCTCGTCGAGTTTCTGGCTGGTGGCAGTGGTTACCACGCGAAATATTCCAGCAGAATATTTCCTATGGGATTTTCCCATTCATTTTAAACGCACCACTTTTTTTGGTGCAATGTTAAAGATACCGCTGGGTTATTTATTTAATATTTGTTCCCCGGTTGGGTCTTTTTGCCAGGAGGTTTTAAAATGGCATTTGTGTTTGCCTCAGTAACTCCAACCCAAGTCGAGCCCTTTGTTCCACTTTTTGGCGGGCTTCTGCACAGAAGCCTCCAAAAGTGGTGCCACTCTGTCTGGGTCTACAGGATGTGTGGGAGGGGGGGGTTTAGGCACCCTGGACTGAGTTGCCTCGGCAACTCAAGTCGCACTCTTGTGTGATTGGTACAGTGGTGATCCGCCCAGCTCACCACTTAGCATGTTTGAATGACAGCTAGGACTGATGAATGGGGGTTTTCTGCATAAAAGCAGGGCTTTGGGGACTGGAACTTCAGAAGTCGCCACAGGACCAAAGAATCCGAAGAGGGAGAAGCTGAGCTGATCTGCAACAACGACACCACTGGTGGAGCCCTGCTGAACCGTCTCATCACTTCCCAACGACAGAGAAGATCTTCATCCCGGAGAGTCTTCTTTCTCTGAACTGGTGGGGATAACCAGTTCACCCTCTTTTCGCCTTCCTGTATCGTCTCGTGGTCGAATCGCCCGTGCCAAGCACCCCAGCGGCCGGATAGCCACGCTTCACCACTACCGCGAATAAAAGGGTAGTACCTTTTAACTGGGAAACTCCGCGGCTGGTTTCTTCCCTGGCAGTGCAACGACCTCCAGCTTTCCTCCACGTCGAGATCTTCTCTTCCCCTGGACGAAGCACTGACTTGCACCCGCTGCCAGGAACAACTGCCCCCGTTGGAGCTTTCTCACCATTTCTGGTACTGTGTCCCGCCTGGTCTCCCTTGCAACAGACTGTTCAAGGTGTCCCGTAAATCCTTGACTCTCTATCCTGGGGTAACTTGGACCTGCTAACTAACTTTTTCTGAACTTATCCAACCCTATCTGCAAAGACTTTTTAAAGTATTATTCAACCGTGTGATCTTGGACACATTCCGCCTTGCTCTCTCTAAGAGTGGGCCTGGCCTATGAACTTTCTTGCTCTAACAGTAGACTCTGCCTTTTCCGACTTGCTGTGGTTCTTTTTAAAGTGTTGGTATTGTGTACTTTCCTAATTTTGCCTTTTCCCTCCCTTTTTAACTAACTTATTGGAGTGCCATCTTAGGTTAAGCGCTCACCTCTGTCTGCAAATAAGTGGTGTTTTAACTAAGACTTGTTCAATAAGTAATCAGGGATGTATATATATTGATAGTGACGGTGTTTGAACTTGCTTGCCATATTAGTGTTAGTGTATTTTACAAGTGTGTTTTTACATAAATAATTATATACTTTTATACCCAAGCTCTGGTCAGTGTTTGCTTGTGCTACTGTATCCTTGTACCTATTTTGTATACTCTATATACTGTCTAACTCTTCGTGAGAGAAGTCTGGCTGCTCAGCCACAGCTACCAGGTAAATCTGGGTGGTACAGACTGCTACCAATTGGGTTTACTGCCAACACCTGTAGTCCTAAGCCTTTTGCAGTGGTCCTTAAGGGAACTGCACAGGTTTCTGCCTAACACTGATACCAATCGTTCTTCTTATCATTAGAGCCATTCCAAACAGCAGATACATTCTTGTACTATGGCAGTGTGGAACACAATCACCACAAACGCGGAAGCCCTAGGCAGACATGATGTCATAATACTCCAAGGAACGTGAATTACCATACAACCAGTATGGCCAAATTTCAAAATTGCTTAGATCCCAGCGATCAAACTTGCTAAAGGCCGTCCAGCAGCAGGCCTCCTAGTGGCAATCAAACTTAAATCACAAATCCAACTTGATACATGGGCTTCTCCTTACCCAGGAATTCAGCTAGTTAGTTTAACGAAACATCCATTTTATGCTCAGTGCACACTTCTAAATGTTTATTGGAATCCGTTAGCCATTAATGAAGGTTCTAAATGATCTGACCGTGGCTGAATTTGCCGCGGACAAAACGTTTGCATGAGAAAGGCGCAAACTACCAAAGGTTTGCACCCTTCTCATGCGAACACATACATACTTACACCCACACACACACACCCACAACACACCCACAACAGACCTCCACCCACACGCCCAACATAAACAAACCCCACTTACCTTCTTCACGCTGGGTCCCTGTGGCGCCAGTTCTCTTTCACTTCCGTGATTGGGAACCAGCGCCGCAGGGTCCTTTTCCTTTCTTTTTTTGTTTAACGGAAGGCAGTGGGGGTGTCCCCAGCAACCCCCGCTCACTCTGCTATAAAGTATAGTGAACGGGGCGAGGCGGGTCCAACCCCGCAGCCCCTGTTTTCTTTTTTACAATGCTACCACCAAAGGATCGAACTTTTGGTGTTCGAACCTTTAGTGGTAGCATTTTTAGACCTAATGGCTAATGCGAACCATTAGAATCGGTCAAAAGGACAAATACCTTAATCACGACCTATTCTTAACCAATATCGAAACCATGTTAGATCTAACTCTTTTAGAGCCCGGAATTCAAACAACTGTGATAGCAGGAGATTTCAATATCAATTGCATTTCAAATACGAAACAATGTCCCACTAGAGCTAATAAATGAATTTCTCTAATGAAAAAACGCAATTTCATGATGCTTAATGGCATAACTCAACAAGATACTCCACCAGCTTCAACCTGGTGAAGAGGAACTGCCGTAGCAACTCTTGATTGTGTTTTTATTTCCTCCAACACCCTTAACCGAGTCACATCATTTAGAGTGATTCCTACAACAGCAAGCGTTCACAACATCTTAGAAGTTGGCTGGGTGCCTTGTATGACCGTGCCATCTGAATTCTTTAATCTACCAACAGAACTCAACGAAGGAAGGAATCGCTTAATCTGGTTTCCTTACAAACTAAAAGCCCTCCTGACACATCTTTCGACTGGTTTGCAAACCAATTCCTCTCAAAATAACTTACAATATACTGATTGTCCAAATCTAATCAGTAACCATACTTCCTATACGAAACGTCCAATTGTTACACACAAATACACCTACGACATCCATATTCAAACCCTAAATCAAATATGCGACAAGTGTTGAGGAAATATTCACCTATCCTAGAACCCCAACAAAGGCGTAAATTAAAAACTACCCATACGAACACTATCAAACAAATTAACATCAATACAGCACAAGCAAATGCTGAAAGGATGAATACAACCACTGCAAGCAAATCAGCCTCCCAGATCTGGAACCTACTAAAAGAAACAAATGGGTATGCTGCTGCTTCTTTGTTATTAAATTATGTAAGCGAACAAACCTGGACAACTCACTTTTCCTCTCTCCTCACCGCTTCTACTACGCCTACATCATTACTACTCCTTCCTATCCCGGATCTGTCAATTGATCTTTGATCAACTAGATATTATCCTCCTTATAAAAAAGAAAAACTCAACTTGTCTCGAACGCTAGGCCCCGACAGCCTAGCGAATGTCACGCTCAAAGCCCATCCAATTGAAGGGGCTACAATCTTAGAAATTATTAACAAGGATGTGGTTCGAACAGGTTCGGATCCCTACATCATGGAAGGAATCAATTAGAATTCCCATTTTAAAAAAAGGAAACCGTAACAATCCCGTAAACTACATTCCGATAGCCCTCTTACACATCCCAGGGAAGATCTTTGCGAGACTCATTCTAAAAGCTCTCACCATGTGGATGAATTCGATTAATCTTTTTGATGACCATCAATCGAGTTTTGTCAAAGGAATTGGGACCTTTTTGAACCTAACTTTTCTGACAGCTGTAAAAAAACAAGCAATATCGTCCAAGCAACCTGTTTTGATAGCGTTCATTAATTTTAAAGAAGAATTTGACTCGGTATCTTGTGATGTTTTATGGGAGAACATTTTTTAAAAGCAAGATGCACGATGTACATCTTTCACCTTATTCGTCAATTTTATACTGATACTTCTAGAAAAATAAAACTCTCAAATGATGGTGTACTTACAGGCACAATTCCAACCAGCTCAGGATTAATACAACGTTGCATTCTAGCCTCGATCTTATTTAACTTTTACATTAACGGATATTAAAAAGGCTTTTGAAACTAAACTGCCAAAATTGACAACCGAGAGATATCTTGGCTTTTATACGCCAAAGATCTTGTTTTACTCATTCGAACACCAATCAGTTTGCAGAGGAAACGTACAGCCTTGGAAAATTACGCGAATGATAACCATGTCCGTAAATCAAATATGATTTTTCATCCTAAAACAAATAGGTCGAACTACAGATTTGTTTGTTTGTTTATTTATTTATTTATATAGCGCGCTACACCCTCAGGTATCCAGGCGCATTGCAAGTAGCTTAATAGGTTAAAGTTACATACAATAATACAAATACAATAGCATAATTAACAGAGAGGGAACAGATACAATCTGAAGTCAGGCAATTATGGTAGAAAATTCTGTCGAATAGTACATTACAAAGACATGACAAACATGTTAGAAGAATAGCAACAATCAAAGAGATACCAAGGATTAGATGTCGTTCATAACTAGCCAATTTTTTGTATTTTTTCTGAAGCTTTGGAAGGTCTGGTCAATTCGTAAGTGGAGAGGGAGGGAATTCTAGAATTAAGCAGCCTGCACAGGGAAGCTATTGCCGCCAGCTTTCTTTAGATTGAATCTTGGAGCTACGATGCAATAGGAGTTGGCAGACCTTAAAGGTCGCGATTATGTTTTTTTGCTAATTCTTTCTCTTGGGTACTGTGGAGCCGCGTTGGAGACTGTTTTGAAATGGCTCCGGTCTTTAATGGAGAGCCATTTGTACTGTCTTCTAGCTTCAGAAAAAAGTTCTCTCCTCGGGATACTAAGCACTGTTCTCAGAGCATTGTTTTGTAATATTTGAAGTTTGTTTGTGATGTATTTGCTAGCCCCTGCGTAGAGGGCATTACAATAATCGAGTTTAGATAGGATTAAGGCTCTAGATAGTGGATAGGTAAGGTTTGCAGGCATGGATCAGCTTGCGTGTATACGCTGTGGCAGAGGCCGTCGCATTAACTTGTTTCTGTAAATTCGTAGTGGCATCCAAGTAACAGCCCAGCGTTTTAGTTTCCTTGGCAACTTTGATTGCAATACCATCAATGCTGAAAGATGTGTATTGCTCGTCCAGTTTATTATAGATGGCCTGGGCTCCTAGGATCAGTATGTCTGTTTTATCATTACTCAGGCAAAGGCTGTGGGCTGCCATCTATGCCTGAATGATTGAATACATTTAATTGACTAAGGCGAGGTCCGAGTTGTAGTTGCCCGAGAGAGGCAGGAGTATCCGAGTGTCATCCGCATTGTTCGTGTAGATGACACCCAGAAAATCCAACTCGTTGAACAGAGGTTTAGTAAATATGTTGTACATGGTCGGTGATATGCAGGCGCCTTGTGGTACTCCACATGTAATGGGTGTCGTGTCTGCATCAGCGCAAGGAGAAAAGACTCATTGACCTATTGCTAAAAAAGGATTGGATCCAGTCTGAAGCTTCTTGGGAAAGGTTAGCAGGAGATGACAAGTGTTCACATAAGATTTTGTGGTCCACCAAGTCAAATGTGGCTGACAAGTCTAGAAGTAAAAGCAGGGCGCATTGCTTGTTATCTCTGATTTGATCAATTTGCAGTTTCAAGTCTAACAAGGCGGTTTCTGTGCCGTGGAGAGGTCTAAAACTGGATTATCTAAATCCTAGGAGATTGCTCGTTTCAAGGTACCTCTGGATCTGGAGGTTTGTGGCTTTATCTATTATTTTGAGTACGAAAGGGACCGTGGTGATGGACCTGAAGTTGGTAGGGATGATTGAGTCCAAAGACGCTTTCTTTAGAAGTGGTACGACCCATGCATCTTTTAGGTTTGTGGGTACCTTACAAGTGCAGAAAGAGGCATTTATTAGTTTGGTGATAAATGGAGCCAGGTCTCTAGAGGCTTCTTTGATCATTTTAACTGGACAATTGCAAAAGCTCCACTCACTGAAGTCACCCAGTATAAGTATCTTGATCAAAACATCAACATTCATATCTCTGATTCTCCGTACAAACTTGAATTAAGAGCAAGAATGAAACACATGACCATTAAGGGCAAAGCTATCCAAAATAAATTTGGGAAATCCTCCTATAATCCATCAAAGATTTTCTATAAACAGAAAGTAATCCCTGTGATCATTTATTGAGCACAAGCAAATTTACTGTTGAATCAACCCAACTGGGATTTACTTGAAGGTATCTATTGGAAGAAAATCTTTTCCCTTCCACAGAGCATGCCCAGGGCGATTATTAGATATGAATTGGACCCGACATCTTTGTTGGCGGTGGTCGCCTGGCAAACTATCTTCCTATAGAAAATGTACATCTACCGTGAATAACATTAATACTCTTCTAACGGTTTTAGTAGCAACTCTAATCAAAACAATGGCCCATTGCATTCATGGAAGATGTATTGCACCGCCATTTTGAGAGATGCTGACATTACATTACAACTACTATCTGACTTCCCAGACAAAGCTAAACTAAAACTATGGCAGTGGGACTGGGACTGGTGTAGAACCTGGGAGACCTGCAAAATGTACTCAATGTTTCGCTCAGGTGTTTTTCAACTAAAAGCTCTTAATAAAATGCCACCATAGTTAGAGAAATTTCTGGATCCTAGATATGCCATGTCTATCTTAAGGCTTTGCCTAAACCACTGACCTACCAAGACCCAAGTAACCCGTTCTAACAAAGCACTGAAGCTAGATGTCACATGCAGATTCTGCAAAATGACCAACCACCAGGAGATATTACAACATCTCAGAACTGTGTCGCATTGGTACAATTGAGAAAAGACTTGTACTTTAAGCACCTTGGTGAATATAGAATCATGTCCAAAGAACAGATGTGGTAAAACATTTTCAATGCAACACATGTATCATTAAACAGACAGTAAAATTCCCTTTAGCATTAAATCTACATGAGAATTATGTCTGACTAATCAAATTGTGATCTTGTAAGATACTGTCTTTTTTACTTGAATCATGACCTGTTGTCTGAATAACCAACATATCTTAACTATCTTTTATGCAAACATGTTTTATTGAGCTTATAAAACACAACTATTGATCTTAAATCTTTTTTTTTTAAATGTCTTTTTTTTTTACATAATATTGGATTTAACAATCGCATGTGCTCTATCAATGTCTGCTCTAAACATAATATATGAAATATGTCTGATTTTGCTTCATTTTAAAAAAGTAGTAAATTACAACTAAAAAACAAAACTGGAAAAAAGATATATTCAAGTCTGCTTGCAGCTTGCTTCGGAAAAAATGTTCATAGGGTTGAGCGTCGTGCAGCCTCGAAACCTGAGCCTCAATGGCATCCCTAGTGTCCTTTGTGACATCGACGGTGATATATATTGGCACACGCGCGGACCATTACAACAGTTCTTCGTTTTTCCCCCTCCTTAAGTAGCATGCTGTGTTCCAAGAGGAGATAGTCTTGACGTTGCGTGAAGGGAAGGTGTAAGATGCAAACATTCTAGGCAAGAGGGGATGGATGGGAGGGCGATGAGGAATACGTGGGAGGAACGTCCAGTCGAAAGAATGTTACCACGGGTAAGTATCTTATTATTCGAATGGATTGTGTCCTCCCACGTATTCCTCATCTTTGACAGACTCCAAAAGCAGTTTGCGTTTGGGAGAAGGTGCTAAGAATGTACTTTACTTGTTGATGTTATGGAGGACAGCTTTCACAAATTTGGCTTCCTCTCCTGAAAAATTATCTACACGTAGAATGTACTAAATGTATGCAGGGACTTCCATGTTGCCGCTCTGCAAATTGTTATGCACATAGCAATCCATCTAGAGATGGTTTGTTTTGTGACAGCTAATGCTAGTCTATGGCCAGCATACCCAATAAAAAGCTGATCATGTTAACAAATATTTGCAGTCCTTGTGATATAGAAACTTAGAACCCTCGTCGGGTCTAAACCATGAAGTCTCTCTTCCTCCTTCGATTGAGGAGGATAAAAAGATGGTAACGCACTACGTTGTGCCAAATGAAATTCTGACATAACCTTGAGCAAGAAAGAGGCCTTAACCCTTAAAATGACCTTATCCTTGGAGAAGGTCGCGAAAGGTTGTTTGGAAGATGGAGCCTGTAGCTCACTTACCCTACGGGAGAAGCAATAGCCACTAAAAAGGCAGTTATTATAGTGAGCATCCTTAGAGGGCACGAATGTAAAGGCTCAAATGAAGCTCTGATAAGACCTCTTAGTACCAGGTTTAGATCCCATGATGGCACGATGAAGAGAGTAGGCGGGAACACATTTGTTAAACCTTTCTGAAATTGCGTCATAATCAGTACTTTGAAATATGATCCCTCATCCGGGGATCTTTTGAAAATTGAAAGTGCCGCTAAATAGCCCTTCACCGTGGCTACTAGCAACCCAGAATGGGTCAAGTGAGGTAGGAAAGATAAAACCTGGGGAAGTTTACACGAGAAAGGATTAACTCATTTCCCTGCACCAGCTGCGAAATCTATTCCAACGGCAGCAGTATAGGGATTTAGTTGCTGGTCTTCTCGCCGAAAGCAACACTTGCATTACGTCTTCCGGAAGGTCCCAGTACTTATATCTTACCCTTTCAGATACCAGACGTAGAGGATGAGAGTCTGGATCTCTGGGTGAAGAATGTGACCTCCCTCTTGCGAGAGTAGGTCCTCTCTTTGGGGAAGAGGAATTGGAGGGCAGATGGCCATCTCCAGAAGGTCCAGGTACCACATTTTCCTAGCCCAATACGGGGCAATAAGGATCATGATTTTCCCGAACTTCCTCAACCTGCGTATTACTTGAGGAATGACAGGGACTGGCGGAAACGCATACAGGAGTTGAAATTCCCAGTCCACTATGAACGAGTCTCCTAGAGCTCCGCTTTGGGGAAATGCCCTGGAGGAGAACAGCTCGCACTTCCAGTTGACACTGGTTGCGAAGAGATCCTCTTGAGTGACCCTACACCCTCTCTTTTGTTGCGATAATGCATGGCCACTGTGTTGTTCATTATCATAACACTCTTCCCCCGTATCAAGGACAGGAAGGCATTCAGCATTAGTCAGATTGCCCTCAGCTCCAAAATGTTGATAGGGATTCTAAACTCTGACTGAGACCAATGTCCGCTTATTGAAAGCTCTCGTACGCGCTCTCCTTAGAGGGAGGCGTCTGTCACAACTGTCGTCCAGGACTGCTCCAATAAATTGAAGTTCTGAGAGGGTGTCAAATGGGACTTCTTGAAGTTCAGGGAGAAGCCCAGCACGTGGAGGAGGCGGCAGGTCTGACCGAGATGATCCAGACACTGTTCCAGAGAAGAAGCTCTGATCAGCCAGTTGTCCAATTAGGGGTGGATGTGAATCCCCCCACCCCCCTCCTTTGACTTGCTGCCACCATTGCCATAAGCTTAGTGAACACCTTTGGGATAGAAGTGAGCCCAAATGGCATAACTCGAAACAGATAATGAGAACTGCCAACTACGAACCTCAGGTACTTTCTGTGCTTCTGATGTATCAGCACATGAAAGTAAGCATCCGGGAGGTCCAGTGACACCAACCAATCCTGGAGCCGAAGGGCCTTAAGGATCTGCGAAAAAGAGTTACCATCTTGAACTAGTTCTTTCGGAGGAACTTGTTCAAGCATCGTAAGTCCAAGCTGGGCTGCACTCCTCCGTCCTCCTTTGGGATTAGAAAGTAAGGAGAGTACCAACCTTGGTTCCTCTCTGCTACAGGTACCAATTCTGTTGTACCTTTCTCCAAAAGGGTGAATCTCCTGTGGAGGACCGGATCTGGAACCAAGGTTGATTTTGTTCTTGGGGGGGAAATCGGGCAGTCTTTTCAGGAATGGTAGGCAATATCCGTCTGCTACTGTTTTGTAGGACCCATGAGTATGTAGTTATGCTTTGCCAACTCTGGACATGGTAAGACAGTCTGCCCCCTACCACAGTTTTGTGGTTGGAGTCATTTTGCTGTTCCACCTGCAGCTGAGGGTAATTCTGCTGGTGCTGAATGGGCAGTCCTTCCTCCTCTACCTCTTTCACGACAGGGTCTTCTTTGACCTCTTTGTGAAAACGAACCTCTTCCTCTAGATATGGAGGAATAGAAATGAGAACAACGACCTCTCCATCCTTGGCCTGTAGATTAAGGTTGTCGTATCACCTCCCCTAAAGATTTTGCTACAGCTCTAGAAGCTTGCAGTTTTTCTAGACTATCAGCCTTCTCCCCAAAAAGAGAAGTACTGCCAAATGGCATGTCTAGCAGACGTGCCTGGACGTCTGCTGAAAACCCAGATTTTCTCAGCCAAGACATGCATCTAAGCACTGTGCTGGCAGCCATGGCTCTACTGGTAGAGTCCACTGTATCTAAAGTAGATTGTAGAGATTGCCTCATGGCATCTTGGCCATCTTGTATTTGGCTTAAAAACCCTTCTCTCTCTTCTCCCTTTGGTATGTGCTCTGCTGCTAAAGCAGCTACACACCAAAAGGTATGTGTGTATTTCACTAATGCACTGGTAGCATTGGCAGATTTTAATGCCGTACTTCCTGCAATAAAAACTCTTACCTAAAGAGCCAATCCTCCTAGCTTCCTTATCTGCTGGAGCAGAAGCATAGGCTGCAGCCTTTGAAGATGTCGCTGCTTGAACCACTAAACTTTCTGGCGTTGGGTGCCTGTTCAGAAACAGAGGATCTACGAAGCAGTCTTGCATTTCTTTGTTAATAACTTAACAGATGGAATAGAATCTGCTTTCAACCAGTTCTCCATTACCCTTACTGTCCGGGCTGCCTGGAATTTCAATACAGCTTGCCTAATGGGCCCACTGTCTAAAATGGCAGTGAGATTATCAGTTTCTACAGTGGCTGCAGGTCTGCACCATCCCAGATATTCAGCTACTTTACCAATAACCGTTCTATAAGAAGGATCAATATAACCAGCTATCTCAGCATTACCAAATTCTGCTTCTAGTGAGGTTTCCCCAACTACTGGTTTCTTTTAATAAATCCACGAGATTTTGCATCTTGGACTCATCTGAAATTAATTTTTCTGGAACATTTGGGGTTCCATTTTCATACCCAAAAGGGGGCCGATCCTCTTCCTCCTCATCATCATCTTCAAAGATAAACCCCATCTGCCTAAGGAAATCAGGTCTTGGAATGGGTTGGAACAATTTAGGCTCAGGAATAGATTTTACAATCTTCGAGCGCAAAGAAAGTTCCGATGAGGTTGAAAGCATCAAAGGTTTCGATGGTTTAATCAAAACTGTCGTCGAATGCATGCTTTATGGTGCTTCGAAGGCTCAATATGAATTACATGCCACAAAGGTTCGGGTGACAAACATGAATGTTTTCGATTCCTTTGAAGAAGGCTTCGATGCCATTAGTGAATGTTTTGAGGTAACAGACACTAGCTTTTTCTTGTGTGTTGAGGAAGATTCCTTCGATTTATGTCGAGGACCCTCTCTTCTCGGGTCTTAGGCGCACGAGAAGGGGACAAACAGGACTCTCTACCAGTCTCAATAGATGTTGAGGGGTGCCCACCTTTCTCGGACTCCTTTAGAGAAACACTCGCCGGAGCGAGTCTTTTAAAAAGGTAACTTTTTTAAGCAGAATTTTTCCAACTCCGCTGGAATCAAGTTCTTTTTTTGGACAACTAACTCTTTCAGTCGAGGAAGATGAAGACGACGACGAGGACCTGCAAAGCCGTTTCTTACCCTTTTTATGGGAAGAGGAGGACTAGTGTCGTGAACCGGACCTCGACTGTGTAGGTTTCAAATGTTTTTTAAAAGAAGAGACATCTCATGAATAGGAGGAAGATTTCCTCTTCGAAGGACTAAGGGCTGTGGATTTGGGGGAGGGCTTACCTGCATCAGGATTCCCCTTCCTTTCCTGCAAGGCCTCAACTGTCATCGACTGACAAGTCACAGTCATCGACCTTGTGGCCCGATCCTAAGCACCAAAGACAAACACAGTGCAGGTCTGTAATCGACATATTGGCCCCACAGTTCGAACACCGATTGAAGCTAGTCTACGGTGTGGAGGCAATTCACAAAATAAAAGTAGATAAATCACTGAGGGAAGTATCTCCGAAGCATGCAGCAATGCAGAAAAAACATAACTGAGGTAACGGTCAGCGCGCATACCAATATATATCAGCGTCGATGTCACAAAGGACGCTACAGAGGCCGTCGAGGACCAAGATTAGAAACTGCACAATGCTCGACCCTATGAAAAAAATTCTGAAGCAAGCTGCAAGCAGACTTGAATACATCAAAGATGAGGAATACGTGGGAGGACACAATCCATTCCAAGTAGTGTATTTGGGACAGGTACTATCATCTGCAGGGAGAAGGGTAATGCCCGAGAGCCACCACACTTCAGAACACGCTTCAATCAACTACGATAAAACAGATGCAACAGTTTTTGCGGCTCTGTAACTATTGTGCGTCTTGGATTTTCGACTACTCTAGTTACATGCGGTCCCTGCTGCAAGCTCTCAAGGAAGCACAGAAAGAGAAGTGTCCGATCAAGTGGTCAGATTAAATGAAAACCTGTTTTCAGGAGTTCAAGACTGCGATCAGTAATGCTCCAGTTTTGGCAGCTAGGGTTTACCAAAAGCCATTTTTTCTTTTTTCACATTCAGATGGGAAGGTAATGCCAGCAGTCCTAACACAGAAAACATTGTTAGATCACAAACACTTGGCCTATTATAGAGGGTTGTTAGACTCAGTTCTACAGGTTCAGTTTCTGTGTGAGCAATCTCTTGTGGCAGTGGCCTTTGCAATACAAAAGTCCTCAGCCATTACTATGGCTTGCCCGGTGAGACTGTATGTGGAGCAGGCCGTTTTTGCAATCTTGGAAACATCAAAATCAACTTTGACTTCTTAAAGAGTTTCAGGGTACGAGGTTATTTTGTCAAATGCTTCTGTACGACCAGTGAGGCGTCACGTAGTAAACCCAGCATTTTTGTTTAGCTGACCCACTGCAGCATGATGTTCATGATTGTGTAACCTATGAGTGTTAAAGCAGATGCTTTGGAGACGGAAGGAACCCTTTCTGTTGATGGATCATCAACAATTGATCAGGACACTGGTGAGAGACGTACAGGAGCAGAGTTGTAAGTCTTGTGGGTGGCGAGTACCAGGTGGAGGTGGAGAAGCGATTGCTGTCACATTACTATGCGCAAGCAGCCAAATTGGTGGCGCTTATTGAGGTGCTGGAAATGAGCAAGGGGAAGGCAGTCAAGATCTACTCCGACTCTGCGTATGCTACCACAACAAACATCTAGATAGCAGAGAAGAGGGTTTGGAAGATCCGATGGGACCCCTGGGCAGCATGCTGCGGTGCTTTTACGATTAATCAACGTGTTAACATTGCCTGTGGAGGTAGGGGTTGTTAAATGTGAGGCAGATACTACCAAAACTGACTTTGTAGCACTTGGTAACGATGCAGCAGACCGATCGGCAAAGGCTGCAGCTTATTGCCCATCCCAGATATACCAGAAAAATGAAATAATGTTCCAACAGGGACAGTTCCCGGTCCCGTATACTGCAGTCCCCTTGTTACAAAATTGTTGAACTGCAGAGAAAAGCTCCACAGGATGAAAAGCAGCTTTGGGCGAAGAGGGGGTGGATGCTCTCGCCCACAGATTTGCTGTGGAGGCAGAACCTGACAGGGAACGTAGTGATGGCCATAGAGTTGCTTCTTGTGGCTTTGGAGCAACTGCATTTCCCGGCACATAGTCCTAAGTGACAAATTGCAGCAGAACTTCAGGAGGATTGGTTTGTGCCCAACCACTCTGAGCAGGTGAGTAGGTTTAGTGGTAATTGCACACTCTGTAAGGAATTCAATCCAGGAAATACTATAAGGGCAGTAAGAGGGTTTATACCCAGACCTTCAGGTCCTTTTAGGGAGTTGCATGTTGATTTTGTTGACATGGTACAAAGGTGCAGCACCTATCGTTATTTAATTGTGGTTGTGTGTCCACTTTCCTGATGGCTTGAGGCAGGACCCTGCGTGCAACCTGATGCCAAAGCAGCAAGCCAGATTGTTGGTGAGGAAGGTATTTCCACGTAGGGTATTCGTGAAGTGTTAATGTCTGGTAATGGGACTCACTTCTTTAATGCTTTGTTCACTGAAATTACTTCACTTGTGGGGTTACGGCACAGGTTGCGCTCAGTGTAATACCCTTAGGCCAACAGGATTGTGGAGCATCTCAATGGCTTGCAGAAAACTCAATTGTCAAAAATGTGCTCCGATTTGCACAGGTCATAGCATTATTGCCTTCCATTGGCGTTATTTTGTTTGCGGAATAAGCCTGGAAAGGACCACCACCTTAGTCCCCCATGAGGTGGTGACGGGTCGGAGAATGTTTACACCTCTCTCACTCGCACGCATAGGTACTGATGCACCAAGTCAGCAGAAATTCTGGGAAAATAGTTTGGGGACTATCCTAAGGCTTTAATGAAGCATGTTAAAATTCTGTCCTCACAGGTTACTGCATCTCATCAGCAAAACAAGATCAAAGGTGGCATGGAACCAAACAAACAGCATCCGTTGTTACTCACCAGGGAGAGGGTCGGCGTCTGTTCTTTTGTCCGTCACTGGAACGACCGTTGGTTCCACGGATCGCATAGGGTCATCATCTGCTCTACTCCTACGGCTGTGAAAGTGTAGGGTATTAAACCGTGGGTGCATTTCCACCATGTTCGCAAGGGACATTGGTATGCCCCACTGACGCTCAAGGAACAGCAGTCTACTAATGATTGAGTGGAATCTAAGGAATCACGTTTTGTTCCAGCTGACAAGGGGGAGTGCGTACGAAACGTGAGAATTGTTTTAAAAGATTGTCTTACATTTTAGAATTGTTTTAGTAGGAATTGGTTGTATAAGGATTATTTAGGACCTATTTGTTTTTCATGACAAACCCAAGGAAATTGACAATGTGTTCAGCAATTTATAGAGTTCTTTACTGTTTGGGTCATATGTGTTGGACAACAATGTGTACAGGGGGAGGAGGAAACATTGGGTTATTTGGGTCCAGAAACACAACAATGTTTTGAAATTTATTTTGCATCTGATGATTCTGATGGAACTTCAGAAATTGTAAATGACGCACACAGTTTTGCAGCTGATTGCAGCTGATAAAATATGGAATCAGCATATGAAGAGAGTGGGAAGCAAGAGAGTAAATGAGTCATGTTACATTTGCTCCCTGTTAGGGTGAATTCTCTGTAAGGCTAATTTCCCAAACCTAGTGAGTCCCCCCCAGCAGCTTTGCTGGATTTTTTGGGGTTTATTTTTTTCTCCCCTGCTAAGTGTGAGATTCTTTTGCTCCCACTCTTAGACATGATTTGAGGTGTTCCTTTAACTTTCCATGTGTTTTATGGGCTATGGGGTCTTTTACTCCATAGGGTCTCATGTGTTTTTTTGATGTGGGTTACACAGCACCCTCCGTGCCGTAACCCAGGGGTGTCGTAGCGACCCCCCAACATAGACTCCATACCCTGGGACTGACTACTGTCTCCCAGGGCATGTAAAGTCACCATTGGCTTTGCTAGTCCCAAATTATGAACAGAAACTAGTACAAACCATCATATTGTGGACGTACTCGTCGGGACAATTAGATTGCCCCGGGGTCTGTTGTTCGAGGGGGCATGTCTCCGTCCCCCCTGATCGAGTTTTGGCTGGTGGCAGTGGATACTACTTTTTATATTCGACCGCAAATATATCTCTATGGGATTTTCCCATTGTTCGAGGCTACCAACTTTAATTATTTAATTCTTATAGCCTCGAACATACCACCTGTTTATTTATTTAACATTAATTCGCCGGTTGGTATTTTTTGCCAGAACTCGATTCTAAAATGGCGTTTGTGTTCTCTTCTGTGACTCCAACCCAAGTCGAGCCCTTTGTTCCACTTTTTGGCGGGCTTCTCCACAGAAGCCTCCAAAAGTGGTGCCACTCTGTCTGGGTACCACAGGGGGCGTGGGAGGGGGTAAGTCACACTCTTGTGTAGATCCTCGCCGATCCCGGCATTAGATCAGGCTACCCAGCCCAACTGGCACCCAGACCCAGGGAGGACCAGATATCAGCTCTACCCTGAGCCCACCAACATACTCACTTGGCCTTGAAAAAGACTTGGGTCGAAACGCGCGTCGGCTGTTTTGCACTCACTAAAGTTGACCAACTGGCATCTATTGCCACTCTGTTGAAGTTTTTTGTTCTGGTAAACCGACAAATAATATTATTAAAGAAAACACATGCAGCAACAACGCTTGTGATCAGACCATTAATTAAATACCAAAAGGCAAAACTGCTATTTTTGGACTATTGAATCCATCCAGTGCCCACAATCATCCACAGGTTTGTCATCCCTCCAAAACATTAATTACAAGGGTGTTTCCGCAATCGTGGCCAAGGCTGCAAAGGCCCCGTCAGCAGTCAGGGAAAAGGTTTTTGTAAGTTGGTCAACAGGGTGACTGCAGTCAGTTTGCAGATGGCTCAATTGCTGGAGGGCAAAGGGAAGATATGATCTCTGGTAAACAGGATAGCTCAATGTTGTAAGGTGTTAGGCAAAATTGTATATAGTAAACTTGTAGAGGACTACACCAGTCTTGTCGTCTTGGCAATATGCAACCCAACCTTTGGTATATGCCTGTACTACACAAGTTGGTAGAGTGAATGAGCAGCCAGCTTTTCTCAAGAGGGGTCAATGTGAGCTGTAGGGTTGCAATAGGGATTCACAGTGACATGTATTCAAATAACACTTATACTCAAGATTTCTTGATTAAAATAATAATGTATTAATTTAAAAGTCTGTGTACAAAATGAGGTGCCTGGGAAAGACCTGTTGGGGAATGACTTAGACTTTTGGAGTTGTATCAAGCAATCCCAGGCCTCCCAGTAAAAGGAAGCAGGAGCAGACTAGATTGGGCAGTGAGGCAACTTTAGATGACTCTCAATGGGAGGTTACAGAAGTACCTATAACGCCCGGTCCTTAGGAAGGACGCCCTTCTAATTCCAGGCCAAAGAAGGACACACAGGGGAAACCCCAAGTCTCAGGAAAAAAGAAAGGTATCACACCTGTCCAAAGGCTCAGTCACTCTACCAACGTGTGTAGTACAGGCCTATACTAAAGATTGGGTTACCTATTGCCAAGATGACAAGGCTGATGTAGTCTCCCTCAGGGTTACTACATACAATCTTGCCTAACATAAGGGATAGACATCTTGTGAACTCGCAGGGTATTTGGAACAGGTGGCTTCTCCCATGGCACTTGCAGAGATCAGTAGTAATACATTTCAGGAGAGCGATTGTGTTGCCCGAGAGTGGTCGGAACTCATGTGAATATGAAAGGTCAGTAGTCATTAAACAAAATAAAAAAGACAATCGGACACTGGACAGATTTGGGCAATGCGGTTAGCAAACACGAATAGGTCAAAAGGGAATCTATGTTTCTTTCTCTCGTGTTCATGTGCTTAGGTATTTTTAGGGCAGGCCTGTGTGCGTCATTATTAGGAATTCTGTTTGTGAATAACTAATAGGCAAGGCTGCCACCAAATATGAAGAGGATTTTGGGAAGGGGCGTGTTGAAAACGTAAACCTTGTAATTATATGTTTTTAGGTTATTGCATTATAATGTCTGTCCAATGAACTGTGTGGGTTTTAGATTTCTCTGCACAGGGCAACCAATCATGTTTGGGGGGGATGCCTTTGTAACGGTATCTGGTGGAGAGTATTAACAGTTGCAAACTGTATGCAATACATTACTCACCGTAATCGTATTTCTGATGCTTGTATCTGCTTAGATTCACATGCTGTGCATAGGCCGACATCTAGTGGAAGCTGCAGAGTATTACAGTTGTTTTCTAAACTCAAAAAGGGACGTCGACAGGTCGTGCCAGTAATACTATCCCTAGTCTGACGACCACTGTACCCATGAATCCTCATGCGTGTAGGTCCCTCAGATTGTATTTTTCTGACATGAGGTAACATAAGGTGTAGCACGAGTACAGTTGTATCCAAGCAGATACGTATTAGACAAGCTCATAAGCATCCACGCGCCTTCTCCCCGAGGGGAGGAAGGGCTGGTCGCATGTGACTAAGCCGATACAAGCATCAGAAATACGATTACGGTGAGTAATGTATCCCTTCTGAGGCTTGTGGAATCTGCTTAGATCACATGCTGTGCATGGATTAAAGAGCAGTGGAAGAAGGAGGTGGGATGTGAGAAGGTTCATGAGCGAATAAATGTCTTAGAACCGCTTGTCCCCCTTGTGTATCTGTCTTGGAATGGATGTCAATGCAGTAGTGCTGAGTGAAAGTATGTACAAAGCTCCATGTAGCTGCCTTGCAAATACTGTCTAAGGGGACATTTGCAATGAAAGCCAGAGTGGCTCCTGTACATCTTTTGGAGTGAGCCCTGGGTGTAAAAGGCAGAGTATATCTGATAGGGAATAGCACAGTTGGATACACTTGACTATCCACCTAGAGATGGCATTCTTAGAAATGCGGTCACCTTCTCTGCCTGGCGCTATGGAGACAAACAATTGATATGTTTTTCTTAGCGGTCTGGTCTTGTCTACGTAGTAGAGGACCGCTCTCCTCACATCTAGTGTGTGGAGTTTTACCTCAGCTGAGCTGATGGGTTCCTGGAAGAAAGCCGGTAGCTCAATTGACTGGTTTACATGAAATGTGGAGACGAATTTAGGTGAGAACCTAGGGCGAGTACGTAAAACCAGCTTGTCTTTTTGTACAACAAAGAAAGGATCCTGCACTGACAATCCTTGGATTTCACTGACCCTTCTTATGGAAGTGATAGCCACTAAGAAGGCAGTTTTATAAGTCAGTTGTTTGAGACTAGATTTGTGTATAGGCTCGAAAGGGGGTCCTATGAGCTTAGCGAGTACCACATGGAGGTCCCACCCTGGTGGCGAGTTAGAAATTGGAGGGTGGAGTCTCTTTACTCCTTCCATAAATGCTTTGATGACCGTTACTTTCCACCATGAGACCTTCGTAGGAGAGGTTGTATAGGCTGACAAAGCCACCAGGTGGACTTTTAGGGAGTTAAATACTAACCCTGCATCTAGCAAATGGATCATATAAGTTAGAATGTGGGATTTGTTTAGTCTGGCACCAATTACGAATCTTCTCCATTTGTCAAAGTAACAGTGCCTAGTGTTTTTTTGTTGTTGATTCTTTCAAGATATCCATGCATCTCTGTGGCAGGTTAAGATGTCCGAACTCTAGGACCTCAGGAGCCTCGCTGCCAAGTTCATTGAGTGCGGGTGCACGGTTAGTCCCTCGTGATGGGTGACTAGGTTGTTCTGGCACGGGAGTTTGATGGGATCGCACATCGCCAGCTTGCGCAGATGTGGATACCATGGTTGTCTTGCCCACATAGGAGCAACTAGGATAAATGTCATCGGTTCCTTGTGTATCTTGTTCACCACCTTCCTCATGAGAGGGGTTGGTGGAAAAGCATAGGCAAATATCCAGTTAATCCATAGAGTGTTGCCCTGGGAGCCTGTTTGGGGGAACCTGGATGCAAAGTTTAGGTATTGACTATTTTTGCTTGTGGCGAATAAGTCTATTTTGGGGAAACCCCACTGAGAGAAGAGGTGTTCTACGACGTCTTCGTGTATTCGCCATTCATGTTCCACTGGAAGGAGATCTCTGATCAGAGAGTCTGCTAGTGAGTTGAGTTCCCCTGGAACCAGTGGGGCTGACAGGTAAATCTTATGTTTCAGTGCCCGTTTCCAAATTTGTTGGGCAAGCCTGGACATATTTTGAGAACAAGTGCCCCCTTGTTTGTTTATGTAAAACATGGCAGTTGTGCTGTCTGTAAGGACCTGCACTGACTGGTTTGATAAGAGGGGTTCTAATAATGCCCGAAGCTCTCTGAATACTGCTCTAAATTCCAGCAGATTGATGTGGTTCTGAGCAACCTTACGAGACCAGAGACCCTGAGCTGTGTGGTGAAGGTAGTGAGCTCTTCACCCTGTTAAGGAAGTGTCTGTTGCGAGGACGGCCTGAACCTTTGGGTCGTAGAAGGGGTTCCCTTATGTTAGATTCTCTCTCGTCCTCCAGCAGATTCTGTACTAGTGTTGGCAAAACGACCCCTAGATCGCCCCACTGACCACTTGCCTGAGACCACTGTTTTGCCAACCACTCCTGCATGAGTCACATGCGCAGGTGCGCGTGGGGAACAAGGTAAATACAAGACACCATCATGCTTAGCAAACGCATAGCTTTGCGCACCCTTATTTGGCGACCGGCTTGATATTGAGGAATTTGCAGCAACACATTTCGAATTCTTTCCTCTGACGGAAAGGTCAACCCCTCTTGAGTATTTAGGACAGCTCCTAGGAACTGTTTGGAGGTGCTTGGCACCAGGCTTGACTTTTTCTCGTTGATGGAGAAGCCCAATTGAAAGAGGAGGTGGATGGTTCTTTGGATGTTTTGTCTGCAAATTAGGGGGTCCGCCCCTGTAATGAGCCAGACGTCCAGGTAAGGGTACACTGGGATTGCCTCCCTGTGCATGTGCGCTGCCACCACCGCCAGTACCTTGGTGAATACCCTTGGAGCCGAGGCTTTTCCGAAGGGCAGCACCTTGAATTGGTAGTGCTGGTTCGCCATCTTGAAACGCAAGAATCTTCTGTGCGCTGGGAACATTGAAATATGAAAATAGGAATCTTTCATATCCAGTGTTGCCATGTAATCCCCCCTTTTTAGTAGGGGGATTACCTCTTGTAGCATAGTCATGCAGAATTTGTGTGGCTTGACATACTTGTTTACAGGGCGCAAACCTAATACTGGGCACATTGTATGATCTTTCTTTGGCACAAAGAAGTAGGTTAAATAAATACCCCCGTTTACCTGGTTGGACGGGACGACCTCTATGGTGTCCTTTAACAGCAGAGTGGCAATCTCGAGGAGGATCCGGTGGTGTTCCTGAGAGTGTACTTTTTGCCATGGGGGCGCTTGAGTAATTCGATGGAGTAACCGCCTGACACTGTGGGCAGCACCCATCTGTCCGAGGTGGTTCCCTCCCATGCGTGGGTGAAGTTAGTAATGCGCCCCCCCCTACTTGGGAAGCATGGGAGGGGACCTGAAGCGTCACTGTTTGGAAGGTGATGTACCACCTCTAGCGGGGCTGCATCTTCCCTGCCCACGACCCCTGCGCTGCCCTCTTGGGTAGCCCTGGGAAGACTGATTGGTTGTTCCCCCACGATGAGCTCTGATTCTGGCTATAGCTAGACCTTCTTTGGGAATGTTGGCCCTGAAAACGGCGAAAATTACTGCTTCCCCTCTGTCCAGAGGGTTTGTTAGTGAGTTGACCAAGGGATTTTAAAGTGTCATACTCTTTCGCCGTTTTTAGGGCATCTTCGACAGCTTTGCCGAATAATACGTTAGGTTCAAGCGGCATGTCTAAGTGTTGGCTGAGTTTCAGGCTTAAATCCTGATTGTCTCAGCTATGCATGCCTTTTAATGATTGTACCCTCAGCGAATATTCTACAATCATAATCAGCCGCTTCGAAGTTAGTCTTAAGGAGGCAGCCAGACACTGCCCTCCCCTCGGTTGCCACTTGTGCTAACTGGGTTTTTAAAGGTTCTGGCGCAGAGAAGAGAAAAGCATAAACTTCCTCTCACTTGTGGCAATTATAGCTCGCCAAGAGGGTGGCACTGTTGGCTATCCTAGCCTGATAAGCCGCAGAGCAGGCGACATTTCTACCTAGGCCATAAATCCTCTTGCTTTCTTTATCTGGGGGAGCCTCTGAGGAAGCAAGTGGGTTGCCCACTCTTTCTCATGGTGGTGACAAATAGGGAATCTGGTTCTAGTTGTCCCCTAATATATAAAGGGTCAGCGGGAGCGGCACGAAATAACTTCTCGACACACAGATTTACTGCACGTGTGAGGTTAGGGGTTTGTAGAGATGGCTGAATCCTATTTTAGTAACGGGATGGACTGAGTTACTGCCCTCTTGTCCCCCAGGATTTGCTCTGCGACATCCTTGTCCTCCTGAACTTCCCGAGTATCAATTTGAAGTGTTCAGCCGCATTGGCCAACACCTCATTAACGAGGGGTTAGTTATCAACTGGAGAATCATTTACGGGAGAGTACTTAGGAATTGGGGAGTCTAAGGTGTAAGTGTCAGCCTCATCTTCAGCCTCCTGTTCCTCGTCATCCCCGTAATAAGGGTCTGCATCCTAGTGCTCATCAAATTGAGGGTCAGGGTCTTCATGGTAGGAAGCAGGGTCATAAGGCTCCACAACAAAGGGGTTTATGACTAAGCCCTGAAAGGGGGTCTCAGTGCGAGACCTCTTAGGAGGGGGTTGAGGAGACACGTGTGGCTTTGGAACCAGATGGAGCTGAATTGAAGGGGGGGGGGTGTGGTGCTCATAACTTTGAAAATAATTTGGATCCTTTTCATAAAAATTGGCCATAAAGGTCATCCTTTTCATTACTCTGTCTATAGCTGCAGAGCTCCATTCTTTGGAGCTTGATCTGATAACATTTTGAGGGGTTAGGCCCATATCCACATCTATGGGAGGTGTAATCTTGGTTTTAGGGACAGGCTGAGGTTCTTTAGATCTTTTTTTAAATTTTATTATTATTATTATTATTATTTATTAATGTGATACAGTTTTATACAAAATGTAAAAACTTTACACATAAATTACATTAAACATTTAAACTGTAAGAGTAAATTCAAATATACAGTTAAAAATCATTATAAACACTATAAAATTCATCACAAATCGATCGTTCATTCAAGACAAAGAAGAAACAGTTAGACAGATCAGATCCATAATAGAGTTTTAAATAAATATTATAAGACTATTTGCTAAAGGTAAAACCCCTTATGCATATGGATGGCCACCCTTGTGCTTGCTTTCAGATATATAGTGGCCTCACGCCACACCTGGAAGAGTGCTAAGTGCAGTTTAGGATTTAGGGAATTAATACATTGATTCCAGAAATCTGGGTGTATGATTTGATCATTGTCATGGACAAATTCCTTCAAATATTTCATATGCCTCGTTTTTAACCTACTACATTTTGTTAATACGTGGCATGCAGTCTCCGGCGTAGATGTAGACTCACATATTCTGCAGTACCTAGCTGTGGTAATCAGGCCCATTGATGCGCCACGGGCTGCCAGAACTGGTAAATAATTGAAGTGTAAGAGTAGTATAAAGCGCCTCAATTGATCCGACGGGCATAGGTTTAAATATAGCTGAGGCTTCATGTAGGTGTAAAGTATGAATGTGATGCTAATAATCAGATGTTCATTTTCCCTACCCCACTCCGGGGACCAACTGATTTCTTCAATCAGAGTGTTAATCTGAGTTTCAAGTTTTATCTGTCTACCCGCAGAAATATCCTCTTTAATGGTCCTGAGGAGGTTGCTTGTAGGTCTGTTGTTAAACCTGATGTAAAATTCCAACCTTTTCCTCAAAACCATAGCCTTAAGAGAAAGAATGCCCAGCTCTAGTCTAATCATAGCCATGGGAATGCATTGGGGGAGACTAAGAACTTTTCTCCAGAACTTCCCCTCCACAAGTTGTAGCCAACCGAGGTCCATATTGATCAGAGACTCTAAACCATATATGACCATAGGGGCCAGGCATTGCAGATAGAGCTGGCGGGCTGCCCATATAGAAAAGCCACATTGCTCACATGTAAATCTATGAATTAATGCTGAAAGTTGGGCAGCCTTTGTTCTGCGTTCCTGAATACACATATGGTAGTTTCCTTTGTGATCGAACTCTACCCCTAAATATTTATATAAAAGTGTGTATTCAATTTCAATTGGGCCCACCATCATACGAGGCCTGGCGACCCTTCCTGCTGCATACAGCATTAATTTGGTTTTACTGTGATTAATGGTAAGTTCGTTGGATTCTGCATATCTCCATAACTGATTGGTTGACCTGAGTATTCCACTGAAAGTGTGGTCTAATATCACCAGGTCATCCGCATAAGCCAGTATGGGGCAATGGTGAGAACCTATCTTAGGGGGACAGTTGTTTATCCCCAAGAAGCAATTAGGCACATCAGATACAAATAAATTATATAAAATGGGGGCCGTCACACATCCCTGTTTTACCCCTCTCTGCAAGGAGATAGGTTTAGTCACTGCCCCCTGGTTATCCAGCCTAACTTGTACGGTGTTATTAGTATGTAGCAGCTCAAGGTAATATAGTAGAGATGCGGGGCAGCCAAAATTCTTTAATTTTTCCCATAAGAGGGATCGATTAACTGAGTCGAAGGCGGCCCTAAAATCTACATAAAGTGCATATAGTGGAGGATTAGTGCGTGTTAAAGCCTTATTGCTTAGGGTATTCATAATAAAAAGATTATGTGATGTGGAATGACCAGCCCTAAAACCACATTGAAATTGGTCCAAGATGCCTGCCTCCTCAGTCCATTTTTGTAGTTCATTGAGAATGAGAGCAGCAAACATCTTCCCGGTACAGTCCAGCATAGATAGTAATCGGTAATTCTCAGGGTCGTTCCTGCTACCCTTTTTGAAGACAGGTATGATGATGGCCTCTTGCCAAGATGATGGTATACGTCCATCAGACATACTTTTATCAAACAGAATTTTTAACAGATTGGCCCAGAACATTGAGTTGTTTCTCATCACTACATTCGAGAGACCATTAGGACCTGGAGCTCGTGAGGAATTTAATTCCTTAATTCTACATTGTAGGTCCTTAATGGTAACACGAAAAGGAGGAGTGGGAGGATTAGGAGGGGTGGGAGAGTAAAACTTATTACTGATCCCGGCATTTCGTTTTTCCAGATGAGATATCCATTTGTCACTGCAAATGGGGTTCACCATATTGGAGATCTTCTTGCCTTTTACCTCTCCTAAAATGGACCATATTTTGCGGGAATTCTTACTACATAAAGATTTAACTGTAGATTGCCATCTCTCCAATTTCCTGTGTCTTTTATGAATTTTTAACCATTTTTGATAAGCAGCCTTCAGCTTTCTTATTATAGCTGCTTTATCGTTAAAAGAATGCAGGTCCTTTCTAATGGCACGGATTTCACTTCTAAGCTTGCGCTTCTGGTCTCTGATGGCACGATCATAAATTAGCTCTTGCGGCAATTTTCCTGCCATCATCCGTATTTTATAGGAACCATGCAAGCCAGAGAAATTGCTGATCCATCCTTCGATTTGTTCGGGCGACATCTGTAAGAATAATTTAGACTGTTCGAGTCCCCAATCTCCCGATGCCATAGATGCCTTCATCACATTTTGTGCTGACCAGGATATACGATTTGAAGAGTGGTTAGCTATCAGCTCACCTAGGTTTGCCATTCTCTCAATTGGTATATGGGATCCCAAATTAAGTGTCAAGGGGTCATGGTCGCTCCAGATACATTCCCTCACTGCCATATCATCGATGATGTTTGCAATTTCCGCACTCGTGAAGATATAGTCGAGGGTACTTCCACTCCTTCCATTTTTCCAAGTGAATTTTGCGGGTCTGTCATTCTTTGTCCTGCCGTTAATTACTTCAAGATCCCAGCATTCAAAGAAGCTACTCCAACATTCTCCCTCATTATCAGTGTATCTCTGTTTCCAGTAGCTTTTGCTAGCTAGATTCCGGTTGTTAGTGGTGCCCCCTCCATGGTTTATCCGGCAGTTTAAGTCCCCTGCGACAATAACAAGATATTTATCATTTAATAACCTCCAATTGCTAAGAAGGTCATTTAGAACATCTTGTATATGCTCTCTATGTGTTGCCCCCGGAGGGTTATAGATATTTATTAACAATGTTTCTTCCCAGACCTCTCTTATTCTGAGGGACAAAACTACAACACAAATATAATTACTCTCTACTGAGATCATTTTACTTTTGATTTTATTTGACACACCAATGGCTAAACCCCCATAGGGGCGCCCCCTTTGTCCTTTCTTAGCCAGGGTATGATGAGTTGTATATCCATCCATGGCCGTGGGCCGTAATAGCCAAGTTTCTTGCAGCAAAATAATGGGGTAGCTGTTAATGAGTGATAGAGACCCCTTGTCAGTGAGAAAATGTTGGTGGCCATGGGTGTTCCAGCTCAGTAGGGAATAATCTCATGATTGTTGTAGTACCATTGGTAATGAATCGGCCAACCATTTCAGCGTGTTTTGAATATCCGCCATCTGGACTTTCTTCCCCAAAGGTTGAGCGGGTTTGCAACCATTAGCCTTAGATGAGGCAGGATCGCCACTTGGGAGACAGGGGTCCTCCTTCTCTTTACAGGCATCCACCTCTATCCCAACTCGCATAAGGCTTTTTTTGTGAGAGCGGATTAATTTAGCTGATGCCATAACACAGCAATGCAGGGCTGTGACATTAGGGTTTCGTACTGTAAGTGGTTCCACAAAAGAAAAATCTTCCGAGCGTATAACACGCAATTGGGGGATCAGATGTAGTTTTATCAAAAGTTCGGATCTTGTGAGCCACTTATCCCTTTTCTTCTGGTTTAGATTTTTGATAACACAGATTTTACTAGCGTTAAAGTCATCATTATCTGTTGTCTCTATGGGATCATGATGTTCGTCTTCCTCGTTTCTTGCATTCCCAGATGAGGAAGAGCAATTAGAGGAATCATCAGTTAAGTTATCAGTCATATCATGGTCTGGCTCTTCCAGAATCGTACTGGTAGCTTCCTGAGGTATGTCTGGGATGATCCAGCTTGTTAGAGTTCCTGCTCCTTTGTTCGTACGCTTCTTTGTTTTTCGACCCCTTTTTTTTGCTTTTTTGGATCGTACAGCGGGAGCAATAGTGGCTGGCAAGGGGGAGGCTATCTCGACTGCTACATTTTTTGCTGCCTCTCGTCTTAATTGTCGACGTTGTTTTTTAGTTAGAGGTACTTCTGCTGCAGTCTCCTTAGGATCCCCCAAGTGTGCCTCTTCTGGCTGGTCCGTTAACTCCCGACCCCCCTTCGGTATAGGCGCTTTTTGCGGTATTTGGTCCGTACTTTCAATAAAGTTAATATTTCCTAGTTGGGCTAAAGAATTACTGTGAATTCTCCCACATAGCTTTAACAGAATTTTCAAAGCAAATTGGACGGAAGCCATAGAGGCTTGAAGTTCTGCAATTGCTACATTATTTAAGCTTTCAATGACATTGCTCAAATCTCTACCGGAGTGTTCCGGATCTTCCGTATCAATATAGAGATCTGGAGAAGCCGATAAACGTCCTGCAGTTGATACTGCAGGTGCAGTGGGAGTGGGATGAATAGGATGTATTCCAGACAGATTTGAGGTAGAATTACCTGTTTGTTTAGGGCTACTTGAGGGTGAAAGACTCTGTTGGTCATTATGAGCCTCATTCAAAATTTGAGCTTCTACCACTATTGGAGTAAGCTTCTGGGAAGTATAAGGTTGATTAAAAGAGGCCATTGATTTTTGGATAGACAGACAAAGATCAAGAAGTGAATTATTATCGATATCATTGTAATTTGTTAAATCAAGAGCCTCATTATTGTTTTGAGGGGGCGAGAGGGATGGATAGTGATCATCAACTGTCGGTTTATCCATGGAGGATGGTGCTTTAAAATTGTCTTTGGCAAAGAAAGCCGGAATCGTGCCTTTTGCCGCTGCCCCATCTATTCCAGTGTGTTTATCTTTCTTAGGGCTTTCAAGTGCTAGGTTATCCATTTTCCCAGCTTTCCCTTTGCGTAGATCGTATCGCGATTTGGCAGGCTTTGTTTTACCCATGGTGCTATGAATGCCCTTAAACTGCACTATGGTTTTATGGTGACAATCAGGTTCTGTAGAGTGATGTGTACACTATTATGTTTTCTCACCTGAGTGTCCAATATGCGTACACGATACTTCGGAGTAGTCCGCACCTTCAGCACGCAACAGTCACGTAACAGTAGTCGGCCTTTACCCCTAACGGGCTTAACGCCGCAAGGGTGGTCCGCTCTGTCCTTTGAGGACGTTCGAGATCACGTGATGGGTCACGTGTGGCGAGCAAGCCCCGCCTCCTCCAGGAAGCGCTCAGCCTCCAGCAAGAGCCCCTTATCGGCTCGCAATGCTGGCCTTTTGATTCGAAGCAACAGTGTCTGCTTTGCACAGGTATCACGCCGCTCAGCCGCTCCGCTCTGTCCTTTGAGGACGTTCGAGATCACGTGATGGGTCACGTGTGGCGAGCAAGCCCCGCCTCCTCCAGGAAGCGCTCAGCCTCCAGCAAGAGCCCCTTATCGGCTCGCAATGCTGGCCTTTTGATTCGAAGCAACAGTGTCTGCTTTGCACAGGTATCACGCCGCTCAGCCGCTCCGCTCTGTCCTTTGAGGACGTTCGAGATCACGTGATGGGTCACGTGTGGCGAGCAAGCCCCGCCTCCTCCAGGAAGCGCTCAGCCTCCAGCAAGAGCCCCTTATCGGCTCGCAATGCTGGCCTTTTGATTCGAAGCAACAGTGTCTGCTTTGCACAGGTATCACGCCGCTCAGCCGCTCCGCTCTGTCCTTTGAGGACGTTCGAGATCACGTGATGGGTCACGTGTGGCGAGCAAGCCCCGCCTCCTCCAGGAAGCGCTCAGCCTCCAGCAAGAGCCCCTTATCGGCTCGCAATGCTGGCCTTTTGATTCGAAGCAACAGTGTCTGCTTTACACAGGTAAATATATTATTATAATTTTATTATTAATGTGTTATAGCTTATTATAAGCTTTTCACATGACATAATAAATTACATTTAAAAAAAAAAAACAATTGATCATTTAAGATAAATACTAGCATATTAAATGAATGAAGAAAATAGTAGTATAGATCTTTTTGCAGCCTTGTTTTCCCCATGCCTTTCTTTAGGAGTGTAGGGATCTTTACATGATTTTTTATGGTGTTTGCCCCTTCCCCCATGGCCAGAAATGGTCTTTCCAGACTTTTTGGGGCCTTCCGCCTGGTCCAACGCAGCGTGTCGACTTTCGGAGGCGGGATCCGAAGCGGAGCATCGAATTTCGGATTAGACGCAGAGCGTCTAGTCTCGGAAGTGGGTTGGGACACAGCATCGGCATCAGACGATCAAGTCTCGACGGTAGTTTGATGGGCGACACCTTTTCCGTCTGAGGACAGCTGGCCCTGCCGTGAGGCGACCGGGAACGCCCAGAAGACAGGATTCGGTGGACCGCTCTCTAGGTGTCGACCGTTGCCGATCACTCAACACGCGTGTCGAGTCTCAGCCGCGGCTAATGTGTTTGGTGGTGGGTGTAGGTGTTGCACTTTTGCCGCCGGGTGTGGTCCCCTCAACATGGCCGCCAGCCTGTCCTATGGGGTCGGGGTCCTGCGCCTGGGTAGCTGAAGCTGCCCTGTAGCCCTCGCCGTCCGATTCTGCGGCATTGCTGCCATCGCTGAAAGCGCCCTCTACGTTCATGGCCTCGAGCTGCCTGGCGTAGTGGGCCCAGTGCTTCGTGGAGCGGTCCTTTAGGGTTTTAGGCTTGAAGAGCCTACAGGCCCGACAAGATGCCTTGATATGGTCTCGAAGGAGACACAGATTACAAGTTAAATGTTCATCTACCCCAATGGAACTTTGTTACATTTGGGGCAGAATTTAAATGGAGTACTCTCCATATGGTCAAATTATAGCAGGGGGGTGAAAAATATGTAGGAAAGGGGGAATATAATCTATATATGACCTCCCCCCACTCTCCCTACTGACTGGGCCGAGGCCCAGCATGGCCTTCCAAGGCCAAGGGTCCGTTGCGGCAGTCTCCGGCGGAAGTCTCTCCGATCCTCACCGGTGTCGTTCTTCAGTGTTCGGTGGACAAAGGATAGGAAGAAATCTAACGTAATTGAAAGTAGATAAAGGCTTTACGCCGAAAGGAACTCCGCACACATGCGTCCGACTAGTTTGGTGGAAAAAAACATTCTGAGGGACCTACACGCATGATGGATCATGGGTACAGTGGATGTCACACTAGGGATAGTATTACTGGCACGCCCTTTCGACGTCCCTTTTCGAGTTTCGATAACAACTGTAATACTCTGCAGCTTCCACAAGACTCAGAAATGTGTGTTATAAATACAACCAAGCAGAGAGAGAGACTGGAAGCCACAGCGCTTATACAAGTAATAGTCAGATACAGACAATCTGAGACAATATAAAGTTGAGTAATCCATAATACTGCCGCGGGTGATTGGATCTGAGCATGGTACCCCGGCCCAGGGACTCCAACAATCAAAGACTAAACAATTGATACAATCACACTGCGCATGTACTCCAAGGAATTATTTATATGAGTAGAATTGGTGGATTGGTTTCAGCCGACACGTGTTTCGAGCACAGCTCTTCTTCTCAGGCTGATATTTACCAATTTATGTATTGCGTCATACAAGTTACATGTGTTTAAAACCAGTCAATTATGTAGTTTAGACAATACAAAATAAGAAATCAAAGTGCCAGACAGAGGCCCAGTACATCACAGGAGTTAATAAAAGATCATAACAATTGATAAAAATATGACCACAATTAGTCCAACAAGAACATATATAATGCAACAAAAAAAAGGATACATTTCCGATGGGCAGTGTAGCAACCCCAAAAGGAAACAAAAGAGAAATAAATACAGTGAAGCAATAGAACAAGAAAAAAAGGGGTGGGATACGTTTTCAGATATGTATTACAGATTAGCATTACACTCTTTCGTCCAATGTCACGTTTACATTGAGTATATCCACGAAAATAAGTGAATCCCAATTAAGAATGAGCATGTTTGTCATATTGTGTCCCATCACAACAACACACCATGACACAGGTTTGGTGAAAACCCACGGGCGGAGGTCCTCCCGAAAGGCAGAACTCGAAACTGAATATGAGAACCGCGAACCTCAGGCATTTACTGTGCTTGAGATGGATTGGAACATGAAAATAAGCATCCTGAAGGTCCAATAACACCAACCAATCCTGTCATTGGAGGGCCTGAATGATCTGAGAATGTGTGACCATCTTGTCCTTCCTGAGGAACATGTTCAAGTATCTCAAGTCCAAGATGGGTCTCAGTCCTTTCTGCGAATGAAAAAATATGGGAAGTACCATCCCTTGTTCCTCTGCGCTACAGTTACTTGTGCTAAAGCACCTTTCTCCAGCAGGGTTAAAATCTCCTGCATAAGGAGCGGATCCAGAATCCTCAAAGAGTGGTTCCCCGGTGGATTGTTCAGAGGTCTTCTTATAAAAGGAAGGCAATAACCGTGGGCTATGGTTTCCAAAGCCCAAGCATCCAAAGTAATGTCTCACCATTCCTGCAGATGCTGAGACAGTCTGCCCCCCACTGGTGAACTGTGGCTCAAGACCTGAGAATGGTTTTGCGGCGGCTGCTGCTGCAGAGGCCAATGGTAAGGAGGCTGCTGCTTGAGCAGGCTTTGCACCTCTACCTCGTCCACCAGGAGGAAACCTTCTTTGGCCCCTTTGGCTGGCCATTCCTCTCACCCTTCCAAATGAAGAGTAGTAGCGAAAATATCTACCCCTCCACGTTTGCCCACTAGGACGAAAGGACGGAGGTTGCCTAATAGCGGCGCCTAAGGACTTGGCTGCCGCCTTTGAGGCCGGCAACTTGTCAAGGCTCTCGTCAGCCTTGTTGCCAAAAAGATGACACCCGTCAAAAGGTATTTTGAGAAGCATAGACTGCACATCTGGTGCAAAACCAGACTTCCTCAACCACGCAAATCTGCGCATGGCAGTGCTGGTAGCCCTGGACCTGCTGATGCTACTACAGAATCCAACCCTGATTGAAGGGAGTCACACATGGCTTCTTTGCCATCCTTAACAATAGCTAAGAAGCCGTCCTTTTCTTCGCCTTCAGGAATATGCTCTGCCGCCATGGAGATACAGTCCCACAGAGTATATGAAAACTTTGCAAGGGCACAAGTGGAGTTGGCAGATTTCAGTGCCATGCTCCCTGTGGAAAATACCTTCCTCGCCCATCCATCTACACACTTATCTCCCTTATGAGGAGGGATGGTAGGGTACGCTGCCTGTTTTGAAGTAGCTGTAGCTGCCTGCACCACCAGACTCTCCAGAGTGGGGTGTTTCGACAGGTAGTCGGTGAGGTTCTTGTCGACTGCCGGGATTGACTCCGGAGTGTCCCAGTTGCTAGCCACCCTTTTTTGAAGTGCCACATGAAAGGGCAAAATGGTATCAGTCTGAGGACCCTTGTCCAGAATGTCTGTTAGGTCGTCTTGGTCATAAGGTAAAGAGGGCCTACTCCAACCCAAATATTTGGTCACCTTTGACATAAGCTGACAATAGGAAGAATCGCTATATTCTCCTGGTTTAGGCTTTCCGAATTGCAGTTCTGGGGAGGTGTCAACCCCACTTGCTGTAGGCAAGTCTTCATATAAATCTTGTATTCTGCTCTCCTCAGAGATAAAGCTCTCTGGTACATTGGGTGTACCATATTGTAACCCAAAAGGTGTTTCCTCATTATCGGAATGTTCCTCCTCTTCAAAAATAGAAGTCAGGACTTGAAAAAAATCCTTTTTCGGGTGATGAGCATAAACCTTGTCTGGCTTAGAAACCACAGGCTTTGACGTTGTCAAAGTCGTCATTTTCTTCGTTGACATCAATGCATGAGGAACACTGGGTGCCGAAGGCGCAGCTGGCAAACGTGGCGCAGCCAGCGTCGAAGACTTCCGCACCAATGTCGACATTGAGGACTTAATAGGTGGAGGGCCTGGCGGGCATCGAAGGCGTTGATGGCGTTGACAACCTCGATTTATCACCATGTTTCTTGCAATCCTTGGTCTTCTCAGACTGGCCCCTCGAGGGCTCCCGATGGGGATCAGTTATTTTAACCGGGATCGAGGGTGCGCAAGTTTTTGACCGAGACCGCTCCTTTCTGGCTTCCTCCGAAGGCGCGGTCGGAGCATAGTTTTGTTTATCAAATATTTTCAACATCTCCACCGTGAAGGCTTCTCATTCAGCTGGTGTCCAATTTTTTGAAGGACATGCAACCCTTTTATGGGAATCGTCTGACGAAGAAGACAATGACGAAGGCGACCTTCAGTGCCTACTCTTCGACTTCTTCGAAGACGAGGAAGAGTGGTGGGAACCACTACTCGACTTAGAACGCTTGGCCGCCTTCCTCCGAGGAGAGTCTTCCATCGACTCGTCGGTCGAAGGCCTAGCAGTTCAGGAAGGTGACTTTTTTGGGGATTTTTCCTACCTTGTGTTTCCCCTTCCATTTCCTCAAGGCCTTTCCTGTCATGGACTGACACTTGGAACACTCAGTAGTATCGTGGCTCTCCCCGAGGCACTACAGGAAGATGCGATGCGGGCCAGTAAGTGACATTTTTGAGCCACAAGCTCTGCCTGTCTTAAAGCCGGACTTTGGCATCAACTGAGTTGAAGACAAAGACATATTTTGGAAGTTTTTCGTAACATCCGTCACAGAATAGGCACGCTGAATTTCACTTGAAGCAAGTGCCAACACAGAAAAACCGAACTGAGGCCAACGGGCGCTCCGTGAGCTATATATACCCTTCAATGATATCACCCTCAACGGAAGCTTTCGAGGGACATCAGCTTGATGCCATCAACACACAGCGTGCTATGCCGAATTCTTTTTCCAAAGCAGCTGAAGCTGGACGTTACATGTCAAAGATGAGGAATACGTGGGAGGACACAATACACTATGACGGGTCGTGTTCATAGCAACCTACAAGTAGAAGACCTGCTATGAGGACTCATCCAAAAAAGAATGGAGTGAGACTCTTTGGAGTCACATCCTATTCAAAGATGGCGTCTCTGGCAGTAAGTCTATGAGGACATCTGCACCAAATGTAGAGAATGTAATATAGGTCCTGTTCACTTTGGACAGAATCAGTTACATACTAACCCCTAACTTCCTGTCAATATCATGTTGAAAAAGCAGTTCCACCTCCCACTCAGTTTGCTCCAGTTTTTCCCCAAAGCACTGCCTCCAACCTGAATGTCCCGCTAGGCTCCAGGTGGGGAGTTTGGTTCCTCCTTACATTGTTTGCACTTTATTTTCAGAGTAGTTTCCATCAGGATCATGAACAGAGCAATAGTCTGATCTTCTTCGAGATTTTGTCTGCAGAGTCTGGCGTTTCTCTTGTGAAGACCTTTCCTTCAATTCTCTTGCACTTAGGATAAATACAGAGTTCTTTCTGTACTCCTCTCTCTTCCATTTCCCTGAGTTCTGCTTTAGAGAGGAGTCTCTTCGATAGGAGTTCTCACAGCAAGAGCTGCAGAGGTTTCAGGGCACTCCGCAGTTTCAGAGAGCAACTATTATGATAATGAAATACATTCTCCATCTGAGATTACCTTGTAACCCCTACCTCACCCCAGACACACTCGATCCAGTTACCTGTCGTATGTTGAAATCCCTGCCTCTTGGTTCATATTCGCTGCCCTGTAAGACAGACCGCTATTCATCCTGCTCCAGCAGGGCATTCATGCATACATTGATGCAGCAAGCGGCTGCCTTCTTTCAGAGCAAAGGATGAAATGGCCATTTATTGCACGGTAACTGAAACCTCTGCACGCAGACAGATGGATGAGCATTGGCAGCCAGCTACGGTCCATTTGCAGTTTCCAAATGTTTGCACAAGCAAAACAGTAAAATATTCTTAATAATGTAGCCCATTTCAACAGCCCACAATACAAAATAAACTACATGTTACTGCCTATCCTTCCCCGTACCAAAAGGGTACTACTTTATCCCTATGGCTGGTTATTCTTTAGTAGCTCTATGAACAAAAAAAGTCTTAAATTAAGATTGAATATAAATGTATTTTCTAAAGCACCTTGTGCAATGGAAATGGGGTCAGAGGGCTAAGGGGGAGAGGGACACATTTATGTGAAGAAAATATTATAGAAATACTGTGGAACTTAAAAGGCAGGAGACAGGGCTAAGTAACAGGTGTTCTGCACAGATTTGAACCAGTGAAATGCAGTATATCCATAAAGATCTAGCCATACATGAAAAGATTCCTGTTTCTCATGGCCAGTTACATGATAAATAATATGAGAGCCGTTGCAAGAGGATTGGTGCCAAAATTGCAGCGGTGAGCGGGATGGAAATCTTGCAGAAAGATCAAAGCTTTTGTTTTATGGACGGAACCCTTTGTGCCTTTCCTGCCTTTGTGTCATCCTTGGAAGCTGCTGCTGTCCATCTTCATCGCAGCAGATGGATGCGACTACCGATGGACTTCTTTAACAGTACACCACGAGGTAAGCCCACTGGGGCCAAGTGCGGCATTAACGTTCTTTGAAGAAAGAAAAATCCGAAAATTGCACAAGCGCCGGAATTCGCTTCTAAATGAGCTTCATAGTTGCGCTTTATTTTTCTGCATAACCTTGCTCTTGAAACGAGCACCAGATTCGTGCATTGCCCTGCTTACTCGCTGTGCCCACGTTGGCGACTGTGCCATTTAGCACTGGAGTGCATACCTCACTTCCTCACTGCAGCTGCATGCTGCGGTGATTTGCTGTTTGCTCACCCATAAACTGGCCAATCAAGACCCGGCAGCGAGCGCCGCCCCCACCAAAAGCCCACGCTCAAGGTTCTCGTTTGTTGCTGTCCGTGGCGACCGAGTGACTGACCCTTGTCCCCGTTCATTCAGAAAATAATCAAGCCATCCCGTTACACCTTGTTCACAAGGATGTTACATGTGCCCGCGGGCCCACACACACACATGCACGCATGCAGGCACACAAGGAGAGCGCGGGACGCGATGCTGGTTCTTCCGCGTCCCGGCGGGAACTGCCGCACGGGCGCACTTTATTGCATCTGCGCATGCGCGGCCCATAACGAGGCTCGCGCATGCGCGCTACTCCTAACTCGGGACGTCACATCCCTTTTCAACTTTAACAAAAATTGGAACACAACTTGCGGGGCATCTGGACCCCAATACACACATAGGCATTGAACGCAGCCTTTAACAGTCACACTTACGTCCTGTCGGGTATTCTCGGCTCAGTCGCCCGAGTCCAGGACATAGTCCTTGAGATACCCTGGCATCCTCCGCTCTCGGCGGACTGGGTACCTCGGTGGGGTCCCTGTCGGCATGGGACAGGCGGATCCGGCTCCCGCTGGGACTTGGTCCCTGTTCTCGTCCTGATGGTCGGGTGGTCTCTCGGTGCTTGTGGTTTCTCCCGGTGCTTCATTCACATCTGTATGTTCGATTCTCTTGAAGAACGACCGGTTGCGTGTCACAGTCCCTCTATCACAGGCCGCCGTTACCATCGTGCCCTTCACGTGCGTTACCCTCCACGGCCGTGGCTCGAACGGGAGGGACAGTTTGCCTTCCGGGTGTCGGTTCCTGACCAACACCGTGTCTCCTACCCGCATTTCCTTTTCCTGTAGGCCTCGCCGCTCACTTTCCTTTCCGTTGCGCCTGATTCGCTCTTCCCGAATCCTCTCATTGTCGATCACTCCGGGCGCTCGTCCTTCTTCTTCCGGCAGCAGTCCTCTTGGGCAACGTCCAAATAGCGCTTCCGCGGGCGCCACTCCCGTTGACTGGTGGGGTGTCGTGCGGTACTCCCTCAGAAATTCCACGAGTTTCCTCTCCAAGTCTGCCCCACTGCTGGCAGATATACGTAGAATCTTGTTCAGGGTTCGCATCATCCTCTCAGCCTCCCCATTGGCTCGCGGCCACAGTGGTGACACCCTGCGATGTTGGATCCCTCTCTCTCTGAGGTAGTTGGCGAACTGGTTGCCAGTGAATGGTGGTCCATTGTCCGAGCATATGAGGTCTGGGAAGCCGTGTGTAGCAAACATCTTGTCCAGTGCCTTCGTTGAGAATTCAGTCGCGGTGGATTCAACTATCTCTACCTCGGGGTATCGTGACCATTGGTCCACGGCCACCAGAAAGTACATGCCCCTTCCGGTGGACCCGAAGTCTACGTGCACTGTCCCCCATGGTTTCTGGCTGCGTTCCATGGACTGGATCGGTGGGGCCCTGTCCCCTGGTGTCGCGGCCTGACATGCTAGGCATTGTTTCACAAAGTTCTCGACCATTCTTTCCAGATCCGGGAACCATACCTTGGCTCTTAACCGAGCCTTCGTTTTAACCACTCCCTGGTGGCCCACGTGTGCTAGCTCCAGCACCCGGGTCCTCAGTGCCTGTGGCACGACAATTTGGTGTCCTCTCAGTATGAGCCCGTCGTCTGAGATGGATAGGTCTTCTCGCACCCTCCAGAGAGCTTGGAGGTCCCTCTGTGCCCTTTCTTGTCGGCGTGAGTTGTCCCGCAGCACCTCTTTCCAGTCCCCGCTTCTTATTGCCGTACGGACAATGCCGAATACTTCGTCGGTGACAGATTCTGCCGATATGACGGCTCTTGATATCGCTGTCGGGAGGGATCCCTCCACCACTTGACACAGTAGCCCGTGACAGTCACTCGCGCCAATGTCCGTGTCCGGATCCTCCTTGTTGGGGTGACGTGAGAGGTAGTCGGCCGGATTGTTGGTGCCTGGCCTGTATATCAACCGTACCCCGTACTCCATCAGTGCCAGCATCCACCTTTCAATCCTGGGTGGTGGCTTCGATGACGCGCCGGCTAGTATTGGTATCAGCGGCTTGTGATCTGTCACGACCACAACCGGTTTGCCCAAGATGTATATGCGGAAGTGGCGGCAGCCCCACAGGATGGCAAGAGCTTCCCTTTCTATCTGTGAATATTTCATCTCCGTAGCTGAGAGGGCTTTGCTCGCGTATGCGATGGGGCGCATATCTCCGCGCTCGTCCGGTTGCAGTAGGACAGCCCCCACCCCCACTGGGCTCGCATCTACCACCACCTCGGACTCCGCTCCCGGGTTGAAATACGCCATGGTGTCTCCATCGGACAATGCGGTCTTCAGGGTCTGGAATGCCTCCTGTTCCTTGGCGCCCCAGGTCCATGCTGTGTCGTTCCTGGTCAGTGCCCGGAGCGGTTCTGCCGTTGACGCTAGCCCCTTGATGAATCGCCCACAGTATGTTACCATCCCCAGGAAGCTTCTCACCTCGGTGGGGGATTGTGGGGCGGCAGCGTTCTTAATGTCCTTGATCTTGGCCGGGTCAGGGGAAACGCCCGCTGCATGGAAAATGAACCCAAAGAACCCTATGCGGTCCTTGAAGAACTCGCATTTTTGCCGGTGTAGTGTGAGGCCTAAGCTTTTCAACCTCTGGAGGGTGTTTTCCAGTCTCTTCACGTGTTCAGACTCCGAGGCCGCGAACACCAGGATGTCGTCGCTCATGTTCAGCACGCCTTTGAGGCCCGCTAGGGCCCCTCGGATGGTATTTTGAAATACTTCGGCGGCTGACGAGACCCCGAAGCTTAGGCGTTTGAATTGGTATAGGCCATCGTGTGTTGTGAATGTTGTTATATACCTCGAGTCAGGGTGGAGTTCAAGCTGATGATACCCTGCTCTCAGGTCCAGCTTGGAGAAAACCTTGGCCCCTTGTAGTTCTCCAATGATGTCATCGAGGGTCGGCGTTATATGTCTTTCCCTCTTGATCGCTGCGTTGGGCAGTCGCATATCAACGCATATTCTGACCGCTCCGGGTTGCTTTGGTTTGGGGGTTACCACAATTGGAGAGACCCATGGCGTCGGCCCCTCTACTCTCTCAATGATGTCCATGTTGACTAGGGATCGGAGTTCCTCCTCCACCTTTTCCCTGAGGTGGAAGGGTATCCGCCTGTGCTTCAGCGCCGTGGGCCTGATTGACTCGTCAATGTGGAGGCGCACCGGGGGCGCTTTCAACCATCAATCCTCAGATAGAACAGTCCCACGGTACTGGGCTTTTGCATTACCCGTTGCAGCTCCTACCTGCCCATTGGTAACTTTGCCTGCCATCCAAGGTGTGCTTCCCTGTCTCCGGTGGCACGCACCCTGGAGTCAACTGCCTCCATTGCCGCATACAAACCAACACTGCAAAGACCTAAATACTCCAACGCGCCATACTGCATAACTGCATCTACGCTGCATGACTCCTGTACGGATTGTACCTTTCAGATAGGCACGGTCTCTACGTCTCCACATTCTGGGTATCCCTAAAGCTTCATTGTGCCCCCCATTTGATCCCCAGCAACATTGCAGAATAAGATTGCAATACTACGTTGATGCAAAAGTATCACCACCACCTTTGTACGGGTTACTAAGCACCACCTACAACTTACTGCACAGCACGGCGCAGTATGCATGCTGAATGCACTTGGTTCTTGCCAGACTTTGTCTTCTGTATTCTCCGTCCAAGCTCAATTTTCACTTCTCACTATAAGGTCGTACATAGACTGCATTATACCCCAGCCAAACTGAAACGTATATATCCCACCACTGAAGGTTTGTGTCCTAGGTGCGGTTGTGAGACAGCCACCACTCTTCACATGTTCTGGGATGACTGGGTAGAGATCTGCAACACACTAGATGACATGGCCAACGAGCCTATTGAATGGTCACCGATGATAGGTTTACTGGGGGCCACAGGGAAAATGAATCCAATATGACGGAAATTATTGAACGTGAGCCTACTACTTGCTAAGAGAGCGATATTACTGAAATGGAAAAGCAAAAATCCCCCCACTAAGAATGACTGGGACAGCGACATGTTGTGGGCGAATGACAACGAGAAGATATACATTGACTCACTACAAGTAGCTACGAGACCTAAAAACATTTGGTCCAGATACAAACAGTACCTGGCTGACAAAGAAATGATGTGATGCGCAGTGTTTTCTTTCTCCCCTTTCGCTTACTATCCTTTGTGTTTGACAATGTATAGATTGTTTGTTTGGCACGCCCATGTGACATGCTGTGCCTGTGTGTCATTATAAATAAAGTTTAAAAAAAAAACTTGCACTCCTCTCTTAGAAATCGTTCATTTACCCAATGTATGCACCCAGTTTGACTTTTGCACCCGATATTGATGCTAGGCCCCTGCTCGATTTATGCACCCCATTTGACTTTGGAACCTGATATTGATGCTACGCATCTGCCAGATTTATGCACCCTGCTTGATTTTTTGCACCAGATACTGTTTCTGCCTGAGTTAAGCACCTACAAACTATGCCCCTACTTCTTCAACGCCATCAAATAGTAGGACTTTGCATGATTTATGTACCAGAAACTGTGCCCCTGATTGATTCATGCACACTGTCATTGTGCTTTTGCCCGACCTACACACCTAGAAATTGTTTATTGATTTAGGCAGGATAGATCTTGAGCCTATATCCCAGCTAGGTAGCCCTGCCTACCATTGTCAACAAAGATTGCAAATGGCTATTGCACTTCCCAACCCACTCAATACTCCTCCAACTCACTTTCTACCCAAGACCCCTCGCTTTTTGCCCTTGCATTCCTCAGAAGGGGCCACCCCTGAACATCACTGCAATCAGCATGCACACTTCTGAGACCCCTGCGCTACATCTGTGATGAGCAAACGACTATCATCGCATACCCACCTGCACTCCAAAATGTCCCTGCCAGGTATCTTCCCTATTAGTGTTAGGAAGTATGCACCCTCACAGACACCAGGCATCCCCCTCCTCAAGGCACCTAAAAGCTAACTGTGGTAATACTGCTGAGGTCACGGAAACCGCTCTAGACCAACCCTCTCATTTAAAAAAATGAACAAAAAGAACTGAAAACTCTCACACCTAACAACGAGGGTACTAATTGCATCGACTCCCTGATACACCTAAAAAAGAGCTCTCATCAATGCTAGATCGCTCCCAGCCCACGCGCTAGACATTGCAGACCTCATTACAACTAACAAGCTAGACATCCTTGCCATCACGGAAACCTGGCTCCATCGAGCCACGGGACCGGCCATTTCCGTAGCCATCCCAGAAGGCTACACTATCTACAGGAAAGATAGAATTGCAACTAAAGGAGGAGTAGTAGCTCTCATTGCAAAAAACTCTGTTGATCTTAGGATTTCCGCAGAACAGTCATTCCCAACCTGGGAAGTAATTACTCTGAAAATGGCCCTTAAACACACCTGCACCCTCACACTCTACGTAGTGTACAGACCCCAGGCCCAATATCATCCTTCGAAGATGATATCACCACACTATTAGCATCCAATTCAAAACCATTATTGAAGATCATCATTATGGGTAACTTTAACCTTGGCCTGAATGACCCCCTTGATTCTTAAGCACACTGCCTTGCCAACTCAATGACAGCCCAAGGGTTCACACATCGTACAGCCAACCCAACACATGAAAAAGGACGCACCTTAGACTGGCTTGCAGACCTGAATTGTGCCACTGACATCCTTGTCAATTCCCTGTGTCTGATCTGACCACAACACCATCCTCTTCACAACGGCTATAACTACTAAACTGGCTAAACCTACTCTACTTACAGCAGCACGACCATCAAGAAATTAGAAAAACAAAGACAATATGCTACCTCTCTTACTCCCAATAACTAACACTCCACTCCACCACCCTCTTTCAAAATACAAATTGAATCCAAAAAAGCGACATTCAACCAGGACTAGACCCCTGAAGACATCCAGTCCGTAAGGCAGCAAAATACACACAAATTTGCCTTCACTCCTCGGACTACTCCAGAAACCATCAAAATGATCAAAGGTCTCAAACCCTCACAATGCAAAGGGGACATTAGCCCACCCTCATTCATTAAAGAGTGTGCTAACGAGTTGGCACCCTTCATTTCCTCACTCATCAATAGTTCCTTTGCCTCATGTAAACCGGATGACCTAAAAGAAGCTTGGGTATTACCATAGCTAAAACACGCTGGACCCCAAACATCCCAACCAATTTCCGGCCCATCATCACAGTGCCATTTCGACTGAAAATTCTAGACCGAGTAGCTCTATCTACAGATCCAAAAGTTTCTTGAAGCAAACAAATCTCTTAGGCCTTAGACAGTCTGGCTTCCGTCCCGGTCATGGAACAAAACAGCATTCTTGGATCTTAAAACACAAATAGATCAGATTCAGCACAAAGGGGTCCTATGCATCCTCCTCCTGCTTGATCTGTCCGCAGCATTCGATTTGGTCAACCACAAAATCCTTTGCCATCATCTCGAAACAGCTGCCCATTTCTCCCCGGAAGCCATAAATTGGATCGAATTGTTTCTCTCCAACCGTACTATGAGGATTTCCTCAGCCACCTCAGCTCCAAACCCAGCCGTATTCTTGTGCAGTGTACCACAAGGGCTTGTGTGTCACCCCCACTACATAATGCCTTTACCAAACTTCTTTTCGACAAACTAGACAAATTGGGTGTCGCGTATACAAATTAAGCATATGCCACCCAAATACTCCTCCCTATCACAGGCTCCTATGACACTGACTCCAATGCATAAAATAAGCAGTGTCGCATAGCAATTGGCTATGCAATTCTGTAGGTTTGCTAATCAAATGGGTACTTGTGTAGAAACGTTAGCTATTTAAGTTGCCCTCTTCGATGGAGGCACAGCTCACCCTGCATTCCTCTGTTGCCCTCGGTGCTCTCTTAACCCTCTTCTCTGTTCACTTAAAGTGCTAATGGAGAGGAAGTGCAGCAGTAATCACCCCATCCACTCTTAAGTCGCATGTGTCGGAGTGCTGGGCAAGAATGTTTTTTTTATTTTTTTAAAATAATTGCAAACCAGAAGTAATCAGGATGATACTTTTATTAAGCTTCTATTTCCCATCCGGCAAAGACCAGTATGTGTCAAGTTGTTGCATAATGCATGATTACAGTTTTGATACTGTAAAACTCTGCATCATCTCCATGGTTTACGTTAAAGTTTGGGTTTGTGTATCTAAATCTCGGTGTCAACTATATTTCATTTTGTTGGGGAAGATGCATCATATTGACGAGTGAACTCTTTTGAAAATGAACATGGATCACATGATCAAATTCTTTTGATGGAAAATCCAGTCCTGTAACCTGCAAGTTGCATACATCTTGCAACTGGTGCTCAACCCATGAACAAACCCATACTCATTAACATTCTATATTATCACCCTGTTGCTTTATACCAGGTACCCTGAAAGTGAGATGACCACAATATTTCATCTACCATGCTCAGTTCTCTGCCTGCTACGCAATCTACTCTGCTTAGTCTTTCTTTCCCCTTCCATAATCAATACACAAACCAAGCTAGATGCTTACGCAAAGTAGTGATCAATAGTTCCACCCAGTCTGTACATCTACAGATATACTGCAATACCAAACACTGTAGTTAGCCTCCAGAGCTTGCTTTATTTTGCAATTACGATAGTATTATATATTACAACCTACAGGAGACAGCTAGCCAAACTGTTTTCAGAGCCTTTTTATCATATCTATGCATTTGTGTCCATTCATGCAGCTAACCTTTTACATTTTACAGACACTCATCTATGGCTTGCAAAGACTTTTCATCCACTTTCATAGTCAAGTAGATTTTATGAAGGTTGAGCAGCATTTACAAAAGATGTTTGAAACTTTTATTTAACATTTACTTTGCAGTAAATGTCAAATAAAACATTCACCGTGCATGGCTGGCATCTGGGTGGCAGCAGTGTGACAAACGTAAAGTGGGTATGTAGTGACATGCATCATTTTACAGAAACCACATTTTTTATTAGTTGTCAGTCGCTATGGGTTGAGTGCATTTCTCTTTGGTTTAATAGGTAACTAAGTTACCCGACCTGCACGTCTAGCTGAGGTTTAAAGAATCTGCAAGGCCTGAAACCTCTCAAAAATGTCTTATTTCAGCGGTATGCAAAACTGCTGCATTGTTGCTCAATTCATGTCTTGGGTACAAATAACTTCTGATGACAATAACATTATAAGTACAATATTGCTAATCAAATGGGTCTGTTCGCTAATCAAAAAACATTTAATTAGCAAACTCTGCTAATTAATTTTGAAATCTAATTTATGCCTTGGACTCCGACACCATCAACAAAATCTACCTCATACAAGCTTGGATGGCACAAAATGAACTATGAATGATGAGACGACCGAATTACTCATCATAGGTAACAAGTCAAAACTAAACGACCTATCACAACAATACAATTCCTTCAACATTGATGGCAATACCATCAATGTTGCCCAAGAAATGAAAACTTTGGGCGTCTACATTGACTCAACTCTGTCCTTAACAAGACAGGTCAATGCCATTGTATCCTCATCAGCATATACTTCCAAACTAATCAGAGCTAGGATACCTTTTCTCTCACCTGACAATTGCATTACCCTGGCCAGAGGCCTCATCCTCTCAAGGATCAACTATTGCCACTCACTCTTTGCAGGATCCAAAACCAGAAACATCAGCAAACTTCAAGTGGTGCAAAATAACGCAATCAGATCTGCACTAGACATACCCTGGCACTAACACATTTCATCAACAAGACACAACATTCATTGGCTCCCAGTACGAGACAGAATGTAATTCAAAGTCCTCTCACTGACCCATAAATGGCTTTCAAACAATGCTCCAACATACCTTTGCAATCAAATTTCAAAAACCCAATCCAACAGACCTACCCGCTCCTCCCACACCAGCCTACTCACCACACCAAGATTCATGGAGACAGAAAGCCGGCGGATCTAACTTCCCGACGTTGGAACAACCCACATCCATCACTAAGAATGGACACATCCCTGTGGTCCTTCCGCACAAATCTAAAAAAACAGATGTTCAAACAGGATGCCTGCCAATCTAGCTAAGATACTACCGCCTGTGTAATCTGTGTAAATTTTGTAAACAGTGCAAACCCTACCAATAATGTTTACCGTACGTCAAGATTGCAAATTGTATACTGTATGTCAAGATTGCAAATGATGTGGGTTCCCCACTTGTTTGCGTTGTACCCTGCTCTGTAACCTCCTCACCGTGCTTCATTGACTAAGTGAAATGTATACATGTAACCAATCTCGTAAGTTTTAAGTGCCTAGATACCTCTGGGTTTTCGATTACATTAGTGCCAAAATTATCCAATTGAGGAACGTGCTTATATTTCTCCCAAACCTGGGCTTTCTCAAGGCACAACTTTTTTTTAATAAAAAATCTATTTCCAAATAAGTGGTATCAAAACATACATACAATTCTCATGAACAGACATGTGTTTATATGAATTTGATAGATCAACCATTGTTATTCATAAAGATGCATTAATTCTACATTTATCATATCCGTACACATCGTTTCATTGTTCCATCACAATGGCTTATTCAATCTTCTATATACAATTAATTGGTGTCCAAGGTTTTATTTAACTATAGACATCTATTTTATGTTTAGCTTCAAGAGATAATGACTTCTATTTCTGTGGTAAATTATACCATGTGTTTATAGACATAGTGTACAGTTGTGTCTGTTATGACATAGCTTAGTCCAAAGGATGTTGTGTATTAATTTCCTGTTATTTCTTATTTACCTTACTCCATTCATTGTGAACCTTTTTCAGTGCAAACGTCCTATAAATTCATCAAAAAGTGTTTCTACTTGGGGTGCTTCCTCCAAATATATCCTTGGATGATTATCCTTTTCCATATTCTTTCACGGTGGTGGCGTTCCTGCGTGTGCTAATAAGGATGTAACCTTCGCTCCTGTAGTCTTCAGTGGTATTAATGTCCCTAATGAAGCCATGATGATGCTCTCTTAGCAACACTGGCAACAGTCCATTAGCTAAAGGTTTTACATGGATCTTAGCATCTATATTTGAAAGAGTTACAGGTTTGTATGATTAACAGCTCCGGGCCTTAACCAGATTGGTTAGAATCAAAACCACAGCTTCTCAATCTTGGTGAAGCCTTCTTCACCTTCCTCCCCCCACCTTTCAAAAGGTCACTATCCTGTCTATCATCAGCATGTGTGTAAGAAGAGAACAAAACCGACAAAAGTGCCACAAATATTGAAAACAAAAAGGTGACAGTGGGGAGCCCTGAGAGACTCCACGAGTCAAAAGGAAATTCTTGGGACTGAAAAGGTCACAGAATGCTAGATGGATGAGTAAATGAGCTTATCAACCACCCCCCACACCCCCTCGCACCAACATTGTCGAAAGATCCTCTGTGCTTTTTCCAGGAGTGCCAAATAACCTCTGTGGCAATTCCCATCCTGAGTCTCTCAACCACAGCCTTTACTAAAAGACAGATCTAGAGCACCAACTGCAGACTTCATCAATCACCAGTCAGGACCTCTCCCTATTGCAATCTCCTGGGTAGGGTGCCAACTCACAAGGTCCTCAAGAGGGCAGCACCTCTCCCCCCACCTCTGCCACGCCCTTTTCCCTTTACAGCCACTCTAATAAAAAGCTCTGCCTCAGGCTCCCCATTCCCCTGGCAGGTTGATAGGGGACCACCTCCCAGGGGAGTGGCATCTGCCCTTCGATGGGAGAAATGGACTTAAAGAAAACCTAAGGCTGCAGGGCTAAAATCACACACTGCTCTAGAGCTGTGACCTAGTCTGTCATCTTTGGGACAGGTATAGCAGACAGACTAATCTGGCCTCAGGTGCTGGAAACCCTTGCAAGGGACTGAGAAACCACTAAATGATTGTTCATCGCTGAATCAGAATGGAGGACACGAGCACAGAGGTGAGCCAGACGATACGCTTGTTACAGCAGGAGGTGAAAGATCTGTGATAAAAATGAGAATCTGGAGGTAAAATCTCGCTGCAATAATATTAGAGTGGTGGGGATCCCAGAATCTATTTCAACGCAGAAAATTGAGACATTCAAGGAAGCCTTTATCAGAGGTCTTGGGGTCTCACCCTTTCTTTTCAGCTTTTGATTGAACGGGCCCATCGTGCGACAGTGCAGAAGCCTAGTCCTGGGCACAACCTGTATCCTGTCATTGCGCACTTGCTCAATTATTGTGACAGATGCTAACCTGCGTAGAGAGCTTGAACTTGGAGACTAAGTATAAGTGGCCCAGAGTGTCATTCTACCCAGACTTTACACCGAAGGTGCAGACGACCAGTTTATCCTTTTTGGTAGCCAAAAGTTCGCTAAGAGACCGGGGGTTGCAGTATGCCATGTTATACCCCTCGAAGTTAAGGGTCATTCATGATAATAAGAATAATTTCTTCTCTGACCCGGCGGAGTTGCAAGCTTTCTTTGACAACTTGCCTAGGGGCTGATGCTGAGGGTTTGTGGGTACAATATGCTGTTCATTTTTTTGTTCTTTTGTGCCATTTGATCGAAAAGTGTGCGGTTTCCATTTACACAGGGCTCTGGTTGTTTTAGAGATATGGATCACTGGCATGTTGTCTTAATGTTTATGTAACATGATGGGTCAGTTGCTAAAGATCCTACTAAACTTTGGCCTCCTCCTCTGGTTGGCTGCTGTTGCAGGCTGCCTATGGCGTAGCTGAGTCTGACGTCCCCGGGTGGTTGCCCTGCATGTTGGTGTCAGGGGTTGGGAGTGTGGGGGAACAGGAGCGGTTCATAGGAGTTTGGGGTCAGGCAGTGTGGGTGGAGAGATGGGGGTGGTCACAGCCCGGTTGGGTTTAGCAGTGGGGGAAGTGGTGGGAATGCATCTTAAAAATGGTTCACATTGCTCTGTGCCCTGCAGGGTGGCTATGTTCTTTTTTTCAAGTCATACAATGTTGGTCAATGCCATGAGTAGGTTGCAGGGATGGCGACTCGAGTGGTGATGTCGGGGTCATGCACCCTTCTAAGATGGAATGTTTGTGGCCTTAATAATCATGCTAAAATGCGCAGGATCCTGGTGTATGGGGAGGGACACAGGGGTAAAATCCTTATGCTTCAGGAAACTCATTTAGTGGGGAAGCTGAATGAGATGTTTGTCAGGTCACTGGGGAATTCCCAGTTCTATACCTCTTATTTTTGTCCATGGGGGTTTCGACTACTGCAGTCGGAATAAATCTGGAGAGGAGGCACGTGATAGTGTCTGGCACACTCGTGCAGCGATTCGTCACACTGATTAATGTGTATGGGCCATATGTGGAGGACCCAGGGATTTATGACGCCCTTGCATTTTCGCATACTCTGCTTATAGCGGAGGATTGTAAGCACAATGCTGCAGCCAGGGGCAGGTAGATCGACTCCTGGCACGATGTCGCTCTAGCTGGCTGCCAAATAATCCTTGGGGGTTGGGCGGCGGTGGAAGACTTTGGGCCCCTAGACCTTTGGAGGACATTGCACCCTGATTATAGGGACTTTTAATTTTACTCTTCAGTGCGCGTAACAAGTTTTCCCATTAGTTACATTATGGTCAGCCAGGACTGGGCGCATAATACTGGTAATTGTAAGATGTTGCCAAAAATGTTATTGGACCACTCTATGGTTAAATGGCAATTTACGATAACAGAGCTGTTGGCTAGTGTGAAGGCATCATAAAGCACACACAGACAACAGATTAATGGTTGGTCTAAAAACATATATTAACTGAAGATGCAGGATGAAATACGCCCCAACTTTCCCTATGCTAAGGTGGGATTTCCCTAAGGAAAACCAAGGATAGTCTGTGACAGAAAGCCCAAAGCAAACATCCGTGTCCAAAATCTATACTTGCCCTTGCATCTAAATGTATACAATGTGTACAATGTGTAGGGATGGCATCATCAAAATAAGTAGTGATCAAATAAAAGTTCAGAGCTTCTTCCATCTCCTGGCTTGTAACCAGCGTTCCCTTCCCCAAGTCTAAGATGGTTCACAATGCACAGGGGATCCCTTCCTCTAGAGTGCCAATCTTTCAGCTTTCCAGAACACCTGGGACACTTCCCAGTTAGTCTGATATGGTTATCTTTTACCAATTCATATATGTAGTTCAGTTCCTTGAATTCAAATCGCATAAAAGTTCTCGGTTGCTTCCAGTGGCTCTTTCATAAAATGCACTCTGCCTAGGCGCAGTTGTCGGACCACACGGTCCAACCCATTGCAGGTCACGCAACCGATACACCTTGCTTGCTTCTTTTCAAGCAACACTTGGCTTGACAATGGTGCTCGATTCATTCACATATATCATACCCTCTTGATGTTTCAAGGCTTGGTTTGCCACCATGCAATTGTTGCACTTTCTTATAGTCTCCTGGCTCTTGCCAATGCTTGTTTGCTCATATCGTACAGTTCCTTGTATCAGGACGTTTCACAAACTTGCTTGCACCCAGATTAGTATTCAAAAGTGCTTAAGCTTGCTTTCACTCAGGTCGGTATTCAAAGAAATACTTGCTTTCATTCAAATCAGTGTTCACTGTTAGCTTTGCATGCTCACCTGCCATCTCAGTGTTCCCCCTGCTTGGTAGACTCAACTGTCAGAGTTTACGGCTTTCTCACAAGGTCTCAGAGGGAACTGAGCAGCAGTCTCCCGATGGCCTGGCCGCTGTGAGGAAGGTGCTTGATCTTTTTTGAGAGGAGATTGGCCAGAGAAGTGCGCTTCCTTGTGACTCTGCACTTGGCACAGCGACATGGGGAGGAGGGGAGGCCTGGGAGGTTCCTAGCTACATTGGTGCAGGGAGAATGGAGCCAAACAGATATTCCGGGCCTTAGGCGAGTGGATGCGGTGTTGGAGCTTGAGGCGATTCTTGAGTGATGTAGAGGTTTTTTGACAAACTTTATAAGGCTCGGAAGCCAGTGGACAAGGAGACTCTTAATGCCTTTGTTGGTGACGCTGATTTGGTGGGACTGCGAGGAATTATTGGGGTCCCCAATTGCAGTGGATGAGGTCCTGAAGGCAATTTAAGATCTGCCGACTTCCAAAGCCCTGGGATCTGGCAGTATCACTCCAGAGTTTTATAAGGAATTTGGTCCCAACATAGTGGATTACCTGATTCAGGTGCAGCAGGAGGTGTTGCCCCCAATGATGGGGGAAGGTGTCATTTCTTTGATCTTAAAACCAGGCAAAGACCCATTGGATTGAGCCTCCTATAGGCAGATTTCCCTAATCAATTTAGATACTAAAATATTTTCCAAAGTACTGGTTGATTGATTGCTTAATTTTCTACTCTCTGTGGTGCATTGGATCATTCTGGGTTTATCCCGGGTCGTTCTACAGCACTAAATTTGAGTAGTTTGTTTGGTGTGTTTGCTCAAATTGATCCGTCTGTGCATGCGGTGGAAGCACTCATGGATATGGAAAAGGCGTTCGACTCTGTTGCTTGGAACTACCTTTTCGCAGTCCTAGAGTAGGTAGGGTTGCCGCCATATTATATGCATTTTGTCAGGGTCTGATATTCAGGAATGATTGCATGGACTGGGCTGTTTGGGATGCGCTTTGGGTTGGGGGACACAGCAAGGGCGTCTGTTGTCCCCACTACTATTCTTGATAGCTATGGAGCAGCTCGCGGTTAGGTTGAGATCTCTGCATAGGCTTTGTGGTCTAGCACTGGGTGGGTTCAGGGAATTTATATCCTTATATGTGAATGTCATTCCTTATGTCAAAGACCCGGAGAGGAATCTGCAGACAATCCCTTGAAATGATACGCCGCGGCCACCAGGTGTTGAGGGGTTTCGCTGGGAGCAGATTAGCGCTAAATACCTGGAAGTAGTTGTTAACAGGAATTGGCTACAGTCATTGCTTATCTGGAGGCGCTGTGTGGGAAGTTGAGTCATGGGCCGCACTACCAATCTCGCTTATGGGAGAAGTGGCTGTTATAAAAATGGTGATTCTTCTTGAGCTATTAAATCTGTTACGCAACATCCCGCTTTGGCCCCGTTCCCAATATTTTTAAGGAATTGCAAACGCTGCTGATCGAGTTGGTGTGGGGTACTAAATCTCTTAGAATTAAATTGTAGACGCTTACCAGGACGTGGGAACAATGGGTATTGAATGCACCCGACATGGAACTATATCATTTTGCAGCCCAGGCCTCGTTTGCATTGTATTGGATGCCTGGTTCTGAGCCCTTCCCTCATGTACGTATTGAGCGGCGCTCAGCTTCCCCCTATTCTTTGAAGGGCACTTTGCTAGTGTCCCTTTGATCCAGTCTCATGTAGTCTATGCATGACGGCGGTTGTGCGTGAGGATGAGAGTACTGTGTCCGTATTCCCTGGAGGTGGCCATCTGGGATACCCAGTGTATTGCCTTGACATGTGATGGTGTGACTGAGGGGAATGGTCTGGGGATAAATAGCATGTTTGATTTTTATGTGGATGTTAACTTTGTCACCTTGGAGCAAGTGGAGGCTACGCTGGGAGTAAGGTTTGGGCTAGCTTTTAGTATTTTAGGCTTCGGGAAGCGTTGTGCGTGGACTCCAGATTTCCCAGCCGAACCACAGGTGTGTCCAGTGCTTTAGTACCTTGCTAATTCGGAAAATGCTAGCATGGCGCCGTCTACTATATATCGAATGATCCAGGTGTCTACTCCCATGGTGGTCTTATCGTGTAGGTCTCAGTGGGACGAGAGATATAGGGATGGACTTCAGACAAACATTGGCAATACATGTGTGCCTATACCAAGAAAGTTGCAATATGCTCGAGGCTTAAATGTATTCAATTACAAATCCTTCACTGAGCTCATCGGCCTGTCGGTTCAGCAGAAATTCGATGATTCGAAGGATGGCAGATTCCCTAGATGTCATTGGGAAAGCGATGGTTTCATAAATATGCTATGGGACTGCCCCGTCCTGTTGTCTTTCTGGCAGCACATAACTGAGCTGACAGGACGGATAATCTGTCAGGTGGTCCAACTCGATATCCTTTGTTGCCTATTTGGGTGGCTCCCGGGTGTTTTCCAAAGGTGGTCGGAAACTGCTATCTGTATGATTCTAGACAAGAGATGTGGTCTAGTTCAGCGGTTACAACTGCTGAGAAACGGCTGCAGGATTTGGCATGGTGCTGTGGAACAGGAATACTGTAAGATGCAACCTGGGAACTCTAGGCTGAGGGATGTATGGGATCCGGTTTGAGCGTTTCTTGCAACGAGAGAATCTTCTAGGAACGAAGAGGAGGGGGAGGTGAGGGAAGGAGCTATGAATTCACCGCCGGAGTGCAGGCCGGTGACTTGACTGTATGCTGTGCATTACCGGACGTTACACTGGGTTGCTGCAAGGTGGGGACTGTCATTATGGTACTCAGGATTAGGCTATTTTGGTCAATGTAGGCATTTTTTGTTGCAGGAATAAGTGGGTCGAGGGAGGTGGTGGCTATTGCAGGCCTGAATTGCTTATGGAATGCCGATGGTTGCTTACGTATGACTTGATGTTTTGTTATTTATGGTCCTTGGGTCTCGGATGTAATGTGAACCAGTTATTAAAACTAACTATATTTTTGTAGGGTATTTTTATTTAAGTCTTTACAATGGAATGAGACATTCGGTACTATCTGCAGACCTCTAGTAGAGCCCTTGGGGGTCTTTTTTGTTTTGTCCATTCGTAGACAGACGGCACACCACCAGCTCCGATCAGCGTGCGGTCTAAGTAGGGACACCTAGAATTGTATTCTGTCTATTGCTGATCTTTATTCCAGCTTTCTTAGTTTTCTGTTAGGAATCGTATCCGTCTATCTAAAACTGAGTGGGTTGTTCTGTCCCTCCTATGGTACAAAACAATTAAGTTGTGTCAGTGATTAAGGAAACTATTTTAGACACAATCTACTGCTTACCATGTGGGTCAATGGGGAATGAAGGAAGAGCCCAAAGACCACTTCTTCCTGTAACCCAAAAAAAGAAGAGAACCGAATAATCGGGCTTAGTGAAGGAGGGTAAAGATGGACAATCACCCCCCATTCAAGACTCTGCGAGGGGACTTTCCCTACAGTAAAACAGCTGGCCAGGGTGCACAGACTGGAAGACCAAGGTGGGGCCACATCCTGTAACAAACACCTGCAATACGAAGTCGTATTTGAAAGTCGTAGTCAGGTAATGCATTGCTTTTATAAGAGGACGCTCTGGTGATGCGCCTACTACCTCGTGCATTAATGGACAGTAAGCGCAGGTTCTAGAGACTTACCGGGTGGTGCGGGAGTGACCGGGGTCACAGTGGTCTTCGAGGTCAGCGTGCTTTCACTCTCATTGGCTGGCAGGCTGGTGGGAGCAGGCGGGGTCACAGGCTTGTCAATCTCTTCGCTCTCTGCTTTTCCGGGCCTGGGATTCACAGTGGCTGGGAGATCACTTGGGGCTGGAGGCTGAGTGCCCGTGTCGTTCCCATGCTCAGGACTGCCTTCGTCTCCAGCTACTGTGGCGCCCAACGCTGGAATGCTGGCTGGCGTGACCACTTCTGTGGGGTTGGCAGCAGACGGCACTTTTTGAGCCTGGAAAATGAGACGGCAAATAGTTCAGAGTTACATTCTCCACTAAGCGATTTCTTACTCTGTAACACATATGAATGCGATGCCTGGCTAAACGCTCTCCTCCTCACAGGTAAGAGGCAGTGGAATAAGTCCACCAGCTTATTGCAGAGATTGAAAGCGAGGGGCAAATGCTTTATAAAACGGAAAAGGCAGCAACCCCATCACTGCTGTTGCCAAAGGTTTACTGTAGTGAAAACTTCAATGATCACGTTGTATTTTTAAAGTAACATTTATATTTTCGGGGGGGGGTGGGGGGGGGGGAGCTTTGCTCATTTTAAACACACAGAAACGTAGGTGCACTTTTCCTTAACAGAAAACGAATGTCAAGCACATAAAACGGCACATTATTACCTGCTTTTTTCCCCCCGACCAATTATGTCCTCAAATTCTCCCAGGTTATCATGTATCGCAAAATAGCATTTTTTCTGTCCGATGTAAAAACACAACATTCAAATGCAAATATAAACTTTGTTTTTGTATAGTGCTTTAAAAGCATTGATGCCATATTTGAGTGTTCAAATTAATTGGGTCGAATGAGAAAGGCGGACTACGACCTGAACACGTGTCAGATGGCTCATACAGTGCTAGCTGCGGTTTCACTGTTGGGCTAAAAAAATAAAAAATAAAAAAATAAAAAACTCAAAAGACCGCAGTGTCAAAATATCGCACTAAAAAGAGTTGTTCAAAATTGCAAAAACATATACATATGGTGACATTTAGCTCCACGAAAGCCAAGAATAGGTTCTGGGTTATTTGACTGAAGTGTCATTATTTGCGGCGGAATTGACAGTCGATTTCGCAACGAATCGGTTTGAACTTCTGCCAAACTACCCAAAATATACCTTTCACTGGCCCCCACACCCCCTACTTACCTGCTTGCTCACTGCTGCTTGCCCTGCAATCCTGCTGCATCAGATCCGTCCTTCCAACGCGGGTCGGATCCAACGCTAAAGGGTCACTTTATTTTCATTTTTCGGCCCCCCACCTCCAATTTTGAGGAAGCGGGGGACATCAACCCCAAACACAAAAATACCAAACATGCGGATGATGGACACCCCCGCAACCCCTGCGCCACATGTTCGGTATTTTAAAATATCAATCGAATGGTACTGGCCGATATCGGTCAAATTGTACCATTCGATTTTTATCGGTCCAAATGTTTGTTTGTTTATTTATTTATTGCATTTGTAGGGCGCACCAGACCCAGGAGTAGCAGGGCGCAGATGGATATGCGAAGCTTACATATGTTACAGATATACAGACAGAATACGAAATGTCATTACGTCTGAAATAATACAAATGTAATACAATATACAAGACTTAGGTTGCACTTAGAGGCAGAATAATTTACAACTAGGTAGTTAGAACTATACACAATATACAATCTAGCATTAGGTCGTGCTAACGTACCATAGTTTCAGGGTGAGCTAATTCTCAGTCAGGTTGAGGTGAATAATGAGGTTCTTTCTGAAGACAGAGTAGGTGAGGTCAGCTCTCAACTGGTGTGGCAAGGAGTTCCAGAGTTTAGCGGCCTTCACGGGGAAACTGATGCCGCCAATCTTAGACAATTTGAATCTGGGTACTACCAGACAATTAGTATTAAGGGTTCTGGTCGGTCTACTGGACGTTCTTCTGGATATTCTATCAATGAGGTAGCTCGGTGCCACGTTGTGTAGCACTTTATGTGTCAGAGAGGCGATTTTTAGTTGTATTTTATTGTAGGTCAATAACCATTTGTGATGACGTCTGATGGCAGAGATATGCACTCTTTTGTTGAAGCCTAGTGAGGCTCTAATGGCATTGTTTTGTAATATTTGGAGTTTTTGGATGACAGTTTTATTAGCACTGCTGTATAGGGCGTTGCATTAATCTAATCTTGATAGAATTAATGCTCTGGCCAGTATAAGGCAACTGTCGTTGGAAAGGAAGGGCCTGCCTGCTCTGATCAGCTTACAGGTATAAGCTCTGGTAGAGGCCAGATAATTTAGTTGTTTGGTAAAGGACATTGTAGCATCCAGGTAGAAACCAAGAGTTTTTACCTCCTTGAAGACGATGGTATTATTACCGTCAATGATGAAAGAGGCATATTCATGTCCGAGTTTGGAGATGTTGGATGGGGAGCCTAGGATTATTAGCTCGGTCTTGTCATCATTCAGGCATAAGCCGTGAGTGGCCATCGATGCTTGAATGATGAGAAATTCTATTCACCAGAGCCAGGTCCTTGCCATGATTCCCAGAAAGCGGGAGGAGAATCTGAGTGTCATCTACGTAGTTAGTGTAGATGACACCCAGAAGGTCCAGATCGTCGAACAGTGGCTTGGTGAATATATTGTAGAGAGTAGGGGACACACAAGAACAAATGGATAGTTCCCAAGAATATAGACTGTTAATGTAGATATTTGCACTTGGTGCAGATCATGAAAACTATATGGGCAAAAAAAGCATAGAGTCAGTGATTGCACTTGCAATGTGTAGCAAAACCTGGCTATTTCCACATTTATCGGGTACTATCAGGTTTTAATTTCAAGGGGCGTCCAATTGCATTTACAGAGAACCCCCATACCCCTTGCATTCCACACACAAAATGTTCATTTTCCACCTTCTAAATGGGCCTTGTGACGTCAGTTATCCTATTTTTTTGAATGTAGCGCAATTGTCCTTCCAAAATGGTAATTTTGTGTACACCCTATTCGCAACTCATTGCAGTTCTTGCGCAAGTTCCTTGTGCGAAATATGCAGTCACGGGGGACTAAGTGCGAAAGCAATGCAGGTGGTGGAGAATGTCTAGAGGTGGATCCTGAGAATGAAGTAGTACAGTACTTTAGGAGGTGAGAAATTCTGAGCAACAAATGCCACACTGCACCATTATGAGATGTGCTTTACTCACTCCATACGCTGGTAAATATAAATACACCATGCAGAACATGGACTATGTATGGGTGGACCCATGCGTCCTTTTTGTGCGGTCAAAATGAATTTCTTTTTTGCTGGACAGGAAATATACAAAAAGCTGCCTCAACTGCAGGAGATAAGCTCTTGGCTCTATAGTTCCTGGCATGATGTGATGTGATGCTAACATCTAACTGGTTGGGAGGTCATTAACTGCAATGAGGGGTACTTGACTCTAGATGATGGCTAGAACTGATTAGTAGCTTGATTGCATGTGAGGAACATGCTGTTCCAGAAAGTTGCAATTGTTTAATGTAAAAATCTCCAAGATGACATCACATCAAATGTGAGGGACACTGGGTTTAGAAGTCACTCCCATTAGACTGCCTTCTTCATTAACATCCCCAATGGGTACGGAGGAGTTGGTTTAGTGTGAGGCCAATTTAGAAACACTGCCCAATCACATAAATGGATCACCAAGTAGATTAGAGACATGATAAACCCCTTTAAGGTGAATGGTTTCTGCTCTATAAAAGTTTAAAAAAACATAGATTCTGATCTAGGGGGACATAAACGCTTACTCACTGATTGGCTGTTTTATGAAGAAGAAGAAGAAGAAGAAGAGAAAGGAGAATGGAATAGATTGCTTTTATTTTCAGACAATTTTGGATTACTATTGATGCGCTGCAAGAGAGGCCTGTCTGGAGTTAAAGACCCAGGACTACTTCAATGGGAAACACAGCAGACAGGCCCAAGTACAGAAATAAGGGAACCAGACTGTGGAGGGAAGGTGACCCTGTCTTGCTGAGTGATGCCCACATGTTCCTGAGTGGGAGAATTAAACCAGTCATTACAAGGGTACCCACCGGTTAGAGACAGCCAAATGAAATTCCTATGCAAATATAATATTAAGGGGAAATAGTCCTGGTGGAGCGATACTATAAGGGTGAATAGAGTACATCCCAGCCCTCCCTATTTACTATGGAAAGTGCTGAGGGGGCGTGGTATGTAAATGGACTAGACACACTGAGCCATGAATACTTATTTTAGAAAAACAAGTTACTTACCCCTGGTAACGTTCTTTCTACTGGATCTTTCTCCCACGTATTCCTCATCTTTGATATTGGCATTTCTCCAGCTTTGCTGCTTCAGAAAGTTTTTTCTCGGCAGAGAGCGCTGTGCACAATGTTGTTGCGTCAATGTCCCTCGAGGGCCGCCATGGAGCGTTGACATCATCATCAGTATAAATAGCTTGTGCAGCGCCTGTTTGCTTCAGTTCTGCTTTTTCGTTCCATCAATGGAGGACCTAAATAGGCATACCTCAGACCACAAGCTCTCAGGAAAACGCTGAGTGTAATTCACGTAAATTGTACGGCGGGGTAGGCTGGGAGGGGTGAGGAGGAATACGTGGGAGGAACATCCAGTCAAAAGAACGTTACCTGGGGTAAGTAGCTTGTTCTTTGAATGGATTATGTCCTCCCACGCATTCCTCATCTTTGATAGACTCCCAAAGCAGTGACAATTTGGAGGAGGGAGTACTATTTAAATTAAGCGTGAATGGAATGAAGGACTGCCTTAGGAAAAAGACCTCCTTGAGTAGAAGAGGAGTCCAAGCAATAGTGCTTAACGAATGCATGAATGGATGACCAAGTCGCTGCATAGTAGAAGTCAATTATAGGGACACCCCTTTGAAGAGACGCAGAAGTTGCCATGCCACTCGTGGAATGAGCTTTAAGCCCTTCCGGCGTGTCTTTGCCTGCTAATCTGTAGTATTAGCCAATAGCCAGTGTAATCCACAGAGATATGGTTTGTTTAGTTATTGCAAGGCCCAATTTAAGGCCGTTATATCCCACAAATAATTAATCATCATGGCGAAATTCCGCCATTCTTGCAATATAAGAGCTTAGAGCCCTTTTTGGGTCCAGCCTATGCAGTCTCTCCTCCTCTTTGCCCAAATGAAGGGGAGGAAAGAAAGATGGTAGCGTTATCTTCTGCGACAAATGGAAGTCAGAGACTACTTTCGGCAGGATTGAAGGTTGTACTCTAAGACTATCCTTATAAAACGTAGTGTGAGGAGGCTTGCATGAAAGAGCCTGCAACTCACTTACACTGCGGGCTGATGTTACTGCCACACAAAGTGCAGTTTTCAGAGTGAGGAATCATGGGGACTGGAGGAAACGTGTACAGGAGTGGAAATTCCCAGTCCACTACGAATGCGTCCTCTAGAGCTCCTCTTGGAGGAAATTCCCTTGAGCAGTACTGTTCACACTTCCGATTGACACCTGTCTCGAACAGATCCACTTGAGGGGTTCCCCAAAAGGTGAAGATCTCTTGAAGGACTTCCTGAGCTACTTCTCACTCGTGGGAGACTGTGCTCTGCCTGCTCAGAGCCTCCGCCACCGTGTTCTGCTCTCCGGATAGATGAACTGCCAACAGAGAGATTCCTTCTTGTATCGCCCAGAACTAGAGCTGCATTGCCTCTCTGCACAGTGGTAGTGACCCTACTCCTCCTCTCTTGTTGAGGTAGTACATGGCCACTGTGTTATCCGTCATTATCAGGAAATTCTTTCTCCGTACAGAGGACAGGAAGGCCCTCAGCGCTGGTCTGATTGTCTTCAGCTCTAAAAGGTTGATGTGTGGTTTGGACTCCAACGGAGACCAACGACTGCTGATTTTCAGTTTGTTGGTGTGGGCTCCCCACCCCGTGAGTGAGGCGTCCGTCACTACCGTTATTTCCAGCCACGGTTGCCAAAAAGATTCCCCCCTGAGAATGTTGTCCTTGCAAGCCCACCAAAGAAGGTCTTTAGCAACTCTGCTCGGAAATTGCAGTTGATCCAACATATTCCCTGAAAATTGGGACCACTGAGTTCTTAGAGCCCAAGGAAGGGATCGCATTCTCAATCGGGCCTCTGGCACCAGGAAAATGCAGGATGCCATGCGACTGAGCAACCTCAGAAAATAGAAGGCCGGAAGATGCTGGGCATTCTGGAATTTTGCTACCATCTTCTGAATGTGTTGAGCTCTCACCTCGGGAGGCAAGGCTTTCCCCCGAGGAAGTATCCAAGACCACTCTGATGAACTGCAGTCTTTGGAAAGGTATCATATGGGACTTCTTGGAACTGAGGGAGAATCCCAGTCTGTGTTGTGAGTGGCAGGTGATACTGAGATGTTCCTGGGCTTGCTCGGGTGAACGAGCCTTGATCAGCCAATCGTCCAGGTAGGGGTAGACGTGAATCCCCCCCCCCCCCCCCTCTCCTGAGACTTGCTGCTACTACCAGCATCAGTTTGGTGAAAACCCTTCTGGCGGCGGTCAGCCTGAATGGCGGAACTCGAAACTGATGATGAGAACCGTGAACCGCAAGTACTTCCTATGCTTGAGATGGATTGGCACATGAAAGTAAGCATCCTGAAGGTCCAATGATACCAACCAATCTTTGGAGAGCCTGAAGGTTCTGAGAAAGGGTAACCATCTTGAACTTGTCCTTCCCGAGGAACTTGTTTAAGTTTCTTAAGTCCAAGATGGGTCTCAATCCTCCGTCCTTCTTGGGAATGAGAAAGTAGTGGTAATACCAACCCTTGTTCCTCTCTGCTACAGGTACATGTTCTATTGCACCTTTCTCTAGCAGGGTTAAAATCTTCTGCACAAGGAGCCAGATCTGGAATTTTGACAGAGTTGGTTCCCGGTGGATGATCTTGAGGCCTTTTTTGAAAAGGAAGGCAGTAACCTTGGGCTACTGTTTCCAGTGCCCAAGCATCTGAAGTAATGCCCTGCCATTGGATCAGATGCTGAGAAATTCCGCCTCCCACCAGGGTCTTGTGGATCAAGGCCTCAGAGTGGCTTAGAGGTGGATGCAGCAGCGGCGGCTAAGGGGAACGATGCCGCTGCTGGGGCCGATTTAGCACCCCTTCCTCATCCACCATGAGGGAATCTTCTTTGCCCCTTTGTCCGGCTTGTCCTCTTCCTCTACCAACTGAGGAATAGAAGCGAAAAGAACGCCCCCTTCAGGAAGATGAGCCTGAATAGGGTTGTCGAATGGAGGCGCTAAGGTACTTAGCCGCCGCCTTGGAGGTCTGCAGCTTCTCCAGACTCTCATTCGCCTTGCTGCAAACAACCTCGAGCCATCGAAGGGCATGTTGAGCAGTTTGGCCTGTACGTCCGGTGCAAACCCAGACTTTCTCTACCACGAAAACCTGCGCAGTATGGTGCTTGCAGTATGGATCTGCTGATGCTGTCAGCAGTATACAGTCCTGATTGGAGACACTCTTCCATCGCCTCCGTCCCATCCTTAACAATATTCAGGAAGCCGTCTCTCTCCTCACCTTCCGGGATGTGATCAGCCACCATGACAACACAGTCTCACAGGCTATAAGTAAATCTAGCCAAGGTACAGGTAACGTTAATTTAATAGACTTCAAGGCCATGCTGCCTGATGTGAAGTCCTTGTGAGCCCATTTATCAACCTTCTTGTCATCTATATCTGGGGGGATAGGCATATTGCTTGGTTGAAGTAGCAGCCTGGACTACTAAACTTTCAGGCGTAGGATGTTTGGTGAGCTAGTCTGGATCACTGCTAGGGGGTCTATACTACTTAGAGAAGTTCCTGTTAACAGTGGGTTCAGATTCTGGAGCTTCCCAATTGGCCACAACCTTCCTCTGAAGGGCCTTATGGAAGGGTAAGATTGGGTCCTTCTGAGGTCCCTGGTCCAGGATGCCCTACTCCACCCCATGTACTCCGTGACCCTGTTCATAAGGTTTCTGTAACCTGAATCAGCATGCTCTGATGGGTCAGGCCCGCCAAACTCCACCTCTGGTGAAGTATCAAGTCCACTAGCAGACCGGAGAGAGTCCCAGAGGTCTTTCATCCTTGACTCTGGGTCAATGAGCTCTTCAGGTACATTTCGAGTGCCAAACTGCACCCCAAATGATGAAGTCTCCTCATCAGAAATCTCCTCATCAGAAGCAATTTCATTGACTTCAAAAAGTCTTTTTTCGGTACAGGCTTAAAGATTTTTTCCTGAACCGGTATGGGCTTCAATGGGATCGAGGATTCCCTCGAAGGTGTCGAAGACTGCTCCGAAAAAGGGGTCGATTTACTAGGTATCGCCCTTGATTTTAGCGTCGAAGTGCTTGGCACCGATGGCGTCACAAAATCGTTGAAGGCCTCTGCGATTTAACCTTTTTCAGCAGTATCAGAGATGGACTGGATTCTCGAGTCCATACCTTTGACGCCTTTTCGTATCTCGACGGAGAGCCGACTTACTACTCGATTTTGACAAAGTAGTCTTTGACTTCCCAGAGTCGGCCGAAGGAGCATCCAGGGCATGGCTCTTGCGTGAATCTTTTGATGGGGCCGAGGCTGCATTCTCAAAAATCTGCATCATTTACACTCTAAAGGCATCCCATTTACGTGGGGAATCCGACCTAGTCGGTCACCTCATTACCTCTGCAGAGAAGACGAAGACTGCCTCGATAGACTCCTTTACCGAGACCTCTTCGAACATTTACGCCGAATGGAGGAGTCTCTAGATTCCCGGGACTTCTTTTCCTTCTTCGAAGTAGACTTTGAAGCCTCCCTCCCCACCGCCAGTTTACCTCTGCATTCCCAGAGAGCTTTTTCTGTCATGGACTGACAGGATCCGCAGTATGGTTGTAACATTACTTAAATCACGACTTTGGGGTTGAAGGCGTTGAAGATGAAGACATTTTCCCACAGAAAAACGAAGTACTCAAAGTAAAAGCTTTTGGAAAAACAGAACTGAAGCCAACGGGCGCTGCACAAGTTATTTATACTGCTGATGAAGTCAATGCTCTATGGCGGCACTCGAGGGACATCGACAGCACGACATTGTGCACAGCGCCCTATGCTGATAAAATGTTTTCCGAGGCAGCAAAGCTGACGAGATAAGAATGTCAAAGATGAGTAATACGTGGGAGGACACAATCCATTCAAAGTGTTTTTATGTGCTGCTAAGGTCATAGTTTTGATAGAATAGGGCCTATGGGGTGTATACTGGGAGGTTCCCTGCCCCTTTCACTGTGTAATGATCAAGCACAGATGTAGTATTCTAGGAGTAAAATGATCTCTCACTGTGTGCATACTTAGAAACGTACATCACCAAGCAGAGTCCAGTTACCCACGCTAAATCATTCAAGAAAAAGGGGAAAGGGTATTCACTATCCATTTTTCAACCTTTAAGTGGCTCACTGATAATAAGGCATGAAATAAGTAATGTTTCATAGCAATTTGCTATGCTTATCTGTAGGTTTGCTAATTAAATTGACACTTGTGTAGCAACGCTAGCTATTTAACTTATGTTCAATGAAAACACAGTTCACTTTGCATTCTACTCTTGCCCTTGGGGCTCTCTCGCCTCCTTTTCTCCCTTCACTGCCAGTTCAAGTGGGCTAACAGAGAGAGTGCAGCAGTAATCATCTACTCCACTCTTAAATGCCAAAGGCCTGTGTGGGAGTGCTAGATCAGAATGTCTTTCTTTTTCTAATAACTGAAGACCAGAAGTAAGCAGATGATACTTTCATTAAGCTGACTAGAACCTGTCTGGCAAAGACCAGTATGTGGTAACATTTTTTAAAACAGTTGTGTAATTTCAAACCTAAAAATGGAAGTTGTAAAATAATGAATACATAATTACAGTATTGCTACTGTAAAACACTGCATTGTCTCCATGCTTTACATTAAAGTTTAGGTTAGTGTATCTAAATCACATAGTGTCAACTAGATTCCATTTTGTTGGGGGACGATGCATCACAATGATGAGTGAACACTTTTGAAAATGTACATAATCACATGGTCAAATGCTTTTGATGGCAAACCTAGTTCTGTGACCTGCTGGTTACATTAATCTCTGCAACTGGTGCTCAAACCATAAGCCGATCCCATACCCCATGACATTCTATCTTATCAACCTGTTGCTCTATACCAGCTACCCTGAAAGTGAGATGGCCGCTAACCAACATTATACCTATAGTTTTCTCAATTCTCAGCCTGCTACTCCATATATCCTGATTAGTCTCTTACTTGCTTTCTTCTTACATAACAAATACACAAAGCTAACTAAATGTTTACGCAAAGTAGTGATCAATAGTTCCATTCAGTCTGTAAATCTACCAAATCTACTGCAATACTACGCACTGCAGTTGGCCTCCAGAGCTTGCTTGGCTCAATGATTGCATTATATATTAACACCCGCGGAAGAGAGCTGGTCAAACTGTTTTCGGAGCCTTTTATCATATCTATTTATTTATGTGTTCATTCATGCAGCTAACCTTTTACGTTTTACAGACACTCATCCAGGGCTTGTGAAGTCTACTTTCCCACTCACTTAGTCAGGTAGATTTTATGACCGGCGAGCACCATTTGCAAGGGATGTTTGAAACCTTTATTTAACATTTACTTTGTTTGCAGTAAATTTCAAATACAAGTTTCATTGTGCATGGCTGACCTCTGGGTGACAGAAAAGTGCTAAACAAAGTGGGTGTGTGGAGACATGCACCATTTTACAGAAAGCACATTCACACTTGTCGTCATCTGTTGCCAAGGGGCAAGTGCATTTCTCTTAGGTCGAGTAGACAAACTAAGTTACTTGACCTTCAGGTCTAGTGGAATTTGCAAGGCCTGACTCTTCTCACTAATGTCTTACCTCTGCGTCACAAAAAATGCTGTATTTATATCTTGGGTACAAAGAACTTCTGGGAACATATGCTGCTTTTGGCGATTTTCCTTGACTCTGCTAAGCTGTGCAGTGCATTTAAGGTTATCCAACTCCTGTAACTGGGAGGGTCCAGGTGTGGAGCTCCTGCGCGGAGTCCCAAGGAGAGTCCAGTCACTCGCCATCAGCCAACAGCAGGCGAGCAGCGAGTGATTATGGATAAAGACAAACACTCCCGGTTAAAGAAAGGCATTAATAAGCAAGGTCGCCAGGATGGAAGAAAAGCAGAGAAAATGTTGGAAAGAACAAGATCCCTCTGACGCGCAATGCCGGGAGCAGCCGCCTCTTTGCCTAAGAGTCAGTTCCTGTTAACGACACCCTGCCTGCCAGTACTACAGGACTTGCACTCTACTCCAAGCCAGACATTGCAGATTACATACGGACGTCGGTAAGTCTAAACCTGCATTACACAGCCCATGGACAAACAGGGGCCATCCGACGGCAAAGTTTATATTCCCAGCTGTGCCCCCAATTCTTGAGGCTATCCCTGCAGATACTGAATGCTCAATTAATCCGGCAACGGAACAGTGTCCCCAGCCAAAAGGCGAGCTGATAAACAGCTCAGTCCGATTCAAGCAGTCCGGAGGGGGAGGGGGGCAACTCCTCAGTGTCAGGGAGAAGTAATCCTAATACAGCACTACCCAAGGCCTCTATGATCCAACCTGACCCTCTCCAAGCCAATACTGACAGCCTTTCACCTTCAGGCCCTACTGACAATGGACGCGGTGAGAAAGCTCAGGAAGAGCTAGTAGAGGATGCTAGGGACTAGGTTGAAGAGGCCAGCGCCCAATTCGAATGGTCCGGGACTCGTGCCTCCAGAGAGATGCACAGTGGAAATGAAACCCACTAGCCCTATTGCTACGCCTGCATCTACGAGAGAGCCCGGGCACCTATCCGTGGAAAGTCGAGCGGGACGGCTCGGATATCTATGGAGTCCTTCCCCGTGCACCACACGCCGATAATTCAGTTTCTGTGGAACTAAGTCCAAAGTCTCATTGTCCGCAGAAGATTGGGGATTATGGCCCGGGAGCGGCAACCTTTGGGGTCCTTGGCTGAGAGTGGCAAAACGTGCTACCAGCCAATGGAGGTTGCTTTTTTCTCCACAAAAACTAAGAGTTGGTCTGCACCTGATAGCAGGCTGCTACTGATGAGCTCCAGCAGGCACCGGCCTATAACTGCACATTCGTTAAAACCACTTGTAAATCTATTTGGGATAGCGGGAGCAACAGGGTAAGAGAGAACGAGCCAACGGACGGTGAAATCCTAGAGGGGTTGGTGGATTTCGAAGACAAGTGGTACCCACTGAGAGACGCTGGACTATTAGCCCTCAGAGAAACAGTGAGAGCTCCTGCCCTGAAGAGACAGAGGGTTTCCTTGTGAACATCATTTCTGGATAGTCCCGACAGTGACTAATGATCATGGGAGGCTCCCCCATAATAAATCACCTCCATCCCCAAAAGAGGGCCTGGCCCCTATTGATCTAACCATTCTGCCCAGTCATACAGAAGCACTGCAGCAACCGGATCCCTTGGCACTTCCGCCATCAGTAGACTGGCTGGAAGGAGGGGAGGCCAACAAAGATTATTTCCACGCTCAAGGCACAGATGCAAGATCCTCTATTGAAGGGGTCCCGCTGAAACCTACCTGGAATCAAGGAGCAATTGATGTGGATGGCCAGGAGAGTTCGGCCTCTGAAGTTTTGCATAGGCCCTCCTATTCACGCCCTACTACCAAGGGGAACACTTCGAGCGAGCGACTGCTTACACAGCCGGCTGGAGGTGACAAAACAATTAAAACAACAGATAAGGGCAACAGTGATCTTTTGGAAGAAGTCAGTGTTAACTATAGCTATGGTGCTATTTACAAAACATTATGAAGCATTAAATGAGACTTTGATTTTTGGGGATGGCTTTGTGGTGGTGAGCTCTAAACAAGGGGGTGCAGCGACTCAATGCACACCTTTGGATACTAAATCGAGTTTTTGTTCACTCTCCACTTCAACTTCAAATGGAGAGGGGAAGATATACGGCGGAACCCGCAGCAGGAGTCTCTTGGTGAGCAGCAACAGCAGTGGGCGGCCAACCAAAATCCGACGAGTTGCTGCTGCCGGGCCCAGGAGAAGACCTGGATAAACAGCTTCTCGCTATTTGTTAAACCAAATAATGGTCTGGCTGAGCAAAACCGAAATAGAAAAAGTCATGGCTCGCCTGGAAAGCAAAAGAAACTGAAATACACTTCTATCAGAATGACAAACCAACTGATCAAAAAGAATAAAACCTTATTTATACAACCAGAACTTGCTCACCAAGAAACAGAAGTTATACACAGAGGATTTGGTGATTTAGAGACCCGTAGAGAGGCTTGATCTAAGTTCAGAAGGCCAGAACACAACACCCATGGTTTGGGAGGAGGAAGAACATTTCTCTCTAACATCTCCTCATATTTGACCAACGAGGAGATGGAAGATCTGATTGAAGCTCAATTGGATCTCCACCCTAATAGCGAGATGAGGCCTGAAGCCTCTATGCAGGCAGTACAGCATCCCATAGAGAGGAACAGCCCATTCCGCACTCTTGCTGAAAGAAGGTTGCAAGTGACAATGAAGCATTGCACTGATAAACGGACTGAAGTCCCCAATACAAATCCTGACAGGCCTGCAAAGGCAGCATTGAAAACAACTTTAGGGGTTGGCACTGGCACATCAGAGACTGCCCAGTGAGAAAGGTACGGCCATAAGGTCGACCGAAAGTCCTAGACTAAAGCCAGCAAGTTTCTTCAAATCACAACTTACTAACTGAATGGACGAGAGCGGACACCAGACGACTGCTGACTCACGTAGACGGGGGTCTCAACATCGGAAACCCTTGAGGGACTGGGCTCTTTGCATTAGACTAGAAAGAGTTCTGGGAAAAAAATCAGGAGTGCATCCTGAATAGACATAACTTCATGAAATTGTGCTACTGCATCCCAAAGCTGAGACAATTACCACCGGATGACAATTGTATTGTGGAGTTTCCTAATGAAAATCATACGGACGAGGTATTTTTAAACCTTCACTCCTCAATCATCAAAGACATGGTGTTCGAAGCGTCAGCCAGCTGTTAACACTGGACTTTGATGTAACTAACCTGAGTGGGCCCACCACTCAAAAGAACGTTTTAGCAAACAGAGCCAGTCATGCAAGATTAATGAAGAGTCATGAGAAGACTCCCTTGGGGACCCTACAGGATAACAGAGCCAAAAAGCCATTCGCCTACTTCGCAGGTAGAACGACCTCTAAAAGGCCCACGTTTAGGAACACTTACATCAAGAAGGGAGAGAGAAAATCTGGTCCTAAGAATTGAAAAGACGGGTGAGTCATGAGTGCAGAATGGTGACAACCGAGGCCTGCCTTTTGGCAACTCGAGTCTCAAACCTCAGGGAAAATAAAATCTAGCAACAAGCTGAGGGGATTGAGGGGCGCTCTACCTTATCGCTGGTGTCCTGCAATACGAGAGGCTTCTTCCACATGACTACAAAAAAAGTGACATTGAATGTAACAACGCAGAATTCATAGGTCTCCAGGAAACATGACTCAAGAAATCTTGCCCTGGACGGATAGGTGTCCTTTATAAATCCGGCAATCACATCCGCAAGAGGTCGCTGACACTGTGAAAAATGGGTCAGACAATACTCTGTGGTGATCTAAATTCGATTTGCGAGGAGGTGAAGCAAACTCGATGTTAAAAGAAAATCCAGAATGGGCAGCTGTTCTAGATACAATCTTGAAATCAGTTCTTGCAACAAGATCGACTCCCAAGTTCTCGACGGAGGCAATCGTGGTGCTGATCTACAAAAGCGGTGATCGTGCTGATTCTGGGAACTACCGGCCGATTGCTTTTTTGGATGACTTGGGGAAGTTGTATGCAACCCTTCTCCGGAGACTAAAAACAAGGCCAAAAGAGACGGGTCATCAAGATCACTTCCAATTTGGGTTCACTAAAGGCCTGGGAACCTCACACCCGTTGTTCATGTTAGCACTTTTGAAAAACAAATTAATAAAATATGAGTAAATGCTACTTGTCATTCGTTGACTTTACAAAAGCAGCATTAGCCGACAATTGCTGTGGGCAAAGTTAAAGTGGAACTACCCGCCATAGTCCAGACCAAGGCTCTACACATGGAAACCACTGTCAGAATAAAGCTTAATATGGAAGGATCGCTAACAGAGAAAATCAACGGGCTGTGGAGTAAAACAGGGATGCCCGCTTGCTTACTATATTTACAACTTGTGCATTTTAGCTCTTGCTGCATATAAAAGTCTGTAATTCCTTCTACCCAAATGTAGGAGAGCACAAGCGGACTCATCTTCTATATGCTGATGATGTGGTCCTGATGGACAGAAACCCAATCGGCCTACAAAGGCAATTGAACTGTTTGGAAGCATATACAGAGCTGAACAAACTCAATTAATAGTGGGAAAACTAAGGTGATGCAATTTCAACCGCACAGCAAAGGAAAGAGTACCTTTAGCTGGTACATGGGCGGGGAAAAGCTTTAGTATGTTCCATAGCTCAAATATCTGGCCCTGTTGATTTCTGTGCACCAAGCAGAGAAGGATAATATGGCCGCCTTGATAAGGAAAATAGAATTGCTGGCCAATTAGACAATCTTGAAAAGAAGATTCTGTGCTTTCTCTCTGCAACCTGTCATCGAATTCTATAAAACAAAAGCAACATCAATAATAACCTACGGAGCAGAGGCACTGGTGACTGTCCCTAATCAGCTGTGGCCATTACTCAAAAGGAGGTTTTGGAAGCGTGTTTGATTTGATTTTGGCATTTATATAGGTGCATATCCCAAGGGAACCTGGCAGCAAGCTGCATCTAGACGCAGATGTGAAGGATGATGATAAACCTAGAAGCCAATCAAGGATACTGCAAAAACGGATAGGTTTTTAAGTGTTTACGGAAAACTGTTTGAGAATTTAATTGACAAAGAGGTAGTCTGGAATATCATGGAATATCATGATTCACTCATACTTAGTTACCGCGCCTGCATCCTTCATGTTCATGCAGCACATGGATGCCTTGTCTTTGTGCTCTGAAGTGCACATCGGAGCCTCCCACTACGTCCGTGCGACCGTCTGCTATTGGCTTCTTGCCATAGCAATAGCAAACAATAGGAAGCCGGCAGGCAAACGCTGGCCTCCCACCCAAGACCCATACTCAAGGCCCTGTTTGTGCCGGTGTGAGCCAGTGAGGTTGTGCGCCCATCACCACCGTCTCGGAGGTAAGCGTGTGGCCTGCCTCACCCAGTAAGCATTCACACAGCCACTGGGCTTGTACCCATTTTGCGCAAACCAACAGGTTATCCCCATAAGCCTCCCGTGCAAGTTCCATGGAAGGAGCACTTAGTGACGTACCATGCCCTCCCTAGTTCCGCTCCTCTGGGTCTTATAAGCACGCCGCCTCTACACACAACGTGAAATGACTTCGTGAGGCACTCAGCCCACATCTGCGATCCGACTTTGCGCCACTCTTACCTTACCTTACCAAAGTGTCTTGATCTCCCATTACATGTCCCATCTAGCCTTGCGCGATGATTGCAATGGAATTTATGCTGTACCGGGCCCAGCATTACAAATTGACTATGAGCCACACTTGGCCATTCTTTGCAAATTGATTCTATGTATTGATTTTATGTCGCACAGAGCCTTGCATTGCATATGGATTTTATGCTGCACCTAGCCCGCATTGCAAACTGACTCTATGCTGCACCTAGCCTTGCATTGCCAACTGATTCTATGCTGTACCTAGCCTTTCATTGCTAACTGATTCTATGCTGTAGCTTGCCTCGCATTACAAATTGATTACGAGCCACACTTGGCCATTCTCTGCTAATTGATTCTATGCCGTACCTAGCCTTGCAATGCAAACTGATTCTATGTTGCACCCAGCCTTGCACTGCAAATTGATCTTATGTTGCACCTAGCCTTGCATTGTATATTGACTCTATGCTGCACCCAACCCTGCATTGCAAATTGATTTTATGCTACACCTAGCTCCACATTGCCAACCGATTCTATGCTGTACCTAGCCTTGCATTGCCAACTGATTCTATGCTGTACCTAGCCCTGCATTGCAAATTGATTCTACGATGCACCTACCCCACATTGCCAATTAGTTATAATCTTTACCTAGCCTGCATTGCAAATTGACCCTATGCTGTACCCAGCCCTGCATTGCAAATTGATTATGAGCCACACGTAGCAATTCATCGCAATTTTATCTTGTATTGTACCCAGCCCAGCATTGCTAACCAACTCAGTGTTGTACTTTGCCCCGCACTGTAAAGTGATTCTGTGCTGCACGTAGCCTACCACTGTGAACGGACCTTGCATGGTACTTAGCACCCTGCTAGTGACTTTACGCATTCCAATACATTGCCCACCAGCGTTAGCCTACCGCATAGCAGTGACATGCCAGGTCTAAAACCCAAATCATCTCTATGTGCTCTCCAAGTCTCCATCCTCCAACACTACCACAAAAGTATTCACCAACACGGCCTACAACGTATCTACTTGACTATCCAAACTCAGGTACGATAATGATACTGGAACTTTAGTCTTCACCACTGGTCAGAGAAATGAAAGACTCAGATAAAAAAAACATCATCCTCTTAACCAAAACCACAGGCTAGCCTCCCATTCTGCGGGTAACCAAGTCCACAATAGTACCATTATTAATAACCTAGCCGACGTAATCACGATCACCCAGCTGAATCAGACAAAAAAATACTCCACCTAGGCCTATGACTAAACCTGCCCCAACTACAACTAAGACTAAACCTAACAGACAAAGATGGCAATACACCTGCACAATTCAAGGGCGCTTTAATCAATGCTAGATCGATCCCAGCACATGCCCTGGACGTATCTGACCTCATGACTACCAATGATCTGGACTTTATCGCCATAACTAAAATGTGGCTGCACCCTGCAGCGGGCCCATCCTTAGCCCTTACCTTACCAGATCAGACGGATACTCGATCATCAGAAAGGACTGAACCACTGTGAAAGAAGGGGGCATTGCCTTCATCTCCTAATCCAACCTCAACATCAGAAAAATTCCAAACGCTCCTTTCATATCAGGAGAACTTCTGTCCACCAAAATTACCATCTCTGCCACGGCTTCTCTAACATTACATCTTATCTACAGGCCCCCAGGACCCATCTGCTCCTTTGATGAGGACATAGCCACCTAACTGACCGCTGATATAAAACCTGCTTCCAGAGTCATTATCGTCAGAGACTTCAAACTAGGACCCCAATGACAGTTCGGACACTCAAGCTTCCATCTTAGCCAATACCATCGAAACTCAAGGCTTCACCTTGCGCTCCTCTGGCCCAACTCAAATAAAAGGTTGCACGCTTGACTGGCTCGCTAACCATACTTGCACCACACATATATCCAAGAACAATCCTTGTCTGACCATAAAACAATACTATTCTCTATCAGCACCAACACACTAGCTAGCACACCTACTCCTATGGCACCTGCAACACAATCACGTAACCTTCGCAACATCACGCCTGACAACATGCTTCCTTTGCTCTCAAAGCTTAACACACATACTGAAGACACAGCCAATGCTCCTTTGGGCAATTGCAAAGCTAAACCTAAAGCACATTTCAATCATTGGTTCACCCCCAGAACTCAAAGACTTGCGTGATAAAGGAAATGCAAAAAGCAACTGGAGAAAAAACCCCTCAATCTCTAATAAATGACAATTTACTTCACTATCATCTGAATATAGAAAAGCCACCCATTGGGCAAAAAGCAACGCATACTACTTGCGTATAGAGAATGCAAAGTGTAGCTAAAAAAAAAGCTTTTCTCAGTTTTGAGAGAATTAGAATCACTGTCACAGGCCCCAGACCCCTGCATCAAGGATCAAGACTGCTGTGAAAATATACAAAAGGACCTCATGGACAAATTCTCATCACTCCAACTCAAAATCAATGAAAAAAACCTGAAATTTCTAATCAACCTACGACGGAACACAACCCACCCAAACTATTCCCGAAGTTTGAGTTCCCTCCCATTACTCTAGACAAGACTACTAAAATCATAAAAGGCCTTAAACCATCGCAAGCCCAAGGCGATATCTGTCCTGCGACGTTAAAGAAAACGCAGACAATCTGGCACCATTCATCACCTCACTTATAAACAACTCATTCGCTTCTAATAAAATACCCGACAACCTTAAGGAAGAGTGGGTATTGCCCTTACTGAAAAAACGACCTTAGACCCCAAAGTAACAACTAGCTACCAACCCATCACAGCCGTGCCATTCCTGTTAAAAATTCTTGATAGGGTTGCACATGTACAAATTCATAAATACCTCGAAAAGCACCATCTGCTGGGCCTCCGCCAATCAGGTTTCCGTCCAGGTCATGGCACGGAAACAGCCCTGGTAGACCTAAAATCCCAAATGGATTAAATAAGAGACAGTGGTGACCTATCCATGCTTCTCCTCTTGGACCTCTCAGCAGCATTTGATCTAATCACAACATCTTATGCCACCACCTAGCGAGTGAAGCCCACTTTTCCAACAACGCCATAGCATGGATCAAATTGTTCCCCTCAAACTCCTTGATTAGTCTTCTCATCCACGGCGGCAGCTAGCCCTACCCCAGTCACCTGTGGAGTGCCTCAGGGATCATGCGTATCCCCTACCATGTATTACAGATTCACAAAACCTCTGATATTAGACAATTTGGGTGTCACATACACAAACTATGCTGACGATACCAAAACACTAATTCATATCACAGAGGACTACAATACCGACGCCAAAGCCTCAAACGTAATCTATCACACCATCCAAGCCTGGATGGCTCAAAACAAAGTTTATCTTAACGACGATAAGACTGAGATCTTGATCCTGGGCAGCACAGCAAATCTTACAGCCTCCCACCTTCCTACCAATAATTCAACATAGATGGAAACCACATCAAGACTGCCAAAGAAGTTAAGACTTTAGGAGTCTACCTAGACTCCTCACTTACCCTCTCTCGGCAAGTCAAAGCCATCATGCACCTCAGCGTCATCTTATACTGCTAAACTTATCACTGCATGCAGACCATATCTTACAGAAGAGAACCGCATCACATTGGAAAGAGCACTAATCCTTCCCAGGATTGACTATTGTAATGCTATCTTCGCAGGATCCTCCTCCAAAAACATTAAGAAACTCCAAATTGTTCAGAAAAACACTATCAGAGCAGCACTTAATATCCCAAAGTCTGCCTGAACACATTACCACCTTCAAAAGAAACATTCATTGGTTACCAGTTAGAGACCGCATTAAATTCAAAGTACTTATGCTCATGCACAAATGGCTATCTAACACGGCTCGGTTACCTGCCTAGTTTGATCCCCAAAACCCAACCAGCCAGCCAGAGCCACCCACTCAGCTTACGTAGGCCAATTGTCCATACCAAGATATAAAAGACAAAGAGCAGATGGCTCCACCTTCCCCGTCATGGCAATTAACTACTGGAACTCCATGCCTACGGAACCAAGGTTGGATCGCTCATTATTGTCCTTCTGCAAAAAATGTAAAACTTGGCTCTTTACACGGGACACCACATCGCATCCTCCTTACTCATAAGAGTCCTTGATGCGCCTAGCAGACTGATCTTTTGCCTATCTGTACACATCTTTGTCAATCTGCTATTAGTCGTTACTCATCGTTGTACGAAGACATTACCTTGCAACTGTTTTTTTATCACTGTATTGTATAATGACCTAATTGACCTGTATAACGAAGTATGACCTGTAACCACATTCTTAAGCCAAGCATCCAGATACCTGAGGGTTAGGAGCAAGATACAAATGCAATAAATAAATGTATCGGCTAAGAGTTCCAGGCTCAGGGACCTGCAACAGAAAAGCGTTGGTCATCCCAGGTAGTGGTTCTGGACTACCAACCAAAATCAATACCTATACAAATTGTAAGATAAGAGCTGGGCCTAATATCACTAAGGGCAGCAGTGGACTGGAAATCTCTAAGCTTCTATAGGAAATATATATAATCAAACTAGTCTGTCTGCTTCCAAATGATACAATCTGATTGTGTAAAACGAGAACATATTAGGCTTAACGTGTCTAGGATCCTGTAGAAAGCTGCTAACCACAATTGAGGCCTCTCCAGAAGAGCTCCTGTCCAACCCAGCCAAAATGAAAAGGAAACTTTGGGCCGAGAGTTGATAAAGACTGGGGAGGAAGGCAAAGAAGATGCATTGTTTAAACAGTTGGGGCTCGAGGAGAACCCTTACAGCAAGCCCCTGAACTATCTAAAGAAATTCCTGGACCCTGTATACAGATCCCACCTGACGAGGATCAGATTCAACCTTCTACCAACTATGGAGATCTTGGTAGCCAGAGCAAAAGGCCCCACAATACTGCCCACGTGTAGATTCTGTAGATTGGTTGGATCCCGGGAAACGCAACATCTTGCGACTGACTGTGAGGCAGTAACGGAACGGAGGACACGCCATCTAGCTAAATTCATCACAAACTGAAAATCTTTAACTCCTGATGAATGGTGGTAATTGGCTTTAAGAGGTGAGCATGTAGGCTGAGCTATTGCCAGGATTGACTTCATTAGAGAATGTTGAACTCTAAAAAATGTATATACTGTCCATCTCTGATTCTTTGAAAATGTATTGGACTGAGCCACCTTCTGAAAGAGGTACAAACTAAGCAAAAACAATGAAACTACGATCTAAATCCTGGACCTGTCCCAAAAAGTATTGGTCCGAGTAGGTTGACTCGTATAGGTTGCATCGCGAGGACTTTTGGAGCTGAGGAACTGTATTTTGTAAAAAGTTTTGTAATAAACTAACATGCAATAAAAAAAAATGTTATATTAAAAATATGCGTACAACATTGCTAATCAAATGAGTTACTAATATATGACTTGGAAAAAGGAAAAATGTACAGCTTTATATTTTAAAATAGAAACACCCCTGAAGGAAATCTAGCATATATATTTTCCTTTTGCAAACGATTTGCATACCAGCATTTTAGTAGTTTTTCTTTTAAATAGTGTGTCTGGAATGCCGTTTACGATGCTCCCATGTCTATTGGGTAGAGGGGAGTGGTTTATGTTTATCAGAATAGAGATTATTTATATTTATTGTGGTATGGTTTGAAACAAACTGAACAAAATTGAGTAATAAGAAGGTAGAGCAAATTAATTATCCAACATTGCGTGCACTTAAACAGTAGTTCGACAATATATTTAATGTGTGCCAAATTAGTCATACAGTGTTTTACATAGAATTAGTTCATAGCAAATTGTTAAAATGCATTTATATTATAATAAAGAGATTTAGACAGGCAGGGATGAACTGATTTAATTTGGTCTCCTATAAAATGACAATTTTATCCCGAGCCCTCACTGTTGAACGCATGGAGGATGCGCGCTCAGGATAAATCAAATGTGCATATGGTGGTCTGTGTTACAAAAGTCTCTAATCATGTAAATGTAGCATAGAAAAGTGATGTGACCAGTGTAACGATCTTTCATTACAACGTCATCTCTTAGCGTGCGAAGGGCCCTAAGAACATGTACACTCATCCGTCCAGTGCGCCATTAGTGATGCAATCACATTAGTAATGCAGTTGCTCCCCTCGGTACAATACAAGTCCACTAAAACAGCTGCAGTGTATATAATCGCACCCTATGTGGCCAAACTGACAATGTATAAACATTAAAACACCCTAAAACATAACACCATTCACTACACTCCCAGTGGCTGATCCCTACAAGAGGGGTGAAAAAACAAACCTTCAAAAACACTGTTCTGAAAAACACATTGTAAAGAGCGTGATGAAAAATACTAAACGCATACCATTTCTGACATCCCAATGCCAGCCATAGCCTTTGTTAAAATGAAACAGGGATTGTGGCCAGCTGTCCCGTAATGTGTGGACCCCTCATGATTTAAAAGGCTGTGTTCCACCTGAGTCCATCCACGACGCAGAAAAGTCATGACTGTCCTTAGCTAGCATCATCTGTCCAAAGTCTTCCCAGTGCAGAGTTGCCACTTTTTCGTGTGATAGTTCAAAGCTCAGGCAACCCCTTCGGCTGCCCTGGAAGTCTCACAGTGTCAGTCTCAGAGCATTACAGCTGTGAATAATGGGTGATAATAAATGGAAGGGGGCATAAGGCTGCATGAAATTATGACTCCAGCAAATGACCTATTGCAATGCATTTTCTTTTACTGCGACTACAGCTAAGTTAATAAAGCTATAATCCTATTCCTTGTTGCTTTACATGTTTTTATAAGGAACAAGTTACTTACCTGTAACTGTTGTTCTCCAGCATGGGTCTGGCATGGATTCACATGCTCAGGTGGAAGGGAACCAGAAACATCCCCTGGGCGATGGCCCAGTGCCACAGATCCTGGGCCTCCTTGGATAGGGCTGGGGATCTGGTGCCTCCTTGCTTCCGTATATAGAACATCGTGGTGGTGTCGTCGGTGAAGATCACCTCTTTGCCCTTGAGGGACAGAAGGAACGGTTTGAGAGCCCAGAACACTGCTCGGAGCTCCAGAATGTTGATGTGGAGAGACCTCTCCTCCGGGAGCCAAAGGCCTCTTGCGTGGAGGTCTCTGGTGTGGGCCTCCCCAACCCTCCAGAGAGGCGTCCGTTGTCACCGTCTCTTGAAATGCCAGGATTTGAAATTCTGTGCCTGTCGTGAGGTGAGCACGGATGCCCCACCATAAGATCGCCCGACGGAACTCCTCGTCGAGAGGGATGCTGTCCTCGAAACAGCCCCTCGCCTGAAGCCACCGGGCGTCGAGGAACTCCTGTAGCGGACGCATCCGAAGTCTGCAAAGGGGTACAAAATAGATGCATGAGGCCATCATCCGGAGGAGGGACTTGATGGACCTCACCGTGGCCACGTCCGTGGCTAGCAGGCGCCGCACCTTGCCCAGGATGGTCTTGGTCCTCTCCTCTGAAGGGGAGGCCAATTGTCCCACTGTATCGAGCTTCGCTCCCAGAAACAGTGCTATCTGCGATGGAACCAGGTGGGATTTGGGGTAGTTGATGGCGAACCCCAGCTCCGTGAGCAACCGGACGGACCTTCGCCGTGTGTACGACGGCGAGTTCCCTTGTCCTTGCCCGGATTAGCCAGTCGTCCAGGTAGGGGTAAACGTGGGTCCTCTGCAGGCGCAGCCGCGCTGCCACTGGTGCCAGGCACTTGGTGAAAACCCTGGATGCCGACTTCAATCCGAACGGTAGGGCTCTGAATTGGTAGTGGCGTCCCTGAACCACAAACCTGAGGAACTTCCACATCCCTATTCTAAAAAGGCACAGGAAGTAAGCATCCTCCAGGTCCAAAGAAGATAAGAAGTCGCCTTCCTCCAGCTGTCCCAACACGTGCTGGAGGGTGACCATCCTGAATTTCTGCGCCTTGATGTACTTGTTTAAGCGGCGCAGGTTCAGGATGGGGCGCCAACCGCCTGTCTTCTTCCTGACAAGGAAGTACCTTGAGTACACTCCGGAGCCCCGGAGCCTTCTGGGGACGAGCTCGATGGCACCTTTCTTGAGCATCGCCCTTACCTCCAACAGCAGTTGAGGGACGTGATTTTCCTTCCTGGCCACGGGAGGAATGCGAGGGGACTTCTTTTGGAATTCCAGCGAGTGCCCGTTGGCCAGGGTGTCCAACACCCAACGGTCAGTGGAGATGGACTCCCACACGCTGACGAACTTCGTCAGCCGGCCTCCCACTGGGGTGCTTCGGTGGGGGCCCGACAACACGGCCGGGTCAGTCTTGCTTGGAGGCGGCCTTGCCGCCTTGGCCTCCTTGGCAATGACGGCGGGATCCCCCTTGCTTGCCGCGACCTCTGTAGGCCTCCTGGGAAGAGGAGCGGGCCGCCTGGCGGTAAGTGGAGGAGTCACCGCTGGAACCCTTGGAGGCACCCTGTCTGCCTCCGGAGCTCCGAAAGGGCCGTCGCTGTTGAAGCACCCCTAGGGCCCGGGCCGTCTCCAAGTCGGTCTTGATGGCCTGTAGCGACTCGTCCACCGCCTTACCAAAGAGGTTGTTGCCGTCGAACGGCATGTCCAACACTCTGATCTGGACGTCCTGGCGAAAGTCTGTCGCCTTGAGCCATCCTCGTCGTCTGAGGCAAACTCTGTCGCCCAGTTGGCGAAATCCGGTATCGGCAATGTCCGTTGCCACCGTTATGGCGTGATCCGACGCCATCTCGCCTTCCTGCAGAATTTCTAGGGCCTCTGCCCTCTTGTCAGGTAGGAAGTCTAGCAGGGGAGCCATCTTGAACCAGAGATCCCTGTCGTAGCGGACCACGATCGCTAAGGCATTGGCCGCCTTAATCGTCATCGACGAGATGACTCGTCGCCCCATGGAGTCCAACTTCTTGCCCTCGCTGTCCGGCGGGGAAGTGGAAGTTGAAGCCGCCGCACCCGCTGCCTTCTTCTTAGCCGTTGCCGAGACGACAGAGTACGGCGTGGGCTGGGCCCTGAGGCACAAGGGGGCAGTATCGGGGACTCTGTACTTCTTCTCGTACCTGTCCCTCTTGGCGGGTGTCGTGGAAGGATTCTTGAGGACAGCAAGCCCCTCGTTCCAGATGTCGTCGAGTAAAGGCACCAGGAGGACCATCTTCCTCTTGGCCTCTCGTCGTTGGTACAGAAATCCTTCCTTTTTCTGTTCTTCAGGGCAGAGCTGGAAGAGCTCCGATGCCCTGGTTATCATGGCGTGGAAAGAGCCAATTTTGTCGGCTGGGTGATTCCGAGTCTGTAATGGCCACCACCCCCCCCTTTTCCCGCCAGGGGGGTCTTAACGATGGGCTGGAAAGAGGATTCCCTCCGCGGTGGCAGGGATACTCTGGGCCCAGAGGACGTTTCCACTGGCGTAGTCTCATCCGGCTTCGCCAGGGTCGCAGCGACCACTTCGGCAGAGGACTTTGCCGGATGGATCAAGGCCCTCACCACCTTAGGTGCGTCCTGGGCCTTCGCCTTGGGGGGAGGGTCACCACCTCGCTCCCCCTTCGAGATCGACCGGGTCCGCTCCAGCGGCTTACACGGGTTCTCAGACTTCCTCTTCCCCGAACCAGAGCGCTGGCTCGTGGTCAAACGTGCCGGGGAAGTAGCACCCTGCCTGGCAGCCGAAGAGCCTGACCTTTCGGCGCTCCTGGTGCCCGCGGACTCGCAGTGCTTGGCCTTCTGTTGGGCCCCCGTCGCCGGGGCACCCTCACAGGACTTAGAAGCCCGTTCAGACTTTTTCTTCGCCTTCTCACCTGCTGTGCCCTTCTCCAGCCAGGCGGCGAGGCGGGAATGACGATCTTGCTTGGTCCGTTCTGAAAGGTTCTTGCAGAACGCAAGGTCCGTCTCCACGTGCGTCTTGTCCTCATGAAGACAGTAGAGACAACGCGAGTGCTCGTCCTCCATGAAAACGTTATGCAATCCGCATCCAGGGCAGCACCTGAACAGCTTGGATCCGGGCGTCGAGCTTCCCTTGTCCATGTCCGTTGAGGTAGGCCGCAGATCTTCCGAAATCCTCCAAGAAGCGTAAACTCGACGAAAACTTCACCCTTGAGGGGCGTAGAAGAATTCCGAAACGGCTATCCGTTGTCGGAAGTAGAAACGGTGGAGCTGGAGGCTCGAATAAACCTTAAAAATGAAAAAAATCTTCTGAAAAGCGTGAAAACGCAGCAAAAAAAACTCGAGAGCTAAACACGAGGACTCCCAACGCTTGAGCGTGCGGTAAAAATCTGAGGATGGCAGCCAGGGGCGGGGCTTAGGGAGAGGGCAGTCATTGGCTGGGGGCAGTATGACCCAGAGATCAGTGATTGGTTACTACTAAGAAAGACAGATCAGAAACGAAACTCATACTGATTTTTTTTCTTTACCGAGGATTCCCAGCCTGACAACGGGGAATAGGAGCATGTGAATCCATGCCAGACCCCATGCTGGAGAACAATGTATATGCTGTTAGGTACTTTGTTTATGTGATGTGTACTTTTCAAGGGATTGCTATAACACGAATTATTATTTTAGATCTTGAAACCCAAACCTCCACAAATACTCATCAGTATTGTCATTTGCATATTTCAAGTAACTTTGGGTCTTCCCCTAAGTTACTAGGGGAATCCAGACGTGGACCTCTTGCTCACTATTCTTAGAGAGGCACAACTCCACCCTACTGATGAGGTCCAACCAGACCGAAACAAGTGTCTGGGGTTGCTGTTGGTACTTTTGGTCAGAGGAGAATTGCCTAGCATTCCGGTGCTGGACTGGCCCCAGAGCAGGACAAAGACTGATATGTTTGGGATATTTCTTCTCTGTGAAAGATAGTGAGCTAAAGACTCTGGGTAAGGCTCTTGTAACCAGGACTCATGTCTGGCAGAGAGTCTCCCAGGACCCCTCTTGTTATTTGTATATATCAAGTGTTACAATAAATAAATAGTGCACCTTAAAAAACAGGTTTCTTTTTGTTTTTTTAAACTCGAATTTGCGCACCAATGCCACTACCACCCACTCATTACCATGGAGAGTTCAGCCCACTGTATATGGGACCTGTGTGGTACATTCGGCCCTCCAGCTAAACAAGTTGCAACGCCCCCATCGTATCCCCCATCCCCCTAACCCTCCCGAACAATATCAAAGACTGATGACTTCAAACTGTGAAATAGTTCCCAGGCAGCACAATGGGCCACAAGGCACAGTGGCAGTGTAGTGGACTTTTCTATTGGGTTGTTCTCTGCACCAAGCAGGGTGGCCTAATCGAATGGGCAGTGTCTATGTGTCCCGTACAGTTCCAGGAATATGACCAATACACAGATTCTTTACTTGTGCCTTGTGATAGAGAATGCCCACTGTCACTTTTGGGAAATGTCATTGTCGAGTAGAAGCCGATTCTTAGATATAATTGGGTGACATTTACGCTACGACGTCTTGGGATGTAGATTCCTGCCATTTTTCTTGATTTTAAATAATGCTTAATATTGTGTGGAAGCCCGCGGGGATAGGGCGCGGGGTGTTTGCGTCCCGCAGAGGTGTTCGCGGGCCGCAGAGGGGAAGCGTTGTACCCCTTGTTTGCCTGCAGTGAAGTCACACCATCATTGAATAGTGGGAGGTTGGAGTTTTGAAGCTGCTGCTCACCGTATGGAAGCTGCTGCCGTATGCTGTCTGCAAAGGAGGTAACCTATGAGACCATTCCTACCTGGCACCTTTTCTGCCCTACTCTTGAGCCCTCTCTCTGGGGCCTTATGTCGGTCCACCCTGCCCAAGACACTGGGGGGACACCAGCCCCTGCACCCCTTGTGTTTTTTGGGCCCGAGCTCGGCCCGGGTCCCCCTCCCGATGCTAAGAGGAAAATCGGACAGCTAAAGAGGAATCAGATAGCGGGTCCCTTAGCTGCCTTGACAACACATTGTGCTCCAGGAACCATCCATGAGGCTACAGCACCCGTAAAGTTTGGGGATACCCACCTCCTGCTCAATGAGATCCGTCATCTTCTGGATAGTCCAAGGGTAGAGCCCTCCCCCTTACCCGCACAGAGTCTGGTTGTTTTACCCTCCGGGCCCCGGCCGGCCACCTCCATTTCATCTGCTTTGGCTGCGGGGGACAGATTGACACTAACTGCCCAATCTGCCCAAAGGGGCAATTCCTCCTCAAACTCAAGCTCCCACAGTAGTTCGTGGAGCGATATATCTTCATTTATAAGTTCAGGGGGTAGCCCCGCCCCCCGTGGTGTGTCCCCATTTCGGTCGGTCAAGGCCATTAACCAAAACAAAACACCTGCTGTGAGTAACCATGAGCCCAACGTGACCTCTGACCAACCCACCGAGGAAGCGCCCTTGCATAGGGGGTGTGGGTGCACTCAAGTTCTGGCAGAACTGGCCATCATTAAGGATCTGTTATACACTCTGCTAGAGGCCCAAAGGAAGGGAGACGGAACTGTTCAAGTGGTGGAGCCCATGATCAGCACCCCAGCAGACGAAGGGTATACACGTGCCCAATCCTGGAAAGTCCCCTGGTTTGTCTACCTGTTGAGATCCCCCCTGGTTCTGACCTCCCCCAAAGGAACTGCCGTTGACCAAATACAGGCACAGGCCTCTGCCCCCAAGGTCTCCGACTGCACCGAATCCAAAGCCCAGGGTCCATGGAAGTCGGGGGTCCAGCTCAAGTTGCCGGAACCAGGAAAATCCAACTGTACAACAGTCTTTCTTCAGGGGGTGCCCAAACTGGCAGTAGACAAGCCAGAGCCAAGGGACGCTTTACTCAACAAATGCCTATTCTGGCTAAACACCACTGGAGGCTGCCCGTTTGTACGTAGAGAGGCTTTGGTGGGGTGCAGCAGAATTACCAGCATGGGCAAAAACTCCCTGGACAGCATCAAATTGACTTTTTGGGACCATTGTATAGCACACAGGGTTTGGGGATGTAGTGGATTGGCAGGCAAGTTATCAAAGAGTGGGATTTCTATCAGTATGCCCCCTCTTCTGAGCTCTGTCGCCCCTGTTAGATCTGCCATAGTAAAGACTGGTGCCTTTCCTAGCAACAGCTTCCTTTCAGGTGCTAATTTGACTGCCTTAGGCCTGAGGCGCCATGGGTGTTGGAGGAGGCAAGGGGATGGTGTGACCCGATTATGGGCCCAAAGATCTGCTTAGGGTTTCCATTGGAGGGGGTGGATTGTCTGTACTGCTCTGTAGTTTTCTTTGCTGCTAAGTCTATGCAACCCTGTATCAGAATTTTAGTCCAAAACATCTGGTGAGCCAAAGTTTGCAGACTCCGAACCTAAACAGTGGCACCAAAATTTCCCTTCTGATGAGCACCCCAAACCAGACGGGAAATCCTATGGAGGAAGTGTGCAAGCAAGAACAAATCAGTAGTATAATGGGAAGGTCAAAATATAATGGCAAGGTCAATGGAAAATGCAGCGTTGAAGGTTGCTTGATCTGCAGAGGACTTAACCACCAAAAGTGGAATCCCAATTGTCTTACAGAGCCTGTGTCTCCAGAATGCCAGTACAGCCTTCCATAAGGTGGAGGAGGAGGCCGCCAATGCCCTCTCTGAGTTAGCGTTTGTGTTCATTGGCATATCAGAGAATAGCCCTGACATTTTAGTGTGGCTCTGCAGGAACACACAACAGTTTCATCTGTGCGTATAAGTGACATGTGAATCAATGCTCTCAGGGGGTTAGTATCATAATGTTTGGCAGGACCCTGAGCGATCCAAAGAATATCCTCATGGGATGCCCTTGTCCAAGCTATCCTGGGGACCCGAGGATAAGACTAGAATTTCAAGAATGACCAGGACTTCTTCATACCAGTACCAATACGGAAGGAACTTGACTGTGATGAAGTCAAGACTTCTAGGGACGATGGGAACTGTAAAGTAGGACTGCGGCCATTCCTGACCCTAAAGATCCAAGGATTGTAAAGTTTTAGCATGACTGCTACCAAAGAATTCAGATCAGCAAATAAAATCCACAGCATCCCTCTGTTTTTTAAATGAAATCATCGTCTTTCTTGAAAACCATACATTTGAGTATCAGCTCTTCACGGGAGGACTGTAATACCATACAGCAGCCAAAGCTCACAACCTTGCCAAAACCAGTAGCCAAGCCATAAACTTACATGTTAAAAACACTCAACGGAATCATCTTGTGCGCATTCATCGAGCCCCATATATATATATATATATATATATATATATGAGATCTATTGCCGTCACCCATGGACAGGGCCGGCATTAGTGGCAGCAGCGCCCTGGGCAAATTGGCACCCCCTCCCTCGCGCCCCTGGTCAACAGGGGGAGGGGCGGGTAGGGCGCAGGATGCCCAACATTTTTTCCAAACTCCTCGCTCCAGCGCCTTGTATGGGGCTAATCATTGGAATAGGACGCTCATGCTTATGCAGGAGCGTCCTATTCCAATGCAAACCACCTAGGTCCCGCGTTGGAGCGAGGAGGTAATCATATGAATAGGGTGCCGAGTCCCGCCGCGGGCGCATTTATTAGCAAAAGGGCACCTGCCGCACCTTCTCACACTACGCCAGCTCGGGGGAGCACTTGAAAGACTCCCCCGAGCTGGCATGGCGGGGGGCTAATGGAGCCCCGGGCAGTCGCCTGGCCTGCCCTGCCCTAAGGCCGCGCCTGACTATGGACAATGTTGAGTCCCAGACAGCAAGACCTGCAGTAATGCTAACGTTTAGATATTTCAGAATGTTTCCCCCAGATTTGGGGGTTTTCCCAAAGCAAGGCTACTTTTGACCACATATCATCCATGAACGTGACTAGTAGAGTGACTAAGTATGTGAAAGGAGCCTCGCTCTGGACCTCTGTTTATACGATGTGATAACCTTTTACCTGCTCTCTCTGTCCTCTCGACTACAGAAAGTGGGGCTTATATTGCTCAGCCATATCTACCAACAAGTGAGCAACTATTTTGTAAACAGCCTCTACCCTATTGACTGGAGTACATAACTCCTGACAGTGTTTCAAGGTGGTGGTGGGGTATGATTGTCAGAGTGTGTGTGTGTGTGTGTATGTGTTTGTATTTATGTGGGTACCAGTGTACACATACATATAGTTTGTAGGATGTAAACCTGGTACACTGGAAGATCCTGATGCCTAGTCCTCTGAATAGGGACCCTGCTGGAGCTCCCTGGGACTGCCGCTGTACTTGGGGATGGTCAACCCACATGGGAGACGGGTACCCAAGGCCAGGGATATGACCACCTACCACCCTGTGTTTCATTACAGCTTCTCCCTCTGGGAAACGGCAGGGACCCTGCTGAGGCTCCCTGGAGCCGCTTCCGGGCCTGTGGGTGGTCAACCCATATGAGGGACAGCCGCCCAAGGCTGGTGACATCACCCTCCTGACTATACTGGAGCTCTGACTGGCCTGCGTTACAGCTTCTCCCTCTGGGAAAGGTTGGGACGAGGCCGGGGCTCCCTGGGACTACGGCTGTGCTTGGAGACGTTAGATCCACATGGGAAACGAATGCCCAAGGCCGGGGACATCACCCCCAACCGTCCTGGAGTTCTTGCTGGCATGTGTTACAGCTTTACCCCACCATGGAGCTCCGGCAGAGTGCCAATACCTCCCTGTAGGGCAAAGCTGTAACGTAGCCCAGCCAGACCTCCAAGACGGTTGGAAGTGATGTCCCCGGCTTTGGGCATACGTCTCCCATGTGGGTGTACCGTCCCAAAGCACAACATCAGTTCCAGCGAGTTCCAGCAGGGTCCCCTAGCGACCCCCCAGGGAAATTCTGTAACGCAGCCCAGCCAGCGCTCCAGGATGGTTGTGGGTGATGTCTCTGGCCTTGGGAGGCTGCTTCCCATGTAGTTTGACCATCCCCAAGACCAGCAGCGGTTCCAGAAAGGCCTGGCACATTCCCCCTCCTTTCCTGGAGGGAGAAGCTGCAACGCAGGCCAGACAGAGTTCCAGGACGGTTGGGGGTCATGTCCCTGGCCTCGGGCACCTGTTTCCCATGTGGTTTGACCATCCCCAAGTGTAGCGGCAGTCCCAGGGATCCCCAGTAGGGTCCCCTTCCCTTCCCGGAGGTACATTCTATAACGCAGCCCAGCCAGAGCTCCAGTATGGTCGGGGATGATGTCCCAGGTCTTGGGCACCTGTCTCCTATGTGGGTAGTCCATCCCCGAGGCAAGCCTGGAGCTCTGGCTGAGTTGTGTTACAGCCTTTCCCTCTGGTGAAGAATGGGGACCCTGCCGAAACTTCCACTGACTTGGGGCAGTCAACCCACATTGGAGACAGCCATCCAAGGCCAGGGACATAACCTCCGACTATCCTGGAGCTCTGGCTGGCCTGCGTTATAGCTTCTCCCTCTGGGAAACGTCAGGGACCCTGAATAAGATATGATGCCTTAACTTAGTCACCATTGGAGTGCAATACGCAGTCTTGGGGCAGTCGAGCATCGAAATGCTAGGCAATTCTCCTCTGAACAAGAGTACCGACAGCAACCCCAGACACGTGTTTCGGTCTGGTTGAACCTCATCAGTAGGGTGTAGCTGTGCCTCTGTAAGAATAGTGAGCAAGGGGTCCACGTCTGGATTCCCCTAGTAATTTAGGGTGAGACTGAAAGTTACTTGAAATATGCAGTTAACAAGGGGGGGTCCTGGGAGACTCTCTGCCAGACATGCGTCCTGGTTACAAGAGCCTTACCCAGAGTCTTTAGCTCACTATCTTTCACAGAGAAGAAATATCCCAAACATATCAGTCTTTGTCCTGCCCTGGGGCAGTCCAGCACCAAAATGCTAGGCAATTCTCCTCTGAACAAGAGTACCAACAGCAACCCCAGACAGGTGTTTCGATCTGGTTGAACCTCATCAGTAGGGTGTACCTATTCCTCTCTATGAATAGTGAGCAAGGGGTCCACGTCTGGATTCCCCTAGTAATTTAGGGTGGTCCTTCATGCCCCCCCCACACTCTAATATATCCTCTATTGGTACATCCTTTTTACATTTTAGTTAGTGCATCCTCAAAAATTGTTCTTTTGGCCAGTGGTGTACTAGGTTCAGATACATTAGGGGTTGTGTAAAAGTAAACAGTTATGCTATAAGAAAGTGAAAGCCTTTTCCCATGTTTTTAGCTTTCCCTTTGGTGTGTTAAATTGGATGTTACATTGAAAAAACAATTCTTCCTAAAGAGAAAAAGTGAATTGTCGAAAAACTTCTTTGCTGGAAAGTGCATTGTGGTTTCCCAGTCTGATTTGAGGTCAGAATATTCAGAAGGCAGTCATTGGCAGTAGTTATTGACTGCGCTTTGAACATTCTGATCAACGGAGGGGAGGTCAATAACTATCTCCATGTGCTAATTGAAAATAAGAGAGAAAGGTAGGAATATAAATATAATCACATAAGGTAAGTTAATAAGAATTATAGGATGCACCAACTAAAATTGAGGGTGCACTAACTTAAAGGGTTGATGCAGAGAGGGGGAGAGTAGAGTATCAACTGAAAACCAATGTTTGAAGAAAAAAAAAAAAAACATGAAGACTTGAAGCACAGGAAGATTTTCTTTTTTTCATTAAAAATATGTGCAAGTGTGCAGATGTGGTCCATAGGAACTAACATGCAGCTATAGACCATATTAATAAAGCAGAAGCTCGTTCCCACTTTGATATATCGTTTATCACAGTTCAACATCCAGTCTAGGAAGCCCCTGAGGGAGATTAGACAATGAAGGTGTTTTCCATTAGGGTCTCAGCAAAAGAAAACTCAGAACTTCGATAGTAGGGCAAACAATCAGTATATACTCATCGGGGAGTAGGAATGCCTGGATTACTGAGCAATTCGGCATTTTAGACGAACGATCAAGCCCCATGAACCCCGTTTTCCAGCCTGGTGCGTTACATTGAACAATATGCACATCTCACCCATAGGCTGTTTAAAAAAAAAAAAAAAAAAAAAAAAAAGAAAACATCAAATCTTCCTGGACTGTAGTTATTAGGGATATCGCTGAGACTGTACAGCAGCCTAATAGATGCTTGCACTGCCCCAACTCCTCTCGCAATGCACAACACTAAATAAAAACTAAAGTAAATATGGCTCCCAACCCATGGAAAGCCCGCGATATACTGGAGGCGACGTAGGAAGATCCCGGAGAGGAAAAAACCACAAGGATTCTGGCCCATGCCCAGGTCCCCTGACAAATGCTGTTCTTTGCCTGATGGCCAGCAGATTACACTAGTAACAGGACCCTAGCAAATTAGAGTGAGGTTTGAAGTGGCTCTCAGCTTGCTGTGACAAGCCAGCAATCTGGCCTTGCCAAGAGGGGATGAGAACACCTCTCAGATGGGAGAGGGGGCACTACCAGGGAGAATTTCAGAGCAATTCCTACACCTGAGGAGGATGATGGCAGTTGGAAGGGTCCCAATTTCTGCCCCCCTCCATGTTCTATTTTGTTAATAGGCAGTACACATCTGTCTCACACCATGCTCTTAAGCAAGATGCTTGCTATAGAGTGTGTTCTTCCTAGACACAGCATGCCGGACCTGCGCATGAACAGCAGAGAGAACCACCATCCAGAACTGCACGCTCTATGCTTGAAAAAGCCAGAGATCAGAACCCAGCCAAGTGGAAGCAACCCGCTAGCAGCTTCCGCACACCGCAATATGACACGCGAAGCAGAGGGCAAGCGGCAACAAGGAACACAAATGCACCTATGCAGCAGAGAGACAGACCTCGCTGCTCTCCCCAACAGCATCCACAAGCACCGTTGGATCACAGTCAAGCCCTAGACTACCACACACTAAACAAAGTGACGCAGACTCCACACCATGACTGTTTTTACCTAGGTGGATCTTAGACAAAGTACCACTAACAAAAACATGGCATCTGTACTATCTGGGCAGCCATCAGTAGTCCACGGCGAGCACAAGCAAAGAAAGGAGGTGCAATTTAACATTTTGCCGATTATAACACCTCCCAGGTGGGGAAGAGAGCCACATTGGTCAGGGCAAGGTGCCACAATGGCAGGGAGGAGCATCAAGAGGGTAACATGAAACAGGAAACGGTGGGTTGTTCCGGTGAGATCAAGGGTGGAGGAGGCAGACCAAGAGACTGGCAGGAGGAAGGAAGGCGAAGCGGAATGTGGAGGTGACTTCTGGAGCAGATGAGATGAGGTATTGTTTAGTGCGTGCAAGAGTACTGCGTTGTGATTGTGGGCGAGAAGAGAAATGAGAGAGAGGGCCCAGGAGAGAAAGTGTGGATGTGTATGTGAAGCATTTGTGTGAATGAAAAGGGCGTCAGAGTAAGAGTGTGGAGGGCTTGGGGAAGATTGTGAAGGGGGAGAAGGAAGGTGGAGGGAGAACAGTACAGTGATGGAGGGAGTAGTATAGTGAGGAGGGAGCAGTAACATTGAAGAGTGGAGACGAGCCCTAGCTGGAGCAAGGGACAGTGGAGGGAAGTGAAGAAAGTAGAGATGGGTGGAGTTGGAAGAGGAAACTAGTGTGAGGAGAACCAGAAATAGTGACAGGCAAAGGAACACTTGGGTGTGATAGAAAGAAGAGAGTCCGGCAGAGTGTAAGGCACAATCCCCCTCAGAACAACAATGACTGGATAGAGTAGTGACAGTTTAGAAAGTCCCAGAGGGAGTTTAGAGAGAAAACATACTGCCTTTAGGTCTCCACTTCCAGTACAAGTAAGTTCTTAGCAAGTAGGGGTAACTAATCACCATCTACTAACCCAGGGCTAAGGATGGGTGGGTTAGGGAGGAGGTGCTTTGCAAAATTAGGCAGAAGGAAGGCCATGGGACCCGTTGAAATCTTAATAACCCTTGAACCATCTAAGAGCTTTGGAGTCAAGAGTCTGCTAGTTTATGTTACCATTTCAAGAACCCTGGACTATTGTAACACTCTGTTACTTTCACAACCTAAGTACCTGATCGCATGCCAGCAAGTGCTGCAATGCTCTGCAGTCCATTGGGCCGCAGGCTTCCTAAATGTGCCCATACATTGCAGGTCATACGGAAACTGCACTGGTTACCAGTGGAGGCATGGGATAAATTAAATCAATCGGTTTGGTCCATCGGGCCTTTCATGGCTCAGGAGCCTTCTACCTTTGTGAGAAGTTTTTCCCTTCACCAAATTTTCGTTCGGCTAATCTGCCTTCTTTGTGTGCTGCGGGTTTCATGAAGTCCAGTTGGTGGCCGGGCTTTTTCAGTGGCGGCCTCAGTTATTTGGCACTCACTTCCACTTTCTTTGTAGGGCAACCTCTGATCCTCTGGTTTTCAGAAAAAGCTAACAACATTTCTTTTTTGTTGATAAACTAGGCAGAGTTGTTTTATGATGACCTTCTGTGGACCTTGGATTCTTTTAGTGACAAGATACCTTCACTCGTAGCTGCGCTTAATAAAATCTTTTAACATTAACATTGGAGCATTCTTTGAGACATTTGTGACATGGGCGACCAACAAAAGTAAGATAAAATGAGAGACTGTGGTCTTCCTATTCTAGGCAGCATGCTCAGAGTCAAAAACGTCATGCAGCCAAGAACCTTTTGTACTACACTTCGTGTAATGGGTGGCATGTAAATTGACAAGGGGGAAAGTGCGAGCGGGTGAGACAGACAGAGATACAGAGTGTAAGTGGAAAGTGACAGGTGGATAAGAGACAGAGTAAGACAAAGTGGCATTAGACGAGGACCTACCGGGTCTGTATGACATAGATGGAAGAGAAGTTCAGTTTCTCTCTTCACTGCAGCCATAAGATGGTATGTTTTCTACTAGAACTCTCAAAAGAAACAGTCTAGTTGATCTCCAAGATGGCGCCAGGCACAATGCACGTTGTACCCAATACGGAGGAATCGGATTTAGAGAGCAGAGGGTGAGACCTGCGTGCCGCTTCTCCCTTGAACAGCAACATGCCCTGTGGCTTTTATTCCGTGCTCCTCTGCTCTCCCAGCCTCGCTGCCCAATCTCTCCTTTCCCCTTCTGTTTCCTGGCACTTCTCTGGTGCTCCTTCCGCCACACTCCTGCTCTCCCGATCTTCTGCTTGTTGTCTCTCCTGTCTGCGTAGTCCATGTGCTCACACTGCCTTGTTCCTGCCTCGCTTTACTGGTACCTGGCAAAGATGCTCTATGTGGTTTTGTTTAATCTCTGAAGAATTTCATTGGGGTAACACCCTCTCCCCCAGAGGGTTTCAAAGGAGTACACGACCTCCTGTTGCCAATTGGGGGTCAGACATTCCCTGGGATCCTTTTCAAAGCCTCCATTGCGACTGTTACCACTACATCAAGTCACTGTTCGCTTTCATTCCTTTTCACTTTATTTTGATTTTAAGTTACATACAAATAACAAATGTCATTTGGTTCCTGTACATGGGAGCTTAAAAGATAACTAAGATACCCTCCTATTGGGGTTACACACAATTATATACATTGCAAATAAATTACCCCAGTATCCCCATATAAAATACACATTCATTTGATATGATCGAACAGACAACAACAAAGACACAAGCAAAACAAAAGAATAATATACAAACATGAACAAATATATCGTAAACATAGCCCTGCCAACTGGTACTACAATAACCTATATAAACTACCCACATCTCCCACACTAATTGCATATAAGCCACACTCAGCCAAACAAGTAATTAAATGGTGCCCAGGACTCCAGATCTACCCCCTCCCGATTTTGTTTCCTCATCCTGTGCTTTTCATCCTTATAAAGTGTTTGAAAATCTGTCACTCAGTTATCAATTACGGGCTTTTTTCTCATCTTCCAAACCTTTGAGATATTCATTGTTGCCAATGATCCAACCTGATCGATCACTGGAAACCTCACATCTGCCCCGCTTTGAAAGCAGAACAACAGCTGAAAGGGACCCCGGAAACGTTACACCCAGAGTAGTATCCCTCCAGAAATCTACAACCCTCGGACAGTCCCAAAGCATATGCAACAAGGATCCTCTACCTCTGCTGCATCCCCAGCAAGTCTCATTATCAAGCATACCCAGGCCAAACATCTTGACCGGGGTCCAGTATAGATGACCTAGTATTATCTGATGCGCATAACGTGGGTTAAGATCCATTTTCGCTTTCGAAGTGACGCTCCATAGCCATTACCACTCTTGTTCCGTTAATTATTAACCAGCACTTCTATCCAGGCTTGCCTCCATCTTTCCCCCGAAGGTATATACCAACAATCGATCGGCACCATCCTTATATAGGTTGACACCATTTGTGGTGGCGTGTCAAACAGGTCGCACACTTCTGGCCAGTTTCCCATTGGAGACCTCAGCATCTTGTGTCTCTCCATCATTAGGACCTTTAGGTTCTTCTATCTCCTAAGCTCTCTCTTGTTTAACCCATATTTTTGAACGAGATTTGCAAATGATTTAATTTTACCATCCAACCATACATCACCAATCTTCATAATAGCTCTATTGATCCAGCTTCGCCATATCAATGTCTTATTATCTATTTGCATACAAGGGTTATGCCATATAGATGCTCTGTACAAGCTTGGTCGCGCCATTAGCAATCTAGCTGGCAGCTGTCATGTTACCAATTGAGTATAAGCTGTCTAGGTGATATGGTGAAAACTTCTCTCTTTCTATTACCACCCACAATGGTTCGGGACCATCATTGTGCACAGAGTAGTTGGCAGATTCTTTAGCAGGAAACCCTTACAATAATTTTCAAGTATCGGATAACCAAAGGCACCCTCACTTACATTTTTACCCATAATGTGCCTTGGAATCTTTGGTCTTTTCCCAGCACCCCATAGGAATCCCTGAAAGACTTTGTCAATACGTTTAAGCATACATTTGGGGAAGTTTAGTGGAAGAGATTGGATAACATAAAACCTTGGGAAGGAGCAACATCTTGATAGCATTTATTTTTGCCCAGACATTTAAGGTTACTTGTTCCCAATTTCCAACATCTTTTTGAAGTACCTCTATTAACTTACTGGAATTAAACTCAATCATCATTTTTACATAACGAACCAGATAAATCCCCAGGTATTTCACACTAGAATTAATCCACTGGCAGTTCCAGTCTGATAGCCCACTACAAAGTAAGGATTCTTAAAGTGGAAAGACCACGGTTTTACCCCAATTAATGTTGTGCCCGAAACCCGACCCACTTCTTCAAAAGAACAAGTTACTTACCAACTGTAACATTCTTTCGACTGGATGTTCCTCCCACGTATTCCTCATCTTAGATATTGTCTGCCAGCCTTGCTGCTTCTTTGGAAAATTTTCTCCAGAGGGCGCTGTGCTCGAGGCAGCAGAGTCGTAATCCCTCGAGGGCCGCCATCAAATGCTGATGTCATCCATCGTATAAAGGGCTTGAGCTGCGCCTGTTGGTCTCAGTTCTGTTTTTTCAGTGTTAATGGTCACATCAGTTGTATCAGGCATCGAAGGATGTTAGGCTCTTAAGGAAGTACAAGTGCAAAAAGCTTAAAAACGGTACGGAGGGGTAGGTTGGGAGGGTTGATGATGAATACGTGGGAGGAACATCCAGTCGAAAGAACGTTAGTTGTTAAGTAACTTGTTCTTCAAATGGATTGTGTCCTGCCACATATTCCTCATCTTAGATAGACTCCCACAGCAGTTGTAATTTGGAGGAGGGAGTACCAGAGTTTTTAATCATGTACTGAATGAAGGACGGCTTTTGCAAAAAAGGTCTCCTTGGTAAGAAGTGGAGTCTAAAGAGTAATGTTTTCCAAAGGTGTGCATCGATGACCAGGTGGCCGCCGCACAAATGTCCTGTACCGGAACACCCCTCTGAAGAGCCGTAGAAGTTCCTATGCCCCTGGTTGAATGAGCCCTTAGTCCCATCTGGAGGCTCTTTCCCATCCAATTTGTAACACTCGGATATTACCAGAATTATCCATCTGGATAAAGTTTGTTGACACTCCAAGGCCCAATTTGTGTCCAGTGTAACCGACAAACAACTGGTCAGTTTGTCTAAATCTCTCTAGTCTAGAGATATAGAAGCTGAGAGCCCTAATAGGGTCCAGCCTGTGGAACCTTTCCTCCTCCTTACTAGAGTGCAGAGGAGGCTAAAAGGAAGGTAAAGTAATCTTTTGTGACAGGTGGAAATCTGAAACTATTTTAGGTAAGAAAGAAGGGTTGACTCTCAAAATCACTTTATACTTGTGGAAAATGGTGTGAGGAGGCTTGCAAGAGAGCACCTGCAACTCACTCACCCTGCGGGCTGATGTTAAAGCCACTAGTAAAACAGTTTTTAAAGTTAGGAGCCTTAAAGGACAAGAATGTAAAGGCTCAAAGGGGGGCACACAAGACATTTTAAAACTAAATTTAAATCCCAGATAGGAACTTGAAAAGGTGTTGGAGGGAACACATTCGTTAGTCCTTTAAGAAATTGAACAACTAAAGGCATTTTAAAATAAGAAACTTATTCGGAGAAGCGCTTGAAGATAGATGGCGCTGCTAAATATCCTTTAATAGTGCCAACTTGGAGCCCCGAGTTGGCTAGATGTGAAAGAAAAAAAAGCACCATAGGAGTGCTACATTGAAAAGGGTCCACATCCTTATCCCTGCACCAGTTACTGACTTTCTTCCAACTACAGAGTTACAAGGATTTTGATGCTGGCCTTCTGGCCGAAAGCAAAATCTCCATAACGTCGCCCGGAAGGTGCCAATCCTTATACCTCAGCCTCTCACGAACCATGCATTAAGGCTGAGAGTTTTGACCTCTGGATGGAGAATTGACCTTCCTTTTGCGAGAGGTGATCCTCTCTTTGTGGAAGACTTATTGGAGGGCAGATGGACATGTCCAGAAGGTCTGGGTGCCACGTTCTCTTGGCCCAATCCGGGGCAATGAGGATCATGGTCTTCCTGACCTTTTCTCAACCACCTGATTACTTGTGGAATCACGGGGACTGGAGGGAACGTGTATAGGAGTGAAAATACCCAGTCCACCACAAACACATCCCCTAGAGCGCCTCTTGGGGGAAATTCCCTTGAGCAGTACTGTTTGCACTTCTGGTTGGTTGCGGTCGCCAAAAGATCCACTTGAGGGGTTCCCCAAAGGATGAAGATCTCTAGAAGGACTTCCTGAGTTAATTCCCACACGTGGGAGACTGTGCTCTGCCTGCTCAGAGCATCTGCCGCCGTGTTCTTCTCTCCGGCTGGATGAACTGCCGATAGAGAGATTCCTTCTTGCATTGCCCAGAACCAGAACTGCATTGCCTTTCTGCACAGCGCGAGTGACCCTACGCCTCCTCTTTTGTTTAGGTAGTCCATAGCCACTGTGTTGTCCGTCATTATCAGGACCTTCTTTCCCCGTACAGAGGGCAGAAGGGCCTTCAGCGCTAGTCTGATTGCCCTCAGCTCCAAAAGGTTGATGTGTAGTTTGGACTCCGATGGAGACCGACGACCGCTGATTGTCAGATCATTAGTATGGGTTCCCCACGCTGTGAGGCATCAGTCACTACTGTTATCTCTGGCCGTGGTTGCCAAAAAGGTTCTCCCTTGAGGATATTATCATTGTAAGCCCACCATAGAAGATCTTGGGCCACTCTGGCCGGGACTTGCAGAAGATCTGACACCTCTCCCGAAAACTGGGACCATTGAGTCCGGAGGGCCCATTGAAGGGATTGCATCCTCAACCCAGCCTCTGGCACCAGAAAGATGCAAGATGCCATAAGGCCTAGCAACCTTAGATAATTGAAAGTCGGCAGATGTTGGGCATTTCGAAACCTTGTTACAATCTGCACAAGGAACAAGTTACTTACCTGTGACTGTTGTTCTCCAGCATGGGTCTGGCATGGATTCACATGCTCATGAATATTCCCCGTCGTCAGGCTGGGAATCCTCAGTAAAGAAAAAACCAGTATCAGTTTCGTTTCTGATCTGTCTTTCGTAGTAGTAACCAATCACTGATCTCTGCGTCATACTGACCACAGCCAATGACTGCCCTCTACCTAAGCCCCGCCTCTGGCAGCCATCTTCAGATTTGGAAGCACGTGAAGTGGCAGTATGACCAAGTGAAGAGCCGCAGAGGGGTAGGAGGGAGGGTTCGCATGTGAATCCATGCCAGACCCATGCTGGAGAACAACAGTTACAGGTAAGTAACTTGTTCCTTCTCCAGCATGGGGTCTGGCATGGATTCACATGCTCATGAATAAAGAATACATAGCAGTACACACATGCACAACCACGGGAGGTGGCAAAGGCTCAACATTAAGCATTACATCAAACTCAACATTAAGCATCTTCCCTCCTCACCAGGCTCACCTCAGGCGAACAGGTTGCGCAGCACTGCTTGGCCGACCCTGGACTCCTCCCTGGAATCCCGATCGACGCAGTAGAATTTCGTGAAGGTGTGCGTCGACCTCCACGTAGCAGCCCTGCAAATGTCCAGCAGGGGCACACCAGAAAGGAACGCCGTGGTAGCTGCGATCGCTCTGGTGGAATGGGCTCTCGGACGGCCAGGCAGCGGTCGGTTTGCCAACCGATGACAGTACATGATACAGCCGGAGAGCCATCTGGAAATGGAAGCCTTCGAGAGAGCTTTCCCCCGATTGACAGGTCCAAAGTTCACAAAGAGTTGTGACGTCTTCCGAAAACACTTCGTGCGGTCCACGTAGAACTTCAGCGCTCTAGCCACATCCAGCGAGTGCAAAGTCCTCTCAGCCGGCGACGAAGGCGACGGGAAGAACACAGGTAACACCAAGGGTTCGTTGAGATGGAAGTCCGACGGCACCTTGGGCATGAAGGAGGGGTGCGTCCTGAGCACCACCCTCGTGTCGTGAAAAGTCAAGTATGGGGCCTTGCAGGAAAGGGCCTGGATCTCTCCCACCCGTCGTGCGGAGGTGATGGCCACAAGAAACGCCGTTTTCCACGACAGGAATTTCAACGGGGCCGAGTGCAGAGGCTCGAACGGAGGTCCCATGAGCTTGGTCAGCACCACGTTGAGCTCCCACGCTGGGGCCGGAGCCTTCACCGGCGGGAACGATCTGAACAGTCCCTTCATGAACTCTTTCACCAGACGATGAGACCACAAGGACGTCCGCCCCGTGGTTCTGGTGTATCGGGAGATCGCAGCAAGATGAATCTTGATGGACGCGTGTGCCAGTCCAGCTTTGGCCAGCGTCAACAGGTACGGCAGTAGTTGGGGAGCCGTAATCCTTAGAGGATTAATCTTCTGCGCGTGGCACCAGACAGAGAACCTCTTCCATTTGTGTCCGTAGCATTTAAGAGTCGAGGACGCCCTGGCCTTTGCAAGAACCTCTCTGCAGTCGGCCGGTATGTCGTATCCTCCAAACTCTAACGCTGCAGGAGCCAGGCCTGCAAGTTCAGCGACTTCGGGTCGTGGTGGAGGATAGCGCCTCCTTCCCTGGAGAGCATATCCGCGTCCACTGGCAGCTTGATTGACGGGGACGCTGACAAGTCCAGAAGGTCCGGGAACCATATCTGCCTCGGCCACGAAGGTGCGACGAGGATCATCCTGCACCGTGACATCTTGAGCTGGTTGATGACCCGGATCAGCAGTGGCAATGGAGGGAACGCGTATAGGAACAGGCCCTCCCAGGGGAACGAGAAAGCATCGCCCATGCTCCTCGGCTGGGGAAACCTGCTGGCGAACCTCCGGCACTTGGAGTTCGACGCCGTCGCGAACAGGTCGATCTGGGGTGTGCCCCACCGTCGGAAGAGGCGATCCACTAGATCCTGCCGTAGTTCCCACTCGTGGCACGAGTGCAGCTCCCTGCTGAGTGAGTCGGCGATGGTGTTTTTTATCCCTGCCAGATGAAACGGCACCAGAAACATCCTTTGGGCGACGGCCCAATGCCATAGGTCCTGCCCTCCTTGGACAGTGCTGGGGACCTGGTTCCGCCCTGTTTCCTGATGTAAAACATGGTGGTGGTGTTGTCGGTGAAGATCCTCACCACCTTGCCCTTGAGGGACGGAAGGAAGGACCTGAGGGCCCAAAACACTGCACGGAGCTCCAGGACGTTGATATGGAGGGACTTCTCCGTCGGGAGCCAAAGGCCTCTCGCGTGCAGTTTTTCGGTGTGCGCTCCCCACCCGTCCAGGGAGGCATCCGTGGTCACTGTCTCCTGGTGGCCTGGGGTCTGGAAGTCCATGCCCGCCGTCAGATGCGCGCGGGTGCCCCACCACCGGATCGCTCGTCGGAAACTCTCGTCGAGTGTGATCCTCTCCTCGAAGCTGCCCGTGGTTTGGATCCAGCGCGCGTCCAGGAACTCCTGCAACGGGCGCATCCGGAGCCTGCACAGGGGAATGAGGTAGATGCAGGAAGACATCATTCCGAGGAGGGACTTGATGGACCTCACCTTGGCCGCGTCGGCAACCAACATCTGCTGTACCTTGCCCAGAATGGCCCTGGTCCTTTCCTCCGACGGGGAGGCCAGAAGGGACACTGTGTCGAGCTTCGCTCCCAGAAACAGTGCGTCTTGCGCGGGTACCAAGTGGGACTTGGCGTAGTTCACGGAGAATCCCAGGTCCGTGAGAAGCTGGAAGGTCCTTGCCGTGTGCTCCACGGCGAGCTCCCTCGTCTTGGCTCGGATGAGCCAGTCGTCCAGGTAGGGGTAGACGTGGATCCCCTCTCGGCGCAGCTGCGCCGCCACTGGTGCGAGGCACTTGGTGAATACCCTGGGTGCCGACCGTAGTCCGAAGGGAAGGGCTCTGAACTGATAGTGATGCCCTTGGACCACGAACCTGAGAAATTTTCGGTGCCCCTTTAGGATGGGAATATGGAAGTATGCATCCTCCAAATCCAACGACGACAGGAAGTCGCCCTCCTCCAGCTGACCCAAGACGTGCTGGAGGGTGACCATCCGGAACTTCTGTGCCTTGATGAACTTGTTCAGTCGTCGTAGGTCTAGGATGGGGCGCCATCCTCCAGTCTTCTTCACGAGGAAGTATCTTGAGTAAACTCCGGAGCCCCGAAGCCTCTTTGGGACGAGTTCGATGGCGCCCTTCCTGAGCATCGCCTTTACCTCCAGGAGAAGCTGAGGGACGTGAAGCTCTTTCCTGGCCACAGGGGGGACGCGCAGGCACCTTCTTTGAAACTCGAGCACGTGGCCCTGGGCTAGGGCGTCCAGCACCCAACGGTCGGTGGAGATGGTCTCCCACAGGCTGACGAAGCTCGCCAGCCGGCCTCCCACCGGGGTGCTTCGGTGGGGGCCCGACCCCACGGCCGGTTCAATCCTGCTTCGACGAGGCTTTGCCGCCTTGACCTCCTTGGCGACGACGGCAGGGTCCGCCTGACTTGCCTCATCCCCTGTAAGCTTCCTGAGACGACGAACGGGCCGCTTGACGGTAGGTGGAAAATCCGCCGCCGGAACCTTTGGAGGCGCCCTTGCCTCCGCCGCTCCGAAAGGGCGGCCGCCGTTGCTGGAGAACCCCGAGAGCCCGGGCCGTCTCTGTGTCCGCTTTAATGGCTTGAAGGGAATCGTCCACTGTTTTCCCAAACAGGTTGTTCCCATCGAACGGCATGTCCAGGACTCTGGTTTGTACATCTTGACGGAAGTCAGTAGCCTTGAGCCATCCACGTCGTCTAAGGCACACGCCGTTGCCCAACTGGCGAAATTCAGTGTCGGCGATGTCCGTCGCAATCGTGATGGCGTGGTCCGACGCCACCTCACCTTCCTGCAAGATCTCCAGGGCCTCCGCCCTCTTGTCGTCCGGTAGGAAGTCCAGCAGGGGAGCCAGTTTGTACCACAGCTCCCTGTCGTAGCGGGCTACGATAGCCAAGGCGTTGGCCGCCTTAATCGTCGTCGCTGCAGACGAGTTGACTCTGCGCCCCATCGTGTCCAATTTCTTTCCCTCGCCGTACGGCGGGGAAGTCGACGTGGAGGCCGCACCCCTCCCCCCCCGCTTTCTTCCTGGCCGCCGCGGAGACGACGGAGTCCGGGGTAGGCTGTGCCCGGAGGCCCTCATCCCAAATATCGTCCAGTAGAGGTACCGCGAGGACCGTCTTCCTCTTGGCCTCGCGCCGTTGATAAAGGAAACCTTCCTTCTTCTTCTCCTCAGGGCAGAGCTGGAAGAGCTCGGATGCCCTGGCTATCATGGAGTGAAACGATCCAGTCTCGTCGGGCGGGGAAGCCCGGGTGGGAGGTGACGACGGCAGATCCTCGTCGTACACCTCGTCGTCCGTACCCGTCGCGGCCGTGTCAGTCCCCGTATCATCCCCTCGAGTCGTGGACGGGGAGGAGGGCTGAACGGGGCGCGACGGCTGAAAAGGAGGTGGAGGGTGAATCCTCCTTTTCTTGGGGGGAGGGCTGCCAGAAGGTCCAGGTTCTGGGTCCCCCGACGGGAGTGGCTCCTCCGCTGGTTGTAACGGTAGTCTCGTCCTCATCTCCGAGCATAAGGACTGTATAGCCAACAAAATGGCCGCCGAGTTGTCTTGCGGCGCTGGCAGAGGGGAGTCCGACGGGCGGTCAGGGGCCCCGTCGGCACCCTCGACGATGTCGTCGTCTCCTGCGTCGGGATCCCTCCCGACGGGCTGGTCTTCTTCCACGCCAAGGCCGTGGCTTAAGACCTCGATCAGCTCTTCCTCAGAGGTTGAGGCCGAATCCACGACGACCTCCTGCCCCCCCTTCTTCTCCGCAGGAGGTTTCACGGGGGTCCTGTCGATGGGCATAAAAGAGGACTCCCTCTGCGGTGGCAGGGAGACTCTGAGCCCCGAGGTCGCCACCACTTGTGTAGCCTCCACAGGCTGAGCCAGGGCCTCTCCAGGAGCTTCGCCGGGTGCTCGGCCTTCCTCTTACCCGACCCAGAGCATTGGCTCGTGGTTGATGGCGCCGGGGAGGGTGCGGCCTGCCTGGCGCCCGTAGAGCCCAACCGTTCGGCGCTCCCGGTGCCAGCAGACTCGCGGTGCTTGGCCTTGTGTTGGACCCCCGTCGCCGGGGCTTCCTCAAAGGTCCTAGAAGACCACTCGGATTTCTTCCTCTTCTTCTCGCCGGACGGGCTCTTCCCTTCCAGCCAGTTGGCGAGACGTTGATGGCGGTCCTTCATGGTCCGCTCCGACATGTTGCTGCAAAACGCACAGTCCTTCTCCACGTGCGTCTTGTCCTCATGTAGGCAGTAAAGACAAAAGGAGTGTTCGTCTTCCTTAAAGACATTCTGCAGCTGGCATCCAGGGCAGACCCTGAACAGCTTTCCGGGCGTCGAGCTTCCCTTCTCCTGGGCCATGTCCGAGATGGGCCTGAGAAACTTCTGGAGTCCTCCAAAAGCGTAGCTCGACGAAATCTTCACCCTTGAGGGGCGTAGACGAATCCGACACGGGTCCCCGTTGATCAGATGGAGTCGGTGGAGCTTGAGGCTCTTTTGACCGAAAAAACGAAGTTTTTGAGAAAAAACGTGAAAAAATAGCACTACGCTCGAGAGCAATAGCACGAGGATCCCAAAACATGAACGTGCGGTAAAAATCTGAAGATGGCTGCCAGAGGCGGGGCTTAGGTAGAGGGCAGTCATTGGCTGTGGTCAGTATGACGCAGAGATCAGTGATTGGTTACTACTACGAAAGACAGATCAGAAACGAAACTGATACTGGTTTTTTCTTTACCGAGGATTCCTAGCCTGACGACGGGGAATATTCATGAGCATGTGAATCCATGCCAGACCCCATGCTGGAGAATGAGGTGAACTCTCTCCTCAGGAGGCGAGTCTTTCCCTGAGGTTGTATCCAGGACAGCTCCAATGAATTGGAGTCTTTGGCTTGGAGTCATTTGTGACTTCCTGTAATTGAGGGAAAAGCCCAGTTTGTGTAGGAAGTGACTGGTCATGGTTAGATTTTCCCAGGCTCATTCGGGTGAACTTGCCCCGATTAGCCAATCGTCTAGGTAAGGGTAGATGTAAATCTCCCCCCCCCCCTCGCTTTAGCCTCGCTGCCACTACCGCCATCAGCTTGGTAAAAACCCTCAGGGCGGAGGTCAGCCCAAATGGCAGAACTCGAAACTGATAGTGAGATCCATCAACTGCGAACCTCAGGTACTCTGTGCTTGAGATGGATTGGCACATGAAAATAAGCATCCTGTAGGTCGAATAATACCAGCCAGTCATGAAGTTGAAGAGCCTGAAGGATCTGAGAAAGGGTCACAATCTTGAACTTGTCCTTCCTGAGGAATTTCATAAGTCCAAGATGGGTCTCAATCCTCCGACCTTCTTGGGGATGAGAAAATGAGGGAAGTACCAACCCTTGTTCCTCTCCGCTACAGGTACATGTTCTATTGCACCTTTCTCTAGCAGGGTTGAAATCTCCTGCACAAGGAGTAGGTCTGGAATTTTGACAGAGCTGGCTCCCGGTGGATGATCTAGAGGTCTATGATGAAAAGGAAGGCAGTAACCGTGGGTCACTATCTCTAGCGCCCAGACATCTGACGTAATGCCCCGCCATTCGTTCAGATTCCCGAGTGATCCTGCCTCCCACCAGGGTTCTGTGGGTAGAGACCTCAGAGTGGCTTTGCATCGGCTGCAGAAGCGGCTGAGGATGAAGTAGCCACTGCTGGGGCTGATTTAGCACCTTTTCCCATTCCACAAGGGGGTCTTGTCTGTTGACCTCTTTGACTGGCCTGCCCCTTCCCTCTTCCATAAGAGGAGTAGAAACGAAAGGGACGGTTTCTCCAGGAAGATGGCCCTGCGTATGAACGTTGTTGGGGCTGTTTTATAGCGGCGCTGAGTGATTTAGCTGCCGCTTTTGAGGTCTGCAGCTTCTCCAAATTCTTGTCCGCCTTGCTGCCGAACAGCCTCAAGCCATCAAAGGGCAGATTGAGTCACTGTTACACTCACCTGGTATGCACGGGACGCCACCCAGCCGTGGTTGGATTTGCACTCTCGAACCCTCTCCCGGCCCCTTGGTAAGGCCTCTGGTTAAAGATGGGTCTGCAATATAGGAGAGCTGGATTCAATACCAGATTGTCTTTATGTTTTCCCACCTCCCTTGGCCTCAACTCTTCCTCCCCCTTGGGCCTTCTCACCTTAATATTGTAAAAGGTGGATTCTCTGTCCTGCTCCTCATGGCAGGGGCGAGTAGATGTGGGGGGCGAGCAGCGACCAAGTTACTTCACTGGTGCAAGCCCCCTGTCGGAATCCAGGCCTGCTGCGACTCCGTAGGTTTGCTGCTTTACAGTCTTTATATGCAGTTCTTATGTTCCTCTTAGTTCGAATAATGTCTTGTTTCTTTCCTTTTAGGTATGGAAAGGTATTTTGGTGTTGTCATGTAGTTTGAAGATGAGCATGGGCCGGTAGGCAAAAGCGCGGTGTGCGCGATGCTGTCCGGTGAGTAATGCGGGATGCACGGCACTGTTTCGCCTTTTATATTGCTAACCTGTGTCTTTTCTCTCCTTGCAGGTCACGATGTTCCACGCCGAGCGCTGTGATGTTCCAGCCATGATACGGACCAGGAGATGACTACCCAGGTAAGAATTGTGTGGCTTTCTTCGTTCTGGAGGAAACGTGAGTAAACGCTTATTAATGCTGTCTTTCTTCCTCCTCTTTCCATGCATGTATTCCAGGATGAATGCAGTGCCGAATGATGGAGTTCATACCTTCAGGTGAGTGGAACTGAAGTCAGCGATGGATTGAAGACAGGATACTATTCCAGTTAAGTTTCATAGTGTTCTCTCTCTCTCTGCAGGTCCTTGGTTTCAGGTAAACTGGCATCATAGAACGGGACACGGTGAGCGTTACGCTGCCCACAGCAAAATAACACAAAGCGTGTTCTGCTGTTTGGGTGTGGTTTAAATAGTCTCAGGTAACGTAGTCCAGGTAAAATAGTCCCAGGCTTGCCACATCCAAAAGACTAGACTGCATAGCTCAGTTCCTTGTAACTGAGCTATGTGTGTGCCTCCATGTTGGCTGAACCCTCCCCACCCCCCCCCCCCCCCCCCCAAGTTAAATAGCCCCATGTAAATAGTCCCATTCTAATGTTGGACTTCATGATGGTTATGAGCCTGGCGCCAAAGGCACCAGGACTGACTCCAAGAGAGTCTTGGATAAGGTTTTAAGGCCTTTGACCTGGCCCTAACTGGAAGGCTGACTTGCCAGTGATGGACAGGGTGAAGGGTCATGACAGTAACCTGGACTATACATCAGATGCCAAACCAGATTTCCTCAGCCAAGCAAATCTGCGTAAAACTTTGCTAGATGTCATGGACCTGGTCACACTATCAGCAGTGTCCAGTCCTGACTTGACGCACTCCTCCATAGCCTCCTTTCGATCCCTTACTATCGCCAGGAAACCATCCCATTCCTCACCCTCCGGGATGTGTTCAGCTGCTGCATTCAAACAGTCCCACAAGGTGTGTGTATATCTAGCTAAAGTACAAGTTACATTAGTAGATTTAAGGAACATACTGCCCGAAGTAAAGACTTTCCTCGCCCAAGCATCACTCTTCTTGTCGTCCCGGTCAGGTGGCATGGAAGGATAAGCTGATTGCCTATTCGCAGTCACAGCTTGAATCACCAAGCTCACAGGTGAGGGATGCTTAGACAGATATTCTGGATCTGAAGATGAAGGTCTATACTTTCCCACAAATGTTTTATTGAAAGCTGGTAAAGATTCTGGGTTTTCCCAATTCGCCATTACTCTTAATTGCAGAGCTTTGTGGAAAGGAAGGATCGGGTCCTTCTATGGCCCTTCATCAATAATATCGGTCATGTCATCCTGGTCGTAACTCGGGGACACTGTCTTCCACCCCATGAAGTCGATAACCCTTCCCATGAGGTTCCTATACCAAGGTTCTGCATGGTCTGCAGGGTTTGGTCTTTCAAATTCCCCACACTCAGGGGAGGTATCTAGGCCACTAGCCGATTGAAGTCAGTCATAAAGGTCAGCTATTTTGGTATTTGGGTCTATTAGTTCCTCAGGAACTTCTCTTGTCCCAAATGTAACACCAGCTGATGCAATATCCTCATCAGAGAAGTGTTCCTCAAAGATAGAGGACATGGATCTAAAGAATTCCTGCCTGGGTGAGTATGGAAGATTTTATCTGGTAAAGCTGGTGGCATTGATTTCAGCGTTGAAGGCGTCGATGGAATAGATGCTGGCTTCCATACATTCGAGGAAATTCCCAAAGTCATTGAGGAAGGCTTCAATGTCGTCGAAGGAGGCATCGACACTGTGGCCGAAGGTACCAACGCCATCTTGGGTAATCGCTTCAACGTAGTCGTCGAAGGACACTTCGAGTCGATGCTCGACGACGACATTTTGTCCTCCGTCAACCTGGATGTATGCACCAGAGGTTTTTGTTTTCTCTCATGAGGCACCGGAGAATCTTCCTCCGAGGACGCCCTCAACTTTTTTGTCGGATTTTGCGCGTTTAGTTTTAGATTACCCTCTGTCACTCTTGGAGCGGACAGGGGCATGCTCTTAACGCAACTTTTTTGAGGCAGTCGGGCCGCCTTCTCAAATTTTTTTTGCATTGAAGCCTTAAAAGCCTTCAATATTTTAAGGGAATCATGCTTAGAAGGACATGAAATAAATCTTCTCTCAGGCAAAGAGGAAGAAGTTCTGTGACGTCGCTTCTTCGATTTTTTTTAGATGAAGAGGAGGAGGAGGATTTCCTCAAGCAACTCTTCAACCTCGACCGCCTCGACTTGTGTCGAAATTTTCTACTCAACTCTCCCAAGTCTTTTTGTCTTTTTGCAGACTTAAAAGACTCCTCTCCCACCACTAGCTTACCTTGGCGTTGCTTAATAGCCTTACTCGACATCGCCTGACACGAAACCGCACTCGTCGACCCGATGGTCAGGGCTGAGGCACCAAACGCAGGATCGGTAATGGACATCTTCCATCCACACTTCAGACATTTCTTAAAACCCGTCTTGGGTGTGGTAGGAGTTGAAGATGAAGACATATTTTCAATGAAAGAACTGACGCGCTGTTTCGAAACACGAAGCAGAAGCTCGGTAAAACGGAACTGAAACCCACGGACGCGGCTCAAGCCCTTTATACGACGGATGACGACATTCGACGGCGACCATGGAGGGATTACGATTCCGTGGCCTCGAGTACTGCGCCCTCTGCCGAAAATGTTCTGAAGAAGCAGCAAGGCTACCAGACAATATCTAAGATGAGGAATACGTGGGAGGACACAATGCATTCCAAAGAGTTTATAGTAGCGCTTCCCCAGCATCTTGGTTTGTCAGGATTACTATAATTTGCATAGGAGATCGCTTTAACCCCTCTGTCCCCTACACATAACGCATGGATGTTGGACTCCTGCCTGATCTAGGCAGCTACGCGCTCCAATGCTAGATTGAAGAGAAAAGATAACCGTGTGCACCCCTGTCTAGTACCCCTAAATATTGGAAAAGATTCACCATTTACCCATATTCTAGCAGTAACATGTGATTGCAGTGCACCAAAAGCATTCAGATGGAGGCCCAAATCCCATTTCAAGCAGCATAAACTTAAAGAATGTCCAGTTATCCCGGTCAACCGCTTTTTCAGTATCCATAAATATTAAGACTATGTCTTACACCTCAGCTTTCGGAAGCCCCAGAATATCTACGATGGTTCTAATATTATCATACCCATAGCTCTGTCTCATGAATCCAGCCTGTGATTGGTCTACTAGACCACCCATAAACCTATCCAATCTATTAGTCAAAATGTGTGTAAATAATTTAGAGTCTACATTAAGCAGTGAGATTGAGCGATAATTACTGCACTTCGTTTTATCCCTGCTTGGCTTTGAAATCTGCAAAACCATACCCTCCCTCATGGATGGACACAAGATGCATTCCACCATGAAGTTATTAAATAATCCACATAGAATTGGAGCAAGTTCTGAACTAAAAGTTCTATAAAATTCTACAGGTAACCCATCAATACCCTGAGATTTCCCCGTATTAAGATGCCTTATAGCCATCAATTCCTCCCCAACCTTAATTGAGGCATCTAGTGAATCTCTACTCTCACTGGAAAAACATAGGAGATTCACCTTCCCAAAGAAGCTAGTTAAATCTGACCTTGAAAGGTTGAGATCTTCCTTGTAAATGGCCAACGTTTCTTCTGAATCATTATCTATCTTGTAGACATATGACCTTTCTAATATACCATTGAGCTTATTTTCCAGAAGTCGACCCCCTCGTTGTCCATCTTCCCAGTATTTTTGTTCCCCTTTCTCCCTACGAATCATGTTCCCATTTCAGTGCCTCCTTGGCCCTATCCATCTTCATTTTGTCCACGAATAGACGCCTTGAAACTATCGCATACTATCGGAGAATTCGATGATCCATTATTCTCCTCAAAGAGTAACTTAAGTTTTTCAATCCCTTCAAGGACTCCTCATCATTCAGCACAAACAGCTTCAGGCGCATCTAAGAAAGTCACACCTTCGATCTGATACACTGCTTTCTTGTATGTCACCAGTGACCATATTCTCTACTAATCTGTCTGAAATCAGGAAATAGTCAATTCTTGAATAAGAATTGTGTACAAGAGAGTGGAAAGAATATGCCTTTTCCCCGGGATGATGGACCCTCCATGCATCAACTAGATCAAATGTATCTATAGAATATTGAAATTCTCTACTTCCTCTCTTGGTTGTAAATCTGCATGAAGAGGACCGGTCCACTTTGTGATCCAGCAGACAATTAAAATTAATTCCTAAAATAACGTATTCCCCGCACATATCCTGTAGTAATGGGCTCAGACTGATGAAAAAAGAACCCTGTTTAGTGCAATGACCAAAGATACAACCCAAGGTTATCAGTGTCCCCTCACGTCGCACATCCACTAAAATAATGCAGCTCTTATCATCCATTACAACATTTTCCATTGAAATTCCCAACCCTTTCCCAAATAACATGTCCACTCCTCTTGAGTTTGATAAATGACAGTTCAGAAGCACTTTACTATACCTACGATTTTTCAAGAGATCCTTGGAGTTGTCTAGTAGGTGTGTCTCTTGCAAAAACACCACGTCTGCCCTTTTGCTCCAAACTCTCAACAGTACCGCCCTCCTTTTCCGCAAGCAATTCAACCTTTTAACATTCCAGGTTTCTAATTTCAATGAACTTGCAGTAATTCCCCATTATTAAAATATTTTCTTTTGAGAAGAAAAATTGGCACTTTCGTATATCTATGTGCAGTAGACAACATCACAATAAAATCTAGAAGTTACCTCGTGCACGAGAGGGTCAATCTGCTCTCAAGTCTGGGTCCCTCCTTTGAAGGGTATGGATTGCCTATCGCTATTTTTAGAGAATATTTCAACACAGGCTTAAAACGTAGAATAGAATGGTCATTGGCTAGATATGTAGCATGATTGGAGTGAGTTCTAGTGCTCCACAACGAAGATAGACTCACAACACATATACACAGAGGCACACGTGCATTTACAACAATCCCAATCCATAACTCAGTGGACTATCAGTACAAATATATACATCTAGTTTGTTCATCTGAACTATCCTTCCAGAGCTCCATTCCCTGTATGCTTCGTAATGTCCCTCATATTTATCTCCACTTGCCTGACTGCTAGTAAATGTGACATACCAAAAAAAAATATAAAACATCCATCTACATAAAGTTAATCAAATCAACTCATAAAACAATTCTTCTAATACTATAGGCCAATTAATCTCCCAGTTTCCCAATGTAAATCATTAGCACCCTATAGACACAATCCCCCCCCAACAATTAACATTAAAAGCACTGCATGTCTTTCTGTAGCACAGTAGAGGTATTAGGTTTGGAATTTCAGTCCACTCAGTGACAGAATTAGTCCCCTTCAATGATATTGTGTTATGTCCACTGTGGTACCAATGTAATATGTGAAACTCTTGTTAACTTACTTAACCAAAAATTGCTATTGAAAATCCTGTTCATAGTTCATTTTAGGGGACTATCCGGACTATTGTAACCCCATCAGTTATGACTGCTTCCATCATAGAAGATTATACATGTCAATTCTGGCTCACTTTGTAGTGTATACATTTTGTTAGGCAGACAAACACTTGTCCAAGCTTACACTGCAGTAATCTTGCTAGAGTGTCCTGCATTGTGCTGTGCCGCATGTCCACCCCACCTCCCTTACGTCCCACACCAATGCCGCGTTCTTCAAGTCTCAGACTCCCCACACTGCACACGTACATTGCTGCCACACCGGAACAAAGCTCACCCCACGTGGTTTCCCTCCGCTGACTCATCCGTATAACGATTCGCAGCAGCGGCATAAAAACTGATCCAAAGAACAACTAAGTCACTAACCGTTCCGTTGGATAGCATAGAGGGCCGTTCCGCCTCCCCTTATCTGCAGTCTAGACCACAGCCTGTGGACCACTTACAGTGGAGAGCGACCCAACACAGATTGGACCAAAGGGCACCGGGAATTCATCTTGGGATTGTGTTGATAGGCATATGATCCAATCTAGAAGCAGTAGTTGCGGTGCTCCATTCCAAGAGTGCAAATTCCCCAGAGTGACCCGGAATTGAGTTTGCTTTCATTTCTAACAGAAAGAGTAAGACAGAAAGACCAAAAGAAAGACAGAGAAGACCTAGAGTAAGAAAGACCAAGCGAAAAAAAGCGTAAAACAGAGAAAGATGGAGGAAGAATAAGAAAGAGCAACAAAAAGAAATGGGGGCAAAGAAGAAGAAAGAGGAGGGAAAGAGGCAAAGGGAGAAAGGGGGAGAGAAAGAGGGAGACCGGCAGAGTGAATACTCAGAATTGACAGTGACAAAGTAAGAAAGTGAAAATGGTCCCTGCCTGCAGATACCAGTGGTAGGATCGTGGGAGGAGAGGGGGAGTGTTGCCTTGCCATGCCTTTTAATGGTTTGCTATGCCTCGTGCTTTGCAAAGCCATGTTATCCTTTGCCACATATGGCTTCTTGGTTGCCGTTTTGCTTCTCCTTGATATGTTGTCCAAGAACTGTTTTGTGTCATGTGTTAATCACCTTGCACCACTCCTCCCCATTCCCCATTACTGTGAGCAACTGGACTACAACTTGCAATAGAGAATAGAATGGTCGTTTATGAGGGCTTTCGTTTGGCATATAATCTACACTACACAGACTCCCACTATGACTGAAATAAAAAAACCTCACAGCAGCACTCATCCCTCTACAACAAACAACAAAAATCATCATTACCCATAGATCAGACATTGGATAAAGGGACTTTGGTCACCACACGCACCCATGCCCGAAGAAAACTCTACCTTAATGATCAAGTGGGTTGGGGGAGACTTTAACACTTCAACTTAACATAAAAACACATACAACACACCACTCCTCCCCATTAAGGAGGGGGGGCTCAATTGATTAGAGAATGTCACTCATGTATGTTTACTTTCCCTGTCTTAAAGTCTGTCACATCAGGGTGCAGTGATTGGAGGTCAGTTAAAATGGAGTTGTGAAGAAACTCCACCACCAGCGACCCTCCCACCTCACTCCTTGTTAAAAAGAAAAATAGACTAAAACGACTACAGGGAAAAATGCAAGAGTAATGTGCAAATGTGGAAAGTGACCTTGTTAAAAACACGTACAATCGTTCAGATGAGTGGTACCCAGAGAGCGGTGCCACAGGAAGGCTCACTTATCACCCTCTGATCTGAAAAGGATCTTTATGGTAAAATATCCTTTAATCTGCATGAATTATGAGGTGCAAAGAAGCATGGAGGACAAAAGGATATTTGTTTTAGAGTTACTTACCTAAAAATGTCCACATTAGCAATGTGAATTACTTTACTTCCTATAAAATAAATGTAGCACCCAACTAAAAAAAAAATACAAAAAGGAATAAAATACTTCCACTTCAAAATTTTACAAGGATCCCTGAAGGGCAGGAGCCCAGGGAGGTTTGCAATCCCTCCCCCGCTTCTGTAAATAGTATTCCTCTAGTCCGCCATAGCTTCTTCACACTCACATCAAGAAAGGAGGCAACGCTCGAGACACACAACCCTTGATGTTGTTTAAAGTGACCGGCTATGGTTTATTATAATCCAGACACTGTCCCATGCTAATGAAAATGCAAATAAAATGAACACTAGGGAGCTTCACATGAGGAGAGACCCCCTGACATACACATTAGATGCCATTTAGATTTAGAATCAGCATGGCTGAAAGTAATAGGGAATTATGAAACCGTGTCTGAAAAAAAGAAAAAAAAATCATCATTATTTGTATTTCTTGCTGGGTTTGGTCTTTTGCTCTGTAACCGATTTTAATAATTGGTTTATCTGTGATTTAATATTTAGCAATTTTCACTTTATTTGTACTGAATTGCATTTGGTTTTGAAAAAAAAAAAGAAAAGTGGATCGTATTTTGTGGTGCTATCCTGTCAGACAACAATGTCCTTTGTTGAACCTGTTTTTAAATTGATTAAACTGTGTTGAATGAAAATAATAGGAACAGTTTGTTTAGTCTACAGTCCTCCGTTCCTGTGAGTAGGGGACCTCTCTCCCATCCCCCTACATGTTTACAATGCTTCAAATCTCAGCATGAGAGGAAGGGGCTTGAGCGGTACGGAGGTGCAAGGTTGCAGGCGGAAGGGAGAAAGGCATGAAACAACGCGTGGGCGTTAAACAACAGGTTCCAAAAAAAACACGGGCTGAACAAAGTTGCAGAAAAGATTAGCGGGGATGGAAAAACAGCCCAACAAGCAACAGGTGTGTGCTTGTTCCGTTCTTTGTATACATCCAGTAACAAGCATGACAAGGAGAGCGAGAAGGTTAGGCTTGCTGAGCACCATTGGGTGACTGACACATGGAAGCGACGAGAGTGAACAGAAAAGGCACTCTGATGAACTAAGATTTTAAGCAGGATGGGCAAAGGGGACTGTTCTCCCTTGCTCGCCTCTGCGTCAGGCTGACAGTGGAAACGAAAAGCGATGCCAATTCATCAAAATGTAGGGGTAGAAGTGAGATCACACAACCTTTCACCCCAATTTCATCAAAAGTTCTATCACATGACCAATGGCTCGGAATAATTCACTCAAAGTGAAATTGCAAACTGGAAGTAAACACTAACGTAAGTGCAAAAATCATAAAATAAATAGTTCCATATCAGTTAAACGGTGGTTTTAGCTAACAATCATACATTACATAGGGTGCTGCCCCAATCTGCCATGGCTGCATCCTGATATGCCAAGGTCACACCAATCTGGCCCGTTGTTACCAGGAGAGCCACCTTAAAATGCTCATGCAGCCTCATGCAGCCTATTATGGCCATTTTATGGAAGTTAAAGCCTCACAAATACTGCCTTGCATGCCTGCACAACGAAATGATGTGCCAAGTGCAGCCGCATACCCCCAAGTAATACCATTTACGAAGTCACAGTTCACATGCCAGGTATGCTCATATGCAATGTACAGCCACAAATGCCCAAGCACTGTCATCATGTGCCCTATGGCAGGGGCCTGCAAGATTGGGCTCAGTAGATGTTATGGACAACTCCTCCTATAAGCATAGTCAACGGTGAGGTGGCAGGGGGTGTGGAGGTCCAAACCATCAGACCCCGATCCCATGGCATCTCAATCGCATTAGTGCCATCTCAAGCTGATAGGCTAGGCATAGCTAGAATGTCAAGAACAGTGTCACCGAGCCCACCAAGAACCAGAAGTCGTGAGAAATTGAGATCAAGGATGGCGGTTGGCAGGTAGTGGGGTGGGGTGGGGTTTTAGGTGGGTGGATTGTTGGTAGTCTTCAGTGTTAGAAGTGCATTTTGGGGTAAAAATTTGTATTTTTTTTTATGGTGCACCCAAACAATCTTTCCAAGTACATCTAAAGTTATTTGGCCAGGACCACAACGATGGTGAAGAAGCAGGAATTTTAGAAACCTTAACCTGGTTTCACAGACACCAGTTAAGCCAGTAGAGCACGTTTCTACTATACCATGTTTGGTTTTACACCAACGTCCAAAGATTTTCAGATTGGAGTCAGTCTGTATTTAATTTAATAAAGCTGATTTGCAACGAATCATTAACACGAAAAACCTGACAAAATAAAAGCCATCCAAGATGTTCCATAAAAAGAGTAGTTCTATTGTTTTCTACAGCAATTGCTCGCCTACTATTGATTTCCATAAGCTGTAAATCAAAGACCTTACAGTTACCCACCTTAGGGGTCCTCAGTTTATAAGCTTCCAAAACACCTAAATTTGAGTTGGACCTTAAACCTGTGGCAACTATAGGATGTTAAACTACTAGCAACAAGCACTTCACACAACTAGTCATCTCTCTCCTACCTACACAAAGTATACAAACGGGGTCATTTCTAAAATTTACAAAAATACAGTGCCTTGCAGACTCTTAAATTAAGCGCCACACATAGGATTATGAAATCTCACACACACACACACACACACACACACACACACACACACACACCCTCCCCCCCGCTGCCGCCCCCCCACCCACCTACTGAAAAGTATGCAGGCTTAAACAGCTCCCGGCACAGTAATGGTTCTGAAGAATCACCTACCCATGGCACGAAGGTAGAAACGATACAGACCCTTTATGCCATAGAGGAGGCTGCCCCCCGCTCTAAGAGATTACTTGTGGTGATGGTACAAGCATCTGTAATTTTAAATAGCAGAAAACATACAAAGTGTCAAAACCATAGTGATAGATTTCAGGTGAATGAGTGATGCACAAAGCAAAACACGTCAAGCTTCTTCACACAAAGTGAATGGATCAGTGGGCACTGGCTGTCTCTACCACAACAGGGGCCGCAAAGCAGTGCAGATGGTAGCAAGGGCATTGCCAGAGGTAGCATCTGCTACCGCCAACTGACGTCCCTGGAGCCATTGTCAATTGCCCGACTCTGCCTGACCCGTGGTGTTAGGACATGTCAGGTAAACGGCTCTTGTGCTAGTCCGTTGTCTGTTACATTGAAAGTGTCATGTCGAGAAAAAAAAGGGGAGGCATAGAGCTGAACGTCCTACAGGGTAGAGTGTGGCAAAGGTGTTACAAGGAAGGGGGTACTGCACCTCGCCCGTCGTTGTCCCACTTCCACTCCCTGAAGACCCCTCATCCAGGAGAGCCTCCGCCACTGGTCCACCCACAGGAACTGGATCCAATAGCAATGGCCGTGTCTTGACCACCTGGATGACAGATCTCCAGGGACTAGTAAGTGAGACACCTTAAGGTTTCTCACAATAAGTAAGAAGAGTCAGTAGATGTATATATGCAGAGTCGGGTGCTGAGTCTTGTGGCTATTGACTGCATCAAGTCCTACCGATCCTCTTTCTACTCCTGTGAAATTGCTGTGGACTGCTGTGAACACCTACATAACCCGACCCCTGCCGCGGAGTCGAGTGCTGAGTCTTGTGGTCCTTGGGCTCTGCGGGCGAGGCGTGCAAGCTGACCACTGTTTTCATCACCTTCAAATTTGAGCCTGTGAAAATTGGGTGAGTACTAATTATATACAAACAGAGATTGGTAAAAACTGTGAGAAGCTGCCCACATTTAATTCCAATCCTAATATGACACTCGTTACTGGCCCACTCACGCGGCAAAGACTCAAAACACTTACCGCTGTAGACACATATCCACCGACCATTAACTACCACAATGAGACGGACACGAACGGCGAAATGAATGAAATCGGGGAAATTGCTCTGAAACTCGCCTCTTCGGAAGCGAGCGACGTAGTGCTACTAGACGTGGGAGACGATGCAGTACTAGCGGTACCGACAGACTTGCCATGGGAAGGTAATACGCTGGAACCTCAATTTCCGATGTGATCAATTATGCCTGAAGTGGAAGAGACCGTTGCCACGCAGATGGAGATCACTGACGCCCAGACTGCATACTCAGAACTTAAATATTACTGCACAAACAACAACGGAAGCTCCTAACCCACAGCAGCATTACAATGCAGATGGGACAAATCTAGCAGGAGTAGAGCCATATGAGAGACAGATTATAAGAGAATCAGTAACAATATACAGGAGATTTGAAGGAGAAGTTGCGGAAACAGAGTTGGAACAGACCGCCCATACCCCACGACAACGGATGAAGAACCGAAGCAGCGCTACAAACCAGAATGTCAGACCTAAGACTTGGAACCCTCCAATGAACATTCAAAGTAAGTCAACTACTAACACCAATCAAGCCGAGAGCTTCCCAGTTACAGCTGTGAATTCCTACAACCCTGACTTAAGCTACAAACTCCCGCCAGGGAAGTGGGATATGCCGCAAAAACAGAAAGCTCTGTTAACAAAACAACAATGGCAACTAAGACACGATTATCCAACAAAATCTGAAGATGTAAGGCTCTCTGCTCTTCACACGCCTAGTGCGCGTGCAGCGCGGCTTCGCTCGATATTACTGAAATTGAGCTACTTATATCTAATCAGGAAAAAAGAAAGGAAGTCTTTGCCGAAACCGGAAAGATGGATATGAGAAAGCATGAACAACCAGCATCAACATACCACTCGAAAGCACAGCAACCGACCCCACCCATGCCACACAATGAGATCCGACCCCTTGCAAATATAGTAAAGAAGGACATTTCAAAGAACCAATCCATGGAATCCTCACCAATGATTGAGAAGAACGATTATAAGTGCCACTGTATCCCAACAAGAGGATGCTCAAAAGGTCCAATCCCGACAACCATGATGGATCTGCAAAATATGTTGATAGTAACAACGTTGCAAGCTCTGATACCATTATGGAAGCTCTGCGTAACCAATGTAGAGACAATGAAGGATCAAGCTACCCTCTTGGCATTAATCCACTCAAAGTAGATATACACAGAGGCTTTTTTTAATAGATTACATGAAGGGATAAACATCAAAGCAAGTATACAATGGCAGAATAGATTGTTTGAACTGGTAAGAAATGACGGAACCCATACAAATTAAATAAAACTTTACCAACTACGCTAAATCCAAACAACATAGATGAAGAACTTGTACTCATAAAAGAAAACAGTCAATTTATTAAACAACTTAACAAGAGAACAACTGACGAGTCGGCACTATCTAATGTAAACCAATTGAAGGCTAATTCTTATGATGAAGTAGCAAACAAAAACAGGAATGCTCGACTAAAAGATCCCAATTCTGCTACCACAACTGTGCCTATGGAAGCGGGGGTCAATATTATTGCGGGTAGAACAGACGAAACCTCACAAGGAATCCAGAGCCCCCAACAAACAGAGCAGCAAAGATATATTTCTGTCTAAAACAAACCAAAATAAGAACAAAAGCATGAATCTAAGTTTAAATTGTAAGAAAACCAGAAAGGCTCAAGAGCCTTTTTACGACAACTATCGCTACCTCAGAATGACAAAAAAAAATACAACAAAACCAAAAAAGAAACCCTGCATTGGAACCAAGATCTAGCTCTGCACTAACTCCATCAAACTCTATAGTACTTGCTGGCACTCTGCAGAAAAGTGATTTCAATATCCAAGAGACGCAACCACAACATGAGGTGGATTGCGATGGGACAGCTAACATTCAATCTCCGATGAATGAATACAATTCAACCATGAGCTCCCTGATAATCACTGACCAGTATGACAAGGACGACTCTGGAATAAGGGAGAAGAAGAATCTTGCGTGCAAAGATATAACAGACGATGATTTGAGAGATTACACCATGGAACTATCATGCAAAGATGTGTCTAGTAGCAATTTAGAAAGCTTCCCCCGAAACCAGACAGACATCATTGTTTTAACCTCCAATGAGGAAAACTCAATAACAGAGTACCTTTGATTCCAGCATAAACCAGGAAAATCTGGTGATGAATCCTTAGGTAATCAGCTGACACGGCCCAAATTCATTGACCCAAGAAAGAAAAAAGCAGAGAATAGACCATCCCACAACTGAAATCTATACGTTCAAGTGACATAAAATTAGTCCAGTTCCTGGAGGAACGTTTTTTGGACAATGTATGGGTGGATTATTATGACAGAGCAGTAATGGAAAGTATTTTGATACATAAAAATCTATTGATCCAACTGGGCTTCCACTGTATCAAATCTAACAACCAGCAATTGGAAGGAAAGGAGCCCATTAGAAGATTGAAGCAAGAATGTGACTCCAATATGAAGCAAATAACACGAGGCAATGGCACTAGTATCCCTGTGCCATATACTGATGAGGATGAAAGAAACCCGAGTATCTTCTATTATGAGGAGAAAAGAAGTATGCACCGTTGGAAGTACCCTATATGGAGAGATACAGATTATACGGAAGCTCCACGCTTGCAGTCAAGCACTTCGACATACTAACCACCAACCACTGAGAGTGCCTGGGCGATGTCCCTGTGCTCATGGAACTCCCGAGGCTATACTCCCCTTCAGCAGAATAATCAACACCTTAACAATTTCCAGATCATTTGTCTACAAGAGACATGGTTGATTCAATAGCCGGTATGTGAAGTATATCTTACACCTTCATGAACCTGGCGCCCCAAGGACCGAAAGGCCGACCATCGGCAGGCCTTCTGACGCTAATAAAGGTAGATGCAAATCTGGAAATTGTTGACACAAATGTAAACCCATGGATCCAAACCGTCATACTGAGCCATCATCCATCGGCTGACAAAGTAGTAGAAAATGGGAAGTCGGTTCCAGGGAAAAAAAGATCTCGACTACTGTGAACCTGTACTGGAACCCGTCAGCAATAAACAATGAGACTTTCATAGACGCCGTAATCTCAGCAATTGACAATGCCATAGGACGATTCCAGCAAACAGAATTTATCATATGCGGTGACCTGAATTTACATCTTTACGATCACCGAGAAAAAAGGCATGATGACATAGATCTCCCCCCAGCGCGAGACGTTGGATCAAAGAAATGGATGATCGCAATCTACTAAACCTTTAAATAATAAAGATGAGATACATGAGATACAGCCAACCTGGTCCAGAGGCTCCTCAATGGCAATCATTGATGACATTTATACTACTCCAGGCATCTGTGAGAAACTTACTAAAACTGATACCATTTACTCCAATAGAAGTGATCACTGGATGCTACAGTTAGCCTGGTCAACAACAAATCAAAACAGAACAAAAATATGTCTACCCCAGATAGAACTTGAAGGAAGATTAACCAGACTACGCTTGAATAGGAGCCCTGCCTGAAACCTTCCTTGTGACCTCACGGTTAGGAACAGAGAAATTAAATTAAGAATGGCTTCTGAATCCTTATCAACAAAGAACAACTTCCAAAAATAAACTTAGATCACAACACACGCATTGCTTTAAGATTGAAAGAGAAGAAAGCTGAAATGCGCAGGAATATTAAAATCATTATAAAAGGGCAGGAAGCAAATAAACTAAAGCTGATCCTGAAGGAGAAAAAGCGATACACAAATTGGAGCAAAAACAATAGATCCCTGGCATTTCAACATGATGCTGAAAAAATGATTAAAGCAGTCACAAACAGAAATACTAGAAATCTGTGGAACATTTTTAACCAACGTGATAATGCGAAGAACATATTGATTTCAGATGTTCCAGAATCCATCTGGACTACCCATTTTACAGACCTATATAAAGCACGAGACTAATCTGAATACGGTGCATGAAAAACCTCTGAGAAAATGGACACTTGAATATAATCAACTAGACATTCAGGTAGCGATCGCTAGGTTGAATATTTCCTGTGCACCAAGACCCGATGGGTTATCGAACGCGGTCATTAAGCAGAATCCCCACCATTGGACAAAACTATGTCTCCAGCTGTTTGAATTGATTGAAGAATCACATGCTGTAACCCGAACAAGGCAATCTGCCATACTTGTCCCCATTTACAAGCAGGGCGACACAAAGCAGCCGAACAACTATCACCCTATCGCATGGCTTCATCCATTAGGGAAAATCTTCGCCTCATATTTACTCCAAAAACTAGGGATCTGGGCTGCGAAGAATAATCAGCAAGCAAAAAGAAACGGGTTTTGTCTAAAAGGGCCGGCACTAACATCAACCTTATTCTACTGAATCTGCTAAAACAAGAGGCTATACGAGATAAAATCCAGGTATATGCAGGGTTTATTGATCTAAAACTTGCATCCGACATGATCACTAGACAAGCACTATGGAATAAATTAGACACCTGGGGATGCCCCCCTGAAATTCTGCAGCCTCTTAAACTATTATATAGCAACACCAGCATTCAAATTTGTATGACAGTTAACGGTGTATCAGCGCCGATCATAACCTATAATGGCCTGAAAGAGGGATGCCCATTGGCGGCGACACTTTTCAATCTTTTCACTTCAGACTTCGATGATTACATGAATATCCTATCTCGAAACCCGCCTAAAGTCAATGCCATTTCTTTACCACAAATGATGTATGCAGATGATATTGTGGTGTTCGATAAAACGCAGCAGGGTCTGCAAATATTTTTAGATCGATTGGAAAGCTATATGACATTGAATGAACTCAAAATTAAGACAGAAAACGCAGATTATGCCTCTTACGAAGAAGCAGACGAAGCCAAAATGTACCTGGTTTCTACAGAACAAACTCATGCAGGTCAATACAGTGAAATACCTCGGTGTATGGATTAACCAATCCAAATCTGAAGTAGAACGGGCTCTGCACCTTAAATCTAAAGCTCACGCGCTAGCTAGACAAGGGGCTTTTATCCATAGGAAATATGGGAAATATTCGCTGCAACCGGTATTAACCTTTTTTTGCCAAAAGGTAGTAGCAATTCTAGCTTATGGCGCAGAAACAATGATAAACCTTCATTCCGATATATGGCAACAGTTAGAAGCCATCTTTTGGCGTAAGGTGTTAGTTTTACCACATACCTTTCCTATGGCTAGGATTTGCTACGAAATTGCAACACAGTCAATGCAATCCATCGTAATGTGGAAACACTTTGATTTGTTTTGAAAAATGAGTGAGGACCATATTCCAACATTTGAGATACTCCGCATGAATTCTGCAACAGTCAACAAATACACGCTGCACGACTGGAAAAACAAAATGGAAAAACAACTCGAGAAGGCTGAGATCTCGATGGAAATGCTGATCCAGCGCCCACAGCATGCGAAGAAAAGAATAATGCTAAATGACTGGATACTCACAATGCAAGTGAAGACAATACCACATGAACCTCAACTGCGATACTGAGATCACGCCAGTCAACCAGCTTCCGAATTATCTGAAATTGTTTCCAGATAAACACATAAGAGATCTATTCCTTCCATCATGCCTCAACTTGCTTCCTACACGTGAACGCTTGTCTAAAATCAAACAAATCCCAAGCTCATAAGCATTTTGTAGATTCTGTAAAAAACAAGCTCAGACTGAATCCCTTTTCCATGTTCAAATGGAATGCGAAGAACTGATCGAAAAAAGAAAGTTGTACAGAGGAACGTATTTGATGTCTACGTTACAGATGGATGCAAAAGAACCGTGGGAACAAATACTGCTAGGAAATAAGAAATTGACATACGATTATTCAATTTTGGAGGATTATCATAAAAGAAGATGAAGCGAATTAAGAATGTTATTTTTATTGAATGTTAAAATCAGTAACTATGAATATGCAATGTATAGAAATGAAAAGTTTAGGAATAAACTGCATAATTTTTAAATAAAATAAAAAATAAAAATATATGCAGAAATGCAAGGTAGATGAAACATATAGAAGCTTGCTGCTGTACAACATATAACATTAGTAAAGCAGCCTTGATGGAAAGATGACGTTGACTCTGTATAAATAATAAGCAAGAAGGCTTGAAGGGAGAGACCATGGCTGCAGAGCCGGGCAGGTGCTGTAAAACGGCTTTGTGTGAGAAACAAAGAATATCGGTTTGGCTTGGAATCGAGGATGCCATATCAAGAGGTAACTGCAAGGCACATGGGGGGTCGAAGAGGATAAGCTACATATGCATGACATTTCTCTTAGATTAAGTACAGGAGTGAACTTTTGCAAATGCCAAGTATTGAACAAAAATGCAGAAACCATATGCAAGACGGAGCAACCAAGACTCCAGAAGCCAAGAGGAGTAAAAGCACCCAGTAGAAGTGAATTAAACAGCATTAAATAACATTTCAGAATGGAGAAAAATCGTGGCCTTGTCACACTTGGCGCAAGACCAGAAAACAAGGCTTATTCATTAAGCTCCAGATGAAGATAGCGAAGTACCTACACTCTCTTAAATGTCCCAAGGAAGAGACCAGTCAGCAGGGTCAACTACAAAGAAGAAGCTTTGGCTTAGGGCCTAACAGATGAGAGATGGTAGGCTAATTGGCCAAGCGGGCAGTGGTCTGATGTTGTTCCCCGCACCTTGGTTTCGTTTTGCTTACATGCTGCTAACTAGCTGAATGTCCAAGTTTGGGAGAGAATGTCAACCAGTCATGAAGGTCTATGTACTAGCGTACGATACATTGTTGCAACGGCAAATCCACTGCTGTTATTCTGCTATTAATCTGTATTATATGAAGTTAGAGGTAGGTCAAGGAGTGCCTACCAAATCGAGAGCAGCCAATTATGTTACTAAAACCAAAACGTAATAGGAGGTATATATGTTCCCTTGAACAATTCCTCCTTTCAATAGGTTTTTACTGTTTGCCACGTAGGATGACATCATAGCTGACGTACATTGAAGTATAAAGCCTTTGTGTAATTGAAATGTAGTTGAGTGAGTGAGCTGTAATCTGTTTACCAGGTTTCTCTTATTTATTTGAGCTGATGTTAAAGTAGTATTTTGCCATATTCTTTGAGTCTGTCTGGTTATTTGGGTCCAAGATCGTTTATTGTTGATTCCACCCGACAGTTGGAATGCTCCAGGTGCTACTGCACAAGATCCTTCCAAACCAGTGTGGGTCACATATTTTCCTAGCTGTCATTGCTAACGAAAGTATGCCCTACACTGCTTGAAACCCTTTTCCTCAGCAGATCAGGTTCACTGGTTGTCTAATCAGCATCACAGAACAGTAGGTCTTTCTTTTACCTGGGTGATTGCAGCTGGCAGTTTTCTGACAGAAAGCCTCAAAGTGATATAGATGCTTTCTTTTCTCAATATTGTTTCTTTCTGAAAAAACCATTGTGTGCCTTTCACCCCCTCCCCTTCACTTCACTTCTTTTATTAATGTGTTGTTCAGTGAGCTTCTTCATTTCTGTCCCATCCACTTCACACTACTTTTTCACTGCTGGTTATGTTATAGATATCTTATTTTCCCTTTTTCTAGATCTGGATCATGTTTGATCCAATGCCTACCTTCACACCAGCATCCGTACCTACTCTCCCATTACCTTTACCCCAACCAAATTGTATCTTTACAATTCTAATTCTGTGCAAACCATTCCCATTTCCACACATGACATGGAAAGAGTTGTTTAAATGCGTAGAGGAACTTGGGAGTCCGCTACAAATAAAAGACGTTTTGATATAAACTAATATGGATGGGAAATAGAAAGTTAGGTTATTCTTCAGGTGTTCCCCACCTCTCATAGCATTGTGCCAAATCATAAAGTTGAACTTAGTTTTACAAGTCCTTATCGATCTATGGAATGCCTAGTCTTTAAGACAATGTCCAAAGGATGTGGCCAACTGAAAGTGGCAAAGATATACAAGCCCTTAGTATACATGTTAGTGCATATGATATAACAAAATAAAGGTTCCAACTCTCGTTCAACAAAGGAATCCACAATTCCTGGTCTACAAAGTCCATCCCTACTCAAACACAAAAAGGAAGAAGCTTGACCTGTGAAGGCTCTTCCAGGGTGTAGCTAGTCTGGAACCTTCTTGGACTTCCTACTTGTACTCTTCTCCTTCATACCTCTCCAAGCATCTGGCTTTTCAGACTTCTCATCAGGCTTTGCCATGGCCCTTAGCTCCAAGCTTCCACTCATTGTCTCTTGCTGTATTGTTGCACTTGTCTCCAACCTCTAGTATTTCCCTCCATTAGTCAGGTCTGCTCTGGTCCTTCATGTTCAATACAGGTATTCCCTCCAGACCTCCGTTTCAGCATTTACAGGTTCAGGTCTCTCCACAGCATTGGGCTTTCAACAATCACTTGGGAAGGTCTCACCATCACCCGTTTTTTTCAGCATTCCAGGTCCTTCAGGCTTCAAGCCCTTTTATCAGGGCACGGGTAGTAAGAAAGTCCTTCAGCAATGTTAGTAACTCCCTGCTCCAGCAGGAAGCAGTGAGGAACTGGTCATGCCCCAGTTTCCGGAGGACCATTCTCCGGCTGCCACCATGACTGGGCTTTTAAAGTGGTTACATCCCCCCCCCCTCTTTGCTTCAACCCTGGCGATTGGTTGGGGCCGTTAGGTATTGTCCACTGGCTTGGTATTGAACTGTGTGTGGTTTCTTCTAACAAATCCTTGAAATGATGAAATTGAACCACTCCACCTTGGTGAATCTTTTAATTTCTCACTTGATGTTTCTATGGCTTTATAGTCTCTGTACAAAGCTAGTACCATCTTTGAATCTCTCCTGCACTTGCTTTCCAGTCCGCTCTGCGTCATGGCTTCAGTGGCCGGCATGCCACTTCTTGTGGCGCTCCGCCTCACCACCACCGCATTACTTGCGGTCCCTTCGTTCCCCCTCAAATCTCTAGCAAGTTAGAGGGTGGTTCTCTGGGAGCATTAGAAGTCCACAGGTGCATTTTTAAACATGGGGCATTTTGGAATGCTTAATCTTTAAGCAATGCATATTGGGTTCTTAGTTCGCTCTTCTGGGTGGGAGAGGTGCTCTCATACAATCCAGGTAGTAGGGTTTCGGAAGACCGTAGTGGTGGGTTTTTGAAACCCCTATGCAATGATGAGGGATGTTGACACTCATGGTGGGGAAATACCATGCCTTGGTGAGGGTAGTGAGTCTGAGGGATCCCATTCTTCCTCCCTCTGTGAGGCACATCAGAAGAATTGGGGAAAGTCATACATTTACAATAGGTTTTGTAAGTAAACACAAAATACTCCAACTGATGCCAGGTCGCAAACGGGCTACAGGAGCACATCAGTATGCATTTCAATGTTTGCTGTGCTTCTAGAAAATCATGAGGCTGGTCTCAATATACGTCCTCGTCTGTTCACAGTATTTTCTCACTGTAAAACACTTTCATGATCTACGTTCTGCTCCATGTCGCTCTGTCTGCTCATATTCTTCCCTGTATTGCCTTTACTGCCACAGTTCTGCCCAAATGTTAGTCTTGGTACCAAAATGCCCAAGACGGAACCAGTCCCTACCGGCTATGTATGATTTCATCACTGGTAATAACATCGAGTGGGAAACAAGATTTCTTTTAATCCACTAACATCCGTCCCAACATATTTTAGGACTGGTGCAATTATAGAAACAAACTCCACTCCTAGAATTTGTGAAGAAAGTGCTAGATCGAGATTTCAAAAAAATATCGATTCCCCCTGGATCTTTATTTCCAGTGAAGAAATCACTGGGTACCGCGGCTCGCCCCATCACATAACATGGGGAGTTCCATCAACCTACCACTCTAGTCACTTTACTTAGTTCTTTCTCTTACACTATGTTCACATCTCATTACCTGCACTCTCTTTGTAGTTGAGGGCATGGTGTTGTCTTCAGTCAGGTTAGTCTCATTGTACAGTTAGTTTGTGGCCGTAGTTCTCATTTACATCAGTGGGGGTTACTGGCCGGACAGTCCACTCGGCTAAGCCTTGGGTTTTAGAGAGCCCAAGGCAGCAGGATTGTGCAGGACTCGGGCTAGCCGGGTACAATTGTTCCTTACCTCTCCCCAGCCCCACTAGTATTCCTCTGTGCAGTGGCCTATCTCAGCTCTCCCTGCCTCACGCTCAAGGAAAAGCACTGCTCTCCTACTCTAGCCCTGCCTAGATAGCCCAGGTCCACTTAACCGACCTATGAACTTAGTTATCTCCTGGAGAGGGTTTGGAAGGGGAACGGATCAGTGCTGGGTCACATCCATCTCTGTGTGGTAACAAGCCAAAAGCTTGACACAAAGAGCCCACTGGGAGCCAGATTGGAGCGCACACACAGGGTGTCACCAGGAGGGCACATACGACTGGCTGTCTGAGGGATGGGAGCCAGTTTGATTGCTAGAAGGGGTACTGGAGTTTCAATGAAGGGGGAAGGTGGTGCAAGAGGAGATGTTGCAGACAGTAGCAGCCTTACAGTAGTGAAGCCATCTCGCTGAAAGAGAGCAGTATACAGTTTAAGTGTTGGGGAAGGGCCAGCATGGCTTGAAAGGTAAAGAAGAGAATGTGCATGGGTGAGAGTGAAATGGAGAGTGAAGTTATTAAGCTTGGAATTGTCCAAAGTTGCTGCAAGTTCAGGGATGGTCTTGTGCTTCGATGCAGTTGATGTCCCTCGAGGGCCTCCGTCTCGAGTATGTTATCGAAGGCATATATAGCACAGGCAGCGCCTGTTGGCCGCAATTCTACTTGAGAAGGACACAAAAAAACACAACTACCTGCATCAACACAGATTTGACCGTACTAGGCTCTGAAGGAGCGAAAGATGTAATAGAATGGGAAATTCTACTGAGGGGTAGGCTTGGAGGGCGATGAGGAATATGTGGGAGGAACATTCAGTCGAAAGAACATTACTAGGGGTAAGTAACTTGTTCTTCGAATGGTTTGTGTCCTACCACGTATCCCTCCTCTTTGATAGACTCCCAAATCAGTGTTAGATTTGGTGGGATGAGTAAGAATTTTGTCATCAATGGTTTCCATGAACAAAATGGAGGACAGCTTTTCCAAAGCTTCCATCCCGACTTAGGCTAAAGTCAAGGCAGTAATGCTTAGTGAAAGTGTGTAATGTGGACCACATAGTTGACTCACAAATGTTTTTAATAGGAACACCTCTTTGCAAAGCAGAGCAAGTAGCCATGCCCTAGTGGAATGGACCTTCAAGCTTTCGGCAGGATCCTTGTCCGCAAGCCAGTAGCATTCTGAAATCGCTAGAATAATCCATCTGGATAAGGTTTGATTTGTCACAGCCTGACCCAGTCTATGACCCGTATAACCTATGAATAGTTGGTCATCCAAATTAAGTTTTGACAACCTTAAAATGTAGAAGCTCAGAGGCCTACGTGGATCGAGCCTGTGCAACCTCTCGTCGTCCTTGCTAGGATGTGGTGCAGAATAGAAAGTGGGTAACACAATCTTTTGTCCTAAATGAAAGTCTGAAATTAACAGAGGTAGAAATGAAGGCTGGACCCTCAGGACGAACTTGTCCTTGTGAAACACTAATTGGAAGTTTAGAGGATAGTACCTGCAACTCGCTCACCCTACATGCTGAAGTAAGTGCTACCAACAAGATGGTCTTGAAAGTTAGTAACCTTAAGGGACATGAATGTAGAGGTTCAAATGGTGCACAGAAGAAATGTTTACACCACATTGAGGTCCCAAGCAAGAACCTGAAAGGGAGATGGAGGGAACACATTACTGAGTCCCTTCAGAAATTGTATCACCAAAGGTATCTTAAAATATGAAGTTTCCTCAGACGAGCGCTTGAAGATGGAGAGTGCTGCCAAATAACCTTTAATGGTCCCAGCCTGGAGCCCCAGATTGGCTAGGTACAGTAGAAAGGATAACATCTCCGGTGTTTTACATTGCAAAGGGTTCACATTCAAGACCCTGCACCAGCTGCAGAATTTTTTCCAATGGCAGCAGTACAAAGACTTCGTTGCTGGCCTTCTGGCCGAAAGCAAAATCTCTATTACGTCATCTGGGAGGTCCCAATCCTTGCATATCAGCCTCTCTGAAACCACGCATGAAGGCTGAGTGTCTTGACCTCTGGATGGAGAACTCGATCTCCCTCTCGCGAGAGAAGGTCCTCTCTTTGTGGAAGACATATTGGGAGGGAAGATTGACATGTCCGGAAGGTCCGGGTACCAAGTTCTCCTGGCCCATTCTAGGGCAATTAGGATCATGTGTTTCCAGAACTTTCTCAACCTCCTGATCACGCAAGGAATGACGGGGACTGGATGAAAAGTGTACTTGAGTGGAAACTCAGTCCACCACAAACACATCTCCTAGAGCCCCTCTTGGGTGAAATTCCCTGGAGCAGTACAGTTCGCACTTCCTGTTTACATGGGTCGTGAAGAGGTCCACTTGAGGCGTTCACCAAAGGGTGAAGATCTCTTGAAAGACTTCCTGAGCTAGTTCCCACTCATGTCCTAGGTGAACTGCTGACAGTGATTCCTTCTTGAACTGCCCAGAACAAGAGCTGCATTGCCTCTCTGCACAGTGGTAGTGGCCCTACACATCCTCTCTTGTTGAGGTAATACATGGCCACTATGTTGTCTGTCATTATCGGGACATTCTTTCCCCGAACAGAGGGCAGACAAGCCTTCAGCGCAAGTCTGATTTTCACCACTCCAAAAGATTGACGTGTAGTTTGTACTCTGATGAGGACCAACGACCGCTGATTGTCAGATTGTTGGTGTGGGCTCCCCACAACGTGATTGAGGCGTCCGTCACTGCTGTTAACTACGGCCATGGTTGCCAAAAAGTTTCTCCCTTCAGAATGTTGTCCTCACAGGTTCACCACAGGAGATCCTGTGCGAGCCTGCTTGGAACCTGAAGTAGGTCTGACATGTTGCCCAGGAATTGAGACCATTGTGTCCTAAGAGCCCATTGAAGGTATCTCATTCTCAGGCGAGCCTCTGGAACCAGAAAATGAAGGATGCCATGCGGCCGAGCAACCTCAAAAAGTCAAAGGCAGGGAGACGCTGAACTCTCTGAACTTGGAGACCGTCTGCAGAATGTCTTGAGCCCTCACCTCGGGTGGCAAGCTCTTTCCCAAGGATGTATCCAGTACAGCCCTTATGAACTGGAGCTTTTGAGATGGTGTCATATGGGACTTCTTGTAATTGAGGGAGAAGCCCAGTCTGTGAAGAGAGTGCTGGGTGACGTTGAGATGATCCAGGTTCGGGAGAATGCACCCTGATCGGCCAATCGTCCAGGTAGGGGTAGATGTGCATCCCCCCACTCTCCCGTGATTCGTTGCCACGATCGTCATCAGTTTGGTCAAAACCCTTGGGGCGGAGGTCAGCCCAATGGCAGAAATTGAAACTGATAATGGGACCCGGCAACAGCGAACCTCAAGTACTTTCTGTGCTTGAGATGGATTGTCATATGAAAATAAGCATCCTGAAGGTCCAATCACACCATCCAATCCAGGAGTTGGAGGGCATGAAGGATCTGAGAAAGTGTGCCCTCTTGAACTTGTCCATCCCAAGGGACGTTTTCAAGTATCTCAAGTCCAAGATGGGCCTCAGTCCTCTGTCCTTCTTGGGGATTAGGAAATATGGAGAGCACCATCCTGTGTTCCTCTCCGCAACAGGTACTGGCTCTATAGCACCTTTCTCTAGCAGGGTCAAAGTTTCCTGCAGAAGTAGCGGATCTGGATCCTTCAAAGAATGGCTCTCCGGTGGATTGTTCTGAGGTCTCTGAATGAAGGGAAGGTTGCCCCTTCCCTTCATTCAGAGACCTCAGAACCAACCATGTTGTCAGGGGCAGAACAAGGCATGGGCAAAGGACCATTGGGATTGTGGGGGGTACAGCGCTAAAAATACCTTTGTTTGTGGGTTTACAGCCCTATAGACGATTACTGTGTCCTATGTGCAGGCAGAAGGGACTCAAAAACTACAAGATCCAGCAAAATCCACGCCAGGACTACATTTCCCAGCATGCCGTGCGGACCCGCGAGCAAATCTGTGTCGGGTGTGGCACGTGAACGTGCATGCGCAAGCCCCAAGGCACGGGGCTTGTGCTTGAGAAACCAGAGGGAGAGGACATATGCCCAGCAGCTCCAGGAAAATCATACGCGAGGGGCCCAGAGCCTTCAGAGAGTTCATCCGGCCCCTCGCATACAAAAGATAAGTACTGCTTGGCCCTGGGAGTCGGTGGGACAGAGGGGAAAAGCGCAGGGGGCATATCCTAGTCCCTCCTGAGCCCCTGCGCCACCGAATACAGATAAGTGGGCGGGATTGTTCGGGAAAGTTGTTCGCGTTCTGAACAAGTGGAACCAAGGCAGCTTGGGGATAATTGCAGCTCTGCGTGTTTTCGCCCAGTGCAACTTTCACTTAGCGGGCGCAAGCAGCGAAAGCACGCTGTCTGGTATAGTCGGTCTGAAGGAAGACCGCGATGGGCGGCACCCATTACTAGGTGTTACAAGCCACGTGCGGCAGTGCACACCAATGTGATTTGGAAACCGAATGCACGTCGTGTGCAGGATGTGTGTGTTTTGAATGTGTCATGAGGAGTCAGAGATTACCTAAACTCTGAGGCATACGCTAATGCTTGTCTTTTAGTCTGAACTGGACCCAAGACTTCAGAGACGTGGCACAGGACTAGACAGCTCTTGCAGGACGGGACTAGCTAAGTGTGCAAGTGCATGTTAACTGACTTTGTGCTATGTATTTGGGCTAAAACCAGTGATTGATACTCAACTGTGGCAGTGAAGTTAACCCATGTGTTGAGGCTAGCAAGTTTATGTTGCATGTATATTTGGTGAAAACGTGTGAAGGGGAACACCTTTACGTGTAAAGGTGTTGGATAATCAACCCTCTCTAAAAAGTGTCAGTTCAAACACGGTTGGTAGCAAAAGTGTGCAATCATCATATTTACCCAGAATTCCCCAGTCCCATCCATAACCTCTTCCTATCCCTCAATCCGGTTAACCTACAACCCCCCTACCTATCCAGCCATCGAGACCCTAACCCTCCTTCCCCGCTCTGGTTAAGGTCGTCTGTGTAAGCCTGGACTTGCAGGCACCAAGACCATTGAGGGGGTGGTTGGTTCTGCATAGCTCCTGCACCTTGGACCAGGGCAACCCCGACACACGTGTAGTGGTTAATATCTTGGGCTATGGTTTCTAATGCCCACGCATCTGAAGTAATGTCTCACCATTCTTTCAGATGCTGAGACAGTCTGCCTCCCACTGGAGTGTCGTGACTCAAGACCTCAGACAGGTTTTGAGGCAGCTGAAACAGCGGCTGTTGGTAAAGATGCCCCTGCTTTAGCGGGCTCTGCACCTCTCCTTTGTCCACCATGAGGGAATCTTCTTTGACCAGCCATTCCTCTCGCTCTTCCAACTGAGGAGTAGTAGCAAAAGGATCTACCCCTTGGGTGAAAAGGGTAAGGCTGCTTAATAGCAGCACCTAAAGATTTCGTTGAAGCCTTCGAGTTGTGCAGCTTCTCAAGGCTTTCATCAGCCTTGCTGCCAAAAAGGTAAGACCCGTCAAAAGACCCGTCAAAAGACATGTAAAAGGAGTCTACCCAGCAAATCCAGACTTCCTTAACCACGCAAATCTGCGAATTACGGTGCTTGCTGCCATGGCTATGCTGATGCAGTCAGCAGAATCCAGACCCGATTGAAGACACTTCGCACATGGCTTCCTTGCCATCCTTAATTATGGCAACAAAACTGTCTCTTTCCTCCCCTTTGGGATGGTCAGATATGCTGCCTGTACCACCAGACTTTCTGGGGTAGGGTGTTTTGATAAGTAGTGGGGGTCACGGCTTGATGGATGCTATTTTCTTGTCAAGTTCTTATTTACTGAGGGACCTTACTATGGTGCTTCCCAATTGGCACTTACTCTCTTCTGAAGAGCAATGTGAAAAGCTAAGATGGGATCCTTTTGAGGACCTTCATCAAGGATGTCTGTAAAGTCATCCTGTTTGAAAGGGAGGGCAGGTCTGCTCCATCCCAGGTAATCCACTACCCAGGTCATAAACTGCCTGTAAGAGGCATCTGCATGCTCATCTGACTCAGGCTTTCCAAATTCTAATTACGGTGTAGTGTCCACTCCACTGGCTTTCTACAAATTTTCATATAGATCTTTCGGTCTGGACTCCTCTGACAGGATATTTGGAGCGCCATACTGTAAAACAAACGTTGCATCATTAACAGATAGCATGTTGTCCTCATAAATAGAGCTCAGCGATTTAAAGAAATCCTTTCTTGGTAAAGGAGTGAATGTATTTTCAGGTAAAGATGTCTGAGGCTTTGAACATTTCGAGCCCGATTCCCGAGCAGTCGTCAATGTCTTTGAAGACGTTTTTTACTTCGATGGCATTGATGGGCCTGCTGGTGTCGATGGTACATCTGGCGTTGATGGCGCCAGCTACCTCGAGCTGTCTTTCGACTTATGACTCAAAGGACCCCTCGATTTCTCATCTTGTCGAGGCCTCGACGGCTCTCAAAGTGGATCTGCCCTTCGCCCGGGGCTCGAGTGCGTGCAGGATTTGGCTCAAGCCCGTTCCTTACCGGCTTTAGAAGGCGCGGTAGGAGCATTGCTTGTCGAGGGTTTCTGGTTCTCAAATATTTTAAGCATTTCTAGCCTGAATGCTTCCCACTCGGCAGGAGTGGAGGCCTTAGTGGGACAGGATATAGGTCTCTCAGGAGAGGAGGCGGACGAGGACATCGAAGTAGCTACTCCTTGACCTGGTCCTTTTTTGCCTTCTTTCTTCCAGGAGAGCCGCCTCTCGCATCGCCAGAAGCTTTCTTAGGGAATCTACCAACCGCCAATTTCCCCTTACACTCCTTAAGAGCTTTTCCACTCATCGAATGACACTTTGAACAGGCCGAGGTCTTGTTCTCCACACCGAGACACCATAAGCATACTCTATGCGGATCGGTCAGTGAGATTTTTGCATTGCAGTCTTGACACTTTTTAAAACGGCTCTTCGGGGTTGTCGGTGTCAAAGACATTTTTGTATATTTCCCAAGGATTTACTGAAGCGCGCCGTAGTTCTCGAAGTGTAAGCTTTCTCAGAAAAACCGACCCGATGCCAACGTGCGCTGCACATGCTATATATGCCTTCGATGACATCCAGGAGATGGAGGCTCTCGATGGACATCGAGCCAAATGCACAAAGCACAGCACCCTCTCCCGAAATAACTTTTTCCAAAGCAGCTGAAGCTGAATATTACCTATCAAAGATGAGGAATACGTGGGAGACAACAATCCATTCGAAGTCGAGGGGTGAGAGATTTGGGTTTATCAGTTGAGGTTGAGCTGCATGGTAGTTCTAATCTGAAGGATCACATGGGTATTGCAGAACTGGAGGCATTATCGAAAGGGATACAAGAGCAACGTAAAAGCCATCGAAGTTTGATGGAGAAGGCCTGGAGAGGAGACAGTTCTATGTGATAAGGTCGCCAATCAAAATCCTGCGGTCGAAAAAGCGGTTTAATAAAAATGCATTTTTAAATGCATTTATAAAAATGGTTGGGGGGAAACCCCCCGCAACCCATTAATACTCCCTTTACATTATATTACCTGAACCCATCCCCCACATATAAATGTGTTAAAAACTGCATTTTAATTTTAAACAGTCATTTTTGCCGCAGGATTTCTGCTGCAATCTCATCACTGGATATGGAGGAGACAAGGCTATAGTAGGGACGGTTTTACCTCAGCAGGTATGGGGCCAGGGAAACTTATTAAATTTGTATTTGGAGGACGGGTGAAAGGAGTCTCGATAAGGGATTGCTTGGAGAAGAGGGGTCAATAGTGAGATTAAATGGGGTAGGTGGGAAAGAAAAAAAAAAATTAGGCCATGGACGTATGCCACTGCTGCTGCCGTAATGATCTGGGAGCCAGCCTGAAGCACATGTTTTTCAGCTGCCCAAAGGTGCACGGGCTTTGGGATGGAGATCAGAAAATCAGAGCTCCATCTATATACACAAAAGTTGTCTCGACCACCACTCAATTCTAGTCAATGATTTATCATTGGATGGGAGGAGGATTGTCTGTTGCTAAGGAACAAGAGCCGCTAGTAGTTCGCTCTAGACTGAGAAGCTGGCCAACCTGGCACAAGTCGGATGGATTGTTTTTAATATACAGATTAGGGACCTATGGATTTGATAGGATATGGAAAAAGTTCCAGTTTCTTTACATCTAGGTTCAGGACCCACATGAAAGGATATTGTCTGGTGACTGACTCAATGCCTCTACATGACCCTCATTTTCAGCACTCCCCAATGGACCATCTCACTGCTCTAACACTCATTCCACGTCTTCACCAACCCTTTCAATTACTTACTCCTATCGTCACTCTGGACCTCCTTCCACTCCCCCAACACCAGGACTCTCACACCTGAGCACCTCTTATGGTTGTTAACTCTACTACTCGATGCAGGTATGAATCCCCTGAGAACCTTGCCTGAACAGGGAGGTAGGAGAAGCCTTCTATTCTGTCACTTAATCCATTATGTAAACACTTGTCCGACATGGCTATCCTTTCGCCATTTCCAGGGATGTACACCCTAAATGTATAATTGCAGATATGTCCAATGTTAGTTTGAATTATTTTTAAGAGTTTCTTGCATGGGATTTGGCAGGTTGTGGAGGCAGGCCAGGAAGGGGTTAGACAGGAGAAAGTTCAGACAATGGATTGGGAGGCTGAAGGACCAGATGAGAGCCACTGGGGTTTTGTGGGGATAGAGTGAAGGAGAAGGTTGATTTCAGAGAAAAAGAGAGTGGAGGGGTGGGGCCTGCCGAGAAAGAAGATGAGGGGAGTAGGATTGAGAAGTAAACTTGAAGGATCATGGAAGAAGTTGGATGGAAGAAAGGATGAGTGGGAGGGAGATTAAGCCTGCTGGTCATAAGGCCAACCACTCCCCTTCCCCTGTTGATCATCTGGTTGGGAGTGGGCACAGGTTAAAGAGTCAGAGGTGTCAGGTGTCTTGACCCACGTTTGAATTATTATGCTACAACATTTGGTGCTGTGGGCTTAGAAAATCCAAGATGGCCGAAAAGCCCACATTTGCGCCACAATCCAGGAAAACCATGCAGTTTTGCGCACACCAAAATGGTCGCCTGACCTGCCACCCACAAGTGCGAGCGTGATGGGCCAGAAGCGCCATGAGTGAAACGTGGTGCCAAAGGAAAAACAGCAGTGCCTGTTAGCTCAAAAAGCGCTTTGAAAATCACATGTGTTTCTCTGAAATGCAAGCTCAAAAGGCCTATTTCAAACATTGCAAGATATTAAAAAATCTTACTGAACACCAGCAGACGTCTGGTAGAATGAAGTCTTGTGTGCATACCAAATCTGGAAAGATGAAGAGCCTAAAATAATGTTCATAACAAAACTGGCTGAGCTGTGGACGTCAGCAGCTTAAGTGAAATTGGACTTCAAGCCACTAAAATCGAAATGTTTAAAATAAATGAGTGACCTACTTTTGAGTGTCACATAGGTTGCAACTGTTTAAATGTCATAGTTTTGAACTTAGAATCAGCGTTCTAGCTGCATGTGTAAAAATTGTAAGTTTGATTTGAATGAAGAAAACTAGAACAAACGTGACATTTAGCTGAAGCCTGGCTTGAAGAGATTGAATTCTGCCCGGCAACTACCCCCGACATGAGTTGAAACTTGCCCAGCAACTGCATTCCCAGGCCTGGCCTGTCTTCTCCTGCCCCCACCAAAAGGAGATTACACCCCTCTGATTGAATTAGGGAAGGGGTACCTGGGCTGCAGGAAAACAGAACAATGAACTTTCTTTGGCTCAGGCAAATGCTAAATCAGGGGGTTGTAAATGGCTTCCTCTTGGAAGGAAATGGGAGGGGTGCTGCCTCTGGGAGCCACCTGAGCTGGAGGCGGGGACAAACAGAAATTCCCCCATTTGCTTTCATTGCTTTGGAACCTAAACCACACCCATCTGGGCCAGAGCATAATTTTAAAAAGATGGATAATTCATACTACAGAAGTGTCAAAATTATGTAAATAATATCATTATTTCTGTGATTTTTCTGTGCACATTTTAAGAGGCGTTAGGACTCTGTGGTATGTTCTGCAGAGTAGTAGCGGAAAATAGGGTGTTACTCCAAGTATCTGTATGCTAAAAATCTGACACTTCATCATCTGATGCCCATATTCCTTGCGCACATTTGTGTAAATTCTGGAAAAGTTTAGAGGTTGTGTTCTGGATGAAAATGGCAGAATTCTGTCAGAAGTGGACACAACATCTTACAAAAGGCAGGGATGGTTTGGTGCTACAGAAAATATGTCAACTGTACATATAATATTAGAAAAATTGTACATAGATAAATACGCATTTGGATCAGAAATAGATTTGTGTGCAAAGTGACAAGGTGAGTGTTCTTTCTGTATGCCATAAAAATGACACCGGATGACTCACAACTCTGTTCTCCAGTGAGTGCACAGACAATCCGCTAACCTATCAGGATCTTCAGAGGGTTGGGCATAGAAAGTCAGCCTTCCCACCCACTTTCAAAAGACATAAAAAGGACCACTGAAACCCAGGTAGGGACATTCACTTTCCACTTCAAACTGATTTCTTGCGAACCACTTTGCCGGATCAGACAATATCCAGAAGACTCCAGATTCCAGAACTTTGTAGCAGAGAGGCCGGATCCACAAGCTGAATCCTTTTCAGCAGGCCTCAAAATCTTTTGCAACCTAATTAAACTCTTCAACAGCCGGGCTGTGCTGTTTGATCCTGGCTAGAACCTTGTGCCAGAACCCAGAAAGCACTGCTGTATCCAGAGAGACCCAGACCAGACCGCTGTGCAGTGCCAAGAACTTTTGCCAGAACCAGAGACCAGACCAGACAAAACCAGAGACCCAGACCAGATCGTTGTGAGCAGAACCGGTACCAGAGACCGTCCATGGCGAGTGAAGCCCAAACATGACCAGATCTTGACGCCCTATTTCAAATTTATAGTGCGAGTACCCACAGAACTGTGCATAGTCATCTCTTAGTTTAACATAATCTAATTCAAACCATTACCACCTATTTAAAACTGCATCATAGAAATCGTGTGTCCATTCTGTGATTTCAAACCTGTGAAAGTGTCATTTGTCATTCTGAGCTTTACTTTATTTTTGAGAATCTACCTCCACTATATTGTCCGTATCTTTTGAACCGCGTGTGCTAGGAACGACTTTCTACTCCTTATAGTTTTTCCGTAATCGCGCTCGACGCACTCGGAAAAAGTGCAGCGAATTGCAATTTGAATCAAATTTCTCCACCTGTCAAAATCGCTGTCTTTTGCTGGCAACTGCTGAAATCAGTTTTCAACCTGATAATCCCTCATGAATCACTGATAGTGTTGACCTGAACCAATCTTAAGTAGCTATCACCTACCCTGAATCTCCTATAGTAAATTAAAATCATTTTTAGCATATTTTCACTTCTTTGCAAATCACATTTAAGTATTTTTGCCTGTGTTTTAAAATCATCCCTGTTGCTCTAAGCTTGCTAGGGGGGAACTGAATTGGTATTGCGTTTGATTGTATTCCTGAAAATTGTGTGCTCTCCTTCCATCTCCTTATATTGCATAGGGGGGAGTGAATTGTCAAAAGAAAGTGATCATATTATCTCGTGTTGAAACCATATCAGTTTATTCCTGCGCTGCATTCTTTTCCATCATTGCATTTCCTTGAAACCATAAAAGTATTCTCAGCTACCTTATCCTTTCTCTACCAACTCCTAAGTAATTAAAAAAATGTGCTAGTGTAATATCCATTGTTGATCACTGTCATATTCATAAGTGTGCTATCAAATATGAATTTATTTATAAAAGTGTGATATATATCTTGTTTAATTTTTCAAATAAATCTTTTCATTTGCAAAACAAACCTACTTCTTGGTTCAGTGAGGTCAAGGGGATTCAAAGAGAGGGCCGTTATACAAGGGTTTATCATCCAGATCTATGAACTTGTCATAAAAATATATAATTAAGGGCTTCCCTTGGGCATCCCAGACTCGGCATTGACTTAGTTGGAGTGCTGAAGTGGTCACTTAACAGAGGGCAGAGCAGCTGGGGAGGCAGTATCATGGTGGTTAATCTAAATGTGTTATTGCCATGCAAAAAAACTTTGGACTGTAGGAGTCAAGTGGACAGGGAGGAAGGAGGGTTCTTATTTTGCAAAATGATGGGCCGCTTCAGAGTCTGTGAGTCATAGTAGCATGGGATAATGGGTGTGATGGGGGGGTAGAATAAGGAGGGATAGATTATATTGTAGGCGGATTGGAGGCCCAGTATCCTCTTGTGGTTAAGATCAAAGACGGGGATGGGACAGATGAAGGGGGGGGGTAAGGGAGGAGGATGTTTGTCAAAGGGGACCTGGAGACATTGAGATGTTAGTAGGGAGAAGGTAGGGAGCTAGCAACTATGTAGAACTTCAACCAATTGATTGACAGGACGGACAGTAAACCACTGGTGCTCTAGGCAGATTAGTGAGACAGCTAGACACACATCGGTGGTGGAGCTAGCGAACGGGAGACATAATTGCATAGTCTAAGAAATCAGAGGGTGTCTTGCCTGCTAGCTACCAGGGAGCTCTCCGTCATGATGCCTACCTCCAAGGAGCCAGGTTCGACCCAGCAACCCCAGAGGCAGGCATCATTTCCCCCAGGGGAGTGCCAGCGGGCCCAAGCTGGGGCCCTTTGGACACAGTCCTGGCGCCTTAGGCGCCAGGCTCATGTTGGACCTCTGTCCTGGCGCCTTAGGTGCCAGGCTCATAAAGCTAGACATGTGTTCAAGTGTTTTAATGTGCACTTACCTGATGCAGACCATGCTGCCACATCCAAGCCCTCTTGAGGCCTGAATAGGAACTACTTTACCTGTGGGACTACTTTCCACCCGGGTGTGGTCGGGGAAGGATACATACCTGATCGGAGGAAGGATACACACTTGGAACTTCTTCCAAAGCTATTTAAACCACACCCGATCAGCAACTCACGCTTCGCGTTGTTCTGCTCCTCGCAGCTGGACGCTCACCGTGTCAGCTCCTGCATCTGGACTCCAGCCACGCCTGTCAGCATCCTGGGTCACCTGCAAAGGGAGACAAGAGACCTACCAGCTAATCTGCACCACGGAGACATCACCGACGATCCTGAAAGGGAAGACATCATTTTTAAAAGCATTTCGTTACGATCGCTGCAGCGCTGCATTTCACTCACCTTTCCTGGGTTCCTCCATCTTCAGCAGCGATCATCCGGATACACAGCCACTTCCCAGAGCCTAGAGAAAAAGACAAGAATAAGAGGTGAGAGAAGGAAGGGAATAGGAAAAGCTCAGTTTCCTTCTAAGACTTACCTGTTGGGTCATTCCCATTTCATTTCGGGTCTTGCTGCTTCCAAGCAGGACCCCGGCCACTATGGGGAAAAAAGACAAAGACATTAGATGAGCGAATGCAAAAACATTACCTGAGCGCTCATCTAGGACTTACCAGATCTTTACTGGAACTGCACGTTTCACTTCGGGTCGGCGCCATATCTCCGGCATTCCGAACCAAGGCCCCTATGGGGAAAAGACATCAACATCAGTGCTTTATTGCAAGGAGTCTTCATTCATCACCTGAAAAAAGACAATGAACATTATTATTTAAAGCTTGAACTTGCAACAGAACTTTTACAGCGCCTTACCAGTATAATCAAGCTTACCTGAACTCCCATCCAACCTCAATCCGGTGAAGTAACTGGGTTCAACGCGCCCCTGCATCAGAAGCAGGATGGAGAGCTCGTCCTTTCAGACCCTAAGGTGACACTTCACGGGGAATCGTGGAGGCTTGAGCATAACTCAGTCAGTAGGTAATACTCCCTTTTCACGCACAGGGGAATATTCCTGCGAGCCGGAGAAGCCAGAGTAGAGGGCCCTTCCTGTCCATCTTTCTTACACAAACACTGGGCCGAGGAAGAGGGTGACAGAGTAACCAGTTGAACTCTCTCACATCCTATTGGACAAGTCCCGTTAAGCGGGTCAGGCACTTCACACTAATTGCATATACCTGATACCAGATAGCTCTCCTCACACGAATAAAAGGCAACCCCTAAAAACAGACTCCGAGCAAGGCGGAACACGAGTACGAGCAGAACTTACGGGACAAAGGCACACCTACTGGAACAGAACAACAGACTAAGGGACGAGAACAGCGGCCCGAAAACCCCAAGGGTTCCCTACTGGAGGTCGTTGCCTCTGACAAACCACGAAAGACACGTGGAGAAGGACAGATTGCACAAGTGAATAATGCATTGTGTTTCAAGGATGCCAGCGACCCTCCTGGGTGAACGGCAGGGTTGGGGAGGTGAGGCCAAGCCTGTGGTAGTAACCTTGACTTGTGAATTGGAAATAGCAAAACAAGAAAGACGCACACAGCCGGCAAGTTGGCAAGCGACCTGAGAGACCGGTGTGTGTTAAAGCGAATGAAATAGCAACATTAGATCGCAAGTGAAGGCTGCACACATCTGGGTGAAGCATGAAGAAAGGCAGACCTGTGAATGAACTTTGAAGTAAAGACAGCTGTGAGATCAGTGATAAAAAGTAACAGAGTGGTCTGGTGAAAGAAAGTAGTCCAATCGAAAGTCTCTGTGAAAGGTACATTGTTTGATGCATTAAATTGAATGAACAGCGAAATTTAAGTAAGCAAGAGTAAACGTGAACTTTGATTTGAATCGGTCCTGTGGTGGTCTGTAGAGCGAACCACGCATATTCGAAAGACTTCGACATCCGAAAGTGGTCCGAGAACGATTGTGGGAGACCCCATGTATAATAAGCTTGGGGAAGGGAGTCCCCTTGCAAGTTGTGTTGCACTCTGATGTGAGGGGTCTGAGCCCAACAGAGTAGGACCTACGTGAACTGTGCGGTGAACGGTCCGAGCCAGGCAGAGGGGGACCTTTGTGAACTTTGTATGCAAGTACAATTTTGAAAGTCGAGAAAATATACTTTAACGTGGAAGGCCAGGTGGGCCTCAATCCGCGGTTTGGAACTGCTTAGTGTTGGAAACCGAGCCAGAGCGTGCCATCCTGCCTACAGAGCCAGTCTTACTCTGAGGTCTAACGTGAAGAGGATAGCTGGTTCAACTGCATTTATTCTTTTGAACACAGATGTTTCCTCTGCATACATTTCTCCTTTATACACATTTTGTACAATAAATAGGGCAGGCATTAGGTTTTGTTAGCATAGTCCATATTGATTTGATGGACTCCACTAGGACTGTTTTTTTCATCGTTTGATGGTCGAGACTACTCCAGTCTTAGTTATAGGGCAAAGTAGGAGTTTCTCCAGCCCCAACATTTGCAATGAAGGTTTCACAAATTGCATCCATTGTGTCAGTGTCACACTTGTGATACAATACCTCCCCTACAATAGGTAGAGGCTTGTGGCAAGGCAGCAGAGGCAGGTGGATTGGATGGGGGGGTTGCTATTTTTAACTGGTATTGGCATGGGACGAATAGGATGAGCAAGCCAACCGGGTGAGATCTTTTGCCAACTGCCCTTCACCAGGCCACCCTGGGAGGACAGGTGAGGTGGGAAGCCCCGTCATGTGGAGATGTGCATATGTATTGTGCAAACCAGGAACTAAACATATATGCATAATGTTGTAATACATTGGATAAATTGCAGAAGCAATATTCAATTATTTTAATTTTGAATTAATCAACTTATTCATAACAAACAGCATAGCAATAATCACCAGCATACTTATACATAATACAATTTCATAATGTATTTAGTCAAAGTATCACAAACTTTCTACATTTCATCTATATACTATCATGTGCAAATTCTCTTTCAACAAACAATAAATTATATCTGAAGATGTGTCTATTAAACGGTCATCTTATCAAAACAGTCCCTTTCTTCTAGGTGACGGGGAAGTTGTGGTGTTTAGCCCTCGACTCTCACATTTCTTCAGAATATTTAAATCTAGTTATTTCCCGATTGGTTATTTCCAAAATAAACATTACACATCTTCAGGTGTAATCCACTGTTTGTTCGCATCTGAAAGTGCATAGATGAAATTTAGAATGTTTTTGTGATACTTCGACTGAAGGCATTATGAAATTGTATACGTATGTTGGTGATTATTGTTGTGCTGCTTGTTAAGAATAAACAGATTAATTCAAGATTAAAATATATGAATATTACAGCTGTGATTTATCACATGTGTAACAACGTTCTGCATGTATATATGTGGAGATGTGCGCCACAAATACGGAATCACATCTTGAGCCAACCAGGCAGACTACTCAGTGGTGCCAGCAGGATGGAGACTGGTGAGGGCAGGCATTACGCATTCGACATCCTGAATACTGTTCACACATTTCACTTCACTAACACCCAGTTTCATTGCGACATGCAAAAACGAGGCTTTTTTTTTTCTAACAAAAAATAGTTTGTGGAGGAGTTCAATGAGAGGGAACAGGGATTTCTTCTAACTTTGCTTTTTGTGTCTCAATCTTTTGAGTACTCTACCCCTCTCACAAACCACCTTGCCTCTCCCCTCCTCCTCCCGAAAAATTAGGATGTATATGGATGCACGTCAGAGGGCCAAAATGAGACCATGGGTGGTGGTTTATTAATGAATATTCGCTGTAGATTTCGTTGTGGTGGGCTATTTTGTGTCAACATTTTGGCATGGGGGATAACAGGATGGTGAATAAATTGCATACACGTTTAGCTGTTGCCTGTTTTTAATGATGTGCACTTAACTGGTTACTGGCTGGTCTGTCAATCTTTAGGTTATCCTTTATTCTTGAGAGGGGATTTAGATTCTCGAACTGGCAGATGAAGGGAAACTGGTATATTCAGTTGGGGTTCTGTTTTTGAACTACATCATCTCATGACATTTTGGCCACCAAGGATTTATCAGAGGCAAACAAGAGGCCTGGTCACGCCGACCTCCTGTGCCGAAAACATTTTCACTCAATGAGAACAGCCTTTTGTTATGTGGGCATCTGGAACACTTGCCTGCTCATCGACAGCAAGGTAGGGTAGGACAGGTAATACTGCGCCTCCATTCTGCCAAACCTCAGAGGGCTGGGGCCTCGTGGGTAACCCACCAAAGAAAGTAGCATAGCCCAGGGGTGGGCGTCATCTCTCCGCAAGTGTTCATCAAGATCTAAGCATTATTCATAAGGCAGGCGAGGCAACCGGAGCGATCAAATGTCAGTGCGACGAATTAGCAATTCCGGATCCAGGACGCAGACCAAAGTTTCAGGAACTGAGGAGTAAATCCCAGAGGCAAAACATGTTTAATTAAAGCAAAGCCGGGCGGTTAAATGTTAAAAGAATTGGTTTGAGAATGGGGGACGCTCTGCGAATGTGGAGCGATCATTGATCATGTAACTAGAAGATACATTGCTTCCTGGTAGTAAAACCTGCCAAGTTATTCTCACAGGCGGATACTAAAGAACACAACACGTTGGCATGTTCCAACTTGTTGATTTTTGGTTCTCCGTGCAAATGGGTTTGATGGAAAGCCTAATGGACGGGAAGCCAGCGCAAAGGGAAATTATAAAAAATAGCAGGAGGAAGGAGGGAGAAAAAAAGTTCTGCAAGGGGCTCCTTGTCCAGAGTTCAATGTTCCGTACCTGACCTAAATCACAAGTTCCTGGGGATTCTGCCCCCAGGAGAAGTACCATTCAGTTCACTCGCACTCTCAGGGTTTTTTTAAGGGCCTGAGTACAGCTTAGGTTTTTTTCTGATAAAACAGAATTAAAGTACTGTCAACATGCCTCCTTGCTAATCTCCTGGCTGACCTACCACAATGCATGAAGGCAGAATGCCTTTTCCAACGACTATCTATCAGGTACTTCCAAGGACTGTCCCTACTTTATACAGTAATTAGTGTTCTACGGAGTCAGGGAATGCACCTTGCATGTATCCTGGTTGATTTGCTCTAGTGCCTACAAGGCTCACCTCTCCCTATTCCTGTCCATCTCCCACTACTTGCCTCCTCCAACTCCTCACCACCTCTAGCCTTGTACCCCTCTCCTCTGTCCCTCAGATGTCTCTCACTTGTTCTCTGTTCTGCCTCCACCCTTCAATGTTTACTCCTCCCTCTTCCTCACTACTACCTCCTCACCTTCTTCATTACTACCTCCTCACCTTCTTCATTACTACCCCCTCACCTTCTTCATTACTACTCCCTCTTCACTACTACTCCCTCTTCACTACTACTCCCTCTTCACTACTTCTCCCTCTTCACTACTTCTCCCTCTTCACTACTTCTCCCTCTTCACTACTTCTCCCTCTTCACTACTTCTCCCTCTTCACTACTTCTCCCTCTTCACTACTTCTCCCTCTTCACTACTTCTCCCTCTTCACTACTACTCCCCCATCCTCTTCACTACTACTCCCCCATCCTCTTCACTACTACTCCCCCATCCTCTTCACTACTACTCCCCCATCCTCTTCACTACTACTCCCCCATCCTCTTCACTACTACTCGCTCTCCCTCCTCCACAACAAAACTCCCTCCTACACAATAAAACCCCATCTGCCCACGTGCCACTCAGTCACCCTCCTCTCACCTAGTTACATTCACTTCACCGTCATTCCTTGCACTAAGTTACCTAACCACACTTGCCACTGTAATACGCACACTCACACTGCAGTACAACTTGCAATCACTAACACCTAATTTCTCCAGAAATCGCCTCTACAATCCGCTGCTCCTTCCTTCCTCCTGGTCACCACATGCATCTCCTCTGATCTCACACCCACAACTTCCTGTTTCCTGTCCTTCCTTTTATGTTCCCCCCCTCTTTCTGCCGTTGGTTAACTTCCCCTAACCAATCAATCCCTCACTATCCTTTGGGGGTGGTCAGATCAACAGAGCTGTTAAATGTCGGGTTGAAGAACCTTTTTTCTGTGTGAGCCCACCACAGAATACCGATGGTTGGGCCATGGCGTTTAGTTCCTCAGGCCAGCTATGGGTCAGAGTCTAGGGAATTAATTGCTGGTGGCAGCGTCTTGATACCAGTGCTGGTGAGTGTTGAGTGGTTCTGCTCGCCACCTTATGTTTCCTCTGGCGGCGCCCTTGCTTACCTCCGCCTCTCCTTCCTGGCAAGAGCTGATGGTAACACTAGGAGCAAGGGCTGCTGATTCGGACTCAGGTCCAAACTTCTAAAGATGTTAGGAGTGCGGGCGGTGCTGGAGGGTTACTTGCTCTCTGCTGATGATCACAGCGGATGTTCCTTTTGCTGACTCTACAAGAAACAGTCTGGTGGCATGGTGCGAGACATGTGGAGCATGCTGGAAAGGGGGGGGGGGGTAGAAATTTGGACCCTCTGAAGCACAACCTCCCCGTCCGTCAAGGGAAGGACTGGCTCTGGATTTCTCCCTGGTAGGCCTCCGTCTGATAGGGGATCCCATCCCCTCTTAACAAGGACATTAGAACTTTGTACAATCGATGTTTGTGTACTGTGCTTCTGGTGTACAGTATCTGTTCCCAACCGATACTCATAGGTCAATTAAGGCAAAGCAGAAAATAAGGAATTTATTCCAGCTCACTGAGAAGAATGGGAGTTCCCCCTTCCATCATACAGTTTCACTTCACCTTAGAGATATAAATACGAATTCCATTGTAACCATCGCTCTACCCTCGAGTGCAGGATGCCACCCTCCACCTTACAACTTTTTTGTCACAGCAGGGGCCAAAGGAATGCACCTTTCATCACAGGATCAAGCCACACCATGAGGTAAGGGGTTCATTCCAACAGATTAGAACCGTCTACGACCTTTGGCTCTCCAGATATTTTGGACTGCAAATCAGTCTTAGCCAGCATGGTAAATTGTTAAGAGTCATAGAAGACATGGTCCAAAACATTTGGAGAGCCAAAGGTTGCAGACCCCTGCACTAGAAGCATCCACTGAAAGTTGAAGAATGTGTCCCCCATTTGGAAGAGGGAGTCTGTCATATAGGGACACCCTGAGAGTAAGTGAAATGTCAAGGAGCATTTCACCGTACCTAGGGTTCTCAGGAAGAAGGATGGTTCCTTTGCTACTCAGTATGGCCAATGGGTGCATGTCATACGAGTCCTCCCAGGAAAGGGTACCCCACACCAGAGTAGGGCTACATGGGAAGGTTGCTAAAAGCCTGGGAAGTTGCGCCTTCCATCAAGCTGGGCAGTGGTCAAGAGGGGCAAGGAGGAGTGGTGGGGGGGTATGTTCCATTACTCCACTGGGGCTTGAAGAGCCCCTTTCATTTGGGCAAGAGCCTGTTGCTCTCTCCCACTAGCTCCTTTTATCTGGCAAATTCACCCCAATTCTTAATCTGAGCCCATGTCATGTGGGCAAGAACCTCGTCCCCCTCCCCCACAAGCGCCCGTTATCTGGCACATTCAACCTTATTCATAATGAATAATGCTTCTGCTGGGTACATGGGAGTTTCTGCAAAGCAAGGACACCAACTCAAAAGTAAAATTCTCCATTTGCAAGGTATGGGAAGAGACAACTAAATGTACTGCTATTGCAAATTAGGAAAGCACTCTTGTATGCCAAACAGCACTCATTTCAATCCAGCCATTAGCCTTCAGTGGTATGGTACATTTAACATTTGTTTACGTCTTCAGGCTCAATGCCCACTCCTCACAATCCCTCCCCTCCCAAAGCATCCACCAGCATTCAAATAGCCAGTCAACAGTGGTTTGCTATCATAGTGCATTACATGAGCTACGGAGGGAAGGCATTCAGGTGGGCAATGTACACCTCAATATTAGTCTATATAGGAGGAGTCTTAAATAGTGAGGAAAAGTACGGCACAATAAACCGGAGATCTTGCACAAACGATAACCCTAGTAAAAGTCACTCAACACAGGGACAACGGTACTCTTCCTGCTGTACTCCTAGTACTGTACTACTGTGGGCCACAGACCCATTCCTCCAAACGTTTGGGGGTTCTACGGGACAGGAACCATTGAGCAAGAAAAACTTCTTAATGTAATTAAGGAGATGGTTGCTCACTGCGCATATGTGTGCATGCAATCTGCCCATCCAGGTGCCATGCAAAGCCTTGCACTAACACGCCAGTCATCTGACTGATGATTAAATTGGCATAGGATGGAGGATGCATTTCGGAGGGAGAACTATGGACTAGGAGTACAGTAGTCACTAAGGCGAGTAACATTTAATTACTCCCACGTTCTGTGCTACTTCAGTCAAACTCTTGAACATTTACTAAAAGTAACCTGGAGAGGTGGAGAACATTATCTGAACTAACCAAATAAATTATGAAGCACTGCCTGGCAAAATCGGGCATCAGCATGAGAACCGACATCAATGTAGGAATGATTGTAAAATGCAGAGGTGGAGGACCAAGTAGCTATTTTACAATCAGCTGCCAGTAGACATGCCTTTGGAAGTCCACATAAATCGCCATGACCCTCACTGCATAAGCGTTGAGAGAAGTGTATTATAAAAATGCACCCGCTGTCAGAGGGGTAGGCTGGGAGGGCGATGAGGAATTGGCGAGAGAAACATCTATTAGAAAGAAAATTACCAGCGGTAAGGAATATGTTCTTCTAACGGACTGTGCCCTTCCACAGATTCCTCATCTTAGATAGACTCCCACAGCAGTTTCGTCGAAGCAGGTGGGACCAGTGGATTTTTCTTACTGGTTTTTATTATGCAAAACAGCTTCCCCAAACCAAGCATCCTGACCAGAAAAGATTTCCAGACAGTAATGCTGTGAAAAGGTGTGTATCGAAGACCAGGTTGTAGCATTGCAAATGACCTGCACTGGTACACATCTTTGCAGTGCGGAAGTCATTGCCACTCCTCTGGTTGAATGTGCCCTCAACTTCTATGGGGCATCTTTTCTAGCTATAGAATAACATTCTGAAATACACAGAATGATCCAATGTGACAAAGTTTGTTTAGTAACGGCCTGTCCTAGTCTGTGTCCAGATCAACCCACAAAGAGTTAACCATCTTGCTTGATATTTGCCAACCTGGAAATGTAAACACTTGGAGCCCTTTTAGGGTCAATTCTTTGCAACCTCTTCTTCCTTGGAGGGATGAGGAGGTGGATAAAATGCTGGCAAGGTAATCTTTTGTTTCAAATGGAAATCGGACACTACCTTGGGACGGAAGGAGGGACGAACCCTCAATACTAACTTTTCCTTGGAAAATATAGTGAAAAGAGGTTGCTGCAATGATGGATCTTCCAGACATGTAGGTTGGTGCAAGTTCCTTTTATTAAGATGTAACAGGATAGGAACTCAGATAGGAGCAGAGCCCAGTGGGGACCCACTGGCACCCACCACACTGGCTTACATTCTCCAACTGCCTGGAGTGGAACCAGCTTCAGAGCTACACATTCTAACTATACACTCAATATTCACTCAGTGACATCCATTTACTTATCCATGCAGGGAAAGCAGAGATAACACATCTCCCTCTTTTCAACAAACAATAACTACCTACAGTAACTCAAACTCAGGGATCAAAGCACCTCCCGTCCAAGCCTGCTGCTCTCGGACCTTAGGCCTGCCACCCCCAAGCACTACCCGCCCCAACATTAGGCTCCAAACACAGCATACACAACCCTCACAAACAGTACAGAACACCTTTTACCCGATACTACACCCCAAATCGCAAGCCAGCCACGCTAAAGCACATAACCACACATCAGGGAATAAATACACCAACCATGAGCCCTAATGGTAGGGCCAGGAATGGCCAACAAACCACCTTGACAGCTGCAAATAATGGAAACTACCGAAATCCAGTTTTTTTGACCAACCACTCAATTACAACATGACACGAAGGAAATCCATTCACCAACACGCATACCACAAGCAATAGGACATACACACACCTCCCCCTATTGCACCAGAGGAAAACTAATAATGAGGGGGAAACTGAGCAAAGCTCCGTCATACAGGTGAGATGTACCACTCCACCAAAGAATCACACTAAATGTTCCGGGGGAAAATACCAAGTTCAAAACCCCATCCCAAGTACTAGCCATGTAGCCCAGAATCCAACAAAGTCATACTAAAAGAGTACAACAACAACTAAACAAACCAATTCTTTAAGTGGGCACATGGCACGTAAATGCTCTGTGCAACTACACTAGTTTGGCACAAGACTTTAAAATATTCCCTCCACAGGAGAGGAACCCACTCACTACCCACTGAGGCAAATTTGCCAACTTTCAATGTTACCCAAAATAAAAGGCCTTTAACTAAACACACAATGTCACCGAACTGTAGGATGGTTGAGAATGAGCAAAATCAAGGAAGAAACTTTCCAAGCAGGGCTCCAGACAATGGTCAGCAATTCTAAAGAACCACACAGTACTGCTGACCCAACCATAATTGAAGAGTAAACTGAGACCAGTCTTATGAAAATCAGAGGTGAACATCCATGCAGGACATACACCATTCCTGCGCTGCCTGCATAAAATGCAGAAAAATACTCAGCAATTCCAATTGAAAATAAATACGAAAATAGACATAACAAAAGAGCTATGAGGCTGAGGGACTCCAGAGCGCCTGACGATCTGGCATACATCCTGTGAAAACCTGCCTTCCCTGCTGCTTAATCCTGGCCCAAAAGATAGGATTGTGCAGGGGAAGGCAAGCTGTCATGATGCCTGCCCCCGGAAGACCAGGCCCAGCAGCCCCGGAAGCAGGCATCATGCCACTTGGAGCATGCCCAAAAGCCCCAGTTAGGGGCTGTTTGGGTGCAGTCCTGGCGCCTATGGCGCCAGGCTCATTATTGATAACTTACCTGAAGCAGACCATGCTGCATGAAGACTCAAGCCAAATGAGGCTTAGGAGGGACTATTTTACTGAAGGGACTATTTTGTTACTTGGGTGGGGCTGTGGAAAAATACTTACCTGGATCTTCTTCCAAGGCTATTTAAACCATGCCCGGACAGCCACACATGCTTCGCGTTATTCTGCTTGCTCCAGTCTTCAGCCACGCCCGCTTCAGTCCTGGGACTCCTGCAACAAGAAGAAAAGAAGGATAAAGGTTAGAACAGGAGTTTTAACTTTAATCCTTACCTGAATCCTGATCCATTTCGCCACAGAGCTGAAAGACAGAAGTCTTTGAAGCATCGCATTCCTACGGCGCCGCGCTGAACTCACCTGCTTGGCGGTACTTCAGCATTCCATCACGCTCTCTCCATCTCGCGGCCGCCCTCCGACACCTAAGGAGACAAAGACAGCAAGGTGAGCAAGGGGACTCTCTAAGGCTATACAAGCTACCCCCAAGGACTTACCTGATTTACCACGGGGGGTACTCACCTCATATCGGGTCGGCGCAGTCAACTCTGCTTCATCGCCGTACCCCGGCCCCTAAGGGGAAAACCACAATAGAGACTTACCTGAATCTTACCAATTGCCATTTGGAAATCTTCAGGTGGATTAATCGGCAACCTGCAAGGAATCGGACAGAGTGAAGATCAGACATTTGAACTCTTATGAACAACTGGACTTTAGAGTCAATACTGGAACTCACCAATTCCTCTAAGCCAGTGAAGTAACTGGTCATCAACGCGCCCCTGCGGTCGACGCAGGATGGAGAGCTCATCCCTCCAAACCATCAGGTGAGACTAAGGAGGGGACATCAAGAGTGATCTGTGGGAAGACAACGGGAGTGGGGAAGGTGGGTTGACACTCAATTCCACGGGTGGTTAATTCCTCTTCTCCTTTGCAGAAGAATATTCCTGCGAGCCAGACAAACTAGGCTGAGCGGGCCAGTCCAGTCAGTCATCTCGGCGCTACACGTAACGCTGGTGGAAACAGCGGCCCAGTTCCGGTCGACGCCCCGTGGGAACCAGGTGAGCGTAACACAAGCGGCACGCAATGCGTGCAACTAGAAGTAAAACCGCCTGCCGATGAAGAAGTTGTCCCGAAATCAAACTTTTCGCGGACCCGATGAGCACCATCTAAAATGTCTGCCGTGCCTCTTAAAGGCTCTGGAACCGGGGCGAGCCTTGCGACAAAAAACCACGGACCCTGCAGCGAGTAACTCCTGCACTGGGAGTGCACTGCATGGTAGAAGTAGCGCATACAGTGGCAGAAAGACGGCGCCAGGGACACTTTTTTTTACCAGAACGACCCTGGAGAAGGAGGGGTGCTTGCGGCAGGCGGAGCCTTAGCAGAGGCGACTGATGCAGTCCACCCCCGGCGGTCAGATCCCCCATGCACCAACCACCGGGAACGCGCATACAAGTAATAGTTTGGGGCACAAACTGCCCGCTGCAAGTGCCCACTGAATCAGGGCACAGGACACTCTAAAGGCTCTTGCCGTGTACAGTAGCTGCGGGTCACTTGGCACGGAGCCGGCCCAAACGAAAACATTGCAGGCTGTGAGGAGGAAGAGGGACGTAGGGCAGTGCTGGCAGCGCACTCTACCAAGGGCGAGCCGCGGACCGCCTGCACATCACGGGACCCGGGCTCCGGACTGAGACTTTGTGCAGAGCCCAGGAGTACCCCCCCCTGGGGAGCGCTTGCGGCGCGTCCCTCACGGGGGATTTGAGGCACCGGGCGGACGTGTAGTCAAGCACGCACCACCCAGCTCTTGGAGCAGCCCACAGCAGAGCGGGCAGGAACAAAAGCAGCAACAGAGAGGCTGGCCCTCAGCAGTTGCAACGCGGATGCCCATACAACAACACTAAAAGGGTCAAATAGGGAGCGGACACGGGCAGGGAGCCACAACACTCCATGAAACAAGTAGACATACAACCCCTCAGATGTGAGCAGGACAAGTGGCACAACAGCGCTGGCTGCAGGTACGCAGGGGTTGGCACTGGGAGGCCCAGCTGGAACAGAACGCCTAAAGGCCATAATAGATCAATGAGGCCACAAAAGCAGCAGGGATCTGTGCGCTGAAGGACGCCCAGTGGTAATAAGATCTAGGCCACCAGGGCAAGGATCTTCAGACGGACAGACTGTTAGGGAGAATTCTCTGTTTAGGCTGAATTTCCTAACCTAGTGAGCCCCCCAGCAGCTTTGCTGGATTTTTGGGGTTTATTTTTTTCTCCTGCCAAGAGTGAGACTCTTTTACCCTCACTCTTGGGCATGATTTGAGTGTGTTTCTTTGAATCTAGATGTGTTTAATGGGCTATGGGGTCTTTTACTCCATAGGGCTTCATGTGTTTTTGTGATGTGTGTTACACAGCACCCTCCGTGCAGTGACACAGGGGTGTCATAGTGACCCCCCAGTATAGACTCCATACCCTGGGATTGACTACTGTCTCCCAGGGCATGTAAAGTCACCATTGACTTTACTAATCTTAAATTCTGAACAGAACCAGTACAAACCATCATATTGTGGACGTACTGGCTGGGGCAATTCAATTGCCCCGGGGTCTGTTAGTCGAGGGGGCACGTCTCCGTCCCCCCTGATCGAGTTTTGGCTGGTGGCAGTGGATACTACTTTTTATATTCAACCCCAAATATTTTCCTATGGGATTTCCCATTGTTTTAGGCTACTACCTTTATTTAATTATTTACGGTAGCCCCGAACATACCGCCGGTTTATTTAATTAATATTAATTCTCCGGTTGGTATTTTTTGCCAAAACTTGATTCTAAAATGGCGTTTGTGTTCTCTTCTGTGACTCCAACCCAAGTCGAGCCCTTTGTTCCACTTTTTGGCGGGCTTCTCCACAGAAGCCCTCCAAAGTGGTGCCACTCTGTCTGGGGTACTTAGGAGGGGTGGAGGGCAATTTAGGCACCCTGGACTAAGTTCCCTAGGCAACTCAAGTCGCACTCCGTCCTGATTGCCCCAAGTGGTGAGCCGGCCGGCTCACCACTTAGCATGTTTGAGTGACAGCTAGGCTGATTGAATGGGGGTTTTCTGCATAAAAGCAGGGCTTTGGGGACTCGAACTTCAGAAGTCGCCACAGGACCCAAGAATCCGACGAGGGAGAAGCTGAGCCGACCTGCCACGACACCACCACCGGTGGAGCCCTGCTGGACCGTCTCACCACTTTTCCCAACGACAGAGGAGATCTCCCGCCTGAGAGTCTTCTTCCTTTGACTGGTGGGGATAACCAGTTTCACCGTCTTTTCGCCTTCCCGACGTAACTCGTGGCCGCCTTGCCTGTGCCAAGCACCCCGGCAACCGGGATACCACGTCTTACCACGACCGCGAACAAAGGTACCACCTTTAACCGGAAACCTCCGAGGCTGGTTTCTTCCCTGGTAGTGCAACGACCTTCATCTTTCCTCCAAGTCGAGATCTTCTCTTCCCCTGGACGACGACGCGACTTGCACCCACTGCCAGGAACAACTGCCACCGCTGGAGGATCCTTCCCACTTAAGGTACCGTGTCCCGCCAGGCTTCCCTTGCCACCGACTGTACGGGGTAGATTTAGCCCCCGGCTTTCGAACCTGGGTTAGCCTGGGACACCCTGGCTAAACTTTCCTAAGCCCTCTAAACTCTTTTTGAACCCTCTGCAAGACTTTCAAAGCCTAGTGTAACTGTGATCTTGGGCGCATTTGTGCTCTGCTCTCGCTAAGAGTGGGCCCAGCCTTTGGACTTTGGCTCACCAGTGACTTTTGCTCTTCTGCCTTGCTAACAGTGTTCCTGAATCTTAGAGTGGTGTACCTTTCCATATTCTGTCTTTTTCCCTCCCTCACAAACTTATTGGAGTGCCACCTAGTTAAGCGCTCACCTCTGTATGAAAATAAGTGGCGTTTTACTGTGACTTATCTGATAAGGAAAAAGGGGTGTATATATTACAATAGTAACTGTGTTTAGAATATTTTACAATAACAGTGCTGGAGTGTTTCAAACAGTGTGTTTTTAAATGAATAATTATATACTTTGATACCAAAGCTCTGGTCAGTGTTTGCTTGTATTATTGTGCCCGAGTGCCTATTGTGTATACTTTGCATACTGCCTAACTCTTCTTGAGAGAAGTCTGACTGCTCAGCCACAGCTACCAGGTAAATCTGGGTGGTACAGACTGCTACCAAGTGGGTTTACTGCCAACACCTGTAGTCTTAAATCTTTTGCAGCGTTCCCTAAGGGAACTGCACAGGTTTCTGCCTAACACAGACCTAGAGCCCATACAGGTCATAGCCCACCCCCGCAGACAAGGAAGGGGGAGGCCCTGACCAGACGCACGCAGCCCGCATGGGGCACTGCACTGAACTGCTCCACATTGCAACACCGCCAGGGCAGATACCAGCTAAAGCGAAAAGAGGTGGCGCAGGGGATCAAAATAGCCTGAGGCCACCAACGGCGGACGCTGCAATGAAGTGGGACTGACCTGGTTCATACGAGGTTGAACGAGCCCAAAAGAGACCACTGCACTGGGAGCAAACTACGGGGCTACCTCGAGACTGGGCCCCCCGACAGTGGCACACTGCAACGCCAGGAACAGGGGGCTAGCACACCCGGTACAGCACTAGACATGGCGACCAAGCTCAACAAAACTAAAGGGAAACAGCCTACGATGGAGGACTACGCCAAGACCCCGCAACCAAGGGAGCCAGGAGCAAGGACAGAAGCGCTCAACAGGACGCATCACCAGCACGGGATGACCGACAGATCCTGGAAGCTATTGCAGATCTCAAGGCGGCGTGGGAATCAAAACTGGAAACCGCCATGACTACACTGAAGGCGGCGCTGAAATCCGAAATAGACGCAGTGCCAACAGACCTGAACCACCTCAGACAAGATGCAAGGGCAATGGCGGACATCACAGGAGAGCTGGAAAAAGAAGTAAGGGCCAACACAGAGGCTTGTGCCTCACACGCTTCGGAGATCCACGCATTGCGACAGCTGGTGGGCTACCTAGAGAGCAGAGCCGAAGAAGCGAGGGAAGAGCGCGAAGGAACAACATACGCATTGTGGGACTATCATTGCTAAATGACAGGGAAAGGATACTGGAACATTTCCGCAAGGGAGGCACAATCCAGAGGGCGTCCGCCTCAATAACAGCATACCCGGACTATACCCTCCAGGTACAACGTAGACGGCTCAATTTTGGTGCAGTTAAGAGGAGGCTAAGGGAATCGGGCCATAGGTACATGTTGATGTACCTGGCGAGACTGAAGGTCTTCCACAAGAACAGGACACTGTTTTTTGACACCCCAGAGGAGACGTCGGATTGGTTGGATGCACAAAATTGCCCGGAAGGAAAGGAAGACCAGAAAGGAAGCAGTGCAGAGAAATGACACAGCGATCCGGCAAGCGAGGTGCTGTATAAAGATGTTACAATGGGACTTGATTATAGTCGTGCTAGATAATGGGAAGGCAGCACACTGACGCATAACGGGGAGAAGAAGAGCACCCGACCTCACACCCCCGTAGATAGGTTGGTTTGGTTACCAGTAGAGCGGTAACCTCCTGCTGGGTGCCTGGTACCGGTGTAGCTGGACGGGACCAAATGCAGGATTGCCTGAGATCCAGGGATGGAGCTGGGCAACAGTTGGGGTTGGTATGGATGGGAGGGGAAAGGGGAGGGATTTGGGGAGTTTGAAGTGGTTAGGGAACGAGCATGTACCCGCACGCCTCTGCGCGCAATCCAAGGTGAGCATTCTCGGGCTGGAAATAACAGAGGGAGGGACGGGAGGGGAGACTGTAAGGGGGATGGGTGACCTTAGAATGATAACATGGAACGTCAGGGGGCTTAACACCTATCTGAAGAGAAATAAAGTGATGATGTACTTGAGGAGGCAAAGAATAGACATAGCCCTGTTGCAAGAGACCCACCTCACAAAGGAGAAACAGGAGGTAATTGGAAAAAAGTGGAAGGGCACTACTGTCGGTGCCACATACTCATATGCCAGAGGGGTGATCGTATGGGTCACACCACAGGTGCCTCTTCAGTTATTACAGACTGTGGTGCAGCCAGATGGGAGGATGGTGGCACTCTTGGAGAATAGGGAGGTAAGCATCATAAATACATATGCCCCCAATCAAGATACTGTGACTTATTATAAAACGCTATATAGAAAGATCAGCCCCCTCGTGAGCGAGATCATATGGAGGGGGGGGGACTTTAACTGTACACTAGACCCTAAATTAGATAGATCGGGTACGAAGTTCGATAGACCTACACCCACAGCAAGAGCACTGCGGGCACTACTGAGGGACTTCGGGCTCGAAGACATATGAGACAGCAGCATCCGACAGCAAGACACTATTCCCACTTTGCGGCCCCACTTAATTTGTACACGAGGCTAGATTATATGTTCACCACCCCTAGTATAGCTAAGGAGGTGGCGGGCTCAGAAGACAAAGCCAGGAAACTGTCGGACCATTCCCCTATGGTTCTGGAGTGGAGGCATCAGTCCCCAATAGCTAGAATTCCAACGTGGAGACTCAGGGCCGAGGCACTGAGAGACGCTACATTCCGAGAGGATTTACGGGATGAGATAATAAGCTACTTTGAACATAACATGGGGAGCGTGGAATCGGAGGGGACCCTACGGGAGGCCTTCAAGGTGGTAATTAGGGGGGTGGCCATTTCCAAACCCAAAGGGCTTCAGAGGGATATAGAGCAGGAGCTGCAGCACATTGAAAAGAGGTCGAAAATAATAATGGGAAAAGAGGGGACCTCACAGGAACAGGCGGAAGGTGCGAGCCAGCTGCAATTGGCGGGGCGGGAGCTATGGGAAAGGTTCAGCAACTTGAATTACAAGAAATATGTCAAACGGCAACATGCTGGAGGAGACAAACCAGGGTGGCTGCTAGCATGGCTATATAAAAACGAGGAACCAAGGCAAGCAATTAGAGATAGTGGGAGAGGCGGGACAGGTCTGGAATACCCAAGAAACGGTGAACGAGAGATTCCTCGTATTTTATAAACACACCTCTACGCAGATGTTGGGGAGGACATGGAGAGGGAAACGCAAGAGGTCCTGGAAGACATACGATTGCTCCAACTAAGCGCAGAGAATAGGGAGATCCTAGAGGCCGAGATCACGCTGGAGGAATTGGAGGCAGTGGTGAAGCATCTACCCATGTGCAAAGCCCCAGGCACAGAAGGGCTCCCTAGCGAGTTTTATAAAACATACAGACAAGAGATCCTCCCTCCGTTGTTGGCCATGCTGAACGAGGCATATGAGAAGGGGAGGCTGCCGGAATCCCTGAGAGAGGCAGTAATCATTCCCCTCCTTAAGCAAGGCAAGTCCAGCGCGGACTGAGGTTCGTACAGACCACTGTCCATGGTGAACCAAGACAGCAAGATCCTCACAGCAGTACTCGCGAATAGACTTAAGCCGATGATAAATAAACTAATATACCCAGACCAAAAGGGATATGTTCCGGGTAGGAGAATATCCGACAATCATAGGAGGTTCCACCACATCATAGAGCAGACAGAGGGTGACCCAAATGAAATAGTAGTATCATTGGATGCAGTCAAGGCATTTGACTTGGTCCGATGGCCATGATTGATGGCAGCTCTGAGGGGATTCTGGATGGGACCAGGGTACCTGCGTTGGGTGCAAATGTTGTACAGTTCCCCCACAGCCCGAGTAAAAACTGGAAAGATCATATCGGAGAGTTGGCAATTAAGTAGAGGCACGAGGCAAGGCTGTCCATGGTCACCGATGCTGTATATACTTGCACTTGAGCCGCTAGCAATCTACCTTAGACAACAGTACAGCGAGATAGGGGTGCGTACCAAAGGGGGACAGCACCTAATATCACTTTATGCAGACGATATGCTCATATACCTGCATTACCCGGAGGAGAACCTGCAATACATTTTAGAAGTGATGGAACGCTATGCGGCCTTCTCCGGGATATCGGTTAAACCCAAAAAGAAAATAAAAAAAAAATAAAAACGAGTAGGTTTCCCCTGGGCAGATACAAAGGCACTCCACAGATAAACCTGCCCACCCTGCAGATAGCTTGGCAGTCCAAAATGTTCAAATACCTAGGTATCAATATTTATCACACGGCAGCGGCGGAGCATAAACACAACACAGAGAGGGCGTTAAAAACAGCATGGAATTTTAGGCTAAACTCCCCCTGGCTATGGTAGGAAGGGCTGCCGTGCTGAAAATGGTGGTCCTGCCAAGGCTACTGCACTTTTTCACAAACATTCCATATATAATGCCCAGGCGCTTCTTTACCAAGCTGCATAGCCTGTGCAGGGGCTCCTTGTGGCATAACACAAGAAACAGAGTAGCCCTGTGGAAACTACAGAACGCATATGACAGAGCGGGATAAATTTACCAAATTTCGAGATATATCACCTGGCGGCGCAACTACAATACGTAGCCAGGTGGCTGGCGGAGGACGAGACGGCGGAATCCAGGTTGCTGAAGGAGGAGAGTGCCCCATACTTCTTACGAGAACTAATATGGCTACCTAAACCAGAGATGCAGGGGAGATGTGGCACTATGCGAAGCAGATGACCAACTAAGAAAAACGATCCGGAAATACTGGGAGCCAGTGGGCCTAGCCACCCTGTGGGATATCTGGCAGGAAGGGGTGGCCATGGATATCCAAACAATAGTGGACGGCACTAGGGTACAGCTAGGACAGCATATCACATACAACAGAATAGTCAATTGAGTGAAAGAAACATGGTCCGAAATAGCGCTAGCGGAACAACCGGATACGGCCATCGAAACAATGTATGACATCTTGGAGGGAGGGCATGAGATACCCAGGATATAAGAATTAGCGATGTCAAGAGTGGGAAACGAGCTGCTCGAACTAAGGCGGGATTGGGAGAGGGCTCAAAGATACCACAATAAGGTGTCCAGAAATGCCAGGTTACAACAAATCCAACTGTAGGTCACCCACAGAGCATATACGACCCCCCCAAATGATAGCCAAATTTGGTAACGCAGAGGCAGAAAAATGCTCTAAGTGTGGAGCAGAGAGGGCCGGGATGATCCACATGTTCTGGGCATGCCCGGAGGTCGGGAAGTTTTGGAGGGAAATTGAACTCAAGCTGTCCGAAATGGGGATCAAATTAGATGTAGAATCCATATGGGCATGCATGCTGGGGGGATTCACCAGGCCACATAACTTGAGACATGTATATAAACTTAAAGACCTAGCATACATCCTGGGCAAGAGGACAATCGCCATGAGCTGGAAAGCCGCTCATAGACCTAGACTGGAGAGGTGGTGGGAGGACCTCCATAAGTGGGCAGATGCGGAGACAATGGCATGGTATTAGACGGCCAGCAAAGGGGAGGGAGAAGTGGGAGCACTGATGGAATGGAGGTAAATGATAGCCTCGCTATACGGGAGCACCCAAAGTGACCCCAGTGACGAGGACGCACCCGAGAACCAGAAGGAGATCTGATCCTGAGTAACAGAAGCCGGAGGTACAAGGGGTAGTGCTCGAGTTTAAGGGGAAGGGAAGGGGGGGGAGACATTAAGGAGGGAAACATGTAATGTATACTGTGATACACACGTAATTGTAAATGTCGGGGTGTAAGTTATGCGTTTGTTATAAAACCATTTTTTTTTTTTAAAACAAAAGAGCTATGAGTGTGAGCGGTGACCCAACTTACAAACAACCATAGCCAACACAAGGATCCCAATTACTAAAGCAGACCAGCCAAAAATCAATTGCAAGGGAAATAAACCTCATCACTCACTCACAACGGCAAAACATTCACTCAAACAACCAACCAAAACACTTGAAGCTCTGCTCCAAGCAGTTAACAGGCATGCATAAAAAAACAAGCATGCATGGCATTTCATTACTCAATAAACACGTCATAGATGGGTTTTAATTGCACACACTAACATTTCTCAAATAAATTAGAAGCAGTGCTAAAAGTGCTTGTAGTTTCATACTACATAACCCTGAAAGTCCTCCTCAAGCAGATTATACACTAACAGTGTACGTTTAAACCCAGACAGCATGTAGGCTGGTGCAAGTTCCTTTTATTAAGATGCAACAGGATAGGAGCTCAGATAGGGGCAAAGCCGAGAGGGGACACACAGGCCCCCACTACCCAAGCTTACATTCTTCAACTGCCTGGAGTGGAACCATCTTCACAAGTACACACTCTAACCACACACACACACACAATATTCTCTCAGTGACCTCATTCCAACAGGGAAAGAGGATATAACAGGTTTAAGCTTGTAGCTCTCTCACTCTGAAAACAGAAGTGATGGCTACCAAAATGATTGTCTTGAAGGTTAATAACCGGAATGGTGTGGCGAGTCGGAAAAAAAGATTCGGACACACTGTGGACATTTCTATATACTTTTAAGGAAATTATAAAGAAAAGGCCTACCTGGCCCCATGCTATAGCGATTTCCCTGCCTAACTAAATTATCTATAGGTGCTCGTCTGTCGTCAGGAAGTCCAAAGTAAAAGTCCTCAGTTCAAACCCAATTCTAACTGACTACCACTAATATGCGCAACTAAAATAGACAAAATAATGTCTCTCTCCTTCCGGTTGGTTCCCTTTTTTGCCTTCTCTCTGCTGCTTTGCCCTCAGGGTCTATCTTGGTCCCGATATATCTTCAAGAAACCAAACTCGAGCGGGTTAATAGGCCCAAAGCTAGGAGGGATGACCATCCGATGGATAACTTACGCCGGCGATTTCTTATTGATTGACGGTTCCAAAATAGGTTTACAAAGATTAATGACCGACTTTGGTGAATACATAGCGGAAAGGAAATTAAAAATGAATCCAACTAAAACCATTCTTTTTTAAACAGGCTGTAAAAAGGTGAAATCCGTCTGGTCATCTTGGAATTGTAGTGGTGTTAAAATAGAGAGCCAAATGGCATTAACATTTTTGGGATACTCTGTGCACAGCTCAAGTTCTAATGCGATATCAAAAAATATTCTGATACTTAAAGCTAAAAAAAGCTATGAATCAAATTAAGGCTATTAAAAGATTTGGAAAATTCACTTTAGCTCCCTGCATTCAATTTTATAGGCTGAAAATGATTCGAAATCTAATTTATGGTATAGAATTCTTAGTCATTTCTGAAACAGCTGGAAGCCATAATATGGCGTAAAACATTATTTTTTATACTCAAATGCACACTGTTTGAATCGATCTGGTATGAGTTAGGTTTAACATCTATTGTATGTACTATGCATATAAAAAAACTAGCACTTAAGAAAATGTAGAATGGCAACATGTGATTCACTGTACTACTATTTGAAAGAAGATGAGAAGTGTAACTTTATGTCGTTACTAAAAATGTCTTGTGAAAAAATTGGCAAGTGTGAGTTTGTCATTGCAGACTTCAATAAGTAATCCTGATAAAGTAAAAGAAACGGTGAAAGCATATGATTGGCTAGAAAATAACGTCATATTGCCAAATTCGACGCTTTATGGACAAGTCGTTTCTTACTGGAAATGGTTTCCGAAACCAGAGAACTATTTGGTAAAATATCCGTCAAGGATGTTCAGAAATAGGACGATGCGTTTCAGATTCAATGTCTTGAATTGTAATGACATTTTAGAAATTAGACGACTAAATGCTCATGGCATTGTTGGCTGCAGATTTTGTAACTATCCAGAGGTTAATGAAACCTTGTCGCATTTGTTATTGGTGTGTCCAAACTTAATTCACTCAAGAATATAATGCTTTTCAAGGTATGTAACCGATACATCCAATGTTGACAGAGACGGTAATTCAACATCCTTGAAATTGAAAGTACATACATTCTTAAACATTACATGTTCCCTAGAATGAATCCTTAACATGGTAGAGTTGCATTGTTGGCTACTTTCTTGTGGTATGGTAAGTTGCAAGTTTAGGAAACTAAAAACTCTAAACGGCAACAGAATAGTAGTTGGAAGTGTATGCTTGTCATCAAAAGAATGAACTGAGGGTTCGCTATACTAATATGTTGAACAACTAGTTAGTGGTGAAAGTCTTGTGATTAATCACTGTATTGAAATGCTACCCCAAAATTTTTGTTGGTCAGAAATATGGCCTTGTCTTCTTAGAGACCCGGTGTTGGTAGTCAAATGCAGAGAATGTTCATACCTTTGATCAATGTTTAGTTAACTGGCTTTAAAATAAGTTTTTAATGGTTTTTTTTAGTGTTTTTTCGCTTGTTCAGTTTTTATTTTTATTGGATGTAAATATGTGAATTTTTTTGTAAACGTGTATTTTTTTGTAAGAAAATTTTGTAAAATTGAAAAAGGTTTATACACACCAAACAATAAAGAAATAATAATACTAATATCTTCAATATACAAATGTCTCTCTTGATATATATTTCTCATACTGATCCCTTCTGACAATCTCTTGTGGTTTTATCCAGAAGCTATTGTAGCTCCACCCAACTGTTCTTGGCTTCTGCTTTCTCAACAAGGTTATACTTCCAACAGTTCACCTTGAGCTATTCTCTCACCCTGTTCCCTTTTATTTTATGTCTCTTAAATTCTTGATATCCAAGCTTTCTGAGGTGGGTTATGTCTATCTGAATCAGAGATACCCCTCTCCCGGGGTTCCTCTATGGATTCCTTTTCTGATTATTTAGTTCACTTTGGAGTGTTCTCCCCATTCTTCAACTATTATTTCTGTTGGCTTTTCCCACTTTTTCAGGGTATTCGTTTCCACTTTCTCGGTTTCACATTCAACCTTATTCATCACGTGTTTTACCCTTTCCTCATATGTCCAGTGATTTTGGTTCACTGTTCGAATGTCACCCTCATAGCTTTCCCCAATTCCTCGCTTCATAACACATTGTCTCGGTGACCTCCGGCTTCTCCCGTTCACCCCGGTACCTTCGTTCTTCAAGGGTGACATTGCAGGGCTTGGCACTTGTGTGGGTAAATTGCCTCACCTTCTTCCTTCCAGGTCTTGGGCTTCGCATTCGTTCTCAGCGTCTCTGAGGTCAGTGGACGCTGGCGGATAGGAGCTTTCAGCGATCCCGGCTGCCCTGGTCTCAGCGTTGTGAGACGGTTGACTTGCCTACTATGGTACTGCCATGGTCACTGCACCATGTTGGGCGGTTCTTCTCACCCTATCCTCCCAACTGTTTCTCCGTTGTCTGCCTTGCCAGGTCTCCAAATCTTAGACTGGTGTTCTCCAACCCTTGAATTGCCACAGGCTCCACAACTTCTCTCAGTTCTGCCTCTCCAAGGAGTAATTACATCAGGGGGCTTTCCCTGTGCACCGTACTCTCTAATCTACTCATCCCACTTACATTCAAATCTCACCTTAAAGAGATGTTCCGTTTCACTGCAGATGGGGCGTTTGATACATTTCCTGCAGCCAAATAGGAGGAGGACACGGTATTCATAATAGAAGCCAGTCCCACATATGCAGAAAAAGTGGTTGCCCTAGGGAGTTCCTCATGGGAATGAGAGTCCTTGTCCCCTAAGGGGGAGTCACTCCCAGTTAGGTCCCACTTGCCCAGACCCCTAGGGAGGGTCTTGTGGATTGGGCTCATCTCCCTAGCCTCCAAGGGTGTGGCTCCCCCTTGGGGAGAAGAGATAAATACCCTTGATTCGTCACAGTGGAAAGGAGTGGAGAGGTTCAAATGAAGCTCCATCAAAATTGTTAGTACCAAGTTCGGATTCCCAAGCCGGGAATATGAAAGGGACCGGTGGGAGAATATTTATCCGTCTCTTGAGGAACTGAATCACAATGTGCATTTTAAAATAAGAACCCTATTCTAGCGTGCGTTTAGGTAACCACCAGGTGACCCTTGACAGTAGCCACCTGGAGCCACTGATGGGCTATATGCCGCAACTAAGGAACAAGTACTTTTCTGTAACTGTTGTTCTCCAGCATGGGTCTGGCATGGATTCACATGCTCATGAATATTCCCCGTCAGGCTGGGAATCCTCGGTAAAGATAAAATCAGTTTCAGTTTTGTTTCTGAACTGTCTTTCTACTAGTAACCAATCTCTGGTCTCTGGGTCATACTGCCCCCAGCCAATGACTGCCCTCTACCTAAGACCCTCCTCTGGCAGCCATCTTCAGATTTGGTAGCACGGAAAGTGGCAGTAGGACCAAGTGAAGAGCTGCAAAGGGGTAGGAGGGAGGGTTTGCATGTGAATCCATGCCAGACCCATGCTGGAGAACAACAGTTCCAGGTAAGTAACTTGTTCCTTCTTCAGCATGGGGTCTGGCATGGATTCACATGCTCGTGAATATAAGAATACATAGCAGTACACATGCACAACCACGGGAGGTGGCAAGGCTCAACATTAAGCATTTCATCAACTCAACATTAAGCAACTCTTACCTCCTCACAAGGCCCACCTTCAGGCGAACAGGTTGCGCAGCACTGCCTGGCCGACCCTGGACTCCTCCCTGGAATCCCGGTCGACGCAGTAGAATCTCATGAAGGTGTGCGTCGACCTCCACGTAGCAGCCCTGCAGATGTCCAGCAGGGGTACGCCAGACAAGAACGCCGTGGTAGCAGCTATCGCTCTGGTCGAGTGGGACGGCCGGGCAACGGTCGGTTTGCCAACCGGTGACAGTGCATGATGCAGCCAGAGAGCCATCTGGAAATGGAAGCCTTCGAGAGGGCCTTCCCTTGGTTCACAGGTCCAAAGTTCACAAACAGTTGTGATGTCTTCCGAAGGGTCTTCGTGCGATCAACGTAGAACTTTAGCGCTCTAGCTACATCCAGCAAGTGCAAAGTCCTTTCAGCCGGCGACGAAGGCGACGGGAAGAAAGGAGGTAACAGCAAGGGCTCATTGAGATGGAAGTCCGACGGCACCTTGGGCATAAAGGAGGGGTGCGTCCTCAGCACGACCCTCATCTCGTTGCAAGTCAGGTATGGAGGTTTACAGGAGAGGGCCTGGATCTCTCCCACTCATCATGCAAAGGTGATAGCCACAAGAAACGAAGTCTTCCACGAGAGGAACTTCAATGGTGCCGAATGCAGAGGCTCGAATGGTGGCCCCATGAGCCTGCTCAGCACCACGCTGAGCTCCCACGCCAGGGCTGGGGCCTTCACCGGCAGAAATGATTGGAACAATCCTTTCATAAACTCCTTCACCAGACGATGGGACCACAGAGATGATCGTCCTGGAGTTCTGGTGTAGCGGGAGATCGCCGCTAAATATATCTTGGCGGCGTGGGCTAGCCCCGCCTTGGCCAGCGACAGTAGGTACGGCAGCACCGGGGGGCGTAATCCGTAGAGGGTTAATCTTCTGTGCACGGCACCAGACAGAGAACCTCTTCCACTTATGTCCAAAGCACTTGAATGTCAAGGACGCCCTGGCCTTTGCAAGCACCTCCTTGCAGTCCGCCGGGATATCGTACCCTCCAAACTCTAGTGCTGCAGGAGCCAGGCCTGCAAGTTCAGCGACCCCAGGTCATGGTGGGGGATGGCGCCTCCTTCTCTGGCAAGGAGATCCGTGTCCGTCGGCAGTTTGACTGGGGGGGGGGGGGGGGCGCCGACATGTCCAGAAGGTCGGGAACCAGATCTGTCTCGGCCACGCCGGTGCAACGAGGATCATCCTGCACCGGGACCGTCTGAGTTGGTTGATGAGTCGCAACGGCAACAGTGGGAACGCATACAGGAACAGGCTGTCCCAGCAGAATGAGAAGGCATCGCCCATGCTAACCGGGTGGGGAAACCTGCTGGCAAACCTCCGACACTTGGTGTTCGTCGCTGTCGCGAATAGATCGATCTGGGGATTGCCCCATCGTTGGAAAAGCAGATCCACTTGATCCTGTCGTAGTTCCCACTCGTGGCACGAGCGCAGCTCCCTGCTGAGTGAGTCAGCAATGGTGTTCTTTATTCCTGCCAGGTGGAAGGGTACCAGAAACATCCCTTGGGCGACGGCCCAGTGCTACAGATCCTGAGCCTCCTTGGATAGGGCTGGGGATCTGGTACCTCCCTGCTTCCGGATGTAGGAACATCGTGGTGGTGGTGTTGGTGAAGATCCTCACCATCTTGCCCTTGAGGGATGGAAGGAATGACCTTAGGGCCCAGAACACGGCCCAGAGCTCCAGTACGTTGATATGGAGATACCTCTCCTCCGGGAGCCAAAGGCCTCTTGCGTGGAGATCTCCGGTGTGCGCTCCCCATCCCTCCAGGGAGGCGTCCGTTGTCACCGTCTCCTGATGTGCCGGGGTCTGGAAGTCCATACCCGCCACCAGATGCGCGCGGGTGCCTCACCACCAGATCGCTTGGCAGAGGTCTCGTTGAGCGAGATCCTGTTTTCGATGTTGCCCGCCGCTTGCATCCAACGGGCGTCAAGGAACTCTTGCAGTGGCCGCATTCACAGTCTGCACAGGCACACTAGGAAGATGCACGAGGACATCATGCCGAGAAGGGACTTGATGGACCTCACCCTGGCCACGTTCATGGTCAACAGCCGCTGCATCTTTCCCATGATGGCCTTACGTCCTTTCCTCCGACGGGGAGGCCAGTCGTGCTGTGAAAGGGGAGAACTGGATCTTTTTGAGGACCTCTGACAATTATATCCGTCATGTCATCCTGTTCAAAAACGGGTGAAGTGTTACCCCAACCCATATACTCAATTACTCTGGTCATAAGACTCCTGTACCCAGCGTCTGCATGCTCTGCAGGATCAGGTCTGGCAAACACTAATTCTGGGGAGGTGTCAATTCCATTGGCAGAATGTAGAGTGTCACTCAGGTGTCTCATTTTATATTCTTGATCAATGAGTTCCTCAGGCACTTGCTTTGTGCCATATGAAACTCCAAAAGGAGTAACCTTGTCTTCCTCTGAGCCATATTCCTCATAAATTGAGGCCATGGACTTAAAGTCTGATCTGGGCAACGGAGTGAATCTTCTTTCCTCCTCTAACATACAGGTCGAAGGAATAGAGAAATCCTTTGAAGTTGTCGAAGGAATCTTCGATGACTTCGAAGATGACTTCGACACGGGCGTCGAGGCTGTTTTTGGTGTCGATGCCGAAACGGTCGACGCCGACTTATGTTTTTTATATGGCACCGGAGAGGTGCTCGACTCTCGAAGAGTCCTCAACGACTTGGCGTCGACTCGAGTTTTTCGAGTATCCTTGACGCCATCGGTTTTTACCATGGTGGTCTTGGACTTCTCTTTGTCGTCCAATAGAGCAACTTTAGGGGTATGGCTTTTCCGAGGTTCATTTCAGGGTGTCGGGGCCGCATTCTCGAATACCTCCATCTTTTAACAAAATTCTTCCCATTTTTTGGGAGAAAACGATTTTGTCGGACATCAAATTTCTTCGGTCGACTCTGAAGATAATGAGGGAGATCTACGTCTCCGCTTGATTTTTTTGGACGAGGAAGAAGAGTGTCTCGATCTACTCCTAGATCGAGATCTCTTGGAGTGCCTACGGTGATCCGATTCCTTTGAATCAGTCGCTTTCTTATGGTTTTTGGACGTAGCCTTCTTAGAGGCTTCCCTCCCCACCGACAGTTTACCTCTCCTCTCACGAAGAGCTTTCTCGGTCATGGATTGGCAGGAACCACAGTCGGCGGTCCGGTGACTGGAACCGAGACACCAGAGACAAACCTGGTGAGGATCCGTGATCGACATTTTTGAGCCACAGTCTACGCACTTCTTGAACCCAGTCTTGGGTGTCGAAGGAGTCGAAGATGACGACATTTTCTTCACCGAAAATCTCAAGCGCCCGTTCTCGATAGCAAAGCAATCGGAAAAACGGAACTGAAGCAACGGGCGCGGCTCGAGCTATTTATACCATCGGTGACATCAACATAGTACGGAGTCCATCGAGGGACAATCGACGGCACGACCTCGAGCACAGCATTTTTTTTCCGAAGCAGCAAAGCTGGAGATAACGAATTATCATAAAATGAGGAATACGTGGGAGGACACAATCCATTCGAAAGGGTAGGGCTGCTTAATAGCAGCACCTAAAGATTTGGTTGAAGCCTTCGAGATGTGCAGCCTCAAGGCTTTCATCAGCCTTGCTGCCAAAAAGGTAAGACCCGTCAAAAGGCATGTAAAAGGAGTCTACCCAGCAAATCCAGACTTCCTTAACCACGCAAATCTGCGAATTACGGTGCTTGCTGCCATGGCTATGCTGATGCAGTCAGCAGAATCCAGACCCGATTGAAGAGACTTCGCACATGGCTTCCTTGCCATTCTTAATTATGGCAAAGAAACTGTCTCTTTCCTCCCCTTTGGGAATATGCTCAGCTGCCATAGAAATGTAGTTCCATAGGGTGCATGAAAACTTTGCCAAGGCACATGTGGAGTTGGCTGATTGAAGAGCCATGCTCTCAGCAGAAAATACCTTTCTTGACCAGGCATCTACCCCTTTATCATCCCTATCCATTGGGATGGTCAGATATGCTGCCTGTTTTTATGTAACGGTTACTGCCTGCACCACCAGACTTTCTGGCACTTACTCTCTTCTGAAGAGCAATGTGAAAAGCTAAAATGGGATCCTTTTGAGGACCTTCATCAAGGATGTCTGTAAAGTCATCCTGTTTGAAAGGGAGGGCAGGTCTGCTCCATCCCAGGTAATCCACTACCCAGGTCATCAACTGCCTGTAAGAGGCATCTGCATGCTCATCTGACTCAGGCTTTCCAAATTCTAATTACGGTGAAGTGTCCACTCCACTGGCTTTCTACAAATTTTCATATAGATCTTTCGGTCTGGACTCCTCTGAAATTACTATCAGGAAATTTGGAGCGCCATACTGTAAAACAAAGGGTGCATCATTAACAGATAGCTTGATGTCCTCATAAATAGAGCTCAGCGATTTAAAGAAATCCTTTCTTGGTAAAGGAGTGAATGTATTTTCAGGTAAAGATGTCGAAGGCTTTTACCATTACGAGCCTGATGCCCCAGCAGTCGTCAATGTCTTAGAAGATGTTTTTTACTTCGATGGCATTGATGGGCCTGCTGGTGTCGATGGTACAGCTGGCGTTGATGGCGCCAACTACCTCAAGCTGTCTTTCGATTTATGACTCAAAGGACCCCTCGATTTCTCATCTTGTCGAGACCTCGACGGCTCTCAAAGTGGATCTGCCCTTCGCCCCGGGCTCGAGTACGCGCAGGATTTGGCTCAAGCCTGTTCCTTACTGGCTTTAGAAGGCGCGGTAGGAGCATTGCTTGTCGAGGGTTTCTGGCTCTCAAATATTTTAAGCATTTCTAGCCTGAATGCTTCCCACTCGGCAGGAGTAGAGGCCTTAGTGGGATAGGATATAGGTCTCTCAGGAGAGGAGTCGGACGAGGACATCGAAGTAGCTACTCCTTTACCTGGACCTTTTTTGCCTTCTTTCTTCCAGGAGAGCCGCCTCTCGCATCGCCAGAAGCTTTCTTAGGGAATCTACCAACCGCCAATTTCCCCTTACGCCCTTCAGAGCTTTTCCGCTCATCGATTGACACTTTGAACAGGCCGAGGTCTTGTTCTCCACACCGAGATGCCATAAGCATACTCTATGCGGATCGGTCAGTGAGATTTTGGCGTTGCAGTCTTGACACTTTTTAAACAGGCTCTTCGGAGTTGTCTGTGTCGAAGACATTTTTGTATATTTCCCAAGCATTTACTGAAGCGCGCCGTAGTTCTCGAAGTGTAAGCTTTCTCAGAAAAAACGACCTGATGCCAACGGGCGCTGCACATGCTATATATGCCTTCGATGACATCCTGGAGACGGAGGACCTCGAGGGACATCGAGCGGACAGCACAACGCACAGCGCCCTCTCCCGAAATAACTTTTTCCAAAGCAGCTGAAGCTGGATATTACCTACCAAAGATGAGGAATACGTGGGAGACAACAATCCATGCGAAGTCGAGTGGTGAGAGATTTGGGTTTATCGGTTGAGGTTGAGCTGCATGGTAGTTCTAATCTGAAGGATCACATGGGTATTGCAGAACTGGAGGCATTATCCAAAGGGAAACGAGAGCAACGTAAAAGCCATCGAAGTTTGATGGAGAAGGCCTGCAGAGGAGACAGTTCTATGTGATCACCAATCAAAATCCTGCAGTCGAAAAAGCTGTTTAATAAAAATGCATTTTTGAATGCATTTATAAACAGGGTTGGGGGGAAACCCCCCGCAACCCATCAATACTCTCTTTACATTATATTACTTGAACCCATCCTCCACATATAAATGTGTTTAAAAGTGCATTTTTATTTTAAATACTCATTTTTGCCACAGGATTTCTGCTGCAACCTCATCACTGGATATGGAGGAGATAAGGCTTTAGTAGGGAGGGTTTTACCTCAGCAGGTATGGGGCCAGGGAAACTGATTAAATTTGTATTTGGAGGACGGGTGAAAGGAGTCTCGATAAGGGATTGCTTGGAGAAGAGGGGTCAATAGTGAGATTAAATGGGGAAGAGAAAAAAATTAGGTCATGGACGTATGCTGCTGCTGCCGTAATGATCTGGGAGCCAGCCTGAAGCACATGTTTTTCAGCTGCCCAAAGGTGCACGGGCTTTGGGATGGAGATCCAGAAAATCAGAGCTCCATCTATATACACAAAAGTTGTCTCGACCACCACTCAATTCTAGTCAATTATTTATCATTGGATGGGAGGAGGATTGTCTGTTAAGGAACATGAGCCGCTAGTAGTTCGCTCTAGACTGAGAAGCTGGCCAACCTGGCACAAGTCGGATGGATTGGTTTTAATATACAGATTAGGGACCTATGGATTTGATAGGCTATGGAAAAAGTTCCAGTTTCTTTACATCTAGTTTCAGGAACCACATGACAGAATATTGTCTGGTGACTGACTCAATGCCTCTACATGACCCTCATTTTCAGCACTCCCCAACGGACCATCTTACTGCTCTAACACTCATTCCACGTCTTCACCAACCCTTTCAATTACTTACTCCTATCCTCACTCTGGACCTCCTTCCACTCCCCCAACGCCAGGACTCTCACACTTGACCTCTTATGGTTGTCCACTCTACTACTGGATGCAGGTATGAATCCCCTGATAACCTTGCCTGAACAGGAGGTAGGCGAAGCCTTCTATTCTGTCACTTAACCTTTTATGTAAACACTTGCCCGACATGGCTATCCTTTCGCCATTTCCAGGGATGTACACCCTACATGTATAATGCAGATATGTCCAATGTTTGTTTGAATTATTTTTAAGAGTTTCTTGCATGGGAGTTGGAAGGTTGTGGAGGCAGGCCAGGAAGGGGTTAGACAGGAGAAAGTTCAGACAATGGATTGGGAGGCTGAAGGACCAGATGAGAGCCATTATGTTTTTTGTGGGGATGGAGTGAAGGAGAAGGTTGATTTCAGAGAATAGAGAGTGGAGGGGCGGGGCCTGCCGAGAAATAAGATGAGGGGAGTAGATTGATTGATATTTTATCAATTGAGAAGCTGGATAGCTGTAAGCTTGAAGGATCATGGAAGAAGTTGGATGGAAGAAAGGATGAGGGGGAGGGAGAGGGAGATTAAGCCTGCTGATCATAAGGCCAACCACCCCCCTTCCCCTGTTGATCATCTGGTAGGGGGTGGGCACAGGGTAAAGAGTCAGAGGGCAGAGCAGCTGGGGAGGCAGTGTCATGGTGGTTAATCTAAATGTGTTATTGCCATGCCAAAAAACTTTGGACTGCAGGAGTCAAGTGGACAGGGAGGAAGGAGGGTTTTTATTTTGCAAAATGATGGGCCGCTTCAGAGTCTGCGAGTCATGGTAGCGTGGGATGATGGGTGTGTTGGGGGGGGGGGGTAGAATAAGGAGGGATAGATTATATTGTAGGCGGATTGGAGGCCCAGTATCCTCTTGTGGTTAAAATCAAAGACGGGGATGGGACAGATGAAGGGGATAAGGGAGGATGTTGTTTGTAAAAGGGGACCTGGAGACATTGAGATATTAGTAGGGAGAAGGTAGGGAGCTAGCAACTATGTAGAACTTCAACCAATTGATTGACAGGACGGACAGTAAACCAGTGGTGCTCTAGGCAGATTAGTGAGACAGCTAGACACACATCGGTGGTGGAGCTAGCGAACAGGAGACATAATTGCATAGTGTAAGAAATCAGAGGGTGTCTTGCCTGCTAGTTCCCATCGGTCTCTCGGTCTCTCGGTCTCTCTCTCGGTCTCTCTCTCTCTCTCTCTCTCTCTCTCTCTCTCTCTCTCTCTCTCTCTCTCTCTCTCTCTCGTGGCCAGGGCACCGCCATCGCCTTTGGGCCCAGACCCTCGGGGGTCGACCAGTGTGAGGATCATCTAGGTGAGGGGTCTTTGGAAAGTGGGGGTGGGGCAGCCGATGGTGAGACGCAGTATTCCAGCATCTTTTATGTTCATCTACCCCATCCTGTCCCCCCCCCCCCCCTCCTCCTCGTTTACACAAACACTGGGCCGAGGAAGAGGGTGACAGAGTAACCAGTTGAACTCTCTCACATCCTATTGGACAAGTCCCGTTAAGCGGGTCAGGCACTTTACACTAAGTGCATATACCCGATACCAGATAGCTCTCCTCACACGAATAAAAAGCAACCACTAAAGACGGACTCTGAGCAAGGCGGAACACGAGTACGAGCAGAACTTCCGGGACGAAGGCACACCTACTGGCACAGAACAACGGACTAAGGGACGAAAACAGCGGGCCGAAAACCCCAAGGGTTCCCTACTGGAGGTCGTTGCCTCTGACAAACCGCGAAAGACACGTGGAGAAGGACAGATTGCACAAGTGAATAATGCATTGTGTTTCAAGGATGCCAGCGACCCTCCTGGGTGAACGGCAGGATTGGGGAGGTGAGGCCAAGCCTGTGGTAGTAACCTTGACTTGTGAATTGGAAATAGCAAAACAAGAAAGACGCACACAGCCGGCAAGTTGGCAAGCGACCCGAGAGACCGGTGTGTGTTAAAGCAAATGAAAGAGCAACATTAGATCGCAAGTGAAGGATGCACACATCTGGGTGAGGCATGAAGAAAGGCAGACCTGTGAATGAACTTTGAAGTAAAGACAGCTGTGAGATCAGCGATACAAAGTAACAGAGTGGTCTGGTGAAAGAAAGTAGTCCAATCGAAAGTCTCAGTGAAAGGTACATTGTTTGATGCATTAAATTGAATGAACAGCGAAATTTAAGTAAGCAAGAGTAAACGTGAACTTTGATTTGAATCGGTCCTGTGGTGGTCTGTAGAGCGAACCACGCATATTCGAAAGACTTCGACATCCGAAAGTGGTCCGAGAACGATTGTGGGAGACCCCATGTATAATAACCTTGGGGAAGGGAGTCCCCTTGCAAGTTTGTGTTGCACTCTGATGTGAGGGGTCTGAGCCCAACAGAGTGGTACCTACGTGAACTGTGCGGTGAACGGTCTGAGCCCGGCAGAGGGGGACCTTTGTGAACTTTGTATGCAAGTACAATTTTGAAAGTCGAGAAAATATACTTTAACGTGGAAGGCCAGGTGGGCCTCAATACGCGGTTTGGAACTGCTTATAGTGTTGGAAACGGAGCCAGAGCGTGCCATCCGGCCTACAGAGCCAGCCTTACTCTGAGGTGTAACGTGAGGAGGAGGAGAGCTGGTTCAACTGCATTTATTCTTTTGAACACAGAGGTTTCCTTTGCATACATTTCCCCTTTATACACTTTTTGTACAATAAATAGGGCAGGCATTAGGTTTTGTTAGCATAGTCCATATTGATTTGATGGACTCCACTAGGACTGTTTTTTTCATTGTTTGATGGTCAAGACTACTCTAGTCTTAGTTATAGGGCAAAGTAGGAGTTTCTCCAGCCCCAACATTTGCAATGAAGGTTTCACAAATTGCATCCATTGTGTCAGTGTCACACTTGTGATACAATACCTCCCCTACAATAGGTAGAGGCTTGTGGCAAGGCAGCAGAGGCAGGTGGATTGGATGGGGGTTGCTGTTTTTACCTGGTATTGGCATGGGACGAATAGGATGAGCAAGCCAACCGGGTGAGACCTTTTGCCAACTGCCCTTCACCAGGCCGCCCTGGGAGGATAGGTGAGGTGGGAAGCCCCGTCATGTGGAGATGTGCATATGTATTGTGTAAACCAGGAACTAAACATATATATGCATAATGTTGTAATACATTGGATAAATTGCAGAAGCAATATTCAATTATTTTAATTTTGAATTAAATCAACTTATTCATAACAAACAGCATAGTAATAATCACCAGCATACTTATACATAATACAATTTCATAATGTATTTAGTCAAAGTATCACAAACTTTCTACATTTCATCTATATATTATCATGTGCAAATTCTCTTTCAACAAACAATACATTATCTGAAGATGTGTCTATTAAACGGTCATCTTATCAAAACAGTCCTTTTGTTCTAGGTGACGGGGAAGTTGTGGTGCTTAGCCCTCGACTCTCACATTTCTTCAGAATATTTCAATCTAGTTATTGCCTGATTGGTCATTTCCAAACTAAACATTACGCATCTTCAGGTGCAATCCACTGTTTGTTCGCATCTGAAAGTGTATAGATGAAATAGAGAATGTTTTTGTGATACTTCGACTGAAGGCATTATGAGATGGTATACGTATGTTGGTCATTATTGTTATGCTGCTTGTTAAGAATAAACAGATTAATTCAAGATTAAATATATGAATATTACAGCTGTGATTTATCCCATGTGTAACAACGTTCTGCATGTATATATGTGCAGATGTGTGCCACAAATACGGAATCACATCTTGAGCCAACCAGGCAGACTACTCAGTGGTGCCAGCAGGATGGAGACTGGTGAGAGCAGGCATTACGCATTCGACATCCTGGAATACTGTTCACACATTTCACGTCACTAACACCCAGTTTCATTGCGACATGCAAAAACTAGGCTTTCTTTTTCTAACAAAAAATAGTTTGTGGATGAGTTCAATGAGAGGGAACAGGGATTTCTTCTAACTTTGCTTTTTGTGTCTCAATCTTTTGAGTACTCTACCCCTCTCACAAACCACCTTGCCTCTCCCCTCCCCCTCCTGAAAAATTAGGATGTATATGGATACATATCAGAGGGCCAAAATGAGACCATGGGTGGTGGTTTATTAATGGATATTCGCTGTAGATTTTGTTGTGGTGGGCTACTTTGTGTCAACATTTTGGCATGGGGGATAACAGGATGGTGAATAAATTGCATACACGTTTAGCTGTTGCCTGTTTTTAATGATGTGCACTTAACTGGTTACTGGCTGGTCTGTCAATCTTTAGGTTATCCTTTATTCTTGAGAGGGGATTTAGAGTCTCGAACTGGCAGATGAAGGGAAACGGCTATATTCAGTTGGGGTTCTGTTTTTGAACTGCATAATCTCATGACATTTTGGCCACCAAGGATTTATCAGAGGCAAACAAGAGGCCTGGACACGCCGACCACCAGTGCAGAAAGCATTTTCATTCAATGAGAACAGCCTTTTGTTATGTGGGCATCTGGAACACTTTTGCCTGCTCATCGACAGCAAGGTAGGGTAGGACAGATAATACTGCGCCTCCATTCTGCCAAACCTCAGAGGGCTGGGGCCTCGTGGGTAACCCACCAAAGAAAGTAGCATAGCCCAGGGGTGGGCGTCATCTCTCCGCAAGTGTTCATCAAGATCTAAGCATTATTCATAAGGCGAGGCAACCGGAGCGATCAAATGTCAGTGCGACGAATTAGCAATTCTGGATCCAGGACGCAGACCCAAGTTTCAGGAACTGAAGAGTAAATCCCAGAGGCAAAACATGTTTAATTAAAGCAAAGCGTGGCGGTTAAATGTTAAAAGAATTGGTTTGAGAATGGGGGAGGCTCTGCGAATGTGGAGCGATCATTGATCATGTAACTAGAAGATACATTGCTTCCTGGTAGTAAAACCTGCCAAGTTATTCTCAAAGGCGGATACTAAAGAACAACACAGCGCAAAGGCAAATTATACAAAATAGCAGGAGGAAGGAGGGAGAAAAAAAGTTCTGCAAGGTGCTCCTTGTCCAGAGTTCGATGTTCCGTACCTGACCTAAATCACAAATTCCTGGGGATTCTGCCCCCAAGAGAAGTACCATTCAGTTCACTCGCACTCTCAGGGTTTTTTTAAGGGCCTGAGTACAGCTTAGGTTTTTTTCTGTTAAAACAGAATTAAAGTAGTGTCAACATGCCTCCTTGCTAATCTCCTGGCTCTGACCTACCACAATGCATGAAGGCAGAATGCCTTTTCCAACGACGATCTATCAGGTACTTCCTAGGACTGTCCCTACTCTATACAGTAAGGAACAAGTTACTTACCTGTAACTGTTGTTCTCCAGCATGGGTCTGGCATGGATTCACATGCTCATGAATATTCCCCGTCGTCAGGCTGGGAATCCTCGGTAAAGAAAAAAACAGTATCAGTTTCGTTTCTGATCTGTCTTTCGTAGTAGTAACCAATCACTGATCTCTGCGTCATACTGACCACAGCCAATGACTGCCCTCTACCTAAGCCCCGCCTCTGGCAGCCATCTTCAGATTTGGAAGCACGTGAAGTGGCAGTATGACCAAGTGAAGAGCCGCAGAGGGGTAGGAGGGAGGGTTTGCATGTGAATCCATGCCAGACCCATGCTGGAGAACAACAGTTACAGGTAAGTAACTTGTTCCTTCTCCAGCATGGGGTCTGGCATGGATTCACATGCTCATGAATAAAGAATACATAGCAGTACACACATGCACAACCACGGGAGGTGGCAAAGGCTCAACATTAAGCATTACATCAAACTCAACATTAAGCATCTTACCTCCTCACCAGGCTCACCTCAGGCGAACAGGTTGCGCAGCACTGCTTGGCCGACCCTGGACTCCTCCCTGGAATCCCGATCGACGCAGTAGAATTTCGTGAAGGTGTGCGTCGACCTCCACGTAGCAGCCCTGCAAATGTCCAGCAGGGACACACCAGAAAGGAACGCCGTGGTAGCTGCGATCGCTCTGGTGGAATGGGCTCTCGGGCGGCCAGGCAGCGGTCGGTTTGCCAACCGATGACAGTACATGATACAGCCGGAGAGCCATCTGGAAATGGAAGCCTTCGAGAGAGCCTTCCCCTGATTGACAGGTCCAAAGTTCACAAAGAGTTGTGACGTCTTCCGAAAACACTTTGTGCGGTCCACGTAGAACTTCAGCGCTCTAGCCACATCCAGCGAGTGCAAAGTCCTCTCAGCCGGCGACGAAGGCGACGGGAAGAACACAGGTAACACCAAGGGTTCGTTGAGATGGAAGTCCGACGGCACCTTGGGCATGAAGGAGGGGTGCGTCCTGAGCACCACCCTTGTGTCGTGAAAAGTCAAGTATGGGGCCTTGCAGGAAAGGGCCTGGATCTCTCCCACCCGTCGTGCGGAGGTGATGGCCACAAGAAACGCTGTTTTCCACGACAGGAATTTCAACGGGGCCTAGTGCAGAGGCTCGAACGGAGGTCCCATGAGCTTGGTCAGCACCACGTTGAGCTCCCACGCCGGTGCCGGAGCCTTCACCGGCGGGAACGATCTGAACAGTCCCTTCATGAACTCTTTCACCAGACGATGAGACCACAAGGACGTCCGCCCCGTGGTTCTGGTGTATCGGGAGATCGCAGCAAGATGAATCTTGATGGACGCGTGTGCCAGTCCAGCTTTGGCCAGCGTCAACAGGTACGGCAGTAGTTGGGGAGCCGTAATCCTTAGAGGATTAATCTTCTGTGCGTGGCACCAGACAGAGAACCTCTTCCATTTGTGTCCGTAGCATTTAAGAGTCGAGGACGCCCTGGCCTTTGCAAGAACCTCTCTGCAGTCGGCCGGTATGTCGTATCCTCCAAACTCTAACGCTGCAGGAGCCAGGCCTGCAAGTTCAGCGACTTCGGGTCGTGGTGGAGGATGGCGCCTCCTTCCCTGGAGAGCATATCCGCGTCCACTGGCAGCTTGATTGACGGGGACGCTGACAAGTCCAGAAGGTCCGGGAACCATATCTGCCTCAGCCACGAAGGTGCGACGAGGATCATCCTGCACCGTGACCTCTTGAGCTGGTTGATGACCCGGATCAGCAGTGGCAATGGAGGGAACGTGTATAGGAACAGGCCCTCCCAGGGGGAACGAGAAAGCATCACCCATGCTCCTCGGCTGGGGAAACCTGCTGGCGAACCTCCGGCCCTTGGAGTTCGACGCCGTCGCGAACAGGTCGATCTGGGGTGTGCCCCACCGTCGGAAGAGGCGATCCACTAGATCCTGCCGTAGTTCCCACTCGTGGCACGAGCGCAGCTCCCTGCTGAGTGAGTCGGCGATAGTGTTTTTTATCCCTGCCAGATGAAACGGCACCAGAAACATCCTTTGGGCGACGGCCCAATGCCACAGGTCCTGCGCCTCCTTGGACAGTGCTGGGGACCTGGTTCCGCCCTGTTTCCGGATGTAAAACATGGTGGTGGTGTTGTCGGTGAAGATCCTCACCACCCTGCCCTTGAGGGACGGAAGGAAGGACCTGAGGGCCCAAAACACTGCACGGAGCTCCAGGACGTTGATATGGAGGAACTTCTCCGTCGGGAGCCAAAGGCCTCTCGCGTGCAGTTTTTCGGTGTGCGCTCCCCACCCTTCCAGGGAGGCATCCGTGGTCACTGTCGCCTGGTGGCCTGGGGTCTGGGAAGTCCATGCCCGCCGTCAGATGCGCGCGGGTGCCCCACCACCGGATCGCTCGTCGGAAACTCTCGTCGAGTGTGATCCTCTCCTCGAAGCTGCCCGTCGTTTGGATCCAGCGCGCGTCCAGGAACTCCTGCAACGGGCGCATCCGGAGCCTGCACAGGGGAATGAGGTAGATGCAGGAAGACATCATTCCGAGGAGGGACTTGATGGACCTCACCTTGGCCGCGTCGGCAACCAACATCCGCTGTACCTTGCCCAGGATGACCCTGGTCCTTTCCTCCGACGGGGAGACCAGAAGGGACACTGTCGAGCTTCGCTCCGAGAAACAGTGCGTCTTGCGCGGGTACCAGGTGGGACTTGGCGTAGTTCACGGAGAATCCCAGGTCCGTGAGAAGCTGGACGGTCCTTGCCGTGTGCTCCACGGCGAGCTCCCTCGTCTTGGCTCGGATGAGCCAGTCGTCCAGGTAGGGGTAGACGTGGATCCCCTCTCGGCGCAGCTGCGCCGCCACTGGTGCGAGGCACTTGGTGAATACCCTGGGTGCCGACCGTAGTCCGAAGGGAAGGGCTCTGAACTGATAGTGACGCCCTTGGACCACGAACCTGAGAAATTTTCGGTGCCCCTTTAGGATGGGAATATGGAAGTAGGCATCCTCCAAATCCAACGACGACAGGAAGTCGCCCTCCTCCAGCTGACCCAAGACGTGCTGGAGGGTGACCATCCGGAACTTCTGTGCCTTGATGAACTTGTTCAGTCGTCGTAGGTCTAGGATGGGGCGCCATCCTCCCGTCTTCTTCTTCACGAGGAAGTATCTTGAGTAAACTCCGGAGCCCCGAAGCCTCTTTGGGACGAGTTCGATGGCGCCCTTCCTGAGCATCGCCTTTACCTCCAGGAGAAGCTGAGGGACGTGAAGCTCTTTCCTGGCCACAGGGGGGACGCGCGGGCACCTTCTTTGAAACTCGAGCGCGTGGCCCTGGGCTAGGGCGTCCAGCACCCAACGGTCGGTGGAGATGGACTCCCACACGCTGACTAAGCTCGCCAGCCGGCCTCCCACCGGGGTGCTTTGGTGGGGGCCCGACCCCACGGCCGGTTCAATCCTGCTTCGACGAGGCTTTGCCGCCTTGACCACCTTGGCGACGACAGCGGGGTCCGCCTGACTTGCCTCGTCCCCTGTAAGCTTCCTGAGACGACGAACGGGCCGCTTGACGGTAGGTGGAAAATCCGCCGCCGGAACCTTTGGAGGCGCCCTTGCCTCCGCCGCTCCGAAAGGGCGGCCGCCGTTGCTGGAGAACCCCGAGAGCCCGGGCCGTCTCCGTGTCCGCTTTAATGGCTTGAAGGGAATCGTCCACTGTTTTCCCAAACAGGTTGTTCCCATCGAACGGCATGTCCAGGACTCTGGTTTGTACGTCTTGACGGAAGTCAGTAGCCTTGAGCCATCCACGCCGTCTAAGGCACACGCCGTTGCCCAACTGGCGAAATCCAGTGTCGGCGATGTCCGTCGCAATCGTGATGGCGTGGTCCGACGCCACCTCACCTTCCTGCAAGATCTCCAGGGCCTCCGCCCTCTTGTCGTCCGGTAGGAAGTCCAGCAGGGGAGCCAGTTTGTACCACAGCTCCCTGTCGTAGCGGGCTACGATAGCCAAGGCGTTGGCCGCCATAATCGTCGTCGCTGCAGACGAGATGACTCTGCGCCCCATCGTGTCCAATTTCTTTCCCTCGCCGTCCGGCGGGTAAGTCGGCGTGGAGGCCGCACCCCCCCCGCTTTCTTCCTGGCCGCCGCGGAGACGACGGAGTCCGGGGTACTCTGTGCCCAGAGGCACAAGGGGGCCGTGTCCGGGACCCGGTACTTCTTCTCGTACCGGTCTCTTCTAGCTGGCGTCGTGGATGGGTTCTTGAGGAGGGCAAGGCCCTCATCCCAAATATCGTCCAGTAGAGGTACCGCGAGGACCGTCTGCCTCTTGGCCTCGCGCCGTTGATAAAGGAAACCTTCCTTCTTCTTCTCCTCCTCAGGGCAGAGCTGGAAGAGCTCGGATGCCCTGGCGATCATGGAGTGAAACGATTCAATCTCGTCGGGCGGGGAAGCCCGGGTGGGAGGTGACGACGGCAGATCCTCGTCATACACCTCGTCGTCCGTACCTGTCGCGGCCGTGTCAGTCCCCATATCATCCACTCGAGTCGTGGAGGGGGAGGAGGGCTGAACGGGGCGCGACGGCTGAAAAGGAGGTGGAGGGTGAATCCTTTTCTTGGGGGGAGGGCTGCCAGAAGGTCCAGGTTCTGGGTCCCCCGACGGGAGTGGCTCCTCCGCTGGTGGTAACGGTAGTCTCGTCCTTATCTCCGAGCATAAGGACTGTATAGCCAACAAAATGGCCGCCGAGTTGTCTTGCGGCGCTGGCAGAGGGGAGTCCGACGGGTGGTCAGGGGCCCCGTCAGCACCCTCGTCGTCTCCTGCGTCGGGATCCCTCCCGACGGGCTGGTCTTCTTCCACGCCAAGGCCGTGGCTTAAGACCTCGATCAGCTCTTCCTCAGAGGTTGAGGCCGAATCCACGACGACCTCCTGCCCCCCCCCTTCTTCTCCGCCGGAGGTTTCACGGGGGTCCTGTCGATGGGCATGAAAGAGGACTCCCTCCGCGGTGGCAGGGAGACTCTGAGCCCCGAGGTCGCCACCACTGGTGTAGCCTCCACAGACTGAGCCAGGGCCGCCGCGACTGTCTCGATAGAGGCCTTGGCCGGATGGATTAAGGCTTTCACCACCTTAGGTGCGCTCACCGCCTTCTCCTTGAGGGGGGGGGGGACACTGCCTCGCTCCCCCTCCGATGGGGCCTTCGAGCTCGACCGGGGCCTCTCCAGGAGCTTCGCCGGGTGCTCGGCCTTCCTCTTACCCGACCCAGAGCGTTGGCTCGTGGTTGATGGCGCCGGGGAGGGTGCGCCCTGCCTGGCGCCCGTAGAGCCCGACCGTTCGGCGCTCCCAGTGCCAGCGGACTCGCGGTGCTTGGCCTTGTGTTGGACCCCGGTCGCTGGGACGTCCTCAAAGGTCTTAGAAGACCGCTCGGATTTCTTCCTCTTCTTCTCGCCGGACGGGCTCTTCCCTTCCAGCCAGTTGGCGAGACGTTGATGGCGGTCTATCATGGTCCGCTCCGACATGTTGCCGCAAAACGCACAGTCCTTCTCCACGTGCGTCTTGTCCTCATGTAGGCAGTAAAGACAAAAGGAGTGTTCGTCTTCCTTAAAGACATTCTGCAGCTGGCATCCAGGGCAGACCCTGAACAGCTTTCCGGGCGTCGAGCTTCCCTTCTCCTGGGCCATGTCCGAGATGGGCCTGAGAAACTTCTGGAGTCCTCCAAAAGCGTAGCTCGACGAAATCTTCACCCTTGAGGGGCGTAGACGAATCCGACACGGGTCCCCGTTGATCGGATGGAGAGTCGGTGGAGCTTGAGGCTCTTTTGACCGAAAAAACGAAGTTTTTGAGAAAAAACGTGAAAAATTAGCACTAACGCTCGAGAGCAATAGCACAAGGATCCCAACACATGAACGTGCGGTAAAAATCTGAAGATGGCTGCCAGAGGCGGGGCTTAGGTAGAGGGCAGTCATTGGCTGTGGTCAGTATGACGCAGAGATCAGTGATTGGTTACTACTACGAAAGACAGATCAGAAACGAAACTGATACTGGTTTTTTCTTTACCCCAGCCTGACGACGGGGAATATTCATGAGCATGTGAATCCATGCCAGACCCCATGCTGGAGAATTAGTGTTCTACGGAGTCAGGGAATGCACCTTGCATGTATCCTGGTTAATTTGCTCTAGTGCCTACAAATCTCACCTCTCCCTATTCTTGTCTATCTCCCACTACTTGCCTCCCCCAACTCCTCACCACCTCCTCACCACCTCTAGCCTTGTACCCCTCTTCTCTGTCCCTCAGATGTCTCACTTGTTCTCTGCTCTGCCTCCACCCTTCAATGTTTACTCCTCCCTCCTCCTCACTACTACCCCCTCACCCTCTTCATTACTACCCCCTCACCCTCTTCATTACTACCCCCTCACCCTCTTCATTACTACCCCCTCACCCTCCTACCCCCTCTTCACTACTACTCCCCCACCCTCTTCACTACTACTCGCTCTCCCTCCTCCACAATAAAACTCCCTCCTACACAATAAAACCCCATCTGCCCACCTGCCACTCAGTCACCCTCCTCTCACCTAGTTACATTCACTTCACCGTCATTCCTTGCACTAAGTTACCTAACCACACTTGCCACTGTAATACGCACACTCACACTGCAGTACAACTTGCAATCACTAACACCTAATTTCTCCAGAAATTGCCTCTACAATCCGCTGCTCCTTCCTTCCTCCTGGTCACCACATGCATCTCCTCTGATCTCACACCCACAACTTCCTGTTTCCTGTCCCTCCTTTTATGTTTCCCCCCTCTTTCTGCCGTTGGTTAACTTCCCCTAACCAATCAATCCCTCACTATCCCTTGGGGGTGGTCAGATCAACAGAGCTGTTAAATGTCGGGTTGAAGACCCTTTTTTCTGTGTGAGCCCACCACAGAATACCGATGGTTGGCCCATGGCATTTAGTTCCTCAGGCCAGCTATGGGTCAGAGTCTAGGGAATTAATTGCTGGTGGCAGCGTCTTGATACCAGTGCTGGTAAGTGTTGAGTGGTTCTGCTCACCACCTTATGCTTCCTCTGGCGGTGCCCTTGCTCACCTCCGTCTCTCCTTCCTGGCAAGAGCTGATGGTAACACTAGGAGCAAGGGCTGCTGATTCGGACTCAGGTCCAAACTTCTAAAGATGTTAGGAGTGCGGGCGGTGCTGGAGGGTTACTTGCTCTCTGCCGATGATCACAGCGGATGTTCCTTTTGCTGACTCTGCAAGAAACAGTCTGGTGGCATGGTGCGAGACATGTGGAGCATGCTGGAAAGGGGGTGGGGGGGGTAGAAATTTCGACCCTCTGAAGCACAACCTCCCCGCCCGTCAAGTGAAGGACTGGCTCTGGATTGCTCCCTGGTAGGCCTCCGTCTGATAGGGGATCCCATCCCCTCTTAAAAAGGGCATTAGAACTTTGTACAATCGATGTTTGTGTACTGTGCTTCTGGTGTACAGTATCTGTTCGCAACCAATACTCATAGGTCACTTAAAGCAAAGCAGAAAATAAGGAATTTATTCCAGCTCACTGAGAAGAATGGGAGTTCCCCCTTCCATCATACAGTTTCACTTCACCTTAGAGATATAAATACGAATTCCATTGTAACCATCGCTCTACCCTCGGGTGCAGGATGCCACCCTCCACCTTACAATTTCTTTGTCACAGCAGGGAAAGGGGGTGGGGGGCAGGGGCCAAAGGAATGCACCTTTCATCACAGGATCAAGCCACACCATGAGGTAAGGGGTTAATTCCAACAGATTAGAACCGTCTACAACCTTTGGCTCTCCAGATATTTTGGACTGCAAATCAGTCTTAGCCAGCATGGTAAATTGTGAAGAGTCATAGAAGACATGGCCAAAACATTTGGAGAGCCAAAGGTTGCAGACCCCTGCACTAGAAGCATCCACTGAAAGGTGAAGAATGTGTCCCCCATTTGGAAGAGGGAGTCTGTCATATAGGGACACCCTGAGAGTAAGTGAAATGTCAAGGAGCATTTCACCGTACCTAGGGTTCTCAGGAAGAGGGATGGTTCCTTTGCTACTCAGTATGGCCAGTGGGTGCATGTCATACGAGTCCTCCCAGGAAAGGGTACCCCACACCAGAGTAGGGCTACATGGGAAGGTTGCTAAAAGCCTGGGAAGTTGCGCCTTCCGTCAAGCTGGGCAGTGGTCAAGAGGGGCAAGGAGGAGTGGTGGGGAGGGGGTTATGTTCCATTACTCCACTGGGGCTTGAAGAGCCCCTTTCATTCGGGCAAGAGCCTGTTGCCCACTCCCACTAGCACCTTTTATCTGGCAAATTCACCCCAATTCTTAATCAAAGCCCATGTCATGGGGGCAAGAACCTGGTCCCCTCCCCCACTAGCGCCCGTTATCTGGCACATTCAACCTTATTCATAACGAATAATGCTTCTGCTGGGTACATGGGAGTTTCTGCAAAGCAAGGACACCAACTCAAAAGTAAAATTCTCCATTTGCAAGGTATGGGAAGAGACAACTAAATGTACTGCTATTGCAAACTAGGAAAGCACTCTGGTATGCCAAACAGTACTCATTTCAATCCAGCCATTAGCCTTCAGTGGTATGGTACATTTAACATTTGTTTACGTCTTCAGGCTCAATGCCCACTCCTCACAATCCCTCCCCTCCCAAAGCATCCACCAGCATTCAAAGAGCCAGTCAACAGTGGTTTGCTATCATAGTGCCTTACATGAGCTACGGAGGGAAGGCATTCAGGTGGGCAATGTACACCTCAATATTAGTCTATATAGGAGGAGTCTTAAATAGTGAGGAAAAGTACGGCACAATAAACCGGAGATCTTTCACAAACGATAACCCTAGTTGTACTCCTAGTACTGTACTACTGTGGGCCACAGACCCATTCCTCCAAACGTTTGGAGGTTCTACGGGACAGGAACCATTGAGCAAGAAACACTTCTTAATGTAATTAAGGCGATGGTTGCTCACTGCGCATATGTGTGCATGTGTGCATGCAATCCGCCCATCCAGGTGCCATGCAAAGCCTTGCACCAACACTCCAGTCACCTGACTGATGATTAAATTGGCATAGGATGGAGGATGCATTTCGGAGGGAGAACTATGGACTAGAGGTACAGTAGTCACTATGGCGAGTAACATTTAATTACTCCCACGTTCTGTGCTATTTCAGTCATACTCTTGAACATTTACTAAAAGTAACCTGGAGAGGTGGAGAACATTACCTGAACCAACCAAATAAATTATGAAGCACTGCCTGGCAAAATCGGGCATCAGCATGAGAACCGACATCAATGTAGGAATGATTGTAAAATGCAGAGGTGGAGGACCAAGTAGCTATTTTACAATCAGCTGCCTGTAGACATGCCTTGGGAAGTCCACATAAATCGCCATGACCCTCACTGCATGGGCATGCAATCCTTTACAACATTACATCGATGGTATGAATTGTACGCACTGCACGTTACCTCAATTCTAGCTTTTCCCTCTTTCTGCATAGCCGACTTAAGGATTACAACAACAACAAAAAAAACATAGGCGTTGAGAAGTGTATTATAAAAATGCACCCGCCATCAGAGGGGTAGGCTGGGAGGGCGATGAGGAATTGGCAGGAGAAACATATATTAGAAAGACAATTACCAGCGGTAAGGAATTTGTTCTTCTAACGGACTGTGTCCTCCCACAGAATCCATCATCTCCCACAGCAGTTTCGTAGAAGCAGGTGGGACCAGTGGATTTTTCTTACTGGTTTTTATTGTGCAAAACAGCTTCCCCAAACCTAGCATCCTGACCAGACAAGATTTCCAGACAGTAATGCTGTGAAAAGGTGTGTATCGAAGACCAGGTTGTAGCATTGCAAATGACCTGCACTGGTACACATCTTTGCAGTGCGGAAGTCATTGCCACTCCTCTAGTTGAATGTGCCCTCAGCTTTTAAGGGGCATCTTTTCTAGCTATAGAATAACATTCTGAAATACACAGAATGATCCAATGTGACAAAGTTTGTTTAGTAACGGCCTGTCCTAGTCTGTGTCCAGATCAACCCACAAAGAGTTAACCATCTTGCTTGATTTTTGCCAACCTGGAAATGTAAACACTTGGAGCCCTTTTAGGGTCAAGTCTTTGCAACCTCTTCTTCCTTGGAGGGATGAGGAGGTGGATAAAATGCTGGCAAGGTAATCTTTTGTTTCAAATGGAAATCAGACACTACCTTTGGACGGAAGGAGGGACGAACCCTCAATACTAACTTTTCCTTGGAAAATATAGTGAAAAGAGGTTGCTGCAATGATGGATCTTCCAGACATGTAGGTTGGTGCAAGTTCCTTTTATTAAGATGTAACAGGATAGGAGCTCAGATAGGAGCAGAGCCCAGTGGGGACCCACTGGCACCCACCACACTGGCTTACATTCTCCAACTACCTGGAGTGGAACCAGCTTCAGAGCTACACATTCTAACTATACACTAAATATTCACTCAGTGACATCCATTTACTTATCCATGCAGGGAAAGCAGAGATAATACATCTCCCTCTTTTCAACAAACAATAACTACTTGAAGCAAGCACCAAAGAAGATCTAATGATCTAAAATCCAACTACATCGGACCATGCCAGCATAACAAAGCAACTTCCTACAGTAACTCAAACTCAGGGATCAAAGCACCTCCCGTCCAAGCCTGCCGCTCTCGGACCTTAGGCCTGCCACCCTCAAGCACTACCCGCCCCAACATTAGGCTCCTAACACAGCATACACAACCCTCACAAACAGTACAGAACACCTTTTACCTGATTCTACACCCCAAATCGCAAGCCAGTCACGCTCAAGCACATAACCATACATCAGGGCATAAATACACCAACCATGAGCCCTAATGGTAGGGCCAGGAATGGCCAACAAACCACCTTGACAGCTGCAAAGAATGGAAATTACCGAAATCCAGTTTTTTCGACCAACCACTCAATTACAACATGACACGAATGAAAACCATTCACCAACACGCATATCACAAGCAACTGGGGACACACACACACACACACACACACACACACACACACACACACACACACACCTCCCCCTATTGCACCAGAGGAAAACTAATAATGATGAGGGGGAAACTGAGCAAAGCTCCGTCATACAGGTGAGATGTACCACTCCACCAAAGAATCACACTAAATGTTCCGGGGGAAAACACCAAGTTCAAAACCCCATCCCAAGTACTGGCCATGTAGCCCAGAATCCAACAAAGTCATACTAAAAGAGTACGACAACAACTCAAACCAATTCTTTAAGTGGGCACATGGCACGTAAATGCTCTGTGCAACTACACTAGTTTGGCACAAGACTTTAAAATATTCCCTCCACAGGAGAGGAACCCACTCACTATCCACTGAGGCAAATTTGCCAACTTTCAATGTTACCCAAAATAAAAGGCCTTTAACTAAACACACAATGTCACCGAACTGTAGGATGGTTGGGAATGAGCAAAATCAAGGAAGAAACTTTCCAAGCAGGGCTCCAGACAATGGTCAGTAATTATAAAGAACCACACAGTACTGCTGACCCAACCATAATTGAAGACTAAACTGAGACTAGTCTTATGAAAATCCGAGGTGAACATCCATGCAGGAGATATACCATTCCTGCGCTGCCTGCATAAAATGCAGAAAAATACTCAGCAATTCCAATGGAAAATAAATACGAAAATAGACATGACAAAAGAGCTATGAGGGGGGGCGTGGCTAGCTGGCCATGTAGGAGGCTGAGGGACTCCAGAGCTCCTGACGATCTGGCATACATCCTGTGAAAACCTGCCTTCCCTGCTGCTTAATCCTGGCCCAAAAGATAGGATTGTGCAGGGGAAGGCAAGCGGCACGCAATGCGTGCAACTAGAAGTAAAACCGCATGCTGATGAAGAAGTTGTCCCAAACTCAAAACTTTTCGCGGACCCGGGGAGCACCATCTAAAATGCCACCGTGCCTCTTAAAGGCTCTGGGACCAGGGCGAGCCTTGCGAAAAAGAAACACGGACCCTGCAGCGAGTAACTCCTGCACTGGGAGTGCACTGCATGGTAGAAGTAGCGCACGCGGCAGCAGAAAGACGGCGCCAGGGACACTTTTTGCCCAGAATGACCCTGGAGAAGGAGGGGTGCTTGCGGCAGGCGGAGCCTTAGCAGAGGCGACTGATGCCGTCCACCCCCGGCGGTCAGATCCCCCATGCACCAACTACCCGGGAACGCACATACAAGTAATAGTGTGGGGCACAAACTGCCCGCTGCAAGTGCCCACTGAATCAGGGCACAGGACACTCGACAGGCTCTTGCCGTGTACAGTAGCTGCGGGTGACTTGGCACGGAGCTGACCCGAACGTAAACATTGCAGGCTGCGAGGAGGAAGAGGGACGTAGGGCAGTGCTGGCGGTGCACTCTCCCACGGGTGAGCCGCGGACTGCTCCGGTCTGAGACTTTGTGCGGAGCCCAGGTGTACCCCCCCCTGGGGAGCACTTGCGGCGTGCCCCTCACGAGGAGTGCGGGGGATTTGAGGCGCCGGGCGGATGCGTAGTCAAGCACGCACCGCCCAGCTCTTGGAGCAGCCCACAGCAGAGCGGGCAGGAACAAAGGCAGCAACAGAGAGGCTGGCCCTCAGCAGTTGCAACGCGGATGCCCATACAACAACACTAACAGGGTCAAATAGGGAGCGGACACGGGCAGGGAGCCACAACAATCCATGAAACAAGTAGACATACAACCCCTCAGATGTGAGCAGGACAAGTGGCACAACAGCGCTGGCTGCAGGTACGCAGGGGCTGGCACTGGGAGGCCCAGCTGGATCAAAACGCCTGGAGGCCATAACAGATCAATGAGGCCACAAAAGCAGCAGGGATCTGGGCGCTGAAGGACGCCCAGTGGTAATAAGATCTAGGCCACCAGGGCAAGGATCTTCAGACGGACAGACCTAGAGCCCATAAGGGTCGGAGCCCACCCCCGAAGACAAGGAAGTGGGAGGCCCCAACAAGACGCAAGCAGCCCGCACGGAGCACTGCACTGAACTGCCCCACATTGTAACACCGCCGGGACGGATACCAGCTGAAGCAAAAAGAGGTGGCGCAGGGGATCAAAATAGCCTGAGGCCACCCACTGCGGACGCTGCAATGAAGTGGGACTGACCTGATTGATAAGAGGTTGAAAGAGCCCAAAAGAGACCACTGCCCTGGGAGCAAACTACTGGGCTACCTCGAGACTGGGCCCCCCGACAGTGGCACACCGCAACGCCCGAACAGGGGTTCGTTCACCCGGTACAGCACTAGACATGGCGACCAAGCTCAACAAAACTAAAGGGAAATAGCCTACAATGGAGACTACGCCAAGACCCTGCAACCAACAGAGGGAGCCAGGAGCAAGGACAGAAGCGCTCAACAGGACGCATCACCAGCACGGGATGACCGACAGATCCTCCAAGCTATTGCAGATCTCAAGGCGGCGTGGGAAACAAAACTGGAAATCGCCATGACTACACTGAAGGCGGCGCTGGAATCCAAAATAGACGCAGTGCAAACAGACCTGAACCTCCTCAGACAAGATGCAAGGGCAATAGCGGACCGCACAGGAGAGCTGGAAAAAGTAGTAGGGGCCAACACAGAGGCTTGCGCCTCACACGCTTCAGAGATCCACGCATTGCGACAGCAGGTGGGCAACCTAGAGAGCAGAGCCGAAGAAGCGGAGGGAAGAGCGCGAAGGAACAACTTACACATTGTGGGGCTTCCCGAAGGAGTAGAGGGGGCGAACCCCATGGAGTACGTTGAATCCATGTTGCTGCAAGAGATAGAAGGTGGCATACTTTCCCAGGGATTCGCTGTGGAAAGGGCGCATAGAGCCCTGGTAAGGAGGGCCCCTCCGGGAGCCCCCTCCCCCAAACACCTATCATTGCTAAAAGATTAAACTACCATGACAGGGAAAGGATACTGGAACATTTCCGCAAGGGAGGCACAATCCAGAGGGCGTCCGCCTCAATAACAGCATACCCGGACTATACCCTCCAGGTACAATGTAGACGGCTCAATTTTGGTGCAGTTAAGAGGAGGCTACGGGAATCGGGCAATAGGTACATGTTGATGTACCCAACGAGACTGAAGGTCTTCCACAAGAACAGGACACTGTTTTTTGACACCCCAGAGGAGACGGCGGATTGGTTGGATGCCCAGAATTGCCCGGAAGGAAAGGAAGCAGTGCGGAGAAATGACGCAGCGATCCGGCAAGCGAGGTGCTGTATAAAGATGTTACAATGGGACTTGATTATAGTCGTGCTAGATAATGGGAAGGCAGCACACTGACGCATAACAGGGAGAAGAAGAGCACCCGACCTCACACCCCCGTAGATAGGTTAGTTTGGTTACCAGTAGAGCAATAACCTCCTGCTGGGTGCCTGGTGCCGGTATAGCTGGACGGGACCAAATGCGGGATCGCCTGAGATCCAGGGATGGAGCTGGGCAACAGGTGGGGTTGGTATGGATGGAGGGGGGAGGTGAGGGAGTTGGGGAGTTTGAAGTGGTAAGCGAACGAGCATGTACCCGCGCGCCTCTGTGCACAATCCAAGATGAGCATTCTCGGGCTGGAAATAACAGAGGGAGGGACGGGAGGGGAGACTAAGGAGGATGGGTGACCTTAGAATGATAACCTGGAACGTCAGGGGGCTTAACACCTACCTGAAGAGAAATAAAGTGATGGTGTACTTGAGGAGGCAAAGAATAGACATAGCCCTGTTGCAAGAGACCCTTCTCACGAAGGAGAAACAGGAGGTAATTGGAAAAAGTGGAAGGGCACTACTGTCGGTGCCACATACTCATATGCCAGAGGGGTGATCATATGGGTCGCACCACAGGTTATTACAGACTGTGGTGGAGCCAGATGGAAGGATGGTGGCGCACTTGTGGAATAGGGAGGTAAGCATCATAAATACATATGCCCCCAATCAAGATACTGTGACTTATTATAAAACGCTATATAGAAAGATCAGCACCCTCGTGAGCAAGACGGTCATATGGGGGAGGGGGGAACTTTAACTGTACACTAGACCCTAAATTAGATAGATCGGAAACAAAGTTTGATAGACCTACACCAGCAGCAAGAGCACTGCGGGCCCTACTGAGGGACTTCGGGCTCCAAGACATATGGAGACAGCAGCATCAAACAGCAAGACACTATTCCCACTATGCGGCCCCACATAATTTGTACACGAGGCTAGATTATATGTTCACCACCCCTAGTATAGCTAAGGAGTTGGCGGGCTCAGAAGACAAAGCCAGGATACTGTCGGACCATTCCCCTATGGTTCTGGAGTTGAGGCATCAGCCCCCAAGAGCTAGAATTCCAACATGCAGACTCAGGGCCGAGGCTCTGAGAGACGCTACATTCCGAGAGGATTTACATGAAGAGATAATAAGCTACTTCGAACATAACACGGGGAGCGTGGAATCGGAGGGGACTCTATGGGAGTCCTTCAAGTTGGTAATTAGGGGGGGGGGGGGCATTTCCAAATCCAAAGGGCTTCAAAGGGATATAGAGCGGGAGCTGCAGCATATTGAAAAGAGGTTGAAAATAATAATGGGAAAAGAGGGGACCTCGCAGGAACAGGCGGAAGAGCGAGCCAGCTGCAATTGGCGGGCGGGGAGCTATGGGAAAGGCTCAGCAACTTGAATTACAAGAAATATGTCGAATAGCAACATGCTGGAGGAGACAAACCAGGGTGGCTGCTAGCATGGCTATATAAAAATGAGGAAGCAAGGCAAGCAATTAGAGATAGTGCGAGAGGCGGGACAGGTCTGGAATACCCAAGAAACGGTGAAGGAGAGATTCCGTGTATTTTATAAACACACCTCTATACAGATGTTGGGGAGGACATGGAGAGGGAAACGCAAGAGGTCCTGGAAGACATAGGATTGCCACAACTAAGCGCAGAGGATAGGGAGATCCTAGAGGCCCAGATCACGCTGGAGGAATTGGAGGCAGTGGTGAAGCATCTACCCACGTGCAAAGCCCCAGGCACAGATGGGCTCCCTAGCGAGTTTTATAAAACATACATACAAGAGATCCTCCCTCCGTTGTTGGCCATGCTGAACGAGGCATATGAGAACGGGAGGCTGCCGGAATCCCTGAGAGAGGCGGTAATCATTCCCTTCCTTAAGCAAGGCAAGTCCAGCACGGACTGTGGTTCGTACAGACCACTGTCCATGCTGAATAAGGCAGGAAGATCCTCACGGCAGTACTCGCGAATACACTTAAGCCGATGATAAATAAACGAATATACCCAGACCAAACGGTATATGTTCCGGGTAGGAGAATATCCGACAATCATAGGAGGCTCCACCACATCATAGAGCAGACAGAGGGTGACCCAGATGAAATAGTAGTAGTATCATTGGATGCAGTCAAGGCATTTGACTTGGTCCGATGGCCATGATTGATGGCGGCTCTGAGGGGATTCTGGATGGGACCCGGGTACCTGCGTTGGGTGCAAATGTTGTACAGTTCCCCCACAGCCAGAGTAAAAACTGGAAAGATCATATCGGAGAGTTGGCAATTAAGTAGAGGCACGAGGCAGGGCTGTCCATGGTCACCGATGCTGTATATACTTGCACTCGAGCCGCTAGCAATCTACCTCAGACAACAGTACAGCGAGATAGGGGTGCGTACCAAAGGGGGACCGCACCTAATATCACTATATGCAGACGATATGCTCATATACCTGCGTTACCCGGAGGAGAACCTGCAATACATTTTAGAAGTGATGGAACACTATGCGGCCTTCTCCGGGATATCGGTTAACCCCCAAAAAATCGAGCATGTTTCCCCTGGCCAGGTACAAAGGCACTCCACAGACAAACCTGCCCACCCTGCAGATAGCTTGGCAGACCGAAATGTTCAAATACCTAGGTATCAATATTTATCACATGGCAGAGCATAAATACAACACAGAGAAAGCAGTAGAGGGCGTAAAAAACAGCATGGAATTTTGGGCTAAATTCCCCCTGGCTATGGAAGGAAGGGCAGCCCCGCTGAAAATGGTAGTCCTGCCAAGGCTACTGCACTTTTTCACAAACATTCCATATATGGTGCCCAGGCACTTCTTTACTAAGCTGCATAGCCTGTGCAGGGGCTTCTAGAAACAGAGTAGCCTGTGGAAACTACAGAACGCATATGACAGAGGGGGATACATTTACCAAATTTCGAGATATATCACCTGGCGGCGTAACTACAATCCGTAGCCAGGTGGCGCCTCCTTCTCTGGCGAGGAGATCCGAGGTTTTCCACGACAGAAACTTCAACGTGGCCGAATGCAACGGCTCGATTGGCGGATCCATGAGCCTGGTCAGCACCACGTTGAGCTCCCACGCCGTGGCTGGTGCCTTCACTGGCGGGAATGATCAAAACAGTCCTTTCATAAATTCCTTAACCAGGCAATGAGACCACAGGGATGACCGCCCTGTAGTCCTGGTGTTTTGGGAAATCGCTGCCAGGTGTATCTTGATTGAAGCATGAGATAGTCCAGATTTGGCTAGCGACAGAAGGTACGGCAATACTTGAGGGGCCGTAATCCGCAGAGGGTTAAGCTTCTGTGCACGGCACCAGATAAGAGAACCTCTTCCACTTATGACCGTAGCACTTGAGAGTTGAGGACACCATGGCCTTCGCAAGAACCTCTCTGCAGTCGGCCGGGATATCGTATCCTCCAAACTCTAGTTCTGCAGGAGCCAGGCCTGCAAGTTCAGCGACTCCGGGTCGTGGTGAAGAATTGCACCTCCTTCTCTGGAGAGAAGATCTGCGTCCGTCGACAGCTTGACTGGTGGGGACGCTGACAAGTCCAGAAGGTCCGGGAACCAGATCTGTCTCGGTCACGCCGGTGCGACGAGGATCATTCTGCACCGGGACCTTTTGAGCTGGTTGATGAGTCGGAGCAGCAACAGCAAAGGAGGAAACGCGTGTAGGAACAGGCCGTCCCAGGGGAAAGAGAAATCATCGCCCATGCTCCTCGGTTGGGGAAACCTGCTGGCGAACCTCTGGCACTTTGAGTTTGTCGCCGTCGCAAACAGGTCGATCTGGGGTTTGCCCCATCGCTGAAAAAGTCTGTCCACTTGATCCTGGCGTAGTTCCCACTCGTGGCACGAGCGCAGCTCTCTGCTGAGTGAGTCGGCGATGGTGTTTTTTATCCCTGCCAGATGAAACGGCACCAGAAACATCCCTTGAGCAACGACCCAATGCTACAGGTCCTGGGCTTCCTTGGCTAGGGCCGGGGATCTGGTTCCGCCCTGCTTCCGGATGTAGAACATCGTGGTGGTTTTGTCGGTGAAGATACTCACCACCTTGCCCTTGAGGGACGGGAGAAAGGACCTAAGGGCCCAGAACACTGCCCGGAGCTCCAGGATGTTGATGTGGAGCGGCTTCTCCCCTGGGAGCCAAAGGCCTCTCGCGTGAAGATCTCTGGTGTGGGCTCCCCACCCCTCCAGGGAGGCATCCGTCGTCACCGTCGCCTGTTGGGCCGGGGTCTGAAAGTCTGTCCCCCGCTGCTAGATGAGCGCAGGTGCCCCACCACCAGATCTCTCGTCGGAAGGTCTCGTTGAGAGGGATCCTGTCCTCGAAGCTGCCCGTAGCTTGAATCCAGCGGGCGTCGAGGAAGCCTGCACAGGCGCACGAGATAAATGCAAGAGGACATCATCCCGAGGAGGGACTTGATGGACCTCACTCTGGCCATGTCCGTGGCCAGCAGACGCTGCACCTTGCCTAGGATGGCCTTTATCCTTTCCTCAGACGGCGAGGCCAGACGCACCTCTGTGTCGAGCTTGGCTCCCAGAAACAGTGCGACTTGAGAGGGGACCAGGTGGGACTTGGGGAAGTTGATGGAGAACCCCAGGTCCGTGAGCAGCTGGACGGTCTTCGCTGTGTGTTCTACAGCAAGCTCCCTTGTACTTGCACGGATGAGCCAATCGTCCAGGTAGGGGTAGATGTGGATCCCCTGCAGGTGCAGCCGCGCCGCCACTGGAGCGAGGCACTTGGTGAAAACCCTGGGTGCCGACTTCAATCCGAACGGGAGGGCCTTGAACTGGTAGTGCCGCCCTTGGACCATGAACCTGAGGAACTTCCGGTGCCCTTTTAGAATAGGAATGTGAAAGTATGCATCCTCCAAATCCAACGACGACAGGAAATCGCCCTCCTCCAGCTGCCCCAGCACGTGCTGGAGGGTGACCATCCGGAACTTCTGTGCCTTGATGAACTTGTTCAGTCGTCGCAGGTCTAGGATGGGTCGCAACCCTCCTGTCTTCGTTTTCACGAGGAAGTACCTTGAGTATACTCCGGAGCCCCCGAGCCTCTTTGGGACAAGCTCGATGGCACCTTTCTTAAGCATCACCCTTACCTCCAACAGCAGTTGAGGAACGTGGTTTTCTTTCCTGGCCACGTGAGGAATGCAGGGGAACTTTTTTAGAAATTCGAGGGCGCGCCCCTGGCCCCGGGCGTCCAGCACCCAACAGTCGGAGATGGACTCCCACACGCTGACTAACTTTGCCAGCTGGCCTCCCACCGGGGTGCTTCGGTGGGGGCCCGAAACCACGGTCGGTTCAATCTTGCTTGGCGGACACCTTGCCGCCTTGGCCTCCCTGGCGATGATGGCGGGATCCACCCAACTTGCCTCGTCCTCTATAGGCTTCCTGCGACGAGGAGCGGGCCGCTTGGCGGTACGTAGAGGAGCCACCGCCGAATCCCTTGGAGGCACCCTGCTTGCCTCCGGAGCTCCGAAAGGACGGCCTTCGTTGCTGGAGAACTCCTAGGGCCTTAGCTGTCTCCGTGTCCGCCTTGATGGCTTGGAGGGACTCATCCACTGTTTTCCCAAACAGGTTGTTCCCACCGAACAGCATGTCCAAAACCTTGGCTTGTACGTTCTGGCGGAAATCCGTCGCCTTGAGCCATCCTCGTCGTCTGAGGCAAACCTTGTTGCCTAGCTGGCGGAAACCGGTGTCGGCAATGTCCGTTGCCACCGTTATGGCTTGGCCCGACGCCACCTTGCCTTCCTGCAAGATCTCCAGGGCCTCAGCCCTCCTGTCTGGTAGGAAGTCCAAAAGGGGGGCGATCTTGTACCATAACTCCCTGTTCTAGCGGGCCACGATCGCGAGAGAATTGGCCGCCTTAATCGTTGTTGCCGCCGATGAGATAACTCGTCGTCCCATTGCATCCAGCTTCTTTCCTTCGCCGTCCGGCGGGGAAGTTGACATTGAGGCCGATGCGCCCCCCCCCCGCTTTCTTCTTGGTCGCCGCTGAGATGACCGGGTCAGGGGCCGCGTCGGGGAACCCGGTACTTCTCGTACCGATCCCTCTTGGCAGGCGTCATAGACGGGTTCTTGAGAAGGGTTAGACCCTCGTCCCAGATGTCATCCAGCAGAGGCACGGCGAGGACTGTCTTCCTCTTGGCCTCGCGCCATTGGTAAAGGAAACCTTCCTTCTCTTCGGGGCAGAGCTGAAAAAGCTCAGATGCCCTGGCGATCATAGCGTGGCAAGACCCAATCTCGTCGGGCGGGGAAGCCCGGGCTGGAGGCGATGGGAGCTCCGTCCCGTCGTCGCCGCCGTCATCCGTACCAGTCGTGGCTGTGTCCGTTCCCGTGTCATCCCCAGGTACGGGGGACGTGGGCAAAGGTTGAGCAGGCCACGAGGGCTGAAAAGGCAGGGCTGGATGGGCCTGTCTTCTCTTGTTTGGGGGACTTCCCGACTGGCCTGGCTCTGGCTCCTCCGTCGGGCCTGGTTCCGGCTCCTCCGTCGGTGTTCGGGGCAATCTCGTCCTCATCTCAGAACATAAGGATTGTATTGACAACAAAATGGCCGCCGAGTTGTCCAGCGGCTCCGGAAGCGACGGGCGCGGCAGTTGACTAGGAACCTCGCCGGTGCTCTCGTCGTCCCCTTCGTCGGGATCCCTCCCGTGGGACCGGGCCTCTTTGACGCCCTCGTCGAGGCCCTCCAAGACTTCAACCAGTTCCTCCTCGGAGGCTGTGTCCGTGTCCACAATGGCCACCGGCTCCCCCCCTCTTTTTCTGCCGGGGTCTTCACGGGGTCTTCTCGATGGGCCTGAAAGAGGCTTGCCTCCGCGGTGGCAGGGAAACTCAGCCCCGAGGTCACCTCCACTGGTGTAGCCTCCTCAGGCTGCGCAAAACGCAGTCCTTCTCCACGTGTGTTTTGTCCTCATGAAGGCAGTAGAGACATTTCGAGTGCTCGTCCTCCTTGAACACATTCTGCAGCTGGCATCCAGGGCAAACCCTGAACAACTTTCCGGGCGTTGAGCTTCCTTTCTCCTGGGCCATGACCGGGTAGGCCGCAGAAACTTCTGGACTCCTCCAAGAAGCGTAACTCGATGAAAACTTCACCCTTGAGGGGCGTAGAAAATCCAAAACGGGCCCCCAATGATCGGATGTAGACACGGTGGAGCTTGAGGCTCTATTTGACCGAAAAATGAGAAAAACTCTTTGGAAAAGCGCAAAAACGCAGCAAAAGCTCGAGAGCTAAACACAAGGACTCCCAACACTTGAGCATGCAGTAAAAATCTGAGGATGGCTGCGAGAGGCGGGGCTTAGGGAGAGGGCAGTCATTGGCTGGGGGCTGTATGACCCAGAGACCAGTGATTGGTTACTACTAAGAAAGACCGAGGATTCCCGGCCTGACGACGGGGAATATTCATGAACATGTGAATCCATGCCAGACCCCATGCTGGAAAAATGTCCTACCTCTCTCTACTGCACCAATTTGTTGCCCCCACATCGCCTCACAGTGATAAGTCACATAACGAGGGAACAGATTCGTCCTTCTTCCCACACTACTGCTCTGACAAACTGGGACCTGCTCCGATCTCACAAGGTGGCACAGGGTTGCACAAAGTGTAACCTATACAGCGCTGCAACAGACGTCCTACCTTCACCACCAGCAGCAAATGGGGAGAGCAACAGTGTTCAATGTCCGACATGCCCCGTATTGACACAAGAGTGCACAGCTGCCCCTAACTCTGCATTGTTCTGCTGATGGCATGAAGCACTGTGCCCCGAGTGACGAAGCACAAGGCATTGTCACTTCTCAAAAAGTGGGGGTGGGGCTGCTTCTTATAAGGTTAAAGACCATTTGGAAATGTCCCCCAAACCTCATGTATCCATTTACCCTGCTCAAGATGCATCTTCCCCGCACACTTCCATAGGCCTCTGTAGGGTAGATTTCACCAACCCATAGAAGGTAATGAGACGAGGAAGAGTAAGGGTTACCTAGGAAGGCCACACCTTGGGACGGAGACGCGAACACCAACATCCTAGTGAGGAGTGCAAACATCACTACTGTGACGAGGAATAAGTGTGGAAGAATGAAGATCACCACTAGGAAAGCACACTGAACAGTCTAGTGGTTGTCAACTTCTTACTGGCCATGGTGGAGTAGAAATAGAAGAGGGAAACCAGGAAGTACTGTCTGCCCTTCCATAGAGGAACCATGGGCATGGGGACTGCTTGAGCTGCTGGCGAACTGAAGGGGCTACAGGACAGGGCTTGCCGAGTATACAAAGGGGTTCCCAAGCAGTCCGCTGTGGCAAGACCATCTGGCTAGGAGAAGCAGCAGTCCAGGCGGACGAAGCCAGGGGACTGCGTGGTCAAGAGGTGACATGCTCGCTGCGAGGGACCGAGGGCTGCAAAGTCGCTTTAACACCGGAGAATGGGAGAAGAATGCAGGAGCCAGAAACCAGAGCAGAAAGAGTTTAGTTCTTTTATATGTTTAAGGGTCGGAAATAGGTTTACGGCACAGGACAGTGAACTATTTGTTTTAGACGGACATCTTCACCACATCCTTAGTATTTAGTTGAGGCAGGGAAACCCCTCTTAGTCATAGGGACAGGTAGGGTTTTTACTTATTTCTTTTTTAACAAAAGTGTATTCCAACAAGTATGCCACTCCTTGGTCCGCGTCATACCTCTGCACCCTTACACCTGGCTGAGACAATTACGACGTGTGATCCTCCTCGAACGTGACTCCACTCCCTTTTGAAATTTCACAGTACCAACCCTTCCTTCCTCCTCCTCCTCTTCCTCCTCCTCCTCCAGGTTCTCCCTTGCATGCACCACCATTCTAGGTCCTTTCCTCTGACAGCACTGCCGTACAAGGCCCATCTGTCATTAACTCTCCCTGCTGCTTCAACTCATTCAGCGTATGCTTCGGCTCTTCTGCTGTGCCAACCACCCACTACACCTTGCCAGCCCGGACTGGCAGCCTTGGCGGTTACTGACACACCCCGCTCTGACTGTTTCTGCGCACTGAAGAGCTGTGAAATATCCGACATTTATGCCCTTTTTCTGCTTCATCGCTGTGCTAAGGAAAATAAATGAACATTTCAGTTACGTCTTTGGCCTTCCTGTTACTGAGGCAACCAAAATGCAGGTACTAGCAGAGCCTCCACTGCCCGACCTCTGCAACTCCACATACCAAAACGTTTTTCTGCACCTGCATAGGTGGACCAAGGTCTCCGCTGCACATGTCCATGGTTTAGCATCTTGTTTTAGATCTCATTGGATACCAGTCTGTACCCGTGTTTTAACAGTTTCTTACCAAGCTCATGCTAAGCACTTTTTTTTAATGCAGTGATACTTTTCCCTTTGTTTTTTTCTCAGTACGTATAATACCAATACTTCGAGGGGATTGGGTCCTCCGACGTATTCCATATCTATGACAGTAATCACCACAGCTGTGCTGCTTTGGAAAATCTTTCGGCGTCTGCGTCCTGCGTCGATGACGTCTGTGAAGCAGAAACCTGTGCAGTTCCCTTAGGGACCACTGCAAAAAGTTTAAGACCACAGGAGTTAGCAGTAAACCCAATTGGTAGCAGTCTGCACCGCCCAGATTTACCTGGTAGCTGTGGCTGAGCAGTCAGACTTCGCTCAAGAAGAGTTAGGCAGTATACAGAGCATACACAATAGGGCAGGTAAACACAGTAAAACAAGCAAACACTGATCAGAGCTTTAGTGTAAAAGATATATAATTATTTAAAAACACATCTATAAAAACACACTGGCACTAATATCAAGCAATTTCAAAAACAGTTACTAAAGTATATACACTCCCTTAAAAGAGTATTAGACAAGTCTTAAGTAAAGCACCACTTATTTTCAGACAGCGGTGAGCGCTTAACATAGATGGCACTCTAATAATTCGGTTAAAAGGGAGAGAAAGGCAGAGCATACATTGAAACAGATCCCAACACTTTCAAAAGAACACAGCAAGAGAGGAAGGCAGAATAAAACCGTGAAGTTAGAGTTCATAAAGCCGGATCCACTTTAAGAGGATCAGACCGAAATGTGTCCAAGGTCACACGGTTGGAAAGTGCACAAGAGTCTCGAGAAGGTTCGGAAAGAAGTTGGACCAACAGAAAGGGACCAGTTAGATGGTCAAGGGGCCAGCCCAGTCTAGAAGGTTAAGGATTTACTGTCACCTTGTAGCAATCTATAGAAAGGGAGGGCAGGCGGACACAGTAGCTTGAAATGGTGAGAACACTCCAGCGGGGGCAGTTGTTCCTGGCAGCGATTGCAAGTCGGTGCTTCGTCCGGCGGAAGAGAAGATCTCGTCGGGGAGGAAAGCAGAAGGTCGTTGTACTGCCAGGGAAGAAACCAGCTGCAGAGTTCTCGATTCAAAGGAGCGGTCCTTTTATTCGCGGTTCAGTGGTAAGTGGCTATCCGGTTGCCGGGGTGCTTGGCACGGGCAATTCGACCACTAGATGTCCGGGAAGGCGAAAAGGAAAGCAAACTGGTTGTCCCCACCAGCTCAAGGGGAAGAGACTCTCCGGCAAGAAGATCTCCTCTGTCGTCGGGAAGTGGTGAGACTGTTCAGGTTGCAGGTCAGCTCAGCTTCTCCCTCTTCGGATTTTCAGGTCCTGCGGCGACTTCTGAAGTTCCAGTACCAAAAGCCCTGCTTTTATGCAAGAAACCCCCATTCATTCAGCCTAGCTGTCAATCAAACAGGCTAAGTGGTGAGCGGGGCGGTTCACCACTTGGGCCAATCACGCAAGAGTGCGACTTGGGTTGGCAAGGCAACTTAGTCCAAGGGACCTACACCCCCCTCCCACATCCCCTGTGGTACCCAGACAGAGTGGCAACACTTTGGAGGGCTTCTGTGTAGATTCACTCGACGCCTTCGAAGGCTGTTTCGACGGGGGTACCCCGGGGCACGGTGGAACCCCCTAGAAAGGCTCTGGCCAAGGTCAAGCATGGCTTTGTTCCCCATTCTGTGCCCACTTTCCTCCATCTTGAGTACATTTCGGAGGTGGATGAGGGCTCTGATGATGGCATGGTTCCTGATACGGTGCCAGATGAGATTCTCTCGGGCCATAGCCAGATTGAGGACCTGCGTCAGCCCCTGCACAACGCCAGTGGTCTGGACACCTCTCCGGAGGTGGAGTTTTGTAGGCCTGAGCCTGGCACCCATGCCGACTCCTCGTATCGGCGCCTTATGTCTAGGGTCACCGAGTACTTGGGGTGGTCTGCTCCCCCAGGGTATTTTCTTCAGGATGACCTCACGGATATCCTCGACCAAGGTCCACCAACTGACCTGGTACTGCCGTTCCATATGGCTCTACAGAGGAGGGTGGCGGCGGCTTGGACTGCTCCGGAGAGTCTCCCGGCAGTGGGCAAGTCTTTGCTGCGAAAATACCGCCCAGCCAGTAACGACCCCTGCTACTTGACCAAGCACCCCACTCCGGAGGTGTCGTATCCTACCATCCCTCCTGATAGGGACGACAAGCGTTTTGATGGTTGGGCGAAGAAAGTGTTTTCTTCAGGGGGTATGGCTCTTCAGGCGGCCAACTCTGTATGTGCCTTAGTCACATTTCACTCACACTCTGTGGAACTGTGTTTCCTCAGCGGCTGAGCATATTCCCTAAGGGGACGAACGGGATGGTTTTCTTGCTATGGTCCAGGATGGCAAGGACGCCATGTGTGGGGCCGTTCAGTCAGGTTTGGACATGGCTGATTGTGTCAGCCGGTCCATGGCGGCGAGCACCGTAATACGCAGGTTTGCGTGGTTGCGGAAGTCGGGGTTTGCTCCTCATGTGCAGGCCCGGCTCCTCAACATGCCCTTTGACGGTGAACATCTTTTTGGCATCAAGGCTGACGAGAGCCTTGAGAGGTTGCAGACCTCCAAAGCTGCAGCGAAGTCGTTGAGCGCTGCAGTTCGCCAACCTCTGCCTTTTCATCCTAGGGGACAGCAATGGAGGGGAGGTTTCTTTCGTTATTACTCATCCTTTGGTAAAGCAAGAGGAGCTGCCAGTCAAAGGGGCCGCCGTAGGAGTGCCAGAGGTGGAAAGCAGGGTACTCGAGGAGCCAAGGCCGCTCGGGCAGTTGCCTCTTTGCCCTCAGACAACACCGCATGCCGCTTCAGCTCAGTCATGAGGCCATGTCCCATGGTTCGCCGGTTGGGGGAAGGCTGGCGCAGCATCTTGTCGAATGGCTTGCCATTACTTCAGATGTGTGGGTTCTGGAGATCATAGCCCATGGCTACGGTCTTCCCTTTTCGGCAGAGGCCTCACGACAATCCACCGGGGAATCTCTCGTTGTAGAGTCCGGATCTGCTCCTTGTGAAGGAGGTTCAAGCCCTGCTGGAGAAAGGCGCCATAGAACTGGTGCCTGTAGCGGAGGGGAACAAGGGATGATATTCCCTTTATTTTTTTATTTCCAAGAAAGACGGGGGATTGAGACCCATCATGGACTTGCGTGGTTTGAACAAACTCCTCTGGAAGGACAAGTTCAAGATGGTTACTCTTTCTCAAGTCCTCCAGGCCCTTCAACTTCAGGACTGGTTGGTGTCTCTCGACCTCAAGGATGCTTATTTTCATGTGCCGATCCATCCCAAGCAAAAGAAGTGCCTGAGGTTTGCGGTTGGCGACTCGCACTTTCAGTTTCGGGTCCTGCCGTTCGGATTGACCTCTGCCCCGAGGGTCTTCACCAAGCTCATGGTAGTGGTGGCAGTGCATCTCAGGAAAGGGGGGATTCACGTCTACTCCTACCTGGACGATTGGATGATCAGTGTGCGCTCTCCCGAGCAAGTCCTGGATCATCTGTCCGTCAGCTGCCACTCCCTCCACAAGCTGGGCTTCTCCCTCAACTTAATGAAGTTCCACTTGACGCCAACTCAAAGGCTCCAGTATATCGGAGCAGTGCTCGACACGTCCCTGGGGCAGTGTTTTCCTCCCCAGGTGAGGGCTGATCACATTCAGCAGATGGTGCACAGGTTTCGGCATACCCAGAGTCTCCCAGTGTTTGAGTTCTTGAGATTGCTCGGCCTCATGGCATCCTGCATTCTTCTGGTACCAGAGGCCAGGTTGCGGATGAGATCTTTGCAATGGGCACTCAAGCTCCAGTGGTCCCAGTCCTCCGGCAGGATGTCGGACCCTGTTCAGGTTCCATCCTCGGTCGCCCAGGACCTTCTGTGGTGGGCCGTCGAAGGCAATCTGATGAAGGGGGCTCCATTTTGGCTACCCTGGCCGGAGGTGACGGTCGTGACGGGCGCATCCCTCATGGGATGGGGAGCTCATGCCAACGAGTTGACCGTCAGCAGTCGTTGGTCTCCGTCGGAGTCCAGACTCCATATCAATCTGTTGGAGCTGAGGGCCGTCAGGCTTGCCCTGAAGGCTTTTCTGCCGACTGTGCGAGGAAAGAATGTCCTGATCCTGACGGACAACACGGTGGCCATGCACTACCTCAACAAAAGGGGGGGGGGCAGGGTCACTTCCTCTGTGCAGGGAGGCGATGCAGCTCTGGTTCTGGGCAATCCAGCAAGAAGTTTCGATCTCGGCAGTTCATCTGGCCGGAGACAAAAACGAGACGGCGGACGCTCTGAGCAGGCAGAGCGCGATCTCTCACGAGTGGGAGTTGGCTCAGGAGATTCTCCTGGAGATCTTCGCCCTTTGGGGGACCCCTCAAGTGGATCTCTTCGCCTCCAGTGTCAACCAGAAGTGCGAAAGGTTCTGGCCGCGGGAATTTCCTCCAAGAGGAGCCCTAGGAGACGAGTTTGTGGTGGAGTGGTCATTCCCACTGCTGTACGCGTTTCCTCCATTCCCAGTCATCCCGCAAGTGCTGCGGAGGTTACAAAGGTTTGGTTCCCGGATGATCCTCATTGCTCCGGCATGGGCCTGGAGGACGTGGTACCCGGACCTTTTTTCGACTTGTCCATCTGCCCTCCACGTCGTCTTCCCTACCGAGATGATCTGCTCTCACGGGAAGGGGGTCAGGTTCTCCATCCAGAGGTCAGATCCCTCAACCTTCACGCTTGGTTTCTGAAAGGTTGAGGTATAAGGATTGGGACCACCCTGAGCACATGGAGGTGTTGCTTTCAGCCAGAAGGCCCGCAACAAAGTCCCTGTACCGTTGCCGTTGGAGAAAGTTCTGCGACTGGTGCAGGGTTAAGAATGTGGATCCGTTTTCATGTGACATTCCTGTGGTTCTGTCTTTTTTGCTTTCTTTAGCCCACAGGGGCTTGCAAGTGGGTACCGTTAAAGGTTACCTGGCGGTGCTGTCCATATTTAAGCGCTCATCTGAAGAATGTTCTTATTTTAAAATCCCTTTAATATCTCAGTTTCTGAAAGGGCTCACTAATGTGTTCCCTCCGTCACCTTTCCAGGTGCCCGGTTGGGATTTGAACCTTGCCCTCAAGTTTCTGATGGGTGCTCCGTTTGAGCCTTTGCATTTGTGTCCTTTGAGACTTAAATCTTAAAACTGTATTTTTGGTTGCGGTCACTTCCGCTCGCAGAGTGAGTTACAGGCACTTTCAGTTAAGCCACCCTTCACTGTATTTCATAAGGACAGGGTTGCCCTTAGAGTTCATCCTTCCTTTCTTCCGAAGGTGGTGTCGGAATTTCATTTAGGCCAGAAGTTATTCTTCCAGCATTTTATCCTCCTCCGCATCCTGGTAAGGAAGAGGAGAGGCTCCATAGGCACGATCCTAGGAGAGCTTTAAGCTTTTATATTTCACGCATGTCCCGGGTCCGAGTGGACGATCAACTCTTCATTGGTTACGCTGGAAAGCATTCGGGACAAGCTGTGACTAAGCAGACTGTCTCGCTGGATTATTCTGGCAATTTCTGAATGTTACCGCTTGGCGGGTAAGGACCCACCGGTCGGCTTGCGGGCCCATTCTACCAGGGTTATGGCTGCCTCTACTGCCCTAAAGAGGGGTGTTCATATTCGTAACATCTGTGATGCAGACACCTGGGCTTCGGTCCATACTTTTGTACGTCACTACTCCCTCGATTCCATCCGTGGGCAGGATCTGGCCTTTGGCAAGGCGGTCCTTTGCTCCGCAATTTGATTGGGCATTCTAAATTTCTGTATTCTAAATTCTTTTCCCACCTCCTTGCATTGTTACTGCTTTGGGAGTCTGTCAGATATGGAATACGTCGGAGGACCCAATCCCCTCGAAGAACAAGTTACTCTTACCTGGTAACGTTCTTTCAGAATTTCTTATGCGATTGCAGCTTACGTATCCGCAAGGCTTTGTGTGGTCAGACTGGCAGAAGACTGGTGCCACACGTTCTGGGGAAAAAAACTACAACTGAGGCTGCTACGGGCGTCGTGCATCCTACTTATAACTTCCAGTGACGTCGGCCGTCGGAGAAGGTCCTCGAGGGCGGCGTAGCGATGTCATCGACGCAGGAGCCGAAAGATTTTCCGAAGCAGCACAACTGTGGTGATTATGGTCATAGATATGGAATAAGTCGTCGGACCATCCCATCGAAAGAACGTTACCAGGTAAGAAAGTAACTTGTTCTTCTCATTTGTTAAACTTGGCAGTTCCTTCCCACATACCACGAGGTGTCTTGCTCACTGGTGGATAAAACATAGATTCCAAGTTGACCTCATCCAGCTCACCTTTGCATGGCCTAAATTTTGCCCGTCATGTACTTCTCCGATGCACAAGCCAGATTATGGTCCCCTCACATGTTCACTGATTCTTGCAAAATTTCTTATGTACAAACTGCTACACACTCCTTATTCACATGACTTGCACACTCATGGGGGCGCATTAGACACATTTCTGTGCGCAACTATATATTTGAGTTCACACTTATACATGTGTATTTGGCCTGGGTATCCCCCAGCACCAACATAATTTGCTTGCTCTGTGTGATCTTACGCTAAAGTGGGCAACACCCACCTCAGGTTTTAACTAGTAGCACACTTGGGGTGCGGATGCAGACCGAGGCACTTACCGGGCGTTCCTTGGGAGCCTAGTTCTCACCCCCTTCCAGTCTTTTAAATATCAAATCGTAGTAACTTGTTATCAATAAGCAAATTCCCTTTGTCACCCCGAGTGTGACGGGTATGCCCAATGTGACGAATCTGGTGATTTCGTCCCTTTGTCCCTAGGGGAAAGCCACCCCTTTTGAGTCTATGGAGGTAAGCACGCTAAGCAAAATCCTCCTTCGGGGTTTGGGAAAACAGCACCTCACTGGGAGTGACTCCCCTCTAGAGGACAAGGACTCCCATTCCTGTGTGCAACTCCCTACAGAAATGTCATTACCTGCTTATATGGTAACAACTGATGGGAACAAATCCACTACGTGTTTTACTTCAAACAATGTGGAACTTTCTATGCGTTTTATATCCGGTAATGAATGATCCACCTCCTCTCGTTTCGGCTATGGAAATAAATAGTGGGTGATGCTGGAATAGAGGAGGAGCGGGCACGGGCAAGGCTCTGACGCAGCTATGCCAAAGGGAGGCGGTGCTGCGCTGAACAGCAGAACTAGAGGCAGTGTGGAGGGGAGCTTGTGTCAGGGAAAGACGCTGCTGTGTAAACATCAAGTGAAGCTAAAGATGTGATGAAACAGCGAAGAATGCCAACACCTACCTGGAGGCGCGACCACTACATGAACCTTGTGGGTCAGGAGCAGACAAATGGCTGCAGAGGAAAGGGAAGGAGAGAAGTGCAATTCCTTTGCTCACAAAGCAAGCATTAATACTGTGCAGAACCCCAGAGGCGAACAACGTGACTTCTTTGATCTAGACGAGAAACCGAAGGGGAGCGGGGAAGTCCAGCGGAGCGGAAAGCAACAACTACTCACATCCAAGGAAAAAGGGATAGAAGACTTCGGTAACTGCTCTGAAGAGTCCCTGGGACAGACCCTTCAAGGATCTAGGTACGCGAGTTGCCCAGCCTAGAGACTTGGAAGATAGAGAAAGCCAATGAGAAGAAAGACAACCATTCAAACCATGAAGTCATAGGAACTAATATATTCCAATAAAGAAATTCAGACACAGTTAAGTGGGAATCACAGAGGCACCCAGTTTTTGAATGTGCTAAAGAGCCCAGATATGTGGAGGTGAAAGATAAGGGATATATCCTGTCAGAAACGTAACACTTTGCGTTTGTGGCATTGTGGAGAACCTTTTGGAATCAATGAGTGATTGACAAGAACTTTACATTGAGGCATAACTGTCAGTCAATTTGTATACTGGAATTACCTCCAGGGAAAGGCCCCTGGAATACTTAGAGAGACTTTTCTAAGAAACCCACGAGTACAGCGTACTCCATCTTTTCTGTTACGTTTTGTTAAGTGGTATGGCCAGTTAACCGATCGGTTTGGACAGAGGACTATTTTTTCATTTTTACTAAATGCAAGCACCTTAGTTTAACTGGTTAGGCAGTGTATATCTCCCTCTAGCAAAAAGGATAGTGTGGCAGTCTATATTTAAGTTAACACAAAATCCAGATACATATATCCTCTGGTCTTAGTCCTCCTTCTGGCTTACCACAATGCGCAGAAAACCCAGACACACTGCTATGAAGCCTTAAAGGAAAGTTTATAGAATTTCTGTTGGGCAGACAAAATTGCATGCTCTCAATAATACATACATATAAAACAAAGTATTTATGGAATATGTACTGCCACCTGGTTGAGAATGTCTTCAATTGAATACCAGAAAACCTAGTCTCACTTTAGAAACATACAAATACTAAATTAATCGGTGTAACGAAACCTTTTCTACCGACTCCAAATTTGGACAGTGTGTAGATAAGAGTAACCTCTATCAGAATATGTAATAAAATATATCTTGCCACATTTTGAATCTCCCAAAATTGACAAACACATCTAAAATTGACAAATTTCAATGGCACAGTGTTAATAAAAGCCTCTAAATGTGCATACTAACTTGCAGAATCTGGAAATACACTTTTTACCATTCTCGTATATTTGAGTAAAAAGTCATGTCAAAAAAAGAAATTAGCATCTCTTCAACAGGAGTAGTGTTTCCTTCCCGCCTTTGATAGTCATGCGGCTGGAAGCCATAACTCTGTGACAGACAAGGCAATGGTGGAATAAGAGCTATAAGAATTGCATACATACTGGGAGAAAGGAATAACATTATGGAATATTTGGTGAAGAGTAAGAAGCGGAACAAACTGGAGAGCAGAAGGACTGGCCCTAGACAGATGGAAGACCAGTCAAGGAGATAAGAGTGACCAGTCTATGGGAGGTAGATTTTTAAAAGACACCTGATAAGATAATTTGCTTAAGGAATGTTTTCAGGCTGAGTCCCCTGCTGTAAGGCAGACTATCATCTCAACAGGGGCAGCAGTCAAGAGGCCGTTGTCTTAACCATCATAGGTTTGGGTACAGCTGACACCACTTGGGGTTTTAAGGGCAAAGAGACTGGTACCACCCGATGACTGATTCAGTCAAAGAAGGATCTTTGTAAAGCAATAGCTTGATGATGACCCAAGATTCTCCCTTCACTGAGAGGTGGGACGAATCACGAGATTCAGTCACTTCTCCCTGGGGGGGGGGGGGGGGGCTTTCCTTGTGAGGCTATGGTGGTGAGCCGCTATGCAACCTCCTGCTATGCAACCTCCTGCCTAGGAGTGGCAAGGGCTCCTGGTTTGAAGAAGAACTCCTAAATCACTCACTCACAACCCACCATTTACAATGACAACACAAAGAAGACCAAAAGAACAAACCACTGTGTTATTGTGGTATAGAAACCGTGTTGCATAATGAGGCAAAGTACCTTTATACTACTGAAAAGTAGTAGAGTACCCAAGTGATACAGAGTACTCGGGCAACAGAGAGAACGGGCTATGAGGTTCCGCTGGAGAAGTCCCAGCCAGACATCTAAAAAAAATTTTTTTTTTTTTTTTTAAAACAAAACAAAAAAACCAAAACCAACCAAAAAAAAAAAAAAATACTAAAATAAAAAAAAAAGGTGTCCCATCTCAAGGTGAAGCCCAAGAGTTTCAAGTCAGCTGTGTTGCAAGAGCAGAGAGAGCCTTGGACAGCGTGGCAGCCTGTGTGAAAGCTGGCATATCAAGAAGACGCAAGAGAAGAACAAGTTACTTAAACCTGGTAACATTCTTTCAACTGGATGTTCCTACCACATATTCCTCATCTTTGATATCTGATAGCCAGCTTCAGATGCTTCGGCAAATAAATTTGGCAGGAGGTGCTGTGCGTCGATGCGGTCTACTCGATGTCCCTCGAGGGCCCCCGTCTCGAGGATGAGGTCATCGAAGGTATATATAGCATGCGCAGCGCCAGTTTCTGTTTTTCATACAGTAGAAACTACCCGCATAAGCACGGGTTTGACCGTACTAAGCTTTGAAGGAGCGAAAGCTGTAATAGCATGGGAAATTCTACTTTGGGGTAGGCTGGGAGGGCGATGAGTAATACGTGGGAGGAACATCCAGTCGAAAAAACTTTACCTGGGGTAAGTAACTTGTTCTTCGGATGGATTGTGTCCTCCCACGTATACCTCATCTTTGATAAGACTCCCAAAGAGAGGGTTTGTTTTGGTGGTGGGAGTAGGAATTTAGTTATTAAAGGTTTCCATGAACCAAATGGAGGACAGCTTTTCCAAAGATTCCATCCTGACTGAGGGAAGACTCAAGGCAGTAGCGCTTTGTGAACGTGTGTATAGTAGAATTATCAGAATTATCAACCTGGATAAGGTCTGTTTAGTCACAGCCTCACCCAGTTTGTGACCTGTATGGCCTATAAAAGGCTGATTATCAATACGAAGTTTGGATAATCTAGATATGTAGAAGCTTAGAGCTCTACACGGATCCAATCTGTGTAATATCTCCTCCTCTTTACCAGGGTGAGGCGAAGGATAGAAAGTGAGCAATAAAATGTTTTGTCCTACATGAAAATCTAAAATGATTTTAAGTTAAAATGAAGGATTCACCATCAGGACTACCTTATGCTTGTGGAAAATAATAAAGGGTGGCTTGGGTGATAGTGCCTGCAATTTAATCACTCTATGGGCTGAAGTTAATGCCACCAAGAAGATATTTTTAAATGTTAACAATCTTAACGGATATGAATGTAGGGGTTCAAGCTTCTTGTTTACCGCCGTAGCGAAGAGGTCCACCTCCGGGGTGCCCCAACGCAAGAAAATACATGAGAGGACCTCCGCCTTCAACTCCCACTCGTAGCTGACCACTGTCCGCCGGCTGAGGGCATCTGCTGTGACATTCAGCTGGCCGGGATGTGCACTGCAAGCAGCCAAACACCATGAAGCACAGCCCACTCCCAAATCTGGATGGACAGATCCACGAGAGGAGGAGACTTGTTTCCCCCTTGCTTGTTGATGTAATACATCGACACCACATTGTCCGTACGTATGCGGACCACTTTGTTGGCTATGACCGGTCTGAACGCCCTGAGCGCTAGGAAGATCGCCAGAAGCTCTAAATGATGTATGTGGAGGAGCTTTTCCTGAAGCGACCAGAGATCCGAGACCTGAAGAGGATCGAACGTCGCACCCCATCCCAGGAGGGAGGAATCCGTCGTGATCGTCACCGTAGGGACTGGGTCCTGAAACCCTGCACCCACTGACAGGTTGCTGAGAGATGACCACCATTCCAGGTCCACTCTCATGGAAGCCGGAATCATTATCAGCTTGGAATCCGGGTTCACAGCCTGACGCCAAGAACTCCGAAGAGCCATCTGGGTCCGCCTCATCTTGAGACGAGCAAGAGGAAGAGCCAACACACGAGGCCATGAAGCCCAGAAGCCTCTGGAACCACCAGGCCGACATGCTCTCCGACTGCGCAACCATCTGACACGTGGCTAACAGATCCGCCATCCTGTCCCCGGTCAGGTACACTCTGCAGTCGATCGTGTTCCAGCAAAAACCCCGGAAAATCAAGTCCTGCGAGACCGTCATGGAAGATTTACGCCAGTTCACCGACAGCCCAAAATGAAACAGGAGCTGAAGGAGTAACTGAAGATTGCCCGCTGCTTTCAACGGGCAAGGGCTGCGTAAGAGCCAGTCCAAATACGGATACACATGGATACCCTGCAGACGAAGATAGGCCGCAATCACTGACATCATCTTCGTGAAGACACGCGGCGCTGAACTGAGGCCAAAAGGAAGCACTCGAAATTGGAAGTGCTCCTCTCCCAAAGAGAAACAGAGATATTTTTTTTATTTTTTTTATTTTAATTTTGATTGAACTGTTTATCACAGTTTTTACAGAATGTTTCTTCATTTTGTCCTAAACAAATGCTTCTTCGTTTGATCCTTTGTTTCCATTGGTGCGGTTTGCTTTCCAGGTTGTTGTCAGGTTATTTCTTCTCTCGTCAAGTTTATGTTCTGAAAGAACTGTCCGACCGCAGTTACTGTTTTGGTGTTTTCACCCGACATCAGGATGTTCCACCAGTAATCTTCTTCCATACACCATCTATTTTTTGAATAAGTGTCCCATATGGGTCACTCTTTTTGATGCCAGTTCAGGGCATGACAGCAAAAGATGCCTCAAGGTTTCCACTGTATCTGTTTTATTACAGAATCTGCAAAGATTGTTGGAGGCAAAGCCTCTGATGAATAGAATTTCTTTGGTGTGTAGAAGGTTCAGCCTGGCCCTTAGGTATGTCTTTCTAATTTGCTTGCTGGGACCTTTTAGCAAGTAGCTCATGGGCTCGTTTTGTTTTTGATGGTTGACCGGTAGATCCAAGGCCGATTTGTATTTCGCGGCGTCTTCTAGTGTTTTGATCCAGTCCATTTCCTTGAATTTTTTGACAGTTTTGTTTGGATTACATTCCAGTTCTTCCCATGAGCTTCCTATTTCGGCAAGTGTTTCCGTGATTCTTTGCTCCCAAGTGGAAAGGATGGTGTTTGAGCCTTTGTTTAGCTCTTTGTTTATTATCTTAAAGATCTTCTCAGAGGATAATCTGATTTTCCGATTTAGCATCCGAGTGTTTAAATTGACTCTTCCCTTTAGAGAAAGGACATTGATTTCTCTGCGAATAGACGCCATTGGCGTTGATTGTGGGAGCATCAGAAGTTTCCTCCAGAATAGGCCTTCCAGTTTTATCCAGATTATCTCGGGTATCATAGGCATCGCCTCTGCCCCGTGGGAAATAGCAGGGACTGCTTTTGCTGTGTAGAAATTAAGAACTGGTTTCAGAGAGAATTTTCCAAATTTTTTGTCCATGAGTCGTGCTTGTGTCATCATGATTTTTGTTTTTGCGATCATGGATTCCTGCATGGGGATTTCAAAACGGTTTGAGTTTATCGTGACTCCCAGGTATCTAAATGATCTTATTTTTTCCAGTTTGTCCCCTGCCAGAAACCATTTCGATTTTTCTTTTCGTGTTGTTGTTTTTTCCAATGTCATTATTTTTGTTTTTGTTGAGTTTAGAATCAGGTCATTGGTTTGGAGGTATTCTGAGAGTGAGTTGAGTTTGCGTTGTAGACCTATGGCCGTTTGGTCAAGTAATAGAATGTCGTCAGCGTAGAGTAGTCTGCCAACGTTCTCGTCTCCAATGTTCGGTGGAAATGTTCTGGCTGTGGGGTCCCAGTTTTGGTAATCTCCAGTGAATGCATTATACAGTGCGGGGGCCAGTGGGCATCCTTGCTTTACGCCTCCTGTGTGGGTGCCAAATCAGGATATGCATGTACGCATCCTGAAGATCCACCACACTGAGCCAATCGCCCATCTGCAAGGAGGACCGTATCTGGCCGGGCGTGATCATCTTGAATTTCTCTTGGGGTAGGAAAAGATTGAACTGGGAAAGGTCTAGGATGGTGCGCAGGCCAGCCTGTTTGGGTACGGGCACCGTAAACAGCCGGGAGTAGAAGCCCTCCCCTCGTTCCCCCAGGGGAACGGGTTCCACAGCTCTGAGGTGCAGAAGCTTCTGAACCTCGGCTTTGAGGGAGGGCGAGCCCGACAGCTGAAAAGGAGGGTTGAAGGGTGGGGTAGGGGATAGGGGTAAGCAGAAGCCCACCCGAGCGACTGACAAGACCCATCTGTCTTCGGTGATGGTCTGCCACGCTTCCCAATGAGACGCAATGTGTCCTCCCACCGGGGTCTCGTGCGAGCTCATAAAACCCTCATTTTGCAAGTTTTTCGGTGGTGTTGCCGCTTGAACCTGAAGAGGAGGCTGAGGAGCGGGAGAAAAACCGAGTCTGTTGTCTGCGGCGGTTATTCCCTGAGGGGGTATCCACTTTGCGAGATTTTCGGTCAAGGAAGCCCCTAAAGCCAGAGGAGGGTCGGCTTTGCGACAGCGGTCTCTGGGTTTTGAAGGGAGTCTTAACAAGGACCGACAAGGACTTCGCTGTCTGAGTGCTATCCTTTGTCTTGGTGAGCTCTACATCTGTTGAGGAATGAAAGAGCGCCTTACCATCGAACGGAAGGTCCAACACCTTGTCCTGTACCTCTTTCGAACATTTAGTGGCATGCAGTCACGCCTGCCGTGAGGTATCAACCCCCAGCATAAGGTCCCGAACCGAGGTGTCCACGTGATGAGCCGCAGCCTCCAGGAAATCCTGGTCCAGGACCCTGGCATCGGACAATCCCCCCTTAAATTCTTCCAGCTTCTCGACCGGGAGGAACTCCTCAAACTCCGACAGACCTTTCCACATCCGCATATTAGCCCCCGCTAACACCAGTTCGGCATTGGCCTGCCTGAGCTGCAAGGCCGAGTTGGCGGAAATCTTCCTCCCAAGGGAGTCAAGGAGCTTATCCTCCTTTCCCAGAACCTGAGTAGCCGTCGTGGAAGAGGAAGCTGCAGTCCTGGACTGCAAAGTGGCCGCAGCCACTACTGTGGAGGAGGGAGGCGGACAAGACGACAGGGCCACCTCTTCCGAAGAATGCAGCCTGTATCGCACGTCAATTTTCTTATTGACGAACAGTCCATGGTGTGGCTTCTCCCAGACCCTAAGCTCCTCTGCCAGAACGTCCTTCTGCAAGAACAGGCCGGTACGCTCCAAGGGAGATAGGGTGAACGCCCCAGAAAGCACACCCTCCTGCAGAGCGGGTGCCTCGGGCACCGGAACATCCAAGAAAGCCATCATTTCCAGTACCCGGTCATGGAAAGCTCTGATAGAGCGGGGCAGGTCCTCGTCCTGATCGCCTTGCGCATCATCCGACAGGTCAGGATCTTGCTGAGCTGCGTCGGGTGCTGTCTTGTCCACCGGGGACAATGATGGCAAAGACGGAAGAGTCAGGGAAGGCACCATGGGCAAGGGAGGCGCCGGCGGAACCAACGGAGGAACGGGTAGAGCCAGAGGCGCGGGCGGACAGATCTCCCTAAAAAGCCCTTTGAAATATTCCCTCATGGGGTCGGTACGACTGAGCGTCTGAAATTTACCTAATAAGATTTCCTCCAGGGACTGCTTTGGAACCTGAGGCGGCCTCTCATGATGAGGATAATTACAGGGATGTAACGGGGAAGGGTTCGACACCAGCCCCTCCACCGACAAATCCACAATAAATCAACGGTGCCAACCTCACAGGCAACGAAACAGAGTGCGGAAGGGGCATCCAGGCGTTCCAATCAAACTGACCAATAAGGATGCGCACAAGGGACTCTTTGTTCACCCACGGAACCAAGCCCTACACCTGAGGCCGATGGCGTAGTTGTAGGGGCAGCACCCAAAATGGCCACCGCGGTCATGGCGGGAACGGGCGCAATTTTGTCATCACCTGAGGGGAACTGCGGCATGTGAGGAAATGAGGCAGGGGTCCCCGTCGATGGATCAGGGGTCTTAACTTTAGCCTCAACATAAGGGACCTCGGCAGAGCCGGTACTGTGAGGCCTGGAATGTTTCTGTGACATACCAACCGCCAAATTAGCCTTCGAAGGAAGGACCTCGGCACTGCCGGTAAAAGAAGAACTTTGCTTCTTTGCCCCCTCAACAGGTCTGGTGTCAGCGCAAGAGCGGGAACGGTGAGAAACAGCTTTCACCGACAAGGCCTTGCTAGGCCTCTCAGAACTGTTGGTAGCTTTAGCCTTTGTATGAGGGACCTCAGACCCAGGTCCGGTAACAGCCTTATCTGTGCGGGCCTCGAACATCCGCTCGGTGATAGCAAGCCCACCCAAGGCCTCGGGGGGGCACCCCGGTCTTATTTTTGAGGGAAGCCGACAGAGGGGCCTCAGAGCAAGCTCCGGTACCCCACGACTCAGTCGAACTGGGTCCACAAACAGCCCCCACAGGAGGGGCCTCTGAGTGTGCTCCAGTATCCACAGGCCCCTTACGGAGACCCTCGGAGATAGCTCTGGTACAATTATTAGGCCCAACGGGCACCTCAGGGCAATCCCCTGTGACAGAGCGATCAACGCCCCTCCCGGCCTGGGAGGAACCCGGAAAGGTATCCCCCGGCCGGGGTGCTCTGAAAAGTAAAGAATTTACCGGGTGTTTCTTCTTTTCGTCGATGAACGCCTGAAAATGCAAAGGAGGAGTTTGCCGGAACACCTCCTCCCACCGTTCCAACCGAGGCTCAAGTGCCCGGACCGAGAGGGAGTCGCAGTAAAAACAGGCATCCTAACGGTGATCCGGAACTAAACACTCTAGGCAAAGAGGATGGGGATCCGCCCTCGCGAAGCAACGGTGACACGAAGAACAATCTGGAAAGTCTAGTTTGAACGACAGACAGACTAGTAAACGATCGCTAGCGAGAGCCAGAGAGGAAAAAAGCGAAGAATATCTTCCGAGGATGCAAGTGCGTCCAGTCCTGAATGAGTGGAGAAAAGGACTGATGGGCGATGCGGAGCCGAGGCGGTCGGGGTTACAGCTGTGTGCTGGGCCCCGTGCAAGAAAGAGGAAGGACACATTTAAAAAAAAAAAAAAAAAAAATGTGGATGCTTTTTACAAAGTGCTCAGGTCCCGTCCCACAGGACGGAGAAATGTCCCATAAGTATGGAGGAAAGGGGACAGGACGCAGGAGTAATGAAGATTTCACCATCATTTAACTTTATTCGGCCATTGGCCATCAAAGTGCATCCTAATATAATACAAAACTATAAAGTTAAATAACAAAGAGGGAAACATCAATTTAGGGAAACACAAGGCTCAAGCAATGAGAAGTACTCAAGTTGTATGGCTGGTTAGTAACCCATGCGGCAATTCCCCAATGGGATCAAATTGGCACCCAATGGGAGCAGAGTTGTGGATGTTTTCTCCCAGGGGAAGATTGTTACAATGGGCAGGGGCTAGAGCTGACGGAAATCTGAGTGATTTTATTGCGAATAAAGTGCACACTACTTTCAGTATGGGTGAGGGGCGACCCTCTCCAAAGCATAGGTGTTTTCCATCTTGCTGACGCTGGAATCGCAGGTACGCCGAGGAATTAGTGTTCGAGAGGAGGGGGGGGGGGCACAGGGGGGGTGGGCAGGGCATCAGCTGCTAGGGACTGCCGAGTGCCCAAATACCGCAACGGTAACAAAGCAGAAGCAACCCAGGAAGTCTGGTGCGACCCGGCATGGTTGGTTAGACCCCCCCTCGAGCCCCCCCCCCCCCCCCACACACCCTTTCTAAGCTCCATCCTCCGCAGGTGCCCAACACCCCAGCGCCCTTGTCCAACGTGCTGTAGTGCGGAGGGGGGGGGGGGGGGGGGGGGGGAGGGAAGAAGCAATCGGGTGCTAAGATCTCCCCCAGAGCGAAAGTAACATTAGATGCAGGGATGGGTGGCGGATGACTAAATTATATTCCATTAATGGTGTCATTCCAGAATTTGTTTTGCCAATGGGGGGTGTATTTTTTCTGGAAAATCGGCCTTTGTGAAGAAATGTTTTCACATAGACCCCCTCTCTGGGTCTTTTCACTGCTAGACCACGGGGTAGGGCGCCGTCCTAGCCCAGCCCTGTACTCTCTGGGGAAAGTATTACTGTGGCCGCTGTACAATGGGCAATTGCAAACGGTAAGGATTGAAGGCCGAAGACCCACTCCCTTCAAGTGAAGGCCATCACTGAATGAAGGAGCAGGGCTGGGGAACATTTCTGGGGCATAGCAGGGAAACTTGCGTTTACTCCCAATTGCACCGTATTAACCAAGGCCCCTCCACCCCGTCCTCCACCAGAACCCTTGAAATCCTTGTCATTTAAAGCACTTTTGACAATTGCTGTGTGCGATAGGTTTCACGCCCTAGGCCCCAGCCGGCTGTTTTGCCTGTGCAAACATACGCATTCCAGCGACTCATGAAGTTGCAGGTGCTTTAGAGCGCTACCGAGGCTCTTTCAGCACTCGGAGTCTGCGTGAACGTCTCAGAAGCTAGGCCTACCTTTGCAGTCTACCCTTTTAAGTCGACCAGTTCCAATACTCTTAACATGTGAAAAGCAGGAGCACAGGGCTCTCGGGCAACCCAGCTCTGCAAAGAACAATGACCGGCCCCGTTTCATCATTCTCAGCTGTGGTTTATGCAGCACTTAAGGGCTGCGCCACGGCGCCCAGCGGTGTGCTTTGGCCGAGAGCCACATCCGGAACAAAGCCATCAGCATAGGTTTCTGTAAATAGGACACGAGTGCAGACTAATCTTCGGACCCGCTCCACTGCTCCGCACAAATACCTGTGGCCTACTTGGGAGAGAGGTTGAACATGATGGGAGGCCTGTCCGAGGTAATGCTAATTACCGCGCATGTGTGAGGAAGAGACCACTGTGTCCTCGAAAGATAGCAGTCATGATAAGAGTTAACCGAATTACTCCCAAGTCCAGACCCCAATCCTCCACACTCTTGGGAATTGCATGCAACCGTTTTCCAGCAAAAAATATGACTTAACAGAAAGTTAATGCAACTGTGCACAATGCGTGGGGCCAAGCCTTCTTGGCGCAGACCCTGGACCGGGCCCTTTCTCCATGGAGGACAGACTGGAGCCTCCAGCTTGCACTGTGGCTCTCGTGCCCTTTTCCTTACGCTCCCCACGCTTGGCTTTTTCTTTTCCTTCCAGCGCATGGAGTTGTGGAAGTCCAGTCCATACCTGGTCAATTCTGAATTGCTACCCTGTCTGCTGCGACCAGCAGGATCCCATGGCGGCTCTCTGTTTTTGGATGGCCTTGAGCCTAAAGCCATTAGCACAATTGCTTGTTTTGGTGACTGGAATTCTACCATTTCAGGCTAAAGACCAACAACAGGACTGCTCAGGAGACCATAAACACATTTCAAGTAGCCAATTCACCCCTTCAACATAAGACTGCCCACAGCGACTACTTAACCCTACACATCAGATTCATGCTCACGCACGCCGCCTCCTCTGCCCCCAACATACTAAGCTCAGGTGAAGCCACTCAGAAGTCCCTGCCTGGCCCCCTGCACCTTTAGTCCCATCACTGTTACTCTCCCACTACTCCGGCAACTTCAGCAGCTCTTCTGGTGTCCCAATGCACTCAAATAAATGATCTTTGTATTTTCTCGGCAGATACAAAAACCACATAGACCCATTTTGGCAAAGACAGGACTTGAAACTTATGGCACCCACTCACTAACATCACAGGATTTGCACATGCCACGCCATCTACCCACTTGCCACTCACATTGCTTTTTTTTTCAGAACCACGCACCATGTGTCATCAAAAAAAGGTTATACCATAGCACTACATATGATTTTTCCATTTCACTATCTCAATCGGTCAATGATTCCAAGAAACGTTTTCAGTGGGCTACAGAGGCTGACACAGAATTTCAAAGACCCAAGCTGGCTTTCATCAGTCTCCATTCCCAGAATGAGTGATCAAAATAACACATTCTAGAGGCCATATATGTCCAATGAGACCACCAGAGGATATGTCCAGAAAGAGACAAGCAGGCAAAATGCGGTCTACCAGTGGCTTCTTTCCAGGCAGACCAGAAGAGTTCCATTCGCAAAGTATCAGATGTTTAAGTCAGCGGTTTGCTAGATGGCTACTTGTCTTCTCACAATATCTACCTGGCACCAAATTAATCAAGGCACTGCCATGCACACATAAAACTGTAAGGGAAACTAAGCTGCCCCTTGAGGTTTTCCCCCCACAACAATTTCTTGCCACAGTCCTCGACCACTCAGGCACTGGTGCGAATCATGGAAAAAGTCATGCAACCTTCAATCTGGAAAGATGAGGAATTCAAGGACTACAAAGACTCGACTCATTAGGATTACCGACTCCAGGTCAGTGGTAATGGCACTTCATGATCAAGCATCGGTATTGAAAAGCTGCCCCAATTCCATCACCTCGCTCATGGAGGCAGAAAGAAAAGGTTACACCATTTCAACAAGTACTTCTCTTGAACAAACAATTTCCAGACAGAAGAATTTGTTGTGCTCAAAAGAAAGTCTAGCATGGAAAGAAAAAGGGAAGACTACTTTCCCACACGCCTAAGACTTGTGTCGAAGCATCTTTGGAGATTTATAACAGATCTGCCCAAGGTGTATGGATGGGATGCATCAGCAGCAGCAGCAGCATCATCATCATCATCATCATCATCATCATCATTCTAGTGGAAAGTGGGCATACTTCATTTCTCGTCCAGAAACCACTGATGCCAACAGAAGCAGCCATCTCGAATTTTCATCACGTATTCAGACCACATAGGATTACGGCAAAAAAAAAAAAGGGTCACGGCCAAGGGTACGCAGTTCAGGGAAAAGTTGTAGTACTTCTTACAGACCGAGAAAACAAAATGGGTTGAGTCACCGACCAGAAAATGATGGTCAGATCAGAAGAATTAATTCTATACTGTGATTTCTCAGAGGACCCACTGGTGGGCTTCCCAATCGGACCAGTGTCTTTTCAGCCATTATTAATTCCGGCATTACAACAGTCTCATGGTCGCATGAGATTATTTTATCAATTCATAAAAAGGTAAATGCTGGACTCGTATCCCTAAAATAAATAATGGGTCAAATATTCACTTAACGGTGCAGGTGAAAAGGAAATCGTTTCATCGTCCCATGCGGGCTTCCACCCAGGGTTCTCAATAACTGAACACTGCTCGACTGTCCACTTTAGCAATAAATGTGAAAAAACATAGGGAAGGCCATTTATGTGTCCCCATCCTCCATTTGAACCAGGCTGCTGACATAGTGAACAGACCTTTGCTCTGGGCGAAATTGAATGTCAAGGGATTACCAGCAGGTGGTTTAAATCTAATTCAGGCTGTATAGCAGAAGACAGATGTGGAAGCCAGCGAATGTCAGCATTTCCTGCATCGAGGGGTGTTAGACAAGTCTGCTTGCACTGGCCCGGATATGTACTAAGTGCATTGAAGTGTACAAAATAAAGGTTACTTGTGTCCTGTCATTTGGGGCCGAACTCCTAGGGCATACAACAGTAGATGTGGAGCTCCCCAGGGGCCTGCAGTCAGCACCAACACCCGCTGCTCACTCCATTCACGCATTTAAACCACTTTTCTGCATGGACTTTGTCCCACCTGAGCGGCTATTTTGGAATCAGACAGTTCCCTCATTGGCTCTTTCAAGCCCATGTGCCATCCAGTAAATCTCTGTCCAAACATTCGGATGGGATCCTTTAGGCCACTGTAGATCTTAAGGCCACCCATACTGCCATATCACCACGCCATCCATTTTCCAGCGATCCATGGCTAATCAAGAAACTCCAATTTCATAATTCTATGCAATTACACTTATGAGCTTGCACCAATGCAGGTACCAACTTCACCTTGTAAATCACACTGTGATACCCACTACTCTCTCCACAGAACTCCTTGCCTACCATGCTCCTACCAATCAGGCTCCTCCACCCTACTGTTCTTTCCTGCTCCTTCTGCATCTGCCATGGATCAGGCCACCCCAGTCAAACCCCTCCCCTATATCCCCAGCCTCCTCAGGTCCCACCACGGCTGTCTCCTTCCGGAAAGGGTCCCCTGCTGGTGTCTCCCTCACAGGAGAACAGTGAAGCAACAGGGGATTCCCCATCTTTATAACTTGCTCCAAAGATGAGCTTGGCCCACTGCATGAAAGGCAGCAGCCAGACCTATTGTGGCCAAGTCGTCCAGCCGAGCCCCCCTGCCCATACCATACCCTGTATGCATTTGACCAGCATACCATTTAAAGGTGTCCCCATGCCCAAGTCTGTCTGCCATTTAGCCAAAAGATGGTTAGTATTGGCCCATGCCTCCAGATGCTCCTACAATAAGGTGGAAAAGATTTGAGAGTCGGTTTCGAGGATGGCAAAGGGCCTGTAGGGCTGAGCGTCATCTCTATCCCATCGTTTGTAAATGGGAACGATGTGCACATTGTCCCATGTAGGGGGAAATTTCAGGGTTCGAGCAATATCTGTAAAGAGATAGCGTTATATTTAAGCCTACAGTGGTAGTTAGTTTTCAAGAGGCGATTTGAAAGACCGTTGGGACCTGGCGCGTTGGAGTAACGACATCTAGATATTGCACCTATCAGATTAAGTTTCGAAAGGTCCAGCACAAGGCCCGTCTCCTCGACAAAGGCACCGCTCCCGCACACAACAGGCCTAGTCGGGGGAGATGCATAGAAAAGTTCAAAGTGGTAGACCCACTTAGCTTCCCCAACAGCATTCACCAAAGTTCCTACTGGCCCATTTCCTCTAGATTTAATGAGTGACCAGAAAGCGCCAGAGTCCTTGCGGATCAGCACTGAGAGCATGGCCGCGGAGTCTCCCTGGAGGTGAGCCACCCTCGTTGAGCACAACCCATTCTTGTAGCCCTGTTGAATCTCTCTAATATTCAATGTTTTAAGCAGCGCATGAGGAGGGCGTCATTATTAGTGTGTCTTATGGATTTCCAGACTTCCCTTCTTCTGACCAGTACGACATCACATACGTGAAGGTGGAAATTCCTATGCGACCAGTTTCCCCCATTACCTTGAGATGAGGCGACTATTAAACTGCAGATAAAGGGCTCAAAGTTGTAAACTGAGAGGGCTGCCTCCCTGTCATATATTGACATGTCCGCCAGCCTTGCCAAAAAACCCTGGTTGGCTCTATTAAGTAGAGATGGAGACCAATGCTTCTGTTCCCCTGCAAGTTGGGTGTTACATTACATCTGCCAGCAGCCAATCGCTCAAAGGAGGAATCCTAAGAGAACAATGCCTGCAGAGAGAACTGGGCAGCTAAGAGTGAATGAGCACTGACATCCATAGGTAGCACCTCAAAATACACACACTGTTCCAACCAAAGCCAATGTAGATTAACTCCTTCCGTTCGTCCCAGTGGATGAGTACGGAATGTCTCTAACAATGCTTCCATTGAGGGGGGCGAGACCCAGGTTCGTACGGCAGGCCAACCAATCTCTGCCATTTTTGATTTTAGTCCCCTCCTTGATCTGGCAGGTGTGCATATGGACTAGGGCCCCCATGCAGTCTGACTTTAGGTCCCCTAGCACGAGGACCTGACCTGCCAGAGTGGCATTTAGCCAGTCCGCCACAGAGACCATTAAAGATTCAAGAACAGATGCCAACGGGCCCATGCCTGTGTGCGCCAATAGAGGTTTAGCATAAAGATGTTTAGTGAGCTAAGTCCGATGTGTGTGACCAATATAACAGAAGCGGTCCAATGAAGAAAGAATTTCACATGTTAAAGAGGATTTAATGAGAGTCACAAGGCCCCCGTATCGGTGCCCATTCGCACTCTGCTGTGCTGCTTGATGTGATACTGTGTAGCCATCATACCCCAGAGCCATTTTTAGCCATGTCTCTTGAAGATTAATCATTGTATATGGTCTCCATCGAGACACCAGCTCCCGGTTGTTATGAAAATGGGCAACTGAGAACAACTTTGCATTTTCGGCTTGCAGACTGGCTACAGACACGTGACAGCAAAAGCCAAGACCAGTGTCTGGATTCCTCCGATGCCATTATTTTCCTTTTCAGGGTCAGCACTTGAACTTCTACTGGTGCTTGGCTCGGGGGGGTTATGGATGGGAGTTTGCTCTTCCCCATTTTGAAAGGCCAGCCAGGCCTGCCGGTCCAGGTGGTGGTTTAGGAGCACATTTAACCATGTCATATCCTAGGCATCTAAGACTGTCCCTTTCTTTTAGGACAGTGTCCATAACCAATTTTGACTGGAACACCATTATTACCTGATCCAGTCTAGAGAGGTCTGAAATAAAAAAATCCTGCCAATGTCGTTAGACTTAATGCTTCCCAAGGCAGGAATATCCTGGAATAAAGAAGAGCGAGTTAGGCGATTCAGGGTTGCATTTCGGGTTTCTGGTATCACGCTTTCCAAAAGGACTGTCAGTGATTCATCTTGGGGCCACGATGGACGAGCTCCCATGGCCAAGGAGCGATTGATCGGACCCATGGGGAGACGCTAGGGGGCCAGGCTGGGATGAAGGCATTTTTGGCTTGCCCGAAGATCAGCAGCAGAGCTCACAACACCCACCACTGATTATTGGATGCGAGTGGGCGGGCGCATCACCAGTTTTGTCAGTGAAGAAGCATTTGTTGAGGCATGCAGAGCTACAGATGCAGTTAGCACGGGTGAGTCGGTTTGGCTCTGGGCCACCCTCCCGCTTTGTTGATCACTCCGGGAGAGGGCAGGAAGGGCCACTCCCCCGATTTTCCACCAGAGCAGCCAAACTTGTACCTCCATTAACCTGTTTAAGTTGTGCTTCTGGCTCCCACATTCCTCAATTTTTTGGGAGATCTATTTTTCCATTTTCTTCTGCACGGGCCCCTTGGGAAGTGTTTTCTTCATAGGTACCCGGTGCACTTCCACGGCAACCTTCGAATTCGGAGGTGCTATGGCCAAGATCTCTTCTACGGAAGCCTCATCTGAGACTTCTTGAATAGAGGCAGCCATCTCTTCGCAATGAGGATTAGGCTTCATGATGACCCCGTTGCTCTGTTGAACTGCCCCTGGGAGCGTGCCCCCTTGAGAAACCATCTGTGCCCTTGCCACTTCATGGGCCGGTGGGGCTTGGAATCCCACCTTCTTGGGTCCACCGGGACCAGTGTAGTAAGCAGAGAATTCTGGAATAAGGCCTGCCTCATTCACCTTTGATCTGGGCCCTTGGCTCCCTCAAAGTGCTGATGATTTATGGGCCACAATAAATTCACGAGCTGCAGCGTGCACTTGGCTGTTGTCAAATTTAAAAAGCAAAGATTCCAGTAGGGCTATATTGCGCTTGGTCTCACAATGCAGGCCCTTGTATAAAGCACACCAAAATGCAAAGAACATGGTTAATTTCTGTGCATAAATCAACCTTTTCAGCCTGTAAGCCCCCATCCAATCTCAACACTGCTGAAAGGCGCCTTGGGGGAAGCGGGTTGGGAGACCGAGCTAGAGGCGAGTAAAAAAAAAGCTGCCCATTCTGGAAGCCAAATACAGAACAGTCCTGAGAATCCCCCAGGTCCGGTGGTGTGTCTTCTATAGAAGCCTCCCAGTAACTGGTGTTGCTACTTGTTCTACTTAGAAGGACCAATTCTGGCATTCTAGCCAGGTCTGATACTGCACGATTCATTGTGGCTTCCTGTTGCAGTATACTACTGACCATAGGGCGTGCGACTGAATTGACCAAAGCCGTACCCAGCAGTTTGATGAAATCCAGCACTGCACAAGGCAGTGCAGCGCTTTGTTGCTCCTGTGGTACACATTCCCGAGGGCACACAGTTGATTTGCACTTATAGTTAATCTGTGATGATGATAGCAAGTGGTTAGTCTGAGGATTGCATCTACTTGATTTTGCAGCAGCTAAGGCGTCTGCCTGCTCGTGTGCGGCGATTGATGCCAGGGTGTTGTGTGAAATCACACTCTCAAGACACCATTAACACCTCTAGGAAGTTTGGTCGCTGGCTAAGGGTTTAAGGGAGTTGTCGGTAATTTGGGTGAGGAATTGACAGTCGCCGGTGGAAAGAAAGACGATATTGATTTTGAGACAACCATTTTATTTTGAACCGGTTATCTGTGTCTTACTTCATGATGCCTTCACAGTAACTGCATCCTTTTCATACAATAGCTTTTAAGTTTTTTGTGTTAACAGTTGGCTCCATTCTGTGTGGGGCGCACAGGTCATGCCAATATACACAGCAGCAAGTATAGTGATAGATTATGTTCTTCAAATGTGTCTCTGAAAAGGCAAGACGAAGGTTGGTTGGACCGGTACCAAGTTGTGTGTCGGTGGGGTTCTTGAAGGCTGATGGGGAAAAAGAATGGCCTGCTGGTCAGACCATGTGATGGGTGGGGACAACAGGTTGCTTCAAGTGACTGGATATGTGGGCACCATTTTAAGGTAAAATAATCTCTTGATAATAGCACTTGGGGCTGTATCTGCAACCCTGCAGTCCCCTTACTGACACCTGGTGTCTGCACTTACCTTTTCACTGCCAGCTGCTGCCCGCACTACTTATTATCTGATCCCGTGTATGGCACTTGTCCTCCCCCATCCTCCCCTTGCACTTTTCCCCTCCTACCCTCCCCTGCACTTGCGTGATCTCATGGTCAATTGGCCTAGTAAGATAGTTTGTCTCTGTCCTCCCTCTATCCCCTCCCTTGCCTTGTCGCGCCTTGAAACACTTGTGTATAGGCGCTTTATAAATGCCATATCATATTAAAGCAAAAGAATCTCTTTAGATTATTTTTGCATTTATATAGCGCGCCTAACCCAGAGCCATCTGGGAGCTTGTCTTACATAGTAATACACAAGGTTGCACATAATTGATCACTGAAATATGGTACATTACATTATTTGTTACAGGTTACAAGTATACAGGTATGCTACCGATTGGGGATGTGTTCATTTGATCACACAGCATGATTACATAGATTGGTAGCAAGGCCCTGTGTGAAGAGGTGTCTCTTCAGTTGTTAGCAGAATTTCCAGAGGGAATTTTCAGCTCTAAGATTGGTTGGTAGGACATTCCAATGTTTCGCAGCTAGTGTGGGGAAGCTACTGCCTCCTGCTTTGTGTAGGTTAAATCTCAGTGTGGCTAGTAAATTTATGTTGGCTGAGAGGGTGGGCTTGTTAGTCTGGGATATAACTACTTTGTCAGCGATGTAGGTCTGTGCTTGAGAGTTTTAAATTTGGTACGTTCCTGGATAGGTAGCCAACGTGCATCTTGTCTAATCTTGGCGATATGGGAAGCTTTTGGAATGCTGAGAGCCGCCCTAAGGGCGTTGTTTTGAGGTACTTTGAGTTTTTTCATGTTTTTAGTCTTTGTGCCGGCATACAAGGTATTACAGTAATCCAGACTGGACAGTATAAAGGCTCTGGCCAACGTGATGAGGCTGTCAGTAGACAAAGGTTTACAGGCATATGCTGTTGCCGACGCTGTAGCATTTACTTGTTTATTAAGAGTGAGTGACGATTCCAGGTAGAAACCAAGGGTTTTTACGTCTTTGGCAACTTGAATGAGGTCGACATCAATACTGAAGCAATTGTGATCCTAAAAGGAGCAACTCCGTCTTATCATCATTTAGGCACAAGCCATGGTGTGCCATCCAGGCTTGAGTGGTTAGGTATATGGCGTTGAGGGTGGCTGAATCAGTGCTCTGGCCACCAGTGATAGGGATGAGGATCTGGACGTCATCTGGATAGTTTGTGTAGGTGACACCCAGGTCACCTAGGCGGTCTAAGAGGGGTTTGGTGAATATACTGTAAAGCAGTGGGGAGACGCAAGAGCCTTGTGGAACCCTGCACGTGACCCGAGTGGGGAGAGCCTCCGCTCTAGGGGAGAAGACTCTCATAGTTCTATCAGATAGGAATGATTGAATCCATTGGATGGCATTAGCGGAGAAGTGAGCAGCTGAGGCTAGGTGATTACATAGGATATTGTGGTCAATGAGAGAAAATGCTCCGGAGAGGTCTAGTAGAAGCAATATGTCTAGTTTCCCTTTATCTTTCAGATCATTCATTTGGATTTTTAAGTCCAGAAGGGCAGTTTCCGTCCAGTGTCTAGGTCGGAATCCAGATTGTCCAAGACCAAGGAGATTGTTGGTCTCCAGATAATTTTGTATTTGTAAGTATGCTGCTCGGTCTAGTATTTTTAGAAGGAAAGGTACTGTTGCAATAGGGTGGTAGTTCCTAGGTATATTAGGGTTTAGAGATGGGTTTTTTAAGGAGCACTAGTACCCAAGCGTTTAAGATCCAATGGGATTGTGTTGTTAGCGAAGGAGGCATTGAATAGGTTTGTGATGAAAGGGGTAAATTCAGCGGCACAGTCCTTAATGACAGTGGCTAGGCACGGGACGCCTTGACACCTGGAAGGTTTAAGGCTGTTGATGATTTGGAGGATTTCTTCGTTGGGGACCGTCTTAGTTCAAATTGTGGTGTAGTACTGGCATTGATGAGGGTACTAGGTAAAAAGTCTGGTTGTGACAGTTGGATGGTCGTTTTTTGGCTTCAATTTTCGTTTGAAGTAGAGTTACGTTGTTGGATAGAGCGTTGTGCATGTTTGAGCACCACAGGGCGTCTTTGTTGTAGAGCTCTGCTTGTGGTACTGGGGTGTCCAGTTCTCTAAGGAAGGCAAACAGTTAATGTGAACTTGTGAGTGGGATGCAACCGCCTGCGTCACGCCTCCGTGCTGGGCACGTTTGTAAATAGCGAGAAATTGACCTAGGCTAATTAGCTTTCGGTGTGGGCTGCACCCCCGTAATACCACTACAGTGGTTTCTTTAAACTTTAATAGTTCAGTAAATCAATTGTATTTGACCTGTTTCATTAATTTGTTACTACTTCATAAGTAAACTCGAAATAACTCATTCAGTGTAATTTCAAACCTAATATTTATTTGCAGATGCAAAAAAATGACTGCCAATGCATTGAAATTATGAGGTTCTTGAAGGTTGATGGGGAAAAGGAACAGCAAGCTGGTCAGGCCATGTGATAGGTGGGGACAAAAGGTCGCTTACCATCAGTCTGGCATGAAGGTCAGTGTCACTTGTAATGTGACGGATTTGTCTGTGTTAAGACTTTTGTAGATCTTGATCAACTCATTGGGTGATGGAATGGTGTCGCTGTCTAGCCAGAAGTGCTGGGAGGAAAGAAAGCTATTCCAGGAGGGAGGAGAAGTGTGGCAGTAGCTGGTGAGGCATTTGTAGTGTTTGTGACTAGGAGACTGTGAGCGCTCTTATGTAACATGGTCTATAATTGTTACACCTCAACCATGCCAGTTGGTCTGTTAGCAGGATGAAGGCAGTAGTTGTGGGGTACAATACAGCCAAAAGGTAGGGCTGAAGCACCACTGAACCACTTCACAGTGATGAAGAGAAAATGCAGGTTTTTGTCATTGGTGAGATTGTGGGTGTCTTGGATATCCCGAGCATGTCCAAAAGCTGTGCTTCCATTGGGAATGCAACAGAGGATGGGTGTGCCACATTCTCAGTCTTTGCACTGGGCGAAGAGGGTAGCAAGACGGGGAGTTGCGAAGTATTGAAAAATTCAAGGGATGCTGGAGGGAACTTGGTGCTTTATCTGGTAGGTGAGCTTGGTCCAATGTCTTTCCAGGTGTACGGTGTGGCTGGTACCACTGTGTGGACTTACCTGGGTCCATTGGCTGGACACGGGCATCCTCGTGTCTGGGTCCGATCAGGTTCAAATGAAGCAAGTTGGTGTACAGATCCCTGTAGAAGATGGAATTCAAAGGTGGCAGCAAATAAAACAAAACAAAAAATAAATGCTCCAATTGTATAGCTGGGGCAGAAAGGTACTGCCTGCTTTTCTATGTGTGAGGAGCCAGGAATGAAAGACAGACACAGAACTCATATTTTGGCTATAAACCTTTATTAAATGAAAAGGGTGTTGGAAATACCTTGCTATCTATTCTAGAAGTTTCCCTACCTCAACCAAAAACGTATGCGTCTATCCTTTGTCAAGATGTCCAAAGTAAATATCTGTCCTGTGTCCAAAAGCCCTATCCTGGCCCTCACACTGAAAACAAACTCTAAGACGTGAAGGACATGGTCCATGATTCTCGAAGTGAATGAATATTCAACTCCAACACAAAAATAGAAATCCAACAAAAATATCCAAGTGGACAATATTCACTGTTCCAGGGAATGGTTCCCCCTTACCTGCATTATCTCTATCCAAAAGGAAAAGTTCAAAGAAAGAATAACCAAGTTCCTTGTAATCTAAGAGGATAACTCCCTCCTCATGGTGAAATCACTGTTCCCGAGGAAATGGCTCCCTTCCCGAGGTTTCTCTTCACATTCAAGACAGTTCCAAATCCTAAGGGTATATGTGTTCCTTGAGATTCTCTTCTTACTATGGTTTATCACACACACTTGACTTGTATATTCTCCTGCTAGGACTTGTATGCAGTTTCTAACAAACACATGAGTTTGTCTGGTATATTTTCCTACCAGGCTTCAACATGTAATGTCTCGGTTTACCTTTTTGGTCTCCTCCAAGTCCGTACTGAGGGTACCAGACCCAAGACCTAAGGCTTTTGCTATCTCGCCTGACAGTGCTTCAGTGTCCCAACCCTCTCCCTGGACTCACCAGTTCTTTTCTTCTGCCTTCTTGGTGTTCCCGATTCCAATTCGGCTACTTCTCTGGCTCCCGCGTCTCTCTCTGCCTTTGCAGGCACCTTCAGTCAGCTTTCCAGAGGTCATTAAGCATGACTTGCTCCCTCATGGTTTGTTCTGGTTTCTGTGGAGCCTCTGTGTGTGCACCGCTGCCCGGCTGCTCTCTCGCTCCTTGTGACTGCTTGGGCGTCTCCATCACCGCCGGTACCTTGCTCTGTCCTGAGTTGGAGAACTCCATGCTTCCCTTCCCAGCATGGTTTTGAACCGTTGGGCCAATCAAATTTTCCCAGCGACTAGACAGCGGATAGTGGTTCTCAATAGGAGTAATCAACACTGCTCCCGGCTTCTTCCTCGTCTCAGTTGTCGATCGACTATTCTTTAGGTGATATTGGGGAACACTTGAAGTAGACTTGGCAGGTGGTTGAGAGAAAGTATTACAATATGCCATCAAAGCATGAGCAAGGGAGGGAACATCCCTGAAAGGGAATGTGGGTATGTGATTTCTTCCGATGAAGTCATGTCGACCCCCTGATGGTAACCTCCCCCCCCATGCAGTTCTCCATCATATAGACACCCCCAGGGTCAGGATCAGTTAGCGGGTGGCGTCCCCTGGCCACACGAGAAGCCACCACCAAAAGAGGAGTGATGACATCATCAGATTCATCACATATGGAACCGCTCTTTAGAAGAGCCAGATCAGGGGGTAGCTGTTCCTTCAAACAGGGATCCCCGTAGAACTTTAGAACAAGAGAAGGCCAAGCCCGAGAGCAGGATGGGTTATAGGCATCTGCCGCTCCTCCCCCACCTCAGATTTTTCACACCTCTTTCCATGATGGGTCAACTGCACAGTTCATCTTAGAACTTACAAAGTATTTCCTAGACACTCATCCTAATTGAAACTAAATGTTGGGGTGGCACTGATAAGCTAGGGGTATGAAGTGAAGATGTTACGACCTACACAGTAGGGTTATCATTCCATTTATATGGATTTTGAGGTTCTTATGCATACATTCCATAAACAGTATACATGTTTACGTCAAGGACCAATGCAATTTGATTTATAGCCAATCCTTTACAGGCCACATCACATGATATTGTCCTCCATTTTGCCAACAAGACATTGCATACGCCGCATCATCACTCATGGGGACGCCAATTTATTGCTCACACCACTGCATAAGAACCATTATATTGGAAGGGTTTCGGAAGGGAAGCACAGAGTGGCCAGATTATGTGTCAATGAAAAAGAAACACAAGTGTCCGAAAATAACCGTAACGAATACAATCATGGAAATTACCCGGGAACAAGGCAGCCTTATAGTGTGCATCAATTCATTAGATGTGTTGCAAGATGAGTCCAAGAAAACAATCAACCATTATACAAGAAAAACCAGAAGACAAAGAATGCAGTCATTCAAAAGAAATCAATACATGACTTAAGTACAGAAAAAAAGCAGCACGAGGCCAAAAGGAATTAAAAAAGAGTATTAGGAGAGAAAGTAAAGATTGTTGCCAAAGACGAAACAAAACTCGGACACATACTTGGCTCCCGAAACTCACTGAGAACCAGGCAAGGTTATTTCTATATCAAATTGAAAAACAAAGAACTCGTTGTGAAGACATTACTTCTTATACGCTTACTTAGGGAGAGTTTGCAGAGAAACCTTTATTGTGGTAAATAAAAAAATTCCCATAGAAAGTGCACAAAATGCCTCTGAAACATCCTGCTAGGACTGGAGAAGAGACACGAGGGCACAGGAAGCCTACTGCTTCCATATGACGCTGCACCCTCTTAGTGAAGAGGGAATGCACCACAATCCTACAGTATTTTGTTATGCTGCCGATGTCACTAATGTCTAATTTAAGTTCTTATCTTCTGACCAAACAGTCCGCAAAACACAATCTCTTCCGGCAAACCTATAACGTGAAAAAGGATACATTGGAACTAGTTCCCACCAACTAAAAAGTTGACACGCCCACCAATCTTAGACAAAGCACGAGGGGACTTAACCCTCTCTTGCCCAAGGAGATTCTACAGAAACTCCATGCAAGAATCTCGGTTCACAAAACAGCTCAGTTTCCCTTACTGCATGAACCCTCATGCCACTTTGTGTAGCTAGGTAGCGCTGCTGTTGACATTTCCGATATGTCAATGTGACCCCGCCACTTCAAAGTAACAAGTAACATCACAGTCTGATAACTAAAGAGTGGTGAGAAGAAAAACGATGCAACACGACGGGGAGGAGGCGAGACGACAGATGGAGAGAAAAAGGGGCAAGAAATAAGTGGAGTAGACAGAAGAAAGGGGGAGAGCACGCGAACGAGACGGTTAGAGGATGAGAGCAAGAGAGTGAGTGAAAGTAGTGAGTAAGAGGGTGCAGCGAAAAAAAGTGATATGAGAAAGAAGGTGGTGAGGTAATCCGATGGCACAGAGCTTGGTTCATAGATCAAACTGATTTTTATACTGATCAAAAAAATTAAAGTAATCACCAAAGCAAATCACGATATGGATATGGATTCCTGGTAGGAACTATCCAGTTCATGATTTTCTGTAGCGATTATTTTATTTCTTTTGAGGTGGGGGTGGCGGAGATGGCAGGGTGGTCCCTATTAGGAACTAGCCATTTAATAATTTGCAGTGGTGGTTATTTGAATTTGTTTGAGGTAGGGGGGCTAGCAGGGTGGTTCCTAGCATGAACTATCCATTTGATGATTTGCACTGGTAAATATACATATAAGAACTGTAGATGTCCAGGAAATGTGACTGGAACTACATTACTCTTGTTGAGTCAACAGGCCCAAAACCTACAGCAAAAAGCGAATGCTGCCTGTGGCCAGCGGGGCGTGGTATAAAACATGCTGGATTAGTGCTCTCCACAGATTCAGTAAAGCTCACCAAAGTGATGTAATCCACTCAAACAGCGGCCTCCCCAAGGCAGTGCTCAAGGTTATCACAGAGGAAACCACGACCAGACAAGTAAGGCAGCCCTGCAGATTAGGGATGTATCGGCCACTTTTACTCTCCAAAAATAGGCAAATAATCCCTATGAATAGGGAGTAAAAATACTTCCAGCAAAAGAGGAAACAGACGCATGCCTCTAATCCTGCTTTCACATGCACAGCTCAATGGATACATGTACATTAGACGTGCACATAGTGCCACGGGGAAACACTCTACTAGTGTTACTACCTGATCTGGAGGCGGTAAAAGGGTATCTTTCTATGTACATGAAAAACTCGGTACAAAGAAATACTTCTTGCAACACGGTTCTGTTCTACAGTTAAAACATATTTTTATCTGCTTTGGGATTGCGACTTATATTTTTACTACCTAAAAAATTATTTTACTCAACTTTAAAAAAATAGGATGTAAACTAATTTTACTTCAACATCTTATTTGGAGCACTGAAGCAAGGTAACGTTTTAGAATCTTGCATGTTTGGGGGTTTCACTACAAAAAGGTCCTCTGTACAATAGGGGTTCTTCTTGCATGCAAGAATCAGGGGTAACGGTCTGTAAATCCTTGTAGGGATGTGTTAAAAAAAATTATACATAAAAAAAGCAGGAGAGCCAGTTAATAATCTTATCCTAGCCACCTTCTATAGTAGGATTCAGTCAAGTCGCTCTGAGGTGGTGGTTTAAAACAGCAATAATACCTGAGCAAGCAGGCTGGATCGGGCGGGTATGGCCCAGGGCCCAAGCTATAGTGACGAGCAAAGCAGAACAATGGGTCCTGGCGCCATTACCACCCATCTGGCGAGAGTATTATTGCTATTAGCATCCCAGGTTTTAAATCCAGGCTGCCCAGCAATGTATTAGTTATAATGAACGGGTCAGACTTTTGCAGCATCCTGTACATTCACCTCTTTGAACTCTGCGCCGCAGGTCAGATACTATGGTTTTGGACCCTCCTTGGCCTTAACCTCAGAGGCTTTAACCTCAGAGGCTTTTTACTAAATGTTGTGCCCCCCAGGTCCCGCGTGCAGCATTGCCTAGTTCGCTTCCCTCTGCATTCTCGTCTTCCTCCCCTCCCTCCTCCCGCCTCCCAGCCTGCCATTGCCCTATGAGTGGCTAACTTGGGCCTCCTCTGCCTGGCCTAGCTGCCGGCCCTGCTGGTGTGCGCTTCTTTGAACTCTGCGCCGCAGGTGAGACAACATGGTTTTGGACCCTGCTTGGCCTTAACCTCAGAGGCTTTTTACTTAACTTTGTGCCCCCGAGGTCCCGCATGCAGTTTTGTCTAGTCCCCTTCCCTCGGCATTCCCCTCGTCTTCCCCTCCCTCCTTCCGCCTCCCTGCCCGCCCTCCACCTGTGATTTGCTAGCTATATGATCATAACTGACCTCCCAGGGGCAGCCTCTTTGGCAAAGTGCCGCTAGGCAAAGTGTGGCTTCCACAAGGCAAAGCGTGGCTTCCACAACGGTCGGCTCCAGATAGTGTCTGCAGGTCAGCAGGGGAAGACAGTGGCCAACTGTCAACCAGCAACGACTAGTATGGTAGGATTGGCCTGGCCGAGGAGTAGAGCAATTACTCTACACTGGAAGCCCAGCCACTTAGCAAACTTACCAACACCTGTACAATACTGTGATTGGTCTCCTCTGCATCCCTCTCTCTCACTATACAGGACTCTGAACTCTAGCTGTGTTTAGTCTTGTACTCAAATTGCATTGTTAGGTGTAGGCCGCTCTCCCACTATACAGGACCCTCAATTCTAGCTGTGTTTTGTCTTGTAGCCAAATTGCATTGTGGGACATAGTCCTCTCTCCCACGACACAGGACTCTCAAATCTAGTTGTGTTCACCTTATACACAAAAGGTAGTTCTGTTCTGCATTGTGAAACTTGGGGCTCAGCCACGCAACACAATCAACTAGGTGCCCTGTCACACACAGGCCACAAGAACGCAGCTCCCTGGCTTAACACTAGCCGAAAAGAGACCCACTGCAGTCTTTCACTACCTCCCCCGTCATACAGCTCACCCCCCTTCCACATCGCACCTTCAGCTTACATCCCTCACCCACCCTTTTCCCCCACCATCACTACACCTAACTGCCTCAAACTGTCACCCTCCCCCACCCGTAGATCCCTCTCTACGCAAATAAGAGTGGCAAGATAGAAAGACAGATTACAGAGCATCCACCTACAGAATAAACCAGAGAATGCAGCAAGACACCTAATATGCCATCACACTCCAACCCGCACCCTCAACCAACCCCCAACCCATTCCGCTCACATTCTCTCCAATCAACTACTCGCCACCCCCAACTCACACTTCCCCACCCTTCACGCAGCAAGAGAAGCCCTAGCCAATACCCCATCCATCAGAGCACCACCCACTCTCTCCCATACACCAATGACTGCTCATAACGCAAGGAAAGGGCGAGAACGCAGACACCTAATGCCCCCCCTAGCATCACCCATTCTCCAAAACAGTTTGCAACCACTGCCACCGCAATATAGGAGTGAAACCTCACCGCCCGCACACTACCCAGTCCTAGCCCATCCCCCCACCCATTATCCCCCACAACCCAACTGCCCTCTCATCCCCACACTCCACCTCACCCCTCTCATTCCCCCCCCTCTATTTCCAGTCCCCACATCAGACCCTGCTCTCCCTCCAACCCTATCCACAAAGGCATCCCACCAAATATCTTGCACCCTCATCAACGCCAGGTCAGTTTCCAAAAACAAACTCACCATTTCGGACCTCATCACAGAAGAAAACCCAGACATCCTATTCATTACTGAGACCTGGTTCTCGGATGACTACGAACCCGTAGCGCACAAGACTTTCCCACCTGGTTACATTCTCACAGCCAGGAACAGATCACTAAGGGGAGGAGGGCTTGCAATATTACACAAAGACCAATTCAAGCTAATAACCAAGGACATATCCACCAGCACCACAGACTACGAATCCCTACGGGTAAAACTCCATCTCACACCATCCGCTTCACAGAGAATCCTACTCATCTACAGACCACCCCCCAGCTATAAAAAAAATGGCCACATTTTGTGAAGCACTGTCACCAACCTCATCCTACACCCAACCCTCACCATCCTTGAAGACTTCAACATATGGTTCAACTCCCCATCAAACCCTATCACCAGGGCATTCACAGACAGTCTAGATCCACTCAATCTGAAACACCACACCTCCACTCCCACCCACACGCGAGGCAACACCCTTGATGCAGTATTCAGCACCGCAAACGTATCTACCCAGCCCCGCGCCCTCTGTCATGGACGGATCACTCTGCGCTCTGTTTTACCATACCACTCAACACTGTGCTCAGCTGCCAACACCCCACACGTCCACCACCAACCGCCCCCTATGGAATAAAGTGGTGATCACCCACGATCTTGAACTCTCACTCCGCAACTCACTCTTCCTCACGGAAGGACCCCCAGCAATAGACTCCTTCGACCTCTGGCTTACCAATGCCCTCAAACCCCTTACCCCCTCAAAACGTACCTCGCAGGGATCTGGACCAACGCTGAGGTGGTTCACCTCCAATCTCAAACCTCTCCAAACTCTCAAGCACCGTCTGGAACGGGTCTGTGGAGCCGACCCTTCAGCCCAAAACAAAACTGCCCTAGTGAGGACAACCAGAATTTACAGATCAGAAATCAGATAAAGGAAGAAATAATTCTATTGGAACCAAATCCAAAATGCTCGCAGCCCAAGTAAGGAGCTACATAGAATCATAGCAGAATTCAAATCCTGCTCATGCTCTCGCCTGTCCATTCCAAGCTCGCAAGCCTTATGCGACACCCTCTCGCTCCACTTCTACAACGCCTAACGAAAGAGACAATGCCATCATCGCCAAACTAAAAATGCTATCGCCACCGCCCACTCGCCCTCCACCCAACCCTCCCCCTCCACAATCACAAACGTCTTTTGACTCTTTCTCTCCCATCACACACCAAGAATTGCTCTCGCTGGTAGTAGTCAGCTGTCAGCCAGGTTCCCTGGAAGGCCCGTACCCACCTTCCATGCTCAAAGAAATACTAACCTCCAACTGTGCAGGTAACACTGCACGCACATTCCTTAATCACACACTCACATCAGGATCCAACCCTAAAGCCCTAAATACATTGTACACCAAACTCTTTCTCAAAAAACCAACTCTTGACCCACTTCTCCCCCAACACTACCGACCTATCTCCAAAACGCGTTTCATGGCAAAACTGATTGACTGCACGGCTTACAAACAGCTTGGCCAAGTTGCCGAAGCCAACAACCACCTAGACCCAGCGCAATCAGGTTTCAAACCACTAAGGGGAACAGAATCGTCCCTTGTCTCCATTGGAACGACCTAAAAAGGACAGCCGACGCAGATGGCTGCGCGGTTCTCATCCTGCTAGATCTTTCTGCAGCCTTCAATACCATTATGATATGATATGATATGATATGGCATTTGTAACGCGCCTATACACAAGTGTTTTAAGGCACGACCATTGATCACTCGATTCTATTAGTCAGACTACAAACACTAGGAATCAAAAGCACAGCCCTTTTGTGGATCTCCTCCTTTATCTCTAACCGGTCGCAAATCATGCATCTCAACCAGTACACATCCAGTGTGTAAAGGTGTCCCCTAAGGAGCGTCCACGTCACCACTAATCTTCAACTTCTACATACAACCCATTCCCGCAATCATCCGCTTGTACAACCTTACCTGCTACAACTATGCCGACGATACCCAGATCCTCCTCAAAATAACAAAACTTCGAAGGCTCAGGCAGCGCGGACCTGTCATCGTGCCTCTTTGACATTGATCACTGGATGACGACCAACCACCTCATCCTCAACTCTGGGAAAACGAAAATCCTAGTCTGCAGGAAAACATCACTCATCGCCCAACCAATCCCGTGGCCCAAATCACTAGGACAAGCACTGCCACCCTCTGGTTAAAAACGTTGGATGTAAATTTGACTCAGATTTATCCCTCATCCAACACACCACCAGCGTATCCAAAACCTGCTTCTTCCACCTACGTATCCTCAGGCGGATTTTGTCCCTACCTCACTTATCTCCATCGTTTCTCGGCCATCAACTCCATCATCCTTTCCCGCCTAGATTACGCAAACTGCCTCTACCTAGGAGCCCCAGTATCCCAACTAAGGAAACTCCAAAGAATTCAAAATGCGGCAGCACGCCTGCTCATTAACCTGCCCCCCAGAGAACACATCAGCCCCACCCTGAGAGTTCTACCTTGGCTCCCTATTGCTCGACGCATCACCTTCAAAGCCATGTTTATCACCCATCGCGCAGTCGACAACACCGGTCCTGTATACCCCTCCAAGACAATATTGTCCCCTACCAACCTTCCAGGAATCTCAGATCTCAATCTGCATTTCGCCTAGTGATCCCATCCCACAGCTTCATTAGACTTGGCGGTTCCGCCCTCTCCGTCCAAGCATCAATCATCTGGAATTCCCTTCCATTACACATTCGCAAAAGACAGAAAACCACCCGAAATTGAGGAAGGGTCTTAAACCTGGCTTATCCCAATACTCTCCTAATCCACTGCTCCCCGTGAATACACCTCTAATACACGCCCCTGCATCAATCACAACTCGGGGGCCGGAAGCTCTCACAGCGTTTTCACCTGACACACCACCACATATTGCTATCCAACACTCCCAGCTGACTGGAACCCCAGGTAAGCCAGCAGCTTTTGTTGTGGCACACCTGACCCACCATCAACCCACCCACAACAACACTCCCACCGGACAAGCACTCCAGCTAAGCCAGCAGCTTTCGCTGAGGCACACTCGCAACACTCGCAACGTTCTCACTGTGCCCCCGCCCTCCAGCCCACATGAAAGACGACTAACAATGAAATAAGTAGCTCAGGGTAGCACACGTCCATCACTAAGTAATCACTCTTAACCTGCATCGCTCATTCAGGGAGCCCCTCAAAACTAGCAATCTCCCACCACAAAGGTATTCCCATATCTAGGTACAACAAACCATCTATCTCTGTTACACTACAGAAACCTACTATACTATAGGCTGAAACCTACAGCACTTTGAAGCCTAGGCCGCCCACCCATCATGCTGGATTCTCGAAGCCTCCTCCTTTGTTTATTATATGAGACCTACTGCATTTTGAGACCTAGGCCTCTTGCACACTATACAGGATTCTCAAATATTAGGTGCATCCTCCATCTTCGTTTACTGTGCGATTAAACCTATTGCATTGCGATACCTAGACCTCTCTCCCACTGTACAGAATTCTCAAATCTAGGTGTAGCCTCCATCTCCGTTTTAATATATTCAGATACTGGCTACAGCATGAAAGCTAGGCCCATTGGCATAGGACTCTCATTTCTAGACCTGGAAATATATTGCCCCAACAGAGCAATCTCAGACTACAGTACGTATATCGTCACACCACTAGTGTGGACACAGTCTGCACGCACGGCCAAGCACCCATGCACGATAGAATACGGTTATGGCCAAGCACATCTGGTCTAGTTTACACATAGCCATCCAGACTGAAACACCTGACGTACCTCAACACCTCTGCCACTACAATACAGCGACCACCGCCCTAAAGGATACCGGTATAGCCAGCCTCACATTGACTCTCTCAAAAATAGGAATCTATCTCTAACCCGCAACAGCACCCACTCATGGGTCAGACCTCTCTTGGGCTGCTTACTCGAGCCTTGCCAACCACCCAAGTCTTAGAACGGCAACATGCACACATGCATCTCCTTAGCTAAACTCCCTAGAATTTTCCAACCACATTGACTACGGTCACCAAGGGCGTTCCAACCGAGGAAAAGGTGCATTGAGGCCACACAAGTTGGGAAAGGGCACTATATAAAAAACCAAATACAATGCAAGTCGCTCTGTGAGTGGTGGTTTAATTAAGCAATAATACCAGAGCAAGCAAGCTGGATCGGGAGGGTATGGCCCAGGGCCCAAGCTATAGTAACGAGCGCAAAGCGGAACAATGGGTCCTGGCGCCATTACCACCCATCCGGAGAGTGTATTATTGCCGTTAGCATCCCAGGTTTCAAATCCAAGCTGCCGAGCAATGTATTAGTTATAATGAACGTGTCAGACTTTTGCGGCATCCTGTACATTCACACCAGTACTCGCCTAGGAAGCCTGCCATGCAGAGCCCCTTTTCCATGGCGGCACGAGATGCAGGAACTGCAACAGTAGCTTCACTGCCAGCGGAATCAGGTTAGTGGGGTGGGTTGGGGGATGGGGAAAGAGGCGAAGTGGGAGTGGAGGAGAACTGAGGGTGAGGGGGGCGGGGGGGGGGAGATGGCAGGGTGGGTGGGAGCAGCCTCCAGATTGCTAGGAACACTAGCTTAGATTGTGGGATTAAGCCCACGATCCGAGCAACCAAAGTGGATGCTCACCCGTAACTGGTCACCAAAAGAAAGGAAAAAGCCATACCAGATTCCTGCCAGCGAAGTCCAGGAGTTAAGGAGCCTGCCAGATTACCAGGACTCTGGTCTTCCCTTCCGGTACACGGTCCCTGGATAACACCTGTTTGCCCTGGAGTGACTAATATTAAAGTTGTCTCAATATGTTCACTGGTCTGTTCTTCCTCTGCCTCCATGTAGAAGACCAGTCACAGTCCCTGTCCACAGTAATCTCTCTTTTGCCCGGCATCACTCCGTTGGAATGAATGACAACCTAGATCCCAATGACCTAGATCCTGTGGCCCAAGGCTAGGTGGCCTCCCTCAGGAAAAACAAATACTCCTGTTCCAATTCCAAGCTTCGCGTTTTTAAGATCCAGTCTTTCAGGGGCTGAATAGGCCGGGGCCTCTGAGCTTGACCAGGTGCTACAGTGCTTCCCTATACCAGAGATGGAACGGAAGTAGAATTTATAGCTTAGGGCTTTTCTATGGATTTTAATATATTGAAAAGTTAACTAGTGGCATTGGATGTAAGGTTTATTTGGTTGTTGAAGTAATTTTTCTTTGCCATGGTAATACCTTTCCTGTAAGCTTTTTCTGATTCCTTCCAGTTTTCTTTCTTAGTTACGGTTGGATCTTTCAAACATCTCCTTTCCCTTTTTCTTTTTTAGAGCCTCTAGCTCCGAATTGAACCATTTTTGGTGAGTGTTATTAGTTCTAATCAATTTGGATGTTTGTGGTGCTTGTGTGTCTACTAGTGATGTCAGGTGATGAGGATAAACTGTATATTTTCACACAAATCCTCCTCCTTGTGTGCATCCACAATACCTTTAATACACAGTTCCAAATGAGTCCTTGAGATTTTCTTGCAATTACGGCTTAGAATCTTACTTGTCTCGTTGGGGCAGTTTTGTTTGGGATATAGAGGGATCAAATTAAATGTTACTCTAAAGTGGTCTGTCCATATGCAAGGTGTGGTATGATAGTTACTTGTTTCCAAGTTATTAGTAACAACCCAATCTAGTTGGTGTCCATTCGTCATAGTTGGCTCAGAATTCATGACCTGGAAATTGTGTTAAGTGCTTTTTCCAGCTGTATAGCTTCCCTACTATTGTTGTGCCTTCTCCAACGGTTAAAATCACCCAGTACCAACGTGGCAGTATTTGGGCCTTGGAGTACATTAAGTTGTTGGACTATATCCGTATTAAAATCTGTTTTAACAGAGGGCGGTCTAGAAACCATAATTATGTTTATAGTACTATTGTTAGTTGGAGAGAGTTTCAAATGTAATACTTCACAACCTGAGCAACTAGTGGAAGAAGGCTATCTGTGGATGGAGTCCTTGGTGATAATAGCTACGCCCACCTCCCGTTCCTGTTTCTCTATTGGAATAACATATGTGAAAGCCTTCTGGGACTGCCTTGGTACAAGTAGGACCAATTGGGTCCTGTAACCATGTTTCCGTAATGCACAATAGATCCAGGTCTTCCTCAATAATGAGGTTGTGGATACATTCAGCGTGTTTGTTCAATTACCTCGTATTTATTTGACTCACTTTGAGTTCTTTACTCCCTTATTCCAGGTTTGTTAGTTTTATGATTTTCATGTTTAGCTTTTCTCTTCTCCCTCTTAACTCTTTTTTGTTTTAGGTGTTGGGTTATGTCTCTTAAATTGCTTCCCACAGAGGGTGAAGGCTTCTGTGTCAAAATATGATTGTCATCGTCCGAGCATGATTTGATTCGGTCAGTTATCTGATGTGTAAACTGCTGGGCAGTTTTCAAAGCCTGTAAAAATGGGTATTCTGAAAATAGGTTTCCTGTTTTATTAATGGTCGTTTATCTACCTCTAACGGATTTTCTGTAAAATGTGACATTCTGCCCTCTAATGACAGATCCATCGACTTGGGGAGCGATTGAGCAATAGTCTGAGTCTCCTCAGTAAGTTCCTTGGGGAACTTCATAAGCAAGAGGAAAAGAGTGAGATGTTAGACCCTTCCAAGAGACAATAAAAGAATGATTAGCAAGATCCTCTTAATAAACCAATTAAGAACAGTACCTGAATAGCCAAGAGACGAAAGGATTGAAAATAAAATAGAATGATCAACAGTGTCAGATGCAACACTGCAATCTAATAAGAACAACAAAGAAGAAAGCTGACTATGGTGAGCATGGAGAATGTGGAGCAAGCAACCGTGTCCACCAGACTGTTGAGGAGGGAGCAGATTAGGTGAATTCAGGTGGCGAGAAATCTGAGCATGAACTAAGCGTTCTAATAGTTTAGACAGCTAAGAGGGAAAAGAAATGGGCTGTCAATTTGAAGGATCAGAAGGTGAGATGGGACGTTATTTGAGAGGTAGAGAGGCAGTCACAGATTTAAAAGCAGACGGAAAGAGACCTGAAGACAAAGATAGATTAAGATAGATTAAGAACCGGCGTAACAGCAGGATAAGTAAGCTTCATCAAAGTAGCTGGAAGAGGGTCTGCGGGGGTCAGCAATGAGATGAGTCAGAGAAATCACGACTGCAACATCACCTCGAAAATTGAATAAAAAAGGGAAACAAATAGATGAGGAAGAAGAAGAATGGTCTGATGAAACCTAAGTATTTAAGAGAGCAGTATTAGTTAAAGATGATCTAATGTTGTCCAATTCAGATAAGACGTAAGAGGCAAAATCATCTGAAGAAAGAATAGAAGATGAAGAAGTATCAGCAGGAGGAGTGGGGGGGGGGGGAAATCTGGTTAAGAAAGGACCATCAAAAAGAAGTTTGGGGGGGGATCTGAAAATAATTCATCTCATCTTGTGCAAGACTCGAAATAATGACAGAGGGATGAAGAAAAGAACTAATCGAGTGAGATATATTTCGAAGCCAGCATCGCTCAGCTCTGCGGGCTTTGAACCTTAAATCAGCTGGTGCACACAGTGTCTTACAGCATTGTGGGAATCGAAGTCGAGCTGTCATCACCCCATCAAGCAGCACCTGCTAGTGTCATACCTCAACAGTAGACAACGTATTGCACCAAGAACCGGTGAGCCTCCTGCAGCAGATCATATGGTGGGCCCCATCGTCCCCAACGATACACTGTTAGCTGTGATTGTGGTTTTTGCATTTGGCGTAGAGGGGGCTGGGTTACTTATGTTTAAGTACCCCTGTCCTCCACGCAAATACATTATATTGGACGTGAAATCCATATGCAGCTATCCTTGCCATAGGTGCCGGAGCCTGTGTAAAGGAATATTATAAGGAGAAGGATCCCTCCGTAGAATAGAAGTGGTAGTATGCCGCTTACTCTGCAAGAATCCTAGCTTTGAAAAACTTTCCAAAATTAGGAATTGACCCAATTCTAAAGATTCTGCTTTTCCAAGCCTGTGCTTCCCTATATATGTGCCAGTCGAGCCATAGGCACTTTGACCCCTCAACCCCCCAAGTAACCTACATGATCGGGTTACTCACCTCGGCACTGCACGTTGTAACAGTATAGGACTTGGACTGGTTACTTAAAGTGCCTTTTAACAATGCTGGTCATTTGTGAGTAACAATCATTTCCTGACTTTAGACCACTTTAACATGAACACAGTTTTCAAGACCACACTGTTAAAGTGATGTGTAACTCCAGTGATGTTACCAAACTGTGGTTTGTGTTTGTGTATATCCCTTTGCTTAGTTTGTAGTGTCAAGGATTGAAATAAGGATGGCATGAGCAAGAGCTAAAACCAGCTCCTCAGTATCGGGCATGACCCAGCAGGCAGGAGCTACCTCTGCGTAATTAGGCGCTAGCACAAAGCGTGCCACAGATCCAACTGCCACTTGATATGCACACTAATTTCTTCTCCCTTATATATGATCCATTGTGCTCCAAATGCCTTCTAGATGTTTCTAATGACTCCTTATGCCTATTACCAAGTACACAAAGTCAATCCCATACTGGCATCTTTGTATGGCACTAATTGGCCTGGGGAGCCAACAGTTCCTGGTAATGTGTGGTGCCAAGCTAACCAGGCTCTCCGAGGATAGAAGCAGGAACTAAATAGCCCCCAGCAATTTCCAACCCTGGGTGTCCCGACGTCAATTGAAAGTGTGCTCTTAATTAACATTTAATTTGTATATACAGATGTGTGGACTTTCTAGTAGTTGCCAATCTGGGTTATTGTTAATGTTAACTGTCATTTACACTAAACCCCTGATATGATTCTACACCTTACTGCTCAGTCCAGTTAGCAGGGGATTTTGTTTGGACCTTCACAGGTCCACTGGGTAGGCTTTCCTCAATCCTACACCATTGGACATCCTGCAAAACATTGAGAATGAGGAGACAGATAATGACAAGTCTGAGAAACGAGAAATCCTAAGAAGGAGCACAGAGCTGCAGACACTACCAATATTGAGAAGGACACCCCAGGTGACTAGTCTGAGACGGCAAATCCTAAAACAGAGCACGGAGCTGCTGACATTACCAATATTGAGAAGGACACCACAGATAATGACTAGTCAGTGAGACTGCAAATCCTAAAACAGAGAGCGGAGTTGCTGACACTATCAATACTGACAAGGACACCACAGATGACTAGTCTGAGAGACTGCACATCCCAACATGGAGCGCGGAGCTGCTGACATTACCAATATTGAGAAGGGCACCACAGAGGATGACTAGTCTGAGAGACTGCACATCCTAAAATGGAGCGCAGAGCTGCTGAAATTACCAATATTGAGAAGGGCACCACAGAGGATGACTAGTCTGAGAGACTGCACATCCCAACATGGAGCGCGGAGCTGCTGACATTACCAATATTGAGAAGGGCACCACAGAGGATGACTAGTCTTAGTCTAAGAGACTGCACATCCTAAAATGGAGCGCGGAGCTGCTGACATTACCAATATTGAGAAGGGCACCACAGAGGATGACTAGTCTGAGAGACTGCACATCCCAACATGGAGCGCGGAGCTGCTGACATTACCAATACTGAGAAGGGCACCACAGAGGATGACTAGTCTGAGAGACCGCACATCCCAACATGGAGCGCGGAGCTGCTGACATTACCAATACTGAGAAGGGCACCACAGAGGATGACTAGTCTGAGAGACCGCACATCCCAACATGGAGCGCAGAGCTGCTGACATTACCAATACTGAGAAGGGCACCACAGAGGATGACTAGTCTGAGAGACCGCACATCCCAACATGGAGCGCGGAGCTGCTGACATTACCAATACTGAGAAGGGCACCACAGAGGATGACTAGTCTGAGAGACCGCACATCCCAACATGGAGCGCGGAGCTGCTGACATTACCAATACTGAGAAGGGCACCACAGAGGATGACCATTCGGAGAAACCACTAATGACAAAACGGAACTGCCGACACTAAGAATACCGAGAAGTAGCACAGAGGTTGCAGGCAGAGACGCCTGAAAGGATGACCACCCTAGGATATGAATTGACATATGTAGCTCATTTTGCAAAGGAAGAAAAACTGTTTCCATACACCCTAGTCATTTTCTATTATTGATATTCGTTGCAGTGCCCACTCAGCCATGCCTCCAAAAGTCGTAAAACGGACAAGAAGGCTAATGTAAATATGGGCCATTTGGACAAAAAAAGAACCACAAAAAACAAAACATGGCATTTCGAAATACATTTCAAATTTGGTCGTTTTTCCAATTCGACAACATGGACGTGTTGTGTGGGCCAAACTACAGAAACCTTTACCCATTGTTCTGCCAACGCAGACATTTTCGAATGATTTCTTTGAACACAGCTGCAGAGGAGTACGGAGAAATTCCTAGCTCCCAATGTTGTCCAGGAGCCAGAAACTTACACTGACATTTTTGTAATATGCATCTAAGGTGACCAACACACACTAAACATCCATGCATTTAAACAGTAATCACAAAATAGAGTATGTACACAATGTTGCATGAGAACATCACAAAGCAGGTCTTACCTATTTAGAACTACCCCCGCTCGCGAGTGGTCAGACTCCTCAAACTGGAGCATGTCTTAGAAAGCAATTGCACTATTCAATGGGACCAACAGTCAGAGACACTCGCAAAGCTAATGCGTGCTAGCCCTCTGAACAGGAAATCTAGACCGCAGACTACCTCGCCTCTGCCAAGAACCCACAACAGAGAACGACTGGAACAGTTTAGTACACACGGAAACAGTATCCCAGGAGGTTATGATACGTCTCTAGAGTGACAGTATAGGAATGGAATCCCCAGAGGCCACGCTCTATGCCCAGTGTGACAGTGTATATATGGAATCCCCCTAGAGGCCCCACTCTGCGCCCAGCGTGACAATGTGGAAATGGAATCCCCCAGAGGCCACACACTGTGCCCAGTGTGACAGTGTATACATGGAAAGCCCGGGAGGCCACGCTCTGTGACAGTGTATATATATGGAATCCCCTAGAGGCCACGCTCTGTGCCCAGTGTGACATTGTGGAAATTGAATTCCCCTAGAGGCCACGCTCTGTGCCCAGTGTGACAGTGTAGAAATGGAATCCCCCAGAGGCCACACTCTATGCTCAGCGTGACACTGTATATATGGAATCCTCCAGAGGCCACACTCGATGCCCAGCTTGACAGTGTATACATGGAATCCTCCAGAGGCCGCACTCTGTGCCAGTGTATACATGGAATCCCCTAGAGGCCACACTCTATGCCCAGTGTGACAGTGTAGAAATGGAATCCCCCAGAGGCCACACTCTATGCTCAGCGTGACACTGTATATATGGAATCCTTCAGAGGCCACACTCTATGCCCAGGCTGACAGTGTATACATGGAATCCCCTTAGAGGCCACACTCTATGCTCAGCGTGACACTGTATATATGGAATCCTCCAGAGGCCACACTCTATGCCCAGTGTATATGGGATCCTTCAGAGGCCCTGTTCTCTGCCCAGAGTGACAATGTGATCCCCTGGGAAAGTGTAGAAATGGAATCCCCTAGAGGCCACGCTCTGTGTCCAGTGTGACAGTGCATACAATCCTCCAGAGGCCGCACTCTGTGCCAGTGTATACATGGAATCCTCCAGAGGCCACACACTGCGCCCAGCGTGACAGTGTATACATGGAATCCTTCAGAGGCCACACTCTATGCCCAGTGTATATGGGATCCTTCAGAGGCCATGTTCTCTGCCCAGAGTGACAGTAAGGAATGTGATCCCCTAGAGGCCATGCTCAGTACCTACCATCGAAGAAGAACTGGAATTTCCTAGTGGACACGCACAGGTCTACTGGGAAAGTGTGGAATTGGAATTCCCCTAGAGGCCACACTCTATACCCAGCGTGACAGTGTATACATGGAATCCTCCAGAAGCTTCACTCTGTGCCCAGTGTGACAGTGTGGAATTGGAATCCCCTTAGAGGCCACACACTGCGCCCAGCGTGACAGTGTATACATGGAATCCTCCAGAGGCCATGTTCTCTGCCCAGAGTGACAGTAAGGAATGTGATCCCCTAGAGGCCATGTTCTCTGCCCAGAGTGACAGTAAGGAATGTGATCCCCCTAGAGGCCATGCTCGGTACCTACCATCGAAGAAGAAATGGAATTTCCTAGTGGACACGCACAGGTCTACTGGAAAAGTGTGGAATTGGAATCCTCTAGAGGCCACACTCTATACCCAGCGTGACAGTGTATACATGGAATCCTCCAGAAGCTTCACTCTGTGCCCAGCGTGACAGTGTATACATGGAATCCTCCAGAGGCCACACACTGTGCCCAGCGTGACAGTGTATACATGGAATCCTCCAGAGGCCATGTTCTCTGCCCAGAGTGACAGTAAGGAATGTGATCCCCTAGAGGCCATGCTCGGTACCTACCATCGAAGTAGAACTGGAATTTCCTAGTGGACACGCACAGGTCTACTGGGAAAGTGTGGAATTGGAATCCTCTAGAGGCCCTGCTTTGTGTCTGCTGTGATAGCAGAGAAATGAAAACCAATAGGCATGTTCTCTTGCACTTTGCAAATATAGATGTGAGAGAAAAGTACTTTTTGAATCCGTCAGAGAAGAATTATTCCCCCCCTAGGATAAGGCAGAGAGGCTGCAGAACCAGTTGACAGCATGAGACATCTATTCAGAAGGAAGATGCTATTCCAAGCAACTATGGTTATATTTCTGAGGAAAACTTCATGTCAAAATGTAAAATTAATAATGAACCAATTTCTCACATTTTACAATAAATTATATCACAGGTATTACTCACCCCCAAGAAGCTGCCTGTGTCCTTGGCACTGTGCTCGCTGCTATTCGCGAATGATGAAACACTTTCCTCTGGGCTTTCTTTATCTCCTGGGACTTTCGTGTTCGGCTTTGGGGGGTTTGCATCAGAGAGATCAGCCTGATGCTTGAGCCCGCCACCCTCATTATCTGGATGAGGGTCAGTAGCAGTGTCCCTTTTGATCAGCCTTCTCAAGTTCAACGCTCCTGGGAGAGGTCCCTCGAGGAGTGACCTGCGTTTCCTCCTTTTCAGGTAATTTTGGTCTTCCGTGCTCTTCAGCCAGTCCAGAAATGTATCCACTGCACGCCTTCTTTGAAGGATGTGTCTGCCACCTGAGGGTGTCCATGTTCTTGCAACAAAGAAGAGCACAGAGTTGGGGGAGGCAACTAAGAAGCGCCGGCACCCTCCCAGTAGCCTGCAGTCAGCCAGAGTACAAGTCTCATCCAACAGCCAGAAGGTATCGCAGGTGGGGTGCTCGCAGCAGGCTGCCCGGCAGGAGTCTACAGAATGTGGGATGTACAGGGTGTGTAAATGACGAGCACTTTCCCAAGTGCTCAGTCCAATCCCGTAGTGCGCTTTCCCCATCTGGCACATTGCCGCACTCAAGATGGCACCTGAGGAAGAAACAGGAACAGGTCAATGTGAAGGCCAGAATGATCCAGGTTGACTTTTATCCCCCTGCACAGGACAGGGCACCCGTCAGGTGATCTGGGAGCTTGTGTCAAAGCATTTCAGCACAATCCCAAAATGTTAGTACAAAGAAAACTAGGTACACAACGCAATCCAGCAAACACTTTAGTATTCTTAACTTCCAACTTCATGGGGAGGGATCAAAACTAACCCTTGAAGCCAACATGTGGGGATTCGTGGACATTTCCCTGAAAAGGAGAAAAGCTACATGTATTGCTAAGGGGCTGGGAGGGCAGTAGCACAAAGGATTCCACTACCGTCTCCAGGAGCGTAGGAGAGGACGTGCAGTAATGACTCCAGCTTTGGGCTGGTGCAGAGAGGATCAAGAGTACTCTCTCTGGGGCTGCTGGTGAGGTAGAAGGGCACCCCCTCCCCTTCATCCCAGGGAAGTCGTGGGCGTCCACTACGGTCTCCCGGGCTCTGGGTGAAACAAGACGTTCCAATACCTTCTAGTAGTCGGAGGAGATTCCGATAGTTTAAACTAGATGCTTGTGGCCAGGTGAGTAGGAAGGCTTCCACCACTGGATCCTCGTCTGGAGTAGCGTATGAATGAATATAAGGTCTTCTGGCTCCCTGTTGTCCAGGGGTGGGGGGCAGGAAAGAGCCCTCGGTCTTCCCACTACGCTTTACTCAAAGCGGACAAGCAAGATCGTCAACTAATCATGTAGAGGAGCAAGTGGACACATTCTCCCTAGTTAATGCCCCTTAACCACCGTCCTATTGGAATGACAGACGAAGAGCTATTAATTAAGCCTGAAGCTAAGATAATGAGGTACCCACACTCCCTTGAATGGCCGAGACAATGCAGACTGGCAAGATCAGCCTTCAAACAGAAGACACTGTCATGAGGTCTACCGATGAGGGGGTAGCACTAATTGGGGAAGCAAGGGGAGAGCTGACATATGTCCAAGCACATGGGTTTTGTTCCTATGTATATGCTGCAAGCAAGCCGAATGTCCAAGGTTGAATTTGGGCTGCCAACCAATTACAATAGCCTGTCATGCACTTTTACATACAATGTTGCAAATTATTATTCCGCTGCCACATTCTCTGCTATGACAAGTGCCTTATACCACGTGTATAGAAGTAGCTCAGGGTATGTCTCACAGATAAGAGACCACCAATGAGGTACTGACATACATATATTCTATAGGCAGACATGATTGCCTAATCCTATTCCACCCCTCAATATATGATAGGATATGGCATTTGTAACGCGCCTATACACAAGTGTTTGAAGGAGCGACGAGGCAAGGAAGGGGGACAGAGGGAGGACAGAGACAACGATCATATTAGGCCAAGTGACGGTGAGATTGCGCAAGTACAGGGGTGGGGGAGGGGAAAGTGCCAGGGGAAAGGGGAGGGGGCAGTGCTGTACATGGGATAAAAACAATGACAAGAAGTGTGGCCAGCAGGTGGCAGGTGCAAGGGTAAGTGCAGACAGCAGGTGTCCAAAAGTGCAGGTCGGGGTACTGTAGGGTTACAGATACAGATAGGTTTTTGTAATATGTGACGTATCTTTTATTTCATATCTTTTATTGGTAATTGCATCTAGCACTCAATTGCTTCAAGGTGCTAGAGCGCAATCACACCAGCGGAAAAGCTTCCATTGTTTGCTCTGGGTCACAGGAGAGCAGGGCGGCATCCCCTGGAGCACAGAATGACTGCCTTTTTTGGGGGGGGGGGGGGAGAAGTACAGGTTTCTCCATTCTCTTCTGGGCAGGGGAGTCGAAGGAATTCCATTTCCCCAGCCGCCCTCGACCCCTCCAAGGATGGCTTAAAATGTTGTAGAGTGGGGTAGGAGTGGGTAGAGTAACATTTAATTGTATACTACTTCAAGAAAAGCGCCCAGATGCCTCAGGGATTGGCGCGCTCTACAAATAAATAATTTACAAATAGAGTTAAGTGGCTTCCTTCCGTTCCCTTGAGTAGAATATTTTATACTTTTCTGTCCCCGTGGGGGTTTGGGGCAGGAGGAGTAAGCAGGGTGGCGTGCACTCTTCTCTGTTAACTGGGAGGGGGAGGGTTTCCAGCACTCCTCCTTGGGAAGGATGGGATTTGAATGAAAGCAACGGTACCCGTACTCCAGAAACTGTAGAGTGTAGATTAAGACCTTGGGAGGAGAGCTAAAACAAGAAAAAAAGCACAAATCAGGAAGACCATGGTGGCAAGCCTTCCCCTTATGAACGCGTGGGGGTCGCGTGGCACGCCATCCCCTTATGCACGCGCGGGGATCGCGCGGAGATCGCCCCTTATGCGTGGAGGTCGCGTGGCACGCCTTCCCCGTATGCACGAGCGGGGGTCGCGTGGCATGCCTTCCCCATATGCACGCGGTCGAGTGGACAGCTCTGCTCATGGCACTGCCACCGTCCTTGTCAGCGTGGATCACCGTAAAGCACTCTCCGAGCACGTGGCAGGGCGCTTGGGCACCCCCAGGGTGCACCTGACCTGGATACACATTTTGAGAGATGTGGCGTTGATGAGGGGTGACAGCTTTGCCGTGTGTAGGCTCACTGTGCTGAAGAGCGAGAGTGCGCCCTGCATATCAGAGATGCTAAAGAGGCCCACGTGCAAGGCAGGCGGCGATGGGAGGTGGCGGCGGCGTTCCTTTTTGGGGTCGAATTGTCCAAAGCGACCTATTGTCCCAAGAGGTTGAACAGTAATTTACTTAACTGGGTGGCTAGGATGATGCAATTACAAAGGCATACTGTTAAAGTGAAATAATGCTGAAATATTGTGGATGTTCTTAATGAGTTTTATTGAAATGTGTCTCCTGTTGGTTCTTTTTTTTCTTGATTTATTTCCATTGTTGTCTTTGCATTATTTGCAATAGAAGGTTATTACTATAAATTGGAAATGAAAAAATGTACTTTGTGTAAGGTTGGGTATAAACCAACAAAATCACAATAAAAAATAAATAAAAGAACAGTAAAAGAGAACAGCAAGCGAGAAACAGAGCGAGAAACAGAACACTTGTGTATAGGCGCGTTATAAATGTCATATCATAACACAGCAAAGGAGAAGCAGACCGAGAACCAGAGCACAGCAAACGAGAAGCACAGCAAAGGAGAAGCAGACCGAGAAACAGAGCACGGCAAACGAGAGGCAGAGCAAGAACCAGAACACAGCTAATGAGAGGCAGAGCGTGAACCAGAATGCGGTAAGCGACAGGCAGAGTGAGAACCAGAACACGGCAAGCAAGAACCCGAAATCAGCAAGCAAGAACCGGAAAACAAGACACAATGTCCAAGAGAAACACTGTCAAGGACATTCCAAGAAAAGTCTAACAAGCGTAGGACAGGAAGAGAGGGAATGAACAAAAAATAGGTATCATGGGATCCAACAGACTTTGGGGGTGCAGCAGCAAATTGGGGGGGGGGCGTGGCAGGTGTAAAAGACAGTAAAACAAAATCATTAAAATGCATTACATAAACCTTCACTTAAATGCAAATGAGCATTGCTAAATGCAAATCACCAGGAACGGAACATACAATTCAGTGCTGGAAATAGATTTGTTTACTGTGAGATCCCACCTGCGACAGGCAGTGGTGGGCGCCCTGGCCCCCGCAGCCCCCCACCAATAAACATTTGCTGCTCAGAATGTTATCCATAAGACCTAAGGGAGGGGCGTTCCCTAGAATGGTGCAAGCCAAGTAGAAAAGGTGCACCCCCTTTAAACCTATTGATTGATTTATTTATTACATTTGTATAGTGCACAGACAGCCCAGACGCATTGTGGCGCTGTTACTTGTAGGGAAACTTAGTTACAGTGGGCATTAGACAGTATTATACACACTATGCATAGAGGGTCCTTATTAGGAAAGACTCGTGGCAGTACTGAGCATTCAAAGTAACCCCGAGGAAGGGGAAGGATGTCACATCAGCAAGTAGGGTTGCTCAGGCGAACAGGGTAGTTTCAACCCAAAAAGCTGTACGGAAATATTTCCTGCAGGGTACAAACGCAACAAGTGATTTTACAGGGGCCCTTGTCACATGCTCACGTGGTTTTGTGGCCCAGTGCCTTGTCCCGGATGCAAGGCGGGAGATGGGAGGTGAGGAGGGGCACAGCCTACGGGTGTTTTGTTTGGTTATTTACTCGGCCATCTACTGCCTATGGCTATGCTAATCCCTATGGGCAGTCCCACCCAGGCGCCCCTGAAGAGGTGCGGGGCCTATTTCAACATGAAGGTGCGGGACCCCTGCGAACACAGTCTTGGGCACAGTCTTGGGATGCAAACATTACAATGACGACACAGATGAGGTTAATAGACGCCGATTGTCAGGAGACAGCAAGCAAGCCGGGAGCTTAAACACTAAATCCCCACTGAAGAGCTCTTTACAGCCAGGAGCTTATGTGGAGGAACCAGTGTTAGAAGGCAACACTTCGCTATAACCCGTGGGAAGAGAAAACGCAGCGAGCACTGCCAAGTGCACATTTTAGGCTCCAGAACGAAAACAGAGCAATGCCTATTCTGCTGTGTTGCAAGACTGCTGACTGACAAAATGGGGCAGTTATCTCGGGAGGATTGCTCAGGGGCAACGTGCTCGCCTTGGAAACAAATCGACACGGAGCAACACGGGTTCGACCCGGGTCCGCGCTTAGAAACCTGTGGGTTTATAAATAACCTATCATTACATGCCCCCACACCCCAGGCTCGAGTACCCTTTCATCTGAAAAGGTTCAGAGGTCTCGACGCCATCCCTGGTGTCACCCCATCCACCCTGGACTGTCTGAGGTAGCTCTTTCAAACCTTAACATCCAACTCTGTATTTTATAAGACATTCCAGTGTTATTCCTAAACAGGCTTAATAGGGTTACATTATAAACTGGCACTGTACATGAGTTCCTTGTGTAATAAAAATGTCTTGGACAAGTGTACCTTCAGGCACTTGATTTATCAGCAATGTGTGTTCTCCAACCGTTTTTGCTTGTTGTCAGTGCTTTAAGTGGGAGGCAATATTGAGTGGGGCTCTAGTTATAGAGTGGCCCAAGTTGAGATGGGTGGGGAATCCTGATTGAGTGAGGAGCCAACCCCCAGCTAGCAGCACTTTCGTCAAGTTGCCACATGGTTAAAGGGCGTCCTGCTGGTCAGTTCTTCTGATTAAAAAAAAAGGAGAAGCAAGGACCAGCACCTGCAGGCAGCCCTTTAACCATTGCAGCTCTTTGGCTAAACTGGCTGCCTGAGAGAGGTCGGCGGGGCTAGTCGAAGGGTGGAGACCCAGCAGTGCCCCAGCTCGGGACCCCCTTTTCGAGACTGCAGTTTTTATTGGTTTTATGCCCGACTCTCTCCTACTGCCTTTTTGGTTTTCACCGTTTCCTGATGATCACATTTTTGGTCTATGTTTTATTTTCTTATTTGCCGTTTTTATCTTTTGTACTGGGGTTACTTTTTGCTGCTGCGTCCTAGTGCTTCTACTATGCTTTTGCTCTCGTTTGTAGTTTCGTTTTTATTTTTTATTTATTTTATTTATATTGCGCCGGTAGCTCGCAAGCTTCGGGGCGCAGAGACAGGAACACGAGAGACAAGTGACGAATCAAATACACGTAGCACAAGACATTAGAGCAGATATAGAGCTGGTCAAGAAGTATTATATGTTTTACTTAAAGATGTAAGTTTTCAATTGTTTTCGGAAGTGTTGGTAGTTGGCTGCCATCCTTATCTGACCAGGGAGATTGTTCCAGAGGCCTGCTACACTGATAGGGAAGGATTTACCTGCTCCGTTTTTGAGTCTGAAAGGGGCTGTCATAATCAGTCCTTGTTCGGCTGATCTAAGCTCTCTGGAGGGCTTGTATGGGATAATTTTACTTTTCAGGTAAGCTGGAGCTTTGCCATATATACATCTGTGTGTAAGCGTGAGAGACTTAAATTTAACTCTTTCTTCGATTTTTAACCAGTGTAGTTCTTTCCTGGCTTCCCTAATGTGCTGGTTCTTAGATTTTTGTTTGATGATTCTCACTGCATTGTTTTGCAGGACTTGGTAGCTGTGGTAGCAGTTTTTGTTAGAACCCAGTATTAAAGCGTTGCCATAATCGAGGCGAGATAGAATGGTGGCTCTTGCGATCGTGGCGCTGTTTTCTTCCGATAGGTAGGGTCTAGTGGCTTTCAATAAGCGGAGGTGGTAAGAGCATGTTTTTTTTTCACATAAAGGGTTTGAGCATCAGATCCCAGGGATGCTTCTAACATCATCCCCAAGGTTTTAACCTTGTTGAGGACCTTGATTTGAGTGTTTTTGATGGTAAAGGTGTTATATGCGGGGTGGATCTTGGATCTGACCAAATTGGAACCGAAGACCATGAGCTCGGTTTTATTGCCATTTAGACAAATCCAATTTTGGGCCATCCATTGCTCCACTGCTTTGTACACTGTGTCGAGTTTTTTGTTGTCCTTTTGATGATCTCCACTTAGTTCTATTACCAGCTGAGTGTCATCAGCGTAATTGGTAAAGAACGTGTTGATGTTATCAAGGACTATACATAGAAACCTGAGGTATAATATTGAACAGGAGTGGGGACATGCTAGCGCCCAGGGGGACTCCGCATGTAATTTCTTTTTCTATTGAAAATAAATTTCCCCAATGAACTCTAGATGTTCTATTTTGTAAGAAGGACATGATCCAGCTTACTGCTTTGTCTGAGCAGTTTGCTGTTTCTTTTAAAGCTGTCTTAAGTAAGTTGCGGTCTAGTAAGTCAAAGGCTGCGCTCAGATCTAAATTTATGAGCAGGCCGGCTTTTCCCTGATCAATGATGTTAAGCCTCTTGGTCTGTAGATCCAGCATAGCTGTTTCTGTGCTATGTGCTGGTCGAAATCCAGACTGTTGATGGTGGAGGAGTTCTGAGCTTTATACGTGTTCCTGAAGTTGTGTGGTGGCAATTTTGTCCATGATTTTGAGTATAAAATTGCAGTTGGTTATGGGCCTTAGATTGTTTGGGTCCCTTTGGTCTAGGTTTTTTTTTTTTTCTTCACAAGGGGCGTAACTGTTACCCTTTTTGTGCTTTTTGGTACGTTTTGATCACGGAAGGATGTGTTTATTACTTTAGTTAGAGCTAGCGCAAAAATGGCAGGATGGTCTAGAATGAAGTTGGCCGGGAGTATGTTTTTTCGGCGCAAGTGGTGGATTTCATGGATGCCAGGGTTATCATGTCATTGGTAGTGATGGGTTGAAACCTGAATTGGGTCGTCTGGTGTACACGTCCCTCTGATATATGTCTTTAGTGGGTGGCTTAGCGGCTGCTTGGGACTTCGCTATGATGTCCCTGGCCTTATCAATTTTATTAAAGAATGCAATCTGTGTTGCGTCACATTTTTCTTGAGTGGGCGAGAAGGCGGGGGTTATGCCGTTTGGCTTATCAATGGATTTCAATATATTGAAAAGTTTGCTGGTGGAGTTGGCTGCTACTGAATTCTGTTTATCGTAGTAGTTTTTCTTAGCCTCAATTATCATTTCTTTGTAGATTTTCTCACTGATTTTCCAGAGCGATTTATTGTCCATCGTGGGTTTTTTTCTCCACTCATTTTCCCTTTTCCTTTTATGCTTCTTCTGTTCGAGAAGTGTAACGCTCACCTGATTCCCACGGAGGCGCAGGTCTGGCTTCGAGTGCTGATGCTTCTTCAATGGTGAAGCGCAGGACTCTGAAGATGGACAGGAAGGGCCCTCTACTCTAGCTTCTCCGGCTCGCAGGAATATTCCCCTGTGCGTGAAAAGGGAGTATTACCTACTGACTGAGTTATGCTCAAGCCTCCCACTCTCTTCCAACCCTCCACAATACCCTTCCACGATTACCCGTGAAGGCTCACCTTAGGGTCTGAAAGGACGAGCTCTCCATCCTGCTTCTGACGCAGGGGCGCGTTGAACCCAGTTACTTCACTGGATTGAGGTTGGATGGGAGTTCAGGTAAGCTTGATTATACTGGTAAGGCGCTGTAAAAGTTCTGTTGCAAGTTCAAAAGTTCAAGCTTTAAATAATAATGTTCATTGTCTTTTTTCAGGTGATGAATGAAGATTCCTTTGGAGACTTCTTGCAACAAAGCGCTGATGTTGATGTCTTTTCCCCATAGGGGCCGGGGTTCGGAATGCCGGAGATATGGCGCCGACCCGAAGTGAAACGTGCAGTTCCAGTAAAGATCTGGTAAGTCCTAGATGAGCGCTCAGGTAATGTTTTTGCATTCGCTCATCTAATGTATTTGTCTTTTTTCCCCATAGGGGCCGGGGTCCTGCTTGGAAGCAGCAAGACCCGAAATGAAATGGGAATGACCCAACAGGTAAGTCTTAGAAGGAAACTGAGCTTTTCCTATTCCCTTCCTTCTCTCACCTCTTATTCTTGTCTTTTTCTCTAGGCTCTGGGAAGTGGCTGTGTATCCGGATGATCGCTGCTGAAGATGGAGGAACCCAGGAAAGGTGAGTGAAATGCAGCGCTGCAGCGATCGTAACGAAATGCTTTTAAAAATGATGTCTTCCCCTTCAGGATCGTCGGTGATGTCTCCGTGGTGCAGATTAGCTGGTAGGTCTCTTGTCTCCCTTTGCAGGTGACCCAGGATGCTGACAGGTGTGGCTGAAGTCCAGATGCAGGAGCTGACACGGTGAGCGTCCAGCTGCGAGGAGCAGAGCAACGCAAAGCGTGAGTTACTGATCGGGTGTGGTTTAAATAGCTTTGGTAGTTGCAAGTGTGTATCCTTCCTCCGATCAGGTATGTATCCTTCCCAGACTACACCCGGGTGGAAAGTAGTCCCACAGGTAAAGTAGTTCCTATTCAGGCCTCAAGAGGGCCTGGATGTGGCAGCATGGTCTGCATCAGGTAAGTGCACATTAAAACACTTGAACACATGTTTAGCTTTATGAGCCTGGCGCCTAAGGCGCCAGGACAGAGGTCCAACATGAGCCTGGCGCCTAAGGCGCCAGGACTGCGTCCAAAGGGCCCCAGCTTGGGCCCGCTGGCACTTCCCTGGGGGAAATGATGCCTGCCTCTGGGGTTGCTGGGTCGGACCTGGCTCCTTGGAGGTAGGCATCATGACAAGAAGTTCCTCTGTGAACCACTCTTGTTTTATTTTTTTAGGTCTGGAGGTTTTGGTTTGAAGTGGAGCTTCGAGGTCCACTAGTGCCTGTAGATGGCTAAGTAGGTTGGATAGGGTGGTTTTGCATGTATCATCGTTTTTTCCCTCTATTTCATGAGCATCTAGGCATTGCATCAGGTGCTCTTTGCTGATGTTTTTATAGTTCCGCAGTGTTTTTATTTTGGACAACTTTATTTAAAGATTTATCAAAAGAAATACATATCATTCCAAAACAACAATTATGATAACAAGAAAACGACAAATAAAACGAAAAAAGCATTATACAAGTTGATACAAATAGTACAGAATAAATAAGAAAACCCTATCAATTATCTCTACTAATCGCAACAAACCTAATTTGAAATGCAGTGTTTTTTTGATGGGAAGATTGTGAAGTTTGGGCCCTTGTGCAGGGGGATAGATATGAAAGGTCAAACTGTAGTGGTCCGACCATATACATGGGTCAGTTTTGTAATCTTGGGATATGAGGTTGTTGCTAACAACCCAGTCAAGTAGATGGCCGTTGTCCATGGTGGGATCGGTATTCATCACTTGGTAGTCTATGTTGTTCAGGAGTTTCTCCAATTTAATAGCCTCTCTGTCTTTGGGGTCCCCCCGCCACCGATTGAAATCTCCTAGAAGTAAAGTGGCGGTATTGAGTCCTTTGATCATATTAAGTTGGTTTGTGATTTCTTCATTAAAGTTGGGCATAGTGACAGGTGCTCTGTACACTACGATTATGTTAAGACTACTATTATTGGTTTGAAGGTGTTTAAGGTGGAAGATTTCTGTACCATTACATTGTATTTTAGTCGGAAACAGTTGGATGGTGTCCTTGGCGATTACAGCCACGCCACCCCCTTGTCCTGATTCTCTGTTGGTATAATATATAGTGTAGCCCTCAGGGACCGCTAGGTCACAAGTAGGACTGACGGGCTCTTTTAGCCAGGTCTCAGTGATACACATGATATCTATTTTCTCCGTGGATATCGTATCATGGACACTGATGGCATATTTGTTGAGGGAACAGGTGTTAAGGAGGCAGATCTTTAGATCTGGAGGAGGTTGGAATGGCACTTTGAGGGTAGTGTTCGATGGTGTTCTTTTTACACGTCTCTTGATTGCCAGGGTTTCTGTAGAGGTGAGTCTAGCATCGGGGCTAATTTTTTCATTTTTATTGTCGATGCCTTGATGTTTGTGCTCATGTTTGCCTTTGGGCCTAAGGCACTATACAAATGATTAGCCGGTACACGCGTATTTTCCAGCGGCCATCCTCTCGTGGCCTGACAAATGCACACATGAAAGCCCAAGCTGCTGGCTTTTCCAGGTTGAGTTTACATAGCGGCCTTCATAGACACCTGTAGGTGTGAGGTAAGTCCTACCTTGAGTAAGCCACGTGAAACGTGCTCAACCAACCGGTCAGATAACTGCAAGCATAGCTGGATTCTGTAACCCCTGCCGACAGTAACATGCGTGTAACAGCCCTTCCTGCCAACGACTCCCTCGCTCACAGGGAGAAATAAACGAGTAAGATAGCTCAGCGAGTAAAGTCCTCACTGCAGACAGACACGGACAACATGCTGGTCACAGGTTCCGAAACCGCATAGTCTATTTTTCATCGCTTAAGTGCTACAATAGGGCATCCGTCTGCAGGTCAATGGTTCCTTCCTCATCCTCAGAAACCAATTGATTCTAGACCAACTCAGCCCTAGAATACTCCCCGACAGAGAAGCAGCGTGTTGACCTCCACCCCTCCGGATATTGCAAAATCAGAGAGTGGTTTCAATCTAAGCTTCCATCGCTCTCTAGAAACGTCCTTACCCGCGCCCAAATCGCCCAAATGACCTTTATTCCTGGTGAGCCACACCGACAGTGAGCAGCAGCAGCTTACCCATCCACAGCCCGACAGTGAGCAGCAGCTTACCCATCCACAGCCCGACAGTGAGCAGCAGCAGCTTACCCATCCACAGCCCGACAGTGAGCAGCTGCTTACCCATCCACAGCCCGACAGTGAGCAGCTGCTTACCCATCCACAGCCCGACAGTGAGCAGCAGCTTACCCATCCACAGCCCGACAGTGAGCAGCAGCTTACCCATCCACAGCCCGACAGTGAGAAGCTGCTTACCCATCCACAGCCCGACAGTGAGCAGCAGCTTACCCATCCACAGCCCGACAGTTAGCAGCAGCTTACCCATCCACAGCCCGACAGTGAGCAGCTGCTGCTTACCCATCCACAGCCAGACAGTGAGCAGCTGCTGCTTACCCATCCACAGCCAGACAGTGAGCAGCTGCTGCTTACCCATCCACAGCCAGACAGTGAGCAGCTGCTGCTTACCCATCCACAGCCAGACAGTGAGCAGCTGCTGCTTACCCATCCACAGCCAGACAGTGAGCAGCTGAGTGCAGCCTCACAACCCGACGCCAAGCAGCTTACCGGCCTTCACACCCCGACGCCAAGCAGCTTACCGGCCTTCACACCCCGACGCCAAGCAGCTTACCGGCCTTCACACCCCGACGCCAAGCAGCTTACCGGCCTTCACACCCCCGACACCAAGCAGCTTACCGGCCTTCACACCCCCGACGCCAAGCAGCTTACCGGCCTTCACACCCCCCCGACGCCAAGCAGCTTACCGGCCTTCACACCCCTCGACGCCAAGCAGCTTACCGACCTTCACACCCCGACGCCAAGCAGCTTACCGACCTTCACACCCCCGACGCCAAGCAGCTTACCACAGTTCCAGCCCCACGCCAAGCAGCTTACCGGCCTTCACACCCCTCGACGCCAAGCAGCTTACCGGCCTTCACACCCCTCGACGCCAAGCAGCTTACCAGCCTTCACACCCCCCCGACGCCAAGCAGCTTACCAGCCTTCACACCCCCCCCGACGCCAAGCAGCTTACCAGCCTTCACACCCCCCCGACGCCAAGCAGCTTACCAGCCTTCACACCCCCCCGACGCCAAGCAGCTTACCACAGTTGCAGCCCCACGCCAAGCAGCTTACCACAGTTGCAGCCCCACGCCAAGCAGCTTACCACAGTTGCAGCCCCACGCCAAGCAGCTTACCACAGTTGCAGCCCCACGCCAAGCAGCTTACCACAGTTGCAGCCCCACGCCAAGCAGCTTACCACAGTTGCAGCCCCACGCCAGTTTACCGGCCTTAACAGCCAGAGGCCAAACACATTCCACCATCCCAGCCCGACACCAAGCAGCTTACCGACCTTTCACGCCCCGACACCAAGCAGCTTACGGGCCTTCACACCCCGACATCAAGCAGCTTACGGGCCTCCACACCCCGACATCAAGCAGCTTACGGGCCTCCACACCCAGATATCAAGCAGCTTACGGGCCTCCACACCCAGACATCAAGCAGCTTACGGGCCTCCACACCCCGACATCAAGCAGCTTACGGGCCTCCACACACCGACATCAAGCAGTTTACGGGCCTCCACACCCCGACATCAAGCAGTTTACGGGCCTCCACACCCCGACATCAAGCAGCTTACGGGCCTTCACACCCCGACATCAAGCAGCTTACGGGCCTTCACACCCCGACATCAAGCAGCTTACGGGCCTTCACACCCCGACATCAAGCAGCTTACGGGCCTTCACACCCCGACATCAAGCAGCTTACCGGCCTTCACACCCCGACACCAAGCAGCTTACGGGCCTTCACACCCCGACATCAAGCAGCTTACCGGCCTTCACACCCCGACACCAAGCAGCTTACCGGCCTTCACACCCCGACACCAAGCAGCTTACCGGCCTTCACATCCCGACACCAAGCAGCTTACCGGCCTTCACATCCCGACACCAAGCAGCTTACCGGCCTTCACATCCCGACACCAAGCAGCTTACCGGCCTTCACATCCCGACACCAAGCAGCTTACCGGCCTTCACATCCCGACACCAAGCAGCTTACCGGCCTTCACATCCCGACACCAAGCAGCTTACCGGCCTTCACATCCCGACACCAAGCAGCTTACCGGCCTTCACATCCCGACACCAAGCAGCTTACCGGCCTTCACATCCCGACACCAAGCAGCTTACCGGCCTTCACATCCCGACACCAAGCAGCTTACCGGCCTTCACATCCCGACACCAAGCAGCTTACCGGCCTTCACATCCCGACACCAAGCAGCTTACCGGCCTTCACATCCCGACACCAAGCAGCTTACCGGCCTTCACATCCCGACACCAAGCAGCTTACCGGCCTTCACATCCCGACACCAAGCAGCTTACCGGCCTTCACATCCCGACACCAAGCAGCTTACCGGCCTTCACATCCCGACACCAAGCAGCTTACCGGCCTTCACATCCCGACACCAAGCAGCTTACCGGCCTTTACATCCCGACACCAAGCAGCTTACCGGCCTTTACATCCTGACACCAAGCAGCTTACCGGCCTTTACATCCCGGCAGCTTACCGGCCTTTACATCCCGACACCAAGCAGCTTACCGGCCTTCACATCCCGAAACCAGCACCTTACCATAGCCTCACGGCACAACACCAAGCAGCTTACCGGAATCCCCGCCTGACGCCAAGCAGCTTACCCACCTTCACATCCCGCCATCCCGCCATCAACCAGCTTACCAGCCTTCACGGCACAACGCCAAAAAGCTTACCGCAATCACAGCCGGACGCCAAGCAGCTTACCCACCTTCACACCCCAACACAAAGTACCTTACCTCAGCCTCATGGCATGGCGCCAAGCAGCTTACAGTCTTCACAGTCCGCCGGCAAGCAGCTTACCGGCCTTCACATCCCGACATCCAGCACCTTACCGGCCTTCACATCCCGACACCAGGCACCTTACTGCAGCCGCACGGGCCGATGCCAAGCAGTGTATCGCCATCCCAGCCAAGTGCCAAACAGTTTACCGGCTTTCACAGCCCAACATCTAGCAGTTTACCACCTTCACAGCCTGACACCAAGCAGTTTACCACCTTCACAGCCTGACACCAAGCAGCTTACCTGCTTCACAGCCCGACACAGCAAGCAGCTTACCGCCTTCACAACCCGACACAGCAAGCAGCTTACTGCCTTCACAGCCTGACAGCAAGCAGCTTACTGCCTTCACAGCTTGACCCCACCCATCTTACTGAGCCACAGAACGAAGCAGAGCATCTTACCAGACCTCATAGCCTGATGCCGGGCATTTTACCACCTCGCAGCCCGGTGAAGAGCATCTTACCATGTCACAGTCAGACAGTGAGAATCATTCTTCATCATCATCATCTGGAGTGATAATCCTACTAGTGAACAAACCATTTCCATTCTAGACAATATGAAACCAACGATAGATGTCAATTACCCCATTCCCACTGAGGTGAAAAGTGCTCTTGGCACTATTGTCATTTAGTGGTGAATATCTCCATAGTTTCCCTTTAGCAGGGTCTTTTGCCAGCCTCTCTATAAGCAGTTCCAGACCTGCCTCACTTCTCACTACCGTCTCCCTCTTTTTCAATCTGATTTTGGTCCATGGTTCAGTATGTAGACGGACACTTATACAGGGCAGTTTTGGAGAATACTGCGGCCATGGCAATACACCAGAATACGGCCTCCTCCCATTGCTCCTCTACCGCTACCCCGCACTGCACTCCTCATTGTCATTGCAATTTAAATGCAGTTTTATTGACCTGTACTTTAAACAACTAGACAATGTATATGACAATATTAGAAACAGGAGTTCATTTTCAGTATATCATGCTGATAATGTTCATAGTCTAAGGGCAGTAAGATCGGCGAGGAGGAATAGCTATGGGGCAATACGTTTGTCTTGGAAGCAAGACAATGCAGCGCAACACAGGTTCGACTCGCGAACCCGCGCTTAGAAACCACTCGCTGGTATTAAGCGCGCTATAAAAGCACAATTATAATTATAAATGAAGAGTTCTCTCCTAGATGTTGCTACGCTATCTATTGTGCCAATAGTTTGGCTCTCAGTTGATGAGCAGAGCCAGCTCCATTATCCCGCTCGGGCATTTGGAAGATGGGTGCGACATGCTTGCTACAGTATTTTTATTTGGAACATTGTGTACACAGTGTCCCTTGTTCAAGGTACAAGGATTTGGTGATAGAGATTGAGGATAATTGGTTGTAATGCACTACCACCATTGATTTAAGTATGCCAAAAAGCCGTTTTTAGAGATTCTGAATATTCTGTTATTGGGACATTTGTAATATGAATTTTGGAACCATCTGTATCACAAAAACATGTGTACCAAAAGCTACCAGATCGTCTATTATGTATCGGTTAATTTGCGCCAATTGAGGTCCCTATACATTAACTCACACAATCTTTACTAGAAAACTACGTATGCATAGGAGGTCACATTTGTGGGGTGACGTCATCACATGTGGAAAGGGGAGGAGCGTGTAAAAGAATGGGCGATATAAAGCCCGGCCACACTAGTCAATATTTCTTGTGTGTTGGTACTCCTAGAGGGCATCCGTTTGGAACACGGGTAAGATGCAAGGCAAGTCCTTCTCAAGATAACTAACCTTGACTGCGGGGGCCATCTTGAAAATATTTCTACACGTGGTGGCCCTAAATTGAGACATATCCCCTCCTTCTCATTAGGCATCCACAAGACCCCTCTATACAAGATGTTTAAGGAATATTGAATCAAAGTTAGGCCCTAAACAACAAAAAGGTTGGTGAGGAAGGATAGCTCAGGGGAGTCTGTCTTAGAAGTAAGGCAACGCAGCGCAACTCGGGTTCCAATCCCGACCCCGCGCTTAGAAACCACTCGCTGGTATTAAGCTCTTTATAAAAAGAACAATTATAATTATAGGTGTATTTTATACATTTGAAATGGACAAAGTAAATCCTGTATGCAACCATATGGGCCTTCCTCATATATTTGGTGTTCCGTTTGCATTATCTGCAGGTGATGGAGTCAATAGAGAGGTCTGACAACTCTAGGATCTTGAGGACCAAAATTGTGTGGGATGGGCAAAAAATCCCCATTAAAAATAGCCGGATCTTATACTCATTGACTGAAAGTATGGATCAATATTAAATAACTTTACTAGTGTGATCTATTCTATAATTTGGTGCAAACCCCACAACTGTAAAAATGTTCACTTTTAAAACAATTTTGTATTTTTCCTGTGGTCCTTCCATATAGCTTTGATAATGCCCGTTGGTCACAGAAACCCCCAGCCATTCAAAAGAGAACGAACATGAAAGATTTAATGGGCATGTGGACACTGTATATGGTTACTGATGCATGCTCATCTTAAGGGAATATTTCCTATTTTAGGCGGTTTGGCAATGTTGGTGTTTTTTGAGAAAAAAATGACTCGATAGGGATGGGATTTAATTTTACCTGCAAACATTCTGTATTTTGGAAGGATCTCTCTCTCTATATATATATATATATATATATATATATATATATATATATTATATATATATATATATATATATTTCTGAGGCTTGTGGAATCTGCTTGGATCACATGCTGTGCATAGGCCGACATCTAGTGGAAGCTGCAGAGTATTACAGTTTGTTTTTCGAAACTCGAAAATGGGTGTCGACACAGGGCGTGCCAGTAATACTATCCCTAGTGTGACGTCCACTGTACCCATGATCCCTCACGCGTCTAGGACCCTCAGATTGTTTTTTTCCGCCATACTGGTCGGAAGCATCCCGCGGAGTTCCTGGCCTTTGCCACAATTTTGCTAAAATATCTTATTTCCCCATTTCTCCACCCCAACGCCGAGCCACCGAAGTTCGACACTCGACGTCAGCCCGGAGAAGGAATCAACCGTCAACAGCTGCACGACGGACTTGGGCCTCGGAAGGCCTCTGGCCTCGGACCTGCACATAGGGAGAGTGGGGGGTGGCACATACTCTACACTCTTCAATATATAAGTACATCTTATATATATTCCTACAATCATTAGCCCTAAGCCACAAGGTGCGTATGGAGGGTACCCCTTTCCAATTTTGACCCAAGTGCAACCGCAAGTACCCTTGGGTTGACAGACCCGCCACGTGCAACCTCTGCTTGCCGAGGGACCACCCCGAGGCGAACTGCAGAGCGTGTAGTATATTTAAACTGAACACACTAAAGGACCGTTCGATCAAGCGTTGGGCCTACCAGGCCAGGCGTCAAGAGGCCATGGCAGCAGAGGGCGCCTTCAGCGATGGCAGCGACGCCGTGCTTTCGGACGGCGAGGGCAACGTGGCGTCGAGAGACAGCCAAGCACAAGTCCCCGACCTCGGAAGGTCATCCGGCAGGGCGGCTATGGGGAAAACACCCGGCGACACAAGCGCTACCCACACCAATTCCACCAAACATAAGTCCCACCGAGACTCGACGCGCAAGTCGAGTTCTTGGAAAGAGGCACACAGAGAACGGTCCACCGAATCGGTGTCCTCTGGGCGTTCTCGATCTAGATCGCCGCATGACTCCAGGCAGCCATCCACTGTTGCCAAGAGTGCCTCGCTCCCTAAGGTAACAGAGGTTCGATTGGCGGAAGACAAAGCCGACCTCTATCCCCAGGCCGCACTCCAGGAGTCGGCGTCAGCAGACCGCTGAGCGGCTGTTCCCGAGTCCCAACCTCCACACTCTAGAGATAGGGACACTACCCCTGAACCTCGATGCCAGACGTTGAAAGGCTCCGAAGGGGCGAATAAACAGGGAAAACACTCTTCCACCCACGGGGAGAGGGGAAAACAAAAGAAGTATTCTCTACCTTCTTCCACACCTCAGAAGCAGTCAGACAGGCAAAAACAGACGGACAAGTCTCAGTCTTCTGTCATTTTAAAGACCCCTGCACAAACCCATTGGTCCAGTCAGGACAAGACGGGCTACTATGGGGATGATGAGGACCAAGAGGCGGAAGAGGACGACCCAGAAACCTACAGGGTAGATTCCACAGTAGACAAGGATCCCCCAGTTACCGACTCCCCGGTCGACAACCAACCTCTCCTGAATGAAGTTCTGTCCAGAGCGGCACAACACTTCTACATTGACACCCAGGGAGCACAGGAAGAGAGGGACTTTGCCGAAGAATTAGTGGGAGAAAGGAGACCTGTTGCCCAGGCCACCCCTATCCTTAAATTGATACAAAGGAGGATAGACCCTTCCCTTGTAAATCCCAACCTCACCAGGGCGGTAAACCCCAAGATAGAGAAACTTTTCAAGGCAGCCCAATCAGACCCGCTGTACATAAGGGGGCAACTGAAACCGGACTCCCTGGTAGTTACGAACACACGAAAGAGGGCGGGAACACCCCTGTCATCGGCCGAAGCTCCTCCCGACAAGGAGAGCAAGAAGATTTATGGCTTGGGTAGGAAAGTAGCCTCCACTTCCGCCTACCAGGCAAGGATCGCCAACTCCACCACCCTACTGGCGAGTTACAACTGCCACCAGTGGGAGGATGTCACGGCACTCAGACTCTGCCTAGAACCTTTAAAAGGCCAATTGGCACGGGTTGCGTCGGAGGGAAGAGCTGTGTCTGGTTGCATCTTAAAAACAACCTTTGATGCCGCAGATAATGCCGGCAGATTGATAGCAGAAAGCACTTATCAAAAGACATCCTTGGTTACGCCAATCTGGGTTCAAACCCGAAACACAAGCATCATTAATAGACAAACCGGTGGAGACAGATCTACTGTTTGGGAAGGCGGTAGAGGACGCTCTGAAAAATGCCAAGGATGAGTACGAGACTCTCAAATCCCTAGGCCAATTAACCAACAAACCCCCAAATCAAAGAGGGAATGGAAATTTTCGTCGCCCACGCGGACAAAATTCCCAGAGAGGAAACAAACTATTCCCAGGGGCAGGGTACATCATGGAACAACAACAACCAGCAGTCTACCCAGAGTTATGGCAGGGGTAATAAGAGAGGACGTGGTAAGGGTAGAGGCAGCCCCAGTAGAGGCGGCGGCACGCCTCCACAAAAAAAGTGACGTTCCGCTCAGGGTCCCTTCTCACGCATCCACAGTAGGGGGACGCATTACCAACTTTACCCAAGCTTGGGAAGGGATCACATCAGACAGATGGGTGCTGTCCACAGTGTCCGCAGGATACTGCATAGAACTGTTAGAGCGTCCCCGAAAACACCCGCCACGTCAAAAAGTACACTCATTAGACCACCAGAAGATCCTCCTCGAAGAGATCGCCAATCATCTAGCAAAGGACGCGATAGAACTCGTCCCGGGACACCAGGTAAACAAGGGTATTTATTCAACTTACTTCCTTGTGCCAAAAAAAGATTTGACAATGCGCCCAGTATTGGATTTAAGGCCTGCAAACAAGTATGTCAAGCCCCAGAAATTCCGCATGACTACTCTCCAAGAGATAATCCCCCTCCTAAAAAAGGGGAATTACATGGCAACATTGGACATGAAAGATGCTTATTTTCATATTTCCATGTTCCCAGCGCACAAAAGATACTTGCGCTTCAAGGTGGACAGTCAGCACTACCAGTTCGGGATAGCCTCGGCTCCAAGGGTATTCACCAAGGTACTGGCGGTGGCACACCTACGCAGGGAGGCAATCCCAGTGTACCCTTATCTGGACGACTGGCTCATCACGGGGGAGACCCCAGTAATTTGCAGAACAAACATTCAAAGAACGATCGACCTCCTCTTCGAATTAGGTTTCTCCATAAATGAGAAAAAGTCAAGTCTGGTGCCAAGCACCTCGAAACAGTTCCTAGGAGCTGTCCTAAACACACAAGAGGGGTTGGCCTTTCCATCAGAGGAAAGAATTCGGAATATACTGCTGCAAATTCCGCAATATCAGGTCGGTCGCCAGATAACGGTACGCAAAGCAATGCGTTTGCTGGGCATGATGGCGTCATGTATTTACCTGGTCCACCACGCGCGCCTGCGCATGCGTCCCATGCAAGAATGGTTGGCGAAACAGTGGTCTCAGGCAAGTGGTCAGTGGGACGATCTAGTGGTCGTTTTGCCAACACTTGTACAAAGTCTTCACTGGTGGACAAGAGAAAATCTGTCCAAGGGGAAACCCTTTTACGATCCCGAAATACAGGCGGTAGTCACAACGGACGCATGCCTGTCAGGGTGGGGAGCTCCCCATCTCCACCACACAGCTCAGGGTCTCTGGTCTCACTCAGTGGCCAAGAATCATATCAACCTGCTAGAGCTTCTGGCAGTATTCAGAGCGCTTCAAGTGTTCAAACCCTACCTGTTGAACCTGTCAGTGCAGATCCGGACAGACAGCACTACAGCCATGTTTTACCTGAACAAGCAAGGAAGGACTCGTTCGCCAAATCTGTCCAAGATTGCCCAGAAAACTTAGATATGGGCACTCAGACGGAACATCTTCCTGTCACCTCAGCATGTTTCAGGGGATCTCAATTCTCTGGTGGGCGCTTTGAGCAGAGATCCCCTCCCAGAGGAACATGAATGGTGTCTACACAGAGAAATCGTAGAAGATATCTTCTCTCAGTGGGGTTTCCCCCACTATAGACCTATTCGCCACAAGCGAAAACAGACAGTGCCCAGGATTCGCATCCAGGTTCCCCCAACCAGACTCCCAGGGGAACGCCCTGTGGATTAACTGGTCAGGGATGTTTGCATATGCTTTTCCACCAGCACCTCTCATCAGGAAGGTGGTCAACAAGATGAACAGAGAATCGATGATGCTCGTCCTGTGTCATGATGCCTACCCCCGGGCATCCGGATCAAGCCCATCAGCCCCGGGAGCAGGCATCCAGACGTTTACAAAAACCCCAGCAGCCCCAGCTAGGGGCTGTCTGGGTTCAGTCCTGGCGCCGTAGTCACCAGGCTCATAATAAAAATCAGTCCTGGCGCCATAGGCGCCAGGCTCATAGACATTACTTACCTCATGCAGACCATGCTGCAAATAAATTCAAGCCAACGTGAGGCCTGGATGGGACTATTTTACTACAGGGACTATTTTTTACTCGGGTGTGGTCCTGGGGAACTTCTTTCCTGGGACTACTTTGGAGGCTATTTAAACCACGCCCGAACAGCAGCACATGCTTCGTGTTATTCTGCATCCAGCAGCGTGACTCTCACCGTGCCTGCAGCCAGCATCCAGTCTTCTGCCACGCCCGCGTGCCTGCAGCCAGCATCCAGTCTTCTGCCACGCCCGCCTCGAATCCGGAGCTCCTAGAATAAAGAGGAAGAAAAGGACAAGGTTAGAAAACAAACTTATTTCAAATTCCTCACCTGATTCCGGATCCATTTAATCTCCCGACCTGGAAAGTACATCAGTCCTGCACGCGTCGCTTCGTCAGCTCCATCACGGCGCCATACTCGCCAGTTCTCACAGCATCTTTCGATCCGCCACTGTCCCCATCATTTCTTCGCCGTACTCCGGCACCTAGGGGCACAAGAATAACAAGGTGAGCCAAGGGAATCAACAAATACCTCTTACCACCATAGACTTACCCGATTTACCACCGGCGGTGGTATTCTCCATATCTTCATATGCCGCATCTGTAAAGAGGGAGAAAAACAACACGTTAACACATGCAATAGTTACCGGACAGCGTTGGGTAATACAGACTCTTACCTGAACGCCAGCAGCAGCTACGAGACCTTCTCACAAACTCAGTTGCAACTTAAGGAAGGAAGGGGACAAGAGTGAACATCGGGCACATTGAACTCTTTGAACTTGATACTTACCAATCCCGCCTGGGACTTCAGAGTCAATGCTTACCGGAACTCTCCCAACGCCTTCAAACCAGTGAAGTAACTGGTATCTATGCGCCCGTGCAAGACACGCAGGATGGAGAGCTCATCTTTTACAAACATAAGGTGAGGTTACTAAGGGGATATCAGAGGTGATTAGTGGGGGAGAGCGAGAACAGTTGGGAGGCCATCACTAAAACCCACAGGTGGCTAATCCCGGTCTCCACTTGCAGGAAAATACTTCTTCGGGTCCAGCAGACAAGACTAGGCGGGCCAGTCCAGACAGTCATCTCTGCACTACGCATCACGTTGACTGAGACCGTAGCTGTCCGGGTCCGATCGACACCCCTGTGGCGTCCAGGTGAGCGTAACATCCTGGTTGCTCCCATGTGGGCGAGACAACCGTGGTTCCCACACTTACGCAGACTAGCGGTGTACGAACCCATCAAACTCCCGGGCTGGTACAACCTACTGTCCCAGCACCAGGGTCAGAAAGTGCATCCTCAACCCAACTCAATGAACCTGGCAGCATGGCTCCTGAGGTCATAGAGTTTGGACATCTCAATTTGCCGCATAGATGTATGGACATCCTAAGAGAGTCTAGAAAGCCAAACACGAGGCACTGCTACTTTGACAAATGTAGAAGATTCGTTATCTGGTGCCAGAATAAGCAAATCAACCCTGTTGATTGCACTCCTTCCACAATTGTCACATACCTGCTCCACCTGCTGGACGCAGGGTTGTTTTTTAACTCACTAAAGGTACACCTGGCAGCTCTGTCAGCATACACCACCTCCCATACCAATGTATCGTGGTGGAAAGTACCAGTGGTTAAAGCCTTCATGGAAGGAGTAAAGAGACTTCACCCTCCAATTTTAAACCCACCACCAGGATAGGACCTTAACGTGGTCCTAGCTAAACTCATGGGCCCCCCATTCGAGCCCATGCATAAAAGCAGTCTCAAACACCTGACTTATAAGACAGCCTTCTTAGTAGCAATTACATCGATAAGAAGGGTCAGTGAAATTCAGGCTCTGTCAGTGCAGGATCCTTTCTTTACAGTTCATAAAGATAAACTGGTTTTACGTACACATCCTAGGTTCTCACCTAAGTTTATTTCTAAATTCCACGTGAACCAGTCCATCGAGCTTCCGGCTTTCTTCCAAGACCCACAAAGCTCGGCTGAGGTGAAACTACACACTCTAGATGTGCGTAGGGCGGTCCTATACTATGTAAACAAAACCAGACCGCTAAGGAAAACAGACCAACTGTTTGTCTCCGTAGCTACAGGCAAAGAGGGAGATCGCGTCTCTAAAGGTACCATCTCTAAGTGGATTGTTAACTGTATCCAGCTGTGTTACTCCCTTTCTGGAAAGACTTTGCCTTTCACACCAAGAGCCCACTCTACAAGAGGCATTGGGGCCACTTTGGCTTTCATTGCAAATGTACCCCTTGACACCATTTGCAAAGCAGCTACTTGGAGCTCTATTCACACCTTTACTCAGCACTACTGCATTGACACCCATTCCAAGACAGATACTCAAGTGGGACAAGCGGTTCTAAGACATTTATTTGCTCATGACCCTTCTCACATCCCAACTCCTCCTTCTAACACTGCTCGCTAATCTATGCACAGCATGTGATCTAAGCAAATTCCACAAGCCTCAGAAGGGATACATTACTCACCGTAATTGAATTTCTGATGCTTGCATCTGCTTAGATTCACATGCGACCCACCCTTCCTCCCCTCTGAGAGAAGGCGCATGGATGCTTGTAGTCTTATCTTTCTATCTATCTGCTTGGATAATCTGTACTTGCGCTACTCCTCATGCTACCTCATGTCAGATAAAATGCAATCTGAGGGTCCTAGACGCGTGAGGGATCATGGGTACAGTGGACGTCGCACTAGGGATAGTATTACTGGCACGCCCTGTGTCGACGCCCATTTTTGAGTTTCGAAAAACAAACTAATACTCCGCAGCTTCCACTAGATGTCAGCCTATGCACAGCATGTGAATCTAAGCAGATTCCAGCATCAGAAATACGATTACGGTGAGATATATATATATATATATTTTTTTTTTTATTTTTTTTTTGTTTTTGTAGAGCGCACTACAGCCCACAGGCATCGAGGCGCTATGAAAAAACGTTAAAGGGACGTTATGGTTCAGGTGCCCTAAGAAAAACCAATCAGATTTCGTGCAAAAGTTTTTTAAAGGGACATAGCAGTTACTCTGTAGTAATACCAACCTATCCATATTATTGCTACACGTAAGACCGAAACGTCACAGAAATTCGCTAGTTATGGTAAGCTAAGCAACCGTAACTGGCGCCACCACTATGCACTGCTAAGACTAACAGCCATGACATGAAAGATGACATCACAAATGTCAGTGCAGTGTCCCTAGGAAACCTCCATTATGCTTACCTACTGCCATCTCGGACAGTATTGTGCGCCACAGACTCACCATGAAATTTTAACACTAAAGGAAAAGCCACTTATACACTCACCAACACTTTACATGTACATGTTTAATGTGTACGATACGTAGACCCTGTTAGGAAAGGGAAGGATTAGCACAAATGGATACATAAACAGGGGAATTTGGGATTTTAACAAGTTCGTCATGAGGGGAACCAAGGATCGAGGTCTCTGTACCACTATACCACAATACTGTCCGAGATGGCAGCAGGTAAGCATAATGGAGGTTTCCTAGGGACACTGTACCTGCCCGGCGTATGTGCAATTACAGTGCAGGTATCCGTAGGACGCGAGTACTGGCTGCAGGTCCGCATCTGCGAATGAACTTATAATTCGTTGTGGGAGTGCACGTCTATATATTCCATAGCTATGCGCATATATATTTCATCCTCTGTCTCCTTGTAACACCGCCCCCGTCGCCAACCCTACCGATTCATGTGGTAGGCTACTGCATGTAAAGCAGTCGTACCGCCTATTTATTTTGCTGCCCAAACCTACCGCCTGTCTGCCTGAGGCCCAGTGGGAGCAAGGAACAGCATCCTCCAGTGTACGGTGGGCGTGTTAAGTGGCCCATCAATTTGATTAATGTGCTGCTTGCCCTTCCATGACCCGTGAAACAGACAGTGTCTCCGAACTGAGCACTGAGGTAAAGTGTCAAGTTCTCGCCTGCGGTTTGTACTGTTACAGGACAGATTTCACTGGAAGTGTGACAATCTGTAGTCAGTCAGGAAACGGGCATCGCTGTTGCTGCTTGGTTACTCCCATACAACTGAATGTAAGGACAACCAAGTAAACAGCAGAACCTTCGGATCTCAATGAATATCAGTGGTGGTGTCAAACGTACCGTGGCCGCGTGGAACTGTCTGAATAATTCTGTTCTTGCTCCACGAAACGAAGCTGCGTTTCTCCTTGTTGAAAGCATTCTTGTAATTCAGAATTTACTAATCTCTGTGAATGTTGCTGCTGAGCCCAATGCCATACCAGTATGTGACCATATTCCAAGCAACAACACCTCAAATTGAAACACAGGGCAGCAGTGTGCAGGGTACTGTCCTTCCAACAATGCAGTAGGTTACTTTCCTCTACACCATTCTCTGCATCTGATCCTGTCAACAGCAGGGACACTCCTGTAGAGCAGCGGAGCACTAAAGCACCCTTGCAGACCATACACTGCGCAGCAGACCATTACATGTCAACGGTCATTGTATTGTGCAAGTACTGCGATGCGGTACTGTGTAGGAGGGAGCAACTTCAAAGTGCTTGGGAATGTTCGGGCCAGGAGCATTACAATGACGGTCGCCTACTAAAGCCCACCCAACATCTTCCTCTCTGAGCACTTGCCCTATTTTATCCTTGTGGGTGGTGACCCTTCCGTTACCTCCCTTTCCTTTCTTTACTTCTGTGTCGTGTGTTGGAAGACCAAGAAACATACAAGACAATGGAAAAGGGGAAAAAGTAAAAGAAAAACTGATTTACGGGGTAAAGAATGGAATTGCCAATGAAAGGATGCAGGCAGCCGCGCAGTCTATACGCTCCACACATTGCGCGGCAAATAATGGGAGGCATGGCTCTGTGCAAAACATTGCAGTCAGTTCGAGTAGAAAGGGCTGGCTGTAAAAAGAGTCTTCTTCTTGTGTTTGTTTGCATTTTGAAGGGTTGAAGTGTGCAAGACCTACTAGAGAAATGCTTGCTGTACTTCCAAAAAGAGCAGCAATGCATTTTGGATAGGTTGCAGCAAAACCGGATTGCCAGGATCAGTGAGATGAACGCCATTGGTGCGAAAAACTTTTGCTATGAAACTTAATATTTCCATTGTGGAAGTAGGACACGTTCACATGTCGGTAAAAGGCACAAATAGGCTTCTTGACAATGAGCCTTGCTTTCTCCATTTGCGGACCAAATGAAAAGAACGCAGCCACATCCGTGTCTGCGTAATGCTACAAATAATTATGCAGCAGTTTGGAAGCATACGCATTACCTGGCCAAGTGCGTCCATCACAAACAGCAGAGAAATCACGGTAACATGCCTAAACCTTTCCCTCCACAATGAAAAATAGTAATGTCTGGATGATCGTGCGTCACCTAAGTGCCACAAAGAGGAGCCACACTAAGCCACTTTATTGCACGTACTCCATACCAGCACACATCCACATGATAGAATCCAAAATTAACAGCCAATGCACAGTATTTTGCATTCACTTTCTACCAATGTATGTAGGACTCCCCCAAAATCCATACAGTCTGACTCCTGAAACACACAGCCATAACCGTATGCTCCTGCATTACTCTCTACAAATACACCTTCGACCACAGTCTCTGCGCATACACCGCACCCAGAAACCTTATTGAGCAAACCCTTATCCTCTACAGTCCTATTTCCATGCCTGCCATCCTCAAAAGGGCTGGATGTGGCACGTATAATCCTGGAACTACCGACGAGTCTTCAGACTTTTTGTGCGGGTGTGGGGGAATACATTTCAATCAGGGTAGGGGATTTCGTTTTTAGTGGTGGCTCTGAAAAGAGCCTTTTTTTGCCTGTTTTTCAGTGCTTGCAAAGAAACAGCTTTTTTTTGGTTTGTATAGGGGTTTTTGTTTTCTTCTCCTCCTCACATTCTTACAAGTGCATCTTCAATGCAAGCTGTAGATTCAAAAACAAAGTAGCATTGCCACCGGTGGACAAGGAAATACCATTTGCATTGAAAAGGTGCATATTTCGAGAACCAATGATCTCGTCACAGGAGAACATCCCAGCAGCAATAAAAAAATCACACATGCTTCTGTGGCAACAAAATACATTGGAATAGTACCATACTTTTCATGGTGGTATGCATGAGAAAAACACCTTCGCAGTGGGAAAAATGCTCTTCACTGGTTTCCTCAACTACTTCAGTTGACGGAACACATATGAACAAGGCGCAAGACCCAAATGCAAGTCTCCATAGTGCACCACCACATCGTGAACAGTAGCAAAAGTGGCCACTTTTCTACAACTTGCAAGCACAACGCCGAAACTGCACACATCGACACTGCATCACAAAGCCTCCACTCGCTCCAAATCGAAATTGCCATGAAAGCCTCTTTCCACGGTATATCTGTGCAGATCTAGCATAAAGGCATCACCCACGATCCAGTGCGTCTCTCCTTCTCTGCCAGCCTCACTACGCAGAGTAATAAAAAAAATGTTACTGCCCCTTCCTGTGAAGCACAACCTCAGCATCTGATCGGATAATCCCCAGTCCCATTCCCAGCATGCTGAGATGAGCAGGATGTGGCACGTGTGCTTGCCCAACTACCGCAAGGGCAGCACCCCATTAAAGCAGGAGCAGTCCTTCACTTTCCACAATTTTATGACCCGCACTACCTCATTGGGTACTCTTAAATAGTCACACATGCATCACCCAATCACATCCAAGACGTCAGCATCTAAGACTGTCAGTTCTGTACAACACTTCATATGTACCATTACACATTCAGACTGCGAGTGTCGTGTGATTCGAAAGCACCTACAGTAGAAAGTTCAGTAAAACTATCCAAGATTTTTGCATCCACATGGGCACCCATAACCACAAAGTACAGATATGAATACTTTTTCTGCAGTATGTTTACAACTCTGTTATAAGTTCCTCTGAACATCCATAACGTACTTAGAAAACATACTGGGTTTTCTCCCATCACCTACCATCAATTGCCACTTCAATGGTATATACTTTCAATGTTTTCCTTTACCCATGTCAGCCATGGTAATATCCAAATAGGAACTCTTCTTTTCTTCCGACAATGCTACCAATTTGTTTTCCACACTAACCCATCGCCCTACATAATTTGTAAAAATAGTGCACAAAAGCAGCACTGAATGAATCCAAACAACCTAAACCAAGTACACACACTGCATGCATAAAACAGGATACCTGCCACTTACCTTGCACACTTCACAGAATTTCTTTCTGCACTAACCCATTTCCTACAGAATTTGTACAAATATTGCACAAAAGCAGCACTGAATGTATCCTAGCAACGTAACACAAGTACATAGAGTGCATGCATACAAACAACAGAGTGCATGCATTCAAACAGAATGCTTGCCACTTACCTTTCACACTACAACCATAGGCCTCTGCATTTCTCTGTACAAATAGACCTTCTGCCACAGTTTTGGCGCACACACCACAACCAGAAACCTTATTGAGCAATGCCTTAGCCTCCACAGTCCCATTTCCATGCCTGCCATCCTGAAAAGGGCCAGATGTGGCAACTGTAATCCTGAAACCACCGCCAAGTTATAAAGCTAGGAATGGGAGGGGGGGAATTAAACTGAAACAGGGTAGGGGATTTTGTCTTTAGTAGCTGAGTTTTTTGGGTTTTTTCTTTTTTTTTTTTTTACATGCTTGTAAAGACTCTTTGTTTTTTCACTTTATAGGATTTTTTTTTCTTCTCCTCCTTACATTGTTACCAAATTCTGGTCAACGCTTCTTGCGCAGTGTAAAAGAAACCATATTCATGGAAACAGTACATATCTTGCAAATTCATGACCTCCTAATGGGTGGAGAACATCCCATCAATGCACATAAATTCACACATGCTTCTGTTAATAAGACAATTTCCGAGTTCTGGCTGGGGACAAATTACACTGGCATGGCGCCATACTCCTCTTGGTGGTATGCATGAGAAAACCACCTTGGCAGTGGGAAAAATCTGCATTCCTGCATTTATCAACTTCTTCAGGTGACGGAGCAAACGTCCACACGACAAGCAACTCAAATGTAGATCTCCATAATGCACCACGACAACTTCAGCGACAGAGGCAACATATCTGCAAAGGTGAACCATACCACTGAATCTGTACTGAGACTGCCCCACAAAGCCTCCACTCCTTCCAACCTGAAATTAGCAGCAATGCCTCTTTGCGCGGCATACCTGTGCAGATCCTGCACAAAGTTATCACCCACGATCAGCACTGTGTGTCTCTCCTTCTCTGCCAACCTCACTACACAGAGTATTGGGGGGGAAAAAAATAGCACCACCCCTTCCTGTGAACCACACTCTGAACACCTGATTGGATAATACCCCCAGTTCCATTTCCATGTCCACCATGCTCAGAAGCGCAGCACGTGGCACGTGCGCTTTCCCAGCTACAGCGAGGGCCGTGCCCCAGTAAAGCAGGGACAGTCCTCCTTCCCTGTTCACTGTTCTTTTTGCAGCACTCCCTCATTGGGTACTGTGAAATATTCACACACACACACACATCACATCCAAGACCTCTGCATCCAACACTATCATTTCTGTACAGCACTCCATATGTACCGTTAAACATTCAGAGTACACGTTGCGTGTGCTTCCAAAGGACCTCCAGTAGAAAGTTCTGCAAAAGAATCCACAATTTCAGCATCCAAAATCATTCAGAGCGGCACCCATCACGGCTTTGGCCATGCACACAAGAGTCTAGGTCTTGCCCACACCCAGCACAACATAATGGAGCCATCCATGCGAACATGTAGCTAAGTACCACAATCAACAAATGCAAGATAACCAGCGGCACTTCTACCCAACTCCCGCACCATAATACAGCGATGCATGGAAACATGTAACAGTTAGCAGAATCCAAACATAACACAGCCTCCGGCACCCCTACCCACTTCCATTCACAATGTATTGTGTCACTTCCAACCAAACCACAAAATCTTCACAACATTGGCCTACTCCCAGCAAACTGCACAAAGGAGAGTACCCAAGCACATAGAATATCCAGTTCAACCCTACCCTCTTCTATACTAACAGTATTCCAACACTGCAGAACTTGTCACTGCAGCATCTCCAGCTATACACAGAAAACTGTAGGATGTTCTAACAATCACCACACTCATGGAACCAACAATGTGCGCATGTCAGCTCACTTCTGGTGCTCTACCAAGTCTAAAATGTGCTCCACAACCATTCTTTAAAGGTCACCACCTTCTGAGAGATGCAGAGGGAAAGCTGCATGGCTGTGGTGGGTGTGATCAAGGCCTAGGCTCTTGGGTGCATGGCCTATGGCCTACGGCCTTTAGCCATGCACCCAAGAGTCTAGGCCTTAGCCACACCCACCGCAGCCTAATGCAGCCATGCATGTAAACATGTAACCAAGTACCACAATCCACAAACGTACCACAGCCACCGGCGCTCCTACCCAACCCCTGCACCATAATGCAGCTATGCATGGAAACATGCTACAGTTAGCAGAATCTACAAATATAAAACAGCCTCCGGCTCCCCTACCCACTTCACATACTATGGTGTTACTGACAACCGAACCACAAAATCTTCACAACAGTGGCCCTGCTCCCAGCACTATTAAGTGCACAAAAGCAATACTTCATAGTGCAGTGCAGTAGTCAGCACTCTACGCAATGGACACTACCCAAGTTGATAAAATGTGCAGTTGAACCCTATCCACTTCTATACGCACAGTATTTGAACATTTCACCCAGTTGACACACTGCAGAAGTGTTCACTCCATCAGCTCAAGCCATGGACTAAACACTGTAGGATGTGTTTACAATCACCACACCCAGGGAACCAACAACGTATACAACGCTGACAAACCACACACACAAAGCAACAATGTCAAACCTACTTGCAACCAGGGCACATAGCTGTGGGTGCAAGGCCTCCTGCCATGCATGGAAAGTGGTACGGGCTTACCACATGCAACACACCATAGTACATGTTATGTTAAAATGTTCATGTCATGTGCAATGCACTCCCCTTCTGATTTACCTGCCATCAGAAACCACAAAAAGAGGTCGCCGCCTGAGCTATCGTGCCGTAATAAAGGCTGCCTGCATTCACCAAACAAGGTAGTCGCCTGTGGAGGTACCCATAAATTGGCGCAGTACGCACGGATACTGCGGGCACACCATCATCTTCTTCTACCTAAAAGGATATATCAGATAAACCACTTCTCACTCCCTCCACCCTTTCCATCCCTTCTTTCCACCACCACATGGCGTAAAGTATGTTTGCCAGGCCCTTTCGGGGCCACACTATCTTCGGATAGAACATGTCGGCGTAACCCAAAATTGTGACGCACAGCACGCTTCCCTCCAGCCAACCACCGCCCGCGTCCAATGTTCGCCTACAACATGGCATACTCTAAGCCAATGAGAATTTTGACCGCAGAGCGAACACGGAAATGGGTCTGCAGAGCAGAGCCACATACCACCAATGTTTTGAGCCATACATTTCAGTTCTTTGCAACAAGAGTACTGGTCGGATTTCCATCAAACATACAAAAGCTTGCTTTTGGAACCACGCTCCTGCAACAAATTTTGTTAAAATCCATCCAGCCATCTGGGCTGTAGGCGTGCGCAAAGTTTTTGCCCATTCAGTCTATGGGGAAAAAAAAATGTTTTGGGACCCCCCCCCCTCTAACTTTGCCCCCCCTCCATGAAACCTCACCCAACTTTCCCGAAAGATTCACAGTGGGCCATATATTGCAAACTTTTATGGGAATTCGTCCAGGGGGAGCAAAGTTATAAGCCTGCCAAAAAGTCAGCTTCCTATGGATTCAACAACTTAACCATAACTACACAACATGTTATGTTAAAATGTTCATGTTATGTGCAATGCACTCCCCTTCTGCAAATGACCTGCCACCAGTCACCACGGAAAGATGTCGCAGCACAAGCTATTGTGCCGTAATGAAGGCTGTCTGCATTCACCACACAAGGTAGTCGTCTGTGGAGGTACCTGCGAATGGCACAGTACGCACAGATACTGCGGGCACACCGCTGTCTTCTTCCACCTAATGAATATATCAGATGAACCACTACTCACTCCCTCACCCTTTCCATCCCTTCTTCCGACAACCGCATGGCGTAAAGTATGTTTCCCAGGCCCTTTTGGCGCTGCACTGTCCTCAGATGGAGCATGGCGGCGTTACCCAAAAATGTGACGCACAGCACGCTTCCCTCCAGCCAACCACCAGCTGCGTCCAATGCTCGCCGACATCACAGCATACTCCAAGCCAATGACAGGCCGCGGAGCGAACAGGGAAATGGGGGAGCCAGATATCACTCATTTTTTGAGACGTACATTTCAGTTCTTTGCAACAAAGGTACTGGTCGGATTTCCACCAAACATACAAAAGCACGCGTTCGGAACCAAGCCCCCGCTCCTGCCGCAAATTTAGTTAAAATCCAACTTTCACAGTGGGCCATCTACTTATTTTGCAAAGTTTGACGAGAATTCATCCAGCGGGAGCAAAGTTATAAGCCTGCCAAAAAGTGGTCTTCCTATGGGTTGAGCAACTTAACCATAACTACACGGCTGCTACTGCGGGCCGTATTTTTTGTTCATTATCTGATTTGGTATATGCTAGTAGAAATATGTGCTTAAGGTGATATATGTGTACTTTGTGATTCTAAGACATGGGTGCACAACATACGTCCCGCGGGCCAGTTGCGGCCCGCCATGCTCTTTTGTCCGGCCCGCGAGGCACAAAGACTTTCCTAATGGAGGGCGGCCCGCGACCGTCCTCCATTAGAAAAGTCTTTGTTGTCTTCCGGGCCGGACAAAACACTGGCCCTCATTGGCTCAGCACACACACGCACCACGTCGCTCCTACGAGCCACGTAATGCGTGTGTGCTGCACCAATGGAGGGCCAGCACTACGGCTGGCGTGGTCCATAAGGCTTGATGCCGGAAGGCATTTCAGCCTTGGACCACGCCAGCCGTAGTACGATTCCAGCGTTCCAGCACGTCTCCGGTAAGTGCTCTGTTTGTGTTTGTGTGTCGGGTTTGTTTTGCTTTATGTTTGTGTGTGTATGTTGAGATGAGGGGGTGGGGGGTGTCGGATGTGTATGAATGTTTGTATTTGAATGTATTTTGTGTGTATGTTGAGATGAGGGGGTGGGGGGTGTCGGATGTGTATGAATGTTTGTATTTGAATGTATTTTGTGTGTATGTTGAGATGCGGGGGTGGGGGGGGTTGTCGGATGTGTATGAATGTTTTGATTTGAATGTTTTTTGTGTGCTGAGTTGGGGGGTGGGGGGTTCGGGTCTGTAAGGGTGCATGCTTGAGAGTGTGTGCTGAGTTGGGGGGTGGGGGGTTTGGAGTTGGAGGGGTTCGGGTCTTTATGGGTGCTTGTTTGAGAGTGTGCTGATTTGAGGGGTGGGGGTTCGGGTCTGTATGGGTGCATGTTTGTGTGTCTGCTGAGTTGGGGTGGGGGGGGTTCGGGTCTGTATGGGTGCTTGTTTGAGAGTGTGCTGATTTGGGGGGTGGGGGGTTCGGGTCTGTAAGGGTGCATGTTTGTGTGTGTGCTGAGTTGGGGGGTGGGGGGTTCGGGTCTGTAAGGGTGCATGCTTGAGAGTGTGTGCTGAGTTGGGGGGTTTGGAGTTGGGGGGTTCGGTCTTTATGGGTGCATGTTTGTGTGTGGGCTGAGTTGGGGGGTGGGGGTTCGGGTCTGTATGGGTGCTTGTTTGAGAGTGTGCTGATTTGGGGGGTTGGGGGGTTTGGGTCTGTATGGGTGCATGTTTGTGTGTGTGCTGAGTTGGGGGGTTCGGGTCTGTATGGGTGCATGCTTGAGAGTGTGTGTGCTGAGTTGGGGGGTGGGGGTTCGGGTCTTTATGGGTGCATGTTTGTGTGTGTGCCGAGTTGGGGGTGGGGGTTCGGGTCTGTATTGGTGCTGGTTTGTGTGTGCTGATTTGGGGGGTGGGGGTTTGGTTGGAGTTGAGGGGGCCATGGGGTGGGGGTTTTGGTTGGGGGTGAGGAGGCCATGGGGCATAGTGTTTGGTTGGGGGTGGGGGACATGGGGCATAGTGTTTGGTTGGGGGTGAGGGTGCCATGGGGCATAATGTTTGGTTGGGGGTGAGGGGGACATGGGGCATAATGTTTGGTTGGGGGTGAGGGGGACATGGGGCATAGTGTTTGGTTGGGGGTGGGGGACATGGGGCATAGTGTTTGGTTGGGGGTGAGGGGGACATGGGGCATAGTGTTTGGTTGGGGGCGAGGGACATGGGGCATAGTGTTGCACTCCAAGATTGAACCCAATAATAAAGCTAAAACAGGCACAGTTAGGAGATGTTCATCTTTGGCTTTTTGAGGAAACCTGACTCAACGAAGGACATACTCTCTTGGGCAACCCAAATAGCAAACTGTAGCAGTCCAAAATAACGGCATGTCCAATCTAGGGTCAATAAAATATATACAAGTTAATTAAACAGGCGAGATACAATAACTAAATAGAAATAAATTATAACAATGGAAAATGTGTAGTACAAAATGTAAGTTTGAAATGCAAATAAAAATCGTTACCCCTCAAAAACATTATTTTTCCATGTGTTTAGTACAAATTGGGGGTTTTAAAAGCCTCCTGCCACGCACAGCCTACCGCCCCGCCGACATTTACTTTTCGGCCCACTATAGCCCTCATGTAAGGTACTTTCGGCCCTCTGTCAAAATCAGTTGTGCACCCCTGTTCTAAGAGAACCCAGTATCATCTCCTTCATAGAATGTAACGCTCACCTGGTTCCCACGGAGGCGCGGGCGTGGTCTGGACGGCAGTGGCCTCTTCGAAGGAGATGTTCAGCACCCTGAAGATGGAGTGGGCTGGATTCCCAAATCCGGCTTGTCTGGCTCGGATGAATACCCTTCTGTGAGCGAAAAGGAAGGGTTAATACTCTGCGGGTCTTGTGTTGATCTCTCGTTCCCCTTCTCACCCTCCTTGCAACCCTTCTGTAATTCCCTGTGGAGACTCACCTTAGGGATTGAAAAGGCAAGCTCTCCATCCTGCTTCTGATGCAGGGGCGCGTTGGGATCCAGTTACGTCACTGGATAGTAAGTTCGAGTTTGCTTGTTTGTTCCGGTAAGTACCGTAAATGTTTATGGCACGCTTGAGTCTAAACTGTTCCTCTTCTCTTTTGCAGGTAATGGAAGACTCCGGTCTGAGGGCGGTTTCCCTGTTTTCAGGTGAGTTTTGGTTTAGGCCCACTACTGACCTTTCCTGTCTCTTTTTCCTAGGGGCCGGAGTTCGAGAATGCCGAAGAAATGGAGCCGGTAGCTGGTAAGTTTTAAAATAGTCCTTTTGCTATGGTTCTTGCATTAACTAACGTGATGTTTGCTTTTTCCCCATAGGGGCCGGGGTGCTGAAATCCCCAAGGAATGGCATCGACCCGAAGGTAAGAAGAACTAGCTTGGCGGGTAAGTGCTTCTTGGTTATTTTCCCCTTCTCACCTTGCTTTCTTCTTTTCGTCTCCCCGTAGGTGCTGGAATGCTGCAGGAGATCCGGATGGGCGTCGCAGAGCCGAAGGAGGCACGTGCAGGTAAGAGAAAAGCGCTGAGATGTATGCGACGCGGTGAGTTTTTAAAATGTCTTTTTGCAGGAATGTTGGCACGCTGAATCCGGAATGCAGCTTTAACAGGTAAGGTTTGTTTTCACCTGTTTTCTTCTTCCCTTTTCTATCCTTAGGTGTTTTCAAGATGCTGGCAGGCGTGGTCGAGGACTGGAGCAGGAGCAGGCACGGTGAGCGTCCAGCTGCTAAGAGCAGAACAACGCGAAGCGTGGTTTGCTGTCTGGGCGTGGCTTAAATAGCCTTTCAAGCAGTTCCAGGTATGTATCCTTCCACTGAAGGTATGTATCCTGCCACCAGCCACACCCGTGTGGTTAAGTAGTTCCTTTTTCATCTGGAAGTTGTAGAATGATCTGCCAGGTAAGGAAATTGCAGCATGGTCTGCCAGGTAAGTTTGCACCAAACACTGATCCTTCATATCTTGTATGAGCCTGGCGCCGATGGCGCCAGGACTGTTATCCCTTATGAGCCTGACGCCAACGGCGCCAGGACTGAGTCCAAAGAGCCCCTATCTGGGGTGGCTGGGACTTCCCTAGTATACATGTTGCCTGCCTCTGAGGGTGCCGGGCCCTGTCTGGCTCCTTGGAGGTAGGCATCATGACATAGAATCCTCATATGTAGCATGTATGCAATGGCAGTGTTACACCCTTAACAATCATTTAAACCCAACTTAAGAACAGGGAGTAATATATTCCCACTACAAACTTTTATCTGGGCAAGAGGTCAAGATCCTCCAGAGAAACCTATTTGCTTGAATGCTAAATGCCTGCATGGAATATTACCACTTTCACACGCCTTTTGACTTTGATGCACAGTAAAGATACTTGTACCACGATATGGGGTCCTCTGAACAAGTAGTTTGCCATTTGGCATCACTTGGATCTCCATTTCAATGTATTTTACTTGAAACCGTTTTTTTTTTTTATTGCTCAAAGTTCTGTTGATCCCTTTGAAAGAGACCCACCTCATCATTAGAAATGCTTCAAAGGATTTCGTGTCACTGAAACAAGGTTTAGTTTCCGACGGCTTTTTGCATCCACCGAGTTAGTTTTCAATTAGAAAAATACATTGGAAGATCAAATAAGAGGTACATTGAGTTGAGCAACAAGATGGCTTTGTATTTCGAGTGTTCAGAAGGATGATGCTTTCTTCTTGCCACTACACATGATAAATAAAAAGGTGATGACCATAGCAAGTTATTACAAGAGGCTTTACATGATCACGCAGATGACCTATAAAACCACCATAACATTACCCAACTAGAGAAATACCAAAGGACACTCACAGGGTTTACATTGCAAAAAGAAGGCCCCGCACCAGGTCGCATCGAGTCTCTACTGGTCGGTTCCAGTTGGCACTCAATTAGGATTAAGGTAAATTGGCTTTTACGGAGCATTGTGTTCAACCAATGGGAGCTTTGTCTGAACCCAGATTTATTCGAGGCTCGAACACACGGATGACGAGTCCTCGTCTAAAACCGGCTGCAATGGCTGCCTGAGGTGGCAAGAATTGGTACACCTTTTAGCAAAACTTCAATACTCACTTTGTATTGTGACATGGTCAGGGTCGATGACCCTGCCTGGGAAGGTCGCTGAGACCCACTAATGTGCCATACATATTAATGGTGTCACCCTCTGTCGCAAAATGTCTCAGAGCACGCACTTTTTGTGGCCCGTGGTCTTTGACTTTTTTAGAACCGCACCACCCAGGATGTACCTGGGGGGCAACCAAGAAAAGCCAGAGCCAGAACCAAACAAAAGAAAACAGACACGCTGCAACCAATAGAGAATATGAGCCTTAATCACAGCCCAAAAGCATTCAGCACCTCAGAAAAGCAGATAACTCACCAAAACAAAAACAAACCTCCAGAAAAACATCACGCCAGAGAAACAGCTGGGAAACCACAGACACTGCCAACAAACCGTGCTGGAAAGAGGGGAGGGGCTTTACACTGTGTAACCCAGCCCCTGGGGCAAAGACAGGCACAGATTGGCCCTAGTCTGTGGAGAACTGTAGCCAATAGGGAGGAGGAAGGGTGGCTCGAAGCAGGAGTAGCACTGCATAAAAGGGAGGCAGGTGAAAGTCAGAGTGTAGGTTGCAGGGGCGAGGTCAGGAGATGTGAAGGTAGACAGAGAACAAGCAGAGGACACACGGGCGGAGTGACGTGTAGAGGTAGCAGAATTGGATCAGAGTGCTGGTGAGGTATTAGTGAGGGAGAGTGGAACAGTTTGCGAGAGTGAATGGGAGAGTGTTTGTGAAGGTGACGGTGGTAGTGAGGGAAGAGTGGGAGACAGAAGTAGAGGAATGAGGGGAGTTGGTGTTTGGAGAGAGTAAGAATAGTACAGTGGGGTTCAATAAGAAAGGTGCGGGAGAGAATTCAGAATAGTGAAAGAGTGAGAAGGGTACAATATCAGTAGGTGTGAGAAGGGTGTATTGAGAGGCAAGAAGAGGGGTAGTTGAAAGAGCATGGAATATCAGAGGGACAGGAGAGAAGATGGAAGGCGAGAGACAGAAAAAAGAGAAGAGGGAAGGACAGAGAAAAAAAGAGAAGAGGGAAGGCGACAGCCAGAATAAGAGATGAGGGAAGGAGAGAGACAGAAGAAGAGAGGCGAGGGAAGGGAGAGACAGAAGAAGAGAGATGAGGGAAGGGGAGAGACAGGAGAAGAGAGAAGAGGGAAGGAGAGAGAGAAGGGGAGAGAGAAGAGGGAAGGGGAGAGAGAAGAGGGAAGGGGAGAGAGAAGAGGAGACGAGGGAGGGGGAGAAATAGAGGAGGGACGGAGAGAGAAAAAGAAGCGGGAGGAGGAGAAACAGAAAAAGAGTGAAGAGGGAGCAGGAGAAGAGGCAGGACGGAGGAGAGAAAGGGGGAAGGAGGAGGGGCATGAGGGGAGAATGGGATAGAAGAGAGTGCATAGAGGTAAGGAAACAGGGGCAGAGCAATACAACCTGTGAGAGTGGGTTGAGGTCTATCATCTGTAGAGAAAGCGAGAGAACAGTTTAGGAGGGCAAGAGAATTAGAAGGGAGATGATCGAGTGTGTGTTAAGGAAGGAGGGGAAAAAAGGCTGACATTGTTGAAGAAGGGAGAAATACCGATATCAGAAGAGAGATAAGGGAGAGAGTAATGGGAACACAAGAGGGGAAGATAGCATCAGGTAGAAGGAAAGTACAGACACTGGAAAGAATGGGAACACTGTGAAAGAAACATCAGAGGAATATACAAGTGGGGAGAGAAAGAAGAGTGTGGTAATTGAAGAAGCCAATTGGGACAAGAAGAGTCAAGACCTTTGAAGAGGTTAGCATTGTTCCAGGGCAAAGGAGGGAGATGGCAGGAGTTTGGAAAGGGCCTGTCAACTAAGAGACCAACACTAGTGAAAGGGGCAGGAAATTGTTGAAAGCCTAGATGGGCAAGGGAGGGGGTGACTGAAGGCTTAGGGCCGCAGAGAGAAGTAAGGTCCTGGAGGACCGTATTCATATTGGGGAAATGATCACAGCAGGTGGGGGAACGACTACACCAGCCACACTTTGCACACTCAGAATGCCGGCTAGCTTTGACACCACTGGTTGGGTGTCTGGTGCCCTGAAATTCACCATTTGTTGGGAGATAGCATTTGTGAATGGTAATAGAGGCTGATTTAATAGCCCAATCAGATCAGTTTTATTGGGATTCTCCAAATATACTGAAAGTTAAAACGAATAGTGTCCTTTGACTCAACTGCACTTAAGAGATACCTGCTTATCCATTCTGCCGGAATTGGATTTCAAGACATTTCCCGTCCCCCAGATGAAGACATTCACAATTGAACCTTAACTACGAAACCGGTCAGCGTTGCCTTTATGTAGCCTGAAGATGGACATTTCAATCACTTTATCATCTCACCCTGGTTAAACGTTTAAAAGTGTATTAGTATTGCTTTTTTGTCAGAAATGTGGTGCTACGAAGAGAAAAAATATAAGACAGACTGACTACCCCTCTAGTAATCCTGTGAAGACACAGGTTTAGATACAGAAAGACTGCTTACTTATTATACAGACTAAACACCTTGTGGGAAAGAATTGTTTCAACTGAATGCAATGTAGCAAAATTGTAAATCACTTTAATGTTAATTCATAAAAACATCTTTAAAAGACATTATTCGCTTCTACGTGAACCAGTCATACCTTTCATTCCACTCATACGTTTTACAAACAGGGTTCTACAATTTAAATTTCTTCTAGCATATCAATTATTTATGATATGCATGACATAGGAAAAAACATTTAGTTTCCCTTTTAGGTCGACATATGTTTCGGCCCTTGATGGAGTACCACTGTTGTCTGCGGTGGTCAATAAACCAAATGTTGGGCAATCTTCAGGACATTCATTTTTTTCTTAGAAGATTAATTTTGTTCCCCATTCACATAAACTGCCAGATCTAAAACATTAATTATGCATATATTACAATATGAACAAGTCTTTCCCAGTTTGGTTGTTTAAAGGTGATAGCTAGTTTATTTAATTCTAGACAAATGCACTGCACCCACCTGTGATCTGCACCATTTAATAAAGACCACTGAGCTGGGACTACTGGGTGTGTAGTTTATTCTCCAGTGTCCGGAACCCTATACTAAAGGGAACACAAAATGATAAGGACCTAATCAATTGCCTGTTTATTACTTTTGAAAAGGAGGGTTCCTAATGACTAGGGAACTTACGGAGGGCACCTCTGTGTAGATGTATCTTCAAAATCACTCTTAGTTTAGTAAAAATGTATGGTGGACAGCTTCCATGAATTGTGGCTTGATCCACTGCTGCTAGCTGTGGTGCTGCCTGTTGACAGAGGGCAGGAAACAATCCTTTTAACTATGGTATTTAGATGGATTTCTTTATCTCATAGCATTCCATGTTTTGCTTATTCAATGATGCAGATCACAGGTGGGTGCAGTGTATTTGTCTAGAATTAAATAAACTAGCTATCACCTTTAAACAAGAACCCCGTGTTTGTAAAACGTATGAGTGGAGTGAAAGATATGACTGGTTCACGTAGAAGCGAATAATGTGTTTTAAAGATGTTTTTATGAATTAACATTAAAGTGATTTACAATTTTGCTACATTGCAGTTGAAACAATTCTTTCCCACAAGGTGTTTAGTCTGTATAATAAGTAAGCAGTCTTTCTGTATCTAAACCTGTGTCTTCACAGGATTACTAGAGAGGGGTAGTCAGTCTGTCTTATATTTTTTCTCTTCGTAGACTCTCTCTTCCATCAGACTTGACCCCCCCAAACCCCTGATAACAAAAATAAGGGAGTACCCACTCATATAGCTTATATATGAATGTGCCATGTACAAAAAAAGTTAAGCGTTCCGGTTGAATTATTTGTGATTCATACACCAACAATTCTGGGTTGTGTCCATTTATATTGCAAGTTTGCTCTTCAAATTTTCTATCGAGTAGACTGCATAGTCATTTACAGCATAGTAATACATTCAAAAACCTCTGTACACAATTTTGAGAGTAATCACACCCCCAGACATTTTGTTTCAGTACGCAATATTGGTTGTTCCTTGAGTTTGGCAGGTAGGGACCCCTGCTCTTAAGTATACACGACTACACCAGGGGACAGGAAGGACAACAGCCGTAGGAAGGGTGAAGAAATGGGCCAGGGGGAACCCTGAGAGGTGCAGGGAATGTGAGGGGCAAATAGGGACACGGGTCTACACCAAACACCTACAGGGTGAAAAATCGCATGTTAAGAAGCAGCAAGCTGGAGCCAGTCTGACTGGAAGCAGTTTCCAGTCTGCAGGACGAGTGGCCCACAGAGGCTACTGGAGAGACATCAAGCCAGAGAACTGCGTAAGCATCTGGCGCCCACGACTAGCGAAAGTCTACACGCTGAGAAAAGGCTCAATGGACAGAAAACCGCCACTGATCCAACCCTGGGAGCAGTGACGGCATCCTCTTCAAGAAGGAACCTTTTGATTTGGACTTCTATTGTTTGGAAAGACCAAAAGGAACATTCACGAGAAATACGAAGGTGGGTTTGAAAAACAAGAAAGAAACCCATCTACCCACAACGTGATAGCAGACTAGACAATTAAAGAAGATTTGCAACACTTCGGTTTAAACTTATCACTTGTATTAGATTGTTTGAGTAGTTTTCTGGAATTTGACAAGAGCTACAATTGCAGTGGTGGACTCCCTTTGGAGGTAGAGGGGAGGATTCAGTTTTCTCGAGAGTGGCTCCTTTTGTCACCACACCTTAGGAGATCTGATCATCCCGACACTTGCTTATTGAGTAATAGCACTATCCTGTGTGAGAAACCCAGGGGTATTATTTCATTTGGATCCCAAGAAACCTCTAATCGGGTGGCCAGGTCATGGCCATTGCCTTTGGATGCAGGCCCTGGGGGTGAACCAATGCATGAGGATCACCCAGTATGGGATTCCAGGGTCATTCTCATGGGAATACCCTAGGTGAGACGCAGTATCCCCATCACACAACCCCTCTGTCTTTTTGGGATATTTTTCAACATATAACATCTGCCAACCACCCTCCCTCCCCCACACCCCGTTCCGCATACTACTGGGAAGAAGAAGCGGCAATCTGGAGTGGTGAAGATTACCAGTAAAAAAAAGACACAGATGACAGACTACAACACTCTGACAGCAGGTTGTCCCCTTAATGAAGTCAAGCAGGGTCAGGCAGACCCAAACCTAATCACACACCTGCTACCCATTAACATCACACTGGTGAGGAAAGTTCAGTTGCTCTTGGGAGCAGAAGAGGGAGGCTGCAAGCTGAGTCCGGCAGAGGATCCCTACCACAGACCCAAGCACACCAAGGAGCAGGAGGGAGCAGAGGACTCAGTGAAGAGTGCCCCGAGGAGGAGGAGGAAGGGCGAGGTCCTGAGCCAGTACCTGTGTGGGTCTACAGCCCAGCTAAGGAGCCTTACCTCCCTAGGGGTAAAGGAAGTCCAGGAGCAGTAGGGACAGGTGGGGAGATCCTGGCCTCCTACCAGAACTCCCCTTCTCCTCCCGGGACATACCCACCAGCGCTGCGCTAGCCGAATAAGTCTCATAGTGAATGAAGAGAGGAACCAAGTAAGCGTTGGGTGGCTGGAACGGGGAAGCAAAGTAGAATGTGAGAAAGGGAAACCCCAAGGCAATATAAAGCAACTACAAGTATCAAGAGGTATTTGGGCGAATGTGAAAAACCAGCACAGCTCGAGCCTGGCTCAGGGAAGCATACAAAAGGAATGGTGAGCGTAGAATAATGGTCAGAGTGGTCAAGCTGGGGTTCCTGTAAAAATCCTCGCCCATTCGAAAGCCTGGGACCCAATAAACAGTGGAAGGCCAAGCGACTCGAGCCCAACAGAGGCAAGCCAAGGCGTAAAAGCCCCTGAGAAAGGTTTGAGCCTGACAGAGGGGAACCTTATGTATTAATCGAACTGTGGTGGGAAGCCTGGCTGGGGGCTTAGGAAAGACCGACTGGGGGCAGAGACCCGGGCTTAGGTAAAGGGAAGAACCTAAGGGGTTTAAAAAGACTGTCTTGCGAACCGTGGCAAGTGTGAACCTGAAGAAGGGAACCCCGCTTTCAGATGAGATGAGCAAATCATGAACTGTGTTAGAAAATCATGAACTGGGTTAGAATGGCTATGTGAACTCGGCAGAGGGATGCCAAGGGAAAAGCTAAGAGAAGTAATTCCTGTATTGTGATAAAGCAACGTGAACTGTGATATTGGCAAAAGTGAGCCTGGCTGAGGGCTACCTGTGAATTATGGTGAACAGTGATACACTCGTAAACATTGTGATGACGAGCGTGAACCCGACTGAGGGATGTCCACAGTGAGCAGTTGTTATAGAAAGACATGGAGAGACTTCAATGTTGCGTTTGAAGGAAAGGCCGTAGTAACCCGACAGAGGGAAGTCACCATTGCAAGAAGGATCAGAGTCCAGTTGCGGGGGCCCTGAGGGTGAAGAGGAAACACCCGTCGTGAAGATTACTGAAAGGAACTTTTGTTTTTGTTGTTTATGGCACATCAGGTCCTCTGCAGCAAGAGACTGTGTGAAAAAGACTTGGCCACAGAAGGCCCTGATATTTTGGAAACAAACTAAGCTCATGCTGGAGAAGCCCAGGAGTGTGCAGTGCTCAAGAGTCCCACCTTACCCCGAGCTAAAAAAATGGGGAAGGGAGACTCCAGCTATACCATGCTGACTCATCATTTTGAGAACACGTCTTTCTTTTCTTGTGAACATTATCCCACACTTTTTTGTAGCATAGTGGTAAGTTTTGGCAATTGATTTTTTAGTGTTATTTTTTATTTTATTTTTTTTTTTAAGTATAAGCCCTTTTTTTATTAGACACCACTAGGATTAGTATAATTATTATTATTATTATTATTATTATTATATGGCCGTAGCTTGCTCCCATCATCGATTTAGGGTTAGAAAGGCGTTTTTCCCACCCCGATAACGTTCAATAAACATCCTTGAACTGTGATCACTTGTGTCTGTCTTACTATTGCCACCATGAGTTCCTGACACATTTTTCTTTAGTTTGTACACAAACCGCATAATATCTCGGACTCCATTCGGAGAAAATTGGGGTAAAAGGACAATCAGCAGATGCATAGCCAGGTTTAGCAGAGAACGCATTAAGCAAGAGAATCAATTTCACCTGTGCAAAAGTCAGGACACTCTTGCTACTTTTACCAGCAGTCAAAAGAATTCATTTGGAGACAATTTCGCCTGTGTGCGCGTCTCGTACTCAAATCCTCATAGCAGCAGCCAAGACTCCCAACTGGCATGGTTCATTGTAAACGGACATTTAACGGTTACATTGTGTGCACGCCTGGCGTGCTCTAGACGATCAGAAAGATAGCACATGTTTAAATGACTATCAGACATATTGATCAAATACACAGCTTTTCAAAATGCTCCTTTTTGTGAGAAGCAGCCTACAACCCACAAGGAGCCGTATGTCTGCATCTCCTTTCTGAAGTGATTTGTTTACAGAAGTATATATACTCCGCATACAAACAAACTCATTTAGTATATGCAAGTCATTCTCAAACCAAACAGAAATGCATTTACAAAGTGCAGACTGGATACAAAGAAGACCACGTCAAAGGCACTTGCTGGCATGATGGTAAACCGCCATCACAGGTGTGTCCTTAGGGAGGCACATTTTAGCAGGATTTGAGGAATTCCATCACAATTGTAGACTTAACGTGGATTTTTTAGTCTATACTGTACAACTACAAAACGTCCCACGAACAGAGTGTGCTGGCATACCCTCCGATGGAAGACATTGCACCCCGTCTATAACCATAAATAGCTCACAATTAAAATATAGATATGAAATGTATTAGTGGCGCTGTAAATTGGATTGAATGATAAAGAGGAAGTGGTGCAAGAGTGGGGGAGATCCAGCAGGGTGAGATGTAAGGGACAAGAGAGAGGATTTCAGGAGGCTCGATTACAGGTTTCGCAGGTTGAAAACTGGGCCACGATTTTCAAAGATAGCGGGTCAGCAGGGCGTGGAATTGGACAAAATGTAGTTAGACATTTATACGCAGGGCTAAAAGGCCAGGCTGCCCATAGAAAAGTAGCACTCGAGCATAGGAAAGGACCGGTGTGGCGTTTGAATACAGTAACAGGACGGGCAGATCAGGAGCTTTCAGACCTAAACTTGGGGAGCCCTTTCATGTGGAGGCCAGGTGCAGGAAAGCATGGGGTCTTGTCTTCGGGAGAGGGGACAGGATGAGGCATACCAGACAGTTTCTCGACAAGCTGGTTTGTGCCAGATTTATAAAAACAATTTTTCAAAAGGACTAATGACCCAACAGCCCCAAGGAAGCAATCCCCACGGATAAATCCCACCCTTACTATCTATGAAGACCCAATACTGGCGAGCTAAGCCAGTTACGACGAAACATGTGTGGAAAACATATCCGTTGAAGCCAAGCTCCCCCCTATTGTGCTACTAGCCCTCCATTGAAGGACTAGATTTTTATGATGGCAATATTCCAGCCTGAAAGTACACCAAGGCAAAATTAAGTGGTATCTTTTATGGTGAAACATTTTTGGGGAAAGTAGCCGACTGGTTTAATGCAAAAAGAAAAACGAAATCTAGAAATGTTAGAATGCCGGCAATAGCCAGATTTTCATTTCTATAGGGGTAAACTCCCTTATCAAAATGTGTCCATCTAGATGGCTCTCACCCTGGAATCAATTTAGAATTAAGCTTGGTGCACTGACCTGGGTTTAACATAGGCTAAACCCACTTAAATGCTTTGAGAACTGGCCCGACAGGTTGAGCACCAATTATTTATATAGTCATTTTCCAATATGACGACTATCACCTTCACTGTGAGTTGAAAGTAGAGCATGACGGCGACTCGGTGTACCCCCCCACCCCCGTCGGCCTGGTCCGGGTCGCATACCTGGAAGCTCCACTGCACTGCACACCTGTGCACGAGAGGGATGGGTGATGCTTCCGCCATTGCAGCAAAGTCGCCCCTGCATGCTAATCCTCCAGAAATGGGCATTTGGAGGTCGCAAATGTTAGGGAGGGGATCCAGCCAGCACATCCTGGATGCTGCTCCCACCACTACCCCCGAGCGTCAGCCAATTGTGAAATATCATGGCGAAAGGTTTGAAAATGTATTTTATTGAAACAATTGGGAAAAATTATCAAAAACCAGGAAACCAAGAAATAAGAACCCACATACAATGTAGATAAACTCTCCTCCAAACACAGAGCCGGCAGGCTAACCTGCTAACCTCTCAGAAATGACTAGATGCCTCCTTGCAAGGCTAGATTTTTCATAGCCTGTTCACTTGAAGAAACCCTACAAAAGCACTTAGGGCAAATGTTACCAATGTGAAGTGGTTATAGTAGTCAAACGAAACGCTGATGCTTCTTAACATGCCTAGTTTTTGACGGCTTTCAGAGGCTGTTCTCTGTACTAATTGGAGGAAGTGGATGTGAACGAAGCACTCAGTTAGCTCAATTCCTACATCTGAAGGATTTTTTCTTCCAACTCAGAAGGAAGAACATGCTATTAAATGCAGGTCCTGGGTCTCGTAATGTAGTCACTGGAAATGTGCTGCTGATTCCGGTTAGTGGGTGACCCACTGTGATTCTTGCAATCGAGTGACCCGCTCTGTTTCTTGCACTGACTTGTTTGCTACAGGATCTTCTCCCTGACTTTAAGTGTGTATGGTGGGGTTCACCAAAGGGTCTGCCCGCACAAACCGTGTGATTTGTGGCCTGTGGTGATAAAGGGGAGAATCCCCTTGATACTCACCACCATGCCACAAGTCGGAGACAGGGTTGTCACATGAGGCCAAATGGGAGACTGCCTTTTTTCAGAAACCCCCTTGTACGGAAAAAGTGATCGAAGTACGTGAACCCCATCAAAATACAGCTATTGAGGCCAGCATAGCAGAGCAAATTAGACATAACAGAAATCTGTTTAAGTACCAGAGGACGACGACGACGACTCCAGATTTTTTCAACATATGGGAAAAATGTGGCAAATGAAGGACCATACAACTTGCACCTCAAGGAATGTGATTTATTTAATAAAGTGCCTGTGTAAAAAAAAGAATGTAGGGAAACTACACTGATAATAAGATCCTGATTAATGGAGCACAAGTCAAACATTAGAATAAGAAATATACAAGCACCTTTGGTACAATATTTTAATCAGACCTTGCAAATTCTTAAAAATCCCACAAGACAGATTCCAAGATGGCAGCCACACGTTAAGGACGTGTGTGTGAGTGCGTCTCGTGTTCATCACAGCATCAAAGCTTCTGATCCAGTATAAAAACGGAGGGAACCCATGTCTGGGTAGCTGCTCTAAGCGAGTGACATAGTCCAATCCCCTTGGGAAACAGTCATTATATGTGGCAATAAAGGATCAGTGGTCGCGCTGTCAACGGGTGAGTGGGACCGTTAAGGGAACAGCTGCGTGCCTGCTGAGGTGTTGTTCCCGGTACATTGGAAGCCTGCTCCCATCGTTGTCGGATACCGAAGAGGTAGCGGAAGGGCTCCGGTGTCGGTGCAAACCCTGAGTGGAGCTGGGGTAATTCCAGTGAAGATGGCAGCAACACAGGAAGAGTGGGTTGCCCAGCATTTGAAGCTATTCCGCATCCGTCAGCTGGCCGGGCTGTCAGTGTTCCCCATAGCGGACTATGTGGGAGCGGGAGGAGGAGCACGCCTTGGGCATCAGCAGGGAAGATCCCACTGATGGAAATACGTGTGCAACCGCTTCAAGTGGGGAGGTGACTGCTGTTTGTTTATGGACGAAGTGAGCTCATGTGTCCCCCAACGTGTTGTTATAGAGATTGGTGGCCCGGTGCCAGTCTATACCTCACTGATGAGATGCATATGAGCGTAGGGAACATTTTCTAAGATTATAGGAGCACGGAGGAAGCTGTACACGGCGCTGGGTAGGCAGGTTGTTTGGAAAGTGTTCTGTGCCCAGCCAAGCAGGTTTGAGGGGGTAGGCGGCGCCTGGGCTGAACGGAATCTGCAGGAGTTCCGCGGTAGGCTGGCTGCTGAACTGGAAACGGGTAATTCTACTTTGTGAGGAGGCAACGCACTGCAGGTAGGTCCGTGTGGATTTGTGGATCTGTATCAGACTCAATTCTTCGAACACATACCAACAGACAGGAAAATGTGGATCCGGCAGTGTGCACACAATTGCATTCAAAATCAACCCAATGCATTGGAAAAGTTCCTAGATAGGCAAGTGGGTACGTCAGTGTCCATAGATGCATCAGATCAGGGTTTCCCTCAGACCAACCCCCCTCGGACCTGGAAATGGTGGCTTCCAAAGATGATTTTGCTACCAGCTTCCAAGAATTTCAAGAGACATTCTCCGTCTCCTTTCAAATTACAATTTACCACATTCGCCTCTGAAATAAGACACTCACTCGCAGACTTTGGTGGAAAAATGTCTTCAATTGGGAAGCAGGTGGACTCTAATGAGCGTGCAATCCAGGAATTGGTGGATGACAGCAATCAGTCAGATATAGCACTAGAGGAGCTGGCGAGAATCACACACAACTTGGAAATCCAACAAGAAGACCTTGAGAACTGGTCCAGATGCTCTAACATCCGCGTGAAGAATCTTCCTGAATCAGTGATGGATAATGAATTAAAAGAGGTCCTCACGCAGATTTTTAAAGATCTTTTAGCGGCAAAAGATGATATGCACATCCCACTTGATAAGGTTCACAAGACAGGTCCAGAGAGGTCAGAACTGGGAGCGCGTCCTCGAGATGTATTGGCAGCTTGCACACTCTACCCGCAAAAGGAGCAGATACTGAGGGAGGCACGTACTGCAACGCCGATAACATATAATGCCTCAGAAATTCATCTGTATCCAGATCTTTCATTTATGACTATCCAAAAGCGCTGGAATATGCAGGTAGTGGTTACAAATTTTCAAATATGCGGAATCAAGTATAGATGGACCTTTCCTTTCGGTCCGTTTTTTAATTGACAGGAAAACAGAATAACTTCCAGTTAAGAAGGTATTGCATTGCTCCGAATTGAGGATGTGGGAACTGCTGGCATAATGGAAGGAGCCGTTGCCTCGATGGATCCTTGTCTCATGCAACCGAAATATGGGGAACGGTCCTTGACTGATCTAAAGAGAAGGAACTACAATGGGGCACAAAAGGAGGACTGGAGAGCTCAACTTAAAGACCCCACTCCTAAATCTGCAAAGTAAATGGGCATACAGCTCCCACATTGGGTAGTTGTCAACGAAATACAGAAGGAACAGTTGAGTAAGCAGAGACGGAACATGACAAACTGGAATAAGTCTGTTCAGGTAGCGAATGGGGGTGGTAGGATACCCCCACACATGGCCCTGGATTAGGCGATTCACAGCTGGTGGTTTTCACCCGGGGAAACATTAAATGTTAAGAGTTAAGGGGAATCAGGGAATTGGATCCCGCTGTGCAGAAGCAGTAATTAGTTGTGAAATAGATTTATCTGTATATTTGGATGTCCCACGTAGTAGGTTTGAGATATATCTAATTCAAGTTTCTCTCAATTAATATTTGGGGGCTCCACACTCCGATTAATTGCAGGAAACTGGAGAACTTGGTGTAGTTCTACCAACCTGACTTGGTGGCACTTCAAGAAACCCATATTCGGAAGACAAACGAAAACTACGTTTGAGTCGGTTCCCTGCAATTTTTCAAGCTAATGCTGAGGGCAAGGTGGCTGGTGTGTTAATTACGATCAGGGCTGATACCAAAGTAAAAGTATTGCGTACAATGTCACATAGGGTGGGTAGATATGTATGCTTGATCCTAGAGTTAAATGCCATTAATTTGCTCAAGCTACAATTTGTGCTCTTAACTCAGGCCAGAAAGGATTTTTGAAATTTGTTCTGGGGCAACTCAAATCCTTTATGGAGGGGGAGGTATTACTTTTGGGGGATTTTAACACCGAAGCACTGCTACTTGATGCGTCCAAGCGCCTCCATCTGAGGTATTACAAAAGAGATTTTCTCAGTTATTTTTAGTGGATGTTTGGCTCACTCTTAGGCAGAAGGAAAAGGGCTATACCTTGTATTCACATGTGCATCGTTCTTTCTCATGCATAGATTATGCCTGGGCCTCTATTTCACTGATTGGCAGTATTAGCCAAATAGAGACCCATACAATTGTGCTGTCGGGTCATTCACCAATAACGATAGATTTAAAGGTACACAAGAGTACTCAAACTCTGGGCATGGAAATTCCCATCGGAATTACTGCAAGATTCGGTAAGTAGAGAAACATATACAAACAAATACACAAATTCTTTCAGTATAACATAGTTGGGGATACAAACATGAGTGTAATCTGGGATGCCTTTAAGGCCACGATGAGGTGGGTCTTGATAGTGGAGGAGGCTACCAGACGCAAACAGAAAGTCGCACTGGAAGCTGAATTAGAGAAGGATCTCAAATGGGTACTTAAGAAGATGGAAACAAACACTAGTCAGACAGTACAAAAATAGTGCAGACCCGCTGCCGGGAGGCTTAATCTTTGTCAGATTTAATAGGCAGAGAAATCTTTGCTCTCCCTTAAGAAAAAATAGTATATTAAAATGAATAAAACTGATCGACCGTTAGCAGCCCAGCATTGCCAGAGAGCAGCTTCCCGAAATATACAGCGGATTCGGCTTCCTTCGGGTGAGGTCGTTTCTGAGACCTCTCACACTAGTCCATGCGTTCTAAATAAAATGATAATCGGAACTCCCAGATTCCCAATCTCAGCGGGAATATATGGAGAGGAGACGGTTGCCATTCCCTGCCTCGCGCAGACAAATGAGTGGCTAGAAGGCGATATCACTCGGGAAGAGGTACTGCAGGTAATTCGTGATCTTCCCTAAACATGTCGCCGGTCCTGATGGATACCAAGCAGTCTTTTATAAAACATATCAAAACATACTTGCGCCTACATTAACCCAACTATATAATTAATTTGCCCATTCTAGAGGTCTCTGCCCCACTATGGAGGAGTCAAAAATCGTTATGTTTCTTAAACCGGGTAAGGACCCGACTAATTGTGGGTCTTACCGTCCGATTGCTTTAATCTATGTAGATGCAAAGATTTATACCAAAATCTTAGCCAACAGGATGGAGGATCTACTCCCATTGTTAATTTGTCCAGACCAGACGGGTTTTATGAAGTCCCGACAGACGCATTATATTATTCCTAGAACATGCCATATATTAGGAAAAATAGAAAAGAAAAAAAAATCAGATACCGGCGGTTCTGGTCTCCATCGATGCAAAAAAGGGTTTCGATCTGGTGGAGATCTGGTGGAGGGGTCGTTCCTTTTTCTTACTCTGGCAAAAATGTGGTTTGTCCCAAAATAATTGATATCAGGGACAGTTATAGGCAGCCCTTAGCGAGATTATTAATTAATGTCCAGTTATCCTCCCCTATTTGCTTACAACACAGGACAAAACAAGCGTGTCCTCTGTCACTGTTGTTGTATGCAATACATTTGGAACCGTAACTCGCCAAAGTTAGGCAAACAGAGGAGAGCAAGGGAGCTTATTTTGCAAGTTTTTCACATAAAATCAAGGCATAGGCTGACAACATGCTTCTGGTGGCCTCAGATCCTTTAGACACTTTACAAGCGGCAACCCGAGAATTTGTGAACTTCGGAAAGGTGGTAGGGTTAAAACATTTAAATTAAAAAAAAAAAAAATCAGAGGTTTTGAACACGATTTGGATGGGCGCAGGAAGCGATTAAATTGTTTGGGGAATACATAACTCCCACAATAAAAGGGCTTTACAATGCTAATCATCCCCCCATGTTGAAGGCAATTCAATCTCAACTATTGTGGTGGGGCACCTTTACGATATTTTGGTTGGGTAGGATCAACTCGAAAAAATGGTTACGCTTCCAAAAATCCTATATAGGCTTTCAAACACTACCTTATTTGGGTTCCCATCTTGTTTTTTCGTAAATTGCACAAAGCGGTTTCCGCTTTTATATGGAGGTGCAAAACTTCAAGGTTAGCATTAGGTACGTTCATGGCCCCTACTGAAAGGGGGGTTTGGGCCTACTGAACTCTGGAAATATCATCAGGCGGCCCAAATTAGGATCCTCAAAGACTGGTGCGATGTAGAATCGGGGAAAAGATGGGTACAGATGGAAAGAGCATTGGGGGGTCCCAGGCTGGGGGACAGTTTGTGGCTACCTAAGCAAGACCGTCCAGTGAAAATGCACACTAGTGCGATAAACTTGGTGGAGGAGGTCTGGGATACAGTTATTAAAAAATATCAAATTACGTCATTTCCTTCTCCTCCGACGCCCTTATTGTTTTTAATCCCCAATTCACCCCGGGGCTTGAACCAAATGCTTTTGGGGAGTGGAAGAGAGTGGGGTGTGTGAGAGTGAGAGACAGGTTTTCAGTGGAGTGATCCCAATCGTTTATGCAATGTAAGCAGGAAATCGCCTTGCGGGAGACACGTTGTTTCCAATATTTTCAAATGAGACATTAGATTCTTGCCCCACCTGTAAGGAATGCTGCAATTAGGGATTTGACAACTTTTGAATAATGTGACGTCTAGTCCTGGAAATAAAGCCCTTATATCAAATCTATACAAATTGAGGGCATAAGTCACTCTCGAAACATCAATAAGCTATAAACAAGGCTGCCAACTAACTTTGGGGGAAGGCAGTTCCTGATGAGGTTTGGGAGGATGCATGGCATAAAATGCCTAAACTTAACAGGTCCCTTCAAATAAGAGTTTTGGTACAAATGAATGGTGCAGTGGCACTATACGCCAAATAGAGTACGAATAATGTACCGAACTAGCTCTGATTTATGCTGAAGAGAATGCGGAATGGTGAGGATTGGAAGCATATTTGGTGGAGCGTGCCAGGATTGATGCATTGGGGGGAGGTTAATAAATATATGGTTCAAATGTTCAATCTGCAGGAACCCAGGTCTTTGAGATCTTGTCGTTTGGTTTTTATAGAAGGGCAGTTGAGCCAGAGTCCAAAACAAACTTTGAAGGCTTTTGTGATACTTCAGTTAGCAGCTATGTTAGTGATTGCACAGAAAAGGAAATCGAAGGATGCTCCCCACATTGCTGAATGGTTCGCCAAGGTCTAGAATGTTTTGGGTTTGGAATGGGTGATGTATTCCATACAGGGGGAACATTCACATTTTTCCAAAGACTGGAATATGGTTTTGAATTTTTTGCAGGAGGATTACAATATTATGTATTGGATGCACTTTATAGAGTTTTAATTGCTTGTAATTGTAGCACGATCTATTATACTGTATTACGTCTTAATTTATGCACGGTGGGGTAAAACATGGGTTTGGTGGTTCTTGTGGGGGGGAGAGACGGGGAGAGAGTGTGCGTTTATGCAAAATGGCAATAAAAAACAAAAAATCCCACAAGACCTGCAGGGCGAGTTCCTTAGTTTACATACTCGACCTAAGACAAATGCATTTGCCCCAAGGTGACTGTTGACAACATATTTACCAGTGATTTTTTTTAAATGGTGCATGTCGCCATAAGCACACTACATATTTGCTGCAATGCTGTCAAGCATGCACAATGAAACCTGTATTTGCTCTTTACTGTAAACAAAGTGTGTTTGCTGTAAATGAAAAGTAAGTTTCTAACATCACCATATTTGCCAGTAAGGTAGAGTATCATGTAAAGGTACTCACCCTTCATAATAATAATAATAATAAAAATAATAATAAATAATTTGGCATTTATATAGCGCTACGAACCCACAGGTATCTGGGCGCTGCTTATTATTACCCACAGTGTGTGGTGCTCATTTATCGACCTCGGAAGGATGAAAGGCTGAGTTTGGCCCCGCCGGGATGCGAACCTGCGTTAGCAGTCTCTGCATGGATGTCAAAGCGAGCGTTCTACTCGCTGTGCCACTTGACCAGCTACCATAATACCGACTCACTGATGCTAGTAGGCTAGTAGATTTTGCAAGCCCTGATTTTAATGATGCTTCTCATAATATAACTGATGTTGTCTACTGGGCAATTGAAAAATTGAATGAAAATGCAAAGATTCAAAATTGTCTGACTGCCCTACTACGGATAAAAAAAAATGTGCATGAATACTTTTATTTTAATAAACACGCTGTATAATCCAGTGAAACAGTCATGATATGCTAAAATTATAAAAGGTGTAATTGATAAAAACATGAAAGAAAAAGATCCAGTGTCGGCATAGCAACATAGCTAGCTTGCATGTTACTTACTATACGTGCGTTTGAAGAATATTGTGGGGCTCACTTGTAGGACCTGAAGTAGAAATGCGATAAATTGAAAGTGAGTGAATGGTTCAGTCTTTTTAACACTCACACGTAAAGAATCCTACAATTAGAAATCCATGTAAAACATGACAGGTGCACAGGAAACCGAGGATAGGCTGGCCTACAGTTATCAGAATGGAGAAAAAAGAGACTCCATAGATATTTACACGAGTTTGCATATAGATGTGATGAAATGTAACGTTTCTTTACTAATGTTAAAAAAACAGTGTTTTATGTATTTTTGTATGGATATGCTTTTTAGTCCACAAAAATGGTTGCGACACATTAATATTGTAAAGGTGTCAATACAAGAGAATGATAGGAGAGGGGGGTGAAGGGGACAGTATCGGCGTAACCACAGAAGTAATGTTTAAATTTGTTCTTTAAAGATAATCGTTTGAAGAAAATAGTTTGACCCACTGGAGGAGCATAACTAGAAACATGACAAATATGAAGCGACTTAACTGTCTAGTCTTCTCTACATTCATACATCAAGAATCACATGATGAATAAACAAGAAATACTTGCACCTTTGTCTCTTTGGAACAATTGAGTGGAATGGACGCTACAGCATTCTACGAGTATGAGCGACTGCATGCAATTGAAATGCAAAGGGTCCTACAACATTTTCCAATTTGATCAAAGTTCATTGAAAGAAAAAGAATGCTATAAGGAGAGGGCAAGGAAATAAAGTGGTTAGTATTTAGACTAAATAAGTAAACTATCAATAAAGAAAAAAAGGCGGTCTTACACTTGGTTACTTTTTCGGATGAACACATCTGAAGTGACTGTTTTAGTTTTGTATGTCATCTAGAGCAATATGATTGAGAATTTTGCCATACAAAATCATATTCTGCGCCCAAGTAAAAGGTTGTCATGGTTGGAGAGCAATAACATTTTCTGAAATACAAGTCAGGAATTGGTATTATACTGGTCTCAGTGTTTTACTTTTACTATAGAAATGAGTTGCTTGCCTAATGAGGAGGGGGCCAAAAAATAGAAGGGGCCAAACTTTGAAACTGTTTGGAGGACATGATAGAAAGGCATGGGAAGGATATGGCAGAAAAACATACCTAATAAAGGACTGCAGGAGATATTACAAAAGGCATAAACAAAATAACATGGTTTTTAAACAATGATTTATTAATATATACATGAATTGAGACGATATAACTTCATTAAATGAAAAGTACTGGTATGTTTGAAATAATAATTGATGTGGATTGATGATGTTCTGTTCTGTGCTTTTTTCGATATGGGAAAGTGAGGGATAGCATTTTACAAATTGTAATAACGAATAATAAATATTCTACAGCACAAAGATCAGTTGCCTATACAATTATTGTGCATGAATTGCTCTTTAAGTAAGATGTTAATAACTTTCATTTTGAATGCATTTAGAATTTTTTCGAATATTGTTCAGTTTGTTACCAAAATATCTCTCGGGTCACAGGGAATCCTTCAGAGTGTGGTAAGAGGTGAGCAGTAGTTAGGGGAGCGAACAGGAGTTGGAGAGAAGAGGAGTGTGATAAAAATAACCGATGTGGAGAGGAGAAATACCGGTACTGAGTGAAAATGAAAAAGACGGATTTAGAAAGACCTCTCTGAGAACGCTCTGAGCGGGCGTTCTAAACCGTAACTGTCATGCCCCTGCTGCACACATGCGCGCACAGGGGCTGCCAGGCTGATCGAGACGGGCAAGAGAAGACGGGTTAAGGTAAGTGGGGAGGAGGCTGGGAGAAGGGGTCTGTCTGCATGTGTTTTTTGGAGTATTTATGTGAGGTGGGTTTGTGGCAGAGGTTGAAAGTGGGGGTTAGGGGTGAAACCCACGATTTCGAAGGGGATGGGGGAATTGATGTATTTGGAATATTAAAGACTGCACAAAATCGGCTGGAAACAAATATTGGTATTTTGTTTGTGTGGCCTTTAATATTCGAAATCACATGGAACCAAAATACCAGTACTCAGAAAAAGAAGAAAGTGTAAAGAACAGGCAACAATTTAGAGAAAAGGACAGCGCAACGAAAGAGAAGGAGGGGGAAATTGATCAGCTGTGAAACAGGAAAAAGAGGAGTATGCAAGGAGAGGAGACTTTCAGTAGTGGAGAGGAGTTAGGTACTAAGGAGATGGTATGGAGAGGGGCAATCGCATGCCTGAAAAGGGAAGTCCATAGATGGGGAATAAAGTGTGGAAGAGGTGCCGGTAAAGCAAGAGGGTCAAGAGAAGGTGATAGGGGCCTGTGCTTGTGGTATGAGCTTGTGGTGGGATGTCGACGAAGAGACAAATTGGGGTAGTGCACTGTGGATCCAGGACCAAAAAAAGGGGGAGGTGGTGAGTGCAGTAACCTCATAAAGGGCTGGCCTCCTTTTTCCTTCCGCCTTAGGTCTTGCTTTAAGGCCAGCTCGAATGTAAATGCTTAATACAGAACCAGCCAACAGATTCCACTTCAGGCTTCAGCCATGGAATTAGGCTCCCACACTGCACTCCTGCTACACAAGACCAGCCTCATGCTAACTGCGAAAAACAGGCTGAGATTTAGCTGCAAGATTGAAACGTAGGGAACGTGGAGTACAAGAAATAGTGGGAAGAATTGTGAGAGAACTTTATTTACATTTCTTTTTATTTCTTTGTTGTGGCCAAATAATACCAAGAACTTCCTTCGGTTTAGCTGATTCTGACAAAGTCATGGGTACGACCCTGCATAGAAAGCGGGTGGAGTTGAGGGGGGACCCCTGGCCTGAGCTGCCCCGAACAGTCTTATGCTCATTTGTGCCCTTTTCTCTGGCCCAATGCCCATCAGCCTCATTCCTAGCCAGGTTTCCCTTTCTATTCTTTCTGAGAATACGATGCCGAGCATGCACCAGACTCCTCAGAAATCTGGCCTGGATCCTGGGATGCAGTACAAAGTAAAGGAAAATTGGGACTGCGAGTACCATAATGTACATGGGACCAACAGACAAAACCCAGTCTTAAGCAGGAGAAACTGACTCAATACCCACATGGGAATGGACCGGCTTCCCCCCACAGAGGCGGAATATGTGACCAACCACTGAACCCACAAACACCCAGCTGGCTAAAGCAGAGCTTGTGGAGCAACAGTAGACAAACTACAAAACGGCCAAAGGATTGCATAGGTATAGGCGAGACCCAGGAAAACTCCAGAAACCCCGTTGGAAAAGTAGCTCACCAAGCACAGGAGAGAACCGGAGATCTAACGACCCCTCTGACCACATGGCTGGTGGAAAATGGAGACTGAAAAGGGGGCAATGTTACAGGGGTATTTGAGAGACCTTTAGCGGAAGTTCAGGCCATCACAGTTATAGATCAGGCAGATTGGCCAAGGGAAGCAGCCGACTCTGGGAACCAATGGGAACAAAGGGCAAGTCCTAGTCAGGCTGGTAGATTCTGAGAGTGAAAGGTGTATGGTTAAGTCAGAAGAGGTAGACCAATAGACTAGCGAGGTGGGTGTAGCAGGTGGAGGAGTCTTTGGAGTGCTTTGAGATTGGACTTAAGGCATTGAGATGGAGAGGGAGGAAGAAGGTGGCACCAATTTGGTTATATGCAATTGAGAGTGAGTGAGAGTCAGATTGAAGAGAGTTTTGGAGGAAGTGTGTGAATTCGGAAGCTGAGAAGTAGGTATGAGGGAGGAGGAAGTGAGTCAGAAGTGTAGGAGAGTAAAGGCAGGTGCAGTGTTGGGAGCAGGGAGATTTGGAGGAGGGAGAGACCAGAAGGGAGTTGGCAGGTGGAAACAGAGTGAGAGGGAGGAGAGCGAGGAGGGCTGGGCAAGTTGGGGGGAGGGATGCACAGGAATGATATGATATGGTATTTATAACGTGCCTATACACAAGTGTTTAGTGTTCGTGAATGGGGGAAGCCATAGAGAAAGGGTCAAAAAAAGAGAGAGAAAAAGAGAGAGTGGGGCAGAGGGGAAAAGGGCACCAGTACAACCATACTACCCCACTAGGTTCTGCAGAAGTCCCAGATGGAGTAAGATAAGACTACAGCATTTGGGAATGCCTGGGGCAAGGGAGTGATTTAGACAGTTTGTGTAGCCTGGCTGTTGTAAACCAATCCTGTAACAAGACATGGTGGAATAGGGAGCCTGGGCTAGGGAAGTGGGGACCCCCTTTAAGAATGAGTTAAAGTGTATAGGGACCACCCCTAGACTGGGAATCCCAATTGTTTTGTGTACCTATTTTAAGAATAAAAGTTGAAACCTATTAGCGCGGTTTTAGGACTCATTGAGCATCTTATCGCATGTTAATCTGCTGTGAGAGGACAGAACTCAGAATTAAAGAGAACATAACCTTTGCTTTGAACAGGTTGATCGTCCCCGAGAGAGACAGACTCCTGAGTTTACCCAGAGAACTGACCAAATCCTGGTAAATGACTATCCTAACTCCACTGTTATTTTATGCATGGTGTTGTACTAACACACTCAAATTCTCATTTCCATCTCATAGTACACATACCAACACACATCAAAAAATCATAACTATATCTCTCCCACCATTGCTTTTAAACAGTCCCAGCCAATGCACCCTTACACTATGGACACACAAGGCTCCCCTTTGGATAAAGAAACCAGCTAGAAACAACTGCATGTAGTACCTAGTGTGACGATTCACTTCTCCCCACAGGGGAGCCCTTCGCTGTGAGGCTAGGGAGGTGAGGGTCCTACCCAATAGACCCCTGTGGGGTAGTAAAAAGTGGGAGGACCTCACAGGGAGAGACTCCCCCTATGGGGACAAGGACTCCCGTTCCATCATGGACTCCCTAGTGCTCCTTCCCTAAAAACGTTGAAACCCTTAAGATCTGTTGAAGTTCAGGCTGAGTGTACTATTGCTATACTCCCCTATAAGATTAGACTGCATCAATATGAACACTCGGTCTAAACAGGATTTGTACTATAAAAGTACTGAGAAGTACATTCACAGAGTCAGGCAGAACACTCATGTGAAAGATACTGAAACAAGATGGCCCAAAAAAGGAAAGAGGAGTAGTCAACTAAGCCCAACGATGGACTATGACACTCTGCTGGGGAGGTCCCAGCACAACAAGATAAAAATAAAAGAAGGACTTAGTAAAGGGAGAAACCGGTACGAAGTCTGATCAGCCCAGGAAATCTGAACCGGGAGAGAAGACAGGACGTTGCGGGAGCAACCTAGATGCTGTGAGGACACCAGCCACAGACCAGAAGAGTCGTCCTATGGCCGAGCGAGACCAAGCCGACGAAGTTGGAATCCGGGAGATGGTGGCGGGACCTCGAGGATGTGGAGTGTGCGGTCCCACAACTACGCAGATACCGCCTGCATGCAGAAACCCAGCAGGACTGCGTAGAGAGAAAGAGAGAAAGAGAGAAAGAGAGAAAGAGAGAAAGAGAGAAAGAGAGAAAGAGAGAAAGAGAGAAAGAGAGAAAGAGAGAAAGAGAGAAAGAGAGAAAGAGAGAGAGAGAGAGAGAGAGAGAGAAAGAGAGAAAGAGAGAGAGAGAGAAAGAGAGAGAGAGAGAAAGAGAGAAAGAGAGAAAGAGAGAGAGAGAGAGAGAGAGAGAGAGAGAGAGAGAGAGAGAGAGAGAGAGAGAGAGAGAGAGAGAGAGAAAGACGAGCGAAGCCGAACAAGCGTTCACTAGGAGCGCAGATGGCTGACACCCCAGGAAGAACCTGTGAGGTGGTCCCACCAAAAAAAGCTAACAGGAGCAACTGGCATCCCAGTATGGGAGTTGGGGCGTGTGAAGCAAGCCTCTGGACGGATCACCCTTGTCTCAGTAAACAAATTGGGAATACCAATTGTGAAGAAAGCCTCGGGAGTGAACTCCCTTGTCTGAATAAGCACACAGAGAATAAGAATTGTGAAGAAAGCCTCGGGAGTAACTTCCCTCATCCCAGTAATTGCACTAAGGATAAGAACAGTTGAACAAATCTCCTTATTTTCAATAACTGTTCTAACAGTAACCAAAGTGAACAGAGCTTTGAGAGCATCATCCCTCGTCTCAGTAAGTGGGGCACGAGTGTTAAATTCAGAGATAAAGAGTGCGATACATTCAAGAGAGCCCTCAGAGAAGCATGGGGGTGGGGGGCTAGAAGGGCTCATAAGGACTATTGTGAAAACACAGATGGAAGAGCACTGAGTAATGAAACCAGATCAGAAGCTAAAGCTAAAGGTTGTAAAGGACTGTCAAGAGAAGGTTGAACTTGTGGAGCGAGGAAAAGAGTCATTCTCCGGGCATTTTCTCTTCAAGAAGAACTGCAATAAACACTCCCCTAGGGCTGATACCTACAGAACCAGGATAAGGGAGTCATTCTCCTGGTACTATTTAGGTGTCTTTCTGTTTGGTGTTAGGGCTAGAGCAGACTATGGACAGAGGACAAATATTCATTTGGACTTCCATACCGATGATAATCGCCCTAGTTATTCATTGGTTAGGTAGTGACTACCCGCTAGAACTAGGAAAAAGTAAATGCTTCCTTCTTTCTTAAAATAAAAATCATACTGAACTGCCTCATCTGTCTCAGACACATCACTCCAGCATGCCACACCAGGTACTTCCACACTGCATGAATCAACACTACAGCATAGGTATTTTGCATTTTGCCCATCCTCACTAGCCAAACCCAGCTCTGCTTTACATTTAATCCTGTTTCTTTAAGACACCACACAAACAGACGAGGGACAGGTCTAAAATCCAATAACATAACTGTATTTCTAGGCAAATCTCACTTATGAACTTTCTCTATTGCCGAACTTAACTTTGACCATATTAGGAGTTATAGTAGACACCTGTGCGAAGACCCTCTCTAAATAATTTAGCAGAGGTCACTAGAGCTGAAGGGGCAGGCAAGGTTATGCACACATTAATGGAATAATTGTACCCTGGTGGAACCGAACATGAATTGTCTTAGCCCGATTTACTGAATTGAAGCTCATAGCAGCCGGCCCCTGTGGTCAGGACATGGGTCCAGGACAGCACTCACCTGCAGCAGGGAAGAGGACAGCCAGGAAGGTGAAGAGGTAGAGGCTGCTCATCCAGCAGGAATGGCGCCCCGGAAGATTTCTGGGTGGGGCTCCATAGCTAATGCTTGCTGCGTCTTCAGGACTCTTCTCCATGGCATTCACAGGCAAGTTCAGTATTCTATGGGCAACGAAGAAACAGCAAACAGTATAAAATCGCCAGCCATTAAGCTACCGTTTTACATACCGCAGTTACTTTGTCATTCACAGTCATTTACAGTCTGGTTCCTTATGCAATAATAATGTGACGCCTACAATTGCAACTCTGTAACCACATTGTAAAGCTAAAAGGTTGAGACCAACATGCAAAGTATTTGACCCACTAGGTCTGCGGACATACATTTCTCTAGTATGTATGGGAGAAAGAGCCCTACTCTTACAGCTAGCTTCAATACGCACATGTGATGTGTTCCATAGAAAGGGCTAGATTTCAAAATTCACAAAGCCGATCATTTCATAGGGGTATATATTAGTAGAGATCTCCGACAGTTCACCATAAAAGACACACATTAAAGCATATCTTGAAAAGAGCCATTTCAGGATTTTGGTCCTGTGTGTACACTTGTAGGTGTATATCCTAAACTGGCTCCTTCCTTCACTTCAGACCCGCCTCACACTACTCTCCAGATTAGTGTCTAACACACAGCATTATAAGACAGGAACTAGAGAAAAAACAAGGTTCTATGCTTAGCCTGCGGAACGGCACTCCGAGCATACTGCTCTCAGATAAAGCTCCCTGAAATTGGTGTAGACCACAAACACTTTTCACGCATCTCTCTCTCCGAGGAATCCATTTCAGTAAATTAGCAGAAAGCAAACATTTCACCCTTACATAATTAAGCCGGAAGTCAACGGATCTGTTTAACTAACACGTTTCACCAGCATAAAATCTTAAGGGGTGGTCACTGAATTGCACTGCAAAAGGTATTATATAAACATTTTTTACGGTAGGACTCAAGGCTCATGTTACAAACTCTGTAGAGCTCACAATACTTTTGTGTATGGGTGCGCAAAGGACATTATACAATATGTGCACTGCTTAGTCCCATGACAAACAGAGTTGATCTTGATGGTAAAGACAATCATCTTCTGGATGAAGTTGGGTTATGGCAGGGGAAACCAATCCTGAACAAGGTCCACAGTAGTGACAGAGCAAGTCAGTGTCTGCAGGAAACAGAACAGAGGGGAGGAGGGTGAGGGCAGGAGGTGTACGACCAACCCAAAATGAGTAAAGGTAAAAGTAGAGAACAAAAGCAAAGAAGGGCTTCAGGACTGGACAATAACAGACCAAATTAAATTAAAAGATATCACAAATTTGACTGGAGTAAATCTGAACTGCGAAGTTACAGAAGTGAAAAGACTACTTAGGTCTGCAGCCATATCAGCGTTGAAATTTTTATCCGCACAGTTGTGAGGATAATTCCACAGGCATTAGCCAGTTTCTATAAAGGGTCCTCTTGGACATCAGAGTTGAGCCCACATGATCGGTTAGTAGCAGGGATCATGTGCAGCTGCATTTCTAAGCTACGGCCATCTTCTCAAACAAGGCTTCCCCAGCAGGAGTGCCACATGTCGGATGCGGGCGGCAATGGAGTAGGTGGCATTCAGTACCAGAAAACACACCCTTATGGCCTAGTGCCCATGTAATCCAGCTTCTGGACACGCCTACGTACAGAACTTCATTGTGCGGATAAATCCTAAAAATATTAGAAGACGTAGGACCCAGCCCTACAGGTAAGTTGTGCACCAGAGCCACTTTTACTGCCCAATTGTGCCCAATAACAAAAAGGCAAGAGAACATAAGTGCCAACACACGACCAGTCCTCCCCCTCTTACACCCAGATAGCTCAATGAATATATAGTGATAAGGGATGCTACTAGAATGCTACAGGAAGCAGCTCTAAAATTATTACTGCCTGTCCTGAAAAGGAGCTTTATGATAAAAAGAAGTTTAAATATATGCTTTAAATATATATATACGAGATATGCTTTATAAAAGGTTATAAATGACATGACATATACTGGCTTAGAATGCTCCCAATTGAAATGTGAAATACTGTTATACTCCCTAAAATACCATTTTAGAAAATGGGGAGTAAAATAGTCCTACTTCAAAATCATTTCTGGAACACTGCCTAGACCGCTTAGTTGCATGCACTGCGTTTGACCATTTCTGGATTGGCAACGAAACAAATTGCAAAGCATTGACTTGTTTTTAACCATTCTGAATCAGCAACAACATAAGTAGGGCTCTTATGAACGATCAACATCTGGTCTTGAGGAATACCCAAAAGGTCAAATCCTTCCACATGTTCTCGTTAGGGCCATCACTGATCTGAATCTACAACTGTGTTCCAAAATACCAGGCTTCAACAGATTATACTCAATTATAGGGTTATTGTAGAAACTAAAGCCAAATATGTCAAACCGCTAATCAGCAGCTTCCCACTAACTCAACACATTTTCACTGCCCTCATAAAATCTATCAAACCCTCCAATTGTAAGGGTGATGCATGCCCGGCCCACATCATCAAGGACTGTGCACCAGCCCTGGCCCCCTTCATCACTGCCTTCATCAATTCATCCTTCCAATCGTCACATGTACCAACATCCCTAGAAGAAGCTTGGGTCCGACCACTCCTCAAAAAACCGACTCTTGACCCGTTGATACCAGGGAATTACAGACCCATTACTACGGTCCCCTTCTTGCTGAAGATTTTGGACAAAGCAGCTTACCTCCAGGTTCAAAGATGTATTGAGGATAACCACCTTCTTGGACTATGCCAAACCGGCTTCCATCCTCATCATGAAAATGAAACGGCACTACTCGACCTAAAAAATCAAACACATGACTTAAGAGACGTAGGCAAACCAGCACTCCTACTGCTCCTAGACCTCTCTGCAGCGTTTGACCTGGTAGAACATAAAACACTATGCCACCATCTCTCCGCTTCAGCCAACTTCTCTCCCAAGGCACGTGAATGGATAACTTTGTTCCTTCAGGAGAGAGTAATGAAGGTCTTTTCTGACTCCGCTAATGCCACCCCCACTCCCATCAAATGTGGTGTCCCACAGGGTTCCTGCATAGCCCCTACTTTGTACAACCTCTTCACAAGACCTCTGTTCAAAATCCTAGATGACCTGGGCATCTCATATACGAATTATGCAGATGATACCCAGGTACCCATCCCCCTCTCTGGGGACTATCTAACCGATATGAACACCCTCAACTTCATCTACTCCACCATTCAATCCTGGATGGCCGACAATTATTGGCTCTGTCTAAACAGCGAACTTCTGTTAGTCAGGTCTCCATCCACACTGGGCAAACTTGACAAGTACCACCACTAGTTCTCCATTAACAATATCCCTATCACAGTTTCTCAAACGATCAAGACTCTAGGCGTGTACCTTGAACCTAGTCTTACCATGGACAGGCAGGTCAATGCCATCGCCTCCTCGGCAGCATATTATTCTAAATTGATCAATGCTGTCAGGCCATTCCTGTCCCAGCAAAACTGCATCACCATAGCCAGAGCCATCATCGGCTCCAGACTGGACTATTGCAATGCCCTCTTTATCGGAACCTCTCAAAAAAAAACCTGCCGAAACTCCAGATTGCACAAAATAACGCCTTAAGGACCGCAACAGGCATTTCACACAGGGAGCACATTTCTGGTATTAGGAGGCAGGTACACTAGCTTCCCATCAAGGAAAGGGTTGTCTTTAAAACACTTGCCCTAACACATAAATGTCTTCACGGTCTGGCACCAATGTACCTAGCCCAGAGGATCTCCAAACAAACAGCCTCTAGACCTTCCGCCAACCGTATCACAGTCCCTCACACGCGCATAGTGCGTGCGGGAGGTGCCAGCTTCCCAACAATGGCTGCAACCATGTGGAACAACCTCCCAGCACAAATCAGATCCATCGACTCACACGCAGCATTCCCCAAAGCCTTAAAAACTAGGCACTTTGTCTAATGAACTCACCCCTACAAGCCATTTATTACACATGCCACCCGTTCATCACCCGTGACCACTCTTCTGCTTTACATTAATATGTCAACAAAATGTGCCAACAATTGTAACCTAATTGTCTGTATCTAAGCACTATTCTTGGGCTGCTTATTGTAACCCTCAAGCAAGCCTGCTTAACTATCCTTTAAGCGCCTCGATGCCTGTGGGCTGTAGTGCGCTCTCCAAATCCAAAAATAAATAAACAAACCCTGGATTACATCAAATATTGTTACAATTTAACAGTGCTAAAAACAAAATTAGCATGTTAGGCTCGTTGAAATTTGACAAAATAACATGATGGAAAGTATTTCCACTGCCGATAGGCACGGTTGCCTTTTCAGAAATTACAGTCAAAAGCCTTGGCTTGTGGGTCAGTTAAAGCAACACGTTTCTGCTATGGACGAGAAAGTGATATGGCAAATCTTTGCACAAGAGAGCGTTAACCATCTAACCATGAAAGCGGAGAGCTACATTTGTAGGAGCCAAAACCAACTGATACTCGACTATAGCTGTCCCCCAATGTATAGTTAGTCACGACCCTTTGAAACAGAATTCATCAGGCAATGCAGCAATCAGACTGGCCCAAAAGTGATAGATCTCCCAATAGTACAGAAGTCCCAGTTGACTCCCAGTGAAGGACATCACAGTCTTTTTATATCGGGCATACAATCCTCATGTGATGGCACTAGGCAATCTTCACCAAAAGGTCAACCGGACGCATCCCAAAGGTAATCTCAGATCTCCAACCAAACAATTGCTGAAGACTCTGCAGACCAAGCTAGCTACTCAAAAGGGGGAACAAATGTTTTCAAGGCCTCCAATCTGGAACACCTCTCAATAAATTAACAAATTGACCCTACTATTTTTCAAGGGTTGCTGAAAGAAGATCAACTCGGGCAGCGCCAAATACCACTCTAAACCTTCACCCTGTAATTGATCAGAGGACAGGGCCCTGAGACAGTCAGCAGGCAATGGGCACCATACAAATGTGAACAACAACTCTAATGGGGTATGTGTGACTTAGTGTTGGGAATGGGTCTAGTTCTGGGAACCCTCTGGCGTAAAGGCAGGACAGAAAAGGCTGTACAGATGGACCTTAACAGTCGGTTTGCCCACTTGCAGCTGATGATAGGAGCAGTGCAGTCTTTAGAAAGATGGTCTTGTTGCATAAAGCCACGATATGTATAGGGCAGTGTTTCTAGATCTACACTAAACACAATAAAAATAGGTCAGTTAAATAAAACAACAAATCAAGCAAAAAATAAAGACGTATCCTGAGCCAGTGGCTGTTTCGAGGCTCGTTCACTTCGGGTGTGAGTGTAATTACATACACTGCTTCTACTAGGTGTGGTTAATCGGATCTGTTCAAACTGCTAATGTATTTATTTCTTTGACTGCTGAAGGGGGATGTCTAAGGTATATTATGCAATTGGTTGCACCCTTCCATTTACACATTGAGGGTTCCCATTTATAATTTCTCTTCAACATGTCTCAAATCTATTTACCCATCCTTCCAAAACGAATGTAAGATTTGTGGACGATGTTTGCTCGTCTATGTAGTGTCTGGTAAATTTGTCATTTCTAACTAGCTTTCTTTGTCTAAATCTTTATTGTTGACATCACTTACAAGGAATAAAACAAATTGCAAGAGTGAATGGATTTTATTTTTTTAAAACACTGCGTGTACCATCTCCACCATCAGGTAACGCTTGATATGTTACTTTGCATTTATAAAGCGCCTTATCTACCATTGGTATGATCTCAAGGCGCTGGTAGGTTGAACGCCCTCGGTTACCGTAGTGTGAGAGAGAGAGAGAGAGAGAGAGAGAGAGATGCAGCAGGTGTGGCACTCGTATGATCGCTGCTTCTTCGTGGAAGGTGTACTGGTTGGGAGATCAGGAGTATGTGTTCGTTCTGGCATGGTATTACCCAGACCGATTCTGGGAGTATGTGGCCGGTGTTGGTATGAGAACAGCTATACCGAATGTGTCATAGTATCGCTGTGTTCTAGTTGAGTGGTGGTGTATAGAAGAGGGTAAGCGTGGTGATGTGATATGGTGGTTTTCAGTAGGTGCTTGAGATAGAGTGCACATCTGAACCATTTATGCAATCTGTTTTATTCACTCAGTCTGTTCAATCGGTTTCGTCTGTGCACACATTTTACCTGGTTCTTTAATTGGTTTATTAGTCATTCCATTCATTCTATCATTCGATCGTTCATTTACATAAGCTGTTCGGCCATCTCCATCTGTTCTATCCACTCCATCCGTTCTGCCGTCTCGATTTCATCACTCCATCCACTCCATCCGTTCCCATCCACTCCATCCGTTCCCATCCACTCCATCTGTTCAATCCAATCCATCTGTCCATCCGTTTAATAAACTCCACTAGTTCCATCTACTCGAGCCTTCCCATGCATTCCATCGGTCCCATGCACTTCATCCATCACATGCACTCCGTAGGTTCTATGTACTCGTCATTTCCATGCACTTTATCCGTTTCATGCATATACTCAAGCCAACAAGAATAAAACTGTGGTGTGCATAAAGATGCAGGTTTCAGGATAAATAAAAAATGAACGTGAGCATATACCAACTCCCAGATGGTCTGTGTGCCATGGGGTCATTGAGGATCAAGCATTTCCCCCCACCCCAACCACCACTGTATACAGATCAAGACTGGTGTGAGGAGTCAGCAATGAGAGATGGACACAAGTAGCCATGTTTTGGCTAAAGCCTTTTATTAAATGAAAAATGGGTTGGGAAAATGCCTCTCTGACCCTATTCTAAAGAGGAGGTTCACTACCTAAAAACCAAAAGAAACAAAGGTTCTGTCTGTGTCAGGATGTCAATAAACTGAAAAGCCATCCTTCTGTCCAAACATCCTATCCTAACCCTCACGCTATAAATAAAATAATAAAATGTCTATGAAAACGCCTTTAACCTGATATTGACAAAGAAAGTGTTCATAGCTGAAAATAAAGAATATCTCCAACAAAAATGTTCTCCAAGGTGAACGCCCTAGGATCCAGAGGTTGTTCCCCTTCGCCTGAATCCTTAAGTAAGATGGCAACTGTCTTTTACCAACAGTTCTTTTGTTTCTCTCTTTGATTCACAAGATTCTTGTTGAGGCCACAAGTTCTGCGGCAATTTTTCTTTAACACAAGTTTCTCCTCTGTTCAGAAAACACTGTCGTCCTATACTAACTCTGATAGCTTTGCAAATCGCCTGGTATCCTTCCTTTGCTAGGACGTATGTGTTTTACAGTTCCTCTGTATAACCACAACTGTATGTGTTGCTCTTGGTTTGGTATATATGTCTGCAGTAAATGTTCGCTCAAACTTTGCCCCACACTTGCATCTCAGGCATCTGTAGCTCACTGGGGTTTGAATCTGTACTTTGCCTTTTCTGCATTCAAACAATCTTCTTGTGGTGTTAGCAATGGTATCACATTCAAATTGACGTTGGTGCAGTTGCCACTGGCTTTGGGCTCACTCACCAGTTTTCTCCAGCATCTACAGTCCCGTTTGCACTGCTGCGGTGATGCTCTTTCACTTGCGTCCCACTCTGGATTGTGGAGACATCCTTCCGGTTTCCTTCACGGCTCTGCGGTCACATGCCTGCTTCCCTTCAGGTCCCGGTATGGAGAACACTGGCTCAGATCTGCCAAGCACACAGGAACTCTCTTGCGGTTCCCAGCGTCTCCACAGCACTTCCTGCTCGTGCACTGCATTTCCCCTTCGATCTCGGCAGTCTCCTTCGCTCCACCATACCGGTACATGTTTCTTGCACTTACAAGCCTGTACATACGAGCATACGCCTTCTCCTGCACTGCCCTACTCAGTAGCGTGGTTGTCATCTTTAAAATGACCCGAGTACAGTGGTTTAGAAAAAGAACCAGACTGTATGTTGAGTTCAAGTACTTGACACCTTGCAGAAACTCCTTCATCCTCCTCGTCTCAGCAGTTAAGTGATTATGGGAGTTGGAGTCCATAGGTGTCATCGGCACATAGTGTTCTTATAGTTTCTCTACGTGGTTTTACATGAAGGTGCATCAGAAAAAAAGGGTTATATTGGACCTTCGTGTATTTAGGTCATAGGTGTGGATTTCACCAAAATATGGAGAAGAGGCTTCTTTACTTCGACAAGGGGAAACAAGTAACTGACAATAGGCCATTATGGTCGTGGGTATTACTGGGTCTTCCTCATGGGAAAGGAGGGAGTTACAGGTTTTCTGCTCACACCTTCACTAGATAATCCTGAACTGCAGCCACTTCTATAAAGAAAAAGGTCTTCACTTAAAATCGCCTACATTTCTGAAAGTTGTCACACCATTGCATGAACATTTATTGCCAGGATATCATGGCTTTGAGCAGGAGGATGGGTCTTCTCCCTAGCTGGATTCTTGACCGCTGCCGTCCTCAAGACGATCCCGCACATCTGTGACTGTCAACAGCTCAATAAGCGTTCCAGTGCCTCGCAAGTCCCTTCTCGCCCTCCTCCACTGCATCCTTAAGATAGTCATCAGGAATATGGAAAACCCTGTATGGTTTGGCGCTTGGAGATTCCACTACTGTAGTTGAAAGGTTCTCCTGAGGCTTCAAGATCTGACTTGAACAGCAAATATACAGGTTTTCCAGCTTATAAGATGCTGTCGCACAATGCCGCCCCCCACAATGGACGTCACAGATTCCTCACTCTGAATTTGGTCTCGCGACCTCACAGTGTCATATTCATACTCCCAAACTCTGATAATCCCTGCTTATTTTTTATATATTTTTATTAATTATTTTTTTTAATTCTTTTTTTTAATTCTTTTTATTTGATTTAGTTGACAATCAACTTTACAAATATATATCATTAAAAAAACAAAAAAAATCTTTTACATTTAAAAAACATACAAATACACTTTCAAAACAATAAAAGCAGTAGAAGAGAAGAGAAAAAAAAAGAAAACCATAATTCATTTCCATTTAGCAAATTAGACTCTCTTCATACGGAAACGCCACATCAAGGATGTTAATAGTTGCAATTCTGACCAATATTTTTTTCGTGTTAAAGATTTCCGCCCAGATTTCAGTGTTAGAACTTATGTTGAGCTTATATTTCATGCATTTAGCCAATTTCAAACGTTTTGAGACAAAGGCTTCACAATGCATGACAATGTGACAGAGTTTCTGATTTAGATAAATCCTTACAAAATCAGCAGTGCATTAGATCTTTTTCCACTATGCCTCTTATGAACAAAATCTCATTTACCGGCCATAAATGTAATCGAAATCTTAACATTTTTTGTCTTAAAGCAGGAGAAGGACACTTCACAAGATAGTTAGCCATGGTCTGAAACCTCTTATGCCCAAAAAGAGTTCTGTCAAAATCTTTTAGCAACATGCATTTATCTTGGGTAGCTATCCAATCAAACTGATCTAGTTTGCTCTTGGCTCTAGATGGATTTGTCAGCAGTAATTCAATTAAGATTTCTGCATTAGCAAGAGTATTCAGCACATGATTACGCCAATTCACTGGAAATTCCTGCTCTGATTTCAATAGATGAGTCCCTAAGATGCCCAAACTGTTTGCACTGGACATCCCTAAAAAACATTTTCTGAGTAGCAAACACATTTTCCAAGTGACTTGGGAATGTACTGATAAAAGCCCCAATTCGAATCTTAATAGCATGCTAGGAGTGCTGTTTGGTAATTTAAATAAGGATTTCCAAAATTTTGCCTCTATTTGATTCCAAAATAATTCGGATCTAGGAAGCACAGATTCCAACCCATACGTAATCATAGGGAGAACCTTTTGTTGATAAAACGACATAATCGGGCTACATGTGAACTTACAAAATTTACCCAGGATTATTTTTGCTTGAGATGTTTTTGCATGGTTCATTTTTCTAGTATTGTAATTTCAATTGATTTATCCGATTTTAGATTGTTAATCATACCCAAATATTTATATTCCGAAACTATCTGTAATTTGTCACCAGCAATTGACCACAGATGTTTGTTTGAAAAATAAGTTTTTGATTTATTTAATATCATTATTTGGGTTTTGTCTTTGTTTATCATTAGATTATTTGAGCAGACATACCGATCCAGTGCACTAAGAAGATTTTGAAGACCCACTGGTGTCTGAGAGATTAGCACCAGATCATCCGCATACAATAACCACGATATAATTTGGTTTTCAATCTTAGGTGAATCTGATAGAACGGATGTCAGATCATCTGCAATATCCAACAAAAAAAGATTGAACAATGTCGATGCAAGGATACAGCCTTGCTTCAGTCCCCTCGCAGTGGAAATGATGTCTGATAGGAGGCCTTCCATGTTCAATTTTATTTGTAGAGACGTGTTTGTATGCAATAGGTTCACCATCTTTATCAGTGAAACTGGACATTTATATTTCAACAGTTTTTTCACAAGATGATTTCGGTCAACTGAATCAAAGGCCCTGCGGAAATCCACAAAAGCCATGTATATTGGTTGTCTCTGTGTGGTATATGAGGATTTAATAATATCACGTAGTGTTAAATTAATCGATGTGCCCAGTCCAGAAACAAAACCCGTTTGAAAAGGGTCTCTTCGCTGGAATGCCAATGACCAAGCATTCAAATCACGGAGAATCAATCTACAAAAAAATTATCCTGGCACGTCAAGAAGTGCAATGGGCCGATAGCTCAAAGGGTTTTGTCGGTCTCCTTTTTTGTAGATTGGCAAAATGATTGAGTGGGTCCAGGATTTCAGAAGCTCTTGGTTACGTATAATCAATTTAAATAAAGTATGCCAAATTGGAATCCAGGGATCAACATTATCTTTCAATTTTGCATTCGACAGCCCATCCGGACCAGGGGCTCTAGACATGCTTGCCTTGTTAATATAGAATCTTATATCATCTTCATCGAATTTTAGATCGAAAATGACTGACTCAAGATTCAATGCAATCTGTTGTGAAGGGGCAGCATAGATGGTCAAAAAGTGATTTATCCAGTCAATTTCCTTTACACCGTTCATCTGTGATAATGGTGGGGCTTTATTGATCACGTTCAGCATCTGCCAAATCTGAGCGGTGTTTTTATTTTGAATGTTCTCTAACATGCTCTCACCAGCTTTTTGATATGAGAGTAGTTTGTATTCTTTCATCCAATTTCTATAGTCTGTTTTTATAGCTTTCAAGGCTGCATCTCTACAAGCTAGTGGTGCGGATCGAGCTTGGCGTTTCTCCTTCCTGAACAAGGCTTTCCTGAGACGGACAGAGTTGTCATCAGAGAAGTTTTTCATTCTAGGGTTCTGGGATGTAGCATAAAGCTGCATTAACTCATAAAATGCTACACTGTCTTCATCTAAGGAAGTCGTGTTGTCTTGGTTAAAGCTTTTTAGATGGTCTCTATATTTAACCAGTGACTTGTCCGACCATTTTAGTCGGTTCAAAGAGTTATTTACATTCACCAACCCTTGGGTCCGCTGTCTCTGTGGATGCGGAACAGACGTCATAGTTAGTTTGAAGGTTAGTGGTCTATGATCACTGTATTCAGATGTTTTCACTACAAACTCTGACTTGTGTTAAAAAAGATTCCTAGTAACAAAGATGTAATCAATGATCGCACTGTGATTACATCTGGAACACGTTGGATTGGGGGGGGGGGGGATCAGCCTGACTTGTCCCATTCAGCATTACTAGGTTCCATGCCTTAGCAAAGGTGTTCCATAATTTGACTCGATCCTGATCTTTGCAAGGGTTATTATTTACAAGATGTACATTCAGATCACCTGCAATAATGACATAATTAATGCCATTTTTCAAGATTATCTGTTCCATAGATGTCAAATTTTTAAGAAACAGCTGGGTTGAGATGCCATGGCTGTTCCAATATATATTGATACATGCTATTTTAAACAGGTTAGCATTGAAATAAGAACATTGAATGAAAGGATTAACAACAGGCAGAGTGTGCAAATGCAAATTAGCAGTGATATTGGTAGCAATTAACAATCCTGACATGCGTCTGCCCTGGACCGCTCGTATTGCAGGTTCCAAGTGAATATCATAGTTGTTCCACACCAGAGGATTAGAAAGCCAAGGTTCCTGAAGGAAGATGAGATCATACTCTCCGAGGATGCTCAACGGATTACTGATAAAGTGGCTAAATCCTCGGGTGTTCCAATTTATGACTGAAACGGTCACTTTGATATTCACAGGGTCTAGTTACACTCTTGTAATGTGGCTATGACCTTTGTATTCATTAACATTACGTCTAGCCACATAAGAGTCGGCATTCCGAGTGCTCTTGAGACAGGATTTTAAGGGACTTTTCTCATCAATATTAGATGAAATCAGAAATCCCAGATTGAACAACGCATCTCTTGCAGCACAAATAATATTCCGTATCAATAGAGAACGAGTCCATATTAAAGCTGAGCTCAGATTTTTTTGGTTAGATATGATATGATATGATATGGTATTTGTAACGCGCCTATACACAGGTGTTTCAAGGCGCGACGAGGCAGGGAGGGGAGGAACAAGGGGAGACATAACAAACGATCCTACTAGGCCAGGTGTCATTCAGATCGCGCAAGTGCAGGGGTGGGGGAGGGGGAAAAGGGGAAGGGGGGGGGGAAGTGCAGTAAGGGTAAGTGGCGTAAAGTAATAAATAAAAAAAGGGCCAGCTAGTGGCAAGTGCAAGGTAAGTGCAGAACAAGTGCTGGGGAAGGGGGGGGGGGCTGTAGGGATACAGAGACAGTCCCGTAGTGCAGAGGGGTTCCAGGGGATCAGTGACTGGGCCCAGGACCGAAGGCAGTTTAGAGTGGTCCAGTTGCAGGATCAGTGCAGTTTAGTGAAGAATTCATTAGCTGTTCAGCAGGGGAGAGGGAGAGAGAAAGCAGAAGCAAAGAGGAAGGTTTTGAGGTGCTTCCGGAACCGGAGGTGGTTCTCCTCAAGTTTCAGGGAGGCAGGAAGGCTGTTCCAGAGGGAGGCCCCTGCCGCGGAGAGAGATCTACCCCCAGCTCGTTGCTTCGAGAAGCGGCTGACCATGAGGGAGTTGGAGGCGGATGAGCGAAGGGCTCGGGGAGGAAGATATTTGGGAAGAGAGAGTTGAAGGTATTTAGGACCCAGGCCCCAGAAGGCCTTGTGGACAATGCAGAGGGTTTTGAACTTTATCCACGCAGCCACTGGGAGCCAGTGTAGAGATTTCAGTCCTGGAGAGATACGGTCCCTGGGTTTGAGGCCATGGACAAGTCTCGCAGTTCTGTTCTGGATGAGTTGCAGAGGGCGGAGAGTGGAGGCAGGCAGATTGAGATAGAGGCTGTTACAGTAATCCAGCTTCGAGAGAACCAGGGCTCGGGAGACAGTGAGCTCTGGGGGAAGGAGAGGAAGGGAAGAATACCTCTGAGGAGGTGCAGCTGGTAGTGTGACCTCTTGGCGACGTCAGAAATATGAGGAGAGAAGGAGAGTGTGGAGTCGAAGATGACCCCAAGGTTTTTTGCCTTGCAGGTAGGAGCAGGGAGGGGGCCAAGGGAGGCAGGCCAGAGAGCTGCAGGGAAGGAGGGAGTGGGAGTACCGATGAGTAGAATCTCAGTCTTACTGGCATTAAGGCAGAGGTCATTGGCGGCACACCATTCTTGGATAGCAGACAGTCAGAGATGAGGGAAGGAGAGGGGGAGGCTGAGGGTAGCCTGAAAATGAGCTGGGTATCGTCCGCATAGCACTGGAAATTAGGGCAGAGAGCGGCGATGCGGTGGGCAAGGAGTGCCAGATACTGGTTGAACAGCCAGGGAGAGAGATTAGATCCCTGGGGGACACCACAGGTGGAGAAAAAGATGTCGGAGAGGAAGGACCCCAGTTGGACCTGGGAGGGTCGATTTGAAAGGAAAGAGGTCAGCCACGCCAGAGCCTGACCAGTGATACCCAGGTTTTCCCGGAGACGGTTGAGCAGGATGGCATGGTTGACAGTGTCAAAGGCAGAGGAGAGATCGAGCAGAATGAGAACACACGGAGTGTTGGAATCGAGGTTCAGGAGCAGGTCTTCACGGATGTTCAGAAGAGCAGTTTCCGTGCTTCTGGCAGCTCTGAAGCCAGATTGATGGTCATGAAGACTACCAACAGATTCAGCATGGAGGTTAAGCTGGGAGATGGCCAGTTTCTCCAGGAGCTTGCCCAGGAATGGAGTGATGGAGATAGGGCGATAGTTAGCCGGGCAGGAGGGGTCGGAAGAGGGTTTCTTGAGAAGAGGGTGCACAAGGGAGTGCTTGAGGGGGGAAGGGAAGACTCCAGAGGCGAAGGAGTGGTTGCAAAAGTCAGCCAGGGCAGGAGCCAGGGAGTCGATGTGGTCCTTGATAGTTTTGGAGGAACAGGGGTGAACCTGTTTAGACGAGACTTTCATTGATCGGACTTGTCTGGAAACCTCGTCAGCAGAGAAGGGTGGAAAGGCAGAGAAAGAGGGAGGAGGGTTGACCGCAGAAGGGCCAGAGGAAGAGCCGGGTAGGGAGGGAGGGAGGTGAGAGGAGGAGAGCGAGGACAGGATGTCCTGAGTTTTAGAGATGAAGTGAGAGGCCAGTGTAGTGCACCTCCTACTCCATGGAATTAGGAAATTCAATCTGATCCAAATCTTCCTATCGGATTTCTTGGAGTTCTAATGTATCAGAATTTTTTTTTTAAGATGCTCTGACGATTCATGATGCAAATATGAGTAAGGTCTGGTCGGCATGAAAGTAACAGAGTATCTCGAATCTATTTTAGGGCTTGATTTTTTTGTAGCAAATGGGGGACGATTCTGGGAGGATACCGGCATAGTAACAGGATCCTGCCTGTATGTGAGCTGAGGCTTTTGTGTATTAATTTCAGTACATGTGGCTACTTGAGACATTGTACCTTGTTGTTAGGCAGAAACCTGTGCAGTTCCCTTGGGGAACACTGCAAAAGATTTAAGACTACAGGTATAGCAGTAAACCCCTTTGGTAGCAGTCTGTACCACCCAGATTTACCTGGTAGCTGTGGCTGAGCAGTCAGACTTCTCTCAAGAAGAGTTAGGCAGTATGCAAAGTATACACAATAGGTACCAAAACACAATAGCACAAGCAAACACTGACCAGAGCTTGGTTTCAAAAGAATATAGTTATTTATTTAAAAACACACATAAGTAAAAACACTAGCAAAGAATATGGCAAAACACTTCAACACAGTTATAATGAAAGTAAATTCAATCCTTTCTCCTATCTAGACAACTCTAGGTTAACACCACTTAATTAAAACAGAGGTGAGTGCTTAACGTTAGATGACACTCTAGTAGTTTCCAAGAAAGGGAGAGAAAAAGCAGAAATAGGTTAAACACACCACTCTAAGGTCCAGAACACTTGCAATAGGCTTAAAGAAGAACAAAGTCACAGGTGAGCAAAAGTCACTAGGCAGGGCCCACTCTTAGAGCAGCCGGAGCAAAAATGTGCCCAAGATCACACTGTTAGTTCGGGATTCAAAGTCTTGCAAAGAGTCAAAGAGAGTTTAGAGTGGCTCAGAAAGTTTAGCCAAAGTGTCCCAGGCACTCCCAGGTTCGAAAGCCGGGGACTAAATCTACCCCGTACAGTCGGTGGCAAGGGAAGCCAGGCGGAACACAGTACCTTAAGCGGAAAGGATCCTCCAGCGGTGGCAGTTGTTCCAGGCAGTGACAGCAAGGCTCGACGTCGGTCAGGGGAGAAGAATATCTCGCTGAAGAGCAGAAGAGAGAGGTCGTAGCACTGCCCGGGAAGAAACCAGCCGCGGAGTCCTCCGGTTAAAGGGTTGGTACCGACTTTCGCGGTATGGGGGTAAAGTGTGGTATTCCGGTTGCCGGGGTGCTTGGCACAGGCAAGGCGGCCACGAGATACCTCAAAGAACGGAAAGAAGGCGAAAACTGGTTGTCCCCACCAGTCAAGGGAAGGAGCCACTCCGTTAAGAGTTCTCCTCGGTCGTTGGGAAAAGTGGTGAGACGGTTCAGCAGGGCTCCACCGGTTGGTGTCGTCGAAGCAGGTCGGCTCAGCTCTTCCCTCGTCGGATTCTTGGTCCTGTGGCGACTTCTGAAGTTCCAGTCCCCAAAGCCCTGCTTTTATGCAGCAAACCCCCATTCACCCAGCCTAGCTGTCACTCAAACATGCTAAGTGGTGAGCCGGGCGGCTCACCACTTGGGCCAATCAGGACGGAGTGCGACTTGAGTTACCAAGGTAACTCAGTCCAGGGTGCCTAAATTCCCCTCCACCCCTCCTAAGTACCCCAGACAGAGTGGCACCACTTTGGAGGGCTTCTGTGGAGAAGCCCGCCAAAAGTGGGACAAAGGGCTCCACTTTGGGTCAGAATTACAGAGGTGAATACCAACGCCATTTTTGGATCAAGTTTTGGCAAAATAACCCGACCGGAGTTATAATAATAAATATATAAACCGGCAGTATGTTTAAGGCTACCATAAATAAATAATTAAATGTGTTAGCCTAAAACAATGGGAAATCCCATAGGGAAATATTCGCGGTCGAATATAAAAAGTAGTTTCCACTGCCACCAGCCAAAACTCGATCAGGGGGGACGGAGACGTGCCCCCTTGACTAACAGACCCTGGGGCAATCGAATTGCCCCAGCCAGTACGTCCACAATATGATGGTTTGTACTGGTTCTGTTCAGGATTCAAGACTAATAAAGCCTTTTGTGACTTTACATGCCCTGGGAGACAGTAGTCAGTCCCAGGGTGTGGAGTCTATGTTGGGGAATCCCTAGGACACCCCTGGGTTACTGCACAGAGGGTGCTGTGTAACCCACATCGCAAAAATACATGAGGCCCTATGGAGTAAAAGACCCCATAGCCCATTCAACACAAGGTTTGTCCAAGATCACACAGTTCAACATGTCCAAGAGTGAGGGTTAAAAGAGTCTCACTCTTGGCAGGAGAAAAAAATAAACCCCAGAAATCCAGCAAAGCTGCTGGGGGACTCACTAGGTAGGGAAATTCAGCCTAAACAGAGAATTCTCCCTAACACTCGCCCCCCCCAGACTAAGGGACAGGAGGATTTAATCCACTCCTGGATGAACCTCATACCTCTAGTCGATGATATACATCCTAGAGAGTCCATCAGCATTTTGATGGTGACACCCTGACCTGTGCTCAATGGTGAAATCAAACCCTTGCAGGCAGATTGACCATCTCAATAGTTTTGGATTTTCCCCTTTCATTTGCATTAACCATCTCAAGGGTTGGTGGTCAGTCTGAATAACAAAAGTAGAACCATACAAGTATGGTCTAAACTTCTTCAGTGCCCACACAATAGCAAAGCATTCTCTTTCGATAGTTGCCCACCTTGTCTCAGGATCCTTCAGTTTTCTACTGATGAAGCAAATGGGGTGCTCCCTACCCTTCTCATCCAGTTGGCTTAGAACTGCACCTATACCTACATTGGAAGCATCAGTTTGTACAATGAAAGTTTGGTGGTAGTCAGGAGCTCTCAATACTGGAGCTTGGCAAAGAGCTCTTTTCAGATTTTCAAAGGCCTGATTGCACTCCTCATTCCATTTTACCTTTTTAGGGAACTTAGGAGAGGAGATTACATTCAGTGGAGAAGCTATGGTCCCATAGTTCTCAATGAAATTCCTGTAATACCCAGTGAGGCCTAGGAAGGCTCTCACTTGGGTTTGAGTAGTTGGTGTTGTCCAATTTTGCACAGCTTCAATCTTGCTGAGCAAATGCCTTATTTCTCCACCTCCTACCTCATGTCCAAGGTAGACCACTTTACTTTGACCAATCTGGCACTTACTGGCTTTGATTGTCAAATGGGCCTGTTCAAGGGCCTGCAACACATGTCCTAAGTGGTTCACATGTTCCTCCCAGGAGTGGCTGAAGACTGCAATGTCATCCAAGTATGCCATGCAGAAATCTTCCATCCCAGCTAGAACTTGGTTCACCATCCTTTGGAATGTGGCAGGTGCATTTTTTAATCCAAAAGGCATGACCTTAAACTGGTACAAGCCAACTGGGGTTGAAAATGCAGTCTTCTCCTTGGCATGGTCTGTCAGGGCTATTTGCCAATAGCCTGACGTAAGGTCAAATGTGCTGAGGTACTTGGCTGCACCAAGTTTATCCACCAACTCATCTGTCCTTGGCAAAGGGTGGGCATCAGTCTTGGTGACTGCATTTAGAGCTCTATAGTCCACACAGAATCTCAAATCCTTGGATCCTGCCTTTGGTACTAACACAACTGGGCTAGACCATGGACTAGTAGAGGGCTCTATTACCCCGGGATCAAGCATCTTCTTGACCTCTCCTTTGATGTGGGTTCTGATATGTTCTGACATTCTGTATCCTCTGCTTTTGACTGGCAGACAGTCACCAGTGAGTATATCATGCTGGCCCCAAGGGGTCAAGCCTGGTGACAGTGAGAACAGGGAGGCAAACTGGTTTAACGTAGCTTTGCACTCCTCTTGTTGCTCAGGTGTCAGGTCTGAAGAGAGATTGACTCCTTCGACTTTTTCATCTAAAGGCACACCTCTGAGGAGATCAGGGAGAGATTCACTCTCTTCTTCCTCTGCAGCTGAAGCTAGAAGCAAGGCTCCTACGTCAGGTCTGGAGATGTATGCTTTTAGTCGGTTGGTGTGGAAGACTCTAGGAGCTTCCCTGGGTCTGCCCAGATCTACCAGATAGTTGACCTCTCCAAGTTTTCCCACAATCTTGAAGGGTCCCATCCACTTGTCTTGCAAGGCCCTCTGTCTTGTTGGAAGCATAACGAGAACTAGCTGGTCTTGAGTAAACTCAACCATGTTAGCCTTCTGGTCATGCCAATGTTTGACCAGAGCTTGACCAGCTTTCAAGTTGTCACTTGCTTCTGCCATCATGTGTGACATTCTCCTCCGGAGACCTATCACATAGTCAGTCACTCTGACTGGCTTGAGGGGAGGAGCACCTTCCAATCCCTCCTTAATCAGGGCCAATGGACCTCTGACCGGATGGCCATAGAGAAGCTCAAAGGGAGAATAACCTACTCCCTCCTGAGGGACTTCTCTATAAGCAAAGAGAAGGCATGGCAGTAGAAGGTCCCACTTTTTCTTAAGGGGTTCCTCTAAAGCACCTATCATGCTCTTCATGGTTCTGTTGAACCTTTCAACCAACCCGTGTGTTTGAGGGTGGTATGCTGTTGAGAACTTGTAAGTAACTCCACAGGTTTTCCACATGGCTTTCATGTAGTGGGACATAAAGTTTGACCCCCTGTCAGAGATTACTTCCTTAGGAAACCCAACCCTGGTAAAAATACCAAGGAGGGCCTTAGCCACAGCCGGAGCTGTAACAGTCCTCATAGGAATTGCCTCAGGGTACCTAGTAGCATGGTCTACTACAACAAGGATAAACCTGTTGCCTGAGGAGGTTGGAGGATCAAGGGGACCAACTATGTCAATCCCTACTCTCTGAAATGGGACTCCCACAACTGGGAGAGGCACTAAGGGTGCCACATTCTTGGATCCAACCTTACCAGAAGTCTGGCAGGTATGGCAGCTCTTACAATGTCTATCTACTTCAGCCCCCATCTTTGGCCAATAAAAGTAGAGTGAGAGCCTTTCCTTGGTCTTCTTGAAACTCAAGTGACCAGCCAAAGGTATCTCATGGGCCAGTTGTAAGAACTGTTGTCTGTTCTCTTGGGGGACCACAAGGCGCTTGTAGTCTCCAGGTTCAGACTCAGTTGGTTCACTATAGAAGAGGCCATCTTCCCAGTGTAACCTATACTTCCCAGGCTCTTGCCCATCAGCCTGAGAAGCTGCCTGGTGGCGGAGACCTTCCAGAGTTGGACATTCTCTTTGTCCCTTACGAAAAGCGGCCCTGCTAGGCCCACCTTCTGCCAGTAAAGACTGCAGCTCAGGATGGTCCTCAGGGTCCAAATCTCCAATAAGGTTTGGGCCTCCTTCTAGCTCTTCCTCAGAGTCTAGTTCAACCACACAGGGTTGTACCTCCCTCTCAGCCTCAGCTGGAGGTGGAGTTACAGGTGTAACTTTGGACAACCTCGGGGAAGTCCTTGTTGGAAGCACTGGAGTGCTTGCTGCTGGCTTTTTCCTAGGAGTCTTGGGTTGCCCCTTTGCTCCTGATCTGGTTGTTACTGCAGTAAGTTGCTCCAGTGGGAGAGGAGTGATTTCTGTCATCATCTCCTGAGATAACCCTCTCAGGGTTTTCTCTCTTGCAGGTTTTGTGAGCTCCTGTAACCTTTTGCTAGGGGGTCTGGGGGTATGAGATACAACTCCAAGAGCTTTGAGCTCATTACCCAACAGAACCCTACCTGGCACTTCACATTGTACACTGACAGGTATTTTTACAGCCATATCATTACATTGGATGAGAACTGGTAACTGGGGACACATCTGCACAGGCCCACCAGCTAACTTGGTGAGGCATTTGGGTGCCTTAGCAACATCCTCTGCCTTGAAAAATGATTCATCCACCACAGTTATGCTGGCTCCAGTGTCCCTAATGGCAGGAGTCTCCTGACCATTCACCTGGACACTGTCCTTATAATACTCTTTAGTATTATCTGGGATAGAGTTATACACATCTAAATTCTGTTGTTCCCACAACCCCAGAGAGACTAAAGAAACACTAGCTGAGACTCCAGTGGGTTCATCAGCCAGTAATAGAAAGTTTCCACTTGCCATATGTACTTCCTCTTCTGGAGCGAAGGCTAAGGAGGCAAGTTGGACCCCGGAAGGTTTACCCTTACATCTGGGATCTCCTTTCACATGGTCAGTAGCCTTACAAACAAAGCATGAGCCAAAGGCTCGCTGGAATGGAGGCTTGTTCTGACCTCCTTCCGGTCTTGGACCAGAAGGTACACTAGCCTGATTCGGTTTCCCTTGTGGCTTACCCTTATAGTTTTGTTTGGGGCCCTCTTTGGAATTTGTATTATTAGAATTCTCTTTGGAGTCCTTTTTAGGCTGTTTCTCCCCATCCTTTTTCTGAGTTACCCCAGAATCCTTGTGAGTGGCCCTGTTGGCAACCCACAAGTCAGCAGCCTTAGCCAGTTTCCGGGAATCTAATTCCTTGGAATCAGCCAAGTGCTGTCTGAGCTCAGGAGAGCAGGCATCATAAATAGTCTCCAACATAAACAAATTCTTCATACCTTCATAAGTGTTCACTTTGTAACCCTTAATCCATCCCTCTAAGTTTTTCAACCCTTCACTCACCCAGGTAGCCCAAGGGGTACCATCCTGCTTTTTGAGGCTTCTAAACCTCTTAAGATACTGGGAAGGGGTCTTCCCAAACCTAGCTATCAAAGCTAGTTTCACACATTCATAGTCCTTCTTATCCTCCTCCCCCATCTCCATTACCACATCAGTTGCAACAGGGGGAAGCCTAGAGAACAACCAGGTGAGTAAGTCATTTCCTGTGATGTTCTGGAGCCCATGATTATATTCAAACAGAGACAACCAATCCAACACATCCAACTTAGGCTCATACATACCAACCAATTCTTTAGGCATCCGGGGTCTTTTAGGACTGGAACTTCTAGAGGAGCCAGAGAGAGAAGCATTTTCGACAGACAATTTCTTCAATTCTAGCTCATACTTGAGCTCCATTTCCCTTAGCCTTAGTTCTTTGTCAGTTTGAGCATTAAGTTTCTTATACTCCAATTCTAGTTTCATTTTCTCCAGTTCAAAGTACTGAGGACTAAATGTGGGGCCTGGTAAGGGCCCAGTAGGTACAGCAGGTAGAGCAGGCAGAGGCCTAGGGGGGACAGTCACAACAGCCTCACCCTCCTCTTCTGACTCTTCCTCAGAATTATCAACATTTTGATCCATGTTAACTTCAATACTGTCATCTACAGTTGCTGGAGTGGTAGGTTCCTCTGAACCATCACCCAGACTTTGGTTAGCTAACAATCTTTCAATCAGCTCCATTTTCTTGCCCTTAGTCATGAGATCCTTATGTTTACAGAGCACTCTTAAACAATCAGCAGTTTTGGCTGCTAGGGACTCTTGACTATAGCTTTCTATAACTGACATGTTAGAGGTTTTACTTTTCTAGTGCTAAGCTTTGTGGTTAGTTGCACTAAGGTATCTAAAGCACACTAAAATGTATACTCAATACAAATCCCACCGCTGTACACCAGTGTTAGGCAGAAACCTGTGCAGTTCCCTTGGGGAACACTGCAAAAGATTTAAGACTACAGGTATAGCAGTAAACCCCTTTGGGTAGCAGTCTGTACCACCCAGATTTACCTGGTAGCTGTGGCTGAGCAGTCAGACTTCTCTCAAGAAGAGTTAGGCAGTATGCAAAGTATACACAATAGGTACCAAAACACAATAGCACAAGCAAACACTGACCAGAGCTTGGTTTCAAAAGAATATAGTTATTTATTTAAAAACACACATAAGTAAAAACACTCTAGCAAAGAATATGGCAAAAACACTTCAACACAGTTATAATGAAAGTAAATTCAATCCTTTCTCCTATCTAGACAACTCTAGGTTAACACCACTTAATTAAAACAGAGGTGAGTGCTTAACGTTAGATGACACTAGTAGTTTCCAAGAAAGGGAGAGAAAAAGCAGAAATAGGTTAAACACACCACTCTAAGGTCCAGAACACTTGCAATAGGCTTAAAGAAGAACAAAGTCACAGGTGAGCAAAAGTCACTAGGCAGGGCCCACTCTTAGAGCAGCCGGAGCGAAAATGTGCCCAAGATCACACTGTTAGTTCGGGATTCAAAGTCTTGCAAAGAGTCAAAGAGAGTTTAGAGTGGCTCAGAAAGTTTAGCCAAAGTGTCCCAGGCACTCCCAGGTTCGAAAGCCGGGGACTAAATCTACCCCGTACAGTCGGTGGCAAGGGAAGCCAGGCGGAACACAGTACCTTAAGCGGAAAGGATCCTCCAGCGGTGGCAGTTGTTCCAGGCAGTGACAGCAAGGCTCGACGTCGGTCAGGGGAGAAGAATATCTCGCTGAAGAGCAGAAGAGAGAGGTCGTAGCACTGCCCGGGAAGAAACCAGCCGCGGAGTCCTCCGGTTAAAGGGTTGGTACCGACTTTCGCGGTATGGGGGTAAAGTGTGGTATTCCGGTTGCCGGGGTGCTTGGCACAGGCAAGGCGGCCACGAGATACCTCAAAGAACGGAAAGAAGGCGAAAACTGGTTGTCCCCACCAGTCAAGGGAAGGAGCCACTCCGTTAAGAGTTCTCCTCGGTCGTTGGGAAAAGTGGTGAGACGGTTCAGCAGGGCTCCACCGGTTGGTGTCGTCGAAGCAGGTTGGCTCAGCTCTTCCCTCGTCGGATTCTTGGTCCTGTGGCGACTTCTGAAGTTCCAGTCCCCAAAGCCCTGCTTTTATGCAGCAAACCCCCATTCACCCAGCCTAGCTGTCACTCAAACATGCTAAGTGGTGAGCAGGGCGGCTCACCACTTGGGCCAATCAGGACGGAGTGCGACTTGAGTTACCAAGGTAACTCAGTCCAGGGTGCCTAAATTCCCCTCCACCCCTCCTAAGTACCCCAGACAGAGTGGCACCACTTTGGAGGGCTTCTGTGGAGAAGCCCGCCAAAAGTGGGACAAAGGGCTCCCCTTTGGGTCAGAATTACAGAGGTGAATACCAACGCCATTTTAGGATCAAGTTTTGGCAAAATAACCCGACCGGAGTTATAATAATAAATATATAAACCGGCGGTATGTTTAAGGCTACCGTAAATAAATAATTAAATGTGTTAGCCTAAAACAATGGGAAATCCCATAGGGAAATATTCGCGGTCGAATATAAAAAGTAGTTTCCACTGCCACCAGCCAAAACTCGATCAGGGGGGACGGAGACGTGCCCCCTCGACTAACAGACCCTGGGGCAATCGAATTGCCCCAGCCAGTACGTCCACAATATGATGGTTTGTACTGGTTCTGTTCAGGATTCAAGACTAATAAAGCCTTTTGTGACTTTATATGCCCTGGGAGACAGTAGTCAGTCCCAGGGTATGGAGTCTATGTTGGGGAGTCCCTAGGACACCCCTGGGTTACTGCACAGAGGGTGCTGTGTAACCCACATCACAAAAATACAGGCGGCCCTATGGAGTAAAAGACCCCATAGCCCATTCAACACAAGGTTTGTCCAAGATAACACAGTTCACATGTCCAAGAGTGAGGGTAAAAGAGTCTCACTCTTGGCAGGAGAAAAAAATAAACCCCAGAAATCCAGCAAAGCTGCTGGGGGACTCACTAGGTAGGGAAATTCAGCCTAAACAGAGAATTCTCCCTAACACTTGTCTCGTATTCATTTGCCACAGGCGAGCAATGGAGTCTCTAAGTTCTTGTATGTCAGATTGAGAATGGTTGATATTCAAATGAGCCCCATCCTCTTGTGATACTGATTCAAATTGAGCAAAAAGTGACATTTGTAGATGGAATACTTTTGTTTTCACAGGATGGCACCCATGCCGCAGCTGGTAAAGAGGATACAGTGGTATGCTTAGCTGGTCCATTTGTTATAACGGGTATGGCAGGAGGACCAAAGCTATGCTGTTCCAGAAACAGGTCAATTTCATGCCTTAATGCTGTTCTAGCCTCAGCAGAATTCTTAGCTGGGTCATTATGTTCTCTAGAGCTAATGTCAGCAGAAGGTTTTAATACAGAAGAAGAGTGACTCTCAGAGGAGCTCAATTGAGACGTCTGCTGGCTTGTTGCTAGCTTGATCAGTTCATCTAAGGGCGGATGTTCAAGACTTGCTCTAGGGGAGTCAATAGACCCAAGGTACTTGGTTTTCTTTAAGTTTAGCAAGGCTACATATTTTTTCGTTATATTATTAGAAGCAGCAAGAGTACTGCTATTTGCACGTGTTAAATTATTAATAAATAGTTTTGTTGATGAAGTTGCAGCTAACTTAACAGACTTCATGTTTTTAGATTTTTTTGAGGTTGAATTATTTTAGTAATAGTTTTCTTTGGAGTCGGTGTATGTGTGGCTCTTACATCAAAGACAGCATATGTAGATTTCAAATCATTATGACCACTCATAGCTTTATCATGGTTACCCAATTGTTGTGTGGTGTGAAGAGGAGATGTGGGAGTTGTTGCCGTCAATTTTTCGATAATTGTTCCTTTAACATAAGGCACGGCTGTTTTTAAGCTCACAAGTTGAGTTGAAGGCATAACTTTCTCCACTACAACCGAGTCAGATGCGATTGCTACAATTTGGCAATCTGAATTTTCAAATGTTTGCACACCAAAATCAACATATTCTTTAGTAATCTTCAACAGTGCCTCTTGCCTCTCAGTCAGAGTTTGGGAACAATCCTTAGATAATTTGATAACATTGTCAAGTTTTTTGCTAATACTAGCCTGCAAGTGATCAAAGGCTGTCGCCATAATTAGCTGGTCATGTCTTATGATGTTGACATTTTCTGTAAGATCTTTAAGAGTACCGTCAACAGATTCAAAAAGTTTGGCGAGAGCCATTAGTGCAATATTCATTACCTCTAAAGTCAATTCTGATGATTTTGAAGGAGCAGAGCTTTTTATTGAGATTTGTGTTTCTCCATTGGCTCTCCGAGGTATAGGGGCAATGTAGGACACTTCGATGGCTGAGATGTTACATCCAGATTGGCGAAACATATCAGGAGAATGTGAAAGATTAGAATCCTCCACTCTAGCTGAGAAACAAGAGTTCGTTGAATTTAATTCGATAACAGCCTCTTGGGTAGGAATTAAAATATTTGAATGTGCATGAGAGGGTGCTCCCGAGAGAGCATTACGAAGAATCATGCCATCAGTAAGTGAACTATTGATTCCATCAGATTTGGGAGCTACTTCAGCTTGTATTCCATCAGATTTGGACGTTATTTCAGCTTGTGTTCCATCTTTAAAAAGTGATGGGGCATAGCTGCAGGTTCCTACATTGGCCTGCATGTCGCCACACCCATTAGTGACCGCTGTTGAAGGGGCTACTAGGGGATTTTTAGCAACCGGCACACTTGGATCAACAATACCAAAACCATACTTGCGGATGTCAATGTTATCCGTCACTGCCCCTTTATTCTTACGAGTCACTTTATTTCTTGAGCGCAGCGTTCGGAGAATTGGGGTTGAGCAAGTGTTGACAGCCGTCTCAGTCAATGGTTGCTCTTCATGTATTTGCTGAGATTCTGACATGATACGTTGTCACGAGCTCAAAGACATCCCTGTTGTAAGGCGATAAACGCCGTTTACGGACATGATTCTACCAACAAACTTTTCCCGTGCTTCCAGTCAAATATTCTATACAGGACACTCTAGGCATACAGGTTTGCGTGCTGAAATAGTTCACAACAAAGTACCAGACAGCAGACACCAAAGGTAGGACGCCCCGGGAGCCATAGACGCCGCAGCGAAGCGGCAAAGCGGGACTCACTGGGACTCCTCGGGTGCACGCGCGTGCCTTGTTTTATACACACGCCCACCTCCTTGCACAGGTTGCCTATATAAAACAATAGAGTATAAATACTCATACTATGGACAGATAAGAGTCTTATTATCTTGTTTTCTTTTCTTGCAGGCTTCACCTTGTGGGAGTGGTAGTTCTGCTGCAGTAGAAAAAAAGCACACTTCTGGATCCAAACCAACGATATGTCCGGGCAAAGCGGGACTCCCCGGTAATCCCTGCTTAATTCACTTCAATGTTCTTGTGCATGCCCCCCCTCCCTCCCTGGAGGCCACGAGAGATCTTCCATCGTTGGACATGCCTTCATCTCATTACCCATGTGACGTGAGATAAGATAGCTCTCATGGCCTGCAAAGGGGGGGGCATGCACAAGAACATTGAAGCAGGGAGTAATCAGTGCCACACCTCGGGAGCCCAGTCCTAACAGCTGTGCCCATGTCCTCATCCCATTAGAGTCCCTCGAGCAGGGCTTTAAGTGAGCCAAGGCTAGCATGGGCGATCCCCGATGGTCTGCAAAATGTGGAGTTCAGTCGGGATTCACCGATGTCCCAATACACCAGTAAGGACCATACAGCCCACGGCACGGTCTTGGTGGGCGTTGTGCGAGCTTCCTCTCACGAGAGCAGGTTGTTGTCTGCAGCTGCAACTTCCTCTAGAGGTCCCTCCCTGATAAAAAAAAAGGACCTGTGGCGTGTTCAGTGCTATTTTTAAATGAGGCCCTAGCTTGGTCCTACCGCCTGTACCGAGACGCGGAGAAGGCAGGTTGGCTGGAAGCCCATCTAGTGGCATGCACATGGTTGCCAGCTGGGCCTTTCCCCTGCACAAAATCCTGCAGGGAACAACAGGAGCATGGGTGGTTTCATTATACTGATTCGTAGGGCATACCTGGGCATTGCCACGTGTATGACAGGTAATTACTTAGCATACACGTAGCTATGTACGGGGCCAGCCCTCAGTAATACAATCCAAATGATGTATTAGTGAGGGACTTTGCTGCGGAGGCATTTTTTAATGCATGTAACCGCGACATCCAGCTTTTCACAAGTTATGCTACGAGTCGTGAAAGTACATTTACAAAACACAGACTATTTCTTTTAGCCTAGCAATGAATTGCATTGTGGTATTTATAGTCTATCTTCAAGATGGGGGAATAGTGCTACAATCTTTCTTTTCCTTAACCAATTTCAGCATTAAAATATGTTTCTGCATACTTTTTTAATTTGGTACTTATCAAGTTATATTTATAAAAACAGTATTGTTCGAAGCCAAACCCTGGGGCGAGGAGAGAAAAGGAGAGTCAAGTGGGGCATGTTGATTTACCAGAACCAGGAATGTGGGAAGAGGTGGTTGCAGTCCTAGACATTGAAGTCATTTTCCCTGGTTCGGGCCCTGTGCTGATTTTGGGTGGACGGAGTTGGCCACATTCTTCAGAGGGCGGCCACTGTCCCCTTGGGTGTTGCGATAACGTTACTGCGGATGGAATTGCTGTAGGCCTTTCTGTTTTGCAGATTTGTGATTTTACTTTGTGTCTACGTTGTGGCAGCCCCTGGCCCAACAGGGAAGGGGCAGGAAGGGTTCCACATGCAGGGATGCAGCCCTCAACCAGCAAGAGACCAGAGTCCTTAATGATGCTGCAGACCCACCTCAGTTTTTGCTACATTTCTGTTTTTGTTGGATGGTTTGGGGTGGAGCAGGAGAGGAAACAAACTGAAATAGTGGTCACTTTGCAGATATTATTACAAACGATGTAGTAATCCAGATTCTAATGAAGTAACGCCGGGCAGACCAGGACCGCTGGGCACACTTGCTTGTGCCCTTAACATGGTTGCTGCAGCTCCCTTATTCCTATCTGTGCCTTCTGGGCCAGGCCCATCAGTTCTTAAACCACACCGATCACTGAAGCCACGCCCCACCCAATGAGACACACCCACCCCTCCTTGATTTCTCACCCCACATGAGAACATTACTATGCTCCTGCCGCAACCCCACCAGTTCTGAAGCTCCATCGGAGCCCACCCAAACTCGAAACAGTGAAAAAGGGAGACACAGGGTTTCAGAGCATTCGTCGACAGTGTTTAGATATTATTACAACGCTCTCGACATGTCAGAGAAGGCTTTGCTCGGAGCCTGCAGAACATGCGGTGAACTCTGTAGTACCCTGGATACAATGTTGCAAGTTTACGACATCCTGAACAGAGTGCGATAAGGAAATGTTCCTGTGGCACAGCTCCCCGGAATACAATGTTGCTTTCTCCCCATAAACTTAGCAAAACAGAATCCTCTAAAAGTTTACACCAAGTTTTTCCAACCCCAGCGCAGCAAAGGAAGCAATAAGCAGGGTGAAATGTTAAAATTCAAGGTCGCAGACAGGCCAATTGTAGCTTAGGACCAGCCCATTGAGTCCAAAACAGACTACAACCACAGGGCAGATACCGCTACCCCCCTCCCTCGCTCAGGAAGAAGCGTGGAACATTATAAAAACCTGAATCTCCACTCAGGCAGTCTGGATTGTGAGAGAAGCTCTGCTTGGATAAGGCTGTAGACTGCAAAGCTGTAGAAGAGGGAGGAGAGGGGGGGGGGGGGGCAAGTGAAGCAGAGGAAGGGGTTTGATTTGTGATTTATTTGTACCGTGCACATGACAAACCTAGTTGTATTTGGGTGCAAATGGATCCACAAAAGGTCCATCGAGAGAAACAGGAGAATCAAAATACAAATAACAAGCAACAATACGAAAAACAGGGTTGTCAACAAACCATAACTCCCAACTGGGTGCATTTAAATAAGTGGCTCTTTAATGCTTTTTGAAACAGACTCGACGGCTTAGCTGCCCGGATTTCCAAGGGCAATCTATTCCATACTTTCGGTCCTTAGATGGAGAATCTCTGGTCACCCCTAGATACACAGGAAAACAGTGGAATTCTCAGTAGCAATTTGTCCTCAGACCGAAGCGAGCAATATCTGTGGATTTTATCTGCCAGTTAGACCGCAGCCAAGGTATTCAAGCATTTAAATATGACACAGGGTACTTAAGTCGATTCTGTCCCTCACAGATAGTCACAGGATCCCGAAATGTGAGCAGATTTCTTTGCTCCCACCACCAGTCTTACTGCAGCATTTTGTGCCACCTGAAGCGTAGACATTCTTTAGCTGGGATACCTACAAGTAGGCTAATAAAGTAGTCTAGTTGGGAGCCGAACACTGCTGCCTACTTATCTAAAAGGCACCTAGGGAAAAAGCTGATGTAGGAGATTCATTTTAAAAGATATTGCCTGCACCTTACCACTACCTCGAGCCTCACTGCCCAGATTCTCCTGCCAGATGCAGCCCAAAATGTTCATCTCCGCAGCAAAGAGAAGATCCCAAAAATAAAGTGTCGGAGGGTGCTTGCCAGATTCCAAAAGATATTTTGGAGTCGAACAATGCCACCTACGTTTTTCTGGCATTGAGGTGCAGCCAATTAGATGACATCCAGCTGCTACCCTCGTCCAAACAGTCCTTCATTCTGGGGAATAACTCCTCTACATTACCTATGCTAACGTACACCTGGATGTTGTCCGCATAAGACTGACATTTTACCTAGAGTCTACTCAAGATATCCATCAAGGGACAAAGATATAAATTAACTAATAGGGGAGACAAAGAGGAGACCTGCAGTACTCCACAGGTCTGGACCAGAAAGTCAGACACCGAACCTCCCTGATTGGCCTCCTGCTGCTGTCCTGATAGGAAGGATTCAAGCAATGCAATGGCCTGTGCCGACCCTCTACCGATCATACTCAGCCGATTAATTACGATACAGTGATCCACTCCATCATTGGGCTGACTGTTGGAGACAGTTTTCTTGGGTGAGAAGGGAGGCTGAAGGAAGCGGGCACACTAAGGGACTGTCACTCACGGCAGTCCCCCTCTTGAGTCGTACAAGCCTGACTGAGGCCAGCGATCATTGCCAGTGCTATGCACGCCCCAGCTGGGAGTAATGGGGTGGGTGTAACTTATTCAGTGCCTCTTCCCTTCACTACACAGGTCTTACCAAAAGAAGTGAGTGAGTTTGACATCCAAGATGTGTGCCCTGAAGCCCTGGTGCACACACGCACTGGAGTGAATGGAATGAAGCTGCATGATTGAATTGTAGCAATAGCGGACTGTCTAGAAGTGGCTGGGTGCTTGCTGTCTTGGCTAGCCCTGGTGTGGCTTGATGGTCTCATAAGTCGATGGTGTTGCTGGGTCCTTTCTTCCGATTCCTTAGGGCCCTCATCGGCGGCTGGATGTGTTGCTTCCCTGTGTATCCTTGCAGGCGGGCGTGCTGCTGTTTTTCCGTTGAGGGGATAGGAGAATAGGCAGTTCGATAAGTCAGGAGGATTGAGGCTTGTAGTTTAGCATTACCGGTAAGTGGTTGGCGGAATGGTATTGTACGATCAGACCGAAAAAAAAAAGTCCAACCGTACAATACGACCGAAAAATGCTACCACCAAAGATTAGAACACCAAAAGTTAGAACCTTTGGTGGTAGCACTGCAGGTAAGTAAAAAAGAAAAAAAAAAAAAAAAGACTGCGGGGGTGTCCCCTGCAACACCCCGCTCACTATACTTTGTGGTATAGGGAGCGAGGTGCTGCGGGGGACAGCCCTGCAGCTTCTGTAGTATGTGTGTTCGCATGAGAAAGTTGCAAACTTTTGGTAGTTCGCACCTTTCTCATGCAAACATTCCGGCCGCGGCAAAATCAGCCGCGGTCGGATCATTTAGAATCGGCGGAATAGCATATCCGAGCCGTGGTCACACTACCGCAAGCTCCATCTCAGATAAAAAGAGATGTTCTCGCTGTGGGTGGAAGAGAGTAACAAGGGCTGGTGTGGGAAGCTTGAAGATAAGGAGGCCTACTCACCTACCTAATTGTTCATGCACTAACAGTGCTGTGTTTAGCATAAGGGGCTAAACACATCGGACATACAGTGTGTGGGGCAGCGTAGCTTGACGCAAACTAAACTGCCATTGTAGTTAATGTATTCTTCCTTGCTGGGAGCACTAGAGAGTGGTTTGGGTCTGGCCTGCTTATTTAACTTTGGGGCCAGGCTGTCGCACTTCCTATACTTTTTGGGTGATCTGTTTGTGCAGTTACGTGTGGTGTAGGTCTGCCCAACCAAACACATTCGTGGAGGCTCCACCCTGTGGCTTAAGACCAGTTGTGAGAAACCAAAGGATGTGACACTTGGTATTCCCCGGGGAACTCTCTCAGGTGGCCAGGGAAAGGCCATCGCACGGCCATCACCTTTGGATCCAGACCCTGGGGGTGGACCAGTGCGGGAGGATCATCTGGGTGGGGGTCTTCAGGGAGTGGGGGTGAGGCAACAGATGGTGAGATGCAGTATTCCCCCCTTTTCCGTAGCCATACCCCCATCCTATTTTATAGGATTCTCCAACCTCCAACTCCCCCCCACCCCCCATTCCACACAAACACTGGGCAGAGGAAGAGGGCGACTAAGGGTAAATAGGCTAACATTTACATATTTCTTTGGACATGTCCCTCTAATCAGGTCAGGCAAAGTCAGGCAGTAGACTTTAATCACCTACATCTGATACTCATTAGCTCTCTCTACAGGGATAAAAGGCGGAACATAGAGACATACTCTGAGCAAGGTGGAACATAAGAAGGAGCAGATCTTTCGGGGCAAAGGTGAACCCACTGGAGCAGGACGACCGATCAAGGGACTAAAGCAAAGGGTATAAAAATCCTGAAGATCCCTGCAGGAAGTCGTTTGACCCTCCTGAACTCTGAAAAGCGAAATGGTCAAGATTAACCCTGGCGAAAGGGGAAGAGAAAAGATTTCTTTGAACTTATGTGCTTGTGGTATGAAACTACCAAGACCAAGAAACACTGGGGCAAATAAAGTGACTTCGGGCTGGAGTGAAAGACGAAGTGGTCCAGCGGAGGTCCATAGTAAAAGCCTTGCAAATACGAAAGTCTTAGACGTCAGTAAAAGGTTTGAGACCGACTAGGAGAGACCTGGAATGTGGAATAAGTTAGGGGAAGGGCACCCCTAACGAATGTGAATAAAGCTTGGGAAAGGGAACCCCTGCAAGTGCAGTGATTGCGAGGTCCGAGCCCGGCTGAGGGAGACCTATGTGAACTTTTGTTGAACTGTGAAAGAATTTGTGGAAAGCCATAATAAGTGACTTTAACGTGGAAGGCCTAGCCGGGCTTGACCCACGTTTTAAACTGCCTTTTTTTGATAACCTGAGCCAGAGTGTCATCCTGTTTACTGGGAGCACCTTAATCCGTGCTGTCCAACGCGGGGAGGAGTGCTGACTCAGCCGCCTTGATCCTTTAGGTTATTACACTGACTTTCCTTTGCATACACATTCCCCTTTACACAATGTTTGTATAAGAGAGGGGGCAGGAATTAGGTTTTGTTAGTATAGGCCATTTTGATTTGACATAGACTAACTAGGACTACGTTTTCATTATTATTTGAGGGTAGAGACTGCTCCCATCATAGCTATAGGGCAAAGTAGGAGTTTTTCAAAACCCCAAGAATTTAATAAAAGGTTTTGAAACTTGTAACTCTTGTGTCAGTGTCATACTTCCAAACTTGTGATATGCCTCCTAAAACGCAAGCAAAATGTAATGCCTATAATCTTCGCAAGCAAAAAAACCCTTGAACCTACACTAAATGACAAGAACTGCTCTATTGTTACTAGTCATGGGCAGACAGAGATCCATAAAAAGACTCTTGTGCAAAACACAAATAACCTGAGGATTAAAAGGACTGCGTTTTTCCAGACTGACCCAATGCTTGTGCATGGAGTTGTAAGTAATGAGGGAGGTGCTAGCATTCCAACTCTGGGAATACAGACAATAATTCCCAGTTAGGTATGTGCTAACCCATCCTACGTAGCATTGCAGCAGTGTTTGAATTAGTACCAACACCTAATGGCTCAGTTCATGGACTTAACGAGAAACTACTTGAACCAGCTCAGGAACAATTTAAGAATTCAAACTGTAGGTCATCTGCAACTCCGAACCTCTATGTCTCATCAGATTCTTTACACGGCACGAGTTCCGTTGGTGGCGGAAATAATACATTTGTAAGAAATACAGTAATTTATGACAACATTGCAGTTTGCTATAAAAATCTTGTTGAAACTTCGTGCCAGTATTCACGAGAGTGTCAAGGTTCTTGGTGTAATATGTCAAACTGTTTACAGGGTTGAAGCCGTCACCCATAGTAGTCTAGTTGAAGAGACAGTCATGATTAACAAGATCGGGGACCAGTTCCCATACTGAGACCATCAAACCTGAGCAGGGAGTTGCTAAATCCGGCTCCCAAGCATGTAAATACTTCCCGACACAAATTGCTCTTGCATATACCTTACTAGAAAGCAAAGAGACTAGCTAAACGCATGAATACTGGTGCCTTAATACAATGCCAGTTTCTAAACAACTTAAATTAAATACTAGCATCTAATGTAAAGGTATCCAGAAGGGCAAGGAAAAAGGTTGATTGTAAAAGAAAAAATGCCCAAATCAAAACAGGAACTTTAACTACCTGGTTGAACAGTGGAAATGTGACGGAAACAAGTACTTCGCAAGATGACGATTAAGACCTCTGTTCTGCAGAAGTTGAAGTAATTGGGAATAAGCACGACGATCTCTGCTCAACTCCTGATCATCACCCGGAGAACCCTGTAGTCCTGAATACGATCCCTGTAACAAACATAGCAAGAACAAATGATGGGACCAACTCCTCTAAACTTGATAATAAAAAATTCACGTTGAAATTATGATAATTATTGCAATTGTTCTTTTATAATGCGCTTAAAACAGGAGACCAGTTTCTAAGCGCGGGACCGGGTTTCAAACCTGTGTTGCTATGCATTGTCTTACTTCCAAGACAAACGCGTGCGTTGCCCCTGAGCTATCCTCAGCAAAAATGAGAAAAGGATCAATCGATCCAACTTGTTAAAAATATGCTGACATAAAATACCTTCATTACAAGTATTGGTTACAGATGATTTTGAATTTGCAGAACCAATCGACTGCTCTAACCCAAATGTTTCACTTATTTATTGCCATAGCACAGAAACCGTTGACATGATACGTGCCCGTTCGTAAAAAAGCTTGAAGTAGATGTGGAGGAATAGGAATGAGAGTGGGAGCACTATGACGGATCTGCAAATAGCCACATAAATAGAAGGAAAAATGTTTGCCCATGGAGTTACAAGGGAAGATGCACAGTCAATGTTGAGATTAATGGAGTCTCTACCGATAAAACCAGCTGTTCCTCTGTGAAACTGTTCTTTATTGACATGGAACACTAGAGGCTTCAGTCATCTACTCAATCAAGCCGATTCCCTTGACATGGTGCTAGGCAACAAAATATTCCTATTACAAGAAAGCTGGTTATTATCCACTATCAACGCCAATGGTTTTCACAAATTTCAATGATATGCAAAAAAAGGTATTTTTGGTAGACCTTATGGGGGATTAGTCATTGGCGTGAAACATGACTTATGTGCTAGTAGAATTAAGATTCCGACACACAATGATAATATACTAGCCGTTGAGATAAAGGACCTTGATCCAGCCTCTCCCTCCAGAACTTTAAATGTAAACGTTTACGATCCACCTGATAGAGTACATACCGAAGTTATATTTGAATCTTTGGCAGAAATATTTGCTATATGGATGCTATAAGGGAGAACATGGCGATTCAATAATTCTGGGTGTGGTCTTAAATGCCCACTATGTATGTAACCCCATGTTCTCCAATATTGGTAATGTGATGAGCAGGAGTGTAATGCCACAGTATAACCAAATACTCAGGGTAAACTGTGGCTGGATTTTCTAGGTGGCTGGGAACTTGTTATGTTAAACTGGCGAACAAAGGGAGACACGCCCGGTAATTATACCTGGTCATGTTAACAGAAAAAAAACACTTGATTATTTGTTAGCCATAATATGGTTTCATTAATAGAGAAAAACAATTTACTTACCCCTGGTAACGTTCTTTCGACTGGATGTTCCTCCCACGTATTCCTCATCTTTGATATCCAGATGCAGCTTCTTCGGGAAAAGAAATTCGGCAGAGGGCGCTGTGCGGCGATGCAGTTGACTCGATGTCCCCCGAGGTCCTCCGTCTCAAGGATGTCATCGAAAGCATATATAGCATACGCAGCAACCGTTTGCTTCAGTTCTGGTTTTCTCAGAGTAGAAACAACCCGCATAACCACAGGTTTGACCATACTAAACTTGCAAGGTGCGAAAGCTGTAATAGCAAGGGAAATTCTACTGTGGGGTTGGCTGGGAGGGCGATGAGGAATACGTGGGAGGAACATCCAGTTGAAAGAACATTCCCAGGGGTAAGTAACTTGTTCTTCAAATGGATTGTGTCCTCTCGTATTCCTCATTTTTGAAAGACTCACAAAGCATTTGGTGGAGGGAGTAAGAATTTAGTTTTCAATGGTTTTCATGAACCGAATGGAGGACAGTTTTTCAAAGGATGCTTCCATCCTGACCATGGGGGGTATAGGCTTCCCTCACTTAGCTCCCAAACTTTGGAACGCCCTGCTCAATGCCCTTCGAGCTGAAACCTCCCGCACTACTTTACGCAAAAGCCTCAAAACCACACTTAAAAACGGACACTCCCAATATTACCTGCCAAGCCTTGCACCCCGCTGTATCGACTGTAACTAAGTATGTATAACCAAACAGACAGCCTTGTAATTAAGCTTGCTTAATGCCCGTCTCTGTAAACTGGTATGCTCCCTGTAACCAGATTTGTTTACTGCAACAGCGCCACGATGCCCCAGGGATGCAGTGCGCTATATAAATGTTAATAAATAAAGGGAAGACTCAAGCCAGTAATATTTTGTGAACGTGTGAATAGTAGACCACGTAGCTGCCTCACAAATATTTTTGATTGGTACACCCCTTTGCAGGGCTGTAGAGGTAGCAAAGCCCCTGGTGGAATGGGCCCTTAAACCTTCCGGAGGATCCTTGCCCGCTAGTCTGTAGCATTCCAAAATTGACAGAATGATCCACCTGGATAAGGTTGGTTTCGTCACAGCCTGACCCAGTTTGTGACCTGTATAGCCTATAAAAAGCTGATCGTCAATAAGTTTAGATAGTCTTGATATGTAAACGTTCCGGGTTCTGCGTGGATGCACTCTATGTAATCTCTCCTCCTCTTTGCCAGGATGAGGTGGAGAATAGAAATTGGGCAATTCAATTTTCTGCCCTAAATGACAATCACAAATGATTGTGTAAAAATGAAGGCTTAACCCTCAAAACAACCCTATCCTTGTGGAAGAAAGTAAAGGGTGGCTAGGATGATAGTGCCTGAAATTCACTCACTCTACGTGCTGAGGTTAATGCTACAACGAGAATGGTTTTAAATGTTAATGTCCTTAACGGACATGAATGTAAAGGTTCAAAGGGTGCACACATTAGACTTTTAATACCAGATTAAGGTTCCAAACTGGAACCTGGAAAGGAGATGGGGGGGATGAGGGGGGAACACAAGGTGAGTCCCTTTAGAAATGGTGTCACCGGTGGGATTTTGAAAAATGAACATTCTTCTGATCAGCGCTTAAAGATGTAACGCGCCGCCAAATAGCTGTTAGTTCAAAAATGGAGCCCCAGATTGGGTAAGGATAGTAGAAAAGATAACACTTTGGGCGTTTTGCATAGAAAAGGGTCTACATTCTTGTCTTTGCACCAGTTGCAGAATTTGTTCCACCTGCAACAGTACAATGACTTTGTTGCTGGCCTTCTGGACGAAAGCAAAATCACCATTACGTCATCCGTGAGGTCCCAATCCTGGTATCTCAGCCTTTCAGAAACCATGCGTGAAGGCTGAGCGTCTTGACCTCTGGGTGGAGAACCCGACCCTCCCCTTGCGAGGGGAGGTGCTCTTTTAGTGGAAGACGTACGTCCTCCTGGCCCAATCCGAGGCAATTAGGATAATGTGTTTCCCAAACTTTCTCAACCTCCTGATCATGTGAGGAATGACGGGGACTGGAGGAGACGGGTACAGGAGTGGAAACTCCCAGTCCACTACAAACGTGTCCCCTAGAGCTCCTCTTGGAGGAAATTCCCTGGAGCAGTACAGTTCAAACTTCCGGTTGACACTGGACATGAACAGATCCACTTGAGAGATTGCACAAAGGGCGTAGATAGCTTGAAGGACTTCCTGAGCTAGTTCCCACTCGTGGGAGACTGTGCTCTGCCTGCTCCGAGCATCCACTGCTGTGTTCTCTTCTCCGGCTAGGTGAACTGCCGATAGAGGGATTCCTTCTTGAATTGCCCAGTACCAGAGCTACACTGCCTCTCTGCACAGTGGTAGTGACCCTACACCACCTCTCTTGCTGCAGTAGTACATGGCCACTGTGTTGTCCATTATCAGGACATTCTTTCCATGTACAGAGGGCAGAAAAGCCTTCAGCGCAAGTCCGTCTGCACTCAGCTCCAAAAGATTGATATGTAGTTTGGACTCCGATTGAGACCAACGACCGATGATAGTCAGATCGTTGATGTGGGCTCCCCACCCCATGAGTGAGGCACCCGTTACAAGTGTTATCTCAGGCCATGGTTGCCAAAAGGGTTCTCCCTTCAGAATGTTGTCCTCGCCGATCCACCACAGGGCATCCTGTGCGACCCTGCTTGGGACCTGATGTAGGTCTGACATGTTTCCGGAGAAATGGGACCATTGTGTCCTGAGGGCCCATTGGAGGGATCTCATTCTTAGGCGAGCCTCTGGCACCAGAAAAATGCACGATGCCATGAGGCCAAGCAACCTCAAAAGAACCGAGGGTAGGGAGGCGCTTGTCACTTTGAAATTTGGTGCCCATCTGTAGAATGTCTTGAGCCCTCACCTCGGGTGGCGAGCTCTTTCCCAAGGATGTATCCAGTATAGCTCTGATGAACTGGAGCTTTTGAGAAGGTGTCATATGGCAATTCCTGTAATTGAGGGAGAAGCCCAGTCTGAAGAGAGTGGCAGATGATGCAGGACTTTGTTTGGGAGAACGCGCCCTGATCAGCCAATCATCCAGGTAGAGGTAGACGTGAATCCCCTTCTCCTGAGACTTGCTGCCACCATTGCCATCAGTTGGTGAAAACCCTTGGGGTGGAGGTTAGTCCGAATAGCAGAACTCGAAACTGATCATGAGAATCGCCAAAGGCGAACCTCAGGTATTTTCTGTGCTTGAGATGGATTTGCGCAAAAAAAATAAGCATCCTGAAGATACAATGACACCATCCAATCCTGGAGTGGAGGGCCTGAAGGATTTGAGAAAGTAGGACCATCTTTAACTTGTCCTTTCCGAGGAACTTTTTCCAAGTATCTCAAGTCCAAGATGGGTCTCAGTCCTCCATCCTTCTTGGGTATTAGGAAATATGGAGAGTACCATCCCTTGTTCCTCTCCGCTACAGGCACCAGTTCTATAGCACCTTTCTCTAGCAGGGTCAAAATGTCCTGCACAAGGAGCGGATCTGGAACCCTCAAAGAGTGACTCCACGGTGGATGGTTCTGAGGTCTCTGAATGAAAAGAAAACAGTTGGTTTCCAATGCCTAAGCATCCGAAGTTATGTCTCATCATTCTTTCAGATGCTGAGACAGTCTGCCTCCCACTGGTGAATTGTGACTCAAGACCTAAGAGGTTTTGAGGCAGCTGATGCAGTGGTTGTTGGTAAGGATGCCCCTGCTTGAGCTGGCTTCACACCTCTCCATAATCCACCATGAGGGAATTTTCTTTGGCCTCTGAACAGCCATTCCTCTCGCTCTTCCAACTGAAGAGTAGTAGCAAAAAGATGTACCCCTCAAAGGGGTGAAAGGGCTGAGGCTGCCTAATAGCAGCACCTAAGTATTTGGCTGCCGCTTTTGAGGTCTGCAACTTCAAGGCTTTCGTCAGCCTTGTTGCCAAAAAGACAAGACCCGTCAAAAGGCATGTTGAGGAGTCTGGATTGCACATCCGGCGTAAATCGCGACTTCCTCAAGCACGCAAATCTGCATATTACAGTGCTTGTTGCCATGACTCTGCTGATACTGCCAGCAGAATCCAGATCTGATTGAAGAGACTCACACATGACTTCCTTGCCGTCGCTAACAATAGTCAAGAACCTGTCTCTTTCCTCCTACTTGGAATGTGCTCTGCTGCCATGGGAATATGGTCCCATAGAGTGAATGAGAATTTTGCCAGGGCACATGTGGAGCTGGTTGATTTAAGAGTCATGCTCCCTGCAGAAAATACTTTTCTTGCCCATCCATCTTCTCTCTTGTGGATAAGCTGCCTGGTTGGAAGTTGTTGTAGCTGCCTGTACCACCAGACTCTCTGGAGTGGGATGTTTAGACCGGTAGTTGCGGTCACTACTGGATGGGCGGTATTTTATGGTCAGGTTTTTGTTAACTGCCAGATTAGTCTCTTGCATTTTCCAATTTGCCATGACCCTTTTTTTGAGAGCGATATGAAATGGTAAAATAGGACCCATTCGCAGACCCTTTTCAAGGATGTCCGTCAGATCATCCTGTTCAAAGGGGAGGGTAGGCCTACTCCACCCCATTTAGTCTACAACTTTACACAGTTGTCTATATGAAGCATCTGCATGCTCACCAGCTTCAGCTCTACCAAAATCCAGCTCAGGTAAGGTGTCTACCCCACTGGCCGTTTGTAAATTATCATAACCATCTTTCAATCTAGACTCTTCCGAAAAAGCTCTCAGGCACATTTGTTGTACCAAACTGAGGACCAAAAGGTGCATCATTGTATGATGGCTGATTTTCCTCATATATTGAGGTGAGAGATTTGAAATAATCTTTCGTTGGTAAAGGAATATAGGTCTTGTCTGGGATAGGCATCGAAGGCTTAAGAAACTGAACTCGACGCTCGAGGAGTTGAAATGTTATTCGGCTTCTATGGTGCCATTGTTTTATTGGTTTAGATGGCACGGTTGGCGTAGACGGTACAGCTGGCGTCGAGGGCGTTAACAACCTCAACCTATGTTTGGACTTACGGTTTAAAGGATCCTTCGATGACTTGTCATAACATCGAAGCCTCAACAGCTCTCGATGAGGTTCTGGCCTTCATCCCTGGCTCGAGGGCGCACAGTATTTGGCTCTAGCCCTTTCCTTACCGGCTTCTTTGGAAGGTGCGGTAGGAGCATAGCTTGCAGAGGGTTTTTGCTTTTGAAATATGTTCTGCTTTTCAGACCTAAATGCTTCCCATTCGGCAGGTGTGGAGCTTTTCGTGGGACATGAAACCCTCTCAGAGGATGTGTCCGACGACAGTCGAAAAAGGCGACCTGTGGTGCCTCTTTTTCAACTTCGACGACGATGCAGAGTGGTGGGAGCCACTCCTCGACCTTGTTCTTTTAACCTTCTTCCTCCTAGGATAGTCGCCTCTCGGCTTGTCAGAAAGTTTTCTTCGACGGGGTAGTTGATGGGGATTTTTGGGGGTTTTTACCTACTGCCAATTTCCCCTTTCGATCCTTCAGAGTCTTTCCGGTCATTGATTGGCACTTCGCGCAGGCCGAGGTCTTATGCTCTACCCCGAGACACCACAGACAAACTCAGTGTGGGTCGGTTAACAACATCTTAGAATCACAATCCCGACATTTCTTGAACCCGGTCTTCGGGGTAGTAGGTGTCGAGGAAGAAGACATTTTGCGAAGAACAATGGAAGCGCACCGTATTTTTCTCGAAGCGTTAACTTACACTGAAAAAATGGAGCTGATGACAAAGGGCGCTGCTCGTGCTATATATGCCTTCGATGACATCCAGGGACATCGAGTCGACTGCATCGACGTTCAGCACCCTCTGCGGAAAATACAATTCTGAAGCAGGATATCGAATATCAAAGATGAGGAATACGTGGGAGGACACAATCCATTCAAAGTTGCGTGGACATGAGAATAACTAAGTGATCATGTAGCACTCTATGCACTGCCAGAAAGTGCCCCAACTGGAAATGATAGAAAGGACTAGCGAAATTGGAAATGATAGAAAGGACTAGCGATGTGAATGTTAATCATGTAGGATCTTGTACTAGCTGGACCTGCAAGAACATGGACAAGGTCACTGAGAATATGAGGGAGTCCGGAAAACAAATTTTGAAACAATTAAAACAAAAGAGTTTTGAGGGTATCGAATCTTGGGTGCTCCAATTCTCTGAAGGAGTATCACTGCTAAAGGCGAATTATGCAGTACCTGAAACTAAGACTGGAGCGGAATTTGATTGTAAAATCAGAGATGCAAAGAAATATATGCACAAAAAAAATCTGACATTAAGGACTCCAATTTTGATGTCATTTGGTAAATGAAATTAATAAAAAGGAGATCAAAAACCAATATCACAATTGGATTAAGTGGTGGGGCATATCTAGCAAAAACGCAAGATAGCAAAAGATGTTGGCAGCATTAAATAGCAGGAATTCAAAATTAATCTGGCAACTGCTTGGTACGGCCAAAGGAAAAAGAACGAGTATGGTTGCAATCCTATTAATGAACACCAATGGAGGGAGCATACCGAACATCATTTTTAATCAACCCTGTTGTATTGTTTTAAGTGAGTCCTCTTATTAAGAAAGACTTCAAACCATCTATTACTAGAGATGACAAATTGTTAAAAATTGAAAAACTGAAATCCTCAAAAGCACCCGAGCCTAATGCCCTTGCAAACATCGTTCTACAAAGTGACTCTGAGATCTGGTCAGTGATACTGGAGGTATAGTTTGGAAAATAGTTTCTGGACAAATACCAATGTCCTGGAAAAGAGCTTTCTTGGTACCTATTTTTTTTTAAAAGGATTTGAGGATCGGTAGCCACTCTAGCCCACTATACATTATTATCAATGTTGGAAAGTACAGGAAACTGTTCGCCCCCTTCCTGTTGGACGCATTAACTGAATGGATGGATGGAGAGTGCTGGAATTTCGGATACATTTCAGACAGGTTTTAGGGCCGGCTCGTCCGCTATACACACAATGCGAGATTATTGGGCTTACTGATTGCAAAAGCAACCTCGAGATATGAGCCAGCCCTCTACGCACTCATTGTCGATTTCAGAGCCACTTTTGACGATCAGAAGAGAAAAGATTTGTCAGAAATTGTCAGGTTATGGGTGCCCAAATTACTTGCTGCATTTCTTGAAGCAATACCATGAGACCACGAGCGTACAGGTATGAGTGGACAGCAAAGGGGGAGGTTTCTTCCCCCATAAATACCAACAGAGGAGTTATGTAGGGCTGGGTCTTGGCTCCACTGCTGTTCAACCTGTAACGTTGCAGATTTTCCCATATGTCTCAGACAGTTATTGTGTTGACCTCCAAAGATTGGTTCTCGGCATGTACCAACCCCGTTATTCATGACCGGGCTTATTCCGGCCTCAACAGCATGTTGGAGGGGTCGGGGGTGGGGGTTATGGCAATACGCTGCTAAGAACAAGCTGGTTATTAATAGAGAATAAACTAAAGTTATGTTTTTTACAAACAAGAATAGCAAAAAGGCTGAGGTTAGTCACTGGAGGGCTCCATTGATTATACGGTTCTTATAGAAATCTAAAAAATAACAGGTTTTGCTAGTGAATCACGCTTGCCCTAACAAATTGTCCAGTATTCTTTTTTCAGTGTTGTAGCTTTATTGCAGCCACTCTTAAGACAGTACAGCCAACACGTGTTTCAACATTAAGTCTTTTTCAAGGCTGTACCGATACAACAGTGAAATGAGCAGTATTTGCACGTGACAAACAATAGCAGTAAGCAAAGTTGCAAAACAAAAACAAAAGCAAATAAAAGTTACAAAAAATGTATGCATACCAGAGTTTATGAATTTGGCATGTGAAGCAGGAAAAAAAGGGTAATCCAGACAAAGTCAGGGGTAAGCAGTCAAAAATCCCAAAAGTAACCTTCTTTAACATAATTATCAAATGATATCTCGAAATCAAGACGTAAAGGCAATTGTCTTGCGTAAAATTGCAGGCGACTGGTGAATCAGATAAGAATTGACTTGCATCTTTGGTGGGTCAAAAATGAAGCACCCAAAATAACCTCATCATTCGGAAAGGAAATATGTGAAATAAGTGATTATCATAGTATGGGATGGATGAAGCACCCCACATACCTACTTGCGGTAATGATTACTGGACATGGTATTTCCCTTACCATATCAGCCTTTCTATTTCGAGATATAACTGGACACTGTGCCGCCTATAGCATGTCAAGGATTCCATTTTGGGACACGTATTACTTATTCACATAGACATGTTACAAAATGGAGGATACATGGCTCTAACACACGGAACTCCTGCAAGGGTTCCCTACTCGGTAATCAAATTACTCGGTAATCAAATTCTTTCAAAAAGGTGACAACCTTCTACTCTGAAGCTATTAACAAATGCGGTTTGTTTATGTTTTGAGTCATGGCTGTGACATCACTCACGTAATACATGTGACATCACAATCACGCTATTAATATAAACACCAGCCAGGTGGGGGTGTGGCTAGCAGCCATGTGAGGAAGACGTGCTCACTTGGAGCTCCTACTGATCCGGCATCGAAAAGCTCAGTGAAACAACTTTATTAAGACAGGAACGTTTGAAAATAAGTAAACAGCAGCAGTAAACACCCGGGAGGCTGAGCACAGAGAGAAGCTCCGGAACACCTCCTGCAGTGTGTTATACTGTGCTTATACTGTGCTGCAGAAGCGCAGCGGCAAACAAAGGGGAAGAAAGATGGCGGCGGAGGATTGAGGAGAACAGGAGTGCCAGAAAATGCTCTCGGAGCCAAACGCACCGTCAATAGCGGAGATAGCCCAGACGATTCGGCCGAAGCAAGAGACGTGCTACGGTAGGAAGGGGTCTTCGGGAGCCGTGGCAGCGAGAGGACTGGCAGATTGAGAACACAGTGCAGAGCCGCGAACAAAGGAGACAAGCGACCCGAGGCGTGGAGTGGTTGAGCCGAGACAACAGTGTCGCAGATAGTGCAGTAGCCACGGAGGGTGACCGAATTAGCCCGTCAGAGAAGAACATACGCCTGGACCAGTGGGACGTTGTGTGCCCACAGACAGCTGCAAGCGGATACGAACTGAAAAGTTTGAGAAGAGCGGAGAGGGCGCTACCCCCACCGCCCCCACCCCCAGATAGCGGCTGCGGCGGCAGCAGTGAAGGAGGCGAGGAAGCGGGAAAGGAAGTCGGCGGACACCGGAGAAGGTGGTAAGGAGCAGGGATGGGGTGGGTTCAAGGGCAAGAGTCGCTACGAACAATCATATGGAATAGGGCATCCCCCCACCCTTGCAATACCAATAAGATATTGCCACGATAAAACTGGGAGAACCCCTAAAAAAGAAGTCGACAACGCCGCCTGAGGGCGCGGACAGTGTTCTCTCGAGGAGGGAAATCGGTCACAGAGACCTGTGTGGACGCCCCGTAAGGGGCGCGTGAAGCAGGCAAACTAGTGGCTGAGATGGGCGTGAAGCAGGCAAACTAGTGGCTGAGATGGGCTACGGGCCAGTCAATTCAAGACAATCCAAGCGGGGGCGTCATGCTGCAGCCCCCACATTGGCATTCTGAAGGACAGCAACAGACAACGTTGCGGTGCGAGTAGCCCCCAAGTCTAAACTCAGCAAAAACGAAACAATGAAAAATAATATGGGATACATTACTCAGCGTAATCGTATTTCTGATGCTTGTATCTGCTTATATTCACATGCTGTGCATAGGTCGACATCTAGTGGAAGCTGCGGAGTATTACAGTTGTTGTTTTCGAAACTCGAAAAGGGACGTCGACAGGGCGCGCCAGTAATACTATCCCTAGTGTGACGTCCACTGTACCCATGATCCCTCACGCGTCAAGGTCCCTCAGATTGTTATTTTTCGGACATGGTGTAGCGTGAGTACAGTTGTATCCAAGCAGCTACGTATCAGACAAGCTCCTAAGCATCCATGCGCCTTTTCTCTGAGGGGAGGAAGAGTGGGTCGCATGCATATCTAAGCAGATACAAGCATCAGAAATAAGATTACGGTGAGTAATGTAGCCCTTTTGAGGATTGTGGAATCTGCTTAGATCACATGTTGTGCATAGATTAGCGAGCAGTGGAAGAAGGAGGTGGAATGTGAGAAGGTGCATGAACGAATAAAGGTCTTGTCCCACTTGTGTATCCGTCTTGGAATGAGTGTCAATGCAGTAGTGCTGAGTGAAAGCATGTAAAGAGCTCCATGTAGCTGCTTTGCAAATAATGTCTACAGGGACATTTGCAATGAAAGCCAGAGTGGCTCCAGTACCTCTTGTAGAGTGGGGCCTCAGTATAAAAGGCAGTGTTTTATCTGATAGGGAATAGCACAGTTGGAAACATCTGACTATCCACCTAGAGCTGGCATTCTTAGAGATGTGGTCACCTTCTCTGCCTGGTGCTATGGGGACAAACAGTTGACCTGTCTTTCGTAGCGGTCTGGTCTTGTCTACATAGTAGCAGACTGCTCTCCTCACATCTAGTGTGTGGAGTTTTACCTCAGCAGAGCTTTTGGGTTCCTGGAAGAAAGCCAGTAGCTCAATAGACTGGATTACATGAAATTTTGAGATGAATTTAGGTGGGAACCTAGGGTGAGTACGTAAAGCCAGCTTGTCCTTATGAATAGTAAAGAAAGGATCCTGCACTGACAATGCTTGGATTTCACTAACCCTTCTTATGGAAGTGATGGCTACTAAGAAGGCAGTTTTATAAGTCAGGTGTTTGAGACTAGACTTGTGCATAGGCTCGAATAGGGGTCCCATGGGCATAGCAAGTACCACATTGAGGTCCCAACCAGGCGGTGGGTTAGAGATTGGAGGGTGGAGTCTCTTTACTCCTTCCATAAATGCTTTGATGACTGGTACCTTCCACCATGAGACCTTATTATGGTAAGTGGTGTAGGCTGACAGGGCCACCAGGTGGACTTTTAGGGAGTTAAACACTAACCCTGCATCTAGTAAGTGGAGCATATAGGTTAGAATGTTAGATGGCTAACGATCTATGGGGTTGATCTGTTTAGTCTGGCACCAGATTACAAATCGTCTCCATTTGTCATAATAACAGTGCCTAGTGTTTGGTTTTCTCGATTCTTTCAAGATATCCATGCATTGTTGCAGTAGATTGAGATGGGATTGACATCGCCAGTTTGCGCAGATGTTGATACCACTGTTGTCTTGCCCACATAGGAGCAACTAGGATAAGCGTCATCGGTTCCTTGTGTAACTTTTTCACCACCTTCCTCATGAGAGGAGTTGGGGGGGGGAAAGCATAAGCAAATTTCCCTGACCAGTTCAATCCATAGGGCGTTCCCCTTGGAGCCTGGCTGGGGGAACCTGGACGCGAAGTCTGGGCATTTACGATTTGCGCTTGTGGCGAATAGGTCCATCGTTGGGAAACCCCATTGAGAAAAGAGGTGTTCTACGACTTCTTCGTGTAGACGTCACTCGTGTTCCTCTGGCAGGGGATCTCTGCTCAATGAGTCTGCTAGAGTGTGGAGTTCCCCTGGAACATGAAATGACAGGAACATCTTCCGTTTGAGTGCCCATTTCCAGAATTTCTGAGCAAGTCTGGATAGATTTGGAGAATGTGTACCCCCCCTGTTTGTTGATATAAAACATTGCAGTGGTGCTGTCGGTTAGGATCTGCACCGACTGGTTTGTTAAATGGGGTTCGAATTCCTGAAGGGCTTTGAATACTGCCAGAAGCTCCTGCACATTGATGTGGTTCTGAGCTGCAGTGTGAGACCACAGACCCTGAGCTGTGTGGTGAAGGTAGTGAGGCCCCCCACCCTGCCAGTGAGGCGTCCATTGTGACCACTGCCTGTATCTGTGGGTCATAGAAGGGTTTCCCTCGTCCACCAGCGAAGATTGTGTACAAGTGTTGGCAAAACGATCACTAGATCGTCCACTGACCGCTTGCCCGAGACCATTTTTTCGCCAACCACTCCTGTATGGGAAGCATGCGCAGGCGCGCGTGAGGGACCAGGTATATGCAAGATGCCATCATACTTATTAAACGCATTGCTTTGCACACCCTTATCTGGCGGCCGGCCTGATAATGTGGTATTTGCAGTAACACATTTTTTACTCTTTCCACTGAAGGAAAGACCAATCCTTCCTTTGTGTTTAGGACAGCTCCTAGGAACTGTTTGGAAGCGCTTGGCAATAGGCTTGATTTTTTCACGTTGATTGAGAAGCCCAATTGAAAGAGAAGGTTGATTGTTGTTTGGATGTTTTGTCTATAAATCAGAGGCGAGTCCCCTGTTATGAGCCAGTCGTCCAGGTAAGGGTACACTGGGATTGCACCCCTGTGCAGGTGCGCTGCCACTACCACCAGTACCTTTGTGAATACCCTTGGAGCCGAGGCTATTCCAAAGGGCAGCACTTTGAATTGGTAGTGCTTGTCCGCTACCTTGAAACGCAAGAATCTTCTGTACACTGGGAACATTGAAATATGAAAATAGGCATCTTTCATACCCAATGTTGCCATGTAATCCCCCTTTTTTAGTAGCGCGATTACCTCTTGTGGCGTAGCCATGCGTAACTTTCGTGGCTTGACATACTTTGCAGGGCATAAATCTAATACAGGGTGCATTGTTAGATCTTTCTTTGTCACAAGGAAGTAAGTTGAATAAATACCCTTGTTTACCTGGTTGATTGGGACCACTTCTATGGCGTCCTTTAATAGAAGCATTATTTCTTCTAGAAGGATCCGCTGATGTTCCTCAGTGGATTTTCTGTCATGGGGGGGTGGTTGTGAGGACGTCGAAGTAGTTCTATGCAGTAGCCCCTTGCTACCGTGGACGGCACCCATCTGTCCGAGGTGATACCCTCCCATGCGTGGGTGAAGTTGGAAACGCGTCCTCCTACTGGAGATGCATGGGAGGGTACCTGGAGCGGAATGTCACTTGCTCTGAGATGGAGTGCCACCTCGAGCTGGGCCTCTGCCCCGACCACCACAACCTCTAAGTTGTCCTCAGGGGTAGCCTTGTCCTTGATTATTTCTATAGGAAACTTGGCCTTGATTGTAGCTGGATCCTCTGAGTTTTGGCCCCGGAAACGTCAAAAATGAGCATTACCCCTTTGACCAGTAGGCTTGTGAGATGACCTAAAGATTTTAGAGCGTCATACTCATCCTTTGCTGTCTTAAGTGCGTCTTCCGCAGCCTTGCCGAAGAGCACATTAGGTTCTATTAGCATTTTTATTAGAGTGGCTTGTGTCTCTGGCCTAAAGCCTGACTGGCGAAGCCATGCATCCCTCTTTATAATAGTCCCTTCTGCAATGACTGTTCCGGCATTGTCAGCTGCATCAAAGTTTGATTTGAGGAGACAGGTCGATACGGCCCTTCCGTCTGCAGCCACTTGAGACAGTTGTGATTTAAGTGGCTCCGGGGCGGCCAAAAGTAATGCAGAAATCTCCTCCCATTTATGGCAGTGTAGCGTTGTTGGCAATTCTAGTTTTATATGCCGCAGAAGAAGCGTCCTTTCTGCACATGGCATATATCTTTTTGTTTTCCTTATCTGGTGGGGCCTCGAAGGAAGCAAGGGGTGTGCCGGCTCGCTCTCTTGTAGTGGTAACAACCAATGAGTCCGGTTTTAATTGGCCTCTTATATATAAGGGGTCTGATGGTGCAGGTCTGAATAGTTCTTCCACACGCGTGTTAACCGCCCGTGTGAGGTTAGGTGCTTCAAGGAAGGCTGTATCCTGCGTTGGACCGATTTCAATAGCGGGATAAAATGACCTGTCTTCTTGTCGGCCAGTATCTGTTCAGTGAAGTCTCTATCTTCCTGAACTTCCTGTGTGCCAATCTGGAAGTGTTCCGCTGCTTTGGCTAAGACCTCATTGAGGAGGGGTTGATTGTCAACAGGGGAATTGACCACTGGAGTGTCCTGATTGAGAGGGGGATCTATGGAGTACATATTAGCCTCCTGGTCTGCATCTGGGTCTTCATCATCCCCACAATAGAGTTCATCTCTATCCTCTTCATTAATTTGAGGGTCAGATGTTTCAAGAAAAGAGAGATCCTCTCTGTTTTCTGGTTCTATTTCAGGGTCATATAGATCTATAACTGTACTAGAGCGAGACCTCTTAGAAGGGGGTTGAGTGGGCAAGGCAGAGGCTTGAGAGCAGGAAGCAGCAGAGGTGGGAGGAGTGGATTGGAAACTTTGAAAGTAATCCGGGTTTTTCGCATAAAGATTTGCCACGAAGGTCCTCCTTCGCATACCCTATCAATGTCCTGTGAAGACCATTCCTTTGCACTTGGAATCACAATAGGTTGAGGGGAAATACCCATATCCTCATCAGTGGGAGGTATAATCTTTGGTCTAGAGTCCTTAGGTTTCTCTATGGGCTTGGATAATATTCCCGTATGTGACGACTTCTCCCTTGGATGCCTTTTGTCCTATGAGGGGTCTTAGAGAACTTTTTATGATGTTTTTCCCCACCCTGGGGCCTAGGAGTGTTTAACAGACTTCTTGAGGCCTACCATTTTATCAGACGATGAACGTCAAACTTCGGGTGTGGGAGCCGAGGCTTCGTCCGCGGATGATCAGCCTTCGGAAGGAGTTTTTCGTGGGACCCCCTTGCCGTCTTTCGGCAGTTGAAGCCTGTCGTGTGGCGATCTTGAACGAGATTGCCCAGAGGACTGGGACTCAGTGGACCTTTCACGGGGTGTCGAACGTTGTTGAGTATTCGCCTCATCTGTCGAATGTCAACTGGGGCTTATGTGCTTGGTAGTGTGTGCTTTCGTAGCACTGCTTCCGCTGGGTGTAGTCCCCACAACATGGCCGCCGGCCTGTCCTACAGGGTCAGGGGTCTGCGCTTGAGTAGCCGAACCTGCTCCAATGCCCTCGCCGTCCGAAAGTGCGATGTCGCTGCCATCGCTAAAGGCTCCCTCTACCTCCATGGCCTCGAGTTGCCTGGCGTAGTGGGCCCAGCGTTTTGTGCAGCTGTCCTTTAACGTCTTAGGCTTGAAGAGCCTGCACGCTCGATAAGACGTTTCGATGTGGTCTCTCAGGAGACACAAATTGCAAACTAAGTGTTTGTCGACCCAGGGGAATTTATGATTACACTTAGGGCAAAATTTAAATGGTGTAGTTTCCATAATTATGGGTTATGAAAATGGCAGCTGCGCAAACAAAGTGTAGGAAGGGGAGAATATACATTCTAAAATGGCCTCACCCCTCTCTCCCTACTGTCTGGGCCGAGGCCCGGGGCGGCCTTCCAAGGCCGTACGGTCTGTCGCGATGGTCTCGGACGGGCAGTTTACTTTTTCTTTCACCTGCGTGGTGTTTTGGCAGTCGATGAAAGGATAGAAAGAAAAACTATCATAACTGTATAAAGTCAATGCTTTGTGGGGATGACAAATCCATGGATCGGTTTGGCGCAGGTTGGATATGTTAGCCCATTGTGTCACAGTTTGTGTGAGTTGGTAGAATCAATGATCACGTCTTATTGTTTTGTCATTACAAGCGTTGTTTATTTCTTGGTTGGTTGGCACCAAAGAGAACATCATTGTATAAATGAATGACAATTTTTTGACATGGTGAAAGAACAACAACACAGCCGACGCGCCTTTCAACCATAGTCTTTTCAAGGCTGTGATGTGTGAGTTGGTTCAGTGAGATGGTGATACACGTTGTGAAGTGACATATTTGGTGGATATACGAAACATAAACAGTTACGTTTATTCCAATATGCATACATGAATGTATTCGGTCATAAAGTTGTTGGAACACATTTTTAGCAAAGTGGTAGTTTGCATATCCGTGGTGATGAGTGATGGTGGTGAAAGTGATACAGAAAAAACATGATTCATATAATAGTAAAATAAAAGTATGTAAGCATATTAACATATTGACAATTGTAACAAGGGAGGAAAGCAAAGATGATGTTCCAAGGAAGGAAGGAGAGCGGTTAGTTGAGTGTTGAGGCCAAGAAAATTAAGACGGCATTCGTGATTGAAACCAGAATATGGATCTTACCCAATTAAGTTTGAAGGTGAATTTCCGAAATGTTGAGGGCTGATCCTCCCAGGTAAGGGCGTCAGGGTGGCTGGATAGCCAGACTGTAAGAATAGGTGAAGGGTAACAGAGAAGGGAATCCTATGTAGCGGGGATTATGCTCTGGGTGTGCATATGGTGCATGTGTTTGGTGCCAGCGTTTTTGCCGGTGGGAAGATTGCCGTTTGGAGGACATCTATGCCAGTGGAATTTGACTGGTTGTTGACATATCTGAGAGAGTCCGGGTGGAAGAGTCAGGTATGGGCTCTACACGCAGGCATTTACAGGCACCCAAGGGGGTGGAGAAGTTTGGTGGTCAGACCGTGGCAGGGACGCCCAGGGACGGGGTCTACATGAGGGGGGCATTTAACCCTTGGTGCTGGGTGGAGCACGTGTATCTGCGTCTTGGTTACGAGACAGCGCGTGGAGCTGAAGTGGCGGTGGCCTACAAAAGTGTGGTTGTGCCGGAGTATCCATCATGGTCGTTAACTCCCCGCTGTAGAGCGAGTGAGATGGCGTCAGTTTCGCGGACTTACCGATGCCGAGTTCGGCCTGAGCTTCTAAGACGTGGTTCTCGAGAAGCACATTAGCTACAGTGGGTTCAGCTTCCCGGTATAAGTATGCAGGATGGTGATTGGTTGGGTGATCGAGCAGGGTGGTTGGCTGAAGGAGACGGACCCGCGGATTGGTTCCTGCCAGCGTGCACGTCTCGGGGGCGGTGCCAGCTTGGTAAGGTATGTCCAGGCAGGGGAGTAACTTGAAAAGTCATGACGTTAGAGTGAGTGTTTGGTCCTAGCCATATGGTTGCATGGTGGCAGCCCAATTTGGAGGAATCCCCGGGCTATCCGGGCAGGTGTTGAGGAAGAGGTCGGTTGGATTGGTCCGGCTTGCACGGGGCCGTGGGATGGGCCAAGTTAGCTCAAGAAGGTTGAGCAGGAGTAATAAGAGGGGGGGCCAAATTGGCCAAATGGGCAAGGATTGGTTCCAGTTGGTTGAGGGAAGGAAAAATGATGTGAGGGCAGATTCAGTTTACATACGTGTGTGAATCATAGTGATTGGTAGTTGTTGCATTATTCTAAACAGGGCCTAATGGGATTAGGCATGGATTTTTTTACAAGAAAACATGGAAATTGTGATCACTGTTTAGATCAAGGGTGACGACGAGATATTTGCATATCAGCCTGGCTTCTTTCTGGCAAAGTTGGAGTTCTCCGTCGCCACCTCTTCTGTCTGTAGGTATTGTTTAAGACCAAACACTCACTCTAACGTCATGACAAGTTACTCCCCTGCCTGGACATACCCTACCAAGCTGGCACCGCCCCCGAGACGTGCACGCTGGCAGGAACCAATCCGCGGGTCCGTCTCCTTCAGCCAACCACCCTGCTCGATCACCCAACCAATCACCATCCTGCTTACTTATACCGGGAAGCTGCACCCACTGTAGCTCACGCGCTTCTCAAGAACCCCGTCTTAGAACCTCAGGCCGAACTCGGCATCAGTAAGTTCACATAACTGACGCCATCTCACTCGCTCTACAGCGGGGAGTTAACGACCATGCTGGATACTCCGGCACAACCACACTTTTGTAGGCCACCGCCGCTTCAGCTCCACACGCTGTCTCGTAACCAAGACGCAGATCCACGTGCTCCACCCAGCACCAAGGGTTAAATGCCCACCTCATGTAGACCCCCGTCCCCGGGCGTCCCCGCCACGGTCTGACCACCAAACTTCTCCACCCCCTTGGGCGCCTGTAAATGCCTGCGTGCAGAGCCCATACCTGACTCTTCCACCCGGACTCTCTCAGATATGTCAACAACCAGTCAAATTCCACTGGCATAGATGTCCTCCAAACGCCAATCTTCCCACCGGCAAAAACGCTGGCACCAAACACATGCACACCCAGAGCATAATCCCCGCTCCATAGGATTCCCTTCTCTAACTGTTACCCTTCACCTATTCTTATGGCTATGGCTATGGCTACTTCCTTCCTTCCTTCCTTCCTTCCTCCCTCCCTCCCTCCCTTTGGTACATCGTCTCTGCTTTCCTCCCTTGTTACAATTGTCAATATGTTAGTAAAATTAAAGTATGTAAGCATATTATTATATGAATCATGTTTTTTCTTTATCACTTTCACCACCATCACTCATCACCACGGATATGCAAACTACCACCTTGCTAAAAATGTGTTCCAACAACTTTATGACCGAATACATTCATGTATGCATATTGGAATAAACTTAACTGTTTATGTTTCGTATATCCACCAAATATGTCACTTCACAACGTGTATCACCATCTCACTGAACCAACTCACACATCACAGCCTTGAAAAAGACTAAGGTTGAAACGCGCGTCGGCTGTGTTGTTGTTCTCTCACCATGTCAAAAAATGGTCATTCATTTATACAATGATGTTCTCTTTGGTGCCAACCAACCAAGAAATAAACAATGCTTGTAATGACAAAACAATAAGACGTGATCATTGATTCTACCAACTCGCACAAACTGACACTATGGACTAACATATCCAACCAGCGCCAAACCGATCCATGGATTTGTCATCCCCACAAAGCATCTAACCAAATAGGAACCTTGGAGTTGGTCCATAGACAAACCAGGATTAAGGCTGCAAGTAGATCTAGTAAAAAAGTAACAAGCAGGTGCGCAGGAGAGTGGGAGTCCCGACACCCTAACTCCAACCATTGTTAAACTGTATAAAGTCAATGGCTTATCGCCGAAAGGAACTCTGCTATACGTGTCCGTCTAGCGTGGCGGAAAAAAAACCATCTGAGGGACCTCGACGCGTGAGGGCTCATGGGTACAGTGGACGTCACACTAGGGATAGTATTACTGGCACACCCTGTCGACGTCTCTTTTTGAGTTTCGAAAACAACAACTGTAATACTCTGCAGCTTCCACTAGATATTGGCCTATGCAAAGCATGTGATCTAAGCAGATTCCACAAGCCTAAGAAACATACACATATATATATATATATATATATATATATATATATAAAAATTGTAAGCAACAGTGTGTGATACCAATGCTCCTTTACTGAGCTCCAGAAGGGACGACAACCTCCAGGGAGGAGGACTTCTCCGTCCATAATGAATTACTGGGCTGAGTAGGGGAAAAGACAACCCCACAATCGCAGGCTTGTACCCCTGAGGCTAAAGCCCACCACGAGAGCAGGGTGGTAAAGTGCACGCAAATGCCTTTACTCAACAGACTCCTGCACTACACCATAAAGAAAGAGAACCCTGAGAGGGGGACTACACCTGGAACAACAGGCCTTGCAAGGACAACAGCGCTCAACATAGCCGTACCAAGAGAAAAGACCAATAGAAACCCTGTAAAAGATTGGAGAGAAGATAAGACAATACGCGAAGGGGAAGGCTTAAGGGGAAAAGCAGACTGGTCAAGCAAGCCCCGGGCTCCCCCCTTGTCCTGGCATAAGGTGACTGCAAGGAACCGAGAGAGATCAGCCGCTAAAGAACACCAGCACTGGCAAGTGACAAGACTACGCATGGCGGCCAAGGGACCCAACAGCTCACACGGTACAGGGCCGTGGGCAAGTGAGAGGGCCAAGAGCAGGACAAGACTCAGTACCCTGAAATGTTTGAGTACTCGAAGTACATTGTGTGGAGAACCCGTGGTGCAGAAGGACATACAGATGTTGCCTTAATCAATAGGTGGTAGTATGCTTAACGACGAAGAGTGGGAGCAACTCAGGAATGCGAATATCCAGATCCTGAAATACAACAGACGGAGCACTTGTGGCTACAGGAAGAGGGCGGCCTAGTCCCAACAAGTGCACACAGGGAGCACAGCGAGGCCTACGAAGTATAATGTCGACCAAGAGCAACAAGACCAAGCACAAGAAAACTATGCTGGAAACATTCATGTCAGGCACAACTAACCGCCAAGAAGGAGGCAGTGCAGATAAAGAGAAGGAACAGGCGTTTCCCCCTTCCCCCAGCAGATATGGTGGACCTGGGAAACCACCAGATCCTGGAGGCAATAGCAGCACTCCAGCAACGCTTGTGGCCAAGATCGAAGCAGTGGGCATCGACGTAGGACTGTTACGACAAGAAGTCCAAGCCATAGCGGAACGCAGAGGGAAATTAGAAGAGCAGGTCAAAGAGAATACTGAAGTAAGGGCACAAACGACAAAGGATATTGACATCCTCTTGCAGAAGGTTAAAGTATTGGGAGACAGAGCAGAAGAGGCAGAAGGCGGAGCACACACAAAACACCAGAATCGTGGGGCTGCCTGAAGGAACGGAGGGGTCTGCTCCCACTACCTACATTGAAAACATGTTGCTCCAAGAAATAGGAACGGGTGAACGCACGCAGGGGTTTACAATAGAAAGAGCACATCGTGCCCTCATCAGAAAACTACCGCCAGGTGCTCCACCAAGGTCCGTGATCGCAAAGGTGCTCAACTACAAGAACCAAGAGAAGATACTGCCTTTTCCAGGTCAGGAGGGACGGTGCAAAGAGCATCAGCAAAGATCTCAGTATACCCAGACTATACCTTTCAAGTTCAGAAGAGGAGAGCCCAATATATCACGACGAAGGACAAAGTCAGGAAGGCGGGCCTAAAATAAATGTTACTATATCCAGCAAAACTTAAGGTGATATACAATGGCAAAGTCCTTATCTTTGAGACGCCGATGGAAGCACAGGAGTGGATGTGGATGGACAGTGTACAGATACCGGAAACGGCGGAACCGAGCCAACTCACCTAGGCGAGAAAGAAAGGGCCAGAGGCAGACCACTACAACAGAATTGACAATGAAGAGAAGCACATAACAAGGAGAAGATGATTTCAGGCTACATAGCAATTGGAATCATAAGTAATTCGGAAGCGATAAGATATGTTACAGAGATAGCAGGAGCAAGAAACCTGGTAGAGGGAACGCTAAGTGCAGACCAACTACTCCCCACCCACCCCCGAGAAGTAGTTTAAGGGCTACTGTACATACGTAGGGCACCGGGAGAATAGTCTAGTGACCAGGTTGAACGGAGCGGAAACGGGAAAGCCCTAGCATGCCTAGCATAGCTGGACAAGTTAAGTTTGAGTTTTGTTTGGGGGGAGGGGGAGAGGAGGGGAGGAGAAACCTGCCATATATGATCAAGTGCTCCATTGTACTCTTTCTGAGGCTGGCAACTGGCTGGCAGCCTCACTGATACCCTAGACATGGTATTACAATGGCTAAAACTATCAAAATCATGACATGGAATGTCAGGGGACTTAGTATTATGTGAAACGTAGACGGGTTAGCATGTACATCAAGAGGAACAAAGTAGAGATAACATTATTGCAGGAAACGCACCTAGATGCACAAAATCAGAAGAATCTTGCGAGGGGATGGCACTGGTGATGGGCTCCACATATTCAACATATGCAAGAGGGGTCCTCATTTGGGTGAACCCCGCTGTACCATTTAAAGTGTTGACCACAAAGACAGACAATGATGGCAATGTTACACAGAATATTGGAAAATATTGTGTGCATTGTGAACACTTACGCCCCAAATCATGATGTCACAGTGTTTTTCAGGTCATTGTATGCGAGGTTGGGGCCCTACAGGGATGGAATAGTGATCTGGGGAGGGGATTTTAATTGTATGTGTGACCCCTCTCTAAACAGATCAGATGAGAAACAGACGGCCGCCTCCTCCAGCTAAGGTGTTAAACTTGCTATTACAGCACTTTCTAATGCGTGATTTATGGAGCGTAAATCAGGGTGAAGGCAGAGAATACTCTCACTATTCGGCCCCACAAAGTATATACGAGAATAGATCATGTATTCGCTAGTGTGGAACATGTCACTGAATTCTCAGAAGTAGAATATTTAGCCAGGCTCCTGTCGGACCACTCCCCACTAGTTGCACGATGGCGGGTTTCGGCTCTGAGACCACCAACACCCAAATGGAAATTGAGGAGTGAATCACTGTTAAATAAGGCATTTGCTGAGCATATTCGGAAGAGAGCAGTCAAATTAATTGCAATAAATGAGGGGAGTGTACAGAAGGTGAGCACAGTTTGGGAGGCATATAAGGTGGCCATCAGAGGGAAAACGATAGCAGAATTGGGAGGTGTACAAAATGTCATTAACAATGAACTTAAGAGCATAGAAGATAAATTGATATTAGAAAGTGAGGCTAAAGTAAACCAAGAACACGTGGAGGAGGTAATCTAACTGAGACAGACATGTCTAGTACAATGGGACAGATTGGGGAAGTTTAATTGCGTGAAACATATGGAAAGAAGACATGCACAGGGAGATGAGCCCGGGAGAATGTTAGCCTGGGTGTATAGAGGGAATGACAACAGATCGCCTATTTGCTCTATTGAAAACAGAGACCAAGAAGAAGTAAACACGCAGGCAGGCGTAAACGAGGTTTTCTCCGACTATAACAAAGCACTTTATGTGGACTCCCTAGTAGGTGAGGAGAGGGGCTTAGACGAAGCCCTTGACCCTATTACCTGCCCCGTTTAGATGCACTCCAGACAAAGACATTAGAAGCACCCATAACTCAGGAGAAGGTTGTAGCAACCATTAGAGCACTGACCACAGGGAAGGCACCAGGTATGGATGGGCTCCCTAGCGAATTCTGTAAAGCCTATGTGGAAGCGCTGGCGCCGTTGATGGCCAAGGTGTAAAACGAGGCGTATGCATAATACATACTACCAGTGAGCATGAGCGAGGCCCTGATAGTTCCGATACTTAAATCAGATAAACCAAGCACGGACTGCAGATCCTAGAGACCACCGTCATTGTTAAATCAAGACAGCAAGATCCTTACAGCGATCCCGGCACACAGGCTTCACAAGGTGATACAGGTACTGATCCATCCGGATCAGACTGGCTATGTACCAGGGAGCAATATCATAGAGAACCTCAGGAAACTGCACAAGTAATTTACAGCTATCACAAGTCTAGGCGGAGAGCACCGGGCAGAGGCTCTCTCTCTCACTGTATGCAAGTAGATTAAGGGAGATTCTGGAGACAATGCTAGCATATAACAAATTATAGGCACATAACAAGCTGTTAATTGAAACAGGTATTCACAGGAACTGCTGGAGCAGGCTGTAAACAAGAGACAGAAACAAGAGACATAGAAAAGGTAAAGACAAGCAAGTACACTGTATCTGTGGCAGGTCAAAAATAAAGCACCCAAATTACCCTTGTGCGATGACGTAATGGGACTAATCTTCACGTGGGCGCTGAATTAGAATCATTTGGTCATAGATTGCCTGTATCTGTGCACACCAGGGACTGCCAAGCATGCATGCGTATCAGAAAAGGTTGCAAATTACTTGGTGCTATAAATATAACATAAGGCATGGTGTTGCCACTCACCATTGGTCACTGGATGGATGTCCCTGTGTAGTGAAGCAAAGGATACATTCCTAATGTGTTGTAGCTATTAAGAAAGGTGGTTCTAGTCAATACAATTTTATATACTAGGTAGTACTTTAAAAAGGCACCTACCCATGTGCCTTGGCAAGCTCTTCAAATTGTTATGGCAGTCAGGATTGCTTGAGTTGGCAAAATGTTTGTCTGCTGAGAAAATAGTTGAATAACTATTTCTGGAAAACATTTGTTAAATGCACTAGCATATTGTATGGGTTGACAGGATACTCTGCACTCGCCTTATATGCTTGTAATTTCAATAAGTAGTGCTAGTGTTTGTGCAGATCAGCAGAAGTATATAATCCTGAAAAAAACAGGACATTATGTGATATGTAGCAACCATGTCCTGTCGGGAATGGCTAGTAGGTGATTGACAATTGGTATAATACGACAAGAGATAACAGAAGATAGTATGTAGAATTTCTAATTGCTAGTTCAAAGTTAGTATGACTTAGCAGAACATTACTGAAATGAGAAAATGACACCTCTGAGCTTACAATAGTCACCATTTACCATGAATAAATAACATGAGTAGAATGTTCCTACCCTAAATGGATTGGATTCCCGATTAAGGGGACCCTTGTAGGAGATCTGCATGTATGAGTCAGGCGTGCACCATTTTATGGCCGATATATTTTTTTTAACATTTTTATTGCATTTTCCAAACAACAACAATCCACACCATATTATACATCGCATTTATCGTCATTTCTGTTCCTCAACTCCATCTAACACTACTTTAACTCACTTTAACTCCGCCTGCGCAAATATTATCTGGTTAGACATTCCCAATCATACTGCATCTGTCTCTCCTAATGTGGTCTATGTGGCTTCCTCCTCGCTATTGCTTGTAAACAGAGTCACAGTTGGAGCTATCCACCGTTGGATATCTATTGCCAATTCAGCTTTTTGTTCTCCCAGTGCCTTTTCCCATACTCCAGTTTCTACTCGAACCCATTTTTCCTGCTCCCTCCACCATTCAGTTATACTCGGTTCCTTAGCATCCTTCCACTTCATAGCTATACTATGCTTAGCTATTACATACATCAAGTCTTTGATTTTGTTTAACGGTTTGTCTTTTGTATTTCTCTTGTATCGGCCTAGCATGCAAGCTTCCAGTGTCCCAAAACATGTGTCCAGCATCTACTTCTCTACATCGGGGACAATCGTGCCTATTTGCACCTTTGAATGTCGCAATGACGGCCGGTGTAAGGTACGCTCTTTCTGTATTATACAATTGTATTAGTTGTAGTCTAGCGTTCCTAGAGACCCTCTTATGGTACAATTTCACTTCCTCCATTCTCCATCTTTAAACGTCTTCCCCCAATTCCTTTTCCCATTTCTCCCCACATTTCAATTCTGTTCGCGAGCTGCAGTCTATCAGTACCTCGTAGATCCTAGAAACGGCATGTCCTCCCTCTGCCACAGAAAGCAGCATCTCGATTTCTTCACTCCCTATGGTCTCATCATTGCTATCCAGCCATCTATCTCGTAGTACCCTCGTTACTGTGTTATGTAACAGAAACTGCCCTTCGTGTATGCCAGTGGCCTCTTGCAACTCACTAAACATCATCGGCCCCCTTTAGTTCTGCAGGTCTCCCACCGTATCTACACTGTGTGCTTCCCATCTGGATCGCACCATTGCTCTACTTCCTGTATTGCCTTCCAGTATTGCCGCCATCGTGGTCTGCAGCGAGAGTGGGTCTATTAGTCCCATGACTCTACAGGTCCTCTTCCAAACTTGGATGCCCAATTCAACTAGGTATGGATGACCTATTTGTTCCCTGGTGGGAATCCAAAGTAGGTCCCTAAGGTACCGCCCTCTTATAACTGGCTGGAGCAACGCCGTCTCTGTCGTGGGGTCGTCGGCCATCCACTGCACTACGTATTGTAGCTGGCACGCCGAGAAGTACAACTCAAAGTTTGGTATATTTAACCCATCCTTGTTCGTATGGTCTTTGCAATATATTCAGAGCCACCCTATTCCTCCCCCTTGCCACAGGAACCCCCTGCACATTTTCTCCAGGTCCCGAATGAACTTGAAATATTATACGGGACATTCCCGAAGCAATGCATAAGTCTCGGCAGTGCCACCATTTTTAGCATCGCAGCTCTGCCCATCACAGACAGGGGTAACTTACTCCAGAACTCCATAGATTTTACCAACCCGTTTTTGGCCCATACTTTTTTTAATTCATGTTCCCGCTTAGGGTCATGGTAGATGTTGTCTCCCAGGTACCTAAAGGAGTTCTTGCTCCAGGGCAAAGGAAGGACTGCTAAGTCCCCCTCAGCCACAGTTGCGGTCACAGCCAGTGGAAACGAGCATGACTTACTGTCAGTTCACTGAAGTTATCCAGCACCTCCAGGATGTATGGCAGATTCTGCTCCGGATTGCACAGGTTCAACAGCATATCATCTGCATACATTGACACCACATGCTTCACCCCACCTATGTTTATCCAGACATCTCCATATTCCTGCCGCAAGTACACTGCTATAGGTTCAGCCGCTATAATATATAACATTGCGGACAGTGGGCAGCCCTGTCTCGTGCCCCTATATAATTACCATTTTTCTGAGTATGCGCTCCCTGTCCGAACTCTGCCCGTTGGTTCGGTATATATCAGTCATACCCATTTCATGTATTGTGGCCCTACCCCCTTCTTTGGCATGTAATCAGTTCCAGTGTACTGAATCAAATGCTTTCGTCGCATCTAGTGAAGCTACTGCAAATTCCGTGATCTAGCCCTCTGTGCAGTTGTCACGATCCTACTCGCCTACTACCCAGCACCGCTGTACACGCCTCTGCCTTTATTTCCTTGTTTTAGCGCTGCAGCTTTGGACTAATCCAATTGCATGTTCCATTCCGACTTGTGTTGAACCAGCAGATGCATTCTGGGACATGTATGCTGTCCAAAAGGCAGAGGGCTGGAGGATGCATACTAAATACATTTGTTTGCAGCAAGCTACTTATTGCTGCAGATGGCCTGATTGCATTCACCTGTTCCAAGTTACTGCAGGCTAGCCTGCAGAGAGCTGGAGAGCATTTGATTAGAAACCATTGCTGCTACTGCTGCAGGCTACTGGAGCCAGGGCTGGGCTTAATTGAACACAGCTGCCAGAGTCTGCAATCAGCTCCACCCCTCTGGCCTGCTGCCTGGGAGGGCCTTTATAAGCTCACTTTGCACAGAAGCAGTTGTCAGTCAACTGCTTCCACTGGGAGTTTGTGCTGGTGCTCCTGTTACCAGTTTTTGACCTTTCCTGGAAATCCTCTTTTGGCCTTTGATTCCTGTTGCTGTTGATGCTTGCAGCTCCCTTTCCAGTCTGCTGCAGCCTTCTGCCCTGCTCCTCTGGGCTCCCACCTGATTGCTCTACCACACTCCGCTGCCTGCTGTCCTGCTTCTCTGGGCTCCCGCCTGACGGCTTTGCCACACTCCGCTGCCTTCTGCCCTTCTCCTCTGGGCTCCCCTGCCTGGCAGCCTTGCCACACTCCGCTGCCTTCTGCCCTGCTCATCTGGGCTCCCAACTGGCAGCTCTGCCGCACTCCGCTGCCTTCCACCCTGCTCCTCTGGCCTCTCACCTGGCGGCTCTGCCACACTCTGCTGCCTGCCGCCCTGCTCCTCTGGGCTTCCCTGCCTGGCAGTCTTGCCACACTCCTCTGCCTTCTGCCCTGTTACTCTGGGCTCCTTGCCTTGCAACCTGCCTGTTCTAGCTTCTGATATCCTATCCTGTCCTGTACCTGGTTATTTCTTTCTACTTATATAAATCTTGGTCCACTGTGGTGCCTCCACTTGAAACCGTTTTACAGTGTGACCCTGGGTTGGTCTCCATTCAGATCAAATAAGGGAAGAATTATTTTGCCTTCACCTAATCCGTTGAAGTCGTACCGGTCTCAGTTTATGGTCTTTCAGTTTTACCCTTGCACTGAGTACAACAGTTTCCTCGTCACGCCCAAGTCATGACGTTGCTGTATGACTGTTGTTAAGAGTAATCTGCTGGTACCTATCCCAAGGGGTTTCCTTAAATCTCTGGAGACCCTTATCATATTCTAGTACACCCTTATTTCTGATCAATTTTACGCAAGACAATCGCCTTTACGTCTCGATTTTGAGATATCATTTGATAATTATTTTAAAGAATGGTTACTTTTGTGATTTTCGACTGCATACCCCGGACTTTGTCTGGATTACCCTTTTTCTCCCCCGATTTATAAGCTCTGGTATGTATACCTTTTTTTAAAAAACTTATTTGCTTTTGATTTTGTTTTGCAACTTTGCTTACTGCTAACATTTGTCACATGCAAACACTGCTTCATTTTACCGTTGTATCAGTACAGCCTTGAAACAGACACACGTGTTGGCTGTATTTTCTTAAGACAGGACTGCAATAAAGCTAGAACACTGAAAAAAGAATTCCAGACAATTTCACTTGCAACAATTTGTTGGGGCGAGCGCGATTAACTAGCACAACCTGTTATTTCTTGGATTTCATGGGGTCAGGAGAAGGACCTTATTTTTCTAGCTACGCTGCCCCTCCAACACCAGATTTCTAGGACTAGAGTGCACCAAAGATCAGGCATACTCAAAAAAAGTTTTAACTTATAGAGATCTAGGTGTGGATCTAGATCCCAAGCATACTTATTCTGACTGGTTGATTACTAAGAAAAAAAATGCACCACTACTAAATGTGTCTATATTAAAATGCTTGAAAGAAGCAGCTGGTTATAGTATCAACAGTATTCTTTGCCTTTACTAACAAATTTTGGTCTGCCAAATTGTGTTCCTTTGGCCGTTCTTCGACTAGAATTGGGACTCATCTCACTGCAAAGCATTGTACTGATAAAACCGGGTATCCTGTACATGAAATCCAAGATGAATCCTAGCTGCCATTTGTTGGCATTACTTGGGAGCGCAATGAAATTAAATACCAACGAAAAATACGTAACAACGATACTACCATTCTTCAAAAATGTCAACTGGCATCGAAACTGGGATGCGGATTTTCAGATACAGAAACGACTATTTGTCAAGAAGGCTAAATTATAAAATTTGGGTTTCCAATTATATCTGCTTCGCTCTTTGCAAACGCCTCAAACACTGTTGTTCAATGTTGTCACTTGCAACCTCGGTTCGAAACACAAGCTGGTTTGGTAATAGTCTCTCTGACTCACCGGCTCTGCTGTCTTTTCTGAGGCCGCTTTGTTGGAGCCAAGGACCGTACCACAGCGGCAATCGCTCGTCCACGCCTTGGTTACAGACGTGGGAGAGCCCCAGGGACCTCTGACAGAGTGTGCAGTTTTGATCAGCCTTATGTTCCTGGTCTTTGGTTTCTTACTTTCCAAGGCTCATGAAAGTAACGATCTTTAGAGGTCACAGGTACTTCCGTCCTTGCGACTCTCTGGTCTCGCCGTCTTTCTCCTTGTATGGAACTGCCATCTTAGATCTGCTGTTTCCTTGTGTGGTTTGCCTCGTTCAGTGTGTGATTTTGTGCTCCGCCTTTTATCCATGTGGGGGTAGAGTGATGTAAGCCGGGTGTGTGTAATAATCCGTAATTGCCTGACCCTTGCCTGTCATGGTGTTGGAACATGTCAGGTATACGGTTCTGGTGTTTGTTCGTTGTCGCTCAGGGTGAACTGTCCGTGAGAAAGTATTTGTGTCTGAGAAGGTGAGGCAGTTGAATTCCTAGGTATCCTACCTGGTAGGATGGGGAAAAGTTTTTATTGGGAAGGGGATACCGCATTTCACTTTCCAATGTCCCACTTCCACTCCCCGTGGATCCCTCATCCAGGTAATCCTCCTGCACTGGTACACCCCCCATGAACTAGATCCAAAAGCGATGGCCGAGTCCTGGCCACCTGGATGACAGATCCCCAGGGACTAGCGGGGGTGAGACCTTCAGGTTTTTCACAGCCTGGCACATGCAGCCCGATTTAAGAGACCTTTGGAGCCACCTACACATACTGCTGCGGCCCCATGCCTGCCCATTTCAGGACCCAGTATAACCCTGAAAAAGCTGCAGCACAAGGGACCTTGTGACAGCCCTAGTCAGGATGTCTGCTGAGTAAGGCTTTTTGTAAACATTTTTCTAACAAAGTGAACTTTATAAAGGACTTTTATTTTTAAAATGACTAGTTTTTAATACAGCTACTTAGGAATAGTTTGTGTTTTAGAATGCGATTTCCCCTATTTATATAAAAAGGAAATCTGCTGGTGTACTGGGGTTGAAGTTAAGAGCTATACAAGCATTAAAATCAACAACTAAATAAACCCAAACACTAGCATTCCTTGGTCTGCCTTTCCTTATGTGGTATATATTTCTTCTTACCTAGTGTTTTTTCCTAGGGTGATTGGGGAATCCTTCTACCTATTGTCTTTCCTGCTCAAGACCTTTTCCGACAGCAGCACATCCAGGGTGATGCAGAACTGGTCAGCGGGGGAGGAGGGAGCTACTTAACGCTTACCTGGTGGAAACCAGTAAGGGTTAGGCAAGGGTTAAGTAAGAAAAAGTGCTTTGCAGTGCCCTCCTACACCAGTCTCCCAGCAAATGTGATAGATATACACTCATCCCCCTCACACACACTGCGGCAACATTTTACTTTTAATAAGTAAACAATGTTGACACAAGCCTAGAAACTAGTACACCTCTGAATTCCACTGCCAAACACTTGGACATACTTCCTGGTGAGTAAAACAATGGGAGACTTCAACAGTTGCATTTTATTATTTGACAATGGAGATGAAACCTTTGATACTCAAGTCAGTGCCTCAGCTCCAGTGAATAAACATGTGCAGCGTTTCCGTGGAGTTCCTTGATTTTGCACGAATTAATCTGTAGCTTGAAAATTGTCTTTGCCACTTATTTGCTTGGGAAACCCCCAGCCACAAAAGTCACAATATATATTGGTTGGAGTAGCCACCATCTTGAGACAAACCAATATGCCGTGGCACACAGTTTAAAGCACATTGGATCAGTGTTCACTCAAGAATCTACCATAGAGTGAGTCATCTGGTATGGGAATCACAGTCTAACTAGCTCAGACCAGGAAGAAGGGGTCGGGTCACACTTAACTTAAAGTTTGCAAGGCCAGGGCGGGATGGGCTAACTGGACATTTGTTTTCTGAGGTCCGAAAGGTTGTACTTAAGCGTTTCTCTGAGCAAGTAATGTTTTAGCCATAGCTTGTTCTTTAGAGAACAGGATTGATTAATTAAACCATGCTCTGTCCCACTTAATTCTGTTAGCTGCTCATCACAAAATGATTTCCATTCCTTGAAGTTCTGGTAAGCAAGTTCCTTCTTCAGATTTCCAAACAGTGATCTATGAGGTGGATCTAAAATCTTTCTGTAAAATGACAGGATTTTCCATGAGCTTGTTGCCACAATGGATGGAAAACCAAGTTTTTAATCTAATAACGTGAGCTGGGAACCCCTTTGGGAGGTTAAGAACACACCTCCAGAAAGATCCCTAGATTTTCCGCACATAGTGCGATATAAAATGCCCAAGGTCTTTGCTCCCTAGGTCTCTATAGGAATGACTAAGAGAAGAAAAAGGTCTATACTTTTTGTGCAGTCTTTTCACTTGAACTGCAAGCTTCACTTGAACTGCAATATTTTTCAAATTCCTGCTTTATTCTTTCCACCTGCCCATTAGCTTCCGGATGATAAACTGTAGTCAATTTAACTTCCATACCTAGACTCTTACAAAATTCCCTCCAGAACTTGGAAATAAATTGTGACCCTCTGTCAGATATAATTTGACTGGGTAACCCATGTAATCGTACAATCTCTTGAATAAACCTTTGAGCCAAATTAGAAGCGGTCACCGGCCCCTTCATGGGTATAAAATGACTCTTCAGAAAAACAGTCTACCACAACTAAAATTGTTGAACAACCTTGATCAGGGTAGCACTAACATTCTAAACTGACTTTCATTGTTCATTCCCTAGGCGGAAGGTCTTGCTTTTGTTAAGTTCCTGGTTTTAGGCCCACTTTGAAGTTTTTGTGAGAATATTTGGCAGGGAGATCCTTGAAATCTGCTTTTCAGTTGATCAAGGACTATGTGGGACAGGCAATGCTGTTAATCTGGTGGGAGCGCAGCGTTTGTTTCAAGTGGAAAGAGCATTACCTTTCCATCATGTTTCTTATCTTCATTAGGTATCTAGTGAGTTAGGTATTTAGGTTGCTGCAGAGAGTTTACTTCTTAAAGACATTGTCAAGTGTTAGTTTGCTGGAAATCAACTCTACTTCCTAAGAAAGACATTCTGTAAAATACATGTTGAATGAATACTGAACCTGACATGTGAGCTGCATGCAAAGAATCCTTGCAAGTAGAAGTCATGCTGGCTTACAGCAGTGTGGGAATGTGTGGTTAAAAAAACTGAATGAAAGAAGACATTCTTACCTGCATGTTTTTTTTAAAAGAAAGAAAGACCGTGCAAGAGCAACAGGGTTAATTGATACTTTAAGAACTCTGCTGCAATACTTTCAAAGGCAAGTGAAAGACGCTATGTCCAGGGTTCATTCCAGGTGTTGATCTGTTAATTCATGAGTTGAGATCTGGGTTTTGCTGGCTGTGCTTTCACTTGCACGCAAGACAGGAACATGATGGAGTTGTAATGTCATGTAGTCACCTTTTGAGAGGATAAGGTGTTTTTCTGCAATTTGGAACTTAACTTCCCTTCAAAAGAATCCAAGTCTAATTGCAGGATACCATAAGAACTCATCAGAATAACCAAAGTTACTTACAAGTGCAAATAGCCTCCAAGTTGTTAATGGACGGTTAAAAGGTACTGATCCTATGAAGTAGTTTTGGATAATAGACTTTGAAGATTCTGCTGTTTTCTAATTAACCTTTTTCCTTCCCTTCTGCAGATTCGTAGCCATTCGGAAGTTGGAGTATGTTTTTTATTTTCTCCACATCCCCTTTCCCTTGGGAGTGTTAGTTCTTCAGCTGGTAATTTACACAGTTGTTTATCAAACAGTCTTGAGGGATCTGTCGGGTTCAGCAGCTCCCGCGGACAAGAAAAGTCAGGACCGGACAGAGTTTGAATCGTGATTTGAGAGCAAGTCTTCGTGGGTGTTCAGGAGTGCAGTTTCCATGCCTCTGGATGCTCTGAAGCCAGACTGGTGGTTGTGCAGACAACCAACAGATTCAGATGACTAGCTTCTCCGAGTGTTTGCCCAGGAAGGGGGTAATGGAGATAGGGTGGTAGTTAGCCAGGGAGGAAGGGCCTGCAGAAGCCTTTCTGAGGAGAGGGTGCTCAAGAGTGGTAGCGGGAAGGAGCGAGTGGCAAAGGAATGATTGCAGAAGACAGCCATGGCTGAAGCAAGGGAGGCAATGTTGTCCTTGATAAATCTAGAAAAGCAAGGGAGCACCCGTTTGGAGGGGACTTTCATAGAGAGGACTTGTCTAGAGAGCTCATCCGGTGCTATGGGCGATAAAGAGGGAAGGGAAGAGTGGGGCCTGGGGAAGCCCGAGAGCGGGTGAGGAGGAAGGGAGGGGTGTAGAAAAGAGTGAGGATAGGATGTCCCGAGTTTTGGTTATGTAGGGAGAGGGCAGTGTTGTCGGAGATGGCAGGAGAGAAGGGAAGACTGCAGTGGGATTGACAAGTTTCTTGTAGATTTTGAACAGTTCAACAGTGTTGCTAGTGGCACGAGAGATGCAGGTTTGGATATAGTCTGCCTTCTTCGAGCGGATGGAGAGTCTGTATTGTCTTAGGAGCAGGCAGCAGGCCAGTTTGTCAGAGGCTGCACTTGAAGACAGTCACTTCCGCTCAGCAGCTCTGCACCCGAGTTTCAGAGAAGCTAGGTCGGAGTCATACCAGGTGTTACGCTTGGAGGCAGGTTTCATGCATATCCTCATGACATGGGCAAGGATGTCAGACAGGGGCAAGGATGTCAAGGGTGTTGGAGATGGAGTGGTGAAGGTTCGCAAGGGCTGTGTCAGTGTGACTGGCCATGCAGGCAGAGGCTTAACCGGGGGACACAAGAGATCCAGGTGGAAGTATAGGACAGCATGGTCAGACCAGGAGAGAGGTGTATTGAGAGGGTTGGAGATGGAAATGTCTGCTGAGATGAGAGCATCCAAGGTGTATCTGGCTGAGTGCGTCGGACCAGAGGAAGAATGGTGAGGGAAAAAGTCAGAGGCTGCAGAAGCGTTCAGAGACTGCATTAGGAGAGTCAAGGTGAATATTGAAGTCTCAAAGGAAGAGGAGGTGGAGGCTAGAAGAGAAGATGCAAGGTCAGACCGCTCTGAAAGGAAGAGGGAAACTGGAGCAGCCGGTCAGAAAGCACAGCGAGCCAAGCGCTCGCCCCCGATATCTGTGTCCAGCCTGCTGTGGCAGGTTCGAATCCCGGGAGGGTTAACTCAGCCTTTCATCCTTCCGAGGTCAATAAAATGAGTACCACTCTGTGGGATAATAAGGTCTTCTATTATTTGAGTGCTCTGAGACCTATGGGTGTGTAGCCCTATATAAGAAATAAATATTATTAAGGGTCCTCTAGAAGGTGCTAGAGAGCCGACCATGATGGCCGCTTCTCCGTGAGCTCCCGCACGGCCCTACATGAATCCTGCCTAATCCTGACGGTTCTAGACGATTATGTCCCAATCCTGCATTTAACACCACTGCCAACAACTTAAGAAAAGCAAAGGCGAAAAAAGAACCGAAATCGGAGTCCCCAACAATGTAAATCCCACCCTACGAACCCGCACAGCAGACGAGGCCCAGTCAGCCACCGGGCACCCGGTGGTCCCCCCGGAGCCTCGCGCCAGCCTGCCCGAGGACAACAACCTGCTCTGCACAAACCAGAGTCCAGAGTCTGTGTAGCGGGGACGCATCGGCTGGCCCTGCCCCTGACACCGGTTGGCCTGGTGTCACCCAGACCCACCTCTGCCCAGGAGAAACAGTAGCAGAGACCGGGGGAATCGAATCAGCGCTGGACGGGGCTGCCACGCCGCGTGGCCGTAGCGACCCGAAGACCAGAGGCCCCTGCGGCTGCGATCGGTGGAGCTGTTCTACACCGCGGAATTGCGGACCAGCATCCTTGTGTCCCGCATAACATGTTGCAGCATGCATCTCCTTTGCGCTGCACCTCCACCATTGGGGATTAAGAAGACTCAACCATCCCTCATTACTTACCTCACTTCAGGACACAGAGTGCCACAATTCGAACGCTGGGTGTTGATAGAGTCGCAGCAGCTTGACTACAATGGGCTCCCCACACTCCCATCTCAATTAATAAGCCAGAAAGGCAACTACACCCGTTGCTACTATTGGTAAGGGGACTCTGCGCCTTGGATCCAGAAGAAGGCTTTTGGCAACACATGCCGAAACGTCTATGAACCTTAGCACAACTTGTTGTTGCTCCCGGGTTCCACCCCATCCAGGGTTTTGATTTAACTTCTAGACGTCGACTCATTACAATGCCACCCTCCAGCCTGGCTTTAAATAGACTGTTGGTGAAGAAATAGACCTCTCCAAGGTCTTGTCTCTTATAAAAAATATTACATCTACATTTCCACCTAAGGAAGCCACAAAACAACATTAAAACTTTATATATGGAGCTTCTGGATGACAATCCGATGAAGTAATGCTTTTGTTTCTTTTGGAAACTCCCTTTTCACATGTGAAAATAATTAACACTGTTGTGACTACATTGGTATCTGTATGATTCTCAAATCATGAGATAAGTTGCATTGGCCTGAAGTAATGCTTTTGTTCTGTTTTGATATTTATATTAGCAATGAGTAATGCTTCTTATTTGTCTGTTTTACCCTGTTGGGACTACACTGCTATTTATTTGTAAATGTCTCTAATCATGAGATGACCTGTATTGTGCCATGTGAACCTGAGTTGTGTCTTTGCCTACGTTTGTCACAGTGTATGTTTTAACTTATGAATATGTTTTCAAAAAGGTGGGTCAGCAATCAGTAATAAACTGACTTTCACTAACTATATTGAGTGCCTAACTGCATTTTTGGTACACAGCTAGGCATCACATGACAGTAAATAACACGCTGCCAGTTTGCCTTACATGGAAGTAAATTTGCATCTGAATAATTTGCAAAGGAATAGTAAGTTTACAGGCAGGACCCCTTGTTTTGTATACATCCCACGCCGCATGGCCGGAGCAACCCGAAGACCAGAGTCCCCTGCGGCTGCGACTCTGACCCCGGTGAGACCCCGAGGTCCCCCTGGCTGGAGACCCTACCCGGCGCTAAGCGACTGCTGGGGAGGCCTTGTCTAGTCCTAAGGGCAGAGTGGAACGATCAAGGTGGCCTGCAAGCCCCGGAGAGAGCCTGTGACGAAACATCACCCCGGCCTCGGCGGTCCTCCTCCGAACAACAAGGGGCTGACACCGCTGGACCTGGCGCCGGTGCCGGCACGGGCGGGGAAACCCGGGTCTGACGAGGTGGGCCAAGCCAGGCGACCAAGATATCCGACAAAACACCCCAGGCAGTGGTCCCTCGGGAACAGCTCCAGCAGAAGACGGCAGACGCACACAGCTGGGATTCGAATCCCTATAACGCCACGCAGGTACAGCGCAAGCGAGCCCATAACAGTAATTCACACTTAATAGCTGTATCCCGCAATTGCTCCACACATAACAATATCGCGTCTGCTCATTGGAACACTGAACCTGCCGAGCCATAGTGAACCTGATTGCGCAGCTTCCATCATAACCACTCACAGCACAAAAGAGGAAGCTCCAGAGATTCCCTGACCCCAAACACTAACGGAATTAACGAGACAACCCAGCAGGAAAGCGATACCCTAAACAACAACACTCATTAGCGGGGAGAAGACAACCAGCTCAAAAAGGCACAGACACAGCACACGAATAGCCAATAACCTAAAACAATACCATTAAGACTGCATCCTTAGCCTTAAGCTCCACTGGAATATCAGAGCGAAAGGGACCAGGGTGAGAACACCTGCAATCTAACCCTGCATTCTTTACCACAACCAATGCCACCCTCCAAGAGTGTCACCTTTCAGCCAAAGAACAAACGCCTCACAAAGCGTTGAACACTTATTCCCCGCGCAATAACAGAAGCTCAAAACGCCACTTAACAACCCAAAAAATACACGCGGACAACCGCTCCCGCACAAGCAGAATGGGAAAGGCGGACAAATCACAACGGAAGTTGAACTTTGAGGCTGGATCAGCCCCCAAAACACCCAGACTAACTGGGGAACCAGAGCCCCCGGCAGATGATGCAAACCAAGAGGAAGATGGCTCCCACCCCACAGACATCAGGGAACTCCTCCTCGATCTGAAAGATGGAATAAGGATCTCAACAATAAGATGGATGGCCTCTCCTCCAAGGTGGACCTGTTGCAACATCAACTGGACAACCACACTGAACGCCTGAATGAGGTAGAACAACGCGTGTCCAATCTCGATGACGGCACAACGGCCCTAGTAGCCAGAGTGGCGACACTAGAGACCGAGATGAAATCGGCTAACGCACGGAGTGAGGATTTGGAGGGTAGCTCCAGCAGGAACAATATCAGGATTGTCGGAGTGAGAGAACACTAGCCACAAATGAAAATGGAAGACTATGTGGAAGCGATGTGCACAAACCGCTTTGGGACTGAGGCCCTTTCACGCCTATTCGTCATTGAGAGAGCCAACAGAATCCCAACCACAAAACCTACACCGGGGCCTCCCCCGACCAATCATCGCAAAACTACTCAATTATAAAGACAGAGACACCATACTCCGACTCGCAAGAGAAAAAGGGGAACTTCAACACAACAGCGACAAGGTTCATTTTTATCCTGACTCCTCACCTGCGGTTCAGGCTCAAAGGAGATCCTTAACAAGCATCAAACAAAGACTCCGGGACAACCAAATAACCTATTCAATGCTCTTCCCAGCACGGCTCGGAGTACAACATGGTGGGAGAATTCATTTCTTCCAGACACCTGAAGAAGCAAGCGCATATTTAGACCAAGCTGGATACAGTACATCGAACTCTAATCATGCACGCGCCCAGAGGGAAAGAAACCAGAGTAACCCGCCGTAGTCAACCAACACCAACTGAAAAATAATCTATAAACAACGGTAATCTCAACAGAACGCAACATTGGGGTTAAATACCCCGGGGCCACGCATCCTGGGAAGCTCCTAGTGCCCCTTGCACAGCAAAGTTAATTATCACTAGTTAAATGTTAAAGGGAGGGGAAATAAGGAACGAGCAAGTTGGGGTTTGCTCGTGTGTTGGGAGGAAGTTCTACATTCAAGTTGATAGTTACCAAGTCAAGGGAAGTTTGTTGTCTTCCACATGCACCAGCCGTAAGCAGCATGTCTCACGCCCGACCCTGCCTCGAACCATCTCACAGAAGTTCTTGCCTCAAAGACCTTGCCCTCCATCACAACACAATTTAGACCTCGTAAACAAGAGGTCCTCCACAAACCCAGCGAAAAAACAAAAATGATACAAAAAAATTCAATTTAGCCACATGGAACATAAAAGGCGGCAATCAACCAGCCAAAGTGAGGAAAATAACGCAATACCTGCGGCACCACAAAATTGATGTAGCCCTCATCCAAGAAACACACTTGCGCCCACTTCAGAAAACCACTGGGCCAAGGACTGGAGCTGCCACAGATATTTCGCCGCCTCCTCTACATATGCCAAGGGCGTAGCGATCCTAATTAGCAAAACACCACACTTCCGGCTCATATCAACTCAAAAAGATACTAAAGGGAGATCCATACTAGTACACGGAATAATCAACGGAGAAGAAGTGCTTCTAATAAATTCATACGGCCCTAATGTTGACGGCCCCAACAATTTTGACTGTGTGACGACACACCTAGAAACAGGACGGCAGTCCACAATCATCTGGGGAGGGGACCTCAATACCCCTCTTGACCCTTCCAAGGAGAAATCACAACAATACGCTTCCCTGCTCCAAAGCTAGCCAGCAAATCAAAGAAATATGCAAAGCGTACGACCTCACAGACATATGGAGACGCAAACATCCAGATACTCGAGAATACACCTACTTTTCATGGGTCCACAAAATGAGTTTGAGACTTGACTACCTCCTTGTCTCAGCTGAACTCCGCTTACGGTGGAGAGAATGCGTAATCCTTCCCAGATCCCCATCTGACCATTCAGCAGTGACCCCGGAATGCATCTCATCCCAGGTAACCAATGACAGACCACATTGGAGATTCAAACCCCCTGCTCTCCAGGATCAAGTCTTCGCTGACGAACTCCTGAAAGAAATAACATCCTTCATTGAGACTAATCAAGGGTCGGTGTCCTCAGCGGGGACACTCTGGGACATCCTAAAGTACTTCGGCAGGTGAAGCTCCTTAACAAAAGAAAATGGGATTCTTAAGCTACTACGGAGAGAACTAGATACAAGCGAATTACGCCTCAAAGAACTTGAATGCTCACTTACACCCGCTGATAACCCGCAGTTACTCGCAAAGCTTAAAGATTAACTAGAAACACTCAGAGCCACAGCCGAGAGAGAAACGAAATTCCTGGCAAATCATAAGACCTGTCAATACGGCGAGGGACAAAAACCCGGAGCACTATTAGCTAGGCTCATAGCTACAGACAGAAAGCCTATAATGGTTGAGTCGATCATAGACAACACCGTCAAACCCGTCTACACGGCCAAAGACATTGTTGAGTCATTCTGCCAGTACTACCAAAAGCTGTACAACTCACATTACACCGCCGACGCTACAGCACTACCGCAATACTTAGACACACTTGAACTATATTGGGTGGATGCCCGAACTTAGAGAACCACTCAACACACCCATCACCACAGAGGAGATCCTTGAGGCGATCAAGGAACTACCAAACACGAAAGCACCAGGCCCAGACGGGCTGACGGGCGAATTCTACAAACACTTTGCAGACCTCCTCGCTCCAATACTCCTACAAGTGTACGATGAAGCCCTGGTCAATGAACGACTACCACTCACACTCTAACATGGCCACCATAATCCTGCTCCATAAACCCGACAAACCCAAAGACGATTGCGCATCGTACAGACCGATGTCGCTAATAAATCTGGATAATAAAATATTGGCAAAAATACTAACCAAAAGACTACCCCCCTCCCCCCCCCGATGCCTGCCCTAGTCTTGGCAGATCAGGCAAGATTCATCCCAGGAAGGAACACATCCTTCGGCATAAGAAGAATGTTCGGTGTGATAGAAGCCCTCGACCCGGCTTGTCAAGCGGCATCGGTACTACTAGATGCTGAAAAAGCATTTGACTCAGTCGAATGGCCCTTCCTATACGCAATCCTTGAATGCATGGGCCTGGGCAAACGCTTCATACAACTAATCTCCATTTTGTACAAACCGCCCACGTCCAACATTATCCTTGGGACCACTTGCTCCTCGAAGATACACCTGCAGAGAGGAACACAAGGATGCCCATTGTCCGCGCTATTGTTCACCCTAGTGATGGAACTTTTCTTCAGACCTTAGACTACACCATCTTCACTGAGGCTTGGCTTTAGGCCCCCACAGCATGATCATATCACTGTATGCCGACGACATTGCACTTTTCCTCCGAGACCGCCGCGAAACTTAAACCCAGTGATGCGGGCAGTTTTGAAATTCAGGCACTTCTCAGGTCTAAAGGTCAACAACTCCAAATCAATAATTTTTCCCTTAACAGAGTCAACCAAGGAATTTGTAGACGACTACGGCTTTCGGGGGCAACACACACAAATCAGGTAGCTGGGTATCTTCATGTCAACATCCAGCGAAGACATTCTTCGTGACAACCACGAAAGAGTCGTTGACACCACTCAAAACAAAATCATCAGATGGAGATCACTCCCGCTCACACTCTGGGGCAGAGTCTCGCTCGTCAAGATGGTCATTTTACCCAAACCGTTATACCTCTTTTTTTATTATTGTAAAACTTCAACTTGATATTTCATATCATGTTTTTGTTACATTTTCCAAAAGAAAGAAAATTTAGATACATTTTCCTTTTTCTTTTCTTCCATCTTTTCATCTTTTTCATCTCCTCCCTGGGTAGCCTTAGTCAAATTTAACAATAGATGTTATACTATAGGGTAGCACAGTTACCGGAAAGGGCAACCACCATGAAGGCAGATCTTTCAGATACTAGCGGCCTTCAGTTTGGTACTGACTTTAGGGCTTCATCAAAGAAGTTGATGAGGTTGCAGGAAAGCTTGATGTTGTGACCTGCTGTGGCGTGGTCCCACCAATCGTCAGGCTCCTGGGATTGTGTTTTGAATTCATTTAGATGCACCTCACGGAGATCTGTCAGCATTGGGCACAATATAGCTAGGTGCTTTAGGGATTCGACTTCTGTAGTTTTGCAAAATCGGCAGTAATTATTTGCTGTTTCTTTATTCTTTTGCCTCCAGAGCATTTCATTAGTATTTAGAGCGTTCAGTCGCAGCCTTAGAAATTGTGCCCTATGATGGCGAGACGGACAGTTTGTGAGATATTTTGGTTGACAGTTCAATTTGACTTGACTTCTGGAAGTGGGCAGGGTTGATTTGAGGGCTAGGCGGGTATTGTAGGTTGTGATCCAATCCCATTTTGCTAGCTTCTTCTTGGCGTGTTGTGGGCGCTTGACTAGCTCTTCCTCCGATATGCCTGCATCAGCCATAATAGAATTTAGTTTGAGCTTCCATGTATGAATAAGGACATTGTCGATGGATTCTTGCCCCGGCCTGAAGATGTTGTATGCCGGGATGGTAGAGCCGAGTAGTATTTTGCACAAGGTAGATAGAGATTTCCAGACAATTGTCATATACATAGAGTTCAAAGCTAGCTCATATCTCAAAGCTGACAGAGATATAATTCGGAAGGCTCAGAACACGTCTCCAAAACTTTCCCTCCAATTGGCACCATAGGTTGTGATTGATATTCAACGCTGCTTCGCCACCAAAAGTGATAGTTGGAATTACTTTTTGAAGATGGAACATTACTACAGGAGTGACAGAAAATTTCCCGTAGTCAATGTTTATTTTGGCAGCTTGGAGACTCAGGATCTTTATTTTGTCCATCAGATCACTGGCCCATGCAGCTTCGTAGACCGAGTCGTTGACCATTACTCCAAGGTAGCGGATAGACTTGACAACATTTAGCACTTTTTTTTCTATGTGCCATTGGAAAGACCTGTCTTTTTTTGACCTACCTTGACCGATGCACATGATTTTTGTTTTCTCTGCATTTAAATAGAGCTCGTTGAAGGTTAGAAACTCATGCAGGCGAAAAAGAAGATGTTGAAGGCCAATTTGAGTTTGATCAACCAACACTATGTCATCAGCATAAACCAGGTGATTAATGAAGGTTCCATTTAGCTTGGGGGGAAAACAATGGACAGACTTTAGCCACTCCGGTAAATCAGCTATAAAGAGTTTAAAAAGGTCTGCTGCGAGGGGGCAACCTTGTTGGACGCCTTTAAATGTTCTTATTGGATCTGTGAGGTCGCCTTGTGAATTGACTCTGATTTGAATGGACGTGTTGGAGTGCAGGGCGATGATGGGCTCTAGCAGATGCTCTGGACAATGTCACAAGCGTAGTTTTACCCATAGTTTGGTCCTATTTATGGCATCAAAGGCTTGTCGAAGATCGACAAACGCCAGGAAGATTCTTTTTTTCGCCTCCATCGCTGACAACTTTAAGAATGATAATATTGTCAGATTCACGTCAGTCCCCACGTTTTTCGTGAACCCTGTTTGGCGACAGTCAAGTGTTCCTGCTGAAATTGCCCAGTTCACCAGCTGTTGGCGCAAAAAAGAGCCGAATACTTTCCCAATAGTATCTAGGAGGGCGATCGGGCGATAGTAGGATCGGCTCGACATCCCTTCTTGTATATCGGAACTACAATTGCCCTGCACCAGGAGGAAGGCAGTTTCCTGCTGTTTGTAATCTGAGAGAACAACTCGTGGATGAATTTCGCCCAGTGTACGCTGTGTTTTTTGAGCATGAGATTTGATATTTGGTCCGGGCCAGCAGCTCTTGAATTTTTCAGCTTAGAGATTGCATGTTCAATCTCTTTGCAAGAAGGTGTGATGTCCCAAATAGAAAGTGTCACGTCAGGCTGCGAGGGATCTTCAGACTCCGGTTTTTCGTACATTAGGGTGAAGTATTCGCGCCATTTGTCGCTGGTGATTTCATTAGATATTGCTGGGGATGATTTGGAGCGGCCCTTATTCAGGATGGCCCAGATTTCACGGGTATTTTTCTGTACGAGAAGTTTTAACATCATTTCTGCTCGACCTTGATCGATGATGGTTGAGTGTGATCTCAGCCAATTTCGATAATCTTGTCGTCGGTTCTTGATCTTCATTGCCTTACAACGTAGGTCGCACGGCTCTCTTAATTTGCCTGAGATCTTTCCTTAATAGTTTTTTTGCCAATGCAATTTCAGAACTATATAGATGTTTCGGCAATGATCCGAACGTTCTTGAGTTGGAAATGATTTGAGTGTGGTCCATCAGCAGATGTGTATATTCTACTGTCTCGATTTCGTTTACGCTGTGGCTTAGATTGACAATACCTCTTTACAAACATTCCCCTGATACTAAAGCAAAGGTTCCTACAACGAATCAAGAGCATGATCCTAGATTTTATCTGGGCAGGAAAAGTTGCAAGAGTGGCATACAACATACTAGCCCTCCCTGTGAGACAAGGTGGTCTGGCCCTACCTGACATGGAGCGTTACTACTGGGCTGCCCAGGCTCAATTTCTCAGCCACTGGTACAAAAAGAAAACATGGTCAGACCACACGTCCAAATTCAACGAGCCCTGGCAACCCCTCATTTACTGCGAGCCATTATCCTCGGAGAGTTCCCAGCACCTCAAACACCAATGAACATTGTATATGTAACATACTCCATCTGGAAAAAGATAGCGAAAAAGAAAAGAATCAAAATCAAATACTCCCCGCTCCTTCCAGTTAAACACATTCCGGGATTCCACGTCACCGGGGAAAGAGTCTTCCTACAATGGATAGAAAAACTGCAAACCCATACAATGAACGATATATTTCCAGAAGGAATTTTTCTTTCACCACAACAAGCTTATGCTATGGGAGGCAACAACGCGTTAGATGTCTTCATCTATTTCAGATCACGACACACGCTACAAGCCAGCATTCCCACGTTTCCGCGACAACCCCCAGTCTGGCCTCTACTGGACAACATGATACAAGCCCAATGAGAAGGTCGCCTAATAACCACCATCTACAGGTCCCTACTACCTGAACCCAACCCGCCCAACCCAGGTGCAAAAATAAGGTGGGAAAAAACGCTAGACACCACGATCACAGACAGAGACTGGAATTATATATTAAACCTCACCCAAAAAGTAGCAATCAACACGAAGTACAAACAAACACATTTCAACTATCTACATCAAATATGCCTCACACCGGCGAAACTTCACACACAGTGACACACAAATCTGCAACCGGTGCGGATGCCCAGAAGCAGACTTCCTTCACCTGGCGTGGATCTGCCCCACAGTGGCCACATTCTGGAAGGCAGTGCTAGAGAAAACATCTGCAATAATCGGCACCAAACTACTCCCCGACCCAAAATTGACAATGCTAGGTCTGACAAAGGACCTCCCAAGCACTACCCAGAAATTAACAGATCTTCTACTAATCCTGGCACAAAGACGAGTGGCCTCAATTGGGGTAGAGGCCCACCGCCGAGTCTTCATCGCTGGCTAAACGACATTACATACTGCCAAGACGTAGAGAACAGCTTTATAAAGACATTGCCGTTACATGCACGCCCTCCAGACATCTGGGGACCATACATAGCCTACTTGATATCAACCACTGATACTCACAAACTCTGTCCCAGGCTGGTAGCCAAGGGTCATCACCAAATCGAAACTCTAATGGACTAACAGTGAATCACATCTCGGTGAGAGCTAGGACGTCAAGGTCGAAGTGTTCAAGGAGGTGATAGATGTCCGAGGACTGTTTAACAGCAGAGCGAGAGTTAAGAGTAGCCAAGTGAAGCTGGTTGCCACCTTTGAAGATCTTCCGTGGAGGGCTACAGGAATGTGGTACGCCCGTCGATGGTGGCGAAGGGTCCAGAGGGGTGGCAGCAGAAGGGATGGGGTTGATGAGAGACGGAAGACATCTATCAAGCAGGAGGGGGTTGGGCTGAGAGCCCTGGACTATGATTGTGCCATTCTGGTACACATTAATGATGCCCCTCCCCATGGGAAGAGGAGTATGCCAAGAGTACTTCCCATCAGGTTCCACCATTAATGGGCGAAGAAGAGAAAGGGGAAAGGACAGACCATATGGGGAATCCATTCCCCAAAGGTCCAGAGAGAGGACGATCAAGAGGATGCCAGTGACAGTCTGCCTGGAAGAAGCGTTGACGTAGATGTCAGCGATGGGCAGGCCTGGATTGGAGACCAGGAGATCTTTCTTCAACTTTTTCCTTCCAGTCTTAGAGAGATAGGATAGGTGGCTGAGTAGTAGTTAAAGTAGATAGGGCAGATGAAGAGGGGGACGGAGAAACTGCACAATGCATGACAAACTCACCGGTGGCCTAGCAGCAAGACAAGACGCAGACAAATCGGGTACAAGAAAGGGAAGTCCAGGCCAGTGAAGAGAACCCCCAAGGCACAAACACATGGGTGGAGTGATGCGCAGCATCTTCTGATGGTAGGGTGAAAGAGTCGGAGGCAGCAGGGTCTTCGCGCTGCTCCTGCGACAGACGGAGGTAAGGATTCCATTTTAGTTAGTTTGATTCAGTTTCGCTGGGGACTTATTTGTTTCCGGCATGTCACAAAGGCCCTGATATTAGGCCTCAATAAGGACCTACTCAGATCGCCTGCGGATGCTTCTTCAGTTAGGGCACTCCCTGTGACAGCACTGCCCTTTCTCCCAAGCACTGGTTAGTCATGTCTCAATAAGGACCTCCCTGTGAAGCACTGGTTAGTCATGTCTCAATAAGGACCTACTCGGATAGGGCACTCCCTGTGACAGCACTGCCCTTTCTCCCAAGCACTGGTTAGTCATGTCTCAATAAGGACCTCCCTCTGACAGCACTGCCCTTTCTCCCAAGCACTGGTTAGTCATGTGCCAGTCTCTGCGTGGCTGCTCAGTGGAATCTAGGTGTTCGCTGCAGCCTGCACCCCTACACACCCCCACAGACCAGGGGCTCCCAGGCACTTCAGGATCATCCCCAATCCAGTGCTAGAGTCTCCCACACTGCCTCGCAACAAAGGGGTTTGGGCAATCCGCACTCCAACAATCTTCTCCAACCTTCGTGTTTGCCTGCTCACTCAGCGTTGCTGGGGGCGGGGTACTCTCGCCACTCCGGCCTCGTTCCCCACTCACCAGCCTAGCACCAACACCAGGGATCGCCGCTGCACATCCGCCGTCTGGCCAACCCACGGGACGGCCTGTATATGGCCGCCATGTCTCCCAAAGCGTGTCGCGGAGGACCCAGTCACAAGCCATGGTTACCTCTATAAGGCGAGGCAAAGGCTTTGGTTTTTAGTCCCGGAACGATTTTTTAGGCGAGATAGCAGAAAACCATTTAATGAAGTTCAGTCGTTTGCTGAAGCCCGATTTTTGGGAATCCACGCGTGCCCATATTTGTAGTTGTTTCAAAAGAAACACCAAAAAGATGTTACTGGAAAACATCGAGTAGAGCTATTGGGCGATAGTCGTTCGAAACATCCCCGTCACCCTTTTTAAATGCAGGCACAAGGTGAGAGGTCTTCCAGGAGGGCGGGGTGGGCCGTTTCACTACAAAGCGTTAGAATAAAGTGAAATACAAGACCACACTCCTGCATCCCCTTCAGGGGAAGGTCTCACCTGCAACCTTTGCCCTGCGTAAACCACATGCTGACCGGTAAGATGCTACCGGCAGGTAAAAGAAGAGCGGGGTACGGCTACTCCCCGCACCCCGTAACCGTCCTGCGTGAAAGCGGAGATCGGAGACCTCAGACCCAAACTGCGTCCCGCACATGAGGCGCACCCCCCCTGATGCGCGCCATCAGTGGGATTTCTGTTCTCTGCCCGACGAGATAATGATCACTGCTCCAAAGCAGACACAGTGGGCTCTGTGAATGGATGCAAAATCATGAGATGTTCACACGAGCTCACAATGTCACCCGCCAGGCTGGACCCAGGCTTCGCCAGCCCTGCATGCATGCTCCCACCGCCCGCCCGCCCGTTAGGCTCATGCGCCCCAACACTGTGGCGTCTCATCTTCTGGGCGTTGTGGGAGCTCTCCAAAGGGAGGAGCAACCGGAAGCACCCGTGTGCAGATACCCGATGGGTAGAAATGCCCAGCCGGATAAAAGGAAGGTGTGGACATCGCGGCTGCTCATGCCCGTGAGGTGCGGGGCAGTTGCGTCTTCTGGGGGTCCCTGAATTACCTTATAAAGAAGAGAATGGCAGTGCTATGGGGGCTTGTGCACCCCACCTGCTCGTTAGAGCTACATACCGAGTAATGGCTGTATGAGGCTGCTGGACACACTGCATGTGATGCTTTATTGAGAATTTAGTGACTCGCAGCTCTCTGGCACCAGAATTCCACCACGGGCTCCATCACAGGCCATTAATATGCACGGGTTCATGTCCTGCTCGGGTGCTGCGGTGATGGCCGCGTTGGCTTGGAGTGCAGCAGTATGCAGAGTTACTGGCACAGTGGAGTCGCCTGCTCAAGGCAAGGGAGCTGAACCTAGGGTGAAGCACACGCGGTTAAAGGGCGACAAGGCGGCGTCTGTCGGCTCTGCTCCCAAAGGCGAGCTTTCGAGCGAGCGAGCTGGTGGCCTTTCACCCAGCTGACAGTCAGGGATGAAGGGATTAGCTCCTGGGAGAAGCTCCTCGATCCGTCAGCACCGATTAAGAGGCGTGCTCAGAATAATCCCCAGAGCGACCAAAGGCCTCGCTGTTACAATGGATACGTTTCGCAGCCAATGTTCAGGCAAGCAATGCGCTAGGACAGGTTCAGAGGAAGGCTTCCAAGCGCTGAGGTCAGGAGGTTGTGGGCAAGCTGCTTAGTCACTTAATGACAGAGTTCAAGGCCTCACGCCCTGCCAGTCCATTCCAGGCCTCAGACATCCCCATTGTTTGTCCATTGCCAGCAGCGCCCTTCTATCTGCCCCACCATTCTCAGCAGCATGCTGGGTTATTGTTTTTGTATTGCGTGTAGGAGTGAGTGAGTGAGTGAGCGAGCACTGCAGGATTGCTGTGTTGTGCTGATGCATACATAGTGGGACTAACCCCTACTATGGCCACTACCCAGTAATGAATAATATCTCATATTTTATCCACACAGATGAGACAGAGACCTACTGAAATTTGAAAACATTACATTTTAGTGGAAACACATGGTTGCTTTCTTAGAGTCATCCTATGGGGCGGTCCCAGCCCTGCTCAGGCCATAAGACTGCCTGGCCCAAAAACCTCATCCTTTCCCAGCTGGCTCTGCCAATCCTGTATAACATAGTCCAATTTGCAAACCGGTGAGCCTTTCTCACTTCCACTTCTGCTCTTGCGAGAATGGCCCGTCCTGGTATCCGACTGCCAGTTCAGTCACTCTCATTTAGTCAATGGAATGGTGCAGCCTGGGCCGGAAGAGAGACCTAGCCCTCTCAGCCCAGGCTATTCATGCGACCCTTACCCCCAAGACCAGGGCGTTTCCGGCAGCACCATAGGGGGGGGCATGCATTGCCACCCCCTCGGTGAGGGGAGGCGAGTCCACGGAGGGGGCGGCCCGCTATGCTAGCTGCCCCTCTATTGCCCCATGCGTAGGCTGGTGGACCTGCTGAGTGGAAGGAACCAGGATGAGCGAACAGGTAGGTTTCTCTGCGAGTTTTGAGGACCACCAAGGTAGCTGTATGCAGAAGGGAGACCCAGTTGCCAATACTTTGCCCGGTTTGCCATTAACCAGATCTTTTCTCAAAAGCAAGGATGTTTGAGGGCAGGGCTGGCCGTTGGAATTAATAATAATTGTGGGGCCAAGTGCACCAAATTGAGGGGGCCCTAAACTTGCATACGACTTCACAGGAAGTGCCATCACCGGAAGTGCCATCACTGCAGTCTGAACGTGGAAAGATGAAACTTGAGGTGATTGGAACCCGTAGCCAGCAGTTTAAACATAGTTCCCGGCAGTAGGCCCATTAACCCAATGGCTCTCATTGCTGCATGCATATTGATTTATGGCACACGGATTATAAAGGCTCTTTGTCTACATGCCCCTTTACCCCAACACAGACCATTGCTTTTTTTATGGAAGACTATATGCTATTCAAGATTCTATAACATTAGCATACCGGAGCATAGCAAAAAGTGTCAACGCATTCTCTGTTGGGCAGTACTTTGGATGGCCCCTGTCACTTTGGTGACTGGCAGCAAAAAGATGGCTCTGCTGAGGCCAGTCCTCTACACTGTAAGGGATTACCTTATTTGCCGAGGATCACACACTGTGGTTAAACAGTGAAGCTGGGATTTTAACCACCTGAACACATAGCTTCCAAGCTCAACTTGGCCCAAATATTTAAAGTTTAGATTTCAAGGCCTACAATAATGTCTTGCAGAGCAGAGCTTTCCAGTTTCCCATGGCTATGCATGAGCATGGCAGTCCTCGTTTTCCCCAGAATTCTGGGACTAGGATTTCCTAAATTTTAAACCGCAGAGAAAAAATTACAGGTACCAGAATCCAAATTGAAAAAAACAGGAACTTTATGGCCTTCTCACACGTGGTCCTGAGAAACTTTAGAGCTCAGATAGTTTACTCATAAAATAGACGTATCTGACAGCAGCATTACAATAAGTTAATCCTTGGAGACATGTTAAAGCAAAAGAATGTGGTTGCTTTATTTTCCACATCCTGAATGGAAAACTAAAAGGCCCACAATGCAAAATATTACAAGCCTGAAAAAACCACTACTTGGATAAAGGTTACTTGTGTCACAAACTTCCAGCAGATGCTAAGAGCATTTGCCCATTCAAGTAAAGCAACCTGTTTATTTATTTGTACATTTCATTACATCACGGCAAACATTTAAAAGGGGAGCTTTATTTTAAGTGAAGGCCTTCTCGTGTGAAAAAAGGGTGTGCAAGATAAGAGGAAGGGTCAATAAAAAAGCCACAGGCAGCCCAGTCCAGGACGCTGCGTGTGGCCTTGAACTGTGTGGGAATATGTTCATGCGTGTCTCGAGGGCGGGTGTGCAGTTTGCCCGCAAGGCAATATGTGAGTTTAGGAGGAAAGGTAACGACGTGGATTTAAGTTATTTGAATATCATGTGAATAGAATGTCTTTTTGGTATAGCTCACAGTTGTCTTGCCCGGTCCGTCACGTTGCCGAGCTGCCCGCCGCTGCTGCTCGTTTCTGTGCCGCCCGCGATAGATTCAGGGTTTAACTCCCTCGCGGGTTGGGAATGTGTGCGCCTGCTGCGTGTAGGGACAGGTACTGCAACTGCAGCCGCATGGCGCATGCCGCGTGGGCTGTGGCCTTCGCTTTAATATTGCCAAACTAAAATGAAATAAATACATATGTCCTGCCGCATACTAAGGTTGCACAATACGGAAGGCTCAGGTCAAGTAAAAAATGAACTATGTTCTACTACAGGCCAAGCATCTACATCATAGGGAAGGGCAGCTCGCTGCAGGTTTGTTTGTCCTACGAGTACAGGGAGGAGTAAAAAGCAAGTGGTAAGAAGTTTATTTTGAGAAAGATCATCTGGGCGACAGCAGTGACAGCCTCGTGGGGCAAGGAGGTGGTACTGGTAGACAAAAGTGGGTTTAGGCAGGGGGCGGAGAGCAAAGGGGAAAAATGGAATTGTTTCAAAAGGGTTTTTGTACAGTATAGGGCCATCAGGCTTGTTTTGAATATCTATGTCAGTAGGTTTCGAGATACTATCATGTCCAGCCAAGGTTCGCCAAGCAGGTTTGACAGCGGCGAGAGCACCTCCAGCAGCGGACGGGGCCAGGAGAGCAGAGAAGCTGTGGTGCTGAGAGCTCTATTCCGAGAGAAGGTGCGCAGCATGGGGACTGGCTGGGTCCAAAGGCTGCTAGAGCAGACGGAGGAGGTGCACGTCCGGGATACTCCTCCATCCCCATGCAGAAATGGCCACCCACCAGGGCCGCAAACCGTGAGGTGACATCAGAAGTGGCAGTGGTCAACAAGGGTGCAGAATTAGGTAGGGGTGACATGCACGTTTATGGAGCGAATGTTGAGAATATAGAGGAATGGCCAGCAAGAGCAGTCTGAAAGGAGGGCACCGGCCAAGCCCTAGATGTTTGGGAAAGACCTGCGGAGCCTGCCTGGAAAAGGGGTGGGGAGGAGTGGGGGGGGGGGGAACAGAACCGTCACAGCCGACAGTCTGGGTAGAGTAGAACACCATGCCACAGCAGGGACAGGGGCACAAGAAGGGGCAGTGCCACTTGCAAATATGTAGTGGAGGTGGAGTGGCTACAGACCCCCAGGCCCACCATCTTCCTTTGAAGACATCTCCTCTCTATTAGCTTATAATATGAAACCACAATCCAAAGCTATCATTTTAGGCAATTTCAACCTTGGCCTGAACGATCCATCCGACACATACGCAGGCTCCCTCGCCGACTTAATGAAAGCGCTTCTCCCATCACATCAGTACACCCACACATGAAAAAGGTCGGATCTTAGATTGGATTGCCGATATCAATTGTGACACGAATATCATATCTAACACCCCATCACCTTGGTCTGACCACAATACCATAATATTCTCCACCACCATAACCACCAAACATACCAAGCATCCCCTCAACTACATTCGCCTCTGCCTAGAATCTCAAAAAAAATCAGTCGCGACAACATGCTTCCTCTCCTAGTACCACTAACAAATGTCACATATCCAGATGATGACCTATCCCCACTAGTCAAGCTATACAACAAAATCATGCTAACGGCCATGGACACAATTTATCCTCAAATCTAAGAAAGTGAAGCCCAAAGCTCATAATCAACACTTAGTTCACCTCTGAACTACAAATGCTGCGTGCAACAGATACGGCGAATGCAACTGGCGGAAATCGCCAACACCCTCAAACAAAGTCATCTTCAAATCTCTTGCCAAAAACTACAAGGAAGCAATCACCAAAGCCAAAAGTAATCTTTACAACACTAGAATCCTGAACGCCCAATCACGCCAGAGAGAACTATTCGCCATCCTCCGTGAGCTCAAGTCACCTTCCCCAACACCTGACCACACCACCAAAGATCAGCTATGGTGCACTAATGTCCAAAAAGCACTAGCAGACACAATTTCCCCTTTACAAAATAAAATTGTAACCAAAAGATCCATACTGAACCTTGATGAAGACCACCAACCCACACCCGCAACCCAAGAACCACATCTGCTCAATACATTTGCATGTAGACCAGTAACTACAACAGAAACCATTAAAATCATTAAAGGACTCAAACCCTCTAGATGCAAAAGGCGACACCTGTCCTGCCACATTAATAAAGGACTGTGCTCAGGAACTAGCTCCTCTCATCACGGCCATCATCAATAGCTAATTCACCTCCGGCTCCATTTCAGACAACTTAAAAGAAGTTTGGGTTTTACCCTTGTTAAAAAAAAAACTACATTAGACCCTAATATCCCAACTAATTTTCTATCACAACAGTACCATTCCTTCTAAAAATCCTAGACCTCTCGGCTGTCTTTGACCTGGCCAACCACGAAATCTTATGCAGCCACCACGAAACCGCAATCCGGTTCTCACCAGAAGCTATCAAATGGATCGAATCCTTTCTCTCCAATCGTACAATGAGAGTCTTCTCAACCACAGCAGCAGCCTCCCCCATCCCAGTAACTTGTGGCGTTCCACAAGGATCATGCGTATCACCAACATTGGTTAATGCATTTACAAAGCTCCTCTTCGACAAACTAGACGACATGGGCATCAAGTAGACCAATTACGCGGACGATACACAAATACCAATCTTAATAACAGGATGTCATGACACCGACACCCACAACCTGAATAAAAGCCTTGATGGCCCAAAATGAATTATGCCTTAACGATGACAAAACGGAGCTTATCCTAATAGGAAATAAATCCCAACTTGAAAACCTGCCGAAACAGTATGAATCCTTTAATATCGAAGGAAACAAGTTTCTGGTCGCCAAAGAAATAAAAACACTGGGGGTCTACATGGATTCATCTCTCTCCCTCACCAGATAGGTCAACGCTCTTGTCTCGTCTGCAGCCTACACTTCCAAAATTATCAGATGCAGCAGACCTTCTCTCTACTGACAATAGGGTCACACTAGCAAGAACCTTGGTTCTCTCTAGGATAGAGTATTGTAACTCACTATTCGCAGGCACAAGCTGTCAGAAGGACACCTAGAAGCCTATGGAAACAGTGGAAGATGCATCATCCTCGACATGTTCAGTGGAATCCAAGATGGCGCCTGCTCAACAACATTAACACCAACTAGTATTGCAGGTATAGTCTTCCATTCAAGATGGAGGACACTCGGATTCAACCCATGGATTCGTACTTAATCACCGGAGATCAGACAGTTAACTGCGTTGCTACTCTGTTCCTACATTTAGCATTTCTCTCTATTCTCCCTTTATTGCATTATTCCACTCGATCATTCTGATTCTTCCCCTTGTACGTTTGTCGGTTCCCGACTAAGTTTCTTGTTGCCTCCCTTTCTGACACTTTCCCGTGTTCGACTTATCCCCTCAAGCTTTTGCTTTCTGCCGTTTATCAGGCTTGCCTTCTTCCTCCTTTCTGCCGTTCTCGGCTTTCCTTCCCTTTCGACTTTCCTTCTGTATGCTACATCCGTGGCGCTCCTTTCCTCTCGGAGACTCGCAAGCCTGCACCGCTCTCGGCTTTAATTGCTTTCCGGCACCCTGCCTACCTGCGCCGCTCTCGGCTCTCATTGTTTTCCAGCGCACTGCCTCCTGTACCACTCTCAGCTCTCTGTGCTTTCCGGCGCTCTGCCTGCTTACCTTTCCTTTTTTCTTTTCCAATTACGCTACTTACATATCTGTAGTTTCTTCCTTCCTCTTCCTTCTCTGCGTTTTCCGCATTTGGAGTTTATCTGCTGTTGGCTTCAGTCGTGGAGGAGTCTCCCTCCAGATACGATCCTACATTGCATTGGAGACCAATTCCCTGTCGGGGATTCCACCGATTGATACTTCGCTCCGTTGCTCCACTCCGACATTGGACCACCTCTTCATTGGACTACCACAACATAAACAGATTCTGGGTTTTCTTCCCCACGAGGGCTTCCCAGGGGGTGGCCAGTTTTCTGGCCTCTGGACATCTGGGGGGATGCTCCTTACCTCTTCAGAACTGAACTGTTAAACTTGAAGACTCGTGAGTACCATCTTATTGTGAAGGCAAGTTTGCAAGACTAGCATGAGTAACATCAAAAAACTTAAAAGTTGTGCAAAATAACGCGATTAGAGCAGCTTTGAACATACCCAAGAATGAGCACATCTCTTCTACCAGAGGACTCATACACTGGCTACCCGTCCATAACGGATCAAATTCAAAATTCTCACCCTTACCCACAAGTGCCTGGCCAACAATGCTCCGACACATCTCAGCACCCAAATCACCAGAACACAATCCAACAGACTCACTCGCTCCTCCTATTCCAACCGTATCACCATCCCAAGATATAAGAGCAAAAGCAGGAGGGTCCAGCTTCCCGGTAGTTGCAGCTATACTATGGAATTCACTTCCACCATAATTGAGAAACGACCCATCTCTATGATCATTCCGGAAAAAAACTAGACTATTCAGACTAGACTTACAACAATGACATACCTGCGACAAACGACTAGCAACACACTGACTATGCCCTCTTCAAGGACATCTGCTAAAATCAAATTGTCATTACTAGCCGGCCTGTCTGCCTGTACTTGTCATATGAATGTAAATCCAAATTGAAACATGTAGCTTATGAATGTAATCGCTTATGAATGTATTCACATTCTGTAATATGCACCAAGCAACATTTATGATATACTAACACTGCACTGTAACCATATTTTTAAGTTCTAGTGCCTTGATGCCTCCAGGCTAAGTGCACTGTACAAATGCCAAATAAATAAATATGCAAGGTGAGTCTCGGGTGTGGGTCCCCCCACAGCAACAACATGGGAAAGGGTGGAGAAAGGGACAGAGTAAGGGTCTGGATAACCACCAGCCTTAGGGGGGCGCAGTGGGAGGAGGTCCTTTGGTGACCATTGCGCCATTATTTGCTCTGAGATCATCGTTAGCTTGGTCCATCCCAATGCAGGTAAAGGAGCGCATTTGGGCACAGGAGTACTTTCATCTGTTTTCACTATTGTCACTGGAGACAACAGATCCACACATTACAGTAACAAAGGAGGTTAGTTGGGGAATCTGCATTTGTGTGCTAAGAGAGACCCACCCCCATATACGTGAATGGAGCGGTCGGCCCATTACCTTTGTCCCATTAACTTCTACAGAACTCTCTATCTGAGCTTGGGGTACTTAACTGCCCCTGGACATTTTTCCAGTATTCACAAGGGTCTCAGGGAGTTCTAGCCCAAGAAGTGGATTTTTATAATTATCATAGACGTCAAACATTCTTTGCACCCTAATATTTTTTCCTGTAAATGATTGCTGCACCAGTACACAATTTATTCTAGGCCTAAAACGCAGTAGGTAATGAATCAAGCAAGTGATAATATTACACAACACTCAATTATAAACATAGACCATCACCATAGGTTCTTATGAATGCATTCAACAAAAGAAGGTAAGTGATGCAGTAGAATGCAACCAAGTCACAAGGAATGTGCCCTAACTTCAGAAGTCCAATTCCTATCAAAAGTGGGGTCTAGTACCCACAGGACACACAAAGCATCTCCTCAGAAATGGTCTTAAGTAGGTAAGGTTCTTGTGCTCAGCAATGTTCCAGAGACGATGAGCAAAAAAAGATACTGGTATGTAAAATTGTTTCTAACTTTCAGCTACAGCTGCTTGTAGACGCAATGATCAAAAAATGATGAAATGGAATTACCAAAGTTAATTCTAAAGGAGAATACATGCTATGCATTTACTCACTCAACCCACCACCCGCTGACTGATTTTGCCAGATGACTAGGTGAGTCAGCTGGGGGGTGGGGTCGCTGGATGTAGGTTTCCACTGTTGGTTCCAGTGAGAGGTACCTAGAAGCTGTAGGTGTAACTATTCATCCAGTCAGTACCAGGAGCAGACTGCAACCCTTGGCGATGAAGAAATGCAGAAAGCACTAATGCAGACCTCTTCAGGACACTTCAGACAGGGAAGGGGAGTTCCAGCAATGGCCATCGCACACAGGCGACGGCAGGCGGTTGAATAATACCTTCCAGAGCAAGATCCTGTGATGCTGGGAAGATGAGATTCATCACGAAGGAGGACTTGCACCACAAGCTGGCGACTACCCAAGTTCCGGCGAAATATGCAGAATGGCAATGGTTATAGCGAGGTTGGTCAGTCCACCAGGTGGTCTAGGGACACTTACGAAAGCTCAGGATGGCTGGAACCTTGAGAAAGTATCAAGACTGGTTGATCCCACCAGTCCAAGGGTTGAAGCACTGCTCAGGGCTTTTGCAGATAAGCTAATCCAGCAGGGCTTCACCGGGCCAAACGCATGAAGGGATGCTGGGCCTCTTCAGGAGACGTCCACGGATCTTCTGATGGCTGCTCTTCTACACGGGTTACTTGGCTCCAACGCTGATCAGAAGAAATGGCTGCAGGAGTCCTCTTACCCAAGATTCTGCCTGGAAGCAAGTCCAAGCCCACCAACGGCAAAGATATGCACATTCAATCAGGTAGCCATGGTGGGTTTCAGTCTTGCCACACACCTACACTTTCAGGCACCATAGATGTTGAATTGAACCTGACAGTTCCACCCCCTTCCTGGGCCCCTTACATACAAAGGCATCAGTAGCCCATGACAACAGCAGCTTTTCTGGGCCTGTGCATGTCCTTGTATGGGATTTCCTGACCAGGCAAGGCTGGAAGGCGGCCAAACAATATGGCCAAAGAACAAGCGAAAATCTTGTGGCATGGCCATTTCATGAAACTAGCCACTTTCAGTAGCCATACGCGGTAAATAAGAATGTGCACACTAAAAATAACATAAAAAAGGGTAAAATATGTTTGCTACCACCAGCTTGTCTTTAGGCACATATAAAAGTAACCAAAAATCCCACCCGTAAAATACTAGGGCGATACAAATGTATCCCTACTGCACTGTATTGTAAAATGCTGTGTGAACTGTTACCAAAAAGGTAAAAGGACAAAAAGGAAACAGTTTCTGAGTACTAATAGTCTGAAGGGCTGATCAGTTTCCCAATAACAAAATGAGCAAAAGGCCAGAGGAGTGAAGCTGAAGGTTTCACTTCTCTGTAAAAAGTCAGGGTTGAAAAACAAAAGTAAAACGATTGGGAGTCCACAGAACTACTGCGGGAAAGTTGTCAAGAGAAATCTTTCCTAAAACTGAGCACTTGATAAATAGATCAAATTATACGGGTTGTCTAAAAATGCTAAAAACAGTATAGCTCATAAGAAGCCAGAGAGCACGCACCACGTTCGCAAAAGCCCACACCAACAGTGAACTATGAACTTTGGGTGAATAACAGCAACTATAATGTCTGGAATAGTAACAGACAATTGCTTCTCAATGGCAGCTGTGACAAATCTAGGGTATTTGACCAGTCTTCCCAGATGGGAGCCTTGCCCTTTGAGGCTAGGGAGGGGAGCCCGCTCTGCGCAAGTGGGACCTCACTGGGAGAGAGTCCCTCTTTGGGGACAAAGACTCCCATTCCGCTGAGGAACTCCCCAAGTAATTCGCTGTGATGGCATATAGGGGGAAAATCGATATGCAGAACACAACCACCCTGGTAAGATTGGCTGAAGACTAAAAGTATGCCATTATCTTCAAAAGAAAGAATATTTTACTAAGAAAAAACCTCTGAGAAACCTGAAGGTGTCTCCCTAGCTAGTCCCTGGGGTTCTGTCATCTAGGTGGCCAGGACACAGCCATCGCTATCGGATCCAGTTCCGGGGGGGATGAACCAGTGAGGGAGGAACACCTGGATGGGTGGTCCTCAGGGAGTGGGTGTGGGACACTGACGGGTGAGATCCGGTATCCCTCTTCTTTCAATACCTTTTCTTTCAATACCTTTTCCCCCATCATACCACGTAGGACTTTCAAAACCATTGCCCCCGCCCAACTTTTCCGACATGAACACTTTCATACGAAACACCAGAGAACGGACTAACTCCAGAGTCGTTTACCCGACATCTCCCAATACAAAGTCAGGCAATTGATCAGAATCACACACACATGGCGGCTCTTTCCCTTCCCCACAGGGATAAAAGGTGGAGCCAGATAGCACAGTACGAGCACGGCAGACAGCACAAAGACGACTAAGCAGATGTGGCAGTTCAAACAAAGGAGAAAGCCAGCAGTAATCGAGAGGGTGACGAGGAGAGAAGTGACATTGCCCGTTTCGCCCCAGACCTACAGACCCTTCGAGGAAGAAAGGCTAAGACCACAAACAATAGCAAAAGTACCTTGCAGCAGATGTCAACAGTACACTGGGCAAGCCTATGCCAATAAGCAGGAGCGAGAGAAACTCCTGCGACCGTGATACCGGCCTTGACTCCAATGCAGAGGAAAGCAAACCGGTTCAACACAGCTGGGGAGTCGAGGGGAGAACCAATAAGAACCAGGCTGTGTTGATTGAGAATTGCAAAGTGCCAAATTTGAACCAAGTTCAATGAACTGTGAAAGAATGATAACAAGTGTTAAGGGCAGACCATCTGCAGAGGGAAATCGGCACCACGTGGGTGCTAACTCAAGAGACTCTGGTTGATCGCTGTGTGAGCGAGACTATGGGTACCAGAAGGCCGTAGGAGAGTTGCCGAAAGAGGTCAAAGTGGTCATACAGGAGGTCTAATAAAATCTCTGTACAATTGAAAGACTTTGATCTACAAATTGAATGAAAGTTAGGGAAGTGAATTCCACCACGAGAAAGCAAGGAAAGTGAATCCAGCCACACGAGAAAGCACGGGAAATTGATCCCATAATCATTTGTGAATGGGAAGTTGGTAAGAGTAAACCCAACCGAGGGGTGCTGATGAGAAGGGGGCAAGTCTAAAGTCCCAAAAAACAGTGTGTTGACAACACAGCAGAGGAATGTCCACGTTGAAGTGTTCAAAAAAGGACATGAAGATTGTTGAAGGAACTCTTTTGTTTGAACTTCATTTTGGAACCTGAGGCCCTCGAAAATGAGGGAACATAGCTATCTGGGATCTTGAAATCATTAAAGAACTTTCTAGGGATTTGCGCCCAGAAGAGGGGAATCCCGGGGTCAAAGTCATCACCCAAAGCCCATGGAAAGGAGGCTTTTGTTATTTGAATACGTCAGGTCCTCGAAGGCAAGAGACTTTCAAGGAAATGAGATTTGGTCCTCGACAGTCCAGAGAGCTGCCATTAGAACTGCCGTCTCGTGCTGGAAAAGCCTGAGACTGTACTGTGCTCCAAGATCCCACCTTACCCCATGCTCAAAACTTGGGTAAGGGAGACCCAGGCTACCACATCCTGACATATTATTTGAAAACACCTTTCTTTTCTTGAGAATTATCCCACACCCTTTTTGTATTAGTTGTAAGGTTGGGCAATCGTTTTTTTTAGTATAGGCCCTTTTATTTTGACACGACACCACGAGGACGGCCTTATTTTCATTTGATGGTCAACGCATGCTCCCATCTTAGATTTAGGTTTATTTTAGGCGTTTTTCCACCCCGCAACCATTGTTCAGTAAACACCAGGGAACTGTGATAACTTGTGTCTTTACTTTTGCCACTAGGAGTTCCTCACACCTGCAACTGTTACAACAAGGAAGTTGAAAATAAAGGCCAAGCAGAACAAGGAGAAACGAGAGAGGGGGAGGCCAGCTGTAAACACAACACCTGACGAAGCACGTGTTGCAAAGCCTGCAAAGTTCAGAACTGCTGACCACTAGAGATGCTGAATCACCAGCATATGCAGGGAGAGGGAAGCCGCGGGGAAGAGAACCCAGATCCGGTGATGGCATGATCACGGACCCTTCGTGGTGTGCAGGATGCCCAATCAACAGCATAACACCAACCAGCTGACAGTGCAGCAACCTGGCTGAGTACCAGAAGTGATATCAGCATGCGGAGCAGCACGAGAAAGACACGTTGCTGAGAACGAGCCAGCAAAGAAGTGGGAGGAAAGGAACGGTCCCGAGCGACTGCAGGCCCAGAGGGCCTGCAGGCACCGGAGACGTTCCCTTCCAAGGAAAGAGGTAACAGGGAGGACCAGGAGGCTTTATAATCCGAAAGGAACTCGTCCCAGTGAAATTAATGAAACTCAAAATATCAAATTGATTAACTTGAACTATAACAGTCTGAGAAAGCATCCCGAGTGGTCCTGAGAAAGAGGCAATTAAAACTGTAATAAAGTTACCATGAGAAGAGGGGATGAGACCCTGTTATGCAAGAAAGTCTGAGTATAGCCTATGCAAGAAAAAATACTACAAAGTGAAGACAAGAGAAGCGGTAAATCACCCAATCATCTTACAAAAATACAGAAGGCCAAATTATCTGGAGCCAAGAACAGACCAAAGTTCAAGAAAGGACTTATGGGGACAGTTCAGAAAACCAAATATATTGCGATAGAAAAAACGAGATTTGCTATGGAAGGTGACCAGAGACTATTTAAAGAATGGATATTGAGAGGAACTCTGAAAGTTAAAGAAGACTCTTACACCATCAGGAGATGGGAGTCATTCTCCTGACCTTAGTTTATTTTATTAGCGGTAGGGTCAGTTATGGCTAGAGTTTGGACAGCAGACTGTTATTTTTTATTTACATTTCTTGATGACCGACAAGCACCTTAGTTATTCATATAGGTTGGGAATACCCACTAGTGTTAGGGCAAGATAGGCCTTATTCCTATTATTTAATGATCAAATATTTAAAATGGCATCACAGTGTCCACGAGGAGTGAGGCAGAAAACTAGGAACAAGAAAGAGCAAGAGTGGTCATGTCAGGCAGATTCTGAGTCAAACAGCACATTTGTACGGCACAATCCCAAGTCCTGGTAGAGAACTAACCACTGGATCATACCCAGAGTGTGTTGCCTGCAGTAAATGCTGGGGTGGGGGGTGGGGGAGAATAGGAAGTAGTGCAGAGCCCCAACAGGAACCAAAATGGTGGAACCTTTTCCTCAGCTCCCCCCTCCCACCTGGCTACTCTTAACTCTGCGCTCTTCCCATGCCTGCCAACTTCAAAAGGGCTCCAGTGGTCAACACCCTGGCATGACAGTGGCTTTATGTCAGATCAGTGCACCATTCGATCACTGGTTCCGCAGGAGACCTCCTCGGGTGAAGTTCCTGTGCCCTGTAACAAAGTTGTTTGCCTTAGTCTGGAGGATAATGTGGCAACATTCAAGCCATTGTTCCACATGGCAGTAGTGGCGACAGTCAGACCAGACACCAACACACATCTGTCCTGGCAAAGATGGTTTCTGTTCCCAGAGCGCACACTAGTATGATACCCAATTAATGGTGATACTTGATTGCATGCTGTTCGTAGTCAGCATGGACATTTCCCACAACTAGTCACCAGATTAAGGCATAGAATTATTACATTTTTGAATCCGAGGCGCAGAAGATTAAAACGCCACCTCTGCCTGCAGAAATTGTGTGTTTCGGCATCTGTCAGGAATGCACATTTGACCTTAGAACCCACCCTGTGCCACTGCAGGGCTGGTACGGAGGGCACCTGTAGGCTCAATCGGCAAAGACATATGTGTGCACTATAATTTGGTGTGGTGCATTTATGAAAGGGCGAGTCTGATTAGCAGACCTCCCTTCTAGGACTTTCAGACACTTGAAGATGGCAATCTGCCACAAACTGATGCTGTTTAATGCTCTAACACTTCTGTGTGCAGTGGGGTGGGAGGTGGCAGGTGAACACCCACCTCCACCACTCTGGTTTGCCAAAAGCGTAAAGTAGCTCTTAATGATGAAGTTGGAGAGGAACGTGTGGGGCTATTTCAGACCAAACTATGTTCTCATTGGCTCATGACATAGGAAGGTCAACGGCTTGAGTGTCTCATAACATTCCATGCCGAATCTGGGGGGAATAATTCCTTAGAGCAAGTGGGGAATGCTTCCAAGGGTTGAAGCACTAATTTGTCCTAATCCAAACTAACCAATACTTTACCCCTTAAACCACTTTACTTTGAGTTTGCATTGGGAGGGGTGATGACCTTGAGTTTCTAGGGCACACAAGCAGGGCTCAAGTCATGCCAAAACCTGGTGGATGGAGTCCACCCACATTTTTCCGAGGGTGGACGCAGTCATGCTTGTGTGTTTTCAATTAATTAATTAAAACACGTTTCGAACCAGCTCGCGTGAATGAGAGACGCTTAACTTAGCCATGGGAGCACAACAATCCCTAATCAGTTACTGTAAAAACTCCTATTGACGCTTTGCTGTACACGATACGCTTTCTTGCACATTTTAAGATAAAGTATGCAGACCTATTCTATTTAGCAAGCAATGTTTTAAGAAAACATGTTACCATGGGGAATGTCCATTTGTCCTGTGCACTTCCTTGAGTTTGGAAAAACACGCCAAAAGTAAATATGCAAATGTTTTAATGTACGTAGACTGCCTGTGACGTCACGTCCCGCTGCATAACCTCCACACTTGTTTGGGGGCTGGGAGGGTGGGGAATTCTCCAGCCCTGCAAGCCGTGGCTACTCCATGGTATGGACTGGTTTTAACAGCCAACCGTCATGAGTCGTGTGCGAATTCAGGGCTATAACGTAATGCTCTCCTTTCTCCACAACACTCTCCTTTCAGAAGCGACTGCAAATGAGCAAAACTCAAAAGCCACTGCTTTACAGGAAGCACGGTTTACAATATTTACATGTGCCAGACACCATCATATTTACATTCACTTTGTATATTGCTACAAGCTGTGCGATAATGTTTGACATGCTCTACAGCTAAACGTTAAAAGTGCTACATTCAGAAATGCTCCCTCCCTTTTCCCACAACCATCGAAAATCGTTGCCTCGAAGCGCCAACTCAAGGCCAGCGACAAGCAACAGCTATTTAGAACCTCGCTGGCCTCCATTTCACACGTCTTCACGCACCGCCAGCTCACAGTTCTCACTTTACAACAATGTGCCTCGAAACACCACAGTGCAATTAAGTGGGCTTTCTAAACTGCTTATTGCTAGTCCAATAAAACGGTATTGTTAGCTAAAAGCGAGGCTTAAGAAAATTAACTTTGACAGCTAAAGATGTGTGTATTTTCAGGTAAACTGTTAAAAAAAACAAAAAAAAAAAACATGTTTTTTGGCTTCAAAGGTTCCATAAGTATGGAATTGCGGCTGCCTTATGTTGACAGAAGCTCGGAGAAAACCGTCAGCTATTGGGGCAGAGCAAAGTAGACAACGTGACAAACTTCAGCCTAATCTGCGGTTTGACTCGTGCCCCAATGTGTGTGTCAAACTGGTTTAGCAACATCACTTAGCAAGAAATGAAAATGTAGACATGCAACGAACGTTCTGGAATTAGGAAACGCTCCCAAAAAACGCGGGACATTAAAAAAAGAAATAAAACAGGCGTTTCAGACGAAGAAAGAAAAAAAAATAAAAAATCAACTGTTTTGGGATTTACAAAAAAAGCCAAACGCAGTGGTCAGTGTGCAACAACCCCAGATTAGACTTTTTACTCCCCTGGGGGCAGACTTAGCCTTCCAACCTTCATGGTAAGTGTTCTTCGAACTAGGGGGCTGGCAAGACCATTTAAAAAAGGGATTAAGATGACAGCTTTTAATATAAAATAAGCAGATTTCCTACAGCTTATGTTTTTATTAAAATCAGTCATCTAAATTCTTGCTTAAAGAGCCTGGTGCCGCTTTGGGGGGCAGAAACAACATTTGGACTAAAGGGGGACTCGGTATGAAAAAAAAGTGTGAATACTACTGTTCTAGGGGCTGGTGGCTAGGGGTACGCCGGTGTTTCCCTGTGTGTGGACCTGTGTGTGGAGCACAATGGAAGTGCTATCCAATTAGGGAAACCGTGACCGCGACATAAGGAGCTGAAAGTAGATCCAGGGAGCGGAGTCTGGAGCTAGTAGACAGCGTGCAGAATTCCCATCCAGCAAAGGAAGCAGGCCCGTGACCGTGCATTCCGAATCGTACTGAAGGGAGCACTTTCTAATTCAGATGTATTATCCACGGCAAAGGCACCATGAATGAAATACGCCTGGCAGTGGCATAGTGCGGGGAAGTGACATCATGTGCAGGTAAGCGTTGCTGGAGGCCCATCCATCCCACCCCTGCCCTAACATGCATTGGTATAATCGCCACAGGATAACAGGTAAGGGGGAAAAAGATTAGGCCGTAAGCTTTATTACACAAACCATAAACCATGATGCATAACAAAAAGAAAAAGAAATGTTTGGGGGGCGGGGGAATCAGGGATCCAGTGAGCGGGGGCCAGAAGCGTTGCTGGGGGGGCGGGGCTGAGGTGTCTGTAGCCCCGGATAGAAGCTCAGGGACTACAACCAAAAGGCTATAGCTAGCCCTGAATCCCGCCAATCCAGACATTAGCTTAGCCCCTGATCTTTTCCAGACCTCACAACAGCCCTGGCGAAGGCCCTCCTCCATCGTAGGGCCAACTCGAGGCTGATCCCTTCCACCACCCTGAGGGGGTATACAGCCACTCAGGTCCCTCCCCAAACGCTGTCCCCTATATCCATCCTCTTTCAGCCAAAGTCCAGAAAATGTTTTTATAAGATTGGCATCCCCGCTATTGAGAGATGGACCCCATCTTGGTGGAATAATTTGCTATTGCTCAAAGTAAGGGCTCCGTACTTGATGCCGGTGTAACTCCAGAAATTACCTAGTGCCTGATTTAATTTTCTCCTGTATATTTCCACTGCCTTGTTAGAGTCCGCCCCTTGCCAGTGTTGCCTAGTAATGATCAATGAGACCATGACCTCTGTGTCTCCAGCACCGTGCAATTCGATTCATTGAGGTGCACATCTACTGGAAGAGTGTTTTCCGCTCAGGCTGAGCTAAGAGTATAATCAAGAATTCCGGGGTGGGTGGTCCTGAGACCCAACAGGTCCGCTAATCTGTCGTGCAAGTCCCCTTACTTCATACCTGGGTTCCCCACCAAGAAGGGATTGTTCCTTGAAAGTGGAGCCCGTCGTGTGTGTCCACCAGCCACTGGCTTGGTCTTGTTATAAAAGCATGCCCCACGATGCTAACTGATTTGTAGGAAGAGGGGATTGGGGGCGCCCCCCCTCTGCCCCCCGACTGTGTGCGAATTCAGAAGAAGGCTTTGGTGGTGCAAACAGGGCAGTATCTTTTGTCGTCAATACAATAGAGGTCTATGATTCTCCCCTTTCCCAGCTGATCAGTTTTGGACTTTAATTTGATGGCCATGCATTCCTTGCCCAGATTGATATCCGCTGGTACCAGCCCCTCCTCAGATAGGGTGTTTTTAGCCACAATCTCACTGAACCTTAAAACCCCCAAAGTAGTTCAGGGTGAATTGTGCTTTCAATAAACTGCTTTCGTATTTGTTGGTGCATACCCTGTGTAGGATCAGACCCCCCTACCCCTCTTCGCTAGCCTGCAATAGTAAGAGACCGCCGCTCGGTGGGAGGTGGCCTATGCCTTTGTCTTGTTTGTTTTAAAAGCCCATTTCAGAAATTCATTAACATGCTTCTCTTGGATGTCTTATATCAATCAGAATTATTGCCTCAAAATCTATAATGGCATTTGTTGTATAGTTTTGCCGTTTCCTGCGCCAATGCATTTCTTGCCAATTCCCCCAAAATGGCTGTAGGCTCACCTGTAACCCCTGCTTGGGGTGCCCGGAGGCCTGCAGCACCCGTGCCTCGGGTGCAGTCATGTGCAGGATTTTCCCTCAGCCAGCCCTGCCTCCTGCCTCCTGCCTTATCGTGTCTGGCTTGCTTATTTCCGATATTGCCCATGTTACTTCTGTCCTCCGCACCTCTGCCTGTGGGTTTAAGGCTCTCAAGGTTTTGAACTGAAATCGAGCTAATGCGTCAGCAGCATAATGATTCTGGCCCGGAAAAAGACGGGCTCTTATCACAATATTGCATTTTAATGCCCGACTGGTAATTGACCTGAGCACTGTCAGTACCAATTGGCAAAATGTAGAACCTGTGTTTAAGATCTGTACCACTGCCATGGTGTCAGACCAAACGGTTAGTTCAGTGTTGCCCAGCGGGGGTATGGGAAAGATTTCCAAGAGCGTGATGTTTTTTGTCCAACCTCTGTCATGCCAAAGGTCCGGCCATTGCCCGGAAACCCATTTGTTTTCCCAAATCACACCAAAACCTTTTCTTCCGGACGCATCCGTGAATAGGAGTCTTCTACTGCTGTAATTTATTGGCGTACGCCAAATTATATTTTCGTTAAAGGTTTCCAGGAATCTGCCCACACTTCTAGATCTTTTCTCACACTTCCCGGTCTTCGCTTTTTCCCGGAGACACATCTGCGGAAGTACAGATTCCTTGTTCGGTGGCTTTGCAGTTTGTTCTTTCCTGGTCGCTTGTTTTTTTTAGCTTTATTAGTTGGGGTATTGCAACTTCTTTAATGCCCATGCAAGATGCTGCGTTCATACACTGCAGAGTAGATGTCTAACAATGCTGAGATTATTTATTTGTAGGGAGGGTGTGTCACTATCTCAAATGAAAGTGTGGTCATTCAAAGCATTGGCATGGCAGGTTGTAGGGATCCTCAATTAAGCAGTGGCATTAATGCCCCTTGATCGCCCTCCCTTTCTGCCAGCCCTCTTATTTTGAAGAGGGTGTGGTTACATTGGCTGTCAAAAGGTCCGTTGCTGGGTTGTAGATTCTCTCCATAGTGGAAATATACTGTTTTGTGTCGTGTTTGTTCCACTGGGGGGACTGGGTGGTGCTTTCAATGTTATTGACAAAGGTATCACTGGAGACAATGGGGCGCCATTGTAGGCAGTGAGCAACTTTATTGAGGTTGTTTATTTTGACAGCTAGCTTAATGATCAAAATGCAATCGTTCGTGTGAATACATGTTGTACATTCTAAGCTGCTATGTAAGGTGTGAACTGATGATAACCTCGATTGATGGTTTTTTAATGATGGATGGAGTGCATCTATTTTGCAGAACTGCAGACTGCAGGGGACCAACATGTGTGTGTGTGTGTGTGTGTGTGTGTGTGTGTGTGTGTTTTTTCTTGTTAAACTGACAACATAAACATTATGATGCTCACCATGGTAGCCATGTACCCGCTTTTGAATACTGTAATTTTGTTTTATGTAGTGGTCGCAAGAAGGCTCTGTGTTTGGGGTCATTGGTACTCCCATGAAACTGATATTTTTGGTTATAATTCTGCCCTAATAGCATCACTGTGCTAATGTTGAATCTAGACGCTATTCCCAACATTGAGTGTGCCCCAATAGCGTCACTGTATTTGAGTTGAAATAAGATGGTATTCCCAACATCATTGAGTTGTGCCCTAATAGCGTTACTGTGTTAAAATTGAACTTAGACATTGTACCCTAATAGCATCACTGTGTTAAAGGTTGAATTTAGAAGGTATTCCCCAACATCATTGAGTGTGCCTGGTTGCATACACTTTACTGATTACCACAATATTGCACTACTACGCTTACTCTCTCCTATACACCACCATTCAACTAGAAGACAGCAGTACTAGGACACATTCGGTAAAGCTGTTCTCATACTAACATGACTCATCAAACTACCCATCATCCTAATAAAACACAGCTAGCTAGCACACACCGGCTAGCTTAGGCGTCTCCTCAGGCCTAACGCAGCCAGGACTCAGTCTGGATGTCCACCCAACAGACTGAACACATTCAACTGATCTCAGCACCACACCTACCGCTGAAAAGCAGCTTTCATGCAACAACCACACCAGCTGCACACATACCTGGTGTGCCCACGCACTTTACGACTCTCCCTCTCTCAACTGACGAACTGCGGTTCCCGAGGGTGTTCAACCTCCCAACACTTTGAGATCATACCAATGATACATAAGGCGCTATACAAATGCAAAATAACATATCATTACTAGTTCCTACCCTTATGTGATAGTGTTTCTTGGCTGCCCCTTTCATTTTCATCTCCAGGCTCCTGTTAAAGACCTTTCCTTGCGGCATCACCTTTGTCGCAAAATTCTGCTTGCCTGCTAGCGATTGGATTTCTTTTAGTGTTGCTTTATCTCTGTTTGCTAGCTTCCCGATTTCTTGCAATAGGCCGGTCACTTTTTGCTGCGACAGCCTACATATCCCCTTGACTGAATTAATCTCTATCCCCAGGAACTCCAACACTTGGGTTGGCTCCACCATTTAATCCTCGATTGGGGGGGGGGGGGATCCCTAACTCTGCCATGATTTCCTAGAATTTCCCTAGCACTGTGGCACATTGGTGTGAGCCCTGCAGGCCTGTAAACAAGAAATTGTCTAGGTAATGTACCACCTGTACCCCTGGGAGTTCCCTCTGGAATGCCCATTGTACGAAAGAACTAACTTGCTCAAAATAGGTGCATGAAATTGCACAACCCATGGGGACAGGTAAGAGCCTGAAAGCCGACTGCAGCCTTCTTGGGCACCAAGCATATGAGCATATGAACTCCTAGAAAGGGATAACCTTGAAAGGACCCTCTACCCTCCCTAGTCCAATTTCCTTTTAAAATGTTTGTCCCGGCTATATTCCAGAAATCGTCAGTTGATTTTAGGTTATTGGGGATGAGCTCAGAGCCCTTCCCTCTTGAAAGGTATTCTGAAACCTTCCCTGAAACCATTTTCAATGAAAATGCCTGCACTGCACGCTGTACACTGATGATCTAATTTTATACCTAAGAAACCCCAAACGTAATCTGGGGAAAGTACTGGGTGCCGTTAAAAAAGAATTCAGGGTGTAGTCAGGTCTTAAATTAAATTCTGCCAAATCCGAAAGATTCACCCTCACAGAAGATGCCTCAAAACCCACTGAACTCCACGGTCTATTGTGGATCCCTCACCAGGTCAGTTTTCAATTTACTGTAGGTTTTGTTTGAATATCACCAATTGTAGTTTTACGCTTGTGTGTACAACTAAATACAGAACCACATCAGTAATTTTCTGGTGTTTCACAACATATGTGATGTGCTTCAATTTATTTTCTGCAATAGTAGAGGGGTAGCAGGAAGAGGTCATAAAACTGTATGAACCCGCTTGCTCTACAAACCCCTGGCACAGCAACACTTCATTTTTTATGATTTATATTGTACATGCCCGGTGTTGCTGGTGCCTCCCAGAGTGCAAAACCGAACCCCTTTCCCCCCTTCTGGGGGGATTGATATGAACCTGAGCCCTCACCAGGTGACATACCCTGGGGTACAGGTGGCAAGGACAGCGCAACTCGTCCGCACGGTAAACTATGAAAAACTCACAGAAACACTATTCACTAAACTAGAAAGATGGCGATCCCTACCAATCTCCCTAATGGGTAGGCTTGCACTGGTCAAGATGGTAATTTTACCTAAACTTTATCTATTTAGCACTGTGCCCGCGTGGCCAGGCAGGGCCGCCTTCTCGAAAATTCAGGCCGCATGTGCGACATTTGTATGGAACGGCCACTCTAGAGTAAGCAGGCGGAAACTCACCAACACTCACAAGGGGGGTTGGCTGCACCCGATTTCGAATTGTATTACTTAGCAGCAGTCACACCGCACAAACACCGAAACTCACAAAAGAAACCCGGGGAAACTCCTACACAAAGCTGCAGCGGAGCATCCCAGACACAATAACACTACCAATCCAATACTGGTAACGTGCACAGCCTGGGCCAGGTTAGCAGGGAAGCCTGGATGAGAAGTTTTGTATAATACAAATATGCCACTGTGGGAAGCGCTGTACATTCCCCCTACACAAGACACAAAAATAGCCGCACATTGGAGAAGTAAAGGAATCAACCGATTCAGGGACCTCTTCCCAGATAAACAATCACCTGGCAGGTAGCAAAGGGTATAGTCAGCGACACTCCACTACAAAAATGGTATTATCTGCGTTTGAGATCAGCCATGGCGAGGTATGGGGAGCATTCCAAGCCAAGCCTGCAACACATCTGGGTCTGGGATACAGATTGACTGCAGGGTCGGCCAAAACGTCAGCCTCTACATTATATAAAATTGTGACGAAGGACCAAGTATCAATACCCCTAAAAGCAAGAGGGAGGTGGGAACAAGACCTTATCATCACTGATGGCCAATGGACACAGATTGGTAGACTGACGAAAAGCATCTCTTGCAATTCAAGATATCGGCTAATACATTATAAAATAATGCACAGAACACATTATACGCCGGCTAAATTGAGGCGTATATTCCCCTCGATGGACGGTAGATGTCCCAGATGCGGTGGTGCAGACGTAGATATATTTCACATGCTATGGGCATGTACCCATCTAAGAGCGTATTGGGCAGATGTGTGCAATATATTGGATGCTATGTCAGATCAAACCATTGAAAGGACCCCAACTGTGTGCCTACTAGGGGTAGTGGGGAAAATGTATCCTACTTGGTGTAAACTGCTTAACCCCAGCCTACTACTGGCTAAGCAAGTAATTTTGATGAAGTGGAAGAGCAAGGTACCACCCACTAAGAATGCCTGGGAAAGAGACATGTTATGGGCAAATGATTATGAGGAAATGTATGCCGAGCTATTACCTACTCAAAGTCGCCCCAGAGATATATGGGGCAGATACAAACAATACCTCACTGATAAAAGCAGGGAAGAGGGGCATTTGGATGCAATGTAATTATGTGTATAAAATGTACCCTAGAAATGTAACAGTGGTCAATAATAATGTGTATAATGTAAAAGAATACTGTGAAGATGTATCTGTGCAAGTTAAAATAAAAGTTTTTTAAAAAAAAGAAAAAGATGAAAATGCCGGCACTGGTGTCTGGGAATTGCTGAATTAATTGTGCCAATTTCTCCAGTTTGACAGGGGATGCCCCCAACTCAAATCATCTAGTGGGTGTTCTTCCCTTCTGGGTTCTTAGACAGTCTTTACCCCAGCTACAGAAACCCTTCTCGAAATTCCAGCAGCAGGCTGTCTTGTTGCTCCTGTATGACCTCTGGGTGCGAGATGCTGCTTCTGTGGAACTTTGGTGCCCATTCCTTTGCCTCCTGGGGCAGATTTCCAAAAGGAATGCTTTTGCCTGTAGTGTGATGTAGTGCTGCTTTTAACTCGGTGGGGATTGGGACTTCTGCCCCACCCTCTTTCTGGCGTTGGTATTCTCGTCTCTGCTTGCTGTCCTGACTGGGACCAGCAGCATTAGCCTTTAATATGTGAAACATGTATAGCTTAGCATCCCCCTCTTCCCAACCTAGGTCTGGGTATTTCTGCATTTCCTTCCTAAATTCCCGGTCATAGTTTAACCATGCGTTTCCCCCAAATGTATTATATCTCTGGAGGATCCTACGGTGGTATGCTACTAGTGCTGTCCCTTCTTCTGGGAATTTCTCAAGGATGATGGTGGACAGAATGTGAAAAGCGCCCTTACAATTCTGCAAGGTCATTTCAATTTTAGGTCTCTTGGATCTCTCCTTCTCTTCTTGCCTGCCTATTTTTATTAGGTCATAACCCCCATCTCATATTCTAAAAGGGAGAATATTTTGATAAGCTGTTTACTCCAAATCTTCTTTTTAATTTTACAATGTGCCATGCTATGGTTTTGCTGATGGTTTTGCCAGCCGTCGTCCTCCCAAACTTCATTATGGACGGACCTGCTTTCTCTTTCCCCATGCCTGGCGCTGCCCAGGCCGTTAGGTGGTCCCCTTCTCCCTCACTACTGGTGTCCGACTCCAACCCCGAGCTGTTCTCCTCGCTACTAGAGCTGCTTGCAGTCCTCATACTCCTTTTCCCACCCGCCTTTATGCATGCTTAATAACTGTTCTAGTATTGCACCCAATTCAGTTTGGACAGTACCAGCTTTGGATTTTCTTTTTCCTCGAACATCAGGTGCTGGCGGCATGCTGATTACATCCTGGCGATTCCTCTTACATGCCTGGGGCTCTTGATCCTTCCCATCTGATTAATTCCTGTTGCCTGCTTCTCTGGTTTCAACCGTCGCCGTCGCCGCCGCCGCCACCACCACCACCACCACCACCACCACCACCACCACCACTTCTGCCAGCTTTTTTCTTACTGGATCCATTGCTTGGGCTGATTCTGCTTCTTTGGCCCTTTCCAGAAGCAGTCTCTCCTTTAGGCTGAGGTTATTTGCCGTAACTGCCAAAGCTCCAGTGTGTGCACTGACCATTCTGGTCAGCCTGTAGTTGCTGCTTGGTAGATAGAGCCCCTGTTTTGCTGCTGGCGCAGTGCAGCTTTCCTGGTCAGCTGTTAAAATGTAGGTTAGTGACGCTGCAAGAATGCCACTATAAGGGTAACACATTGAAAAACCCAACTTCCGTTGTAGTCACCGTAACAAATGTAAGAAAACATTGTTATTAAATACGCCCAATGCTTTGCTTTCAAATTGTGTGCGAGCTGCGTGCTTGGAACTCGAAACCCGATCGCCGCGGTCAGAGTCGGGGAGCTTCACCACTGCACCCGCCTGTTTGAGAAAACCCTGACAGAGGTCAGCTTCAGCCCTTGATTCCATGGCCACTTGCAATACCTCTGTTGGCGCTCCTCTGCTTGCTCACTCTGGCTCTCCAGAGATGTGGCGGGGCTGGGACAGGGTCAGCATTGGCTTCACAACCAGGCGGCTGCTGCGTTCCTTAGCTTTCCTCGCCTCCTCCTTGTGGTCGCCACGCTGATGAGCCTGCCCCCCTGCTCAAAGAAACCAACCTTGGTAATGCCGACCAGCCGCCCAAAAACGCTTGCTGCGGCCTCGCTCTCTGCTGTTTCGCACCGCCGCCATGGCCGCCCGCCATCTGTAGTGCTTCAGGCACCCTTTGGTGAAATGCTACAGATCTCTCTGTACACGCCGAACGGAGCAGTAACTAGGATCATTGGTGCACGGCTGTCTCATTGGGATGAGAGAAAAGCACGGCCAAAAGCGTTGCCGGTTGTGCCACAGTAATGCAGAGGATGGAATGCGAAGAGGGTCACTGTTTCTTCTGCTATTATGGGCCAAAACCAGCCTGAAGCAATATTCGCGATTCACTGTTATGGCACGCCCTTGGCCCCACACTGGTGCCCGGGCTTGGCAGACCTTTGGTCTTGCCGCCAGCACATAAGGAAACACCTCGCAGGTATTTGGCACCTGCACAGCACCCGGCCAGGGCGCCCAAGAAACTAATATTCTTTTTATTAACCTATGCCTTTTTGCTCCAACTTCAAACGCTCTGAATGCCATTTTGCTCCTCCTTCAAAGTAATTTAAATGCCTCAGAACCTGACAGTGTGAAGTATATTTGTGTGTGATATAGATTGCCTCCTTCTAGTGAATATTTTAGAACTGACTGAAATAAATGAATAAGTGTTTAACCAAGAAGCCTTGAGTATAAGAGTTTATTTGAATACTTGTGATTGTAGACCTCTGTGTAACATCCTTACAGCTCACATTCCCTCTTGAGATAAGCCTGGTTGCTCAGCTCTGCTACCAAAAACTGTGTAGTACCGACTTATATCAAAGGTAGGTTTTGCTTACACCATTAGTCATAGTTGTGTGCAGTGGTCCCAAAGGGTACTGCATACAAGCTCTGCCTAACAACAAGGTTTTGTATTTTTCAGTTCAGCACATTTTAATTTTGAATGTGATATTTCAAACGAACTGCAGATTAAAACACCATGTACATGACAAGTCAGCAAAGGATGAGATCCAAAACTGACTGGCGATTGGGCACTAGAGGGGGACCCCATCTTTGTGTACCGTTTTCAGGTTCTACAGTAATAAGAAGCAGAGAGCCGTACCACTAGCCCACCCCCCTTCTGCCCCTACCCTACTGTTGGCCTGACCCACATGAGTCATACTTACACAGGAACTCAGTGACACAAAATACCTTGTATGGGGACAAAAAGAAGCACCACAAAAACCCGATTTCTGCAAGCCCATCTTAAGATTTTTGGGTCCCAGAGACATTTAGGGCTGCCGTCAAACAAAAAATTAAAAGCATCTACGAATCTGTACGCCACTCCCCTCATCCCAAACACTACCATACCTTGATCACTCCCCCATCAATGATCCAAATAAGCACGGGAAGTCCTTAATCTGTGCTAGTATGAGAAAAATAAACATAGCATACCTACAGGACTCAGTTGAACAATAGTAGCCACGAGGAGGCTACACCACCTGCCGTATACATACAGGACACATCAGTAGCCAAATATGTGACAAATCAACTTCCGGGGCACCCGTTGTCAGGGATGAATATCTGTTTCTACATCATCAATCAGCCCCACACCTCTGGTACACCAGAAGGGATCCGAACAGATAGGAAACACAAGCAAATTAGAAACCACTTTGTCCAATTTTGTGCACAGAACAGCAGGCTTATCTCCGCAAGGTCGTGGATCGTTGGTTAGTTGCAACACATCGAAAATACAATTACCACCCAATGATGAGAGGGGCTATCCAGTCAAGTTTGTATACAAAAATCTACTTTATTATCACAGCAGACAGTTCTAGCACACTACAAAATACAACCCCTCCCTGTAAAGGAAAGCAGAGGACAGACTGTTTCAGGAAGGAAAAGGGATGCACTCTGGATACTGACAGGATAGAAGTCGGTAAATGAATTAATCACAATAGTTCAAGGATACTTAATTTCAACACCAAGTAGCAATGGGTCGGAAAATGTCACTAGGGGCCCTCAGAGAAGGCCCAAGGGGACAGAACCACAGTGTACCTTGTGTTGTAGGAGTTCTTGGTGCTCGACAGGGTCGAGCCAGTTTCAGGGCGCTCTGCAGCTTCTGTGGCACAGTTCCAGATGGGAGACAGCTGCGGGTATCAGGCGGCAGGCAGTTTGGCGAATGGAGCTGATGGACAGGTGCAGGCTGGCCTACACCGCAGCTCGGGGTTCAGGAATACTTGTTTCAGTGCTGGTTGGTGGTTCTGAAGCACTGGTGGTGGTGCCTCGGATGGCTTTGAGACTGTAGCATAACAGTCAGCGGTGCAGTCAGTTGGCACTCGACTGGCTCGAAAATGTCCTTTACAGCGGACGTCAGTAGATGCTCGTCGATGCAGTTCTCCTACCTTCTTCATTGGGCTTGTGCAATCCTTTAAAGCGGATGGCCCAAAGCAGCGGACTGTGTTGCAGGCAGCTGCCTTGTCCTTGGTTTGGATCAGACTCTCTAGCCCTTCCCACCTAGGAAGCTTGCAGCAGAGCCTAGCAGGGCACTCTGTGTGCTGGCTGGACACCAGTTCAGGAGCTATTGGAGGGTCCTCTGGATTCGGCATTGGAGGGTCCTCTGGATTCGGCATCTCCCTGGGAGATGTGTAGGGGAGGGATGGATCTTGCTTCCCTCTTGGAGCACCCGACCTTCCTTCACTGGTGGAAGATGTAAGGCAGAACGTTCAGCAATGGGTCCATTGTTGAGTTCTTCATTCTGCTTTTGGTGAAGCCTTCAGATCTGCCAAAAGAGTGGCTCAGCCCTCTTTTAAAGAGCATTGGACCACAAGGGTTAGTGTAGGATAAGCTTACCTTAATTAACCAATCCTGGGGGCCCACCAACAATCACCTGTACGTGTGAGGTCATAACCAAAGTGCTTTGCAACAGAAAAGGTAAAGGGGTGAAAACGTGTAATACCAAGTCCCACCCATCTTCCTGTCTATTGTGGATCAAAAGGTCCCTCTGTGGTTCGTTCACGATTAAAGCGGTAGGTCTCCCTTGAAGCTGGGTTGGACCAGACTTTCTGACTTCATCAAACCACATACCTTCTGAATGGGGTCCCCTACGGGGAGGACTACTGTAAGCATGCTGTCCCAGACATGACATTTAACTGTCAATCGATACGGAAGGCAGGAGCTGGCTTCAGGTTGACAGTGCATGAAAGGGTGTTGGGGTTTCCCGTCTCCTTTGTTAGCCTCTGCAGCCAGGCCCCATGTGGGCCTGTTTGAATTAAACTTTGATTAGTATCTCAATGCTGCTACCAGCTTCAGGGCTCAACAAAGGACAGGCGGATCCTTGGAGCTTTTGTTAATTAGACTGCCCACAGCAAGGGGAAGGTTTGGCCCTCTCCCTTCTGGAGATGCATTGTGTACTCTACCGGTCAGATCCCAATTAAATTGGACAGTGGGAAACTGCACCTGTAGGCTGTGGCCACCCAGAGTACACAGGTCTATGCTTATGTTGTGCGGTGAGCATAGGAAAATGTGTGCGGATTAGACCCACACATTTTCCAGAGGTTGATCTACCAACATTCACTTTCATTAAACATTTCAAAAGAAGCCCAGATGAGTGCACACCCATCGTGTGGATGGTCGAATTCCTCACAAAATGAAAAAAGGTACACATACCCTGGACAAAGTACAGAACGTACACATGATCAAGCATGGGCACAGGAGGCACTGATACCATACCAGAGGCAGTGGATACAGGTTACACCAGGAAGCTGCAGAACGTAGAGGAGGGTGGGCACAAGTCTGTTGAACAATAATAACCAGGTTACTCACCGTAGTTACCATCTTACTCCTAGTCCATAGTCCACTTTCCTCCATACTTATGGGACATTCCTCCGTCCTGTGGGACGGGACCGGAGCACTTTGTAAAAGCATCAAAAATTTTGCACAAATGCTAGTCCTTCCTCTCTTTCTCAGCGGGGCACGGCACGCGGCCGTAGCCCCGCCCATCTCGGCTCCGCCCCGCGCATCACCCATCAGTCCTTTTCTATCGCCAGGTCAGAGACCTTTAAGCAATAATAGAAGAACCTTATTAGAGGGGACCGAGGGTGGGCGTATGGAGGAAAGGGGACTATGGACTAGGAATAAGGTGGTCACTACGGTGAGTAAGGTGAGTACCTGGTTATACTCCTACATTCGGTTCCCTTTCTTCCATACTTATGGGAGATTCCCAAGCACTCCTTACAGGAAATATGAGTGGACGGAAAAAAAAACCTTACCGGAAAAGGTTCTTCAACACAGCCTGACCAAACTGAGCATCAGACCTGGAGCTCAGGTCTAGACAATACTGCTTACAAAAAGCCGATGGGGAGGCCCAAACAGCCGCCTCTGCGATGGAATCCCAGGGGACATATTTCTGAAAGGCAACTGCGGCTGCCTTGCCCCGCAACAGGTGTGCATGAATACCTTTAGGAGCCTTCAGTCCTTGGACAGTGTAAGACTCCGTAATACAGGCAGCAATCCATCTGGAGAGGGTCGCCTTAGAGGCCTGCTAACCTTGTGGATTGCCAAAGGTCACCAACAGTTGAGAAGAGCTCCTAAATTCGGAAGTCCTGTCCAGATAGAACTTAAGAGCCCTTCTAACATCCAAGCAGTGCAGAACCCTTTCCGCTTCTGAAGCAGGGTTCGGAAAGAAGACCGGCAGGGAGATCGATTGATTTAGATGGAAATCAGAGACAACCTTCAGCAGGAAGGAAGGGTTTGTCCATAGGACCACCTTATCCTTGTGAAAAACCAAGAAGAGATGCTCTACCAACAAAGCCTGGAGTTCACTCGCATGCCTTGCTGAGGTAACGGCCACCAAAAAGGACACCTTCTATGACAGGTGCTTGAGGTCAACTGTGGCCATTGGTTCGAAGGGTTTATGGCATAATGCCGTAAGGACTACATTTAGATCCCACGACGGATGCGGATTACGAACCGGGGGATAAAGTGTTAATGACTCCAATCAAGCATTCCCACTAAGTCAGTGCCTTGTCTGGGATTGCTCAAGGGAGCCCTTATTTATATATTTTTATGACAAGTTATAATCTGGATGATGAACCCTTGTATAACGCCCCTCTCTTAGAATCCCCCTGACCCCACTAAGCCAAGAAGTAGGTTTGTTTTGCAAATTAAAAAGGTTTATTTGAAAAATTAAACAATACATATATATCACACTTTTATAATAAATTAATATTTGATAGCACACTTAGACATATGACAGCGAGCAACAATGGATGATGTTTACCAGGTTACTCACTGTAGTGACCACCTTACTCCTAGTCCATAGCCCCCTTTCCTCCATACTTGTGGGACATCTCTCCGTCCTGTGGGACGGGACCAGAGCACTTTGTAAAAAGCATCCACATTTTTCCAAAAATGTGTCCTTCCTCTCTTTCCTGCACGGGGCCCGGCACCCGGCACCCGGCCGTAACCCCACCCACCGTGGCTCCACCCCGCGCATCGCCCTTCAGTCCTTTTCTTTGCCAGGTCAGAGACCCATTAACCAATACAGAGGAACCTTATTAGCGGTGAGTAACCTGGTAATACTCCTACGTCCCGTCCCCTTTCCTCCATACTTGTGGGAGATTCTCAAGCACTCCTTACAGGAACTACGGGTGGATGGAAATACCCCTTACTGAAAAAGGTTCTTCAGCACAGCCTGACCAAACTGAGCATCAGCTCTAGAACTCATGTCGAGGCAGTAATGCTTACAGAAAGCAGATGGAGAGGCCCAAGTAGCTGCCCTAGCGATGGACTCCCAGGGAACATACTTCTGAAAAGCAACCACAGCTGCCTTGCCCCGTACCAGGTGTGCATGAATACCTTTAGGAGGTTTCAGCTTTTGGACAGTGAAAGACTCCGTGATACAGGCGGCAATCCACCTAGAAATAGTTGCCTTAGACGCCTGTTTGCCTTGAGGGTTGCCGAAAGTCACAAAAAGTTGAGAAGAACTTCTAAGCTCGGAAGTCCTATCCAGGTAGAACTTAAGAGCTCTTCAGAAATCAAAACAGTTTAGAACCCTCTCCGCCTCAGAGGCAGGGTTCGGAAAAAAGACCGGTAGGAAGATCGATGGATTCAAATGGAATTCGGTCACCACTTTCGGCAGAAAAGCCGGATTAGTTCGAAGGACTACCTTGTCCTTGTGAAAGGCCAAGAAAGGATGCTCCACCGACAATGCCTGGAGCTCACTCACTCTCCTTGCCGATGTGACGGCAACCAAAAAGGACACTTTCCAACACAAGTACTTGAGGTCCACAGTAGCCATCGGCTCAAAGGGTTTATGGCACAGCGCCGACGGGACCACATTCAGGTCCCATGGCGGGTGCGGATTACGAACTGGAGGGTAAAGGCGTGTTAAACCAGCGAAATGCCTCTTTACCACTGGGTTAACCAGAGAGTACGAACACTGATCTGTAGAGAGATAAGCAGAGACCGCTGACAGGCAAGTCCTGCATGACAGAACATGAACCCCTGACTCTGCTAGGGAGGACACACAAAGGACAACACCGCGTCAACTGTGCCCCCCCCCCCTTGGATCCAATTTCTTCTCTAGACACCAATGACAGAACCTGAACCATTTACTCTTGTACTGAGATCTGATCAAAGGTTTTCTGGCTGCCTGGATAATACGCATGTTATCCGCAGACAAATTCAGATGCTCTAAAGACCTGAACTCAGGCACCAAGCCGCCAAGCTGAGCGATTGTGTGGAGGGGTGCCACAGCTGCTGCTCCCCCTGGTGGAGAAGATCGGGAGTTACCGGTAACCTGATCGGCAGATAAACCGACAGGTGTTGGAGTTCTGAGAACCAAAACCTGGCCGGCCACCACGGGGCTATCAGTAGAAGAGAACAGTTCACCGAGTTCTTCAACTTCCAAATTGCCCGGTGAACTAGAGGCAGAGGCGGGAAGGCGTAAGCTCTCATGTTGTGCCATGGAATCTCTAGAGCATCCCCCAGAGAGGAGGCTCCCAGCCCCCCTCTGGAGGCATACAGAGGATGCTTCTTGTTCGCCGCCGTCGCGAAGAGGTCCACCTGCAGAGTGCCCCAGCGCGAGAAAATCCCTGAGAGGACCTCCACCTTCAACTCCCACTCGTAGCTGACCACTGCCCGCCAGCTGAGGGCATCTGCTGTGACATTCAGCTGGCCCGGGATGTGCACTGCAAGCAGCCAGACACCATGAAGCACAGCCCACTCCCAAATCTGGATGGACAGGTCCACGAGGGGGGGCGAGGGGAGAGATTTCGTTCCCCCCTGCTAGTTGATGTAATACATTGACACCACATTGTCCGTTCTTATGCGGACCACTTTGTTGACAATGACCGATCTGAACGCCTTGAGCGCCAAGAAAATCGGCAGAAGCTCCAAATGGTTTATGTGCAGGAGCTTGTCCTGAGGCGACCAGAGGTCCGAGACCTGAAGGAGATCCAACGTCACACCCCACCCTAGGAGGGAGGAGTCCGTCGTGATCGTCACCATAGGGACCGGGTCCTGAAACCCCACGCCCCCAGACAGATTGCTGAGAGATGACCACCAGTCCAGGTCCAGGTCTACTCTCATGGAATCCGGAATCATTATCCGCATGGAGTCTGGGTCCACTGCCTGACGCCATGAATTCCGAAGGGCCATCTGGGTCCGTCTCATTTTGAGACGAGCAAGAGGAAGAGCCAGCACACACGAGGCCATGAGGCCCAGAAGCCTCTGGAACCACCAGGCCGAAATGCTCTCCGACTGCATACACATCTGACACGTGGCCAACAGATCCGCCATTCTGTCCCCAGTCAGGTACACTCTGCAGTCGATCGTGTTCCAGCGAAAACCCAGGAAAATCAAGTCCTATGAGACCGTCATAGCAGATTTCCGCCAGTTCACCGACAGCCCAAGGTGGAACAGGAGCTGAAGGATGGACTGAAGATTGCACGCAGCTTTCAACGGGCAAGGGCTGCGTAAGAGCCATTCGTCCAAATACGGATACACATGGATACCCTGCAGACGAAGATAGGCCGCGATCACTGACATCATCTTCGTGAAGACACGCAGCGCTAAGCTGAGGCCAAAAGGAAGCATTCGAAACTGGAAGTGCTCCTCTTCCACAGAGAAACAGATATCTCCTGTGTGGATTCCAGATCAGAATATGCATGTACGCATCCTGAAGGTCCACCACGCAGAGCCAATCGCCCATCTGCAAGGAGGACCGGTTTTGGCTAGGCATTATCATCTTGAATTTCCCTTGGGGTAGGAAAAGATTGAACTGGGAAAGGTCTAGAATGGTGCGCTGGCCAGCCCGGTTGGGTTTGGGCACCGCAAACAGCCGAGAGTAAAAGCTCTCCCCTCGTTCCCCAAGGGGAATGGGTTCCACAGCTCTGAGGTCCAGCAGTTTCTGCACCTCGGCTTTTAGGGAGGATGACCCCGACTGCTGGAAAGGAGGGTTGAAGGGTGGGGTAGTGGATAAGGGTAAGCAGAAGCCCGCCCAAGCGACTGACCAGAAACGCCCGTCCTCAGTGATGGACTGCCACGCCTCCCAATGAGACGCAATGAGTCCTCCCACCGGGGTTTCGTGCGAGCGCGAGAACCCTCATCTGGCAGGCTTTTCAGTGGTGTTACCACCTGAACCTGAGGAGGAGGCTGAGGAAAAAAAACCGAGTCCGTTGCTGCCTCTGGCGGAAATTACCCAAAGGGGTATCCAGTCTGCGGGATTTCCGGTCTAGAAAACCCCTGAAACCAGAGGAAGGCCGGCTTTGCGACAACGGTCTCTGGGTTCTAAAAGGGGATTCAACCAGGACTGACAAGGACTTAGCTGTCTGGGTGCTGTCCTTCGTTTTGGTCAGCTCCACATCCGTCGTAGAATGGAAAAGCTCCTTACCGTCAAACGGCAGGTCCAACACCTTGTCCTGCACCTCCTTTGAGAACTTGGTGGCATGCAACCACGCCTGTCGAGAGGTATCAACTCCCAGCATAAGGCCCCCAGCCGAAGTGTCGACGTGATGAGCCGCGGCCTCCAACAGATCCTGGGCCAAAACCCTGGCATCGGACAATCCCGCCTTAAAGTCTTCCAGCTTCTCGATCGGAATTAACTCCTCGAACTCCGACAGACCTTTCCACATCTTCATATTTGCCCCCACTAACACCAGTTCCGCATTGGCCTGCTGGAGCTGCAGGGCCGAGTTAGCAAAAATGTTCCTCCCAAGGGAGTCGAATAGCTTGTCCTCTTTCCCCAGGACCCGAGTAGCCGTCGTAGAAGAGGATACCGCAGGCCTGGACTGTAAAGTGGCCGCAGCCACCACCGTGGAGGAGGGGAGCGGACAAGATGATAGGGCCACCTCTTCCGAAGAATGCAGCCTATATCTCGCGTCAATTTTCTTATTGATGAAAAGTCCAGAGTGTGGCTTTTCCCAGACCCTGCGGACCTCGGCAAAACGTCCTTCTACAAGAACAGGCCAATACGCTCCAAAGGAGACAGGGTGAACGCCCCCAAAACACACCCTCCTGCGGAGCGGGTGCCTCGGGCACTGGAACATCCAGCAGGCACATCATGTCCAGTACCTGGTCATGAAAAGCTCTAATAGAGCAGGGCTGGTCTTCGTTGTCCTGATCGACCTGCGCATCATCCGACAGGTCAGGATCTTGCTGAACCGTGTCAGGCACCGCTTTGTCCACTGGGGATAATGGAGGCAAGGACGGAAGGGTCAGGGGAGGCACCGTAGGCAAAAGCAGCGCCGGCAGAACCACCGGGGGAGCCAGAGGCACAGGCAGGCATATCTCCCTAAAAAGACCCTTGAAATACTCTCTCATGCGATCGGTACGCATGAGCGTCTGAAATTTGCCGAAAAAGGCGTCCTCCGGAGACGGTTTTGGAGCTGCCGGGGGAGGCCTCTCATGAGGAGGATAATTCCAGGGACGCAGAGGGGAGGGTTGCCAAACAGGCCCATTCCCCGAAGTGTCCACAAAAATCAAAGGTGCCGAACCCACAGGCAACGAGATATTGTGCGGAAGGGGCATCCGAGCGTTCGTCATAAACTGGACGAAAGTGATGTGCACAAGGAACCTTATGTTCACCCGCAAAACCATCTCCTACACCTGAGGCCAATGGCGTAGTTGTAGGCGAAGTGTCCAAAATGGCCACCGTGGTCGTGGCAGGAATGGACGCCATTTTGCCAGCACCTGATGGGAACTGCGGCACGTGTGGAAGTGAGGCAGGGGGCCCCGTCGGTGGATCAGGGGTCTTAATTTTAGCCTTTACATAAGGAACCTCAGCCGAGCCGGTACTATGTGGCCTGGAATGTTTCTGCGACATACCAATAGCCAACTAGCCTTCACGGGAAGGAGCTCGGCACTGCCGGTAAAGGAGGAACTTGCACTCCTTGCCACCTCAAGAGTTCTGGTGTCGCCACAAGAGCGGGAACGGTGAGAAACCGCTTTCACCAATAAGATCTTGTCAGGCCTCTCAGAAATGTTGGTTGCCTTGGCCTCTGTACGAGGGACCTCGGACCCAGGTCTGGTCACATCCTTACTAGCGCGGGCCTCGAACATGCGTTCGGTAACACCAAGCCCAACCAAGGCCTCGGGGCGCACCCCGGTACTTTTGAGGGAAGCCGATAACGAGGCCTCCGAGCGAGCTCCGGTACCCCACGACTCAGTAGAACTAGGTCTACAAGCAGCCCCCACAGGAGGGGCCTCAAAGCGTACCCCGGCATCCACAGGCCCCTTACGGAAACCCTCGGAGAAAACTCTGGTAGAATTATTAGGCCCAGAAGGCACCTCCGGGCAATCCCCAGTGATACATCGGTCGACGCTCCTCCCGGCCCAGGAAGAGCCCGGAAAGGTGTCTCCTGGCCGGGGTGCTCTGAAAAGTAAAGAACTTACCAGGCGTTTTTTCTTCTCGTCAATAAAAGATTGAAAATGCGAAGGAGGGGTACATCGAAACACCACCTCCCACCGCTCCAATCGACGTTTAAGTGCCCGGATCAAAAAGGAATCGCAATAAAAACAGGAGTCCCAACGGTGGTACAGACCCAAACACTCTAAACAAAGAGGATGGGGATCCGCCCTCACGAAGTGTCAATGACACGATGAACAATCTGGAAAGTCTAGTTTGAACGATATAGACAGACTAGTACACGATCGCTAGCGAGAGCCAGAGAGGAAGAAAAAAGGAAGAAAATATTCAGCGGATGGAAGTGCGTCCAGTCCCGAACGAGCAGAGAAAAGGACTGATGGGTGATGCGGAGCTGAGATGGGCGGCGCCAAGGCTGTGTCCAGTGCCCCGCATAGAAAGAGAGGAAGGACTAAAATGTTTGCAAAATTTTGGATGCTTTTACAAAGTGCTCCGGTCCCGTCCCACAGGACGGAGGAACGTCCTCCCGTCCCACAGGACAGAGGAACTCCTAAGTATGGAGGAAAGGGGACGGGACGTAGGAGTATATAAAGACACAAAAAAATGGCAGGTTCAAAATTAATCGGAGTATACCAATAAAGTCTTGGCACAAGGACGTAAAGAATCCACAAAAGAAGAACTAGGAAGGGATGCCTAGTCCACGCTACGCTCAATATGCCCTTTAAACAAGTGTCAGATGTTTGCTGATGGTTCACGTTATGTTCATAAGGCTTCAGAAATAATATCCAGGAGTCTTTTAGTAAAAAGTTTCCCCAATTGCTTTCATTGCATAAAAAAGCAGTGTGCATCCACAGATGTGTGTCCCAACAGTATTTGCCAATGCATTTCAATGCTTAGTCCGTCTTCAGGGCTGGACACTGGCTGTGTAAAAAGCCTTAGAGTATCTGGGAATATATAGTCATCTCGTTGACTAGCTGTGTAGATTCAGCTCTACCTGCCGCTGTGGGTGTTGCAGTACCGTAGCCTTGGGTATGGAGAAATTTGCTCAAAGGCTTTTTACACAGCCTGTGTCCAGCCCTGAAGAGGGACTAAGCTCCGAAAGGCATAAAGAGTCTTCTTTTGTACACCAGGAAAGTGCACATGTCCAGTCAGTATGTCGAACACATTTTTTCGAATGCAAAAATGTCGGAATTTTTTTTTTCGAATGTACATTTTTTTTTTTTATTTAATATGTTTTTTGGTAAGAAAAATAAAGGGTAAAAAAACAAAACAAAAAAAACAAAAATAAACAAACAAAAAAAAAAAAAGGGTTTGGGGGGACCCCCCCCCATTAAAAAAAAATTAAAAGAAACATTCGAAAAAAATAAATCGACTTAATGTTTGACATTTTTGCATTCGAAATAATTTAATTCGAAATATTAAATATAAACCAAACTGCACATATCGAAACATAGGTCTGCGGTTAGAAGTGGGTCGTGCTGTTCAAGAGATGTTGCCATGAGTGAGCCAGGAAACAATGACTTTGTGGAGTGCAAAATATGAATGGTCACTAAAATAATAGATGAAACATAATTGCCAGCTAAGCCATGTGTGCGGCCTGTTTAAAGAGCTTACCCTGAGGAATAAATCACGTAGCAACTGACAATTCTTAAACAATTGGAGCTAAATGGTGAAGCTGGGATTAAGAGCCAAAGCTAAATTCAGCACTTTAATCCATCAGGGTGCAATCGTTCTCTATATTGACGGTTAAATTACATCCAACAAAAGAAAGTGTGTGATACATTCACCTGCTTACTTCTTTAAGTCAGGAGTAGCAATCTGCAAACCCGCGTCAAAGAACAATATTTGAAATTCTAGAGAAAAAGAAGCAGAGTTTGGGTCACATATGCTCTCAGAAGAGTTTTCTTACAGTTGGCCAGTTGCCCTTCTGTCTAGGACTCCCACTCAAAAAGAGCAAGAAGTGGGCAAAGGGATGCCAGCAGAACGTGAGAAAGCCCAGTAGCATAGATCTGCCCACAATCAGAGTATCATACTATGGCAAAGCCGGGATCCGGGCCTCAGCAGCTTGGTTTCGCACTCCTAATTCGACTCCTTACCACCTCTCCTGAGTAAGCCACTACGCGCTTCTTTAAGGATGGCAAATAGACCTGCACCTCAGGATGCCGCGTTAGTTTACTGCTGGCAGCCTTGCACATTGTTCTGTTGGGCAGTAAGTGTTCCCATCAACAGTGTGTATACATCAGCCTTAGAGGAAAAGGCGGTGTTGGCCCTGGAAAGATATGCTACTATGATATGGCATATTAACAGAACTATGCAACAAGCAATACACTCACCGAGCCACATGATTAGCCATTGTAGCATCCAAACTCATCAATATGCACTTCAGCTTCGATTCTTGCATTTGACCAAAGAAGGAGAGAATGTTTCGGAGGTTGTGCTGTAGTGAATGCACACACTCCTACAGTGAACACAGATGCATTATAGGATCAATTGATCAGATCACAGCCAGGGCAGACTGCAAGTAATCCTCTGGGACACGCTTCTGCCTCAATAGTCGATAAAGCATTGGGGGAGGGAAGCACAGAATGCAGCCAGGCAGTCATCTTCGCGTGCAAAGCACGGGCGAGGGACACGATGCAAGCTGCCTGTAATCACGCTCCTTTTGTAGCCCAGCTCTAGGTTTTAGACCCAATGAAGAGGAAGGGGGTGCAAAAACAATGAAGTGATGACCCCCATCTCCCCCTGCAACGTTCGCGCTGAAAAGAGTGCATAATTTGAGTAATGAGAGTGGATGGGTGACACACTGCCAACGGGCGGGGTTGGGGCCACCCTTGTGACGGCCATGTGGATGCGTCAGTTTAGCACACCACTCAATAGGAGAACCGTGGCGCCCACTTTCTCCTCATACAGCTTGTTGCATCTACTGTGAGGGGTCAGCAAGGCGAGTGGCAACGGTTTGATATTTGTTCAAAATAAAGCATTTTATTAGAACAAAAATAATATCAAAATGCCTCAGTTTCCCTACCTAACCAAACTAAAGGGAGGCCCTAACACAGAGTGTTGCCCTCACACTAAACATCAAATACAAAAGAAAAGATATGGCAATTAAACAATGACATGCATAGTATCTTGATGTCCTTTTAGCAACCTGAGTGAACTCTCTTCCCCAGGGTTCAAGGAGTATTCATCTTCAAAGTTCATCAAGAGAATATACGAAAATCCACATAGGTAGCAAAGTCTCTGTTCAATTCTTGAAAAGTCAATATTAAGGTCTGTCAACCACAGTTCCAACAACAACAACACAAGTTCTTCTTCTGCTGAAATGAAGTCTTTCACTTCCTCAGATAAGCATCAATATTTTTCCCAGCCACATGCCCCTTTAACACTTCCTTATTCAAGAAGACTTGACACAGTTCAAAAAGAAATACAACTTCTAGGATGTTACTGGAAAGAAAAGTCTTGGTTAACAGTAATCAGTTGTCTATTCAGGTTAGAATTCACAGTAGGTATATTTGGCAGGATTACGTCTCCGTTCTGTTGCTTCTAATTCAACAACTTCACTTTCACCACAGTTTGCCATGAGGACATTCTCCTTGGCCCCATAGCATTCCACTTCATTGGGACAACTTAATTCTTACATCCACCGACAACCCAAATATACCACCACAGCCTCAGCACATTGCATTTGAATGACAGGGTTGGACAAGATTCACTTTAAGGCAATGTAACACCACCTAATAGGCACTCTTCCTCTGAATAGCTCTTAAAAAGGGGCAGCCTCTTTGCCTCTGTTGTCCGTCTACAGCCACGACAACTTCAGTATTTTACATAAGCAGCAAGGTTTCCTTTCACTGACTTTTCCTTCACCTCTTTGCCACTGTTAGCCACATAATTACCCAAAAGCCTTGGTGCCACTCTTGGCTTTAGGTAATGCTTGCACATGTATCTAGGGCACGGTTGACCTTCTATTGGGCTCACAGCAATTGTTGGACCAGTTTCTGGGTTTGAGAAAGGCTATTGTCAATCTCAATAAGGGAATACTGTTGTCTTGGGCAATGATTGCGCTCTCTCCAACTGCAGACACAATTTCAAACACTTGACTTCTTTTAGGAACAATGCTTGTTTGAATAAAGATGTAAAGGTCACTCTTTACTTGGGAAACAGAATTAGGCACACGCAACCACTTCTTCATGAAGTTTGAAGACTTTAAGTGTTTAACAAGGGAGTTCTCCAACGTTCATTCTGCTTGGTAAGAGACACTCGGTTACTTCTTCATGGAGTTTAACAAGCTTTAAATGTTTAACAATCTTTCACAATGAGACATGCAACCACTTCTTCATAAATGTATAGGATTAATAATGTATTTTGGTAGCATTTGCTTTCACACAAGTAAAAATTACATTTCCATTCACACGCAAGTGCTACTTTCTATTGTTCCATTGTTAAAGAATGCAACAAACAACTTTAGCTCGCTCCGGCATCTATGCGAGTGAAGACTTGACTGAATACTGTTGCTGCCTGTGTTCGCGTAAGGACTCAGAACGCCAGGTTTGACTCACTGCCTTCTGCAATCCTTGTTCTGCGGATTTCTCGGCTTCAAGCACAGCTTTTACTGTTTCTGGCTTCACAAGGACCCACACCCTTCCTCTGTTCAGGTGTCTCCAGTCCAGCCACTTATTCAAGGAGCCCCTCTCGGTTCTGAGACATGCGACTCGCCCACAGCTCCTTGCTTCAGTCTCCAAAATGTTTCCCGCACAGCAACCACAGCAATCAGGCCCATATGGGGAAAGACAGCCTCTTTGTACGTCTTCCGCTGCACAGCCTCTGCACTTCAGAATTCGGGTGGGGGGGGATAGGGCAGGGGGGTAACAGGCTCTCAGAACAAGCAGGTGAAATCTGCTGCATCCACGTTACAGCATCCCTATGGTCCTCCCACTTCTGCTTGGTTTGCCAGCTCTTGCTGTGTAAGGCAGACATGGTATCAAAGACAGACACAAGTGACCACAATTCAAGGGTGTTTATTGAACTTTATCAAGGGTTTGATAAACGCTTCTGTAAATGTAAATATAAAGATGGAAGTAAACTACGACTATATAATAACGCAGGCATAGTGGAGTGGAGTCAAAATAAAAGGGCCTATATTAAATAAAATCTACTGCCGATCCTTACCGCTAATTTACAAAAATAGTATGAGGAAATGTTCATGAAAAAAAAGTGTTCAGAAAGGGATAAGTCAGGATGTTCATGCCGTTGGCCTCCCTTCCCCACATTTTCAGCACGAAACAAGGCGGTTCATTCGAGCATAGCATACCCTTGGGCTTCTTCGGTACGTGAACACAGTTCCATTACCAACATCAGGGAATTCTGTGCCCAAGTCCCTTAAATTATCAAAGACTCTTGATTCAGAGGGCCTGATGTTCAAGTTGGGCGATTCACTCTTCTACCCCGCATCCCCCTCAGCTGGACTCAGATCCCTTTTACACAATTAGTCTCCCTCAGCCAGGCTCGGACCAATTACAGTTCGTATTAGCCATCGAAGACTTTCCAATGTGCACAGGGTTTGAGATGGCACGTTGCAGGACCACTTGGATTTCAGAGTTTGCAATTTTACACTCTCAGTTGGATACCTAACAGAGACCTTAGAATGAGCATCCACGTGGCGCCAGACCACTTGGTTTCAAATGTTAATTCACTCCTTGGATATTCAATTATATTCACGTCGCTCATCACATATGCCTTACACTCTGTTCTTTGCAGTTTTCTTCATACAATGTTACCGCTTGCAACCTTGGTTCTAACACAGACCGGTCGGCTATCAGTCTCCCAGACTCACCGGTTGTGCTGACTTTATTGGAGCGGCTTTGTTATAGGAACCATGGACAGTACTACGGCAGCAATCGCTCCGTCGTGCCTCGGCTATCAGTGCAGCAGAGCCCTAGGTACCTTCGACACACAATGCACCTTTCTTCAGCTTTACTTCCCGGTCTTATGTTTCTTATTCTCAAGGGTTCGTGAAAGCAGCAGTTTTCTTCCACAGAAAAGGCCAAAGGCAATTCCCTCCTTGCAAACCTTTCTGGTCCTGCCTTCTTTCTCCTCATAATAAACTGCCATCTCAGATCTGGTGCTTCCTCGTGTGTTTTTCTTTGCTCAAAGTGTGCATTCGTGCTCCAACTTTTATCCATGTGGGGAAGTGTGGTGTGGTAGAAGTCAGGTGTGTGTAATGATCAATAATTGCCCGACTCTGCCTGACCCTTGTGTTGGGACAAGTCAGGCATACGGCTCAAGTGTTAGTCCGTTCTCGCTCACGGTGAACTGTCCATGAGAAAGTGGGTGTGTCGGAAAAGGGGAGGAGATTGAGTTCCTAGGTATCCTACCTGGTAGGATGGGTAAAAGATGTTATTGGAAAGGGGATACCGCGTCTCACCCTCCGGTGTCCCACTTCAACTTCCCAAGGGCCCCTCACCCAGGTGATCCTTCCGCACTGGTCCACCCCCAGGAACTGGATCCAAAAGCGATAGCCGTGTCCTGGCTACCTGGATGACAGATACCCGGGGACTAGCGGGTTAGACACCTTCAGGTTTCTTTTCTACCTCTGCTACTACTGCACTGCAGTCACAGTTCTAGCTTCTTCCAATTGAATGCACATGAGGGGTCCTTTTATGCCTCCCAGATTCCTTCAGGTGTGGGCTGTTAGGCCTAATTGCCAGACTACTGCTACATAATGCTTCTTCAGCCCTGTTCCATGTCCCAGTACTCATAGGATTATGAGACATTTAGTCTTCAATAACAGTAAGTTATTTTAATTTCTGCTGTTTGGCAAACGGCTATTAAAAGTGTCGGGTATTTCCCAGTCACCCTGGCCTGGTTCCCCTATGCCCCCCCCCGCCCCCCACCCTTCAAACCCTCATGTGATCCTTCAGCAGCACACCACCTCCAGAAACAGGATCAAGAAGCATCTGCCTTTCCCTGGCCACTGGGAGGTATCACTACGGATTCATCACACTACATACAAGAAAGATGCCACGGGGGCGGCAAGTACTTTGCCCCTAGAAGGTTTTTTCAACAAAGCTTAGAAAATGCAGTTGCATCCACAAAACGCGACAAAAAAAAACATGGGGGCAGAAGCCAAGAGATAAAGCACTAAATTAAATATGTACAATAGTAGGATATAAAGCTGAGCAGGTGGCACACTGCGGGGGCGAGCGACAGCAACACTTCATTCTACTATCATTAGCGCCAGCAAAAGATAGATTTTCTTCATTTAAAATTCAGGAAAATTAGTAATATTTTTATTGCCAACTAAAAATAGAAGCTGCAACAGATTTAGTTGCTTTCTCCCCGAAAAGGGTGGAAGGTGAAGTAAAACTCACACGGTAAGGTGTTGCAAGCCTGCATGCATAATCTGCTGGTGGTAGTCACTACACACAATTCAGGAGGGGGCACAGTGTTTCAAGTCCTGCACACCATCATCTGCTGGTGGTGTTGGTAGTAGTAGTAGTAACTACACACGATTCATGGGGTGGAATCCTGTTGCAAGCCTGCATGCCATCAGGAAGTGGTGTGTAGGACTTGCAACACTGTGCCATCATCTGCTGGTGGTAGTCACTACACACGATTCATGAGGCAGCAAAATGTTGCAAGCACTGCACACCATCATCTGCTAGTGGTAGTCACTGCACAGCATTCACGAGGCAACAGAGGGTTGCAAGTCGTGCACACCATCTGCTGCTGGTAGTCACTGCACAGGATGGATATGTCTCTCTATATATCTATATCTATATCTATATCTATATCTATATATATATATATACAATGTAAAGAATCATCTGCTTGGCTTACTAGCCTGACAGCTACAGCCATGGAAAGTGAGGGCAGAAAAGCAATGCCTAGCCCATCATCTCTCGCCACTGGTAGCCTTTTACGGCTTTACAGTGCCATCGACCATGCAGTAAGAGGTCAGGACACACTTGGGTAGCCAAAGTGGGAACGCGGTTGAATCTTTGCGAGAACTCGCCAATAAGATGCTTCTTTGCGTTTGGGAGTTTCCGGAAGCCGTGAGTAGGGGTCAGCATGGGAAGTCAGCTAAGAACTCGCATGGGAAGTCATCTTGGGGAAAACCAACAGGTGAGGTGTGGTCAGATAATGTTGTGGCCTTTTTCTGACATCACTCAGTCTTCATTCATTTGTGTAAATGGGGATAACATCAGCAATACCTTTGCCAGGAGACCCGCCAGCCTGCTTGCAGCCCGCTCAGCAGGATGCCCACTCGGTCTACTGCAATGTCACAAGGCTTTGCTCGATCCGTACAATGCCTCAAAGTACTATGAGCTGATCTGCCAAACTATCTTCATGCTGGTACGCTATGCTGCCCACCGCATTTTCACATCTGGGGCGCCCCTGGGTACAAGGGTAAGCCACTTTAGTATGGGCAGCCACCTATGAGTGCTTTACATACGTTCTGCCTTATTTAAAAGCAATGTGCGTCCTACCTGTAAGCGAGCAGCCTACATTGGGCAGAGACTTTACTTCCATAGCACGGTTCTCAAACCTTTGCGGATTTTTGAGCAGAGAAAATACAACTTTTCACAGTACTTTTTCTTTTGCACTCAGAAATCCATTGGGCGCAATGCACTGGAAAGGGAACGCCATCCTTTTGGATCCAAAAGCTTCTGCACTAGCATGACTCCTTAAGGCGCGGTCTTAACCTGGCAAAAGGTGCACAGTAAACTCGGTCACACGTGTCAACAATTGAAAGAACTCCACATAAAGCAGAACACAATAGGACATCCCAATGACAACTAAAACGGGCACCGAGGTAGTGGGAGTGCGCTTGCGTGTATGTACACACTGCTGCCACGTGTTCTAAACTGAAGCCAACCGTATCTAGACTAATGTAAGCCCACGATGACCCTGAAACCAGAGAAATGGGAATGGCGCGGGCCTGTGCTTGCCACAGACATTCTTACGTACAGCGTAAACCGCCATATTTGACTCATTCTGTGGAGTCCAGTGGGAAGAACCAGATATTCTTCCAACACTTGCAACAGCTGTGCCAGGGAGCAGAGTGCGTTTCGTTTATGCTCTGCGAATATTAATGTCCAAGTCCAAAGGGCACCCTGGGGTGCTTGCACAACACCCAATCCATAATCACATAACCATGTGCATTGCTAAGGGAGGATAAAAACTGATCCAAAAACCGAAAGGATTACAACAACAAAATACTCTTCGCCGAATCATACGTGGCAGCGAGGGCCATCCACGTGGCACATTTCAGCAGCCTGATGACGCGTGACCTTAAGAACTACTGGCTCTCCCTGTAAAAGTGTACAGTCAAGCGAGGAGTAACGCAATTGCTGTCGAGAGATACCCCACGGCTCTAGAATGTGGACACATTTCCATCACATTTTTTATCCCCATTGAATCTTCCGAAGTGGACTCTGTGCGCCCAGGCCTTGATCCTTTGCTCCCTAGGCATAAAGACTCGAGCTGCCCCCACCCCGATGAAGACACAGAGGCTGAAACGTGTCAGAGGCTTCTGGCCATTAGGCAGAATAAGGACAGACGGTTTCCTTTGGGCAGAGTTGGACAGAATTTCATAAACTAGGTCTCCTCCTGTAACGTCACATGTGAACTAAAACGTGGTGGAAAAGCAGCCAGAAAGGCAATCAGATCATCAGCATATCCTGTGTCGCGCATTATCTCTGTGACAGTCCCTGTTTTCGCCCCATCAGTCTCTCCCACTCGCATTACAGGTGCGGTATAAATACATATATCCACCTTCCTTTCCTGTGGCACCAGCAGCCATTGGACCGGTGCTGTGGGGCTTGAGGTTACTAGAACATGAATTCCCACTTGTTAAGATGCATTTCTAGAATCTGGCCTGGTGGACACATAGGCCACCCTAGTTATAGTGAATAGGGAACTCATAGGTTAACCAAAACCCAAAGTAAACCTGGATCAAAGTTTTTCTCGGGAGAGGCCGAGAGGTCAGGGATCCTCAATAAGGAGTCCTCAATAAATCCACACAACATTTCAATTTAGACATTTATGTATAATAATACAATATTCATTCTAAGCCTTCCAAATACACAGACAAATAAAACTAGCAGGTGTTATTATTGCATATTACTTAATAAAGATATATAGATATGATAGGTTATTTATAACGCACTTAATACCCAGAGGTTTCTAAGCACGGACCCGGGGATCGATCCTGTGTTGCTCGGTGTCGTTTTGCTTCCAAGGTGAGCACATTGCCCCCGAGCTATCCTCCCGAAACTAGATTCATCATAGGTTCATAAACTGCATTTAAATGGACTTATCAGAGCAGGTAAGAAAAGGAATGCAGTAAAGATGGAACCAAGTCACACGTGAATTCTCCTGACTTCAGCAGTCCAATCCCTAAGAAGAATGGGGCCTTCTGCCCAAAATTCACAGGAGCCGCAATGCTTCGACCCCAGAATGTAGTCTCTGTAGGTAAGTTCTACTATTACCTTTTTTGGCAATTGTTCAAAAGAAGATATTCAACAAGGTTACTGGTTGTGTTGCTCGCCGTTCCTACAAGGACGAGTGTCTGCCTCTTGAAATTCCATCCATTCACCTTGCAGCGGAAAGGAGGCCTATTTCTCGCTACCTTCCCTGTGCCTGGTTGACTTTCTTTCCCTCCCAGATCATCAGAACACATTTTAGTGGACTTGCTACTTCATTTCCAACACACCGTTTGGAGTACACAAATGGTCATCTTCCTGGTCCACTCACCTGCCAAGACTAACAACTAATTGTCTTTTTCATGGCATACTCACCTGCCAGGAGAACATTCCTACGACTATTACTAATACTCTGTGGTGACGTGAGGTTTGCTTCAGACTTTTCACACTTAAATCCTCATTAGGAAAAAAATAAAATTCCAAAACTACTTCGTGGATAAGTCTTGACTTTCAACAACAACAAATGATTTTAGAACTTTTTTCATAATGATACAGCACACGTTGACAATGTCTCTCAAACGGATTCATTTGCCAGAGGCAATGCAGGTTATATTTCCCTTCCTCTTTATGATTCACATAAGGAGGGCTTCTCTTCTGCCATCCTTGCTTTCCATCAACATCATCAATTAACTGTTGGTAATGCAGGTTACAATGTTTGATTTTTAGATACCCCTTATTAGGAAATGTGAATCCATTTTATTTATAATTGCCTTTCTTTGGCTTAGGCAATGCTGGATATAATCTTCTTTTACAAGGATTCTCCCTGTTTGTAGATTTCAGTCATTTTGATTGAAGGTTCACTTTCAATATTATTTTACTCATTCTCTCTGAAAACGCTTAAATTCAATAGCGGTATTCAAACGCTTTACTTCGAGTCCACAGTCTATTTCGGAGCACTCTGGGGTAACCTAGCAAAGACCAACTCACCAGTCTTTCCAGAGTCTCTGTTGGACCTTTGGTTTCTTTGTTCGTTGGGATGATCCGGGCACTTGATAGCTCCGGTAACACTCCCGCTGTTTCGCACATCCTAAAAAGTGAGCTCCCTGCTCCACGCGTACTTCAGTGAACGCCAACCACCAGAGTAAGATGCAGGATAAGGAGAGCTTTAGCGCCACTTCCCACTGCTCATCCTCTGCATTCAGGATACCCAGAAATTCCGCCACTCAAGCAACACGTCGTCCTGCTAGCAACACAGCAGCGGCTCCTTCTCCCTCCGGCTGCTTACACCGTTTCTCCTTAATGGCCTGCACCTGAAGGGCCTTTAAATGTTTAAAGGTCCCAGTGAGGTGTGGGTCATTATAACCACTAGACTGCACACTACAGTTCTGCAACTCGGAGCCCCTCTTTCTCGTCTCAGTACTAAGGGCATACCTGAGGCCCCTAATGTTCTTATTTAGTTTAACATCAAAGTCTGCAACTTTACAATAAGCCATTAAGAGTGTGGGATTATCAGGCAAAGTGTTTAGAGGGCTCTCCCACACCTCCTGACCCAAGTACCCTCCCACAAGATCCTCCCGCAGACCACCCCCCTCAGATTCAGGATCAGGTTAGGTTGCGTTGCGTTGCGTCGGTTTTTAGTATGATCGCCTCGATTGATTACACTTGCCACCTTCCCTGTGCCCGTTTCCTTCCTTTCCTTTCACTCCTCCCTCCACGCCCAATTCTCCCGATTGGCCTTGCTAGTGAACAGCTGATTGGACCTCTGCCGAGGAAGCCAGAGCTCCGTTCCAGGTGCGTTTGTTTTCCCACCTCTTTCCTCGCTGTTCCTGCAAGGGTGAGTGTCTGCCCCTTGGCCTTCCATCGATCTTGCAGTGGAAAGCGTGCCTCTGCCTCGTGTGAGGAGTCAGAAATGAAAGTCGGACACAAAGTTGCCATATTCTTGGCTAAACACTGTCAGTAACAGAAATGGGTTGAGAAAATGCCTCTCTGAATCTGCTCTAAGAGGAATTTCCCTACATATAACTAAAAACTAAGGACCTGGCTGTGTTAGGATGTTAAAATCACAACTGTGCTGGTGTCACGTTCTATACTGACCCTCACGCTACTAACAAAATTATAAGGTGTAAAGGCAAATGTCTTAATCTGGTAATTGCAAAAAGAGTTCATAAAGGAAAAAGCTCCAACATAAAAGTTCTCCAAGGTAAATGGACCTTGGTTTCAGAGGGCGATTCCCTTCCCATGGATTCTTCAACACTATGCCAATGTTTCTTGGTCCAACAGTTTTGTGGTTTATAGTGATAATACCGAAAACAAAAATCTCGAAAACAAAAGGCCGAAAAAAAAAAAATCTCGCATTTTTTTAAAATACTTTTTTATTTCGAAATGGGGGGTTCCCCCCAACCCCCTTTTTTCTTTTTTTTTCATTTTACCCTTTTTTTATACTTACCTGAACCCACAAATACATATAAATAAATAAATAAATAAATAGAGATTTTTTTTCTCGAGATTTTGGATTCGAGATTTTGGTAATTCATATTTTGTTTTCGGTTTTTTGACCGACCACCATTCTTTGTATCTGGCTTGCTGCACAACAATCATCTATGTTACAAAGCTCCTTCCTTCTTTCAAAAGTTTCTTTTCCAATTCAACACACAGTCCTTTCTTGGGACTTCCTGTGAATTTGCAACTGCCTGGTATGCTCACCTGCCAGGGCTTTTTTTGCACTTGCAGCTAACTAGTTCACTCGACTGCCAGGTATTCTCATATACTTTTAGCTACCTGGTTTACTCGCCTGCCACGTTCTCTCATATTCATAAACAGTTCCTCTTCTCATTCCACTACTGAATATATCTTCTTTAGTGCTGTGTATCCGATTAAGTCAAGCACTTGGCTTTCCCCAAATATGCATTCACATTCGCATATATGGCCGGGGCTCATACTTGCAATATCCCTTCTTGGTTTGCAAACAATCTCCTTAATATCTCTGTTTCTTTAAAGTTTACAAATGGTGTTTGGCGCAGCCGCTAAAATGCCCCGGGTCCCCATTTGCGCTTAGGTTGACTTACCAGCGCTCTGTGCGGTCTTTGGTCCCCTTTGCACTTACCTGACCAAGCTTTGCCGTCAGATTTCCACACTGAACTGCTTCCACGCTGTTCCAGTCCCTCTCGTGGCTTCCAGTCAGCAGATCTGCCTTCCTTCAGGCCCCGGTAAGTGAAGAGTTGCTTATTTTGGTGGCCGAACGCCCAGGAACTTTCCTTCGGTTCCTGGCGTTTGAGGCCCGCCTTGCTCGCGCAACATTTCTCTGCCTCCTTGCTGGTGAGCCCCTTGGTGCTGCCACACCAGTCTGTGCTCCCAGGGACCACATGCTTCGCAGAGAGGTACAACGACTTCTTCCCCACAGCAGCTGCCACCTACAATTGGTTTGCGATCTTTAAATGTCCCATGCACAGGTGTCTTGTGAAAATAACTAACATGCTCATTGAGCTTGAAGCTCTCGCCACTCTGTATTGCTCTCTTCTTCTTCCTCTTCCCAGGACTTGGGTTATTGTGGGAGATGGAAGTCCATGGATGATGACAGCTGCAGATTACTTGAAAAATGTATTGCAATCTTCCCAAATGATGAAGCAGTTCTACATGGATGATAATTAGAACCGGAAAAGAGTCTTGGAGGAGGGATGGAGGTTTGTTTAAAAAGGGCTTTGGGAAAAGGTCTCTCCATTTTCCCTAGAAGGGGTTACAGCTGTATGGCAATAGGCCATTAGGGTATTGGGTATCGAGGGATGTTCTTCACGACCAAATGCTGGATACCAAGTCTCATCCAATGAAGCCATGACATCTCCCCGGAGGCTGCCTCCTCCCATGTGATACTCCATCATATAAGCTGCTCCCAGGGTCAGGATCAGGTAGCAGCTGCCGTGCCCTGGCCACATGCAAGGAGGTCACCACCGGGCAATCCGTGGCGACTCCATTGGATTCCTCACACTCGCCACCTTCCCTCTGCCAGTTTCCTTTCTTTTCCTCCCTTTCCTTTCTGTTCCCTCCCCTTCCAGCCCTCATCCCTCCATGCCACCGCCTCCTAATTGGCCTTGCTATTGAACAGCTGATTGGGTCTCAGCATCATCTGGAGAGCCTCTCCAGGGGCAAAGGGCCACTCCCCTCCTGGGCAGGTCCTACTGCACTCCCTAGATAGACAGATGTATGGTGAGTTACCAGTCTGTCGGACTTAGATGGATTTTGGGGACAGGAAACGTGTCGCACCTATATAAATTTAAGTGGCAGGGAGTTTGTTGCACTTAGAGGGATTATGATGGTGGACAACGTGTGGCACTCAAACAGCCTATCCATTATGTGCAGAAGGTTTCTGATGGTCTCCTGGCCACAGCAGACAGAAGAGTATTGGGAGGATCGGTCCAATAGGCTTTGAAGTTATGAGGAGAGACTGTTTATTGCTCCTAGAAGATGTATTGTGATAAGAGTTTCTTCTGCTCAGTAGATGTACTCGTAGAGCACGTCTATTGCAATTAGCCATGGTATAGTACTTGGAAGATTCATGATGCCTTTTCTCTTAGAATAACTGAGGATAGTGTGAGGAACCCGAGGGTGTACTCAATGCCTTCTACATGATATCCTCTGCTCAGGTGGCAAAGAAAGTACCATCAATTTTGGATACTGACCCTGGGGGTGGATATGCGATGGAAGATCACCTGGGGGAGGAGATTTGTGGAATGGAAGGACAATGTACTTGGGTGAGACGCGAAGTCCCCCATTTCCCTATCAACCTTCAATCCAAGAAGCCTTTATATTGTACTGGCAACCTCCATCCATTTCTTCCTTCAAAAGTGACTGTCAAATATACCATCAGCATAGAGGGACCAGAAAGAGATCAATATGGACACCTCTTATAGGAATAGGTTAGACCCACATCCACCTCCTTTTGTGGATACCGGAAACTATCAGAATACACCCTACCCTTATTGGGTATTATCAGTCTTCCCCTCTTTCACACTCCCCCCACTGTCCCACATTCATATCCCTTTAAGATTGGGAGGAAGTGGCAACCGGTATTAATGCACACTTCCATTTGTGCACACCACTTTGGCACTGAGACGAGGAAGAGGACTGTGAAGCACCACTATAACTGTCAGGCATGTCCCAGTAATACCACCAACTATAGGCAGGCAAAGGACTTGCACCTGCAGCCAATTGAGAGGCAACAGGTGCATAAATGGAGAGGCAGGTGAGAAGTGACGAGAATCTGATACAGAACCGTCAGGAGAGGGGCCGGTGAAAAGGACGTCAAGCGCTTCAGGAGAGGCAGAAAGACACAGAGGCCAGAGCGGGCCGCAAGAGGCTCGACAGCCCTGCAGATCCCAGTGCAGTCTATCCCCAATCAGAGATGGTGAGCACATAAGACTCCAGGAAGCCAGGCTGCAGCAGCAAGTGTCGGAAGAGGTGAGCGCTGCTTGCTGAAGCTCCCGATGAGTGAAAGGGGAGCAAGAGAACGCAGAAGAAGAAACCAAAAGGGCAGATGGGGAGCGTCCACAGACCAGTGAGTAACAGAGAGGGAACACCCATGCGAGGGCCCTCAAGGGGCTGGATTTGGGCAGAAGAAGATGCAGATTGAATGAAAACATGTAATGAATGGGTCTGGAGACCAAATGTAAGCATATGGAATACCGAACAAGTTGCAAAGTATTTTGCAAGTTATTGAATACCGAACTAAAGAAAAGCTATGCAAATTATATGAAAATACAGCACAAGCTAAAATAAAGTAAATTGTATTGATAAACACAGTGAAAACCAGTGATGAGCATTGATGGACAATGTGTTCAAGTATGAGCACAGTGAAAGCCAGCAATGAAAGCTTATGAACCAAGTGATAAGCAGACGAGAAGCACTATTGGATAGGGGTAAAAGCAAGGTGGTGACAAGCACCACAAAGTGAGTTGTGTGAAAGTCACGTTCTGGCCGAGTCAAGAGACTGTTAAGGAGAGACATAATTGAAAGTGGACTAAGGACACAGGATCTGAAAGGAAGCCTGTGTTGGCAAGGAAGTCCAAGGAGAACAGGTGAACATAACAAAGTGACAAGGGTTATTAGTTGCATGACCTCTGATGGGTGGACCATGTGGTCCGACAACTGCGCCTAGGCCAAGTAACCCCTACTTGGAGAAAAACAAGGTAAGTCAAGATACTGAAGCCATTTTGTCTAACAAGTGTTAAAGTGGTTAAAGAAACAGCAAGTTATGTGAACTGTTGAAAAGCCTGAAAGGTTGCAAAGTTAGTTGGAATACTTATGGAAAATTTAAAAAAATTGCATGGACTATAACTTTAAAGCTAGAAGGGCTGCCTCCTTGGGGAAGGCAACCCAGACACCTTTTGTAAACTGTGTCAATCTTTGGGACGAGAACCCAAGGTCTTCCTGTGGAACTGTGTTGACCTTGGGGAAGGGAACCCTAAGGCCTTTTTGTGAAATTGTGTTGATCTTGGGGAAGGTAACCCCAAGGCCTTTTTGTGGAACTGTGTTGAACTTGGGGAAGGGTACCCAGAGGCCTTTATGTGAACATTTTTTTAACATGGAGAAGGGGAAGCTGAAAGGCAAGCCAGGAGCTGGAAGAAGCTCAGACCTTTCATTTTGAAAGCAGTTTCTTTGGTTGCTGACATCCCTACACATTGTATATCTTTAGTTGTAAGGGCAAGTACAGGTTTTGGACACAGACAGATTTTTAAATTCAACTTACTGACTCCGACTATCCTTAGTTTCTTTAGGTAGGGAAATCCCACCATAGCATAGGGCAAGTTAGGTTTTATCCATTCTGGCCTTTAAGAAATAAACCATTTTATTTTTGAAAAGGGAATCGGTATGTACTCAGAAGATGTATTAGGACAGCCGTCTTTTGCACTTAACAGATGTATCAGGATAGCCTGCCTATGGCACTTAGCAATGGTATTGAACCAGGAAGATTCTTGATGTTAGTGCGTCTTTGCACTATCATTTGCGAGGATAGCCTAGGGCTTGCGCAATGATATGCAGGTACCATATTACACTTAGAAGATTAGCACATGTAGGTTAGCACATGTGTGGCACCTACAAAGAAAACCTGTAGGCCAGCTCCTATATCGCTTTTGAAGAGCAGTGAAGGTCGAAGATATTGGGTAGGTTAATGAATGTGTTGCGCTTAGAATAATTGTGTAGGTTAGCAGATGTATTGCATGTCAATAACTGAAGGTTAACATATATATGCATTGCTCTTAGAAGAAATTGGGTAGTTAGTACATGTATTGCACTTAGGAGAAATTGTGAAGGTTAGACGGATTTGAGGGTGGGCAGTGTGCTGCACTTGAAATGGGCACTTGGGGGTGGGCACTTGTGTTGCACTGTATAATGTTAGTCTCTATTGCGCTCGAAGTCACATGATGATAGCCTATCCATTGCACTTACAAGATCTAAAAGTTAGCCATTGTAACGCAAAGATATATGCATGTATCCTTGATATTGCATGCCTAAAGGTAGCCCATTATAGTACCTGGAAGATATATAGTATGACTATAAGTGTAACCTGTTTATTATGTTTAGGAAAGCCTATGATCCAAAGATCTGATGGTAGCCTGTCTGTCACGCCTAGAAGATGTACTAAGATAGCCAGTCTAACGCCCTTAGAAGACTATGAGGGTAGCCTGTTCATAGTGTCTAGAAGAGGCTATGAGTGTAGCTTCTCTTTTCACACAGACGACCTGATAACATAACGAGATCAAAGATAAACTCCATCTGAGCTTAAGGTACGTATAACGCACCACTTCAATGGACATCTGCTGCAGGTACTGCTATCCCTCCACACACATTAGAATGCAGCTACGACTATGACAAATTCAGTCTAGCTGGACACTTAAATCTTCACCTCCATACAATAGCCTTGCCCTCAACACCTCTGCCATTATAATACAGTAACAACCTATGACAAAATTTGGTCTAGCTGAAACAGAACGAGTCGCTTGAATTAGCCAACTCATGACCTCGATCAGCACCCATGTGCATGCCAGACCCAGTCCAACAAAATGTTCGCATACCTGGACTTCGGTGCCTGAGAGCCTTCCCACCACAAGTATGTGGAGGCCATACAAACGGGGAAAAAAAAAAAAAAAAAAAAGCTATATAAAGCACCACTACTACATTTTAACTTTCAGAAAATACGACCCAGGTTTGGTGACCAAAAGGCAGTGGAATGGAGGATTAGGATAAAGAGGGACCAATTCCCCAATATTATGCTATGGGGGTGCAGGGGGTGTTACAAAAGCCCTATGTTTACTTATTCCCCCTCACCCTTACCCCCGGCCAACTCCAGTTTTCCCAGATGACTTCATGGGTCAACTGTAAGAGGGTGGGGGCCACGTCGCTGGAGATAAGATTTCCTGCCTTTGGTTCCAGTGGAGAGACTCGCACGCAGGGTGGTGCAGCCTCAGCGATCAGAACAGTATTATGGAGGCGCTCAGAACTCAGCTCCTACCATTCTTTTTATTTCTCTTCCAGTGTGGCGTTTTTCATTTCCCGTAAGATTGCTCCAACCTTGTACCTCGGAATATCCACAACACAAGCGTCAACACCAAGCCCAGGGACAGCGTATTCACAGTACTCTTTCCGTGAAACTTAAGATGTTATCCGCTGCAGCGAAGGGGAAATTGTGGCAGTGCTTTCCAAGGATGATGTGATGATATAGGTCCATTGTTGCACATTTCAACACTATTTTGCAATATAATATACACAATTGTCACAAATCACCATGCTCAACTCCCTTTGTTCCTTAGCCATTGCAGAACAGAGCAGAAATGTAGTGTCAATAGTCTCTTCCAAAGCACTTTCAGTATGAATAGATTTGCTAATTTCAGATTTTGCACTTGTAGTGCTTGCCGATATCGAGCCGTTAAAAAAATAAATCATCAAGCTCATTCACAATCTGCACTAAATCCGGCCAGGCTGACAAATTCCTAACAATGATATCAAATTCATTCATGGCCGGTATGGGGGTGCTAGGGTTTGGATAAACTAAGGACTGTTGTTGTAGATTGCAACAGAGAAGTATTGAGTTGTTGGAGGTAGAGAACAATTCTCATTAGCGAATAAAGACCCAAAGGCACCCACCTCTACCTGCTCCTCCACAGTATTCCTCTGCGTCGAAACATATAAACAGGAAAATAACATGAAATTTTAACCTGCTCCATCTTACTACCTGCAGGTTTATCCTTTTTGGATTGATGCAAATTCTCTACAAGGGGCGAGTCTGCCGAAACTTGACTTCTGTTCCGTTTGTTACAACTGCGTGTCCTGCTCCGTTACGGGTACGCGCATTGTTTGGCAGGCATGGTGTTGTCAAAGTCACGAGCCCCAATATAAATGAGTTTAGGTAACTAGACCAAAGGCTCTAATTGCCAAAAGGCAACAATACCACTCACCAATACCACCAAGCTGCCATACTGTTTAACTGCACTTACAGCCGCACTTGAGCAACACACGAACAGTCTTGATTTTTATCTTCAGCAGGTAGGCAGAGTCAGTTTCCAGCAGTGTTCAGGTAACGTATCGTGTACCAAGGAGCTCACCAGCAACAGCAGAATGCTCGACTGCACTTACAGCCGCACTTGAGTAACACCCCATTATTCAAGGGCCCCACTCCCAAATAATAATAAGACGGAGAACCACCTGTACCTGACCTGCACAGACTCTAAAGGATAGACTGTTGCAACATTCCACTAGGCCGGTTACAAAGCATTCAAAATGTTCACAAAACAAATACGTTATGGTTGCATTTCAAAAAAGGTTCCAGTTTTTACAGTCAAAAATAAAAATGTCAAGTTGCATTTAACTATACAGTCATGAAAAGTCATTCACATTCTCCATATAAAAAAAGCACGCAATTTCTTACTCGCCTACAACCAATTGTCACTAGCCACCGGCTATCAACGAGTGTACATTTTGAGGGCTGTTTAAAGTGTATAAATATCTTTAAATGTACTTTTCAAAAACATTTTTCTATGTAAGCATCTGTGATTAAGCAATTTAATAAGATCCTTTCTGTGTTGGTCCTAGAGAAATTAGAAATATGAATATGGTAAAACAATATTTTATCCACATCTCAAATGGGGTTCAGAAAGGGGGTGTCGACGTAATGTCAAGATTATTTCAGTATTGAAAGATCTAATATGGACGGAGAGGAAATCTTCATTATCCTCCCTCTTTGTGGCAATGATCTATGTTTGCAAAAGCATTTGATACGGTGAATCGACAAACTCTCTGGAACAAATTGAGAAAATGACATGCTCCATCAGCTCTACTATCGATTCTTGAGCACATACATGAAGATACAAGGATAGAGATCCATATGGATCTGTCGTGGTCTCTCACAGATATTATTATCATAACAAGAGGCTTAAGACGGGGATGCATTTTGGCTCCCTGTCATTGTAACTTGCATTTGGCAGATTTAAAATGTCCTACATAATGGGTTAATCCAAAATTAGGCAGGCAGTGTATTAACTGGTTGGAATATGCCGACGATGTCGCCGTTTGGACTATACATCATTAGGGCTTCATCGATTACTAATGACCTTAAGCTCCTATGCCAATGCTTTGGTAATCAATCATAGAAAATGTAGTGTTACTCATTTTTGTTAACACAAGTTAAGAGTCCCATTTTAAATGGTCAATTGATGGTACAGAGATTGACACAATTAATGAAATGGTATACTTGGGTCTTTTTTTACGTCATATCCCAAGAAAGGAAAATGGTGCCAAGAACTGAAAATTATCTGGATAAACTAGGCGATCACAATGAAAACAATATATAAAAAGTATTATACATTTTCAATAAAACCACTTCTAACGTTCTATGTGGGGGAAATAAATACCAAAAGTACTGTATAGTCCAGAGGTTGAAAAAATGTCTTAACAATTTGCCTTGGGATAGATTGGAGGGCAGAGTATGAAAAAAGGTTTTGAATTTGCCCTCCTCCGTTCCCATGAAATCCTTGCGTTATGAACTTGGACTTACCTCTAAGCGAACATGGTTCCATTGGAGAGAGATTTTGCGATAGGGAAAAATACAGTTATCTGATAGAAACAATTTGTATGACCCATTAAAAAAAAAAACAATCTGGGATAAATCGTCTAATGCTATAAATAAGATGGACACATACATGACTTCAACATTAGCACATAGTGATATAAAACTGACAGATGTGTTTGGTAATCCGTTAAAGGTGAAAAAGTGTCTAAAAGAGAGGGACCGGATAGACAGGAGTCATAAAACGACACTCTACTTTTTCCAAGGCTGATAAGGCCTAAGGAACCCTTCGAAATATCTTATTCAATATCTGTGTCCCTCTTTTAAAGAACTGTTTGAGGTTTCGGCTTAATCTCCTTCCTACAGGAGAAACTAGTTACACTTGTGTAGTAAGGACTACAATCGGGAGGATTTATATAGTAATCATTGTATACTCCCAGGAACTGTTCAAAATCTAAAACATCTAGCAGTTGAATGTCCATCATTAATAGAAGAACTAAATATCTTGGTCGCTTCTTTAGCCTGATTCCTTGCTCATCCATAGAAAATGTATGAGATCCAGTCGGGACATGATGATATTTTTCTGACTACTGAAGTTATTCGAATGCTATATGAAATAGGCCTTCTTAAAAAAACTGTGAATTTGTTAATTTGGATGGTTTTAAATTCTTTGTCGTTTTAATTTTGAAGAATTGCTACTTTATTATTGAAATAGTTAATGAATGTTATGGTTTGATTTTCCTTATATTTTTATTTTTCTTGTAATTTTATATGTATATTAGTGCTTTACAATGTAATGATATTTATATTTAAAGAATTTGTGAAAGACCATATAATTGGTCATAGCACAATAAAAACATTCTGTTGACCTTTTACTATCTATTGTGGCTTCAATTATATAATTGTATTGCACTTCCCACCTGTTCATTTCATTCTAGACCAACTGACCAGTTGAGGCAACGCAGTTTCCTCAAGACTTATTGTTACTGTCTTGATAAGGAGGTCCTGTCTTTGTCCAGCTGGCTGCAATTTCTCACAAAGTATGTGTGGTGTGGGGTGCAAAGCCTGCTGGGCCTTGGGGTTCTAACCAAGTTAAAACAAATGTGGGGTCTAATTAGCATAGGGGAGACACAACACAAAGTGACATGAGACAGGACATGAAGTGACAAGGAAATGACGAACACTTTCAGTAAATGGGGCGTACCCAGCTCCTTGGGATAAAGTCACTGAATTGGCAGTACAACAGGTTTTCCATGCAAATTACTGTCTGGCTGAACAGAAAAGTACTGTGGAGATGGAAATGCTGAATTCCAATAAACCTCGTAACCTACTATTGGCCCCTTTCCACACCACTGCATGCCACTGGTGATGTTCCAAGAGCCGTGGCTTTTGGATGGTGTAATTTTGTAATTTATCGGCAGCGTTATTTTCCTTTAATACAGGTAGGACTCCAACTCCCACAATGCAAAGTGTGGAGCTCCACAGCACGGGCTAGTTACAAAAATCACAAGCTATTGGACTCAACACCTAGGCCATCATGTCGCCACCCCGCGCCACCTGACACGCTAGACGCGGCCCAGCCCTCTGCTCCCCGCTACCCTGTACCCCTCCTCTGTGCCGCTCTGTAGCCTACCGCCTGCTGTATATCTGTTTGGTTGTTACCTCTGAAATGTATTCCGTTATACATCTGTACCATTGTATACCTCTGTAACCCGCTACGTTGCTTCTCAAAGCTAGGTCAGCTCTCAATAAATACCAGAATAATAATAAAACTGCCTAGGGATGGCTCGAGATCTCTAAACTCTCTTACAACTTCAGGGCCCAGATCATAGATTCTACAGTGTTCAGCTTGCTGTCACGCACAAGAAAATTAAATATGCAATTCAACAGAACGCCAGTTGTGGGCAGTTGGGTGGGATGGAGTTGCCCTCGAGATACATTTGTACTGATAACAAAAGTAACACAGAAAAGGGACAGTATGAGGCATTTCTTCAGAGTTAGGTTCATGCTCTACAAACCCCAAATGCAAGTAAAGATAAGGGTTTTTAAAAAATAAATAAATAAATCGCAAGTCTGCTGGGTTTCTCGGCTCAACAGACTCCCACTTAAACATCGCCCTCCAAACCCACCCTCCGCAACTACACTGTCCTAAGAGATTAGAGCAATCGAGACCCCCACCAAAAATAGTTGTGGTGGTATGGGTGAACTGTCCAACCATATGTACCCTCTACGTGCACACCAGTCCTACTATAACTGTGGAGGAAATAGACTCTGCTGCAGGAAGGTGAGTAGATTCTGAGAAAGCAGCTCATCTAAACTGACTCCAAGTCAGAGTCTGGTTTCCCTAATCTAAAGCACACAGTCCCAGCGTTACAGTAATCAACATGCTAGACCTTCCCCTTGTTTAGGGAATGCCCCATGGGGAAGATCACCTACTGGCCATGGGTTATCCTCCAAGGCTGCTCAATGTGATGATTGTGCCCTCCTACCACCAAGTGTTTGCTACCCTCACCCCCCAGTGTAGGTCATTACCTTTAATCTTACAAGCAAGTACGTATTGCCCCTTGGCAGCGTCCTTGTCAGATAGTGTTTTGATCAACCACCGGTACAGTGCCACCCTTATGGAATTCATCCCCCAGCAGGATCTGGCTTTTACCAGTGTATGAGCTGTGTATATGTAAGCACGTGGCAATGTTTTTCCTTTTTCTCCTGCCTCTTTAAGGAGTGAAGTGGGCTGGCGCTTTTCCTCTTCCTGCTGCATTAATGCCCTGCATGATGGAGGGGCAGCCCGTCTTGGGCCACTTTTGACTGTGGCATCAGTGTCTCAAATCTCCTAATTACGTACCCCTGTTGTGCCTTGCGCTCTTCCCCTTTCCGATTGTTCTTCGATTCACCACTCGCGGTCGAGTGAGGGTTCAAAACCCTGGTCTATCATTTTGAGGTCAGAAAGAAGTGTCTGCCTTGTTACGCCGCTGGTCTTTGCAGCAGTCCACAATTAGGTTGGTGTACCAAAGTCCATTGGTGCTAAGGCAGTTGGCAGATCATATGCACAGTCTAGTTCTGCTCTTTCGTTACCAATGGGGCTGGAAACCAGGCACTCATTTTCTCAAGTCAAGTATATCTCTGCCACTGTGGGGGGTTTGGTGTAGTTGATGGGATGGAGGAAACTGGGTGTGCTTCTCTTATTGGTGGGGATCTTTGACAATGGGAAGACCGGCTTCTCTTCAAGTTATGTGGGATTTACCAAGCATAAGCGTTGAGGCAGTGTAGAGGAACTTTGGGAGGTCCCCATATGCCTTCTCTGAGCAGCCCATCACAGCACTCGTTAACACCGCCTTAATCTCTTTAGAAGCCTCCTCCAGTGTGACCTTCTCTCATGCCCCCGTCATCAGAAGGATTAACAAAGCCATCCGTGACAAACACTTTTAAAGCTATGCACTCATATAATTAGCAATGCTACCGAGTAGATACATTGTCAACTCTAAAACCAGTGTTTCACTCCTAACTGTGATAGAGTATCCCCTAGGATCAGAATCAATTTAAAAATGAGAACACTTACTCGAGACTCCTTGCCAATGAGTTACAACGTATGGAAGAGGAGGAGTCAGTGGGCAGCACTACTCCCATTTACGGATTAAAAGCATACCATGTTATATGTAGATGAGCTGGACTACTGCACCAAAAATAGAGATGGTGGCTTTTATTTTTGCTACACAACTTTGGTGTTGCTTGGCATTAGGCAAGACCCGCCTCCCACCCCCCCCCCCCCGCCCCCCGCCCACAACATACTCCTTCAATCTTACCCTCCCTGAAACAATTATATACAATTTAAAAGGTTATTGATTCTGCTTTCTGTGGGGTCTCGATTTCCAAATCTAATCTAGTCTTTGCTGCGTCAGTTATGCTTTAAAAAGTCCTCCTGTGTTTATGAGCAGTGCTCCAAAGAAGAACAGGCAGGATCAAAGGAAAGAAGGTTGACTATGCATAGCGATTTGCTTCAATACATCATTTCATTAATGTTTCCAAACAGAAAGTGATAATTTACAGGAATTCAAATAGTACTGGGTACATTTGTGAAATAAATGGGGCATTTCGATGAGCGAGGAGCAAACTTTTTTTATTAACCAAACCTCTTGCAGAACAGTCTAAAATAAGAAATCCAAAAGTGACAATATAGCCACATTTTTAACAAATGAAATCTCTGTAGTTCAAGGAAAACTAATTTGACTAAATGAATAGGGAATTCAGAGGATGCCATATTCCGTAGGGTCAGACGCTTCTCTAAGCAGAGTTGGGGCAGATCCCTCTCCTCAGCTGGGGCCTCCCTCTGGATCAACCTCCCTGCCTCTCTCAAACTAGAGCAGAACCACCTCTGGAAGCAACTCAAGACCTTCCTTTTCCCTTCAGCTTTCTTTCTTCCTCTCACCTGCTGATGTCCCTGACTGCTCCATGCAGCGGTCTCCTAGCTACCCTTTAAACTCGGGCCCAGGCTCCTGCATGTCCAGTTGCCCTTGCACTGCCTCCAGGCTCCCGAGCACTCAAGAGTCTATACCTGCAACCGTACAGTTCCTTCTCTCTGCACTTTTGAGTTACCTGCACTTTTCCCTGCCCCTCGCCCCTGGCACTTTTCCTTTCCCTCCTCCCACACTTGCACAATCTGAATGGAACAAGGCCTAGTAAGATCGTCGTTTTGTCCTCCATTTGTTTCCCCCTCCTTGTCGCACCTAGAAACACTAGTGTACAGGTGCATTATAAATGTCATATCATACCAAGAGTACTGCCTTTTTAGCTCACAATAACTTGACCCAAGATGTTAGTTATTCCACGAAAGAAAGTCCCTCATCCTATCACTTTAATTAACTGTGATATCTTTTTCTGCATTCCATAGATTTGGATACAAATGCAGTGTCATTGAAGTAGATGTTCGTTTGTGATCTATTGCACTGGGTAAATTCTTTGAGGGTAATAACAGAATAGGGAACTTGTCTGCTGAGGTGGGTGAAGTAGGCCGACCTGGCGAACATCTCCCCTCTGTTGCAGAGTAAAAACGCTCTAATAGGGAAACTTGCCCAAAGTGATGTCAATTACTCAATCTAGTATTAAAGTCCCCAACTTACTAACCACAATGATCGAATGCACTTGGGCGGGATGGACGTCATTGGGGGGGGGGGGGGAGGGGAAGGGGGGGATCGAGGGGTCGGGGGTGACGTCGATGAATGCCATTGGGAATGGCTGGCAAATCTTGTGAACCATCGTCGGTCACATCACTCCTAGCCTCCCCTTCATATTGTGGAGTTGGAACACTCATCGTAAACCTTCATATTTTTGCCCATGGCAGCCCGTTTCATCACAGTGAAAAAGTCAATGTCATCGCCTTACAAGAGACCTGTTCGACTAAACCTCTGGTAGTGGATGGGTGAAACTTCCTTTCTTCTCTGGCCACTCAGGGTCTTAGTGGTCACCCTAAGCGGAGTTTGGAGTTAGGAAACCTATGGGTTTGCTCTTAATCTCCTGTGCTACACAGAACATTTTAATTAGAAGAGTTTTACTTTCCGGGGACTCCTCATTGGTAAGAGAACTTATAATTATTAACATCTATGATCCGCTTTACGTCAGGTTCCACGAGACCATTATTAAGGAGGTTCAAGGCCTTGTTACCAACTGGGTCGGTTCCCAGCCTGCCATCATCTGCGGTCACTTTAATGCTAGGAAACCGCAGGATGTCAACTGGAGGGAGCTGGACAACATTTGATTTTCATCTCCTTCTCTTGGGGAACGGCCTGATAAGTCCTGCCGACGCAGGAATACCTGGGCCAATTTTTTAAATATTGCAGTTTTTAAGATGGCTAGTGGGGCATCTTTATCTGATTTGCCCCCCCAATTCACTAGAATGGGCGCAATCAGAGGTAATATCGATTACATCCTCTATGTAAACGTTCCACATCTGTTAATTGACGTATGTGTTTTCCAAAGGCAGGAGAGTGATCGCTTCCCCCTCATCGCAAGTTTGAACCTGCACAGCTACTCTCCCAAGCTCTGACCCTGTTGGTGCGCTGCAGGTTAACAGGCAACTTAATAGTTTGTCTTGGAGCCATTAGAACTTAGAGGTTGCATCCCCTGTGCCAAACTCTACTCTTGGAGATTTTATCCCACTACGCTGCCACATAGATGCCTAAAGACCCCCAAGGCAGTCCGCTACATATTAATAATATCTATGAAAAAACTGTGGAAAGCATTATGAAGACCTCCACTGCCAAAACTGCAACTTGTTCCTGTGTGGGACTCAGCCCAAAAAAAGCACAAAGTGCGCCGGGAATGATGGCATCTAGTGCTGCTTGGCCTTCCTCCAACAGCCTTTTCTAATGGGGCTACGACTATTAAAAAGGAGTTTTCCAAATGGCTCAGAAGGTACAAACTTCAGGTACAGTGCTCTACGTGGGGAGATCTAGTTTTTGCATCAACTACCAATAACATGTCTATGTTTTGGAGAATTATCAATGGGCAAAGGGCTATGACGAGAGACCTTAATGGGGTGTTGGAGCATAACTGGATCTCTTACGTTGAACTATCCTTAGGGGGAAATGAAATGATTAACACCATGGCAGAAAGTGACCTTGCCGTTTGACATTTCACTAAAAGCCCCCTGGATATTCAGAGGGTAATCATGACCAGTAGGTCATCTCGAGCCCCTGGCCCTGACGGCATCTGCAATTTGCTAATGAAATCTGAGCCCAAAGGGGAGTTATTCGGAAGCCGGAAAACTACCGTTTGCTGGCTATGCTGGATGGGCCGGCTAAGATATTTGCCAGAATTCTTTTATAAGTGCTTGTAGCTTGGTCAGAAATAAAAACATTATCCCTTATAATGAAACGGGTGGTTGCAAGGGACTGAACACTTCTACTAATGGTTTGACCCTTGCCAATATTATCCTACAGTCCTAGCACATCTGTAGGACCAGTCTACATGGCTTGCATTGATTTTAATTCAAACTGACCTTTTTATAATTGACCTAATTATAGTGGGCCTAATTGACCTTCTACACAATTGACCTTTATATTATTTTAGTTATTTTATATATGTATTGCGTTGGTTTTGGATTATAAATAGTAGAAGGGGATTGGGTGGGGGGCTGCAGGGTTTCTTTTGGATTGGGTGGGGGGCTACATGGGGTTTCCCCCCGCATATATGTCCTAATTGACCTTATAAATTAGGTCAATTCTCCTGAGGTCAATTGTGAAGAGGTCAATTAGTATACAACCTTTTAATTCAGCCTTTGATACTGTGGACACAAGTAGGCTATGGAGTCAGTTGTGGTCATGGGACATTCCACTTGGACTTTTGAAGACGATCATGGCTCTGCATCAGCACACAAGGGTTAAGGCTCGTATGGAAAAGCGTGGCGCACCAACAGGAAGGGGGTCAAGCAAGGATGTGTCCTAGCTCCCATTCCTTTTAATTTATATCTGGCTGATATAGGTAAGGCGCTCGCTAACACTTCTGCATTACCTCCCAAGCTGGGAGACACCCCAATTCAATGGATGGGTTATGCAGATGACCTTCTACTCCTTGACCCGACTCCTGGGGGGCTTCAAGCCTCAATGAATTCCCTACAAGCCTATGCTGATGTTAACTCCCTTAAGGTGACCAAAATTATGATCTTCAACCTACATAATAAGAAATCTATAGGGTTTAAATGGCATATGAAGAGGAGGCTGCTCGAGGTATTTAGGAATCCGACTGGACTCCAAACTCTGTGGTAACATACATCTTGAAGATACCAAGGTAAAGACCAGTCACATTGCTGGCGCTATCACAACTTTTGCCTACAGAGGTGGTGAATATACTACAGGGGCTCTGCTTCGGTTGTATCAAGCAAAAATCTTGCCCTTTATCCTCTATGGATCTGAGAGCCGCTGATTTTGTCGGAGCTGGCCAAAATGGAGTCCACTATTTTAAAAAGACTGCTTAGATTACCTGCCTATACTACTGTTGAGACGATCCATCAGGAATTTAATTTAGTTTAGTTTTGATCCGTCATCAACATCCTGTCTACTTACTGGAAACTTAACGCTGTGGGTGTCTCCTTGAATAAGTTGGTCTACAGGGTGATACAGACAGAGCGAGCTTTGTGTTCCCTCAACTCTATCACCAGCATTAAATCCACTGTCGATAAATTGCTTGGGAAGGTGCCGGAATACGTTCTCACCTTGCCCCTTAAAGCATTCAAACACACTATGAAATCGATCTTAATTACTATGAGCAGGGAGCAATCGATAGTGAATTTGGTCAGTAAAAGTACTGCTACACTCTATGTTAAATAAATACAAGCAAGGGGTCAACTCCCTAGCTACATTCACCATTTGCTAGGTAACTCGCTGATGTGGGAATACCCAAGACTAAAACGTAATGTATCTGGGTCTCTAGAAATACATAGAGCTTGGCAAACCAATCCTAGACATCTCAAACTGTAGATTGTGTGGGGGTGGAGAACTAGAGTCAGTTAAACATCTTTTGGTTAACTGCACTTACCTGATGAGCTAGCAAGAATCTTCAATGAGATCTGCTGGTTTAGACGTGTTTATATCAGGGAATGAGATTCGGACACGCTTCATGGAGGGTTACCATCTAATGGAAGACAATTGTACATATCATGACAATTCTATCTACCTAAATGATCTTGCATAACCCATGATTTTGGAGGATGGTTTTAATATTATATGATTGTGATGTATGGAATGTATTAAAAGTTGACCTTTAAGTACATAATACTAATAAAAAATTAACTGATATTCTGACTATCGTACAAAATGTCAACTGCTAAGGACCTGTCCAAATCCATCCATTTTACCATGACGTTCAAAGCATCAAGGTAAATATCGGAAAATAGCAAAGTCTTAGTGAAATTCAAAAAAAGTTTTAGAATTATAAATTAATGTATACAAAAAAAAAAAAAAAGATTTGTTTGAAAAAAACACAAACCAGGACAAAGTCAAAACCATTTTCAGGATCTTTCAATTCAAAGTTCTCTTCCCATCTCCGGTGCCTGGAACACTGCTTCAATTGTTTCTGAAAAAAGCCTAGATTAAAGTCAACTCTAGAGGATCATCGTGCTGCTCAATGAAGACACAAAATACTAATAGACAGATTGGCTTGAGTAACAGCAACCCTGATCACTAGGGAGCCGCAACAGTAGGTCATGGGTCACAAATCATAGATGTCATGGAAACATAAGCATGCAGGCACCTTAAGTAACAGGCAAGTAAAAACATGCCATTTGTTGGAAACAAAATATATATATTTCTTTGATTGTGTTCGATTCAGCACTCGTGTCCTTGCCAAGTGATAAATAATTTATGACCCTCTACCAAAAACGTACACGCTTCAAATAACAATGCCTTAAGTGGAAGACCATTAGTTGCAATCCAAATGGATGCTCGTCAATATCAAGATTTCAATTTCTTTTTAGGGCAGGGACATTTGCAACGGACCACTTAGTACCACGACCTTTAAAGTAATTCTGGAAGACTATCCTAAAATATTTGACATACCTGGGACAAATACAAGAAAAATGATGTCAAACAACACAACATTAAAATAAAAGAGGAGTCACACAGTGAGAAATTACCAAATTCGAGGTTACAGATTTAAAATCTGCCCCACCCCCATCTCACATGCAGCAGCTGTGCCCCAGGACGATGCAGCATTCCGAACTACTCAGATTCATGTACTTCCTAGTTGTAACCTCGAAGGGTCTTGTTAGCTTGACACAAACACCTACACCAGGAGGCGCCACAGACATACCCACGTGACAGTAATTCAGTGTGCATGGGAGCTGGTTTACAATGGTGTACTGGGAAATCTCTAAAACATGTTTACAGCACAATCTTATATAAGTCAAATATAATGGATGAAAGTTAATAGTTTGGATCTCAAGAAAACTGTGTGGCACATGAGGCATGAGTGCCTGTTTGCTCTGCAATTCCCGAAGCACGATAGCGTTTTAGCTCCTGCTCATCAAATCTCAATTGTAATCCCTGAAGAAGTAGCATTCGGATTACATTTTAGGAGCTTTGGCCAATCAGTCTTACCCATATCTAGAAGCCAGTCCTTATCTGTTGTCCTGAAACCAGCGAGGGACTGAGCTCAGAGGTAGACCTTGTTTCCATAGCGCTCATGTGAGCAGCTTCCTTGAAATTGTATACAATGGTAAAGATCAACATAAGGTGCACCTGATACAATTAACCTACTAATAGGTGCAAAGGGTTATACGGATAAAGGAAAAGAAATACAATATTTGGAGCTTTTGCTTTCGAAATATGAAGAATCTGCCATTTGTTTTAGACGCATTTCATGCCACACCCGAGAACATTAGAAAGAGTCAAAGCACAGCAACATACTGTGAATCCTCTGGAACCTGGTGGCATGTTATAATAAAATGTCTGATCCTCTCAAAGTTCTGGGATATTGTAAATCAACCAAACACCAAGATGTTTCTTGTAAAAATCATTAGGTCTTCTATAAACACTACAACTACTGGGTAGGGAACCAATCATCCTTTGAGGGCATAGGCATGTATATACTACACCAATACATGTGCAAATCTGCCGATTGTAGAAAGGGGAAGGTTACCCATACAATCCATGCAAAAGCGCTGAACCCTTTACCCATCAAGACTTCAATGATTAGAAGTATAAATCTGTCTTAGGGTAGTGTAAGGGTGAGCAAAAAAGAAAATTGGTATAATGTGGGTTTGCTCAGTCCGGACAGCCCCACATTTATGGGCAAAGGATTTACATTTAGTCTGAAGACCAAAGTTAAGACAGACAAAATTTTAAAGCAAAAACAAGGCAACTAAATTAATTACAAAATGCCTCAAGCTAATTCACGAACTTGGCTGCACACAGAAGTGGCACATGTTCTAATTATTTTGTGTCCCAGAGTCAAAAAAACAAAATTAGACGTTATTTGGGTAAATCAGCAATATGCCAAGTAAAACATCCAAATATATACAGACAGCCATGGTCTTTCTGAGTAGATCGGCAATGCTTCAAGACTTTGCCTACAATGTCAGTTCAGCATGGCAGCATCATGGATTGAACACATTTTGAATCAAAACTGACCAAGGTGTTCTAACACATTTATCACAGTGATGCCACCTTACATTGAAACAGGAAGCTCCAGAGTGGTAAACCTCACACTACTTGTAAAGAACTGCACATTTACTTTTTTGTACAAGGGCAATTGACAGATATATTTCAATACGTTATTTCCGGGTGAGCACCCCCTGGATTAAGATTTTGATTTTCGCGATCAAGGAGACCTGTGCAATGGTCACCAAAGATCAGAGTTGTGTAGCAAAAAGGAACTGCAAACACAAACTGTGCATAAATGATACACGGTTGTTCAGAGTAAATGTTCAGGGCAATAGAGTTGAGGGATCTAGTTTTAACTTATGCGATCCCTAGGCAGGCATCTGGCCCATGAACATACATAAAAATGATATACACCTCAAACCCACAAACATATCTTAATAAAATCGCATACTTAATATTTTTTTACGGATGCAGATTTTCTAAAGGAGGAGGGGATGATACAGAGTAGGAAACACCTGTGTATAGGCACCATACAAATGTCCAATAAATAAATACAGTGAAAAAGCTTTCTTCTAGGTTTACCTGCTAGACTACCTATAAATGACTGAAGCTTGAAAGCAAGTGGATATTAAAAATAAAATACTGTCTTATGAATAGGAAGCAAAATACTGTCTTATGAATAGGAAGTCAACGGGAACGAAACTTCTAGCTTTTTTTCACAGTCAATTAGAGGTAAATTTGTAATAAATGTATCTATAATGAGACAGATGCAACAGAAGAAGGAGCAAGGAGAGATCATTAGGATCAGTAAGTACTGTAAACTAAGAATAGGAGCCCTCGGCGCACGCCATGTGCCCGTCGGGGCTGTGGCAGCAGCAGTGAAGTGAACAACATTTGTCATGTTCTCAGATCAAACACATATCCAAACAAACTTTTCTTCCGTTCTTGGATGGCAGCTGCTCTAGTGAAATTGGAGTTTGGACTTTGCCCATTTATACAAGCAAACAAAAAAATAGCTTTCATTTCTTCAGATTACAATCTTTGGATGAGGACATACATTCTTGCAGGGTCCCTGTCGGAATAGCTAGCAATAGAAAGGGGCATAGCAAGGAGAACCCCCAGTTAGGACCTCACAGAACAACCACATTTAGTGTCGAGAGCAATTCAAAGTCTACAGACAACATTTCCCCCGCCTCTCCCAAAGATGCACAGTGCAAATACTGCTGGCGAAATTCAAGAGGCCCCTTAAAAAAAAATAATAATAATTTAAAAGGATGGGGCAGGCAGGCTTTTAGGCATTTAGTT